>NC_059333.1:2932500-5842500 GCF_018350155.1 Leopardus geoffroyi
CCTTTTCCCTTGCACTGAGCAAATGCAACTCTGAGCAGGGCCTGGAAACTTTCTGAAGAAAAATAATAATTGAGGGGCGTGCCAGGGTGGGCGGACGGGAAGGGGAAGGAGGGCGGCGGGGCGAGAGGCGACAGGGCTTGGCTGGACTGGCCAGCGCCACTGCGGTCGGGGCGGCGGGAGGGGGCCACGGGGGCCACGCGGGGCTTGCCTCGGGAGAGACCGTGGCGTGGGCCGCGTGTCCATCCGCGTGCGTGCGTGTGTGTTTGGTAGCCTTTTTTGTTTGTTTTGGTTAACGGTTCTCCACTCCCTGAAACATTTACGCTTCAAAACGAGGACTGTGAACTTTCTACTTTATGTATCAGTTTTTTTAAAAAGGCTCTGTTGGCCGGCCCAGGAGAAAATAATCTACAAATTCCTGGAATTCTCTACCCTGAAATCAGAACCCCAAGGACGGTGTTTTCTTATTTTAGATGAGAACTTTTATCAACTGCTCGAGGTCGGTTTCCAGGATCCTTCAGAGGAGCCGTAGGAAGGGACTAGAAGCCGTGGGTGACTGAGGTTGGGGCTCTGGCCCGGATCACGTGGCTTCAGTCCCCCACGTGCCTCGGAGGGCCCCGGAGAGGTTTCTTCCTGCTGCCCCTCTTATTTCCGCTGCTAATTTAAGTTTTTACGCATTTCATTATCAGGGTCCAAAATGAACAACTGACCAGGGCGGGGGGTGTGCAATACGGCCACGTGTGGCCGTCGGGCAGGGGCAGGCGGAAAGCGGGGTCGTGGGTGCGCGGCCCCGCCCGCCTGCCGCCACCGGGCCGTGGCCCGTGGTAGCCCTGCCTCATCCGGGCCGCACACGTCAGGCTTTCGTTCGAGAATACCGCAATGAGAGGTCAGATCAGTGTTGTTCAAGCTTCGTTCCTTTTTTAAAGCAGATGCTGTCCATGTACATAAATAGACAAACAGACACTACTGATTTTTATATTTTTTACTACACTTCTGTGTTCCTGGTGTCACTTTTGCTCTCTGGTAACGTTAGCAAGCACCGGCCCCAGGTCGGCGCGGAGGGGGGAGACGAGGCGCGTCCTCACCTGGCGGGTGAACTCGGGTCAGAAGCCACCCGACCCCCTCTGCACCGGTCAGTCCCCGTCCCTCGACCCGACCCGGGTGCCTTCAGCTCACTTTGGCTCTTACAACCTACAGTATTAACAGGGGACAGGAGGGCGCTGGGAGAAGCCGAGGACCCCCCCCCCCCCCCGGGCTCCTAGAGGGCAGGGGGCCGGCCGCGTGCACGGGGGGGGGGGGGGGGGGGGCGCCGCGGCCCGCGTGTCCGCACCTGCCAGGCTGCCTGCTACCGGCCACCGGCCCTGCCACGGCCGCTGCTGCTACCTCCCCGTGGCTGTCGCCGGAGAGTCGGGGAAGGCACTGTCCTCGCGCCTGGCCACAGAGAAATCACCAAAGCCTCCTGCTGACTTGTGACGAGGGCCCCGGGGGCGTCCGGGCCTCCGGATCCATAGAGGCGGCGCGGCCGACTCCCCCCCGAGACCGGGGTCCCCTCATTAGACTCCTTGCTGTCGTGACGCCACAGATCAAAGGCCTCGGAGCCGTGACAAAGCACTTTACTTTCACGGAGGTTTTCTTTCCGCCTGTGAGTCGTGTCTCCGCGTCTCGTGTTTAGGTGTGTGCGACGTGCGTCCTGTACTTTCCCCACGGCGCCGGTGCGCAGACTGGCGGCCGTAGCCTGTGCGAAGGCGCCACGGCGCCCGATTAAGGTGTACAAAGTTTGGTTTGTTTGGTGTTTTTGTTTTTTTTTTTTTTTTTACCGCAACGGAATTATTTTATTTCTTATGTTAACATGAGAAATGTATGCCAAATGATTAGCGGGTGTATGTTTTTTTAATTTAATATTTAAATAAAATATTTGGGGGAAGAACCTTGCCTTTTCCCCGTGCTCGTCTCTGTGGGAGTGCCGTCCTTCCCAGCCGCCTCCTCCCGCCGCCCTCCGGTTCCAGATCTCAGAGAGGGGGCGGTGGCACCAGCTCCCCCGCCAGCCTGGCCGCCAGGAGCCGCCCTCCCTCGGAAGTAGCGACCCGCCGGGCGCTGGGCGCTCAGGGCAGGGCTCGGGAAGGGGCGGCCCGGGGCTGAGCGCGCCCCGGCCCTGCTGGTCCCCCTTCCCCGGGGGGCATCTCCAGCCAGGCCTGTTTCCAGTGGGTTCCTCCCCTCCCAGGGTGCCATACGCTCCTTCCTCCTCCCTCCCTCCCCGGTAACACTCAGCGAATCCACTTATGAACCGAGCATTTGGAAGACCCTCACGGCCAGACTCTCCCAGTCTCTTCAAACCGGCTTTGCGAACTTCTGGCAATAAGAGAGACGTGGCTGCTCACAGGGCACAGGGGTCCCTTCGTTTTGATTCCCTGGCAAATACCTTTGGGTTCAAGGAAGTTTGTCAGTCTCTTTACGCCCATTAGGATGGTCGTCACCAAAAACAAAAACGTGAGGTTGCCATCAGCACCCGCGTGCACTGCTCGAGGGAGAGGGTGGCGCCGTCTGGCAGAGCCCCACCGAGTGAGAGCCACCGTGTCCTTCCGCTGGTGGGCGTGGGCCCCGACCTCTGGCAGAGACCCCACTGGCGCCTCTGTTCATTACGGCGACTCAGCGACCGAGGGACGGAAGCAGCCACACACCCGTTGACAAGGCGATGGACGTGACGTGCGATGGACGTGACGTCCGGTGGCACGTGAAGAGTAGCCATAAAAAGGACAGGAACCGACGCCTGCCGTGAGACGATGAGTCTGAGGACATTGCACCAGGGACACTTACGCGGGGGCCTCAAGCAGCAGAACCGTAGACACAGAAGGGGGATGGGTGGGAGGCAGGGGCTGGGGGAGGAGGAGGGAGAACCGTGCTCTCTGGGGACAGACTTCAGTGTGGGGAAGACAGAAGGTTCTGGAGACGGATGGAAGTGACGGTTGTATGCAAACGTGAATGGACCGAAGGCCACAGAACTGGGCACTTGAAAATGGTTCACGTGGTAACTTTGACGTTAACCGCGTTTCACCATAATGAGAAGGATATAGATTCTCTTGGGGAGAGGCCCGACGTGGACAAGAAGCTTCCCCGTGGCAGAACAGCAGGACACGGGACAGAGGACAGCAGGCTGGGACCCGCAGGGGTCCCCGGAAGAGGCGGGGTCTGTCAGCCGGCGTGGGGATGACCCCTAGGCCCGGGGTGGCACTCGCGCTGTGGGCAGGGGGCCGGGCTGGCAGCAGCAGTGGGGTGGTTATGCTGCTTGCATGGGAACGGCTACAATGCCCGGAACCGAGCCGCGGCTCTGGGTGTTGGGGGGCCCTGACGTGTGTGGGGGCTCGGCCTCACTGCGTGCGCCCCCGAGTGGGCCCCGCGGGGGACACCAGCTTCGGAAGAGACTAACGGGTGTTCAACCGACACGCGTGGCCCACGGCTCCCCGGCTGGGCTCCTTACGGGCCGGCCGCATCCCGTCCCATGCCTAGGACACCTCGAGCAGCCGGACCGCTGCCCGCTGAGATCCCGAGTTCACACTGGGTTGTTTCTGTGGGGCACTCCCGTCGTCGTCGTCATTAAATGGCGCTTCTGGAACTCCCAGGTTGGAAGTCGGAGCCCCCCGCCTGGGGAGCCCCGCGGATGTCTCGTGGGGCTACCATCCGTCCGGGCCGGGTGATCCGCTCGGGGGTCATTCCGGCCCCTCGGAGAGAGGGCCAGGGCGGCCATGGGCCCGGCCCAGGCCCGCCAGCCTGTTGGGGACCCTCGCCCGGCCCCACCGCCTGCATGTTGCTCTGTGCCACGAGGGCCTCGCCCACTCGGGCGCTGCTCCCGGGGTGTGGTGTTGTGCGCGTGCCCTTCCGTTGGGGTGTGGCCAGGCTCACCTGTGCTTTGGCACACCTGAGTGCCGGGCACGCTGGGGTTCAGAGTTTCCACCTCCTGGTCGCTCTGGCGGGGGTCTGGGTACTGCCCGGGGCCGTGACCGCGGCAGACCCAGGGGCAGCTGAGCCCAGCGCGCAGAGGAGCACGGGGGCCCCAGAAGGTGGCCTCTGCTGTCGGATGCGCCTGGATGTGATCCGCGCGGCAGTCTTCCAGGCCTGTGGCGGCGGACAGGGCCGAGCCATGCCTGGCTTTCTCCTGTTAAGACAGCGCGCGTGACCACACCGTGTACTTCTCGGGGTTGAGCGAACACCGCCTACTGCGAGAACCGCTTCGCACAGCGCCCGGCACACGGCGGGCGCTCCGTGAGCACAGCGGCGCCTGCGACGTCGCCACAGCCAGGAGCGGCGGGGCGCCCGGGAGGGAGGAGGCGTCGGTGCACCCAGCTCGGTCGAGGCACCGCCGTTCCTCTCAAGGGTGTTGTCAGAAACGCGGACCCAGGCGTCTTCCTGCCTTCACCAAGAGTGTCCATTCCGGCCACGAGGGCTCAAGGAAAGCGGGGGGCTCATAGGTCCCAAGGGACCACGGATCGAAGACTGTGGGGAGCACGGGGTGGGAGCCTCCCACAGAACGGCGCGTCCCCACAACAAGCCAGCTCTGCTGAGCTGCAGGGGACACACAGCGGGACTCACCCATCCGGACTGAGTGTGTGGCTCGAGGAGCTCTGCCAGCCGCTGCCGCCAAACCCGGCCCGCCCGTCACTGCAGCCTCCCAGAAAGCCCCTGGGTCCTTTGCGGGGGCCCTTCCCGTTCCCCGGGCCTCAGGCGGCCGTGGCCTGCTCTCCGTCACCGTGGACTAGTTCTGCACTCTCTAGAATTTCCTGCAGGCAGTCCTGCAGGCCGCGTGCGCCTCCGATCGTCGCGTGGCAGCTCGTGCAGGGGTCGCCCGCTGGGGCCTCAGCCTCTCTCGCTGCGGAGCCGCGCTCGCTGGGCCAGCGTCTGTGGTCCCTCCACAGTCGGCGGACAGTCGGGCCGTTTCCGGTGCGAGCTGCCGCAGGTGCCACCGCTGGGAATCTTCGCGGCCGAGTGTTTGTGCGCGCGTCCTTCTTTTCTCTCGGGTAGTGGGGATACAGGCACAGCGGCCGTGTCCCCGTGGCATGGTGGCTGTCAACGTCATAAAAGCTGCTGTGCTGTGACGCGAGTCCCCCCTGCAGCGGGACAGCACGCTGGCTGCCCCTCGTCCTCACCAGCACTCACAGGGCCCGGTTAGCTTCCCTGATAGGCCTGCAGGGGTCCCTTAGTGCGGTTTTATTTTGCATTTTCCTGATGGCTAGTGATGGCCAACATCTTTTCACGTGCTTATGGGCCATTCTAGGTTTCAAGTTTACTTAAGTCTTTGCCAGTTTAAAAAAAAAAGTTTATTTATTTATTGGGGGCGGGGGGCGCGGGCAGAGAGAGAGGGAGAGAGAGAATCCCAAGCAGGCTCTGCGTTGTCAGCACAGAGCCCGATACGGGGCTCGATCCCATGAACCTTGAGACCATGACCTGAGCCGAAATCAAGAGTCAGACGCTTAACTGACTGAGCCACCCGGGCGCCCGTGTCTTTGCCAATTTTTAATTTGTTGTTTGAATTCTCAGTATTGAGTTGTAGGAATTCCTTATATGTTTTGATATGAGTTTCTTCGTCGTGTGTGTGTGTAAACACATACATGTATACGTATCTGCACACGTGTATACATACAGATCTACCCATGTGCATGTGCACACACACACGTTTGTGCACACACAGAATATTTCTCCCACTCGTGGCCTGCGTTTCGTTGGAAGAGAGGAGTTCAAAGTTTTAAATTTTATGACGTCCAACACACCTTCTCTTTTCTGGTGCTTCCTCTGTCCTAAGCGATCTCCACCCCTGCTCCTGGTGTGGAGGGACTCTCCTGTGCTCCCTTCTGGAAGATTCTCACACTTTTAGCTTTTGGTCCACATCTGCCACCCACTTGGGGATGAATGTTGCCTGCGCTTTGGGACAACGGTCGAGGCTTATTTTTCCTCTGTGGATAGCCAGTTGTCCCAGCACCATTTATTGCCAAGACGCTCCCTTGCCCTGCTGGATTAATTTGAAACATTTGTCAGAAATCAAGTGATTTCTGAAGTCTTGATGAGTCGGGTAGTGTAAGTCTTGTCATTTTGTTCTTGTTTCTCTAAGAGTTTTGCTTTTCTGGGTCCTTTGCATTTCCGTATAAATTTTCGAGTCAGCCTGTCATTCTCTACAAGTTGTATGGAGTCTGTATATTTGTGTAGAGTCGGAATTCTCTCTCTGCTAAGCGTTGAGTGGAATTCGTCAGTGAGAGCGCTTGGGGCGGGAGCCGCGTTGGGGGGTGGGGGGGCTGTAAATCACACGTGCAATCTCATTACTGCGTTTAGAGCGACGCACATTCCCCATTCCACTTTCGAGCGAGCTTCGGAAGTTTGTATTTTCCAAGGCGTTTGTGCATTTCTTCTGGGCTGTCGGATTTAGTTCTCCAAGGTCCGTCGTATTCTCTCGGGCCCCTCTTATCATCTGCGGGATCTGCAGCCGTGTCCTCTGTGTCACGGAGGCTTGTTCTGCGGACGGGTGCGAGGTTCGCCGGGTGACCCTCCGGTGCGCTGCTGTTTATGCTCTGTAAACATAACCACCAGGGAAGCCAAGCTGGGTGAGACCGATGTTTGTGTTCTCCACATCCTCCTGATTTTGTCTTCCTTTTTTATTTGTTTTTGAGGGACGAGTGTGGAGACGACCAGTTACACCTGCGAGTTCATTTCTTCCGCCCTGTCCGTCTTAGCCGCGCGCACTCTGAAGCTCTCCCTTACCCGCTGCCTACTTTTTAGGACTGTGGTGCCTCCTGGACGAGCTGACCGTGCTTCCGTTGCGGGCGATTCCTCGCCGTGGATCCCCCTTGTTCCGAGGTCTGTTCTGGTGTTTTCACCAGACGGTCAGCGCCGTGTGGGCGCGATGCTTTATCTATCACTTGCACACGAGCGGCCTGTCTATTTCCAGTGGGTTTCCTGTAGATGGTCCAACCTGGGGTCTCGGATGGGAGCCCAGTCCGCCATCTCTGCTCTTTACACGGTGTGTTCGCCCCTTTAACCGCGCTCATAACTAACGTGTTGGGTCTCAGTCGGCTGTCTTGCTCCGCATTTCCGGGCTGTCTCTCCTTTGTGGCTTGTCATGTCTTCTTCGGGGCTGCGTTTTGATTGCTCCCTTTCGTCTCCGCAAGGAGAAGGGGTGCGGCACACCTCCACCCTGCCCACCTCCCGCGGGTCACACTGTGGACACGCGGCCACGCCTCGCGTCTGGGAGGCTGTGGGCTCCCACGAAGCTGCCCAGTTTCATCGGGTTTTGCAGAATAGTGCTCGTATCGCATTTATTTCTATGATAACAACGACAGGAGTGTGAAAAGCACAGCTTCTCTACCCGGCGGGTACGGAGATAAAGTGTTCGCGAGGACAAGAGAGTCCGCTTTTCCATAAGCTCCACGCCTGGCACGAAAGTCGGGCCCTGTCTGTTCGTAGGACTTCCCTTGTTCTGACGGGACTGTGGAGCCAGTATCTCCCTGCTGTGCGGCTGTGCCCGTGGCCTCTCCTTCCACCTGCCCCTCGGCCAACAGCAGCACGTGCCCCAGGCTCTCAGAGGACACAGAGGACACCGGGCCAACGTGAGCGGCTGTGATTCGTCCCCGGGAAGCTTCTTCCTCGCATCTGCAGCCTGGCTGCCGAGGTCTCGGCTCCCGCTGGCCAGGGAGGGTGGGGCCAGGGCCCCGAGGCCTTGAGGCTGGGGTTTCAGCCCCAGGCCAGCGGAGCCTGGCTTCCGGCCCTGGTCCCTTGGTGCCCCGGCTGTCTGTCTCCTCTCACTGGGCCATCAGAAGACCCCAAAGAGCGAGTGGGGGAAAGAAAAGGCTTCTGCGGTGGGTCCAACCCCCCAAGCGGGCATTGGGCAGCCTTCCAAGCTCGGGCCATCGCTGGCCTCGAGGTGCAGGGCCACACAAGGGCACAACAGGGCCAGTGTCTCCAGTCAGCCCCGGCCGGGGCCCCTCCTGACAGCAGGGTGGGACTCCCCGGGTGGAAGATGATAGATAGATGGAGGGGATAGGAGCCCAGCTGGAGGGGCTAGAGTCCCACTGGCCAGCACCCGGGAGCCCTCCAGACCTCGAGCTCCTAGGGACCCTGCCCACCTCCCTTGGGCCCCAAGTTGCAGGCAGGTTGTGCTGCAGCACGCTGGGCCCGTGCATTTAAGACACTTACTGGGCAAGTTCCCTCTCCGTATGGGTCTCCGTATGGGGTCCAGTTAATTTTCCTGAACAGGCACGGCGGCCAAGTCGTCTGCCTGTCTGAGTTGGGCGGTGATTATCGCCTCCCACAGGTGTGCCGTGGCCTCAGCCACCGGGGAGCCCCGAGTGCTGGCAGCGCCCTGGACCTGCTGGGTGGTTCAGGGGAGAGCCAGGGGTCAGGGAGGTACTGCCCGCCACAGCCACCCCACCCAGAGGCCACGGGGCCAAGAGAACGTGGCAGGTCACGCGGGCTGGTGGCCAGAGTGTGTTGGGGGCGGTAAAGCTCGGGCGGGGCAGTGGAAATGCCTCTGGATGGGGTGCACAGCCAGGTCCTGCGGTGGGGGAAGGGGTGCACCCAACACGCACCCTACCGACGCCAGCCCGATCAAGAGGAGGCCCCTGGGGTCTGGTGATGTCGAGGCTGGTCATCGCCCTGGGCTGCCCGTGGTCAGTGGCGAGGGGTCAGAGCAGGACAGGGGAGGGGTGCTGGGGCACAGCTGTCATCTGAGGCTCTCTGGTGTTGCGGGGTCACTGCTCCCCTCGCCTGGGTTGGGGGCAGCTGGTGGGGGAGCAGCCGGTGTGTGGGGGCCGGACTGCTGTTTCTCAGGCTGTGACCCCTTCAGAGCCGGGCCCCCCTTCTCCCTCCCACTCCTGAGGCTTCTCCTGCAGCTCAGGGGGCCAGAGCCTCATCCTCGTGCACAGGGCAGGCTGGAAGCACAGAGACTTTGTCCCCACAGGGTCACAGGTCCCTCCTCCCAGGCCAGCAGTGGTGATGGGCACATCAGCTTACCTGACAGCCAGACCCCAGAGCCACACGGTGATGGTGATGTGATGGGACTCTCCGGGCCCTCCCCAAGAGAGACTCCCCATTTTCTTTGCTCTCACAGCCCTGTGGACCCCCTCCCCACCACCAAGAGACCCTGCCTGGAGGCAGGACCCAATGGCTAGGGCCCCAGGCCAGAGGCAAGTCCCTATTTGTGATGCTTTCCATTCTTCCCTCCCTTTTAAGAAGAGGATGTTGCGGGTTGCATTGTGTCCCCCAGAATATGTTGATGTCCCAACCCCCCAACCTGTGGATGTGACCTTATTTGGAAACGGGGTCTTTGCAGGTGTAATCAAGTTGAGCTGGGCCATAAGCTCCTATCCTACCTGATAGGACCGGTGTCACAGAGGAGGGGAGTTTGGGCACATATGGAGGGATAGGTGGACACAGGTGTGGCCACAAGCCAAGGAACACGGGGGCCAGCAGATGCTACCAGAGCTGGCCGAGGCAGGAGGGACCCTTCCCAGAGCCTCTGGAGCTGGTTCAGCTCTGCTGACACCTTGATCTTGGACCTCCAGCCTCCAGACCTGTGAGAGAATAAACTTCTGTGGAGTTAAATCCCCCTGGTCTGTGGCCTGTGATCCAGTGGCCCCGGGAAATTGACACGGAGGATGAAACAGGCAAGTGCCCACTTCCAAAGGGCAGAGGCCCCGGCATTAAGTCCCAGGGACTCCTGGGCAGGCAGCCCCTCTGTGCCCTCGCTTCCCGCCCTCTCCATGCTCCGTGACCGTGCCGTCTACAAGTATTGAGGCACCTTCCCGATGGAACGACTCCCTCCTCCTCCCCTGTGCAGGGAACAGAGGCATCTTTAGAGAGGCACCGCAGCCCCCCATTCCCTGTGGACCCCTCCTCCTCCCTCCAGCCTGACAGTCGGGCCTCATGGTCCCGTGCTTTCCCATGGGAGGGTCAAGGTGTGCCCGAGCTTGGGGTTGGAAGGCTGAACCCCAGCAGGGGACGTGGGGCGCCCCTCCCTGCCGGGCCAGCCAACACTGGCCATCCTTGTGGAGCTGTTGGGTAAACAGAGGCCCGGGCTTTATCTGTGGAATGGCTCTGGGGGTCTCCCCCTGGGCTTTGCAGGACCTCAGCCACTGGCCACCTTGCCCCCAGGCCTTGGGGCTGAGGGGCTGAGGCAGCTGCCAGCTAGGCGGGCTCAGGCTCGGTGGGGTGGGTGCAGGTGTTCCAGGCCGGCACGTGGAGGGGTCACTGGAAGCCAGAGCTTGGAGAGCTGGCCACTCGGGGCCAGCCCGGGAGGAGTGGAGACCGCAGCCACAGAAGGGGCCTGGCAAGGAGGTGGGGGGTGGGCAGCCTGCGTTGGGGCCAGCACGGTCCCCAGTGGCTACAGAGAGCCCGTGTGGGACCAGCAAGCAGGGGCTGGGCGGGAGCTCAGCCAGCAGACCGGCCACCCACCCAGGGCCACCTCCCGGCCTCAGTGGGGGCCTGAGGTGGGGGTGTCTGCCCTGGTCTGCAGTGGGACCCCATGGCTGTGCTGGGGTGACCCGGGGGCGGTGAGGGGAGGGCAGCCTCCTGGTGCAGGGGTGGTAGGAAGGCCACGGAGGGGGGAGGCTGCCCCATGCCTCCCGCCTACCCTGCTCCAGGCCTGTGGGACCCCTGCAGCCAGACTCAATGGGCGCTTCCTGGCTCTGAGTCCCTTCCTCTGTGAGGGAAGGTGACAGCTCGCCCGACTTGTGGGTAAGGACCCTGAGTCCCAAAAGCTCCCTGCTGGCCCTGGGTGCCAGGCCCCCTCGGAGCCGAGCACACCAGGCCTGGGGATGCGGCTGCCCTTGCTGAGGGCTTGCGCTGGGCCAAGGGCAGGTGGTCTCCCTTCCTTGGGAAAAAGGGAAATGAAAACAGGAGAGGGAAGTGGTTTCCCCGAGCGGCAGAAGGTCACGAGTGCCCAGCGCGGGGACGGTGGCAGTGGAGGCAGTGGGCCCTGTGCTGCTGTTGCCTCGGGACCCTGGGGAGGAGCAGCGGGCCCCCAGCCCACGGGCAGCCAGATCCCTGGACACACACGGAGACCCCCCTCCGCCAAGGAGAGCCGTCAGGGCGCCTCGGGGCAACACCCCCTCATCACATCACACCCCGGCGTCCAGGCGGCCCTGGCCCCAGGAAGACTGTTCATCTGTGGTTCACCCGCGGTGGGAGTTGGGGCAGAGGTGACGAGGTGCCCAGAGAAATGACGTGGGGGGGGGGGGGGGGGGCGCGTCGGCTCCTGGGAGCACACTCGTTATTGTCACTCCAAAAGGAAAGCCTTCTTCCAGGACTTCCCTGAGCCCAGGGTGGCCGGAGACAGCTCTCGGGAGGTGCCCACAGGTCGGGACAGCAGGAGATTCCCTGGGAAAGGCCTAGGGAGCTGCAGGGAAACTGAGGTCGGCAAAGCCCCCACCAGCCAGGGTCAGCAGCCCCAGTGACTGGGGTGGGGGGGGGCAAGACCCCCGTGCTCTCTCCCCCAGATGCCCTCGGGTGATATGCTGGCTGTCACACTTGGTGACTCACCCTCACACCCACTCGGTGGCAAGCATCATGTCTCCGGTGCCCGGATGAGGAAACAGCCCCAGGACTCAGCCTGCAGGAAGCACGAGAGAGGGCACCGGTGCTATGCCTGCACCCCAAGCCCTCCCCGGGGCCCCGGCACCCCCCTCCTGCTGCTTCACCCCAAGTGGGATGCACATTCTCGAGAGGGGCCAGGGGACAGGAGGGGCTGGCCCGGAGGCTGGGCAGAATTTAAGCTGGAGGAGGCTGCTCGGTGATGTGTTTGCACGTGCACACACGTGGGCCGGGGTACAGAAACCCATTGCCCTGCTTGTTCGGACTGGGTCACCACCACAGGCTTAAGAAGCAACGGTTTTGTCCCCAAGCTGCCGAGGAGGAAGCCTGAGAGAGTCGGTGACTCAGGACGTCCAGCTCATCAGCTGGTGTTGGCCTGTGTGACTCCTGGTCAGGTGCCCGCGAGCCTGGGGACAGCGCTGTTGACCAACAGGGCCAAGTGGGTGAGCTCACAGCAGGAGAAGGGTGTCTCCTGTCGGTGGATGGGACCACAGCCGGAGAGGTGACTACAGGGAGATGACTTCACCCCTGCAGTGCAGGATGAGGGAGGGAGCTGGCCTTCATCGGAGGAAGAGGAGGGCATTTACCCTGTGCCCCGTGTTCGGGGAGGACCAGGGACAGCAGGTCTTTGTCCCCTCTGGGGCTGCAGGATGGCCTGGGCTGACCGGATTCCGTAGCTCACGGCCCCTAGTGCCTTGGGCGCTCTGTCGCTAGGACAGGCTCTCGCCCTCAGCAGGACCTTCCGCCCCCTGGGGCCCCGTTTGTGCCTGATCATCAGGCCACTGTGTTCCAGGGATCCTGGAGCTCGCGAGAGCCAAGCCGATGGCGTCAGCACAGGCCGGGCGTGCAGGCTGGGTGTGCACCAAGCGTGCACCGGGTGTGTGGGCTAGGTGTGCAGGCCGGGTGTGCTGGGCTGTGCTAGCCCTGCCGTGAGGGAGTGCCGGCGTGTGCAGGGCTCAGCCTGCGCGTGTGTGCTTGTGCATGGGCACATGCGTGTGCGTTCCCGAGCCCGAGACCTCCGTTGCCACAGGGAAAGATGTGCCGTGGTCGCCACCGTGCAAGTTGTCCCGAAGGAGGCCAGAGGCCGAGGGTCTGTGCGGAGCGAGACCCGAGGAGGCCGGGGGTGGGGGTGGGGGTGGGGGGTGAAGCCTGAAGTCATTTCTGCTCCAGAAACCAGACGCACGCGGCTTTTCCTTCCTGGGCCGGCGGAATCCTGCTCATCCAGGCAGGAGGAAGTGAGAGTTTACTGTAAACAGGGCTCCCCGTAGCCTTCGTTTATGGTCAAATATCACAAAGATCTGCTGGAGACCAGGGCCTGTGGGGAGAGGTGCCCGCTGGCAGGCGCACCTGCCCCTGACGTGGAGGGCGGCTCTGCCCCGGCTCCGGGCTCCTCGACGGCCGAGGGGCTGGGCCCCCAGCTCCCTGCGCGAGCTCCTGGGCCCGCGGGGCCCGCCTCGAGCAGACAGCTCTGTGGCTGCGGGGCTCCGTGCAGAGTCGCGGCCTGCCCGGCGTGAGCCCGGCTGACTCTGCGCAGACGTTATGCTGCGTTTTTGCGTAAACAGGAGTCCTTTCAGGTGGCATTTCATCCTTGACTTTGAGACTCAGGTGACTTTCTCTCTGGGGGATAGAGTCCCGCAGGCTGGACTCCAAGTTCCCGAGGACCGGCCAGGATCCTCCTGGGCACTGTGCCCGGGGAAGCTCCGCCTGGCGGGAGGCCTCCTCCCCATGAGGACGCGCCCACCCTCCCCCCGGCCCCTGCTCGGGGCTCCGTCGCAGGGCTCCATTCTGGCTCTGGCTTCCGGGCCCATCGGGGAAGAGCTCTGGGTGAGACCGGACACCGGAGTCAGACTCAGACAACGGGGATCGCACCCCCGGCCTTCTCTCCTGAGGACCGGACCCTGGTGGGGACGGACGGAGGGCGGGAGGGAGGCACCTCCACCCCGGGCAGACGCTCTCAGGGTGACTCATCCGGGTGCGGAGCTACGACAGGCTTCGCTGCTCACCCTGGCTGCGCTTGGTTTGGGAAGGCACGGAGACCAGTGACTTCTCGTGACCCAGGGTTGAGGCACCCGTGAGCTTGCCCGGGCAGGGCCCACGCTGGGCATCGAATCCAGGCTACGCGGAGGCCGGAGTGGCTTTCAGGAGTCCCGACAGGCCCCCTGCCTGGCTCTGTGCTGCCAGGAGCCCTCTGCAGCCTACCCCGGGCTCCGGGGCTCGACCCTCCCGCATCCCAGGGTGCCAACAGGCCCCTGGAAACAGGTGGGGCCTGGGGTTCCCAGGCTGGAGGCTGGGGTTGCTGCTCAGGGTTTTGATGGACCCACGGATCGGACAGAGGAGGTGGAGAGACAGAGAGACGGGAGGAGAGGGGAGGAGAGATCCACCTCGTGGCTAAGTGGGGAGACTGGGACAGGAAGGTGGGGTCAGCACGTGGGAGGGGTGCAGGGATTGTGGGCAGAGATGCCAGGGTCGGTCAATTCCATCACGCTGCTGGCAGACAATGCAGGCCAAGGACTGATTTGCCAATTACGTTTGGTCCCCATGAGTGTGTACCTGCATGTTTGACCACCTGGCGCTCCGGGGTGGCGAGAGGCGGGACCGTCCGCACAATGCCCACCTCACTGCTTTGCCGCACGTGGCCTCCGCCCCGCCACTCGCTGCTCGTCGCCCTCAGCCCTTCCTGCGTCGCCGCCCCCCCCACCCCCAGCCTCTCTGAGAGCCTTTGCCTGGGTAGCTGCACACATCCTCCGAGACCCAGCCTGCCCTTCCTCTAGTTTCCACGGTACCTCTGCACCCCCCTGCCTGAGCGCCTAGGTATGGACCTGGCATTCCCGCATGAGTGTTGGTCTCTTTATATTGCTAGAACTCTCTTGGCTCAGAATCTCCATTCAAATGAACTTAAGTAAATAGGAAATTTATTGGCTTACGTTTACTACATCTCCCAGGAGCAGCTTCAGGTTTGGCTGGATCCAGGAGCCCCGGTCATGGCCTCGAGTCTCGGCCTCTCTCTCCCTGTCTTGGTTCTGCTTGTCTTTTGTTGACTTCATTCTGGGTGTCAGCTCTCTCCCCGAGGGGTGGAGGTGGCCTCTGACAATCCCACAGTTGCCTCCTACCAAGTGAGCCCCGATTTTCCGGTCACTCTGGGAACAAGTCCCAGAGGGGGTTCTCATGTTGTGATCTGGGTCACGTGAGCATCGCAGAACCAACCGCTGTGGCTGGCGGATGAGGTACATGTCTGTCCTTGTACTGGGTAAGGGCAGCCCCGCAGGAAGGAGAGGTTTGCTGCCTGGCCAAGGGGAGAGGGAGGCTGGGCAGTCTCCCCAGCGGGCCGGGTGAGTTCCTCACGAGAAGGTTGTGCATTTTAAGTGTCTCTGCACCCGTGGCCCCCTGCACAATGCCTGGCACATGGATGGGTACGGTCTTTCTTGACTAGCAACTGCCCCTCTCCCACGTAGCGGCTTCTTGGCTTTAGAGAGTGGGGCACATGGGCTCTGGGGAAATTATAAAGTGACAAAGGTCATCTTTGGGAAACCTCTCGGCTGCCCAGGTGTGGCTCTTCCTCCTCTCATGGCCTCAAGATGAAGGATTAAGCTGCAGCAGAACGGACAGGGGGCAGGGGTGGGCAGGCTTTCCTGGCCCCTGAGGCCCTTCCCGCAATTATCACAGTGTTCAGCTCCAAATCAAAACCCACGGCCTACAGTGGGGTGGAAAATGCCACATAGATGCTGGAGGCTGTCTGCTGTGGTCATCCCAGACACCCAATGCCAGCCTTGGCAGAGAATCAGAGCCTCGAGGCCATGATGTGGGGTCCTGGATCTAGCCATGCCTGAAGCTGCCCCGTTGTCAACAGAACCTCCCTGCTTTCAGAGGCGGGTAAGGAGTTGGTGGATTCGGTTCTGGACGAGCCGTGTGTCTCCTCAGCGTCCCCCAACACTCCCCGCCGCCATCGCTGGGGCTGGCTGCTTCCAAGGCTCTCCCTCTGCTGAGCCCTGCATCGGGTCCTGACGTCCTCTGATCCCGGGGAGCCCGGAACCTCCGTGCGTGACATTCACGCAGGTCTGCAGCTCTCTCTGCCCTCAGCCTCCTTTCCTTCCCCAGGCTAAAAACGCAGACAAGTGCACCCCCACCCACTGTAACGGGTTCTCTGGAGTCTCGAGGGTGAGGAACGCCACCGCAGAAAAGGCGGCGAGGCCACGGCGCACGTGTTCTCTCTCTGCAGGACGGGTCTCAGAGCCTCAGCTCGGGGTGAACACAGAGCGGTTTTGTTGGGCCGACAGCCCCTCCCGATCATGCTTTGCGGCCTCCTCCCCTGCGCGGGCCCCGCCACACCCGGTCACTTTGGGTGGTCGGGGTGCCGTCCTCTGTCTAAAGCAGCTTCTCATCCCGCCCATGGCCCCCCTGGCCGGAGCCGGGCTGTGTCACACGGGGCTCTGGCTGCCCTCGGCCCAGGCTCCAGCAGGTCTGATGGCCCCAGCCTCGTGGCCTGCCCTCCCGAGCCATCACGCCTAAAGCCCGGCGGGGAGGTTTCCGTCCCCGGAGGGCCTCTCAGGATCGGAGTGGGGTGCAGGGGGAGTGGGGGTGTCAGGGGCTGCTTAGCTCCACTGCCATTTACAACCTCAGCCACTGACTCCGGGGCTCTGGTAAGCACCTCCCTCTCAATCCCGTTCTCACCGTGCCCTCGCTGGCTCCCCAGATGCCACCCCACGGTCCCCGGCTCCTGGTGTCCGGGCCCTCGTGGAGTCTGGGCTGCTCTGTGCCAAGGTGAGTGGCATCCGGGGCGAGGTCACAGGTGACATTGTGGTTTCCACCTTACCCCCTTTCGGATCACTGACCCTGGTAGACCCCGGCCACCATGCTGTGAGGACGTCCGCGTGGCTCTTCGGAGATGCCAAGTGGCCGGGCACCGAGGGCCCTGCCAACGGCCGTGTGAACTCACCTTCTCGAAAACAGACCCTCCGGCCCCGGTGACACCCGCACGTGATGCCACCCTGCCTGACATCTTAGCTGCAGCCTCGTGATAAACCCTGAGTCAGACCCCCCAAATCCCTGAGCCACAGAAACCACAAGGTAATAAACGCTTGTTGTTTAAAACGGCTAGTTTTGGGGTCGTTGTTACAGAGCCCCGGGTAACTCCTCTCCCCTGCCCACACCTACTGGTTCTTGCTGTGGGAAACAAAGGCAAAGAAACAAATCAAGTTTCCTTACAACGTACAGCCCATTGACAAGTCCTTGGGACAGGCAGGGTGACCTTCCCCCGGGAGCTCAGCGGCCTGGATGAGGACACTTCGCTCGGGGCAAAAGTCGATCTTAGCCTGACACTGTCCCACTCTCCAGGGTCCTGTGAGCCTCCTTTAACAAATAAAGATTCCTTTGGAAACTTCCTTTGTCTCAACACCCCCCACCCCAAGATATATGCTGGCGATCATCCTCCAAGCATGTGGCCCCCTGATCTCGATCGGAAGGGTCTCATGACGGGGTTTTGACTAAACAGTAATAAATGACCTTTTCCCAACAACAGCAAGCCCCTCCGGGTCCTGGAAGCCTTGTTTCCAAAACTCCCGGGAGGCCTGTGCTGTCCTGAACCCCTCCCAACCTGAACCCCTCCTCGCAGCCCCAGTGCAGCTCTTTCTGTGCATGGGTCCGTCCCCCGGCTTTAATAAAATCACCTCTTTCTTTGCACGGAAGACGTCTCGGGAATTCCTCCTTGGCTGTTCGCTCCGAACCCCACGTTTCCACGTCAGTTCTGTTCTCCCGGAGAGCCCTGACCGTCCCAGCACACACTCAGGCCACCCCCCACCCCAGCCCCCAATCCCCGCCTTGTTTCTTCAGGTCTGTCTACACTCCTGCCCACAGTTCCTTGATTAAACGCTTCTCAAATGAGCCGGTTTGCACGCAACAGCCATTTCTTGTCAGGCCCACGCTTGGCAAAGCCACCCCACCCCCACCCCCAGTCAAGACCCAACCAACTGCCACTGGAAGGGACTTTCCGGGCCTTTCCCAGCTGGAGAAATCTGGAAGCAACTTTGACCTTTTCCTCAGATCTACCCACAGCAGCCGCAGTGACAGCTGAGGACCCGTAATAAAGAAAATGCTGGGGCGCCTGGGGGGCGCAGTCGGTTAAGCGTCCGACTTCAGCCAGGTCACGATCTCGCGGTCCGTGAGTTCGAGCCCCGCGTCGGGCTCTGGGCTGATGGCTCAGAGCCTGGAGCCTGTTTCCGATTCTGTGTCTCCCTCTCTCTCTGCCCCTCCCCCGTTCATGCTCTGTCTCTCTCTGTCCCAAAAATAAAGAAACGTTGAAAAGAAAATGCAATCGGATGCGCTGGAACGACGTTCTGCTTTCTCATTGCTAACCGTCAACCTCCGCAGGTAATTGTGCAAAGGGGGCAGCGTGTGAGAGGACACTACTCGGTTCCACCGTCACCCGCTTCGCCTCCTCTGTGTGTGTGGGCAGCATGGCCTCCGGGGCCCCGGGAGCCGCCTTCCACCAGGGAGAGAGGGCGGAGGGCTCCGTCCCCGTGTCCCTGTCCCCGTGCCACCTGCGGAGGCCGACTTGCCCAGGCTCTTCGGGAAAGTCCCGGGAGGAGGGACTTCCTCACCGCATCCCTGGAATGTTGTTTTCCCCCCGGAGGAAGCCTGGGTGCAGGAGTCTCTTCCTGCCAGGGATTCCCCTCCGGTGCCCCCACCCCTGAGACGCCACTGCCCACAGGTCGTGGGCTGGTGGCCGGGCGGCCGCGGGAGGGGCGGGCCCAGAGCCACGAGGGGCAGCACCAGCCCTGGGGACCCTGCCTGTGTTTAGGCGTTTGATGTTTCGTTCATCAGGAATTTTGAATTAATTCTGGCTTCGGAGAGGGTTGGGCTAAAATGGTGCTCATCTTGATCAGTGAGTTTTTTTAGCGACTCCCACTTGGATTTCGCACCAAGACAAGCATCTCCCTCGCTGTGCCCTGAGGTCTGGCTTCTGCCCTCGAGGGACGGGACACACATCACACACTGGGTGTGCGTGGTCATCTGCACGGGGCGTCCCCCGCGGAGCCTGAACCCCACGCAGCCACGGGCCAGCACCTGGCAGACGCCGACAGAAGCCCGATAAACACCAGTACACGGAAGGGGCCTGACCCTCCCGGGCCAGGACCCCGCACGGATGGCGGCAGGGCCCCCGGCACAGCAGGAGGGCAGTTCTGAGGGACACACAGAGGCCACGGCCCATCTGCCGGCCCCACGCTGGCCTCCGCCCCAGGGTAGTGACCGGGCAGTGCTGTGGATGCCCGGCGGCTTCTGAGGGACCAAAGGGTTGGTGTGGGTCCTCACAGAAGGGGTCTGGGGGTCCCGGCGGCTGCAGCAGTGGCCACAGTGGCCCTCATCCCAGATGGGTGAGGCCGCCCGCCACCCAGCCCTGGGCCCAGACTCCCTGGGATCACACCAGCCCTGCCTGGTTTAGACGCTCCCTCCCCGGTTCTCAGCGCAACTCTGCCCCATTCTCCCGCCGATGTTTCTCTGAACCCCTCTTGGAACATGAACCTGAACACCGCGTTTCAGACGCACCGTGAACAGACGCAGGCCTGTGAACAGCACCATCCCAGACATGCAGAGTGCAGGGCCCCTCCCCCGTCTCCTCTGCCAGGTCCCCCAGCCCTAGGGCCCCTGTCACTCCATCTGATACATGGAAGGGTCAGCGAATGCTCCTTGACCTGGTGCTGTGCTGGGGGCTTCATGCCGTGGGCCACCCCCACCCCCCGGGCCCCTGTTGTGTGGTTGGGGCTCAGCGTGTTAAGTGACCTGTGTGCGGTTGCCCAGCGCCTGCCCCCTGGGGTACCCTGGAGCGTGGGGCTCCCCACTTTGCTGAGATCGAGTCCCCTGGAAAGGGAAGCAGGGGTGGGCCGCACGTGGGGTCGGCGCGTCCCTGCGCGTGCCGCGCCTTCTGAAGCTTCTCCGTCGGCCTGGTCCAGGCCCCTGCAGCCGAGCCCGGGGACGGTCCAGGCAGCCAACAGAAGGGAAGGGGGCAGGCGAGGTGGGCCGAAATAGCAACTGTCCCGGCTGCCCCGCAGGACCCCTCCGAGCCGTCCACTGTCTGTCTGTCCTGCACCCGCCCAACTAGGCTCAGGGCCGACCAGAGAGCACCCACCCCGCCTGGCAGCAGGCAGCCCGGTGGGGCCCGAGGGCCAGCGGCCAGGGCGCTGGGAGAAGCCCCGTCCTGATGACAGAAGCCCGCTCCTGCCTGCCCGGTTTCTGCAACGAGCACACCCTCTCAGAGAAGGAGCTGGAAGCCCAGAAAGCCGCTGGCAGGGCTGAGAGAAGGAAGGGCGTCGGGAAGAGAGGTCTGTGTGCAGGTAGAGCCTGTGCGCATGTGTGTTACACGCACGTGTGACACGCACACCATGGACACGCCCCCACATGCCCCTCACACACCAACACACACAGACCTAGGCTTTCCTCTTGCACAACAAGCACAAAGTCCTGGGTCTCCAATCAGCCAGAGCTGTGTTTCTGGCTCTCACTCTGTGCCGCGTCCAATCTGCTCCGTTTGCCGCAAGGCCTACCCACCTCGGCACAGGTGAGCCTCACCTTGCCTCACTGCCTGACCAGGGCTGTCCCGGGAGGTGTGGGCCAGTGACCAGACCTGCTTGCTTTCCTGATGGGGTCAAGTGCTGTTGGGCAGAAAGAGCCACCGGGGCACCATTCCAGCCAGGGGAAGTACCCCCGTACTTGGCTGAGGAAACCAAAGCCCAGAGAGACCACGGCTCTCCCAAGGTCACACAGCACAGCTAGGCTCCTTCCTGCACGTAGCCTGGGGGTGGAGGGGCTCAGCTTGTGAATCAGCTTGGTGCCCACATCCAGTTTTCCACCTGGTGCTGGCCCCCAGCCCTCTGCTGATAGTGGGTACCAGGAAGTATTTACAGAGGGGATATTGGATCGTGTCCTGGCACCCTCCCTCCTTATTCCCATTTATGCCCACGGACGAAGGACCCCGTGGACCACCCACCTCACTCTCCCAGAAAACAGCTTTGGCATGTACTTTGTTAGTGAGACCACAGTCTGCTGACCCATTCTCTGCCTTCAGCCGCACTTCCTCGCCTGCTGGTCATTCTCTGTGTCTCTCTCTCACTCCTTTCTAAGCCTCCCTCTTCCCTGGAACTCTGAACCACATCACTCATTCTGTCTTTGGTCTGCAAAATGCCCACATTTGTAAACATCCCTGCAAACATCCTGAGCTCTTCCACTCCCTCACCTTCTTGATGAGCCAACACCTTATGTAGAAACTTCAGGTGATGCTCTTGTCTTGAAGTCAACTTGTCTGATATTAATATAGTCTCATCCACTTTCTTTTTTTTATTTTTTTAATGTTTATTTATTTTGAAGGAGACAGAATGTGAGCAGGGGAAGGGCAGAGAGAGAGGGAGACACAGAATCACAAACAGGATCCAGGCTCCGAGCTGTCGGCACAGGGCCTGACGCGGGGCTCGAACTCATGGACCGTGAGATTACGACCTGAGCGAATTTGGACACTTAACTGACTGAGCCACCCAGGCTGCCCTCACCCACTTTCTATGGTTAGAGTGTGACACTGTGCCTTTCCCTACCCAATACTTTCAATCTCTTTGTGTTCTGATATTTAAACTGTGTTTCTTGGCAATAGCGTACAGTTCAGTCTTGATGTTCTTCTGCAATCTGATAAGCTCTGTCTTTTCACTGGAGTGTTTAGTCCATTTACATTTAATGTAATTAGTGATATGACTGGGTTCAGACCTTCAGTCTTGCTATTGCCACCTTCTCTTTCCTCCTTTGTTCTTCCTTTCCAGACTTTCCTGGTGCTCTGTCTTTGCCTTTCTACAGACTTAGGCTCACATCTGGGATCACTTTCCTCTGGTATTATTTCTGTTCTGTAGGTCTGCTGCTGATAAATTCTTTATTTGTCTGAAAATGTCCTCGTTTTCGTATTCATTTTAGAAGGATGTTTGCACTGGGTATGGAATTCTAGGTTGAAAGTTCTTTCCATCAGCATTTTGAAGGTGTATTAAGTTTCCTCTGGCTTTCGTTGTTCTTTTTTTTTTTTTTAATTTTTTTAATGTTTATCTGTTATTGAGAGACAGAGAGACACAGAGAGACAGAGAAAAGACAGAGACAGAGGGGCAGAGAGAGGGGGAAACACAGAATCTGAAGCAGGCTCCAGGCTCCGAGCTGTCAGCACAGAGCCCACCATGGGGCTCAAACTCATGAAAGTCACGAACCGCGAGATCATGTCCTGAGCCAAAGTCAGATGCTTAACCAACAGAGCCACCCAGGCACCCCTCATTGTTCTTAATTGGAAGATGCTCATCATTCTCATTGCTGTTCCCTGGGTGGCAAAGTATCATTTTCTCTGGAAGCTTCCAAGATTTTGTCCGTATCTTTAGTTCTTAGCAGGTTCACTCTAATGTACCTGGGTGTGGCTTCCTTTGCCTTTATCCTCTTTGGGATTTACGAGGCATCTTAAATCTGTAGAATGATGTCTTTTATCAATTCTACAAAATCCTCAGCCACCATCTCATCAAATATCTCTTCTGCCCCCTTCTCGATCTCTTCTCTTTCTGGGATGCCAGTTACATGAAAGCGTGTATGATAGACTATTTGCAGTGATCTCATATGCCCCTAAGTTCTGTCCCTTTTGCCCCTATTTCTTTTCTCCCCATGCCTCACCCTGGATAATTTCTATTGGCTTGTGTTTGCCCAAACTGTATCGTCAGCCCCCACAAACTAAACGCATATACGGTGTGATGCCCCATGTGCACAGCCAGCCCCTTGCACTCAAGCTCATCCTGGAATGCATCTCACTCTTCCCTCTGCTGCCGTTTTGCCCACACGACAAATCCTGGGGTGCAAACACCGAGCTTCCAGACGTATGGTGCCTTCTCTCAGAGATTCCATGTCTCTGTTGAAACTCTCCTTCCTTTAACTCATTCTATATGTTTCTCCAAATTCTTTAGCATCTTTGTCATCGTTATTCTCAAGTCCTCGTTCAATGACTCTAACATCTGGGTCATTTGTGAGTCGGCCTCTCATGCCAAATTTTCCCTCCTGATTCAGGGTCACATTTTCCTACTTCTCGTGTCTCATAACCTTTTACTGTCTTCTGGGCATCATGGTTAAAGAAAGGCAGCCGGGGGTGAGTATCACTTCCCCCCACCCAGAGGCAGGCACTCTTTCCTCTGTTAGGCAGCTAAATGGGGGGCTGATCACTTTGGCCCACTCAGGAGGGAGGGGCTTTCTTTATCCTAGAAACAATAAGGCAACTTCAACAAC
Organism: Leopardus geoffroyi; assembly: GCF_018350155.1. Classification (NCBI taxonomy): domain Eukaryota; kingdom Metazoa; phylum Chordata; class Mammalia; order Carnivora; family Felidae; genus Leopardus; species Leopardus geoffroyi. Next base: position 2,955,337 of record NC_059333.1, read on the forward strand.
AGAAGAGGAAACCCCCAAATCTCTCCAGCTGGCCTCCCTTCTGCTGCTTGGCTCCCACGTTCTCTGCCTTCTGCCCACTCAGATCCTTCTCCATTTCCGAACCTGGGGTCTCGGTCCTCAACCCCGGCTGTGCCTGTCGCGGCCCGGGGTTCCCCAGCTCTGACCGGCCTCCTTGGGGTCGGTCCACTCAGGGCCCCTCGCCTGAGTGTCCCAAACTGGCAGGGGTTGTGTCTGCCCACACCCCACAGCCCCGGGAGCAGTTCGCACAAATCTCCCACTCTCTGTCCCCTCCTGTCACGGTGACTCATCTAGCCAATGGGGGTGAGCCGGGCGACATGTGGGCTTCGGGAGGGTCCCTCATGATGGGCATGTCCCACGAGTGACAGATACATCTGGGGCCTAAGCCTTGGGGGGCTTGGGGCTACTTGTTACCTTAACATGACTTTACCTGTTGTGACTGCCGAGGGCCCTGCTACCCATTTCCCAACCTGCTGTTCTAGAAGCAGAGGCAGAACCTGGGGCGCCTGGGTGGCTCAGTCGGTTAAGCATCTGACTCCTGATTTCGGCTCAGGTCGTGATCTCACGGTTCATGAGTTGGAGCCCTGTGTCCGGCTATGCACTGAGTGTGGAGACTGCTTGGGATTCTGTCTCCCTTTCTCTCTGTCCCTCCCCTGCTCACTCTCTCTCTCTCTCTCTCTCAAAATAAACTTAAAAACTCAAAATAATAGAAGCAGAGGCACATCCGGACCCCTCCCTCGTCCCTACCCCGCACCCGGGACGGACCAAGTCACACGCATGGGACTGTGTGCCCTCCGCCGCCCCACCGACACCCGGCCAGGCCTTCGTCATCCTCCCCTGGACCTCTGGGCGCTCTCTCAGCTGGGGCGCCCAGGACGGCACTCCCTGACTTCTGAGCACATCCGCAGAGCAGCTCTGCCGGCGTCCTGAAGGGCGGTCAGAGCGGACGGACGGGGACGGCTGCCCACCACACTTGCGGTAAAGCCCCTCTCGGCCCTGCCCGATGGGCTTCTCTCTGCCCGCCGGCCACCGGCCTCTCCGCTCCTGACAAACCCTTCCCCCCACCCAACCACAGGGCCTTTGCTGGCTCCCCTTCCTTCACCCTCGGCCTCTGCCACACCTCCAACCTTCTAGCTCCCGTCCCGAGATCTCAGGTGTCAGTCGCCGGGAAGATGTGACTAATCCCCCCCACCCAACACCCAGCCCGTCTTCGCCCTGGAGCGGCCACTCATCCCAGCTGCCAACGACGTGTTCCTGTGCGTGTGAGCGGCCGCGGGGGTCGGCATCTGCTCTGTGACGACGGGCTCTCCGAGGCGGGCTGTCCGCTCTGCCCACCGCCTCGCCACCAGTGCCCACGCAGGAGACTCACACGGGAGTGTTTGTTGATTGACTACACAAGAGGATGCCCTAAACGGCACGTGTTCATTCTGCCGAGTGGCTGAGAGAACCGAGCCTACGCGACCCGTACACGCTGTGTGGGGCAGCGGGGACAGACGGCGGGGCCATCACCCGCTCGGGACCCGCCTTTGCAGCAGGCGGTGTCCACAGAGCAAGGCCCCAGCGTGGGTGTGGGGGGGGGGGGCGGCTCTCGCTGACAGGGCTGGGGCGGGAAGGGAGGGAACCACGGGTCCTCTCACGCGGGCACCATGCCTGCCCTCATGACCTGCTTTGCTGCGTCTCAACCAGAGTGCCAGCCAGGCCTGCCTTCCTACCCACCGCAGGGAGCCCGCCTCGGCCCTCCCTTCCCGGCTCAGACGCTGTCCCTCGGCCTGGGGGGACAGGCCCGTGAAGCCCCCGCCCGAGTTTTCTCTCCGCATAGTGCGTGCTCCCATTCCCCCCACCCCAACTCACCCTAGGGACCAGTAACGTTTTGCTGCTGGGGAGGGGCGGGGGACACAGCTCTCGGGGGCAGGGAGCAGCTTCTCATGCTCTGTGTGGGTGACTGTCACCCTTGTTCAAGGGATGTCAGCAGGGGACAAGAGTGGCCCTTCCCGAGGGCGTCCTGGGGTGACCAGTGTTGTCTCGACCACACTTGGGCTGGGGCTCCAGACACACCCACGATGCGCACCCGCAGACCCGGGCTGGGGTTTCCTTGAAGAGCCAGGAGCAAAGTCCCCTAGACCCCTGTCCTTTGCAGGCAGCCTCGGATTGGCCTGTCCCCACACCCCGGGAACTCTCCCTAGCTGCACATTTCTGGGTGACCCTCCTCTGGCATGTGGGGCTCAGACCCCCCAGGGAGCAGGGGCCTCTGGCAGGGGGAGCATGGGCTCTGGGCCCCTCCCCACCCCAGGCATGTCCCCTCTGGGGACTTGAAGAGCCACAGGCGTTGGGAGGCATAGAGTCGGGGCCACGTCTAGCTCGGGTGGAGTGGATGTCTGTTCTGATGGTTCACGGCCACCTCTGGGCGGCATACCTGGGTCGTGGGCATCTGGAAACTCCTGCCCTCTGCCACCCTGGCCTCAGAGCCAGAGGTCAGGTCGGGTCAGGACGCCAGCACGTCGGGTGAGTCCTGGTCCTGGAATTGTGAGAGCTTGGGAATGCGGCCAGGGGAAGTCTGTGGAACGTTCTCCAAACCTGACAGCTTGTATAAATACTAAGCAGAACACCTCAGCAGAGGGTTCCCTAAAGTTGATTATCCTGAAAATATGCTCACCATCATCAGTAAAGAAACTTTCCTATAAATAATTAGAAGCAAATTTTGATCAACGGTGCAACAGAAAAGCCTGAATTATCTTTTTATTCTCTTTATAGGAAATGTTATGACATCACGGCCACATCCAGTTGAAATGTAGAAACAAGGGAATTATCGGGGCACCGGGGGGGCTCAGGCGGTTAAGCATCTGACTTCGGCTCAGGTCAAGACCTCACGGTTCATGAGTTCAAGCCCCACATCTGGCTGTGTGCTGACAGCTCGGAACCTGGAACCTGCTTCAGATTCTGTGTCTCCCTCTCTCTCTGCCCCTCCCCCACTTGCACTCTGTCTCTCTCTCTCAAAAATAAACTTTAAAAAAAGAAAAAAGGCAAAAGGGAATTACACAGGTTTGTCAAGTGATCGATAAATTTCCTTGACTTTATCATGCATACGGAATTTAAAATATGATCCTTTCGCTATGGTTTCTTTTCTGGTTCCGAATAGTCACGTTTGCACCTACACTTTGTGGTTATAATTTTGTATTCTTTTTCTTGGAGTGATGCCCCGGAGTGTAAGCTTTAGGCCCACAAAACCTGGGTCTGCGGCTGCCCAGGCCCTGAGTGATAGAGCAGTCAGGGAAGCTTCCAGAAGGATGGGAGGTAGCATGAGAAAAGAGTGTATTGGGGAGTCTCCAGGAGGCCCAGCCAGGTGGGGGCTCAGGGGCGGGGGGAGGGGACCTCGTGCTTGTTCCTCTCCCCAAACAGAATGAGGACAAATCACACACTACAGGGACGTTGCAAAAATTTAAAGATTAAAATAAACATACAGGATTTTAATAGTGAACATGCATTTGAGTTTTTAGGGAAAGATGCATTTTGAAGGGCTCTCGGGCATACGCTTTAAAAAACAAAACAAAACCGACTTTATTCTTTAGAGCTGCATTAGGTCCCCAGCAGACTGAGCACAGGACAGATGTCCCGTTTCCCGGGCCCCACACCCCGCAGTGCCCCCCCCCCCCCAACGCCGGCCGAGCAGCGTATCCGCCGTGATGGAGACGGATGGGCCCACACTGACGTCATCACCGCGCACAGGCCAGGAAGGTTCTTGCCGGTGTGAGTCCTGCGGGTTCAGGCGAAAGGCTGGTGACCTGTGTCCACTGTCACAGTGTCACGCAGACCGGTTTCACTGCCCTCCAGGCCCTCTGCACTCTGCCTGCTCACTGGGCCCCCCCACCCGCCAGCCGCCAGCCCGCCACTGACCCCTCTGCTCCCTGCAGAGCTCAGAGTGTGCTTTTAAATGAAGCTTTTGATTGGAAAGTGATGAAAGAAGCCAAGAACAGGGGAAACGAAACCCAGCAGTCTCTGGAATGAATCCTGGGAGAGTGGGTGGGGTCTCTCTGCATGCTGTGCAGCCCCGGGCCACCCCTGCCTGACCCAGACACCCCGAGGCAGGGGTCTGGCACCTGTCACAGCCCCCACAGTGCCCAGGGCAGCATCTTACTCGCTGGTCATGTAACCAGGCTTCGCTGAACAAGGACAGCACCCGATTCCGGAGTCACTGAACTGGGTCCCGGCCCCCCGCCGGCCAGGGGAGAACGGCCCTCCTCCCCCACGGGGTCCAGAACAGCCTTGGTGGCCCCCACTCTTTACTGACTGCACCTTGGCCGGTGGCCATGAAGCTCCTCCAGTGCAGCAGCCCCCCGGACAGGTCAGACCCAGGCCCCCCCCCGGCCCCTGCTGTCCTGCTTGGACATTGTCCACGCTGTCCCCTTCTCCCTGCCCCCCCGCCCTCGGCTGTTACCGGGCCTTCAGCTGGCGGCCCTCATGAATCATTCACAGACCGAGAGGACTCTGCCAGCTCCCCGCAGCCCCCAGGTGACCTTCCAGGGGGTTTGCGCCCGGTGCCCTTGAGCAGTCTCTCTCCCGTTGTGCCAAGAAGGGTGTCGGGGTCTGTCGGACCCGGGCGGGGTCGTGCAGCCAGGGAGCAGGGCCCTGGGGTGTGTCCAGCGGCCGGGAGGCCTGTCGGTGTCCCCACACTCAGGTGTCGCGGACGGCCCCACCTTCCTGACCTGACCCATGGAGGCAGGCGTCCGTGTTTGACAGCCTTGAGCTCACAGTGTTTGCACAGCTCCAGGGGGATGTAAAGCACGACGAAGGAGAACATGTGACAGAAGCGGCCAGTGACCCCAAACCCTCCATCAAGTAACGAGTGAAACGCCTTGCCCTTTATGGAGAAAAGACCCACTAGGCAGCTGCCCCTCCCCCGCGTGCCGGCTCCTTCCTCCCGGGACCTTCATCCTCCAAAGCCGGCAAAAGGGCAAAACGTGCTCCTTTCTCCCAGGGGTTCTGGAAAAGTCCAGGGCGGGCCTGGGGCTCTGCTCAGCCAGGGCAGGTCACGTGGCCCGGAGCCCGGGAGCGGGACGGGCGCCACCTGGCCTTCACTGCGGGGTTGAGGCCACTCCCAAGGGAGACTGGATGCGTCCCCAGGCGGGGGCGGGGGGCTGCAGGGCTGCACGCCTCCCCCCTGCGTGCTGTGCCCTGCCCTCACCCCATGGGGTGTGAGCCGCTTGAACCTGGCCGCTGGCTGTGCCTGCAGTGGCTCCCGACCCTGCGTAACAAGGCAGCAGGTGCTAACGGGCACCTGACTTTCCTTCTCCAGGGCGGTGCTCGCTCGGTCAGACGAGCAGGTCAGGCTGTAGGGACCCGCGGCAGACTCACGGTGCTTGACCACAGGAGCTTTCCTTCTTGCGCAAGGTGCCCGTCCGGGCTGGGTTGGCTTCTGGACCCAGGATAAAGGTGCAGCCAGCCCTCGCCCGGGGCAGCCTCCTCAGGGTCACGGCCAAGGGGACAGAGCTCACTGGAGCTGGCAATGGCCCTTGAGGCCTCCGCTGGGGTGGGGGCTCTCTGACTGTGTCCCTGTCACCAGCCAGAGCCTCCAGGTGGCTGCGCCTGTCCCCCAGCAGGCCGGAAGCCCAGTCCTCCCCCAGGGAAGGAGGAAGAGCCTGGTCCCACCCACCTTACAAGCGGACCCCTCTTCCAGGGCGACCGGCCCTGCCAAGAATAGGGGCGAGGGGAGGGCAGATGAGGAACGTGGGGTTCCAGCAGGGGTATTATGACCTACTGGGCCCTCTGACCCTCCCTGGGACCAGCAGTGAGCTGGGGGCTGAAGCCCTTTGATCCCCCAGCCAGGCCCCCAGGAGTCTCCACAACCCTCGGAATGCAGGTGGGTTTGTCCTTGACCCAAACAGACCAGGTCTTTTGACCACGCGGAGTGTCTCCGTCCACCTGAGACACGCCCCCGGGCGGGCTGCTCGCTTCCCGGGTTCGTCTTGCAAGCAGGTCACAGGGAAGGGCTCCATCCGGCTGGGGGAAGCAGAGCTGGCCTGAGCCAACCGCCCGCCTCTCTCCTGCAGATGTGGGGGAGGAAGGAGATGATCGATCACCAGTTTGCCTGCGTGCCGTGTCTTTGCTGACTCCTTCGTAACGGGCACCCCGTCCCCAGCCCTGCCACGGGGACCCCGGGCAGGCCGGCAGCCTCGGGGGGCTTTCTCGGGCGCAGCCACTAGAGGAGCCCAGATCCCTCTGTGGTCCCCGACCTGACGCGGAACAGGGACCCCCCCGGGCTCACCACCGCCACTGTCCAGGCCCACCGCTGGGGATGCCCGTTCTTCTCCATTGCTGTCTGATGGAGAAGCTTCAACCCGAGCGGCGTGAGGGTGGGTGGGGGCAGGGAGATGGGCTTGGATCGGTCATTTTAAGGCGGTGACCGTTCTTGCTTCTGCAGCCCCTGCCCAGGAAACAGTGCAGGGAGACCCCACGCCTCACCTTTGCTGCGCTGGTGCGCTCCCAAATCAGAAACGAGGTCCTGGCAGGTCCTGGGCCACGGCCAGAGGACAGGACTGCAGGCCCACAGGCCTGTGACCCCGGAAATGCTTCCGGAAAATAGTGGCAAACACGGACCCCCAGGTCAGCACCACGCGTCGTGCTCAGGGTGACCGCGGAGGCCGGCAGCCGCTGCCCGCGTGCCTATTTCTGAGGTCCTCCTCGGTCCGGCTCCTGCTCTGTCATGAACATGGTCCTAAGGGGACGCGTCCTTTCAAGAGACCTAGCTTGCAAAATCCAGGAATTAGAAAGAGATGATTCGCTCTCCAAAGGACCTTTTTCTCCAGAAAAGAACACCCTGAATTTGCCAGAAGCACCGATAGCCACGTCCCCGAGTGACTTTACTGTGTGATCCGTTTTTTCAAACGGGGACGGAATTTTAGGAGCACATCCGGGGCCTCGATTGAAGGACCTCTGCCGCTCCAAAAGCTCCCGCGGGCGGTGCGGGTGGCTGGCTGGCTGGCAGCGAGGCGCAGAGGTGGCCGCCTGCGGGCCGCGGGCTCCCTGGGGTCAAGGAGTATCGGCCGTGAGGAAGCAGCAGGCGGGAGAGCCCGTGCCCTGGAGGGGAAGGTGGGGGCAGCGTTTGACGCTGGTAGAGTCTCACTGAGCAGCTGACGACGGGGTGGGGGTGGGGGGGGATGACGCCACGTGTGACGGCAGAGGGGGACACATGGTGAAAAGGCACACAAGAGGAAGGACCGGGGTCGTGAGAAAATACGCACTGAGAGAAATCCCCTTGGATGTTTTTTCCTTGAAAAACAAACCGACCTCTCTGAGCTGTGTCTGAGCCGTGATTCAGAATTCCACTCTGAGCCTAAATTAAGCAGTGACACGCACTCACCGGGGCGGGTGACATCTGCTCGCCGCGCGTCTTTTGTGTCCCTCTCCCACCAGGTCCCGCGTGGCAGGACTGGTGTCCCCCAGGGAGGACAGAGAGTGGTTTCGGAGACTCTGGAGCTCAGTGCCCAGGAACGGAGAGTCCTCCGCTCTCCCGGGAGGACAGAGAGGGGAGAGGCGCACTCTCCATCTGTCTGGACCGTCCTCCCTGCCTGGAGGGAGCTGTCTGGCGGGCTGGGTTTAAAACCTTCCATGCAACGCCAAACCAATCAGCACTGCCTTCTGGCGTGGCGAACCTTTTGGACCTTCCCTCCCGCTCCTCTCCCTGTTCTCCCTGACTCGTGTATATGTATATTGTCACCGGAATGCACGTGGGACTTACCCCAGGCCGCTATAAACAAAGAGGCTGCAGGGAACCGACCCTCGGGGCCAGACCGGGCTCACAGCGTCCATCCCGGAACCTCACCCAGCCGGGGCCGGCTCTCCTGGGTGTGGACAGTGGAACTCAGGAGGGCCAGACCCTCCGCTGCCCCACACCGACGGGCAGGGCCACCGCCCAAGCCGCCATGACCAACAGCACCACACCAGGTTAGGGACGTTCACTGAACACAGCGACCTGGGCAGCTGGGCTGGCACGGGCGAGCTGCTCCTCGTGTGCCCTGTTTGCCCACGCACGCCAGGTCTTGCCAAAGAGGCCGCTTGGTAAAGATAAACCCTATCCTTCGTGTCTGCAAGGGGTGGTCTGGGCGTTTCGGGCAGACATCCCAAGCCCACGTGGCGGCTACGGTCCTGCTCCTGCTTTCTTCTCACGCAAAGGGACACGGAACCTCTCTCGCCTTCTGCCTTGGGCGTGTGAAACCAGGGTGGAAGCCGTTCGTGTCATCAGAGCTCGGGTTTTGCTTGGGGGCCGCGTGGGCGGGACGTGTGCAGAGCAGGATCCCGAGGGCCGCAACAGGAGAAGGGACGCCAAGCCACCTCGGCCGAGTCACTTTCTCGTCTGGGGCTCTGTCCCCGTCCCTGCAAGACGGGGAGGGTGGTGACGCTCACGGCTCCAGGGCCTTGGCCAACACAGCACGTGGCTCGCAGCCTGGTGTGCAAGCAAGTGGGAGAGACCGAAGACGCCACAGGAGTGCGGGAGCTTTCCTTGTTGGTCGTGGCCCGACCAGGAGCCTTGTCCACGTGGGGAGAGGACAGCTAGCTGGACACCACAGCTCTCACCGTCACCTTTGACACCTGGGCCTACTCTGCACCCGCCCTGCCGGGGCTGACTCCCGGTGACGGAGAGCCACGGCGAGTGGCGGGTCCGGGGAGCCCAGGTGGCGGGTCCCCCGAGTGCTCGAGCCCCTGCGTGTGAAGAATGTAGACGGAGGTCAGCTGGCAGCCATCCGGGGCTCCCCACCGGGGTCGGGCAGAGAGTCCGTTTAATCGTCATGGCAACCGGGCAGGCAGCAGGTGTCCCCATTTAATAGATGAGCAAACAGAGGTAGAAAGCGATGAATAAATCTGCACGATACCGAGTGGATGAGAGGGGGACCCGACGCAGGGAATGCCATCTGGGCACGGTGCCTGGGACCGATGGAACGTTCGGTCGGACCCCCCCCCCAGCCCGGCACACGCGTGTGCCCGTGCGTGTGCACACGCACCGCAGCAGGTGAGCAGGGAGCAGGGCTGCTGCCAGGCTCCCTCGTGAGCATCTTTTCTTTCCTCTAGGTGGGAACTCAAGGGTTACGCGGCACGACCCGGCCCTGTGTCCTGCCATCGTGGGGAAAAAGGCAAGTGATCTCACACGGCCTGCCAGCCAGCGCCTACAGCGACCGCTTGTGGGGTCCCCAGACGCGCCTCAGCGGGCACGAGGAGGGGCGAGTGGACCCCCGCCAGCAGCGAGTGACGGGGAAGGTTTGGGGGACGGGGCACAGCCAGTACGCAACTCACTCCGGGGGCATTGGAAGGTCGGGAGGTGCGGGCAATGCGCAGTGAGGCCAGCGGGGCCTGGGCCGCGCCCCCGGGAGTGGCTTCCCTGGACCCCTTCCCGGAGGCCACAGTTCTAGATCCCCTGGGGCTGCCCTCTGTCCAAGCCGCATGCAAAGGCTACCCAGTGCCCCGAGGTCCCACAAGGTCCTATGTGCTAAGGGCACTTTGCTTCCCTCCCCGGTGGCTGTCCCTCTGGGCACCGGTGTCCGAATGCTAATCTCATCCCGCTCGGGGTGGCGATTGTTGAGTTCCTGAGGCTCTCAGGCCGGCCGGAGCTCCCCGTGCGAGGCAGTGGGTGCTGCTGCTGCCCCACCCAACCCCCCTCTCCAGGCCTCGGCACCACCCCTGGCCGTGAGCTGCCAGGGGCCCAGAGGCTGCTGCGGCTCTGGAAGGGGTTCAGGGCTCTGGGGTACAGCTCAGGCCTGGAGCCCCCGCGGGACAGGTCCTCTGTGCAGGACAGCTCACACCCGAAGTCCCGCGGGCTGGGTCCTCCCTGAGGGACAGCTCGAAGTCTGGACCCCCGTGGGACAGGTTAATGTTCCTCTGCAGCCAACATCCTAGCTTAGCCACCTCCCTTGTCCCGTCTCCCTCTGCCCCATTCCCATGGGAATGAGTAAGGTTGCCACAAACCACCCAGACCAGGGGCTTAAACAACACAACACCTTTTCCACACGATCTAGAGGCTGAAGTCCGAGCTCGGGTGCTGATGGGGTTGGCTTCTGAGAAGGCCTCCTCCTTGGCTCGCAGATGGCTCCCTTCCCGCTGTGTCCTCGCACGGCCGTTTCTCTGGGCGTCCTAATCGTCTTCCTATAAGCACACTGGTCAGGTTGGAGTAGGGCCACCCTAATGTTTTCATTGTGCCCTAATCACCTCTTTCAAGACCTTGTCTCCAGATACGGTCACATGCTGAGGTCCTGGGATTTGAGACTTCAGCACGTGAGTTTGGGGAACGTAACTCACCTCCTAATGCTCGGTGATTCGCCTCCCCGCCAATCGCCTTCACAAACTCCGCCTCGGGCTGTGCTTCTGGGGAACCCAGCCTGAGACAGGGCCCAGCCAGCGTCCCGCTCCTCCAAGTCAGAAGGTGGGACAGGTGTACCGTCCGCTCACAGGCGACCTCACGCGGAACGGGCTCTAAGCCGCTGGCACCCCGGAGGCTGAGCTGCAACAGGCATGTGGGCCCCGGACGGGCCTGACCCGTTCTTTTGACTATTTCAAAATGATCGTTGTCCTATGGAAACCAATTTGACAGTAAATTTCCTACAAGTAAATAAACAAAACATTAAAAAAAATAACTTCTGTCCACAACATGCCTGTGTGTCCTTTTCTTAATTGGAGCGTCAGATTTTCTCGGATAATCGGGGCCATCTAACAAGAAACACGGTCTGCACGTACATTTGGTTGACAGGCACGGTTTCTTATTCCTGGGGACCCAGAGGAACGGAGTGATCATAAAATGCGACAATGGAAAGAAACTGCTGTGCAGCTCTAACCCCGGCCTCTTCCTCGGGCCGGCTGGGGGGCAGCTCTGCAGGGGGGTGGGGGTGGGGGGCTCTCCGGCTGTGTGCTGCTCAGCCAAGGTCGACGGGAGCGGGTCTCCGGGTGGCGCCCAGCCCACAGCCGACGACACGTGGGGCAACAAATGGTTTCATTAACCTCACGGCTTTCCCATCTGTGAAGCAGAGCTCAGGACGCTCGCCACCGGAGGCCACGAAGACAGGTGCATCTGTGTTTGAAAACTCTCCGCGCCTGGGGTGGGCAATGCCAGTGCTCAGCCGTCCTGCTGAGCGAGAAAGGAGACAGCTCAGACCTGCAGGGGCAATCGGCATGTCTCCCCTTGTCCCTCGGGCCACGGCCCCGGTGGGAGGACGCACTGGATGGAAACCACGCGCCCGAGTGTTAGAGAGCCGCATGCTGCTTCCCTACACGGAGCACAGACTCTGTGCGGGCGCCACCCCATCCCCAAAGCGATGGCTTAGACTCGTGTCCTGCTGTGTTTGTTGTCCTGCTTCTTTTTTTTTTTTTTTAAGTTTATTTATTTTTGAGACAGAGAGAGACAGAGCATGGACGGGGGAGGGGCAGAGAGAGAGGGAGACACAGAATCGGAAGCAGGCTCCAGGCTCCCAGCTGTCAGCCCAGAGCCTGACGCGGGGCTCGAACTCACGGACCCCGAGATCGTGACCTGAGCCGAAGTCGGACGCTCAACCGACTGAGCCCCCCAGGCGCCCTTGTTGTCCTGCTTCTTTAGGGGCGTCTTCTTCTCAAAGGCAGGAGGGGCTCAGGTGGGATCCAGCTTCGCATCTAAGACCAAGGCACTGCTAATTTTTCTTAATTAAGGAATATTTGGGGGCGCCTGGGTGGCTCAGTAGGTTAAGCATCCGACTTCGGCTCAGGTCGTGATCTCTCAGTTCTGGGTTCGAGCCCCACGTCGGGATCTGTGCTGACAGCTTGGAGCCCGGAGCCTGCTTCGGATTCTGTGTCTCCCTCTCTCTCTGCCCCACCCCTGCCCATGCTGTCTCTCTCTCTTTCTCTTTCTCTCTCTCTCTCAAAAATAAATAAACATCAAATAAAAATAAATCAAGGAATCTTTGACAAATAAAAACTATATATGGTTAAGGCATACGATTTTATTTTGATAGTCATATACACTGTGAAATAAAAAGTCACAGTTGAGCTAACGAACCGATCTGTCACCTCAAATAACTCTCCCTCTCTTCTTCCTTGTGAGAACACTTGAAACTTACCTTCTTAACAAATTTCAAGTATACAGCAATGTCCTCTGTAAACACGTTGTCATACATTATGTCTCCAGAACTCAGAGCGCCGGGGTGGCTCAGTCGGTTAAGCGCCCAACTCTTGATTTCAGCTCAGGTCATGATCTCACAGTTCATGAGATCAAGGCCCACGTTGGGCTCTACACTGACGGCACGGAGCCTGCTTGGGATCCTCTCTCTCTCCCCCTCCCTGCCCCTCTCCCGCTCGCATACACGAGCTATATCTCCCCCCTCCCTCAAAATATATAAGTTAACATTTTTTAAAAAGTCTCCAGAACTCACTCGTGTTGCCTAACTGAAACTCAGTACCCTTGGCCAACACCTGCTCGTATCTGCCTCCCCGCAGCCCAGCCCCGGGAGCCACCGTGGTGCTCTTTGCCATGCAGGGTCCACACGCATATTTGCCCGTCTGTACCTGCTTATCTCAGGGAGAACACTGACCTCGAGGTTCATCCACGCTCTCAGAAATGGCAGGCTTTCCTTCCTCGCCAGGCTGGATGATACGCCAGCATATGCATAAACCACATCTTTATCCATTCATCCTTCAGTGAGCACTCAGGTTGTTTCCGGATCTCGGCTATTGTGAATAAAGCTGCCATTGCTCTCTGAAGTCCTGATTTCACTGTCTTTTTTTTTTTTTTTTTATGTTTATTCATTTCTGAGAGACACAGAGAGAGAGATCATGAGCGAGGGAGGGGCAGAGAGAGAGGGAGACACAGAATCGGAAGCAGGCTCCAGGCTCTGAGCCGTCAGCCCAGAGCCCGACGCGGGGCTCGAACTCACGGACCGCGAGATCGTGACCTGGCTGAAGTCGGCCGCTTAACCGACTGCGCCACCCAGGTGCCCCATGGTTTCCTTTTCCTCTGGATATGTACCCAGCCGTGAGATGGCTGGATCATCAAGTCGTTGTATTTTTAATTCTTTGAGGAACCTCCATGCTGGTTTCCAGAAGTTACATTCCCACCAGCAGCAAAGGCTTCTCTTTTCTCCAGGTCCTCGGCAACACCTTGTCTGTTGTCTTGCCGGTAACAGGCGTTCTAACCCGTGAGGAGTGATGCCCCCGGGTGAGCAGGAGGGCGCTGAGGTGTGGCGGACCCAGCTCCGGCGGGTGGCGGGTCGCAGCGGGCTGCGGACGTGGGGCAGCGTCTCTGTGCGGCCACGTCGGCCGAGGCTGCAGGCGTCCGCGGTAGAGGCGGGGGCTGTCCGGGCGCACAGTGCTGAAGGCCGCCGGGGTCCCTGTACTCCTGTTACACGCGGACGGACGCAGTGGCCAGGGGACCCCTCCGGCTGCACGCGGTGGCGACAGGGCCCGAGTCTGAGGCGTGGGCGTGTGCAGGGAAGGGTAGCTCTGGAGCAGGGGTGGGGGCGTGGGTGGGGGCTCCGGCCCGGGGGGTGGCTCATTCCCTCTCCGCGGTGGGGCCGGGCCGGCAGCCCTGTGGCCCGGGTGCTGCACTGGCTGAGCCCACGGGAGTCTGTGGGGTGACGAGGGCTGCCCTTCTTCCACGGGAGGTCGTGCCAAGGGGATCCCTCTCGGGGCTGCGGTGCGCCAGGCTGGGGACGCGGGGGTGGAGGCCAAGCTTGCTCCGCTACAGGCTGTCCCGGGCTCCTGTGCCCTCTGGGTTTCTGCAGCTTCTTGATGGCAGCCTGGGGCCTCCCAGAGCTGTTTCCATCAGTCCCAAGTTGTTCACTCGCGGGGGCGGGAGGGTGTTGCGGGGACAAGCCCCCCGCCTGCCGGCCTGCGGTCGTCACCTTGCTCCTTCCCTTTGAGGCGGCTTCTTTCTTAAATGAGTAGCTTGTCTATGTGCTTAGCAGTGACTAGCTAGTGTGGCAACTCACTTATTTAGGGATAGACTTGAGATTGTGTGAGGGGCCCTGCTCCTGCCACTTGATTATTCAGGCCAGGAAAGACAGGTGCAGCTGAAGAAACTTCTGGAGGACGAATCTCAGGATTCAAGGTCCTGGGTTTGCTGTGTCCACGGCTCAGAGCCAACGGGTTCGGTCCCAGACCCAAGCACCACTGAGCTGCAGTCTAGGCAGGACGCTCTCCGGGCTCGAGGGTGGCTGGTTGGCTCCTGAAGGCGGTATCCTCTCCAGCCGGCCCTCCGAAGCATCTGCCCGGGGGCAGGGGAGGGGTGGTCAGCACCCAAGGCCGGGCCTCTGGCGGCCAGAGTCCACTGTAGGATCTGTCTGTGCCCACGGAGGAGGCCATCGACCAGCCGTCATAGAGGGCCTGGGAAGACGGGCTCCTGCCCGCTGTGCTGGCTGCAGGGGCAGGGGCCAGCGTCAGGAACAGATCACTGAGGTCAGAACCAACGGGGAGAGGTGTCTGGAGCGGCATGAGAGCCGGGCCACCAACAAGGCTTCGGCCAAAGGTTTCGGCCAAGAAGCACTGAAACCAGCTCCCAGCGGATAATCCACTGTCAAGAGGCACAATGCTTCCGAAATGAAAAATATCAAGTCCTAGTTCTTTAAGGCCTGGTCCGAACCTCAGCCGGGAGCCCGCGCAGGGCCCAGGAACCCGCCCACCCTTGGTCTCTGGCACCAACGTCTGCTCGGGGCCCAGTGGTGCCGTGTGGCTTGTCCCGTGGGGACATCTTCACATAGCTCAGACTCCCCGGCTGGCTTGGGGGCATGGCGTGAACCCGCCAGGGAGTAGCAATGCAGACGGCCACCATCACCGGGGTCCCTCACTGCCAGCGCATGGGTTTGAAGTGGGTCCCCGCCGGCTTGTCGTGAGACACACACGCCCAGCAGCAGCCACTCATTGCACCAAAGAAGCCGGTGCCCTTGCCGGTCCCCGGTCGACCTTCCTGGGGCCTCGGGGGTGGCGAGAGCCAGCGCCCTTAAGAGCAGCAAGGCCATGGGCCCAGGATGCAGGCTGGGGGTGGGGGTGGTGCTTGGGGCCTGGCTCCCCATGTTTACAGGGGCCTGCCGTGGGCCAGGGCTTGTCCCGACACCCCATGCTGCCCGGGGCCGGTGAGGGCCCTCCCGGGGCACCGGCCTGCCCACCTCGACCCGCCTCAAATTGAACTCTTCAAACAAACAGCACCTTTTATGCATACTTAGTGCGGTGCTTTAAAATTCTGAAGGCACGACGGGACGCGTACTCAGTGAAGTCTTCCCCTCCCCATCCGCCACCCCCCCCCCCCCCGGCAGAGCCAGCAATGTGGCCCTTGTGCACGTGTAACCCTGGCATTAATGAGCAAATAGGAAAAAAGACAAAAGAGCGTGAAGGGGCACACCTGTGGTCTCATCCCTTTTATTCGTGCGCTTCTGTTTTCCGGGCAACACCGAGCTCAGGAGATTCCCTCCCCATCGCACAGTGGCTCATAACAGTCACAGGTATACAGGTCGGGCCCGGGAGCCACCACTGAACACAATGTGGCCATGCACGTGGGCACGTGGACCTGCGGGGGAGGGGGGGGTGGGGCGGTGCGGGAGGGGCCGCTCACACGTGCCTTTGCAGGCAGATGCGGCGGCAGGGTTCGGGCGTGACGGCATGGCCCGGGCTCTGACTGTCCCTGGCCCCGTGGTCTGGGACGGTGCTGAGGGCCCTGCAGGAAAAGCAGCCGGTGCGGGCGTTCCGACAGAGGGACGTTAGTGCCGGGAACTGGCCACCCGGGTGCTGGGGCCGCAGAGGCAGGTGGCTTGGAGGGACAGGCAGGCCAGGCGATCCCAGCAGCAGGAGCTGCTCTCGGCCAAGGAGCCTGTGCCCCTGCCCGGCCATTAGGGCTGGGATGCCATTGGTCCTGGAAGTGCCACGGAGGGACCACCTGAGCAGGACAGGGACGCGCTCCTAGTGGCCGCTGACTCAACTCAAGCGGGACGAGCTGGTCCTCTCCCCTCTCCCTCCCTGCAGGCTGTCCCACGGCAGAGCCCACGCAGCTGGCCGGCAGTGCGCTTGGGAAGTGAGTTTGCAGCCACTGACCCCTAGAAAACACGGCGTGGGCGAAAGCGGGGAGGGAGAGAATGTGCCGGGGCGTGGAAACCACATCCTTGCTACACTGTTGACCTTGGCATGAGTGCGGATGGTCCTGTAGGCTCCGATCCTGCACGTTCCAATCCCCCGAGGCCGCCTGGGCCTGTGCAGGCCTGAACGTGCCACCCCCGCCCCCTGCCTTCCTCTGCCGCCTGCCCCCACCAGGCTCCTCTGGCATCATCTGCGCTGAGTCAGCTGCTCCTTGTCCCGGGGTCCTTAGTCAACATCCAGTGACTTGGCCATCCTGGTGGGCAAAAGCAGTTCGATCTTTGACGCTTTGCTAGGACCGGGCGTATGCAGCCCTTTACCCCAGATTCATTTCTGGGGACGGTGGGGATCAATGCTGTAGCTGGAAGTCCCCTGCAGTCACCAGGGTGCCAAATGCAGCGGGGGCCGTGGGAGAGGGAATGGGGACGAAGGGCTATCGGGTGTCAGGCCATCTCGGGCTCCTCTCGGGGAGGAAAGGGGACGGGGCAGCCCAGCACCTCTGTGACGAGACACGCAGGGCCAGCCCCAGAGAAGCTCCCCAGGGCCCCGGAGGTGACTTTCTTCCTCCACGTGGGAACGTCGGAGAACGTGTTGGCCGGCCCTGTAGACGCGGGGCTGATCCCTGCATTACTTTGCTGGGGCTGCTGTACCGAGGCACCACAGAGTAGTACGGACAACAGAACGTCGTCGTTTCAGTTCTGGAGGGGCTGGACGGCCAAAGCCAAGGTGCCGGCGAAGCTGGTTCTTCCCGAGGGTGGGGAGGGAGATCTGTCCCGGGCCCTCCCCCCGACTCCTGCTGGTTCGCTGGCTTCTTTGGCGTTCTGGGGCTGGTAGGTGACGCCCCACCCCAATCTCTGCCTGAATCTTCACGTGGTGTTCTTGTACGTGTCTGTGTCCAAATTTCCCAGCGGTCGTATTGGATCAGGGCCACCCCTCTCCAATATGACCCCTCTTAACTAATTACATCTGCAACGACCCGGTTTCCAGACAAGGTCACATTCTGAGATGCAAAGGGCCAAGTCTTCAACACACGAAGGCTTTAGGGGAGAAGCAATTCAAAAACTGCAACCAACCCCCTTCGTACGCAAGGAGTGTCTCCGAGTAAAAACAAAAACAGGTTTGGTGACCATGATGTGAAAGACAGGCCAAGAACGGGCATAAGGAATTCTCTAGATAGCAAATACCTGTGATCACAAAACACAGGGAGGACGGCCCTACCTGACCAGTGGTTAAATACAAACCACGACACCTCCACACCATGCTCTCCCTGTCGAACTGGTGAGCTTCATATAGAGGACAGTCCTCAGGGCTGGCCACGCTTCCAGCCGACACGCAGGCAATGTCAGAGGTCCTTGTCGGCATGAATGTCCCCCCTGAAAGTGTGCCTTTGATCCAGCGCGTCTATTGCTGGTCACCTGACTTAGGGAAAGATCCCAAAACATGGGGAAATATCGATGCATAAAAACGTTCCTCTCGGTAATTAAAAATAAATAGAAGCAAACCAAAGATAGCAAAAGGGATTTGGTATACTCATGGGAGAGGGTATTGTACGCTCATTACAAATCACATTGAAAAAGAACATCAATGGCCTTGGGAAGTACCCACGTGACAATGTTAAGTGATGGGAGCAAAGCTGCACACACACGTACTGTACCAGAATTGCACCCAGGGTTTCATTTACAGAGGTGAGAACAAGAGGGACCCATGTTGTTGGAAGAAGATGTTTTATTCCGTACTAGAGAAAGGGGCACGACACCACGTGGGGCCACATGGGGAAGCACCAGGCCCGGGTCGGGAGGCAGAAGCAAGGGGAAGGCTGGTTTTCTGCAGGAAAGACAAGGCAGGGGAGCCAGCCTAGGACGGGCCAGTTTGAGCCATTCTGGCAGGTTCTGAGCCGCAGAGGCGGTCTCTTGTTGCCCGGTACGTGCCCCGGGGTTGATCCCGGGTGGGGGCATCGGCGGGGCCCGGTGTGTGGGAGCCCTGGCCGTCTCTGGCAGCTGGCTAACCCGGGGAGGGCCGCCTGTCCCCAGCCAGGGAGGCCACAGACACCAGGACAGCAAGATTGCAGAAAATACAGAAGTGTAGTTAAAACCATCGGCCCCGGAGACAGAGCTAAACCCCAAGCGAGCAGAAACCCACACTCAAAGAAGACACACTCGTGCACACACACGCACGTGTGCACACACTCACACGCATACACGCACGCATATGCACACATCCACACATGCACACACACACACACACACACACACACAAGGCCTTAATTCTGTTTTTACAATGTGCAGAAACAGGTAGGACTGGAAGGAAACATTCCAAAAGCGTTGACAGTGTTCACTGTGTGGTGAGTTGAGTGTATTTTCTTCCTTCTGCTTCTTATAATTTTCTTTATTTTCAAATTCCGTGTGAATGACTCTGCATTGTTCTTAAAGTCAGGCTAAAAGGGTTGAAGGCGCTTTCGTGGCTGCCCCCTCCATGGCCTCAGTGGGCCTCTGAGCACGGGCCCCGAGCCTCCCCTCCGGCCACCAGGCCTCCCCCGCCCCCCTCCTCCTCCCCCCCCCCCCCCCCCCCCCCCCCCCGCGGTCCTCGCTCAAGCAGCTGTGACTCAGCGCGCTGGCATCTCAGCCCCCAGGAGGGAAGGAAGCAAAGGAGTGGAGGGCGAGATGTGAGCCGTGAAATGGAAAGGAGGAACCACGCCTGGATCGTGCTGGTGACTAATTATCAGCTCTTCTGTATATCACGTCGCGGGCCCTGCGGAGCGAGCGCCCGGGACAGCACGCTCCACGCTCACAGGGGACAGGTGCCACCTGCGTCCCTCTCCTGCCCTTGGGGCGTGAGGATCTGGCCAGGGGTTGGCCACCACCCTTGGCCAGAGAGTTCGGGGCACAGTCAGGGAAGCCAGGACCCCAGAGTCCAAGCCCCTTTGTCAGAATCCCAACCAGAGTGGCCACGTCCTCTGACGGTCCCAGGGTGTGACTGTCCCCCAGCTTGGGTGACTGGGAGTCCTGGTTTCAGCATTAAAGCCCTGCGTCCCCTCCGTCCTGGACAAACAGGGATGGCTAGTCACGGACTCCCAGGGGCCCAACCCTCCCCTCAGGGTCCCGAGCCCTGAGAGCAGGGGGGGGAAGGGAAGGGGGGAGAAGGGGAGGGGAAAAGGGACAGAGGTGAGTTTGGGGGTGAAGTCAGTCACTCTGGGAGGATGTCCCGAGGTGACCCAGGTACCTCCCGTTTCCAGACCCTGCCTCCATTCAGCTGTGACCTTCAAGAGGTCAGTTCATGTGCAGAGGAGTCAAACCTTCTATTAACATTTTTTCAGGTACTTTAAACCACAGTCATTACGCGGGGGCGCTTTAGAAATTACGGCGGAATACACTTTTGCTAATCGATTTGATTCGCTGCATCTATGCAAGGTCTCCACACATAGGCAAACATGTAATAAAAACTACGAGGCTAGACAATTTTTCACGCAGAACTGAGAGAACCAGACATCTAAACGACCCCCTTCGCCTCGAGGCATTTCGGGGATGGCTCGGAGCAGGCCAGCGTCACCCGCACACAGGCTCAGCTATTGCGGGGCTGATGGCTCCCTGCCTGACCAAGTGCTCTCCGGAACGTTCCACACTTAAGCAGGGATGTGGGAAGGAGGAGCCCGCCAAGCCAGACTTCAGGGCCTGTGCCCGACAGTTCCCGATGGCGCCTCCTACTTCTCCCGGAATCGGCTTCCAGGCTCTGCCTCTTGGGACCTGGCCTTCGCGTGTGCACGTCGGCCCGGGTGGGTGCGCAGGCTGAGCCTCCGACCTCGGCACAGGTCACGGCCTCACAGTTTGTGGGTTCGAGCCCCACGTCGGGCCGGGTGCTGTTAGCGCAGAGCCTGCTTTGGGTCTTCTGTCCCCTTCTCTCTCTCTCTGCCCCTCCCCCCTTGGTTCTCTCTAAATAAATAAATAAACTTTAAAAGGAAAAGGGGGGCCCCCACGGCTCACATTCCAAAATGACCATGTTCCCCGCCTTCCTCGGGGCACAGGAAGAACACCTCCTGGCAGCCCAGAGGCCGGAGCTGGGTCCCAACAGTGCCACGTGGCGCCCAGGCCCTTGCCCTGCGGCCTCAGTTTCCCCAGGGAGGGTGAGAGAGGCTACCCTCTCATCCTCTTTGTCCGCAGGCAACGGCTGCTTTCATCAGGGCCACCGGGTCCCGTCGACACCACCTGCACAGCCGGCTCCCGACTCAGCCAGCCCTTCCCGACAGCAGCCCCGTGACCCACGGTGCCGAGCCGGCGGGCGCAGGCTCGGCTTCGGGGGAGCCCCCACCCCCTGCCAGGCTGTGGTCCCCGCCCGTCGAAGGGGCTGCGGCGTCCGCACGGTGCCGGCTGGACCTCCTCTCTCTTCAGTCTTGCCCGCTCCCCTCGGGGGCAGAGCAAGGCACCGCCTCAGAGGACGCATGCTTTAATCTAGAAGACCGATCTTTTACTCGGGCCTCTGCCAGCCGCCGTGTGCCCGGGACGACGTGCGGCAGTGTTCGGAACGGCGGCGAGTCTGTGGTTGTGCGGCGGCCGGGTTTGAAGTGGCCGTCAGCGGGGGAAGCACTGAGGGTGAAACTGCTTTCCTGTCCTGGAACATTTGGGGATTTTGATCACACTCTCGGCCTCTGACAGCCTCTGGGGCCTTTGGAATATTCCGGCACGGCTGCCAGGTCCTGAGCCTCGTCTGTTGCCGCGTGTGGTTCTGGGACCCTCTGGAGGGGTTGAGGGCCGATCAGGGCCTTGAGTCACAGAGGCACCGAGGGGAGGGCCTCGGGTGTGAGTGGCAGGGCGTCTGCGAGGCGCAGGCCACATGCGGGAGCAAGGCTAGTGTGTGTTCTGGGCTCCGCTGGAGGCACTCTAGGGCAGGGTCCACATTCCTGTCCCAGTGGGGGCTCTTTCTCTCCTCTGCAGATGGGACTCCTTCAGCTGCCTGGAGGAGGGGGTCCTGGCCGCGGCCCCCCAAGGCCTGCGAGGTGGTCCAGCTTCAAGACCCCAGAGGAACTACAGCCCCTTCCTCCCCATGTCCAGGGATGGCCCCGAGGCTCCTGCTGGTCAGCCGCCCCCTGGGCCAGCGCACCTGCCGGGAGGCGGTGCTACTTTGGCCAACCTGGGGTTGCCGTGCGCGTCTCTGGGGTCCTTGGGGGCTGGTTCTGAGACGGGCTGCCTCCAGAACCACCCAGAGGCTGTGCTGCCACGGCCCAAGTCTGGCCTGTTTGTGTCTGACCCCTGGCCAAGAAGGGTTTTAACATTTTATTTATTTAGTTATTTTTAGAGTTTATTTATTTATTTTGAGAGGGGCAGAGAGAGGGAGGGAGACACGGAATCCAAAGCAGGCTCCGAGCTGTCAGCACAGAGCCCGACGCGGGGCTCCGACCCACCAACCGTGAGATCGTAAGCTGAGCCAAAGTCAGATGCTCAACCGACCGAGCCACGCGGGTGCCCGGTTTTAATATTCGTAAGTGGCGGGGTGGGGGGAGGGGAAGACGACCTGTGGAGGTTGCACCAAAGTCAAACTTCAGGTCCATAAATAAAGTTTCATTGTGGCACGGCCACACCCACTTGTCCACGTCGTGTCTCCTGTGACTTTTGCAACAGAGAGGATGCAGCAGAGACCGCCGGCCACAGAGCCTAAATATTTACTCTCTGGCCCTTTCCAGAAACAGTTCGCAGAGCCCTTGGCCAGATCGATGCTCCCCACGCCTCCGTCACCCACCGGCCACGGCAGAATTTCAGCCAGGCCGGTCCACGACGCACCTGGCGCTTTCCGTCCAGCCAGCCCGGGGCTAACGGCCCTCCTCACCAGTCTCGGCCCCAAGAGATGACATCCTTCCGTCGGGGTTTTGATGCTCTACGCTTTTTGCTAATGTGCAGGAAGGTCCACACAGGACTTGAAAAGCTGACGCTGCGTCCGATCCCTGCCGCCCCACACGGCGCCCCGTGGCCCGCTCATCTTAAGGCCTCTTCCGCCGGATCCTGGGCTTCTGTGGCCCTGATGCCCACTGTCTGCCTGTGGTCACATCCGTCATCGGCCTAGCAGATGTCCAGCCTCGTGGGGTCGGAGCCGGGACGCTGTGCAAGCAGGAGGGCCTCACCCTCTTCCCCGAGCTCTGGCTGACGGGAGCGTGAGCCGCGTGGGGGCAGGTGGGGGCAGGAAGTTTGCTCCGCCGATGAATCAGTGGGGCCGAGCCTGGGCTTCTGGGGTCATGTTTCGGTTGGTGTGGGGCCAGACTTTTCCAACTTCCCAGCTGGGTCCTGGGGGCAGGGGGAGGCCCGTGGTCCCAGCCATAGAGCCGGTGGGGGGCGGGGGGGGGGTGCCGGAAGTACTTTGGTGGGAGATGGCTGGGGTGGGTGCCACGGGACCGTGGGACGAGGAGATCCCACGTCAGGAACGTTCCGCTTGGTTTCCATCTTGGCCCAAACGGCGGAGTGCAGACGTCAGAGCGTCGAGGACGGAGCCAGGTGGCACCATCGTTCCTGGCAGGGGACTCCACCCACAGCGGGCCAGGAAGCAGAGGCGAACAGAACGAGCCGCGTCAGAGGCAGGCGGTGGCCCACACCTCCGAGGCCGTCTGCCTCGGGAGTTGGGATTCACACACGTCCTCTGGCAGTGCCGTTGGACCAGTAGCCTCCCACGGGCCTCCCAGACAGAGGCGCTCACTCCCTGTCCCTGGCAGGCCCGCCTAGAACGTTCTCTGGGCTTCCCACTCTGCTATCTCCCGGCCCAACTCAGCTCCAAGGTGGACACGGGCGACCGGCCATCGGACGACTGAGCGGGACACCAGCTGGAAACCTCTGGACCGTGGAGGCCCCACATAGTCCACCTGAGGCTGGCCCGCCACTCACCAGGCATTTTCAGCCCTGGGGAAGCTTCCAGGATGTGGAAGGCAGAGGAACGCCTGTCAGGAAGCGGCACCTGTCTTCCAGACAGGTGGAGAGGAGTCCGGGCAGACTGGGATGGCAGGATGGCAGCAGACCCTCGAGAGGGGTCCCCTGGAGGCTGGAGACTCAAGGGGAGCAAGCAGGAGGGTGAGGGTCAGGGCTGCTTCCTGAAGGAGGAAGGGGGCAGATATAAGAAGGGAGAGCCTGGCCTGGAGGGGCTCCAGGCGGAGGAGAGCTTTCTAGCAGGAGAAGGAAAGGGAAAGCCCCCCCCCACACTCACAGGCTTGTGATCAGACCTGAGTGTTTCCTTATTTAAATGCCCCAGTTACCCGCATGGCCACCACTTGGTTCCCACGGGCCCACGGGGTTGACCACCTGTGCCCCACCCCCCCCCCCCCCCAACCACCACTCAAGCCATCTGGTACTTAAACCTCTGCTCCTGCTGTGGAAAAAGGAACAAGGAACCGCCCTCCCCCAGCCAGCCCCAGGACAGCTCATGTCAACTCCAGAGGGCCCGCAGAACTCTGTCATAGGCGTGACATAGGCAGACCTGGTCCTCAGAGCCCCAGGCAGGAAGCAAGCTTTTTTACCGACGTCATCCTAGGCAACTCGCAGAATCGTCTCCCAGAAACAGGGGACGTGGGCCAGCAGGGTGAGCCAATGGCCTGAATGAGGTCCCAGGGGCCCGGGCGGCCCAGCACCTTCCCCTGCCGCTGGACCTGGGATCTACGGGGGTCCTCGTGGGTTCAGTCCCACATCCCGCAGCCCCCCAGCCAGAAGGTGGCCTGATCACTGCAGGAGCGACTTTGAAGAGGACGAGGGCTCACAAGCAGGGGAGGCTCTGGTGGGGGCTGGGGCCCAGGAGCGTGTCCGTCCAGGTCTGAGGGACCCCGGGCGTCCAGCAATTAGGAAGCAAGCTGTCCGTGCCCGTGTAGCCACTTTCAGGACCGCCGGGGGCCCACACGTGAGGGAGGCTGTGGGGTAAATGTCACCAGAAGGGACGCCAGCCTGCCGGTGCCCGCGTGGCCTTCTCGCAGGTGCCTGCGCTCAGGGCAAGGGGGCCGGGGGGGCAGCCAGAGAGCACGGCCAGAGCGATTTGTGTCACCGTTCATCTGTTTGTCGTGTGGATTCAGGCAAAGCTGTTAGAGAGGGCCTACTGTGCGCTGGCATGTCACATGAGGTCCTTCTAGGCCTCGATTCGGCTCAGGCTCGAGAGAAGTTCCGGAGCCCAGAGCCAACGATGAGCCGGTACCAGTTACCAGGTGTGGAACCCCTGCCAATCCTCACGGCAAAACTACCCCTGCTGTGGCCACGCCTCGCTGTGGAGAGGCGCATACCGTGGGCTCCACGCGCCACCCCCCCTTCCACATGTAAGAGAACCGGGGCCCGGAGAGGGTAAGCAGGGGGTCAGGCGTCTAGTGAGAGGCTGAGTGTAAAATGCAGACCTTCCGCGCCCAGGCGGGGCCTCTCTCTCTCTCTCTGTCTCTCTGTCTCACTGATGACCGCTTCTCCGGCAAAGGCCCTGTCAGAACCTGGAGCCCAGAAACCCTCCCTTTCAGACCAAACCTCCCATGTGGGCTGGTGGTCAGCCTGCGGGCCAGAACTGGGGCCCGGCTGGGATGCCTGTGGCTCAGAATGACCACGCCTGCCTCCTCCTGGCGTTGGTGTCGGGCCAGGGGCTCCTGCTGTCCTCCTTTCCCCAGGTGCCCTGGCTTCTAGAACATTCAGGCCGGCGGGGACAACATGGGAGGGCTGCTTTGTGCCGGGAGCCACAGGCCAGGCTTCCTCCTTCCACGGTGTAGAAAGAGCACAGCATGTGCTTTGAAGGGCACTGATGTGTACAGAGCACTTAAAGGAAAACCTCTGACTATTTTCTCAATGGAAGAGCAAATATTGACGTCTTATAAACTGAAGGGCAGGTTGGAGTGTATGCGGATACCGACTTTGGGGCACTGCCACTGCGGCTCCGTGGGGAGCCGGCGGGAAAACAGACACTGGCGGCTTGGCCGCTGGGCCAGAAGGACCGGAAGAAATGCCCCCTCGGTTGGGGGCGCAGGGCTGGGCGCCCGGGTCTCCAAAGGGAGGGGAGGGGAGGGGCGGGCGGCTGGTCCGCTCAGCCCCTCCTGCCGGCTTTTCCGTCTGGAAAACCAGAAGTGGGGTGGGGAGGGGCATCCTCCCATTCCTGGGGTGCCTTTGCTGGGCCTGGGGGAGCCCCTGCTAGGCTCCTCTCTCCCCCCCAACCCCGTCCCCACTTGCACATGACAGCCGACAGCCCGGCCACGTGGACAGCATGACCATCGGCCGACTGCCCGCCGGCCGATGCGGACTGGTTACTAGAACAAAACAACACAAAGGCCGACTTCAGCCCGGAGAGCAGAAAGAGGGCAGCGGAGGGGAGGCCGTGGGCGGGGACGCCCTGCCTGCAGAGAACGGCTCCCTCCCGACGAGCCCGGGGCGCCGGGGGCCGGGTGGGCTGCCGGGCCCGGGAGGCTCTGCCCTGCTGGCCTGAGGACACAGGCCACACAGGCGAGTGTGTGGATCGGCGGGTCGGCCCACTCCCGAGCGGAGGATCCGGTTCAGGGGCCGAACTCCAGGAGCACCGGCTAGCCTGGAGGTCTCCCGCAAGGCCCAACCTGCCCTGTACGTCTGTCTGCCCAGAGCTCAGGCTGTCTTCCATTCCGAGCCCGCTGCAATCCCGCTGCACTGTTCTGGACGCTTCTGCCGGCAGTCCCCATCAGCTCTGTGCCTGCCTCTCAACCGTCTGCGTGGAGAAAGGCCCAGAGCTGCGTGGGACGGCTGCTGGAAACATCCAGAACAGCGCGGCAGGATTGTAGTGCAGGTCAGGGAGGAGAGCGACGGCAGCGACAGACAGATTTAGTGTTCAGAGTCAGTCCTCACCAGCCCTTGACCTCGTGAGTGACCCTGTTTCCTGAGGCCGTGATTCCGAGACGGTGCCGGAGGGTGTCCCCAGGCTGCAGGGACCCCGGACCCGTGTCCCCACAGCGCAGCAGCAGATGTCTCTCCCTTGGGCGGGAAGGGAGAGAGCCGGCCTCCCAGCCACCCAGGTCGTCCTGCTGCAAGGCAGAACGCCCCACAGGCCCTTCCACGAGGAGGGCTCCCCGCTCCAAGGGCCGCCCACAAGGGTGACATCGCAGTGGCCAAGAGGAGACGGGCTGCTGTGTCCCACACCCCACAGTGTGACCCCCCCAGGGTGAGCTCGGGCCGTGCGACAGGGTTTTTCTCCATATGCCCCCCAGCCTGCCTCCGCCCCCCCAGCCCGCACCTGCCGCGCCCCGGGGTTGTTTGCCAGTGGCCGGTCCAAAGCGTCGGGACTGGGCACTTCCCGGCCCGGGTGCCGGTTGAGGGCAAATGTGGCCGGGAGGGAGGCCCTGGCATCGTTGTCCTCAGCTCCTGACGCGTCCTTCCACCCGGACCCCCCACTGCTGTCTCACTGTCACCCTCCCGGGTGGCTACTCGTGGCCCCTGGATATTCTGTTCTTCCGTGGTCATCAAGTCCAGGCCAGAGGGCTGCGGTTAGGACTGCACGGGGTCGGGGGGGCAGGAAGAGAGGAGAGGGTCCTCGTGCTGTGCTAGAAGCGGTCAAATCCCGCCAAGTGCCCTGTCGATTGAAGCCAGTGCTGATCCGAACGTGGAAAGCAACCACACCCACGGTGCGTGTGTGCCCACGTGTGAGTGTAAGCATGTGCGCACGTGCTCACACTCACCTGCATTTGTGCGTGCACGTGTGGGTGTGGGAGCGTGTTCACGTGCGTGTGTCTTTAAGGAAGAACAGAATATCCCGGCAGGCTGGCCTCTTCCAGGGCAGTCGGGGTCCCATGGTGGCTCTCATCCACAGGGGTCTGGAAGGGCACCCCGGGTCCCCGTGACCTCCGAGCCCAGCTCCCCACACTCCCGGGAGGAGCCCTGGACACGCGTCCCGTGTCCGCGAACCGCCCCGGGAAGCCAAGGAGGGCCAGGCGGCACAGCTCCAGGCGGAGGCCAGTGCGCGGGGGTGTCCCGCCCCAGCCCTGCGGGATGCCTTGCGGAGGCTGCCCCGGCCCCTGCCCCCATTCGCCCTGGGATGGGTCCATCTGGCCTGACTTCCTCCCACGCTGCCAGCGCCACTCCAGGCAAATAGCCCTGCCCGGAGCCCAAGGACCCCAGGCACCCTCTGGCTGGGGACGTGGGGCAGGAGGTGGCCTGGCAGGCGACGCCTGAGGCCCCGCGGCGCACGGCTGACCTTGCCAGGGCCTGCGGTGCGGGGGGGGGGGGGGGGGGGGCGGGGCTGGCCCCTCTTGACCTCCGGGGAGCCCCACATGCCACGCTGGCCGCCCTTTAAAAAGCAGCTGATTATCTCAGATGCCAGGCCCGCCGGAGCCCTCTGCCCACCACCCTCCCCCCTGCCACCCCCGTGCTGGACCACAGAGCTGCCGGCTGAGGACGGTGGCCGCCGCTCAGAGAGCTGGAAGCTTTTGATTTGCGTCAGTGCCGAGCTGGCCAGGAGGAGCCTTCACGCCGGGCGCCTGGCAGCCTCATAGGGTGACGGTGACATCACAGCTCTTGGTCACCAGCCCTGCGGAGCCAAGGGAGTCCCGGGGGAGAGGCAGGAGGCACGCTCACCCGGGTGCTGCCCGCTGAGCTGGCATTCCGGTCTCCCCAGGAGCGGGGCGGCTCAGGCCATGGGGTTTCTAGAAGCAGTTTCCATGATGCAAGCATCCCGGGGTCGGGCCCCAGGAGGAGGGAGCAGAAGTGCATTCTCTCCTGCAGCGGGCTCCCCACAGCCACCAGAGGCCTCTGGCTAATTGAGGGACTTGGCAGGAGCCCCGGCCGCCAAGGCGAACCTGCAATTTCACGGAGATGAAAGCCTCCCCCGAGGACCCCCCTGAAAAACACAGAGACCAAAGCTCGTGGAGGAAACGTCCGCGTCCCGATACCTTCTCTTTGGCGTCCCGTGGAGGCTCCAGCCCGAGCCGGGTTCGGATTGAGCTATGTGACCCCACTGCCTCTCGCGCCTCCCCCGTGTGACCTTCCCAGCCCTTCCTTATCACCACCCCTGCCGCTCTGGGGCAGGAAAGTGTGAGTCACCTCAGAGATCCGACACTGTATCCTTGCAAAGGGCCTGCTGCAAAGGTGTCCCCCGACGTCCCCCTCAGAGCTAAAACCCTGTGGCCTCCTGTCACCTTCCAGGGCACAAGCCTCCCACGAGGGACCACCCGCGGCAGCTCGAATCCCCCTTCCCACAGCTCTGGCCTGCCCACACTCTCTTTGCCTCAGCCCAACGCCCTGGGCATGTGCCTCCGTTTACCTGCTCGGAAAGCTTCCTCCTCCAAGCACCAGGCCAGGAAGGACCCATGTTCACCCAGAGCTCACCCACTGGCCTCAGGGCCACCACTTTCTCCAGCGCATGCTGTCCTGTGCTGCCCTCGGCCCAGGTGGGAGATCTTGTCCCCCCCGCCATGCCGTGGCTGCCTGGAGGCCAGACCCCGTGCACTGTCCGTGACACAGACGGCGGGGCTGGGTCCCGAGCACAAGGACACGAGTCTTCCTTCTCACGTGGGTCCCCGCGGCCTTGTCCTTGCTAACAAGGAGCACTGGTCACAGTCTGCTCTCCTCTGAAAATCCAAGAATCTGGGCGGCTCAGTCGGTTAAGCGTCCAACTCTTGGTTTCAACTCAGGTCATGATCTCTTGGTTTTGTGAGTTTGAGCCCCGTGTCGGGCTCGGTGCTGGCAGCGTGGAGCCTGCTTGGGATTCTCTCTCTGCCCCTCCACCACTCTCTCTCTCTCTCTCTCTCTCTCAAAATAAACTTAAAAAAAAAAATCCAAGAATCCAGTCGGAGGGGTTCTTGGGGGACCCACCCTTGCAGGGAAACAGTTTAGGGGGGCCCCACCTGAAAAGAACATTCAGACCCCTTACTCAGGGCCCATCGATCTCAGGGCCCAGCGCCAGAGGCTGACACGGGGCTCCGGGGTTTCTTGGGCTCTGCCCACCGGCCAGAGGCTCACACTCTGAGACAGGAGGAAGGGGAAGGTGCCTGTTGCCGAAGAGCCCTCCACGTTGGTGGGTTCCTCCCAGGCAGGGTTTGCCAGGGGCCGGGCGTTATTGGTTTGGGGAATGGTTGGGGCCACGCCCAGCCCCTTTCCTGCCGTGCCATCCTGTGGGCCCCGGGACTGTGTCTGAGGGCTTTCCGTGTCCGCCCCGCACCCCAGCCGGTCCTGCCACTGTAGGCGGGCTCTGTGTTTGTACCTGTTTCCGGGGCAGCCCTAATAGATCAACACACTGGGAGGCTAAAATCACGCATGGGCAGGGCCGGTTCCTTCTGAGGGTTCCGGGGAGGGGGGTCCTCTCCCAGCCTCGGGGCCTTGCTGACAGCCCTCGGTGCTCCCACACATCCCTCCGACCTCCGCCTTTTCCCGGTGAGTCTGTGTGTGCTTTTTTCTGTCGCTGGGTTATGTCCCCTCCCCACCGGCCAGGATGGTCTCATCTTGACCCTAATCATGCCCGCCAAGGCTCTGGTCGCACGAAGGTCACATTCACAGGGCTGGGTGGACATCTCTCCTGGGGCCACGGTTCAGCCCACGAGGCCAGGTGAGCAGAAGGAACAAGTCCCCTGTCCTGATTATGAGCTCACCTAACTGGCCCAAGCTGGTGTCTCGGGACCAGATCAAGACACCGAGGCCAGGGGATGGTGGCTGGCCCAGGGCAAGCTCGGTTGGGGCAGGGCCAGGACAAGAACCTGGGCGGCTGTTCCCCCCACTCCTGGGGGCTCATGTGTGATGGGGGGGGGGGCTGTCCTGGCCCCATCAAGCACCTCAGACCCTAAGAGTCCTTTCCTCTCCCTGCTGCCCTCCCCCCACTTGCCCTGTGACCCGTGGGTAGCTGTACATCACGAAGGCCTGCCCTGGTAAAGGACAGCAGCCTCCCTGGCTCTTCCTGGCCATGGGACTGGCCACCCCGGGCATGGAAACTGACAGCTGAGCCACTCAGGACAGAACCACACATCATGAGGCCTGGCGGGACCATCCTCTGTCACCGTGACTCATCTACGGCGGGCAGGAACTGCGGGTGGAGAGCCCGTGAGCTCGTCCGCCACGCGGAGGGCCACAGTCCGGGCGACTCAGAGCAGGGGCAGGGCCCAGGAGCAGGACCGATTGCCCTTCCCCCCAAGCCCCTCTAGGCTGCTAGCTGGGTCGGTGCCCCGCTTCTCCAGGGTGAGGCCTCTAAAGTCTGAACGGGCGAGGCCGCTGCTGCCTGACCCCAGACCAGAGCCGGTGACTCATGGTGGAGGCCTCCCGGGAGGGCTGACGGGAGGCATCTGGCCACAAATACTTGCACACGTGCTAAGCTTGCAGCCCTACAATGGAGTGGGTGGGGAAGGCCTTGGGGTCGGTGCCCACGCCCTGGAACCAGTGGGGGCGCCTGGCTCGGCAGGGGGTGCCGGGCTGTCTGTGAAAGAGCAGACCGGGACGCCCGCCACCCAGGAGGGGCCCGGATGTGGTCCTCTCTCCCTCCCGGTGTGAGAAGGAGGCCTCCCGCCCCGGTCTTGGTGCCATTGGCAGGACAGGCAGGGCTGTCCCTGGGGACAGATGGACACACGCTCTCCCCAGGCCTCTGGGGAGTCCGGGGAGCAGATCTCAGCAACAGGAGCCCCCAGGCACCCCCAGGAGAGCAGAGGGAAACCGGAGCAGACACCCCAGATTCCCAGGTGGACAGTATCTGAGTTTCTGGCTCGGGGAGGGGTAGCCCTTCCTTCCCCAAAGGCCACGTTTCTAGTTGCTGGTGAGCAGGGGTGGGGGGGCGCCTCTGGGGCAGCGGTCTCGGGCTCACCAGTTTGTCGTGTAGGGGAGCGCCTGGTGGCCCCTGGGGCACCCAGCACGCTCTGTGACTGCTCATACTCAGGGGTACCTGTGGGACACCGGGGGCTGAGGGGCCCGGGCGGTCTCTGTGGGGAGTTGTTCTCTGCCTTCTGGCTGCTGCTGGCTGAGTTCTGAGACGACTTTCCCAGAGAACCCCCGGGCCAGAGACAGACCCACCAGGCCTTTAACTCCGGCGGGAGGTTAAACCCGTCCATGGGGGCTCTGCCACGGCCACGGGCCTCATCCGGAACTACTCCCAGATCCCCCCGCTCAGGACCCTGTCTCCAGGGACAGCTCCTTATGAAGCTCCAGCTGGCAGGGTCGTGTTGCTTCGGTGGAAAGGAGCAGGAGAAGCCTCGCCCCGTGGGGTTGGCTGGACAGGCGGTGAGGGCCACCGGGTACAGGCTCCGGCCTGCCACGGCCATCACGCATGTCCAAAATCACCGGCCAGGGAGCGAGTGGCAGGCCAGCTGCACGGGACGCGGCTCTGTATGGGAGGGTCGCATGGCCTCCACAGCTCCCTCAGACGCCACCCTTCGCTCCGGAAACTCCTCTGGCCTCACTCAGCCTGCGGACGCTCGGTCAAGCTCCACGGAGCCGGTCGCTGCTCCCACAGTGGCTGCCGCACCCCGTGACCAGGCTTCTGTCCAGTGGCTGACCTTTGCACTTTGAGAGGGGGTGGGGGACTGTCCTTGAAGGTGTCCCCAGCACGTGTCACAGGGCTGTGCACCTGTCCACAAGGACACATGCGTGTCCCGCCCCTACTATGGGCTCTGCACTCTACCTGTGATTCTGTCCTGGACGTGTGTGCTTGTGTCCACCATCCTGTGCCACAGGGGAGGAGACCCAGGCCCGGGAGGGGCAGCGGGGGCCCCGCTTGCGGGTCTGGTCCCACCCTCCTGATTGGAGTGGGAGAGCCTCAGGCTGGGAGCTGGCCCAGCACCACCAGTGGGAAAACAGAGAAGACTTTCAGAGTCACCTTGGTCCATAGAGGGGGCATGGGCTCACGGACGCAGACCCTCCCGGTGCCCCCGTGCGTGCGCCCCAGGGCGGCCCTCGGCTGTCTCTTCTCCGTTCCGTGGTGTGGATGGTGTTGTGGGCTGAATTTTGTCCCCCGAAGAGAGATGTCCACTCCTAACCCCCGTTCCTGTAACAGGGACCTTATTCGGAAACCGGGTCTTTGTGGGTCTAATCAAGTTACGAGGAGGCCAGGCTGGATTGGGGTGGGCCCTCGATCCCGTGAGAGTGTCCTTAACAGAGACAGAAAAGGACACACAGACACAGACAGAAGCCATGTGAGGATGTAGGCCAGAGAGCAGGGAACCCCAAGAGTTGCCAGCAACTCCGGAGCTGGGAGAGAGGCGGGGACAGCTCGTGTTCCAGAGCCTCCAGAGGGGGCAGGGCCCGGCCGACACCTTGTTCCAGACTGTTCCAGATGAGTGTTGTATGCTGCTTTGAGCGGTGGTCCAGGACGCTGGTAGAGATGGGAAGATTCCAGGAAGCGACTGTCTCCACCTGGACATCGCCCCCTTCCTGGTCAGGGGGCGCCTCGTGGGGCTTAGGAGGGCCCCTTGTGGGGTCCAGCTGCGTACCAACCACCGGCCCGGCCCGTTACCCCTGACCGCCTCCTGGCACCGTCCCTCCGCCCCTCCTCTGCGCCAGACGGGCCCTCCGCGGGTTTCCTTCCCTCAGCGCCGTGCAGCCCCTCCAGTCCAGCCCCTCCAGTCCAGCTGTCCACCGTGACCCCCGCCCAGCACCCTGTCACCCTCCCTGCTGTCCCTGCTTCCACATCCTGATCTTGCAGAAAACCCTCATCTTTGCTGGGTTCCCTGGCGACAGAGAGAGGCTGGCTGCTTCCGGGCTCCCCGCAGAGCCCGGAGTCTTGCCCACGCGCAGCTCTGGGCCCGGGAGGATCAATGTCTCTGCTCACCCGCAGCCCATCGGAACCATTGGAGCCGTAAGTGCAGGGAGCATACTGCACAGCTGGGGACATCTTGGAGGGACACGGCTCCCTTTTCCAGGCTCCTCAGCCTCCCCCCTCAGCCTCCCCGCATACCCACGGCCCACCTCACAGGCTCCCCACGCCCCCTTGCCCCAGTGACAGGCCCTGACCCACACAAGCGGGTGAACCAGCGTCTGGGGCCCACGCCGCGGGGAGGAAGGAGCTGGCCCTGGCCACACGGACGCCATCCCGCTGTGCTGGGCCCTGTGTGCCCCATCTCACCTGATCCCCCAGCCCCTCATGGAAGGGGTTCTCCCTGAGATTCAGGTGGGGAGTTCCAGGCTCTGCCAGGTGTAACGGCCTCCGGTGACTCACGGTGGGGAGCGGGTCCCGATGCGCACGGGGCTCCTGTCACTGCTGTAACAAAGATCACCCACACGGATTTAGTCCCATACAGTCTCCTGGGCCCGAGGTCCTACAGGGTCTCACTGAGCTAAAGGCAAGGTGCGGGTGGCACTGGTTCCTTCTGGAGGCTGCAGGAGAGAATCAGTTTCCTGGTCTTTTCCAGCTTCTAGAGGTCTCCGCACCCCTTGGCCTGTGGCCCCCCCGCTCCATTCACAGCCAGCCTCTCTCTGACACAGACCCTCCTTGGCCACAGAAGGTAACACATTCCCAGTTTCCAGAATCAGGACATGGACAGCTTTGGGGCCACTACTCTGCCCATGCTGTCTCAGCTGACCCGCAGGCACACGCGTGCATCCGGCCTGGCCAAGGACACAGAGGTTCCTCCTTGCGCGTCCCGACCCCCCGCTTGCCTTGTCCACGGCGCCAGGCCCAGGGTAGCCCCGGGAGGATCGGATGGCTGGGACACAAGCTGCCCATTGTGAGTCCGTGGGTGGATCCCGCAGGGCCTGGCAGGCCCGAGGCCGGCATCCTCCTGCCCTGGTAAACAGGCCTTTGTTCGGGCAGCCGGGTCCCCACCCTGCCCTGTGCTGGCCAAGACCAGACTCGGAGTCTGGCTCCCCTGCCTGCCCGCCGGGTGACACGCTGTCACTCGGTCACCCTGACATCGATGCCTTGAGCCATCAGCAGCTTCTGAGAGCAGGAAGCTCAGCTCAGGAGGTTCTGGGGCGGGGTGAGCAAAGCCTTCTGGGAGCACTTACCGTAAAGCGTCAATCCGTACCGAGGAGAAAACCATATGGGAATGAATTTTGCTTTAAGTAAAAACATGAGATTCTGGGGACATGGTGACTTTGTCGTGGGTACTTGGGACCTCTCCCTCTGTGGCATTAATTCATGACCTCCACGGTGGGGGGTGTGCTCAAGGAAAGGGAGCCACCCCCAAATGCTACACGGGTCTGGTGGCCAGCAGGTGCCGGGGCTCTCGGTCAGTGCTGTCACTATCGTCACCAAGGAAAGAGGAAGGAGGGGGAGGGGAGGCTTGGCGGCAGGGGCCTTGGGGGAGGGTAACAATTACATCGAGGGTCAGACCTGGAAGGAAACCAACAGGGCCTGGTGGCCGGGGAAGAGGCCTGGAGCCCAGAGGAAGGGGAACAGAGTCCTGACCCCGGGTCAGCCCCTCTCCCGCCTGCATGGGCTCCACGGCCTCACCTGTTTGGTGAGGCCAGTTTTCAGCCTCTCCTGAGACCGCACCTCCTCCGGGAGCCAGAGGCCCTGCTCTGATAAGTCCGTTGTCCCCGAGGCTCAGGAATGAGGACACTCCGGGAAAGAGCCAGGCCCAGATAAATGACAAAGTCCCACATGTGCAAAGAGCGTGTCCCACTCCTGCAGACCCCCAGATGGGCTGGGCTGGACGGCCCCCTCTAGGCCGCCATCCAGAGTCCAGGGGACAGGAGAGGCTGAGGACTGGGCTTGGTGGCCCTGTGCCAAGGGCTGGCTCTCCTTCGAGGGTCATGACCGCTGACGGCAGAGCCAGAGGCCTGGTGGCAGGAGAGGGCAAAACAGGAGCTCCTCAGGGAGCACAGACCTGGGTGGGGCAGGGGGAGCAAAGGGGAAGAGGGGCAGGAAGGGAAGTCAGCGGAGAGAGAGGCCTTAGCCCGGAGGAGAGAGGAGCGGCTTGGCACTTCCCCACCCAGCGCTGTTGCGGGAGGCGCGGTATCCCCACCGAGAGGGGTCTGTCTTTCCCGCCACCAGCCCCCCCCCCCCCCGCCGCCCAGCAGGGCCTCCCAGCACCCCGGGGCATCCGGGGCAGGCTCCAGGGGCCACTCTGGATCTCCCCCAGGCGTGGGCAAATCCCCATTGCACCCAGGCCTGATTCCAACAGGCTCCCTCCCACCTGCTCGCCACCTCAGCTTCTGGAATTGGACTCTGCTCCGTCTGGCTGAGGCCCTGCCTGTCTCCTAGGCCCCCGGGGCCCCCTGGGGCAGGCCGTGTCCCTGAACTCAACCCAGATGCCCCAGGCACAGGTGCTGCCAGATGCTTTGATGGGGGCTTTGTACAGGTGCCGCTGGGACCGCATGTGAGGCGCCTGGCACACCACGAGGCTGGCGTCTCTCAGAATAGGCAGGAGACAGATGGCCCGCTTATGGGAGAAAAGAGGCTTGTTCATGAAAAGAGCATTTTCGGAGGTGCTGCCAGGGTTGAGGGAAACCACCAGAGCCGCCGCAGCATCAGTGGACCTGTGAGGGCGGGAGCTGTGACCACCCCCAGGCCGAAGGGGTCTGGGAAGGATGCTTGTTACCGAGCGAGGGCCAGGGCCTCAGGCCTGATGGCAGCTACTCTCCTAACAGGGGGTGGACGAGAAAACGTAGCCCTCCCCACACGCTTTCCTCCATATGACGTCCTCTACTCTTCCTGCTTGGCCGAAAGTCCCGGCCGGAAGCTAGAGGGTGAGGGAGTCAGGTGGGCAAAGTCACCCACCCGCTGGACAGCTCCCTGGGGCAGAGCGTGGGGTGGAGAGAACGGGAGGTTCCTGTCTCGGATAAGAGGGTACCTGGGGGGAGCAAATAGCCGGTCATTACCCCCCAGACGGGAGACATTTGACAGCGTTAACGATGGTGGTGGCGAAGGTGACGATGGAGGACGCGGAGGTTGTGCCGACGGCGGTGACGATGATGTTCCCAGCGCTGGAGACGAGGTAAGCCCCCCTCTAGAGTCCGGGGCCATCTCACGGCACGTTGCTAGCTGCGGTCAGGCCACGAGTCCGGCGTCGACTTCCTTTCGAAGCCCCACACCGGTCACCTCGCGTCCCGTCCGCGGCCGTCCAGGCGGGTTGCCCGGGCAGAGTGAGGGCCGCCCGACCCGACCACCCAGCCAGGATAGTCCTGTTAGCTGTGAACCCACCACCTAGCCCCCGTTCACGGTGGCCATCGACGCATCCTTGATCCTCCCTGAGCCACTGAGCACCGGTCACACCTGTGGAGGCCCCTGTGGCCTCTTATTCGGGTTACTTACTTCCCAAGGTTCCCACAGGCCGTTCGCAGGAAGCGGCCTCCCAGGGTGGGGATGCCGCCCTCCCCACAGGGTTCCTCCCGCCCCAGATGCCCACCCACTTGGACAATGTTGACTTCCTCTTCGCGCCCTCCACCCCCTCCGGCCTCACCTCCTCCACCCTCCTCCTGGTCAATGAGTAGCTTCTCCGCCCACGGCAGGGACGTGGGTCTGTGAGTCGCGGGGAAGAGCGTGCCAGCCACCGGCTGGGCGTCCATGCCTTCCCCCTGCTGCAGCACGCTACTCCCCTCCCCCTGAGGCCCCGGGCGCTCTCACACTCCAAGTCCACATGGCAGAGCCCTTCCTGACCTTGGGTTCTTTCCACATGAGCTCCCTCGGTCACTTTTTAAACCAATCCAAACACGCGCCCGCACGCACAGACCACAGAAGCAACGTCGCTCTCAGACCCTGTCCCCACGTGGCAGTGGGGGGCTCTTGAAGGGGCTTAGAGGGGCCAGGCCCAGCCCAGAGAAGGTGTCGCGCCCTGTCCCACGCCTGGGGGCCGGCTCTCTAGGGACAGAGTGTGGCGCTGCATGACTGTGGCGGAGGTCTCAGACCTACACGTGTCCGTCCCAACCGCGAAGCGTCCCCGGGACTCCCGATGCCTGCCCCCAACACCCCAGACGGGTGGACCTGCTTCTCCAGCCTCTGGTAGGCTGAGCAATGGCCCTTCCCGCCTCCCACCCCTACAGCATCCCCCACGGACGTTGTTGCGGACCCGATCCAAGTTCTCGTTCCCGGGAAACCCCGCACCGGGGTCTGCCCACTCGACCGCCTCGCCGGATCACCTCTGGATCACGCAACACCCTCCCACTGGGTTCCCTGCCGCCCCCGCCACCATCTGTCTTCCACGCGGCAGCCGACGGAGCCTGAGAACACGCGCCGAGGGGTCTCCCCTCCGCTCACAGCCCCCGCGCGGCCTCGCTGCACCAGCCTGAGCGGAAGTGCGACCACGGGCCCCAGGCCGCCCCACTCTGCCTGCCCTGCTTTTTCCGCAGCACTTAGCGCCTTTTAATCTACGACTTTAGGCCTGTGTTCTCTTTTTTGCTTTTTTCCTGTCGTCCCACACGCGGGCACTAATTCCATACAGGCCCAGGTCTGTCTGTTTTGCTCGCCGACATACGATGAGGGGGAGGAGAGGACGCAGCGCCTGGCCCAGGCCCGGCCCATGGGAGGTGCTTAGTAAATATTTGCTAAGTGAATGAATGCACGGAATGCATTTCTATTTCCAGCCCCAGCCAGGCCCCTGGCAACCCAGAAAGCAGACAGCTCTGCAAAGAAGAAAGCCCCAGCTCTCAGGGTTTGAGGACGGCTTCCGTTTGAAGGGCTGGCTGAGAAACAGGTTTTTCCCTCCTCGGATCTCAGATCTCCCAGCACCTCCTGCTGCCAGGTTTCCCCCCCCCCCCCCAGCAGCTGAGCGGACAGGCTGGGGGAGGGGAGGGGAGGTGGGGGCGGAGCACTGAGGCCCCAGGCTGTCCCTGCAGCTGTTCCCGGGGCAAATGCCTGGAATTCTGGGATCATTCCCACCGGCCAGGCCAAGCCCGGGGCAGCCGAGGGCTGACCCCCTCCAAGCCAGGAGGGCCTGCCTGCCACCGCCTTCTGTGTTCTCCCGAGAGAGCCGTGGGCCTCGTCCCGGAGCCCGAAGGCCAACCTCGTGGGAGTGACTGGCCCGAGTGTGCCCCCTCCCAGCCCTCTCTGGGGAGTCGCCGCTCAGCCTGGCCTGTTCACTGTCACACGCCCGATGGCCCGGGCCGCTCCACAAGTCACACGGCAGATTTTCCATTAGCGTCAAACGGATCCTGACCTGCAACTGATGTGAGCGGGGAGGGGGAAGTGTTTTAGATAACTCGCGTCCTGGGGGTCTCCGGGGCTAGGCCCCCAGAGGGCACCGCACCCCCGCAGGAGGGGCGGGAATGGCCCTTTAAGGGCTGACCTGCTCACGCCCCTCTGCCTCCGTCCACCTGTCTCACGCCCACACAGGGACCCTCCGCAAAGTGAGGGACGTGACCCGGATGCTACGAGACAGGAGGATTCGTGATTTGCCTGGTTGCAAGTGCCTACTGGATGCTTCTGAGCCCCACACGTTTGTGGAGCACCTACTGTGTCCCTAGCACTGTGACCTCTGGGTGACCCTCGCCCCGCCAGGCATGAGAAAGTCGGGGTGCTCCCGACATGAGGTGTAAGGGCCCCGAGGGGCACTGTCAGCTGGGAGTGGAGGCAGGAAATCTCTCCCCGGACTGCCAGGCACTGGTGCTTTCAACTTCCCAGATACAATTTCCTCTTCGTCTTGGGAACAAAATCCCTTTGCTTCCCTTTAGCGAAACTTCCTTGCCCAAGCTTTACCTTCATGATGGCTTCTGTTGCTGGCTTACAGCCTCGCCATCCCCAGGGTAGTCACATGGGCTGGCCGCAGTCACGCAACCCAAGGCCAGCCAAAGAGAGAACTGCACGCCCCCACCCCCAGAAACCAGTTAAGGGACACCCGTGGTGACCCAAGTCCAAACAATCAAAACGACGCTCAGGGTTTTGCTGGAATGGTGAAGGCAGAATGACCCTGGTCCTCCAAGTGGGGAGTCCTGAGGACCCCTTAGGCCTAGAGCTCTGGGGCCACCTTCGCCCGAGAGCAAAGCCAAGTGAAATCAAGGTTAGAGTCTGAGTAAGATGCTGCCCGGTGGCGTCTTTGAGCTGCGGCCGTGCCTAAAAGTTGGCTGCCTTCTACACTCTCCTGTCGAGTGAACCAGAAAACTCTTCGTTCCTGAAACGAGCTTCACTTGGGGCCCGTCCCTTGTAACCAAAGGAATCCTCTGCACAACTGAAGTGTAATTCTCAATGTATTGAAACGGGGTTCTCTAGACGCGTACGGGGAGCAAAGCAACGGTAAGGTACCGGGAAGATAGAGCCTTCCTGGCTCTTGAAAGCGGGGAAGGGGATCTCGGCTTTGGGCAGATACATGTGCAAACTCACCTCCTCCCTGGGCTCCTTCTGGAACTGCCCACACTGGCCTGGCCTCCAGAAATCCGAACCCTGCTGCTGACAGGCTCCACCACTGGGGCAGCTGTGTTTATGGCACTGGCCTCATCGTCCCCCTGAGTGATCATCTCACCTCCCTGCTAGATGGGACCCCGGCAGAGGCAGAGGATGAGTTGTCTTTCCTCCGCAGCTGTCTCCCCACCCCCCGCCGCTGCCCATCACAGAGCTTGGTAGACGGATCGCCGTGTCGTCAGGGCAGTCTCAGTCTGAGCCTCCCGGCTTCCCTCTCCCCATCCCCAGCACCTGCCACATCTCCCCGAGGGTCAGGCCGGTGAGCCAGCAATGGGTCCGGGGAGGGCCCGCAGCGCATACAGCAGGCAGCACAGGGGCGGGTCCTGGTGACGTCAGAGAGCAACAAAGAAGTCGGGCTTCGGCTGCAGAGAGATGAACCACCACCCATCTCATCACGCCCTTACCCTACTAGAGGTAAACACATGAGCCCCGGAGCCTCATGCCTGCCCACACATGGTGTGAGATGGGAGAGGCCGGACCCAGCCTGTGGTCACCTGGGGGAGGCAGCGTGGTGGGGGGGGGGGGGGGGCAGCGTGGCCTTGGAGGGCAGCATGGCCTGGGGGGGGGGGCAGCGTGGCCTGGGGGGGCAGTGTGGTCTGGGGGGGCAGCATGGCCTGGGGGGCAAAGTGGCCTGGGGGAGGCATGTGGCAAAGGCAAATCCAGGCCCAGATCGTAGAGGGCAAAAACACTCGCTCTGAAAAGAAAGGTCTGGGTTCATGGCCCAGAGAACAGGGATTCTGAAAGGAGAAAGCGTTCAAGCAAAAACCCAAGGGGACTGTCTGCTGTGCCCTGAGTTTTCACCTTGAACCAGACCATGTGGGGAATGCTGGGGCCCTGGAACTCTCTGGAACTCTCTGGGGAGATCTCTAGGGCCTGGAAAAGACCTCACGGACTGATTTGCAGAAGCTGCATCGGGGGAAGAAGCTGTCAACTGAGCCCAGCGCGGGGTGAACTGGGTGGGGGGTGGGCTCTGAGAAGGGGCAGGGCAGGCTCCCAAAGTCTGGCCGTCCTGGGGGAGAAGTGGGCTTTGCTGGCGCCTTCTCTACACCCAGAGTCTTTCTGCTCCCTCCTTCGCTGCGGCCGCGCGGGGCCCTGAGCGTGGACAGACTGCCACTTCCCCTGGCCCCGCTGAGCGGGTTCCCAGAGAATCCTTGCAAGCAACCAGAACGGACCGCTATCAAAGAATCGATAACTAGAATCAAGAGCAGCATAAAATATGTCCAAACCACGAGTCCCAAGAATTCCCGTGAGAGTGGTGACGACCTGGGCAGGTCTGCGAGCCCCTGCAGGGAAGGGGACCGCTCGTCCTCCAGATGCACACCCCCACATGTCTCCCCTCCCCCAACTCCCCCAGCCACGCGCCTCTGGGGATATCTAGGAGGGAGCCAGCCACAGGCGAGCAGACCGAACGTGTGTGGGCAAATGGAGTAGGTGGCCGGTGCCCCTCGCCAGCCGGGGCCCATCCTGCTGGCGGGAGATAGCGCTCCTAGGTTTCTGCGCCTAGGGGTGGGGCGCAGAACTCCCCCGGCAGCCCGCCTCCTCCGGCTCCACTCAGGGACCGTGATGCACCAGGCAGCGTCCAGCGCGGGAGAAGGGCCTTTCCTCTCTCCAGCTCCTCCATTGGCAGCGACCAGACACGCCGGGCCGGCTCCTGACACGGACTCTGTCCAGGCTAGTTCCGTGACTCCCGTGGACAGAGGGCCACGCGTGCCTGGGTGACAGCACACGCCTGCAGGCCCGGGGCTGAATCCCCAGGGTGTCCGGAGCCAGTGGACGCAGGGGGCAGGTGTGCGATCAAGCAGGGCGAGGGCGGGGCGGTGAGCAACCTTCCCACGGCAGTAGTGGTGTTGGTGGCTCGACGAGCCGAAGGCGGGTGTCCGAGGCGGCCTCGGGGCTGACCCAGAGGGGACTTTGGCCCACCATTGGGAAGAGGGCGTGAGGCTCCGGGGAGACAAGGTGAGTCCGGCCTTGAACGGCTGAGTCTGGGGTGACGGGGACCCCGGGACGGAATGTCCATCCCACCAGCACAGAGGTACCGAGGGTCTGGGAGGGGCTGGGGCTGGCCGGGCGGGTCTGGGTCTGCTGGGTGCCCCCACCCTGCTTCCCAGGCTGGCCCCGCTGGTCACATTCTCTGAGCCGTTGCTGCAGCGTTTATGGAAATGTAATTTTGCCCGGGAGATGCATACGTAATTGGGAATATTTTAATGTCTGTTTACAGCCGCTGTTCTTGCCTGACTGATTAGCAGCGTTGAGGGAAAGGATTGTGCCGGGCGGCCTCCGTGGGCGCAGGGCTCCGGATGCCTGTTTCT
The DNA here is from genome assembly GCF_018350155.1 of Leopardus geoffroyi. Lineage (NCBI taxonomy): Eukaryota > Metazoa > Chordata > Mammalia > Carnivora > Felidae > Leopardus > Leopardus geoffroyi. Next base: position 2,996,907 of record NC_059333.1, read on the forward strand.
GGGATTCAAGTGCCACTTAATTTGGAATAGTCCTCTGGGTCCAGAGCAGAAAGTGACCTCAGAGACGAGCCCGTCTCTGTCACGGGGCTGGGCCGCAGGACCTAAGTGAGCCAACAAGGGACACCCTCACTCAGCGTTCTGGAGGCTGGAGTGTGGGCCCCACACGTCAGCCGTGATGTCCTCAGGCTTGGGTCACATCACCCCAGTCCCTGCCTCCATCGCCACCTGGCCTCTTCCCTGTGTGTCTGTGAGTCCTCCTCTTATAAAGACACCAGCCGTCGGATTTAGGGCCCACACTCACCGCTAGGACCTCACCTCAGCTTGATTACGTCTGCAAAGACCTTATTTCCCTATAAGGTCACATTGTGATGTTGCAGGCGGATGTGAGTTTGGGGGAACCCTATTCAACCCACTCCATCGTCCCCACAGTCCCACACAGATGAGGAAACCGCATCTGAACCGTGAGATTTTTCAGGCCGGCTGGGATCGACCTTGGAGCACAGCCTGTATCCTTCCCGGCCCTGCCTTCCAACGACCAGCTCCCCTAGAAGCTCTGGGCCTTCAGCGCTTGGCCCCCTTCCAGCCGGCTGGGCTCCCCCGTCCTGGGCCCATCCTCCCCCCTCCAGGGAGCGGTAAGGAGCCGTCTCCAGACACACTGTCAAGTGGATAAAGCTGGATGCAGTAGGCAGTGTGCTGTCTTTGGTGGAATAAAAGGTAAAAATAGGAATATGTGCGTGTTTATTTATATTTGCAAAAGATACGAGCACTGGAGTGATCAATCAGAACCTAATAAAAATGGTGATTGCGGGGTAAGCGGAGTGAAGCAGGGCAGTGAAACTTTGCGATAGGGTGTGCGTTAGAAAACCCACCCAGCCCTTCTCCTGTCTCCCTTACCGCTCAGAACACTTGGCCCTGATGCTTCTGTCACCACACGTGGGGGCTTTGGTCCCCACCGCAAGCAATTCTCCGCAACACCAGCTGGGCGTCCTACAATTTAACTCAATTCTGGCACCATCCACCCAGAGACAGCGTCGGATCCCGCAGGTTAGGGGCTGAGTCCCACGACACCCTACCCTTGTCACCCCCGACACCCTCCCTTCAGGTGCCAATCACGACCAGCAGGGCCCAGCGGACCCACCGCTCCTGACCACGGGCTGCAACCAGGGTTCCCACGACCCTCCTGGGCTTCCATCAGTTTGCTAGAGCGGCTCCCAGATCTCCAGGAAACACGGTCACCGGGTCATCGTGTGATAAAGGAGGGGACAAAGTTGCAGATGAGCAGTCGGATGGAGGGGTGGGTACGGCGGGTCCCGGAGGGTCCTGAGCACAGGACCTTCTGTCCCGCAGACTTGGGGTGCGTCACCCTCTCGGCGGGGACGTGTGCACCCGCCCGGCAGCTCTCTGGGCCCCACCTGCTGGGATTTGCGGGGCTTCCTCACGCAGGAGTGAGGTGGCTCATCACCTCCATACCCGGCCCCTCCCCCTCCCCGGAGAATTGGGGGTCGGGGCTGAAAGTTCCAAGCTTCCAGTCCCGAGCTTCAGGTCCCCAGAAAGACCCAGGAGCCATCCAGGAGCCCACTGAGTCACCTCATTAGCCCAGAAGATGCTCCCAGTACCCTTGTCACCTAGAAAATTACAGGGCCTTTGGGAGCTCTGTGCCGGGGATGGGGGCAGAGACCGGTACAAATGTTTCCCATGATCTCACAGTGTTTGACTTCAGAACTATGTAAATGTTGTGGGCTCCTGGGTGGCTCAGTCAGTTAAGTGTCTGACTTGAGCTCAGGTCATGATCTCACGGTTCATGAGTTTGAGCCCCGCCTCGGGCTCTGTGCTGACAGCTGGGAGCCTGGAACCTACTTCAGATTCCGTGTGTCTCTCTCTGCCCCTGCCTGGCTTATTATGCTCTCTCTCTCTCTCTCTCTCTCTCGCTCTCTCTCAAAAATAAATAGAGAAAGAAAGAAAGAAAGAAAGAAAGAAAGAAAGAAGCAAAGAAAGAAAGAAAGGAAGGGAACTATGTAAATGTTTTCGTATTCAAAAGCTTAAACTGAAAAAGAAAGTATCCTTACAAAAAGAAAACAACCAATTTATATAAATTTATGTTCTTTAGATTGTATTACAGTATTTAGATTGTTTTCAATGGGATTTTTTTAAGGACAAAAGATGATAAAGAAATTATAAATATCATTCGGTAAGTCTTACTGTTAGTACTAACTCTGACATCGTTATTTGAGATTTTTTTGTATTTTTCTAAGATAATGCCAACAAGTAATTACGTGAATGCTGCGGGCTGCAGCTCTGCCGGGGAGGGACCCGGCTCCACCCCTGCTTGGGGCAGGGCGTCCCGCAGCCTCCGGGCCACACAGCCCTGCTGGGGAAGTTTTGGCCCAAGCCAGGTGAGCCTGGATGCAACGGAGCCTTCAGAGCTAAGTCCTCATTTACGGGGAATCACAGGGAAAGGGAGGCGGAGGACAGTGAAATGTCATCAAGGACAAGAAGAGACATCTGGGCAAGAGACTCTGGGATGGACTTTCTCGAATAGGCCTCGGCCCGGGAGAAGCAGAGGGAGGGCCGCTCCAGATTACAAGAAATGGAACAGACCTGGGGCGCCTGGGTGGCTCAGTTAAACATGCGACTTCGGCTCGGGTCATGATGTCCTGGTTCATGAGTTCGAACCCCGCGTCGGGCTCTGTGCTGACAGCTCGGAGCCTGGAGCCCGCTTCGGATTCTGCCTGTGTGTGTGTGTCTCTCTCTCTGCCCCTGCCCCATTCGTGCTCTGTCTCTGTCTCTGTCTCTCTCTCTCTCAAAATAAACAAGCATTAAAAAAAATAATTTAAAAAAGAAAGAAAGAAATGGAAAAGACCCAACAAGCAAATGCCGAGTGGGGAATTGTATCGCTGCTCTGACAAACCATGGAGGAGCTGGTCTGGACGGCGTCCGGAAAACTCCCGTGTGGCTGGTGTGCCCACTGACCGGGCAGAGGCCGCGGAAGAGGCCGCGTGCTCCCGTCAGGTGTGTCCGAAACATCCGTGCAGAGATGCGGTGATGGGTACAATGCCTGGAACGTATTTCACATACAACTCAAACAATAAAGCAAACCCAGCCAAAGAGCAGGAATTGTTCATCTCTTGATGGAGACGAGGAGTTTTACGTTCTCCTACTTTCTGTACGTGCGAACATTCTCACGGTGAAACGACGGGGAGCGCTGGGCGCGGGGAGGGCGCTGCCTCTCCGGCGGCTGGTGGTCCTGGGTGGTTTTGGTGAGCGCAGAAGGAGGGCCTGGTCCCCGGGGCTCTCTCCTCGGTTTGTGCACACGAAGCCACTGGCCCCGTTTGCATCCCTGCTCCGCAGGCCGCCAGCTGCTTACAGCTCCGGGGACGACTTCCTGACCCAGAAGGACCCGGGTAAACCCGGGGCAGAGGTCACGAGGTGGAGACTTCACACAGAGACGGTGCGGCCCGGAGGAGCAGTGGCCGGGGCTTCCGGATGCCTGGGCCCCAAACACCCTCCTTTTATCCCGACTCGAGCCGCGCAGGCCAAGGACCAGCCTGTGCCCAGGACCAGCGGACTCCGCACTCCCAGCCCCCTCTGTCACTGCCCGCTGGCTCCTGTGTTCTGTGCGGTTCCCGCCGGGTCCCATGCGGCTTCTCCCAGCAAGGACGGCACAGCAGGCAGGCGGCTCGGTGACTCCGCGAACCGGCTTTGGAGGCGGACAGCCGCTCCAAAAGAATTCCCGGAGCTTGACCCTTCCTGGCTCAGTGTCCCGCTCTACGGTGACTGGGACGCCACACGGCGGGCCTGGGAGAGGGGACAGACAGTGCTGGAGAGCAGCAGAGGGACCCGAAGACATCCGCCGAGCTCGACTGGAAATTTAGCCTTAGGAAATTATCTTGCAAATGCACAGACTCTTTCACACCGTAATAACTACCATGGTTCTAAATGTGGGATGGGAGAAAATTGAGAATGATCCAAATTTCCTAAAGGACGGTTACAAAGGACGTTAGTGTGATCCCAATTTGTAATTATGTGATGCGATGTTCTATTATATCATGTTAGCTGGAAGAAAACACTCTGGAGGGTAGAACTGAGGGTAATTTCTACTTCTGCTCTGCATGGTTTCCCACATTGGCTGCGTGGCTGTTAGTGGTATTTGCCACCCGCCACATCCCCAGCATTCTAGCTAGAGCTCTATGCGTGAGTGTGGACATAAACGACACTTTGCAGAAAGGAAACGAGCTCAGCAACATTGGGCTGACGAGCTGGTGCGCAGCGGCCGGGGTCCAAGCCGGAGACCGTGACACAGGCCCCAGAGGCCCTGCAAAACCCGGCATCTCATTAAAAATGCAGCTGGCTGGGCCCTGCCCCCAGATCTGCCTGGGCAGAGCCCAGGAATCCGCATGGACCAGCCCCTGGGCGACGGGCTTCCAGCTAACCTCAAGGTCAGAGCCTGTGGTTGCAGGGAGACGGCCCCTGGGAGCTAGAACGCCCAGGGCCTGAAACTCCCCCACCACGCCAGACTCACTCCAATAAGTGCCTGCTCCCTCTCCTTGGTATCTGGGCTTAGAAACTGCCCTGGAGAGGACGTTCACCCCACCGACTTCTGGGCCCTCAAAGTGGGGACTTCCCAAGAGAACAGGGTGGGATCTGAACACAGGTCTGTCCACAGCAACGTCCTGTGAGTTCCCAAGAATAATGGAGCAGTGTATAGGAGACAGGCCACACACCCAGGTGGTGGTTCCAGAAGGTTCCTCGGGGCCCAGGATCTTAGTTGAGCACCTACTCGAAGCCAGACTCGCCATCGGGGGGTGGACAGGGTAGCTTCCTGCCCTGCGTGGCCCGATGCTGACCCCACCTTGGTCCCTGGGGAGAGGGAGGGGCCGGTCACCCCAGGTCGCCGCCAGGGAAGGACAGGGCGGCGGCCCCGAGAGTTCCGTCGGGCAAAGGGGCAACTCCGGCCGCCCCCCCGCTCAGTGCTGTGGGCTCCAGGTACCAGCAGTGGCCGGGCCTGTGACACACTCTCCCGATGCCGGCTCCAGGCTTCCTGTCCGGAAAGCCAGGCTGACGTCAGCGTGCGTGGGGACTCACCCTCTCCCGGCCCACGCAGAGGCAGCGGCGAGTCCAGAACGAGGCCCCTTTGGTACAGAAGCCCTGGGTGAAGGGGCTGAGAGGGGCTCTGAGGGCCCCTCCCGGGCCCCCCGGACTCGGAGACCGCGGCGATACTCAGCACCGTCCGCGAGGTTCAGGCACGGGGCGGGGAAGACTCGAGGGGGTGCAGAGACCTCCTAACACTTTGCAGAGTCCCGCACCTTCGCGTCCCAGGTGCCTGTCCAGAGGAGCACGCGGCACGGCCGGCCGGACCCCTGTCTGAGCCTGGGACTGCGGTCAAGGAGAGCCGGTGGCTCCGATCGCCCGGCCAAGTGTTTGTGTGTGTGTGTGTGTGTCCACGTGTGTGCATGCCTGTGTGACCGTGGGTGCACCCTCCCTCCCAGGGTGTACAAGGAAGTATCTGGAACCTCAGAGGCCCGCCTGGGAGAGAGGGCAGGTCCACCCGTGGAGGAGGGGATTTGGGCCTTGGGCACCTGCACACACACACGTGCAGAAACACGCATACACGTGCACACACGGTCGTGCCGAGAGGGAGGAGAGGCACCCAAGTGAGACGGGGCCCGGCTCACAGGCTTGGAGCACAGCGGCCATGGGGACACAGGTGGGAGTGCCCTGAGGCCCGCCGAGCTGTGGGAACGGGGACCTGTGACCCCTCCGCTTGCTTCCCGTTGAATTCATGGCCCGACCAGAGGCAGCGTGCCGTGTCCCTGAGTCGGGAGGGACCCTGACCGCTGACTGAGTGCCCTGGAGCCTGGAGCCAGGCGGGGACATCCGGGGACGTTGCTGGGGATCGAACACTCTGTCTCAGGCCCAGCTCACTGGGTGGGGGAGGGGTCTGCCCTTCCCCGGGAGGCAGCAGGGGCCGGGGGGACACAGGGGGTCGGGGTCTCAGCTCCATGACGGCTGGGGCTCCTGGCACTGCCCCTCCCACGTGCCCTCATACGGAGACAGAGGGAGGGGCCGCGTGGTCCGTGAGGCCCCCGGCCAGGAACGCTGACAGCCACCAGGCTCCAACAGAGGCAGAGAGGACCGTCTGTCTGACCCTCAGCGGGGAGAGCAGGCCTGAAGCTTTGATCTGACTTCCGGCCTCCAGACTGTCACCAAATAGATTCCAGTTTAAGCCCCTAGTGGGTGGCACTTGGCCGTGGCCAAATCAGTACATTCACACGAACTAGGGGCTGGAGGCTCCGTCGCTTGAAAGATTTGTGTGCAGGCACAAGGGGCACGGACAGTGGTCACTCCAGGTGGGAGAAGGGGACGATCAGAGTTTGTTTTATTCTGTTTGTTTGGGTGGCTTAGCAGGGCCCCCTGTCCCTCCCCCACAGTGTGCAGATCTTTTGGGGGGGGGGGGCAGCCTGGGACAGCACGCATGGCCCAGCCAGTGCCGACAACGGATGTGGCCAACTTGTCCTCGGGAAGACGATGTCCAGGATCGAGCCCCAGGCTGAGCTCACGGCCCAGGGTTCATCCCAGGGCAGCCTCCCGGGACCCCCCCTCCCCGAAGCTCCTCCTTTCCCCGTGGTGCTGTCGCCGTGGGGGCTCTCCGTGGGCCTGTCCGCTGTTGAGTAGCGGGCACCCAGGTTCTCTGGCTAGAGAGGGGCTTAGGGGCTGGAGGCTTCTGTGCTCTGTCGCCCCCTCCGAGCCGTCCTCCCTGACCTTCCCATCTTGAGCTGCACCTGTCACTGCCCGTCATATCGCCGCGCTCGCCGCATAGGCAGTGCGTGTAGTGACGAGGGATGCACTCTGGGGCCAGGGCTCTGGGCCTCTAATCCAGCTCCTGTGTGACCTTGGAAAAGTTGCCTAACTTCCCTGTGCCTCTGGATTGCAGTGGTTCCCCGCTCCTCAAAGCGGCTTAGATAGCTGAGGAGCTCAGAAGGGCACCAGCAGCAGGGACCGTGGCCCAGAGTGAGGCCCGAGTACCGCCGCACCCCTGCCTGGAGCTGCCCCTCTCCCAGCCCCACTACAGGTCAGTCCCGGGAAGTTACAGAAAATAACGGGGAAGGTGCAACTCCCCCCCCCCCGCCCCCCGGGCTTCTGCAGGGTCATGGGATGTGGCCCCGGAATCTGGGCGCTGGGCAGCTCCTGCCTGACTCTGGTGTGTAGGCGGACCCACCTCCTGCCCCCAGTAGGTCAGCATTCCAGGGTCACCATCCCCGCACAATGCCAGTGGACCCAGGGGCAGGCCTGGCCCGTGGCCGTGCGGGCACCTGCCTGCGCCTCCCAGTGACGCTGCCCGGAGTGACGGTCAGGACGGCTGCAGAGGGGGAGCAGGCACCCCTCAGACCCTCCCTTCCCTCCAGCTCCGTCCGGGCTCTGCCTCACAAGCACAACAGCACCCGTGGGGCTCCTCGTGGCACTCCTGGGCGGTGCCACAGTTGAGTGAACTTGCAGCGGGAAATGCAGCGACGGGACGCTCCTGTGCCCCCAGCACCGCCTCCTCCCGGAAACGGGCCCGCGCCGGTGTCAGGCGGGCCTCCCCCAGGGTGGCCGGAGGCCGTCCAGCTCCACGGGTGACCTGCTGCCTTAATGACCGACATGTGGCCGCTTAGCGGCCTGGCTGGCTGGCCGCAAGGGCAAAGCCAGGCGAACAAAGCAGGCCATTAAAAAGCGGTATGGAGGCATTTGCCCGCAGCCCGGGGCGGGAGGGCCAGACGGGAGGCGAGGCAGGACGCACGATCCCTGGCAGGACACCCCGGTCTCGTGTCCTTGTTAGCGAGCCGCGGCACAGGACTGGACGTTTAGCGCCTGCAGGGCCGGGAGCAGAGGGGCCTGAGTCACAGCGGAAGACAGGTCACGGTCCGAGGAGAAAGCGGGTGACCCGTATTGTCTCCAGGGTCCCTTCCTCTTGGTGGAAGTTTCTGAGAACCCCTCCCGCCCTCGGCTGCTTTCCCTTCCTCCGTTGTCCATTCCTTCGTTCATGTATTCACTCATTCATTCGTCCGCATGCGTTCCGCGCGCACTTTCTGTGTGCCAGGCGCTGTCCAAAGTTCCAGGGACACAGCAGAGAACCAGCCAAGTCCCCGCCCCCACACACCTTGCAGTCAGAGCGGGGACTGCAGAGACAGCCGCAGGAGCCGGGCGGTGACGCAAGCCAGCGCGGGCGCAGCACATGAAAAAACCAGCAGCTGGTGCAAGACAGGTGATGGGGACATGCAGTCCCCTCAAGGGCTTGGCTCCTGGACCCGGCAAGGCAGTGAAAGGACAGGGAGCTTGTGGAGAGAAAGCACACGAGTGCACACGTCTACTCTGCGGACAGAGCTGTGTTCACACGCTGTGCGAGCAAGGCCACCGAGCCACGAACCCCGGGGGCAGGGCTGGCACCGGGGGTTGTAAGGCGCTGCCTGCGGCTGTCATGGCAGCCTCTGTCTCCGGGAGCCGAGGGGCCACCGGCCGCGACGGCCTCGCCGAGACCCTGTGCCAAGAACACACGCACTTCCTGTGGGCTCCCCAGGGCCCCCCGCAGGAGCATGGAGGGGATACGAAGGCAGGCACATCCCTGAGAGACCCAGCATTCTTAAGCCAGCCAAGCATGCCTGGGGGCCTTCCTGGGGTCTGGCCGAAGCTTCCCCTTGCTGTCCCCAACCCCTTCACCTGGAATCAGGCCTGCAGGGGCACCGCACGGCTCTCCCGGCTTCCCCCCGCTCCCACCCCATCCCTGCTGTCACAGGCGTTTCCCCCAACAGGATCCCGGCTCCGGTGGCTTCTGGAATGGCACAGAATGTCTCAGCCCAGAGTCTGCTGGCTCCCTGAGGGGCCAGAGGGGGAGGTGTTGAAAAGGTCACAGCCTTTCCATTCGCCAGCTTTGTGTCCTGGACCTCTCAGGGTCTCACTTTCTAGAGAAAAGGGAGACGCTGGACCAGATGTTCTCCAAGAGCCCGCCAGCTGTCAACAATACAAGACCTCCGTGCTGGTTCCTGGCCTGGGGCCCGGGCCGTGCCTGCAGCACTGAGGGACGCATGGAACCAAGGCCAGGAGGGACTCCCGCCAGAGTCCGTGGCCGCTCCTCACTTCCCCCTCGCACCCAGCTTGTGCGGTCCTGGCCACACTGCACCATCTCCAATGTCTGGAGGGCATTGGCACCTGTCGGGGTTGAGTCTCTGTGCCCTGGGACTCTAGGACCCGGCCAGGCTGCCCTTGTCTTAGAAAACGTGTTTGCAGTTTGGGACTCATGCGAAGTCGTGAAAATAAGACCGGCTCTGAAATGTGCAATGATCTCCTCCAGAGGAGCCGATGAAATCGAGCCACCTCCTATCTGGTTTCCACAAGTATCAGAAAGAAATGTGCTCCGCTGCAAGTTAGCGGTGGGGAGCAACCTGGAGGTGCTTAAACAAATAGAGTTTTTATAAAAAGTCGCATCGTGAGAATCCGGAGATAGACAGTCGCTGTCTGGGGTTTAACAGGTCAATGCCCTCATCACCAAAGTCTCTGCAGTTTTCTAGAGCTTCGCCTCGCTGATGCAAGATGGCTGCTGTGGCACCAGCCATCCCATCCTGCTCTCTGGTGACCGCTCTCTGGAGAGCTGGTGTGGAGGGCGGAAATGGGGGAAAGGGTCTGTGCGGTAACCACGCCTACGAACAATGGTGCTCTGCCCCCACGGTCCCAAGACACCAGCAGGGCGACATGAGCCGTCAGTGTTAAAACCAGCTACTGGGTGGGGGTGGGGGCGGAGGAGGCAAGACGGCGTGTCTGTTGTAAGAAGCTCCCCAGCTTCGGTGAGGTTAGAATGTGGGGGCGCCTGGGGGACTCAGTCGGCTGAGCGTCCGACTTCAGCTCAGGTCACGATCTCGCGGTTCGTGGGTTCGAGCCCCACGTCGGGCTCTGTGCCGACAGCTCGGAGCCTGGAGCCTGCTTCGGATTCTGCGCCTCCCTCTCTCTCTGCCCCTCGCCGGCTCACACTCTGTCTCTCTCTCAAAAATAAACGTTAAAAAAAAAAAATTTAGAATGTGAAAAGTATGCGGAATCCAAGGTGAGAACAGGCCAGTCACAGCAGATTTCACCTGAGGGAGCGCCCGGGGCACACAGGGGTCCGCAAGGGCCGGGGTGTGGGACCCCGCGCAGCCACCTGGGCTGGACCCCACCACAGCCACACCAGCTGTGACACAGCAGCCCTCGCCCCAGGGGTAGTGCCCAGGGCTCCCCCCACGGCAGCCGTTGAGCCCTCACCCCTGTCCTTGCAGGGAAGCATGTCACGGCAAGAGACCGGGGTCCTTGCGGGGCCCCGGACCCGTACACCTGCCCCTTTGTAACAGGCCGTCCCCCCCGTGGCAAATAGAAAGCCGTGCAGCCCGACCAAAGGGCAGGAGTGGCTGTAGGGGCAGAGGCTCCCCTTGAAGTCTACCCGGAGGCTTGAAGCCACGGGAGCAGACGCCCTGCTGGCCGAGGGGCCGGCACTGCCCCCGAGGACGGACAGCCCCGAGGCCGTGTCCCAGAGAGCGTTTCCTGGCCACCTAGGCGGAGAGGGGCCAAGGATGGGGCGACAGACAGAGCCGGGGAGAGGCCCACACCCTCCACTCCGGAAACGGAGACCAGCGATAATGACCGCCAAAACGTCGCCGGCGTTTCTGGAATCTCCCTGCTGTTCCACACGGACTGGAATCTGCTTTCAATGTGTGCTTCTCCGGCACCGAGACTGCCCGCTGCCCAGGAAGAGCACCCAGCCTGGGGGAGAAGAGGGGCTCCCGGCATCAGCTCTGGGGGCCGAACAGCACAGAACCCTCCGTGGAGGGCCTCGCCGCCTTCAGCCCCGCGGCCCGCTAACTGCTAACGAGCGCGGGGCTATCTGCGGAGATCTCCGGGGCAATCGGCAGCTCTCCAGTTGGCGTAAGGAACACCAGAAAGGACTCTCTTGGCTGAACTGATGGTGTTGAAGACACGTGGGTGGGCTACATTCTGGAGCTGGTGCCCGCCCTGCGCTGGGCACAGAGCCGAGGAGGGCGTCCAGCAAGGCCCGGCCCCCCCCCCCGGGTCTGCATCCCGCACCGTCAGGGGTCCTGGTGGCTGGTGCCCCTGCCTCCGGAAGCCCCGTGCTGGCCGGAGCACCCACGGGGCACACTGCTAGGATCCCCGGGGCCACCGACAGGCCACGGCTGTCTCCTGTCTGCTCATCGACACAGGCTGATTTCCTAAACACCTCTGGTCAGACCGTGAGGTTGTGCGGGACTCTAAGCTTTAGCCGCCTGGAAGTCTGGGGCCACGGTCACCCTGAGAGCTGTGCCTGACCCAGCTGGCCAGAGGACACGCAGACGGCCCCGGCCTCCCGGAGCCGATGCCCACGCCCCCGCCTCCTCCTTCCCATCTGGTGCTCTCCGGTGTCTGGCCGCAGCCGGCCTCCACGCCCTGGTACGGCATGTGTCCTCACCCTAGAGAGTCTCCAGGACCGTGCGATCCGTTGGTCACTTGGCCCACTGGCCGTAGCTCACGGACTCACACGCCGCATGTCGCCATCTGGCCCCAGGCTGGCCCTCCAAGGCCGCTGATTATCCCGTTGGCTCAGAGATTGCTCTTTCTGTTTGGGCCTGCGAAGGTACGGTCTTGGAGGCCGGCTGGCCTGTGCACGGCCTGCAGAAAGCCCAGCGCCTCCCCCCGGTGCCCCCGAACGTCCCGAGTTGGGAGGCCAGGCCCAGGGGCTCTGCCCAGGGCAGGAGGGCCTGGAGACAGCCGGCCCACACTGACAGCTGCAGCTTTGAGACGGTCTCTGACCTTGTCAGCCAGGCGTTGGATTGTCCCTAAGCGTGAGAACCCCAAACCACCCTGGGCTTCTTTGTGGGGACTTAGGAGTTAGAGGCAAGAGACAGGCCCCCCACAGGCTCCCTGTCTCTGCCCCCCAGCTCCCACCCCAGGGAGCTTATATCTGCTGCCATATCTGCCTGCCCCAGCCACCTGCCTGTGGAAAGGGTGGGGGGACAGACCCCAGAGTGCCCCAAGTAGAGACCAGAATGTGGTCAGGGCAGAGGGTTGGAAAGAGGGGCCAGGGCCCTACTTGGGAACCCACCTGGCCTGTAGGGGGCAGGGACCTCCATGCATGGACCCAGCCAGGGCCCCACCCTCCAATTCTAGAAGGGAGGGGCGGCTGTGACAGCTCTTGGGGACACGGAGGCCTGGGAGTCCCTGTCCTGTGTTAGGGGAAGTCACTGGGAAGGACGATCTGAATGGAGAGTTCAGGACGGTCCCACTGGGCAAGGCAGTAAACATGCACTTGGACCCCGGGGTCCATAACCTGCTGTTGAGGGACCGGGGGGCCCGGGGGTGTGTCTGAGAACGCCCCCACCCCCGGCCTCCCCAGAAACAAGCCACGGGCTCCCGGCCTGTATCCCCGAACCCACTCCCAGCGTCCACACACTCAGACGAGCCCTAGATGGGCACAGCTGGGAGCAGGGCGGAAGAGGAAGGGGGCCTTGGCTGGGACTGGGGTGCTGGGAGCCCCGGAGGACCCAAGGCGCCCCGTCCTCACCAGGGTGGTCTCCGAATATGGTAACATCGGCAGACAATGTCACTGCCACTCTAGCAGGGTGCCAGGGGCAGGTGGGGTGGCCCTAAGGAACACCGAATTGTGCCCCTGCCCCAGGGTGGCCCAGGAGCCTTGGGCGTGAGCAGGACCCCAGAGTGGGCTCTCTTGGGGCCAGAATGGAACTGGTAACTCTGTGTTCCATCAGCCGGGGTCGGTGAGGGTCCTGGGTCTGCCCTGACAAAGCCCCACAGGCTGGGCGGCTTGAACAACGCAAGTTTCTGTCTCCCGGGCCGGAGGCAGGAAGTGGAGATCGGGGTGAGGGCAGGGCTGGTCCCTTCCGAGGGCCCTGCTCCAGGCCCTCCGGCTGCTGGAAGCCCCACAGGTTCTTTGCAGGCGGCCGTGTTCTCCCTGTCTTCACAACATCTTCCCTCTGTGTGTGTCTCAGTGTCCGAATGTCCCCATTTTATAGGGACATCAGATTGGATTAGGGCCACCCTAATGGCTTCATCTTGACCTGGCCATCTGCAAAGATCTTATTTCCAACTAAGGTCCCGTTCACGGGTACTGGGGGTTAGCACTCCTGCATCCTGGGGGGCACACAATTCAGCCCATCAGCTGGGGGAGGTGGGGGAGGCTGCGAGCCCACCTGCGGATGGGGAGGGAGGTCCCCTGGGCTGTGGCCGGCCCCTCCCCACAGCCACGCGCAAACGTAAACCTGCATCTCGTTTTACGAGCTGGAAATCTAATAGCAAACCCTCCTGCTACTTAAATTTCTACATTAGGACCTGGGAGTGTGAGCATTTTCCCCTCCTCCACCCCCCCCCCACTCTCTCCACCACCCCCCCCACTCCCTCCACCGCCGTTTTATGCTGAGTTGATTCAAGTGGGCACGTTGCCAGGGTGAACATTAACCGTGAGGCTCTTTCCCCGCCTTGGGAATATGCATAATAATTTTATATCTTCTCCATCTGGCCCAACACAGCCTCGAACGTTCTGATGATGAGCCAGGGGGCATATTCTCGGTTTCCTCTGGTGGTATAGAGTTTTCTAGAACCGGAGAGGGGAGACACTGAAAACATTGTGGGGCCAGCGCTCCCTTGGACGTATTTTATCGTTTTAATATATAAATAGGTTCTTTTAAAAAGGGAGCCACAAATCTCATGGTGTGCCCCTTTTATGTGCAGAAGCTCCAATTACTTGATATTTTGTAAGCGCCTGAAAAATTATATTTCTAATTCCTCCCAAGGCCCATCGTGAGAAAGCTTATTATAACCGCGGGCATTCCCCCCAGGATTTGGCCGCTGCCGCGCCGAGGGCGACGATGGTGTTCACGGCTCCTTGCAGGGATGGGCCCTGCAGGCTCAGAGGTGATGTGTCACTAGCGATGTCCGTCTGGATCTGCATCGTTGAAGCACCTCTAGTGGTTGAAGGCTGTGGAGAGCGAGGACGATCGTACCACTTTGCCACGGTCAGGACAGTCGCGTCATCGCCCCAGTGAGTCACACTGCCCAGCACAGAGCAGAGAAAGGCGTGACCCCCCCCCCCGCCCCGCCCCGTCCGCATGCAGAGAGATGATCCCAGGGGTACAGGGAGGGGAGAGCCCATGGAGCAGGCCGAGCCATCTGGAAACCCCTGGCTGCAGACAAATGGCTGAGGGCAATGGTCCCTCCCTGCTCCCCATTCTTTTTGTCACCTCTTGAGGCCCGATGTCTGTCCTTTATGGCCCTCTCCCAGCTCTGGACAGTCCTTGGCCGTTAAATGTCTCAAGAATGCCAGGGAATAATCTTGCTCCCGGGCAGAACGCTCCCTCCATCTGGGGTTTATTAGAAAGAGGTCTGAAACTTTACAGAGGGGTACGGGGGGGGGAGAGTCTGTCCCAAGGGGAGCCGGCCTCGGGAACTCTGACACTGGAGGAGACGCAGGGCCGGAGGCTGGGGGCAGGCGTTAGCGTGGGTGGGCAGGCTAACTCGGGGTCAGAAAACAACCCCCCGCCTCTGCTTCCCGATTCCGCGCCTGGTACAACTCGACCTCAGCTCAGCAAACAAACGCTAAGCTAATGATTGCCTAGTACTTGCTGGCTGCCAAATTCTAGGAGGGATGAAGGGAAGGAAAGCTGTGGCCCGTGCACTTGGGGAGCCTGCAGTGTAGACTTAGCAGAGGTGGAATCTGAGCTGGTTATGTCAGAACGGGACAGTGCCATTAAACGTCAGGCTCTGAGATCCTTGAGGCAACCACGAGGGTGGGGTGTAGAATCACCCCAACATCCTTTACATCCTTCTGCCTCGGTGACAAGAACCCCAGCTTTTAGCTAGATTCATTGCACGCGGATAAAAGGCTACAGCCCCACATAACATAGTGACTAAGTAAGGAATGTCTTCTTGGCTGGAATGCGGAGGTGATGGATGTCCCCCAACAGCCATTTTGGACCACGAGGTGTCACGATCAGGACAAAGGAGCAGCCGTGCGGAAAAAGTCTGACTCCCAACTCTTATCTGAGCACGTTGTAATAGAAAGCCCTCAACCTAGCTGGATATGCTCCCCATCCTGTCTTGTGGCCATGTGCCTAAAGTTTGGCCAACAAATCTTAAGCTGCTGCCTTATATATGCAGCTTTCAGAAAGCATCCTTACACAGCAGGGCCATGCCCTCTGCTACGACCTGAACTGTGTCCCCCTCCTGAAATTCACATGTTGGAGCCCTGACCCCCGCGTGATGGGATTTGGAGGTGGGGGCTTGGGGAAGTATCTGGGTTTAGATGAGGTCATGAGCGCGAGACCCGGGATGGGATCATTGTCCATATAGGAGGAAGGGACTGGTTCTCTCTGTGCGGCGTGAGGACACAGTGAGCAGGCGGCCGTCTGCAAGTCCGGGAGGGAGGCCTCACCAGAACCCCACCGTGCGGCACCCTGATCGTGGCCCTGCCGCCTCCAGAAGCGTGAAAAATAAACATCCGTTGTTTCAGGCACGCTGTCTGACCGAGGCTCAGTTCATCCCTCCGCCGGCTGGGACGCCCAAGCGGCTGGCCCGTGAGGGAGCGCACTGCCCATGGAGCCGTTAAGGAACCAGATGCTGTTCTGCCTGGGCCAGATCGCCCCCTACGATTATCTCGGATTTGCGATGTATCCTGAGACAGAACATACATACGAACCCTGAACGTTGATACGGCCTTTGCTCTGGTTTTCTAATGAAAAAAACCAAAACCGAAAAACCTGAGTAATAATTTTGAGAATTCTCACTCCACAGGCTGATAAACACCTTCTGTGTTCTCACCTTCCCAGATCAGGTGGGTGTTTCCTGAGGCAAAGGTGTCCACACGCCTTGCTCCCTCCGCAGACTCCCAGGGAGGAGGCTTCCTGCCCTGTGTGGCGTCTGGTGGAGACATCTCTCTGCCTCTGCGTCGTCACACGGCCTCCGCCCCTTCTCTGCGTCCCTTCCCGTGTCTCCGGAGGACGCTCGCCAGATAATCCAGGATGCTCTTGTGTCAAGACCCTTTCGTTACTCACACCTGCAAAGACCTTTTGCCCACACAAGACCCCACCGGAAGATTCCGGGGACTTGGTGCGCACATGCCCTCCAGGGACCGCTTCCCGGCCTGCCACCACGGCGGGTCGCAAACAGAACATGACCGTGCTTGCAAAGTGTCAGCCGGCCTATGGCAGCCCCGGGAGCGTCCCCAGGCTCCTCGCCTCGGCTTTGAAGCCTCTTGGCCTGGTGGGGCCCGGGCATCACCCGGGCCACACGCCTGGGACCTGTCAGCCTGGCGGCGTGGGGTCAGCCGCTGGCCTGTGCTTCCTGCCTGGGCCAAAGTGTGCGACCTCGTGGACTTTCCTGGTGGCTTTGCTGCACTCCCGCTGGCCCCGCATCCTCAGCTCCCCGTTGCTCGGGAAGGACCTCTGAGGCTCCCTCCCCACATCTGGGGCCCTGCGCCCCTCTGCCGGGGTCCCCTCCGTGCTCAGGGGAATCTGGTACTGCTCAGTTCCCTCTCCCTCGGCCGCGGGCACAAGCTAGCTCCTCCCTCTCCTGGGCCAGATGAGCTGAGTCTGGCCAGCCCTGGGCTCCCTCCTCCCCCTCCCCCCCCAGCTCAAGGTGCCTTCTGCCCGAGGTTGGGGGCAGCACCACGTGGGAGCCCCAATGAAGTCCAGCCCCTCGGGTGGGTATTCTCCGGCCCTGTGCGCGACACACAGCCTGCCCTGGTCGCACGGCGCCCTCTTTACGTGACAAGATCTCAGCCGATCTTATAAAGAGCAAAGAGAATTTGGACACATTTTTAAAACAACTCTGCTCAAGACTCTCCTCCTCCCAGAAGCCTCTCCCCGATGCACCCTGCACGCCCCGATTTCCTGCCCCTCTGCCCCCAGGCTCCCAGGGCGTGACCCTCCACCCTGCAGGGCCGCCCCCTCCCCACCTGCACTGCGTCCCCTCAGCAAGGAGATTTCCACCCAGATGGTCCAACTCGGGAGCCGTAAGGGGAACCCCCAGAGGCCACGGCTGCAGGAAGAGACACCACGCTGGGGTCACAGGGACTCAGGCCCAGGGACCCTGGGGACCATTGCCGTGACAGCCTTCCCCCCACACCCGGACCTCGGGCAGGTCGCCCCTCGAGGAACCGCCCTGCGAGGGGGCCTGAGTGACGGGGTCTGAGAATGACCCCTGGGAAGACATACAGCAGGTGGAATGAAGAAAAACCAAAAGTCCCGCCCAGTTTCCCTCAGAGAAAGACCAGGACGGGAGGAAGCCGCCCTCATCCACGAGGTCACACACAACCAGAGGGCAGAGTAATGGGGTCCTTTGTAGCCCCTCACCCGTGAGCACCGTGTCCAGGGCGGGGACAGGCTCAGCCTCAGCCAGGGCCTGGAGCAGAGCAGCCCCCCAGGCCGAGGCAGACCCCAGGCCGTGGGCTGCGGCTCCCACCCCCGTCCTCTCTGGGAGGTGCCGTGTCCTCTGACGGTCCCTGCCCCACCCTGACCTCCCTCACCGGGGCGCTACCACGGGAGTCAGGTTCCCTGATGGGGCCTATGCGGCCCCTCCCCGTCACCCGCCAGCCAGGCTCCCAGGTCTCCCCGAGGGCAAGAGTCCAGCACAGATTAGCTCAGTGCGGCCTGCCTTCGCCCAAAACAGCGTGCCCCGTAGGATTGCCCGATTCTGTTAGCGCTGGGTCCCCATCAGGACCGGCCCTGTCCTGTTCCTAGGAGTACCTGACCCCCTTAGGACGTCCCATCACCGTTAGCACACGGCCAGCATCAGGACCACCTCTGTCCTGTTAATATCAGGACGGGGCCCTATTGCTCAGTGTGGCACCGCTGGCTGTTCTGTCAATCCCTGGGCAGGAAAGGGTGCCTGCTCGTTGCCAAGCAGGGCTGGGGTCAGCAGGAGAACTGGGGGCACGGTGACCTGTCACCTCCTTAGTGTCAGCCCGCCCCCGCGGGTAAGATCCCCTCCACCTTCCGTCTTTTGCAGGAAAGAGAGGAACGCGGAATCACAGCTGATGGAAGGGACATCTCAGAAATGGGCCTCTGTGTCAGAGGAGGATGAAGGAAAGGGGGAGAGAGGGACCACCGTGGGGCCACGTGTCTTTGGGGGAGGGGCCCGACCTCCCACCTGCAGCCGCCGTCCTCCGGGCTGCGCTGAGGCGGGCCTCGGGGAGACCCGCTGCTCTGGCCTTGCAACACCCCCCCCACACACACAAGTGACAAGGGCCCAAGTTCCCTCTGGCGGGAAGGCTCACCCAGGAGGGACACACATTCCTCGCAAAGTCAAAGGAGCCTGGCGGATTCCTCCGGAAGGGCCTGTCTTTTGACAGGCTTCGCACCCTCTCCCCCGAGGTCTTTGTCACCAGTCCTGATGCCCCCCTGGTCAGATTAGATCACAGTTTTCCGTCCAACACCGTGAACATCTGGGGCCAGAGAATTCTTTGTCGGGGGCCCATGCTGAGCCCTCCCGACCTCTGCCGTTAGATGCAGCCCCCCGAAGCTGTGACAGCCAAAATGTCCCCAGACATGGCTAAGCGTCCCCCGTGTCCACACCACACGGCGTCCTGGCTGAGGAGACCCGAAGTCTGCCGGCTCTGGGATGGGACTCCGGAGGGGCTTGTGCATAAGAGCAACTTAGGGAGAAGCCCGGGGGAGGGGCAGGGTCACAGGAGTGTGGGTTTGCCCTGGGGCAAACGGGGAGCCCTGGAAGAGCGTCAGAACCGAAGGCCACACCAGAAACCCCCTCCACGGGGAAGTGGTCTGAATGACCCTCGAAACATTTGCATGGGACAGTTTGCATTTGACTGACCCAACCTTTCGGAACATGCAAACTCGCGGGGTCTTATGGGTAAAAGAAATGCTTTGTGGGGCGAAGCTGGAGCCGGGGGAGTTGGGTCCAGGGCCAGAACAGGACTAGGCTGTGCCTAGAGCCACCTGGGAAGGAAGAGGGTGCCTGTCCCACCTGCTCACCCCAGATTCCCACCGGCCGCTTCCTACCTGGCGGCATCGGCCTGCGTGTGAGTGTGTGTGTGCGTGTGTGTGCAGAGCTGGAGGTCAGCTAAAATCAGAGGTGACTGAGTTAACCTAAAATGGGAGAAGTAGGGGCGCCTGGGTGGCGCAGTCGGTTAAGCGTCCGACTTCAGCCAGGTCATGATCTCGTGGTCCGTGAGTTCGAGCCCCGCGTCGGGCTCTGGGCTGATGGCTCAGAGCCTGGAGCCTGTTTCCGATTCTGTGTCTCCCTCTCTCTCTGCCCCTCCCCCGTTCATGCTCTGTCTCTCTCTGTCCCAAAAATAAATAAACGTTGAAAAAAAAATTTTTTTTTAAATAAAAAATAAAAAAAAAATAAAATGGGAGAAGTATTTGAATTAGCGAAGAATATTTGCATTGTTAAAAACGGAAGATGTAATTCACATAGAGATCGACTTGGAAAGACATACCTCCCTGCCGGGTAACGGGAGAGGGTGACCAGGCCAGGGGTTCGCGGGGTGATGGGAGAGGGTGACCAGGCCGGGGACTGCTGCTCCAGGACACATGGCTGTCCCTTCCCGGTGCCAGTCTGTCCTGAGCCTGGCAGGGAAACCTCATGCCCCCGCTCCATGGGGAACAGCCAGCGGCGGCCTGCCTGGAGGACGATGCGCAGGCCTCCGCAGCACCAGGAACTAATTCTCACTACCCATTTTGGTCCTGGGTGATTCTAAGACGCGGTCTGAAATCCTGAAGACCGCCACGGAATCTTCCTTACCTCGGTTCCCAACTGCAGTGGGTTGAACGGTGGCCCCCAAAAGATATGACCACTCAGGACCTAGAAATGTGACCTCATTTAGAAAAAGGGTCTTTGCAGATGTCTCGATGAGGTTGTCCTGGATTAGGGTGGGCCGTAAACCCCACGAAGGCGTCCTTACAAAAGAGAGGGGAGAGCACGGACGCAGGGGGATGCCGTGGGCAGACGGAGGCAGAGAGGGGAGCCAGGCAGCGCAAGCCCGGGACCGTCTGGAGCCCCGGGAGCCGGGCGAGGCAAAAAAGGATCCTCCTGTAGAGCCCCAGAAGGAGCGTGGTCCTGCTGACACTTTGTGCCCTTCCAGCCCCCAGAACCGTGAGACAATACCGTGGTTGTTGAGTTCTGAGGTTTGAAGAGTTGTCGTTTGAAGCCCCCCAGTTGGTGGCGTTTAGTTATGGCCCCCCCAGGAAACTAACACGCTGACTATCTCCAGAAGTGTTACCGCTGCAGGTCCCCTGTGTCTCCAGGCAGCACACCGCAGGCCTGTCGTGCACCCCGCTTTGGGATTGGCAATTACTTGGGGTGATGGTTGCGGGGAAATTTGCCTTGTGCTTTTTAACAGCTGCCTCATGCCACCTCCACTGTCGGCACGTGTGACATTTATTTGACCGGCTCCTCCCGGCGGACATCGAGGCTATTTCCAGGCTCTGACTAGCGCACACACCTCGGCAATCGATATCCTCGCGGAAATGTTACTTAGGACGCCTGCGCATATATCTGCAGGGAAATCCCTCGAATGGAGCCGTGGAGTGTGTGTAGGTAGCACAAATGTTGCCACAGTGCCCCCCCAAAAGCCGTGCCAAGTCGCCCCCCGCCCGCAACCTGTATGAGCCCCTTTCTCCTACGGCATCTCTCACAGTGCGCTCCACACACGTCTGTCCTTGCCAACCTCACAGGTTTCCATGGCTTTCCTCTCCGTTTCCAACCCGTATTCCTTCTCTCTCCCTCCCTCTCCGTCTCCCCCTCCCCTCCCCTCCTCTCTCTCTCTTTCTCTCCCCCTGTCTCATTTTGTTGTTCGGTGCTCCTGGGTATCCTTCATACGTGTAAGAGCCCTTGTATAACTTTTTTTGGTGAGCTGTTCCTTTTCCATTACTTTGTCGGTCTTTATCACACTGATTTATAGAACCTCTTTATATAGGAATACAGTTAGAGCTTTTCCTGAGATTTATGCTGCAGATTCTGGGTTTCATTTCTCACCAGTCTCCTGTCTTTGTTTATGGTGTTTTCATTTGGGCCAGGATTTTATTATCGTTGATCTTTATTGATTTTTTTATGTGGCTTCTGAGTTTGGGTTATCCGTTAGAAGACCTTCCCCAACCCAAAGCTATTCAAAGAAACTACAGTGTTCTCCCAGTACGTTGATGGTTTCGAATTTTACAACTAAACCTTTGCTGTATGTGTAACCTATGGGGGTTTAGGGAGTGAGGTAGGGATGTAATTTAATTGTTTCCAGAGAACTATGGAGTTGTCTCAGCAGGACCTGCCGAAAATCAGACTTCAGACGGCTTCGGTAATCAATGTGGCACCTCCCTTGTTCCAAGTGTTTAAATCTGGGTCTGAGTCTGTTTCTGGCTCCCGGGCTTGGTCCCATGGCCCCATCTATCGAGTTGGCCCAGGCTTCCAGTATTGTAACCGTATAAGCCTGTCAGATAGCTGGTAAAGCTACTGGCCTGTGTTAAAAAACAAAAGCCAGCTGAGTGAGTTTTGGAGGTCTGGTTGGCTTTCTCCAGGGATCCCGAACCAGGCAGCATGTTCTCCAGGGATCCCGAACCAGGCAGCACGCGGCGCAGCAGACAGACAGAAAGCTCCAGCTCGCTGCACGCACGACAGACTGTCCTGTGCAGAAGGGAGCAGGGCGAGGAGGCTGCCCCGGGCAAAACATCTTAGTTGGGCGAGGTCACTCTCCTCCAGGGGACCGTGGGGATCTGCCACCGATGACCTCGCTCGTGCTGACCGGGTGACTCCTCACGGACTCTGAGATCCCATTTCTGGGAGAGGTGAGAGCCGGAATCAGGTGAAGTGTCGGTTTGGTGACGTGGGGCTTAGCAGAAGTGACTCCATTCTGGAGACTGCTGTCTTCTTTTTGACACCTGACATACCCTTCTCTTCCAGAGTTTCCCCTAGCTACTCTTGCCTGTTTGTTTTTCCATGTGAACTTTAAGATCAGCTTGGCTAGTTCTAAGGGAAAAAACCCTCGGCATTGCCGTAAATTCATAGTCTAGTTTCAGAAAACTTGACCCCTTCATCCTACTGGGTCTTTCGAGCCCAGACCAGGTCTCCATTTCATTTCTATTCATTCGTCCGTTGGAGAAAGCGTGTTGGAGAGCTTGCTACCCACAGCTGTCCACTTCTCTTTCGTTCATTACGGAGCACTTACGGTGTTGCGGCATTGTGGACGGGGTATTTTCCCATTACGCAATGTCCCTCATTGCCGCTTGCATCAGAAGAAGGTTCTTGGTCCTCGTCAGTTTGACACAGGTCTCTAGGCTGAGTCCCTACTCTGCGTGGCAGTCTCCCAGAAGGTTCTCTGGGGCACAGATCTGCCTCCGCCGCCTGCACTCAGCCCTTGTTCCTTGCGTACAAGAGTGCGGCCAGTCCCCCAGAACCGTGTTAAATAGCAGGGAAGATTCTGGCTTTCAACTGAGTGCTCCCAGGCTTTGTTCATTCGGCATAACTCGGGCACTTTGGTTGAGACCTGTTAAATATGCTTTTTCCATATCCTTATTACTCAGGCTTTAAAAAAAAAAAAGTATAGATGCTGATTCTATCAAATCAGCTTGATTTGTGGAGGTCACCTCATGCTTTTTCTCTGTTGCTTTATGAACATGGAGATCTATTTTAAGAGGTTTCCTAATATCAGACCATGTTTACATCCCCAGGTCATGGCTGATTAGGTTTTACACATTTTTGTGTTGATGTTCATTCACGAAATGGGGGTGTGGTTTCCTCTCTGTGCCCATCTCGCTGGGTTTTGGTGTTACTCCTGTGCTGGCTTCATAAAAAGAATTTGGAAATTTGCTTCCTTGTCAATACTGTGCAACCATGGAAGTGGCACCGATGGCTGTGTGTTGCTTAAGGGTGTGGTGGAGTCACCCGTGAAGCCGTCTGGGCCTGGAGCCATTTGTAGCTTTGTTAGTGTTCCAGCATTACGGTCCTAGGGGTCCACTGCTAAGATCAGTAGAATAGTGGGTGGGAAACTTGGTCGGAGCACACCCCATGAAGAATTTTTGAACGATAGTGGGGTGCCTGGGTGGCTCAGTCAGCTAAGCATCTGACTTCAGCTTAGGTCGTGATCTTATGGTTCGTGAGCTCGAGCCCCACTCTGGGCTCCACACGCTCTCTCCCTCTCTCTCTGCACCTTGCCCACTCATGTTTCTCTCTCTCAAAAACCAATCGATCAATAAAATGAAAAATTAAGTGATAGTAAAGCCAACTATTATTACCATGCACTGTCAATTCTAAGTGGTCAGAGAAAGAATACACTCCCTCTTGAGAGGACACCCCCTGGGTACAGCTTCACCGGAATTTCACAAGAGCACACTGTCCTCAGCAAGCCAACACAAACCCTGAGCCTCTGCCACTGCCTGGAGCCTGGTCTGACAGCTGGTTTGGTGGGCATTTACATCCTATTGAATCATACTAATTTATTCGTCCGGAATGAGAAAATAGAGAACAAGAATTTTTTGTCATATTAGTTGTGAGACATTATTATAAAAATATTAAGGAAACTTTGTGAGGCACCCAGGTGGCTCAGTTGGTTAAGCATCTGACTTTGGCTCAGGTCACACTCTTGCAGTTCGTGGGTTTGAGCCCCTTGTCGAGCTTTGCACTGACAGCTTGGAGCCTGGAGCCTGCTTTGAGTTCTCTGTCTCCCTCTCTCTCTGGCCCTCCCCCATTCTCTCTCGCACACGCTCTCACTCTCTCTCAAAAATAAATGAACATTAAAAAAAATTTAAGGAAATGTTGAAACTCTAAATCTTCCAAAAATCAGGCATAGAAATTCCTCAAAAAATTCAACATAGAATTACAGTATGATCTATAGCAACTCCACTCTGGGCATAGACCCAAAAGAATTGAAAGCAGGGGTTTAGACACACAGATATCTGAACACCCGTGCTCATAGCAGCATCGTTCACAATAGCCAAAGGGCGGAAACAACACACGTGCCCCTCCATGGATGAATGGGTAAACAGAATGTGGTCTGTCCACACAGCGGACTAACTTTCAGCCCTAAAAGGGAAGGACATCAGACACCTGCTGCAGTGTGGATGAGCCCTGAGGACGTCATGCATGTGCCAGAGACACAGGGGTGGACAGTGTGTGGTTGCCCTGCTGGGGGAGTTGGGGGGGGGGGACAGAAAATGGGATGAAGGCCGCTGGGAGCTGGGGGAGGGGGAACCAGGTCTCGGGGTTTAACGGGGACAGAGTTTCAGCTTTACAAGATGAGCGGAGTCCTGGAAATGGGGGGAAGCGGGGCTGCACAGCAGTATGGACGCCCCCTTAACCATAGTGACCACGATAGGGCGCCTGGCGGGCTCAGTCGGGTGAGTGTCTGACTCTTGATTTCAGCTCAGGTCACAATCTCGCCGTTCGTGGGTTCGAGCCCCGCGCTGGGTTCTGCACTGACAGTGTAGACCCTGCTTGGGATTCTCTCTCTCTTTCTCTCTCTCTCAAAATAAATACACATTTTTAAAAAAAGGTGAAGATGGGAAACTTTGCATTATGTGTGTTTTACCACAATCAAACAAATAAATGAAACAAGGTCTTTAACTTGTTAAACAAAAGAGTTATTGTTAGAAAAAGAAAATTTTAAGGAGAGAAGAAAAAACCAAGGCACAAGCCCTGGCTGCTGGGTCTGCCGGGAGCATGTCCCGTCGGGGGCGCTGTGCCCGAGGCCCCCCTCCTGCACACGCCCTCCATCGGGGTCCAACCCTAGAAAGTTCGGAGGAGCCCTAAAGCTCTAAGCCTGTGGTTACGCGTGGGATTTCCCAGCAAGCTGGTTTTACGCCCATTGCCGCTAAGCTGACCTCCTCTTTCCAGACATTTCCACCAACACAATCTTACCAGAAGCTTCGTCTTTGTTTCTTATTTCATAAACTCATGAGTTTAATTCCCGGATCTCCAGGGTCACTCTGAGAAGCTCTGAGAAATGGGGTACTTTCAGCTCGGGGTGTAAGGACCCTCTTCGGGAAGAGGCGTGGCCCTTCTAGGGAATGTCCTCCCTAGCGGGGGCGTCACTCCTGGACAGTCCCTGGAAAGACCCACAGGGGAGCAGGAAGAAGTCTGCCTCGTTTCCCAGGAGGGGCCCTCACCCCCGGGCGGGCGGGCGGGAGGTCAGCACAGGCCCACGCACAGCTCACAGGGTCCCGGCGCTCGTCTGCCGTGTCCTCTCCCGCCCCCGGGAGTGAGATGGACTGTCTCCGTGCGGTGACAGGGTGGTCACACAGCTGTCCGAAGAGTTCACATGCTCCAGAAACAACAGTCCTTCCGTTTCCTGCTTGACTTTTTTTCTCGTGTCATGAACAGAGCTGACTCCCTGAAACAGCAGCTCAGAGATGGGGACAGAAGGGACGGGGCGGTGGGGGGGGGGGGGGGCAGACGCAAACATTTCTAGGGGCTGTAAGGTCACTCCACGGCGTGGACGCAGCGTGAAAAAATCCAGCACGTGACATGGGGAAACTCGAGGGCGGTATTTCCTCTCCGGAGCCGTCTTTCACCCGGCAGGTAAGAGGGATGATGGGTGGGGACTTTGGGGCGTCACACCCCTGATGGCTTCCTACTTCAGTGGGCTTAATTCTAAGGCCCATCTTACCAGTCTCATCGCAATACTGCGAACAATACGCCGGCGGTGGAAATAAAGGTACGTGGGCATTTCAAAACCTGGAACATTTCCATCGCATCCGATTCAAACGTGCGTGATCACGTGACGAGCATCCCGGAGGCGAGGGGACCCGTGTGGACTGTTGGCGGGCTGGGGACACGGGGAGGAGAGCGCTGCTAAAGAAGCGAACTCTCAGGTGACTGCTGGAGACTTTGAGGCAAATTCTGAACACTTAACTGTTTCGCGGCCGCCTGCCTCCCTCGGGTCAAGATATACTTATTGGCCAATGGAAGGATGCTCGCGGCCCCCGGGCCTTATGTCAGTCACCGCGGTGCGTCATCGGCACTATTGGCTCACCAGCCCCCGCGGGAGAGGCCCAGCCCCCACGCCGGTTTCGGCCCCCGGGAGGTGGGTGTCAGGCTTGGCAGGCTCCAGCCGCAGCTGCGCCATCCAAGGGCGGCTTCCTGCCAGGGCCGCTCCCACAGTTACCCAGTGGCTGATGGCCACCGAGAGACTCACACAGGGCAGGGGCCTCTGGGTTTCCAGGCCTGGGGGCAGGAGTTGGGCAACACGGGGCTCATCCCAGGGCTTGTCCCTCTCAGTTGGGCTGACGACCCCTCCCGGCCCGGAAACAGCACAGGCCTTGCCCTCCTGCGTTGAGCAAGGCCCCTCCCCCGGGGCCAGCTGCCGGCTGCTTCCTCTGGAAGAGGCTCCCCTGTCCTGGGGCTGGGGGGTGCCCCAGCAGGGCTTCTCCTTCGAGAAGCCCCTCCCTCCCGCCGTCCTCACTGCCCGCCCCCAGCCGCCACAGGCTGCGGATGACAGGATTTCCACCCCCTGCACCCACGTGGGCCCTGGTGGCTTGGCTGGCATTGCCCCCCCCCTCCCTGCAGTCTGACTTTTCCAACTCTGGGCTCCAAATTTAGGGGGTGGAAACAGGCTCACCGTGGCAGGGCTCCCCAGTTTGCCACGGCTGGATGGACCAGACAGGTCCACGGGGCTCAGCTGCACGCGCCTGTGAGACCCAGGCCTTCCCCATCGGGGTCACCTCTCCTACCCCCGCCCTCCAGAACGGAGACAAGACGAGGCCGCGTCTGGGGCAGGGGATTTTCCATGCCAGCTGTGTTGAGGCTCAGGGGCCGCCAGCTCCGGGCCGTGGCTGGATGCCCTTCCCTTTTCTCAGGCAGAGTCATTTGCATTCCTGGGTACAGCCTGTTCAGTTTCCGTCCCGCCCGGCCCTGTACTCAGGAGAACCAGTTCCGGAGGGTGTGGCTCTGGCCCGTGGGCCCCGGGGAGTCGCCCACTTAGGAGGGCATCAGGGCGCAGGGGGGCCCCCCGGGCACATGGTGATGCCAGTCTACCCCCCCTCCAGGGCTCAGCGAACACCCGTCTCCACTCCCGGCTGAGAGAGGGGACAGCAGACAGTTAGTCTCCTATGGAGCCACGACTCAAGGTCAACTCGGATGTGACAGCAGCCCCTGCAGGCCCAACGGCCACCGCGCTGTTACGGATCACAACAGTACGCACGTTTCAGGTGCTCGCCCAGGCTTCGTGAGCATCCAGGCAAGACGGGAAGGTGGAGACCCAGGACCCTGCTCTGTCGGGGCCTCTTGGAGCCCAGAGATCCTCCTGGAAGACCGAGCTACTGCTGCTGGACGTACGGCATCCAGGCTTCTCCTCGGGTGCCCACCTGGTTGGAGGCCAGGGTGGGGTCCCTCGGTGGATCGTCGATGGGCTCAGCGTGTCCCCGACAGAAGACAGTGCCTGGCCCTGTCCACGCTCGTGCGGATGGTACTTGCCCGTCAGTCGGTGGAGAGGTGACAGTGAGCATGTGTGCCTGCCCCCAACACCCCTTCCAGATTTGCCTCCTCCACTTCTGCAAGAAAAGCCCTAATTCTGTTCGACCAGGCCAGGCCACCGGCCGTAGGAGTTTCGGCTGGCATTCTTCTCCAGAGGAGCTGGTCCGGGGCCCAGCGTCTGCCACTTCATTCAGGCGGCTTCGCTGGAGCCTCCACCCAGCCCCCACCTGGAGCAGACAGGCCCCCGGACACCCCGGCCGGGGCTGAGCCTCAGTGTCTCTGCTCGTCGCGGCTGCCCACGACTGAGCCTCGGGTCCACCCACTTATCTCTCGGGTCCCCCTCGGAGGCTAGAGCAGCCTGTAGGGCAGACGTTTCCGGAGCCCCCACTTAATGCCAACAGCTTCAGCTCGTCCTCAGAAAGCCACCGACACGGGCAGCCCTGGTGACTCCCGGGGTGTGACAGTCCCCTGGAATGCGGGTGAAATACAGCCAGCACAGGCCACACCTGGGCGACCGTCGGTGGGGACTGAACCACGGGCCACATCCCGCAGCCCACACCCCGTGGTTCCTAAAGGGAGGGAGACACTTTACCATCCATTGTAGGTTAAATCGTGCGTTCCCCACGGGAAGACACGTCCACGTCCTAACCCCTGGGACCTGCGGCTGTGACTTATTTGGCAATAGGGTCACTGCAGATATAATTAGTTTAGATGAGGTCAGACCGGAATAGGGAGGGCCCTAAATCCAATGCTTGGTGTCCCCCTAAGAAGAGGAGAGGACACGCAGAGACACAGGGACAATCAGCCGTGGGTGGCAGAGGCTGAGGTCAGAGGGACCCGTCCTCAAACCCAGGAACTCCAAGGGTGGCCAGCCACGCCAGAAGCTGGGAGAGAGACAAGGGACACATTGTCCCCCAGATCTTTCAGAGGAAGCACACCCTGCTGACATCTTGATTTAGAGCTTCTGGCCCCCAGAACCGCGAGAGAATAAATTTCCGTGCTTTAAGCCGCACAATCTGCGGGACTTTGTCACAGACACCCTAGGAAACTAATAAACCATAATTTACGTCCAGCACATAATGGACGTAATTTATGGCTCTGGGAGGCAGCCCCGGGAAGGACTGGAACCCCTGTTCTTCCCTCCCCGATAGACTCTCCAAAACCCCCTGACAGGTAGAGAGCTTGGAGCACCCATCCGCTCACACATGGAGACCTGACCGAGCCCGCACCACCCTGGGGCTGGACCCCAGGCCCCCCTCGCCTGGGGCTGGGGCAGCTCTGTCCTAAACGACGAGTTCTCCCTCTTCCTGCCGGTCGGCCATGAGAATCCACCCCAGACATCCTTTTAAGACTCACTGCCCAGGGGGGCCTTCTCTGACCCTTCCTACCCTGGTGACCCTCCCTCCTCTCTGTGAGACACCAACCCACCCTGGGACTTCTCCCTCACCCCGACCAGGTGCCCTGGGGCGTCCATGGGGCCAGGAGTGACTCTCAGGCACAGGTCTGCATGTGCTGTGTAGTGGGCCAGGTGGGCAGCCGGAGGAGGCGGCCACCTTATAGACACGGCGGGAGGCTCGCCTGCCCCTCCCCCTCTCTCCCCCCCCACTCCTACCGGGGGCGCCACCAAACCTGGGCCTCAGCGTTCCCTGTACTTAAAGGAGTCGGGGAGACATCGCTTGTGTACCCGTGTTTGTGATGAGCTGCCTTCCTTCCCTGCCAGCTCTGGGATCCCAGCAGAAGTCACAGCCGTTGACCCTGGCACTTGTCACTGGGGACCTGGGGTAAAATTGTGCACGTCAGGACCAGAGGAGACGCCCGGATTCTTAGCAAGGACGGGCTGCGGGACTCTGGGTGAGGGGAGGGGGCAGGAAGGGCAGACGTGTCCAGTCCCCTGAGCACCAGAACCCTCCCAGCACAGCAAAGCCCCCTAGCTCTCCCGCTGGGGCTGCGGGATTCCTGCCCAAATGGACACTGAGTTTCTTTTCTTCTGAAGGGCGGTGGGGGCTGGGCTTTTTCAGCATCTCCTGCCCCCTCCACACCCACACCCCCACCGCCGCCGTGGTCCAGAAAGGGGACAGGACTCCCTGGGAGGGAAAGGAGGGATAACGCGAGGAGCCCAGGACCTCGGCAGGAGCTCCATAGCGCGACAATGACAACGGA
This sequence comes from Leopardus geoffroyi, assembly GCF_018350155.1. NCBI lineage: Eukaryota > Metazoa > Chordata > Mammalia > Carnivora > Felidae > Leopardus > Leopardus geoffroyi. The sequence goes on from NC_059333.1 coordinate 3,026,481, forward strand.
TGTGAGTGGAGAGTCATGACGGCTGCTGGAGTCTGTGTGCGTCATCGAGAGCAGGCGGATGGAGGGAGGAGAGTAAGAATATCCACTCAGGAGGTGGGAGGGAGAGCCCGGCGGGGGTGGGGGGGGACACTCTCTTCCTCTTGCCTGGAGAGAGCTGCCACCAGCAGGCACAGGGTGTCCTTGGGGCTGGAGGGAGGGGTGGAAGATGCCCCAGGACCCGGCGGAGCCTCGTGTCCCCGCGGGTCCTTCCCCACACACGCACCGGGACCCCCACCCACATTTCATGCTTGCAAACGGGAGTCCAGTCTGCTCAGTGGAGCTGAGCGCCCCCCCCCCCAGCAGAGGCCAGACCTGCTCCGTGAGGCTTCTGGGCCACATGGGGTCTGCCCCGCCACCTGGCCTCGCCCTCACTCACCGGCCTGCAGCCCCGCTGACCCAGCTCACGTCCCACTGGACACCCGTTCGGCCCTCCGCTCAGAGGGAGTCCCAGAGCACCACATCGCTCTGTCTCTCTCAGACCCAGAAGTGTCCCCCGTCCCTGGGTCCCCTGTCCCCCGACCCAGAAGTGCCACACCCCACCCTCGTCCGTCGCCGTCCTCCGCCCTCCGCTGGCCCGCCGTTCCTACCTGACTGTGTGTGCTGGCTGGCGGTCTCCCTTGCTGGGACCTGGGTCCCATGAGGTCGGAGACGGTGGCAGTCCCTGGCACAGCCCCGGTACCAGGCACATGGCGGGCCTCGAGACAGTTTCTTGAAGGGACAAGTGAGTGAGCGGATGAACGAATGAGCCTCCGCTGAAGTCCTTGCAGGCCTGGGAAGTCCATCCCCGGTCCCTGCCAGCCCCGCTCCCTGTCGGCCCAGCACAGAACTGTCTCTGTCACTCGGGGGGCCCCTCTGCGCCTAGAAAGGGGTGGGAGGCCGACAGCTTTCGCCCAACTTCAGAGTGCCCAGAACACCCACAGCTTTGTTCTGTGAGGACTGCATCCAGTAGCAGGGGTGAGGCCAGAGGGGCCCACAGGTGACCCACACCGCCCATACCATACAGCCCTAAGGCCACAGGCAGCACCCTTGGCAAGGACGTGGCGGCTCGTGGTCAGTGCTGGCCACGGGCCGTGTGGACGGCAGAGAGAGGATCCCTCACGGAAGAGCCTAGACGACAGAACATATGCCGGTGGCAGCCACAGGGCCCACGGGGGAGATGCCCTGTGAGGCTCCAAGGGCCACACACCTGTAACTCCTCCCCTTCACACCCATCTGCCAAGCTAGGGGCACAGACAACCAGAAGAGACAACATTCCTGAGAACATGTTTTCTACAGCTCCTTGGGAACAGGTACTCGATGGCGGCTGAGGCGCCAGACGCAAACCCGGGGACCTGCTGCTCGGAAGAAAGCCGCTGCTCACGGTGGCGTAGCAGACACCCGGGAAGCCCGACATTAACTTTCCATAATTCAGACTTTTACTAATGCGACCGGCCTTGTCCTCCGCTTAGCCAGAATCAGCGGCGTGCACTCATCTGGGCACATGCACCTCACCAACGGGCCCTTTGCCAGAATTTGTACAAATGACCCTGTTTTACGTCATCGCTTCATTGTTCGTGGCTTATCTTTCCTGATTCTTCGCAAAGCCTGCCAGCAGCAATGCAATGCGAGGAGAGTTGTTCTCAGACACTTTTGCGGCATCCTCTGGCTTTTTATTTGCCAAAGGGAGTGCTGCCCCAGCTTCCGAGTCCCAGTAGAGGTGTGGGCTAGGCCATTACTCCCACTGCCCCTTCTCTTCCCCCTCTTAGCTACGGGGCCCCTCCTTGGTCCGGGCCCACCCCTCACGTGGCCACGCTGCGTGCCCGCAGGAGACTGGCAAGGCCCTGGGAGTAGCCGGCCCTGCAGCCCGAGACCCCCCTCTCCTGCTGGGGCGGAGGGGGCGGGGCTCCGCGAAAGGGGTGGGGCCAGGTGCAGGGAGGGGGCTCCAGGGAGGGGGCGGGACTCCACCGAGGGAGGCAGGGCTCCGTGCAGAGGGCCAGGCTCTGCGCAGTGGGCGGGGCGGGGCTGATGAGGAGGCGTGGCTCCGCGCAAAAGGCGTGGCTCGGCGGAGGGGGCGGGGCTCCGTGCGGGGGGCGGGGCTCAGCACAGGGGCCACGGCTTGGCGGAGGGGGCGGGGCTCCACGGGGGGGCGGGGCTCTGCAGAGTCGGGGAGACGGAGGGTAGGGCTCTGCGGAGCGGCCAGGGCCCCACACAGAGGCCAGGGCACTGTACAGAGGGTGGCAGGGCTCATGAGTACTCTGATGCCTTTTGCAGACTCTTCTCAAGCAACCGCATGGCCAGGGCATCCCCTTCACTGCTCCCAAGAGCAGGGACACCCCCTCTTTCCACTCAGCAGCTGATGGAAAAGGCACACGGTTTCTCTAGGGGCTCCTGGGCCAGGGGACTTAAGTGACCAGGCCATGTGGACATCGCAGACTCACAAAGACAGCAGCCACTGACCACACACACTGGTGGGAAAGAACACGCCCCTTTGTCTGCCCTCGCCGTTAAGGCCCCGAAACATGTCATCCATGGTAGCACTTAGTAACTGACTTCTACACAAATCCAAGTAAAATCCACTGACAGAGGCACCAGATTAATTCTGTCCCCGAAACAAGCCAACCAGTGACACACGGGGCAACTGGAAGCAGGACCCTGGGACATCCCCTGACCCTGGATCTCTGACCACTGAGACTCACCAGGAGTCTGCTGACCCCGCAGCTCTGGGGCGATGGTGTGGACCGGTGATATCCGGGGCTCCATGGAACAGAACCACACGTGTATTTTTAAAACAGATACCGTTGCATTTCTCAATAGCGGCAAAATGTGCTAATACTTACTTTCCTAAAATACATTTTTAAAAACACATAGGAAAAGTTCTAAGCATCTCAGGTGCCCTTAAGAAATGGAGTGCCACACTTTAAAACGCCAGAAAGCCCCCTGAGAAAACCCACTGGTAGCAACACATTCTTTCTGAGCACCTGAGTATCAGTGCCCCGAGGCTGCCAGAACGGAGCCGCGCAGGCCGGGTGTCTTAAACGAGAGCAACTCGTTGCCTCCCAGTGCTAGAGGCTGGAGGTCCGAGATCCTGGCGTGAGCAGGGCTGCTTCCTCCTGAGACCTCTCTCTCGGGTGGGTGGATGTTGGCTTTACCCGTGTCCTCACATGGTCTCTCTCTGTGTATGTCTGTCCCGAATTCTTGTAAGAACACCAACCAGGTCGGATTGTACCTTCGACCGATGACCTCGTTGTACCTTTATCACCTCTGTAAAGGCCATACTGCCACATTCGGAGGCTGGAGGTCAGGGCTTGACCGTACGATTTGGAGGAGGCACAACTCAGCCTACGGACCCTTCTTGGCTCTATCGTGTCAAAGCTTAGCACACTTCAGTCTGTGCGATCCTCACATGCCCTTTGGGGTGGGAAATCTCCGAATCCCCATTTACAGAGGGAGACACTGAAGCGGTGGGTATTGAGTCAGCTTTTCCAGCCGAAGGTCGGGTTGCTGCCGTCTGTTCAATAACGATTTTGCCCATGACGCGAATAACTGACACATCTCTGCAACGCTGTTCCAAACAGACTGCCCGTGAGACACTGACTGTGAGTGCTGGGGCTCACTCCTGGTGAGCCAGGGGAAGGACTAACGATTGCAAACCATGAGCCGGGCCTGCCCCGTGCATCTGATCCCAACACACAGAAGCAGGAGCCAAAGGCGTGTGCAGGAGTGCCCCAGACGGGCTGCTCTGTGTTTCACTCCTGCGTCGCTCACGCAGCCCCAGGCCTTCCAGCCTGGTTTCTGGGACCCCCACCCCAACAGTGTTGATAGAAACCTCAAGAAGAGTTTCAGAATGCTCCGGGGGCACCTGGGTGCCTCAGCCGGCTGAGCGTCCGCCTCTTGATTTCGGCTCAGGTCACGATCTCCCGGTTCGTGGGATGGAGTCCTGTGTCGGGTCCTGTGCTGGGTGTGGAGCCTGCTTGGGATTGAGTCTCTCTCCCTCTCTGCCCCTCCCCCTCTGGCTCATGCACACATGCACCTGCGTGGACACGTGTTCTCTCTCCCTCAAAATAAATACATAAACATTTAAAAAGAAAAGGATTCTCCAGGGGCTCCGTCCGTTAAGCATCCAGCTTCGGCTCAGGGCATGATCTCTCAGTTCATGGGTTCAAGCCCCACATCAGGCTCTGTGCTGACAGCTCGGATTCTGGGTCTCCGTCTCTCTCTGCCCCTCCCCCCGCTCGCACTATGTCTCTCTCACTCTCTCTCAAAAATAAATAAACATTTAAAAAAAAGTTTTTAATAAAAAAAAAGAAAAGAATTCTCCAGATAAAATGCTCCCCTGTTTTGGGGGGAGTGTGAGGGTCAGGAATGATAGGTAGCCTGTCAAAATCATAATTTGACTCCTCAAAGGTTGGCCAGTTTCCCAAACTGACCAGCCAGGGAACACCAGGTTCGGGAAATGTCACACCCGTGCAAATTATAATTGACTGCTGGAAACAATGGTCTCAACAAAATATTGCTGCAAAAAAATGATCAAAATTAGGTCAGATACAGTAATGTACATTTGGGGGTCAATAAGAGAGAAACACAAGCACATATATGTGACTGCACACAGCACATATATGCACGCGCGTGCATACACACACACACACACACACAGGTTACCCAGCTCCTCCAATGCCTGGTTTGAGCGTGGGCCACAGAGGTCGGGCAGGTCCCGTCACCACTGCGAGATGGTAGGTTTGGGGCGAGGCCACGACCAGCAAGCTAAAGGCACTAAGACCCAGGCAGGCTGTCGTGCGTCTGTGAGGAGAGGCTCCCAGCTGCCAGAGCGGTGCTGGGTGGGCTCAGGGGAGGGACCCGGGGGGCCGGTGGCCCTGGCGGGCTGGCAGGCATGCTCGGGCAGAGATCGCAGTCCAGCCGCTACACGGGGTAGGTCTGCAGAGGCTGCAGGTGTGAGCAGGCCTCGGCAGCTGGCCTGAGGGGGAAAAGGGACAACGTCAAGGGGCATTCACTTCCACCAACCCGCAGAAGCAGCCAGAGATGCACCGCCCTCGCCAGCCCCCGGGGCCGGGGCCGACCCGTGTTTGCGCGGGAAAGGCTCCAGGAGGCGTGGGCTGCCGGGGCACAGGCATTTCTGGTGGAATGAGAAGTCTGGGTGTGGTCAAATCCCCAAATCCATCACGCAAATAAGTGACTCACCTCATCAATCGTTCAGAGATGGAACCAGAACTGGGTGAGGAACGCCCCCAAAGCAGGCACCGGCTGGAAGGTTCTTCCTGCCAATGCAGAGTCCATCTCCCAGTGAGGGGGACCCGGGAGCTGGGCCAAGCCAGGAGCCAGAGCTCTGCCCCAGCCGTGTGGGTCACCTCCAGGGAGGAGTCTGTCCCTGGACCTGACTCTACTCCAGCACATGCTCTTATGCAGCGTTATTGTGATGGCAGCTGACGGACGGGCCTGTGTTCAGGTCACCCGCTCTCGAGGCCCCACGTCCACCGAGAGCGCTGGAAGGCTCTGTGGAGCCCCAGCCCTTGGGGTCTGTTCCATCGGGGCTGTGTCAGGCTGAGGACCGCCCACATTCTAAGAAGTGCTCCAGGTGAGGTCCAGGGCATGCTACGGCTCTCCCTGTGTTGGCTTTTGTTTCCCCAGAGCCAAAATGCTGTTCCCTTCCTAATGAGTCCTCTTAAGACAGAAAAGGCGGGCAAATTCACTTGCCGTATCGGTCTGCCGTAACATGCCCCAAGTGCGAAAGCCTTCCAGTGTCAGCAGCCGTATCTGAAACCCCAAGTCGGAAAACGGCGCCAGCCACTGAAAACCCGATGCCGAGTGACAGGTGGCCCCCGTCCCCCCACCCCCCGGCCGCCCCACTCCGAGGGAGGGTGCTGTGCCGCAGACGGCGGGGGGGCTCTGTTCAGTGCGAGGGGACGGCACCTCCAGCGCCTCTCCCAGCTTCCGCACGTACAGGTTGTCAGGCTAAAAACAGCAGCAGCGTGCAGCCCACACTGGGCAGGCCCCCCCTGCCGCTGTCTCTGCCTGCCGGTTTGCTTCAGATGACAAGTCCACACAGCGCCGCTCCTGCACTCAGGGCCCCCAGGCGCACGCCCACACGCGGCCGGGCATGTGCACACCCGGGCAGGCACGTAGCGTGAGAGGGCCACGGGGCCCTTGTGCGAAGGCAGCCCGGCCCGGGAGATCCAAGGCAGTGCTCCAAGGGGCCTCTGGAATGCACATCCGCAGGGCAGTGACGGGGACCAGCTTCCTGTGGGACGCACGCCGTGGGCCTCTCCTCTCCTTGGGGACAGCCGGGCCTCTGAACGGGAATGCAGGACGTGCTGGCGTTTCTCCCACTGAGAGAGCTCTGCGGGAACAGGCTCGCAGCCCCCCGGACGTGTGAGGGGTCGGGGAGGCAGGGCCAGGAAGAGACTTGGTCTCGGGCAGCCTCGGGGGCCAGCCCTGTCTCCCCTAAGGAAAGGGTCAAGCCCCCCCTGTCGCCTGCACCCGGCCAGCCATGCAGCTCTCCTGGCCCCTTCCCTGCCTCACCAGCCGCGAGATCCCACAGGCTCCCAGGGCCTCAGTTTCTGCACCTGCACAATGGGATGGTTCCGGCCGCCCTCCAGGACATAGGAAAGCCTACAAAGCTTCAGGGAGGTGGAAGGCTGTCGACAAATGCCTGTCTCTGGGGAAGATAGGGTGATATGCAAATCTACCCCCGTCCTACCGCCGAATGCTCCCTCCCTGCCAACCCTCAGCTGCCTGTTGCAAGCCTCGCGCCCAGGCCCTGAGCCCGCATGTCTGGCGGCCAAGGGCATACGGAACCAGTGAACGAGGAGGTAAGCAGACCGCCGTCCGAGGAGGGTGACACGGCCCCGGCCCCCAAAGGCTCAGCCACGTGTGCCTAGACTTTGAATGTCTGGGACCCCGGAGCCGTTTTGGACCTTAAGGTGACACCCAAATGGTGAACCAGGACGGGGTAGCAGCCGGACGGCACAAGCCAGCCCCGACGTCCTTGAACGCCACACCAGGCTGCCTGCTTCTACGTTTCTTTGATAGGAGAGAATAATAAACTTCTCTCATTTTTTTTAAGAATGTGTTTCCAGGCTGTCAGCTCCGTGACAGTTTGGTCTGAATATCCCGTCACCACATGCCCGTGCCCCACATGCAGGCAGCGTCACAGGCGTGCCTGTTGGCTCCCCGACAGTTCGAAGCAGATGGGCCGTGGGCTGCGGCTCAGCCCTCCTGGCCGCCTCCCCGCGGGCTGTCACCGCCTCGCATGCCCAGCGGTGTGTGTGTGTGTGTGTGTGTGTGTGTGTAAACGTCCCAGAAGGCCTGATTCCCAGTGACTCAGGGCTCCGGGATCCCACTTTCCTTGTGAAACCGTCATCCACCTGACCTTGGGCCAAAAGTAAATATATTTCAAGAGTTTAAGTAAAAACTCCTTCCAGCGCAATAGAATTGTGGGACAGAAGTACTTTTTAAAACAATAATAAACAGAGCTTAAGTGGGTGCAGCGTCAGGGTCCCCAGGAGGCAAGCTTGAGGAGGAAGGAAAAGGGCCCGGCCAGGCTGGCTTGCTTCCCCGGCCACCGTTGGAAGGGGGCCAGGCTTCTGGGGCGCGCCAGCCCAAGGGTCCTGTGTCCGGACTCTGGCGGCGGGGGCCCTGAGCCTGGGGAGGAGCCTGCGGTCACCAGGACGGAGCCCAGCACCTGGGAAACAGAAGGGGAGGCCTCGCACCACGCACGGCCTGAGCCCCAGCACCCGCAGAATGTGGGAGCCGCGGGCGGGCCTGGGCACCGAGCGCCCCTGCTCACTGCTCGCCTCGGGAGAGGCGGGAGGCCTGGGCCAGAGCTGGAGGCGAGGCAGAACCACCTGTTGCGGTTGCCCTCCCAACGGGGGGCGCAGGGTGCCGCCTCGGTACGCCTGCTTTCCCTGCACGGTTGGCTGCAGCCCACGCAGGGCCGGGAGCGGTCCGAAACGGGGTGTGTGCATTGCCGTACACTGGTCCGTGGCGGTCGTGGTGAGCGTGTGTGCATGGGGGAGCGTGCGTGTGTCTGTGCCCGCTTCTTCCCAAAGACAGGCTGTCTTGCACCTGCCCGGCCCTCTGCGGCCGGCCGACCTGTGCACAGCTGTGGGTAGCGGCCTGGCCCCCCTCAGCCAGCTTTTGGGCAGCGGCCTCAAAGCCCCTCCGGGCGCAGCCCCGGGGGCCCCAGTTCCACTGATCAGATGTGGCCCCGTGGAACCAGAACTCTCCCATTCTAAATCTGCCAAAGCTCATTTCTTGTGCTTTTCCGAAAAGAGCTGCCAGTTTTCCCAAAACTCCCAGGGGGAGGATTTCTACCACCTTGGGGGCTGGCCAAGACCAGGTTCCTAAGGAGCAGTCGGGCCAGCCCGGAGATCACGGTGAGAAGCCCAGAGCCCGTGCACAGGGCTCCCGCTGCCTCTCCCCTCCTCCCGCGGCCCTTCCTCCCGCACGTCTGAGTGCCATGCGCGCTCAGCTCCGGCAAGGAAGGCTGGGGTCACTGAGCAGGCATGTGGCGGGAGCTGGGCCAGCTTCTCCCGGCGACTCGGTCCCTCAGTCCCGTCCCCTCAGCCACGACGTCCAGAGCCGGCTCGGGAGCGGGCTGCCATCCAGGCGGAGGGAGACAGGGGGCACGTACAGAGGTTAGAGCCCCACCCACCCCTCTGCCGGAGTCCTGAGCGAAGGTCTGGGTGCAGGCCACCCTTTCAGCCCCACCCCAAGGCACCTCCTGGAAGTCATGACCCAGGGCCAAGGCCCAGGACAGAGGAGGTGTGAGAGCCCAAAGGAGAGGCCGGCCGCCAGGGCTTTGGCGGAATGAGCCCCGACGGCTGTCTTCCAGAGCAGCACGGGAGGCTGTGGCCGGTGGTGGCCGCCGTGGGAAGGGACACCTACAGGAATCTGCTTGCTGGCCACTTAGCAGGGCCTCTCCAAGGGGTGCTCGGCGGGGATGGTGAACGCGGGAGGCAGAGACAGGGGAACGGGACGCGACGTTTCGGGATTATTGGGACCGGTTCCAGCCCATCACACTCTTTGAACCCCCACCCCCGCTCCCGAATACAGAAAATGCAGTTCGGCGACTCTCGCAGTCAGTTCGGACACAGGAAGCACGGGCCATGGAGGCGACGGCGCAGGGAAGGCCGCGGGCGGGAGCAGGGTGGGTGTCCCTGCCAGCAGGCCGTGCCCTCCACCCCCATGGCTGATGGAGTCTTCCGACCTCAGGCGGCATGTGGGGGGTCCTCCGGGGACTCCGAGGGCAGCGGGGAGGCTGAAATGGTCCCAACAGCCCGGATCCAGGTCCCTTGAGGAGCTGAGACTGCATCTGACAGTCTGTGCTAATGACGTCACTCAGGACGTGGGCTGTCTGAGCCCGAAATGCCGACTGTGTGCTTAGAAAGGCGGGGCTCTGAGCCGGTGTCGCAGCCCGACCTGAAGGGCGCTCTGTGCCACCAGGATGGAAGGGCGTGTGACGCAGTGCTGGCAGCTCGGCCAAGGGCACACACTTACAAAAACAAATTGGAAATTACACTCGCGGTCTGTGCACTTCGCCGTGTGTAAGTTACAACTCAAGTTTTATTTTTTTTAAGGTTTATTTTTGAGAGGGAGAGAGCAGATGAGGGGCAGAGGGAGGGAGAGAGAGGATCCGCAGCAGGCTCCCACGCCGTCAGCACAGAGCCCGACGCGGGGCTCGAACTCACGGACCGTGAGCATCATGACCTGAGCCGAGGCCAGGCGCCTAACCGACTGAGCCACCCAGGCGCCCCACGACTCAAGTTTTAAAGAACGGCCCAGACCCTTCTGAAGAAGGAAAAAAGGAGGGGGCATCATCACACCCGCCGGAAAGGCTAATAGCAAAGCTGAAATCGGCGTAAGGTGGGGTATTGTTTCAAGGACAGACAGACTGACCAGTGAGCGCAGAAAGACGCCCCCACCGGTCGATGGATGTTAACCACGGGAAGCGGCATGACAGGTGCCTGGGGAGGCGCTCGGTACACACGACAGACAACTAGATGCTTTCTTCACACCGCGCACGGGAAGCCACTCCAGACGGACTAGGAAATGAAACGTAGAAAGTCAAAGTGTAGAACCGCTAGAAGAAGACGTAAGTGAGTATCGAGGTGACCCTGCGGCGGGAGAGGACCTCCCAGATAAGACACCAAGAACCATTCGTGTAAAAGACTGATACATTCGGCGACATCAAAACCGTGGACATTTTTTAAATGCTTATTTATTTATTTATTTTGAAAAAGAGAGACAGAATGCAAGCAAGGGAGGAGCAGAGAGAGGGGGAGAGAGGACCCCAAGCAGGCTCTGAGCTGTCAGCACAGAGGCTGTGCTCACACCGTGAGATCATGACCTGAGCTCAAGAGTCAGAGGCTCAGGGGCGCCTGGCTGGCTCAGTCGGTGGAGCGTCCGACTTCAGCTCAGGTCACGATCTCACGGTTCATGGTTCGAGCCCCGCGACGGGCTCTGGACTGACAGCTCGGAGCCTGGAGCCTGCTTCGGATTCTGTGTCTCCCTCTCTCTCTGCCCCTCCCCTGCTCGCACTCTGTCGCTCTCAAAAATAAATAAACATTAAAAAAAATTCTTTCAAAGACAGGCAAGGGATGAACAGCATAGAGGACTTTTAAGACAGTGAAACTACTCTGTATGATACCATCGCCGTGGACACACGACATCGCATGTTCTCCCAAACCCACGCAACGCACGACACCACGAGTGGACGGGATGCAAACTGCAGACTTTGGGGCATGGCGATGTGTCGGCTCAGGTTCATCGACTGTGACAAAGGCACCGCTCTGGTGGGAGTTGACGGTGGGAGAGACTGAGCTTGTGTGTGGGCAGGGGGACACGGGAACTCTCCACGCCGTCCCCTCAATTGTTCTGTGAACACAAAGCTTCTCTAAAAAACAGTTGATTACAAAAAAAACAATTTTTTTTTTATAAATTTTTTTTTAACGTTTATTTTTATTTTGGGGACAGAGAGAGACAGAGCATGAACGGGGGAGGGGCAGAGAGAGAGGGAGACACAGAATCGGAAACAGGCTCCAGGCTCTGAGCCATCAGCCCAGAGCCTGACGCGGGGCTCGAACTCACGGACCACGAGATCGTGACCTGGCTGAAGTCGGACGCTTAACCGACTGTGCCACCCAGGCGCCCCAAAAAAACCAATTTTTTAAGAGAGAGGGTTGGGGAGAAAACTCAGAAGAAAGAGGGGCTATTAAACACATCCCATGGTTTTTGGCATGACCGGCCAGCGTCTGTCACTCGAATCTCCTAAGTCACAGTGATGTCTGCATCCGAGGACCCAGCCACACCAGGAAGCCTGCCCACTGCAGAAAATGGTACCTGTGGATATGCACAGCTTGTCCTCAGCACCAAATGACAGAGAACGTGGATACACGCGCCCCGAGTGGCCACACCCTGAATCACATTGGTTGTCACCGTCCTGTGCCTCAGCTGCGCAGGAGGGCTGCCCTTGCGCCTGCCCTCACACCAGGCAGACACCCTCCCAGCGGGGCCACTTCACTCCCAACAAACCTGGGTCTCGGGGGAACAACTGGAACCTGGGCTTAATTCCCAGACCCACCACCCTCCAGCTTTGCAGTCGGGGCCTCCCCGGAGGCTGGCAGGGCAGGGATGAAGGAGTGAAGGAGTGAAACCCCTCTGGCCACTGTCGCTGGGACAAGAGGACTTGTTGGAACCCCCTGGACAGGTCTGGAAGCCTCAGGTGGTGGGGGACAGCGGGCGGCCCAGGGAGCCCGGGGCTGTGGCGTCTCCCACCCACGGGCCCTACGTGGACGGCCTAGGGAGGTGGACAAGACTGTTTCCAAGAGCCATTCCTAACGGGCTCACCTCTCAGAGCCACAGAGGAGGTGGGCTTGGTGGCGTCTGGTGAGAGCCCCCCTCTGTGGGGTAGGAGCAGGGTTGAGGGCCAGGAAGACTCAGGCACGCCCCTCGAACACGGCGGGGCTGACCCGAAGCACCTCTTCTCCAGAAAACGGCCCCCACGGCGTCATCGACCTCACAACTGGATTCTGGAAGCGGTCGTGTGGCCCGTCACCACTGCCCTGCCCGGCTTCCCGAGGGCCCGCTGCTCGCAGGGAGGGTCCACACCCAGCCCCCAGCGGCAGCCTGCTGGCCTTGCCCGTGTCCGGCAAGGCCTGGGACCCCAGGACCAGCAGGTCGAGTGACCTCATTTAACAGCAGGGTCCCCACACTCACTCCTAACCCCAGGGCCCCTGGGCCCCGGAAAAAGCCCGGGGGAGGGTCCTGGGGGCTCCGCGGACACATTCACAACAGCAACTGGGACCGCGCTTTCTTGCTCGTGCGTCCAGTTCTGGGGGGTCCGGGGGGGGTGGGCACCGAACGACAGTGCTCTCTCGGTGGGAGGACGAGGGAGAGCATGCCGTGGAAGCATGGACGCTGCCCACGCCGCCAGAAAGGGCGGATTTGCCCCGTCCTGGCAGAGGCTCTGGCGGTCTCGGCAGCCCCCGGCCCCCTGGACACTCACGCGGCCCGTGAGGACGTCCCGGGTCCCCGCGGCAGGGTGAGGAGGCCGGACAGGTCGCCCCGCTCACGGCCGAGCGGGGCCCACACGCCCCGCCGCCCCGCCGTGGCTGCTGTGCCTCAGGGCCACGGCCACCTTCAGGTCGTGTGGCCTCGTGCCGTGGCGCATTTCACAACCTCCCTGCACGCTTCCTCAGCGCTGGGAGCAGTGGCTGCAGCACCGGCCCAGCTGGCGTGGTCGGGGTTCCGGGAGACAAGGCACACAGAAGTGCACAGGAGCCCCCGCCCGCTCTCCGGGGCACTGCCGTCACCAGGCCGCTCTTGTCACGCGCTCCCGAGCAGGAGCAAGGTGGACAGGAGGCGGGCCCCTCGGCTCCCGTGGGCCGACGGCAGCGAGGACCCTGGCAGAAGGGCAGGCCGGTGTCGGGGGAGGACGGCTGGGTGGCAGGTGAGCCGGAAAACTCGGTCATGCACGAAAGCGAGCGGACAGAAGCCAGATGTCTCCCTCTCCCTCTCCCTCTCCCTCTCCCTCTCCCTCTCCCTCTCTGCACCCGGCATGTGGATCCGCCCCCTCCTCGCCTTTGGAGATCAGAGAAAGGCACGGCTCGCCTGGTTGCTGCTTGGGAGCCGGGAGCGGGCAGGGAGCTGCGGGGCAGGGGAGCCGGCTTCGAAAAGCGCCTTCGGGGGGCAGGCAAGCCCACTAGTGGGAGGCGTCTTCTGCAGAAAACGGAGCCTCTCAGAGTTTGACACTCAGGATCGCGAGACGAGTCTTTTTGTGCGAATGCCGGGGCTCCGGGCCTGGGCGTGCGCCCTCCCTGGGAGGACCCTGCGCGGAGGACAGCTGGAAACCGCGACGCGACGGGACGCGCCGGGAGGACGTCGCCCGCCTCCGGACCAGGGCCGGCAAGGAAGTCCCGGCTTCCCGTCACCCCGCCGCCGGTGCGGCCGCCTGACCGGGAGAGGAAGGATGACCCTAACCCCCAAGGCCAACACCGGAAAACGTGCTCGCCCTCAACCTGCCTGAGGTTATGGAAGACCCTCCCAGGGCATCCAGAAGCATCTTCCTCTGGGCTACACACGGGTCAGAGAGAGGCTGGCGGGAATCGGCCACGCTCCAAGGGGCGGGCACCAGGACCGCTGTGTCCTCTCCAGGTACGGTTTCTGTGAACGTGACGCAGACTCAGCAAATGAATCGCTGCCTTAATAGCCGGGGGAAGTGTCGGCACCCAGAGCTTTAGACCCTGGTCCAATCATTTCTGGAAACTGGGCAAATGCCCCGTATACGTGGGCCTCGTTAGCCAAACTTGAACTCCTATGTGACGTTACGTTTTTAAGAACCTTGCCATATCAACTTCCGTTTCATTATCTACTGCTCAACGACGAATGACCCCCAAACCCAGTGACTTAGAATAAAAACCAACCACGCGCTATGCTTCGCAGCTCTGTGGTTTGCTCTGGGGGTTCTTCTGCTCTCCCCGGTATTCCGGGGCGCAGGGGTGGCGGAAAGGTCCGTGCACGCACGTGGCCACAAGTTGGAGCTGGCTGGAGGCCCCGGTTCTCCTCCGCCTGGGGCTCCCCTCGTGGCTGCACGGCCGGCCTCACAGGAGGGCAGCCGGGTTCCAGAAGCAGGCAGCAGAGGCTCCAGTTTAAGGCCCGGGCTTGGAAGCCTCAGGACGTCCTTACCGCCGCCTTCCCCAGGTCAAAGCCAGCAGCGAGGACACCCGAATTCGAGGCGACGGGACTTGGGCTCTACCTTCTTGGCTCGGGGGCAGCTCGTGTGCACGAAGGGGGGAGCCAGAGCCCCGTCGTTGCTGACCAGCTGCTACAGTCACGTCAGCCTGTGTCCCTGCACGATGACCTTTCCCGCTGTCCAGAGCCAGCTTGCAAGGTCAAAGGATAGAGTCTTGGAGACAGTCTCAAGCACATCCCCGCCTCCTGGTGCCCCGGGAGCTGGGCCGGTGCTGGCGAGACGACACGCCCTTGGGGTTCTTCCGGGAGCCCCAGGGCCTTTGTTCTTCTCTGCAGCCGCCTCCACGGGCCAGGTGGTCTGGGATCTGTACGTCATGTCCTTCTCCCTTCTCGTCACCGATTCCAGGGACCCTTCCCCACCAACAGCCCTCCCCAAGGAAAGCCTTGGCAAAGCCCTCGGTCAGTGGGAAGCTACCTGGTGGGGACAGAGGGGGAGACCAAAGGTGACCTCCGGGCCAGCCCTCTCCACCCCGCGGCGGGAAACCGGCCCAGCGCTCCACCTCCCTCCCTGCCCCCCTGCAGCCAAGCCAAGCACCCCTTCCCCCCGGGAAGGGGCCCAATGCTGCTCCTGAGAGCTGGCCTGCCCCCTCCCCGCGTGTGGCCACACGTGCCAGCCTCAGGGTTTGGGGCTCAGCTCGGGAGGGAAGGGGGTGGGCGGCTCCCAGATGCTCGTGGTACTGTGGTCTAGAGAGCAGCCTTGCAAAAGTCCGAAGGAGGGAGTCCGGAATATAACGGAATGGCCACCACGGTGGAAAGCGGTACCTAGACATTGCAAATGTATGCGGCACTCAGCCACAAGCCACTTAGCTCCTAGGGAGTTTTTAATCTCAGCAGGATATCAGAGCTGGGTGCAAAGACAACTGGGTACAAAGACCGTCCACACTCTGTCCAGCGGTGAACGGGGAAGGGGGCTCGGTGCCACTGGAATAAGCTGATGGTTAGAAAGAAGTGTGCCCCAGACAGGACCACACACAGCCAGCCCTCCAGCCCCCGGGGGCACTGAGCTATCATGCGTGCTCTAGACCCCCGCGAGGCACGGCCCCAGCGAGCGGGCCCCTTCCCTGAACCTACCACCGGGTCCCGCCAGGGCCACGTGTGCAGTCGGACCTCGCACAGCTCCCTCCCGGCGCCCGTCAGCTCGTGACAGACGTGCCCATCTGGGGATCTGCCTCTTGTCGGTGACCCAGCACCGGGCCAGCCACGCGCCGTGCAGCTGACACACGGACGTCGTCACTGAATGGATCCACACTTAGGCACACCGTGTACCACGGGTCACTTACGTGAACTGTTGGTGCCCCTGCTGGAAAATTCCTCAGCCATTTAAAGTGGTGGCCACGTAACGGGAGGAAATGCTCACGAGGTCGTGGAACAGGAAACAAGTGTGTCGTGAAACCGGGTGTGCAGGTCGATCCCGAGGGATCTGAGCATTAAAAACTGGACTTGGGGGGACAGTGGTGGCTGGAGGGTCACCCCCAGCGCCCTGGGCCCGAGGAGCTGGCAAAGGTCCCTCCTGGGCTGACTCACCGTCTCCTGGCAGGTGACAGCGCGCACGTGTTTCCGTCTGCAGTTGGGGGGGGGGGCTCTTGAGGGACACACGGTCTCCCAGCTGTGGGCCTCCCACGAAGGGCACGCCCGCCCAGGGAAGCCCAGAGTGGCCGCCTTCTGCTATATTTCTGTGCCCCCTGGCGCGAGTTCTGGGGGAAGGCGGTCCTTTCCAGCCACAGCGCCCTGATCTCCAGCTGGGTCGAGGCTCCAGATTCGGCACACCCTCTCTCCCAGCAGCCCCTGCACCACGCCAGCTCAGAGCTCGAGCCCCGGGAGAGGGGGCCCCTTCCCTGGGGGTCCACACACCAGCCCCGGGGCCCTCCCCTCAATGCCCACCTGTAAATGCAGGCAAGGGGTGGTCTGCCTCCTGGTGGGGACCTGCCTCGTGCTGGGGCACTTGCCACAGAAGGACTGAGTCCTCTGTTCCTTAGAAATATCCCCACAGAGGGGGAGCCTGGGTGGCGCAGTGGGTAAAGCATCCGACTTTGGCTCAGGTCATGATCTCGCAGTCTGTGAGTTCGAGCCCCGCGTCGGGCTCTGTGCTGACAGCTCGGAGCCTGGAGCCCGCTTCGGATTCCGTGTCTCCCTCTCTCTCTCCCCTTCTGCTGCTCATGCTCTGTCTCCCTCTCTCTCAAAAATAAACAAACATTAAAAAAATTTTTTTTTTAAAGTGCATTGGGGCACCTGGGTGGCTCAGTCAGTTAAGCGTCCAACTTCAGCTCAGGTCATGATCTCGCGGTTTGTGAGTTCGAGCCCCACGATGGGCTCTGTGCTGACAGCTTGGAGCCTGGAGCCTGCTTCCGATTCTGTGTCTCCCTCTCTCTCTACCCCTCCCCTGCTTTCTCTCTCTCTCTCTCTCTCTCTTTCTCTCTTTCAAAATTAAATAAACATTTTAAAAATTTTAGAAAGAGAAACGTCCCCAGCTGCGCCAGAAGCCCGAGCCCAGGGCCGGTTTCCACACCCGCTTCTGCTGCCCACAGCTCACGGCCCTTAGGAACTTTTCTGTTCTGTGTGTTTTTAGTTGACGTATAATTTGCATACAATAAGCTACACCCATTCAAACTGCAAATCTGTGTATCTGACAGATGTCTAAACCCGTAAAACCACCACCACAATCAAGATGTAGGACGGTCCCATCACCCCCAAAGTTCCCTTACACCCCCTTACAACCTGTTTCTTCCGACCCCAGTCTGCCCCAGGAAACTTTTCATTGGTGGGGGTAAGCACGGGTGTAAACTTTCTGGAGGCAATGAGGCAAATGCTATCAGAACCTTCTATGGCCACCTCTCCCCTTCAGCCCCACCGGCTGCCCCTCCTGGAACACTGAAGCACGCCTCTGCCCCGGGGCCTTTGCACGTGCCGTCCCCTTCTCCTTGACGGCTCTTCCTCCAGGTGGCTGCCTCCTCACTTCTCCCAGGTCCGTATTCAAATCACACTGTCAGGGAGGCCTTTCCCATCCCGTGTTATATGGTCCACACACCATCTCCCCTGCGCTTTGCGTTATTTCCTGGCGTACCGAGGTTTACACATTTGCTCGAGTAGGAGGCTGGAGCCCCACAAACCCACCTCCCTGGACCACCGTCAGTCACTCCACCCCTACTCAGCCTTCTCACCCTCCGCCTCCCTGCCCTGCATCCCCAAATGAGGGCAGATAGACAGGTGCACGCTGGGGCTCTGGATCAACAGAGAACACGAAACACCCCCGACAGCAGAGAGCAGTTACCGACACCGACGGCGGAGCTGGGACCAAGGGACTGGATCGTGAGAGCGGATGTCCTGCCACCCAGGAAAGGGTTAGCTGGGAACGTACTCACGAGTGCACTCCACCAGCCACCGTCCTCTGCGGCCAGAATGAAACACGCTGAATCGTCGTTCCCCTCAGTGGCCCCTAAGATCCCTGTTGACAGAAGCCAATCTATTTCCTGAGGAGCTTACACGGAGAATTCCCCTCCAGCCCTTTAAACACATTGAAACGTCAGTCTATTTTTACAGGGGTTATGTAACCGTTCTCCCTCATTCATTGATGGTAAATGCTTCCCTATGAATGGTGTTTCTATTTAGGGCAGAGTTTACTCCTGTCCTGCCAGGAATAAGGGCTTGGCTCCCCTTTCAAAGGCTGAAGCCCCGGACTGAGGCCTCGGGGTCTCCGTGGGACAAAGCCGCAGCAATGTGATGTGGGCTCGGGGCGGAAGCTTCGTCTTGGCAGGGGTGGGTGTGTGGGGGTCTGCCAGCGGCCGGACGGCGGTGCGGCTGGAGGGAAGGCTTCGGGCCCTCCACACCCGGTCCACACTCGCTGTCAGGGTGAGGGCGCTTTTGCCTTGTGACCAGCACCAGCAGCCACAGCGCCGGCCAGGAAGGCTTGCCCTGGCCCCGAGGCCTGAGGGTACATCTTAAAGACCCACCTTCACTTCTGTCCCCCTGAGTGTGGACATGAGGCTCTGGGTCAGGCAAGAGACAGACATCGATACGCTCAGACATGACAGACCGACCTGACTCGCACTCGTGCGTGCGCGTGTGTGAGTTCGGTTCTAGGCAATTCCGGCACTCCGTAGCCGGTTCCATGGGACGACGGCGCCGTCCCACCCCAGGGGCCCCTCGTGCTGCCTCACCGGAGCCCTCCAGCTCCAAGCCCCTGGCAGCCGCTACACTCGCCCTTCCCTGGAATCGCCTCACCTCCGGCCTTCGAGACGGCTCTCCTCACCCCGGACAGCTCAGCGAGCGCCCAACAGGCTGCTGCGTGAGCGGTGGGCGCGGTCCGCCCGCTGGAGTGGCGCTCCGGGGCTGTTGATGGCCGGACGGTGGTCAGCTCGTCCGCTCCCCGGTGAAGGACGTCGGGTCGTTTCCGGTGTGGGTGGTTAGGCGTTACAGCTGCCGTAAGCATCGTGTGCACGCTTTTGTGCAAACAGTCCTCGGGGTCGATGCAGACGTTTGCTTGTTGGTTCGTTTTTTATTTTTTTTAACGTTTATTTATTTTTGAGAACGAGAGAGAGAGAGAATCCCAAGCAGGCTCCGAGCTGTCAGCACAGAACCCTACTCGGGGCTTGAACTCACGAACCATGAGACCGTGACCTGGGCCGAAGTCGGACGCTCAACCGACTGAACCCCCCAGGCGCCCGTCTCAATTTCTCCTCTGATGGGTGCGATTTCTGGGGTCAGGTCTGAAAACTCTCCCCCTTAGGCCCTGAAGATTTTCTGGGTTTTCCTAAAGGTTTGCACGCTATGTCTCACGTTTAACCTGCGATCCATTTGGAATTAATTTTCGTGTTCGGTGTGAGGCTTCGGTCAAGCCCGCGAATATGCCGCTGCTCCCGCACCAGGTGCCGAGAAGCCTGTCCTTCCCCCCTCGAACTGCTTTGCACGTCGGCGACGCTCAGCCGGGCCTGGACGGCTCGGTGTCTATGCCCCCGCCAACAAGCACGGCGCTGTTTTGATCACCGGAGCTTTACCGCCAGCCCTCACACGGGGCGGGGTGCCTTCATCTGGGGACGGGGGCGGCTCGATCCCGTGTGTGGTCACCACTGGCTTCTCTGCTGGGACGAGGCAGCCGTTTCTGCCCCCAGGGGCGCCTCAGGGCGCCGAGGGTGATTCTGGGCTTCGCGGTCTAGCTGGCCACCGGGCTCACGGCCGATGCCAAGG
This sequence comes from Leopardus geoffroyi, assembly GCF_018350155.1. Lineage (NCBI taxonomy): Eukaryota > Metazoa > Chordata > Mammalia > Carnivora > Felidae > Leopardus > Leopardus geoffroyi. Next base: position 3,045,945 of record NC_059333.1, read on the forward strand.
CGGGCAGGCTCCCGGGGGGAGGCTGCGTCCTTGGGCTGACCACTCCACTCCTAAATCAAAACGAAGAAACGGCCGGTTGCTGAGCTGCGGCTTTGCTCCTGGGTCCGTTCAGTGTTACCAGGACCTCGGCCCTTATCTGTCCTTCCGGTTAGGCACCTGAGCAAACAGGACGCATTCCCTGAGCATCTCTGGGTGGTTTTAAAGTTCAGGCACCGGGAAGAAAGGGATCGTCTTTGCTACCTTTCCCTGTTCAAGGTGGCTCAGAACGTGTTTCAGAAAGTCCAGAAAAATCAAAACACGGGAGTGAGCGGCCGCCGAGAGCCTTGTCGACAGGGTGTGCTCCATCCAGCCGGACAGACGCTTGCTGTCTGCAGAGCTCCACTGGGCTAAACACGGCCCAAGCCGGCTCGGCGCCTCTGCCCCCAGCTAAGTGGCCGCCCGCCCACCAGGACGCACCCCTACTTGGAGCGGGACCAGCCTGGGCTCGGACCAGCGAGCCAGGATCTGCAGGGGAGTTTTCAAAACCCCGACGGCCAGGCGGTGCCCCGGACGAGGCAGCCAATCTCCTGCGGCCGGGACCCAGGTAAGAGCAGCTGCTAAGTGCCCAGGTGCCCTGAGGGCCGCAGGCCTGACAGCCAAGGAGCCGGGGCTCCCAGGAAGAGCGAGGTCACGGAGAACCCGGGGAGACGCTCTCTGCCCGGCCGTAGAGACTGCGGCCAGCCCGGCGGGAGGAGGCCGGGCTGCACCAAGCATGAAAGCGACAATAAACGCACGAAGACGAAAATACCTTTCGGTTTCCTAGGGCTTCGAGAACACATTGCTACAAACTTAGTGGCTCAAAAGGAAAAGGAATTTCTTCTGTCTCAGTTCTGGAGGCCGGGAGTCTGACATCGAGGAGCTCGCCACGGCCATGCTCCCCCTGGAGGCTCTGGGGAGGATGCTTCTTGTCTCCCCCAGCTTCCGGGGGCCCCTGGCGGTGACCCCATCTCTCTCTTCTCTCTCTTCTCTGTGGGTCTGTCGGGTCCCCCTGCCTTGCTCTCATAAGGGCACACGTGATGCTTTCTAAGGCCCTCCCACTAATCCAATAAACTCCTCCTCCTCTCCCCTCAAGATCCTTTCCCATTTTTAACATTTATTCATTTTTGCGAGAGAGAGAGAGAGAGAGAGAGAGAGACAGAACATGAGCGGGGGAGGGACAGAGAGAGAGGGAGACCCACAATCCCAAGCAGGCTCCAGGCTCCGGGCTGTCAGCACAGAGCCCGACGTGGGGCTCGAACCCACGAACTGTGAGATCATGACTTGAGCCGAAGTCGGACGCTTAACCGACAGAGCCACACAGGCGTCTCCCTCTCAAGAATCTTAATGTGATTGGAGCGCCTGGGTGGCTCTCTCGGTTGAGCACCCGACCCTTGGCTTCTGGTCTGGTCGTGATCTCACAGTCGTGAAATGGAGCCCAAGTCGGGCTCTGTGCTGACAGTGCAGAGCCTGCTTGGGATCCTCTCTCTCTCTCTCTCTCTCTCTCTCTCTCTCCCTCTCTGCCGCTCCCCTGCTCATGCCTGCGCTCTCTCTCTCTCTCTCTCTCTCTCTCAATAAACAGACTTTTAAGAAAAGAAATATTTTCTTAAAAAAAGATCCTTAACGTGATTACGTCTTTTGTATAAGGTAATAGTTCTGGCCGTCAGGATGCGGGCCTATCTTTTAGGGCCACCGTCCAGCCCAGTACACTATCCACGCTGCTCCTTGGGGAACATGAGCAGACCATCTTGCCTGGTACAGAAGAATCCAGCCGGGGGCAGGGCTGTGGAGGCCTCGAATTGTAAGCTACAGAATTTTCTCAGCCAAGGGAAGGGCTGGGGGTGGGCAGGGGCTCCCTTGACGCAACCTCAGAGCTTCCCACCGGGAACGAAGGGAGACAAGAGTCTCCTGATGCCTTTAAACTTGACCCCGTTAGCCACACGCACCATGAAGTAACGTTTTTTTTTTTTTTTTTTTTTTAATTTTTTTTTTTTTTTTAATTTTTTTTTTTCAACGTTTATTTATTTTTGGGACAGAGAGAGACAGAGCATGAACGGGGGAGGGGCAGAGAGAGAGGGAGACACACAGAATCGGAAACAGGCTCCAGGCTCTGAGCCATCAGCCCAGAGCCCGACGCGGGGCTCGAACTCACGGACCGCGAGATCGTGACCCGGCTGAAGTCGGACGCTTAACCGACTGCACCACCCAGGCGCCCCTGAAGTAACGTTTTTAATAAGCACTGTAATCTTATTTTGAAAAGCACAATCACGGGGCACTTAGTTTCTACGTGCTGAAAGCTAATTCGTTAAATGTAAACACGATGTGCCACAGTTTCAGAAACCCCGCTTTGGTGCTTACGTGCACGTCTGTGAACTGGAGCCCCGAGATGGGCGTGTCACCCCCGAGGAGCCCGGCCAGACCCCGCTCCAAAGGGTTTGCTTCCGTCACGGGAGGACCGAGAGGCCCCAAGGGGGACGGCCCCCTCGCAGAGGCGAAGAAGACAGAGCCTCCCCCTCCCTGGCACCTCGGCTCAGCTCCAGCTGGCATCGTGTTCCTCCTGCATAGTAGTGTCGACCCCGGGGAGCACTCACGGGGAGGAGCGGGGGAAGCCGGGCCTGCCACTCGTGGCCGGACCGCTCAGCGAGGGACACGACTCGGGCAGCGCGGGCTGCTCCGGGCGCGGGACCTCTGTGGTGGCCGCGCCTTCTATCCGGAGTGCGCGTCCCATCCCCAGGCTGACCCTTCAGCCAGCTCCACGCGGCCTCGCTGCCCCCCGGCATGCAGCCCCCCCACCCCTGGGGAGCCCCTCACAAACACGACCCCATTCTGGCCGCGTGACAACCTCGGGGGGCGAGCTGAGTACGCGCGTCTCTCCCTCTCTCGGGAAGCCCGGAGCGGGAACGGAGGTAAAACACGCAGCCGAGTCCCCCAGAGCCCCTCGGCCGCGAACGGCGCTCCCTGGACGTGAGCCCACGCAGCATGTGCGGCCGGCACCCCCTCGCCCGGGCATTTCTCTGAGGGGTTCCCGAAAGTCGAGAGGACGCGCCTTTCGGGAGGGTCTCAGGTGTGCGCTTACAGGGCCTTGCGTGACGGTCTGCGTCTGCATGAACCTCTTCCATTTGCAGCAAAAAGATGAAGCCCCTACGTGTCCCGGCAGCCGCCCCGGGCCCCATCGCAAAGCCAGGTGAGTTTCCAGCAGCAGATGCGGACAGAGGGAGGAGGGCAGCTACCTGCCCCGCGGGTGAGGTCCCCCCATGCTGTCACGTGGCCGGGGACAGGGCCCAGCACGGTAGGCGAGGGCTGCTTCTGGCACCTAGAACTGGGGAGACAGGACTGCGTGGGAGAACCTTCCTCTCCTTCCTTTGTCCTCCCCTGTGCCTGCTGGCGCTGGCTGTCCCAGTCCCTCCCCTGGCCCCCGCTTCCTGCCCCCCACGCTTTGCTCCGGCCTCTCTCGTCCCGCCCCCAGTGACCAAAGCCCCCTTTCTCTCCCCGCTGCTGGTCCCAGGGCTGAGTCACTCAACCCACTCACGCGAGGGACACGGACCGGTCCTTGCCTCCGCCTCCCTCATAGGGAAGGCCTTTAAAAAGGACCCCACTTTATCAGGGAGAAGCCGGCAGCACCCGCCTCCCCTGTCCATCCCCTTCCTGTCTGGGAAGGATGCCAGGTGGCTGCTGTCCCGAGTCTGACGGCCTGGAACCCCCAGAACCCCCAGAACGCGGGACCGAGAAGATCGGCCGCCAGCACCCAAGCTGCACACAGCTTCTCACCCCCACCGGCCACGTGCCACAGTCCTCGTGGGGCCCGTGGCCAGCCGTGCTCTCTGGGTGACGCTGCCTCGGCCCACAGAGCCCTCACCTGATCCAAACGCACAAATGTGGAAGAAACCCCCAAATTTCAGGAGCTCAAAGGGAGCCTCTTCCCTCCGTCCGTCCCTCCCTCCCCGGGGCCCTCGTTTCTCTCCTTGGATTTCCAGCTGCAGGGAAGGAGGCGAGCCGGTGCGGGGGGACGAGACCCAGTGCGGCCCAGCTGTCAGCCAGGGCACACGACCCTCTCCCGCCGCGGCCTGAACCACCAGGGCTTTGTGAGGGAGACGGAAGGTGACGTTTCCTTCCAGGTCAAAGGGCAGGGCCGCTGGCCAGGACTGAGAGAATAGCGGTGCAGGTGAAAAGGAAGAGGTGGGAGGAAGGTTCTGGAAGTACAGGGATAGCAGAGGAAGAAAACAGGATATTCGGGCCTCGGTGCCGTCCGCGGTTTCAGGCACCCGCTGCGGGTCTGGGAACAGTTCCGGGGGAACCATCGTAAAGAACGCTTTGCAGAGTGAAACCCAAAACAGCCGGCTGCCGGGGCCGTGACCTTCAGCTCCACGCGGGGCAGGAGGAGGAGTCAGCACCAGGATGAGGGACCCTGTACTAAGGAACCAGAGCTTGCCCCTGAAGCCCCTCGCCCAGGAGACGTGGCTTTACATCTCCCGGGCCAGAGCGCAGTCCTGGGAGCCCCAGGAGCAGCGAGAGGGACAGAAAAGCAATTAATTGGTTTCAGCTTCTGCAGCTGGAGCTCGCAAGGCACAAAGCGGAAATGGCTTTGGGGACCAACCCACAACGTCCTCCCCGCGAAACACCCCAAATGCAAAACGGTCCCCTGCCCGCCCCCCCCCCCCGGCAGCTTACCCTGAGGCTCCAGCCCCCGATGCCCACAGGCCAGCTTCTGTAGCGGCTGGACGACAGTTTGGTGTCTACCCCTCTCTTTTCTAGAATTCTCTGAAATAGCGCTCTGTGAAGTTGCTGCCGACGCTGAATCGGAGAACAGTGAGTGAGCCGTGGCTCCCGGGGGAAGAGCAGATAGGTGCCTGACAGTCTCTAGTCACGTTGTCATCGATCCACCTGTACGTGACCTCGTTTGATGCCTGCTTCTGCGTAAAGGCGCGAGGTTTCGTATACAGCACGGATGCACGGACAAGACAGCACTTTCCACTCTGCTCGGGGCCATTTGAAACCGTGAAATCACCAGCCAACAAGCACCAAAATGCAAGCAACACGGGACTAGACAGACTGGAAAAGACACTCGTCAGAGTGACCTGAAACAGAAAGGCAGAGCATCCCCCGGTCCAGCCTGGGAACGTGAGTATCCGTGACTCAAATTTGCCTCCTCTCCGCAGACGTCCGGGATCCACTCTGGAGGCTCCAAGGGTTGACTTTGGGGCTACAAGTAAGTTTTCGTGAAGAGGAGAATTCACAAATACTGAATCCGCAAATAGTGAGAATCAATCACCTCATTTTCTCCCTGGAGTCAAGCCCCGCCTTCAGGTGCCCTTACAGAGGTGGGGGAAGGGGGCGGCGGGGACACACCTGGACGCAGGAGGAGCTCGCACACAGCCCCTCCCCACGCAAGGAGGAAGTGGCCGCCAAGACAGGCCGTCTCTCCTGCTCTCCGATCTCTGCTGTCGGTAAATATTTTTCACGGCTTGTGCTTCTGTTCTGCAATCGTTTTACAGTTCGGGTTCCCCTCTTGATTCCTAGGGGGGCTCTACTGGGCCAGTGTGCTCCATGCCCTGGCCCCCCTGTGCAGGGAGCGGATGACGGGGGGCCCTGGGGCTCACCTGGTGGGGGGGCGGGGAGCTGCTTCCCTCCACCCAGCCCCACGGAGGGCAAAGGCCTGGGACGAAGCGGGGGGGCGTCTCGGATTTGTGGCCACGTTGTGGGAGCAGCAGCGGTCGGAATCCACGCGGGAATGAGTAGAGAACCAGCTCCCGGGAGCGCCGTCTCCCCCAGAATGCAAACCAACTTCTGGGAAAACGCTCCACTTCCCGGGGAGAAGGTCTGTGGGTGAAGGGGCTGTCCCCCCACACCTCTGAATTTAAGAAAGTGGTGAAATCATCCAAACGCTCCTGGCCCGGCCCCGGGGCAACGCACCCCCTCCCGTCCGTGCCGGGAACGGGTCCGATTCTCAGACGGTGCGCGGAAAGAGCCAGAGGGTCAGACCCTTGGCAGTCCTGGGGATGTCCGAAGGAATGTCTGCAGAGCCACCCGGCTGTCAGCGGGTCACCGCCTGGGCAGCCCCACGCGACGGTGGACAGTACCGGACCCCAGATCGGACACGGAGGGCAGGCTCTGTCCGGGACCGTGGAGCATCTAGAGAAACCGGGGCGCAAAGAGCAAGCCAAGGACGGAGGGCTCACGAGAGCAGCCGTGACGGCCCCGGGGAAGAGCTGTGGCTGGGTCACGTGGAAGAGGGGGCTGGTGTCACGAGACCTGTTGGGCCTTCGTGGTCGTTTGGGGTTCAGGGCACTTGTGGCCCCCGTCCTGGGTGATGCTGCGTCACGACGTCCTGCAGCACTAGCACACAGGGCCCCTCAGGCGGTCTCCCTGCCCCGAGGGTCAAGGCACGCAGCCGTTGGACTCGGGCTCCCTCCCAGCTTGGTCAGATAGACACCCCTGTTTCTTCGCTCTGCAGCCCCCTTTCCGCGGGTGAAAAGAGAGAGAAGCTGCGCTCAGTCTGTCACACGTTCCAAACCGCGTGCGCCTGTCTGCACAGGGCGAATTCCAGCCGGGCCGCCGTCTCTTCTCCCCGTGACGGCGGTGGATGGCCTGTGGACGGCGGGGGCGGAGGGGGCTTCCTGGGAGCCAGCGCGGTCTCAGCTGCCTGTTCAGCCGGCAGGAACCCAGGGGAGGCCCAGCGGCCGCCAATCAGGGGGTAATTACAAGGCCATCTGCCTGAAGGGAGACTTCCTGCCGTTTCCAGGAAATGTCTGCGTAGATTACACGGCTTCGGGGAAGAGGGAAACTGCCCGTTTTCCTTCCCGTGAATCCAAACTGCGAGCCCTCAGGCCCAGGCAGCTGCTGTCCCCAAAGGGATCTGGAGTGACTTTTCGGGCTGCGTCCCCGCCAGCCGACATGGGGGATGGAGGCCTGGATGCCAGCACAGACCCCGGCCCTCGGGGAGGGGGCAGGCGAGCCACACCCCAGCCTCCCCCGGCTGTCCCCTCAAGTCTGACGGTGTGGTGGGGGGGACACTGGCCTGGGGCAGTGGCCACAGCAGGGGAGCAGTGCCTGCTGCAGTGAGGGAAACATCCCCTCTCACTCCTGGGGACAGCTGCCGCTACCTCTCAGCTTTCGGTCATGATGTTGGCCCAGACACACCCCCAGGGAGCACCTGGGGAACAGAGCCGCTCTCGGGGTCCTGTTCCTGGGGTCTGGCTGCGTGTGACTCACATCGACACCGCACCATTCAGAAAATGGGACGTGACTCATTGCAGCCCCGCCTGTTGGGTTCTCTGCACACCCCTCCGCCTGCTCCCAGTTCCCCGCAGGGCTCACCCCTCCCTGCCAGGTCCTGGCAGGTCCCCTTCCCAAGGGGACCACCCCCTCGTGGAGAAAGGAGAATTGGAAACAGTAGCTCCGACTACTGGCCCAACAGACGGGGGTGGGGGGCCCAGGACACGGACGGGGACCCAGGACACGAACAGGGCCCCAGGCCATGGATGGGGCCTAAAAGATGGGGCCCAGGACATGGACGGGGCCCCAGGACACAGACGGGGCCCAATGGACGGGGCCCAGGACACGGACAGGGCCCCAGGCCATGGATGGGGCCTAAAAGATGGGGCCCAGGACATGGACGGGGCCCCAGGACACAGACGGGGCCCAATGGACGGGGCCCAGGACACGGACAGGGCCCCAGGCCATGGATGGGGCCTAAAAGATGGGGCCCAGGACATGGACGGGGCCCCAGGACACAGACGGGGCCCAATGGACGGGGCCCAGGACACGGACAGGGCTCCAGGCCATGGATGGGGCCTAAAAGATGGGGCCTGTGACAGGGATGGGGCCCAGGACATGGACAGGGCCCCAGGACACAGACGGGGCCCAATGGACGGGGCCCAGGACACGGACAGGGCCCCAGAATGCAGATGGCGTCCAGGAGAAGAGACAGGCCTGAGTCCACCTGGGTAACAAGACAAAACCACTCCAGTGAGGATGGGAAGGGACAGTGGGGCCCTGCATGGTTACCCTGGTCACTTCAAGTGGGGGCAAACCTCCCCACTCCAGGAGATCAGTCTCTCCAGCAGCACCCAGAGCCCCCCAGATTAAGCCCATGGGCCCATCTCATCTAAGCAGATTTATGGGTCACGTCTGCAGGGAAATGAGTGAGGCTATGATGAATAACACGCTCAGGGCAGGGACAAAGTTTCCTGAATCTTCCAAAGCAGCCCCAGTCCTAGAGGTCCAGGGAGGTGTCTACCTCCTCTATGGAGACCAGAGCAGCACCCAGGTCAGCAGGAGGGGGGACCAGTGGGCCGAAGGAACAGTAGGGTGGGTTCTAGAAGAATGAGGATCCTGGCACACCCACTCAGCATCCTTGCCGACCCCACTCTTCCCGACTACAGCTCCGTCGTGGGGCAGCAGAACCCAAGAGTAAGGTGACCAGCACGGCCGCCTGGCTGTCTGCTCGGAGCTGGGCTCCATCATCCCAACGGCTGGCACGGCAGGGGACACCCTCCCCACTCGGAGACGACGCAGCAGGGGTGGAGGTGGGGACATGGGGCCCGGTGGGGGGCTCGGGCAACTGCACGAGACACAAGAGAGGAGGAAACAATGGCCAGCTTTCCAAAACGGTCACCTATTTTCTTCCTCTCCCTTCACTGCACTGTCTTTTCCCAAACCTTCTAAACCAAAAGGTCTGCTTTTCCCCGGTGGCCACGCCCACCCCACAAAGGGCTCAGAGCGTGGGGCGCCCCCACGCCATGAGGGTCCTGGATGCTATTTTCTGCCACAGACCCCCAGAAGTCTTGTCAGCTTCTCCCTGCCCGCCCCTCCCCCCGTGGGCATGACACTGGGGCAAAGGACACTTGACCTCAGCGAGCTCCCTCGTGGGGACAGATGAGAGGTGTGACAATCCTGTCCTTGAGGGTGAGGGATGCACCCAATGGGACAATGAGCTCCAGCGCCCTGGGAGGGGTTTCCAGGGTCAGCGGGCCAGCAGGGCCTGGCAGACGAGGCCTTCAACGTGGCCGTGAGCCAACCCTGTCTGCCCTGGAAGCCCCCAGACAACAGAGGAGCACAGTGGGCAGCAACCTCTAATGTGCACCCACCCTGGCTGGCCCCGCACCAGTCTATGAGAGAGCGTGTGAGGTCCCCACGGTGGCCAATGTGTGGCCTTCATCATGAAGACTCAGTGATGAGGTTTGATCAAATGCCTTCCATTTCTCGGGGGTGTGACTTCATCTGAGCCAGAAAAGACACCTCCCCCCTGGTAAGGTCTCTCGGGTGCAGTCAACATCACCCTGTAGAGTAATATCCTTATTTCATAGTGGAAATTGTTTTTCTTGTAATTCAAGGACCCCAGAGTATGATGCATGAACATTGGATTTTCCTGCCTCCGAATGCACATGTATTTTATGGACAATAGGGAGTGTGGCGTGCCCAGACAAATGGATCTGTGAATAAGGATCTGTGGGGTGAAAGCTCTTTACTGGGAGAAAGACTAACGGGGAAGAGGTTTGCATTGATTGAGAAATCACTGGGGGCAGCACAAGATTTGACTTTCTCCAGGTGGGTATTGACTTTCATTTTCTTCTTGTGATAACTGCTAAGCACTCAGCTTCGGCCTCCTCACCGAGATGGCTTTTCCGTCAATACATTTGGTTCTTTTGATCTTTTTTCCCCTTTTGGAGAGGAGCTGTTTTTTCCCCTTGACTAGTGGCAGGTGCTGGGTTGAGTTAAGACTTTGATCCGTAGCCTGTTCCCACCCCCACCCCTGCCAGAGGCAGATTAACCTAGCAGTGGGGCTGACAAACCACATGTGTAATGGCAGGGCAGGCCAAAACGCTAACCCTCCTTCCATTAATTGAATAAACGCCACTGAGCACCTCCCACACCACACCCTGGAGACAGGAGAATGAACACCTGGCCCCCGCATGCTCTCAGGGGAATGGGGCACGTCAATCCCAGTGGCATGGCTGGGACGTGTTGCAGGAACACCAGGAGGGGGCCGCTCTGCAAGGCAGACCACCTAATCTCAGACGTGAGGACAGAAGGAGCAGAGGAGCCACGGAGGGAGGAGCCCAGAACCAAGGAAGCACTGGGTAGGAGAGAGAGTGGGGCTGGGGCACCAGAACAGGGAGCCGCTAAGCCCAGCAAGGGGTCGGGCTTTGTCCTGAGAACCTACGAGACTTCCCACATTTCTGACTTTCTGAACGAGGGCAGGACCTCTTGAGAACATGAAGAGTGGATGGGTAGAGAGCAGCCTGGAGGCAGACAGAGGCAGCCCTGAAGGAGCGGAGTTGGGGACTGGGAGGGGACAAGCTGGAGGGAAGCATGGGGGGTGACGTCAGGGAACTGCCTGCCAAGTTCATCAGGGTCACCCCACCCCAACTCCTGTCAGTGGTGGGGTTTTAGAAAGGCAGAGCTGAGTGCTAAAGCAAGCCAAGATTTGGGGGATCATAGCAGGGAACGGGAACTCTCAACAGGAATCAGAAGTTGAAGCCACAGACTCCAGACTGGAGAAGGCAGAGCAGCCAAGAGATAACTCCTTCCCCAGCCAGGGTGCTGAGGCCTCTGCAACTAGACAGGCTGAGCCAGTTGCTGCATGAACCAGGGAGCCTGCTGAGGCAGCCACGGGGCTGGCAGAGAGCTTCTCTGCCTGTAAATGAAGGCTGAAAAGAAGCTGTTCACTGCAGGGGACAAATAGCTGTACAACCAGAACCTCCGCCACATCAGCTACAATCCCCCAAAGAAGGCAGCTACAGAAGTGCCCACCCGGGGGTGGGGGGTGGCAAGGAGGAGGGGAGCAAAATAAAACAGAAAACGTCAACTCAAGATGAACTTACAAACTAAACTTTGAAAACACATTAGAAAAACTAATGCCATGAAAACCAGCCAAAAAGTCAACAAGAGAAGTTGAAAGAATAAAGCAATCAAGAGAGACATTATAAAATTATATATCTTTGAAACCCTCAGATGTCAGTAAAAAACAAGGCAATCAATGCAAAACTGAAGAATATAGGGAAGAACCAATTCAAAATACTAGAAATGAAAAAATATGGCCATGTAATGTTTTTGAAACCTCAACGAGTAGAAGAAATGCTACATAGAAGAAGTAATTTATGAATTGGAAATTAGCAGTGAGGAATTGACCAAGAAAATAACACAGAGATGTCAAAAGAAGGGAAATATGAAAGAAAAGTTGAGAGACATGGATGCCAGATAGAGAAAAGTTAGCACGTGCCTACTGGGAATTCCAAGATTAGAAAACAGGAAATCACAGTTAGGTAGTATGATGCTATGGTAAACAATGAGGTAATGGCTCAGAATTTTTCAGAATTGAATCCATGAACACTCAGATAAACAGGGCACACCAAGCACCAGATAGGATAAAATGAAAATTAGCAAAAATCTTAAAAGCTCCTAGGAAGAAAGACAGATTTCCTACAAAGGAAAAACAGTTAAGCTGCCAACGAACTTCTCATCAAGAACAATGCATGCCAAAATACTCTGAAGGGATATCCACAACATGCTAAAGAAAAATTACCATCAACCTGGAATTTTATACCCAGCTAAACTATTCTTCACAGCAAAGATGACCTAAGTCATTTCAGGAAAACACTGACAAGGTGCATTTATCGTTCACAGATACTGAGTACAAGAACTACTTCAGAGCCCCACAATGGCTCAGGAATCAGATGTACCAGTAGCATGAAAGGTGGGGTGCAGTGGAAAGATAAAACTGAGGGTTTGATTAAAAGTGTGGAGATCTCCCTCCAGATCCAATACCAGACATTTCCCCACAAGAATCTGGAGTTTTATTATCTGAAGGACTAAAGCATTAACTCTCTGGATCCAGGAACATCAAGCACAGAGGTCAGGAGTGGAGCCTGGAAACGTGGGTCAAGTGGGAAGCTTACATAGTGCATGTGATGGTTAATTTTATGTATCAACTTGACCGGGAGGCCCAGAGAACTAGTAAAACATTATTTCTGGGTGTGTCTGTGAGGGTGTTTCCAGAAGAAATTAGCATTTGAGTCAGCAGACTGATTGCCTCCACCAATGCAGGTGGGCATCATCCAATTTGTCAAGGGCCCAAATAAAACAAAAAGGTAGAGGAAGGGCCACTTCATTATCTTCACTTGAGCTGAGACATTCACCTTCTCCTCCCCTGGGACACCAGAGTTCCTGATTCTCAGGCTTTTGGAATCAACCAAGACTTACACCATCAGCTCCCTGGTTCTCAGGCTTTTGGATTCGTACTGAATTACACCAACAGCTTTCCTGGTTGCTTAGCTTGCAGACGGCAGATCATGGGACTTCTTGGTTTCCATAATCATGTGAGACTATCCTGTAATAAATCTCCTTATATATATGTCCTATTGGTTCTGTTTCTCTTCAGAACCCTGATGCAATACAGCATAGTGTAGCTCTACCTTTTTCCCTCCCTACCAGCATGAAGATTGGAGCCATCAAGACTGGAGAAAGTAAAGGCTCCAGAAAACACATCTCTAGATGGTGATTTTTTTTTTGTGTGGCCCACTGAGTAAATAAAAGACTCAGGACCCCATCCCTGGATCAGCCCCTGTGGCTGGGGCCATGCAGTGCTGTAGCTGACCAGACTCTGACCAGATGTTCATGCTTGTGGGCACAGCAGGTGCTCTGACTGGTAACATCACCCAGGACCAGCCGCAGGAGGAGGGAAAGGCAGGCACTGACCAGAATTAAGGAGGAAATAGATAAAAACAACAGTGGTCCACTAAGAACATTCCAGAAAGATCAGATCTCAAAGATTCGAGGCATGTAAAAATAACAAAGTATATATTTGAAAGGGTCCTCCCAGGAAAAATCCAGCTTGCTATCTAACTGCTACACACACTTGATTTTGAAGGAGCTGGAACTGTGATCGCTACTTGCCTTATTCACTCAAGGTGAATGACAGGTGGTCCCAGGTGAGCTCAGTGGAGGCTAGTTGCCTTGCCGTCTCAGAACCAGCAACTTCGGACTCGGTTCTTCCCCTAATGACGAACTTTTATACTAAGCTTTCTATACATCCAACCATTGAACAAAATGGTTAAAGACCTCTGGAAACAATTTTCGTAGAACTACAGTATGGACTGGTTAGATTTGTATCAAGGGAGGCATTTCTTGACTTCAGGTGACGTTCATCTTTTGAGGTCTGTTGCTAAGTTTTCCTGAGGCGGATCTAAGTAGCCTGTCCTCCAGGGCTAATTTATCCCTCCTACAAAGACATGAGTCTCAGGGCACCTGGGTGGCGCAGTCGGTTAAGCGTCTGACGTCAGCTCAAGTCACGATCCCACAGTTCATGAGTTCGAGCCCTGCATCGGGCTTTGTGCTAACAGCTCGGAGCCTGGAGTCTGCTTCGGATTCTGTGTCTCCCTCTCTCTCCCTGTCCTTCCTCCACTCGCGCTGTCTCTATCTCAAAAATAATAAGTAAATATTTAAAAGTTTAAAAAAAAACAAAGGCATGAACCTCCATGCCTCTATTGATGGCCCCGGGGTTCCTCGAGACCTGCTCATCTCGTCGCCTGGCCTGGGTTCCAGGAGCTCCCGCCCACCACCCTCTGCTGGCCTCTGGGAACCTCCCCTCGGTGCATAGATGCAGACTCAGTGCAAACTCAAACTCAAAGGAAGCCTCTCGAGTATCTCCCCGTCTCGGGTGCTCTGCCCCACGGCCTCCCCGAGGCCCAGCCTCTGGCTCCTCAGTCCCACAGGGCACCAGGCTGCTGGCACTGCCCTCCACGCCAGAGCAGGGACACCGCCTCCAGGGGGAAAACCGAGTTGATCAGACAACTCGCTTTATCTGTTCCTGTCCTCCCACGCAGCCTCCTGTCCCGATGTCTAATCCACATGCTCCACATATTTCCTCCAGCTTTCTAGGTCTTTCTGGCAAAAAGAAAAGGGCTGGCACAGCTTCTATACCTACCGTTCCATCATGGCCAGCTGCAGAAATTCTGAAAACGGCTTCTGGTGTTTGGAAGACCACTTCACTTCCTGGAGACCCCTTAGAAATTGAACTTGAGAAGGTTCGAACAATTTGACCACAACAGATATGAACTAAGCACGTGCCAGCACCAGACCCCGGGAAGACTGGCTGGCCTGAGGGAGCGTCCCTGGGACTGGGGGCGAGGGAGGCACACCAGGGTGCGTTCCTGCAGGAATAGAGGCCACGTGGGGTCCAGGGCAGCCGAGCGAGGGGTGCCGGTCAGGACCCTTCTAGTTCTATAGCTGTGGTCTTGATCTTGGCATGAATGTATATGCATACAAAAAGTAGAATGCACAATTTGCACACACATGGCTCTACCCAAAGGGGGGTGAGCTGGGATTTCCTGCTGATAATACTCCCAGATAAGCCTCATTTCTTTTTTTTTTAAATATGTATTTATTTTGAGAGACAGAGAGAGAAAAATAGAGAGCACAAGTAGGGGGAGGGGGAGAGAGAGAACCCCAAGCAGCCTCCGTGCTGTCAGCCCCGAGCCCAACAGGAGGCTCCATACCACACACGGCGACATCACGACCTGAGCCGAAACCCGTCGGACACTCAAGTCGCCACCGACGCGCCCCCCAGGCCTCATTTCTGAGTAGACTGACCTGGGGCCATCGTCCCAAGCATCTGCCCACAGGGCTTTCTATTTCTGGGGTTAAAGGGCTTTCTTCTGAGTCCGTAGATCCTCCTAAAGCCAACGTCCAGGAAGTCTGATCAGTCGCAGCTCGTGTCAAGGAAAGGTGCCCGGCCCTCAGGACCGCCAGGTGGCCAGGCCTCCTCTTCCCGTGCTTTGTACCCCTCGACCCCGGCCCTTCTCCTCCAGTTGGGGTGACTGGATTAGGGCGGACACCCGACCAGAATAACAAGTCCACACACTTGACAGTGACCTGGGGGGGCGGCTCACCGGGAAAAATCCCTTTGTTTAAGAAGTACAAACCCATAAACACCAACTGAACAAGGCATTTAGTAGTGAGAGCTGAAACCCAAGAGGCACGTAAAGAGACGAGCCATGAGTCAAATCTGGGGCCCTGCAGGGACAGGGACACGACAGGCTGTTACTTGCTGAAGTTGCACATGACAGCCGTAAGAGCAACGAGAAACACTCGGTGGGCGGGTAGCACACGGGGACCGAGATGACAACCGGCCTCCCTAAAGGCACGGCCTTCCCCCTACCCCCCATCCCCACCCCCCCCAAGGCCCCAGGGGGGTGCCCCCTGCCAGCTGCACCCCTGCTGAGGGGCTGGGCTATCGCATCTCCCACCCTGGATTCCCAGAGGCCATCTTTATTCCTCTGTGTTGTCTTAAAAACAAGGCCCATCGCCCAGTGGAGACGCATCCAGAGATCCCTAACGCACAACAAAATGATCACCACCGCTCCTCACAAGGATGTTGGGGCCCATCGCCCAGTGGAGACGCATCCAAAGATCCCTAATGCACAACAAAATGATCACCACCGCTCCTCACAAGGATGTCGGGACCAAACACACCGGACTAGCAAACGTAAATGAATTGTCGCCCGGTCTGGCAAAGCGCAGGGCCAGGAAGACTCTGGCAGAAGTCTCAAACCGGCGTCCCAAGAGTGTATCCAATTCACAGACACGTTTTGTTTCACGTGTACGACAATTTTTAAATACAAACGAATACATCCTGATGTCTTGCTCCCCTAGAGAAATCAGAAGATGCCATGAGCCTGAGCTCGCGTCCCCAGACAGCAGTCATCTGGAGCTGAGAGGCAGCGCCCCACTTAGATGGGGCTGGGTCCCCACCCCTCCCAGGAGGACCCCCACGTGGGCACCTGACACACGCCCCGGGGAATCCACTCCCCCCGCCACCCCACCCCTGCTCTAGCAGCAATATTCCTGAGCTGATCTTGCAGAGATCTGACTTGGGAGCCAGACATCTTGGGTGCCCGCACCTGCCCTGCCTCCAGTTTGTGTGCGACCAAAACAGTCCCCTCCCTCTCCGGGCCAGGCTGAGCTGGACCTATCCCAGGTTATTCAGTGCCAGGGAGACAGATCCCTGGGACAGTCTCCAGCTTCATTCCAGCCCTGGGATCCTGGAAAACAGCCATGGTAAAGAAATCCCCCCATATTCTGTGTTCTGGAAACGTCTCACTATAAGGAACCCTCTACCCTGGTAGGATTCAGACGAGACTCACCAATGTCCCCCCTGTTCACTTAAGGCCAGACACAGACCCCCAAGTTCCCGCCAAATTCCCATTCTCTGCCTCGTAACTCATACCTGACCTGCTGTCCTCATTGATCGACAGGATCAAAACTGTCCTTAAGCAAACTCGGTTGAACTTCAGTCTCCCTTCCCCCCTAAAACTTGGACCTACCCTCCGCCGGAGCCCAAGACCGGCTGGCCTCAGGGCAGCACGCTCTTGCCACCACCCCGTCGCCCTCTCCTTCCCTCCCCACCCCCCCCGAACCAGCCCGGCTCTCCCTAGCTCTGGTTACGCTTCCTTATGAAAGAGAAGCCCGGCCTTGAGGTCCCTGCCATCACCCGCCCCGCTGCACACGCTTCCTAATAATCTGTCTTCAGCAAAGTCCACACGCGCTGTCTACTTGCACACCTGCACAGAGTGCCGCCATCCCTGGGGACCCTGTCCCGGCAGAAGCAAAGCCACATCGGGGTCCCCCCCGCCCCACCCACCTCCTCTCCCTGAAGCCAAGACTCCTGTGGCCGCCCTGCGACACCCTCCTGGCTCTGCGATTTTGCAGAGGAACACAGCGTGTTTGAGCCCCCGGTCCACTCTCCTACACACGACCGCCCCGTCCTCATGGGCCAGGGCTGGGGGGAAGCGGGGCCCACGTGGGCCCACGGCAGGGGCTGCATCACAGCCTCACCCAGGAGGGGTGGCCACGGTGGGGAGCCCCACTTCATTGGCGTCCAGCTCCCGGCGTCCTGCCCCAGGCCACCCCAGGAGCCAGCCGGAGCCTGGCCCAGAGAAGTCCTCCCCGCCCCAGACCACATGCCATGGAAACAAGGGAGGGGTGGAAGGACCACTGAGCCACGGCCACGGAGAGAAGTAATCTGAAACCATCACCAGAACCGGATGGAAGCAGGCTGCCACTGCACCAAGGTGCCCGTCGTGGTGACAGCTGCCAAAGGCAGACTGAGCCCGGGTCTGTCCCTCACCTGGCCTGACTCTGGCTGCTGGCCAAGGGGCCCACCTGGTCCTCGGGCACCTGGGCGGGGTCCTCCTCTCCGCAGCAAGAGCCTGAAATGTCCCCATGGTCCTTCGGCCTCAGGTTGCCGCTGACACCTGAATGTCACCTCACGGTCACATGCAGCGTGACCTTGAGCAGGGTGGTCCCCGACACCCCCGGAGCTGGGTGATGGGGCCTGAGAGATGGAGAGGTGGGCCCTGGGGTGCAGGAGAGTGGATCTTACCTCCGGGGTACAGCTGTTTGCTTGGAATGCAAGGTCCCAGGAATGTCCTCGGGGCTCTCTCTTGACCCCCAGTCCCTCCCCAACGGCTGCAGGGGCTCCCACAGGTACAAGCACGTTCTAGGACCCAGTGGGTCCAGCTCCTTCCACCGTGTCTCTAAGTGCCCAAGGACGCACCTGTTCCTGGCTCACCGTGGGTGGCCAAGGTGGCCTGAGCAGGACCAGGTCTGCATCACCTGGGACAGAGGACCCGGAACATGAGAAGCCCTTTGACGGGCGTCAAATAAAAAACAAAATGCAGGGGCATCTGGGCGGCTCAGTCGGTTGAGCATCCGACTTCAGTTCAGGTCATGATCTCGCAGTTCGTGAGTTCGAGCCCCGCGTCGGGCTCTGTGCTGCCAGCTCAGAGCCTGGAACGTGCTTCAGATTCTGTGTCTCCCTCTCTCTGCCCCTCCCCCGCTTGCACGCTGTCTCTCTCTGTCCCTCAAAAATAAACATTAAAAAAAGAAAACACAACGCAGACTTGGGGGAGGACAGACTTTATTCAGGGGATAGCGGCGGGGGGAGGGCAGGGGCTGGAGTGATGGGGGGACCCCTCCCAGCACAAAGCCTGCGAGTGTCCTGGGGGGTGGGGCGGGGCAGACGCAAGGAGGAGGAGAGAAAGCCTGCAAGGAAGGGGTGGGGGCACAGCGGGGAGGGCCTCGGGGCAGCCACGTGGTTTGGGTCTGGCTCCGTCTGGGCCTGTGCCTTTGGAGGCTCCTTGGGGCCAAATCGTTCTGAGAGGTTCCGCCAGGAGGGACAGACACGTCTCCAAATCTGAGAAATTGAGCAAATGTGGGCAGCCGCAGACACAGTCGCCCGCGGTGAGCAAAGCTCAAGGTCCCGTAAACCAGACCCAAAAGCAGCCCCATGGCGAGGCAGCGGGAGACCCCGGAGATGCCTCTGCCGCGGGGCGGGTGCTGTGGCCTGACTGTGCCCCCCAAAAGTCACACGCCAAAGCCCCTCACCCCCAGTGTGATTCTGCGTGCACATGGGGCCTGTGAGGGGTGACAAGGTGAACTGGGGCCCTGGTCCCGTAGGGCTTGAGCCCTTGTGAGAAGAGGAGGAGGTGAGGACAGCGAGCCAGAGTCCTCGCCAGATGCCGAATCGGTGGGCACCTTGATCTCAGACTTCCAGCCTCGAGAACTGGCAGGAAGCACTGTGGCCGGGGCGTCCCCACCCCCCGGTGTGGCAGCCCGAGCAGACGAGGACAGCAGGGAAGGGGACGCGAGTGGAGGTCCCCCGCCGGTGGTGGCCCCTCTCAGCACCCTGCCGCCCTCGGGACGAGGGTCGGCTCCCCGAACCGCTCCCCATCACCCATGCGCCTGGGAAAGCCCTAGAGCGAGAGGTGACCTTGGCCTTTGCAGGAAGGGGCAGACGACGTCAGGTCCACAGCTGGGCTCAGTGGCTGTCAGCACCCAGATGCCAGGGGTAATTCTCCAGACACAGCAGACACAGAGCTGTGAGCTTGGGTGGGAGGAGATGCCGGGGGGCCCCGGGGCCAGAGCCCCGCAGGATGAGGGCCGGGGAGCTTCTTCAAAGCCCGAGGCAGGAGTCACTCCTACAGCAAAGGATGAGCGCTCAGTCCTGGGCTCCGTTACGCCTCTTTTGCGCAAACTTAATTGGGTGGCAGTTTTATACAGTTCAAAAATTAGCACCTCCTGCATTAGCATAGAACTAATTGCTGTTGGGAGAAAGTTCATGGCTAATGACTCAAAGGTGTAAAAGAGGGGCACCTGGGTGGCTCCATCGGTCAAGCGTCTGACTTCAGCTCAGGTCAGGATCTCACGGTGCATGGGTTTGAGCCCCGCGTCAGTCTCTGTGCTGACTGCTCGGAGCCTGGAGCCCGCTTCGGATTCTGTGTCTCCTTCTCTCTGTCTCTCTCTCAGAAAGAAAGAAAGAAAGAAAGAAAGAAAGAAAGAAAGAAAGAAAGAAAGAAAGAAAGAAAGAAAGAAAGAGGTATAAAATAAAACCTTTATGGCACGGCTACCATTTTATAAATGCACGGTTTACTCTGTGCCCATGCCAGCTTCCCTTTGGGGCTGTATCTATGGGGTAGCCCAGGAAGTAGGGGTCCCAGATGCTTCCTGTGCTAGAGAAGCCCCTCCTCCCCAGGCACCAGGAGCCCTCCCCCACCCCCACGCCTGGACAGCACACGGGTGTCTCCTTCCTGGGGCGTAGGGATCCGTCCCCTCCCACCGGCACACAGGAGCCCGTATGCTGACTGCCACCTACTCTCCCACCTGCCATCCCTGCTCCTTCCTGTCGCCCCCGCCCCCTACATCCTTGAACCTGACATGGATGTTCCTGCCACCCCCCCAACCCTCATTGACTAATACCAGGTAAACAGTTATTGTCAGCAAAACGACATCAGAAAATCCATGCTTCCAAGAACACTCGCATTACGGTGAGCTCCCACATCTCATTTCGAAGACAGGCTAATTGACAGGAGTGGCTGTGGGTTGCGGTCCCTCAAGTCCCCCTTCCCAGCATCTCTGCATCAAAGCCCCATGCTGCCCTGCCCTGGGGTCCGGGCGGTGACGTGGTTTACGCTGTGCCGTACTGGGTGTTCACCGAGCCCCTGGGGGTGGCCTTGGCAACAATCCCCAAGCCACAGGTAAATCACAGGTATGCCGCCATTCCCAAAGGTGACTTTCTAGCCTGAGAAGCGTTAGCCCTCCTCTGGTGGGTGGACATGGCCGTCACATTGGGGTAGACCCCTTTGTTGGGGGAGGAGGCCAGAGCACGAGCCGAGACACCTGGGCGGATCCTTCCTGCCCCGAGGGCGAAGGGAGGAGATGACAGGTGGCCTGGTGGAGGCTGCCCCTCCCAGAGCCCGTGCAGCCTGAGCTGGTCACCTGCATGTGGCAGTGACCCCAGCCCCTTCCTCTGCCGTTGAGGGTCAGATCCCAGTCCAAGGGAGGAACAAGGAGGAGGAAGCCTGACCAGTGGTGACCCAGGGCCAATCCTGTGACCTAGACCTGGACGCCCACGGGGCAGGCCTGGCGACCACACTGGGGGCAATAACTGGACGTGTGAGTGTTCGCAGGAACAGCCACGACCCTGGGAGCCAAGGGGGCTGGAGCCATCAGAGCCGCTCTGCCAAACGTCCCCTGGGGGGTACAACGGGCTTCCATTGAGAACCGCCAATACGAGGAATTCCAGAAGTCAGAGCGAAAGGCCAAAACAGGAAGGACGTGGGCAAAGACGTCCAGGGGGCTGAATGCAGGACTCCGAGCGCGGGGACGAGGCACAGCTCGCCAACAGCCAGGGAAGCACACACCAGGGGGCAGCACCCACAGCCAGGTCACCTCGGACAGGACCGTAAATGGAGCTGAGGTCGTCGTGCGGCTGAGCCCGGGAGGCCCCAGCCGCAGCCACTCCATCCCGAGGGCCCTGGGGACACGGAGTCACGCCCCCAGCAGCATGTCCCGTAAGAGCCACAAGTCAGAAGCCACTCCGCTGTCCACCAACCACAGAATGAGGGACTGGGTCACGGGCCACGCCCCGAATACTACACGGGCAGGCGTGCTGGCAGGGACAGGCCAGGGGGACGAGGGGCACAGGACCGTCGGACACACGCAGCGTAAAAATAGGAAATCGTTTTCAGTCCTAAAACCGTTCGGGAAAACGGTCGTGAGGGAGAAGTCGTTTTGCACACTCTGGATACGAAACAACACGCCGCGGTTTTGGCACAGAAACAGACAAATACGGCGGAACAGAATGAGGCCGGAAAGCTCAGGGGGAAAAATAATGGAATCCTTACTTTTTCTTGCCTGAGTCCCGGAAGAGCTGAAGACACCGAGCCGGATTGGGCTTCGCTTGTTGGCAAAAGGGAAGAACCACCGCGGGCTGGCAGAGGGCGGTTGGCACACGGGCCCTCTTTGAGACGCAGGATGCTCGCAGACCTGGCGGCGGAGAGGGGAGGAGCGCGCTGCGCCCGGGCTAAACGGCTCCCAGCCCGCCCAGCTTCCCACAGGGAAGGAAGCATGTCTGCTAATTAGTGCGATGACTGGAGAGGTTGGAAGGGGCCCCTCTGGCTAACGTTTCAGCAGAGGCGAGGGGAGGGGAGACGCCGCAGCCCTAAAAGGGAGCCTTACCGAAAAAAATAAGACAAACGGCAACAGGGAGCCTGCGCCTCAAACCTCAGGGAAAGAGTAACTTTCCTGCGTATTGGGTTCCCTGCCCCGGGGCCCCAGGGGAGCCACCCCACGGCTCACTGCTCAGCTCTAAGGGAGGAGTGCTCTCTGCCCGGCCCGCCCCCGACTCTCTGATAGATGGGGTGCCTGGGTGGCTCCGTCGGTGAAGCGTCCAACTTCGGCTCGGGTCACGATCTCGTGATCTCAGGATCTCACAGTTGGTGAGTTCGAGCCCCACGTCGGGCTCTGTGCCGACAGCTCAGAGCCCGGACCCTGCTTCCGAGTCTGTGTCTCCCTCTCTCTCTCTCTGCCCCTCCCCGACACGCGCTCTGTCTCTCTCTCAAAAATGATTAGACATTAAGAAAAAAACACACTTTTTTTTAAAGAAAGGACACCGGTGCCAACTCACGTCATTAATTTCGTGACCCACTAACAGCACATGACCACAACTTGAAAACTACGATCTCCCCAGGGGTTTCCAACCCGGGAGCTGGGAGCACCCTGCAGTGAGTGTGTGTGTGAGCGTGCATGTGTGCAAGCACGTTTGCGTGTGTCTGTGTCTGTGCACGTGCTTGTGTGGGGGTGTGTACACGTGTTTGTGTGTGAGTGCATTGTGCAAGCACATGTTCACACGCGCGTCTGGGTGGGCGCACACGCTTGTGTGAGTGTGGCTGTGCGTGGGTGCAGTTTTCCTGAAAGCGAGTTTGTGCTTTTCCATCACGTTTCCTCTGAACCCACTTGTCCACATGCCCCAGTCGAGGAAACCGAGGTCCAGAGAGGCTCACAGTGGGTCCAGGCCGCACCGGGGCAGATGTCCCACCTCCCAACCGCCACCTAGAGCTCAGCCCGGTCCCTTCTGAGGTGCCCAGTGAGGCCGCGGCCACCCCAAAGAGGAGGCAGGCCTGTTTGGTCTGCCCCAGCCGCATTTTGCCCGCGCTGACCCGAACGCCGGCCATGTGCTGACCACATCTGCCAGGTTGCACCGACTCTGGGGCCCTGGACGGTGGCAAGAGTGACGGCTCAGGTCGACCTCAGGGTGGGGGAGGACCTTGCAAGTAGGCCGTGACCTCACGGAAGAGCCGAGAGGCCGGCCGTGGGCCCAGCACCCTCTGCGTCGTAACTCAACCCTCGCCCAGCAACCGTGAGCTCTGCAAAGAACCCATCCGGGTGCAGTCTGGGGGTGGGGCGCGGGCTTGAGCTGCTGAATGACGAGTCAAAGGACGAAACCAAGGAGTAAAGCAGGAGGGCCATGCGCAGACAGGACGGCATGACAACGGCGGGCCAGGGCCGAACACGAGTCGCCGGAGGCCCGCCGTCCAAGAACCCCCAGGCCAAGTGCATGAATGTTTGAACAGGTCTCCCCAGGGACGGCTCTGGTTACCTGAGCCGGAGCACCTGCTCACTGGAGTGGCTGATTAATGACTCACAGGCCACAGGGGGCCGCCCTGGTCCCAGAGACCGGCTGGCTCCGGGCTGCAGGATCTGAAGCTCTGAGCCGAACCCCAGCTCTGCCCTGGGCCAGGGGCCCCGGCCTCTGGGACCCCATTTCCGGGGGGTGTGGGATGGTGGCAGTGACACCTGCTCGGCCCGTCCACGGCCTGACCCCCGCCTCCCCCAGCACCCAGCGTCAGTACAGGCCAGTCCCGTTTCCTCCACCTCCTACGCGAGGGGCACTGACTCCAAGCAGGACCACTGGGGTTATGGCGGAGGGCTCCAAGGTCAAGCAAGTGATCGACCTGCCACCTGGCTGATCCAGTTTGATTATTCTGATCACCATTCCTGGAGGTCACACTGGGACAGCCCTCACAGAATCTAAGGTCAGGCCTGTCACGAGCGATGAGCTGCACGGACGCTCTCACGCCTGCGTACCAGGTGGGAAGCGTTCAGCTGCGGGTAACAGAAAAGCGACCCCCACTGGCTCACGTAGGCCAGGGAAATCCAGAGGGAGGGAGGAGGCGTTTCTGTGAGGTGTCCCCAGCTCGACCCTGTTCTATGTGTGGGCTTTGTCCTCACGCTGACAGCCAGGCAGCTGAAGCAAGCCAGATCCATATGTGACGGTGTCCAAGGAGGAGGGAGAAAGGTCACCTTGGGACATGCTCTTCCAAGGGTGAGAAAGAGCCCCAGACACCTCTTCCTGCACCTCACAGATCTGGACTGAGTACCCAGCCCTGACCCAGGCTTTTATGCAGGGAAACACCAGGTGCTGACTGTTTAAGGTGCCCGGCCCCGGATTCACAAGCAGAGCACAGGGGCTCTGGTTCCAAAGCCACACGACCACCCCTCCGTGGGGTAAATGGTGAGATGGGGGGTGCTGGGGCACAATGTCACGCCAGGACACAGGACACAGACCAAATGATGGCTCCCTTCATTCCTGGACCCAAATGTCCCCGACATCGCTAGCGTGAAAGACCGTCTTCCTTCTGATGTCCAAATCCCCAAACCCTGAGTCTACCCACTTACAGACACCCTCCCAGGCCTTGGGAAAGGCTTGTTCTCCCTAAATAGTGGCCCCGAGGGTAGCTGAGCCCTTGGGTGGCGCACCCCTTAGCTGTGTGACCTGAGATGCTGCTGGCCGCTTGTGCAGGCCGCGTGCCAGCACCTCGGTGTCAGGCTCGTGTGCCACTCTGCGCCACCCGAGGGCACGGACCCCTCCCTCGGTTCCCCTCAGGGATGGGGATGTCTAGCGGAATCTGTAACCTGCCACAGGATCTCACTGGGGGCTTGGGCACTTGGCGGGAACCTGATGTGAGCTACATCTGCCTCCCACAGGAGACGATCAGTCACCCACCGCCCCAGAGAGCACGCCTCCTTCCCCAAGTCCAAGATCCATTTGCTCAAGGTCCCAGCCACTGCTGCCCCCTCACCGCAGGCAAGACGTGCCTCTAAAACTCTCTCGCCCTACCCAAAATTGACCTCTGCCAAGGACCATTGGTTGGGTAAAATCAGTGACTATTTGAGAGACCTCACCCCCCCCCCCAGGGGTGGGGTGGTCTTTGCTTTAGATCCCCCATAAGACTGCAGAGCTCTATGGTTCAAAACTAGTGCATTTCCCAAGATCTGGTGTATTTATTTGCCCTGTTTCTCTGTGCCTTTATTCTCCTCTGCTATGTCATTTTGTGTCCATTAAAGGTTTTTGTAAAAATCCTTTTATTCCATCCATCTTGAGTTACCTTTTTCAAATGTCAGCATGTACCCCTCTCTCCCCTGCTCCCAAGTAACACAAAATCCTGGTCCACTTCAATCCCTTCTGATATAGATCTTTCCTAAAACCATCAACTAGAATCCTTCCATGAGAGTCTCTCAGTTTTTGTGTACCTGAAACGTCTACATTTTGCCACCATGCTTGAATGACAGTTTAGCTGGGTATACAATTCTAGGTTAATAGTTTTCTCATGCAATTCAAATACAGAATTCTTCTGTCTTCTGGATGCATAATTAAGTCATTTTATTTCAGCACACATAAGTCCTCTCACTGGAGAGACATGAGCTCCAAACCTCTTCCCAGCACCAACCAGGTGTTGGACTCTCCACTAGCTCTTTCCCCATACAGCTGCTGCTGCTTCTGGGGCTTTATGGAGTCTTGGTCTGCATATGCACACTTCAGAACTTCAGGGATTAGCCAAAGACTGGACTGGAGATTGTGTCCAGTTAAGGGGTTTCTCCCTATGTGGCTTTTCTGAGAATTCTTCCTAAGTTTCCAGGCATTCTGGCAATGCCAAATTCCAGCCTCTGACCTTTCCACCCAATGTTGCCATCTTCTGCTGGAGCCCATCCCTTTGTGGGGTCTGGGGAGGGCCCTCAGGAGAAAAACTTTCTTTCAAACTCCTTTCAAAGTTCACACCCCTCCTGGGTTTTTTTGTCTACTTTATGTCATTTTCCAATGCCTTCGAATAACTATTGTTTCCTTTTTTTTCTGACGTTCATAATCAGCAGGAAGATTGGTGAAACAAAACCTTCTCTGGAAGCTGGAAGTCCTTGGCCAAGTTGATTTAACCTGAAGTGGTGCCAGGTGGGACTTCATCAGAGCTGGGGTGGATGATGCAACCTCAGGGTGGAACCCAGAAGAGCACAGCTTCGGGACTGACCCAAAGACTTCTCCTGCCCTTTTCTTCCAGCACTTTGTTGTCCTTCTAATGCCCAGTGCTTGCAAAGACCAGCATGTCCCCCAGCAAATGAGGAATGGAGAAAGAAACCATTTTATGCAAAGGAAGCAAAACCTTCAGAGACACAGATCCACTAAAACATGTCTGTAATTTACACCGCTCAAAGCTTCCAGACGTGCCAGGAACAGTGCCTGGCTACACATTTGCAGCACCACTGGGGACCCGGAGCAAATGGACCATCATCCCCAAGTGCAGACAGGGATCTGTACTGTGCAGAAGACACTGCGTGCAGCTTTGGGGGGTTGGTTTCTCACCTCCCCTCATCGAGGATTGGAGATGTCTTGGTTCCGATCTCCCCCAGCGCCCCAGGCTTCCGGCTGTCTATTTCAGCTGTGAAGCTGATACACCGGAGCTCTCCAACCAGGGCAGTAACCTTGGAGGACCCCCTAAAAATGCCATGCCCTTGAGGACAGGATGGATGTCTCCGCAGGATCTGTGTTGTGTGTTGCTGTCGTTGCCATTGTTGTTGCTTTAACCTCCACTCACCTGCTGCAGGTCGACAGGCATAGAAAATGATGGACATTGGCCAACATAGACTTGTTAATTAGCTACATTAATTTGTATGTGATTTTTCCACCTCCACATTCCATCCTGGGGAATAAAAAAAAAGTTTCTTGACTGCAGTCCGACCCTCCCTCAGCAAGATGGTTAACACCGCCAACTCCCACAGCCCTGCTTCAGCAGGTGCACACAGGTGCAGACCAAGCCACAGGGAGGTCACTACCTGATGGCTGTGTCTTCCCAAAGGCACCTGCACATCCTCAGGGCCTCGGGAAAAGGCTGCTGTTGGCATATCTGGAAACAAGTTTGAGCCAAAGGAGATTAGCCGAGTTCTGAGATCAGAGGACTGACACACAGTGACGCCATTACAGGGAGACAGACCTCAGGTCAGCCCAGTGTCCTGTCCCTGTGTCTCTCACAAGGGGCGGGCACCGACGATGCCTTGCCACCACCCTCAGCCATTCGGAGAGCAGCAGAAGCCTCAGCTGGGAAACCACCCTGAAACTCACAAAGGCGAGCTCATCCCTCCTGCATTGACATGTGCAGTGACCCTGAGGGCAAGAGGAGAGAAGGGAAAGTCAAAACAGAGGAGGGCGTCGGACAAAGTACCCGAGATGGGAAGCTTAGAAAAAATACACTAAAAACCATAAGGATAGGCAACGAACGTGCAACATCAGTGATGGCAGTGGAGCGTGGGGAGGGGAGGTGGGCATCACAGAGGACAGGGACAACGTGGGCCGGCTCCTCGCCCTGCCTCAAATGACGACTGCCATGTCTGTTGTCCCCACTGGGCATCCCAGCCATGCCTTTGGCCTTGACCAACAGTCTAGGTCCTGGTACCCGGGCAAGGACCTGGACGCCCACTGCATGCGGCCCTGTTCCGTGCGAGCGCCTGGCGTCATGTTACCGCGGATCCTCTCGGCTCACACGTCCCCACGCGTGTATCCTCTCGTGGATAGCTGACCCCTAAAGCGGCACCTGGGTGTCATCTGTGTCTGTAAGACATCACCCAGCGTGGCTCCACACGCGAATGGAGCACAACACCTGCTTCCCGAACACGATGACCACATGTTCTCCAAAATAACTCACCCTCCGCACCGTTCAAAGCACGTTGCCGTTCCGTGCTCTGCGATCAATCAAGGGCTGACGAAGGAGAGTCTCTACGGACCGTCAGTAGGAAAAGGCTTTTCAACTCTTACCCGTTCGATGTGAGGGGAGAAAACAGCAGGGAAGTATCTCTTCTCGGCTTTTTTAGGCAGCCTCAGAAATCTAGGAAATGTAGCTGAAATAATTCCCCCTTTAAAAGCCACGCTCGTGGGGGCCCGCTGTCGAAGTCCGACCGCCTCGGCGACGAGTCAGGAGGTGCCAGCCCGCCCCCTTCCAAGCGAACCTCCCCTCCGCCCGTCCACTTGCTAATTTGCTGAAAAGCTCCCACTGTATTTGCATGTTCTTCCATCCAATTTAGCCTGATCACAACTTAGAACAGGTGCAACTCCAGCAGGCGACCTGAGCAATCAGCCAGGTCCCGCCGTGGGGCGCGTGGGAATTCATTTAAAGGGGCTTTGCCCGCCTGCGGTTGGCACAAACCGTGCGGCCAGCCCACCCACACACAAGAGAGTGAGGCACGAGAACACACATCCGCCACGGTCGTCCCCATCGTCACCTTCCTTTAGCGGACACTGGGCACCCAGCCCCCCTGAGGGACTACAGGTGTACCTGCGTGAGCTTGGGCCCGAGGTCCCCGATGCCACTGCTGGCCACGAAGCCATGGCGCACATGCACCGGGCCACCCCACGGGCCCCGGGGCCACCGCCCTGACCCCACACCAGAGCATCAGCGGCAAGAACGTGGAAACTGCCGGCCCGCCCACCATTCCACCAGGGCCCCAGGGGACCCCATGTTGGCACCGAAGAAGAACCAGGATGGCCTGGAAGTTCAACCCACAGCCCCAAGCTGGCCACGGTCACACTTGGCACTGACACCTGCCTGTGAATCGACTGGTGGCACGGCCACAGCCCCCCGCTCGTGCTGCCCTGGGTTTCACCTTCACGGCGCCCCTCGCACTTCAGGCACCACAGCGACCGCCAGCTTCAGAGAGAGCCCGTCCACGGTGCCCTGCCCATCCCAGGACCCCAGCGCCCTCCTGCCACTCGTGCCCACCTGCCAGATGGGACCGCCCCCGATGGCGATGACAGTGATGGTGCTGAGGGTGATGACGACGGTGTTGGTGGTGACAGTGGTGACGATGTCGTTACAATTCACTGAGAACTTACCCTGAGCCGAGTAATAAACACGCCAGGTGTCGCATATCCTCTTTTAATCATGAAAACGATGATAAGACGGACATCATTAGACCCATTTTCCAGAAGACAAAGCTGAGACAGAGAACCAACAGCCACAGGACCCAGGCCCGTCTGCCCCAAAGCTCATGCCCCTCCCGCGGCCCCTGCCGAGCTGCGTGGAAAGAGGCCAGGACGTTGCCCTGAGGACCAAGAGAGGAGCACTCCCGGGGAAACACGGGTGGCTGCGAGGTGGCCCTCTGCCCCTGCCCTCCCAGCGCCCTGGCTCCCGGACTCCTGTGCAAGGACACTTCGTCCCCAGGTGCCCCTGACTCTTCGTCTGCAACCTCCGTGGAACTGTTCTATCTAGAGACTCCGCCCCCGTCCCCATTCCCAGGTGCACTCAGCTTCCTTCCTTTTTATGTTTATTGATTCCTAAGAGAGTGCCAGTGGGGGAGGGGCAGAGAGAGGGGCCAGAGGGTCCGAAGCGGGCTCTGCGCCCACCGCACAGAGCCGGACGCGGGGCTCGAACCCGCGAACCGCGAGATCATGACCTGAGCCGAAGTCGGACGCTCAGCTGACTGAGCCCCCCGGGCGCCCGTCAGCTTCCGTTTTTGAACTGACACATGCTCACCATAGAACGTCGTGCAAGTTCAGGGTGTAGGCAGCATTTCTTTGACAGGCTCACGCGGCGTCGTATGACCACACCATGGTGCCAGCTACCGCGTCCATGGCGTCACGTCATTTTTACGCTCTGGCGGTGAGAACAATTAAGATCCGGTCTCTCAGCAACTTTGGAGCTCGGAGCGCAGCGTTAATTGCGATCGCCGCGCGGTGCATCGGGTCCCCAGGGATTCCTTCTCCGCCGATGGCAAGTCTGTGCCCTCAAACGACACCCGCTCAGCTCTCAGCGGCTGCTGCTCCGGGACCCGCCTCCGCCCTGTGCCTTCAGCCCCCCAGGAGCCGTGGCGCTCCGAGTCGCCCCAGCGGGGCACGACTGCTGTCCCCTCCTGCCTCGCACGGGTGTCCCGGCTCTCTCCTCCCTATCTCGTGCCCTCGTCTGTTTGCTTTATCTGAAGAGGACAGGGAAGGCTTCAGGGGTCCGGGGCCCAGCGGCCGCAGCCCTCCCTAAGCCCCGGGGTATCGAGTCCAGGCGCAGGGCCCAGCTCTCAGCTCTCCCGCCACGGCCTCCCCACGCCCCCGCTGTGCGTCCCGCGGTCGTGAAGGGGGTCCAGCTGGTTAGACGTGAGGGGGGGCCCTGCAGGAAGTGCGCGAGGCCCCCCGCGGGGCCGAGGGGGAGTGGGGCTGTGCCACGGGGTGACGGCGCAGCCTGCAGAAGAGAGTGTCCCCCCCCAGACTCCTTATGCAACCCCAAACTGAGGCCCCACACCCTTAACCTCCTTCAAAAGCAAAGAAGCTAGAAAATCCCAGGGCCGTTGTCCGCTTCCCAGCACGAGTCCTGAGCCTGCCGGGCCCCGACGGCCGGGCACTCGGGGCCCGCCCCGCGTCCACCCTGCCCCACAGCTCACGGTAGTGTCACCCAGCGGGGCGAGTCCGTGTATCCAAGCCAGTTTGGGGGTGTCAGGTGCTCCCCAACCAACTGAGTGCTCCCAGGGCTCTACCCACAGGGCAGGGACCAGGAGGGGAGGCCTGGGCCCAAGAACCCACCGGGAAAGCTGCCGGCCGGGGTGGGGGGGGGGGGGTTCTCCGTGAGGGTCCCCGGAGGTACGCGGGGAGGGGGTTGTCACCTCAGCGAGACCCACCTGGGTGCGGCCGGGGAGCCCTTCGGGAACGGTGCTCCCCACTACCACCCCTATGTTTACCTGAGCCTTCGCTCCCCACCCCCACACGTGCTGTGAGGACAGACAGATCCCTGCGGAGAGAAGGCCCGCAGGCCCTTGGCCAGCAGGGACGAACAAAACAGCAGAGCCTGGCTTGAGAGCCAAGTCCTGCCGGGGCCCCGGGGCGACACCAGCTCTCAAGGCACACAGATGACTTTAAAAGGAAAATCCGCCCTCGTGCCCCAAACACAAACCTCTCCTGTTGGTATAATGTGAGCGGAGCGCACAAGGGGCAAGAGTGAGTTCCTGGAAAGCCCCTGGCAGAGACTCTCAAAGTTGAGCCCCGGTGCCCGAGGCAGGGGGAGTATCCCACAGGGCTGGGCTCCCTGCTTGGCTGTGAAAACAAAGGAAAGGGAGGGGGGGGGCTAGACCCCCCCCCGTGGTGGGCCGATGGTGGCCCCAGTGCCCCATGCCTCCCTGCACCCACGCTCTCTGCACTGTGAACCCCGTCTCCGCCATCAAGAGAAGCCGCCCTGACCCGGCCGGCGCTCGTGGCCCTGGGCTCACCATCCACGAGCCCTGTGACCAGAAGACACCCCAGGGACGGTGCCAGCTTCAAGCCTCGACTTTGAGAGACTCGAGCACTCGAGGCTCTCCCCCCGTCCCCACCTGGGCTGTGATGACACAGCCCGCCGGCCGCAGGAGGAAGAGACCTCGCGGGGCAGGCACCGGCAGAAGCACAGACACAGGCCGGCCTGACGGGACCCAGAGACACGGGGGAGCCCGGCCGAGCCCAGCACTGGCCAGAGGCGTCGCCGCACGACCTTGAAGAGTGACGTTCTCGAGCCCGTGACCCAAACCAGAGCTGCTGTTTACGGGGCCCTTACTGGGTGGTCAGAGAACAGCGAACTCCGGAACTAAGCAGTTTGGAAGGGGTGCCTGTTGGGGAGATCAGGACGGCGGGCTCGGGTTTCTTTTCTGTTTTGATGTTGATTTATGTTGATTTATGTTGAGAGAGAGAGCATGAGCGGGGGAAGGGGCAGAGAGAGAAAGAGGGAGACCCACAATCCAGAGCAGGCTCCAGGCTCTGAACTGTCAACGCAGAGCCCGACGCGCGGGCTCGATCCCACACACGGAGAGATCACGACCCGGGCCGAAACCAAGAGCCAGACGCTTAACCGGCCGAGCCACCCGGTTGAAGCCCTCCCCTCCGCCCGCACCCCTACAACCGTACAGGCTGCGTCCCCCCCCCCACGTGCCCCCTGAGGACTGAGGAGGCCCAATCACCCCACGTGACTCCAGGCTGGCACAGGGGCCCAACAGGTGCGCGTTGTCCCCCTCCCGCCGGAGGACACGGCCCCTTGCTCCGGAAGAGGCCGCGGAAATAAAGGGACGCACGGGAAGGCTGGCCGTGAGGTCAGACAGTGGTGACCAGAATGAAAGCCCTCGGCCCCAGTGTCAGCGACGAGCCTGTGACGAGCCACCGACTCCGAAGGCCCGTCAGCTCTGCGGCACGAGCCAGGCTACCCCGGTGGCGGCGTGCGGGGGCCTGGGGGGCCTGTCCCCCTCGACCCCAGGTCTTCCTAAGGCCTTGCTCTGTCTTTCCACACAGGCCCACCCACCCCTTCCTCCCCCACCTCCCTCCCTTCCCCCACAGAGCGTGTTCCAAAGACAGGGCGCCCCACCCCCCCAGGCCCAGGCCAGCCCAGGATGCAGCAAATGATCCATAAACCGCAGAGGAATGGACAGGTGAACCAGTGAACCCATGCACTGAACTGCCTCGGGCAGACGACACCGTGCACGACGGGGGCCGGGTCAGGTGACCAACACGCGCATCCCCCAGCCGACCACGCCCCGCGCTCCTCGAGCGCACGGAGCCTCTGTAGACAGACTCCGAACTCTGGGCTTCGCTTCAAGGGGGACCCGCCGGGCAGGGTCCGTGCAAGTAAAAGGCAGCGCGTGCCTGTGTCCACAGGAGCGGCGGCCCTCGTCTGGGCTGGGCTGAGGGGGCTGGGGACACAGCATGAGCCAGGCACTGTGCCACTGTCTCCTGTGCTGTGGACCATGAGTACCTACAGGGACACGGGGGCCCTAGGACGAGGGAAAGCACCGGAAGGGCTGTGAAAGGCGTGCCAGCTTCGCCCCTGGGGCAGGTGAGGGCACGGGTGAGCCCAGGATGGCCAAGCCTGGTCCCCAGACCTCCTGCACGTCTGTGCCCCTCCCTTTCTGGCCGAGGGAACCCCCCCCCCATCGGGTGGATCACCACGGACCTGCCCTGTTCTATCTGGTCCCCCAACAACCCCACCAGTCGGTGTCCGAGTTCACACTCGTGGCCAGAAAAGGCTGATTCTGAAGCAGCGACACACGTTGACCATGTGCCAGCCCCACGGGCGCCCAGGCTGGGCTGGTTTCGGGTGGCCTATCCAGGAGTGTCGGCATCCCAGGGCCACTCGGTGAGATGTGCCTGAGTCAGGGAGGGCCCCTTCCTCGGGGCGGGGTCACGACCTTACCTGGCTTGGGGGACCCAGGTGGACAGGAGTAATGAGTGGATGCAGGAAACCCGCCCACGCAGGGGTGCGCTGGGGGC
This sequence comes from Leopardus geoffroyi, assembly GCF_018350155.1. Lineage (NCBI taxonomy): Eukaryota > Metazoa > Chordata > Mammalia > Carnivora > Felidae > Leopardus > Leopardus geoffroyi. Next base: position 3,078,826 of record NC_059333.1, read on the forward strand.
CGGAAGCGAGGGAGGGGACCCGGGCCTGGGCTGGGTCCTGGCCTGCGGGTGCCACGCACGAACAAAGCAATAGGACAGGTGACTGCCCCCCCCCCACCTCCTGCCTCCTGCCCCCGCTGCGGGGTGGGGCTCCGGAGTCAGCCTCCCCCCACCCCACCCTGGCCCTGCCCGGCCCGTGGATGTGAGTAAACGGGACACAGATGACGCCCGCCGCCCGCGAAACCCTCTGGGGAAGGCCCTGCCTGCCCAGTCCAGACCCCTCCCCGCCTCCAGCGCTGCCGGAAAAGCAGGTTTGGGTGGCAGTGAGGAAATGCCCTGCGTCCCTGCCCCCTCCAGGCCCCGCCTCCCTCCCTGGCTTTCCTGTGACCCATGGTGCCTCGGTTTCAAGTGCTGCGAAATGGGTCCATCAGTCGGGCGTCTCTGAGAAGCAGCCAAGCCCCCGGTCACGTGCGTTACTCCCTCCCTGCTCCAAGCACCTGCTGCAGCTTTGTGAGCTCAGCGGCTCGTCCTGGCCTGTCCCCCAGCCCGTCCCAGACTGGAGCCGGTTCTGAAGGCGCACAGCTCAGGCGTTGAGATGCCCTGTGTCCCTCCCTCTGGGGCTCCGAGTCTGCATCTGCCCCGTTCAGGCACCCCTGGACCCCAGCCCTGCCTTCTTCTGCACTGGCCTGGGTGCCCTGGGGACCTCCAGACCGGCGGCAGGGAGCAGCTGGAGAACCTTAGAGATCCTGACACCCTGCTCGCAGGGAGAAGGGGCAGGGTCCCAACTCTGCCCGCAGCAAAGTGCCCACCATTGACCAGGCCCGGAGGGAGTTCATTGCAGCGGTTTGGATGGGCAGAGGGCCTTTCCCACACCCAGTTCAGGCGCTGGGGACCGGGCCGCACTGCTCTGCCCCGACAGGGCAGGCCCCGGGGCCCCGCCCTTCCGTCCAGGCTGACCCGCCAGGCGGTACCATGTGCCAGCCACCAGGGTCACCTAACACCAAGAGAAAGAACACAGTAGTTCAGGCGCATTTTATTGAACTTTAAAACGACGAAATTCATTGAACTCTCTGCTGTTTTTGATTTGTCACATTCAGACTCCGTTTCCACGCACAGATCAATGTCTGTTCACATGGGGTAACGATGCCCATTTCTGGGGCAGAGATCTGAGACCAGTGGGCACAGAGCCTCCCGGCCCCGCCCTGCAGTTTCGGGGGCCCCGCCCCAGATTCGGGAACTGCCCTGCTAGCTGCTTCAACAAACACAGCTGCAGGTCATTGGGAAGTTCAGCTCACAGGTGAGCTAGGGCGCTGCGGACAGACCTACACGACCGGGAGATCACCGTGGGTCTCAAGGGCTAGAATGAGCCGTCCGGGGCATCCCGACGGTCACCGAGTGGTCGTCACCCTCGGCCCTGGGCAACTCAGTTTGCTCACACTGGGCAGGACGGGTTAGCTCCCCCTTGGAAGAGGCGGCCACATCCTATGTCTGGCCTTGAGAAATATCTGGAAGGCAGGAACACCCTCCCCTACGCCTTCCCGCTCACCCCCAACTCCCGAAATCATCCTCCCCGGAATCAGACACACCCCTCAAGGACTTCCTGTCCTCAAACTACCTTTCTTTTTTCTCTCTCCCACCCAGACAATGTCCCACTCCCTCACACCTGCCTAACCCAGCAAAGTGTTAGGAAACATCAGTGGGTTCCTCTTCTAATTCAGACTCAAGAGTAAATGGTTGATGGGGCCTGCAGAACCTGACAATTAACCTAAGTGCCCCTCCAACGCATAGAGAATCGAGACAAAGCCTGCGCGTTAGAATCACCTGAGGGCGTTTCCAACATACCTGTGGAGGCCCGCTGGGACTATATCCAAGCGGAGGGGGACGCCCTGGGATCGGTAGTTTTATAAGCTCCCCAAGTGTTTAATGTCCAGCCAGAGCTGAGAACCACTGAGTTCAGGGGCAGTTCATGCAGCAGAGGGAGGAACAGAGGTTGGGAACTGTTCTTTCCACGGCGATCACCAGGACTTCTCAGCTTGATGCCCTGATGGCCACACTGCCTCTAATCGCCACCACACTCATTATTCATTCCACAGTATTCGTAGAGCACCTACTCAGTGCCAGCCTCCATCTGAGGCCCTGGAGGAGACAGCAGCGAGCGAGGCAGACCCAACTGCTGCCCCGGTGGGGCTTGTGGCGTGGGAGGGCCTGAGAGGCAGCCACGCCTTGACATGGGGTCCTCCGCCCAGGCAGGAGGGAGGGAGCCGTACAACCAGAGGGAACTGCGTGTGCAAAGGCCCTGGGGCAGGGAAGGAATGATCTGAGCTGAGGACAGGGGGGCACGTGGGGGTGCCTAGCTGGCCTGAGAACCAGCTTTCTTTCTCCTTGGAATCGGACGGCTTCCGAAGATGCTGGGTCCACTCACGTTGAGCAGGACTGGACGGTTCCTTGAACACTTTGACCGTACTTGCCGTGTTCCGGAAACTCTTCCGGGCACCTCTGTTGGGTCTGTCCTGGCCTCAAGATCTGACGGTGAGACTCTGGAGGACAAGTCTGGAGAGCGGGCGTTCCCCCACAGCACGACGTGGGTGCCCACGTGCCCACAAGGTATCCAGTGCGTGTTGTGGGAGCCCCTCCCTGGCTGGTGAGGAATCACTCCAGCTGCTGGGTGGGGACAGGCAATGGGAGGGTCAGGGTGAAAAGGCCCCACGAGGCCCGTGCCAGCATCCCATTTGACAGATGCGGAAACTGAGGCGAGAAGCCCAAAGCTCCAGGCTGGGACTTGGCTGGGACCCGCCGTCCCTGAAAGCAGGGCCCCGGCTCTCCCGCTTCGCCCCTGTCCTCACGGCAGGTGCCTCTGTGCCTGCCCACAGCCCCCCCCCTCGGACCAAAAGGACCAACAGCACAGACTGACCCAGCTCCAAACCACCCACGGTCCCCGTGGTGACAGGCCACAGATGAGGAGGCCCCGTGACAGCGGCTGGCCCGGCAGGGGGCGGGGGGTGGGGGCGGTGTAGGAGGGAGCCTGCGTCCCCTCATTCCCAACCCCCAAGAGGCACAAGGCTCAGCTGTGGGGGTGTCCTCCCAGGTCGGGCAGGGGAGAGAGGGGAAGCCCAGGCAGGAAATGAGGCTGTAGTGTGACCACTGTCCTCCCGGGTCACGAGGACCACGGAATCTGCTCATTCCACATGCTTCCCTCTCCCAGGATTCCCTCAGGACGGGGATGGGGGTGGGGACTTGCCGAGTGACGTCTCCAGCCCTGCAGCCCCTTCTTGGTCGGGGCTTTCCTAGCTGGCAGGGGCCAGGGCCACACCTGCCACCCCCACTGGGAGGGGCCTCGGGGATTTCTCTCCAAGCCCAGGGCTGAGTCATCCGGCCATCCCAGGTTCAGAGGAGAAAGGACCCAGCCAAACAAGCTGGGCCCACTCAGAAGGAGCCCCAGGACCCTGCCAGAGGCAGCAAGGACTCACCTCCCGTCTTAGCAGCCAGAAAGTTCCTCACCCCGTCCAAACCTCAGTTGCTGTCCATAAGGTGGGGCCGGTACGAGGACCTGCCTTGAGGGCTTGGACTTGAAAAGCATCCTTGCTGGGACCAAGCCAGAGGCTGGTCAGCCCAAGACCCCCAGTCCTCGCCCTGCCCGGCCCCACCCCACCTTCTGCCAGAAGATCACCAGTGTTGGGCAGTTGTGGGGGGTCCAGGCCCCGAAGCAGGGGTGCGTGAACTCCCCCACCCCCAGGCTCCTCCGCAGACGCCCCTCATCCCCGCCTCCCCTGCATGGTCTACGAAACCAGAGGCGCCAGGGTTTCGGGGCTGGAGGGGAGGGAGGGCCGATGGCTTCACCAAGGTCATCCCGGCAGACCTAACACAACAGACGTGGCTCAGAGGCCGTCCTCGCTCTTCAAGCGCCGCCCACTGCCGCGTCGCGTCCCTGGGGGGCGGTTGAAAGGTGGGTCGCGGCCCCTCACCTGCGGGACGGGCACCTGCGTGTGTAGAAGGTCCCCAGTGACCGCACGCACAGTGGCTGCTCTAGAAAGATCCCCCGGGGGAGCACGAAGCCGCTTCAGTTCAGAAGCGCAAGCCTGGGGCACCGAGGGTAAAGACGACCGACAGGACTTGGCGCATTCACGGCGGGACTTCAGGGGGCGCGGCTCCCAGACCGGGGGGGGGGGGGGAGAGGAAGGCAGACCCCCACCCCAGCGGTGGCCAGACACCAAGACAGGAGACAGCAAGCAGCCACGGGATCGTGAGGCCTCGGTGGCTGAGAAGCTGCCCCAATCCGCCCACGCCCGCGTCCGCATCCTGGCTCCTGTCACTCCTGCCCTGTGGCCGGGAGGTGCTTCTGGAAGCCCCCGGACCAGCACCTCAGAGCCTGGTCCGCTTATTGCCTCCGTCCAGGACAGCGCAGGGGCCCGGCCGTGTGATCCCCACCCCTGATCTCCGCACCTCGCCTGCCCCGGCCGACGGAGTGGGAGCCCGTGTCCCTGCTCCCTCGCGGTGGCCGGAGGCCTGGCGGGGCAGGGGCGGCTGAGCCTTGGGGGGTGCACCACTCACGCGGCCCTGTGCACTCAGCACGTCCGCCCGGGAACCTCCGCCGTGGAGAAGACGCAGCTCTGGGTGAGGACTCGCGGTTCCTTGGTTTCTAACGGGGACGTCCTCCTGCTCAGTGACTTACCCACCCCTTCAGGGGGGTGAGCTTCTCAGTTGGCCCTAAATCCCATGACTTAGCGAGAGGAGAGACGGGTATGTGAGCGCACCTGGTGTGGGCGAGCTGGGGGCGGGGTGGGGGGGTCCAGGCGATCTTGGCGGGAGGAGCCCTCAATGCCCAGCGGACTGGACAAGAAGGTGCCTGTGGCCCGGCGTCCCCCGCTCCCCCGCCTCGAGTGAGCAGGAGGGAAGCTGTCCCGGCCACACGTACGCTCACCGGGGTCCGAGTCCGCTCGGGCCACGGCGCCGGGCTCTGGTGGAGCAGCCCGGCAGGGTGCAGGCCAGGCGGGCCCGGGGGGCCCGGAGAAGGAGAGGGACATGCCCGGCGGGGTGGGGCCAGGCAGAGAACGGGATCGTGGGCAGCCTCAGCCCCTTGCCACTGGGGGCCACCCCGGTAGCCCTCCCCTCCGGTTCGAAACGTACAGCCACCCCTGCTGCCCTCCCCGGCCACCCCAAGTCACGGCCCAGCCACCGCAGCCACAGGGTCCCCGCAGCCGCGCTCCAGGAGCCGGGCTGCAGCGGCCCCGCACCCTATTCGGCCGAGAAGGCGGGCCGGGGCCTGGGGCCTGGAGGGAAACTTCTCCGCTGTCCCGCTGTCCTGCCGCAGGTCCCGGCCTGTTCCCTGAGCCTCCGCCGAGCCAGCCCCGCCACGCGACCCTGAACCTCGGGGCGGGAGGGGGGCAAGGTGTCTGAGGGTCACGTGGGTGCCAGTTCCCATAAACCCCCACCGTCCCCCCTGACTTCAGACCCTACAGCCACACGTGGACACACACTGCCACCGCTTCCCTGCTTGCCTCCTCTGCGTCGTCACCTGAAGGGGAGCAGCCCCCGTGGCCCACGTCCCGACTCGGGCGGCACCTGCCTGTCCTCTCTGATCCGACAAGGGCTGGCTGGGCGTGCCCTGCCCCGGGGTTCCCGGGGACCCAGAGCCCCCCTGGGCCCGCCCTGGCCCCTGTGGCCCCGCCGGCCTTCCCCCACCCTTCCCCCCGCCTTGGGGCCCCTGGCCCAGCCTTGGAGTCTAGGTGCCCTGAGCGAGGGTCCGGGTCCAAGACCTTCTTGGTGGCAGGACGGGGGCCAGAACCCGTGACTGAGGGGCGTCCACAGCGTCTCCTTGGAGCCCCTCGGGTGGTGGTGTCCTGGCCAGATCAGCACCTGCCCCTGGCGTCTGTTAATAGGTGAATCACTGATGGGCGCCAGAGACCGGCTCATCCGTGGGCGGGCAACCATGCGTTGCCATGGAAACGCCCAAAACAGAAACACAGGCCTCCAGCACTAGACTGCGGGCCCGGCCCCGGGCACGCCACGAGTGGACAACCCCCGTCTCAAGTGGCCCCCGGCAGGCGCGTCTCCATTCCAAACCCCAGAACCTGATGTGGAAAAAGAGTCCTTACAGACATGATCAAGGTAAGGAGCGAGACGACAGCACCCCGGATCACCCGGGGGGGCGGATGCCCAGTGTCCCCGCGAGAAGCGACGCAGACACACACCGGGAGAGACGGCCGTGTGACCATGGTGGCAGGGGCCGCAGTGACAGAACAGCCCCGGCCAGCTCTGGCCACAAGACACGGCCACGGGGCCCGGGGAACACGCTTGACCGTGGCTGCGGGACAGGCAGGCAAGAGAGTGAGGACGAGGAACGCAGGAGGAGGCCGCTGGCGCTCACATCCTGGGCGCCCCGGAGGCCGCGTCCTGGGGTTTTCTCCGCAGAGTCAGAAGAGCCACAGCCCCGGGTAGGTCCACACGAGCGAGCGGGGCGCCAACCCCCCCACCCCGCACAGGGCTGCAGAGACCCCCAGACCCCCCGTTAGAGGCGGCCTCCGGGGCCTGCGCTCCCGGCCATCACCATCGGAGAGCCCCTGAGGCCAGCGTGGGGCCTCCGAATTCTCACCGACGCGTGGGTGGAATTGGGGGGTAACCTGTCGCCCACCCAGGTCCTCCAGGTCTGATTGGTCTCCCCTCGATGGCGCCCCGTGCAGGTCACTAGTCGGGGACCAGCAAACCCACCCGTAAATGTTCCCCGGGCTCTGGAGAGGCCTGCGCTGGCTTTGGAAAGCTGTGCTTTTGAGGCAGATTATATATTTTTTTTATTGATCTCTTGCTCCCCGGGGGGGCGGGGGACGGGACACAGTGCTCACAGGCTCCAGGTGGCTGACAGCTCCACGGAATAAGGAGCCACCCCTGCTCCTCACAGCCGCTCCTTCCTGGTGACCTTGGGGTGCCCTTGAGCGCACCGCCCCCCCCCCCCCCCCCCCCCCCCGCCGATCTCCAGCATCCGAAGGCAATCAGGTGCCTCCAGCAGCACAAAGAAGATCACGGCTCCCCACAAGCACCTTGACATAAAAGGGTCTGCTGACCAGCGCGCAAGGGGGAGGCTGTTCCTCAAGGCGGAGAAACGGGTAGGAAGTGTCTTTGTGGGATTGTGTCTTTCAAGTTCAAGCACAAATCAGGCTCAGAGGGAAGCCAATGAAATGAGAGGCAGGAAACGAAGGCTGCGGGCTGCCCGTGGCTGCTGCAGGCGCGTGTTGTGTGTGCGCGTGGGTGTGCATAGGCGCGTGCCTTTGCGTCTGCGGGTACAGGTCTGTTCTGTGTGTGCACGTGTGACTGTGTCCACGCGTATCTCGTTCTGTTTTCACGACAGCAGCGTCCACGCAGGTTCCGGGCCCGCCCGCCTCCCGGGCCCCCGCAAACTAGGCCCGGATCCGGGAGGAAATCCCACAGCAGAGCCCCCCAGCCTGGTCACGCTGCAGCTGGGGAGCTGGGCCTGATGTGGGCCACACGGGAGCTGCGGCCTTTGGCCAGGCCACCCCCCACACACACACACACGGCCCGCAACCTGAGTGGGGCTTCCCCGTCCCCACCCCTTCCCACCCTGAAGGCCTGTGGGTATCAGGTGGGCGGGCCCGTCCTGCGGAGAAGAGGCAGGTCCCGGCTTCGCCCCCCAGCTCCTGGGCTCTGGTGTCGCCTTTTCCTTTCCCTCTGCGGTCTGGCCCGCATGCATGCGCCTCTGGGCCTCAGCACGCCCCCAGGCGGCCACATGCAGCATCTGGCCGGCAAGATCTGTGACCCGGTGACCCAGCCCCCTGTGTCAGGCTCCCTTTCCAAAGTCCTAGGGGCGGCCGCGGAGGCCGGGGAGGGCTGCTGCACTGCGTCATTCTGCGGGGGAGGAGACCCCGCCAGAGCCCCCAGGGACCCACGACACAGGGCTGACCTGCCAGCTGCAGACTTCTCCTTTTACAAATGATTTTACAAACAAGCCAAGGAAACAAAAACCGCTTATCGTAAAGAAATACCACTGGCTCCCAGTGCGGCCTTTCGTGTCTCCCCGTGCCAGTCTCCCAGGCTGGACACCGGTGCCCTGGGGTCAGGGTGGGGGCTCCCAAAGCTCCGTGGCGCCCAGCCCAGCCTGCTGGAGCCAGGCCCTCTGCAGAGGTGTGCTGCGGCTGGACGCCTGAAGGTGACCTTTGAGACAAGCGGTCTCGTGGCCACCGCCGGGCCTCTGCTGCCACCTGGTGGTGCATCTTGGAATTGCAGGCGGCCGTCTTGGGGCTGGACCGCCAGGGAGCATGCGGTCCCCCTCCCCGAGCGGGCACACTGTTAAGGACAGTGAGCTAATACTCAGAGGGGCTGACAAGCGTGCCCACAGCCACACAGCAGTTCGCCCACAGAACAGGTCCCGCCTGGTTTCCTCGGTGCCTCCTGATTTATAAGTGGGTGACGCCCACTGTGCAGGGTTCAGAGTCCAGCCACCACGGGCTGGGCCACCCAAACAACAGTCCTGGGGCCGGACGTCCCCGATCCAGGCGTGGGCGGGACTGGTTCCTCCTGAGGCCTGTCTCCTGGTCGTGTAGATACCGTCCTCCCCTGTGTGCTCACGCGCTCGTCCCACTGGGTGTCTCTGTGCCCCGAGCTCTTCTCACAGGGACACCAGTCACTCAGGAGCAGGGCCCTCGCCAGTGACCTCACTTACCTTAATCACCTCGTTCAAGGCCTGATCTCCAAAGACAGCCACGCTCTGAGGTGCTGGGGGCTAGGGTTCCAACATGGGAATTCGGGGGACACGGCCCAGCCCGTGACGAGCCTTCAGCAAGCTCTGCGGTGAACCCGAGGCCATCGGCACCTGACGCCTCGGCCCCGACGGCAGCCGGGCTCGCTGGGGAAAAGCACGGGCGTCCGCCGAGGACAGCCAGCCTGGGGCGGAACCGCGGGGAGGAGGGAGCTTCAGACAGTCCGGTTTTCCAAAGCATCTGGCTCCACCCCCAAGTGTAGACGCCATCTCCGCCACCTACCACAGGGCACCCCACGTTTCTCACAAATGTGGAACAAGTGGCAGGACAGCGTGGGCGGCTTCTTGTCGGGAGTCGCAGGGCAGGAGGGCGGGAGGGTCGGAGGGCCTCCCGCTGGCACAAGGACTCTGCTTCAGGTGGAGCTGAGCCGGAGGGATAGAGGTACCTCGTGTGCGCGTGTGTGCACACGTGTGTGTGCGTGTGCACGACTGTGTGTGTGTGTGAGTGTGCACACGTGTGCCAGTGCGTGTGTGCACGTGTGGGTGTGTGCATGTGCCTCCGTATGTGCATGTGCGCGCAACTGTGTGGGTGTGTACACCTGTGTCTGAGTGTGTGTACACACGTGTGTGGGTGTGTGCACGACTGTGTGGGTGAGTTGCACACGTGTGCCAGTGCGTGTGTGCACGTGTGTGGGTGTGTGCATGTGCCTCCGTATGTGCATGTGCGTGCAACTGTGTGGGTGTGTACACCTGTGTCTGAGTGTGTGTGCGCACGTGTGTGGGTGTGCAATGTGTGTGCGTGTGCACACCTGTGTGGGTGAGTGTGCCAGTGTGTGCATGCAGGCACTGTGCGGGTGTGTGCATGTGTCTGAGTGTGTGCATTGCGGGCACCTGTGTGGGTGCATACGTGTGTGTCTGAGTGTGTGTGTGTGTGTGTGTGTGTGTGTTGAACAGGGACCACTTCACAGGAGATTCTCCTTTGTGTCCACCTTCTTGGAGGAGTATGGGAGCCACCCCGAGGACCGTGTCCCAGCCCCCACTCCCCCGTGACGCAGCCTAACACCGGCAGTGCCCATCAGGACATGGCACCTGCTCGCCGTCCACTCCCAGAGACGCACCTGACCCTCCCCGCGGTCACTGCAGCCTCGGGGCCCCTCCCCCAGGGAGGCTGGGGGCCTCTGGGCCTCGTGCCCACCCCCCCACTGCCAGGGCGGGCAGGGAGACAGCCGTCCACACGGGGTGGGGGAGGCTGCCCAGGACGCTGTGCCCTGGTCACCAGAAGCTCCCCGAGGGCGCCCGTGCCCACTCCAATGAGGAGGGGCAGTGAGCGGGGGCGCCCCCACACGCAGAGGTGCACAAGTTCGGACCACACCTGACCACCCTTCCTCACCCCTCGGGGAGCATCGGGGCCAGGGTCCTTCAAGTGCGGCCCCCAGGGAGCCAGGACACAATCCCCCCCGAGGAGGAGAGCGGCAAGATGGCACTGCCCCACCGGGCACCCTGGGTCCCACAGAGAAGGGGGTCCTGATTCTCTCCACACCCCCACCTCCCCCTCCCTCGGTGCTCTCCACACGAACCCCCTCCTCCCTACCAAGCAGGGGTCCGGGAGACACTGGGGAGTGGGAGCCAGGAAGTGACCAGGACGCCTGGAGGCGGACGGGGTGGACCCTGCCCCCTTCCCACCCGTCAGTTCCACCCCTGCACCCATGCCACAGGTCATGCGGCCCCGCACACCCCCCCAGGGGAGACAGCACGACCACCAGCCAGCAAATTGCTTGTGTCACCTGCTCTTTATTGACTGCCACGGGCTGCATTCTCATGGGTGGTTGGGTGCCCCGGGAGAGGTGCTACATAGAGGAAGGATGGGGGGAACGCGGTCGGGGAGAGGCTGCCGAGGGCCCAGGCGCACGGGAGGCTCCGCCAGACGGACCTCGGAGCACCCGGGGAACGAGGGCAGGACGCGCAGCCGGGCCGTGACACGGGCGCCTGCCGCCCAGGGTCAAGGTGTGCCTGGCTGGCCCTGGGGACCCAGAGGTCGTCCCGAGGTGGCCTCCTCTGGGAGCACGGCGCCGCCGTGTCAGGAAGCGGGGGAGGCGATCACGTCCACCGGGCGGCCAGTGTTGGGATCGGGGCGGCCCCGAGGCCGGGACACCGCGGGCGGAAGCCCCAAGCCCTCCAGGCTACCCTCCCCAAACCCTCGCTCCCTCAGAGGAAAGGAAAAGGAAATGGAAAGAAGGAAAGCAAATGGAGACCAGCACCCCACTTTCTAGGGCTCCCCCAGACCGAGGGGCCGTGGGGGCAGCAGCGGTGGCAGCCGAGGCCGAGGCCGAGCTTAGGACGAGGGCGCAGAGCTGGGCTTCTCCTCCCGCGACACGGGGATGGCTCTCTCACTGTGGCCAGCATCCACGCCAGACGGGACCTTGGGGCCAGAGAAGGTCAGCATGCCATCCGCGGACAGGGAGCAGGAGAGCGCCGACTGGTCCACGTTGGAAGGCAGACGGTAACGGCGGTGGAACTCACGGGAGATGTAGCCATGGTCGTCCTGGGCGGGGGACGGGGAAGGGCACGGTCAGAGACGCCAGGGCCGGGGGTGCCGTGGGCCTGACACGGGGAAGGCCCTCCCGGAACCTCACGGAGGCCAAACCCGCCACACTCACACAATGCAGTGGGAGCCGGAAGGCCACGTCGAGAGCTCCTGCTGAGGCTGCCCCCCCCCCCCCGCCGGCCTCCCCGCCTCCCCGCCTCCCTGCACAGCCTGGGGCCATTCACGGGCATGGAGCTGGTTCATCAGACCCGTTTCGCTCCAGAATCGCGTGAATGGCTGTCCTAGTCCTGCACGTGGACCACATTTGGCCTTCACCCCACAGGCTCAGGGTGCCTGCTTTCCACCCAGCGGGGCCTGAGCAAAAGAACTCTCCCCTTGGCGGGACAGCTTGGTCCCAGCCCCTGGGCCCGATTTCTTTCTCCACGCTGAAACAAGTCACTTGGGCCACAGCGCCGTACGTGGGGGGCAGGAGACACGGAGTCAGGGGTTCGCGCACACGCACGCACGCACACAACTGCTCCGACCATTGAGAGGAAACCCTGGTCTCTGACCCTGGTCTCTGCCAGGTGAGCAGCCACCCCACCCTGAACCAGCTGTGGGGCCACCGATCTCCCTGAGCCGGGCTCTGCCACCCGCCGGCTCCCGATAACGGGGGGCGCCGATGACAAAGGGCCATCGAGAGGTGAACGTGTGAACACACAAGCGTTTGGGGCATCGATGGCCGCCGGCCGCACTGCAGGGCTCGCCCGCCACAGTTAGGTTTCCATGGAACCCACGTCGGCTCAGAGCTCCCCCCCCCGCCCCCCCTCCCCCCCCCCCCCCCCCCCAGTGCCCGGAGCTTCCCGGGATCCTCCCTGCTCCGACCCCATCCCCGGCGCGGCTCGGAAGGAGCCAGGGGCAGCCGGGCGGTACCCGGGCGGGGGTCCCTGCAGACCCCTCACCTGCCAGGGCTCAGGAGCGACCTCCCTGTCGCTGGGAGGAGGCTTGCTTGTGCGCTCCGGGACAAGCGGGCGTGTGGGGGCACAGTCCCCCTCCCTCCTGGGGCGCAGGGTCCCCGGGAGGCGGGGGCCCCTCAGACCCACCTGCCTCTCGTTGTGCTTGCCGTGGATCTCCACAAAGTCCTCCAGCACTTTCACGGTGAGGTCCTCCGGGGAGAAGTGCTTCACGTCCAGGAAGATGACGAACTTGTCCCGGTCGGAGCGGACCTGAAACCCAGACGCTCCCGTGGGCCTCTGCGGTTCGTGCGGGGCTGGCCGGAGCCGGTCCCCCGGCCGTCAGCACAGAAACGCCTTCCACGCGTACAGGGCACGGAGTCCCGGGGACCCCTGACTCGGGATCGCGTGGACCCTCGGCCTCAAGACCGTGTGTCTGCTGATGCCTAGCTGGTGATGAGCTGAGAGGCTGGTCGTGGTTGGCGGGCAGGTTACGGGTTAGGAGGCTGGTTACGGGTCGCCTGGCTGGCGGGTCAGGGGTTGGCTGACTCGTTGGACCCAGCACATTGAATAAAGCCACAGCCCTCGGCTTCCCTGGTTTCTCCATAAACAGCCCGGGGCCTGACTTCTCCCACGGGCGTCATGTACCCGACGGCCTTGCCGGGCTCACTGCTCAACCTGCTTCCCTCTCCCCTGCGCTGACGGCGCTCCCCGGGGACAATCAGCAAGGCTGTTTTTGCTTCTGAGGGCGCCGCATCAGCCCCGGGCAGGCCTCTGCTTTTAGGCAGTGAGGGAGACCCAGCCCCTTGAGACCCCGGGACCCTGGGGTCCACCGCAGGGGCTCGGGGAGGGAAGGCCAGCGGTCGCTTCCCTTTGGGCCTGGCCCCGGGCAGGGAACAGACCACACCCTGCGGCTGTGCTGGCCGTCCTGGGGGAGGGGCCCTCCTGGGGACCCGGGGCGGCACAGAGCACCCGCCCAGGCTTCCTGCCGGAAGGGAAGGGTGGACAGCCCGGAGCACAGAGCCCACACCGGCCGTCACTGGCCGCGGTGGGCCGGCTCGCGGGGCCGCCATCGTGTGGCTGGCGACCACAAAGCACGCGTGGGTCACGGGCTGATGGAGGACGAGACGGGGCTGGGCTCCGGCTCCCTCTCCAGACCCCTCCTCGGAGGCCCGAGGCGAAAGCAGCTCCACACGGAGCACCGTGCTCCCCCTGCTCCTCCAGCCGCGGCCAGCGGATGAAAGCAGCCCCCCGGCCAGGTCTTACCTCGGAGATGCCGGAGTCCAGCACGGTGCGGAACAGGGACTGGCGGTAATAGGGGCTGATGGTGGAGGACAGGAAGGGCAGCAGGTCGTACTCGAAGAGACCCTCGCCGAAAAACTGGTCAAACAGCCGGCTGGGGTAGAAGGGGCCCAGCGCACGTTTGAACCAGGGGTGCTGGATGGCGATGTCCATGGCGGGCGTCGGCGATGCAGGGACCCGGGGCTGGTGGGGAGTCGGGCAGGGGCCTCTGGGCAGTGCGGTGGAGAACTGGGAGGCGAGCCCTCCTTATATACGCCGGCGACAGAATAGAAGCATTAGGGGGATTTGTCTGGAAAGTGTGAGCTCAGGAGGAAGGCTGCCGGGTCAGCAGAAACGTGGCCTGGGCTGAGCGCCCGCCACTCCCAGCCCCGGGCACTGAGGCCCTGACCCGCGCGGAGCCCTGGACTCCAGGAGCCGCCCTGTGGCTCTGTCCCCACACTCACCTGGGGGACGGTGAGGACTCATCTCCCACTACTGCGTCGGGGACGCCTCCCGCTTACGTGGCCTGGGTGATCCCACGGCCACCCCGTGAGTGGGGGCTCATACCCACTTCACGGACAAGGCGTGGGCTCAGAGGCCACGTACATGATCCCCAAATCTCACACCTACTGCGGGGAGAGTACATCACTTTTCAAAACAGAATTACCTCTGTTGCTTCTTTCTGATTACAAAACGTATACATGGTCGTAGAAATCTCAAGAAAGACAGAAAATACCAGGAAGAAACTAAAAAGTGCCTGTAATTTCCGGGTCCCCCCCCGGTGGCGCGGGGGGGGGGGGGCGTGGTGACGCGGGGTCTGTGTGTGTCCAGATAGGGAGGCAGGTTTGGTTTTACAAGGGTGGGAACCCTGTGCCCTGGGCTCCTCTCCGCGGACATCGTCCCTTTGAACTTCTCGCTGTGACAAGGCCGCGCGTCGGGGCTGTCGTCCGCCAGGCCTGGGGACGGTTTCGCTCCTCCCGCTGTGGCCCTGGCTGGCTGTTGCTCAGAGGGGACCAGCCCCCCAGAACAGGGCCCTCCCACGCCCCCATGTTTAAGGTGTTTGCTGCCCCTCAGCAGTTCGGCCTCCCGGGAGCCCTGTAGTAACGTGCGGCCACTGCAGGGCAGGGAAGAGCCCGCTCCCGGCCCCTCCCGAGCCAGCTCCTCGCTGCACAGTCTGGACCCGAGAAGCTCATTTGTCCTTGTACCTCTGCTTCCCAGCACAGCCTCTCACCCGTGTGCACAGGGGCCACGGAAGGGCAATTACCCGGCACTTAAGGAGGGTTGTGTCGGACACAACTGAGACGGCCTAGGCGTCGAACATGGGGACTTCAGAGCGTCCCTCGCGCAGCTCCTTCCTGACCAGCCGTGTCCCGTGTCAGAGCCTTCCTCCCCCCACTTCTCGGCACCTGCTGTGCGCATGGCCCCAGACCGGTGGTAAAGGGCCCTGAAAAACCTGGAAAGGCCAACCTGTGCCCTGCAAGGATGATTCGAGGGAGCAATTCCCCTGGTGTCGGGCAACAAAGACCAAATTAGGGGGGAGATCATCAATGCTTCGGGGGGCGGAGGGCCCCCTCCCTGCCCCAGGCCCGCTCTGGGCCACCCTCTGCCGGTCTCCTTGCGGCCACCCTACACGGCATCTAAGTCTCCATACCCGCTCCCCACCCCCGCAACTGTGGAAACCAGAGAAGTGGAGTCTAGAAGGGCGGGCTGCGTGCCCAGTCACTCGGCTCGGAGGAAGGGGAGGGGGTTTCACTTCAGGCCACTCGCCCGGCCGGGCCGCTGGGTGGGGGTGGTGGGTGGCCCCACACAGCGCTGGCTGACTCCTCCCGGTGCCACGAGTGTCCCTCCGGCTGAGTCCTCCGTGGGCGGTGGGGGGGGGGGTGGGGGGACCAGCAGGGCCAGGCGGGTGGGCAGTGGTTTGACAAGGAAGGAACAGTGGAGCTTCCAACATATCTGCCTTCATTCAAATGTTGGTATTTTGTTCGTCGCTGATTTTGTGCATTCGTTTTGATTTTTTAAAACATCGCGTTAAGAAATGATTCATCCCAATGACCCTGTTTCTGGTGCCCCCCTGACCCTCTCGCCCAGGGGAGGGCCTCGCTCTCCTCACCCAGCCCGTGGCTCCCGTGGGGTCGGTGGAAACTTCTGCACCTGCAGGCAGAGATAGAGGCAGTGGCGTCTGAGCACAGCCCCGTCCCCTGGGCCACGCGGCGCAGGGAGGCTGAGGGTCCCCCAAGACCCTTCAGACTCGCGCGGGTGCCCGGGCGCACACACGCCTTGCACAACTGCGCCTTCCAGGGTCTGGAATCCCGTGCGCGGCAGCCGACGGGAGCAGAGACCTCCATGGGGCACGGGACGCAGAGCCGGCCGGGCCCCTAGCGGTGGCCTTCGGCGTGAGGCGGCACCGAGGCTTTGGGATCGGAAGCGACGAGGACCAGCCGTGTCGCGCACGTGTGTGCAAATTCACCCTCGCCTCACCCTCCCCCCCCCCCCCCGCCTCGGCACAGCCCCTCAGGAACCCAGATTCTGGGAAAAGAGGACCCTTTTATTCTGGGCCTGGAGTCCTCCTTGGGTGACCCTGAAGAGGTCGCTTCCAAGCCTCAGTGGTGACAGGAGCCGTTGGCCATGCACTGAGGACCCAAGGAGGGGACGTGCACACACCCAGGGACAGGCTGCCTGTCCCCGCCTGGGCCTCGGGCTGCAGGCTCCGGGCCGTGAGACAGGCATGCACGAAAACCAGCCCAGGAACCCCTGGTCCCCCGGCCGGCGGCGCTGGCGTTGGCCGTGGAGCCGGTTTCTGAGGTCGCAAACTGGTCAGGCTCCCAGGGGCCGGTTCCTGCCTCCGACCTCTGCGGTTGGACGTATCTCCGTGCCTCAACAGAAGAGTCCACATCAGCCGTGATCGCCCACACGAAGACTCAGACCTGGAGTTATTTCGGTCGTTGGGCCTCTGCCGGTGCCCTCGCCGCCTGGTTAAAAGGCACAGTGAAGGGGCGCCTGGGTGGCGCAGTCGGTTAAGCGTCCGACTTCAGCCAGGTCACGATCTCGCGGTCCGTGAGTTCGAGCCCGCGTCGGGCTCTGGGCTGATGGCTCAGAGCCTGGAGCCTGCTTCCGATGCTGTGCCTCCCTCTCTCTCTGCCCCTCCCCCGTTCATGCTCTGTCTCTCTCTGTCCCAAAAATAAAATAAAATAAAATAAAAAGTTGAAAAAAAAAATTTTTAAAAGGCACAGTGAAAACCTACCGCGAACCGTGAGGCGAACCGTTTCCCAGCAGGTGTTACTTCCTTCGCACGTTAAGTGTTTCCCTGAATTTGAGTTGTAGCTTTAAGGTTGAAATACAGTCTTCATTTTTATTGTTAAATGTTTGTTTTAAAGAACACATCAGCCAAGGCATGGTTCCCCATGCGAAGGGAGTGTTCCCAAAGGGCCCTGCTCTGGGTCTCCAGGCCTCTGGCCTTGGGCTCTTCTGGGCTATTTTCCAGCATCCCAGAAGTTTCTCGCAGCTCTACAAGAGTGAACTGGACCCCACCGCTGTCCGAGGCAGACCTGACACCCACCCACCCCAAGATGCTCTCTGTAAAGACCTCGGGTCGACGTCACGCTCCAGGGTAGGCGCCGGACCTCAGCCCTGCCTCTGACCTCCAAGGCTGCAGCCGGCCAGGTCACCAGAGACGGGGCACGCGGCGAGAGTCCGCTCCAGGATGCGGGAGGAGCAAGATGTCCTTCTTCCTGTACCTCCCAGCGGGTGGGGGCAGGGGCCATCTGGGGCGGTGGCCCCAGGCCCCAGGAGCCCTGAGCTCCGGCCCTGACAGCACCTGTGAGGACAGTGCGGCCCCCAGCGCCCTCGATGCCCGCAGCCCCTCTCTTCTGTCCTTTCCACACTTCCCACACCCAGAAACCGGCTTTTAATGATGAGACACTCTTGCAAAAAGTTCTCTGCAAACCCAGCTTTTTAACAGAGGACTGGACTCTGCTTTTTATTTTAAATAACATTTTTATCATAAGAGCGATACATTGCCATCGCGAAGGATTCGGGCAGATCAGAAAAATCTAAAGGTGGGGGACGAACCCATCATCCTACCAGACCCTGAGTATTTATGGAGAGGAAAACTGTAGGTCTCCCGCGTCCTGCTGAGGGGCTGGTGCCCAGCGGCTTGGGAGCCAACCGGAAGCCATTCCCAAAAGATGAGCCACCAGTCCAATAACGTACTCAAGGGGTGTGAGGAGGGGCCAGCTCAGGGCCCCGGGAGGTCAGGGTCCTGGGTGCCAGACGCCAGACACAGCCACGGGTCCTCACTGTGACAAAGACACCCCCGCCTCCGATGGGGGCAGAGACGCCTGCTGCCTTCACGCTGGGCGGTGAGTCGGATCGCCCCCGGTCGTGCCCAGCCACCAGGCCTTGGACTCCCGCCCTGTGCAAGTCCCTACTGACCAAGGCAGGCTGTGCCCTGACGTTTCCGTCCCTCTGGCCCGTCCTGGAGACCCCAGCAGAGTTCTGCCCAGCCATGGCACCTGTAAGGCCACCTCCAGGACAGAGAAGAACCCAGGAAGTGCACGGGTGTCTCGCTCTGACATCTGGGCCAGGTCTGTGCAGGGCAATGGCAGGGGGGAGGGGAGGCCCAGGCCCCAGGTTCGCTGGGGAGGGACCAGGGCAGGCGGCCGTCCCTCCTCCCGGGGGACTGTGTGAGGCTGGTGAACGTGGGCCTCCAGTGTGGCCACTCTTTACTCGCCATCTCTCAGCCCTGCCCACAGCTCCCCAAACCCGGCTTTCTGGAGAGTCACTGTCCCCCTCCACCTTGAACGGGACCGAGACTCTGGAGAGAACGTGACTGGCCCCGAGGCCGTCCCCTGCCCCAGCGACCAGGGCCCACCTTGGCCTGAGAGGCAGGCAAGGTTGCCACGGGGTGGGGAGGAGTCTGCAAAGGCGGGGGGTGGGGGGGGGGCAGCCAGCCGAGGACGTCAGAAGGTGACTGCGAGGCCCCCACCCGGGGCTCAGCCCTCGGCACACTCGGGGGCAGCCGCCGCTGGTGTCCAGCCTGTCAGTGAGCAGACGGCCGCCCGGCTGCACAGATACGGTGGCCCCCGGGCAGGCTGGCTCCAGCGAGGCCCCAGCTGGCCCTGCCGGGAGCCCAGCACCTCCCGTTCCGCCCGGGATGGCCCGTTGGCTGGGCCCACATCGCAGGTTAAAGAAAAAAGGAAACAACGTCCTAACACTCAAAGAAAAAAAGTCCGTCTCTCCTCAAGCCAAGGAAAGAAATGGGCCCGCAGATGATTCCGCTTACGTCAACAGGCCTGCTGAGGTCCTGTCACTCCCGTGCGAGGCACGGAGGCGGCCCCCACAGTCAAGGCAAACCACTGCCCACGTGGAACCCGCGTCCTGCAGGCGTGGAGAACTGAGGCATCGTGGGAGGGGCTCCCTAGGGTGGGCGGTGAGCTGGAGGCCGAGGGGCGGGCATGCCTTGAGTGCCTGACGCCGAGGGCTCTGGGCTGGAAAGGGCACAGGGCTGAAGGAGTCCGTGGGGCAGGGGAGCGGGACCATGCATGTCAGGGTGGGCCTTGGGGAGGCCCTGCACGCGCCTGTGTCTGTGTGTGTGTGTGTGTGTGTGTGTTTGGGGGAGCGGGAGCTACAGTTCCTGAGATCATCTTTCTCTGCTATCTAAGCACATCAGGACGTGGCAGGAGCTTCCGTCAGACCCTGGCAGAGCCCCCATGGGCAGGAGCCGGCCTGCGGGCGCCCGTCCCGGGGGTGCTGGGGGCGTGGGGGGCGGGGGGCGGGGTGTGCTGTCCTCTGCGCATTGTTCCCAGGAGGCCGGCTTAGGTTTAAGCCCGTTCTCAGCGATTTGCATTCCGCTGCATTCGCGCTAAATGCCAGCCCTCCTCACACAAAGGCTGGTATGTGCTTCATCCACAGGATTCCCAAAAGGCTGGCAGGTCGCCCGAGCGCACGCCAAGCCCTGGCACCCCGATTTTCCGCTCCAGGGACCGGCGGGCCGCGCCCACAGATGCACGCCATGCGGGCCTGGGGCTCTGCTGTGCGTCCGCGGCTCGCACCTGGGCTGAGCCCCAGGCTCTCCACCAGGTCAAGGTGGGTGCGTGTGGGCAACCCACGACCCCGTCGCCGCGGGAGGACGCTGCGGGGTCCTCCAAACGCCGCGCGACAGGGACTCAGACAGGGTCCTGTCACAGCAGGTTGTGTTAGGCCTCAGACAAGGGGGCCCCATCCGCTCACCAACACTTGGCATTTTCAGCCACTTTTTCCCGGGGAAAAGTATTTATTCTCATGACAAAATTTCTCCTACGTTCTCTCAGCGAGCGGCCGTGTCCACGTCAGCCAGAGCTGGCAATTCATGGAAGTTTCTGCCCTGTTCGCTCGTCTCCCTTTCTTTCCTTTGCCGAGGATTTCAAAGCAGAGCCCAGCCCTCCCGGGGGGCCGTCTCGTGCTCCGTGCTTCTCTGGGAAGAACGGGCCCTTCCTTGTAGAGGCACAAACCCCGTTCTGTCTGTGACCGCGTCGGTCACCATTTCGTGCCATCCTCCAAAGCCTGGTCCCCGACTAAACACCCCCGATTGTCTCACTGCTGATTTGTTCCCACCAAGACCCACACCCAAAAAAGATGCAGACGTCCTTTTTCTGAAGCGCTTTCTGCATTATTCCAACGGTCACGGGTGCTTTTCTGTTAAAAGGTGACCCATGGGAACAGGCTGTCCAATGTCAGACGGCCCTCCAGGCTGGAGCTAACCCAGCTGGGTCTCAGCCCCACTTCTCAGAAAAGAGCTTGGGGCAACGCACGGGCTGGACACCCTGCCCGGGGGGGAGTCCCAGGGAGACCAAAGTGAGGGGTAAAAAAAAAACAACGCAGCAAACATGGTACAAATAGTATAGGACGGAGAGGACACAAGAGCCAGCATGACGTGCCGTGACACTTCCCACAGCCCCAGCAGGTGAACCGCGGGAAGGCGATTTCACTGCTGGCTCCTGGCTCCCGCCGCCCACCCCCGCAGCCACGGGAGAAGCACAGCCCCCGGGGGTGGCACCGGGCAGCCTGAGGGGTGCCTGAGGGCGGTGCCCCAAAGCCCCCACCATGCGGGGGGGGCCCCCACACCCCCGCGCCAGCCTGCCTCCCTCCGTCTTAGAGGATGGGCCCTGAGCTCAGTTTGCTAGTCCCATTCAGAGTGTTGCCTGTGTGTAACTGCTCTTTCTTGATCTGTCCTTACCTGGTTTTCATATCGGAGTTGCGAGGTGTGTTTGCCTCCCAAAACGGGGTGGGGGGGGGCATGCCTTCCGTTTTCCTTTTCTGTGAAATGGAAACCATTGCTCGTTTAGTGAAACACCTGTGATGTTTTCTATTTGGGGACATGTTTTCTACTGGTCCCATTTTCTTTTTAATTTTTTTTTTTAACATTTATTTATTTTTGAGACAGAGAGAGACAGAGCATGAATGGGGGAGGGTCAGAGAGAGAGGGAGACACAGAATCCGAAACAGGCTCCAGGCTCTGAGCAGTCAGCCCAGAGCCTGACGCGGGGCTCGAACTCGCAGGCCGCGAGATCATGACCCGAGCCGAAGTCGGACGCTTAACCGACTGAGCCACCCAGGCGCCCCTACTGGTCCCATTTTCTTAGTGGTTACAGGACTTCTGATTTCCCATTTGTCCCTGAGGCGATGGCTAGCTGCAGCATCCCTCCCGCTGTAGCTCAGTTTCTGCACGGTACCGACCTACCTTGTGGGCTTTGAGCTCTGCACAGCACCGGGAGCACTCAGAGCACTGGGAGCACTGAGAGCACCGAGAGCATTGAGAGCACCGGAGCATTGGGAGCACTGAGAGCACAGGGAGCACCGAGAGCACAGGGAGCACCGAGAGCACCAGGAGCATTGGGAGCACTGGGAGCACTGAGAGCACAAGACATCCTCACGCACTCTCTTCCACTCTGACTGTTGTTTACTTACAACTCTGGCCTTTTCCCTTGATTCATCTCGGGGGCTTATCAATCTTACTAGATTTTTCAACACTTGATTCTCGGCTCTGTTGGTCCCCTCTAGGGTATATTGCTCTGTGTTTTATTCATTTCTGGGTTTTTTTTTTTTTAATGCTTATTGATTTTTGAGAGAGAGAGACAGAGTGCAAGCAGGGGAGGGGCAGAGAGAGAGGGCGACACAGAATCTGAAGCAGGGTCCAGGCTCCCAGCTGTCAGCACAGAGCCCGACGCGGGCCTCGAACCCACGAACTGTGAGATCGTGACCTGAGCCAAAGTCAGACGCTTAACCGACTGAGCCACCCAGACACCCCCATGTTTCAATAATTTCTGCTCATATTCCTATGTTCTTGCTTCTATGTTTTGTGGATTCATCCTACCATCATTTTTTTATGTGGTTACTCAGCTAGTTAGTCTCCACCATTCTCGCCTCTCTCGTAAGCATCTGGGGGGCAAGTCCTCCCCCATCCCTGAGCTGCAGCTCACAGGGTTCGGTGATGAGTCAGCCCCACCCCCCACCCCCCACCCCCCGCCAGGAGCCCACCCCACTGCCTGGCTCAGAATGGCTCAGAACATTTCACACGCAAACACGGGTCAAAGCAGCACAGACGAGGCTGTGGTTAGACACTGGGGCTCGACTGAATGTTCATGTGTGGGTTTCTCTCTACCCCCACCCTGACCCAAAACTGGTTCGAGGCAGATAATGAGGACTCGAGCCTGTGTGACTAAGAATTCTCAGGAAGGGAGAAGGCCTTTGGGACGAGCAGCCGTGGAGGTGAACTTAGCCCCAGCCTCCACGGGGCGGAGTCTGGTGGGTGAAGAACACGAACGCACACAGCCTAACAACAACAAAGCTTTACGAGCCCCCCGTCATTGTCCCGGGGATGTGCTAAGAGTCTTGCGTGAATGGACTCACTGACTCGTCACAAAAACTCTGAGGTCAGAGCAGTCGTGATCCCGGCGGCCGGGGGACGGCAGCCAGGGCGTGCGTGGGGGAACAGACAGCCCGTGCAACCCCCAGGCAGTGGAGGCAGGGCAGAGCCCAGCCCACCCTCTCCAGGCTCAGTGTCAAGTGCCTTCCTTTGCTTTTCTGGATAAATCACGCCTCACCATCCATCGTCACCATCAGACGTCCAGACCCCTCACCCATCCCAACTTTTGCTTAAACTTCTCGGACTTTTCGGTGGACGATTCCATTTGTACCACGGCCCGGAGGGGAGCACTCAGCAGCTGGCGGGAAGCAGAGTGAGCGGCCATCGGCCGGCTGCAGGGCCGAGCCTGGCTGTGGACAGACGTTCACGCAGGTGCTTAGGGAAGGAGGGGAGACACACAGCGCCTGGCGGGCAGGGAGGCAGCAGCCGACTCGCTGACGATGGCTGAACACAGCACCGGGGTGGAGGGACGAGGCCAGGGGGTTGGCCTTTGGCTCCTGGGCCACGCGTCCCCAGCCAGACGCTGCACCCAGCTAAAGGGAGGGGACAGTCACACCTGGCAGCGATGGAAAACCGGAGAGCAGGTGCCGCGTGTCGGGCACAGCGCCCCCTGCCTGGACCCCGCTCACGCAGAGTGTGTGACTCCCCACTAGGGGGCGCTGCCAGGAAGAAACGGCGTCATGGGGAGGGGTCTCTGTACAGGCCCCCAAAGCAGACCCCGGGGGGAAGGTCCTTCCGCTGAGTGGCCCCGGAATCAGGAGCGACAAGGAGGGTGAGGCGGGGAAGGGAGAAGACCAGCGAAAGTCCCCTTAATGGGATGGTGACTGATGTGGGTGACTGGGACCGCCCGTGGGGCCCCCAAGGATGTGCCTCAGTATGGACCACCCGGGGGACAGAAGCGGGGGTGTCTGGCCCAACACTGCCCCTCCTTGTTGAAGGTTGCTCCCGAGGATGTCAGCTTCGTGTTTCTGGACACTTTCACGGGGGCTGAGCAGCCCTGAGGTCCTAGAGCAGAGAAGCAGGGGGCCGACGCCCCACAGAAATGCCCCTGTAGCCGTGGAGGCTCAGAGGCTTCCCGGGCGCTCAGGGCGAGGCAGCGACAGGGTCTAGATGGAGGTGTGAATGGGCATCAAGTCAGAGACCATGAAACAGACCAAAGCAGGTGTCTAAGTCCAGGAAACAGACCCAATGGGATGGCAGCTGGAGAGATGGTGGATAGATAGATAGATAGATAGATAATAAATAGATAGATATGGATAGATGGGTGGATAGATAGATAGATAGATAGATAGATAGATAGATAATAGGTAGATAGATAGTAGATAGATAATAGATAGATAGATATGGATAGATAGATAATAGATAGATAGATGGATAGATGGATAGATAGATAGATAACAGATAGATAATAGTTAATAGATAGATAGATGATAGATAGATAGATAGATAGATAGATAGATAGATATGGATAGATGGGTGGATAGATAGATAGATAGATAGATAATAGGTAGATAGATATGAACAGATGGGTGGATAGATAGATAGATAATAGATAGATATGGATAGATGGGTGGATAGATAGATAGATAATAGGTAGATAGTAGATAGATAGATAATAGATAGATAGATAGATAGATAGATAGATATGGATAGATAGATAGATAATAGATAGATAGATGGATAGATAGATAACAGATAGATAATAGTTAATAGATAGATAGATGATAGATAGATAGATATGGATAGATGGGTGGATAGATAGATAGATAGATAGATAATAGGTAGATAGATAGATATGAACAGATGGGTGGATAGATAGATAGATAATAGGTAGATAGATAGTAGATAGATAGATAGATAGATAGATAGATATGGATAGATAGGTGGATAGATAGATAGATAGATAGATAACAGATAGATAATAGATGGTTAATAGATGATAGATAGATAGATAGATAGATAATAAATAGATATGGATAGATGGGTGGATAGATAGATAGATAATAGGTAGATAGATAGTAGATAGATAGATAGATAGATAGATAGATAGATATGGATAGATAGGTGGATAGATAGATAGATAGATAACAGATAGATAATAGATGGTTAATAGATGATAGATAGATAGATAGATAGATAGATAATAAATAGATATGGATAGATGGGTGGATAGATAGATAGATAGATGATAAATAAATGACAGGCAGATAGAGATGGATAGATAGACAGACAGACAGACAGACAGATAATACAGAGAAAGACACGGACAACACAGCACAAAATTTGATTTGAGGAACTGGCTCACGCAGCCGTCAGGGATGCCAAGACTGAAATCTGCAGGGCAGGCCAGCAGCCTGGAAATCCGGCTAAGAATTGAGATGTGGTCTCGAGTCCGAACGGCGCAGGGCAGCAGGCTGGACGCTCGGGCAGGGTTTCCAGGCGGCATTCTTGAGGGAGACAGAACTCCTTCTTGCGGAAACCCACTCTCCGTTCCTGAGGCCTTCAACGGATTGGGTGAGGCCCACCCACGTTGTGCTTTACCCAAAGTCCACCGATTTAAACGTTAATCTCACCTACGAAACAGCTTCCCGGCCGCATCTAATCTGGCGTTCGAGCACACAACCAGCCAGCACAGCCCAGTGAGGTCAACACACAGCATTAGCGGCTGGTAATTGTGTCCAAGCCCCGAAGCAAGGTCGCTGTGCACCCACAAAACGCCCTCTGCCTCCTCCCCTGCTAAGTGCGTGATGCTTCCTCCCTGCCCAGCCAGGGGCTCTCCGGCTTTCTGACGACCTGCCTCAGGCCACCAGCTAGAACGGCGGCCCGGTGACAGGTGCCTTTTGACACCTTCTTACCAAGATGCCACATTTCCCCCTCATCTACATGTCATAGACCAACCCGTTCGCCTGCGGGTGTGTCCCTGTGTCCCCTGATGGACGACCTTATCCGGGGTCACCAGAGGTCGCTAAACACCGAGTGACGACATGCCAGGCCCATGCCGAGCCCTGGTGACAATCTGGCGAACGGTGATTCGGGCTCCGTCCTCAAGTCCCAGAGATACAAGGGTGTCCGGGGGACTCCAGGCCCGTCTCCATCCAGTTCCGCCCCCGCAACTCCACCCAAACTTCTCTCTGGGGTGCCAAGTCGGCGGTCTGTTCTCGGCTCTCCCCAGCCTGGCCTCTGTGCACCTGACCGTTCCCCCACCCCCCACCCCATCTCCACCGGACTTCTGGACCCTCAGCATCCTGCCCCTCCTCCAGCCTCAGCAGCCATACCCCCCGTGCTCCCAGCTCGTCAATGCCAGGCGCCCCCTCCCCTTTCTGTCCACACTCCTCCCCGGTTCATCCCGCCAAGCTCCCTGCTTCCGCTGCCTTCTCTGAGCTGCTGCTGCCGGAGCTCCTCCCCACGTGGCCGCCCAGCTTCGTGTCCCCTGAACTCCATGCTCACCCCAACCTGCTCCTCCCACACCCTTCCGGTCTCAGCTGCTCAGGCCGAAACTTGATTTCAGGCTTGACTCCTCTCTTCTGTCACACCTGTCATGACTGCCTGGTGTCCCCCTAAAATCCATATGTTGAACCCTTGACCCCCAATATGACTGTATGTGGGGTGGAAGGAGGTGATTAACGTTAAATGAGGTGCTAAGGGTGGGGCCCTGATCCGATGGGCCGGGTATCCTCGTAAGAAGAGGAGGAGACACCAGAGATCCTCATCCCCAGAGAAAAGGCTCCGTAAGGGCACGGCAGGAAGGTGGCCGTCCGCAAGCCAAGGAAGGAGACCCCAGGAGCCAACCCCGCTGCCCTCCAGCCTGTAGAGCTGCGGGAGAATAATGTGTGTTGTTCGCACGACCTGGTCTGTGGTGCCGTTACAGCAGCCCTGACAGACTGACACACCCCCTACCTGGACTTATGAGCAAATCCTGTCACCTCTACCCACAGAGAATATTCCAGATTCATCCACCACTCACCACCCTCACCACCCCAATCCAAGACACCATCATCTTGTGTCTGGATTCTTGAAGTTACGTCCTTCCTGGGCTCCCCATTTCTGCCTTTGTCCCCCAGAAGGCTGCTCACCCAGCAGCCAGAGCAACCCCTTAAAGTATGGGTCACTTAGGCCACTCATGGCTCCAAACCTTGCCTGATGTCCCATCTCACCCAAAGTCTTGACTGTGACTGGCAATATCTTTCACGATCTGGCCCCACCCTCCCCTCGTTGTACATGCTCCAGCCACACTGGCCCCTTGTGGTTGCCCAGGTGTGCTGGGCACCCTCCTACCCCGGGGCCTTTGCACCTCCCGTTCCCTCAGCACAGAAAGCTTTTCCTTCAGTTATCTGTATGGCTAGGACGCTCACTTCCTTGAGATCTTTGCCCGGAAAACACCTTGTCTATGACAGCTTCCCCCTGTGACATTGCTTGGTCCACCGTAAGCACATGTCTTGCTTTGGGCAAGGGAGGGTTCATAGGCATAACTTTAGCCACATTCCCCTGGATGTGCACCTCGATGTGCTTGCATAATTGGCCCTGTGCCATGAGAGAATACACCCGAGTAGCCACAGCTCCACCTGTCTGGACCCCGGAAGAGAAACGCATGCAACAGACCTAAGCCCAACTCGATGCCTGAAGCAGAACCTCCCAGTCAAACTGCAGACCCACGAACAGGAAATAAATGTTGGTGGTTATAAGTCACAAAGGTTCGGGGGTACTTGTTATGTAGCATTATCACAGTACGAGCTAACTGATACACAAGGACTTCCTCCCAAGACATTTCACATCCTCCTTCCCTTTTTTAATTGCTTTCTCCTCGACATTTATTCTCCCCTAACACACGTTATATTCTCCTATTTATCTTGCTAATTGTCCGCCTTGTCTCCAAGAAGCCCCCTGAGAACAGGAATTTTCCCCTGTTTTGTTCACCGCTGGGTTCCATGCCCAAGAGAAGGAGGCACTGGACAAACATCGTTGGATGAAGGAAAGAACCGATGCGACACTAGAGCTAAGTCCTGGTGCAGTGGGAAGATGTACGGGGAGCGGGTAACCCGGGCCCGGAGAACGGGGTGGGCTTTCCAGAGGCAGCAACGGAAATCCCGGGTGGCAACACTGACTTACCAAATGCAGAGCTCCCAGAGAACTGTTCCTTTTACCAAAGAGATAAAGCCACCCAGGATGGGTAGCAATGGGCGATACTGAGGCAGAGAGAGGGAGAACGTCGTAAGATCCCGTGCGCGTTAGCAGAGATCTCTCGCCAGCCATCAGTACAGCCGGGAACAGCTCTCTCCCGGGGTGTGCTTCTCAGCCCCCTTCTATGCGAACGCTGGAGCAACCAGAAGTACCCACACTCCACTGAGCAGCTACCAGGTGCCACACTGACTGTGTACAACTATGGAAAAGACCGTTCCTGCCTTCAGAGAGCTCACAGTCCCATGAGAGAGACAGGCAGGCCAACAGACTCTCTGTCAGGGAGAAATGGAACCAGCAGCAGAGAGAGGGAGGTCGGTGGCAAGTCTAAAAGTCTAAAAGGTCTAGCCTGGGCAGGCTAGAAACTCGGGCAGAATTTCTTCCTCCCCGGAAGACCTCCGTTTTTGCTCTAAAGGCCTTTTGACACACTGACCAAGGCCCATTCATCTGATCTAGAATAATCTCCTTCAAAGGCACCTGATGGTGGAGGTTACCCGCACCTACAGAACACCTTCCCAGTGTCCTACGGAACCCCAGGGGGACCGTGGCCTGCCCAAACTGCCACAGAAAACTGGCCATCACGTGGCTGCACAGCCACGTGAATGACATGCCATCGGCCTGCCCTTGAAACCAGTCAAAAAGCTACATTCTACGTCATGTACGTTTCACCACACACACGCGAACCCTAACCATCACAGGCTGCGGTCTGCGTGAACGTCCGTGTCTGGAGACCTCCCAGGAGGTGTGACAAACCTCACCTGGAGGCCCAGAAGACACCCCACCCTGCCACTTCCGATGGCCGGAAGAGGTTTGCAGCCACGGCCAAGCTGGGCCCAGGCTGACCCTCGACTGCGTGCTCCCGGTGACGGGTGCAGCACCCCTGCGCGCCCCCACGAGCGTGGCACCACCTACCGCTCCAGCTGCAAAGCTAAGAGAACCACCCTGGGGTCATCTCCAGCTCTCCTTCCGTTGGGTCAGTCAGCTGCTGTGGTGGGCAGAGTGATGCCCCCCAAGACGTCCGGCCCCCAATCCTCAGAACCTGTAAATATGCTTATTCGGCAAAGGGGACCTTGCAGACGGCATTAAGTTAAACATCTCGAGCGGGGATGTTACCAGATGTGCCCAGTGTCGTCACGGGGCCCCTAGAAGGGAAAGAGGGAGACGGGAGGGTCAGAGAAAAAGCTGTGACCAGGCAAACAGAGGTCAGAGTGATAAGGGCCCTGAGTTAAGGAATGGGGGGCAGCCTCTAGAGGCTGGAAAAGGTGAGGACTCTCCCTAAAGCCTCCAGAAGGAATGCAAGTCTATAAACACTTTGACCCGGGCCCAGTGAGACCCATTTAGACCTCTGACCTCTGCTGAAAGACAATCGGTTTGTGTTGGTTTAAGCCACTCAGTTTGAGGTTAACAAAACCTTGCAGGTATGCACGGCATAACATTACTTGTAAACTGTAACAACCAAATCCAAGGTGAGGATCCTGATTTGGATAAACGCTCCACAAAAAGACATTTTTGAGACAGTTGGAGAAATCTGAACACAGACCATTATATTATTAAGAAGTTATGGCTGGGGCGCCTGGGTGTCTCAGCCTGAGCTCCGCCAGTCGAGCATCCGACTTCGGTTCAGGTCGTGATCTCACAGTTCGTGAGTTCAAGCCCCACATCGGCTCTGCACTGACAGCTCAGAGCCTGGAGCCTGCTTCGGATTCTACGTCTCCCTCTCGCTCTCTGCCCCTCCCCCGCTTGCGTGCATGTGAGCTCTCTCTCAAAATAAATAAATAAACCTCGTTTTAAAAAAATGAAGTTATCGCCGTGTTAGGTATGACCATGGTACAACTGTGTAAAAAATCCCTGTCCTTAGAGGAATATCCTGAAGCAGGAAGGGGGTGAGATGGCATCATGTCCAGATCTGGTTTAAAATACGAGGCGGCGGGGCGCCTGGGTGGCGCAGTCGGTTAAGCCTCCGACTTCAGCCAGGTCACGATCTCGCGGTCCGTGAGTTCGAGCCCCGCGTCGGGCTCTGGGCTGATGGCTCAGAGCCTGGAGCCTGTTTCCGATTCTGTGTCTCCCTCTCTCTCTGCCCCTCCCCCGTTCATGCTCTGTCTCTCTCTGTCCCAAAAATAAATAAACGTTCAAAAAAAATAATAATAAAAAATAAAATAAAATACGAGGCGGGGAGGGCAGCCGGAAACCAGGATGGACCAAGGGAAAGTGGACATTTTGACGACCCCTGAGTGATGCCGAGGGGCGTCACTGCACCGTCTGCCTTCGTGGGGGTGACTTCCGGGGTCACAGAGGACAGCCCTCGCTGTGCAGAACATCTTGCCTCTTTACTGCCAGGCCCTTGGGTGTGCCTCGCCCCTTCTTGGAGCCGGGTGAGACCCCACTTCCCGCGTGCACAGGAACACGACCAAGCATTGCCACGGGAGCCACGCTCTGGGTGCCTCGAGTTGGGCTCGTTATGAATAAGGGCCCAGGAATGGTCTTTGCACACGCGTTCCTGTGGGAGCGTTTCTGTGAGTCACATTCCCAGAAGTGAAATCGCTGGGTCAAATAATCAGATTTCAGTCGAGACGAGAGCTACATCTCCCTCCTCACCCTCTCCATGAACTCACAGAAGCAGAAGTAGAAAGAAAAAGGATCATGTTTACAGCCTCTTGGGTCTCTCGGGGAATTGTGCAAGCGGCTTTCCCTAAATCGCGTTAGATGTGCATGAAGGGTCCGTCCTGTGTTGAAACAGATGCGATTCTCTACGCTGGCTTCTGTGGGGTTTTCCAAGATGCTCCCCCGTTAGAAGGGAAATAAAGGAAACCCCCTTGGTGGCCAGCAGCACACAGAGGGGCGTCTTCAGTCGGCTTCGGGGCTGGTAGGGGGTGGCCAGCCGTGGTCTTTGACCCTCCCTAGGACATAGCCTCGGGGTCTGTGACAAGACACTTCCTCCCTGTAACGGGAGCCCTCTCAAAAACCAGGGGTTTTCCGCGCTCCCGGCAGCCCATAGAGCAGGTGGCCTCACTTAAGCATCTGTGTACGTGAATGAGTTTGGGCAGAAAAATTCCCCGGATTGTGACTTACTCATGTTTCCACCCCCAAGGGCCGGTGCGCGGTGGGGGTTCAGGAAAATCATCCTTAGAGAATGAGTGAATGATTTCATTGCCTTCTGGGCCTGTGCTCACCACTGCCTTCCCGTGAGACCTGGACACCGAGGAAGAGAGAGTTCTGACCAGGAGGCTAGCACGCGTGGGAGGGATAGTCCCGTCCTCATCCACCTGCCCGCCCTCTGCCCGAGGCTCACCCTCGGGGGCCGTCTGGGCAGAGCCACCAGCCCCTCGGTTCCAGCCAGCCAGAGGCTCTGGGGAGCGCCAACGCCTCGTTTGTAGCCCCGAAGCCCACCAGCTCCCGTCATACCCCGCACCGCCCTCCTCTTGAGGCGCCCAGTGTGGAAGGTGCCAGCACACGGGCGTGGCTAGGGCATGCTGCCCCGCCCCTCCCTCCCGCAGGCCGACATCAGCCTCCTCCCCACTCGTGACCACACAGACGCCCACAGGCTCCCCAGCCCCCTCCAGCCTCTCCAGACCCTTCTGAGAACCCACAGACGCATCTCGAGGAAACGATCACCCTGAAACTTCCCTAAACTCACCAGTTGTGTCCCCAGGCGTGGTGGCTCTCGAGAGCCACTGTCTACACCCGTCCACTCGATCACACCTGGCAGTTCACAGAGGCCCCGGACTGAGTTGAATCAGGACCCCCAAAAAATATATGCTCACCTCCAGAACCCCTGAGCGTGAGCTTATCTGGAAAGAGGATGTTTACAGATGTGATCGTGTTAGGATGAGGTCATGCTGGAGTGGCTGGGCCACTGCCCTGAACACTGGGGTCCACAGAGGGAACTTTGGACACAGAGACACATGCAGAGGGAAGAGGCTGCGTGAGACAGCGGACGTGGGCGGCTTGAAGCCCCTCGGTGGATGGCACTTTGTTAGACAGCCCAGCACTCACCAAGTCCCTCTGTCCTGGGAGTGACCACCCCGAGACGAGGGTCCAGCATGTGAGCGGACGGATCTGCCGGGACAGCCGAGTCACAGCTCGGTGACCCGGGCGGGCTCCGTCTCCGTTTCCGGGTCTCTACTTTCTCTCCACGAAACAAGCGTCTAGACGGCCAGCCCCAAGGTCCTCCCGCCCCGGGGTCCCCGGTCCTGAGCCTGTGTGCTCTGAGCGGAGCACCCTCCCTGGTGGGACGCGGGCAAGTGTCCTTCCCAGGGGGCACCCACATCACAACACAGGTCAAGCAGAAGACCCCGTGTGTCACGGCCCTGTCCCATGAGCACAGCACAGCCCAGACCGACCGGAGCACCTGGGGTGGCTTTTCCCAAAGATGGGGAGGTCGGCGCTGCAGGGGAGGGGTGTGGCGGGCACGGGACTCTGCGGCCAGATTGCCGGGGGTCCGCCGGGCAGGGAGGCCGTGCAGCCTGGGGAGGGCAGCACACCTGTGGGTTTGGGTTGTGCGGGCACCTGGCGAGGGCGGTTGAGCAGACCAGGGCCACCAGGAGGCAGCCTGCTTGACAGAGTAGCCTGTCTCCACCAAATGCAAACCTGCAGAAAGGCTGGCTTACGAGGAGTCCTGGCAAGGAGGAGTGGAGAGGTCCACTCCTGGGGGGGGGGGGGGGGGGGAGTAGGGATGCCACAGAGGCAGCCTGCCTGACCCAGTGCTGGCCTCCCGGGACCCTTGCAAGAGGCTCTGCTGTGAGTGGGGAATCCGCTCGGTGGGGACAGACGTTCGTGGACACCCCACCACCCCACCCCTGCCTCTTTGCCACTCGGCCCCCACCCAG
Source organism: Leopardus geoffroyi (assembly GCF_018350155.1). Classification (NCBI taxonomy): domain Eukaryota; kingdom Metazoa; phylum Chordata; class Mammalia; order Carnivora; family Felidae; genus Leopardus; species Leopardus geoffroyi. Next base: position 3,111,170 of record NC_059333.1, read on the forward strand.
CCGGTCCCCGGAAGCAGCCCAGCTCTGTCAACTCCCTGGCCCCCCCCCAGGCTCCTCCAAACACCCCAAAACCTATGAGCCCCGGACACCTGGCATGGGAGGGCGGCCCCTGCCCTTGGGTTGGCAGGTGGAGGGGGAGAGAGCCTGCACTGGTCCCCGGCGACAGCCAGGGAGGAAACTCCCAGGCCTACCCCTCCTGCAGCCTCCCTGCAGGGCTGTGGCCCCCAGCGGACCTCCCCACCAGGCAGTTCCCGGGCAGCTGGCCTGACCCAGGCCAGAAGCCACCCACCCGCAGCAGGAGGGGCCCAGGGCCAGTTCCAGTCAGTGCGGGGGAGGGACGCCACGTGCACGCGGCGCAGGGCCACCGTGAACTGAATTTGGACAAATAAAGAGAACGTGCAGGCGGCGGCCCTTGGGCCCAACCCCCGATGGTGCCCAGGGAGAGGCAACAGCTGAAGAGCAGGCTGGGACCCAGGCTGGAAAGGAGTCCCTAAGCTCCCCCACAGGGGTTTCCACCTTTCCTGCTTGGTCTCCACCCGAAGCCTAATAAGCCAATTCCGTGCGGCAACCCCTTAGGAAACACCGATCTCCCCGCCATCGGAGAGTCCCATCACCATGACTGGTTCAGAGGCAGAACCAGGCGCCTGATGGAGCCTCTGCCTGAAAGCGGGAGAATCGCGCCCCTAGTGTCCATCGCGGGCGTTGCTGCTTCCCGGGTGAAGTGACTTCTGTCAAAGTTGGAGTCCCAAGAGCGGCCAAGGTGGGCATTTCCAAACTCTGTGACATCACCTGGCAAATACACCCGCAATCTCACGCCATCACCCGCAAGGCTTGGAGGCTTGGCACGTCTGAAACCAGCTTCCAACAACTGCCCAACAAAAATGTTTTAAAGACATAGGGCTACCAAGTTACAAAAGCACCTTCCGTTTCGTGCTGAAATTCCATCCGTGGAATCGTATCCTCTGGTGGGAGGAGAGAGGCGTCCTGGAACACAGATCATCGCACATGTGTGTGGAGTAGCCTGTGTGCTGGGTTTCTCGGTGCGGCTGTGTTTGTGACAGCAAGGAACGGCCACCAGAGAGAGGTGCGTCAGTAGGGGGCACCCACACCAGGCTCTGCTGCATGGAATGTTCTAGAGGGCGCCCACACCGGGTGCTGCTGCATGGAATGTTCTGCGGTGGTCCGAAAACAAGGAGGCACGCACACCCACCTTCACAGCAGTATTAGCCACAAAGCCAAAAGGTGGAAACAGCCCAAACACCCATCAGCAGATAAATGGATTTTTTAAGTGTAATATATATACAGTGGAATATTACCCAGCCTTAAAAAGGAAGGACGTCTGACACCTGCCACAACATGACGAACCTTCAGGACGTGATGCTCAGTGAAATAAGTCACACAAAAGGACAAACCCTAAAGGACTCCACTCTCTAGAGGGGTCAGACCCCTAGAGACAGAGAGTAGGATGATGGGTGCCAGGGGCTGGGGAGGGGGTGACGAGGAGTCAGGGTTTCATGGGGACAGAGTTTCATTTGGGAAGACAGGTGGGGGCTGCACAACAACGTGAATGTGCTCTATGAACTGTACACGTAAAAATGGTTAAAATGAAAAAAATGGTTAAATGGCAGGGGACGCCTGGGTGGCTCAGTCGGCTAAGTATCTGACTCTTCATTTCAGCTCGGGTCGTGATCTTGCGGCTTCACGAGATCGAGCCCCGCCTCGGGCTCCACACCGCTAGTACAGAGCCTGCCTGGGATTCTCTCTCTCTCCCTCTCTCTCTGCCCCTCCCCTGTTCATGCTCTGTCTCTCTCTGTCCCAAAAATAAATAAACGTTGAAAAAAAAAATTAAAAAAAAATAATGTAGAGAACAATGTGTATTGTGTGCTAACATTTATACCAAAACAGAGAAAACACACATGTGGTGTGTGTAACTGCGGGACCATCTCTGGGACCAGCAGGAAGCTGGCCACACGGGTCCTCTTGGGGGGGGGGGGCAGTGGGAGGTGGGCACAGAGCCCGCAGGGGCTTCTCATTTTGAATTTTGTACCATAAGATCGAGTTACGCACACGTAAAGTCATCAGCTGAATTAAAAGCAAAGAGTAAAGATGGAGAGCCCACTATGGAAAGTCGTGTGTGTGTGTGTGTGTGTGTGTGTGTGTGTTTTGACCCCCTTTACTCTGCCGGAAATACGGTGTCCCAGGGGTGCACGTGCAAACCTTAAGCCTACACGGTCTGCTAGTGACACGTGTTTAAAAGCAAGCACATACGCAGTGTCTCGTGGGGACCAGGTTAACAGATTCCCCTTGAGAGGGCGCACAGTAAGAGCGTGTGTCCCCACATCAGACAGGGCGGCAGTGAAGGGCGGGCAGGACCCTGTGCTCTGAGGCTGTGCCGCAGGACCTGGGGAGGTGGACTTTGGGCTTCCCCTTAAACATCACCGGGGAGTCGGGGCGCCTGGGTGGCTCAGTCCGTGAAGCGTCCGACTTCCGCTCAGGTCATGATCTCGGGTTTGTGGGTTCGAGCCCCGCACCAGGCTCTGTGCTCACAGCTCGGAACCTGCTCACAGCTCCGGATTCTGTGTCTCCCTCTCTCTCTGTTGCTCCCCTGCTCACGCTCTGTCTCTCTCTGACTCTCAGTAATACATAAACGTTAAAAAAAAAAAAAAAAAAGAATTAATTAGTTTTAAAAAATGTCACCGGGGAGTGAAATTTCACAGCTTGCCTCAGACCGTGGCAGGGCGGGCGTGTTCCCATGGCCCAGACTCACAGAATGAGGGTTTAAGAAGGGCCGTCAGGAATCAGCTAGCCCAGCCCCATTTTACAGATCAACAAACCAAGGCCCGGATGGACGAAGGGACTTTCTCGGAGCTTTGCAGCCGGTGAGGCCCTTCCACGCGGCCCTCGCGGGCACCAGGCCCGTGCTCAGCACTTCACTTGGCTTGTTGCAGAGAATCCTGGCCACCTCCTGGGGAAGGCGCCCTCGCTGCCCCATATCACCAACGGGGACGCTTGAGACGTGCCCCTCCTGCCCGGGGCCTCCCAGTCTTCCCGGGTGGAGCCAGAAGCCAGCCCCCGTGTGTGTGGTGGAGGGGGGTGTCCGGGGACAAGGCCCCCACCGTTGCTGGCCTTGACTCCTGGCGGGATGGTCATCACCCGCGCGGGGTGAGAAAGAGCGACCCCAAGTGGACCCACTGCCCCTCGCCCCCCTATTGGCCCTGCTGTTCAGGCCAAACCTCTGCCTTTCGTACCCTCACCTCCAAGGCCCCCACCAAGGGTAAGGTCCGGCCCCTCCGTCTCTCGAACCCCTCCTGGACCCGGCTGCTCTGCTCTCTGTCAACACTCTGAGCTCCGCTTTAAGAAACGCAGGGCCAGCAGGGGGCAGCCTCACGCACCGCCACGCGTTGTCCTGGGGGCGGCCCCGCTGTTCCCGTGGTTCCTGCAGGTCCGCGGACAGCACAGGTGGGCATGTGGCCACGGGCTCTGGGCCCCAGCAGCGTGACTCCACCACGGCGGCCCCAGCAGGGTGACCTCAGCACGGTGGCCCCCACAGAGCAGCCCCAGCGGGGCGACCTCAGCAGGGTGATCCCAGCAGGGTGACTCCAGCAGGGCGGCCCCAGCGGGGCGGCAGTTCCCAGAGAGGGAGCGTGGAGACCCCCAGAGGCCTAGGCTCAGAACCATAGGAGGGAAAACAGAGCTGCTACAAAGTCACGTTCCCAAGGGGTGCGGAGGAAGCGAGTTTGCAAAGCACCTCCCGCGGGACCCGTGTGCCGAAACAGCTGGAGAAGCACGTGGCCTTGACCCTGCAAGTTCCTCTCCCTTCTTCTGACTCGGGAGGCTGAGGCCGGGCGGCTGCGTGCCCGGCAGGTGTGAAAGACCCAGCTGATGGTTCTCAGCCCAAACCCACGGACCCGACGGGCAGGGTGTCCGGGACCCCACGGCAATGGTGCGCGAAATTTCGTGTTCAGATAGAAACCTTTGCTTAGGGTCGGAAAGGGCTTCAAGGCCCAAGAAGGGTTAAAACGTCCCGGTCACCGTAAGTACTCTGGCTCACACAAGTGGTCTCCCTCTCGCCCGCGCCAGGTTGGGAGACCCCCCCACTCTGCACGCGGTCGCCTCCAGCACTGAAACCTGCTTGAAGCAGACCCCTCCCCTTGGGCTAACTTGGTTTAAACGTCAGAATTGTTTGTGATTTTACACCCAAGTTCGCTTTAACGCCCAAGGGCCTGTGGGGTGCTGGCGGGAAATGGAGGAGTTTCCGGGCACGCCGGGCAGGCCCCTGTGGGTGGGCCGGGCAAGGGTCACCTTACGTCGCTGCGGCTGAGACCTGAGGCGCGTCTGCTGTTGGACTGCAGAATACGCTTGCCTGAATTACAGCCTTTGCAGAGATAAAACCCCTCATAAGAGAAAAAGAAGGCTCGGGATTTGCTTTCCTCGTCTAAAATGACCCAGAGGCTTCAGGTGACTGCCCCAGACGGTCTGGGGCCACCTCCAATACCTACGGCCGGGGGGCCGCGCCTCCAAGGAGACCCTGGACTAAAATTACAGATTCAGAGTCCCCGGCCTGGAGATGATTGGCTCTAAGGATAGTAGGAGCCCCCCAGGGTTGCCGGGGGCCCTGAAATGCCCCCAACTCTGCCTCACTGAAAGAAAGCCCAGAGCCCCGGGTCCCAGAAGCCCCAAGAGGAGCCGGACCCCACGGGTTTCTCTAGTGAACAAACCAGGACCTTCTGGCTAACGGGGGTCACACGCAGGGGCTGCCCTTAACCCACGGGGCCCCAGGCTCCTCCTAAAGATCTGGGGGTGGCAGCACTGGCTGGTGATAGGTTGTAAGGCTCTTGAGAGAAGGTCCCTCAGAGGACCCTGGCCCCCGGTCTAGTCACAGCACTCCGACACGGAACACCTGCGGTCTGTGATAAGAGCTGACTGCCTGGGGCCCCCGGAAGGAACACAGTGCTCTGGCCGGGTCCGGCGTCAGCCCACTCAAGGCCACCACCCCTCGTCCTTGGGGAAAGGCTTACCCTCACCCCCAGGCTGACGCAGCTTCTCCTAACCCGGAGACCTGGCTCCCTGCGTTCCTTCAGCCAGAGGGCTGGCCAGTGGCAGCGAAGGCTACCAGGTGACCGTCACTTCCGAGGCAGCAGACGGTGGTCCGCGGGGCTCAGGGAGGCCGGTGCCGGTGGAGTCTTTGGGCTGCGCTCGGGGTCTGCAGTCCTGCTGAGCTAATCCAGCCAGCGGTCAGACGCTGTTCTGAAATGGAAAACCAGCCTTGCTTCAGAGGACAGACAGAACTTGAGAGATGCTTCACGCCTGGGCCATCGGGGTCCAATCAGGAGGCGGAAACCACACGGTAATTTGGACAGGGCAAGTTCATCACCAAGAATTAGTAACAGGGTATTGGAGCGACAGTTGGTAGCGATGGTTTCGGAGAACGCTGGGGTACAGGACTCGCAGACGTGGGGTGCGCCCTCGGACTGACAGGAAAGACCCCCCGCCCCAGGCCTCGTAGGAGCAGGCCCAGCGTGGCCCCAATGTGGACAGCTGCCTGGGGCGGGCATGGCATTTCTCGCCGTGTGGCCTCTGGGGTGCTGGGGAAACTGCGACAGGAGATGCCACACCTCAGGACACCCCACGAAGCCACCCGAGGGGATGTCAGTAGAAGCACCTCACAGGAGGCACCTCGCCGGGTCACTCCACACAAACACTGGAAGGGATGCCAAAGGAAGATGTTGGCCAAGGCAGGCTGCTGGTGCCGCGCACTGCACTGGAACCAGGAAGAGGAAAGCTCCCCCTCCACTGTGCCAAGCGCAGGGCTCCACGTGACCCCAGCCGGCAAAGGACAGCCGTTTGCAAAGCCAGCTTCCGATATCCAGAACAAGTGAAGGGTGGATTTGAAGTTCAGAGGCAAGAAGCTGAGTGTTGACAGGGGTCCACACCCTGTCGGAGTCCATCCCCTGTGATCCCTTGTTCCTCAGACGTCTATGCGCATCTTTGTGCGGGCCCTGAGCTGGGGGACCAGAGACAAAGGTGTCTGAGACCACAGCAAGGGATGCCCGATTTGGTACATAAACGTGAAGGACAAATTTCAGATAGGTGGTGGGTCCGTGTTTAATACAAATCCCTGGTGATATTTGGGAAAAACTTGCGCTCGACAATTATTCATCATGTATCAGGGCGCCTGGGCGGCTCTGCCGGTTGAGCATCCGACTTCGGCTCAGGTCACGATCTCACAGTCCGTGGGTTCGAGCCCCGCGTCGGGCTCTGTGCCGACAGCTCGGAGCCTGGAGCCTGCTTCGGATCCTGTGTCTCCCTCTCTCTCTCTCTCTCTCTCTGTCCCTCCCCTGCTCATACTCTGTCTCTCAAAAATAAACATTAAAAAAAAATGTTTTAATAAATAAATAATTTTAAAAGATTATTCATCGTGTATCTGAAGCTCAAATTGATCTGGGCATCCGGAATTTTCTTTGGTACCCTGAGTCCAACGCTGCCCCCAGGGACACAGTTTGTGGGTAAATACAACAGTCCAGTGAGGGCATTTCCCTCCTCCTGTTCCCAAAAGCGGCCACCAAGGGCAGGGACTGCTTCTTCCTTGCTCCCCCCACTCCACCCCCCAAGGGCTGACCTGGACCACGGCTCCTTCTGCCAGAGCGTCGGTCACACCACACCGTGGTCCCCCTCCCTGACCTCATTCACTCATAAACACTTCGCGGGATCCTCTCGCCAAGCACCAGGTCGGAGTCCCGCGGGGCCAGCTGTGCTCTGACATTCAAAGCGTTCAGAGCTGGGGGGAAAAAAGCAGTAAGAGCATATACTATAGATCACAAGCCTCCATCAGGGGGCCCGGGGAGGACCCCAAAAGCCAACGCACGAAGACTTCTGCAGCCAGAGTTATCTCACCAAGTGGGATTAACGTCCCGTAGATCCTATTACGACTTGCTGCAGGCTGATTTACATAGTCGTGAAGCAGTGCGCGAAATATTGCCCTAATTACAGACAATCGATTTCCTAGGACTTCTTCCCGAGGAAAATGTTCCGCAGAGCTTCAAACACATGCCGGTTCAAGAGAAGCTAAACGCTCGTCCTCACACGCGCAGTGAGCTGTCTCTGTGCCGCTGCTCGGGAAGCAGGGGCTCGGGCAGAGGGCACCACCGGGCTCTGTGGCTGTGGCCGTGGTCCGTGGCCGTGGTCTTAGGGCGGGGAGGAGGGGCGTCTCGTCACGAGGCAGCGCCATAAGGACAGCGCATCTCTGCGCGTCTTCCAAAGTCACCGGTCTCGTAGCTAAGCCATCCCTTGAGCTCGGTGTTGGCCTGCTCGCTGACCGACGACCCTGAAGCCAGCAGTTGGCAGGTCGTATGCTGTTTCCACACAGTCTATAGGGACTTCCCAGGAGCCCATGGTGTCTTCACCCCCCCTTCCCTCCTCTCTCTTCTCTGTATTTAACCCACTTGGTGATTTCTCTGCCACTCGAGGAAGGCACCAAAGGTGCTTTGTGTCCACGTTCAGTGTGTCACTTTCCCCTGCCTTACGCTTTGCTTGGTAAACCTCTGGGGTAAATACGGGATTTGCTATCACCATGTCCGCTGATGCGCGGACAGGTTCAGTGTCCAGCATTGTTTCATTTTTTTTAAATTTATTTATTTATTTTGACAGAGACAGAGAGAGTGAGCAGAGGAGGGATGGGATGGAGGGGCGGGGTGGGGAGGGAGAGAATCCCAAGCAGGTTCCACGCTGTCAACACGGAGCCCGATTCGGGGCTCGAGCTCACGAACCGTGAGATCATGACCTGAGCCAAAAACGAGAGTCGGACACATAACTGACTGAGCGAGCCACCCAGGCGCCCCTCCGGCATCGTTATAAATTTTTTTTAATGTTTATTTATTTTTGAGACAGAGAATGTGGGGGAGGGGCAGAGAGAGAGGGAGACACAGAATCCGAAGCAGCTCCAGGTTCTGAGCTGTGAGCACGGAGCCCGACACGGGGCCCGAGCCCACGAGCAGCGAGATCGTGACCTGAGCTGAAATCAGACACCCAACCGACTGAGCCCCAAGGCGCCCCCACTGCAGCATTGTTTTGGATCAGAGTTGTGCCAAGCAGGTGTTAGAGGAGCTCCCGTAACCACACGAGCGCTAGGGACCGTGCAAGTGGCCGTCCCGCCACGGATCGTGTTCCGGAAGCCCCACTCTGAGAAGTGAGACAGCTCACACTCACCCGTCCTCCTGAAGAGCGTTTACACCTACGCTTCATGGAGCCTAAGACTCCTGCCACGAACCGGGGAAAAGCAAATGTCAGAAACATTACTTTCCCGAAGACATTCAGGAAGGGAATGTGTAAGAGCAGTTGCACAGAAATAATAAAATGTTAGTTCAGCTTGTCTGCGGCGAATTCATGCCGCTGACAGAAGGAAATGTCCTCCAGGCAGAAAACATTTCTGGGGTTACCGGTGTATAAGTTCGCATATTAGGACACGGGGACGCGGCATATGCCGCTGACAGCCTGTGGCTTTTCCCGATCACGCCCAGCTTTATCCTGAGCCGCCCCGAAACCCTTCCCTGCCCCTCCCTCAACCGTTCTGATGCCTTTCTAGAAACAGAGCCTCATCGGCACCCAAGACTTGCTCAGACTAAGGTTCTCATCCCGGACGATCGTGGCAAGCCCATCAGTGTAATTTTCAGATGCTTCCTGATGGGAGGTTTTCCCACCACAGATATTCAGAATGTTCTACTTCTCCACACTTGAAGCGCCTCAGCCAACCTTCTGAATATTCATGCTCGCCTTGAAAGGTCAGGTCTTCCTGCTGGATCCCGGCTGCCTTCGCCGCCTTTAAACGCCCATCGGCGGCGGCGTATGTTGGCTTCTCCGTTGCCGGCTCCACTCCGTCTGCTTCTGGTTGGGCGTCTCCTCTCACCCCTCGTGCTGTTTTCCATTTTCCTGCGGCTCTTGGTTGTCACGGATACTGTAAAACTTCAACGGCTCTTCCTTTGAATTACTAAGTCGTATGTCATGGTGGTTCCTGGGGGCGACCTGATCGACCTGATCGGGTGGGAGCCCGGCAAGGGCCGTGGAAGGATTCACCGGAGGCAGAACAAAGGAGGGAGAAATTTATTGACTACGCCACAAGGGAGCAGCGAGCAGGACAGCAAAGCAGGGACGAGGCAGTGGTGGGGCTGTAGTTATGGGGGAAGCCAGGAAGTGCGGGAATGTATGGAATTTTCCTTTTTTGGTTCCTCCGTCCAGCTGCAAGGAGCCCATTGGCCAGCTCTGGCCTCTGGCTCTTTCGAGGTGGGTCACCTGCTGGGCCAGTCACTGTGGGCCTCCTACCTTGTTTAGGCTTCCGTTGCTCAAGGCTGTTGCCGAAAAGCAGCCTCCACAGTTCCTGCTACTGACAAGGACATTTTACGCGTCCCGCCTACAGCAAGCACTGGCTTCTCTTTCACTCTCTTTAAGCCATTCCTAGTGCGATTGAACCCGAAGTCACCCAAAGTCACCGATGGGAAAACATGTTTTAGAATTTAAAACACGCACAGTGTCAGTGACCAGCAGAGTCGAGTCACTGGGAGTGCTGGGATGTTACCTGCCTCAGGTCAGGCCGGCTTTTGCACCAGGTTGAATTTGGGCATCAAACTTACGGAAGGAAAAAAACAAAAAGAAACCCACAACGTTCTGTTTTCAGAGCTTTCTGTATTTCAGAATTGCAAATAAGACTATGGTCTGTTCTAGGGGCACCTGGGTGGCTCAGTCAGTTAAGCGTATGTCTTCGGCTCAGGTCATGATCTCGTGGTTCATGGGTTCAAGCCCCGCATCGGGCTTTTGTGCCGACAGCTCAAAGCCTGGAGCCTGCTTCAGATTCTGTGTCTCCCTCTCCCTCTCTGCCCCTCCCCCCCCCCAAAAAAAATAAACATTAAAAAAATATAAGACTACAGTCTGGTGTACCACAGAATCAAGGAAAGGGTAGAACAGGGTCTTCCCAAAGTGTAGGAGGAGAGACAGGAACATACAATCCGAGCACAGTCCAGCAGTAAAGTAGCTACTGTTCCGGAAGCACCTACGGGTAAGTGCCAAGCTCTGCACCAGTCTCCATGGCGGGTGCTACTGGTCCCATTAATACATGGAAACCGAGTCCAGGGAAGCTCACCACCCAGTGCTATAGACTGAATGTTTACAATCCCCCACCCGGGTTGTTAAATGCTACCGCCCCCTCCCCCCCAATGTGATGGTATTTGGAGGTGAGGTCTTTGGAAGGTGATTAGATTAGGTCATGAGGGTGGAGCCTCCATGATGGGTTTGGTGCCCTTTGAAAGGGACCCCAACAGATCCCTCCGCCCTTCCCCTCCCGAGGACACAGGGAGCAGGTGGCCGGCTGCGAACCACAAGAGGGCCCTCGCCAGACGTTGACCTGCCGCCATCTTGACCTTGGACTTCCAGCCCCGACGCTCGTGAGAAATAAATTTCTATTGTTTATAAACCACCCGGTCAACGGGATCTTAGTTACAGCAGCCTGGCTGAGACAGAACACTGGTACCAGGACGGGGTGCTGCTGTAGCAGAAACCTACAAACGTGGAAGCAACATTGGAACTGGGTGATGGGCAGAGGCTGGAAGAGCTTTGAGACCCATCTGGAAAATCTTTCATCACCGTGAAGACCACTGAGGGTGATTCTGGCAACAACTCAGAGGAAGGAGGAGAGCTGGAGAGGGTCATCCTGGGCACCATGTTGGTGGAAATGCGGGTGGTGACGGCCGACCTGGCCACGCCTCAGGTGAAAATGAGGACCACGTTACTGGAAACTGGAGGAAAGGTGATCCGTGCTATAAAGATTCAGAGCTGGGGGGCACCTGGGTGGCTCAGTCGGTTAAGCCTCTGACTCCGACTCAGATCATGATCTCACGGTTCATGGGTTCAAGCCCCGCATCGGGCTCTGTGGTGACAGCTCAGAGCCTGGAGCCTGCTTCGGATTCTGTGTCTCCCTCTCCTCTCTCTCTGCCCCTCCCTGCTAGTGCTCTCTCTCTCTCAAAAGTAAATACACATTAAAAAAAATAATTAAATTTTTTTTTAAGAAGAGACAGAACTGAGCTGAATTATGTTCTAGTGTTTGGTGGAGGGTGGGGCTTAAGCCATAAAACTGGATATTTGGCTGAAGCTAATTTTTTAAGTTTACTTATTTAAGTTTACTTAAGTTCACTCAGAGGGCTTATTGTGAAAGAGAAGAGACAAATAACTGAAAGACAGGATTGCTAATCGGAAAGAAAGCAGAACTTTAAGATTTGGAAACCCCCAGCCTATGTATATTGCAAAACGAGAACCCGAAGGATGCGTTCTGGTGACCGTTGATAAAGAGATTAGAAGCTAGTCTCCAAGATGAGGGAGAAGGACACTGAAGGCCGCCTGGGGACTATTCCCATCTCTGGCCCAGGGTGCACACCTCCAGCAGGGAGACTTTCACAGAGGCAGAACAGCCCCCGCAGGGCCAGCCAATACATCGCTACCTCTCACCCACCCCCCGCCCCCCTCCCCACTCCGGTGGTGCCCAGGTGTGACTCCTGTGCTGGGGGGCATGTCTGCCTCTACCTAGATTTCAAAGGACTGGGCCTCCGGGAAGAGCTGTAGCTCAGTAACCATGGCTCCCTCCTAAGAGCCACAGGGCGCAGGGCACTGGCCCAGAGTCATACCAGGGTGGGGCCATGCAAAGCCCGGAGGGCAGGGCCGCCCAGAGCCTTAGGGAACGAACCCCTGCCTAGCAAAGCTTGGCTCAGGACCCAGCTCCAGCAGTCCTGGAGGACAGAGGATCCAGCCAGAGGATTCTTCTCAAGCCTCAAACTGTTTCTTGCTTCGTTTGGACCTCCTCACCCCTTCCTTTTTCCGGTTGCTCCCCTTTGGAGTGGGAGTGCCCGTCCGGTGCCCCACCATTGCTGGCGGGACAGGCCCACAGCCGGAGAGGAATCTGCCTCAAGATAAACGCAGCTGGGGTCTCCCCCACCCCTGACTCGGATGAGATTTAGATCAGACTTCGGAGTAGCTGCTGGAATGAGTTAACACTCGGCTGTTGGGATGGAGTGAATGTAGTTCTCATGCGAGAAGGACATGAATCTGGGGGGCCAGGAGTGGACCGCTATGGTCCGAATGTGCCCCCCTGAAGTTCACATGTGGAAACCGCCCCCCAGCGGTGATGGTAGTCGGAGGCGGGGCCTCTGGGAGGTGCCGAGGCCCTGACGACTAGGGACTGGGGTCCGTGCCCTGATGAAGGAGGCCCCAGGGAGCATCCTCGCCCCTTCCCCACTGTGAGGACACAGTGAGAAGATGCCGTCTGTGAACAAGGAAGTGAGCTGTGGCCAGTGTGGAGAGCAGGACGGAGGCACTCATGCCAAGCAGTGACTTTCGTCATCAGTGACACAGCAGCCAACGGTGCTAAGACCAGGCACCACCCAGACCGGCACCGGCTGGAGACACCCCGGAACTGATCACCAGCAGGAGCAGGGGAGATCTGCAGGGGCCCAAGGCTGATGACATCCCTTTAAAAAGGGAGGGCAGAGGTGACCCCTCTGTGTCTGACCACCTCAGAAAGGCAGCTGCCGCCAAAGCCTCTGTCCGGTTCATCTCCAACAGGAACAGAGACCCTCCGCTGCTTGGACATAATAAACAGTGAGCACCGAGGGCTGACCCGGAACTGACCGAGGCCTTATCTCAACCTCGCACCCACAGACTTTGCGTTCGGTTGGTGAACTTCCTACCCCTTGTCGTATCTTGTCTGTTGTGTGGCTCGTCTTGTGCTTTGCTTTGTGCGAGGTGTAAGAAGCCGTATTAAATGCTTAGTGGAGGGTCATTGAGTTTAGAATCCTGAATCTGCTTTACAGTTATGTCAACTTTGCTTTCTGACCAAATCAAGCCGCCGTTGGGAAAGACACACCTCGTTCATGTGTGTGCCTTCGTACCGTGCTCATGACAACCTGACACCAAATCTGCTGGCGCCTTGTCCTCGGACTTCCAGCCTCCAGAACTGTGAGACAAACATGTCTGTCATTCATAAGCCATCCCGTCTGTATTCTTCCGCCACAGCAGCCTGAGCGGACGAGGACAGCATTTGTACCATTGTGGTGACCCAGGTGCACTGAGGTCTGACCAAGAGGAGCCGATACAGTTGAGAGAAGTCAAGGAATTAGAATGGATAGGAGAGTAAGAGAGACAGAAAACCAAGGACCACCCTTGCAGACTTATGGTGTGGATGACTAACAGTCACTAAAGGCTGGAGAAGATGAAGGTCTGGAGGTGGGCAGAGGAGAAAATGAGATCATTTGGAAACACGTTGAGCTTAAGGTGTTTGGCAGACTTCCAAGTGAGATCTGTCTTCTCGACTATGTCTGTGTACATGCCTCAGTAACTGGCATATCAGACATGCCCCAAAATATCAGATAATGGATGAACAGATGGGTGGATGAATGGATGCTTGGATGGATGGATGGATGGATGGATGGATGGATGGATGGATAGTTGAATGAAGGATATTTGGATGGATGGACAGATGGATGGATGGTTGGATGGATGAGCTGATGGTTGGATGGATGGATGGGTGGAGGGTTAGATGTAAGGATATTTGGATGGGTGGATAGATGGATGGATGGGTCATGGATAGATGGGTGGATGAACGGATGGATTGTTGGATGGGTGGGTGGATGATGGATGGATGGATGAGTGATGAATGGACAGATAGATATATGGTTAGATGGATAGATGATGGATGGGTGGATGATTAATGGGTGGATGGATGGATGGATAGATGGATGACTGATGGACAGATGGATGGATGGGTGGATGGACAGATGGTTGAATGGATAGATGGTTAGATGAAGGATATTTGGATGGATGGATAGATGGGTGGGTGAATGGATGGATGGGTGGGTACATGGATGGATGGATGGATGGATGGATGGATGGATGGATGGACAGATAGGTGGATGGATGGATGGATGGATGGATGGATGGATGGATAGATGATTGGATGGATGGGTGGGTGGATGGATGGATGGATGGATGGATGGATGATTGGATGGATGGGTGGATGGATGGATGGATGGATGGATGGATGGATGGATGGATGGAAAGATAGATGATTGGATGGATGGGTGGGTGGATGGATGGATGGATGGATGGATGGACAGTTAGATGATTGGATGGATGTGTGGGTAGATGGATGGATGGATGGATGGACAGATAGATGATTGGATGGATGGATGGATGGACAGATAGGTGGATGGATGGATGGATGGATGGATGGATGGATGGACAGATAGATGATTGGATGGATGGGTGGGTGGATGGATGGATGGATGGATGGACAGATAGATGATTGGATGGATGGGTGGGTGGATGGATGGATGGATGGATGGATGGACAGTTAGATGATTGGATGGATGGGTGGGTAGATGGATGGATGGATGGATGGACAGATAGATGATTGGATGGATGGGTGGGTGGATGGATGGGTGGGTGGATGGATGGATGGACAGATAGATGATTGGATGGATGGGTGGGTGGATGGATGGATGGATGGACAGTTAGGTGATTGGATGGATGGGTGGGTAGATGGATGGATGGATGGACAGATAGATGATTGGATGGATGGATGGATGGATGGACGAGGGGGGAATGGATGGAGGAATGATGTTGGTGGCCCAGGTTCTGGTAACCACATTAATTCCTTGTCATGGAGCCTTGTATTTCAGTTCAGACTTCACCCTTTACTTCTACCACTTCTCCCAGAGGCTCCACAGCTGACACCTTCTTTCCAGCTTCGAGCTCTTCAGGAGTCATCCTCCCTGGGCCATGCCCTACAGCTGCACCCTCTGGATAAGATAGCACCTGCTGAACTGGCATCTGTCTTGTCACTTATCTGACCTCACCTCTGAGTCCCTGTTCCTCCTAAGAGAGGTTTCTGGTTTGCCGATCCAGCTCTTTCCCAGGTAGGGAATGTTCTGTCACCAGATGAGCAGGTGAATTCATCCAAACACTGGTGTTCAGCATACAGTCCCCTCCCAGCCAAGACCACCCATAGTCCTGCTGCACAGCCCCTTCTCGGCCACCTCTTGTTGCCCTCTGTTGTGACAGCTGCTTTTGAGATCATCTGGTCTCCTGGCTTCCCGACTCTGACTCTCTTCCACCAGATGTCACTTCCCAGGCTCCCCTAAGGGGTCCTGCTGCTACCCCCACCCAGACACTGCTGTCCCTTGGAGCTCTGGCCCTTGACCTGCTCTCAATACTTGGGATTCTTAACCACCAGGCAACATCCAGGATTCTCAAGGGCCTAGAGTTTCTCTCTCTTTTTCAAAAAAGTTTATTTTTGGGGCGCCTGGGTGGCGCAGTCGGTTAAGCGTCCGACTTCAGCCAGGTCACGATCTCGCGGTCCGGGAGTTCGAGCCCCGCGTCAGGCTCTGGGCTGATGGCTCAGAGCCTGGAGCCTGTTTCCGATTCTGTGTCTCCCTCTCTCTCTGCCCCTCCCCCGTTCATGCTCTGTCTCTCTCTGTCCCAAAAATAAATAAACGTTGAAAAAAAAATTAAAAAAAAAAAAAGTTTATTTTTGAGAGAGGGAGAGCACGAGCATGAGCACAAGCGGGGGAGGGGCAGAGAGCTAGAGGAGACCGAGAATCCCAAGCAGGCTCTGTGTCGTCAGTGCAGAGCCCGACGTGGAACTCAAATCCACGAACCCCAAGACCATGACCTGAGCCAAAATCAAGAGTCAGATGCCCAACTGACTGAGCTACCCAGGAGCCCCCGGCTAGAGTTTCTCTTAACTTTGGAGGCTAGAGACCCCTTTGGGAATCTGACAAAATCATGGGTTATTTGCCCCCAGGAAAACACACATATACTAAAATTCTGTATATATGTTCCAGGGTTCCACATATATTTGTATATGTTAACTCTATACATATGAATGAATCCCAAATTATGCCACTCTGCCTGGGCCTCTCTCCTGAACTTTAGATGGGTATATACCTATACTCTCCAATATAGCAGCCATTAGCCATATATGGATACTTACGTTTAAACTTAATTAATTAAAATTAAATAAAATTTTGGGACACCTGGGTGGCTCAGTCCGTTAAGCCCCGACTTCAGCTCAGGTCACGATCTCACGGTTCATGAGTTCGAGCCCCGCATCAGGCTCTGTGCTGACAGCTCGGAGCCGGGAGCCTGCTTCCGATTCTGTGTCTCCCTCTCTCTCTGCTCCTTCCCCACTCATGCTCTGTCTCTCTCTCTCAAAAGTAATGAAACATTAAAAAAAATTTTTTTTAATTAAATAAGATTTAAAATTCAGCACCTCAATCCTCCCAGATGCATGTCAAGTGCTCACATGTGGCCAGTGGCAGTCACAACACTGGACAGCACCGATGTCAAGCATTTCCTTCATCACAGAACATTCTGTCTCGCAGAACAGATTACTGATGTATACAGGTGGTTGCTGATCATTTCTACCTGAACGTCTGCCCGGCCCTTCACCCTTCTGCTGGATTAGTCAGCAGCACTACGGTGATGTTAAATAACCTCAGTGACTTACAGAAACGAGTCTCTTCTTCTTTGGCTCCTTGTCGGCAGGGCAGCTGGGCGGCTGATTCAGCTGCAGGTCTGGTTGGCCTAACTCCCTGTGCTTTTCACTCAGGCCCAGGACTGCAGGGGAGCAGCCTGGGACCTGCTTTTCTACACTTGATCTTAGCCAAAAGGCCGAGAAGCGATGGGGACTGCTCTTCTAGAAGGGACTCCTTTCACCTGCTCACATTCTGTGGGCCACAGCGAGGTACGGGACCAAGCCCCAAAGCAGTGGATGGGTCGTAACATGTACTGCCTGTGGGGCACCACGGACAGGCAGGAAAGGAGGGAAAAGCTGTGATGGAATAACGCAATCTCCCAGAGCCCAGAACTACCCCCAGATCTGTTTCTCCTCAGCCACTTTGAGCCTTAATAGGCACCGACTCTCCCTTTGGCCAGTCAAGGAGCCAGCCATGAGTGTGTTGACCCACAAACCACCTGGCCAGGAACACACGGAGGCACAGGTGTTGAGACCCCGCTCAAGCAAGCAGCCGTGTGCAGCCACATGGAGCTGTGGTGTCACAGGGGGATAGGAGGAGGGGGGACCATAGTGTAGCCACAGCAGGGCCAGTGGGCTCCTCCCCGGACCAGTGCAGCGGTCTGATCTCAGAGCAGGACTCTCCAGAACTCCCAGCAGTGTGACAAATTATCCAATTTCCTCTTAAAATCCCTTTTGAACACATAAACATATGGCTTGAACAACACACATTTATTCTTTCTCAGTGCCGGAGTCAAGGTCAAGGTAAAGGCAGGGATTGTTGCTCCTGAGGCCTCTCTCCTGGGACTACGGATGGGGTCTTCCCCTGTGTCCTCAAAAGGTCATCCCTGTGTGTGCCTCTCTGTCCCAACTTTTTTTTTTTTTTTTTTTGAGAGAGAGAGAGCAAGCAGGGGAGGGGCAGAGAGAGAGAGACGGAGGCACTGAAGCATAGCTCTCCTGTTTAAAATCCTCAATGGGGGGGGCGCCTGGGTGGCGCAGTCGGTTAGGCGTCCGACTTCGGCCGGGTCACGATCTCGCGGTCTGTGAGTTCGAGCCCCGCATCAGGCTCTGGGCTGATGGCTCGGAGCCTGGAGCCTGTTTCCGATTCTGTGTCTCCCTCTCTCTCTGCCCCTCCCCCGTTCATGCTCTGTCTCTCTCTGTCCCAAAAATGAATAAACGTTGAAAAAATTTAAAATCCTCAATGGGGGCACCTGGGTGGCTCGGTGGGTTAAGCATGTGACTTCGGCTCAGGTCATAGTCTCACCATTTGTAAACTTGAACCTTGCATCAGGCTCTCTGCTGTCAGCGAGGAGCCCGCTTCGGATCTTCTGTCTCCCTCTCTCTGCCCCTCGGGCTGTCTCTCTCTCAAAAATAAATACTTGAAAATAATAAATAAATAAATAATCCTCAACGGACCACCTAAGCAGCAGTTCTCAAATTGTACGCAAAGGAAACCCAGGGCTCCGTGCAACTGCATTTGGGGTACACAAGCATCTGATTCTCGTAGCTTCACATGCACCCCACTCTCAAATGTGTTCTTATCAAATTTGAACACGCAGGAGACCCCCAAAACGTTAAGCATTTCTGCCACCAGTTAACTCATTTTTGCACAGTCCCCATCTGGGAATAAAACTTGTATTACTCCATCTGTTTAATTATATAAGCTCTGGGGCGCCCGGGTGGCTCAGTCAGCTAACCATCCACCTCCTGCTCAGGTTCCTGGATTCAAGCCCCATATCCGGCTCTGTGCTGACAGCTCAGAGCCTGGAGCCTGCTTCGGATTCTGTGTCTCTCTCTCTCTGACCCTCCCCCATTCATGCTGTGTCTCTCTCTGTCTCAAAAATAAATAAACGTTAAAAAAAAAAAAAAAAGACCAAGTTTAAAAAATAAAATAAAATAAAATAAAGCGCTAAAAAAGAAAAAAATATATGAAAGCTCTGAGATTGCCAAACAGTGCATTTGCCCCAGATACAAAAAGGCGCATGCAGGAGGCTCTTTGTGGCAGGCCTGCGCTAGCAAAAGACAGAGCCTGCAAACAACCCACAAGTCCATTGTCAACAGGTTGATAGAGCGAGTCACCATCCACACAGTGGAGCTCCCAGCAGCTGCAAAAGCAGTGAGGACTATGCCCACGTGTTCCTACTGAGCGATCTCCCAGGATGGTTGGTTAGTGAAAAAAGACAAGGTGGAGAAAAGCGTGGATATGGAAGGAGGGACCACAAATAGACATACGCATCTTCTTGTATTAGAAAAGAATGAACTAACAAAACTGGAAACGTCTGGCTCCGCGGGAGGGACCCAGCGTCCCTAGGTCTGAGGCCTGGCGCTCGGGGACAGTGAGGCTGGGCCCCCGTCCCCGCGTTGCCTGGTGCCGCATCCCTCCGCGGTCTCCAGGACTTCCGCGAGCTCTCGTCCCCCACCCCACCGCACTCCCACCGGCGCCCGGTCCTCTGCGTACCCGCCCGGCTCTCCCCGGGCCAGGCCCCAGCGCGGCGCCCCTCCAGCTCTATCCCCTCCAGCGAGGGCGGGAGAGGAGGGGTCGTCACCGAGGGCAAAGTGCGGGCAGGGAGCGCGCCTGCACTTCCCGGGCTCAGCGGAACCCGCCCACGCGGTCAGGCACGCCCCGGCCCCGGCCCCGGCCCCGGCCCCGGCCCCGCGGCCTTCTCTCCGGCCGCCGCCAGCGCGCTCGGCTTCCCGGGGCCGGGGGGCCGAGGGGCCGCGCGCGAGGAGAGCCAGGGGTAGGGGCGACGGGCCTCGGACGGGGAAGGGGGCGACAGCGAAGAGCGCGGGCTCCCCGGCAAAGGGGACGCGGGGCCCACCGCGCGAGGAGCGCGGGCACCATCAGGGGGCGCCGGCGGGCGGCGCGCGGGCTCCCGGGGCCGAGGGGGCGGTGCCTCCCTCGCGCCAAGCCCCGCCCACGCGCAGGCAACGGCTCGCCCGATTGGGCAGCGCCGCCACGCCGTAGGGGCGGGGCGAGCGTCGTCGCGTCCGGGTGACGTCTCCCGCGGGCGTCGGGCAGGGTCGGCGGCGTCGGCAGCAGTGGCGGCGGCGGCGGCGGGTGGGAAATGGCGGAGTACTTGGCCTCCATCTTCGGCACCGAGAAAGACAAGTGAGTGAGAGGCGCCCGCCGGGGCTCCGGGCCGGGAAGGCCGGCGGGGCGCGCGCGGGCGCGGCGGCGGGGCGCAGGCGGCGGCTGGAGGCCCGGGCGGGCAGGCGGGGGGAGGGGCGCGGCGGCCCTTCCGGCCTCCGGAGCCGCGCGCCGCCGCCTCGTGGGCGCTGGGGCGGGCGATGGGCGCCCCGGCGGGCGGCGGGCTTCCGCTCGGGTGGCGCGGCCTCCCTCGCCTGGGGCTGCTGGGCGGCCCGCGGGCCGTCCCGTCTGTTGGCGACCCGGACCCCGCGCCCCCCGCCTCTTGGAGCCGTCTTGAGTTGTGCTGAAGTTGTCAACGTTTTAGCCTATTTCCTCTACTTCAGCCTTTAATGTGGTGTCGGGCAAGTAGCATAAAGCCCGCCCGTATTAAATCGTTAGATAACTTCGGGTCCCGAGTGTTGGGGTTGTACCCACTTAAAAAGCCTCTCGGCGTGTTTAAGCGACCGATCGGGCGGGTCGTGAGGACGTTGGATTCGAAGAACTGTTACGACGAACTGGGTTATCATAAACGACAGCGTAACCTGATTTTAACGTACTCGGAGATGTAATTCCAATATAAAAAACGTGGGGTCCCCCACCCCCCTTTTCACAGTTGCGTGCCTTCCCTACCCAGTTGTTACGTTAAAAGCAAAAAAATTTAATTTTGATTTCGATTGCCACCTTGGGACGTTTTCATTCCCAGTGCATTGACTGAAGGTGAGACTAAAGGGAAATGCCTTTCATTTAGGAGGATGATTCTTACTTTGAGAACCTAAAGATTGAGCTCTGGCTTAATCTACTTTTTGGATAAGTAGTTACCATGTTAGGATTCTTTTGGCCTGTACGAGGCTTATGTTAGTATGCATTCTTAATGATAAATCCGAGTTTGGCATAGGTAATGTTTTAATACCACGTTTTCAAACACTGTATTTATTTATTTTTTTTAAAGATTTTGTTTTTAAGTAATCTCTACACCCAACGTGGGGCTCAGACTCACAACCCCAAGATCCAGAGTCCAACGCTCCACTGACTCAGCCAGCCAGGCGCCCCTCAAACACTGTTTAAATCGTTTCTGTTTTCCAGGATGAGGTCCATCTTGTAAAATGTGTTGTTTAGAAGAGGGGGTTATATTTTTTAATAGCAAAACTGTAAGACAATCATCAGTCATTGTCACTCCGGAAACATTTCTTTGAGTGTCAACCCTAAAATCTGTATCTGTTGACTTAAAGATGAGTAAAATTTGGATCTTGTTGCCAAGGAACTTGAGGGGAAGGGGTTGCTTGTCATGTAAAGGGTAAAATTAAAGTAAAGGCTCTGAAATTTCTTAAGTGCTGTGGAAGAGGCAGGCTGCCTGAATGCTTTGGGCTCGCAGAGGAGGCACCTTGGGGAACTTTTCCTGTAAACATGATCCCAAATGAATGGGCCAGCTTCGCTGGAAACAGAGCCTTCTCCGAGTGTAGGCCAGGGAAACGCATCGTTAGTTTCATTGTCAAGCTTAGAAATGTGGGCCATGACTTCTGTTCCATGAAGTTTTTATTCCTTATTCTTGTATAAAGCTGTATTGGGTGGGGTTTCCATTGTACTCTACAAAACTTTTAGTTTAGAGGTTTATTCCAATAAGTTTTTATATTCCTGCTATAAATAGCCACATTTCAGCCTTTGAGAGCTGCATCATAAAAGGTGTGCATGGCTTTAATTCAGGAAACTTGATTATTTGATCTAGGTTACTCATATGCTCATTTCAGGCAGACTGGTGGGGTTTTAGTTTCCAGGAGACCATATCAACTCCTAAAAAATGAAGACGATGATTCCTGCTTTTTTTTTTTTTTCCTCAAGCTAGAAGTGAAATGTAGGTGTGTGCCAATTAAAAAACTTTAGCTAGTTGTGCATTTGAAGTTTTGGACGTTTTCTAAATCCAAGCAAAGGTTAGTCTTCTAATATCTTTTCTGTGATAGTAAATCACACTTTTTGTCTTCTGTCTTATTATTTCAGTAGTTTAAGTAGATCACTAAAAGTTGATCACTAGGAAAGTTTTGACTGGTTAGTACTAAACTCTAATTGAGTGGTATGAAATGAAAGCCATCTCTGAAGGTACGAGAACAAAGATTATTTTCGTTATATAGAATAGTTGGGTATTGTTTGGGCAGGGGTTTTACCCATTCTGAGGCATTCTTGAAACGAGCTCTTCATTTGGGCGACTTTCTGAAGATGGAAGTCGTATATTCAAGTTAGATCATGTAAAGTGAGGCCTGTAAGATAAATTTGCAAATAATGTGTAGTGATCATTTTCCTCCCCCGATAAATTCAGACTTTACCGTTTGTATTGCTACCTGAACTGCCGGTGGCCAATCGATCTTGGCGAACTATCAAATTTTGTTGAAGCCCTTTGATTCTGACTCTGGATTGGCTGTCTGAACTTGCTAAAAAAAATTGAATCTACAGGGTAACCCTCCCACCTCTGCAGGTCTAAATCTGAATGGGGCCCATCAAGTAAGATTTCATACTTCATCACAAATCTAAGCCACCTGACATGGCTGTCACGATGGCTGGATTGCTAGTTTGATTTGATCTGGATCAAACTGGATCATCCAACTATTTGAACAGTAGTTAAGGGAGGACTTTGCGATAGGGACAGAAGGTGGCCTTATGTGGGAACAGACAGGTGAGTTCCCCAAGAGCTTGTTTTTGGTGCATTGAAACCAGGAGACTGCCTTACTTCAGACCTGTGTTTGGAAATTTCATGGTGGTCTGGTGTCGTGGACAAAAGAGCACGGACTTTGTTTTCTGTTTTCCTTAGATGACGATTGTGCTTAAGGAGCACTGTGTATGAAGCACGCACGCACGGTATCTGACTCTTGGAACAATGCCAGCTTGGCATTTTCCTCATTTTACAGGTGGCTCCTGGGACCAGGAGAGGTGGGGTAACTTGCCCAAGCCCAGGTAGCCAGTGGCAGAGTCAGATCTTAACTCTCGCTGTGCTATATTGGTGTCCTCAGGAGAGAATTTCATCGCGGAACACTGAGAAACAGATGTGTTTTAAGTTAAATTTAGTTTTAAACTAGATACTCCATTTAAGAAAAAACAGGAGAGCAGAGAACATAATGGGAAGTGGAGTGGATTTGGATGCGGGGGACCCTGGGTGGAACTGAAGCCCTCTTCCTTGAAAGAGGGGCATGTTTGTCAGGCGGCAGGTTGAAGCTTAGTAGTCCTGAAGTACTACCAGGAAGGGGAGGGTACCTGCTACCAAAGAAAACCACACGGCTGTGTTCTTGTGATGCAGAAGAAAAGTAGTTCGGTAGCATATGTCGCGGTGTTGATGTAGTTCCATTTGTCTGATCTGCCCAGCAAAATAATCCGCTTTTGTTTTCCCTTACAGAGTCAACTGTTCATTTTATTTCAAAATTGGAGCATGTCGTCATGGAGACAGATGCTCTCGGTTGCACAATAAACCGACCTTTAGCCAGGTTTGTTTGTTTCTTCTTTCTTTTTTCTGTTTTCATGTAAATTATCAGAACTTTATATACTTTACAGAGGCAGTTAATAATCTCCGTGTATCACGTAGAGTTTTTTTTCTCCAGTAGTTTCATTCTCTGTGTTCATAACTGAGTGTGTTCTTTTGTTTCAATGAGAGTGAGGCAGGTGAACCACCCCCAGTGGGAGGTCTACGAGCACAGGTCCCTCCTCTTACCGTTAGAGAAGCTTTGTACAAAGAAGTGAGTGATGTTTGCTGCCTCACCCCCCTCTCTGCCCCTCTAATAGACACGGGTCCAGAGGGGGCGGCCATGCCAGCTTGGAGTCAGCTTGTTTCCCGGCACCGGTAGATGCAAAGTGGGTTTTCTGCTCTTTGCTCCCTCCAGGCAGCGGAGATGGCCAGAGCCACCTACAGGATGCACTGGCACAATTCTCAGCAGGCCCGTCTTGCCGCATATGCTCAGGGTTCTCCAGGAGTCCTGAGTGCGCCCCCTCTGTTAGACCCCTGGCCCCGGGGTTAGCCATGACACTATGTCATAGACACATTAAAAATGAAACTTACGTTAGAAGATGGGTGTTTACCTTCAGCTATTTGTAGCCAGTCTGTTCAGTTAGTTAAGGGGCACCTGTTACCTTGGGCTTAGGTCCGCCATGAGTTCAGATCAGTCAGAAATTATGATTTTTGGAGTTGTTTTGTTTTCACTGAGGAACAGGCAAGGGTTTGCACCCTACAAATGATCAGTGATGAATTAAAGGGAGAAAGCACCTGTAGTAGGAATAGAAAACTTCCACTGTGTTTATCTGAACATGTGGAATTTGAAAAAATGTAGTCTTTCCGGACCGAGGGCTTTTGAGGTCCTTCGAACTGACCACAAAGTCTGAGTAAGCATCCTCTAAGTATTTAGGAAAATCAGCCAATGGCTGTAAGAGTCGTTAGTATTTTCTAATTTAAGCCTGTAGAAAACCCCATAATTTAATGTGTTTTTAGAAGGCAGGTGATGGCTTCCTCTCCCCCATTATTCCACTGATACAGCATGGTCAGTTTAACAAGAATCTGTCTTAATAACTTACAAACATGTCTCTTTTTCGAATTTCAGAATATTGGAGAACTTGTTTTAAATATTCTGTTTACTGCAGTTTGGTGGGGGGGGGGGGGGCGGAGGTTGGTTGGTTGGTTTGGGTTTTTTTGTTTTGCTTTTTGACCAGCAGGCAGAAGTTTATTAGATCAGAAAAGAATAGTAGGCAAACTGTCTTTACAGAGAAGGGGACACTCGAAAGTGAAGGCCCCCTACTGCATTTAGATGAACTAAATCTCCTCAACTAAGCAGTGGTCATAGATTGGGCAATAACCAAACGTCTTAAGTGTCCACTGAGTTTTTTTATTTTAGAGGGTTACTTATAGAAGTACCAGGTGTGGGGCTGAGAGACGTTACCCTGCTACAGAGTTTTCTCTAAGTTATCCAGGGACACTTGGCTTATTTTCTTTCTGAAGCATTGATGACCTCAGAATGTTAACATGAAGTGAATTTGAGCACCGTACGTCAGAAAGAGGCAACGATTCCATTAACATTCAGTGGGGTCGGTCGTGTGTATTAACTCGAGCATCTTGTTTCGATTTGCTTGGTTGGTTGCTCAGTCTTAGGTGATCCCGACCTCCCCTGATTTTAATGGAACTGCATTGCCCCCTTTGAATTCTCTTTCACTAAACAGTCACTGCCAGCCAGATGACCTGAGTGAGACCGAAAATGAGTTTCTTGTTGAGTATTCGGGCTCAGTATAGCTTTCTATCAGAGTTGGAAACTGAGTCGGGACAGCTTTGGGAACTATCCAAGGCCAAGACCTGCTGGCTTGGGGAAGATACCAGGCCCTGAGAGGAGGGTCTGCGTGTGTTCAGACGTGTGGTCTGGCTATCGGATGTTTCTCCCGTATGGGTTCCCCCCAGCAGGCCCTTTGGAAGCACCCACACAGCTGCTTCCTTTCAGTGTAGCTAGACATGAACTGGCGGGCTTGTAAAACCACTCACAAAACTGCTTTGGACCTATGTTGTTTTGAGACTGAACATTTATTTTTCTAAATCCTGCAGTGTATTGGTTCAGCTTGTAAAGCTCAGTGTGGGTTTCTTTTTAAGCTTCTTGCAGTGATGTGGACGTTAAGATTCATGTAATATATTAGCCTACTAACTTAAACATGGTTTGTTTTTTCAGACAACTTGATTTTAAGAAGAACGGTACAATGTAAGGTTTCAAGTCTGCCTGATCCAGTTTAAAGCACAAGGGCTAAAAGGATTTTTTTCCCTTAAAGGAAGGATCGGAAAAGAACAAACGTTTAAGCTATTGTATTATGTAAACAGAGGTCCCACCGAGCAAACCTAAACGTGTGTTAGGTGACCGTGACAGTCAGGAAACCCCTGTGGTGCGCCTGTTTCCCGGGAGACCAGACAGCTTGATGGACTGCATACAGTTGACTTACGCGTTTGGTTTAAAAACGATAATAACTTTGTGTGGGGAATGTGACCCTGTGAATTTTTCCACACCTTGGTGTCTGCTGGCTTAAAGTATGGGAAGATGTTCACGTTCTGTTACGTGTTTTGCATCCCAGCACTTTAATAACGTGGGGCTACTGAAAGTAACCAGTATCGTTCCTTGTTGGTTGCTGGCTGACGTGACCCACGTCACCGCTCAAACTCTGTTTCCATAATATGATGGTTTGGGTGTGCTCTTCCGAGGACAGGCGTCTGGCTTGTGGGAAACAAACAAGGTTGAGCCATTTGCAAACAGGTTGTCTCTTTGCAATTGTCTGATACATGCACAGCAGCCAGTAGAATTCCCCTTTTTATTTTTTTTTCCCCGCA
This sequence comes from Leopardus geoffroyi, assembly GCF_018350155.1. Taxonomy (NCBI): domain Eukaryota; kingdom Metazoa; phylum Chordata; class Mammalia; order Carnivora; family Felidae; genus Leopardus; species Leopardus geoffroyi. The sequence goes on from NC_059333.1 coordinate 3,137,165, forward strand.
GACCATCTTGATTCAAAACATCTATCGTAATCCCCAAAACAGTGCACAGACGGCTGACGGCTCACACTGTAAGTCCCACAGTTGGAGAAATTTTTTTAAAACAATGGTGTTAAAGAGCCCACTCTTAATTGAGACAAATAATGTTGGCTTCTGAGCTGCTGACATAGGGCTGTTGCAAACAGGACAAGGTGATGGAGGTCCTTGGCGCCCACGGCAAGAACCTGGTACTTAGCCACGTTCAGGAGGCTGGCCTAGGCGAGGCCGCTGGGGAGGCCTCCTCCCTCGGTTGACGTTTGTTAACGAGAGGGAGGGGGTCTGCCCATGTGACGTTTGAAAGTTCACCAGCCAATCACTGGTCTTTACAGTGACTGAACCCCCGGCATTTATTAAGTTCTTTCTGTAAAATTAAAAAGCTTAGGCGTATTTAGGAATCGATAAGGTAAGTTGCCCAATAAGCGTGGGTTTTATTTCACCATGACGATTTTTCCTCTAGGAAGTGGAGATCTCATGATATGTAATTATTGTATTTCTCTACCGCTCTGGCTTTTGTCGTCGGCTCACGCACGCGCTTCCTCGGTTCGTTACGTTCTTCTGGAACGTCTGAGCCCCCTTTGGCAGAAACCTGCCAGGTTGCCCGCACTCTTGGCTGGAACTTTGGGACGGAGAATCTTCACGTTCCGCGAGCAGAAATACAATATCAGCATATCACGGGATCTCTGTCACGTCGCAGTGTTAGGGTGCTCCGAGACAGCCACCAGCTAAGAACGCGTCTCCGCTTCGAAAGGAAATAACTTGCTCTTTTTGCAGCACTGAGTCTTGACCGAAGCGATCGCCACAGGAAACCGGTGAAGTGTTTAAATTTAATTTTCCATAATATAAAGTTGTTGCGTTTTGTATTTCAGACCATTGCCCTCTTGAACATTTACCGTAACCCTCAAAACTCTTCCCAGTCTGCTGACGGTTTGCGCTGTAAGTTCATACAAGTTCCTTCCCTGGTTCCCTGGGCTTGCGTGTCAGAGCTCAGTGTCCACTCCACCTGGTCTGCCGCTGTAGGGTCAAGGACGGCCTTTCGCTAGACGTGTCGAGAGCTTTTGTCCCCCCACCCCCCCGGCCCCACGGATACCTCTGAGACGTGAACTCCTGCCCGCTGCCTCGCAAGAGAAGCAGTGACCGGAAAGGACACCCTCCCGGCACCATAGCTGGGGGCTGCTGCTCTCCCTTTACCTAGACCGTTGTCCTCGGGGGGACACACTCGCAGTTAAGCGTGCAGTTATGTCCTTCCCCTGTCGAGAGCAGCAGCATCAGAGTTTCTCTCGCCTAAAAGAACCCAAATTGTTTGGAAATTACTTTCCAGGTTTCATTTCTTACTAGACTTTTTAAACTCTCATTCGGGAGATCATGCTTTAGTGGAGAGCATGGTTCGGAGAGTATTTCCCGAGTGGGGTCCCTCCGAGTCGCACGGACTCCGGAGTCCTCCCCAGCTCCAGCCCCAGCCCCAGCCCCAGCTCCAGCTCCAGCCCCAGCCCCAGCCCCAGCCCCAGCCCCAGCCCCAGCCCCAGCCCCATGCCAACTCAGTCGTTAATCAGATACTTTACGTAGCTGTCTCCAACCTCAGGAGTTAGTGTACCACATTTGGAAGATGAAAGGTGTGCTTGGTGGGGAAATAGGTCTGAACAGGGCATTTTGTAGACATTACGATTTCTTCCTGAACTGGGAAACATCAAAGTTAAGTTCACGAACATTGTATTTACTGAGGGGTAGTTTTTCAAGAACACGATACATAGCAGTACCCCTGGGAATTTCAGAAAGCTAAAGCGTATATTTTCTGGCCATTGGGCTGTGGAATCAATTCAGTCATCCGTAGGTAAATTGAAACGTATCCTAGACTCCTGTTAAAATCAAGGGGTCCGACCCCGATGCCTTGCCATTCATTCACCAGGTGGTTTTAGAGCTACAGGTCAGTAGGGGGCGCTGTGTACATGTAACCCCTGCATAGCCACAGGCATCAGGCAAATCCCCCTCTGGCCCGGGGCCCCTCAGTGTACAGGGCGGTCCACAGAGCGGAGCGGGCCCCGCAGCACCCCCTCCCCCTCGGGCCGGCCCCAGACGGGGAGGCCTCGCCTCTGCGCGCCTGTGGGTGCACAGTGCACACGCCCGGAGAGGGGGCTCATGAGGCTCTCCTGCCCACACGCTGTGCTTCCCGGTGCTGTGCTGACCCGGTAGCAGATCGTGTGTTTCCCTGAATCCGACGGTGGCGGCATTTGCTTGGTAGCCCTTGTTTCAAAATACTTGGTTTTGCTTTGTTTTTTAAAGAACTCAGATGAGCAGGCGGAGGGAAATGCTTATATATGGACTTACTAGTTTTTGTAAGAACCCTGCCCTGGGCTAAAAGGGATGGGAAGCTGACGGTTGAGTAACAGCAGTTAATCACTCTTTGCCCTGACTCTGTACTTGGGGACTGCGGGTGGGGGAGAGGGGGGCGGGGGGCTTCGCTGACAAAACAGTGTCATAGTATTCTTCGTGTCTTTATCTGCGATCCACAGTACTCTTGTTTTGCGTATGCTACCCAAGGTTTAGCTGTACCAGTATTCCCATTATGGGGCTCACATTCTACAAATTAAGTGAAATTCTGATTCTTCAATTTAGGAAGAAAATCAGTTTAAGCCGATGAACCTGCAGCAGAGCCTCCGAGTAAATTTCATCCAGCCAGGTTCATCCGGGTCCTAGATTCACAACCCTTGTTAGCATACCCTTCCATCTGTAGAGGTACAAATCCCAGTTTAGGAGTGCTTCCGTAAGAAAACTGGTATTTGGGGGACACATTAGTTAAAATATATTGAGTCGTGGGGATGACTCTTCAGGTGACCGATTTCTTAATTGGTCATCTCTGTTCTTCTAATCATTTGGTTGACTGAAAAATTTTAAGCAGAGTATAGCAGATAAAGTATGCCCATTATCAAGCATTGTCCAGTCGGACTTTCCAGAAGTTATTAAAATAAATGCTGTTCTATAGTAAGAGACTAACAGTAACTTAACCAGCACTGAGTCTCAACACTGCTGGCGCTTAGAGCGTGCAAATACCTTTTCTCATTTTTTTCCAACGTGGAGAAGGGAGTGTAAACATTAAAATCTGCCCTTTGGAATGGCCTTCTCTTCTCCTGACTAGTTTTTCTGTTGTTTACAACCTGATTTCAACTCAGGGAAGGAGGTTAAATAGCCACCTAGAGGAGTAGTTGTTGCCCAGTGCATTTGCTCGCTTTGGGCTTCTAAAGCAAGCTGGGTTCCTGAAATTCAAAAATAACTAAAATGCAGGAATTCACCCCTCCCCCGTGAATGAGAAAAATTTAAGCCATTCTCAGAATCAAAAGACTCAAGTGCTCGTCCTTAAAGATAAGGTTTTCCTGGGCCCTAGGAGACTGCTCCAAGGCGTTGCCTCGGCCCCCTGGCCTTCAGTGGGTGTGGCAGGTGAGGCCGCCAGTCCAAGGAGTGTGGCCTTGGAAGGTGACGACTGAAGGTTAAACTGGCCCAGCTTTGAAGCCACTCGCCTCTGTAGGCTGCCCCCATCTAGCTGTGTGCAACATTGGTTTAATTGACGTGCCCGCTTTGTGATTTCTCAGATTTAGGGCAAGAGAATTCTAGAATCTGAATGGTAAAATTTTGTAGAGAGAATGATTTGGGGGATAGAATGTAAATTTGAAAAATCTACCCACACAATGGACATGATTTCGCTTAGTGCATGTGAATTTTGAAGAATAAACTTGAAAATAGTCCTGGAATATAAAACAAGAATGCTTTCTTCAACAAAGCATTGTAACCATCCCTCTATCCAGAGGCATTCGAGGTACTGTGATTGAACTTGGTAATTATCCTACTGAGTATTTATGGTCATTTGGGTTTTAATCGCATCAGAAAGAATTCGGTAATAGTGTGTGGCTGATACTCTGTAAAAGAAATTAGTCAGGAACATTAGCCCTTAATCACTCGATCCTGATTTCTACTGTTACTTTAACGTAATGAAGAGGAAGAACATACCAGTGTGATTCCTTGGCCGCTATTTTAAGCCGTAAAAGGAAGAAGACTTTCATTTAGAAATTTGTTGAGAGTAAATGATTTCCTTACATTTTCTGAAAGTGTGGCCCTTTGATGCTGATTAAAACTTGTCATTTTCGTAGCCAGAATGGAGATGGTCATAAGGGGGCACTTAAAGACCTCAGCACACTTTAAAATCGTAACCACTGGCTGTCATGCCGCACCTCCGCGCTCCGGGAGAGCGCAGCTGTCGCGGCTCCTCTAGATAACTAACGTGTCACGGTGGCAGTTGGGGTGAACGCAGAGCCCTGCGGGCGGGGGTCCCGCTCTAACCAGCAAGGTGTCTGTCGTCCGCAGGCGCGGTGAGTGACGTGGAGATGCAGGAGCACTACGACGAGTTTTTTGAGGTGAGCGACTGGCACTGGGGGGGGGGGGGGGTGCGTCTCCCGTGGGTCAGGACCCTCAAGCCGCCGGCCCGCTCTCCCTGCAGGAGGTTTTTACAGAAATGGAGGAGAAGTACGGCGAGGTGGAGGAGATGAACGTCTGTGACAACCTGGGCGACCACCTCGTCGGGAACGTGTACGTCAAGGTAGGAAGGGCGTGCCCCGTGGGAGTGCTCCCTCCCGACTGGCGGGAGGAGGAGGCTGGTGCCTTGGGATCTTAGCGGGAACTGGAACTGGAGTGCGCCGGCCGGCTTGCGCAGGCGTGGCAGCCGCCCTTCAGGGTTGGGATCTTCGGAGGGTGCTGCTGACGGGCTGTCTAGACGCGGCAGAAGTCAGTCGATTTATACCTGTGGTTCCCTCCCGCCCCTCTTTTTTTTTTTTTTTTTTTAACTTCCCAGTCTAAACAAATCCTTGCGTTTGCTCTTGTTAACCAACTGAGTTTGAAAACCAAGGCAGTGTCGGTACGATCTTGGATCATCGCGAAATTAAGTGATCCAGTTGCAAGTAAAGGACGATCTGTGTTTAACGTGATCTAAGACATCCTTCCACCTCATTTGAGCCACGTGAACGCGTATCCGTGGCTCGGTAGCCGGAGACCTTCCCGTCGGGTGGGGGCAGCAAGCCCTTTTGATCTATCTTTCCAGTTTCGCCGTGAAGAAGACGCGGAGAAGGCCGTGATCGACTTGAACAACCGTTGGTTTAACGGGCAGCCGATCCACGCCGAGCTGTCCCCGGTGACCGACTTCAGAGAGGCGTGCTGCCGCCAGTACGAGATGGGGTAGGTGACGGGGGCCCGCGGGGGCCGGGAGGGCGGGGGCGTGGGGTGGGGGGCGGCCCGCGGCATGGCGGCCTCTGTCTCCCCCGCAGGGAGTGCACGCGGGGCGGCTTCTGCAACTTCATGCACCTGAAGCCCATCTCCAGAGAGCTGCGGCGGGAGCTGTACGGGCGCCGGCGCAAGAAGTGAGTACTGCGGCGGGCTGGCTGCCGCTGGCGGCGCCGTCCGTTCTCGCGAAGCGTTTCCCGAGGAGAGCTCGGCCCGGGTGTGAAGGTCACCGTTGAGGACGTAGTGTGTATCTTAAGGTCTGAGAACGTGCCCTTAAAAGGATGTCCCGCCCGCACAGTCCCGAAGTGCGGGAACGGGTGAGTGGGGAACCCTCGAAATTGGGTTCGTGTGCGCAGCGTCTTTCGCCCGCAGGTGGAGTGACTTCCTTTACGTACTGCGGGTGTCCGTGGGTTTGGGCAGGTTTCTTTGGTTTGCTTGCGGCCACGGGCAGAAGGGGGAGCACGGTCCGGCCCGCTCCTGGTGTTTTGAGTGCAGACCGTGCTGTCCCAGCACAGAGAGAAACCCAAGGCGTCGGGAGACCATCCCTTTCCCTGCTCGGATGGAGTTCTGACCCGGGGGGTTCTCACCCATCCCCTGGTAAACACGTGCCCGGAGGTGCAGACGTTAGTGATTCCGTCTCATTGTCAACAAGAAGCATCGGGCACAGGAGGAGGGCGGTGCGTGTCCGGGCCGCCGCGGCAGGAGACCGTCCCCAAGCCCCTGAGCCGGCCCTCTGGAAGCACGGGACACGGAGGACGTTGTGCCCGTTTCCCTGACACGGGGCGTGTCTACACGGGGCGTGCGGTGTGGCGGGCGCGACGTTCCTCCTCGATTGTGCCATCTGTTCCGCGGGGTCCGCCCAGAAGCGTCCGCCCGCGTGGGGGCCTTGTTGTGTGCTTTGCTTTGGATGCCACAGCTTTGTTTCTTTTCCTTGGTTGCAGGCATAGATCGAGGTCCCGGTCTCGGGAGCGTCGCTCTCGGTCTAGAGACCGCGGTCGCGGCGGCGGCGGTGGCGGCGGCGGCGGCGGTGGGGGACGGGAGCGTGACAGGAGGCGGTCGAGAGACCGTGAAAGATCGGGGCGATTCTGAGCCACGCCGTTTTTACCGTATGTCTGCTAGGCAGTGTTGTAGTTGATTGACCAAACCAGTTCATAACGGGAATTTTTTTTAAAAAACAACAAAAAAAACACAAAGATGGGTTTCTGAATAAAATTTGTAGTGATACAGTACTCGGTGTAGTCATTTCTCGCGGGCCGCCTCGGTCTCCTCCTTTGCAGCACACGCCGTCCGTCCTGGGGGGGAGGGTCTTGGGTAATAGAACCACAGTGTTAAACTCGTAGGGTGTGAGATGAAGTGCCCCGTCCGTTAAGGGAAAGAAAATTCACGCGAGCAACGGTCGTGCCCGTTCCCAGTGCCCGACGTGCGAGCGAGTAACGTGGCGTTTCTCCGCCGAGGCTGCTGGAGACCCTGCTGCGGGGAACCCGGGGTCCGCGCCCTGGACTTCCCGCAGGGTCAGTGAGTGACACTTGGATGCGACGGTGGCCGTGCCGGCGTCCGTAGGAGAGAGGGCTTTCAATCCGGTGCCGCCAGTGGCCCCGTCCGTGTCCCGTTTCTCTCACCCAGGAATCTTCTAGTCTCTTTCAAAGAGCCTCCGTGCTGTCCTAAAGCACAGGGCCTGTCCCGAAATGGGGCCTACACGTGAATGTGCCTGGGGCTGCACAAGAGCCGCCGGCCCCGTTCCCGTGTTCCACCCCAGCTGCCGGCTCGTCACCAGCCTGCCAGAGTGGCTTGGGCACAGACGCCCTCTGGTGCAGGGCTGCGCCCATGTCACTGTCCCCGAACTGTAGTCACGATGCCAGCCGGCGGCCCACATGCTTCATTTAACGTTGAGTGCCATCCGCTTGGTCTGGGTCCACCCACGCTGTGTCCTCCGAGGAGGTCGCCTCTCTGGCTCACTGCAGCTTGCTTCTCAGTGACTGTGGCCACCTCTGGGCGCCCGCGCACTGGGCTGGGAACCCAGCAGGGAGGGCGGGATGGGCGGCATGCACGTGTCCACCTGCTCGGTCCACGTGCTGGTCCATCCGCCTGCTTGGTCTCCAGTTGCTGGGAGTGGCAGTTCGGGGAGCCGGGGACCGTCTCAGCCCTGCCCTTGGCCTAGGAGGAGACATCTTGCCACCGTGACGACGCACGAGTATCGGAAGGAAATAGTTGACCAGCGTGGGCTTTTTTGTTTTGTTTTCTTTTTTCACGAAAGCCACTTTTTTTGTGATCAAATTTTTTTTTTTAATTTTTTTTTTAACGTTTATTTATTTTTGAGACAGAGAGAGACAGAGCATGAACGGGGGAGGGGCAGAGAGAGAGGGAGACACAGAATCGGAAACAGGCTCCAGGCTCTGAGCCATCAGCCCAGAGCCCGACGCGGGGCTCGAACTCACGGACCGCGAGATCGTGACCTGGCTGAAGTCGGACGCTTAACTGACTGCGCCACCCAGGCGCCCCTGTGATCAAATTTTTAATAGTGATTTTAATGATTAATCCCTAGTCTTGTTTAGGTTTGGTGTGAGTTTTCCTATTTTTTGCGTGGTAGTGAGCAGGTGATTTGGAATGAACTCATGGCGGTTTTGAGTCGGCAATCCGGGAAGTTTTGTGTAAGTTCTCTCATTCTCCGTACTTCCAGGCATCAGTACCAGCACTATAGTTTTTCTGTCCAAATTTGGTCAACTTGTGAAGATTGTGGAGTAATTTCCACTGTATCTGAATGTGAAAATTTTTTACTTTGTATTTCTTAAATGTCAGACACCGCATGAGTGGGGAGGGACAGAGAGAGGGAGAGAGAAAATCCCAAGCAGGCTCCTGGCTGTCAGCACGGAGCCTGACGCGGGGCTTGATCTCATGACGTGTGATTTCGTGACCTGAGCCGAAATCAAGAGTCTGATGGTTAACCGAGCCACCAAGGTGCCCCTACTTTATAGTTCTTAACTGAGATTAGAATTCCCTTTTCCTGTGAAAGTGTCTATTAAAAACATACAGGAAAATCCCACCAAAGGAGCCTTTCAGTGTTGCCACTGACGTGAGAAAGCTGAACTGACGGTGACCGGGAAGCCTGTACCTGTCCTTCCTCTGTGCCTGAGACTGGTCTGCAGTGGAGGGACGTGGGGGGCTTCTGGTCCCGAACCTGCTGGGGCCGCGGCGGGCCAGGGGCAGCCCGGCACAGAGGCCTGAGCAGTCTCCCCGTGGCAGACCGCAGGTCCGTGGAGGTTTACGTGGGAAGAGTCATTGAATCCCTTGTGATTTGTGATGAGCCCGGGCCCAGCATAGCATCACGGAGATGTTTCTTGTCCTCAACGGTCGATGCCGGATCTTCAGACTGAAGCCAGACGGGAAGCAAGAATGTAGGTGAGAGTGGGGCGCCTGGGTGGCGCAGTCGGTTGGGCGTCCGACTTCAGCCAGGTCACGATCTCGCGGTTCGTGAGTTCGAGCCCCGCGTCGGGCTCTGGGCTGATGGCTCAGAGCCTGGAGCCTGTTTCCACTTCTGTGTCTCCCTCTCTCTCTGCCCCTCCCCCGTTCATGCTCTGTCTCTCTCTGTCCCAAAAATAAATAAACGTTGAAAAAAAAAAAATTAAAAAAAAAAAAAAAAAAAAAAAGAATGTAGGTGAGATAAGGTCTCACAAAAAGTGTCCACACCCCTAACTCGGCAGCTGATGGTCCTGGGGTCTGCTTGCTGTTTTGACACAGTGGGCCTAACAGACGAGGTGACTGTGCACCCGTGTTACAGTAGATAAAAGTCACTGTAAACATTTCTGACATTGGCGGCTGGGGGCAGCCGTGCCTGGTTAACTGGTGAGGGTTCACTTTTCGTTTTCACACAATTCTTTGTTTTTTGTTTTAAGTTTATTTGAGAGAAAGAGTAGGGGAGAGGCAGAGAATCTCAAGCAGGCTCGGCACGGCAGAGCCCGACGCAGGCCTCAAACTCACCAACTTTGAGACCATGACCTGAGCCAAAGTCGGACGCTTGATCGACTGAGCCACCCGGGCGCCCCGAGAGTTCACTTCTTTTGAACGAGCTCTTATTGGAGAAATGATGGGTAATGTGGTAACTGAGGCAGCGTCCAAACTGAGTGATTAATTGTCCCTTTTTCACCTTTCAGTTCGGGATTCCTTACAAAAAGGGGCTAAAACTCCGGAGTGAGTTCTAAAAATTGGAAAAAGTCTCGATTTACAGCACACAACAATGGTATTCAAGTTGGTTTCTAGAGCCTTTGCAGCGGACAGCCTCTCGCCTGGGTGGTGCCAGGCTGTCGCTTGGCACGCGGCTGACCCTGGTGAGGCTTCCTCGGGTCCGGGGCCCCCCGCACACGTGGCTCCCCGCCAAGAAACAAGCCCGATCTGCGGTCTCCACTGCTGATCTGCCAGGCGGGGCTTGTACCGTCATTTCACAAGAGAGCATTTTCATTTTTTATTATGGAAAATTTTAAACACGCAGAGAAGCCGAGACTGTCGTGAGGCCCCAGGTACTTTAACCGCGTATGCCTTAAAGTCTGCGTCCCTGACGTGTGGACTTGGCCACACTCCAGTCTCCGGAAAGGACGGCCCTTGGATAAGCTCACCTCTGGACAAGTCCCCCGCGGCCTTGTTTCTCGTGTTTGCTCGGGCCTGGGGTTTGGCAGCCACGGGCTTGGCCAGCACCACCTGGGTGTGTGGGCCAACGTGAGCAAACCGGGATGGGTGCCTGGCACTGGGGAGACCGCTCTGGGCAGGAGGTAAATGGGCCAGGCTGGCCCAGTGGGAGCGGTGGGTGCTGTTCACAACTGGGAACGACGGATGGGCTGTGGAGTCGGGTGTGACCAGGCTCCTCTGGCCTCCGCCCCGCGTGGGTTCGCATCGGGCAGAGAGCGAGGCGGCAGCCTTGAGTTGGCCGTGAAGGACGCCGCTGCCCCCAGAACGCCCAAGCGTCTGATGCCCCGGTAACTGATCTGGTGCGACTTTCTTTTTTTTCCTTGCCGTGGTTCTCGTGGACGGGCCGCAGGGTGCGTACGGCGAAGCGCCAAAAACAAGGAGCAAGTGCCACCCAAGTGAGCTCCCCGCCAGCCCCCTGTCCCCATGGGCCCTCGCGCACGAAGCCCTTCTCTTCCTAGAGGAAACCGCTCTCGGTTGTTTTGTCGTTACGATCTCCGTAAGCTTCATCAAACATTGCTGTTCTGCCAGTTTTTTAATTTTTTGTAAACGGAATCTTTATTTTTTTTTTTAATGTTTATTTTTGAGAGAGAGACAGAGACAGAGCATGAGCAGGGGAGGGGCAGAGAGTGGGGGGGGACCCAGAATCCAAAGCAGGCTGCAGGCTCCGAGCTGTCAGCGCAGAGCCCGACGCAGGGCCCGAACTCACGGACCGCAAGGTCGTGACCTGAGCCCAAGTCGGACTCTTAGCTGACTGAGCCCCCAGGTGCCCCACGGACGGAATCTTTCTGTGTAACTTGTCCTGCCCCTGCTCGGCTCGTGTGCAGCATTCTGTGTGTTTGGGACACAGCCGACTTGCAATTTGCAGCTTCAGGTGTCACCGCGGCGAGAAAGGAATAAAGTGGGGGTACCTCCGCCCACTTTACTGGCTGGGAGAGCAGGAGGAGGAAGGAGGGCGGTGGGAACAGCGCCTCCACGCAGAGGGAACGGTGGGGGCGGGTGCCCCCGTGGATGCTCCAGGGTCCCGTAGGCCGTAGGCTGTGCTGCTGAAACACGACCCTGACCTCTCGACTCGCCCTCCACTCACCGTCAAGTCTATCTGATAAAGCTGCCTAGAGGACACGGGTTTGGGTTTTCAGGCCCAGAGAACCTGTAACACCACCTCCCGCCATGGTGTGACCTCGGCACAGTCCCAGGACACCCAGTCTCCAGGATGGCCGCCTTCTGCCAGGCTGGCGAGGAGGGAAAAGAGGTCCCCAAGTTTGCACCTTTGAGACGGATCCGTGTCGTGTGCGGGGCAAGTACCAACAGGTCAGGGTCAGCCCGTCACCCACCGATCAGACACCGCCACGCTTCTCCCAGCAGAGGGAGGGCACAGTGAGCACAGGGGCAGGTGCGGCGGCATCCCCGGGGTGGGTGTTACCTCCCCGGGGAAACGACATACTGGATTTTAAGGAATGTCACTCCTCCTCCCGGTGTTCCTCTGTGTTCCCTCTCAGCCCACTGAGTAGGAGCCGTTGGTGGCCCAAAGTGGCCTGGGGAGGGACCAGCCCTCATCCGGGCTGCCTCGTCTCATCCACTGCTCCCGGGGCTCCTCTTGGTTCCACAGACAGGTGGCTTCTGCCCCAAGAGGGTTTTGAACAGGCGAGCCCCGTGCAGTACTGGCCTCCAGGGCCACCCTGCAGGCAAGGCTGAGGCCCCCCCCCCCCCACACACACACACACACACAGCGTCACATGACACCCAGACCCCTGTCCAGGAGTCTTCTCTTCCTGGAGGAAGTGCCAGAGACCAAGTGAGAACAAAGCCAGGATCTAAAACTGCTGGAACCAGGAAAATACAACTCTCCTCCCACGTCACATCCCCCAGAGAGGAATCATCCGGAGCCGAATCACCTTCCCTCTCAAAGTTCAGACACTGGAGCTCAAAGTCTCTTTCTCCACTACGTCTTATGCAATGGAAGCTTCTCAGCCAAAGAGCCCCCGGGCCCACCGGGGGGCTGCCTTCCCGTGCAGCCTAGGAGCAGCAGGCTGGGCCCGAAAATAGAGCCGCTGTGAATCCACGTGGCCCGGGATCCGGCAGCCCAGTTGCCCGTCCCTCGTGGTGGGTTCCGACAGGCTGGATGCCTCCTGGGCAGTGCAAGGTGGCTCTCGGGGAGGGGACCCACCGTTCGTCCCCTTGGGAGTTAACGTTACAGCACATAGAGCTCTCGTCCCCAGAACCGGGCCCCGTCCCAGGACGGACTGCATTCTTTTGCTCAGAAGATTCCAGGCACGTCCGGGTATACTTGGCTCCCTCACAGCTGGACCTTCCTTGGGGAGCACATGAGGCTCGGAACAGCCCCACCCACACCTGGGGGACAAATATTCAGGCACCTGTTTCAAATCCCACGTCTTTTTTTTTTTTTTTTCAAATCACATGAAATTACCATCATTTATAGGTCAAATAAGATCAAACATCAGCAATTTCACGTGGTCCAGCCTGACACATCCCAAGGTCAGGTTGATTGCCGTCACATGGGGCGGGGGGGGGGGGGGGCAACAAGTTCATTGGGGAAAAGCAGCAGAGATGCAAGTCCAAATCCTGGCTCTGCTCGCCACTGGAGGTAGATGTTGGGTAGGTCACTCGGCCTCTCTGTGCCTCACTTTTCTCCTCTGTGAGGTGACGATTAAATTGTGAGGATTCCATTTGTTGATTCAGGCAAAGTTCTCAAACAGTGCCCGGCACGTGCTCTGTAGGTGCTCGGTAACAGTCATCGTTGGTTTCAATGCTGCCAGTTACCAAAGGTGGAACGCGGGTGAGTGGAGAGAAAGACAAGTACGTGGGCCACTAGGAACCCAACCGGGTCTGCGTTACAAAGTGAAGAGCTGACAGGTGGTGTGAAAAACAGCGAGTGTAAAACTGAGACGCTGAATGTGACAGAACCTTGTGGCGAGAAGTAAGGTAGACCTAAATAGGCATCCCATGTTCATGGACCAGAAGACTTACTCCCCACATCAAAAGGAAAGGATAAATTTAATCAAGGGAGTACAAGACCCGTGTACCGAAAATGACAAAACTTTGCCGAAAGGAACTAAACGAGACCCAAACGGTCTCATCCTGTGTTCACAGATTGGAATATTTAACGTTGTTAAGATGGCAATATGCCCCCATGGCAGCTGCAGATCCCCCATAATCCCTATCACAGTCCCAACAGCCTTTTTGCAGAAATAGAAAAGCTGAGCCTAAAACTCATAGGGAATTTTAACGGCCTCTAAATATCAGCCAAGAAAATCTCAAAGAGCGAAGTTGGAAGACTTGTACTTCTTGATTTCAAAACTTAGTTACAGTAGTAAAAATGGTGTGGTGCTGGCACAAGGGGAGACATTGAAGATCGATGGAACAGAATTGAGGGCCCGGAAGGAAACCCTTACTTCTCTGGTCAGTTGATTTTGATAAGGGCACCAAGACTAGTCAACGGGAAAAGAACAGTCTTTTCAACAAATGGTGTTGGGACCACTGGTTATCTACATGCAAAAGGAGAAAGAAGATGGATTCTTAGCCCACGCCGTCTACAAAATATTAACTCAAAATGGATCAGAAACCTAAATATAAGAATTAAAATCATGGGGGCCCCCGGGTGGCTCAGTCGGTTGAGTGCCCAACTCTTGGTTTCAGCTCAGTTCATGATCTCACGGTTGGTGGGTTCAAGCCCCACATCGGGCAGCGTGGAGCCTGCTTGGGATCTCTTTCTCTGTCTCTCTCTGCCCCTCCCCTTCTCTCTCTCTCTCAAAATAAATAAACTTTAAAAAAAAATGGCTGATTTCTGGAGTGCCTGGGTGGCTCATCAGTTGAATGTCCGACTTTGGCTCAGGTCATGAGTTCACGGTTCATGAATTCAAGCCCCACATCAGGCTCTGTGCTGACAGCACAGAGCATGCTTCAGATTTTCTCTCTTCCTTCTTGCTCTGCCCCTACCCTGCTTGGGCACGCACGCACTCTCTAAATAAATAAATAAACTTTAGAATAAGTAAATAAATGAATAAATGGCTGATTTGTAAAAAAAAAAAAAAAAAAAAAAAATCATGAAACTCCAAAGACAACTTAGGGAAGATCTTAATGACTTGAATCTGACCATGGCGTCTCACGTCTCACATATGACACCAAAAGCACGAGCAACAAAAGAAAAAGCACGTGTGTATAAATTGCAGTTTATGAAAACAGATGAATTGATGCACTTTTGTGCATCAAAGCACACTATCAAGAAAGTGAAAAGACACCCCACTTAATGGGAGGAAATATTTGCAAACCCTGACAAGGGCCCCAGAATATGTAAAGAACTCTTAACAACAAAAGACTACCCAGTTTAAAAGGGGGCAAAGGATGGGGTGCCTGGGTGGCTCAGTTGGTTAAGTGTCCGACTTCAGCTCAGGTCAGGATCTCATGGTTCGTAAGTTCAAGCCCCGCATCGGGCTCTGTGCTGGCAGCTCAGAGCCTGGAGCCTGCTTCAGATTCTGTCTCCCCTCTCTCTGCCCCTCCCCTACTCGTGCTCTAATAATAAATAAATGTTTAAAAAATTTTTTAATTAAAAAAAGGGGGGCAGGGGCGCCTGGGTGGCGCAGTCGGTTAAGCGTCCGACTTCAGCCAGGTCACGATCTCGCGGTCCGTGAGTTCGAGCCCCGCGTCGGGCTCTGGGCTGATGGCTCAGAGCCTGGAGCCTGTTTCCGATTCTGTGTCTCCCTCTCTCTCTGCCCCTCCCCCGTTCATGCTCTGTCTCTCTCTGTCCCAAAAATAAATAAACTTTAAAAAAAAAAAGGGGGGGGGCAAAGGATGCCAATAGACATTTCTCCAAGGAAGATGCACAAGTGGCCAATAAGGGCTTCTGTCTGTGGTGATATGAATGATCTAGAATTGACCGGTGACAGCAGCTCTGTGAATGTACCAAAAGTCACCAAACCGTACGTTTTCAATGGGTGATGACACAGTATTTGAATTGTATCAATAAAACTTACAAATAAAAAGTTACTGGAACAATACATAGCATTTATTTTAATCGTTTAGATACCGTACCCTAACCTCACGCGGCTATGGCGGAGGCGGACTGCCCAAGACATGTGAAACTGGCCAAGTTTATTTTTTTTAATTTTTTAAAATATTTTTATTTATTTTTGAGACAGAGACAGAGCATGAGCAGGGGAGAGGCAGAGAAAGAGAGGGAGACACAGAATCTGAAGCAGGCTCCGGGCTCCGAGCTGTCAGCACAGAGCCTGATGCGGGGCTCGAACTCACGGAGTGTGAGATCATGACCTGAAAAAGTGGCTGCTTCTGTGTGAGCTCTTCCAAAATGCATGTCAGCCCCGGTGCACATGTTAGCTCACGCGTGTCGAAGGCAGTTCACATGACCAAATCGAGCTGTAAATTTAAGCCTTTTGGACCATCTTGTACAATCAGCGCTGAACTACAAAATGATTACAAAATTTGAAAAAAGAAAGTACTGTCAAAAATGAAATAAAACAGGGGCGCCTGGGTGGCGCAGTCGGTTAGGCGTCCGACTTCAGCCAGGTCACGATCTCGCGGTCCGTGAGTTCGAGCCCCGCGTCGGGCTCTGGGCTGATGGCTCAGAGCCTGGAGCCTGTTTCCAATTCTGTGTCTCCCTCTCTCTCTGCCCCTCCCCCGTTCATGCTCTGTCTCTCTCTGTCCCAAAAATAAATAAACGTTGAAAAAAAAAATTAAAAAAAAAAATGAAATAAAACAGGTATCATCTGAAGTTCATGACTCAAGGCAAAGAAGTGCAGGGTATTATCCACATTGTGGAGATGCACACCATAAACAAACTCAAATTTGGCTCTGAGACCTGGAACTGGGGGTGGGGAGAGGGAGACGCCGCTTCTGCCGCTGCCCTTTGTTTTGTCATCCTGGCGGGACATTTTCTCCCCGCCGCCCGGCAGGTGCCTGGAAGTCCCCGCCCCTTCCGTCCTGAATCTCCCGGAAGTGCTCACACCTTCCCTGGCGGGGCCGTCACCTGCCTCTTCCTGAGCTGCGAACCCTTCTGATGTCTTCTGGCCCTGCGGGACCCGGGAGTTTCCGCGGCAAACGCCCCCTCCGCGGACACCTATTCTCTCCCATTCTGGAAGTCTGAGGTCAAGGGTGTGGGCAGGGCTGGTTCCTCCGGAGCCTGTCTCCTGGGCGTGCAGACGCCGCCTTCTCCCTGTGTGAGCGCAGCCCTTTGTCTCTCCCACTTCTTAGAAGGACACCAGTCAGATTGGGTTCAGGCCTGCCATAGACTGAATGTTCGTGTCTCCCCCCCCACCCCTGTCCCCCCAAAACCATGTATGTTGAAGACCTGAGCCCCACTGTGAGGGTATTAGGAGGTGACGGGACGCGTGCCCTCAGAAGAAGAGACACAAAACAGCGTGTTCCCTACCCGCCCCCCACCATGTGTAGGCGGCAGGAAAAGAGCTCCCACCAGGCCTGGGCCTTATCTTGGGCCTCCGGCCTCCAGAACTATGAGACGTAAATGCGTGTGGTTTGAGCCAGGCCCCCTTAAAGGAAACGATTTTTCTGACACTGGATCAAATGGGAAGAAAGGTTTCTTGTTTTTAATATTCAGTAATCTCTATGCCGAACATGGGGCTTGAACTCCCACTCGCCAGACCCCAAGATCAAGAGTCAGTCTACCGACTGAGCCAGCCAGACGCCCTGGTAAGGAGGACTGTTCCTTCCAGACTCTTGCAGTGGGCATATTGCAGTACGGAGAGAGTTGGGCCGGTTGCAAATACAAGGACGGCTGGGGGCTGACAGCCAGGGAACAGGGGGTGTCAGTGCTGGGGCATCAGGGCTGGGGAGATTCTTGCTGGAGGCAGACCAAGGACTTGCACGCGGAGGTCGGGGTGGGGGTGGCTAAGGCACCGGATCAAGTGCTGAGAATGATTACCTGCGGGGAGGGGAGGTGTCTGTCTATAAACTGACTTAGCAGATTCCTGCTAAAACCTGCCTAGGCAGGCCCAAGCCAGGGGGTGGGGGGCTAGTGGAGAGGAGGCCCAGAGGAGCCTGGCCAAAGGTTGGTCCCCCTAATGGCCTCATTTTTGCTTCGTCACCTTGTTAAAGACTACCTGCAAACACAGTTACGTTCTTGGGTACGGGGGTTGGGACCTCAGCAGAAGAATTTGGGGAGGGTACTGTTCAGCCTGCAAAAGGAGCCCCTGGAGAAACGTCCCATCCCAGGGCTGGGGCGAAGACTCATCATGGGCCCGAAACGCCTCGTGGGACAGAAAATAGAGGCGATGAAAGGCACAACGGGGAAACGACGAAAAGACACAGGGTCCAGCTTGATTCCTGATCTGGGGCCATTTCAGCATCAAAGCAATGATAGTGAAAGACGAATAGCCTGTGTGACAAGGCGAGGCTTCCCGAGCCCACCACCATTTCCCACCACAGTAGTCACCCAGTCGGTGGCTCAACCTGGGGCTGCCAGGCGGGTGCCAGGGGAGCGGCAGCCAGGGAGGGGCCCAGGGTCTCTCTGGAGTGACACAAATGTGAAAACTGAATTGTGGGGGCGGCTGTACGGCTCTGAACACCAAATATTAGTGCTTGGGTACTAAAAACGATTGGCTGTGCACTTTCAGTGGTAGAATGGACGCTTAAAAAAAAAAAAAAAAAAAAAAGGGTCCGTGAATCCAAACTGGAACAAATACACGAACAGGCACATGATATGGCGTAGTGGAATGCCACACGACAGATGCAGGAAGAGCCGGGTTAGAATTGCCCCTTGGCAACCATTTTCATAGAAACCGATTCAGGCAGACTATGCCGGGAAGCTTAAATCGGAGAGTGCGAGTTTGAGAAGTTAACCGGGTGTTTCCAAATTATCTCCGCAGGGATTCTTACTAGTTGTGAAGGGGAAAAACCATTCGTTTAGAGTGGAGAATGCAAAGTGCACGTGGCCAGAGGGGACACGCAGGCACCCACTCCGTCAGTCATGTCACTCACATCACTGGCTCTTGTCACTCCAGCGCCTTCCAGCAGGAGGCACCCCCCCCAACCCCTACTGGGGCCAATCCTGAGGAAACAACGTCTCACGAACCAGGGACATTCTATAAAACGTCTGGCCTGCACACTTCAAAGACACCCACGTCTCAGTCCAACAAATGGCTCTAGGGCACAGCCACTGGGTGCGGCGAGATCCGGGATTTTGCTGTGACAGGCAAACTGAGTGAGGTCTGTTGATTAGGTCATGGATTTGTATCAATGGTAAGTTTTTTTTGGTTTTTGTTGTGTGGTTTTTGTTTGGTTGGTTGGTTTGGTTGTTTTTTAAAGACTTCATTTTTTTAGGGGTGCCTGGGTGGTTCAGTCGTCGGTTGAACATCCAACTTCGGCTCAGGTCATGATCTTGCGGTTCGTGAGTTCAGGCCCCACCTCAGGCTTACTGCTATCAGCACAGAGCCT
Source organism: Leopardus geoffroyi (assembly GCF_018350155.1). Classification (NCBI taxonomy): domain Eukaryota; kingdom Metazoa; phylum Chordata; class Mammalia; order Carnivora; family Felidae; genus Leopardus; species Leopardus geoffroyi. The sequence goes on from NC_059333.1 coordinate 3,155,558, forward strand.
GCTTCCGATCCTCTGTCCCCCCCACTCTCTGCCCCTCCCCTGCCTGCACTCTCTCTCTCTCTCAAAAATAAACATTAAAAAAAAAAACACTCAACATTCTAAAAAGACAATTTTTTAAAAGCAGTTTTAGCTTAACGTCTTGATTTTGGCAGTTGTTCTATGGTTATGGAAAACAGTTCTTTGTTTTTCAGAAATAGACACTGAAGTCGCCAGGGGTAACGGGAAACTGTCTGCAGCTTAATCTTAACCATTCAGAAAAACCAGACAGTTAGATGGTGGATAAGTGGTACAGACTTAGATTCATATTATAGAGAGACAGGGACAGAGACATAAGTATGAAGAAAATACAATAAAAGTTTAATATTTGGGGGCACCCGACTGGCTCAGTTGGTAGAGCGGGCAACTCTTTTTTTTTGTTTTGTTAAGTTTATTTATTGGCGGGGGAGGGGCAGAGAGAGAGGAAGAGAGAGAATCCCAAGCAGACTCCCTGCCGTCAGCGCAGAGCCCGATGTAGGGCTCCACCTCACGAACCATGAGATCATGACCTGAGCCAAAATCAAGTCAGACTCTTCCGACTCTTAATCTTGGGGTCGTGAGTTCAAGCCCCATGTTGGGTGTAGAGATTATTTAAAAATAAATTTTTTTTTTAAAAGTTAAAAGTTTGAAAATCTGAATGAAGGGCGTCTGGGAATATTCTTGCCACTTTTCTGACAGTCTAAAATTATGTCAAAATTTAAAAAAATTTTTTTAATTAACTCTTTTTAATGTTTATTCTTTGAGAGAGAGAAAGAGAGAGAATGAGCAGGGAAGGGGCAGAGAGAGGGAGACATAGAATCCAAAGCAGGCTCCAGGCTCCAATCTGTCAGCCCAGAGCCCGTCGCAGGGCTCGAACCCACGAAATGCAAGATTATGACCTGAGCTGAAGTTGGACGCTCAACCGACTGAGCCACCCAGGCGCCCACCCCCCAAAATTTTTAGTACTTGGACCTCATAGCAAATTACCACAAACTCAGATGGCTTAAAACAACACAAATTTCTTGTCTCTCACTCCTGGAGGCTAGAAGTCTGAAATCAAGGTGCCCGAAAGCCCACCCTCTGCAGGCTCTGGGGGAGGGTCCTTCCTGCGGCCTTCAGCTCCTGGGGGCTGCGCGGTCCCTCATCTTGTGCCAGAATGACTTTAATCTCTGCCTCTGTCTTCACAGAGCCTTCGGTCTGTGAATGTGCCCAAATTTCTCTCTTCTTACAAGGACACGGGTCATATTAGATTTAGCACGGCCCCTTCTCCTTATCCAGTACGACCTCTTAAGTTGGTTATATACTCGGAGAGCCTATTTCCAAATAAGATCATAGTTACGGATTGCAGGCGTTAGTAAAAGTTGAATGTTTGGGAATCTGGGCGAGTATCTGGGAATTCTTCTATTCTTGCACTTTTATGACAGTCAGAAATTATGCCAAGATAAAATAATTCAGAGCATGATCAAAAACTCCCTAGTTTGAAACCTTCCGAGGGCCCTGCAGCACGAGGCAGTAAGTTCCAGCAGAAAGTTCCATCCTGGCCACCTGCAAGCCCTGGGACTCCGCCTCCCCTTCCACCCTCTGGCCACTCCTGTCCCTCGCTCTGGCCACTGCCCTTTCCTCCAGTTTTTCTCACCCCTGACTTGTTCCTGCCCCAGGCATTTGCAGTGGTTGTTTTCAACCCAGAACATTCCTCCTTGAGAATAAGACGTGGCTCCTCAGGTCAAATGTCACCTGTCCAGCTAGCTCCTGTTCCCGTCTTTATCCGTCTTCACATTTGTTCTCACTAGTGGAAATCCTATCACAAAATGATGTCTCGTTGAGCCCCCTCCCCTAGAATAGAAACCCTCCAGGGACAGAGGCCCTATTGGAGTTTCCGGTTTTTTCCAGAGCCTGGCCCAAAGGCCCGCCTGTGGCCGGGGACGGCCAAATCATTGCTGGATGAAGCGAACCCGCAAGGTGCCGGGCAGAGCCGCTGATGGTTCCACATCTGTCCACACCTGGTAACACGGTTGCGACCTGTCAGTCACAGTCACTACAGGCAGGGAGAAGCACAAGGGTGTGCCCCAGGGTCCTCTAGGCTCTTTAAAAGCCAGGAGCACGCAAGTTTGAAATACTGATGACTGTGGCCCTCCCGGCGGCCCCAGGGTGCCCTGCTGGCCAGCAGCCTCCAGCTCCTGGATTTGGGGAGTGGGGGGAGTGGCCTGTGCAACACCTGTGTTTCTAAGCGGCTTTTGTGACTTCTGGCCGAGCGTCAGGTCTCGGGCGAGCTCTGGTTCTTTCCCAGTCTTGTGGGAGCCCTGGCCAGGCTCCGCAGAGGGGGTCTGGGAAGGTGTCTAGGGGGCACCTGCACAATGGGGGGGGCAGGAAGTAAATCCCGGGAAACCCCGCCGTGGGGAACCCAGAGCCAGGGTACTGGGTGCATGCTAGGTCCCCTGACCTGAGGCGGTGGGGACCAGGGCTGGCATGGAGGTGGGGGTGTGGGAAGGCCGGCAGGTGGGGTATTTGTGGAGGGTCATCCTCACGGTCCTACAAGCCCTTCCCCGCTCCAGAGGGCACACTGTACAAGTCATCAACAAATATTCACTACACGCCCGCAGGGCTAGCAGTTAACCAAGTAAAACAGAATCGGGACATCAAATACAGAGCGTCCGCACCCCTGGAGTCCGCGATCCTGGTGGGGGGACCTTGGGGGGCAGGGGGAGAGGAGGGCAGAGGGCCAGCGGATGCATCAAAGGGGAGTGGGAGCTGGTCCCGGGCCCGCGGTAGGGCAGTGGGGGCCAGGAGTTGGGGGACACGGGAACCCAGACCTGAGGCCGGGGAGTTGGACGGAGTTGGGTGGGGAGTGGGGGTGGGGGAGTTCGGGTGGGCGGGATCCGGGCGGGGCAGTGCGGGGTGCGGGGGGTGGGGGGAAGGGGGAGGCCCTGACCTGAAGCCAGGCAGTGAGCGAGGAGTTGGGCGGTGAGTGGAGGTGGGGGTGGGGCGGATGGGGGGCGGGCAGCACGGGAGGTGCGGGGTCCCCAGCCCGCGCACACCGGGACAGCTATAGTGGGGTGGGGTGGAGTGGGGGGTGGAGTTGGGTGGGATGGGGGAGGGGCAGCGCGGCAGGTCCGGGGTCCCCAGCCCGCGCGCGCCCGGGCAGCTAGCGCGGGGGTGGAGGGTGAAGGGTGGGGGAGGGGCAGCGCGGGAGGTCCGGGGTCCCCAGCCCAAGCCAAGACAGCTAGCGCGGGGGTGGGGGTTGGGGGGTGGAGGGTGGAGGGTGGAGTGGGGGAGGGGCAGCGCGGGAGGAGGGCGTCCCCAGCCCGCGCCAGGGCAGCGAGCACGGAGGTGGGGACGGGTGGGATGGGGGCGGGGACAAGCGCGGCGGCGGGCGGCACTCGGGATTGGCCGGCCGCCGGCCCCCCGCCCCCGCCTCTCGGCCAATCGTCTGCGCGCAGTGTCGGCCGCCGGGTCCCGCAGGCCCCGCAGCTCCAGGGTGGCGGCGCCGAGGAGCAGCTGTCGGGGTCGCAGGTCGCGGCGCCCGGACGCGCGCAGCCCGCCGCTCTTTCCCGCGTCTCCGTCCAGGTCAGCGCCCGCCGGCCCGGGAACCGCCCCACCCCTGGGCGGCGGGGTCGGGCTGTGGTCGACCGCCTCCGGCGGGCCCCGGGTCGCCCCCACCCCTCCGCCGGAGTTGCATCATCTGCACCTGCGCGCGGCGGAGCAGGGCCGGCGTCCCGCGCCGCCCGCGCGTCCAGAACGGTTTGAGGCCGGGGATTCAGCGCCCACGTGGCCCCGGGCCTCCCCCCGCAACCCCCGCGGCTGTGGAGTGGAGGGGGTGGGGGGGCGGGAGCCGGGGTGCGATCGTTGATTTTTCGCTGTATTTTGGAGGGGAAACGGCTGTTTCGCAAAGTGCTCTTTTCCGTCAACTCTATGAGGTGGGAGTAAATATTCATGTAGTTGCGCGGACGGCACGTGAGGTGGGTGCCCGTGGGGGGAGGGGCGCAGAGCACATGGGGGTCGTGCCCTGGGCACATACTCGGATGCCCGGCGACCCCCACTTCCCCGGACCCTAGGGGAAGCGGATGGTTGAGCTGAGGGGTGGGGCGGGGGGGGGGGGTGGAGGGGCGGGAACGCGAAAGTTTTAGCTTCGCCAGGATTACTTGGGGGTGTTTGTCCCGAACTGCGCCTCCCGGCCGGCCTCCACATCTACTGTAGAATCTCGGTATGCCACCTGAAAACTCACACTTTAAAACAGGAGTTTACTACCATTCGCACCCTTGACCCTGACCATCCCCGCCCCCCACACTGGGGCCAACTGGGGCGTGTGTCTGCAGGGTGCACGATGCCCTTGGGGGCGTCGTGACCCCAGGAGGGTCTTGCGCTTTAAGATGGGGTTTCAGGTGGAGCGGGAACCGGCAGGGCGGCGCCAGGTGAGCCCGCCTGCCCGGGACGCACGTGCTTGGCCCGCGGGGCGCGAGCTGAGTCTCGCGAGTGGGAACCCGCGGGTTCGGACCGGTTGCCAAGCGAGCGCCTGGCCCAGTGCTTTTGGGGTCCGCGGAGACTCGGTCGGCTTCGATCTTTGTACCCAGCGGCTCTTTACCTCGCCGGAGGCTATGCCAGGCTAGGCAAGTCGCAGAGGAGGAGGCACGGGGCTGCCCGCGTCCTTAGAGGCCGCTTCCGCGAACGGTCAGCGATTCTGGCCGGTCCTGCGGCGGGCGGCGTGCCTGCCGGGCCAGAGCGCTGCGGGGCTGCCTGGCTCCGATGGGGAGGAGGGTCTGTGACCCGGGCAGGGGGGCGGCTCTTGCACGGTGGAAGAATTACCGCCTGAGCGAGAAAAGGTGCTGGTCTCCTTAGGGGCGGGGGTCCTAAAGTTAGAGAAGGGGAGGGGGGCATCCTCGAGTAGCCTCAGGGAAGACCTGAAGCTTCCAGAAGAAGCCGGTGATCCCAAGGCTTGAAAGAACCACCGCTCTAAGGCCGTTGGGCAGGACAGCTGGGAGGCTGGCTTCTCTGGAAAGGGGCCAGCCCCACCGGCCTGGTGAATTTCCAAAGGATGTGACTTGCAGAGTGTCCCCAGGTTTCTAACTCCCTGTTCGCAGGCTCCGGCCTGGGCGAATGTGGCCAGCCGCTGGGCACTGGGCTGCATCGGGCCACCTGCACTGGGGGAAATGGACCCAGCTGGGGCTGCCTCTGCCTTTGCTGACAACCAGCCTGGTTCTGCGTGCCCTGGAGGAGAAGGTCAGCAAGGGAACGCCCCGAAACTCTGGATTTACACCTCCATGTGAGGAGCCCTTTACACCTTCAGCCCAGTCTGCTCGGCCACTCACCTTTTCACAGCAAAACTGCCTCACGAAGGTCTTGGGGAGCACAGATATCTGTGGGCTCAATCCCACGACCCTGGGATTATGACCTAGACCGAAATCAGTCAGATGCTCAACTGACTGAGCCACCCAAGTGCCCCAGAGCACCCCCCCCCCTTTTTTTTTAAGAACTGTTTTAGTTTTAGGAAAAATTGGGAAGACGAGTTCCATATGCCTGCTTCCTAACACTTTCCCTGAGTAGCCGAGCCTGTTGCATTAGTAGGTCTTTGTTTCCGTTAGTGAACGCAGCTGTTAACTGAAGTCTCTGCTGAACTCAGGTTCCCTCAGTTTCCCCTAACCCCCTTGCGCTCTTCCGGGATTCCTTGGAGGATATGCCTCGTTTGTGCAGTTGTACCGTCTCTTGTGGGCACTTGTCGGTCGTCAGCCTGTGGAGGGGTGGCCGTGTTGGAGCCGGGCTCTGTCGTGCCGGTCGCTGTGGAGACGGGAGAAGGGGGCAGAAGACAGGCTGAGTTCAGTCCCAGTCTTTCCAAAGATGAGGGTGGTGCCTGTTGGCTGTCACCCCAAAGGGGCGAGGCAGGCGTACAGCCCAGTGAGGCCTCGCCTCTGATTGAGCCGGTCCCCGTCCGTCCGTCTGTCCTTCCTTCCGTCCACTTGTCTTAATCTGTTTTAAGGTTATGTGTGATTTTTATTTATTTTTTTAAACTTTCTAATTTTTAAGTTCATTTATTTATTTTGAGAGTGAGAGTGAGCACAAGCAGGGGAGGGGCAGAGAGAGAGAGAGAGAGAGAGAGAGAGAGAGAATCCCAAGCAGGCTCCACATTGTCAGCACAGAGCCCGAGGCTTGAACTCACAAACTGCGTGATCATGACCTGAGCCCAAGTCGGATACGTAACCCACTGAGCCACCGAGGTGCTTAAATTCATGATAGGGTTTTTGTGACATCCTCTTTATGGTTTTACACACTCACAAGGGCACAATTCCGTAGCATTAAGTACATTCACAGGTTGTGCAACCATCACCAGGATCTGTATGCAAAACGTTCATCAGGTCAAACCAAAACTCCTCCCCATTCACCAGCGACGCCTCATAACCTCTGTCCTACCTGATGAGTTTCCTCTGTGAGTCTGCGGATCGGATCGTAGGCTCCTCTTTCCCGCAGGTGTAGCCGTACGGGGTTTTCCTTCATGTGGTTTGTTCACAAAGCGCAATGTGTCCGAGGCCCCCTCACCTCGTAGCATGTATCAAAACATCATTCCTTTTTTTTTAGGGTAAATACATCATTGTGTCCATTTCTGATACCCATCATGTAAACGTAGTCTTTTCAAAACAACTTTGAGGGGCGCCTGGGTGGCGCAGTCGGTTAAGCGTCCGACTTCAGCCAGGTCACGATCTCGCGGTCCGTGAGTTCGAGCCCCGCGTCAGGCTCTGGGCTGATGGCTCAGAGCCTGGAGCCTGTTTCCGATTCTGTGTCTCCCTCTCTCTCTGCCCCTCCCCCGTTCATGCTCTGTCTCTCTCTGTCCCCAAAATAAATAAACGTTGGAAAAAAAAATTAAAAAAAAAAAAAAAAAAAAAAAACAACTTTGAGGTAACAAAAGCCATATATATAGACGACCCTCGAGCAGTGTGGGGGTTAGGGGTGCCGACCCCACGCAGTCAAAAATCCATGTCACTTTTGACTCCCCCCAAATTTCATAGCTCACTATTGCCCGGAAGCCTTACTGATAACGTAAATGGTCAGTTAACACTTGTTTTGTATATAGCATGTATTTATGCTGTATTTTCACAATAAGCTGGAGAAAAGTGTGTTAGGAAAATCGTAAGGGAGAGAAAATCCATTTACAATACTGTTGTACTTGTCAGAAAAATTTTTATATAAAAAAATTTTTTAACGTTTATTTATTATTGAGGAATAGAGACAGAGCATGAGCAGGGGAGGGGCAGAGAGAGGGGGAGACACAGACTCCGAAGCAGGCTCCAGGCTCCGAGCTGTCAGCACAGAGCCCGACACGGGGCTCGAACCCGCGAACCACGAGATCATGACCTGAGCCCGAGTCGGACACTTAACCGACTGAGCCACCCAGGGGCCCCGTTTTTGTTTTTGTTTTTAATGGAGTTGTCCTTATGTGTGATACTCACAACAGAAGCCCTTTTTACGATTTGCTGTTTTGATTTCACGTCTACATTGTGCAAAGATTCCCCACTGTCAGATAAACAACATACCCATCACCTCTGCGTGGGAACTTTTTTTTTTTTTAATTTTTTTTTTTTAACGTTTATTTATTTTTGAGACAGAGAGAGACAGAACATGAACGGGGGAGGGGCAGAGAGAGAGGGAGACACAGAATCGGAAACAGGCTCCAGGCTCTGAGCCATCAGCCCAGAGCCCGACGCGGGGCTCGAACTCACGGACCGCGAGATCGTGACCTGGCTGAAGTCGGACGCCCAACCGACTGCGCCACCCAGGCGCCCCGGGAACTTTTTTTTTGTACATGCTCACGTATTGAGAAAATTTGAAAACTTTATTACTTTTTTATGGCCAAGTAATATTCCGTCGTATGGCTGTGCCACGTTTTGTGTATCCCGCATCTGTGACAGATGTCTGGTGTGTTTCCACGTTTTGCCTCTTGTGAGTCGTGTGGCTGTGAACGTGGTGCACAGATATCTCCAGCTCTTTGGATATATGCCTAGGAGCACCATGCTGGCTCCCGTGGTGGTTCTGTTTAACCTTTTGAGGAACCGCCACACCGTGGCCACAGCAGCTGGCCCTGACATTTTTGTGCTTGTCCCTGTGCTGTTTGAATGTGTGGACGCCCCGCCCCCTGCCCTGCCCCTGCAGAGGGACCCTGTGAGCAGGATTGCCCAGGTCCCCAGCAGCAAAGCAGACTCCTCGGCAGGTGTTTAGAAATGGCCTGAACCAAGTCTCTCCCCCTCCCTTTGCCAGATCCCAGCATGCCTTCCGAGACACCCCAAGCAGAAACGGGGTCCGCAGGGTGCCCCCACCTCTCAGGGGCACACCTAGGGAAAGGGAGCCTGGAGAAGGGACCTCCAGGGGACAAGGAAGCCAAGGAGCGCCTGTGGATCCGTCCCGATGCCCCAAGCAAGTGTTCCTGGCAGCTGGGCAGGCCGGTCACTGACTCCCCTCATCACCACACTGTCTTGTGAGTGCCGGTTTATGATTTATTATTATTATTATTATTATTATTATTATTATTATTTTAGGAGAGAGAGCATGTGTACAAGCTGGGGAGAGGGAGAAAGGGGCAGAGAGAGAGAGGGACGGAGAGAATCCCAAGCAGGCTTCTTGCTGTCAGCCTGGAGTCCGATGCGGGGCTCGATCCCACAAACCTCGAGATCATGACCTGAGCCGCGATCAAGAGTCGGACGCTTAACCGGCTGAGCCACCCAGACACCCCTGATTATGGGATTTAAAATCAGAACTCGGGGGCGGTAGGGAGGCGCAGGCCTCACTGGGGCCGGTAGAAATGAAAAACTTACAAATCCAGAATCCCCAAGCATTAAATGTGTCTGAGCACCGAGAGCTCAGGAGGCGATGAGCCCTCACTGCCAAAACCCAGCCGAGCAGTGGGCGAAAGGCCTGTGTGAGGCTGGGGCAGCCGCGAGGGACCAGGTTCCTGCGGGCCCCTGAGCCCGTCACGCGGAAGGCCTGGGGCTTTTACCCCCCCCCCCCCCCCCCCCCCCCCCCCCACCAAGCTCTCCCTTCGCCCTGCCTGCTGTGAGCTGCCCCTGGCCTGGCTGGGGGCGTCCCTTCCGCTCCTTGGAAGGCTGCTGTTGGAGGCTGGATTCCAGCTTGTTCCAGCGGAGGCCTGTTTGGGCCCCCTGGGGAGCTGGGTGCGCTGGGCCTGAGGCCAGGAATCTGGTCTTGCCGGGTTCCTGGAGCAGAGGGCTCGCTAAAGTTTGGGAACCACGGAATGTAAATGAGAAATCCAAGGGCGTAGGAAGCTAAACCCAGGTCTGTGCTGCACATCCCCGGGCGGGTGTTTGGTGAGCACGTACTTGGCACGGACAGGAAGAAGGTATGCAGTTGGCATCGGGCCCTGAGGGTGAGGAACCGCCTGTGTCGTGGCTGACACACCATTGGGCTGTCCACACCCGACTGTCACCTGTCACCATGTGGGAGAACGGGGAGAGGAAGCCAGTCGCTAGAATGCGAAGGGAGACAGCCGGTCGGTGATGAGGAATCCCACACTGAGCCTGGACGTCCACCTGGGAGTTCGTGGTGACCTTGACCCCAGGGGCACTGGTGACTCCCCAAGGTCTTTGTTTTGTTTTGAGTAGGGTGCTTCAATCACCCGTGCCTGACATTTTCTGAGTGATGCCCGGTGGCCGGTGCACCCCTTGTGGCCGCTGTCCATCCCTGGTGGACAGCCAGGCAGCCTGAGGGGGCTCAGCTCTGGAGGAGCTTTTTTCATCAGGGAAAAGCTTTTTTTCTTTTTTCATCAAGGAAAAGAAAAGAAGGACAAGGAATCCCAGGGGTCGGGTGCCAAGAGATGGAAGGAAGTGAAGGTCCACAGAAAAGACTTTCTGAACGGATGCACCAGGCAGGAGCTGTTGTTGAAGTCATGTTGTCTACTCCAGCTTCCGTACTTGGAAGTAATTTTTTTTAACATTCACTCGTTTTTGAGAGAGAGAGAGAGAGAGCAAGCAGGGGAGGGGCAGAGAGAGAGGGAGACACAGAATCCCAAGCAGGGTCCAGGCTCCGAGCTGTCAGCACAGAGCCCGACGCGGGGCTCGAACCCACGAACCGTGAGATCATGACCTGAGCCCAAGTCGGACGCTTAACTGACTGAGCCACCCAGGCACCCCTGTACTTGAAAATAATTTAACATAAAAAGTTGCAGAAATAATACAGAGGGGTCTCGTGTCCCTTCCCCAAGCTGCCCTCTGACCCCGGCCCCTGTTGCCCAGGAAACGACCTTGATGCGGCTCACCGTTAGCTACACCACAGACGGGGTTTCTGCCATCGGCTCACCCACCGGTGTCCTCACGTGTCATGTGTGCACACGTGAGCAGGAATGTGCCTGTGGCCTTTCACCCTGCGTGTAGGTTTGTGTAATTAACCACTCGGATCCCTCACCCAAGCCAGTTCTTGGGTTTGTTTCTTGGTTTATGTAAAACAGCGTGCTGGTCTGCCAAGTCCGAGTGATCGTGGACTTCCCTGTTTCAGGACCAAATCCCCCCAAATCTTGCCAGACATCCTGAAGAAAATCGGGGACACCCCCATGGTGAGAATCAATAAGATCGGAAAGAAATTTGGCCTCAAGTGCGAGCTCTGTGAGTACCTGGCCGCCTCCCTCTGTCCCTCGCCTGCCCCAGCAGCAGCTCGGTGGGCCTAGGGTTGTGGGCATAGACCCCTGGGGCCCTCTGGGGGGCAAGAGGGGCTAGGGAGTGAGCCGGCTAATGAATGTCCGGGACCCCATCGGGTAATAGCAGAAAGAAAGCACAGTAGGGGGACGTGCCGGGGTGGCGGGGCACAGCCGGCCGCTCTGGTCAGGGCCCGAATGAGGAGACAGAGTGTGGAGACCCGGGGAGCGTGTTCTGGGCCAACGTGGAAGGCAGGACCCAACCAGGAAGGAGCTTGACCTTCCCCAGACCTGAGGAGGAGGAGACGTCACAACGGGGTCCGTCTTTGTGATGCGGGGTCTCGGGCGTGGTCTGGGCAGGTAGCGGTTGTCTCTGCGTTCAGCTGGTTCTGTGGGGATAGACCGTCCGTTATGAGGCGGTGGGAATCGGGGGAGCCACGTCCGGCCTTGTCCTCGGTGAGCAGGGGGGCCACCCGCATGCAGAGCCCCGTGTCGCTGGGCGAGGGCCTCTCCCGGTGAGCAGGCCGATGGGAGGCAGGCGTGGAGCGCTGGGCAGGCCCCAGTTGGACGGGACGGGCCGCCCTGTCTCACACCGGCCCCCTGCTGCGTATCCAGCTAGCCGCTCTTGGGCCCGTGCTGCCCCAAGGGGGGCTTTTCCTGGCCCACCCACCCAGCGGGGGGCTCCTCACTTCTCTCCTTCGCTCGGAGCTGCCACTCGGGCTGGACAGCGGGTGGCTGGGCAGGGGGTAGTTTCCCGATGGGTGAGCATGCTGCTCCGGGCGCAGGTGGGGGCGAGAACGGAGGGGGGTGGTTTACGGTCCCCACGTGCTGGGCGTGTCGCATAATAGGAGGTTGTGGGGATCAGCCAGGGGGCGGGGGGGGGGGGGCGCCTCCTCCTGTCCTGATTTGTCCTTGGCTCCCAGTGGCCAAGTGTGAGTTCTTCAACGCGGGCGGGAGCGTGAAGGACCGTATCAGCCTGCGCATGATTGAGGACGCCGAGCGGGCCGGGACCCTGAAGCCCGGGGACACCATCATTGAGCCGACGTCCGGGAACACAGGTGGGTCCCGGGATGGGCCGGGAGGGTCCCCTGGCCTGTCCGGCCGGCCTCCTCCCTCGACTCGCTTGGGCAGCACGTGATGCGTGCATTTGGAGGGCGGTGCCCAGGGGAAGCCGGAGGCGCCGGGTTCCACGTTTTCCCGCCTGCGTTGCTTCTCAGGGGGCACGTCCCCTTTGCGTTTCTACCTCGGGCGTTCTCTGCCCCGACTCCCTCATTCGAGACAGAAGGGGGTGACCTCAGGCCTTTTTGGTATCTGAGTGCCCTCTCCCTGGGCCTTCCTGGCCGTGGGCACCCAGAGCGGGTTCTGTGGGGCACCGTGGCCCCCTCTCACCCCGTGCACTGTCCCCAGGGATCGGGCTGGCCCTGGCTGCCGCCGTGAAGGGTTACCGCTGCGTCATCGTGATGCCGGAGAAGATGAGCACGGAGAAGGTGGGGGCAGGGGTTGTCCCGAGGGGCCCGGCCCCGTGCATCGGGCCCGGGGGTAGACGCGGGCCTCCGTGCTCCTCCATAGGTGGATGTGTTGCGGGCCCTGGGGGCCGAGATTGTGAGGACGCCCACCACGGCCAGATTTGACTCCCCGGAGTCCCACGTGGGGGTGGCCTGGAGGCTACGGAACGAGATCCCCAATTCTCACATCCTGGACCAGGTGAGGCCGGGGTCTGGGGGCGAGCGTGCGCTCAGGGGTGTGGACCCACATCGGGGGCGCCCTGGGGGGCGTCCGTCGGGGTCGGGGGCTGCAGAGGCGGCTGGCGCGCGGTCGCCGGCCTCTCCCGGCCTGCCCGGCGCTCTGGCAGGTGAGGGCCAGGTCCGCCGAGCCTTTGGCCCCCCGCCTCCCGGGCCGCCTCTGGAGGGCTGCGCTCAGCGCCTGGGCCGCAACGGTTTTGGCGGTGCACCCGGAAGCTGTTGTACAGGTGTAAAACACACGAAAACCTTTTCACCGGGGCTCTCGGCCTCACCCGTCTCCCCTCTGGGTGAGTTCAGAAACCGCACCTCCTGGAGGGCTCGAGTCACCGTCTTGTGCTGGTCGAGCTTCCTAAAACCGCCCGTGCCGCTGGCCACTGGCTTGAGCTGCCGGGATCCGCTCCGGCTCGCCCTGAGCTGTCGGCCCGACGCCCCGGGGCTGTTGCCCGTTCGGCGTTCCTGACCCCACTCAGCCCCTCCGCCGTCTCTCCACACAGTACCGCAACGCCAGCAACCCCCTCGCTCACTACGACACCACCGCCGAGGAGATCCTGCAGCAGTGTGACGGTGAGTCCTTCGGTCCCGCCCCTCTGTCCGCCTTCACTGCATCTATCTCTGCTTGCCTGGGAGCGTACGGGTCACTTACCCTCTCCTCGGTAAACTCCTGTCCGTCCTTCAAAACCCAGCCCAAGCGTCCCCTCTCTGTGAAGTGCTTTCCAGCGCATTTCCCCAGAGGGGTGTCCTTTTTCGGACTTTGCCTGTGCGTCGCCTGGAACACCAAACATATCACGTGGTTCTGCTCGTGCGCCCAGCAGTAGGTCCTTCCAGACCCGTGGGAGCTCCTGCGTGCGGGGAATGAAAGTGTGCCAGGCTGGTTGGTGCTGGAGCCCTCCCTGGGCTCCATGCCGTCGAAAGCCCTTGGCATCAGGCCCCGATCCGAGCGCTGAATCCAACACTTGGGTTTTCTTGTCTCCCAAGCCCGATGGTGGTACCGGGGGTTGGTTTACTTCCTGTATGGACATGAGTGTCCCTGGAGCTTTTGCACACGTTGAGAGCCAAGGGTGTGCTCACCCGGGTTTTACGTGTGAGAATTCTCTCCTTTGGCAAAAACAGCCCTCTGCCTCGGCTCGGGTGTCCGCACCAACTTGTCTGCAGGATGCCTGGGCCGGCCACGCGGCAGGCGGAGAGCCCAGTGACTTTCGGGCCGAGCCTGAGGGATTTATTTATTTCCTTTATAATTCAGTTCACTTAGTCCTACCTGAAGCCTGACGGTGCAAGAGGGGCCCGGCAAAGGGCCTCCCCGGGCCCCGTCCCCACGGCAGCCACCGCGCGGCGGGTCCTGGCAGTGCGTCCAGACGCCCTTCACGGCTTCGCGCCAGATGGGGGGCTGCGGTGGCCACGTGTCATCCAGCAAAGACTAAGCAGAGCCCACTGGCTCGCTGTGGCTGCGGATGCTTCTTCCAAGCTCTAGAACTGTCACGAGAGGCTGTCGAAATGTGACAACAGCTTCTCTCTGAACTTCTTGAGAACTGGCCTGCGTTTTGGTTGCGTCTTTACTTACTGCTGAGCGTTGCGGGCCGGCTGAGCTGTGGCCGGAGGGTGGCCCCCTGACACAGCTTCTCCCATCAGGGAAGTTGGACATGCTGGTGGCTTCGGCGGGCACGGGTGGCACCATCACGGGCGTCGCCAGGAAGCTGAAGGAGAAATGCCCAGGGTGCAAAGTGAGTGAGCCAGGGGCTGCAGACGGGTGTCGGAGGCGGGTGGGCCCGGACGTGCACGCCTCTCTCACCTGCGGCCCCATCTGCGGTCGGAGGCGTGACCATCGAGCTTCTGGGCCCTGGGTCCCCAGGGTGGCCTCTGCTTTAGAGCTGCAAGTTCCCCGTCCTGACATTTCTGCTCACAGCTTGTCTTGCACCTTGTGTGCCTGCCTCTTCTTGGGAGTGGCCCATGACCTAGGCGCCCCGATGCTCTGGGGGTGGGACAGTCGACTTGGATGGCCTCCAAGGATCGTTCCAGAAGCTCTAAGCTCTTAGGGTCACGTCCCGCATGTGCTGTGCTTGTCCCGCCATCTGGATTTGGAGTTAAGCGTGGACCCGGGGAGGGGCTTGTAGAAACTTCCAGCTGGGGGTCCTGAGCACTTTTCTCCTTCCGGCCATTTCTCTGCCATCCATCCCCAAAGGCTCCGGCTGCCCCCACAGGGGCAGTCAGGGCTTTCCTGGGGCGCCCTGCTCACCTGGTTCTCCCCTGGAAAGCTACCTTGCCCCCACTGGCCACATTGTGTCCTCTCGGAGTACCCCAGGTGAATGTGTACCTTGTAATGTCCCCAGCACTTGGGGCCTGAGGCCTGGGGACACGGCCACACCCCAGGGCAGGTCTTCACCGGGTGCTTACTAGGGGTGGGATTGGCCACCCCCATAAAAAGCCAGGCACGGCCAGATGAGACTGTTGCCCAACTCAGGCCCTCATGCCGCCCCCTCTAGATCATCGGGGTGGATCCCGAGGGTTCCATCCTCGCAGAGCCCGAGGAGCTGAACCAGTCGGAGCAGACGGTCTACGAGGTGGAAGGGATCGGCTACGACTTCATCCCCACGGTGCTGGACCGGACGGTAGGCAGGGCCAGGGCACTCCCAGGCACGGTTCCAGCCCTCTGGGTACGAACGCCCTTGACCTGTTTTCCAACGGAGGGGCCGCGGAATAGTGGGGGCTGCATGAGCAGGCGGGCGAAGCGTGGCCTTGCCGTCAAGGGTAGGTAACAGGTGGCACCGTATCGAGTGTGTGCCAGGGCCCTGGTGGGCGGAGACACTGAGACGGCTGTGGGCACGGGCCCGGCCCCCGCAGAGGGAAAGGGCATGGGTGGTTAGGGCAGGGAAGCAAAGTGAACGATAAGAACCCCAGCCAGACAGGGCTCTCTTTCGGGACCCTAGAGAGTAATTCTGTTGGGGGGGGGGGGGGGTGTCTAGGGTGGACCTGTGGGGACAGAGCTGTGCGGCGGGGGCTGGCGGACAGTTTCGATGCCAGGGGCAGAATGTGTTGGACCAGGAGAGGTAGAAAGTTCTAGGGTTTTTAGCCCTGAGAATCCAGTCGCAGATGTGGGGCCGGGCCACGTTCCGATGAGGGTCTTGGCCTCTGGCGCACCTGTGAGGTTGCAGGCACGGCTGTGGCCACACCCCCACCACGGAAGGGCCCGGGCCCCTCCAGAGCTTTCCGTGTGGGTCCTGTCTGCAGGTGGTGGACAAGTGGTTCAAGAGCAACGATGAGGAGGCCTTTGCCTTCGCCCGGATGCTGATTGCACAGGAGGGTCTGCTGTGCGGTGAGTGCCGGGCGGGTTCTGGGGTGCACTTGCCCCCTGCCCACCTCCAGGCCACGTGTAAAAGACACCCTCGTTCTGAAGCCGCGGGCCGCGCCTGTCAGGTGCCGTCCGTCCGTCTGTCCCTCGGCAGGGCAGTCATGCTCACAGCAGAGGTGCCCTTCCAGAACATGGCTGGAGCTCTGGGTCTGTGTTCCTGGGCCCCTGGGGTCCTTAGGCTTTGTCTCGCTGAGGACAGGCGTGGCCCGCAGATCCGAGAGGGGAAGGAGTGTGAGCTGTGAGGGGCCTGGGGACGTAGCAACCCCCCAGTAGCTCAACAGAAGAAGAAAACAGCCGCCATCTCTGCGCTCCTGGCAAAGTGGGTAGTGGGGTCTGGGTACGAGTGGGCGTCTGCCTCCTGCCGCCCCCACCTTGAGAGGCGTCCCGGCGATGCCGTCAGTGGTTTGGGGGTGAGGCCAAAGCTTTTAGGGCTCTTGGTTTTTTTTGTTTTCTTCTTTAGTGTTCATTTTTATTTTTGAGAGCTAGACAGACAGAGCATGAACGGGGGAGGGGCAGAGAGAGAGGGAGGCACAGAATCCGAAGCAGGCTCCAGGCTCTGAGCCGTCAGCCCAGAGCCCGACGCCGGGCTCGAACTCACGGATCGCGAGATCGTGACCTGAGCTGAAGTTGGACGCTTAACCGACTGAGCCACCCAGGCGCCCCAAGTGTTCATTTATTTCTGAGTGCTAGACAGACAGAGCATGAGCAGGGGAGGGGCAGAGAGAGAGGGAGACACAGAATCGGAAGCAGGCTCCAGGCCCCGAGCTGTCAGCACACAGGCCGACATGGGGCTCAAACTCACGGACCGTGAGATCGTGACCTGAGCCAAAGTCAGACACGCTTAACCGACTGAGCCACCCAGGTGCCCTGTGGACACTTGTTTTCAGCCAAGTCCAGCCCTCACCTGGGGTCTGGGGCTGGCACAGGGTGCCGGGAATGCCCTGGAGAGGCTGGGGGGCATGTGTGACACGGGCCTCCAGGGTCAGAAGGAGATGGGACCACGCTCCCCACCGGCTGTCTCCGCTCGGAGCCCCAAGGCCCCCGAGGGAAGCGCTGGATTTAGACCCCCAGGGACTGACGGGCCAAGAGGACACGCGGCTCGCTGTGGGGTGTCTGTGCTTCCTCGGGGAGGGTTTAGTGACGAAGCCTGGGCGGACGTGGAGCTCCGTGCTGCCAGAGCGGTGCGGGTGCAGTGAGAAGCGGGGTCCTCCCCCCAGAGCCAGGCCCTGCGGGTGGCTCCCCAGGCTCGCAGGCAGGTGCTCACGCCCCCCCCCCCCCATCCCCCCGCAGGTGGCAGTGCCGGCAGTGCCATGTCGGTGGCCGTGAAGGCTGCCCAGGAGCTGCAGGAGGGCCAGCGCTGCGTGGTGATTCTGCCGGACTCGGTGCGCAACTACATGTAAGACGTGCCCTCCCCCGCCCGCGTGCGTCTCTGTCCTTCCGAGTCCCCCGCCTGCGTCTCTCTGTCCTTCTGAGCCCCGCACGCCCCGGGTGCTCTCGCTGACGGGCCGCCCCGGAGATCAGACAGGAAGGAGGAGGGAGGGTGGGGGTCCGTGGGACCCCTGTGAGCTCTGCCTGCGCCTGGCCCCCGGGCTCCCCGTCGGGCTCCCCATTGTGTCTCAGCCTGTCTGGTCCCCGTCTTGGGGTCCTCTAGACACGCTTATGAGTCCACGCACCTTCATGGCGGCCGGTGTGTCTGGCAGAGCGCCCCCTGGAGGGGGTTCCTTGCCCACTTCAGCCCCTCCTGCCCCCCGTCGCCCCTCCCACGTGTCTCCTGTGAGCTGCCCTCCCCCACTCGCCCTCTTGAGGCCTCCACCCTCTGACCGAGGAGATCCCTGGCTGGGCTCAGACGGCCCTTCAGGACCTGCTGGGAAGTGTCTGGCCGGTGGCCCCCATGGCCCCGTCCGGCCTGATGGCACTGGGCGTTCGTGTGTGTTGTGGCCCAGCTCTGAGGGCCATAGGTCCAGCCAGTGGCCCCTGGGCCTACAGCTCTGCCTGTGCGCCAGGCTGCTCTGCAGCAGGCTTCTGGGGGACGGGGAGCTGAGGACCCCCCCTGGCCCCTGCCCGCCAAACCCTCACGATTCCCTCCATTGCCTGGGTGCTGGGGGTGCCCCGAGTTGGCTTCCCAGGGGGCGCGGGGGTTCACAAGGGTTCCCACCGCCAAGTTGCCCTGAGCTGGGCTGCGTGCCTGCCCCAGTCAGTCAGGATGCCCGTCTCCCCGTGAGCTCGACAGGCCTGCTGTGTGGGCATGTGAGCGTGTGCACGCTGGAGGGTGTGAGAAGCAGGGCGGGTCCGTGGGAGACGTGGCGGGTGGGTGAGGGAGATGCAGCGGGTATGTGGGAGACACGGAGCAGGGGTGCAGGTGAGAGGGCAGGTCCGCAGGGGGTAGAGAGGGTGGTGTGGTGGGGGGAGAGATGGGGTGGGGGAGGGGGGAAAGAGGGCCAGTGGGGGGCGGGGGACAGGGTGGGGGTATGCGGGAGGTGGGGTGAACGGGAGGGAGACGGGGCGGGTGTTGGGCAGAGAGATGGGGTAGCTGTGGGCGGTAGACGGAACCGGTCATGCGAAGGACCGAGCGTGTCCTCCCGCGTGTCTTGGTCACCGGGTGGCAGGTTGGGGCGGGTCCCAGGCAGGCAGCCCCGAGCCGGGGCCAGTGTCCTCAGCCCCTGGGAGGGAGGCGCTCCCTCTGTTCCTCGGCCGGGAGGCCGCCCCGGAGCCGGGGGTGGGCTCGCCGGCTTGGGCTCCGGGACAGACGCTGTGCTCTGCGCCCCCCCCCGCAGACGCATGCCAGGCTCGCGGGTCGACCAGGTGCCCCCACGGCACTCCCTGCTGGGGTCTCCAAGGCCAGGCTCCCCGGCCTCACCCTGCAGTCCCCGCCGGCCGCTCGGGGTCTCGGCTGGAGCCACGGTGTCCCGCGAGTGGTGCTGGGCTCTCTCAGGACCGACCGGGCCCCAGCGGCTTCTTGATGCCCGTAGGTCCAAATTCCTGAGTGACAAATGGATGATGCAGAAGGGCTTCCTGAAGGAGGACTTCACCGTGACAAAGCCGTGGTAAGGGTGTCTCTGAGCGGAGACCGTGCTCCCAAGTCCAGGCCCCTGTGCTCCGTCCCCCACCTGGCCGGCTGTCATCCCTCTGCGCTGATCCTTGCAGTGAGTGTACTTGTCCTCCCCTCCCGCCTCCCGGTTCGCGGCCGGCCCGGCGCCCTCCCCCCAGGTGGTGGCACCTGCGAGTTCAGGAGCTGAGCCTGTCGGCCCCGCTGACGGTGCTGCCCACGGTCACCTGCGAGCACACCATCGAGATCCTCCGCGAGAAGGGCTTTGACCAGGTGCCCGTGGTCGACGAATCAGGGTCAGTGTCAGCCACCCCAACCCGGGGCTCTGCCCAGAGCCGCAGGGCCAGGGCCCCAAGCTCCCGGACAGGGCGGGGCAGCGGTTGGCCCGTCGGACGACTTGTCCATGCGCACCTGCCATGCTAGCTCTTACGGCCCAAGGGCCCCTCCTGCGACGTCCCTGCACTCTGGGCACGTGCGTGGGGGGCGGTGGGAGAGGACCGGCCATGCCGTGGCTTGTGGCCAGCACTAGAAGGCCGTGGCCAGCCAGCAGTCTCCCGAGACCGTCCCAATTCTAGAACCAAGCCCACCACCTGGGACGCTGCCAGCTGTTTCCCCGTGATGCTGGTCAGAATGGAGGCTCCTGAGACTCGCTGGTTTGTGGTGTCCCCGCACTGGACAGGCAGCCCCCAGGGCCGGGCGTCGGTCACTGCCATACCCACGCGTAGGCACCGCACTTCCTGGTTGAATTCTCAGATTCCACGTCTGGCCACGGTGCACAGCCTGAGCAGAGGGTGGCTGTGGGCGTGTTCTGTCCTTGGGAGGGAAGAGGGGTGCCCGCACTGACCCCTGACCCCTGTTTCCCAGGGTGATCCTGGGGATGGTAACCCTGGGGAACATGCTGTCGTCCCTGCTCGCTGGGAAGGTTCAGCCGTCAGACCAAGTTCGAAAAGTCCTCTATAAGCAGTTCAAACAGGTACGAGCTCTGTTTCGCTCGAGACCCAGGCCTGCTCTCGAAGGCGGGGCTTAGTGCTCCCGTGAGAGGGTGCCGGGGCCCCTGCTGCGCCCAAGCCCATAAACCCAAGGGTTTGCCCCTGCTCTGCAGGCGGCCCTCGCTGGTGGGGGCTCACTTGGGGGTCAGCATCCCTAGGCCATCTCAGCCAAGCCTGGCGCCCGCCAGCACGGTCGTTCCGCAACGCTGGGCCTGTGCCTTCTCTGTGCTGCATGTTTGTTAAGAATGCCCGGCAGGCAGAGAACATTCTGGGGAGTTGCCGGGGCTGGTTGGGGCCCGTGGGCGTCCTTACATGATCACGGCCCCTCGATGGGCCGGGCAGAGGCCCCAAGGTGGTGCGGTCGGGCGTCCCCTCTCCCTGGTCCCTGGCGCCGACTCCCCACCAGCTTGTCCTGTGCTTGGTGGGTGAGGGAAGGCGGCCGCTGGCCGTGTTGTATTTGAGGGGCTGAGTCTAGAGCCGGGGAGGAATTTCCCACCACGCAGCTGACATGGCCCCAGAACACGGGTTCCTTCCACTTTTGGCCATCACCTGTCTCACGGGCCCTGCAGGGCCCCTTCCGCTAGGCCCTCTGGGAGCCGCTGCCCGGTCTGGACTGTCACCCTCTCCTCCTATCCCCTGTCCTTCCTCCAACCTTGACACTTCCCGCGGCTGGTGCCCCTGCCGCCCCCGCGCGATGCGCTCACCCTCTGTGCCCCAGGCCCTGTCACACCCCGGAGCACCGAGCGCACGAGCGTGTTTCTGGTGCGGAAGCTCCGTGAGGTGTCACTGAGCCCTGTGTCACGTGCGAGGGGCTGGCCAGCCGGGCCGAGCGTGGGCGCCCTTCCCGCCGGCTTCTCAGCTGTTCCCTCCACCGAGGCGTAACTGCCACACGGGGCCGTGTCCAGCCTAGCCCATTCGATGGTTCTGACGTGAATACGCACCCACGAAGCTGTCCCCACGGTCACGAGCGCACGTATCCCTTACCCCGAAGGCTTCCCCTGCCCCCCCCACCCCCGCCTCTGCCGACGCCCCTCTCGTCGCTGCAGGCGGTATGTGCTCTGCAGACCCGTGCACACTGTGTGCCACTCGTGTGCCTTTCCCACAGCGTAGTGTGGTGAGACCCATCCCCCGGGGCCGTGCACGCTGGTCCCTTCCCGCCCCGAGTGCCGCTGGCCCATGCCGGGGCCTTCCGCGAGCTGGCCTGGTCGGGGGAGCCTTCTCTCCGGTGGGGGCTCCGCTCCGTGGGTCTGTCTTCAAGCTGGCAGAGCCGGTGGCCGCCGCCTGGCGCCCGAGCCTGTATCTTGTTCCCTCCCTGAGAGGCCACGTCACACCTTCAGCCACGCCTCCGCCCCCAGAGCGCGGCCAGGCCCTCGGCCGGGACCCCTCTGGGTCTCAGCGCAGGGACTTCAGTTCCCGCCGCTGAGCTGCCGGGCGGGGCCGGAGGAGCCAACCGCGTCGGGGGCCGCCGTGCTCCTGCTCCCCTCTGCCCTGCGCTCCCAGGGGCGGGTGTGGGGGGAGGCAGGTGTCTTCCTTCAGCAGGGGCTCCAAGCCTCCGCGTTCCAGATCCTGTCTTGAGAGTGCAGGGGCCGCAGTAGACAGCCTGGGTGGGACCCGACATCTGGGCACAGCCGCCCTGCCGGGTGCTGGCCCTTCCTGCTGCCCCGTGGGGGCCTGGCCACCTGGGTGCGCTGTGGCTCCCTTACCACCTGGTTCTTCGTGACCCCCCGTGGTCTTTCGACCACGTCCAGTGCGTGGCCTACAGAAAGCGTCTGGCGGAAGCTGGGTCCGTGGACCGGCGCTGCTGCGAACACTTCAGCGTGCACTGGCGCCCGGTGTGGACGTGCTGGACCCCCCCGGACCCACCCCCAGAGGCTCTTCCCCTGGTCTCCTGAGCCGTGAGCGCTGGTCTTTTCCCACGGAACCGCCCCCAGTACCAGAGTCCAAATAGGAAGGGCGCCGGGCTAGGTTCCGGTGTGGCTGACCGGGGCTTGTCCAGCTCACGTCTGATGAACACTCCCCTCACTGTGTCCCCAGAGAGGGTCAGCCAGCCCCTGTGACCCCTCCCGGGGAGCTGATGGCAGTGGAGGCCGTGGGGGACAGAGGGCTCTCCGGGTCAGACTTTCCCGGGAGCGTAAAGAGATGGCCGAGTGCCGTGGCTTACACCAGGTGACCCCTGCGGCTGGGCTGCTGACGCCCCGTCCATAACTAACCCGAGAACCTTGCGGTGTGAGCAGGTGGGAAGGAGGTCCCGCGGTAGAGCCCCAGCCCGTGTACATGCCGGCGGGGGCTGGGGGCTAGGCTCACTCCATTCTCCGAATGCCCCACCTCACCGTGTTCACCTCTCCCCGCGGGTCATTTAAAACTAGGAAGATCTTTCAAATGGAAGTATGGCCTCGGGTGAGTTCAGCTTGTAGAGACGTCACCTGCGTTTACCGCAAACCTGTGTTCCCAGTGCGGGGATGGGGTCTGTTTTTGGGGAGTGCTAGGCGTGAGGGTGACAGCCCCCCAAGGGCCGGGGAGGCTGAGCTCATTGAACGGCATCCTCCGCTGATTTCTCAAGGAACGTGGATACGAAGACAGGAGCCCTTTAGGCCTCTTGCTGACAGCAGACCTCTTCCCTCTGGACGTGTGGTCACCGTGGCTTCCGGGTTCCAGGCGGTCAGCCCGGAGGGTGTTGGGGGTGTGCCCGAAGCCCGTCTCCGGTCTTGGCTGAGGTCCGAGCCGGGCGTTGGCGATGTCGGGGGCCAGGGAACACCTGGGCGCCGGGTCGGCGAGCCACGGACTGAGCGGGGCCACAGGCCTGGTGGCCGGGGGGGCCACCGGGGACCAGCCTTGCTCCCGCACAAGGGCCAGCGCCCCCATCCTGATTTTCCCTCCTGGGTCTTCTGTCCATTTTGTGCCCCCCACACTCCCTTTCCCACCCGGTGGGAGCACACTTCTCGTGAGGCACGGGTATCGATCCTCAGAAGGTGGGCCCTGTTTTTACTGTAAGTTCTCACAGTTGGTCTTGAGCAGGTGGTGTGGGGCGAGCACCCACGTCTGCCTTCTCCACACAGCTCGCCATTGTTACCGCGTCTTGCGCTGGTGTTTGTTGGGGCAGGTGACCGACAAGCGCCAGTTTTCATAGGGGGTCTGCCTGTGCTTTCCACGGGCCCCGGGGTTGTGGCAAATGTATCTATTCCAGTATCCCACAGACCAGTACTGTGTGTAAACCCCTCTCCCCCTGTATCTCCCTGAGTTTTTTTGTTTTTTTTTTTTAATGTTTACCTTTGAGAGAGACCTAGTGTGAGTGGGCGAGGGGCAGAGAGAGAGGGAGACAGAACCCGAAGCAGAGCTGTCAGCACAGATCCCGATGCGGGGCTCGAACTCACGAGCTGCAAGATCATGCCCTGGGCCGAAAGCCAAAGTTGGAGGCTTAATGGACTCAGCCACCCCGGCACCCCTCCCTGAGCTTCTCATAGTTTTGCCTCTTCCAGAATGTCAGAGTCGGGGTCGGAGCGTGGGCCCCTTTCTAAATGGCTCTGTCGTGTGTCTCTCCAAGGACTCATGTGCACCGTGTCACCCTCTGCGTCTTGCATTCGGTTTCTGAATCGGCAAGAGACTAGAGGAGAATGTTCTGGAGCGATGCCCGGCCTTTGCTTTGCTCCTTTCACTGGCAGGCCTGGCAGGCAGTGGCCCTCAGGCTCTGCCAGCTTGAGGCCTGGCGGGACTGTCCTGGGAGCGCTGACCGACCGCACGTTCTCTTC
The DNA here is from genome assembly GCF_018350155.1 of Leopardus geoffroyi. Taxonomy (NCBI): domain Eukaryota; kingdom Metazoa; phylum Chordata; class Mammalia; order Carnivora; family Felidae; genus Leopardus; species Leopardus geoffroyi. The sequence continues at coordinate 3,179,057 of NC_059333.1, forward strand.
CAGATCCGGCTGACGGACCCGCTGGGCAAGCTGTCGCACATCCTGGAAATGGACCACTTCGCCCTGGTGGTCCACGAGCAGATCCAGTGTGAGTGGGCCTGCTGTGGGCCGGGCTGGGCCGGGAGCTCCGCGGGGCAATGAGGCCCTCGTCCTTCAGAGGGTGTCGGGGGGGGGGGGGTGCGGGAAGGGGGTGCTGACCTCCAGCCCCCACCAGCCTGTGACTGTGGATCTCGGAGGGAGCCTTCTGTGGGCCCTGCCAGAGAGGCCACAGGGCTTTTGAACTGCCGTGCACAAAGCCCCTTCTGGGCCTCTTTGGCGGGTCCCCACAGGCCGGGGGATGCGTCCGGTCCTGGGCGGGGATGAGGGCTGGAGAAGCGAGGAGGCTCGGGAGGGGCCCAGAGTGCCCACCCTCCCGGCGGGGGCTGGTCTTGGGGCCCGGTCTGCCCCGACTCTAACGCCCGTCCCGTCCTTGGCTCCACAGCGCGGGACCTGGCCTTGACGGGCGTGGTGGGGGGGCCCTCAGGTATGTACGCCCCGCCCCCCCGCCGGAAATGGCTCTGTGGTCACAGTCGGAGCCTCCGAGGGCGGAGGAGGGCGTCTGGGGTCCTGGACCCCCAGGCCCCAGGCTCGAGTGGGAGGGTTCTTCCTCCTAGGCTGTTGACTCACATTTGAACTTCTACCAGAAAAAGGCCAGAGTCCCAAGTTCAGAGTCCGCCTGGCAGCATTTCCCCCGGCCGCCTCCTGCGGTGCTGGCAGAGGCGAGCGGTCGTGGCAGAGACCCCGTGGCCCTTTTTCCAGAAAGCCTGCACGCCGGGCTCTGGACGGGTTTCTCCTGGAGGGTCTGCAGGGCAGACTGGAGAGGCCGCTAGAGGCCACCATCCCCTGCGGAGGTGTGCGGCCGTCTGTCCGTCCCGGTACCTCTTCCTCTCCCGAGGTGCTCCGAGCCCGCCAGCTGGGTCCCCGCCCCCCCACTTGCCGGGACCTCTGCCCTCAAAGGCACGAGGGACAGCCAGCCACAGGTGTGGTGCTGGGAAAGGGGGGGCCTGGCCCTGTGTGCGTCCGTCACGGTTCTCGGGGGAAAGCGTCACCAGGATACGTGGACGTGGGGAAAGAACTGTGGTGTAAGGAGTTGGCTGACCAACCGGGCGACCAGGCCGGTGGGTCCCCTGCAGGCTCAGGACCCAAGAGCCAGTGTTTCAGTCTGAGTCCAAAGACAGGAACGGTGTTCTCTCACTCAGAGAGTCAGCCTTTTTGTTCTCTTCGGGCCTTTGGCTGATTAGGTGAGGCCCACCACATTAGGGAGGATCCTCTCTCTCCTCCCTGTGCTCAAATATCACGTCTCACTCACAGACACCCAGAGTAATGTCTGACTAAGTATCTGGGCACCCCGTGACTTCGTCAAGCGGACACATAAAATTAACCGTCTCAAAAACCCTCTCTGCGCTTTGCACAGCGCGGTGGGAAGGGGCTGGTGTTCATTTAGGCCTGAGAGAAAGGCAGGGGTTTGAAGACAGGCCGGGGGTGTAGTTCACGGGTGTGGGAGATGTTGGAACTTCTCGCCAAACTCAAGCATCGGGCGCCCAGGGGGACGCTCGGATTGCTTGCTTAGTGAAACCTGTCCGGCCGGGCAGACACGGGGCGGAGAAGCCAGCTTCGCCCAGGCGTCTCGTGTCAGAAGACCGCGCGTGGTGTTGGGCCCGCGTGGACCTCGGGCGGCTCCAGGGCGGGGCCTCCGGGGCGCGGCGCCTCTGACGGACTCCGCGCGGAGACCCCTTTACACCTGCTGTCTTGTTCCTCCGCAGACCACAGCAACGGCAAGTCCAGTCAGAGGCAGACGGTGTTCGGGGTCGTCACTGCCATCGACTTGCTGAGCTTCGTGGCCGCTCGGGAGCGCGACCGGAAGACCAAGTCAGGAAGCACCTCGGAGCCCAGACCTGCCGGGGCCACGGCACAGCTCTGACCGCGCCCACGCCTCGCCGGGGTCCGTGCGCTACCTTTTGTAAACACAGAACCCACACGCGTGGTTTTTAACTGCCGGACGCTGGGCGTTGTTGTCAGGAGCGGGTAGCAAGCAGCGGGTGTAGGATGCTTAGCCCGGGGCCAGTGTGGACGCTAGCTTCCCTTTTATTAACACCTGGCCGCCTCGGTGAATCTGCGTACGGTTTATTGGAGTAGATGTGTGTTTCTTTACCTTTCTTCTAAAACGGCTCAGGAAGAAAATCTTATCAAACAGGATGCAGCCAGGCAGGTGAGCCCTCGTGGCAAATGACCAGAGCAGGGTGGATAAAAGTGGAGGAAAGTGCTCTTCTGGAGGAGAACCTACGATGGGGAGCAGCAGAAAGGCGGCTAGGGAAGGATGGGCCTGTTTGGAGCCCTCACACGGAGGCGCTGTCTCCTGGGTACCGGGGCTGGTTAGAGTGACTTCAGTGTTTGGGGGTTTCTTAATTGAGGTGAAATTCGCATAACCTTAAATGAACGATTTAAAAGTGTAAGTTTTTGGGGCGCCTGGGTGGTTCAGTCTGTTGAGTGTCCAACTTCGGCTCAGGTCACGATCTCACGGTTTGTGGGTTCGAGCCCCGCGTCGGGCTCTGTGCTGACAGCTCGGAGCCCGGAGCCTGCTTCAGATTCTGTGTCTTCCTCTCTCTCTCTGCCCCTCCCCTGCTTGTGCTCTCTTTCTCAAAAATAACATTAAAAAAAAAAAACTTAAAAAGTGTATGTTCTCAGTGTCGTGCGGCCACCGCCTCGTGTAGCCAAGTCCCATGCACTTTGCACCCCCCACATCCACCCGCTGGGTTTGTCTGTTGGGATGCGCCGTATAAACAGAATCCTACAACCTGGCCTCTCGTCCGTCTGTGGCTTGTTTCGCTCAGCATCTGAAGTTCACCCACTCTGTAGCAGCTGTCAGTACGTCATCCCTATTTATGACCAAATAACACCCCGTCGTGTGCACGGATCACGTTTTGTGTGTCCTTTCGACAGCTGATGGACGTTTGGGTTGTTTCCACTTCTTAGCTGTTAGGAATTGTGCTGCCATGAACATGTGTGTCCAAGTATTTTGTTTAAAGGCCCATTTTTAATTCTTTGGGTTATATGCACATGAGTGAAATTGCTGGGTCATGTGGTCATTCTGTTTCATTCTTTGAGGAGCCCCTAAACTGTTCCACAGTGGTTGTACCGTTTTACATTCCCACCAGCTGTGCACAGAGACTCTGGTGTCTCGAGGTCCTTGTCCACACTGTTGTTCTCTAGGGAGGGGGGGAGGGGGGGTTCTGTTTTGCTTCATGATCATGGTGGGAGGAAGTGGTTTTGATTTGCATTTCCCTGATGACAGTGATGTTGAGCATCTTTTTATGTGCTTTTTGGTCATTTGTGTGTCTTGTTTGGAGAAACGCCGATCCAAGTTCTTTGCCCATTTTCAAATTGGGTTGTCTTCTGTTGTCCAGTTATAGGAGTTCTTCCTATTTTCTAGATCCTTATCAGATACGTGATTTTTTTTCCCATTCTGTGGAGTATCTTTTCCCTTTCTTGCTAATAACTTTTAGTGCATATTTTAAGTTTTGATGAAGTTTATCTTTTTTTTTTTCTTTTGTTGTACCTTTGGTGGCACATAATAAGACCCCCATTACCAAATCCAAGATCATGAAGTTTTACCCCTATCTTTTCTCCTGAGACTTCTTTTTTTTTTTTTTTTTTTTTCCCCAACGTTTTAATTTTTGGGACAGAGAGACAGAGCATGAACGGGGGAGGGGCAGAGAGAGAGGGAGACACAGAATCGGAAACAGGCTCCAGGCTCTGAGCCATCAGCCCAGAGCCTGACGTGGGGCTCGAACTCACGGACCGCGAGATCGTGACCTGGGTGAAGTCGGACGCTTAACCGACTGCGCCAGCCAGGCGCCCCTCTCCTGAGACTTCTATTGGTTTTAGCTGTTATTCTGGTAAATGACGTTCAGTGATCCATTTGGAGTTTTCATACGTGGTGTGAGGTAGGGATGCGGCATCCTGTTTTTAAATGTGGATACCCCGTTTGTTGAAGAGACATGGTCTCCCATTGAATGGTCTTGGCGCTCTTGTTGAAGATCAGTTGTCCGTAGACATAAGTATTCATTTCTGGACTCCGTATTACTGGTCTCTATATCTCTCCTTATGCCAGTACCACACTATTTTGATGATTATGGCTTTATAGTAAGTTTTGAAATCAGGAACTAACTGTGGGGCCCTCCAGCTTTGTTCTTTTTCAGTATTTTGGAAATCATGATATATCTTGATATAGTTTTCTTCATGGTTCTTGTGCTTGGAATTCGTTGAGCTTCTTGGATTCCAGTATTTGATTAGAAATAGTTCCAGGGAACAGGGAAGGAAATCGCCAGTGAAACAATTCACAAAGCTGTCCCAGAACAAAAGGTTGAGAGGGATCCACCCACAGGGGACAGGGAAAGACCCATACGGGACATCACTGTGCAATGCTAGATCACCAAGGAAAGGATCCAAAAGCAGCTTCCGGAGGTGGGTGGGGAAACCCAGGTTACCCAGAGCCTCGGGAATGAGAAAAGCGTCTGACTTGATCTCTAGCAGGTGGAGGCTGGGAGGCGACGGGGCAGAGCCTGAAAACATCTGGAACGGGAAGGCAGGCAGGCCACGCTCTCCTGTAACAGCAAACTGGCCTCCTGGCCCCAGAAAGCACTAGAAGATGTGCTCCGCCCAACAGGATCCTGAAGGGCACCCCCAGAATGGTGGGAAGGCAGGTCCCTGGCAAAGGGCCGGGCAGCCATGGGATGCAGCAGGACAGAGGGCTCCCGGCGATGCTCAGAGGGGGAGGGGACGTCACAGGCCTATAAACACTCGAGTCACAGGTCTGGTAGGTAGAAAGTGGGGTGACATTAGTACCTAGCAAACACCACAAAAAGACTGTGTGAATGAAGGCTGGACAGCTGACCCTCGAGCAGCACAGAGGTCAGGGATGCCAGCCCTTCTCCCCCTGCAGTAGAAATTCTGTCGCTTTTGTTCCTCAGAAACTTAACTGTGGGCAGCCTCCTACTGCCCAGGTGGTGCCCTCCTCCTGCATCACTTGCTGGTGATGCGTTAAATACGCTGTATTCTTACGCATCTTCTGTGGGGCACACAAATACCATAAATACTGTATTCTTACAGCAGACTAAGCTAGAGGGAAGAAGGCGCTAGAACAGCCGGAAGAGAAGATACATTTACGGTATTTACGGTACCAGACTGTGGAGAAACATCCACGCGTGAGTGGCTCTGCGCAGTTTAAACCTGTGTCCACGGGTCGGCTGTGGAAGAAATTCATTCACAGTGCAGGGTGCAACTAAGCTAGGAGGGAAGGCGGCTTGATTAAGGTCATGAAAGCCTGAACATCAATCTGTCCAGAAGTTATAAACTACATAGGAAGGACAGTTGTACTGGGGGGCGGGGCACGTAAGCTTCACCTTCCGATGTCACCAGTTAAATGAGCAGCACCATGAAGGCTTTGGAAATCCGTGGGCAGATCCCATGAGCGGCCGCTGGAGGCACCGAACCTCTGGGTGGCCAGGCAGGCTCTGGGACCTGCTCTTTTCGTTGTAAGTCATCACCTAGAACTGTTTGACTCGTATCTGTGCATAACTGGTTAAAAAAATAATCTTTTTACACAAAGCTGGTAAATCCAGTTTCTGGACCAAAGGGAAAATATCTTGGGTGTATTTCTGAAACTCAACAGTGGCCGTATTAGGCCTCTGCGGGCCAATGAGCGGGAGGAGAAGACAGCCCTGTCTGGTGGCCCGTTCTGAAGGATCACAAGATTCCCGGACGGGCCAGTTTACTTTCCCCCCAACAGTACTGGTATTGAACGGTTTTTAACACGACCCTTTCATAGCCTGGTCCCCTACACCACGGAGTGGACTGTATGCCGATGCTCGGCGTGGAGCCCAGAGCCTCCCCTCCGCCGTCCGCCCCAGCCCGGGCCTGACTTGGGGTCTGCACCGGAAGGCTGGTGGGAATAAACGTCCCTGGGGGCCCCTCCACCTTGTCAGGAGCCCACCCACCCCTGCTGCCTACTTGGTGGCAAAAGACTGTGGCCCCAAGGAGCCTGCTCCCTCCCTCCTTCCCAGCCCCAGGAGCAGACCCGGTGGGCAGTGCCCGTGGCCGCAGGCAGTGGTTTTGGGGTAACTTTATGAGCTTCCCAGCTGGGCGGGGCCGCGGTGTAAGCAGCAGGCGTGGGCTCAGGAGCTCCCACCTGCATGTCCCTGGCCGTCCCCGCTGTCACCTTCAGACGCTGCTCCTCTGGGGCCGTCCCTCGTGGAGCAGCGGGCCTTCCACAACAAGACTCTCGTTGGTTGGCATGCTTCCCCCCCCCCGCCCCCATCCCCACATCCTCTGGCACAGAGCAGCCCGGGTGCCGCTGGACACAGTTCCCTTGTCCACACCTTGTCTCTAAGAGGAAGGCTCCTACCTGCAACCCTGGGCCTGGGCAGGGAGGGGCCACGCTCAGTGGGGCTGTGGGGCTGTGGCAGGAAGCCCCTCGCGGCGGGCACGGCCGGCAGGGGTCAGCACAGGTGCCTGCCGTGCCGACTGGACCAGACTCGGGCACGGCCACGCCTGGCTGCAGGGAAGCCGGCGTATGGGGTCTGTAGTCGGCCGCGGGCCCAGCTTAAAATGGCAGTGGGGGCGGCTAGTCCTAAGGACAAAGAAAAATCAAACGTGAATGCTGACCCCCCCCCCCCCGAGGGCTTGCTTTCTGCTGGAACCCCCGACGTGACAGACGTGCCTCGGACACTAGTGTCCCGGCGAGCGAGCCGATGGAGCTCCTCGGGTCCAAACCCGGAATCCGCCCCGCACGGCCGGCAGGCCCCTTCCTCCCACGGTCACTCCGGGCCGTGCCCAGCAGGCGTGGTTCGCCTGGTCTCTGGTGTCTCTCCCGGTGGGAGGCAGAGGCCGCCTTCCGAGCTGCAGACCAGGAAGCACCGATCGCTGTCCTGTAGCCGCTTGGCAGCTACAGTGTGGGCACCTGACGAGCTTGGCGTCGGACGCACCACCCGGAGCCCCTGCAGGACCTGGGCCGGTGCGTGGGGGCAGCGCAGCCACATCCACGGGTGGGGGCGGCCGAGTGCCTTCCGCCCCATTCCTGGTGCGACCAGCTGCGGACTGGCAGCCAGCCTGAGCCGGGTCCTCCGGCTTTGGCACCGCCGGAGTCTGGCCTTCCTGGCAGTTTCCTTCTTGCTGAATGAGCCACGACTGCGTCTCTTCCAGCAAGAAGCCCGGAGAGGGGACGTTTCCCCCACGGCCGCCTGGGGGTGGCCCTTCTGTCACAGCTGGGTGCACGCTGGATTCCCGGAGCCCAGCCTGTGGGAGGAGGGGCCGGCTGTCCCCCACGATGGCCCGGCAGGTGCCGGAAGTAGCCTCTTCCGGGGTTTTGTCGCCTCGGCCTAAGATACCATCAGTGACACTTCACTCCCCGGGAGGCTGGCCTGACAGCTTGCCTTCCATGTTCTCAGGGACATAGGCCAAAAGCAAGCTTCTTCCTGATCTACTGGATTAGTGACGATCAGGGGGAGAAAAGGCCCACGGTGGGGAGTGCTGGCCACCGCTGACCCCTAAGTGGGCAGGTGTCTCCCCCTGTCCCGGGCATGGGCCTCTGCCACTCCCGGCAGGGGGACATCGGAGCAGCCTTGGGGGGGGAGGGGGCAGCCTGACAGCACAGAGACACTAACGGCTCGTTCTGCGCCCAGCAGACGTTACCAAGCACCCCTTCACACCAGACACGGCTCCAGGCCCTGGAATCACAAAGGCCTCCACACCGGACCCCCGGTGGGTGGGATCGAGGACCGACTCCTGCTGCCGAGAAATTGGCGGGTGAAACGAGTGCGGTTTATCCACGTGGCGGAATATCACCCGGCCTTAAGAGGGAAGGACCTTCTGACACACGATATGGGGACGAACCTTGAGGACATTGTGCTCCATGAAGTAAACCCGTCACGGAAGTCACACTCACAGAGGCACCTAGGAGGGTCACACCCATAAACACGACAAGTAGAACGGGGGCCATCAGGGGCCAAGGGAGACGGATGGCGAGTGGGCGTATTTAATGGGGACTGAGTTTCAGTTTGGGGAAAACGGAAAGTTCTGGAGATGGACGGTGGGGATGGGTTGCACAACAACGTGAACGTCCCTAATGCCACAGAACGGTATGCTTAAAAATTTAGTTAAGATGGTGTATTTATGTTATGTGTATTTTACTACAATGACAGAAAAGAAAAACCAGGAAAAGGGTTGCGGAGAGCGGAGAAGCAGGTTGAGCTGATGCCCACCGAAAGGGGACATTTGAGACTAGAAAGTTGTATGAGGCTGCCTAGCAGCAGATGGCAGGAAAGAATCCTATTTAGGCTTCAGGCACAGCCAGTGCAAAGGCCCCGGGGCAGAAATGTGCCGACAAAGTCACGACAGGCCCAAGGGACCAGAATGAGCAGGGGAGAACGTTCCAGAGCCGAGCCAAGGAGGTGCCCCTCATTTTGGGCTTGGTGCCTGTCTGACGCAGGAGCACTTTTTGCCTGGTCACGGACAGACCGCCTCCCCAGAGCAGCGCCCTCACCAGAGGCCGGCTTTGGTCATTCGGGTCAGCTCGCTGGTCTGCAGGTCACACGTGACAAGTCCCACCCACACACACGTGTGCGCTAATGCTCTGCACTGGGTGAGTCCCCGGCTTCCAAGGTCCCGGTGACTGTGTCCGGGCTGCTGGCCCTTACAGCAGAGGCCACGGGGTCAGTAGAACAGAGGAGCTTTACAAGCCAGCGGGCGCGGCCAGGGTGGCCTGCCGATCCCTCTTAACCCTTTACCGGAACCACCGGGAGAGCGGGGAGAGGAGGGAGGCCTGGCCCGCTGACCGGGCAGGGTGAGGCAGACGCCAGCAGGCGATGCCCTATCAGGGCACCACCCACCCTGGCGCCCGCTGGGGTCCCCGAAAGCTGGCCTTACGGCGGGAGGCTCGCTCTGGCTGCGCGGGGTGTCCCCCGGCTACCGGGGCAGGGTGCTCGTGGGCACTCCACCAGGGCACACGCTCACCGGTGAGCAGGGACCCTGCATGCTGCCTGGTGGGCGAGCTCGGCGGGCAGTGTGTTTGCAAGCTGATGGCCTCAGGACCGTTGGAGCCGTCTAGATATTTTAAATTTAAAATTAAGTGAGAATTTAACGTACAGTAACAAATACGTGCCAGGTATTTCTAATTTAGTGAATAAAATAAAAAGTTGCATTAAAAAAATTTTTTTAACATTTATTCATTTTTGAGAAAGAGACAGCATGAGTGGGGGAGGGGCAGAGAGAGAGGGAGACACAGAATCCGAAGCAGGCTCCAGGCTCCGAGCTGTCAGCATAGAGCCCGACGCGGGGCTCGAACTCACGGACCGCGAGACCTGAGCCGAAGTCGGACACCTTACTGAGCCACCGAGGCGACCCAAAAGTTGCATTTTGAAACAGGTATTTACTCCACTAAAAGCTTATACCTTTAAGGAAAGGCAAAGGCAGATGAACCACGTGGGACAACCCTGAGAGACAGTCCAAGGCCACTGACAAGACGGGAGGACTGGGGGGCACAGGGACGGGAGGGCTGCTGGAAACCGCGGAGGCCGTGGTCAGACACTCTGGGTGACCCAGTTCTGACGTCACGGCAGGAACAAAACCCGGCCCAGGCTCAGAAGGGTCTCACTCAATGGCCAACGGCCCAGGAGAGCACGTGGGGCTGGAAATACCGCCGAGGCCACCGGGGACGACTAAGCAGCCACCAGGCCCCAACACTGCAGAAAACAAACACTCCCGGGCAAAGATTCAGGATCCAAACGGTTACAGGACGTCCACTCGACGGGCAGCGAACCATGAGACAACCTCTCCAATCCCAACTAAGGATGGTTTGCAAGCCGCGTTTTCCCCTTCCGGATCCCGGCGTTAACTGCTGGGCCTCCCGAGAGCTGGTGACGGACCGCACACACGGGGTTTGGACAAGGTTTGGACAAGGCCCCGCGTCCCTGCGTCCCTCCACCCCGGGCACCCGGCTTGGGACGTGTGTGTCCTGACAGTCTGACAGGCCTGCCTCTGCCTCCCTCCCCTCCCCTCCGACCTGTCTTCCAACCTCACTGTCCGTCCTGTTGCCACCCTGCTCCCACTCCAGGCGGAGAGGCCCCGAGAACGTCGGCCTGACAACACGGGCGGCAGGTAACCCACTGCATCCTACGTCTCCTCGCGCTCAGAGCTGCGGCTGCGGGGCTACCCGGTGACTGGATCCAAAGAGGGACAAACCCCTTCGGGGCGGCCCCCCTTCAGCAGAGCACCGGTGGGGGGGGAAAGACAACAGCCCGGACATTAGGGGCCCGCCCCCCACCAAGAGGCCGTGTTCGCTCACAGGGGTGCTGGGGGGCAGGGCGGGGCCCGGGGAGACTGCCACCCGCCAGCCCGACCCTTCCCTCACAGGGAGCAAAGGCCCTAATCCACGAGGGGAGGAGCCACCGCCGTCCCCTGAAGGCCCTACTTGTGGCCCGAGGCCCCCTGCCTCCCAAGACTGTTCCCCGACGGAAGGCAACCTGCCGCAGAGGCGCGAGCGGGCAGGGCTGAGAAGGGGGGCCCTGCGCCCCGGGACGTGCCCGCAGCAGAGGCTGAACCCGGAGGGCCCGGGCCTCCACCTCCGGCCTCGCCCGGGCTGGTGCTGGGGGCAGGGGCAGGGCCTCGCCGGCTGGAGGGACGTGGGGGTAAAAGGCTGCCGCGGAACTGGACTCCCCCTGCCCTGCACGGACGACCTGACAGAGGGGGAGGCCCATTCCCGGCCCCGAGGACGACCCGCCCTGGTCGCCCTGCCCCTCCACCGCCACGCGGCCTTCCATCCGAGTCAGGAGGCCCGACCCCCTTGTCAACCGAGCCAGACCCGAGAACACCTGCTTGCCACGCGCACCTGGGTCATCCGCCTACAGCCCTGCACCCACCACACCTCACCTCTCCCCGGCCCGGGCGCCCAGGATGTCTCCGCAGAGGCCCTCAGGGGACCCTGTCGCGGCCCCCCGGCTGGGCCTGTGGGATGGCGCACACCGGGAGGACCCCGCGACGGCGGCCCCGGTGAGGAGGGTCCTACCCCCAGGCCACAGGCCCCCATTTCCGAGACAAAGCAGCTTCAAGCCCTAGATCCCTGACTATGGTGAGCCACCGGCGGGCCGGGCAGTGTTCACACTGGCCCTTCGGGGACCTGCCCACGACGTCCCCTGCCCTGCTCTGGGTTGCCAGGCCTCTTCGTTTTGACTTGCAGGACTCTCCCCTCAAACGTAAACGCGGACTCCCCGCTGGTTGTCGATGTTAGAAAAGAAAAACACGTCTCTCAGATTCCCACCTGCTCGGCGCACAGCGTCCTTCCCTGGCACAAATGCTTCCTCTGGATCTGGCCAAACCCACTGGGCCATTTACGTGTCTGGGGTCTTAAAAGGCTTCTCACGAGGTGAGAAAGACGCCCCTCATCATGTCCCACTGACCCAGCGCCGTCCCCCTGCGGCCCCCGGACCGCTGGCGTCGGCCCTCCCCCCACTTCCCTCCACCGGCTCTGATCAGCGACCTCCTGGGGGCCCAGCCCGTCGTCCTCCACACACTCAACTTCTCCTTCTAGAAACACTCCTTCCGTGGCTGCTCTGCCTCCAGCTCCAGCCGTGTCTAACAGAACCCTGGTTTCGAGAGCTTGGGTCTACACTGGCAGCGAGCGTAAACGGTTACAGGCCTCACCGCTTCTTTCTGACATGACCGCTGTGTTAGTATCAGAGGAAACTGAGGTGACGTAAAGCAAAATATTTTAAAACGTACCTGATTTCTTTCTACACGCCATTCTCTAAAAACGCCTAAGCAACTAAAGCCATCGACATCTTTAAAACGTGCCTTTTCAACCACACTGCAACTTAAGAATTCCTCGTTCATATTAAAGTCACCACCGGCTTTTGCAGGCTGACGTCCTGGGTTCATTTAAATGACGATGCGGGACACGGAACCACCTGTGTGAGATCCTGCCTCCTAAATGCCGTCTGCGTGGAAAATACCGGTTAGTCCAGTGCGCCACCGCAGGCAGGCCTTAGCTGAGAGCAGGTGGGCCACCTCCTTGGGCGGCTGGGCCTGGGCCTGGGGACAGGGGGCGGGACCAGGCCGGTGGGCGCCCCGGAAGGCAGCTTCGGGCCCGCCGCCTGCCTGGGGTCCTTGGTCTCCTGGTCCCACGTGCCTCGACGCTCTGCTCTGCAGCTTTGCAAACTCGAGCGTAAAAACGGTTCGGAGATCTTAGGTCTTAGTGAAGACAGCAGGGCCCGTTGTGAAAGGGCAAAAATAATTGCTACTGAGAACTGCTTCTCAGAATGTCTGGAGCACAGCACTCGGGCCAAACACCAAACGCAGAACGTAACGACCTCTGCAGAGAATAACCGAATGCAAACATTGATCCGAACAGGTTTCTTATTTTCAGGGTTCGCCAGGTCATCACTCATTTACTCATCTCTGCAGACAGACGGATAGGATTTTATTAGTTATAACATTTTCGACAGGAGGGGAGGCGGGTGGGGGGAGGGGCTAGATGGGTGACGGGCGTTAAGGAGGCACCTGTTGGCATGAGCACCGGGTTTCGTGTGGAAGTGACGAACCACTGGGTTCTCTTCCTGAAGCCAAGACTGCGGAGTATGTTAACTAACTTGGATTTAAATAAAACCTCGGAAGAAAATAAATGTTAATTTTTGAGCTAGAATAAACCTTATAAACCAATCTCTTCCTTTTACCAACAAAGCCCTTGAACCCTCAAGGCGTCAAGGACCGGGCCAAGGTCTCACCTGGTTAACAATTCATGTCCGCCTCTCACCTCTGACCTAGTGGAGCTGGAGAGAGCACACAGGGGCTCCATTTGCCATCAAATTGCTCAGAACGTTTCCCAAAACAACAGACTTCAGAGCCGGCTCGTCTAGTCACCCGGGTGCAAGGCTTGCCATTTCAGATGCCCTTTTTAAAAATACTGGAGTCTGCTGACCTTAGCCTCTAAGCATAAACAGTGTGGGGGGAGTTCCAACACACTGGCCTATGAAGAAGAAACCTCGCTGCACAGGCTTTAACGTGGCACTTCGACGTGTCCGGGAGCGGCCGTGGGTCATTCCACAACACGCGCTATGATAGGCAGTATGTCACCGACGAAGCATTTTCCCATTACTGTCAAAATAATTACATTTATGATAAACCACAACAAAAAACAAACAAAAGCTTTCCGATTCTTTCCCGGAATGCCAACAACTAATGGAAGTGAGCAGCTGAAGAAGATTCCAGAAAATGCAAATGGACCTGAGTGCTCCAGTGCAATCCTCCTTTTCCAACAACGTGCAGGGGTCACTACAAGCCCCGCGTCAGCAGCGAAACCCGTCAACAATTTGAGTGTTTTCCTTAAAATGGAAAAACAGCTCACGGTGCCACCAGCTTTACAAAATAACACATCCACGAAGCATGTTTCTATTTTTAATTTTTTTGCTTTGATAAATCAGTTGCTTCACAAAAATCCCCTTTCGAGACAACAATCCAAGAAAACATATTGTTACAGTATTCACATTTTAAAGATTGTCAGTTCGTAGACCGAACACAACTAAAACAAAGGCAGATTGCTGGGTCACTTCCGTCCCTAACCGCCAGAGGTGGGCCTTGCCCACCGTCCAGGTAGGGTTGAGTTTGTCTAAAAGGCAAGGGCCCCGAGCCGGCTCACACAGGTGAGGGCCGCACAGAAAAGGCCGCCGCGACCCGCAGGTGCGCTCTGGTACCGCCTGCCGCCCCACCGTGCGTCCCGGACAGAGACCGAAACGGACGTCACTACCTGCAGCCAGAAAACGGCAAGCCGGGTCCGGCGGCGGCGGCTCGTCTGGGGACGGCGAAGCCGCGGGACAGGTAACAACACTCTTACTCTGGGTCTGGGGACACATCCGGAGCGTCCTTCTGGCGCAAAGTCAGGATCGAATCTGCTCCGTGAAAATGAACGCTCGAGGGAGTCCCATTTTCAAAGGTTCTCTTGAAGGTCCGAGGGCTGGAAGATGGGGGTTTATAAAATGCAAACCGACGACAGGCACGCCGGGCAGCGGTTTTATGAACCGAAACGGCTTGCCACGCCAAGGTTGTCTCCGAGCACCTCGGTTATTCGCGGGGAGAGTGGGGGGGGAAGCTGAGGCCTGTCCACGAGCGCCCTGTCTCTGGACGGCTTATCCTAGTCCTCCGAACCTGGTAAGAACTTCGAGCCTAAGGAAACCGGCTTCAGCCGCAGGGAGCGCGGTGCGTCACCAGGCACGGAAGGCCGATCTCAGGCCAGCGAGGGCAGCGGGACCCCGCACGGCCCCCGTCTGTCTCCAAACGGGCAGTCTGTGTAGCCCGCGACTAACAGGCTACCGCAGCTCAGTGAACGTGACCCCTGGGGCGGGGGGGGGTTGGGGGGGGGCAGTGACCTGCCTGTGAGTCCACACGCACCCAAAGAGCAGGGCGACTAGAGGGACTGGGGAGGGAGGGAGGTGGCTGGCTGGTGTCCACAGCTCCTAGTTTCAAGAAGTCCAACCAAGTTAGGATTTAGGTCAAGTTAAAATGATCTACGAAACTGAAAATATTACAAATTGTTTCTAAATAAGGAACGCAACTGTTGCTTAAAAATGTTGTTCTCGCTCCAAAAGAGTTTAGTCCACTTTTTCTTTTAAAGCTCCTGAAGTATTTTTCAAAGAAAATTCTATGTATTTCTTACCACCTCCTAAGTTACCTAGGAAATAAGTCTTCTGTGATTAACTGTAATTAACCAATTTTGCGGGAGTGGGGGGGGGAATCAGTTCCAGAAAAAATCTGCCCCAGCTCCAGATATCCTGCAATGTAACCTTGGTCCGTAACTGATGACGGCTGCTGAATCTCCAGAACTGGCGACCTTCCCAAACACCAAACCACCTTTTAGAAACACGAACACTGGGCGTCCCCTTTAAGACGACACAAAGGCTTGATGAGACAAGGTGGCTTGTTTTCCGAGCAAAAGCCCCACTTGCAAATAAATGAAAACAAAGGCAACAAAACCCAGTCTACTCTTTTGGTCTGCCTTGTCACCGGGAAACGGAAGTCCTAAAATTACTCCAAACCTCATGTGATCAAGTCGGGGGTGGGGGTGGGAGGTGGGGGGGGGGGGCGGCCAGGAATCCCCAAGCGACGACGTACGGGGAGAAAATACTGACCCCGGGACCGACGGCAGACGCGTGTGAGCTGAGGCCGGAGAGCCCGCCCGGGGAGCTGTGTCGCTCTGGGGACATGTTAATTGCGTAACAGCGTGGGTGCTGGTTACTGGGCCTCACTCTGAGCCGGTGGCACAGAGCACATCTTATATTAGTTTATAATAAACATTCTATGCATAACATAGGGCCGACTAAAAACTTCTAAAACAATACACAGCTAACTGGCGCAGTAACCATTTAACTGTAGTCGAATTTAAATTAGACTGACGTGTGTGGTCACAGCTTCTGACTACTGGTTACCACCTCACTTAACTCACCTAAGTCCTATTTAGCAAACACCTTTAGATACAGGTTCAGATCAAGTGTGAAATGCAATCTGAGCTTTTACATATAAACTGAAGTCTGAAGGTGTCAAAATTGCATTAGACGCTCGTTTCTTCTACGGTACTACATGTCAATCACTCCCCCGGGACGGTGGAGAACCGTGGAATGCTAGCTACCTTTGGGCAGGTTCACTAAATTTGGTCAGTTCAGAACATTCCAAATTGAAATAGTAAGCACGTGTGTTTCTTCTCTAGAAATTTTATCCTCAATATAGTCATAATCCAATTCATAGCGAATTTATAAAAATAGCTTTTTATCCAATAATTCCAGCAAGGTAAAAATAGGAGTTTCTTTTCATATATAGCAAATGAAACAGGCTCACCAAGTCCGTGGGGACCTCGGCGTATGTCCACCAGAGCACGCTCACCACGGGCCACACGCACTTTGTTGCCGTGGGCGTCTACCTCGCACTGGCAGTTTTAAGGTGCAGAAGCTTCTCTCCAATCCGTGGGCGACACAAATAAACCAGCCCACTGGGACCTGCTTCAACCACAGAACGAAATTAAAACTGCATAATTTTCTAGAAAATGGCAGCACTATTCCTTAACTAATTAGGGGCTCACGGGGGTGTCTGTCATTCATCACATTTTTAGCGTTAAACCTTTAAAGAATCTCCTTAAAAACCCGCGCACGCACACACGCACACACACGCACACCGGAAAGTCGCCGCGCCCGCGAGGGCGCTCTCGAAGCTCACTATGAAATACAAAAGTGCATTCTTCTCCATCTACGTATAAAACATGTCAGAAATAAAAGTGTGTAAAATGTTTGCTGTGCAAACTGTAAAAAGTCAGGCCCGCCCCGCGGTTCTGGGCTGTGCCGGCCCTACTGCAGGGAGTCACTGTTCTCCAGGACCAGCCCGCTGATGTGGGTGGGGGCGAGCGCGGCCCCGCTGTCCCCCGTGCTGTCCACAGACTCGTCCTCGCTCTGCTCCGCCATCATGACCTGCTGTACCGCCAGGGTGGCGCCGTCCGAGGACAGAGACTGCAGGCTGTCCACGTTCATGCTCACGGGCGTGGTGATCGTCACGACAGCTCCTGCGGCAGAACGTTCAGATTAGCGCCACCCGGGGAGACACTTCGTGACCCAGCGGGTGCCGTTCGCTCCTCCGACCTCGTGTTGGGACCCCCACGCGAGTCTCTGGGACGATCGCCAGGGGTTAGGAGACGTCAGACCCTCCTCCGCTAATACGCGGCACAAGTTCCCGGTCTGCAGGCGGTCCGTAAGGGGCTATACAGACGCGGGCGTGCAGAGCAGAAGCAGGAGCCGCAAGGGAACAGGAGACCAGGACGCAGGACGAGATGAGGAGCAAGGAGACAAAGGCAAGGGGCCAGGGTCGCAGTCGGGGAGACCGTGTGACAAGGGGAACAAGGAGGACCCTGGGACACGCTCGTCCCCAGCAGCGCAGGGGGCTCACACACTCGTCCCTGAAGGTCTCCAGGGGCAGCGACAAGTGACAACGGCAGCGGGAGACAGTGTCGGGCGGTAGAATGTGGGAAACCCTTTTAAAGAGATTCACTCATCAGTCCTTGCCCCCCACGCAGTACGTCACGTCACGTCACGGATGCGCTGGGAGCATATGCGGGACACTGGTGATAAGGACGGTTCTGGAGAAGATCAGAAGCCAAGACGGGGCAGAAACTCACTGGTCACCGGCAAGTCTTGTTTGAACTTCTCCCCCAGTACACGGGCACTGCCTTTTCCAAGGCCGGAAGGAGGGAGAGAGACCTAATACTAATCCCAAGTAATTTGGATTAAAAGAGAAAACAAGAACTGAAAATATACATTATTTAAACCTAAGGCCACCGCATATCAAAACCCAAACGATGAAGCTTCAAATGCACACACCAGCCCTCAAGAAACAGAACGAAGCGTGATGCACAGCTCGCTGCGAGGGGCCCGTCCCAACCGCGAGGCCGGCACATCTGTAGACAAGCCGGCTCGTCCGTTCGGTGGAGGAAGGTCCACACGGGCGGCAGGAGACAATCAAGGCCCGGGAAAGAAGCAGCTGAAAAGATCGGAAGACGATGCCCAGGCCAGGCGGGTGGAGGGGCGTGGGGTGGGGTGCCATCCGAGGTCCGGCCTTGGTTGCGGGTGGTCTGCCCAGGACTGAGCACCACTGGTCACCAAACAAGGGCCGATCACCGAGCAGGGCACGAGAGGGTCCCTTCAGGGCTGGAACAGAGCTCAGGAGCCTTGCCCCCGTGCAAAGGCACCCGCCCCCAGCAAGGCGGCATTCCCAAGGCCTGCCATCCAGTCCAGGATCACCGGGCAGGAAAACCACCCACAGTGAGCAGAAAACCGGGTCACCGGAAACCAGCCTGGGGCTGACAGATGTTGGAACCAGCAGAGGAGGCCATCAGAGCGGCTGTTGTGACTGTATGCTACGAAGGAGAAGCATGGGAGCCGCCAAAGACTGTCCCGAACTTCCGGAAACGCGCACTATGCTGTCCACCCTGAGACACGCCCGTGGTGGGAGCGGTGGCAGCTTAACCACGGGAGAAAAGGTTAGCGAAGCCCCAACACAGACGTGGAAACGATCAAAACGGAAACAAGAGACGGAATCCCAAACCCTAGAAAGAACAGTGGCACAGACGGGGACCTGGGGGCCCAGAGGGGATGGGGCGGGGCGGGGGGGGTGCGCGTCAGAAAGTGTTTGAAGACGTAAGGGCTGCGAACTTTCCTCGGGAACAGCAAACTGCTGAGAAAACAGGAAGAACGAGACAGTGGGGACGGGCTGGGAACACCACCTACACACCGAGAGCCACACACACCCAGACAGTCCACACCTGGGCAAGGCGTGCCCACGGAAAGGTGCTTATGGCGCATGCAGGGAGGGGGGCCTGTGATGAGGGAGAGGGACACCGTCAGAGGGGACCAGCCGCGGGGGCTCACAGGGAGAAGGGGTGAGATGCCAGGTGGGGGGGCTGGCAGAGCTCCTTCCTGAGCTCCGAGCTCCCAGGGAAAAGAAACACGAAAAGGGGGAAAAGGACAGACGCACAGGACACGGGGCCTCCAGACGCACCGCACTCCGTACACGATGCCTCCCTCACGCGTCACGCGCGAAACACCGCAGCCGCCGCGACCCAAGGCTCACGGCTGCCACCGCAGTCGAGGCCGTCCCTGCCCACACCCCTGCTGCCCCCAAGCAGCCAGTCCCTCCCCCAGCCTCTGGGCCCCCCCCATGCTCCCCCTCCCCCTCCCTGTCCCCGCCGCCCCCCCAGCCCCCGCGAGGCCCACCTTCCGACATGGCCAGCTCGCTGGGCGGCGGCTGTGCAGCTCCCGAGGCGATGGAGTCGGGCCAAAACCTCTGGACCGGTCTGTTCTGAGCTGTCTTCTTCTTGGTTTTTGGAGTTTCTGAGCAACTAGAATCCAACATGGGCTGAAGAATCCGTCTTCTGGCGTTGATGAACCTGGGTGTGGAGGGCGACACCAGAAGCGGTCACTGGGACAGCAAACGTCCCTACAGGGGAGGCGTCAGAGCCAGCCTGGACCTCAGGTGGCCCGCGCACCTCTCCCCCGGCCCAGCACACGTGGATGGCAGGTGGGGCGCCGGTGTCCCCGGGGAGGGGGCCGGGGAGCGGCCACACTGCACACCCGGGGGTCCTGTCCCGCCCTGACCTCGTGGTCACCTCCAAGCACGGCTCTGGGGCCAGACCTGCGACCCTGCACGCCGCTCACGACGGGCTAGTCCCAGAAGAACTATGTTCCTAGGTCACTAACCGCCCCCACCACGAGGCAGCTCAGAAGCGACTCACCACCCCCGGGGACCCGACCCCTGACCCCGCACGCGCACAACCACTGCTGCGGGAGCCTGAGGTCGGCAGGGCAGGCGGCTCGTAAGTGCGTGGACGGAAAGCCTGCACCCCTGCCGGCACCCGGGAGGGGCTCTGTCTCCCCGCGCCCCCCACCTGCTGTGACCGCAGCCTGCGGGACGCCCACGGCCGCTGGCGAGCTCGGACCGCACGCTCCGACCGGGCCACAGCTGCACCGGCCCGGCCTCCTCCAGGAGGACAGCGACAGGGGCTCACCTCTCGCCGCAGCCCAGCCTGCTAACCCCCGCAGCGGGACCCTGACAGCAAGAGAAAGACGAGCACCAGCGGACACGCGGGCTCTGCTTCTGTCCCGGTGCTGTGCCACCACACGCTGCTCTCGGTGCCCCCGACACAGAGCAGAGCTGGGCCCGGACCAGTGACAAGGTCACTTCACGTTAAAATCCTAACGGTCCCGGGTGCCTGGCTGGCCCGCTCATGATCTCAGGTCGTGAATTCGAACCCCACGTTGGGGGTAGAGATTACTCAAATACAGTTTAAAAAGTATAATCCTCGCATTCAAAACTATCTACAATTGCAGGAAGATACGTTCTAAAAACAGAAACAAGCAGGAGTGCCTGGGTGGCTCAGTCGCTTGAGTGTCCGACTTCGGCTCCGGTCAGGATCCCACGGTCCGTGGGTTCAAGCCCCGCGTCGGGCTCTGTGCCGACAGCTCGGAGCCTGGAGCCTGCTTCGGATTCTGTCTGTCTGTCTGTCTGTCTCTCTCTCTCTCTCTGCCCCTCCCCTGCTTGTGCTCTGTTTCTCTCTCAAAAACAAACATTACCCAAAATTAAAAAAAAAAAAAAAAAAAAAGTTGAGGTCAAACCTTCTAGACAAGACAATTCTGCTAACAGAGCTCAAGGAAGTCAACCCTGAAGAAAAGTGGGAAGGCCGGGCAGCGGCAAAAGCATCACAACGTGCAAACAAGTGTCTCTAACATTCACCCCCAACGAACGGACCACTGGTAGGACCGAACCGAGACAGGACGTGTCACGCGAGGGGACAGGAGGAAACGGAGCGTGTCCTAGGCCGTCACGAACGTCACGGCGACAACACATGTGAAACCTCCGTTTCTGCTAACGGCATTTCAAGATTCCACAGGAGACAGTTCAAGGGGTATGGTCTATCACGGTTCCCAAAACCGAAACGATGGCCCACGGCAGGATACCGGAGATGTTTGGTGCGGTACCTGAGCACCCGTCCCGCACAGACGACTGCGTGTGCCGGGAGACCCCGTCACGTACCCTGGAGTGCACCTGACCTTCGGGTGCAAGCTCTTAACGGCATTTCCGACTGATGGGACGTGTGCTCTCTTCTCTTCTACCCGGGCCCGTTCTGTAAGCTGGACCCGCGTCCACACGGGCGCACGTGAACACAAAGGACGCGAGTGACAGCCACACAAAATGCAAGTGCGCCCCTGGACCCCAGCGCCATTACTGACGGGCGCAGCCCTGATTTCCGGGGCACGCGGTCAGGGTTCAGGCGTCCACGACAGTACGTGACACCGGAGTTAGAACAGGAGGACGTTTCATCCACGAAGTCAACCCTGTCCCAGGCGTGTCCCTCGTAGGGCCCCGAGGTCCCCATAGGACCCCGCTGTGGGTGGGACCACCACCTGGACCCCCACTCGGAGCTGAACAAAGTGGCACAAGGTTCCCAAAGGTGGGAGAGCCACGGGGGGTGCCCCCGAGGTCAGGATGCCTCATGGCGGCCGTCACCACCCGGAGAAGGTTACCCACGAAAACAGGCCATCGGCACTGAGCATGGGGGCTCGGGGCTAGAAACACGGCGAAGACACGCAAGTCTAACTGCACAAGCAGCGTGTGGGCAGAGAGTCCACCGCGAGGGCCACTGATCCCCGAAAGCTGAAAGCGTGTGCTGATCTCTTCTCAAGCCTCCCGCCACCGATCCCAGTCCTGACGACAGTGCTGCTGGTTAAAAGAACTCAGGAATCTTCGGCCAAATTCCGCTACTGATTAGCGTCCGTGCTTTCAAGGGTTCTATCGTGCTGACTGGCACGACCTCGGGGAGCGGGCGCATCTTACCAGTTGTTAACTTGGAGTAGTGTCAAATTTGTCTGAGCAGCGATCTGTTTTTTCTCATCTTCTGTCGGGTAGGGATGCTACAAACAAGAAGAAAAGTTACCGTGAACCTCGGTGTTTACACAGGAACTCCGGCTTCTCTGGGTAGACGAGAAACGCATGAACAGTCCTTAGTAAGAACTGCTAAGTAGTGGGGCGCCTGGGCAGGCGGGTCAGTGGGTTCAGCGTCCAACTCCCGATTTTGGCTCAGGTCGTGATCTCACGGTTTGTGAGCCTGAGCCCTGAGTCAGGCTGACGGTGTGGAGCCCGCGTGCAATTCTCTCTCTGTCCCTCCCTCTCTGCCCCTCCCCCTGCGTGCATGCTCTCTCTCTCTCTCTGAAAATAAACATCAACAAAAAGACTGGTGAGCAGCGACAGTGTTCTGCTAAAACGCCTTCAGCCTCACAAACTTGTTTTAGAAACGTCCCGCAGAGAATGCAGCGTCTCCCGGAGCCGCTCAGCACCAATGCAGCAGTTGGGGCACAGACAAAGGCGGGCTGCGACAGCCAGAGGCTCACAGACGGCACAAGTGGTGCCACCACCGCCAGGAGCTGCTGCCCCCGCGGGGGTCACTGTCCCAACCACGTGATACGGCCGGTAATTTAGGGACCGCCCCGCTGAGGGTACGTTAGGAGCACACGCTGTGGACAGAGGCTTGAGCTCTGACCCGGCCAGACGGCACGGGTGTCAGGCTGCACGTCCTACAGTGAACCGCTTTCCTCGGTCACTTCTGAGACACGGCGGTCATCCCCATTCTACAGATGAGGAAACTGAGGCAGGAGGGCACACGCGCTCCCCATCCGACAGCTGGGTAAACGGGAGGGCGCGGGGAAGGGGCAGGGCAGGCTGTTCCAGGCCCGTCCCACGGGGTGACACGTTTCTGTCACGGGTATCGTGAGGAGACACCGACAAGGGGCCGCGCGGACGGCTTTTCGGGAGCCGCCCCGCTAGGTCAGCGTGCGCGGTCAGCGGACCGAGCCACCGCTGGGGATGCGCGTGTCTGCTATGTCACTCCTTCCCTTGTGATTAGTACCTTTCACTTAAAAAAAAAAAACAGCATTAAACTAGAAGTACGTATCAAAAGTCACAGAAGTCCCAGAGGAAGAGAATTCCCACCTACGGCATAAACGGTTTCTCCAAGACTGATTACCGTCCACACGCAGAAAGGGTGAAGACGTTTACTCTCAGACCTACGCGCACCCGCGTCCCTTGTGGACGCCCCGGGGCCCCGGAGAGCACACGGGGCAGAGGCTCCCGTGAGTATCACTCGGTGGGCGGGAGTCACGCCGGTGGGGTGCCACACTCACCCCCACAGCGTGCCTGCTCCCTCAGACGACGGCGGTTCAATCGGTCTACCCACGGCACACGGCCGGAGGTAGAGGCCGCGCAAATGCAAATACTGTACTGCGGGGCGCCTGGGGGGTTCGGTGAGTCAGAGGCCCGACTCTTGATTTCGGCTTGGGTCATGATCTCAGGGTTCGTGGGTTCGAGTCCCGCGCTGGGCTCTGAGCTGAAAGGGCAGAGCCTGCTTGGGACTCTCTCTCTCTCTCTCTCTCTCTCAAAATAAATAAACTTAAAAAAATAATAAATAGAAGCTCATAAAATCAAAGGGGGCAGGAAACCTAAGTGCTTTCACCAAAAACAAAACAAGAAACAAAGAAAGCCACCACACAGCAGGAAACGCTATCCTAGCGTATTGGGACCACCACCGGAGCGGATGCGATTTCCGAGACACGAGGGCAAGAGAGACAGAAGATGCTTCGTGGGGGGAAATAAAGGAACATTTTACTTCGACCTTGTCACAGGGTTTACTGTTTCACAAATCGTTACGACATTAAAGGAAACTTAAAAGAAAAATGGCGATGCTACCGCCCGTCTGTAGCGTGACGACCGCGCATCGGCTGTGAGATCGCAGTGGGCTCAGACGCGGGTACGTCCCACCCTCACTCCCTGCCACCTGCCCGAACCTTCCTGGCGCCCCAGCCCTCGCTGCCGAGTTGACCAGCTGTGTAACGGTCCGGCAGACGGGTGTGTCCTAAACCCCACGCCCAGTCTTGGCGTCGGGATACCCAGCATCGCCATGCCCGTCATCCATAAAACCTCTCCTCTTGACGTGAAACCTTTCGGGACACGTTTCCAGGTGTGGCCACGCCGCTCAGAGACAGCACCGTCCTCTCTGACACGTGTTGCCGTGTCCTGCAGGGGGGTGGCTAGCGGAGAACAGGACAGCAGAGCAGGAGGGAAGCGGACGCCCGGCTCCCTGAGGGCCTTCCCTCCAGGAAAGGGAGAGGGGTCCTGCCCCCCTCCCCGCCCCGACTGCTCAGCGACATCACATGCCGGTTCAAAGCCTCGAGCCGGCTGCTACTTTGGACCGTCACCTCCCGGGTAGGGAGCCTGACGCCAGTCAGAGAAAAGGGGGTGCCACCCGGCCGCGTCAAGGGCCAAACCCCAGAAGACGCGGGATGACCGAGATGGACGCTGGCCTCGTGGCTGACAGCCGGGGTGAGGACAGAGACTGGTCCCGGGAACAAACGCAGGCCGCGGGCCCAGGCAGCAGGCTTCCCGAACGGTGGATGCAGGGAAAGGGTGCGAGGAGCCCTGGGTCCGACAGGCACCTTGCTGACAAGCACGGCACGCTGGGATGTGGACGGGGAGCGCGGGGCAGGGAGGAAGAGGCCGCGGCAGCCAAAGGCACGAGCAGGCGCCCATGGCAGTGACGTAGAGGGGCAGAGCCAGACCACGGCCACGGCGATCGGGGGCGCGGGCGCTCCGTGTGGTCGCGTGGAGGCCGGGGCCGCAGGGGCAGGGGGCGCATGCACCGGAGAAAACAAGCTGGGATGAAGGCACCCGGTCGCGAAGCTGGTTCCCGAGGCTTCCGGGCAGCTCCCTGCTGGACCTCCCGACCTCCTGTCCCTCCTCACTACACAAAGGCCCCTCCTTCCGCCGGACGTGGCTTAACGCAGCACGTGGCGTCCACTTGCCCACCTCGGTCTCGCCACACGCTCCCCCGAAAGCCAGCCTGGTCACTCGTGGTCCTGGCCAGCAGGCTGGGCGGTCACTCCTGGAAGCTGCTCCGGGCCACACGCCTCCCGCAGGTTCAGGGGCACGCGGGCCGAGGGTGTCCCCGCTGAGCGGGGCAGCAAGTATGTGCTTCCCGGGAGGGGACACCTCGCGGAGACGACGTGGCCGTGACCCAGGGGAGGAAACAGGCGCACACACGCAACGTGGATGGGCTGGCGCTGCCTGTGGGCCCCGCTCTGTGTCACGTGCTCCCCCCTCCGTCCACGTCGCGATCTTCGACCTTCCCACCTCTTCCTTTCAAGTCCAATACGTGCGACATCGCGCTGTCTGCCCAGGCTTTGCCCCGACCCGGCCTCTGCCTGCCCGCCTCCCTAACTGACCTCACCCCACCTCACCCCGTCATCACTCACGGGGAGCTGGCTCGCACGCACGCACGGGATTGACGGGAGCTGAAGTATTCCCTCTTCACCGGGGGTGCCCTCCTGTCTAAGTCACTTGAGGGGGTGGCCTCCGGGTTTTGGTAACCCTCCTTCCCCCCGTACTCCACCCCGACGTCTGGACGGTCGACAAAAGACCGATACTCCACGCCGGGCCCGCTCGCGCAGACCAGCACATCTTCCGCGGGAAGCGCGCCAGAAAGCAAGCAGCTCGGGGTGCGGCTAGCGGTGCGGTCACTTGCGTTCTTACCCCTATGTGCTGAAAGAGCCAAGATCTCATCACGTTGGTGGCATGCTTCGGCAAAACGCCCCTTTTGTTCTTAGCTGAGCCGTCATCTTGATGCAAGATGCTGAGATCTTGGTTTAACTGTAACTGGAGCTTTTAAACAATTGAAAAGAAAATGTTAGAAAGCACAGAAAATTATGACACATCCAAGTGGCTCAGGACTTCGGATGGAGACGATAACCAAAGATCTACAGATAAATGACTTGTCGATAGCAGGGGCACGTGCACTGGAGCGGGTGCAGGCTACTCGGGGCGGGAGGAGGATCCCAGGGCATCATCGCCACGGGCACGGCTGTCTCGCTGTCAGTGGCCCCTCATCTGGCGAGGCAGGTGACACGGGCACCGACAGGTCCCCGGGGTCACTCCCCTGTCGACGTGCCAACCCCACGGCCCTCTCATCCACTGCCCGTTTTCGCCTTGCGTCCTCTGGTAAGGGATGTGATAAAACACCGCCTGCCCAGCCGAGAGAGCTGTCAGGCAATCAACAAGAACGGGCAGGAAGGCTTGAGGGCTGGAGACGGCCCGTGGGCTGAGCGGGGGGCAAAGGCACACACAGGAGCAGACAGAAGCATCACAGAGCAAGGGACGAGGGACCGCCGGTGGCCCAGACACCTCCGCAGCCACGACAGATGCCCCCACCCCCCGCGGAGAGCAGGGAACACGCTCTGTCCGTTGCCTTTCAAAAGGAAAGACGGGCAGGGCACCGCGAATGTCCTGCACACAAACGAAAGAGAGATCTGATGTCTGTAAGGACAGGCCTCAGGCCCCGGCAGGTCCCAGGTGCCGCACCTGATGCCCAGCACACCCGTGGGGACAGTGTCATCAGTGTTCACGACATGGGCGGGGGACGAAAGCGATCACCACTCACCAGGGCCTCACACACACACAGCAGAGACCTCTCTACTGTTACACTTGAATTTAGTACTTATGTATGAAACGGACTCCACAAGAAAATGAACATCAACTTCAATATGATGCATTCATAGACACAGTTGATTTACCATGACCTGAGCCGAAGTTAGATGCTTAACTGACTGGGGCACCCAGGCGCCCCCACAGACACAGTTTAAAGGATTTGGAACTCGGGCGCCTGGGTGGCTCAGTCGGTTAAGCGTCCAACTTCGGCTCAAATCATGATCTCACTGTTCATGAGTTCAAGCCCCGCGTCGGGCTCTGTGCTGACAGCTCAGAGCCGGGAGCCTGCTTTGGATTCTGTGTCTCCCTTTCTCTCTCTGCTTCTGCTCTGCTCATGCTCTGTCTCTCTCTCTCTCAAAAATAAATAAACGTTAAAAATTTTTGAAAAAAAGAAAGGATCTGGAACTTTATTTTGGAGAGGTCACCGTATTATCTGTGCTTCCTCTGAATTTATATCATTTTGGATACATTCTTTAAAAGCCTCAACAATATCATCTAAACAGAATTTATGACTTAAAGGAGACATTAAGACACTGACTGTACCTAAAATATTTTAAAACCAAAGATTATTATCCAGGCCACAAGAGTTTTCGGAAACGGGTTTCCTTGTCGGGGGCTGAAAGCGGGTGGTGTCGAGCGCCCTCTCCGTGCTCCTACGTGTGCGCAGGGAAGCCTGGGAAGTGAACCGCCAGTATGAGTTCCCAGGCACCAGGGGCCAAACTTTAGCCTGTCTGCCTTATCTGTCTCAATTAACGTGTAATGTTCCTCATGAAGCTTGACATGGGCTCAGTGTCGCTTTTCTTGTGCAGGGCTGAAGCAACTGAGGGCTCAAAAATAGGCCAAGTGACGGCTGGCCGTGTGACTGGACCCCACGGATGGCGTCCATGGGGTCTGAGAGGGCCGGCGAGGCTGCGTGAGGGAAGCAGACCGAGGGCCTCGGAACAGAGCAGCCGCTGGCCCTGCGGGGCTCCAGCAAGGCCAGGGACTGGACAGGAGGGGGGTGAAAAGCCTAGGAAACTGGCCGGAAGTTTGCTCAAGAAGCAGAGAGAGCCCCGGACCCTCCCCGTCATTCTCCGCAGATGACCCATCTGTCCCGCGGCCCGCAGGAGACGGAGGACGTGTTGAGCGCAGCTGGACGGCGGGAGTGAGGGGCAAGGAAAGCCTCCACACGGCACGGGAGACCCCAGCCCGTCCCCGCCCCTGCCGCCGGGCCTGTGCCCCGAGCGAGAAATCTGAGAGTCCTTCTCTGGAGTCACCGAGTGAGGAAGACGCGCCGAGGCCGGCCTACGGAGAGGCCCGCTTGCCGCGGCCCGCGCCCCACGCGCACCCAGTGGCTTCCTAGCGGCTCAGGTTCCGAGGACAGGCAACCGTCCCCAAATACCTGAAATGCTCCATCTCATGGAACTGGACAGGGCTGGGCTGACGAAATTAGTCGGGCAGAGACAGACAGCCATCGTGTGACCTCACCCGGGTGTATGAGGACCTTAAGAGACAAAACAGGTGAACCGAAAGGAAGCCAGAACAACATAAAAATAGGAAGGGGGACAAAACAGAAGAGACTCTTCAATACAGAGGACAAACAGAGGGCTGCCGCAGGGGCTGCGGGAGGGGCGATGGGCTAAATGGGGGAGGGGCCATTAGGGAATCTCCTCCTGAAATCACCGCTGCACCACATGCTAACTTGGACGTAAATTAAACATAAAATAATATTGATAATAATTTAAAAAATAAATGGAAGTCTCCATCACAAAAAGCAGACACCAGCGGGAACGAACGTTGAGGCAGAGGGAAGAGCGAGAACACAGAAGCTAGAGACAACTGCGGCCACCCTTGGGCCAAAAACGGGAGCTTCAACGCAAAGCACAGAGGCCGAGGAGGGTCTGGAAAATCCCTGCTCTGCTGAACACTTTGAACTTCGAGGACGGGGCGGAAGGCGGTGGGGGGAGGGGGCGCGGAGAGAAAAGTAAGTCTCTGAGAACGAGACAATGGGAGCACAAACACACGCAAGTCCAGAGACTCTGTTCGGAGGGTCCGATGCTCAGTTAGCAAAGGCTCTAGAAAGAGACTGTGCGTGCCGGGGCGGGGGCAGGGCCGTCCCGGGAGACTCCGAGCACACGTCCCCGACTCAAGGACACGAGGTTGTGGGACTGCGCTGCAGCAGCACAGAGGAGAGAAGCATCCGACGGGAGACAGAAGACGCTGGCCTCTTCCCCAGGCGATGTGGCCACGAGGGCACAGAGACGCCGTGGCCTCCAGCCCTGGTGACAGGGACACAGATTGCATCACGAGACCGAAATGAAGTCATTCTCAGGTTTGCAAAGTCTCAACAAAATGTACCTCCCAGCATATTTCCTCTGGACGTTTTCAAAGTGGGGAATAAAGCTAAGAAAGCAGAGGGTATACGCTCCAAGAGAGGGGACTCCTGAAGGTGATGTCAAAGGAAAGTTCAAGAGCATGCCCTGTGCCTGGCCCAGAGAGAGACGACCCCCTGCGAGCAGGAGACGGAGAGCTTCTGGGGGCACGCAGCTCCGATGTGCCTTCTGGAAGGCAGGGCGTAGGGGGATCAGCACGAGGGTGTCAGCCACGGCCCCACGAGCACCCGGCCAGGGGACTCAGCAATGCAGTGGTTCACTCGGGCAGAAGCAAACACGTGACCCAGAAAAGTGCTGTGATCACAGTTACACACTTAGCTCGGCACAGACCCGTATTTACACAGTCAGGGTAACATTAACACCGAGCAGGGGTGTGGCCACAAGGCCAAACACACAGGGAAGACGGGGGAAAGCCAGAGCGAGCAGGGGCTCCTGCCACGACAGCGAGCCCAAAGCAGGTGTGTAAGGGGTGACTTAGTGTTTAGAAACGGGGAGGAAGACAGCAGAAGGAACGACTGTAAGATCAGGAAGCAGGTGCCTGACACGAGAGGCGGGAACAGCGGGCGGGAAAGGTGGCGGTTTGCTCCAAGCCTCTCAGGACCCTTGATGATGAGCTGGGCACGCAGCTCGATATAAACTTGATTTATATCAAAGCAAAGTGAGTTAGAGAGTAGAATGGAGGCAAAAAACCTTGTCACAGGCCAACCAATAGCAAAACCCTAAAATATACAAATAATAGACTCTCCCAGGAAAGGAGAGGAGATCAATGAAATCCCCTGGTTACTTCTCTTTTCTCAAAAAAATGTTTTTAGGGGCGCCTGGGTGGCTCAGTCGGTTAAGCGTCCGACTTTGGCTCAGGTCATGATCTTGCGGTTCGTGGCTTCAAGCCCTGCGTTCAGGCTCTGTCCTGGCAGCTCGGATTCTGTGTCTCCCTCTCTCTCTGCCCCTCCCCTGCTCATACTCGGTCTCTCTCTGTCTCTCAAAAACAAATCAATGTTAAAAAATTAAAAAAAAAAAAAAAACACTTTTAGAAGCATAAACACCTTTCCATAGAGACGCCCTACGAAGAGGGCAAATCCCACCTCCTGACGGGCACTAAGTCAGAATGCGGCCCATGGTGGCGGACTCTCTCTTGGGCGAGTGTGGCCGTGTTAAAATCCCCCGTGTGTGCACCCGAGACCCAGCCAGACACTGGGCAGGACAGGGCGGTAGGGGGCAGCACGGGGGCGAGCGTTACGAGGGCTCAGCCGTGACGGCCACCGCACTGCCGCTGAGATTCACCTGGGGGTCATACTGGCCAGAGCAACCACGTGAGCCGTGACAGTGACCGAACGGACCGCGACAGTTTCCGACACAAGAACAGACCCCGTCATCGGTAAGCTGTCACCCTGATTATCTGCAGCCCAGAAAGAACCAGCCCCACCCCCAAAAAAAGGAAAAAGCAAGGAGCCCAGAGCAGCCCAAATAGCTACAAAAAGAAAATCGTATGCACCACCTTATCCAAAGCACCTGCACCCAAGCCCTCGGTCAATCTGGTCACTCTTCCGTCAGAAACCCGGGCAGCCCGTGTCTCTGGCCTCCCAGCCCTGCTGACCTAGAAGCCATACATGGAGGAGGGTGACGGGGAGGGGACAGGCGCACGGTGGGCTGCAGGGCCGCGAGGACCGGAGCAGAAACAGCTCACAGGCAGCAAGAAAGGGGGCTGCGTTCGCCAGCCCGCCTCATGGGGCTGGGGGGCGTCACAGGCGAGTCTGTGTGAGAAGGGGTTGCTCTGAAACACACATTTGCTAGTTAAACTAGTCCTCTGTGTGTCTAAGAAAATTCAGTTAAACAGCAACTTCCTTCTTAAGCATCAGGACAAATAAACCTCTTCTCCAGAAGGGAGGCAGCGAACTCTAAGGTGTCTTTCTCTAAGAGCGGTTCACGCTGGCACTGGGACGCGCTCTGCCGACCAGGCGCCGCTGTGTTCACGGCTGTGGCACAAGGGGAGCTCCAGGGACAGCGGGCTGGATGGGGAGCCCAGGGACAATGCTGCTGGGGTCTAGCTCCTCCTCCACCCCTCGCGGGCCCAGATGACGAGGCCCCCAAGCCCAGCCCAGCTCTGCCCGTGAAGTGAGAGGCGGTAAGTCCCGGATGGGCCGGGCCAGCCCCCGCCGCCCAGGCCCTCTCGCATCTGCTACCTGATTAAGGGAAACACGAACGTCCCCAAGGGTGGGCTGCCAGTTGTCAGTGAGGCTGCAGGAAACATCCGTGCTTCCAGGAAACAACGAATCTACGTTCTTAGTGTGAGCTGCTAACAGAAACGTGGTCTTTCTGACTTAAACCGAGCTGCGTGTAAATGACAAGACTGTACGTGTACGTGTGTGTGTGTGTGTGTGTGTGCGCGCGTGTGTGTCTCCACAACTTAAAGGGGGCGGGCAGTCCACCAAGTTCAGCCTCCCCTACCACAAAGGCAAGGAGGGCATAGGTCGACCGCAAGGTCACAGCGCGTAACAGCATTTCCACCTGCTGCTTCTGCCCCTGAAGCGGCCTCCTGTGCTCTCGAAGCTGGTGTTCCCCAGGAGGCGGGGGGCCAAGTGGGGGGTGGTGCCTCACTGGGCGCCTTGGAGCAGGGGAGGGGCAGCCCCGGCTCAGCTCTCCCCTCCGGTGGGTGGGCGGATGTGAAGCAGGCACCCCGGCCACCCCACCAGCCACCCGAGGGCGAGCCTGAAGCGGCGCTCTGGCCCATCGGGTGCTCAGCAGGAAGACCTCCACAGGGTCTGAAAGACCTGCCTGCTGGGTCCGCTGTGAACCTCCACGGGGGCGGGAAGAGTGCGTCTACACTGCCTTAAGTCTCCAGACCCAGAGACAACTACACCACCCGATGCTAAACTGGACAACGGGGTTGCTCAGGGGAAGGGGTTATGAAGGACCTTTCTGCCGCTCCTTCGGACTTTCTGGACTTTGCAACTTTCTTACGGTAAAGGAAACGGGAGTAAAACAAGAAACGGGGCTGACACTGAGCTGAACTGGGGACTGGCACAGTCTTCAGGCAGAGGAACACCCACGCCTGGCTCTCCGGTGCCCGCACGGCCCCGCTCGCCCCCAAGCCCTCCCCCAGGAATGGCACACGCACCTGGGAGTTCTGGATCCTGATGGTGCCGGGCGACAGGGCTTGTGTCACCACCTGGCCTTGAGGAGTGACAACCGTGACAGGCTGATACACCGTGCCACCTCAGGAAGGAAGAGATCAAAACGCTCTTGAGTCTCAGTGATATAAAACCACATTCTCAATACACTCAACGTACATCATGAAAGGAAAACAAATCTCTGGTGTGACGAGGTTTTTAAGCCATGTCGAATGATCAGTATCCTGCTGGCGGACTTGTCACTATAAACTATTAAAACGACCCTCCCAGATGAGCCTCGCCCCGGGAGGGGTGCGGGGGGCGGGGCACCGGGCAAGGGGCAGCGAGGCGTCCCATTGCCAGGGCGCCGTCAGCCAGGGTGGATGCTGCAACTCCCTTTCTTTTGCTCCATTTCCCCCACAATCAGCACATGTTAAAGGGCTTGGCCAAGGGGGCTAAGTAGTTTTCATCGCAGTATTTTGTTGCTCGAACGTGCTTCCATCCTCCCTTGGAAGCTTCCCTTCGCGCTATCGTGTGAGGGTTTCTCCCCGCCCTGCGCGCCCCGAGTCCGTCCTCACGATGGCTTTGTATCTGCGATGCGGGAGACGCACCAGGGACCTGCAGACGCTGTCCCCTTCCCGCGATGATTTCTGCCGTGCAAGTAACACCAAGGCTAAGAGGGAGTTTTGTTTGTTTGTCAAACATTAAGGGCACGACTTAAGGTTTCCCAGATGCTGCCAAGAGTACAATTAAAAACTACGTTATCTGCAAATTACAACTCAGTTTTTGCTATATATTTTCAACTCCCATATAAAACCTTTCTTCCCCGAAGTTTTTGGTAGGGACGCACAACTTGCATAAAATATCTGTTACTGAGAATGAGAACAAGAGACGGGTCTCAGGAACTGGCGTTAATCAGCAATTGCACTGACGGGTTTCTCCGTTCTCATATAAAGGACTTTTGCACAAAAGCTCAAGGAAAGAGTGTCCTTTTCGCCGTCGGCATACCTGCCACTGTTGCCATGGTGACGTTCCCCTGCTGCAGCGCGGACGCGGGCACCACGATTCCTTGGGGGCTGAGGGTGCCTGAGATGGCACTCTGAATCTGCTGGGAGTCAAAAACACATGGTGAGCAGTGAGCGGAAACACAAAAGCCACGTTTAAAACTTTAAACCAAGTGGCATGGTGCCACCACCAGTGAAGGCCAGGTGCTCGAGACAGAGACGCAGAGGACAAGCCTTCCGGAAGGCGCGCCTTCCTTACCTGCAAACCAAGAGACCCCAGACTGACCCGCTATTAAATACGACCGTCAGCACCGAGATTCCAGCTTCGACCTGGCTCCCAAACGGTCATCTTTCGTCTCATCATATTAGACTCGCCTCAAAGCCCTGGAGGCGTGACGAGGAAGGCCGGGAGGACCTAAGGTCATCGCACAGCCTTCCCACTCCGTTGGCTCACTCTAGAGCTTTCCAAGAACCAGAGTCCCTGTACAGATGACGCCACAGGCTCAGGAGGCTCCACGTGGTGCCAGAGAGTCACCTGCGGCCGCGGCCAGCTCTGTCCCCTCACCAGAGCACGGAGCACATCGGCGTCCCCCCTCCCCCCGCCCCCGCCCCCGCCCCGGGTGTTCAGGTCCGTAGAGTGCTAGGTCTGGGCCTGGCCTGCAGCCAGTTGCACAGAAAGAGCGTAAGACCACATCAAGATCCCAGCCATCCCATGTCAGGTACAAATGGGCTGTGACGGCTGGGGCAGGTGCCCGGGAAGGGGGCTCTGTGCCGGGCGTCTAGGCACAGGGTCTGGCACACCACCGGCACGCAGGTATTTGAGCAATTAGATGGCATCGGCGCGAAAACCCGAAGACGATTACTCTGCAGGCTGCCGCACCGATCCGAGTGTGTGTCCGAGCTTTGGTAGGGACACAC
The DNA here is from genome assembly GCF_018350155.1 of Leopardus geoffroyi. Taxonomy (NCBI): domain Eukaryota; kingdom Metazoa; phylum Chordata; class Mammalia; order Carnivora; family Felidae; genus Leopardus; species Leopardus geoffroyi. The sequence goes on from NC_059333.1 coordinate 3,212,600, forward strand.
AGCATCTGCCACATGAACTTGGTTAGAATAAAAATTAATTCATCCAAATCAAATATCCAAGCTCCCACATGAAGGACCTAGAAGAAGAGGGACAAAATGAAACCAAAGCAAGCAGAAAGAAGGGAATAATCAAGATCAAAGCAGAAATCGATGAAACTGAAAATAGAAAAACAACAGAGAACAACCAATGGAAAAAAGAGCTGGTTCCCTGAAAAGATCAATATACCGACAAACCTGCTAAGACAGGAAAAAAGAGAGGTGACAAGTTACCAGCACCAGGAAGGGGAGGCGGGGGGGCGCCACAGGGCCTGCAGACGCCAACGGCAGGAGGGGCTCTGTCGACAACTGGGCACAAACACATGTGACGTCTAGACAGAAGCCAACACGAAACACACCATCCCAACAGCCCGGTAACTGTTGCGGACGCGGAATTTGTAGCTCGAAAACTCAGAAAAGAAACCTCCAGGTCCAAGTACCGTCACTGGAGAATTCTATCAAACACGTAACGAAGAATTCACACCAATTCTACATAATCACTTCCAGAGAACAGAAAAGGAGGGAATCCTCTTCATCTCATTTTGTAAAGTCGTATTATTCTGATACGAAACCTTGGCAAAGACTGTAACAAAAAAGAAACCACCATCAGTATGGACACACAAACGTCTCACAACATACAGCAAACAGAATTCGGGAACCTATATAAAAAGAATTAATGTGCTGCGACCAAGGGGTATTTATTCCAGGAATGTGAGGCTTGTTCAATATTCGAAAAATCAAGTAACGTGATCTACCTCCATGTTAACAGAAGAAAGGAGAAAAATCACATAATCACATCAATTCATGCAGGGAAAGCATTTGAAAAAATTCAACATAATAAAAAAAAACTCTCCGGAAAAAAAAAAAAAAAAAAAACAGGACTAGAGGGGAACTTCCTCACCTTGATGAAAAGCATCGAGCGAAAAAAAAAAAAAAAAGCATCAAGAAAAAACCTTCCAGTAAAATTATAATTAACAGTGAAAGGCGGGGGCACCTGAGTGGCTCAGTCGGTTGAGTGTCCGACTTCAGCTCAGGTCATGATCTCATGGTTCGTGGGTTCAAGGCCCACATCAGGCTCTGTGCTGACAGCTCAGAGCCAGAGCCTGGAGCCTGCTTCAGAGTCTGTGTATCCCTCTCTCTCTGCCCCTCCCTCATCCGCACTCTGTCTCTCAAAAATGAATAAATGTTAGAAAAAAATTAAAAAAAAAAAAAAAAACATTGGAAGGCAGAATGCTTTCCCCCTAAGACTGGGAATAGGGCAGGACGTCCACTCCCACCAACTGTATTCAAGATAGCACTGGATGTTCTAGACAATGTAGCAAGGTAAGACAAGGAAATAAAAAGCATATGGATCAAGAAGGAAGGAACGGACTATTCCTATCTGCAGATGATACAACTTAACAAGTAGGAAATCCTAAGGAATCTATGAGAAGGACCTCCTAGAACTAACAAGTGAGTTCCGCAAGGTCGCAGGATATGAGACAGACACACAAAAATCAACTATATTTCTAACTACTAGCCGGGACACTGAAGTCAAAGATAGAATACCATTTATGATTGCTCAAAAAAATACGCAGGTGTAATTCTAAAAACACACGTGTAGGACTTATAAGACAAACTTACAAAACACTGATGAAAAAAATCACAGAAGAGTAAATAAATGGAGAGACATATCATGTCTGCGGACCAGAAGAGCCAACACAGGAAAGATGTCGATTCGCCCCGAAACGATCCACGGGCTTAATGCCATTCCTGTCAAAATCTCAGTAACGTTGTTTTGTAGATACAGACAAGATCACTTCGAAATTTACACGGAGAGGAACTAGAATAACTAAAACCGTTTTGAGAAAGAAGAATAAAGGGGGACGATACAGTCCACCCCGATCTGAGACTTACCAAATAGCTCCAGTAACCACGGCTACACGGTGGGAATACATCCAGCAGTGTGACAACAGAGGGGACAGAAACAGACAGACACAAACAGACCGGCATTGTGACAGTGTCACAAAAGCAACTCGACGGAGGAACTTCCAGAAGCAGCCTCCACCTAAACCCTCACACTTCGTACAAGAGTTAACTCAAGATGGGTCGTGGACCTGAGTGTGAAACACACAACTTGCAGAAAAAGGACTGGAGAAAATCTTGGGGCTCCAGGGCTCGGCAGAGTTCTCAGACTCACCACCAGAAGCACAGCTCATCAAAGGAAGAGCTGATACGTGGGACTTGATCGAAATTTAAAATGTTTGTTCTGCAAAAGACCCTGGGAAGAGGATGAAAAGATCAGCCACGGACTTGGGAGAAAATATTTACAAACCACATAGCCAATAAGAGACCCGTATCTAGACTACTCTCAAGACAACAGTTAAAAAAAACCTAGAAAACGGGCAAAAGACACGAGCAGACGTTCTACCAGAGAGGATCTCCAGATGGCAACTAAGCCCACGGAAAGATGTCGGCGCCGTCAGCCATCAGGGAAGTGCAGATTACGACCACACGGACCACCGCCTGCCACCAGAACGGCTCAAGGGCACCAGTGCTTCCTGTGGGTGGACCTTGAGGCCACTGCGCTCCGCAAAATACGCCAAACACAGAAGGACAAATACCGTAGGATTTCCCTTACATCAGGTGCCCAGACGAATCAAATTCATAGACACAGAAAGCAGAATGGTGAGCCAGGGACTGCGGAGGGGAGAAGGGGGAGTTAGTAGTTAACGGGGACAGGCTTCCAGTTTGAGAACGTGGGAAGTTCTGGAGACGGAGGGCGGGGACGGTGGCACGACAGTGTGGACGTGCTTCAGCCACGGACCTGTGCACGTAAAAACGGTTACGATGAGGGGCACCTGGGGGGCTCGGCCGGTTGAGGGCCGACTTCGGCTCAGGTCGTGAGCTTGCGGTTCACGAGTTCGAGCCCCGCGTCGGGCTCTGTGCTGACAGCTCGGAGCCTGGAGCCCACTTTGGATTCTGCGTCTCCCACTCTCTCTCTCTCTGCCCCTCCCCCACTCATAGTCTGTCTCTGTCTCAAAAATAAATTAAAACGTTAAAACAAATTTTTAAATGGTTAAGATGGCACATTTATGACACGTGTACCTTACCACCATTTTAAGAAATAATGAACAAAAAACATATTTTAAAAAAGAAGGAAAGAAGTGAAAGGTACTCTATCGCCCAGAAGGACGGGATCTGGGGCACGGTACACAGACCGAGGCCTCACTTCCGTGGCTGTGTGACGCCCGGAGGGACTGTCTTTCGGGCTTGAGGGAATTCACTGCCAGCCCAGGCCAGGCTCAGAGATCTGGAAACCTCTGTGGGCAGGACGGCCGTAGACGGCCCGGATGTTCTGAAAGGGCTGTCGGTGTCCGGACCGACGGTGACGAGCAGCCGTCCCCTCGCGGACAGGACGGTAACCGAGGAGCAGAGCGGGGCCCGAACGTACGTGAATACCTGGGGCTGGACGGGGGAGTACGGGCTTCCGGGCTCCCCGCTCAGGAGGGTCTCGCTGTTCATTTTCGTCTTTAGACAAGCAATGTAGCGACTGCAGAAGTCTTTGCAGAGCTCGTTCACCTTCTCCAGCTCAAGAAGATGGATGCGCAAAACCTGGATTGCCTTCACCATCTGGAAGCAGAGACAACGGGCCCTGAGACAGGCAGGCAGGAGCGCAGGGCCGCTCCGTGACTGGCCCGAGCCGCGCCGCCACGCCCGCCTGCACCGCCGGGGACACGAGGGGAGTGACGCCAGAAAGCAGGCCAAACAGCAAGTCGCCCCGGCGCCGCCGGCCTTCCGTACCTCAGCGGCATCCGCTGTGTGGGGACCCAGATGGCCCCAGGGCCGCCCTCGGGGAGTCGCTGCAGCGGGAGACAGCAGGGCCTCGGCCCGGCCCCACGGCCGACCCGCAGCACAGCCAGTGAGGTGCTTACCTCCCGCTTCTTCGTCTGCAAACGGGGAGGAGTCCGTGCCCACCGCATAGGCAGCTCTTCATTTGGACACAACCCCAGTTAACCGACTCTGCCCTCTACGGATTGTGCTTTCGGTGTCCAGCCCGAGAACTCCCCGCCCAGTGCCAGATGCGGGCTTTTACGATTTTCCCAAAAGTTTTACAGTGACTGTGTCAAGTCGCTAAGTTCTGGAGTCACCTGCCCCACAGCGGTAGACAGCGGTCTCAGATGGAAACCACCACTTGCCGTGAATCCACAACCCGGAGCCCAGCCCCTCCCCCTGTGACCTGGGTGGCAGTAATTCACATGTATTTGTGGACCGAGAGTGACCACGAACCAAACTCTGCCAGGCCCTGTGCTCGAACACCGGTCAGGAGAGCCCGGGGCCACTCTGGCTGTACCCGCGGCCCACGCACTGATGGCTGTATGACAGAGATTCAGAGGCGGAGAGAGCTTCTGAGTCTCACCCCAAGAGGGCGGGCGCTGCTAGTCCCATTTCAAAGATGAGGAGACTTACTCGAGGTCGGACAACTCATCACAAAATCCATTAGGCAGTGAGGGCTGAATGTATAATGAGAAACTTGAAGGGCAACAAAGATGCGGGCAATTTATTCAGGGAAAACTTTTCCAAGGATGTTTTTCTGCTGCTAAGGGCCCTGACCAGGGCTCGGGGCTGGGAGTTAGTGTGCTCTAGGGAAACCTGGTGAAGGGGCAGGCCCCCGGCCACAGGCTAACGGTTTTCCACCAGCACGGACGGGCCCCACTCCCTCCGGGTCCGGCACTGACGTTCGCTCCAACAAAGTGTCCGCTCCCTTGAGAAAGCACACACAACCCTGAACCTCGGGGCCGGAGCTGGAGGGAGGGCGCCAAGGTGAGACCAACTGGCTTCGAGCAGAAAGGCCGAGGGAAGCAGCGGGGAACCTGGGAGCCCTTTGGTCAGCCTGCCTCGCTCCGTTCACGGGCCTCCCCGAGCGCACGCACAGCCCTGCCTCCCGCCACAAATACCAGCCTCAAGACTGAGCATGAGGTCCGTCTGTCTCGGAGAAGAAGGTCGTGTGTCCGTGACCAGGGAGAGGCCAAGAACTGAAGCGGGGCCCAGACACGCTGCCCGAGCAGCCCAGCGCGTGAGCACGCCGACTCCGGGGGACGTTACAAATGTTGAGAAGTGGATCCCCGGCCCCTTGCGATGCAGGCTCCGGTCCTCTCCTCGGGTTCTTACATAAGGTCACTGGAGAAGCTGGACGACGTGGGGACACTGAGGTCACAGGTACAGGAAGCTAGTTCACGAACTGTATGATGCTCCCCTTTAGCAGAACTACATCCTAAAGTTCTAATTGGAAGCTTAAAATTTATTGGTCAGATTTGAAACTGGGAAGCAATAAGACGTAAGAATAAAACGTTTCTTTTACTTACTAAATTGTCGGTTTCCGGGTCTTCGCAAAAGAAGGGTTTTCCTTCTTTCTCTTGCTTTCTTACAAAATTTTCAATATCTACATCAAAACTGGCAGAGGTCGTGCCTTCTGAGCCCTGGGTAGACTGTTCGCATTTTTCGAACAACAAAGCTAGTAGTGGAAATAGTGGATGCCTGGGGGGAGAAAAATTTTAAATGTACGTTCCACATTTTCAGGAGAATATTTTAGTATGAACGTATGCACTGGCTTATATAACAGCGTGGCTGAGAGACAGTTCCTGTACGAAACAACCTCCACTCTAAAGCGGACAATTCAGTGGTGTTTACTATACTCACCACCAAGGCAATTTTATAACATTCTCATCGTCCCCCAAGAAACCCTATCGCCATTAGCAGCCACTCTCCGTTTTCCCCCAAACCCCAGTCCCAAGCCGCTGCTAATCTACTGTCTGTCTCTACGGATTCGCCAGTTCTGGACATTTCGTATAAAAAGAATCACGGATGGGAATGCAGACTGGTGCAGCCACTCTGGAAAACAGTGTGGAGGTTCCTCAAAAAAACTAAAAACAGAACTACCCTACGACCCAGCAACTGCACTACTAGGCATTTATCCAAGGGATACGAGTGTGCCGTTTTGAAGGGACACATGCACCCCCATGTTTACAGCAGCACTATCAACAATAGCCAAAGTATGGAAAGAGCCCAAATGTCCATCGATCGACGGATGAATGGATAAAGAAGATGTGGTGTGTGTGTATATATATATATATATATATATATATATATACACAATCGGCAATCAAAAAAGAATGAAATCTTGTCATTTGCAACTACGTGGATGGAACTGGAGGGTACTATGCTAAGTGAAATTAGTCAGAGAAAGACAAAAATCATATGACTTCACTCCTATGAGGACTTTTAAGACACAAAACAGATGAACATAAGGGAAGGGAAGCAAAAATAATACAAAAACAGGGAGGGGGACAAAACAGAAGAGACTCATAAACATGGAGAACAAACTGAGGGTTGATGGAGGGGTTGTGGGAGGGGGGATGGGCTAGATGGGGAAGGGGCACTAAGGAATCTATTCCTGAAATCATTGCTGCACTATATGCTAGCTAATTTGGATGTAAACTATAAAAAATAAAAAATTAAATCAACAAATAGATAGATAGACAGACAGACAGATAAAAGGAATCACAGGATACATGCCCTTTGGCCTCTAGCCTCCTTCACTTAGCGACACCGTTTTCAAGGACCATCAGTGCCGTACCGCATATTGGTACGTCATTCCTTTTTATGGCTGCATGATGCTCCACTGTGTGGAGAGACCAGCTCTACAGTTGCAAGTTTTACACTGACATCTATGCTCCGTCTTGAGTTAACTTCTGTATAAAACGTGACATGAGGTCAAGGGTCTTCTCCCGGCAGGTGAACGTCTAACTGTTCCAACACCGCTTGTTGGAGAGGCTGCCTCCACTCCACCGAACTGCGTTGGCACCTTTGCAAAGGTCGCATAAATCGTGTTTTTGTACACCTACTTCTGGACTATCAGTGACGCTGATCCTAGCCCTTCACCGGCATCATGACATCGTCATTACTCTAACACCCGGGTCAGCCTTGAAGCCCGACTGTAGTCTTCCTCTTCGACACTGTCTTAGCTGGTCTAGTTCCTTCATCTGCCACGTACAATTCAGAACTGGCTTATCTATATGCACAAAAACATCCCGCTGAGACCTTAATCGCAATTGTGCTAAACCTGCAGGTGGATTTCAGGGGAAATGACATCCGTGCTGTGCTGACCCTTGCGATCCGTGACTACGGTATGCCCCACCACCTAGGTTCTGTCTGATTGCTTGCGTCAGCATTTACAGTTTTCAGCACCAAGGGTCTGTGTTTTGTTAGGTTTACACCTGTTTTGGTGCTCTTCTAAATGGGGTTGTCTTGCTAATTTCCGTTTCCAATTGTATATTACCGGTATAGAAACAGGGTTTGTTTCTGTGTGTTGCCCTTGTAACCTGTGACCTTATGAAACTCAGTCCTGGACATTTTTCGGTGGAGTCTTTGGGATTTTTGATGTAGACGATCGTGTTGTTGGTGCACAAAGCCAGTTTTCTCTCTTCCTTTCTAAGCTGGTATGCCTTTTCTTTCTTTTTCTTGCCTTACTGCACTGGCTATGACTTCCATTACAGTACTGAACAGGGGGAGGCCGAGTGGGCATCTCTGCCTTATTCCCAATCTTACAGAAAACAGTCTTTGGCCACTAAACATAATGAGAACAATAGATTTTTGGAGGTTGCCCTTCATCAGGTTAGGAAAGTTTCCCTCTATTACCACTTTACCGACAGCTTTTAACCATAATTAGCTGTTGACTTTTCTGTGTCAACCGATACGAGCGTGTTGTGGGTCTCACTGGTTGAACTTTGACTAGTGGATCAGTCTTGAGTTCCTGGGATAAACTCTACTTGGTCACTGCAGGTGATTCTTTTTATATGTCACTGAATTTGATTTGTTAATACTGGATTAACTATTTTTACGTGTAAGTTCGTGAGGCGCACTGGCGTGTATTTTCCTTTCTGTATTGTCTGTGGCTTTAGTATCATGGTGATGCTCATTCATAAGCTGAGTTGGAAAGCCTCCCCTCTTCCTTTTTCTGGAAGAGACTGTGTAGACTTGCTGTTTTTTCCTTCTTTATTTTTGGTAGGATTCCCCAGTAGAATTGTCTGGGCTTGAAGATTTCTTCTTGCAGGGTTGACTAAAATACAGATTTAGATTCCAAAACTTTTTTTTTAAGGTAGTAGGAATAACATCTTAATTCGAGAAACTGCTCACCCTAGTGGTTATCACACCATACCTAATGCTCTGCCTAGCTGCCAGCTCCAGCATATTCCATTTAACAAGTTTCTCTGCTCCTCTTACCCCTACTAAAACCCACGCGCATCACATCTCATCGCTACCTATAAATGGCCTGCTTGTCTGCGTCCATTGGTGTCTGGGAGCCCGCCGGGGGAGGGCTCACTCCTTCCACATCCGGTTCAGAGCAGTTGGGATCTTGCTCCGTTTTTAACTCTGTTACTACTTGCATCTGTGAAAGGAGGAGGAGAGTTTTTGTTACTAAACACAAAGTAAACTGCTACTAAGTATTCTCTTCTCAAGCAGAAACAAGGGGACTGGTAAAGTGGGAGACGGTTGGGTGGCTGGCGAGAATCCATCAAAATCACCACCAACAAAACTCCTTTGAGTCTAGCACGTTTTGCAAATGGCTAAAACAAAGGTTGAGTTTCCAAATCATCTTGAAAACTGAGGGCCGATGTCTGTGAACTGCGTGTGATTTTCAAAAAATATGCCACCTCCAGAGTGCCGAGGGGATTAAGTCACCTTACTGTGTGTGTCTCTTCCTGCCCTAAACCCTCACACTGAGCAACATCACAGCTTGAGAGGTAGAAACAAACAGTCCAAACTTCCTATCTTGTCACGAAAACGAACGTAGTCATGGCAGGGCTGAAACTCTCCCCTATCTATTCTTAAATTTCAGGAATACATCATCTATAAACATTTTGGAAAAAAAAGTCACTGTATTTAGAAAGTAAAGACTGGCGGTGTTTAAAGAAATAGCGTCTAGATATTATCATTTAAATTGCTTTAAACTAAGGGGCGCCTGGGTGGCTCAATTGTTTGAGCCTCCAACTTCGGCTCAGGTCACGATCCCACGGTTTGTGAGTTCGAGCCCCGCGTCGGGCTCTGTGCTGATGGCTCAGAGCCTGGAGCCTGCTTTGGATTCTGCGTCTCCTTCTCTCTCTGCCTCTCCCCACTTGCACTGTCTCTTTCTGTCTCTCAAAAGTAAATAAATAAATGTAAATTGCTTTAAACTAGCTATTTTGGTTTGTAACTTAGGTGAAAAGTCTTTAAATCCTTAAACATAAAGAATTCAGTTTACAGAAAAAAATTCCAACTTGCTGGGGGGCTCTGGGTGGCTCGGTCAGTTAAGCATCTGACTCCTGCTTTCGGCTCAGGTCATGATGTCAGTTGTTAGATGGAGTCCCAAGCCCGGCTCTGTGCTGACAGCACGGAGCCTGCTTAGGATTCTCTCCGTCTCTCTCCCTCTCTGCTCCTCGCCCGTCTCCCCACCCCCACCCCCGCCACCCCGCACCATGCACTCACTTGCTCTCAAAATAAACATTAAAAAAAAACCCTAAATTGCTGCAGTAAACTTGTAATTATCCAGGAGCAGATTACCAGTGCCCTCAGCTGCTTCAGGACCGGAACTCACCTGCCCTGCCGCCAGCTGCCATGACTCCGCGCCCCGGGGAAGCAGCTGGTGGGGGCACTCGGGGAAGGGGCTTGTCCCCAGGCAGGGAGAGAACCTGCTCCCTGCCATGCGACCCCCCTGACAGACGGGGGTAGTCGCCCGCCCGGCGAGGGAGCCCTGTCCTGCAGTGCAGGCTCTAGTCTGTCAGCCCAGATGTGCAGGGAGACCTCTGTCCCACTGCCTTCAGATGGCGCAGCGCGGCTGGGAAATTGTTTCTCTCTTGAAAACACGAAGCAGTGAAGCAACTAACAAGCCCAATCGAACACAACCTTCCTGGAGGGAGATCCGACAGTATGATAAACAAGCGTCAAAAGATGTATTTCAGGTCTTCGGGTTTGTTTCTTTCTTTCTTTAATGGTCGCGAAGGAAGGGAAGGCTCGCTGTCCAAGTGTGGAGGGGAGGCAGAGCCACACCGTGGGACAGTCAACGCGTAACATAACGCTCACGAGTTTTGCGTGTCGTGGGAAAGAGCTTGGCTGTTAAAAGCGAGGCTCTGTCCCTCCCCGTGCCTGGCACTGCACAGGACACGACCCCATCAGGGCACCAGGACGCCCGTCTGCGCCTGCCCTGCGGGGGGAGGGGACTCCGAACAGGACCTGCCAGCAGGTGATCAGTGCCACAAAGGAGAACCAGGTACAAGCAGGGAGGGAGCAGGGGGCAGGCCTGGGGGGGGGGGGCAGGGGAGTCTTCCCAGGAAGCATTTGCACAAAGACCTGCCAGACAGGAAGGCACTGGCCCCCCTGCTGCTTGAGGAAGAGCCAGGGCCAGGCCCAGGGCCACAGGGCAGGGATGCGCGGGAAAGTGGGGCAGAGGTGAGTGCGAGGGCGATGCTGAGTGCAAGGGCGATGCGGGGTCCCCCCCCCGCTGCAGGGTTCAGCAGTGGGAGAGGAAGGGACAACCCCAGCTTGGCGTTTTAGAAACAAAATCACTTGGAAATATTGCGGGGCTTCCAGATGCAGAGAGCAGGCTGAAAGGGACCCCCCAACTCAATTCCTGTAAGAAGCTCAGACCCCGAGACGTTTTTCAAAAGCCCACAAAAACCAAGTCTGTGCCACAGGAACCAAGCCAGGAAGGGCACGAGACCGGCCACCAAGGAGAGTCACAAGGGAGGCCGTCTCAGGTCCTGGGCGCCCACCTGGAGCCTCACTGAGGCAGGGCTGTGACCTCATCTGGGAGAGGCCATCGAGCCTGATCAGTTGGTCAGGCCGCTAACTAGGATCTTCAAGCAGGGAGAAAAGAGAGCCTCTGGGCATCCCCGCACCCCCTCCTGAGCGCAGGAAGCAGGGGCAAAGGCAGGCTGGGAGGCCTTTGCTGCACGGAGCTCCAGGGCTCGAGGGAGACGGGGGTGGCCCCCACCCCCACCGTCAGCACGCAGAGTGCCCCACCCTCAGCTGTCCCAGGAGAGGCCCCCACCCCCTCCTCCCGAGTGCTTTGGGGCACACAACACAAAACCCGGCCTTCCAGCAGCTGCAGCTGCGAAGGCAAGCCAAGGCCACGGACGGTGGGAGGGCGGTCAGGACACCACCCACGCAGTGTCAGAGCCAGCCGTCCGGGCACAGCCGTGCGACGTAAGCAGATGGCACGGGCTCCGCACCACACCGTCCATCGGGACGGTGCCCTCTGCCGCCCACACCACGCCTCCCGCTGAGCTCAGCCACCTGGGGCCCGGCTTTTAGCAACGGCACCCCGCTTTTCTTTGAAGGCAACAAGCCTCGCTAACACAGACACTAACAGGGCAAACCCCCAAGAAACCGCGACTCGGGGAGTCAAAAGCACTGGCGGCCTGCTGACCCCGGGGGAAGCGACGCCAGCAGCTCCATGGCTGGCCTCTCCGGGCAGCAACACGTACGAAACGCAGGGCGCAGCTCGATGAAACTGAACGTAACTACACAAGGCGCCGGTCCCCTGGCGGCACTGAGAATGCAGAATAAAGCCCCAGCTCTCACTTGCTGCCCGTCTTGATAGCTGTCTATGCTTAGTGTCTGTGTAGCCATCATGGTTCATGGGTCTCAGAGGAAAGCATCAAATCATCTTGCATCAAAAGCAAATGGCGTCTGGGGAAACACAAGCAGAAGAGCGTCAGTTAGTAACTGCCGAGCACTCTGGGCCCCCCCTTCCACGGCACCCGGGTACTTTTCAAGAACACGTGTTTGCGCACGGAGAGGGAAACGCCACGCTGGCGTTGTCGACAGCCGACCCCCCTCAGCACCACCCCACTCACTTAGCGGTCACGTGTTTGTCCCTGCCCCGGGCCCTGACTGGCTTTCAGGTTTTAGCCACCTGGGTTCATTCATCCACTCAGCCAACAAGCATCTAGTAACCGTCTACACACGCGGGACAGCGCTGTGGGTCCTGGGGCACCACGGCGAGTCGGTGAGGCTCAGCTTTCCTGGGGCAGCCAAGGCCGCAGGGGTGTGGTGGTGGGGGAGGGGGCGGTGGCCACAAATACAGGGAATGTCAGGGACCACACGTGCAGCGGGGGGGCAGGATGCAGGGCCAGCTCTCCCAGCCGGGTGACGGGGCGCCCTTCTGGCCACGTGCCCCGGACACAGAGCCCAGCGACCAGGGGTCCGGAGACCGGACCTCAGACGGGAGCGGTGAAGGGCACTCCCCTAACACAGGTGTGATACACAGGCGGAAAGACGGTTCATTTACTTGAGGGCAACGTAAAGTGACTCATTACAGCGGCAGGGGTGGGGGTGGGGGGCTAGGAGCACCTGCACTGTGGCATGGGAACCGATAACGTCCTGGGGCGGCCAGAGAGGCTCCGACAGCCCAGGCTGTGCCGACAAGGTCACGAGGTCAAGGGCAGTTATTCCGCTTGCTCTGCCCTAGCTCGGCCACTGAAGGTCACCGGGGGAAGCGACGCTCTGGGACACTGTGCTCACTGGAAAAAATCCAGTCGGAGACCAGCAAGCCGGGGGCGGAGTGAGAAGCACGTCCCGAGGCCCAGCCAGAAGGAGCAGGGTGTCCAGCCCACGGCCCGCCCCGGGGGAGGCTCTCCCGGGGGGCCGTGCTACCCCGAGGAGCCCGAGTAACAGGGCCTCCCCCCTGCCCAGGGAGCCGGCATGAGGTGGGGGCTCACGACGTGACCGCATGAAAAGCCAAGGGGCAAACGAGGTTACCCTCCTTCCTTCAGCAAAGGCTCCTGTCTCAAGCCCTGTCCTGTGCACTGGCAGAGCGTGGGTCCGGGGCAGACAGGCACAAACCGGTCACCGTGCACACAGGCATCAGGAGGTGATGAGGTGAGGGCGACCAGGCAGGGACACAGAATACTTGGGGCAGGACCGCTACAAGTGCCCGTGGGAGACACCCAGAGGCAGGGGGACGGGAAGGACCCGGGGGCACTATGTCTGGAGGACAGCTAGCGTGGCTGGGCAGCGTGACAAAGGAGAAGGGGAAGGCAAGGGAGCGGGAGGCACAGGACCAGGTCCCACACACCCTCATGGGTCACAGTCCCCCGTGTCAGGGGGACAGGGACCCACGGGAAGGTCTGAGCAGCAGGGTGACGACACAGGGACACAAGGACAGGCGTGCAGCCACAGACAGGCTGGGGGCCGTGGGGATTCCCACCTGAGCAACTGGCCGAGCAGAGCCACATGTCCCGGACCCAGCAGTTGGATCAGAGCAGGTTCCGTGGCCTGGGAGGAGAGAGCAAGAGTCGGGACATTTTAGGTTTGAGACGCTGCTCCTACGGGTTCTCAATAAATGAGTCTGTGCCAGAAACGCAGACTTGGTGGGGCGCCTGGGGGGCTCAGTCGGTTGAGCCTCCGACTTCGGCTCAGGTCGTGATCTCACCGTCCATGAGTTCAAGCCCTGCGTCGGGCTCCGTGCTGACGGCTCGGAGCCTGGAGCCTGCTTCGGATTCTGTGTTTCCCTCTCTCTCTGCCCCTCCCCCGCTCATGCTCTGTCTCTCTCTCTCAGAAATAAACATTAAAAAAAGAAAAAAAAAAAGAAATGCAGACTTAGTGACCATCAAGCATGGCTGGTGCACGCAGGGGCTGAACAGCGTCCTCCAGGAGATGGCCAAATCCCAGCCCCTGGGCCCTGCAAATGGGACCTTCTCTAGGAAATAGGGTCCTTATGTATGGAATTATGCGAAGGATCTTAAGATGAGATCATCCCGGATTTAGGGGAGCCCTAAATCCAGTGACTGGTGCCCTTTAAGGGTGGGAGTGGGGAGAACAAGACCCGAGGCATACAGAGGGGACGCCACGTGAAGACAGGGTGACACTGGAGGGACGCGGCCACAAGCCAAGAACGCCTGGGGCCACCAGGAGCTGAAAGAGGCAGGAGGGACCCTCCCCTAGAGCCTTCAGATTGCAGGTTGATTTCAGAGCTGCAAGAAAATACGTTTCTGTGGCTTTCATCTATCCGGGTGGTGGGACTTTGTTTCGGCAGGACACGGAGGCAGTCTGGAGAGCCCCCAGATTGGGTGAGTCCACCCAGGAGGGACGGGGTGGGAATGTGGGGCACCAGCCCAGAATGGGAGCCGCGGCCAGCGGGACAAGAGCAGAACCAAGTGGTGCCGCTGACGCCGTGGAGGAGGTGGGTGGGGTAAGGGGCGTCGGCCATGTCATGCAGCTGAGCACCTGAGCACGGCCACCCCACCGGGACCTGCAGGGGTGTGTCCCTGGGCTGGGGAGGGCAGGAGAGAAGGGCGGGGTGTGGCAAGCCCACGGCTAGACCAGGAACTCCTGTGCAGCCGCCGCTGAAAGTTGCCCTCTGTGCCCCTGGCACCCCCGATCCTGAGACACAGGCACACCTGTCACTGAGCACCTCCCAACCATCTGTGCCTTGACCAAAGGCTGGCCCTCCCCCTGGACTCTCGCCTCCCCCTCCTCCCCAGGCTGCTAGTCCCAACCTTGATCACCGGCAGGGCTCAGGTGAACCTCTGGCCTTCCCCCTCCTCCCCTCCGGAGTCCACCTTTCAGAAACGCAGTCCTGGTGGAAACCCCCCTGCAGGGCAAGTCCCTGGCCAGCCCTCCCCTACTCGGAGCTGTGTCCATGTCAGGGAGCACCCGCCTCGTCCTCAGGCCGCACGGTGCTCCCCCCGCGCACTTCTGCCCCGCGCTCCGGCCTCCTGGGGGCCTGGCCGGCGCCCACACGCACCCCATCACCACGTCACCGTCCCCAGGCGGCCCTGCCAGTGCCTCGCCCTCGCCTGCCGTGCGCAGCTCTCCGGGGGCCCGCCGTCCACCCTGGGCTCGGCCCCGCAGCTCCTCATGGTTTCTCCCGCTACACGGTAAGGGCCGGCGAGGGCCCCGTCCTGCCGTGTCCCCCACAACCGGCACGGCGTCTGGCCCCGCCCCGAAGCGCTCACTGTTGACGGGGCGCGCGCTGGACACGCGAGTCACCCCAGCTCCGCGGGCCCCGACACCCACGTGTCCTCGCTGCACTTTTGAGCCCTTTCTCCTGTCGCCATTACTTCCGTGGCCGCCGGAACGAGAGCAGCTCGTGGCGCTGCTCCGACGGAGGCTCAAAGAACAGCTCTGGGGGGTCCACGTCCTCAGCGCACTTCCCGCCAGACAGACAGTCGACGCCAGAGCCACCCTCCCTAGGGAACACCTGCAGGACGGGGCAGACGTTGCGAGTAACCCCCTGGTCACAAGGCTTCACCCTCCCGGCCGCGGAGACATCGGGTGAGGCCGTGCGGAAACGCGTGTCCGTGTCGGGGCCTCCTCCACGCCTGTGGTTTCACGCAACCCCACACGCACGCGGCGAGGGGGCGCAGGCGTCGCCTCACAGACGAGCCGACCGAGACCAGGAGACTCGGCCGGCGGGTGTCGGGGCCAGCACGGGCCCGGCCCGGGTCCCTGGGTCCCTGGGGCCCGTCTTCTCGGAGCTGTGCAGCCACAGCAGGGAGGGAGGCAGCCCCCCTCCCCCCACCCAGCCATCTGGACATCTGATGCTATTCACAGCGGAGAAGGAGGTGGTCCGCAAACTATTTAGCTATTCTAAAGAATAGCTAACCTGAAAGCGACACCACCCTCCTCTCCAGGCCCGGCCGGCCGCAAGGCTGAGCCGGGAGTGGCCTCCATCAAACGTCACCGAGGCACGTCCGCCAGGGCGCGGTCCGGCGCCGAGCTTGGCCGACAGCGCGCAGCCCTCCATCACAGTCCGGGGCCAGCCGTGTCGGGAGGCCTGCACATACACGTCCACGGGACAGCGTCAGAACGGCCCCTGGCTTTTATGCAGGTACACCGTACTCCCAAAAGAGGGTGCGGGGCCCCGCGTGGGCTCCCAGCTCCGTCAGAGGGTCCTCCCCTGGGCGAGCCCCGCCGGGCGTGCAGGTGAACACGGGGCCCTCGGTGCGCCGCCCACGGGGACTCGGGCACAGGAAGTGGCGCCGATCCGAGGCCCTGCGTCCCTGCGCCGCCCGCTCCTCTCCAACAGACGGGACGTTCAGCGGCGAGGACGCGGGGCGGCCCTGCTTCCACCCGCGGCACTCCCCGCACAGGCCGGCGGCGCCCTGCCCTCAGCTCTGGAAGCGCCCTCCCTCACTGGGCCAGGAGGAGGCCGCCCCCCCTCGGGCACGGAGCCACGACACAGCGGATGGACGAGCCTCTTCCTGCAACACCCCACTGACTTCCTGACTTAAAAGGTACACTTCCTTGGGTTTGATAAACAGGCAGATGCTTCGTGAGACTGGGAAGACACACGAATACACGGGGAATAAGCACAGGACAGTCGGTGACAGAGAAGGGGCCCCAAACACAGACAGGGAACGGCTCGGGGGGGACCCCGCCCTGCTGGAACGGAAGTGGAGCTGTCGGTGTGAGTTCCCGTGCGTTCAACACACACCCACACACACACGTGTGCACCTGCTTCAGCCCTGTCCCCCGAGAGGGTGGAGAAGCAGCGACACCCGGTACCACCCAGACCCTGGGTGATAAATGTCACTCCCCAGAACAAAGAATCGGGGCTCCGGAGAGCAGTGGCTGACGTGATCCCAGGGCTGGGGCAGGGAAGGCACAAGGTGACCCGGAGCCTGTGCTCAAAAATTACGGGGACACACCAGAAGGAGTCGAAGCAGCTTGCAGAAGCTCTCACGGGCCAAACGTGGGACAACGGGCGACGGGGTATGACAGTACTCGGAGTAAAACAACCATCGGTGAGTCCAATGAGGTACCCAGGAATAAAGCTGACCAAAGAGGCGAAAGGCCTGACTCTGAAAACTAGAGGAAGCTTTCACAGGAAATCGGAGGTGACTCAAAGAAGCAGGAAGACCTTCCATGCTCACGCGCTCCAAGAACAAGCACTGTGAAAACGTCGACGCTGCCCAAAGCCGTCCGTGTTGATACACGCACGTAAACGAAGGACAAAGTGGGGGAAGGCACAGCTCTGAATTATAGCGCGGTCCATCCAGTAGGTAGGGGCGGATGCAATGCCATCGCGCTGGCCACAGGCACGGTAACCGGAGCCTCAGGCGGGACTCCTCGGGGAGGCCCGTACGAGGCCCCGAAGAGGAAACGCACCTGATGTCAGCACACCTGCCCTCACGTACCACTGATTACACGGGAAAACAGTAGCTTCCCAGTGAAGACACCCGGCAGACAACATGTAACCAAACAGTGAACTTTCCGATGATCAGTAAGGAGACAAAGGAACATCACAGCCCTCCCGAGAAGGACACCTAAGACGTGGGAGGAGTCCTGCCCGATCCCGAGGCTGCGCTCACCATCCGAAACTGAGGGGCAATCTACGAAGTGACTGGCCCCTAAGCTTCCAAAGCGGGAACGTGCAAGAGGCCGACAGACTTCTCCAGTAAGTGAAGCGACAGGTGTGTGTGGTCCTCAACGGGGGCCTGGGCCCCCCAAATGCTCTTTCCTTTTTGCCGGTAGCGGGACAGTCGCTCGTTCGTGAGACAACCGGCAAAGTTTACACGGTCAGAGTAGGTAAGAGTGTTTTACCTGAGTTTGATCACCGTGCTGTGATTAACGAAGACAGCATCCTTGCTTTGGGATGCATACGGAAGTACTGGGGGGCATCACATCTACAACTTACTCTCTCAAATGTACGCATACCCATATGTGTGTATGTGTATATGCACACACGTGCACGCACACACAGCGAGAGAGAGACGGAGAGAGTGGGCATATGTTTGGTAAAATGTGAACACTGGGGAAGGTACGTGGCAAGTCAGTACAGTTTTTGCAACGTCTCTGCAAGACTGAGATTCAAAGTAAGAAGTTTTTAAGTTTAACACCTGTAGGGGCGCCCGGGTGGCTCAGTGAGTTAAGTCCAACTTCAGCCCAGGTCATGGTCTCACAGTTTGTGGGTTTGGGCCCCGCGTCAGGCTCTGTGCTGACAGCTCGGAGCCTGGAGACTGCTTCGGATTCCGTGTCTCCCTCTCTCTGCCCTTCCCCCGCTCATGCTGCGTCTCTGTCTCAAAAATAAATAAACATTAAAAAAAATTTCGTTTTTCAGTTTAACACTTGTAGGGTTATAAAAAGGGTGAGGGCCTGTTCCGGGCTCAAAGAGACTGAAGGAGCGACAACCAATTGAACACATGACGAAAGCTGTGAGAGGCGACGGAGGGGCTCTGGGGGGCCACACGGAGCGGACAGGAGCCGACCCTGGAGACAGGGCTGCTGCCCACATGGCAGTGCTGCTCCTTCCCAGGAAGCACCTGTCAGCAAGGGCTGCGATGTTTAGGGGTGTGGTCACGAGACCCACACCTTTGCATGGTCACCAGGCGCTCCCATGCGGCCAAGCACGCTGTGGCCAGAGTCAACAACTGATGAATCCAGGTGGCGAGGGATCCCCCTGCCACTCGTTCAGCCCTTTGGTTTCAAAACAGGGGCACCGGGGTGGCTCAGTCGGTTAAGCGTCGCGAGACTTGAGCTCAGCTCAGCTCTTGATCTCGGTCATCGAGTTCGAGCCCCGTGTTGGGCTCTGCACTGGGTCTGGAGCCTAGTCGGTTAAAAAAATGAAAAAACGTCCATAACAAACACTGGGGGAAAGTCGGAAATTTATTTCAAAACCATCTAGATTTTCAGTCCTTCTATCAGACCTTGTTAAGACTACAATGTCTGATGTAAGCAGCACACCAGTCTAAAGGGAAAATTGGGAATTCGTGCCAAAAGCTTTGAAAATATGTGCTCTACAATAGAATACTATGCAAGGAACTTTTTTTAATTTCTTCATTTTGAGAGAGAAAGAGAGAGAGAAGGAGAGAGAGAGAGCATGAACAAGCGAGGGAGGGGGCCGCGAGGGAGGGGGCAGAGAGAGAAGGGGAGAGAGAATCCCAAGCAGGCCGCGTACTGTGCTCGAGGAGCCTGATGCAGGGCCCGAACCCACAAATCGTGAGATCCCGACCTGGGCTGAGATCGTGATGGGACGCTTCACCGACTGAGCCCCCCAGGTGCCCCTACGCAAGCAATTGTTCACAAAGGGTCACTCTCTCCGACCGACACACTGCTGGGTGAAACCAGGGGCGGGGCAGAGTAGCAAGGTCACCCACGGGTCACCCACAGGACAGGACACCACAGGGTCGCAGGAAGGTGCCAGCAGGTGGCGCCATTTGCCCAAGAGGTTGAAAGCGGCCTCGGACACGGGGCGGGAGCCTCGTGCCAACGTGTTGCTCATAATTTTCGGAGCCCCCTTCCAAATTCCACCCCCCAGCAAAATGCCCCACCACCCCCGGGCAGCGGGGCCGACTGGCACCTGCACGCGGGCAGGCCAACAGCCCCCAGCAGGGTTCAGGCCTCGGTGGTTCAGGAGGGGGCAGTCTGCTGGCTGCAAGCCGGCTCTGCGGCCGGCCGCGCCAGGCCCAGGACGGAGTCTGAGTGCCCAAGTGAAAGCTGTCATTACCCGCGAAATAACTAAAGCATCCAACCCCAGGACGGACAGTCAGCAAGGCTCCTTTTTATCAAAAGCTGGTTTTGCTAGGCATTTTGCAGAAACCAAGGCTAGCCGGAGATTTAGAAACAATCAACGAATCCCTATTTCTTCCCTCCGTTACACAGAAAGGGAAGTTCCTATTAGGTTCACACTCAACACTGCCTTAACTCCTTAACGCACAGAGCTCCAAAATCCAAGTTGAAGAATGGCCAGCCCAACGTACGTATGATATCGTGGCGCTGAGCCGTTGGAATAGCTTTGCCTGGTCTATTTCTGGAAATTTCATCCCATAAAAAAAGGACACGTCACGTACTGAAGCTGTCACTTTGGTGCCCGCTCAAGAGATCTGGCCGGACTAAGACAAACGAGGAAAACACAGCCTTCTGATTCTCACGTACAGAAATATTACAACTCACTAGTCACGAAAGAGATACAATCTCTCAACGAATAATCCTTTTTCACCTAGCGATTTAAATTTAAAACAAGAGTGCTACACTATGTTGGCAAAGATGAATGAAACCCGGGGCCCAAAGGGGTCCTGAGCCTCCCGAGCCGTGTGACTGGTGTGCAGAGAAACCTGACCACGTGCACAGTTGGCCACAGAACAGGGTACACTCTTCTCAACGCGGTGTAAATGCTGCACAACACGCAACGTGGCCCAGATCCACAGGGAGGCATTTTCGTGTTTGCATACATTCCCATCCAGGCTGACGGGATGAAGGGGTTTAGTCTTTCAGAAAAAAACAGGTATAAACAGATTCGTTGAATCCCACCGAGTGTTGAAGTCCTCTGTGGATGGGTCTGGGAAGGGTCCTGCGGGCTGGGAGGTCTGCAGAGGCCAGAAGCGAAGACGGGGGGTCGGGGGCAGAGGGCAGGCCCTAACAGGGCCGTAGCCTGTCCCCTGGCACCCAAGCCACAACCCCCCCCTTTCCCCCCACCAATGTGGGTCCCACAGGGGAGCACCTGCCAGGCTGGGAGACTCAGTTACTGCCAGGGAGGTGGCCGTGAGGCCTGTGGAAGATTTAGATTTGAATATTTTTATGTTAAGTCTCAGAATAAACTATGTATTTGACCTTTAGGGTGTTTGTAGTATTTAAGAAATTTTGGCAAATTAATGTTACATATTAGCCGGGACTCCACTATAAATGTATAATTAAGCTTCTGATTTTAGACATGATTTTTTTTTTTTTTGTACTTTACTGAAAAGGTATAAAAGAGACATTTATAGAGATTATCAACATTCTTTAATATTTTTTAACATTTATTTATTTTTGAAGGAGAGACCGAACAGGGGAGGGGCAGAGAGAGAGGGAGACACAGAATCCGAGCAGGCTCCAGGCTCTGAGCTGTCAGCACAGAGCCCGACGTGGGGCTCGAACTCACGGACCGCGAGATCATGACCTGAGCCGAAGTCGGATGCTCAACTGACTGCGCCACCCAGGCGCCCCGAGAACATTCTTGATCTACGCAAGCACATGGATTGCTGGGCACTCTTGTAGCCACTGGGAATACAGCAGGGAGCACAGCCAAGTTCCTCACCCCACAAAGCTCACTTCCGGACAGCCAGGCTTGGAAAGAACTTGACATCCACTACATAGGTAACTTTAAATTATTAGACCTACTTGAGAAAGTTTTACTTGTTTGGTCAGATGTTCCCCGTGCCTAAAATGACAATTAAATCCAGTACACTTAACACCATAGGGGCGCCTGGGAGGCTCAGCCGGTTGAGCACCCCTCGACTTCAGCTCCGATCATGATCTCAGGGTTTGTGGGATGGAGCCTTGCGTTGGGCTCCGCATTGGCTGTGGAGACTGCTTAAGAATCTCTCTCTCTCTCTCTCTCTCTCTCTGTCTCTCTCTCCCTCCCTCCCTCTGCCCCTCCCCTGCTTTCTTTCTCTCTCTCTCTCAAATAAATAAGCTTAAAAAAAAAAAAAAGAATGAAAACTATGGCTCAGAATGTATAAGGGAAGTTAAAGGCTCAGTCAGGTTAAGCATCCAACCTTGGCTCAGGTCATGATCTCGTCGTTCGTGAGTTCGAGCCTCTGTGCTGACAGTGCAGAGCCTGCTTGGGATTCTCCTCTCTCTCTGCCCCTCCCCTGCTCATGCTTTTTCACTTTCAAAATAAATAAATAAAAACTTTAAAAAATTAACCTCAAATAATCTTTTCTATGCTGAAAAGCCTCATTTCTTTTTTAAATTTTTTTAACGTTTTTTTATTTATTTTTGAGACAGAGAGAGACAGAGCACGAACGGGGGAGGGACAGAGAGAACGGGAGACACAGAATCAGAAGCAGGCTCCAGGCTCTGAGCCATCAGCCCAGAGCCCGACGCGGGGCTTGAACTCACGGACCGTGAGATCGTGACCTGAGCTGAAGTCGGACGCTCAACCGGACTGAGCCACCCAGGCGCCCCTGAAAAGCCTCATTTCAAAGGGCATTCAAAACTTAAAGCAAGAAATGCTAGATGCTGACAATGTTTTTAAGCCACCTTATTAAAAATGGAAACACTGGGAATGCAAGCTGGTGCAGCCACTCTGGGAAACAGTACAGAGGTTCCTCAAAAAGCTAAAAATAGATCTACCCTACGACCCAGCAATTGCACTACTAGGCATTTATCCCCGGGATACAGGTGTGCTGTTTCAAAGGGACACATGCACCCCCATGTTTATAGCAGCACGATCGACAATAGCCAGAGTATGGAAAGAGCCCAAATGTCCATCAATTGATGGATGAATAGATAAAGAAGATGTGGTATATATATTCAATGGAGTATTACTCGGCAATCAAAACAAATGAAATCTTGCCATTGGCAACTATGTGGATGGAACTGGAGGGTATTATGCTAAGCGAAATTAGAGAAAGACAAATATCATATGACTTTACTCATATGAGGACTTTAAGGGACAAAACAGGTGAACATAAGGGAAGGGATACAAAAGTAATATAAAAATAGGGAGGGGGACAAAACAGAAGAGACTCTTAAATACAGAGAACAAACTGAGGGTGGCTGGAAGGGCTGTGGGTGGGGAGATGGGCTAAATGGGCAAGGGACGTCAAGGAGGACACTTGGGATGAGCACTGGGCGTTGTACATAGGGGATGAATCACTGGAATCTACTCCTGAAATCATTGTTGCACTAGATGCTGACTAACTTGGATGTGAATTTTAAAATGTTAAAAATAAAATTAAAAACAAAAGATGGAAACAGAACCTTCATGTCCTCCCCGAGGGATGGTGAGATCAACTACAGTCACCCATCATCGATCATCAACAGGATGGTTACATCCCAGAGCAGCCTGGAAAGGGCTCCCAGCAACCCGTCCGACGGGAAGGCAGGGCACACGTTTGCTGTGCACTTGACCGTGCCCTTCCTTCCGTCCGCAAATATTTCCCGGAGCTCTTCTCGGTGCCAGGCTCTGCTCTGAGTGCTGGGGGTGGAAGGTCCTGGCTGTCAAGAAACCACCTGATAACTGCGTCAAGCGGGTATCTACGGGTCAGCGTGGGGAGAAGAGACGTCTCTCAAGCACCAGGTCACCCCATCCAGGAGCACATCTCTTACGATGTTTGACGGCCTCTGTGGAGGTCTTCTGGACTCTTGGGGAGACTGACTCCTGAGTAGCTCACGTTTTCCTCTCGCTGCCCAAAGTACCTCATTGTCCTTGTGCCTCCTGGCGGGCCGCTGGACGGGAAGCAAGCACGCCCGGAGTGCGCAGGCTAACCTTGCAGCCGCCCACTTGGCCAGCGGCTTTCCTTCCAGTAGCTCGCGGAGAGTCTGCTCACTGTGCTTGGAACACGTCGGTATCCCGGCCAAGATTCGCGGTGCCTTTCAGAAACTCAAGGGACCTGTTCTCACACGCGTGCAGAATGAAAGTCCGTGAGTAGCTGTACTACCCTTAAGAGGTCTGAGAAACACCAACTGTCGGAATACCCTACTCGGCCACAGCAACAGCAGAACGTGCAAACACACAGGCCAGCGGAACAGAAGCAGTAAGACATCAGACTTGCCGGGGCCTGAAGAAAAAGCACCCCCCGGAAGGCACAGAGCTTTGCGGCTTTGATGCTTCTACAAAAACCCCGGAACTCGCTCAAGTCCTGCAAGGCGCTGGTGACAGGGGCCGCCGTCCAGGTGCCCGTGCACACGCACAGGGTGCACGCCAGCGGCACGCTCTCCCGTCCGGCCCCGGCACGTGGCCCCTTGACGACCGAGCCGGTTGCTGCAGAAGCACCGAAAGAGCAACTCTGCACACGGCTGCGAGAACGGGGCTCGAGCCTCCGCGCGACGGTCCTACTCGTGCAGCCCGTGCCAGCGCACACACGCGCGGAGAACTCGTTCTCAGAAGCTGGCTACTCATTTTGTACAAAGACAACAAGGGAAACCGAGAGCAGAAACGTCATCTCGAGTCTGCTCTGTGTTGCAGCCTATGTGAGGCACTGTTTTATTTTTTAATGTTTATCTTTGAGGGAGAGACAGAGCGTGAGCGGGGGAGGGGCAGAGAGAGAGGGAGACACAGAATCGGAGGCAGGCTCCAGGCTCGGAGCTGTCGGCACAGAGCCCGACGCGGGGCTTGAACCCACGGACCGTGAGATCATGACCACGAGAGCCAAAGTTGGACACTTAACCGACTGAGCCACCCTGGAGCCCCTAGACCTACGTGAGGCACTTTTTTTTTTTTAATGTTTATTTATTTTTTACAGAGAGACAGTGCGCACAGGGGAGGGGTAGACAGAGAGGGAGACGCAGAATCCAAAGCAGGCTCCAGCCTCCTAACTGTCAGCACAGAGCCCGACACGGGGCTCAAACCCATGAGCCGTGAGATCGTGACCTGAGCCGAAGTCTGATGCTTCACCGACCCAGCCACCCAGGTGTCCCTACGTGAGGCCCTTTTAAAACACATCCCCAAATTCACTGATTCCTCCCGATGAGTGTGGGGTTCTGTCCCCTGCTCTTGAATCTGGGCTGACCTTAGTGACTCACTTGGAACCCCAAGAAGGCAGTAGAAATGCTTTGAGGAAACTCCCCAAGATTCCAGCCCTCAGCCATCATGCCGCCACCGGCCTGGGTCGTCCTAGCTGAGGACCCCAACACTGTGGGACGGAGACAGGCCATTTCCGCTGGACCCTTTCCAAATTCCCGACCCACGCAGCGCGGGCATAACCAAATGGTTGTTTTGCCCCCACCGACAGGGCGATCGGCTTCAGGCTAGTCGTTAACCAGAACGCTCTCGCAGATCATTCGTAGCAGGGTCCTCAGAGGTTGCCTACTTCCCTGAGGTCGGTCTCTGCGGCTCTGAAGCCCCGCTGTGGCGTTGACATGTCATCTCTGACAACACAGTGACCCTGTGTCTAACACAGATGTAGAACCCGCAGGGAGATCGGTCCAGGAGCGGGCAATCTTACAACTTGGATGCAACAATGTGAATGTTAATTCATTAATGCCGTGAATTCAACCTACGAATTATGGTGTCAGTCAAAATGGGAAACGCCGAGAGCGGATGAAGGCGGCGGTCCGTGGGCAAACAGGGGTGCCTTTCAGTGACAAGCAAGGATGTCATGCGGGAGGCCGCCCACCCATGTAGCTGCTCCGTGAACACGAACCAGAGTCCAAAGGAGAGGAGAGCTCAGGTGCAGAAGCCACGTCTCCCACAGCCCAGGCTTGAGAGTCCGCCAGCCCCAAAATACCACAACGCCAATGACTACAGAGGACAGAACTCCTATCTCATGTTTCATCAACGCATGGAAGAAATGCACAACGTAGCAAATGCACGTGGATGGCATGGGAAGGATTCTGGGTACTACTCACGAGCACGTGAGGGTTAAACTGTGGGGTATCACAGACTCCAGCTGCAGCCATGAAGATTACTCTCCAGAATTTCATGTTGGAGAAGAATCATCTAGCGTGTATTCACCAAGTTGATAGAAACGATCACCTCACGGAAGAGGGGGCGAAGGACCCCCCTCGAGTCTCCATTTCCTGACCTCCAGCCACGCCTCCACATCTTCCTCCCGGGGCCACTCTTCCCAAGCCCCACGCCAAAGCCCATTCTCCTCACCGCAGCCCCGGTGATGGGCTTCCTTGAGGCTTGCTTCTTTCCCTCTGGTTGCCAATGTTCAGAATAACGTGCTGCTTCCGCGGTGGTTTCCACCAGTGACCAGTGAGGCTGTCTGCAGCACGTGAGGACCTCGGTGGTTTGAACAAGGAGACGTGTAACTTTGCATAAACGTGTCTATGTTTTGATGTTACAAATGACCCCGTCTTTGGCCAACGCAAGCCCCTTTAGTAACCTCCTAGAGCCCTTAACACACCCTACGAATTCCCGACAGCTCTTTTGCTTCCGGGTAGAACAAGCTACTCCAGGCTCATCTTGTCCATTTTCGGCACCGGACTCTGACTTTGCCGTTCGTTCGAGGGGCTCTGATTCCTTTCGGTGAGAAATGATACGTAGAGACCACAATCCAGGTGGCTCTGGGTGCTCACTGTGTCCAGGCCTCTGCAGGAGACACAGATGTTTTCCCACTAAAAATTTTTCAGGGGCGCCTGGGGGGCTCAGTTGTTTAAGCATCCAGTTTTGGCTCAGGTCACGATCTCACGGTTCGTGGGCTCGAGCCCCGCATCAGGCTCCACACCGACAGCTCGGAGCCTGGAGCCTGCTTCAGCTTCTCTCAACCCGCTCTCTCTCTGCCTCTCCCCTGCTTGCACATATGTGCACACACTCTCCCTCCCTCTCTCTCAAAAATAAACATTAAAAAAAAAAAAACAATCTTAAAAAAATTTTTTTCCAAACAAGTTAACACTGATATCTACAATTCAAATTTGGGATTACAGGGTATTTACCTAACAGCTTTAATTTCATATTTGTGTATCTTTTATTTGCCCTGAAAACCTTGACCATGTGACATAATAACATACAAATTTTTGTTTCACTGATGGTTGCTACAATTTAAACACAAACTTTGATCTAACTCACACAATGGTTCCTAGTGCCTTTTAAACAGATACATCTTTGGCTACCTTCTCAACTTCATCCAAAGTTGCTGGTCTGTACAGGTTTTCTACCTCCAAGGTCAATTCTGGTCTTATACCTTCTTCATACGCCATCCACGGTTCTTCAAACTTATTGCCATCAAATTGTACGCAGTGTCTTCTTATTTAGAGATCTTCACACGTGCCGTTATATCCCTTTTGAAAGTACTGTGCTCTCATTTGTTTTTAATCAGATTTGCAAAACGCAAAAACAGATTTGCCTCTATTGTCTTTGACTTATCTTATTCTCCTGGTTTCTTGAGTTGAAAGCTGAACTCATTTACTTCTCTTGTTCTCTAACACATTTAGGTCATACATTTTCTTTCTCCTGAGAACTGTTTTTCCTGATCCTAGGATTTTGGCATGTAGCCCTCTGCCATTCCCTTACACAGAGTCTGAAAGGAGTTTCTGATCTCCTCTTTAACCCAAGGGATACAATGAGGGGGGTCTTAACATTCTCAGGGAGACGTTCTTAGCTGCCCTTTCACTCTTAAGCTCTAACTAGGTTGCATTATGGTCTGAGAATCTGGCCTACAGGATTTACTTTTTGAACACTTGGGATTTTTCTTTGTGGCCTGTATGTAGCCAGTTTTGTTAAATGTTCCACATAAAGGAAGAAAATCTATATTTTGGGGCACCTGGGTGGCTCAGTGGGTTGAGTGTCTGCCTCTTAATTTCGGCTCAGGTCATGACTCCGGGGTCGTGGGACTGAGCCCCGTGTTGGGCTCTACCAGGAGTGTGGAGCCTGCTTAAGATTCTCTCTTGGGGCGCCTGGGTGGCTCAGTTAGTTGTCTCTTTATTTCGGCTCAGGTCACGATCTCACGGTTCGTGGGTTGGAGCCCCGTGTCGGGCTCTGTGCTGCTGGTGCGGAGCCTGCTTGGGATTCTCTCTCCCTCTCTCTCCGCTCTATCCCTGCTCATGCTCTTGCTCTCTCACTCTCAAAAATAAATTTTATTTTTTAAATTTTTATTTATTTTTGAGAAACAGCGGAGGAGGGGGCAGAGAGAGAGAGGGACAGAGGATCCAAAGTGGGCTCTGTGCTGACAGCAGACAGCCCGACGTGGGGCTCGAACTCACAAACCACGAGATCATGACCTGAGCCAAAGTCTGTTCGTTGTTTAACCAACTGAGCCACCCAGGCTCCCCTCAACATTTTTTTTTTTTTAAAGATTGTCTCTCCCCCTCTACCACAAGCACACTCTGTCTCTAAAATAAAAAGGAAAAAAAAAAAAGGAGAATCTATATGTTACGTTTGTTGGGTACAAATTCCTGTACACATCCGGTGACCACACCATTTATATCCTTTACAGCAGCGGCTCTCAACTGGAGATGCTTCGGGTCCCAGGGACACTTGGCAAAGTCCAGAACTCTGGCTATCACAAGGAGGGGGATGGGTGGCCACTGGCATCTAGTGAGTGCAGGCCAGGGCTTCTGTGAAATACCCCACAGTGCACAGGTGGCAAAGAATGATCTGGCCCCAAACGTCACCGGGACCAGGTTAAGAGCCCCCTCCACACCCCTTCTTCTTCCTGGGTCCTTGGCTTGCAACTCGCAGTCCCTTTACAGCCTTCCCCTGTACACGTAGAATGGTCTGCTTCTCCGGTTTTGGAGAGTATGACTCTGTTTCACTGTCACATTAAGTGTGCGATCATTAACCGTGCCTTTGAGTGACAAGATGTGCTCAGAGCTCTGTAACTTGAGCCTAACTATGTCTGGTTCAAAGTTACTAAACCTGCTTTCTTTCTGTTAGGACTCCTATACATTCCCATCCCTGTTTCCTATCCTCTTGGGTTCTGGGTGTATCACTTACATACAGTATTTTTTTAACGTTTATTTTTGAGAGAGACAGAGCAGGGGAGAGGCAGAGAGGGGGAGACACAGAATCGGAAGCAGGCTCCGGGCTCCGAGCCGTCAGCACAGAGCCCGACGTGGGGCGCGAACTCACAGACCGTGAGATCATGACCTGAGCCAAAGTCACATGCTTAACCGACTAAGCCACCCAGATGCTCCTATTTCTTTTATTAAAAAGAATTTACCTTAATAAGAATAAGGCATACTATATATGGTCATCCTAAAAACTATTTAAAAAAAAATTTTTTTTTTTTAATTTTTTTTCAACGTTTATTTATTTTTGGGACAGAGAGAGACACAGCATGAATAGGGGAGGGGCAGAGAGAGAGGGAGACACAGAATCGGAAACAGGCTCCAGGCTCCGAGCCATCAGCCCAGAGCCCGACGCGGGGCTCGAACTCACGGACCGGGAGATCGTGACCTGGCTGAAGTCGGACGCTTAACCGACTGCGCCACCCAGGCGCCCTAAAAATTTTTGTTTTATGTTTATTTATTTTTGACAGAGAGAGACAGAGCATGAGCAGGGGAGGGGCACAGAGAGAGGGAGACCCAGAATCGGAAGCAGGCTCCAGGCTCCGAGCCGTCAGCACAGAGCCCGATGCGGGGCTCGAACTCACGCATCGTGAGATCACGACCAGAGCCGAAGTCAGACGCTTAATCGACTGAGCCCCCCAGGAGCCTTCACTTATATGCAGCAGGTAGCTAGATTTCCACTTTTCTCCTAAATCTGGAGTCATCATCACGTGGGAGGTCTAAACCCACTGACATGACCTGCAGTTACTGACACGTGCGGACTTCCTCACGCCAGCTCGGGTCAGTTGTTTCTCAACCAAGTAAGCTTCCTTGTCGTCATCTTCTTTTTCCCATGCTCCTGTCTTTAAGTACACCCAACGTGGGGCTCCAACTCACAACCCTGAGATCAAACATCACACGTTCCAGCAACTGAGCCGGCCAGGCGCCCCTCTCTCCTCTCCGTTGAGCGAAGCTCTCCCTCTGGCGCCTTGGGAATTACGTCCCTACCTCAGTCCTCCGCTTCCCCTCCCCCTTCCTCCGATGGGCACTAACCCACAGGCCCCGCTTCTCCAACAGCCCTCACTCCACCAAGGACGGAAGCGCCCGCTCCCCGGACTCCCACACCGGAATCTGCCCTCGGTACCGGCAGGGACTGTGGCTTTTTGTCCTTCGAGGCTCAGGGCTGGTCGCGCACACACAACAGTCTGGGAAGGCAAACACACCCAGGATCATCTTCCAGTGTTTAGCCCCTTAAAATGAATTCCAGGGCACTTAAGGGTTAAACTTTATCGTGGCTGTGTTCCTCTTAGCCGCAAATGCTTCATTCCCAGTTAACGCCACATAACCTGAATTACACCACGTTTACACTGACAGTTAGTACTCCGCACACTCATTAGTACCACGATGCCCCCTTCTAATGAGGAACCCCATCACACATCGCAGAGCACAGTTCAATACCTACTTTTCAACACCTGATTATCCTGACTAGTCTAGACAGATTTCAGATCGTTTTAATGACACCCTGCCAAGAATACACAAAGGGAAAATATTTAAATGTTTTATTTGTACTGTAATCATCACTTTTGGTACTATTCCCTACACGGAAAAAAATCACATTAGGAAAACATTCTCTTAAGCTTGGAAGACAGAGATCCCGGGAACGTTCCGCTACGTGCATTCCACTCCATGCAAATTCTATGAACTGAATTATCCACTTGGAGAACAGTTCACATAGAATAATTTTTTAGGGGCGCCCGGTGGCTCAGTCGGCTGAGCGTCCAACTTCGGCTCAGGTCATGATCTCACAGTTCATGGGTTCGAGCCCCACGTCGGGCTCCATGCCGACAGCTCGGAGCCTGGAGCCTCTTCGGATTCTGTGCCTCCCTCTCTCTCTGCCCCTCCCTTGCTCGCACTCTGCCTCTATCTCAAAAATAAACATTAAAAAAATCTTTAAAAAAAAAAAAAGAGTAACTTTTTAAAACAGGAAAAATAACAGACACGACGAGAGAGATTTTTAAAGTTCAAAACAGTTACGGGGAACGTAAGGACGTCCTGGGCTGACGCGACAACTGAAACAGAAACCCAAACTCGAAATAACAACAGGGCAGGTGTACCCTCAGGCAGGCTGACCTCAGGGTATCCAGAGGGTCAAAGGGTCCAGGAGCAAAACAACCATCTTAAAAGAGGTGAGGATCATTCAGTCCCTTTTCTTATTCCTTTTACGAAAGAAGAAACCCTGAAAGAGATGTGAAGACAAAAACGCAGGCGGAGATTCTAGGAGGAAAACAGGAGCCCCTACAGACCGAAGCGAGGGCGCCCGGGCCCAGGCCCCCTGCCCTCGGCCCCCTCGCCCGGTGCTCCTGAGCCCGGCGGGCCGTCGCCCGGAGCGCCGCCCCACCAGGGAACCTTCCGTGCTCCCCCAGGGGCATCAGGGGTCTCGGAACAAGCACTCCTGGGCCAGGCGGCGGCCGGCAGGAGAGAGAATCCGACACCGTCTCCTGACTTCATCAGCGATGCGAGGCTCCCCAGGGCTCAGATGCCAAGGAGAGAAAAACAAGGGAGCCCAGAAGCGACAGGAACTCGTCCTGAAAGCAGGCTTCTAGATTTAGCTTCCAGCGCGTGGTCACGTGGAGGCCTTCGCGATTCTAATTCTGGCCGGGGAGCTATTTACACAGGCCGGGTTTTCACAGGGTGACGTCGCAGACCGGCCCCAGCAGGGCCCAGTCCCCCGCGGGGAGCTAGCCCGCCCCCTCCCTTTCCTCGCTCGTCTTTCCCCGACGGTTATGCAACCCGATCGCCTGCACCCAGACCGGCCTCCACGTGGTCCGGCCGTGAACTGAGGGAGGTCAGCAAACGTGTTCCGTGGTGCTCTCTCGGCTTTGCGGGCGACCCACCTTCTCTGTCACACGGTCTCCTTTCTTCTCGTGTGACCCTCAAAATGCAGAGCGCGCGGCCCCAGGGCCACTTGGCCGGCGGCCTGTCGTTTGCCAGCCCTGGCCTAAGGCCCAGCTGTCCGAAGAGACACATGTGACGCTTCACAAATCGAGCCGTCCTCTTTGTGACCCGTCTAAAAGCGGCGAGCGCGGCCTGGGGGACATCCAGTGTTTTGCGTTTTCCGGTTAATCCGCAAACAGGCCTGTGGCAGGGGTCGCCACCGCCACCCCCCACCCTGTCCCCCCCACCCCGGCTCCCACGCGTCCTACAGGGTCCACTCTCCCGGCGGGACAGGTGCGCCCGCTGCAACTAACGACCACGAGGAACACGATCGAGTCCACCGACAGAGACCAGACGTTCTAGGGGGACCTTAGCTTCGTTGTCTCCGGGAGCGACGGTCTCAAAGCCAGAGACACTCGCAAACTGCGAGTCCCTTTGGCTCGTTTTTCTGCTTACTACTATTTTCCAGAAACGTGTCACTGAGGATCCCCTTTCAAACCAAACCTATTTATTCGGAAAGCTCAGAAAGCTCTCAAGGAATCCGAGACAACTGTCAGATCTTTTCCCAGATCTCTTTCAGGAAACTAACTGTATGTCTCTCCAATTCAAGGCATCTCAATTTTGGGGGGGGGGGGGGGGGGGGGTCTTCAGGGACCGTGGCTCGGCTACCTGTCCTTGTCCACGGTCTTCCATACTGGCTCACATCCCCCCCAACCCCCACCCCCGGGAGGTATTCAGTCAATAACTCATTCTGAAGAAAACATCTGTCAAGAGATCACTTTATTTTTCACACAAGTTTTGGGGAGATACCTCTTTAACATTCAAATAAAATCAGGGGCGCCTGGGTGGCTCAGTCGGTCAAGCGTCCAACTTGAGCCCAGGTCGTGATCTCACAGTCCGTGAGTTGGAGCCCCGTGTCGGGCTCTGTGCTGACCGCTCAGAGCCTGGAGCCTGCTTCAGACTCTGTGTCTCCCTCGCTCTCTGCCCCTCCCCCATTCATGCTCTGTCTCTCTCTGCCTCAGAAATAAACAAAAACATTTAAAAAAAAATTTTTTTAACCAGAGAGTAAATCCTGTTAAAACAAACTGTACGAAAACAAGACATTTCTAAGCCAAAGATCCACATAATTCCCTTAAAGCCACAGCAAAATTCTAATAAGGAAGGTGTTTTAATGGAATCAGAATCTGTTTTAGCAAATCCTGAACTGCGATGTCTTAGTGGGCTGGTGGTAGAACTTTAAATCACACCATGGCTTTGCTTTTCAGACCGTGACCATCACTGGCATCGTTAAAACCCCACACTCAAAACTTTCATGATGGACTTGTTATCAAGAACTAATGAGGGCGCCTGCGGGGCTCAGTCGGTCAAGCGTTCGACTTCGGCTCAGGTCATGATCTTACGGTTTGTGGGTTTGAGCCCCATCTTAGGCTCTGTGCTGACAGCTCGGAGCCTGGAGCCCGCTTCAGATTCTGTGTCTCCCTCTCTCTCTGTCCCTCCCCCGCTCGCTCTCTCAAAAATGAATGTTAAAAAAAAAAATTTTTTTTTAAAGAGTTAATGTTTTATGAAAAACAAGAACCCCAACTGTTCAAGGTCAGGACCCTTTCACATGGACAAGCCTTTTCCCGGGGCACCGTATGCTCCAGGACAGAGCACCGCAGAAAGGGACCCAGGGGCATTACCCCTCCTACTCAGCGCCCTGCCATCTGGCTAGCACTGAGCTTGGTAGGCCAGAGGATGATGGAAGAAACATAGACGAAATATCAAAACCTGAAATGCTCAAAGGCTCCACAACACCAGCCACAGCCATAAAGCAATACACTGGGGGAAAAAAAAAGAACAAAAAAAACAAAAAAACGAGAATTGGGGGCTCCTGGGTGGCTCAGTGGGTTAAGCGTCCCACCCGGGATTTTAAATCAGGTCATGATCTCACGGGTCATTTGTCCGAGCCCCAAGTCGGGTTCTATGCCGGCAGCCTGGAGCCTGCTTGGGATTCTCTCTCTTTGCCCCTCCCCTGCTCTCTGTCAAAATAAATAAACTTGAAAGAAAAAAACCAAAAATAAATAAATAAATAAACAAACAAACAAACCAACCAACCAGAATCACAAAACTGTGTGAAGATGTTAGCTAAATATTTTAAGTGAAAAATATGTGAGTTATATAGGTAGAAACATACATAATAATACCGACGAAAACTCAACCACAAAATAACTAATACATGAAAACGGACACACAGCCCATTAAACTCAAGTCCCACAATATACATTTTGGGGAATGCCGTTTTAGATCAGTTCTCACCCAGGGGTGACTTCTGTCCATATTTGTGACTTTCGTGACATTGGCAATATCTGCAGACATTTTTGGTTGTCACAGCTGGGAGTGGGGGTCCCAGTGGCATCCAGTGTGTAGAGACCAGGAATGCTGCTGGCAGCCTACAGTGCACAGGACAGCCTCCACGATACACAAGTGTCCGGCCCCGAGGGTCAGCAGTCCCGCAGTGTCACAGAAGTGTCTGTGCTTGCGCTGCAAGAAATTCTGCCAAAGTACATCCTGGGGGGTTGGGGGGAGGTATCCATAAACACACACTTTAGAAGAACACAAAGCTGGGCGCCTGGGGGTGGGGATCAGTCTGTTAAGCGTCCGACTTCGGCTCAGGTCATGATCTCCCGGGTTTGTGGGTTCAAGCCCCACGTGGGGCTCTGTGCTGACAGCTCAGAGCCTGGAACCTGCTTCAGATTCTGGGTCTCCCTCTCTCTCCGCCCCTCCCCCACTCGTACTCTGTCTCTCCCTTTTTCTCAAAAATAAATATTTTAAAAAAATTTTAAACATGCAAAGCTAAATTTGTAAATTTTTTAATGCAAAAAAAAAAAAAAAAAAACTTGATCAACTATCTCAGACAACATAAAACAAGGTATATTGAGAACTTACCAAGCTCTCATTAAGGCAATTACTTTTGCAAAAGTCTGGCCAGACTGTTCTGGGTGGAATCTGCATCACAGTACCTACCAGTTCATGGTCCCTTTAGAGGGACCAGGCCCCACTGCAGTTGTGGGAAGGCAAGAGCCCAGCCCTCCCAAGGACTGGGGGGGGGGGGCAGCACCCAGCCCGTGGGGCAGCGCCTGCAAGGTGGCGGAGGGAAAGAGCTCAGTCACTCTCCCCGTGTACCCTGGGGAACAGGAAGAGCACGAGGCGGGTAGGCTGTGGGGAGAGAACTTGCAATCGACAGTGTGCAGGGCCGACAGACAGTGGGGAGCAACAGTCTAGCTGAACCGAGAAAGGCCCAGACTCGCGCCCAGAGTTCAAGCTGTACTTCTGTGAGCCCCAAAGCCCAGCACTAGAGCTCCCTGGGGTCCAGCCAGATTCCTCTTTTCCTTATTCCTGTGTAACCCCCTAAGCCCCCCCAGGGCTTGGGGGCAGCCCGGTCCCTACCACCTGGGGACCCGACCAAAACAGCTACTCATTCTGGATCAGTCACAGCTGGCAAACAATTACAGCACCTGCAGTGAGCGTGCCCTGCGGCCTCTCACCTGCACAGGGGTGCTCATTCGGCCACAGAGGGCACAGAGGGCACATGCCTGCCGGGTGACGGGGAATCACACCCTCCCCCCAGACGCACCAGCGCCCCGTGCTGAGCAGCTGACCGTGCAGGCAGAGAAGACAGGGCAGGTCGTGGCGGCTGACCTGGCGGACGGCTGGGTGCTATCATTTAAAGGGAAGACTCGCGACCCTAAGATGAGTGCAAAATTTTACTCCCAGACTCTCAGGCACGCAACCTGGGAGCTCAGTTGCTTTCAAGATTTTTGAAAACACCGTGGAACCTTCTCCCTACAGAATCCAGCACAGAACGAAGAAGCTGTTGTGTCCCCTCAATGCCTGCCCCCGCCTCCCACAGAACCACCGAGCTTTGGAGCCACTGGTTTCCAACTACCTTGTCAGACAGCACGTTTGCTGTGACACCACACAGCCTTCTGTGCACGAACTTTCCAGAAACAGCGGTGGGGCTGACACGCCACAAGGGGCGGCTGTTGCTACGGCAGGGGCGGCCTCATGTTCCCGGCTTTGCAGCCAGGCCTTTCCAGCAAACGGCCAGGCTTCCCGGCCCTTCAGCGTTGATTCTAACAATTTCCAGGCTGAACTCTCCCTACACGGTGCTTCCACCGTCCGAGACAAAACGGTAACTTATCACAGTTGCGAGCCCTCACAACCCGTGTAGACGGCACTCCCCACGTGGCTGCTGCAGCTCCCGGCCCGTAGGATGCCCCCCCTCGCCCCGGCCCCCAGACGGCTAAGCCTGGCGTCCCCTTCCCGCACCCTTACTTCCTCATCCCCTTTGCCAACAGTGCAGCCACTTCAGGAAGGAAAACAAGGACACGTACGTAGTCCTACTATGGGTGGGTCTAGGGTAAACGGACTTCTAGTGCACCGGTTCTGACCTGGGTCTGTGAACCTGAGTGAGAAAATGCATCACATCTTCGTTTGCAGTACCCTCTGGCTGAAATTCAGCCCCCGCTCAATTATGAAGAGAGACAAGAAATCCTGGGGTTTTAGCACCACCTGTGTCTTTTCCACCAACAGAAACTACAGATATGCTCACAAAGCACCAGAATTGCTACAGAAATGCCAGACTACTCCGAAAGTCACTAACGCCGGGGCCCCACCTGGTACTAACTAAGTGAGGCAACGAAGGGCACATCAGCAAGTCAAGCATCAATTTGGTTCAATATCTTGGTAACTATTTCAATATGATATATGGGCTCCGTTCTGGGTCCTCTTTTCTCTAGGAGGAGCCCGGGTGAAGCCCAGAAAAGGCCCCAGGGCACATTCTCCCCCCCCTCCCCCCCCAGTGGCTTCAGGGTTTCTTCTCAACAGTTTCAAATGCTTCAACAATTTGCAACAAAAGTGAAAGTCACAGCTACAATGTTACCATTCAAATGCAGAGTTCTTATGTTGTTACTTTCAGGGAAAGTTACAATGTGCTACACACAAATGCAAATGTGTGGAAACCAGTGGTCAAGATCCAACAAAATGCGTCTGTATTCCTATCCTTCACCACACAACCCGCTGACACTGAAATCTTAAGCGCTGAAAGTTAATCTTTCAAGTCCGTTTTCACCCACACATGTCATCAATTCCAAGTTCCACTTTTAAATCTCTGAAGCCGGAAGCATCCTACTTCTGCCTAAGAATGCACCTGGTGAAGTGACGTCCTGCAATGGTGCACTGTGGACTGAATCAAATATTCTAGATGATCCCCAGATCGCTCTCCACCTCAATAAACTAAAGACATGAAAGGCAGATTTGAGGCCGGCGGCCACCCTCCAAATAATATGCCCACAACTACCTTTGAGTGCATCACCGATCACTGCACTGGCAAACGGTTCCCTTTCGCTTCAATTCTCCCTGAGAATATTTAGAATGTACCATACAAAGCAT
Source organism: Leopardus geoffroyi (assembly GCF_018350155.1). NCBI lineage: Eukaryota > Metazoa > Chordata > Mammalia > Carnivora > Felidae > Leopardus > Leopardus geoffroyi. The sequence goes on from NC_059333.1 coordinate 3,249,380, forward strand.
TATATAATTTGCCAAAAAGGATGTGTTACATAAATGTATTAAATATTTCCTTTTTCAGAATACGCCAGAAAAAAATCATAAACTCACGCCCAACTAAAACTCAGGATTTTATTCACCCCGAAGTGGAACGTACTCCCTTCCTAAGGGGAAAAAAAAAAACAAAACAAAACCCAGTAGCTGTTACAAAAAGCGAACTCTTACAGTGCAAGTAACTACTTTCCCCTTATCCACGCCGACCACATCCCGGTGCTTTCGAGTCTGTGATCCAAGCCACAGACGCACGTGGGCTGGTGCACAGGTCCCCCCCCCCCCCCCAGCCACGCGGAGCCGGCTCCAGACGCGACAGCACGCACGCGGGCCGCACTGGTGGGGTCTGGGGACCACCGACAGAACCGGGCACTCCAACAGCCACGGCGATGAAATAAGGCAGACTCAACTTTTCCTAATTCCTCTCGAGTGACTCACGATCTCTGGCTGAAGGAATGTGAGCGCCAGCGAGCGGCCTCACCGTGCCCCGCACCTCCAGGCATCCACTTCCCCCCGTCCGACCACTACCAGCCACACATCTGGAGCACCCTGCCCAGGGGCAGGAGGGCGCCCGCCCCGGCTGCCCCCGACGTCCGCCTCCAGGGGGCTCCAGGGGGCTCCAGGGGGCTCGGCGCCCCCGCCCCTCGCACCCCGGCGCCGCTCCCTGCGGGCGCCCCCACCGCCCCCCCCCGCCTGCCCCCGCCGCCAGCCCCGCCCAGCACCCCCGGTGGCCGCGGCACCGAGCGCGGGGCGCGCGCCCCCATCCCGGCCCCGCGAGCGCGCCCCCCGGCCGCCCTCCCCCCCCCACCCCGCCCCGCGCGCGCCCCCGCGCCCCCCCCCGCCGCCGGCCCCGCCCCCGCGCGCCCCCGCGCCCCCGCCCGCGCAGGGGCGCGCGCCGCGCTCCGAGAGGGACGGTTAGGAGCGCGCGCCTCGCAGCGGGCCCCGCGCGGCACCGGCGGCGCCTTCCAGAAATTTCCGCGTCCCTCAACCCACACCGAAAAACAAGCGGGGCGCGCCCCCGCGCCGGCCCGGCGGGCAGCGCCCCTCCCCGCGGCCTCGGCTCCCCTCCCCCACCCGCGCCCCCTCCCCGCCCCCTGCCCCGGGCGGCGGGTCCGGCGCGGCCCTCCCGGGCGGCGGCGGCCCGCGGAGACCCGGGCGGCGGCGGCGGGGCGGCGGCCGCGGCGCCTGCGGGCCGGCGTGATTGATAGGGACGGGGCGGCGGAGCGGCGGCGGCGGCGGAGCGGTTGAGTGACAGCTTACCTGGGTGCCAATCTTCATCACACTGACAAGCGGCTGCAGCAATCGGGACCCGCAGTGCCGCGCCCGCGTCCAACCGTCACGCCGACGCTGGGCCACGCGACACAGCCTCGCTCAATGGGAGGAGGGCGACGCCGACGCGCGCCGCATCAATATTCAGAGAGGGGGCGGGGCCTGCCGCACCCGGGCCCCGCCCCGCCCCTGCGCGGCGGCGGCGCGGGGCGGGGCCCGCGCACCGGGGGCGGGGAGCGAGGCGGGGGCGGGCGGCGGCCGGCCCCGCCCCCGCCTCGCGCCCGCGCCGGGCCCCGCCCCCCCAGCTGGGCGCGCCGGCGAGCGAGGAGCGGCCCGCCCCGCCGCGCGGGCCCAGAGCGCCGCCTCATGACTATGCATCGAGGGGCGTGGCCCGGCGCGCGCACGCCACGCCCCCTCCGCCGGCCGTCGGGAGGGGCGAGGTGTGTGGAGCGGGCTGGGGTGGGCGGAACCATCCGCCGCAGTGCCGCGGGGAGGGCGGGCCGAACCATCGCGGGAGGAGGCGCGGGCCGCTCTGGGCGCGACCCGCGGCAGGTGGGCCCCCGCCGCCGGGCACCCTGCGCGCGCCCCTTTGTGTGCGGTGCCCGGGTGTACGCGGGCGCGGGCGCTGCCCCGGGGACGGGGCCCCCTTCTGCTCCCGCGCTCCGCCTTGGGTCCACCTGCCCCCCCCCCCCCCGCCACGGGCGACCCGCGCAGGCCCGAGTGCGGGTGAAGTGGCCTCCCTTAGGGGGACACGAAAGTTGTGTGTGTTGGGGGTGGGCTTTCGGGGTCGGGTGCGGGGCGCCCGCAGACCCCGTGGGCGGAAGGGCAGCGCCTGCCCGCGTGCAGGCCGGGGGGTTCATTGTTGCGGAAACAGTCCCGGCGAGCGGGGAGCGCGGTGCCCACCCAGAGCCGGCTCCGAGCAGGGCCGCGCACCGGCGCCCGCGCTGCCCGGGGAGCACGCCAGCCCCGGGCTGCGAACGTGTGGCTGGAGGGCGCCTGGGCCCGGGCACCGCTAACGGCGCGCGGCCCCGGGCCAAATGCCGTGTGGCTCGGTGGGACCGCGTTTTACAGAGAGAGGGTTGTGGCCGGGCCCGCGCCGCAGGGCGGCCAGCGAGGGGACCCCCGGACCAGCTAGGCAGTGTGCGGGGCCCAATGCAGAGCGGAAACGCAGGGTCCCTCGCCCAGCAGTCACCGAGGACTTGAGGACAGGGGCAGGAAGAACTTCACACCACGTGGGCCCGGCTGGGCGCAGGCCTGTGCGACTGTGCCGGTCCCACCAGCCGCCAGACTAGCCCAGGCCTCACCCTTCCCCCTCCCCCTCGTCCAGGTCCCGGTCCCCGTCCCGGTCCTGGTCCGAAACTTGGTGTTCTCCTCGTGGTTTTGTTGTTAGTTACCCTGGAGTTTATTTAAACTAAGAAGGAAAGGTCATAATGTTTCCATGCAATGCACATTTGGTTCTTTAAATAACAATCGTGACACAGAAGGAATTAAGGAAGGCTGGGCTTGTGGTCCCTACAGAACAGCAACATTTTGGATTGTATGTAATGTAAGGAAACGCCTCAAACACTGTTTGAAATGCTGTAGCCAATACCTAGAGGCATGCCTTAGGTGGGCCTAAGAAAGAGAAATACCACACTGGAGCTACCCAATTTCTTCAAAGTCACTGAGCAAGAAAAACGACATTGAACTCCCCTACTGATGTGACACAACTTCCGTACTGTATCTTGGCTTCAATCCAAGAGCACGGTAAAGTTAGAGGACTCCCCCCACCCCCGATTTTACCTGGGAGTGACCTTTTTAATTTAAAAGCAGGCAAGTTTAGGGGCGCCTGGGTGGCGCAGTCGGTTAAGCGTCCGACTTCAGCTCAGGTCACGATCTCGCGGTCCGTGAGTTCGAGCCCGAGTCAGGCTCTGGGCTGATGGCTCAGAGCCTGGAGCCTGTTTCCGATTCGGTGTCTCCCTCTCTCTCTGCCCCTCCCCCGTTCATGCTCTGTCTCTCTCTGTCCCAAAAATAAATAAACGTTGAAAAAAAAAATTTTTTAAAGCAGGCAAGTTTGGGGTGCCTGGTTCAGAGTTGTGCTGCCCACTCAGCCTGGAGCCTCTTCCGATTCTGTCTTTCTCTCTCTCTGCCCCTCCCCCACTCATGCCTCTGTCTCTCTCTCTCTCTCAAAAAAAAAAAAAAATTTAGGCAGGTTTGACACTTTTATCCTGATGTCACCAATGTTAGTCTTTCTTGGGGTCTCGGGAAGACTCCTGTTCTGTGCGGCTGATACAGCACGGGAGTGCCCACTGGCCAGAGTGCTCTGTGCTTCCCTCTAAGTCCCGGACATTGGTCTCCAATCCCATTCCCCCAGCCACCGTTTCTGCAACGATATTGTGGACCTTGTGGCACCTGGGTGGCTTGGGGCACGTGGGTTAAGCGACCGACTCTTCATTTCAGCCCAGATCATGATCTCCCGGTTCTGGGGTTTGAGGCCCACATTGGGCTCCACATGGCGATGGCACAAGGCCTGCCTGGGATCCTCCCTCCCTCCGTCTCCGCCCCTCCCATGCGCGCTTTCTGTCTCTCAATATAAATAATAAAAAGAATACTGTGAGCCTCGTCTACGTGGAAAATGAAATCCAGCTCCCATTTTCAAAACACTTGTCTAATGTTTCCACAAATATTTGAATAAGATCTAAAATGCCAAGTTCGCTTTCTGAAGAATCTACACAGAAAGAATACAGTGTTACATAATGTCTATAAATCCGTTTGCTGTCAGATCCCCCAATTGACGTAGGGCGGGGGGAACTTGGAGAGACGCGCTTCCCCCGGTTGGTGAAGGTGAGAGTCACCTTGATCCAGCGGGAGAGCCGGGTGCTACTGGTGGGCGCCCGGGGCCAGGGAGGGGCCGGCCTTTCTCCCCACCTGCCCCCACCCCCTGGCGGACAAGCTCAGCAGGGGTCCCGGGACCTGGAGGGAGGAGCTGGGTGTGTGGGGTCACGTGAGAGCCCATACCAGTCACAACGTCCACGAGGCCCAGGCCAGGCCCACCCACCACCTGGCCTCTGTGCCCCGGCCTTTTCACCTGTACCCCCTTGATCTGCCGGCCTTTCCTCCTCTCGCCGCGCTATCTCCAGGGAAAATACGGCAAGAGCTGGGAGCGCCATCAGTGATCACCTCCAGTTTCTGTGGCCTTGTGGCTCACACATTTGGGAGTGGGAGAGGACTCTTCAGGCAGAATAAAATCAGGCCTGGGGCCCTGGGGGACAAAACTTCCTTCCTTCCCTTCGCCTCCGCCCATGGCTTCCACCCTAATGTTGAGGGCCAGGCGGTTTCCAAACGAGAACGTTCGCAGGTAAGCGGCCATTCCGGCTATTTTCCCATTTTTTTTTCTTTTTAAGTTTTTAATTTATTATTTATTTTTGAGAAAGACAGTGCGAGCTGGAGAGGGGCAGAGAGAGAGGGAGAATCTCAAGCAGGTTCCACGTTGTCCGCACAGAGCCCAATGTGGGGCTCGAACTCGAGAAACCACGAGATCATGACCTGAGCCAAAAACAAGAGTTGAATGCTTAACCGACTGAGCCACCCAGGAGCCCCTCAACTTTTTTCTTTTTTTTTTTTCCTTAATGTTTTTTATTTATTTTTGAGAGAGAGAGAGAGAGACAGAGTGCGAGTAGGGGAGGGGTAGAGAGAGAGAGGGAGACACAGAATCCGGAGGAGGCTCCAGGCTCCAAGCTGTCAGCACAGAGCCCGACGCGGGGCTCGAACTCACAGACCTTGCGATCATGACCTGAGCAAACATGAAGAGTTGGAATCTTCAGGAACTGAGCCAGCCAGGTGCCCCTCCATTTTTTTTCTACAGGTTTGTTACTATTATTCAGTAACAGTAACAGGTATTAGTAACAAATACTAACATTTGTTACTATTACCAAGGACCATGTTTAAGCGTGTGAAATGAAAAGCCACCTGTAATTGCTCGTGGAAGTAGTCACGTGACTGGGGCGCCTGGGTGGCTCAGTCGGTAGAGCGTCCGACTCGATTTTAGCTCAGATCCTGACCTCGCAGCCTCGAGATTGAGCCCCGCTTCGAGCTCACCGCTGGATGTGGAGACTGCTTGATTCCCTCCCTCTCCCTCGGCACGTCCCTCTCCCTGCTCTCAAAGAAAGAGCGAAACCTGCAGGTGACAGCAGGTGCCGTCATACCGGGAGGCGGTGGGGAGCAGGACGCGGTAGAGGGGGGTGGAGCAGTGCTTTGAGAAAAGCCACACGGAGAGGCAGAAAGAACCGTGCCAAGGTGCCGGCCAGCCTGCCGAAGCGGTGTCCAGGCTCGATGGGGACACGTAGGAGAGAGGCAAGACTCGGGCCCTGCCGGGCAGAACCTGTGGTCCGGTGTGCAAAGCAAACAGCAACGCTACGAGGGCACAGAGGTACCCGCTGCGTCGCGTGGGGAAGGGTTTGAGGTTCAGGCTGGAGGAGGGGGGTGGGGAGGGGCAGGGCTTGAGCTGTCCTTACGGAAGGGCCGGGATCTGGAGACACTGGTAGGACACACGAGCTCCAAAGCCACTCAGAGACACGGGCAAGTCTCTTGGCTTATTAAGGCGGCCAGTGTGAGCTGTCTGAGCTGCCTGGGTTCGCATGGGCGGGCAGGGGCGGGAGGTCACCAGCGATGATGGGATGTGGCCATGGGGACGAGCCTTTATAAATCAGGGGCGGGCGCCTGGGGGGCCCAGTCGGTTAAGCGTCCGCCTCTTGGTTTTGGCTCAGGTCGTGATCTCACAGTACGTGGGATTGAGGATTGAGCCCCGCGTCGGGCTCTGCTGATGGTTTGGAGCCTGCTTGGGATTCCCTCCCTCTGTCTCTCAAAATAAATAAGTCAGATCACATCACTGCTCCGCTCCACCCCTCCAAGAGCTCCATCAGATCCAGAGTAAAAGCGAGTCCTTACAGGAGCCCAAGGGGGTCGACACAGTCCTCTCTCCCTGCACCTCTGACCTCAGCTCCCTTCACCCTCCCCTTCACCCCAGCTGTTCCTCTCACTCCCCGGCCTGATTCAGCCTCCGGGCATTTGGGCTGTTGCCTCCTCCCTAAGCTCTTTCCAAAGATATCTGCTTGGCTTTCTCCCTCACCTCCCTGAAGCATTTCTCAAAATCCCTTTCTCATGAGAAGTTGAAAAGTGCAAACGCCCAGCTCACTCCCTACCCGCCCCGCCCGGCTTCCTTCTCCAGCACACTTGTGTAGCTACATGCAACGTACTGTGTAACTGTATTAACTACGCAACTCATTCACTGTGTCTATGGTTCAACACACACTCCACCCCACACGTATATACAAACTCTAGAAGATATACTTCAGAAGAGCAAGAATTTTACTCTGTTTTGGTCACCGATGCGTGCTGATCACCTAGACTGGTGCTTGGCAAATCGATATTGACAGAATGCTTGAAGGAATGTTTCTGGGACAAGATGTATTGGAAATCTGTTGCTTTGTAACAGATCGTCACAAAACTCAGTGGCTGCAAACAGCACACATTTATTATCTCACAATCTCTGCGGATCAGGAATCCAGACATGACTTGACTGGGCCCGCTAGGACTGGGGTCTCATTTGACGGCTCGACTGGGGACGGATCCATTTCCTGGTTCACATGGTTGTTGTCGCGATTCAGTTCCTGGTGGGCAGATGGACTGAGGGTCTCAGCTCCTTGCTGGCTTTTGGCTGGAGGTCACCTTTGGTTTCTTGCCACTTGGACGTCTTCATGAAGGAAATCAGGACCTGGCAGCTTGGGTCATCAAAGCCAGCAAGGAATAGAGTCTGCTAGGAAGACAGAATTTGCATTCTTGGAGACAGTGATCCCAGAGGTGACATCCCATCACCTGTGCTGTAGGTTATTGGTTCGAAGCAAGTGGCAGGCCCTGCCCACGCTCAGGGGGAGGAGATCACGCCGAGAGATGAACAGAGGAGAGGATCCCTGGGGCGTGGGAGAGGCTGCTCAAAAGAGCCCAGGGCTCACAGCCCCAAGTCCAGGGTAGATAGCCTGGCTTTGCCACTTAACACGTGGATTCCAAGGAGGCCGTTTCATTCCCCGAGATCACTTACCTCCGTCTTCAGTGGGGACAGCAGTGCCTCTCAGAGGATTACACAGAGGAGTCAAGGCTGCCTCCGGAAAGTGGGGTGCCCAAGCTGAGAGGAGCCCGTGAAGAGCTCAGGCCAGGATGCGGTGGGGGGGTACCCACAGACGATCGTTCCTAAGCTTTGGTTTTTTTCAAGAGAACAATTCCAATGATGAGGTCCTAAAAGATTAGGCGTCACTGTCCTTACCACCAACACGTCCCCCTCAAGCATCCCAGCAAAACGTCCCAGGGAAGTGGCAGCCACAACCAGATTTGGGGCCGATTGGTGTTTTAAAAATAAAAAAAAGTGATGTTGGCCCAAGAAGGAATCGTGAGGCTCACGCACACACACATCAGCATCTGCCAAACGCTTTACTGAACGAGGGAACTGGTGAGACAGGACAACCAGCTCACAGGAAGGCGTGAAGGACGGACACATTGATGGGTCAGGAATATCGGAGCGGATGCGCAAATTGCGCAGAACTGCCCCGGGAGGGGAGCACGGGGTGAGGGTCGCCCCCACCACTCCATCGCTTTCGTGTCCAGGGGCAAAAGCCGTGTCCATCGCCGTCTACCCTCGGCAACTGGGACTGCAGAACAGCACAAAGGCAACGAAAAGCGAGGACAAGGGGACGTCTGGGTGGCTCAGTCGCTTAAGCACCTGACTCTTGATTTCAGCTCGGGTCATGATGTCACGGTTCTTGACTTCAAGCCCCACGTGGGCTCTGCCCGCAGCACGGAGCCCACGTGGGATTCTCTCCCCCCTCTCTCTGCCCCTCCCCTGCTCACTCCCTCTGTCTCTCTCAAAATACATAAATATATTTTTAAAAAACAATTAAAAAACTAAAAGCTAGAAAGAGGGGGGGGGCGCATCTGGGTGGCTCAGTCAGTTAAGCATCTGCCTTCAGCTCAGGTCATGATCTTTCAGTTTGTGAGTTCGAGCCCCACATCGGGCTCTGTGCTGTCAGCACAGACCCTGCGTCAGGCTTTCTGTCCTCTCTGCCCCTGCCCCATTCACACTCTCTCTCTCTTAAGAATAAGTAAATAAACTTTAAAAAAAAAGTTATTCAAAAGAAAAGAAAAGCTAGAAGCAGATAAGCCAGAGGCTCAGCTCCACAGGATGCAACCTCCCACCGGAGACACCCCGGGATCCTTCCTGCTTATTCCAAGTCTCCCTGTGCCTGGCGCAGGCCTTTGGGAGGGCAGCCGTGACGGACTGCCACAAACACGGCCGCTGAAACAACAGAAATGCATCCTCTGGTCGTTCTGCAGGCCAGCCGCCCAAGATCAAGGTGTCAGGTCAGGAATTTCCAATCTGCTCCCCGGGAAAATGTCTGCAGAGGACGCGCTCCAGACAGGAGCTGTGCTGGGCCCCGGCCTCCAGGGCTCACGTCTGGCAAGGCCTGCTCGCCCGTGGTGCCAGCCAGGCCAGTCCTCCCGCACGCCGCCCCGGGCCCCAGCCAGTGAAGAGCCTGTGTCAGTCCCTGCCACCTGCCCCGCAGCCACCGCGTCCACGTCCAGACGCCCCTCCCCTGTGTCTCCTATTTCACAACAGTTGTATCTTCCTGGTGGCCTCAGGGTCACGTCGTGGCAGCTGCCCAAACCTCAGAAAGCTGACGGCCTGGAGCCCGCTCCTGGGAGGGCTGGGCTTTTCTCCTCGGAGCCAGACTAGAGCTGGCCTGCTCATCCAGAGCGACCCTGATGCTTTCTTGCAACCAGTGGCTCCCTGAGACGGCTTCAAAGCCCCCTACGCTTGGGCCGCCTTTTCTTTTCTTTTCTTTTTTTTTAATGTTTATTCATTTTTGAGAAACAGACAGACAGACAGAGTGAGAGCAGGGGAGGGGCAGAGAGAGAGGGAGACCCAGAATCCAAAGCAGGCTCCAGGCTTCGAGCCGTCAGCAAAGAGCCCGACGCGGGGCTTGAACCCTGTGAGATCACGACCTGAGCTGTAGTCGGACACTTAACAGACTGAGCCACCCAGACGCCCCAGGGCCGCTTTCTAAATTAGGTTCATAGTCAAGGGGCATCGTCTGATGTCATTTTTGCAAAAATCTGCTTCTCGTTGAAATTACAAAACAAATAACACAAAAGCCTTTGTGGGGCCTGCAAAATGGAACCAAAAAGCAGAAAGGAGCTTCTCTTTGTTGTTTGTTACGAAGAGTGATCCAACGTAGACATTTCTCGAAGGCCTCTGGCTTCTTCACTCAAGTTTCCTCCGAGTTCTAGCACGGGACAGGACAGCCTTCTTTAAAAAAATTTTTTTCTTACTATTTTTTTCTTTTAATGTTTATTTTTGAGACAGAGCATGAGCAGGGAAGGGGCAGAGAGAGAGGGAGACACAGAATCCGAAGCAGGCTCCAGGCTCCGAGCTGTCAGCACAGCCCGACGCGGGGCTCGAACTCACAGACCGCGAGATCACGACCTGAGCCGAAGTTGGACGCTTAAGCGGCTGAGCCACCCAGGCGCCCCTGCATTTCGCTGATTATTAATGATGTCGACCAACTTTTCATGTGTTTGTATGTCTTCTTTAGAAAAATGTTCAGATCATCTGTCCATTTTTTAACTAGATTGTGTGGGTTTTTTGTTTGTTTGTTTGTTTGTTATTGTGTCTTATGAGTTCTTTCTATATTTTGGGGTGTTAACCCCTTATCAGATATATGACTTGCAAATATCTTCTCCCATTCAGGGGGTTGTCTTCTTATTTCGTTAATGGTTTCCTTTGCTGTGCAGAAGCTTTTGTAGTTTGATATTGCCCGACCCGTTTATCCTTGCTTTTGCTTTTGGTGTGAGATCCAAATATTTATTGCCAAGACTGATGGCAAGTAGCTCAGCACCTATGTTTTCTTCTAGGAGTTTCATGGTTTCAGGGATTGTATTCAAGTCTTTAGTTCCTTCCTTTTTCTTTCTTTCTCTTTCTTCCTTCCTTCCTTCCTTCCTTTTTCTTTCTTTCTTTCTCTTCCTTCCTTCCTTCCTTCCTTCCTTATTTCCTTCCTTCCTTCATTTCTTTCTTTCTTTCTTTCTTTCATTCTTTCTTTCTTTCTTTCTTTCTTTCTTTCTTTCTTTCTTTCTTGCATGTGGCCATCCAGCTTTCCCAGCACCATTTATTGAAGACACTGTCTTTTCCCCAGTGTGTATTCTTGTCTCCTTTGCCATACATTAATTGATCTTATATGCACGATCTTATTTCTGGGTGCTCTGTTCTGTTCTACTGATCTGTGTGTCTGTGTTTATGCTATTACCATTCTATTTTGATTAGTATAACATTGCAATAGTTTGAAATCAGACAGGATAATATCTTTCCGTTTGTGCTTTCTCAAGATTTCTTTGGCTATTCAAGAGCATCTGTGGTTCCATACACATTTTAAGATTGTTTGTTCTCCAGGCGCCTGGGTGGCTCAGTCGGCTAAGGGTACGACTTCGGCTCAGGTCATGATCTCGCGGTTCGTGGGTTCAAGTCCCAGGTCGGGCTCTGTGCTGACAGCTCAGAGCCTGGAGCTTGCTTCGATTCTGTCTCTCTCTCTCTCTCTCTCTCTTTCCCTCACCCCTGCTTGTGCTCTGTCTCTGTCTCTCAAAAAAAAAAAAAATGGATAAAAATTAAAAACATAAAATACAATAATTTGTTCAAAAAAAAGATTGTTCTCTTCCATGAAAAATATTATTGGGATATGGAGGGGCTTGCACCTGATGGGGCACGAATGTGTAGATTGCTTTGGGTAGTGTGGACACTTTAACAATACTGACTTCCAATCCACGAGCACAGTGTGTCTTTCTATATCTTTGTGGCTTCTACAATTTCTCTCATCCCTGACCTATAGTTTTCAGTATGGATTTCCTTCCTTTCTTCGGTTGAATAGTATTCCATCGTCTGGATATTCTATATTTTGCTTATTCCATGGACACTCGGGTTATCTTCACCCCTGACTATTGTGCATAATGTTGCCATGAACACGGGTGTACAAAAAAAATTTGTTTTTAATTTTAAGTTTTATTTATTTTATTTTGAAACAGAGAGAGAGCGCATGCACTCGAGCAGGGGAGGGGCAGAGAGAGAGGGAGAGAAAAAGAATCCCAAGCAGGCTCCGTGCTGTCAGCACAGAGCCCGACGCAGGGCTGGATCTCACAAACTGTGAGATCATGGCCTGAACCGAAACCAAGAGTCTGGTGCCCAGCCGACTGAGCCACCCAGGCACACCAGGAGGTTAAGTTTATAATGTAAGAAATGTCCTAAATATGAGGAATTGGGAAATTTAGACCGGCGTTTCCCCAGAGCAGTTGGAACGAGTCCCGCCCTGTGCCAGACTGCCCTGTCACGCTTCCCAGCTGGTTTTCAGTTCGTGAAAGCGTATGGTATTAGAGAGTAAAACCAAAGATTTGCTTTTATTTATTTTTTTTTTTTTAATTTTTTTTTTCAACGTTTATTTATTTTTGGGACAGAGAGAGACAGAGCATGAACGGGGGAGGGGCAGAGAGAGAGGGAGACACAGAATCGGAAACAGGCTCCAGGCTCTGAGCCGTCAGCCCAGAGCCTGACGCGGGGCTCGAACTCACGGACCGCGAGATCGTGACCTGAGCCGAAGTCGCACGCTTAACCGACTGCGCCACCCAGGCGCCCCCTTTTTTTTTTTTTTTTTTTAATTTTTTTTTTTTTCAACGTTTATTTATTTTTGGGACAGAGAGAGACAGAGCATGAACGGGGGAGGGGCAGAGAGAGAGGGAGACACAGAATCCGAAACAGGCTCCAGGCTCTGAGCCATCAGCCCAGAGCCCGACGCGGGGCTCGAACTCACGGACCGCGAGATCGTGACCTGGCTGAAGTCGGACGCTTAACCGACTGCGCCACCCAGGCGCCCCCAAGAGAGCATTTCTTGATGGAATCAGCGAACAGTCGAAACGTGATCGACGTGAGGACAGACGAGGCCAGCGCGTGTGCTCAGGTCTCGAGGGATTCAAGAGGATCTGAAGTCCTTCGAAGCGTGTCCTCGCCCTGAGATGGAACTAAAGTACCAGTCAGTAATAGAAACATGACTAAAAATCCCCACGTTGAGGGGAAACTATGTAACACGCTTGTGATAAAACACGCGTAACAGAAAGTTTGCTGTTTTGACTACTTGTAAGTGAGCGGCGACCTCGGGCGCTCACTGCCGAGCTCCGGTCCCACCCCTGTCCGCAAGGTCCTTCCGGCTGGGGAAGCAGGGGCCCCGTGACCCCTGAGCAGTAGCCCCCGGGCCCGTGCCCTTGGTGCCCACAGCTCTCCTTGCTGTCTCTGAACCTTCCAGGCTCCTCCCACGAGAGGAATCACAGCCTTTGTGCTGGTGTGACCGGCTTATTTCAGTCGATGTGGTGTCCTCTGGGTTCATCCGTGTTGTGGCACAGCTCAGAACTTCCTTCCCCTTTAAGGCTGAATAATATTCTACTGTATGTTTAGAAAGAGAGAAGTGGGTGGGGCGCCTGGGTGGCGCAGTCGGTTAAGCGTCCGACTTCAGCCAGGTCACGATCTCGCGGTCCGTGGGTTCGAGCCCCGCGTCGGGCTCTGGGCTGATGGCTCAGAGCCTGGAGCCTGCTTCCGGCTCTGTGTCTCCCTCTCTCTCTGACCCTCCCCCGTTCATGCTCTGTCTCTCTCTGTCCCAAAAATAAATAAACGTAGAAAGAGAGAAGTGGGGAGAAAGAACTTCTTGACCAGGTCAATGATCCGTCAAAACATAATCACCAGCAGCAGGCAAAAGCGGGCCAGCAGTGGATGAGGCCACACTACAGAACAGAACAGAAGCAGGCTGGGGTCACAGACACACAGCAGACCGCGCGGGGGCCAGATGCGTGTGCCCCCGCCTTAAGGGAGGCTGCTAGTATGCTCCGACAGGTTGAAGGAAGCACAACGAGCAGGAACCGTGAAATGTCCCGTGTGTGCAGCTGGCTCTGGGCGTGGGTTCTAAACCCAGGCAGGATGATGAGTCCTGAGCTTTGGAACCCGTGATGGTCGGTTTTATATGTCAGCTCGGCTGGGCCATGGTGTCCGGATGTGTGGCCAAACGCCAGTCCGGAGGTTGCTGTGAAGGTATCTTTTAGATGGGATTAACATTTAAGTCAGTAGACTTTGAGTGGAGTAGATTACCCTGCAAGGTGTGGGTGGGCCTCATCTCATCAGGTGAAGGTCTTAAGAGCAAAGACAGGTCCCCCAGGAGGAAGGAATTCTACCAGCAGACGGACATTGGTCTCGGACTCAAGCTGCACCAACTCTTACCAGAGTTTCTAGCCTGCTGGCCTGCCCTGCGAGTTTCAGACTTGCCAGCCCTTGCAATGGCATGAGCCAACTGCTTAAAACTTGTCTACTTTATCTATCTATCTACCTCTCTATCATCTAAAATCTCCGTCTTATCAGCTCTGTTTCTCTGGAAAGCCCTAACTAACAGTGCCCCTTTTCATTTCTATTTAGGTCTTAACAATGGCACATTGAGGCCATCGGGAGAGCCCTGCATTTATTTATTGTCCCGTGGCCGCCAAAGCTGCTGGGAGATGGGCCTGGAAGGCCTGTTAGCCATTCACCCCTGGTTCTTCCTGGAGGGATTATGTGGTTGAGACTCAGCTTCAGAAAATGTGCCTTCAGGGGCCCCTGGCTGGCTCGAGTCAGTAGAGCGTGTGACTCTTGATCTCAGGGTTGTGAATTCAAGCCCCACGTAGGGTGTAGAGATTACTTACAAATAAAATCTTGAAGGAAAGAAACAAAGAAACAAAGAAAGAAAGAGAGAAAGAAGGAAAGGAAGTGTGTCTTCAAATCCTACCTCCTGCTTCCTGTCTGCCCACAGCAGGAAGGTTGCCCTCCCGCTTGTGGAAGTCCCCAGGACTTAGACGCTCCTGTCTGGAGGGGAGTGCGGGGCAGAGGGGGTGGCTGCAGCCGTCTCCAGCCTCCCTGCCCACCAGCTGGCCCACTGGCCCCTGCAGGGACCCAGATCTGCTCTCGCTCGTCTGGGTGGGGGCGGCTACAGATGGGTGTCCAGGGGGTGGAGCTGGCCCACCGCCCTCCTATGCTCCGGGCGGCACAGAGTTAGCACAAAAAGACACATCATGCCAAAAAATGTTTCTTTTTCTTCTTGCCCCTCCTTCCTGGCTGTTTTCCTAATCTTGCCAAAATGATTACCATCTCTGGAGACATCAGGGAGCAGAGCTGCTGTTTCTGCAACATCTTCTCAATGAGGGGAAAAAGAGAACAAAGCCTGGGCCGGACCTTGTGGGCTGGGTCAACAGCATGCCTTCCGTGGCGGCTGTGTGTCTGTCTTGCTTGCCACCGGTCACACGAGACACACACTCTTCTTTCGTGGCCTCCACAACATTACAGGTCTGCAAACAAATGTACTTGGGTTCTGTGCAAATCCTAGCCGCGATGCACGGAGAGATTAGACAACAGACTTGTTTCTGGAAAACAGAATGTGCCTAATATGGGTCTTTGGAAGGCTGTTTAACAATGGGATGGAGGGGCGCCTGGGTGGCTCAGTCGGTTGAGCCGCTGACTTTGGCTCAGGTCATGATCTCACAGTTCATGAGTTCGAGCCCTGCGTCAGGCTCTGTGCTGACAGCTCGGAGCCTGGAGCCTGCTTCACATTCTGTGTCTTTTTCTCTCTCTCTGCCCCTCCCCCGCTCACACTCTGTCTCTCAAAAATAAATAAACGTTAAAAAAAAAAAAAATTAAGGGGGCGCCTGGGTGGCTCACATTGGTTAAGCGTCCGACTCTTGGTTTCAGCTCAGGTCATGATCTCAGTCTCCGTGCTGACAGTGTGGACCCTGCTCGGGATTCTTTCTCTGCCCCTCCCCCACACGCTCTCTTTCTCAAAATAAATAAACTTAAGACATTTTTTTAATTAAAAGTTTTTTTTAAGTTGAGGTCTTGAGCTGCAGAATAGTTTTGCATACATTTGCCCGCTAGTTTTAGCAAGACCCATATGGCCTTTCTTGGTGGCTGTCCTTTCTGGAAGCAGTTCTAGACCCCTGCTGTCCCCCTCCTCTTCCCCCATCCCCCCCCCCCCCCCCGCAGGTCTTTGAGGAAGCCTTCTCTTCCTTCCAGGGGGTTTCACACCAGATAACTCTCTTTACACTATTCTAGAAAGCTCAGGGGGTTGTCAGAGGCCAACAGCAATGTCTTTGCAAGTACGCTCCTTCCACGGAGGGACACGTGTGTTCATCTCTACTAACGTGCAAACCTCAGCAGCCCGCTTCTCGTGGCTCTGTCTGTCACCCACCACCTCAGATGCTCTCCTCCCAATCTCCACCTCGCGTTACGGGGGCCACGGCCTTTCTCATCGGCTCGTTAATTCCCCAAACCGGGTAAACCACCACCTGGCGACGGGAGTCGCGTTGCTGGAAATTAACCAGCTTCTCCGGCAGCTTCTTTCCATTCGGTGTGTGCATCTGCCTCTGGGAACCGGTGATTTATAAATAAAAATTTATTATTTATCATTTATGAGCCTGGAAATGTGACACATACGGAGCTCCGGAAATAAATTGTCAGCTACTGGGCAACATATTTTTGATATATTGCGAATTTATTTCCTACATCACCGATCTGCCCAGATGGGCTTTCGGTTTGTCATACTCAGATGAAATCCTCTGTGCAGCCTCCGACACTTTGAAAGTTTTATCTTCGTGTTTCATAGCCGGTCTTCCCATGGGCCCCAATCTATTTTCTGGCTCCCTGTCAACGATACCTCCAGGGGTGATACAATAATTTGAGGGCCACAGAGTAATAACTCAACGTGTTTATGTGGCATCCTTCTCCGAGACGCAAAGGTACTCCGAGGACAGTGCTGAACGTTAAGGCATTCCTGCGTGGCAGACAGGGGCAGGTGTTATTGTTGTGGGTTTTTCTAACTTATTATTTTGGAGATTTTCACATGCACAAAAGCGGGGAGAAAAGTGTAACAAACCTCTGTGTGCCCATCGTTCAGCTGTCAAATCATTAACGTTTCCCACGTCTCACTTCCTCTCCGTCTCGTTCTCTTTTCCCCCTTGAGTAGCTTAAAACAAATCCCAGATATGCCGTGCCACTGGTGCAGGAGGAAGTGTCATCGATCCCATTTTATGGCGAAGCAGGGGCACCATGAACTTCAGGATCTCACCGGAAACCTTATGCTAACTCTACGGGGAAGACAGGCCCCAGAAGTAGGGCTCGGGGTGCCTGGGGGGCTCAGTGGGTTACACGTCTGACTCTAGATTCGGCTCAGGTCACGATCTCGCGGTTTGTGGGTTCGAGCCCCGCGTCGGGCTCTGTGCTGACAGTTCGGAGCCTGGAGCCTGCTTCGGATTCAGTGTCTCCCTCTCTCTCTGCCCCTCCTCCACTCTCTCCCTCAAAAGAAATAAACATTAAACATTAAAAAAAAAAAAAAAGTCAGGGGCGCCTGGATGGCGCAGTCGGTTGAGCGTCCGACTTCAGCCAGGTCACGATCTCGCGGTCCGTGAGTTCGAGCCCCGCGTCGGGCTCTGGGCTGATGGCTCAGAGCCTGGAGCCTGTTTCCGATTCTGTGTCTCCCTCTCTCTCTGCCCCTCCCCCATTCATGCTCTGTCTCTCTCTGTCCCAAAAATAAATAAACGTTGAAAAAAAAAAAATTAAAAAAAAAAAAGTCAGTATATCAGATTGTGTATTCAAAATATTTAACGGGGGCACCTGGGCCGCTCAGTCGGTTAAGCGTCTGACTTCGGCTCAGGTCATGATCTCGCGGTTCAGGGTTCGAGCCCCACGGAGCTGCTTCGGATTCTGTGTCTCCCTCTCTCCGCCCCTCCCCAGCTTGCACTCTGTCTCTGTCTCTCTCAAAAATAAATACACGTTAACACAGAAGTTTTTTTTTAATTAAACAAACTAACAACAGAAGTAGGTCTCCCTGCATCCCGACACCGCGCTCCTCAGAACAGAAGCAGGCTGTCCCTCACAATGATGTGCTTGGTTACATATGAAGCATCTACTACACGGTGTCAGCTGTGGCAAAGATGTTCGAACAGATTAACAACACAGACGGATTTATCTCAGTCCATAAATATTTAAATACTTTAGAAGAGTTTACTTCCTGAAACTATCAGAGTCCCTGTAAAGAATTAACGACAAGCTAAATCCCCCCAAGTTCATACACTTAGTCAGAGAGCCATTTGAAAACCCAGACATATGGAGTCATAAGGAATAAACGTGTGACCTCTTGGTCACTCGCAGCTCGGAACATATTGCATGTGTCTCGTGCTGTGGCGTTGGCGAGGCCGACGTGCCCGCCAGGAGAGTTCACAGCAAACGCCATCTCCCGCGAGGACATCTTAGGTGTCTGGCTTCTCTCCTGGGCACCTGGGCCATCAGGGGAGCCTCGCCAGACGCTTCGGCATCCTCTGGTTTCCCCCACAGGAGAGCGGCTTCCAGGTGGCTCCGTGGGTCCCCTGCTGTGCCACTGGGAAGCCTGAAGAATTTGGCAGGTTTTTGTGGCTGGTTCCTGGGAGGGGGCCTCTAAACCGGCAGACCGCATCCAGGTGTAGGCCAGTGGGGTGGCTGATGGCCCCTACACAGCTTTGGGGCGGGCGCCCTTCATGCCACAAAGACCAACCTGGGTTAGAGGGTCGGGGCTTTGGGTCAAGTGATATCAGGCTGAACTTTGGATCTCCAGGGAGGGGAGGGGGCTGGAGACGGAGCTCCTGTGCAGGGGCTCTGCGTGCCCGTGTCATAGCCCGTCACAGGAACTCCAGACCCAGACACTCAGGTGAGCCTCCTGGCCGGGGACACAGGGATGTGCTGAGAAGACAGCGCACCCAAAGGTGCAAGTCCCACCCGGACTTCACCTTGGGGTCTCTTGAGGCAGATCCTGATCTGTACCCTTTATGGGAAACCTAGAACCATTATTCTAGTGCTTTCCTGAGTTCTGTGAGTCATCCTAGCACATGATTGAACCAGAGCAGGTGGTAGGAGTTCCCGAGTTTGCAAACAGTTGGTCAGAAGCAGGAGTGGCCTATGGGCGCCTGGGTGGCTCAGTCAGTTAAGCAGTCAACTTTGGCTCAGGTCACGATCTCGCGGTCTGTGAGTTCAAGCCCCATGTCGCGTCGGGCTCTGTGCTGACAGCTGAGAGCCTGGAGCCTGTTTCGGATTCTGTGTCTCCGTCTCTCTCTGCCCCTCCCCTGCTCATGCTCTGTCTGTCTCTGTCTCCCAAAAATAAATAAACGTTAAAAAAATAAAAATATAAAAAAACAAGCACGAGTGGCCTGGAACCCCCAAAGTGCTGCTGGCAGCTGGAGTGAGGGCAGTCTTGTGGGGCCTGCGGGGTCAGCGCTAGCCCTGGGAGCTGGTGGCAGCCTCGTACCGCCTGTCCCAGTGCGATCACCCCGAGTGTGCACCCCTGGCTGGTCAGCGACCAGGCCCGCACCCAGCCCCTGACCTCAGCACCTGAGCCCCTGACCTCAGCGCCTGAGGGGCCCGGCCAGGGCTGCAGGGTGGATTGGGGATGGGCCACCTGTGATAGCCTTTCTCCCTGTGCTACTGCTCTCTGTTTTCAAACAGCTGTGTTAGATTTTATTCTCGAATAACACACACATTGTTAGAAGATCAAATACAGACGCAGATAAATAAAAATATAGAAGCCGAGACGCGAAGACACTCGGTGTCCCTGCAGACGCCCACTACGCCCTGGAAGAGGTTCCCTTCCAGACTCTTCGCAGCTCTCCAGCGGTTTGAAGGGGGAAGGCACTGGCCCTCTGTTCCCCCTTCTCCCTCCTGCTCTGTGCCCTGGGGGCCACCTGCACGCCTCCTCCCGGGCTCCCTCCTCTGGCTTCCCAGTGGGTTGGCCGATGAGAGAGCAGGAGGAGGAGAGGGGGGCAGGGCTCAGGCTAGGTCCCGGTGCTGGGGTGGGGGGGGGGGTCCCCTGCGTCACTGCCACACTTGCGGTATTCACCTGCCTCCTCCGCTTCTGGGAACCGCTCCCTCCCTCTGCCCTCTCTCCATGGGCTCCCAGCTCTCGACAACCCCACATTAGGGTGCTAGGGTCGAACACCGCGGCACCCTGTGCCCGCAGCTCGGAGCCAGCGCCTCGATGAAGTGTTTTCAGATCCCTCAGCTCGAGTGCCCTCTGTGTCCCGCGGGCCCAGCCAGCACAGGGAATGGGGAGGGGGTGGCAGAAAGCCACCAGGGGAGAGGGGGGAGAGGCGGCTGGGGCCCTTCGGGAGCAGCGGCCACCTGCCCAGCACTCAGGGCTGTCACAGAGAGGCCCGGGGTGGTTCTGGTCAGATGACAGGCCAGGTGAGAGGACAGGTTGGCGAAGGCCACTGAGGAGAGAAGGCAGGGGCCAGACCCTCGGCTAGGCAGGCTCGGCCATCCTTGGACAGACTCTCCGTGCGATGGGTGCTCCTCATTCGTCGTGGGGAACGTATGGGCCTCAGGCCTCTGAAATTTGAGACGTGGAAAATCAGCATCCATGAACAGACATACTAACAAATGCTGCAGAGGGCTTGGGCGGCTGGCCACATCTCAGCATCTCGGTCACTGCACGACAGGCAAAGGTGCGGGGTAACATGGCGCCTGCGTCCCTCCAACACCCCAGAGCAGAGTTTCTCAAAGATCCCAGATCTCAGACCTTCTCAAAGTCTGGGCATTTGTCACAATGCACATTTTTTTTTTTTTTTTCCCCAAGGAGGCTTCATGCTCCGTGCAGAGCCCAGCGTGGGGCTTGAACTCAGCACCCAGGTATCGAGACCGGGTCTGAGATCGAGTCCGACACTTAACCGACTGAGCCACCCAGGAGCCCCCCGAAACGCAGATTATCGATGCTGACGACAGTGAGCTTCAGCTGATCCCCCAGAAAGCCGCAACCTTGAGAACCCCCGCTTCCCCTGCCTCTGCCTCAGGTAAGACTCCCTGTCGGGCCTTTCCCTCCCTCCCACGTGACCCACGAAGATGCCCGTTTATACACAGACTCTGCTATTTCCTGTCCTGTGTCTCGTCAGTGGTTGGCTGAGATTAGCCCCGCCCCGACCAGTTACAGCTGGACGGGGACACATTTCCACCCCGCACACTGCGTGGGCCCTGGACCTCAGACCCACGAGTCCCACACCTGTAACTAGTGAGACCACCCTGCCCAGACTCTCCGTTCCTGCACCGGGCCCCCTCCTTGTGGCGGCGGCCGCAGAACGTCAGCCTGCTTCCTTGTATGTTTCGTGCTGGCAGTGCGCTCCCTGGGCCCAGGAATCAGCATTTCCACATGCACCTTTGGGTGCTTCCTACAGCATCACGCTTGAGCAGCTGGGCTCTGGAGCCCTGGGCACCCAGGGAGCACCGTGAGGGCGGTGTGGCCAGGCCCACACTCTCTGCATCGGCAGGTGAGGGTGCCGCGGGCACCACCCCGAGGGAATCAGCTGTCCACACTGCTGGCGGTTCTCCAGCCTGCATCCAGGGGCCACTTTGATTTGCCCCGGTGTGGGGGGACGGTGGGGGAAGAGCGGACTTTGTGAATGGAAAGAGACTAAAGTTAAGTCGATGGGAAGAATCTTGAAGTCAATAGTTGGTTTTTGAAAGCAGCTCACAGGCCGGGGTCCAGTGTCCTTTCTTAACCAGCAACTCCCGGCTCGGCGTTTTCTTGGTTTGTCATCGTCGCCCCTGCTGACAGTGAATGATTCCCTCCCTGGGAATATCACAAGAACTGTAGTGGCTGCCAGAATCCTTTGGCACAAAATTCCTCTGTGAGTCAGAGCCTGAGGCCATTAGTGAGAAAGGGACAGCTGCGGGCCGCACATCTGTGAGTCATTTGAAAATTTTATGAATAATAAAAACTATCCATTACACAGACTTATACATTACATATTAACCCGATACCTCCACGATTGCCCTATCAGCGGTCTCCTCTGGCACGCACGTTGTTTTCTAACGACACTCTAGGTCCAATAATAAATTCAAATATCTAGAACGTTGCTCTCCAGTAACACGACATAAAATTTCCCACTCTGCATTGTCAACACTCCAAGAATAATAATAAGAATAAATACGGCAGTCACTGAACAGAGAAGGGAGACATGGAAACCCCCCAGAATGCTACGAGCATAGAAAGAGAATTATGGTTTTAGGTTAAATAACCAGGAGGCTGAAAATTTTTAAAAATAAAAAATAAAAAAACCCCAGAGAACATCGAAAGATGCTGAAAAATAAGCCTTAAAGATAGTTGAACCGCCGGGAGCCCTGTAAGCTGCCCCGAGTGTAGGTGACCTTCGTTTGTGACTGTGTGTCTGGTGATATCATCAGGGTGCTTTAGAGGACCCAGCAGCACAGTGAAAGGACGGAGGGTGGGAACCGGAAGCCGCGGGAAAGAAAAGGAGCCCCTTTAAGAACCATTCAGGGCAGGCAGGGGCTCATTGTGTGTGGGGCGGTGGGGGGATCTCGCGGAGAGATCCCTCAGCCATGGGACCTGCTCGCGGGCCCTTCCATTGTGCGGGTCTCCACCCCCCTCACCCCTGTGTCTGGGTCAGTTTTCAGGAATACCTTTTCCCCCATTTCTTTTTCTCATAAACTCTGTAGTTAACATTTTCTCCCTCGGAAAACAGCTTTTGGTGGTACAAAGCGTTGCCTATTTCCATGCATTAAACGTACATTTTTATTCTATACCAGAACATCCTTTCTTTTCTGCTTTCTCCCTCATTCCGGCGGCAGTGACTTGCCATATGTTCCAAAGAAGATGGTGTTTTATTTTGGCTTCCCCTGGCTGGCCCAGAGCTGAGGAGGATATATTTTAAGCCCCACACTTAAAAATAAAAGGCTTGGCAAGGCTTCTGATGAACTAAAAACATCAAGATATACTTGTAACTTGGGCCCTGATTAGTTTAGATTTCGTAAGATTTCAAAACCAGTGCTTAGAAGAAAGAACGAAAGGCTAGCGGGTGCCAGCGTGGAGGGATTGGTCCTGCTCCTGGGGGGCAGGGCTGGTGTCCTGGGACAGAGCGTGGCCCTCAGCCACTTGGTGCCCTTGCCAAGGGGGTCCAGGCGCCGTCAGGCCTCGACTGCCGAGGACAGTGCAGAGAAGCTTGCCCCTTCGATGCATTTGCAAGCCGCTGGTTGCCTGTTTTAAGCTTTTTTTTTTTTTTTTTTTTTTTTAAGTAAGCTCCAGGTCCAGCACAGAGCCCAACTGGGGCTCGAACTCAAGACCCCAAGATCAAGACCTGAGCTGAGATCAGGAGTCGGACGCTTAGCCGACTGAGCCACCCAGGAGTCCCAGCTGGTTGCCTGTTTTAGACGTAAGACTGGCATGGCTGTCCCTGGTTATGTTCTGTCCCCGGTCTCCCCCCCAATTTGTCCCATCGGCTACATCCCCCTGGACTGGGGATCTAGCGGGTGGGGACAACAGAAGAGACATTTCAACCTCTTTGGGTAGGAAGAGCGGCTTCTTTGTGGAGCCCAAGAGCCCAGTTCTGGGCTGCCCATTCCACCCACAGTGGCCAAGGACGGCGGTTCATCGCCAGCATTCCGGTTTCATTCCCGGCCTGACTTCGGTGAATACTTGATTTGTAAGTGCCAAATCCCGTGTAAGCGATTTGAGAGGCTGCACGAGGCACACAGTACAGGTGGTTCACAGGGGACGAGTCTGTGCCCCTCCTGCACAGTGATGTTCCCGAGGGCCCGCCGCTCTCTCCCCAGCAGCCTACTCCCGCCGTGGGAGGCGGCCTTGACTTCTCACCCATCCAGAAGCCTACCTGGCTGTGTTGGCCCAGAGACGCACGAATTTCCAGGGCACCATGCAAAGAAGCAGCTCACGATGTTGGAGGAAGCGCCTGTCAGGAAGACACCGTGACCCCGCGGGGGGAGCTCTGTCTTCCCTGGTCTTAGGAACGCATTTCTGTTAAGAATAGGATGCGGTGTTACACCCCTGCGTCGGGGTGCCGCGCATCTGGGGCCGGGGCAGTGAGAGGAGCCGTCAGAGGCGGCTGGGGCTCTGGCACCTCGCGTTAGGGAGAAGGAGGGGGTCCTCAGACAGCAGAGCAGACAAGGAAGAACCCCCGAGGCCGCGGTGCCCTCGCGGCGCTGTCCGGCTATCACAGAACTCGACCAGTACTCGACATTTGCAGCAAGTGGGCTGGGAACGCCGGCCTCTTCTGCAAGTTTCACCACGAGGAAGCACGTGACGAGCGCACGCGCCGGCCGGGTCTCAGCTGCACGTTCTCCGGGGTTTCGGGGAGACGGGCTGAAGTGCACACTGACTTCTGACGGGTCGAGGGAACATCCTCAAGTAAAGAAACGTGCAGGAGACGACTGACCGTTTTGTGGGTTCTCCGGACTTGTGGGGAAAACACGGGCAGCGATTTTTGCCAACCGAGGACTGGATGCCATCAACCCACACTCGCTTTTTGGGTGGGCGATCTTGCCTGCTGTCACTCGTCAGTGGTGTCGCTCGCTCCCGCCTGCAGGTCCCGGTTAGACTTAGGTCAACGTCACGGGGAAGTGCAGTGGCTTTTAGCGTGTCGACGCACTTGGCCACCGCGAAGGCCAATCACTAAGTGGGGACACTTAACTCCTGCCCAGTGGGGGGGAGCTCCTATGGGGCCACAGGGACAAGCTCAGGCCCCTCCCTGGGGACCCAGGGCCAGGTGGGGATCCAGCTAGGGATCCCCACTTGTGGTCACAAGGTGTCAAATTTGCAAAAGTGAGACATCTGAATACAATAGCTTCAGACCACAGCCTCTTTCCACCCCAGCTCGTCTCTCACAGGCGCTGGAGTGGCTGGGAGCAGGTCAGGACCCGCCCCAGGGGTACGCTTAGTTTGGGTTTGGTGGGATGTAGTTGGGGGTTCACAGTGACTCCCCTGGTCGGTGCTGTCTGGTGTGGACCGGCTTCTGGGCACACTCCTGCTTTCCACCGAGCGGAATCGCCAGGCACTCTGATGTGCAGGTGACGACAGAGGGGATCCCGTGGTATGGACACCACGAGATTGCGGACATTGCTGTGCTGATGTCACGTGGCCAGGAACGCGTGGCCTAGCTGTGAACGTGCGGTGTGGCCACAAACACGTGACGCGGCCAGGTCCGGAGGGGTTTGGCACTGAGTAGCTGCGGGTGATGGCGGGTTTTGAAGTGCATGGAACAGAAGCTACTCGGGGGGAAATCCTTTCTTTCTTTTATTTATTTTGAGACAGCGACAGGGAGAGCGAGCTGGGAAGAGGCAGAGAGAGAGAGAAAGAGAGAGAGAGGATCCACTTGGGATTCTCTGCTGTCAGCGCAGATCCCGATGCGCGGCTCGATCCCACGAGCTGGGAGATCGTGACCTGTGCTGAGACCGGAGTCGGACGCTTAACCAACTGAGCCACCTGGTGCCCTAGAAAATCCTTTCAATCAGGAAAACTCCCATCAGAGGATTCAGTTTCCATCCGTAACGGGACAGATGGAATTCTGTCGAGAGCGTCCTCCTCGTGTAGCAGAAGCAGCTAAACATGGGCCTTACTTTCCCCTTTTTGATAGGAGCATGTGAAATAAAGTTTATCAGCATTCACTACAAACAGCAGAGACATCTGTGTGTGGTCACACGTCTATGCATCCAAACCACCAAAAAACCAAATTTCAACCAACTGCGCAGGAGGAAAGATGGCATTATCTTCATAGCCAGCAAAATAGTGCTATGAAATTGTCATAAGAAGCAATCAAAAGTAGCAGCCCAATGTTATTTTTTTATTAGCTGCCTGACACATAGAGGCGTGTCAAGTGGTTAATTAAAATATGTTATCTTTCTGGATTTTGTCAGGTTTATAGTATCCACCAACTTTTAAAATTTGTAAGCAATTTTTTTCATTCTCTATAATATCCACTTTCACGTTTGATTTTGAATTCTTTTAAAAAAAAGTCTTAATGTTTATTTTTGAGAGAGAGAGAGAGAGTGTGTGTGTGCGTGTGTGTGTGTGTGTGTGTGTGAGAGTGGGGGAGGGGCAGAAAGAGGGGGACACAGAATCCGAAGCAGGCTCCAGGCTCCGAGCCATCAGCCCGGAGCCCGACGCGGGGCTGGAACTCATGAACTGTGAGATCACGACCTGAGCCAAAGTCAAACGCTTTAACTGAGCCACCCAGGTGCCCCTTGATTTTGAATTAAGTCTACATTATTTTTATGAAAAGAGCTTGCCAAATTTCATAGCTTCAGGCCCCACGAAACCTGAATCCGTCCTCAAAAATTGGTTTATACTTTCTTTCCTTTTTTTTTTTTTTCCGTTAATTTTCATTGAACCCCTTCTAGACTTAAATAATATTCATTCATGGATTTAGGAACTGAAAAAAAAAATAGTTTCACTACACTTCACTAAGAAATTCATGTCCAGGGGCCCCTGGGTGGCTCAAAGTGTCCGACTTCAGCTCAGGTCACAATCTCTCGGTTTGTGAGTTCAAGCCCTGCGTCGGGCTCTGTGCTGACAACTCAGAGCCTGGAGCCTACTTTGCATTCTGTGTCTCCCTCTCTCTGTGTGCCCCTTCCCTGCTCACACTCTGTCTCTCAGAAATAAGCATTTAAAAAACTTAGAAATGCATGTCCAATAAAATTTACTTTTTAAGTTTAGAAGCGTTCATTAAGGGGTGCCTAGATGCCTCAGATGGTTAAGTGTGGGACTCCTGATTTTGGCTGAGGTCATGATCTCACAGGTTTGTGAGATCAAGCCCCAAATTGGGCTCTATGCTCACAGCGTGGAACCTTCTTCGGATTCTTGCTCTCCCTCTCTCTGCCCTTCTCCTACTCATGCTCTCTGTCTAAATAAACTTTAAAACTTTTTGATTTTTTTTTTAACGTTTATTTTTGACAGAGAGAGCATGAGCGGGGGAGGGACCCTCAAGCTGGGGTTAGGGTCCTATTAAGAGACTCCAGAGAACTCGCTCGCCCCCTCTCTGCAATGTGAGGACACAGCGAGAAGGTGGCCATCAGCAAGCCAGGAAGAACCTTACCCGCTGCATCAGCCAGTACCTTGATCTTGGACGTCCGCCTCCAGAACCGAGAGATGGACACTTCTGTTGTTTAAGGCCCCCCAGCTGTGGTGTTTTGTTATGGTGGCTGAGCTGCCTAACACAGAGCCCAAGCCCTATCCTCGCTACGCGTCCCCTCTCAAACCGTGACCTCCAGCAATGTCCTTGTCCGGGCCTTTGCATGGACCCACCCACCCTGACACCTCGAAGACCACGCCGAGGGTCTCCCCACCATTGCCCTGTGCACCTGGGGACTTCCTGGTCACCTGGCAATATCTGGGTTAAACATCTTGCCCCACGGAGCTCTCTCTGGTCAACACCCAGCCCCAAACAGCCCCTCTGCTACCAGACTTGGCACATCACCTTGCCAGGCCTTCCACGTGCCTCGTTCCCAAGGCTGGAAACTTGGGAGAGGTCGTCCGTCCCTACCGTCTCTGACCCCACGGCCCAGATGCAGGCCTGGCATATGGTGGGCATCTAGACCCGTGTTGATTATAGGCCCGCGAGAGTGACATTGCTCTGAAAGGAACACCATTTTAACTGTTAACTTTTATACCCTAGTCTTTGTTTCAACTCCTTGCTGGAATAAAGGTAGGAGAGGAGGGCGGGAGGAGGTAGAACCAAGGGTGGTGAGCACCTGAAACAGAGACAGAGAGTGTGCGAGCAGCAGGGAGAGGGACAGAGGCAGAGAGAGAGGGAATCTTGAGCAAATTCCACACTCAGTGCAGATCTGGACACAGGGCTCGGTCCCATGACCACGGATCATGATCCGAGCCAGAATCAAAGAGTTGGACACTCAACTCACTGAGCCACCCAGGTGCCCCTAGTCAGCCTTTTTATTTTTTTTTTCAATTTTTTTTTTTAACGTTTATTTATTTTTGAGATAGAGACAGAGCATGAACGGGGGGAGGGTCAGAGAGAGAGGGCGACACAGAATCTGAAACAGGCTCCAGGCTCTGAGCTGTCAGCACAGAGCCCGACGCGGGGCTCGAACCCACGGACCGTGAGATCATGACCTGAGCCGAAGTTGGACGCTTAACCGACTGAGCCACCCAGGCACCCCATCAGCCTTTTTATTAAATGACCTATGGCAACCCCTTCAATCTGGGGCCCCTCAGGAAACCCTGCTCTCTACCATTGCATAAGGCCCACAGCCAAGAATAGGTTAAACATTTTTTCTTTTTTTTTTTTAATTTTTTTTTTTTTTTTAGCGTTTTTATTTATTTTTGAGACAGAGAGAGACAGAGCATGAACGGGGGAGGGTCAGAGAGAGAGGGAGACACAGAATCGGAAGCAGGCTCCAGGCTCTGAGCCATCAGCCCAGAGCCCGACGCGGGGCTCGAACTCACAGACCGCAAGATCGTGACCTGAGCTGAAGTCGGACGCTTAACCGACTGAGCCACCCAGGTACCCCTAAACATTTTTTCTTAATGTCTATTTATTTTTGAGAGACAGAGCATGAGTGGGGGAGGGGCAGAGACAGAGGGAGACCCAGACTCCAAACCAGGCTCCCGGCTCCGAGCTGTCAGCACAGAGCCCGACGTGGGGCTCGAACCCACAAACCACGGGATCGTGACCTGAGCCGAAGTCACACGCTTAACTGACTGAGCCACCCAGGGACCCCCGGGTTTAACATTTTTTAAAGGGATGTAAAAGACAGAAAAAGACTGTTCAACGCTGCATGTGGCAAACCCTGAAATATTTCCTATCTGGCCCTTCGCAGGGAGTGTGTTAATGCTGCTTTAACGGAAGAAATGGCTTTGTACTGTTTATGTGTCACACTTCATCCCCTAGGGCACAGGAAGTTCTGTGGTGCTGGTGAACTCATTTTATAAACCTTCCATTGCTTCCTACGTGCAAGGTATGGGACGCTCCCAGAAGGCACTGGGTGCGAGTCCTCCGACTGTTAAAACTCAAAGCACATACTTGGAGGAAGAATCAGAAAGGCCACACCGTAATTTGCTGGGTTTCAGTTATTAACCAGCTGCCAGTAAACATTAGGACAAGAATTCATAATAAGGACTGGACTTCTGCTTTGTGTATAATGCCCTCCAGTCTGAGGGTGTTTATTTGTTAACAGGTGTAAGAGAACAAATGTCTAGAAAGATGCCAGGGTTCAGGTGACAGGGAAAATACAAAAGGAAATGGGATAATTGCTTTAACTTGAACCTATTAAACTGGTTTAAAAACCTCGTGGAAACAGAAGCAATACCAATGTTTGTGAATCACGTGCGACTCATCAGACTGGTTTCTGGAAATCCATCTTAAGGAAACAATACAACACACGGCAGGAGTTACAGCCACCCAGATGTTTCTGGCAGCGCTAGGAGAGAGCATGGGGACGAGCTCGGGTCCCAAACCACACTCGGTGGGGAACGGCCCCCATCGGCTCCGAGGGCTTTGGGGGTCAGAGAGAGAGGATAATTTAACAGGGCTGGTTCCCAGGGAAAAACTTCATGCAGACGAAAATTTCTTCATCCAGATCGTTCCGTCAGGAGAATCCCCAGCCCCGGCGGCACGTGCGGTCTGGGAAACGCACCGTGGTTGTGCCCCCCCCCCCCCCCGCACAGGTTCTGCGGACCACGGTTTGCAAAGCCAGGTATCACATGGGCACAGCCGGCAGGAGAGAGAACTGTCTGAATGTCGTGGGGCGATCTCTCTGAAGCCACCACCACCGGGAGGTGTGTGACACATCAGTGACGGCGGGGCTGGCACCGTGGCCCTAGGGGTTTTCCATTTTCTCCCTTTAGGTAATGTGGCTTTGGTACTTTTCTGATAAAACAATGCGATCAGGAGAAGCTCGCGGAGTCGCCAAGCGTCTCCCTCGGCGGTAATAGACTCGGCGGCGGATGACAATACTAGGGTGACAGACACGTGGAACAGAATTCCATGCACCACACTGTGTGCTGCAGACTCGAGGCCAGGGACCAGAATGCAAATGAAGGGAGGTGATGCCCTGGGGTCCGGGCACAGGAACAAGGGCCATGTGAGAACAGAGCAAACCACGGCTGTGACACCAGCGGGTAGACAGACTTCTGCCCTGACAAACGGACGCATCTCCCACCTCCGCTCTCGTGGTCGGCGTAACCTCACCTCCACCGGTCTCCAAGCAGACAGTTCACCTCGTCCCCGCAGGGTGCGAGTGCAAACACACAGCCTGACACACCCCGCTTATGCCCCGGGGGCGTAAGCTACGTTATCCTGAGCCCTGGCCGACCCAGAAACCCTTCGTAGCAGAGGAGTCCGGAGTCCGCCGCGGCCATCCGGGGGCGGAGCTGCTGATGGGCCCCGCAAAACTTCAACCCCCCCCCCCAATCCCGCCTGAGTTTACACCAAACACCGAATTCCGGTGAACGAAAAGGATTCCATTCCTTCTCTAAGGATCAAGTGCTAGAACCTAACGTTTGAGTCTCTTTGCAGTACAGGAGATAAAATCAGTGAAACCCTATCTTCTATGATCAGAAGCTAGGTCTACCAAATCAGAAGTCCTCAGCACACGTACGGGCACCTGGCTGGAAAGCAGACGGACGTTAAACTGACCAGGGACTCGGCACAGCAGACACACGCTGATGGAAAGCCCCTACGGCTCTCTAATGCCACGGTCTGTGCGGCGGACCCCAGCTTTATAATGAGAGGAAAACCCCTTGTGCACAGACGTTTCTGATGCCCGTCGAACCAATGGTCAGAGAGCAGGGTCGCTAGCTCAGCGTTCACCGTACGAGGGACACCGATCACACATGAGGCCTCACGACCGGGGCGGATTTTATTTCTGTAGCCCAGACAACGGGAAGTTACTCTCTGAAGGGGGCGCTCAGTGGCGAGGGGACTCCCGTCCTGACGAGGGCTGGGGCATCCTGAACTTGGACAGGTCCAGGTTGAGGTCTAAGAAGGTGTACGGGGTATAGTCGTGGTGCTGCAGGTTCTTGTAGGTGGCGCTGTCCAGTGGCTCGGAGGTGCTGGCGGCGTGAGCGGACTCTGTGGGGGGAAACGCAAGGCCCGTGAGAACGTGGGACAGGCGGCGTTCCCGCGGGGCTCAGCTCTCAGACACCGCGCGCCCCGCATCCTGAGATAAACTGTCTAACTAGGGAAGCCGGTGAAAGCTACAGGATCCTCAGACGCGAAATAAAGGAATTAGCAGAAGACGTACTCTAAACCTCGCAGCCGCCGCGGTGGGAGCCGCTGGTTCTTACGAGGCGTCTGAACAGCCTACTCTGTCCGCTCCCCGGCCCGTGCTGTGCAGAGCTGTGAAAACGCCTACGACAAGGATGCAGGGACTTTCAGGACTTGAGGGAGCAAGAGAGACAAGCAGATCTACAGGAGTAGGAATGAACTATTTGCAGAAAAAAATTTTCAAAAGCAGAAGCCAGGTGAGCCCTCTAAGTCTCTGGGTACACGAAACTAGACTCTGTCTGAACAACGTAACAAAGTTAAGGGGAACTGGAAGGGAGATGCAAAGTTTTCAACTTCTTTTGAAAAAGCTGCTGGCATACTTTCGATTCAGGCTAAAACGTACAAGCTAAGTTGTATTTCTTCACGTGGAAAAAGGACATTCGGTGATCTAAAACTCAAAGTGCACAGCTGAAGCAAAAGAAAGCAGCTCTCCTGCCCTGGGACGTCCGCACAAGGGCACACGGCGCAGCCTGCCGGGAGGCCCCTGCACGGCTACCCAGGCTGCACAGGAAATCACCTAAGCACGCTCTCCACCATTTGAATTCACACCCAAAGCTCTGTTTGTCACGTCTTCGGCTGTGTTACACCAAAACGAGGACTTCTGCAGAGCTGACACCTTCCCGATCTCGAGCAGAGACTCCCCATGTGGTGCAGGCACATTGGCGGATACAGGGAAGGTGTTAGCTGGAGGGAAACGTGGGTGCAGGAACCTCGGGGCAGGAACCCGAGCAGAGGACTGCTCAGCGACACCACACCGGGGCTGTGCTCCTGGGCGGCCTCCTTACCCCCCAAAGGGCAAAGGGAGTACGAGAAAAACAACAATGGTTTGCTGTCATCATCCTAAGTTTTGGTTTTCGTCTCCAATTTGCAGCATCAGGAACTGCATTCTCCAAGTCTGGACAAGGCTGGCACTTTGTGTATTAACGAAAGAGGGAGAGAACGGAAGGAAGAAAACACACAAATTCTGTCAACGGAACGCAACCAATAACGGTTAGCACATAATGGACATCAGGCAAAGGCGGAGGCTTCAGGAAGACTAAGGAGCAAATAAGGGGCCAGGTTTGTTAGCAACGCAGCATTTTACAGACACTCTGCGGGGCTCGGCTCTGAACCCGGGGACGGCCCTGCCAGCTTCGCCACGACCTGCCTACAGCATGTGCCGTCATAAAGTTCGATGCACAAGTCAGGAGCATAATAGGAATAAAACCCTAAAAATCTGTGATAGCAAACAGCCCTTCATAAAAATTCAATATGGAAAAACAAAGCAGCCCATTGTGTTTTTGGGTAAATCAGAGAAGGAAACGTCACCCAGCGGAAAGAAGACTAAAGCCGCCCCTGGCTGCCCCTGTGTCACTTACTGCGGGACTTCCCAAAATGGGGACTTCCCCTCCGGTCTAAGAAACCTAAAAGCAACACCCCTCGTATCCCCCCAAACCCCACGCCAGAGGTAAGCACGGCTCTTCGCTGTGGGAGGGAATCAGGACCCCCTTTCCGCTGACCAGAGGCCCTGAAAGTTCATGGACACCTTCCAAAGCGAAGGGGGCCGTGAAACCACTAGAGTTGAAACATCACCCTGGCCGTGGGACAGCCAGGAGGGCCAAGCGCACGCTGTTTCACCACAAAATAAACAGGAAATGCCCCAGGGATGCCGCGCACAAGGCGTGGGTCCCTCAGGAGCCCGGCACAGTCCTCTGCCCGCCGGAGGCCGCGCTGCAGGTGCCTGACTACCTGGACCCCTCCTCGGGGCGCACAGGCCTCCGAAGGCCCACCACCCGCCCGAGAAAGCAGGGCTCTCGAGGGCGCAAGTGAAGGTATACCCTGGGTGCCGTCCGGCCCTCCTGGAGGGGCAGGGTCTTCCGCCATCCCGGCCCCACCCTCAGGCTCTGGGCCCGTGGCCTTGTCCTGGAAATCGCCTTCGCTAGGAGCAGGAACCAGCTTCAAACTTCGGACTGGCGCCTGACCTTCCAGAGTCTCTCCCGCGGCCTTCAGGGTTCCCTCTGTCACCTGCGCCCCCAAATTTACTTTGCTGAACAGGGGGAAAGCCACCTCCCCACCACGCTCCGCTGCGTGTTGGCCCCGGTGTCTCTCGCTGGCCTCAGGAGCTGCTGGCGGCGGTCTTGCTGTTCCGGTTCTTTCCCTCCACTGAATGGGCGCTGGGCCGCCGGCCGGCTGTGTAGACAATCCTGACTCTGTATGAGCAGGCAGGACTTCTTCGACTTTGGGCAGCTTTTGGCCTTCTCTATCGGTTTCACTTGATCTAACAATTTTCTGGAGTTGCTTTTCCTTGACGTTTTGTGTCATAAACTCTTTATCTGCTTGTGACTTGGGTGTTGTGCTTTTGCGTTTTGTGTCTTTTCTGTCCTCTGGCGGCTTGATGGTGCCCCCTTTCTTCTTGGCCGGACGGGGCCTCTCGGGAGGGGGGACATCTGGCTGCGAGCGGGGCTTCTCTTTGGCGGCTACTGCAATTCTGGGGGCTCCATCTTCGAGGGGGCGGGACGCCTGTGGTCCGGGAGGCCCTCCTCTGCCCCTGCTCGTCCCCTGGGGGTCAGCTGTGGAGCTCTCCCCCTCCCCCTCGGAGTCGGAATCGGAGGAGCTGGACGAAGAGGACGATGAAGATGAATCATCTCCCCTGCTCTCCCTAAGAGCTTTTGCATCCGTGCCCTGCTTCCTGAGTGGAGACGGAACTTTCTGAGGCGTCTCTACGACAGTCTTTCGCGACCGGAACTCTGGAGCCCCTTCGGCTGTGAATAGCATGCTGCCTTCGGGGCCGGGGCCAGCTACCAGCCCGCCCGGACTCACAACTGACGGGTGAGCACGGGGTGAAGACAAGTTTTTAGACAATTCAGCTGCTGTTGGGGTGGCTACGAGTTGGCCCCTCTCCTTTGGTTCCACTACATCTAGGAAATGGCATAAAGAGGAACGTTATTCTCAATATTTTGTACAACAATCCAAATTCATAAGTCACAGACGGCTCGTTAAATAACAACTTGCTATTGTAATATCTTCAATGTAATCATCCTAAGGAATGTTCCATGGGAACTCACTCTTAGGTCAAAGTCAAGCCGCCTGAGGGAGAACAGTAAGAAATGTAGGTCATTCATTCCTTTGCAGCTGAAAAATTAACAAGCAGCTGTTTTTACCAACAGGAGTAACAAACTTGTCTCCACTTCTCACAATGCCAAATTCTTTGATGCTCATTTTTATTTTTTTTTTTTAAATTTTTTTTTTTTTTTTTTTTTTCAACGTTTATTTATTTTTGGGACAGAGAGAGACAGAGCATGAATGGGGGAGGGGCAGAGAGAGAGGGAGACACAGAATCGGAAACAGGCTCCAGGCTCTGAGCCATCAGCCCAGAGCCTGACGCGGGGCTCGAACTCACGGACCGCGAGATCGTGACCTGGCTGAAGTCGGACGCTTAACCGACTGCGCCACCCAGGCGCCCCTGATGCTCATTTTTAAACGACTACTTCATCCAAAGTTCAAATCGTTAAACCACAAAGATATTTTCCAATGACTACTGCAAGCTTTACAAATGTGTACTTTCTTAAATCTTTAAGAAAACTGATGCCTCTCGAATATTAAAAAAAGTTATCCACGCTGGATGAACCTGAACTTTCTGAAAACCCAGAAAGCACAACTAGAGACAAGAACCTGGTTTGGGTTTGGGTCCGCACACACACGTGTTTAAGTGTTGCAGGGTACCGGAAAGAGGACAATGTCGTTCAAATCAAGGTGCCCTAAGGAGGAGAAAAGCCCTTCAAAATCAGAAGTCATTCGGGGATCTCCTCGGCCAAAGGAAAGTATTACACGACCCAAAGAATCTAAAGTAAATTGATAAACGAGATATATATACATGAACAACAGGTTTTAAGCTGTAAAAAAAAGGAAAAGGGCTAATATAAAACCTTTATATTTCATAGCATCAATTATTAAAAAAATAACACTGCACAGTAAGTTGATTAGAACTAACTTCATTCAGTTTTCCCAGGTGGTAAACCCTTTCTAACCCTGCAGATTTAAAGAAAAATATAAGACAAGCTTTTATAAATTAAAACTACTTTCCAAATCTAAAGCCGAAATGACACACATTACAGACGAGCAAATTCTAAATGCAGAGACTTCACTTTCAAGTCTAGGGGGTCTGTCTACTTTATACTGAAAAGATCTGAATCCTGCTTCTCTCAAGTGGGAAAAAAAAGTATTCCTAAGATCACCATCTTACCAGTATCCAAAAAGGGTTCTAATTGTTTTCTGAGCTCAGGGACCTACCCATGATAGATTGACAGAAAATGACCCAAGAAACCCGAGGAAACACCAAAAATCAGAAATGGGCCGGAGAGGAAACCGGGCGGTGCGAAAGGGCTTGACTGGGCAGCCAGAGCAGAGGGGACTGTTTACATCCGTCACCTCCACCCCCTCCACCCCCTCCGTCAGCACCTTCACCCCTACCTCCCCCATGCCACGTCGGAAGCTGTGGCTACGTGCCAGCCCAGAATCTGCACTCCGCATGCTAGGCGGGTGCTGACCTAACTTCAGGACTCTCACAGAGCTCCAGGGTCACGAGAAACCTCAAAATGAGGCAAAGGAATGTATACACACTTGAACGCTCTGTTCTCTGTCTCTGTAAACCATACCTGAATCAGCTCAGCGGGTCCTAGCAGGCCCCGCACGCCGCTGTGCCCGCTCACCGGTACCATACACCCACGTTTACGTTGGGCATGAATGCTCCAAGTATGAAAACTTAACTAAAAACAAGGTGTATCTTACATGGGCTGTTTTGAATAGAAAAAATTACAATTCCCGAATCTTCCAAAGTATGTGGTGGAGATTTAAAAACTGCAAATAAGTCATCGGAACTACGTTACAGGCTGAGTTATCACCCACTGACAATAGAAAGAAAACTTCATATGGGACTAACATTTAAAAATTCTCTTTGAAGAGGAAATTCCTATTATACGACATAAGAGCATTTTCATTATTCATGCTAAGTTACTGGGAGAATTCCAGGGAAAGGCCACTGGACCAAAACAAAAATGCATTTTCCTTTAATTGAGAGTCAATTTCTGGCCCAGTGCAGCACGGGCCCAGCAACCGCCCCCCGACCCCCGAAGGAAACTGCCACAATGGCTGGGAACCGCCACCGGTAGGTAGCTGCTGTTGCAGGGCGCAGGGTGCAGACCGAGTGTGGCCCCGCCGTGAGGTGCAGAATGACGTCACCTGGGAAACAGCACTATCACCTAGAGGAACGAGGGCTCGCACGTTGACCTCGCCTGCTGGTTTTCACAAAGTCGCACATTTTTGGCCAGAGCAGGACGCCCACATACTGTTTTAGTTTGATACTGACCTCCCTCGAGAAACAAATCTATGAAAACACGAAACCACCTAGGGAAGGCTGGCCACACAGGCACATCTCACAGCACAAGACGGCGACCTCCGGGGCTGTGTCTACTCTGCCGGAGAACGGATAAATGACCATGGCCTGTGCACGGTAAAGGCGCACAAACACTGGTAACCGTGCAGACGGAGAGGCTGTACTGCGTCTCCACCTCCTCTCCAACCGAGCTTAGCTGTATTTCCCAGGTCTCTTTTCTGCTGGGGCGAAAAGTGAGGCCATGACCTACACGTTTTTGGTGGTCTCCCTAACACAGGCACAAATGACAATGGTGTTTGAAATGGATTAGCCACCTTAGTATTCTTCCAGATCTTGGGGCACCTGGGTGGCTCAGTCGGCTGGGCGTCTGACTGTGGCTCAGGTCATGATCTCATGGTTTGTGGGTTCGAGCCCCATGTCAGGCTCTGTGCTGACAGCTGAGCCGAGATCCTGCTTCAGATTCTGTGTCTCCCTCTCTTTCTACCCTTCCCCTGCTCACACTCCGTCTCTCTCTCTCTCTCTCAAAAATAAACATTTAAAAAATTAAAAAAAAAAAAAAAAAAATTCTGGGGCGCCTGGGTGGCTCAGTCGGTTAAGTGTCTGACTTCGACTCAGGTCACGATCTTGCAGTTTTTGAGTTCAAGCCCCGCGTCGGGCTCTGTGCTGACAGCTCAGAGCCTGCTTCCGATTCTGTGTCTCCCTCTCTCTGCCCCTTCTCTGTTCACGCTCTGTCTCTCAATAATAAATAAACGTTAAAAAAAAAAAAAAAAAAAAAAGTTAAAAAAAATTCTTCCAGATCTCGTCACTGGGTCACAAAACCAATCTCGGGAACAAAGCACATTTCGACACAACAGGAAGGAGCACAGTTACTCAAATTTTATGTGAACTAAAACTCTTTTACGTGTATAGGACTATAGAGTTGCTTGTCTGCTTGCTTGTCTGAGGACTGAGATTTTCTCAGAGGCAAGACAGCACGGAGAAGAAAAGTACAGATGGTGGGGCCTTCCTGCCCGGGTTTACATCTGGCTCCACTCCTAACACACGTGTGGCCTTGGGCAGCTCACAGGCCTCTTCCCTCCTCCGCTCTCTCATCTAAGGCAGGGAGACGAGTACCGCCTGCTCACGGGTTGTGAGGACCAGACGGGACAACGTATGCCAGGCTCTGCTGCTTAGAAGTAAACACAACAGGGGCGCCTGGGTGGCGCAGTCGGTTAAGCGTCTGACTTCAGCCAGGTCACGATCTCGCGGTCAGTGAGTTCGAGCCCCGTGTCGGGCTCTGGGCTGATGGCTCAGAGCCTGGAGCCTGTTTCCGATTCTGTGTCTCCCTCTCTCTCTGCCCCTCCCCTGTTCATGCTCTGTCTCTCTCTGTCCCCAAAAAATAAATAAACGTTGAAAAAAAAATTTTTTAAGTAAACACAACAAATCCCTATTTCCAGAGATTCCTCACCTTTCAGACTGAAATGAGGACTTGAAATGAATAATTAACTGTGGCCTCTGGACAGACCCTTGAAAAGGCGGCACAGGAGTCTTCAGTCGATGACTTAGTACTGAATGTTACTGTAGTGACTGGACTGAGCGGACCGTCTGGAGGGGCACCTGCGAGGGGACCCTGGTCCCTGACATGGACGTCGGTGGCTCTCCTCAGGAAGGAAGCAAACACTACAAGAAGCTGGAGTCCCAGAAGGAATAGGGCAGAACGTCGTCTGGAACCCCGGGGTCCTGCCTCTGAGGCAGGCACTTTGCCTAGAGATGGGACCCCAAGGGTGAGCGCACAGGGCCAGATCTGCATGCAGGAAACTTCCGTTAAAGCTCCCAAAGCCAGTGAGAGCAGACAGGGCTTTACCCTGGGGCGTTAATGGGGCCACCAGCAGGCAGAAAGCATTTCCGCATTTTTCGCTTGACCAGTCTTACGAGCGCTGACATCTCGGGCAAACACTGAGGCCTGTACATGTCGGTTTAGAAATTCCTTTTCTTCATACAGAGATTATAAGTACTTTTAGATTATACACAGATCTCACGCGCATTAAAGACAGCGTAGTTCGCAGTACTGTCTTCCCACCTGAAAGCACTCTACACTCAGTCGACACCGCACACATATATCCCCCTCACAGGGGCCTAGCATGGCCTGCGCGCTGACCCCACTCAGGCGGGGAGGAACCTCATCCAGACTGATGACCAAACTACACAGGCCCAGGGCCAACTCCTAGGTCAATGTTCCCTGCTCATAACTGCGCCTAAAACTGTTATATAAACAAGCACCCTATTCTACTCACACATAGAAGCATGTTTAAAAAAGGATCTTTGGGGGCGCCTGGGTGGCTCAGTCGCTAAAGCGTCCGACTTCAGCTCAGGTCATGATCTCACGGTCCGTGGGTTCAAGCCCTACATCGGGCTCTGTGCTGACAGCTCAGAGCCTGGAGGCTGCTTCGGATGCTGTGTCTCCCTCTCTCTGTGCCCCCCGCCTCCCCTGCTCAAGCTCTGTCTCTCTCAAAAATATATAAACACTGGGGCGCCTGGGTGGCTCAGTCGCTAAAACGTCCGACTTCAGCTCCGGTCATGATCTCACAGTTCATGGGTTCAAGCCCCGCATCAGGCTTTGTGCTGACAGCTCGGAGCCTGCACTCTGCTTCGGATTCTATGTCTCCCTCTCTCTGTTCCTCCCCCACTCACACTGTCTCTCTCTCTCTCTCAAAAATAAAGATTAAAAAAATTAAAAAAATATATATATATAAACACTAAAAAAAGGGGGGGGATCTGACTCTGCCACAATATTTTAAAATCCATTAAGTCAGCTTCAAAAACCTATGATGTAGGATTGCAGAAACAAGACTAAGAATCACCAAAGGCATCAATAACATTAGTAATGAGATTCACTAATCATCAGTAAACACTGAAAGAATGTCAAAAATGTGCTATGTGTAATGCAGAATTTAACTGACATTCTGGCTGTTCGCATTAGTTTTTTAAATTATATTTATTTTTTGAGAAAGCGTGTGTGAGAGAGAGAGTGCGCGCTGGGGAGGGTAAAGAGAAAGGGAGAGAGGAATCCCAGGAGAGAGGAATCCCAGGAGAGAGGAACCCCAGGAGAGAGGAATCCCAAGCGGGCTCCATTTCATCAGCGCAGAGCCCAACGTGGGGCTCAAACTCACGAATTGCGAGATCACGACCTGAGCTGAAACCAAGAGTGAGATACTTGACCAACTAAGAGAGAGAGACAGAGAGAGAGAGAGAGAGAGAGAGAGAGAGAGAGAGAATCTGAAGCGGGCTCCAGGCTCCGAGCTGTCAGCACAGAGCCCGACATGGGGCTCGAATTCATGAACCGTGAGATCACGACCTGAGCCTGAGACAGAATCTGAAGCGGGCTCCAGGCTCCGAGCTGTCAGCACAGAGCCCGACATGGGGCTCGAATTCATGAACCGTGAGATCACGACCTGAGCCAAAGTCAGACGCTTAACCAACTGAGCCACCCAGGAGCCCCAAGATTTTATTTTTAAATCAACTCTACACCCAACGCGGGACTTGAACTCACAATCTTGAGATAGAGTCCCAGGTTCTGCTGACTGAGCCAGCCAGGCGCTCCCTATGGTCAGTCATTAATAACGAGCAGGGAGTAAAAAGTAAAATGCCCACAAGTATTTAAAATAGTGTCACACATTGTATTTTCCTTCCGTGAGGATATGCTACATCGGTATTCAGGAAGGAGAAAAAAAAAAAGTAAAATCCAGCAATAAAAGTCAAAATGACTCTGGACAAAGCCGGACAGAGATCAGACATCGTGCTTCATCAAAGTGAGAGGTAATGGAAAACGGTTCCTGCTCTTAACTCCCTCCCCACGGTCATGAAAGGAGGCCCGCAGTCCTGGACGGTGGCCCACGAAGCCTGGGAAGCCAATCTGTGTTTCTGAGACACTGAGAAGCGTCACAACTGGGGGGAGAGAAAAGCAAGGTGGGGCTCAGGGCTGCCACGGGAGCACAGCATCTGTATCAGGGCCATCCAAATGTCCCCTTGCCACACATCAGAGCACAGCACTTAGAAAACACAGACAGAACTGGTTCAGGGCTAAATGCTGAGTCAAGGGCTGTTGCATTAGTGATGTGTTTGGTCTAAAATCTGCCACAGATCCGATGTTGGATTATAATCTGGGCACGGCTGGAGA
This sequence comes from Leopardus geoffroyi, assembly GCF_018350155.1. Lineage (NCBI taxonomy): Eukaryota > Metazoa > Chordata > Mammalia > Carnivora > Felidae > Leopardus > Leopardus geoffroyi. The sequence goes on from NC_059333.1 coordinate 3,289,375, forward strand.
TGAAGAATCGAATTATGTGGTTAGTAAAACTCTTCACGCCTGGAAAGCGGACTGATTTGTTTACTTTGCATTATTCTCCCCTTGGGACTATCATTAAAATCTTACTTTTTGGTGGACTTTGCTTCTTGGGATTTGGTGGCAGTCCCTTTTCGCTCTTCCCTGATTCCGCAGAGAGAGACACTGAGGGAGCAAGTCCTCGAAACACTCGTGCGTCTAGGAGCATAGTCTGACAGAAGGATGAACAAATATGGACATTTTAGAGTCATGCCATTTGGAAGCTATTACGACCTATAAATGTTATATATCATTACGTGCATTACATGTACTATATAATGTGTTATAGCATTCGTGTTATATTTCTAACGGTTATTACAGTTTTCATGACATATGGAAATTTTGGAAAATACAAAAAAAAAGTTGCAAGAAAGAAAACACGTGACAGTCACTATGAACTATGTAACTCCAAGAAAAGTCAAAAACAGTTTCTCCTGTGCATACTTTTTGTAGCCCCCAACTACTATTTAACCTACCAAATAATAAAGTGTTTTCCTATACTTAGAACACCAACTAGAAGAAATACTACCTGGGAGCCTGGGTGGCTCAGTCAGTTAAGCATCTGACTTCGGCTCAGGTCATGATCTCACGGTTTGTGAGTTCAAGCCCTGTCGGGCTCTGTGCTGACGGCTCAGAGCCTGGAGCCTGCTTCGGATTCTGTGTCTCCCTCTCTATCTGCCACTCCCCTGCTTGCTCTCTATCTCTCAGAAATACACAAGCATTAAAAAAAATTAAAAAATAAAAAGAAGAAATACTATCTGGCTGTTAGTAATGATGCAGGTGGATAACTGCTTCAAAACCACATACAATGTATCATAAGTGGCAAACCTAAACTGATAATTCACTCAACATGTATTTACTAACAGCTGCTATGTGTAGGCGCTTTCCTAGAAGCTGCATACAGAACAAAGGTGCCTCTCCTACATACACGAAGGTAAAAGTATATCTTTTTATGTTTATGACTATAAGTACGTGTGAAAGCTGAAAAAATTATTTGGAACCAGGTGTTTCAAGGCCTAAACGGTGGACTCTCGGAAACAGATCTCCCCCCATCTGTACGCTCTATCTCGCAATGAATAGGCAGTGCTTTTGTAAGAGACTTTTGCAAATTTAAACGCAGGGCAATGATCTTACATTTTTTTCTACACGTAAAAAGAAAGCCCTTCTGTCTTCCTCTCTTTTCCCAGACAGGATCATGTAAGCGGGCATCTTAGTGGCTGCCAAGTCAGTTACCGGATCACCCAGGTACCTCAGAGTCCCCTCCTCTCTCCTCCGGGCTACGTAAGAGGTCAAGACGCGGTCCTCAACGTCTCGGAGCGAGCGCGGCGGCGCAGGACACCTGGGAGCCCTCGCACCTGCCCGCGACCTTGGCACCGCACGCCGGGGGCTCCCCAGGAGATCGGGGTCAGTGTCCGTTCGCCGCGCCCCCCCCCACGGCCCGCGGCCACCTGCTCCGGCCCAGCGCCCTCTCTTCCACCCCGGAACCGCGTCATGGGCCCACCCGGACGGCTGGAGGTGCCCCTCGCCCCGGCCCTACGAGGGCTCCCGGCCGCCGGCCCGGCTCCCTGTACCTTCATTGCCCCCGACCGTCCTTGCCGCAGCAGAAGAGAGGCCGCCATGACTGTGACACGCGGGGGCGGGCCTGGCCAGGCAGAGGTCGCTCCAGGACTGACTCGACAGCTGCGCGCGCACCACCGGCTGACGGCCCGCCCCCTGGGCCGAAGGCACCAATCACAGGCAGGGACGGGGGTGGGCGGAGCGGGTCAGAGGCCGCCGGGCTGCGCGCGCCGAGGCCACGCCCCCGTGGAGCTGCCAATCACAGGCGGAGCGGTTTGCGCCCGCGCGGCCGGGGGCTGGACGCGCGCGTGGCCGCCGAAGAGGGTGTTGCCGTGTCCTTGTCTGCGGAGGGCGGGCACGGCTTCTGCTCGCGTCTCTTTCCCAGGTGCACCGGCCTCAGACCGTATCCTGGACGTCCCTGGCCCTGACCCAGAGTCGTCTGTGTTTGATGGACTGGAAGCCCTTCGGCACGTGAGGTCCGCGGCCTCAGCGTGCCCACCTTGTGGCGTCGGGTCGCACCCCATCCTCCGATGGGCGTGGCCACCCATGGTCTCCACCGTTCCTTGCTCATCCTGCAGGCGGCCGAGGGCACGCTTTGGGGCCATGAGGGCACCTGTACCAGAGCTGTATGCAGATCAGGAATGCAGGCTTCGTTTTACGCGAATGTTTATGGCTTGCGTTGCAAAGACTTCCCCCAAAGTTGGGCATGATTGTGGAGCAGGTGTAGTCAGTCATTGGCCCCCTTCTTCCGCTATTGATCATGACTCCCTGCCTTGCCCTGTCCAGCACCCCTTGGAAGGTGAACCTGCCCACACCTCCGACCCCACCTTGACTAACTGCACATTCATTCGGGTGGCCAGATAAATGGGCAGAAACAGGTCCCCTCAGACACTTATCAAAGGGGACTTGAGTCCAGCGAGTGCAATGCAATCAGCCATCTGTCACCCAGGGAGGCAGACAAGACAACCTTAGGTCTTAGGATAATAATGAGAAAGAATTCCTTTGTTTCCATAGGGAGAAAAACCTTGGTGAGAGAAGAATTATCCTTTACTCAAAGCAAATTAACCTGCTGTCTCCAGCGGAAAGTTCACGCTTGTGTTTGTGAAGTTGATGAGGGGGCATAAGGCTAGTGGAGGGCAAAGCACAAGCTAAACCCCGCCCCCCCCCCCACCAGATGGGATGTGTGTGACATTCCTCAGTCACTCCTGGCTGCCTAAGAACAAAGGAAAGGAAAGAAAACAAATGGTTAACTGATGGAGATCGCAGTCCTGCAGGACATGTGTGTCCATCAGTTTACCAACGTCTTAGTAAATTACAAGATAAAGCAATCTAATTAATAGCCTAACCTCCAGAAATGTATACACCCAGTTTCCAGGACCGCTAACATCACCCTCTCCTCCCTAGTGATGTGGGGAATAGGGCAGAAGGAAATGGCAGATAAAATTAAATTCCTTTATAACCTGCAGCCCCTTGGCAAATACTTGAGGCAGGCAGAGTAAAAAGTTTTTCCGGGAACCCCCTACGGTCTTAATGTTAATGCTTTGCTAAAGGGAAAAACAACCATAACTTGACAATAGCTAGGCCTCCAATATCTTAAGAGTCCTCTTTCACATGTCAAAGTCCTTTTGGAGGCCTTTTTCCTTACCCTCCCCCCTCTTCAATTCCCTTGTATACAATCAGTCACTCTTCACAACCCCAGTGCAGCTCTTTCTGTCCACAGGTCCTGTCCCTGTGATTTCATAAAATCACCTGTTTGCACCATACACGAGTCAAGAATTCTTTTTTAGACGCCACCATCACTCCCAAACCTCATCAAAGCGTGCTTTCTTTAAAGGTGATCAAGAATATTGAGGGTGATGGGGCACCTGGGTGGCTCAATTGGCTAAGCGTCCAACGTTGGCTCAGGTCATGATCTTGTGGTTTGGCAGTTTGAGCCCCGCATCGGGCTCTGTGCTGACAGCTCAGAGCCTGGAGCCGGCTTCGGATTCTGTCTCCCCCTCTCTTGGCCCCTCTCTCTCTCACTCTCTCAAATAAACATGAAGAAAAAAAAAAAAAAAGAATATTGAACATGAGGAGTCACAGCTGCCACTTGGGGAAGCTTATCTGGAATGGGGAAATCCTATCGCCCTCCTTCAAGAGATCTGGAGCCCTCAATTTAACCCTCTAAAGGTAGCTGAAGTTGTTAAGACTCAAGAATAAAATGAAAGGCCTCCCTCATTGGGATCAGTGTGGTTACCAACCAGAGTGGCTTGAGGAGAGGGCACTTATAGTTGAGGGGAGGCCTGGGGAAGAAGAGACACAAAAGTGGGGAGGGGCCATGTTGATGGTTTTCAAAGAGTCAACTTGAGTGTGTGTGAAGGTAACTATGGCAACAATGTGGAGGCCCAGTGCCTAAGCCCGGAGGGGGCAGGGCCTACTAGGAAGCTAACGGGTAGGGCAGTTGAGGTGGGCCTACACGACATTTGGCCAAAGGGAAGAGAAAGTGATGAGGTTTTTGGGGTGACGGTGGGGTCCGGAGCCGATGGCCAAGAAAGAATTCTTGAAGATGCCCCGGTTCACAACGGTGGTTTTAATTTTTTTTTTTTTTCAACGTTTCTTTATTTTTGGGACAGAGAGAGACAGAGCATGAACGGGGGAGGGGCAGAGAGAGAGGGAGACACAGAATCGGAAACAGGCTCCAGGCTCTGAGCCATCAGCCCAGAGCCCGACGCGGGGCTCGAACTCACGGACCGCGAGATCGTGACCTGGCTGAAGTTGGACGCTTAACCGACTGCGCCACCCAGGCGCCCCACAACGGTGGTTTTATTAAAGCATGAGGACAGGACCCTGAGGAGAGACTGGTTAGGTACTATGGGGCTGGGGGAGGTAAAGGCCAGGGGAAGTTTCCAGGAGGATTTTCATATGCTAAAGAAGACTTCCGATACAGGAGGCCTAGCTATTTTCAAACTGGGGTTGTTTGCCCTCTAGCAAAGCATTAGCAGCAAGACAGTAGAGAATTCCTGGAGAGACCTTTTACTCTGGGCCTCAAGTAGTTGTCAATGGGCTGCAGGTTAGAAGGACATTTAATTTTATCTGCTATTTCCTTCTGCCTTTGTTTTTCACATCAAAAGGACTCCGCAAGAGGCAAATACCTATAAGGTGTTCCAAAAAAAATCAAAGAAACAGAGGCCAGAGAAGGGTCGGTGCTTTCAGGAGTATTTGTGAGGAGGGATTACATCATCTTTTCTAATCATCTGGAAAACTGTATACTAGATTCTGTTTCCCCAATCCTTAATAATCTGCCCGGTCTGCCCAGAACTCGAGCAAGTACTGACTCAGCATTTTTAGACAAAAACCTCAAAAGCTTATGTTTGTCTAGATTTCTTTATTAATCACATAAAGTTCGGGGCGCCTGGGTGGCTCAGTCGGTTAAGCGGCCGACTTCGGCTCAGGTCATGATCTCGCGGTCCGTGAGTTCGAGCCCCGCGTCGGGCTCTGTGCTGACAGCTCAAAGCCTGGAGCCTGCTTCTGATTCTGTGTCTCACTCTCTCTCTGCCCCTCCCCCATTCATGCTCTGTCTCTCTCTGTCTCAAAAATAAATAAACATGAAAAAAATTTTTTTAAAATCACATAAAGTTCTATCTAAATTACTATAGATCTCCCTTAGCTCTCCTAAGGGCAAGTTAAGCTTTCAATTTTTTTTTTAATTTATTTTTTGGGGGGAGGGACAGAGAGAGAGGGACAGAGAGAGAATCCCAAGCAGGCCTGGTGCTGTCAGTACAAAGTCCAATTCGGGGATCGAGCTCACAAACTGTGAGATCATGACCTGAGCCAAAATCAAGAGTTGGACACGGGGCGCCTGGGGGGCTCAGTCAGTTAAGTGTCCTGCTCTTGACTTTGGCTCTGGTCATGATCTCATAGTTTGTGAGCTCGATCCCCGAATCGGACTTTGCACTGACAACACGGGGCCTGCTTGGGAATCTCTGTCTTCTTCTCTCTCTGCGCCCCCCACCCCCCTCATGTTTTCTCTCTCTCTCTCAAGAAAAAAAAAAAATTGGACACTTAAGTGACAGCCACCCAAGGCACCCAGGCAATCCTAGAGCTTCTTTTTTTTTTAAATGAAATGTGTTTTTTCAACGTTTATTTATTTTTGGGACAGAGAGAGACAGAGCATGAACGGGGGAGGGGCAGAGAGAGAGGGAGACACAGAATCAGAAACAGGCTCCAGGCTCTGAGCCATCAGCCCAGAGCCCGACGCGGGGCTCGAACTCACGGACCGCGAGATCGTGACCTGGCTGAAGTCGGACGCCCAACCGACTGCGCCACCCAGGCGCCCCGCTAGAGCTTCTTTTTAAGATAACTAGGAAATGGAACATTCGTTGGACCCAAACCCTGAACTCAAAGGTGTTTAGGCCAAAAAGGAAAATAAAAATACTCAGGTATCATACCATCCTTACCCATGCCTCAGCTGTGCATTCTTGCCTAACACATACATTCTTTTTAAGCCACAAAGAAAATGTATTATGTCATTTTTCTCTGTCAATACAACTTAATTATGTGTTGTAAATTGAAAAAAATTTTTTACAAAGCTTTCAATAACACTGTGGTTTTAAATATTGTTTAGGGGGCGCCTGGATGGCTGAGTCGGATAAGCATCCGACTTTGGCTCAGGTCATGATCTCGCGGTACATGAGTTCAAGCCCCGCGTCAGGCTCTGTGCTGACAGCTCAGAGCCTGGAGCCTGCTTCAGATTCGGTGTCTCCCCCTCTCTCTGCTCCTTCCCCGTTCACACTCTTTCTTTCCTTCAAAAATAAATAAACATTAAAAGAAATTTTTTTAATATCTTTTAGGATGACCATATATAGTACGCCTTATTCTTATTAAGGTAAATTCTTTTTAATAAAACAGATAGGGGCTCCTGGGTGGCTCAGTCAGTTAAGCGATCGACCTCGGCTTAAGTCATGGTCTCATGGTTTGTGAGTTCGTGCCCCGTGTGGGGCTCTGTGCTGACAATTCAGAGCCTGGAGCCTCCTTCGGATTCTGTCTCCCTCTCTCTCTGCCCCTCCCCCACTCATGCTGTCTCCCTCCCTCCCTCCCTCTCTCTCTCTCTCTCTCATAAATAAACTCAAAAAAATTTTGCTTTAAATTAAAAAGTTAAAAAAATAAAAGAGATAAAAACAGGTAGTTCTGCAAACAGGAAAAGTAAATTTAAAAGTTTTTTGGTCAAGAAAATAAGGAAATAGGGAAAGTTATAAGTGAAATTGTGCTATAAGCCCTAACTGTGCTTTAAAACACACGTGCTGGAGGACCCCTGTGGCTCAGTCCGTTAAATGTTCAATTCTTGATTTTGGCTCAGGTCATGATCCCAGGGTGGTCGGACTGAGTCCGAGTACGGCTCTGCCCTGAGTGTGGAGCCTGCTGAATATTCTCTCTCTCTCCAGAGTGCCTGGGTGGTTCGGTCGGTTAAGCATCTGACTTCAGCTCAGGCCATGATCTCACAGTTCAGTTCGAGAGTCTGAGCCCTGAGTCAGGCTCTGTGCTGACATTGCAGAGCCTGCTTGGGATTCTCCTCTCCTCCCTCTCTCTCTCCCCAAAGTAAATAAACATTAAACAAAAATTCTCACTCTCCCTCTGCCCCTCTTCCCTACTTGCTCTCTCATTTTCTCTCTCTCTCTCTCTAAAATAAAATTTAAATAAATAAATAAATAAATAAATAAATAAATAAATAAAACACACACACACACACACACACACACTGACTTCTGTCTCTGTGATGAAGTTTTGGGGTGATGGGGGGTTTGTGGGGTCTGGCGCTGATGGCCAAGAAAGAATTCTTTGTTGCCAAAAGGTGATTTTCTTAGAGCACGGGGACAGGACCTGTGGGCAGGAAGAACTGCACTGGTAACTCATTACATACCCTCAGGTTGGGTGGGGGGTGGTCAAGGATAGAGTAAGTCTCTAAGGACTTGTGGAAGCAAGGTTTCCAGGGCCTTGAGGGACTAGCTGTTTCTAGGGAAATGCCATTTATTACTGTTTAATAAAACCTCAGTCACGAGCCCCTTCAGATCTATATCAGGGGCCAGAAGCTTGGAGTAGGGTCACCAGCGTGTATCTTGGGGGAGTTGAGATAAAGGAAGCAGACTTACAGGGTCCTGGAGGTTGGGACAATGTTAAGGCAAGATTCCCTTTTGCCCCCAGCAAAATGTCATCCTTGAGGCAGCTGAGCTCCTGGGGGGGGGGGGGGGTCACTCTGCTGTCTCAAGGACTTGTCAATGGGCTGTAGGCAGTAGGGAACTTAATTTTTCATTTGCCTTAGTTTCCCCACATCACCATGGCAAGCACTTAAACCCCTTTCCTTTGTTCTTGGGCCCGACAGGACTGCCCGAGGAATGCCACACGGACTTCACTGGGGTGTGTGTGTGTGGGGGGGGGGGGGGTTGCCAGCCTGTATTTTGTCCCTCAGCTTGGCTTATGCTCCCTCATCATCTGGGAGCGTCTGGCCACTAGATATTATGAAAAACCGTTGGGCCACAGAACATTTCACGATGCTGGGTAAAACATCGCAGGCATCATGGCAAATGATCAGTTCTGTTGTCACTTGTCCACGCTTGCTGGGCACTGATGCCCTTGCTGCCCGTGTACTTCTGGGCTCCTGTCTGTGGGAACTCCCAAGCCCTGGGCTGAGTGCCCCCTCCTGGGTTGATGTGGTTTGTGTGTCCGCCAGGCGCTTGTGAGGACTGCCTATCTGGGTCTAGTGTGATCATTTAAAAAAAATTTTTTTTAATCTTTATTTTTGAGATAGAGAGAGAGAGAGCAGGGGAGGGGTAGAGAGAGAGAGGGAGACATAGAATCTGAAGCAGGGTCCAGGCTCTGAGCTGTCAGCACAGAGCCCGACACGGGGCTCAAACTCACGGACCACGAGACCATGACCTGAGCTGAAGTCAGATGCTTAACCGACAGAGCCACCTGGGCGCCCCTAGTGTGATCATTATTTTCATAGTTTGGAATGTCTAGGACCACAGGAAGTGTGTGTCCCCAGGGACCTAAAAATGAGCAAGAAACCACAACAAGCCACATTGCCCTGGGAGCATTTGCTGATCTCTGTATGCTAATGTGTTGGTTTAATTGATGTCAAGAGGAGACAGGACCGGGTGCCTGGCTGGGTGGCTCAGTAGGTTAAGCGTCTGACTTTGGCTCAGGTCGTGATCTCACGGGTCGTGATCTCACGGTTCATGGGTTCGAGCCCCGCGTCGGGCTCTGTGCCGGCAGCTCAGAGCCTGGAGCCTGCTTCGGATTCTGTGCCTCCCTCTCTCTCTGCCCCTCCCCTCACACGCACACTCTGTCTCTCTCTCTCTCAAAAATAAATAAACGTTAAAAAAAATGAGGTAGCAGTCACTTCCTCTGAACTCTGCTAACTGCCTTTGGTATGGTTTCGTCAGTGCTGCTAGGGATCCCAGGGCTGTCTCAGACCTTCCGTGGGCCTGCCTCCCCCACATTTCTTGCTCCCCCTTGTGGCTGATTCCTAAGCACAATCGTATGCCTTCTCTTCACCCCGCAAGTAACCAGGTTGAGTGCCTACAGTCTTCCTCTGGTTTCCCAAAGGTGTTGTTGAAGGTCAAGTTGGTTGTCTCTCCTCAGCTCTTGGATTGGGGCCCATTATGCGTGCGTGCCCACCGTTTGCCAAAGCTCACTGTCGTTGCCATTGGGAGTGCACTCTGGGGGTGTGTGCGGGTGAGGTGCACAGAGCCCGGGGGGGGGGCCAGTGGGCCGGTGGGGGGTCTGCGGGCAAGGTGTCCCTCGTGGCTCATGGGCAGTGCAGTTGGCAGTGTTGGGGTCCCTTCTTGCCCGTGAGAGTCCTATCTGCTGCTCTCCCAGCCCTTGCTGCCCCAGCACTCCTGACTCAGTACTCTGGAAGGGGCAAGAGAGACACGGGTGTCTTTCGTAGTCTCTACCTGGACTCCCACAAAAGCTCTTTCCCTTGGGGGGAACTAACATGGCGTTTTCCAGGGGCTCCCAGGCCACGGCCAAGAGAGGGTGGGGCCACTTCACGGCCAGGGCAAGCTCCACGGCTGGGACCAAGGTGTGCGTGCCTATGACCCGACCCGGGGGTGGGAGAGACTCTGCTGGGTTTCCTTGGCATACGGGGCTGGGCCCCACAGTTCCCACAAAGGCTTTCTGTGCAGGGACGGATGCTAACTTGTTGCTGAGTGGGGGGCACGACGAAGGGCATCTTGTTCAGCCACGATGCTGACACCCCCCCAAAGTTCTCACGGGCATCATGTTGAACAAAGCACCACCCGCTGGCTTCAGGGAACTGGACAGTTTAAGTGAAAAAAGGCCAGTGGGCCTCCAATTTGCTAAGAGCGGTAAGAGTGTAAAAGCTGCTTAAAGTGCACATTTTTCTTTTCTTTCTTTCTTTTTTTTAATTTTTTTTCAACGTTTATTTATTTTTGGGACAGAGAGAGACAGAGCACGAACGGGGGAGGGGCAGAGAGAGAGGGAGACACAGAATCCGAAACAGGCTCCAGGCTCTGAGCCGTCAGCCCAGAGCCCGACACGGGGCTCGAACTCACGGACCGCGAGATCGTGACCTGGCTGAAATCGGACGCTTAACCGACTGCGCCACCCAGGCGCCCCTTCTTTTCTTTTAAAAAAAATTTTTTTAGGGGCGCCTGGGTGGCTCGGTTGGTTAAGCGTCCGACTTCGGCCAGGTCACGATCTCGCGGTCCGTGAGTTCGAGCCCCGTGTCGGGCTCTGGGCTGACGGCTCAGAGCCTGGAGCCTGTTTCGGATTCTGTGTCTCCCTCTCTCTCTGCCCCTCCCCCGCTCATGCTCGGTCTCTCTCTGTCTCAAAAATAAATAAACGTTAAAAAAAAAATTAAAAAAAATTTTTTTTAATTTATTTTTTAAATTTACATCCAAGTTAGTTAGCATATGGTTCAACAATGATTTCAGGAGTAGATTCCTTAAGCCCCTTCCCCATCTAGCCCATCCCCCCCCCACAACCCCTCCAGCAACCCTCTGTTTGTTCTCCATATTCGAGTCTCTTCTGTTTTGTCCCCCTCCCTGTTTTTATATTATTTTTGTTTTCCTTCCCTATGTTCACCTGTTTTGTCCCTTAAAGTCCTCATATGAGTGAAGTCATGTGATATTTGTCTTTCTCTGACTAATTTCGCTTCGCATAATCCCCTCCTGTTCCACCCACGTAGTCGCCAATGGCAAGATTTCATTCTTTTTGATTGCCGAGTAATACTCCATCGTCTATATATCCCACATCTTCTTTATCCATTCATCCATCGATGGACATTTGGGCTCTTTCCGTACTTTGGCTATCGTCGATAGCGCTGCTCTAAACATGGGGGTGCGTGTGTCCCTGAAGGGCACATTTTTCAAAGCGAGCAAGAGGGTGCCGGACAAGGAGCGATCTCCAAGAGGGCAGAGGCAAGAGGCATGTTGGGGTAGGGCCTAGGGAAGTGCTCCCAGCAGGCCGAACACACCCTGATCAGAGGACACTCCCCACTCCTGCGGTCCTGAACACGTTGCCCCAGTGGATTTAGGGATTGCTGCGGACCAGTGATCGCTCTGTGCACTCCCTCTCCCCCTTTCCAAATGCCAGCGTTCGCTGTGGCTGTCTTTTCCCTCGTGGCCATTGTACGCCGTGTGGGGGCCGGATAACTGATATGTTTAGTTTATGGGCCTGGGCCACATCCGACCTAGTGTGGGCCACGAGACCTTGCCCTTTGAGCCGGGTACTGGTACTGCGTGAGACTTTTGGGGATCTTGGGAGGAGGGGAGTGTTTTTCCGGTGGAGACGTGTCAATAATTGGGGCCAAAGGGCGGACTGTAGTAGAATTGACTGCACAAATGGCATCAATTCTCCACCCCTCCCTTATCCAGGCCCTTTTTTGTTATTTATTTATTTTGAGGGAGAGAGTGAGAGCATGCACACCTGGGAGAGGGGCAGAGAGAGAGAGAGAGAGAGAGAGAGAAAGAGAGAATCCCACGCAGGCTTCTCACCATCAGTGCAGAGCCCCATGAGGGACTCGAACTCATGAACCTCGGGATCACAACCTGAGAGGAAATCAAGAGTGGGGACACTTAGCCGACTGCGCCACCCAGGCACCCCGTGTCCAGGCCCTTTGTAATGTGACTTTGCAGCTCCTTTCACCAGCAGGGGAAGTTTATTTCCCCTTCTTCGGATCTTTTTGCCCTTGTGTCTTGCTTTGGCCAATAGGTTGTGTCAGAAACAACTGCACACCAGTCCCACACACGGACCTCACAAGGCCTGCGGGCTTTTTCTTGAGTGTGCCCGCCATGTAAATAAGCCCCAGTGCCCCTCCGAGGAATGACAGAGAGACGAGCTGTGTCCCAGCGCATCCTAGACCAGCTAGTTCTCTTCCAACCAGGTGGCAGGCCACGGGCACAGGAGCAAAGACCAGCCAGCCCAGAAGAACCACCCAGCTCAGTCCAGACCAAATGGCCAACCCACGGAATTGTGGGCTGAATCAACGATTGATTACTGCTTTAAGCCACAAAATCTGTTGCTGTATGTTACTTGTTAGATATTTACTATGTATTACTATGACAACGGAGAACAGATACAGTTGCTAATAAGCTACCAAAACAGTTACTAGCTACTGTTACTGTTAACACAGCAGGCTCCTTTGAGAAAATTACCAAGGAAATAGTACAAAACCAAATGGCTCTCCATTTTCATCCAAGCTGTAAGTGACTGATATGCCCTCATTGATTTGTAAATTTCAGAGAGGTTAAACCTTGGTTATAACTTTAGTAGCTACATTAACAAATTATAAAAGAAAACAGCCAAATTATACCGAACTGAAATTTGAGTTGGGGGTTTGGGATAAAATGCTAAAGACATTAGGTAGTAAAATACCAACACATCAAATTAATGCTGAAATAGTTTACACGTATAGATAACAGTAACGACGCTAGGGGCGCCTGGGTGGCTCAGTCGCTTGAGCATCTGACTTCGGCTCAGGTCGTGATCTCGGTTCGTGGGTTTGAGCCCCAGATGGGGCTCACTGACGTCAGCACAGAGCCTGGAGCCAACTTCGGATCCTCTGTCCTCCCCTCTCTTTGCCCCTCCCCCACTCACATGCGTGGGCTAGCTCTCAAAAATAAATAAACATAAGAAAAAAAAAAAAAACCCCAGCAATGATGGTAAAAACCACTTAACACTTTCACAGACCTACATTAACATCGGATAGCACGCAACAAAATAAATTTGTGTGGCAGCAGAAGAGACAAAAAAAACTGAAAATAAAAATAAGCTTTAAAACCATTTCAATTCAGACTTGATTAAAATGACAAAGAAAAGGTTTGGGTTATCATGGAATTTGATGAGGAAAAGGATCTTTAAGCAAATAAATCTTGTTGATACAAGTACTGTACGAATTCAAAGTATGAGGCACATGGTTCATCGTCTCACAAAGATCGAGATGAACAGGTTGTGTTTACATTGGATGGTCAGGTACAGTTCTTTAAGACCTCATTGACACATGCTCTGTATCTCGTGAGGTAATGCACGATTTCTCTTAATCTTTGTTATTCAGTCTCTACAGTTTTTGTTTTTGTTTTTTAGTTTCTACAGTTGAAAAAAATTATTTCTCAAGGTTGTAACTTAAAACACGAAGGCAGTCACACTTCCCTGGGCACTTCAAATAGGTACATTATAGAGAATTGTATCTGCTAGAATGTGTATTATGGAACATTATGTAAGATGTAAACCATAATTGTAAGAGAAGTCGTATCTGATCATGAGCCTAGTGATGCCTGGCCCGTCTAGGATCTCTGTGGTCTTATTATTGTCCTGCCCAGAATGGAAATTGTAAATTCATTTGTATGCCTGAAAAATATCCCTGACCATGAGTATGGGCTTTCATTGTGCCAGCTCGAGTAGTCAAATAGAAATGATTTTTTAAAAATATTTATTTTTGAGAGAGAGAGAGAGACAGAGTGTGAGTGGGAGAGGGGCAAAGAGGGAGGGAGACAGAGAATCTGAAGAAGGCTCCAGGCTCTTAGCTGTCAGCACAGAGCCCAATGTGTGGCTGGAATCCATGAACCCTGAGATCATGATCTGAGCCGACTGAGCCCCCAGGCTTCCCAATAGAAATGGTGTTTATGGCAGATTCCTTTTCAGAAACAATGAAGTGTCCTGCTTCCACTGTGGGCACTGCCCAGTGGCAACCCCTCTAGTAATCCTCCCTTGTAATGTTTTTGCCTCTTCTTCCCCTTCTCTCCAGCCCTGTGTCCTTTGTCCCATGATACACAAACTCTCTTCCAGTTTGTGCTTCCATGAAAATCCCTTTAACCTCATTGCTTTCAAGGCAGCCTGGCTTCTCTCAAGCTTTCTGCTTTGCCAACAGCAGCCACCTTTGATTTGGGTATAAATTCATCCTTGTTTCATACAGGAGGTCGGTTAGGGCCAGCATTCTTCTAGTTTCCTATACCTCCTTCCTGTCATAGGTCCGTCACTCTTTTGTAACAGTAGCTGCTCTTTTAAGACAAGTTACTCCACGCCTGTGGAGCAAATATTGGTTGAGCACTGACTTTTCACCAGGCATTGTGTTGCAAGTTGGGAAAACCAGTGATGTGCAAAATTAGGCATCTGTAGTCTGGAGAGACAGTAAACAAATAGTCAGGAATGCAAAGGATGGAAAGGCAGGGAAGGTTTCCCTGATTAAGTGATGTTGCCCCTGAAATGAAATCGGGTGACTGAAATTTACCGGTTACAATAAACAGATGGAGCGCTGGGGAGAACATTTCAGGCAGAAAGAATGGCATGTGCTAAGGCCCTGTGGTTAGTGAGTGCCTTGTGCCAATGGAAGGAAGGGCAGTGATGGCTAGAGCACCGGGAATGAAAGGGCCTGGTAGGGAGAGAGGCTGCCGAGTAGGTGGGGGCCAGACCACAGGCATTCTGATAGTGCATGATTAGGACTTGGACTTTGGTCTTGGCCAGGAGAGCAGTGAGAACCCACCTGTTGCTGTTGTGTTGTGTTTTTTTTTTTGATGTTTATTTTTGAGAGAGAGGGATAGAGGGGGACGGAGGACTGCGCTGTCAGCAGAGAGCCTGACGTGGGGCTCGAACTCATGAACAGGAAGATCATGACCTGAGCTGAAGTTGGATGATTAACCGACTGAGCCACCCAGGCGCCCTGCCACCTGTTGGTTTTAAGATGAGATCTGTGATCTGCCAAGACCTCTCTGGCTTCCGCGTGGAAAGCCGATCTGTGGGGACACCGGCAGCTGCGGGGCCCGGCAAGCCGCGGGCCTGGGCGAGCTGGGGGATTTGAGCGACTAGCCGAACAGGGTGGGGTGTGGGGCGGCGCGTCCTGAGAAGCCACCGCGTCCCGCTGGTGAACGGTGACGCCACGCCACGAGCAAAAGGCCACGGGCAAAGAAAGCGCTCTCCCCGGGGCGCCCGCGGCGTACCTCCCAGGGAGGTGGGTAGGCTCCCGGCCAGCGCCTGAGCGCCCCTCCGCGGGCCCGCCGACGCCAACGCGGGACAGGCGGGGGAGCTCACACCCACCCACCTCTGGAAAGAGCGGCTACGAAGAGCCCAGCAGGTACCAGCAGGACCAAGTCCCCCAGCTGCAGCGGAGAAAGATCCGGAACCGGCCCTGCCCAGGAAGCAAAGAGCAATGCTCAGCAAGCGTGCTCACTGGAGCGCGCGAAACCGATCGGCAACGGATTCTGGTCGCGGTGGGAGGGGGGTGGGCGGGGACGGGAGAAGGAGAGGGTACCTTGTGCGCATGCCCGGGGCCTCCGGCGCCGCGGGGGCGGGCCGAGCGCGTCACCCCGCGGCGCCTTACGTGACGTCATTTCACGGCGCCGGCAGGAAGTGGCTCTGGGCGGTGCACGTGGGGGGTGGCGCGGCGGGAGGGCGCATGGCGAGTTCCGCGGGGCTGGCGCTGTGCGGGCAGACGCTGGTGGTGCGGGGCGGTAGCCGCTTCCTGGCCACCTCCACTGCGAGCAGGTGAGGGGGCCGGGCCTGGAGCGGGGAGCCCCGGCTGCGGGCGCGCGTCGGGGCCTGGAGGGCCCGAGTCCCTGGCGCCGCCGGGCCGGGCCCGCCCTGGCGGGCACCCCCCGCGAGCCCCGCCGCCTCCTCTCAAGAGCCGCCCCCGGTGCGTCCCGCCGCCGCCGGCCCGGGGCCCGGTGCGCCTGGCCGGGTCGGCGCCGGACGCTTCTGGTCGCTGCCCGGGCCGGGTCACGTGAGGTGACGCGGGCCAGGCCCCGCGGTTTCGGGGTCGTGGCTACACCCGCTCTGGGGGCCCTGTGAGGAAGGCGGCCTCTGCCCTCTTGGCGAGGGGTGCCCTACTCCCGGGGAACGCGCTGGGACGGGGTCCCGGGCGCACTCCTCTCGCCTCCCTCTCCTTGTCGGTGCCTGCTCCCTCGCCCGCAGCCCTAGACCCCGCTCTCTTGTTCTTTCTTTGGGGGCTCTGGGTCTCGCGCGCACCTCCCCAGCGCCTCTTCACAAGGCTCTGCACCCGCTTTCTCTAACTGCCTGCACCCGCTTACACGGCACCCGAAATTCTTAGCAATAAGTGTTAATCAAATAGTCTTGCCCCAGGAGCCGCATGGATATTAATGGTGCGTTTCGGCCCGTGCTCCTTTCCTAGGGTGGTTTGGATTCATACATATGTCCGTCAAATGCAAATATAGCCTCTCTGAGCTTTGTTCAAAGCCCGGTATCGGAAATCCCCTTTCAACGTTGAGTTCAGTTTTCACAAAAAACTTGCTCATAAACCTGTGGTCTGTTCCAGATTATTTTGTTTTGGAGACTCCTGGTATCCTAACACGTGCCACTGGGAGACATGGGTTTATTACACTTGATATGCTTGCTTTGGTCTACGCCTTTTGAGGAAATGTGCTGGTGGCACAGTTTTTGCCTCGGAGAAGTGTTTCTACGTCACAGTGTTTGGTGGGAAAAGAGTCTGAGCGCAGTCACTTTAAAGGCTGTGCCCTGTCTATGCCCGGGCACTGGAACGGGGGAGATGGGCATAAACTGAAGAGAGCTTAGGGTCTCGAGGGAGGATGGGTGGTGACTCCTGTACTGGTAGGTGTTTGGCGGCCATGGGAGCTCTCTTGGGTAGTTGAGACGTTTTTAAAAGGTGGCAGTTTTATTTTATTACAAAAACTTTTTTAAATGTTTATTTTTGAGACAGAGATAGAGCTTGAGAGTGGGGGATGGGCAGAGAGAAGGAGACACAGAATCGGAAGCAGGCTCCAGGCTCTGAGCTGTCAGCACAGAGCTCGTCGTGGGGCTGGAACCCCCCCATGAACCGTGAGGTCATGACCTGAGCTGAGCTGAAGTCGGACGCTTAACTGACTGAGCCACCCAGGTACCCCTTAAAGGTGGCAGTTTTAAATTTGCATGCAAGAAACCTCCAGAAACATCAACGTAATTTCTTCTGACATAAGCATCTTGCATTGATTTTTTTTAAAGTTCATTTCTTTACTTTGAGAGAGAGAGAATGCGAGTAGGGAGAGAGAATCCCAAGCAGGCTCCATACCGTCAGCGCAGAGGCTGATGCGGGGCTCGAACTCAGAAACCATAAGATTATGACCAGAGCTGAAATGAAAAGTCTGAGGCTTAACTGACTGAGCGGCTCAGGCTCCCCGATAAGACCTTTAATTTAATGATTATAAGATTACTTATGTTCTAGGAAAAACCCCGTGTTTTTATTAATAAAGTGCTCTTTTTAAAATCTTTGTTCCTCCTTAGTGATGATGACGTCCTCTTCGCATATGATTGCAGCACGGCAGCAGAGAAGTCACAAGAAAGTAAAGGGTGAGGTAATGGGGGAGCCTCATCGGGCCTGATCATGGAATTATTGGGACAGGGTAGCCTAAGAAGTAAATGATCTTCTTACTCACTGAAGTCTTCATTTCTTTTTTCTTTTTCTGTTCTTTTTTTAATGTTTATTTATTTTTGAAAAAGAAAGTGCAAACAGGAGAGGGACAGAGAGAGAGAGAGAGAGAGAGAGAGAGAGAGGGACAGACGATCCAAAGCGGGATACACGCTGAGAGCAGCAAGCCCCACGTGGGGCTCGAACTCATGAACTATGGGGTCATGACCTGGGCAGAAGTCGGAAGATTAACCGACTGAGCCACCCAGGTGCCCCTGAATTCTTCATTTCTCTTTACCCTGCTTTGTGGATAAACCAGGTACCACCTCCGGAAAGAAACGTGGAACTTTTAAATTTGGCGTTAAGGATATTAGGATTTTTCTAAGTACTTTTAATTAGTTTCTGTCTGTAATTAACTTTTTTATAGTCATCTTGAAATACAATGGGATTTTAATGTTTTATTTTTATTTATTTTGAGAGAGAGAGAGAGAGAGAGAGAGGGAGAGAGAGAATCCCAAGCAGGCTCTGCTCCCGATATCATTACCTGAGTTCAAGATCGTGACCTGAGCTGAAATCAGGAGTCAGAATCTTAACCAACTGAGCCACCCAGGCACCCCAAAATAGAATGGAATTTTAAATGCTTTGAAGGGGGCGCCTGGGTGGCGCAGTCGGTTAAGCGTCCAACTTCAGCCAGGTCACGATCTCGCGGTCTGTGAGTTCGAGCCCCGCGTCAGGCTCTGGGCTGATGGCTCAGAGCCTGGAGCCTGTTTCTGATTCTGTGTCTCCCTCTCTCTCTGCCCCTCCCCCGTTCATGCTCTGTCTCTCTCTGTCCCCCCCAAAAAATAAATAAATAAATGCTTTGAAGGCAGGTGTATGAAGTTAGCTTTAGTTAATTGAAAGATCAGGAAAGCAGAATGTGATAATTTTGTATGGTGTTCTTTTTTTAGTAGAATTGGTCTTATGGCTCATTAGGAAAAAAAAAACTGAAAATAATCCTTGGCTCTAGTCTTAGATCCGTTCATGTCCATGAGGGAGTGGGTCACGTGATCTCTGAGGGTCTTTCCAGCTCCGCTTTTTGGATTCTGGTGTGTGTGCCTGTTTATTTAAAAAAAAAAAAATTTTTTTTTAATGTTTAGTTATTTTTGAGACAGAGAGAGACAGAGCATGAACAGGGGAGGGGCAGAGAGAGAGGGAGACACAGAATCTGAAACAGGCTCCAGGCTCTGAGCTGTCAGCACAGAGCCCGACGTGGGGCTCGAACTCACGGACCGCGAGATCATGACCTGAGCCGAAGTCAGACGCTCAACCGACCGAGCCACCCAGGCGCCCCTGTGTGTGCCTGTTTAATGAGATTCATTCGTTAAAAATTCCAGCTGTTTTGAACCTCACTCTGTCCCCTTGGTAGGTCTTTATATTCTGGTTACGTGAATCTCATACTGTTTTCTAACTCTGTTCGTGTTATAAATGAGTGAGGCTACCCTGCAGGGATGCCGCCTTGTTTCCTCAGGTAGGCCCTAACCCTGTCCTGTCTTTCTCAGGGAGGACGGGCAGCCCGCGGATAAGGGGAGTGACACGATTCTGGCGTCCACCTTCTCCAAGTCTGGGAGCTATTTTGCTTTAACTGATGACAGTAAGCGTCTGATTCTTTTCCGTACAAAACCATGGCAATGTCTGAGTGTCAGGTATGAAATGCTAACGTTGAATAATTTGATGTTGAACGCACAGCTTACACTTGCATGCCCGTAACCATAGCGACAGTGACCTAGTAATAAGCAACTAACACATAGTC
Source organism: Leopardus geoffroyi (assembly GCF_018350155.1). Lineage (NCBI taxonomy): Eukaryota > Metazoa > Chordata > Mammalia > Carnivora > Felidae > Leopardus > Leopardus geoffroyi. The sequence continues at coordinate 3,308,625 of NC_059333.1, forward strand.
TCAGCTCTGTGCCAGGCACTGTTTTCAGGGTCTTACGTGTGTTAACTGATTTAATCCCCGAAACAGCCCTGTCTGTGTAAGGGGGGGGGGGGGTCTTGCCCTTACCCACATCCCTGGCCGGAGTCCAGAAGCTGATCCTCATCAGCACCCAGTGCAGAGCCGGGCCCTGAACCCGGTCGCTCTGGCTCCAAAGTGCGGGCCCCTGGCCACCGTGGCATCCTGCTTTCCAGCACTCCTCCAGCCCTGTGGTGGCAGAAATGGAGACTAACAGCGGGCGCCCCGAGAGTGTGAGGGGTTTTGTGTACGTTCAGGCACCTGTGCTGCAGTTGAACTTGGGGTTGTAAAGTTCAGGATGTAAAGTTAGCGTCCTGATTCCCAAGTATGTGAAGAATGTGTGCGAGCTCAGTGTTGATGGCGGAGGGTGTCAGCGGCCTGGTGTCCTTTGGCCTTAGTTGTGTTCTTTGGCCTTAGTTGTCCCTCTAGAGGTCTCCGTCAGTGAGTTCCCGAGAGCTTCCTTGTTTTGTGACCTCGAGGGCTTAGAGAGGTGGGGGATGCTAACGCAGGCCCTGGGCACACGTGATTTTCTGTTACTCTGACGGGGCGGTGGTGAGTTCTCTGCTTCCTCCAGTGGGAGAAGGCTGGGATTCTTTGATGTCTGTGACAGGGACGGAAACACCCACCCGGTGCAGGGTCAGCCTCTCTGTCCCCTCATCTTTGCCCCCGCCCCCCCCCCAACCCCGCCGCTCAGGCTGTTCCGCTTAACTGTCCCTTGACAGTAAGAGAGAAACGCATGCAAGTTACGTACCTGTTGAGCTACCCACCAACCAGGGTTAAGGGACTCCACCTGGTAGCTGGTTCACATCTGTATCGGGGACAGCTGTGCTTTTTATTCTATTTATTTACTTATTTATTTATTATTTTTTAAACGTTTATTTGTTTTTGAGAGAGACAGAGACAGAATGTGAGTGGGTTAGGGGCAGAGAGAGAGGGAAACAGAATCGGAAGCAGGCTCCAGGCTCTGAGCTGTCAGCTCAGACGTGGGGCTAGAACTCACGAGCTGTGAGATCATGACCTGAGTCGAAGTTGGACGCTCAACTGACTTAGCCACCCAGACGACCCCCCCTTTTTAAAAATTTAAATTAAATTAAATTTAACTTAGTTTAATTTTAATTTTAAATGTTTATTTAATTTTTGAGGGAAAGTGCACACGCATGCACACGTGAGAGGATCAGAGAAAGAGGGAGACAGAGGATCCAAAGCGGGCTCTGCTGACGGCAGAAAGCCCGATGAGGGGCTCGAACCCATGAACCTGGAGATCGTGACGCTTGATGGACTGAGCTCCCAGGCGCCCCAGCAGCTACGCTTTTTAGAGTCCTGATTGATCTTACTTTCAAAGAGAAGAGTGAAAAGGCAAATTCCAGGTGGCCTCTGCATGGGGGTGTGCGCTGTGCTCAGGGGAGCCCTTCGCCCTGAACTTGGGACGAGGGGACGTCCGCACAGCCTGCCACCACGCCCCTGCATCCTGTGGTGGAGCTTGTGCCTCGACCGAAGGGCGAGCACCCGGGGCTCCTGGCGGGGCTCTGGCCGTTCCCCAAGGGCTCCCGGGTGCTGCGACTTGGTTTTGTGTCTTGAAGGTGCCGTGTTGGTGATTACCTTCCCGTAAAGATCTAGGAACACTCAGGGTCGGCAACAGTATGCTTGCAAACGGTGGTTGGTGTCTGTTTTTTTCCCCCTCTAATCGTATTTGGGCTGTTGGTTTTTATGTTGATGCCAACAAAGGACTGTGTTGCAAACGTGCATTAGGTGTGCAGGGCCTCTCGTGTCGCAGGTGGGGTACAGCGTGCCCTGCAGACGGTGCTTGCTGGCAGTTAGGCGGGACCCCACGGGACTCCCGTCCCGTCTGTGTCAGCCGCCGAGCGAAGGGCGCGGGCTAGATCACGTTGCGGTTCTAGAGGCTGCGTTTCCCACGTTGCCTCGTCCTACACCTTTACCCTGAACGCAACGTAAGATGCGATGCTGCCCGATGCAGCACCTGTTGTGCTTGGTGGGGGTCGGGGGGGGGCGGCCCTGACAGATGGACCCTTCCTCAGAAAAACAGCCATCCTTGACCTTCAGTTCAGTCTTGGGAGCGTCCTGGACTCGCGTGTTTGACCAAGACTCGTCACAGCTCGGAGCTCTCCAGTGGCCTTAAAACCTAGCCGTGGAGGGTGTGGAGGAAAAGCCCAGATGGAAGTCGTGGGTAGCAGTGATTGTTTTCAAGGTTTCAGTTCAGGATGACAAAGGCCTGGAACTGAGGCTGGGTTTTCTGAACCAAAAATGAGGACACTTGGCGTGCCATGTTTTCTGTTTTCTTGGTGAGAGATCTTACGGAGGAAGTCATACCGTTTCGGGAAATAGATGCATTAAAATCATATAAGTATGTGGAAAGGCAGAGCCCTGGGAAATGAGATTGTTTGCTGCTGGAGGTGTGTGGTGTTGGGGAGCTTGGTATCCTCGGGGCCCTGTGGGGCCCGGCGGGCTCAATTTTGTTGAACAAGCATGGCTTTCCGGAGGGGGGCTTGGGTGGGTCCCAGCCCAGCGGGGGCATCTCGGGCTCAGCTGCTGGACCAGGATAGTGGCCAGGCTGGCCTTGGGGGGGCGTGAAGACAGGAACACTGGGCTGTGTACCTCGTGACCCTGGAGGGAAGGGAGAGACCCCGAGGACAGGTGGGGCCCTGTCCCCCCTCCTTCCGGGGGGGCTGAGTGGCCAACCCATCGACTGTCCTGTCTCGGGATCTGCCCCTGCAGACCCTCACCCCCACCTGCTCTGTGCATCCTGGAGTCCTTGCAAGGACTAATTTAGCCTGAGAAGATAGAAGCCCCCCCCCCCCCCCCCACTGGCAAAGGGCCGTTTCTGGGCTGACCAGGAAGAGGGGCAGTGGGGGGTGCCCGTGTGAGTCCTGCAGGACCGGCCCAGGCCGCTGCTCTGGAAGGGTGGCCGCGAGGCAGCTGCATAATCGCCAGTTAGGAGCCGCGGCGGCGTGTACGTGAAGGCGCGCCTGGAGAGTTCTGCTTAATCTTGCCCCGAGCCTCACCTTCTTTCTCTGTTTTCTCTACGTTTATGTCATTACTCGTCTTTTCTTAGCTCCCCTGGCGGGCAGAGGGGGAGGTTCGGCTGCTGCTGGCGGGCCTCTCCCCTGCGTTTTCTGTCCTTTAGTCCCTCTGCTCCCGAGAAGCTGTGACGTCCTCGTTCGGTCCTCGTGTCGGAGACGTAGCTTGTTTGAGCTTAGGTTTCCATTTCGGGCTGACATCTGGAGCGCCAGCTGCAGGGCGCCGTGGGGGTGCACTCGCATCCCCTCTGGGGACAAGGGAGGGCAGGGACCGTAAGTGCAGGTAAGGCAGATAAACGTGATGTCTGCAAAAGGCTGTGGCGCAGGTGGGGTCTCACAGAGCCGGAAGTGCAGGGACTTGCCTTGTGGACAGCGAGTAGAAAGGAAGCTAAGGAAGTGTAGGAGGAGGGCGGGAGGAAGCTGCATAAACCCGCCCCCGAGAGTGGGCGAGACGCTGGGTGGCCAGGACCCCGGATGCGGCCGGCGTGCGTGCGTGCGCGCGCACGCGGTAATGTTTCTCGGGCTGGCGCAGCGTTGAACCAGTTTCCAACTCGCGGGTGTGACCGACCTGGTGAATCGGATCGGGGTGTGAACTGACGAGCGTGTGAACTTTCATGGGACCTGAGCCGGACCTCAGACCTCCCCAGCCGCGTGCTGGGGCCGCCCCCGTGGGGTCGGATGGCGCGTGCGTGTTTGCCGAGAGGTGCCGCACCCCGTCTTCGGGACTGTTGTGCAAGCAGGAGCAGTGCGGTGGGTCCAGCCCGGCAGGGCCCCGGGCTGCGGTGTGGAGGCTCCCGGCGCAGGGGGCCCGCGTCGTGTGTGTGCTCGAGGTTTCGCCCAGAGCACGTTGGGTGTTTTCTGAAGCTGACCGTCTTCTTCCTCGACATGTGCGGTGGAGCTGCTGGGTGGAGGAGCAGGTCTTCCGACATTTTATTAGGATGATCTTCAAGCACAGCAAATTTGAGAGGATTTCGTGCTAGACAGCTAGGTATCCACCGCCCGGATTCTGCCGTCATAAAAGCAAAAATATCATTTCAAAGTGAGATTTGTCTAGGACATTGGCTTTGTTTCCATTTCTTAACCGCCTTGCTTTCTTGGTGCTGCTGTGGTACCCGGAGGGGGAGACGCCCCGCGAGGAGCTGACGCGTGTCCGAAGAACGCACGGCTGGCAGGCCCGTCGGCCCTTCCTGTGCTGACCGTGCGAGCCAACCGTGGGCGTCTCTGGCCTTCCAGGACCGTGGTGAGGAGGTGCACGGCCCTGACCTTCACAGCCTCCGAGGAGAAACTTCTGGTGGCCGACAAGTCTGGAGACGTTTATTCCTTTTCGGTGTTGGAGCCACAGGGATGCGGCAAGCTTGAACTTGGGCACCTGTCGATGTTGTTGGATGTGGTACGTGGGTGGTGTGCTAGTCATGTGGGGCAGAGCAGGGGGTCTGACGAGGGTGAGGCCGGGTCTGCGAGCTTGGCCGTTGGGGGCGTGTGGGTTCTGTAGAAGCTCTGCAGACCGGTGAGCAGGCGGCCTCACGAGTGGGACTTAGGAAGGTGAAGCGGCCGGTGAATGCGGTCGGGCCAGCGAGGAGGCGTCGGGGTGGTCCCGGAAGTGAGGGACAGCCCGGGTCGTGTGCCGAGGCGGAGGAGGGCTGTGGGAAGAGGAGGCACCGTCTCCAGGCCCGGGCTTGTTCTCCGTGCTTTACGGGCCTCATCTCCGTGTCCTTGCGGCCCCTCAGCCACGACCTACCCCACCGAGGGGCCTGGTGAGGGCTGGGGGCGGCCAGTAGGAGGTGGGACTGGGTGGGACCCGAGGACGTCGGCAGGAACAAGGAGGGAGGGTTTCTTGAAGGAAAGACCGCCAGGACTTGGTGAGCGGGTGGCCATGGGGACACGAGGAGGAGGGGGGAGAGAGGGGGCGGGGAGCGGGTGCTGGAGGTCGAGGGGTGGTGCAGGCGGTGTGTGCGCGAGGACACCTGGGGAGCACCGGGAATGAGTCCCGGGGTCGGGGGTCCCGGCTTCGGCCACCCTCACCTGTCCTTTGTCACCCTCGTGCGCAGGCCGTGAGTCCCGATGACTGCTACGTCCTCACCGCCGACCGGGACGAGAAAATCCGGGTGAGCTGGGCCGCGGCACCGCACAGCATCGAGTCCTTCTGCCTCGGGCACACGGAGTGAGTCCCCTTCCTGCCCCACCGGAGGACATCCGGGACGCACAGGCGGGCTGGTCGAGAAGCGGGGGCACCCGCTCTGTGGCCAGGCCTGCAGGAGAGGGACCGCCGCGCGTGTGCAGCGCTCCCCTGGGCGGCTCCCTGGCGAGGCCCCATCCGGTGCTTGCTTCTGTCTGGGGGCCTTCAGAACCTTCACCTCTTCCTTCCCCTCCCTTCCTGTGCGTTTCGGGGACCGGTTTTCTCATTAGCACTGGGGTCTCAGACCCCATGCCCACGGGAGCCAGCGTGGCGCTCAGTGTTAGAGGACTTTCCTCCAAGCCCGCCGCCTCCCGCCTGTGATCGCTCACCAGTGGTCCCCACGTTGGCCTCCAGGCGAGGGCTTGTTTCTGGAACACTCTTTTCTCTGCACTGACACCCGCCAGGGCCGGGCAGTGGTCGGTGGCCAGTAGGCGTGTGTGGGGGACATACTTTCGTAGTTTGAACAGTCCAGGACTTAAATCTGAACCTGGGCAGTGGTCTTTCCTTTGCGACTTCTTTTCTAGGGCAAGTGAGCTCTCTTCTAGTTGAATTTTGACATCTTGCAAGGGAGGCATTTTCAAAGAATGCTGGTCTTCTCGGGGTCAAGGCTAATTACAGTGTGTGCTCAGGAGAACCCTTAGTTTCATTTGCTGCGGTCTTTTACTTTAAGGAAAAAAATGTTTTCAATGTTTATTTATTCTTGAGAGAGAGAGAAACAGAGCATGAGCAGGGGAGGAACAGAGAGAGAGGGAGACACAGAATCCGAAGCAGGCTCCAGGCTCTGAGCTGTCAGCACAGAGCCCGACGTGGGGCTCGAACTCACGAGCTGCAAGATCATGATCTGAGCTGAGATCGGACACGTAACCGACTGAGCCCCCCAGACGCCCCAGGTGCAGTGTTGCAAGTACATTCTTTGAGGCTGGAGAAGACGTTGGGACGAGTTGATTTAATTCTGCAGTTGCTCCTGTTTCCTTGGTTTTGAACGGGATGTAAAGAATGACCTCTGGGAAGGTGGATGGTTCCCGGATTTGTCGCTCCTGATAGCTTGTGTGGGCTTTGATTGAGTTCTGTAGTGATCCAGCGTCCAGAGTTCCGACCTGCAAGCCCTCGGCCCTTGCTCTGTTGGTTCCTCCCTGGGGTCTGCTGCTCCCCACCCCACCCAGCACACTTCTGCCTCAGGGCCTTTGCTTGTGCTGTGTTTGCTGTCCCCACTTGGTAGAGCTCTCCTCCGTGCTCTCCTCCACTTCTTCAGTGTCCAGCTGGATGCCACCTGCCTTCTCAGGAAGGCCCCCTCCCCTTATCCTGTCCTGCTCTGCTTTTCTCTTAGCCTTCACTGTCCAGACAGGAGTCACGAATCCTGAAGTCTGAAGGGAGATGTGCTGTTAGCGTAAGATAACCTGATTTTGAAGACTTCATATGAGAAAAGAACGGAAAAATTGCTTGTTACTAATTTTTTTCTTGATTGTCTGTTGAGATGGTAATATTTTGGGTGTTACCGAGTTAAGAGTAGCTTCGGTTACTTTCATCTGTGTCTAATTTCTTTTTTTAATGTTGATTTATTTTTGAGAGAGAGACAGCGTGAGCAGGGGAGGGGCAGAGAGACACACAGAACTTGAAGCAGGCTCCAAGCTCTGAGCTGTCGGTACAGAGACCAATGCCGGGCTTGAACCCACGAACCATGAGATCACGACCTGAGCCGAAGTCAGACACTTGACTGACGGAGCCACCCAGGCACCCCACATCGGTGTCTAATTCTTAGATGGGGTCCCTTGCAAACTTCAGTCACGTGGCTGGAGCCCGTTTCTGTTGGGCTCTCCGCCGGCCCATCTCCTGTTGGCTCCTGCAGCCTTCGTGCGCTCTGCTTACTGCTGTCTCCAGCCCTCCGCAGAGCGGCAGGTAGTAGGTGCTCAGGTATTTCAGTGAGCGAGTAAGTGGTGAAAATAGATTAAAACCAGTATTTTTAAGCAATCTCTGCAGCCAGCACAGGGCCAGAAGTCACAACCTTGAGATTAAGTCGCACGTTCTGCCTGCTGAGCCAGCCAGGTGCCCCAAATGAAAATAGATTTTTAAGACTTTTGTGTAAAATCTGTAGAAATGGGTTTCCACCCGCTTCGTCTTGACTCGTGGAGGTGACCCACGGCATCCGTAACGGACGTTCTGTGCCGGGGGAGTGCTGGGGCCAGCCGCCTGGGGTCCCCGGGGGCCGTGCGCTGGTGACCACCGTACAGCTGGCGGGAAAGCCGGGGAGGCCGTCTCCCTCCCAGGGCGAGGCTGGCTCCAAGGTGGGCTTCTGGGGACAACTGCGGGCTGAAGGACAGTGGGTCTGTGTCTGCCTGCCGACCACTGTTACTCCGTCCCACGGATCCCAGCCTGAGGCCTCCATCATCACGGACCTGCAGGGGAGGTCTTGGGCTGTGAGCGGGGCGGCTCGAGCAGCGGCACAGGAGCTCCTGGACCTTTCCAGGAGCGCGGCCAGGGTGGGGAGCGCGGCCGGGCTGGGCCGGTCCCTCCTGCGAGTTGTCGTGTTGTTGGGCCCTGAGAATGACGCGGTGTGCTCCCCGGCTTGCTCGGTGCCGTCCAGCTCCCCGTGGACCCTCCTTAGTTTTCCCCGGGGCTCGGGGGTATGTGGGACAGGGCTTTGGCGAGGACAGACGGGCCGGGCGGGTGTCAGAGCAGCGTGCCAGAGCTCAGCTCACCCTCTGCTTCTCTCACGCTGTAGGTTTGTGAGCCGCATCTTCGTGGTGCCCGACCACCCCGAGCTACTTTTGTCCGCGTCCGGGGTAAGTGCTCGGCTCCGTGGTGAGCACCTGTGGGTGCCTTCCAGCGGGGGACCCGCGTGGGGCTGGGGGCCCGTCCTGGTGCTGGGTCTTGGCTGTTCTCCACTAGATGGTGCTTGTTTTCCCAAGTTTGGAGCTGACCCAGGCTGCCTCCTTGCTTTAGGGCCTTACATTCGGGGGGGGTGAGGGTGGGGGGGTGTCCGTCCCAGGCTGCCTGTGTGTGTCCGTGTGTGTGTGTGTGTGTGTGTGTGTCCGTCCCAGGCTGCCTCCTTGCTTAGGGCCTTACATTCCGGGGGTGGGGGTGGGGGTGGGGGGGTGTCCGTCCCAGGCTGCCTGTGTGTGTCCGTGTGTGTGTGTGTATGTGTGTGTGTGTGTGTGTGTGTGTCCGTCCGTCCCAGGCTGCCTCCTTGCTTAGGGCCTTACACAGGGGGGTGGGTGTGTGTCGCCCTGGAATGGAGTGTGAGGAATCAGGTCTCAGGGTTGTCGTCTTACTGGAATAGCATTGTGACCTCCGGTACAACAGTACCTGAGTCCCAGGGGGACCTGGGTTCCCCCGAGTTACTGCTGTGCTTCACCCTGTCCCCCACCCTGTCCTTCGGGCCGGCACCTGGCCCTGTGTGTGTGTGTGGGGGGGGGGGGGCAGTTTGGTTAGCAGTGAAAACTTCGGTGTCCAGAAGGTGGGACTCGAAGCCTGGATAGTTTCGTCGCCAGAGACCTCTTTGCTCTGAGGAAGATTTTTGCCCAGAGAAGGCTTTGAATTACTGATGGCGTCTGATTCTTTCTTTCTTCCCAGAAGTCCTGTCCTGTCCCTCCTCCTCTGTCTTTCCTGCTCCTTAGCATTCTAGGGGACTCGGGTGCCTGGGGTGGGCTGCCCGGAAGGCTCCTGGCCCTCCTGAGTTCGGGCTTCCGGGTGGGAACAGCGGCCTCCCTGCCGTCCTGCAGAATCCTGGCCGCTGTCTACACGTCTGTTCTTCGTTGCTTCACCACGTTTGCGTTCTGCTTTCTGACTCTCTCTTCCTCCCAGCCGTGCTTGGTCCTGTGATAGCAAACGGAAGAAAGTAGGTGTGGCCGGAGTTCCCAGAGGTGGCCGGTTTTTGTGAATTCTGCTGTACCTATGCCTCCCAGTGTTTCTCACGATAAAACAAGCATCCGAGCACATAGAAAAGTAGAACGGACGCTTTTGACTTTGGGACTGGCTTTGTCAAGTTCCGTGTTTTGCTTAGGAGCGTGTTTAAAGATGCGGGAGAGCCCTGCCCACCCTGTGCCGTGCCCTGTGCAAGGTGCGGTTCTTTTCATTATTTTTGAAAAATTTTTTAAAAGTTTTTTTTTGTTTGTTTTTAACATTCGTTTCTGAGAGATGGAGAGAGACACAGTGCAAGCAGGGGAGGGGCAGAGAGAGAGGGGGAGACACAGGATCCAAAGCAGGCTCCAGGCTCCGAGCTGTCAGCACAGAGCCCGATGTGGGGCTCAGACTCATGAACTGTGAGATCATGACCTGAGCCAAAGTTAGACGTTTGACTAACTGAGCCACCCAGGCGCCTCTAAAGATTTTACTTTTTAAGGAATCTCTGCAGCCAGTGTAGGTCTTGAACTCACAACCCTGAGGTTAAGAGGTGCACGCTCTACCGACCGAGCCAGGCTGGCGCTCCTAGTGTTTATTGTCATTAGAAACACACGCTTACAAAGTGACATTCCGCTGTGAGGCCCCCCGTGAAAACTGGCACTCGCTCTGCGAGGTGCGTCCCCGGCCTCTTTGCCCTTTTAACTTCCGCTCTGAGTGTCCAGAGAACAAGAGTGATTGAGAAACAGGAGAACACGTGCCCCACTCCTGTTTCCCTGCCCTGCGGAGGGTGGTGGAGGGTGGTGACGCTGTCTTGCTCTTGACCCCTTCTTTCCTGCTGCCTCCGGACGCCCCTCATGTTAGTTCACGTTCTCTGTCCCTCCTTTCTCCCAGGGGTGCCTCTGAAGGTGGAGGGAGGGTGGTGGTAGGAAGCCGCCTTTCTGGAAACGCCCTGAATCCTCCGCCCCCGCCTGGTGGGTAGGTGGGTATCCGAACTCCAGGTTAAAGCTACCCCCTGCCCCCCGCCGCCCCCCACATCTCACGTGAGGGTTTGCGTCCTCTCTGTGGGATCTGTTCCCCCTTGTCTGGACGTTTTGGGGGCCTCCATGCCCCGTGCTCTGGAGATGGGGGTCAGGGCTCTGACCAGCTATGTGGTTAGCGCCCCCCTAGCCCCACCCCCGCCCCTGCCCGATTCGAGACCCTCCTCTCTCCTGGGGAAGTGTCCTCACTGTCAGGTGTGCTTCTCAAATGGCTCACTGTCTTTCCCTTGACATTTCCCTCATGTTCCTGCTTCTGCTGTCGGGACGTCTCCACAACTTAATTTCCCAGTGTCCTGTGGGCTGCGAAGTTCTGCTGTTACCATTAGCTCTCGGCAGCCTTTCTGGTGCCCAGAATGTTCTCCCCTCACAGCACCACGCCGAGCGCAGGGCCTTTGACCCCCGAGATCACACGTTTGCGTTTCCTTCACCGTGTGTGGTGTCTGCCTTTTGCAGGGGGGTGTCCGTGTGCGGTGGGGACAGGGCAGTGGCCAGTGTCCCTCGAGTCCAGGGCGTCGGAGTCGGGCGCCTATAGCCGTGGGTCACCTCTGTTCTCCTGGTGGTCACGTTGCCCAGTCTTTGCCCTCCTGGGCGTCAGGCCTGTCCGCCTGCCCCGGGAGGTGACCAGGGAGGGCCAGTGGTGTGGTCCCTCACTCTGGATCCGGACGGGGACCCCGCGGCTCTGCGGGCAGCAGGGTGGGTAGTCCGGCTGCTCTGACGGACCCCCTGGTTGTGCTGCTGGGCCCGGCCTGGTGCGTCACATCTCAGCCCCCTACGGCCTGTCCCTCCCTTCACCTCCTCCCGAGTGGCCTCACGTGACTGTCGTCTTCATCCTTGAGGGTTCATGCTTCTGAAACCTCCCTTTCTGGTCACTGGGGAGGGACGTAGGGGTGGGCGTGTGTGTTCACGGCGGCTACGTCCTCTTGCCCGGCGCCCACACACCCCTGCCGTTAACACTCGGGCAGTTTGTCGTCCGTCCTTTTTTCCTGGTGGTTTAAAACCTGCCGTGTGCGCTGTGTTGGTGGCGTTTCATTGGATGAGTCAGCGTTAGGTTTTCAGGTGCGCGTGGGCCTGTGCACGCGTTTGCAGCGACGGGATCTAGCGCACGGGTTTCCTGGGCGGACCCGACGGCTCACCCGTGCGTCACTCCCTGCTCGTTCTCCTTAGACGTGCGGTTCTTCGCGTGTCCCGTCCCTTCAGCGAGCGCCGTGACCTGCATTTGTTAGTACGAGCCCTTCCTCTGTCGTGTGTGTCTGCGGGGCGCTGAGGCTTTTGGGACGCAGACCAGTTTCCTTACCGGCCACACAGTTGACGGTCTCACGGGGAACAAATGGACGCCCCCTTTTCACTGTTCCTAAACAGGGACGTGGGACCGTCCTTGTGCTTGGCCTGACCCGTGTTTCTCCTGTGCGAGCACATGATTGTTGCGGTGGGTGCGTGTGTGTGTGCCCGTGTGTGCGTGCTTCGGCTCCAACCCAGCCGCCGTGGTCCGTGATGTCTGTACGTGACGGGTCGTCTTGTGTCCTTTGCCTGCTTTGCCATGGGGTCATGTGTTTTCTTAGTGGTTGCGTGACTGCGGGTAGAGAGCCTTTGTGCTGGCTCCGTGGAGTCAGTGCCCCCCCCCCCCCCCCCCGCCGGGGCAGGCCCGGGCGTCCCCGCGAGTGCACACTGACCTGTCCTTGCTGTGTGCAGGACCGTACCCTGAGGCTCTGGGAGTACAGAAGTGGCCGAGAGCTGCACTGCTGTCACCTGACCAGCCTGCAGGAGCCGGCGGAGCCCTGGGGTGACGAGGTAGTGTCTGGGTGTGGGTTTATTGGACTTTGCGGGGCGCCTCTCCAGTCCCGGGGATGCCGTGGGCCAGAGCCACTGTTGCGTGGGAAACGGCTCTCTGCCGTCAGCACAGACTTGTTCCAGCTTGGGAGAACGTGTGTTCTCCTTGAGGGTGCCCGGTCGCGTAAGTAGGAGATAATTTGTATTTCACTGTACGTGCATTGCAACACCCACTTTACAGAAGTGCCTCTCCCGATCCTGCTCAGTGATGCTTGAGCAGAGAACTTATTTAGTCTCGTGACCCTCCCCGTACCCCTGGGACGACACACTGTCCAGTGTATCCTCAGGTCAGGTCACCTGGGCCTTTGGTTGTGAAAGATTTTCAGGGGAGAACATGTGGGCGGCCCTTTGGGGTGTTCCGGATTCCGTGCTCATGGGCACTCAGATCTGTGATGCTTCCCAGCTTGTGCCCTGCACGGCTGAGGTCCAGGTTGGTCACCTGAGGACAGCCCCACCGGTTTTCCCGGAGGCCCTGCTGGGCCTGGCAGGGAGGGAGCAGTCCGCTCTCGTGGCTGTTCAGGCCTGCAGAGCTGGCCCTCGGTGTGGTTTCTTGATGACCAGGATGTCCTGCCTGTCACTGGGAGCTTTGCAGTTTCCCCCGGAGCCCCCACATGGCCCCCCGCCAGCCTGCAGGAGGTCCGCGTGAGAACTGAGGGGTTCTTCTGCCTCATCCTGGGACTGCCTGCTCGCTCTCGTCCCCCTGAGACTGCTCTGTAGCCACTGCCCTTACTCCCTCTCAGAAGTGGGCAGGCCAGGCCTGACCACGGGCCAGAGCGTCAAGGACCCCTGGGGCGGTGGCCACCCAGCCGAGTGGCTGCCTGGGCCTCCGGCTCAGCCGACTCTGCTGCTCTGGCCACCTGCTCGTGGTGCCTTCTGCTTGGCTGTCTGCCATGCTGGTGCCCCCGTCGGAGGCTGTGGCGAATAGAGGCCTGATTTGTTCCAGTAACTTTTTCATATTCATGCTCTCTGAACCTTCTGACGCTCTGGGACAGTGAGGTTGAGAGAGGACCCTGAACCAGCAGTTGTCTGACCTCGGGCCTGGCCCTCAAGGCCTGCAGGGTGTGTGGAGCATCCCCGCCCCTCGGGCTCCTCGCCTCCCTCCCTCCCTGGAGTCCCCCTCCCACGTGGCCCAGCCCCTCAGGCCAGGCTTGGTGAGCACCAGACCTTTCCCTCCACTTCTCCCGACTGGCAGGCGTCTGGTGGTTCCCTCTCCAGGACCAGGGGACCTGGACACCGTTGTGTCTTGTTAATAATTCCTTGTGTTCTCTGCTGCGCCCTGGTCTTGCTTTTTGACCAGTTCTGTTGGCTCCAAAGACACCGCATAGGCTCCGGAGGGAGGGCCAGAGCCACGGAGAGGCTTCTCCGTCTCTCGTGGCACGTCGGAACTGTGTCATGGGGGTCTGCCGTGTCTTCCTTTTCTCTCACCGATTTCCAGAAAATTCTAGGGCTGTCGGCTCTTTTTCCTTCCTCGACCATGGTGGCAACCGTCAAAGTCTTGCCGCGTCCGATCTCGCTTTGAACAGAGTAGTCTGGGGCCGGGTCCCTGGCAGCTAGCGTGCATTTACGTTGCTGTGCTCCCTTGCAGAGGTTTGCCGCCTCCAGGATCACTTACCGGAGCCAGGACGGCTGCGTGGCGCTGCTGTGTGACTGGTGAGTTCGTGCTGCTGCGGGGCGTCCGTGGGCCCCTTGCTGTGGGCTGGCCCTCCTGTACGCGCTGCTCGGTTCGTGGTCTCCAGCTGTGCCTGAGAAAATCTGTGCCCGAGGGCCACCCAAGAGTTGTGGAACGCACCTCAGTCGGTGCCTCCTGAGGGCCGGGCAGGTCACGGGACGACCCGCTGGCCCTCCTGAGGGCTCCCGGTGCCGAGGGGCGCCGAGGAGGAGGATTTCGGGGGCACGTGCCATCCGCGGGCGCGGCAGCATCTTTATGCGCCGCGTGGGCGTTTGGTGTGTCCGCACATCTCGTGTGTCCTCAGGACAAGCCTGCCGCGGGCGTCTTTGCTTGCTCTACGGCAAGGGTGCGGGTTGAGAGCGGGTTCAGAGCGGGTGGGAGTGCCCGTGCGTCCCGTGCCGTCCGCCGAGGCGCAGCCGGGACGGTCACCTTCTCCACCTGTTCTGTGCTGCACTGGTTCCCTAGTGCCGCAGGGCAGGCTGGGCCAGAACTCGGCGACCTGCACTTGCAGCGACCCTAGGTCCTACGGCTCTCCGGCCCGGAGGTGGCTCGGCTGGGTGCGTCCGGCTGGGCCGCTCGTGAGCCTGCAGCCGAGAGGTTGGCGATGGCCGGGTCCCTGTTCGGGGCGACCCGGGCACGGCACTAAGCTGTACACGTCGGATGATACCACGTGGGCCTGGTCGTAACCGTAATACAAGTTCTCTCTCTCTTTGCGGAAAGTATTCCCGCGGTCTACGTTTTCCAGCTCGATGCCGCCAGACAGCAGCTGGTTTACAGACAGCGGCTGACGTTTCGGCACAGAGTGTGGGACATCGCTTTCGAGGAGGGCCGGGGACTGTGGGTCCTGCAGGACCACCGGGAAGCCCCCCTCGTGCTCTGCAGGCCTGTGGGCGGCCAGTGGCAGGTGAGGTTGCTGGCCTTGTGCCTCTGGTGGGGGTGGAGGGGGCGACGGCTGTGCCTCCTTCCAGCTCGATCGTGGCTCGGTGCTGGGGGGGGAGTGTGGCCGGAGGATTTGTGACGTGGGTTCAGGGAGCAGGGATGCCCAGCCAGCTCTTCTATTTTTTTTTTTTCTTAATGTCTGTTTATTTTTGAGAGAGAGAGAGAGAGTGAGTGAGGCAGAGTGTGAGGGGGGGAGGGCCAGAGAGAGGAAGACACAGGATCCAAAACAGGCTCCAGGCCCCGAGCTGCCAGCACAGACCCCGACGCGGGGCTCGAACCACAAACCGTGAGAACATCACCTGAGCCGAAGTTGGACGCCCAACCGACTGAGCCACCCAGGCACCCCCCTCAGCCAGCTCTGTTCATGTCATGATGCCTGTAGTGTTTTTTTTGGGGGGGGGGGGGGTAGTTGCCATCATCGGCATGTGTTCCTTGTGACTTTTCTGGTCACGTGTCTTTTTGGCAGAGGAACCGACAGTTGGGGTGGCTTGGGTGTGTGGCCTCGACATCGGCAGGCTGCACATGGCCTTGCACGTGGGGCACTGGACTCAGGAGCGCCCATGTGTGGAGAAAGGGGTGTGGGCTGTGGGCCGGGTGACGTGTGAACCTCGCACATTCTCTGAGTCGGCTCCCCCGTCTGTAAAGTGGCGTTGTCTCCCGCCCGTCCCGAATCTCCTAGGACGTGGCGGTGGCGGGGGAGAACGAGATAAAGCCCGCCCGAGCCCTGTGCTGGCTGGCCCGTCCGTTACAAGCGCTCACTTGACCGAGGGCTTTGGAGACACCCGGAGCCTCTCGGGGTATTTTCATCTAGAAAGCGGTGGCAAACAGAATGCCCCCGGCTGGGGTGTGTGGGGTCTGCCGGGCTCCTCAGAAAAGGTCGCGCTCGACAAGCCAACGCGGAGGGAACGCCGGTGGCCCTCACGTCATGAGTCTTTATCCGACGAGACGTGAGGACGGCTGCGTCTGTTGCGCTGGGACTGCCGGCTGGCTTTGCCTGGTGTCGGGCAGCCTGAGCGGGTGTCTCCCGGGCCCCGGCCGCCTGGACCACGCCTGGCGGGTCTGCCCTTGCGAGCACCGGCAGCACTGTGGCCTGAGTCCTGCCTCTCTCCGTTGTCTTCTCAGGCTGCTCCTGAAGACGCCGCGGTAGAGAAAGTCTCCGCCCATCTCCGGGGGAACTGGGCCATGCTGGAAGGTAAGAATGTGGGCGCATCCTGTTTTCGGGGTGACATCCAGAATCGGCCAGGGGCAGATCCCAGGCTGTGATACACCGGTAGGAAGCCGCTTTTCTGAGCAAGGATGCAGGAAGCGTGGCATGCGTCTGTGTCCCCTCCAGAAGGCCAGCGGCTGGTTGGGGCACCGGGGGGCTGACCCACACTCACACTGGGAACGCCCGGGGTCACAGTCGGGGCGGGGTCCACCCCTTTGTCTTCAGGGCTGCCGGTGCTGGTCCCCAGGGCGGGGCCGGTAACGGGTGGGCCTTCACTTGGAACGTAGGGCGACTCGTGAGCCTCGAATGTTGGCTCTGAGCGGTTCCTGGCCATGAGGTCAGGCGTGGGGACAATCACTGGAATCCCCGAGGGTCTTCTTGGCCCAGTGTGGGACTCAGTGTGAACCCCAGGCCGAGAGAAGGGGAGAGACCGTGGTGAGAAGGCCGGTCCCCCCCGCCCCCCCCGCCCCCGCCAGAGTGGTGCTGCAGTGTGAGGAGAGTGGCCTGGCTGTCAGAGCCACGGGTCCCCATCAGTTGAAGGGCCCGTGGTAAGCATTGAGTGCTGCCCTCACTTAGTCCTGTCTGAGAACGTTACAAGAACAAGACCTCGCTCTGTTTTTATTGATAGAGGAAGGCAAGCCCTTAGCTGCACAGCTTCTAGCAACTTCCACGATGCTTTTCTTGGGCAGAGACTTGAGGCGACCGTGTCACAGGGATGACTCATGGCCAGCTTTGGGAGTAAGCTGCCTTCATTTGAGTAAAGACGTGGTTGAGCAGAAGACACCTGTCAAAGCCTTCCCCAGGCAGAAGTCCGAGTTCTTGGAACTCGAGAGTCACACGTGAATTCTGTCTCTGTTGACCCTGGCAATGACCTAAAGTCTCGTGGAAGGCGTTCTCATGGGGATTTGTTGGCTCTGTGTCCCAGGGTTAACTTCCATCTTTCCTTTCGGAGTGGAAGGACCAGGGCAGTGACCGGGCTCCGTCCTCCCAGCACTGTGTGGATTTGCTTTAGCAACACTGTCAAATGGGTCTATAGCAGGACTGTGTTGGGGACACTGGCGAGCCTACTCCCTGCCTGACGCTTGGCCATCGTCCCTGCCGGGTCCTGGGGCCAGCTTGTCTTTGTTGTGGATCCCCTGGGAGAGCCAGGTCCAAGGTGGGCTTAGTTTTCCTGAAGTTCTGCAGGTAAACCAGTTTGCTCACAGCGCAGGTGTGGGGAAGGTGCCGGGGGTGGGGGAAGGGACCGGGGTGGAGACACAGGGAAGGAAGGCCAGCTGAGCATGGAAGTCCCCGAAGAGGTAGGGGACCCAGAGCAGCGGGCCCTGTGGGGTTTCTGACCGGGGTGAAGTGGACCCCGTGGGGCTGGTCTGTGGCCATCAGGCCTCTCAACCCTTGACACTGAGATCAGTCCGCGTCCATTACCTTGCTGCGTAACGAGTATCCCATGCTCAGTGGGTGAAGGCAACAATACTTCTTACTGGGCTGTTTGTGTGGTTCTGAGAAGCTCTGCTGCCCCTGGGGTGGGATCTGATTCCAGGCGCGCACAGTGGTTGCTGGCAGGGTCCTGGTCCCTGCAGGCCGCTGGGCGGAGGGCCTGGCTTCCTTGCTGGCTATTGGCTGCAGGCCGTCTGCAGTCCCCAGCACAGGCACCCCTGTGGGGGCGGCTCATACGAGCGTGTGAGCCACAGCCCTTGTGCCTCGTCTCCCGGCGATGACCTGGCTTTGGCGTGTTGTTAGAAGCAAGTCCTGGGTCCGGCTGGTGTGGCCACCCGGAGACGGGCGTCATGGGGGCGCCTCGGAGCAGGTGCCGCGGGTCTGCTGGGAGGTCTGGGCCGTGGCGAGTTGATCCCCCTGCGGCAGGGCCTCGGTTCCCATCCCACCTGGCTTCTGTTTCCGTTCCTCCTGCACAGGCGTGGCTGGCGTGGACGTCGGTTTCAGTGGTCTCTACAAGGCCACCTTTGACAACGTGACTGCCTACCTGAGGAAGAAGGAGGAGAGGCTGCAGAAGCGGCGGCAGAACCCGGCTGCTGGGCCTAACGGGCAGGCCAAGAAGATGAAGCCAGGGGAGGCGTCCCTGAGGTGCCCGTCCTAGCCGCCCCCGCACTCTCGTGGCCTCGAGCCAAAGCCGGCTGTGCTGTCCCCTCTGCCCGCGGCTCCCCGTAAGAAATGGGGACAGCGTTCCCGACCCACGCTTGGTGGCAGTTGGGTCCGCACCAGCTCCGCACGCGCGTGGGCCGTGGGCCGTCCCAGAGAACTGGTCGGTATCCTGGCTCTAGAACTTTCCTCCGCCGAACAGGCTCTTCTGCCTGGCGTCTTGGGCACCCTTCTGGTTGAAGGGAAACCGGACGGCCTGGTACTCAGCCAGAGGTGCAACGAGTGGTGCCGGTGCCTTGAAGCGCCTTTTCTTCGTATCGGAGGAGACCGGAACCTGTGGTGGGCGTGGCGGCCGTGGAGCTTCCACTGTTCCCGTGGCGCTGGACGCTTCTCCTCCAGGGGAGTCCGTGAGCTCTACGGCAGCGTGGGCGGCACGTTTCGTCCCTGTGTCTCCCTCTAGAAGGTGGGGCGTGCTGTCCGGCGTGGGGGCTGCCGCCGGGCGGGGCCCGAAACCCAAGCGGGGTGGCTCCGTTCCTCCGGTGGCCGCCACCGCCGTCTGCTCGGTCCCCGCCGCCGTGACGTGAGCTGGTCGGGGCACGGGGCGCAGACTGGACTTCTTCAGGGCGTGAGGACCCGGGAGCCCCGACCGGAACCCAGCTCTCCAGGGAAACGGTGGAGGGTGTTACGTATATCTGTGATTTCCGCGTCAACGCTGCACGGGATGCAAAGACACGGGGCATCCACTGGATTCTAATCACCGATGAGTAGAGATGAGCTTTTTGTAGCTTCTGGAAATGTTTAGGAGCAACATTTGGAACTAATTTCAAAATATATTGAGCAAAACCGTCTTTGATGAGTGTACTGTCTGTGACTGAAATGCTGACTTGTTAATGTGAAAAAGCGTTTTTTTGGTGGGTAGTCTTACAGATGTGTCTGCTGATGTGTTTATTTGTGCTTTGACCCACTTCCTGGTGATCGGTCTCAGAGGTGGGAAAGCCCGTGTGAGTCCGTGATGCCTTTGGTGCGGGGTTTCTTGGGGTACTTAGAGACCAATCGTTTTGTGTCACAGAAGCGAAATCCCTAAGTGCCTTGTTTTGCTTTAAACGTTGATCTGAAGACAGAGCCGTGGGTGAGCCGCTCACCCTTCCCACAAGGGGTACAGTGGGGTGTTGGGTCGGGCAGAAGTCGTTGAAGGAGCAGCGGGGGTGCCCCGGGGTCCTGCCCGAGGAGCCAGACCTCGTCAGCACAGACAGCGTTCTCGTTAATATGCTTTGAAGTTCTTGGTCATAGGAGAAATTTGGGTCTGGTGATGGTGACGTGTTGACGGGGGGCCTGCGGGCCAAGTCCTGCTGCTGCCTGGCTTTGTGTGGCCTGTGAGCCGGGAACGGCTTTCACATTTTTCAGTGATCGAAAACCAGGCAAAAGAAAAACAATACTTCGTGGCATGTGAAAATCCCATGCGATTCCAATCCCAGCGTCCTTAAGTAAAACCGTACTGGGACCCAGCTGCGCCCGTTGGTTTAGGTGTGGCCTCTGTCTGTTTTGGGCCACGACAGCAGAGTGGGGCAGTTTCACAGGCCGGATGGCCGGTGCAGTCTGAGGTATTTATCATCTGGGTCTTAGGGGGAAGTTTGTCGATCTCTCTTTAAAATGCGTTTTAAACCTGTATAGTTTTAAAACTAACTGGTTACCATCTTTGAAAACAAAGCCAAACCCTGTTCTCTGTGTTCACGTGGGCTTTCTTTCTCGCGGAACGTTCGCTGTGTTCGTGGGCAGGTGCCTGAAACAGGGCGGCAGGGGCGGAGCTGAGGGCTGTGTGCGCAGGGCCCTCTGGCACCTGCCTGGGAGGTGGTGCCGAGCCGCCCGTCAGGATCAGAACGGACGCAGGGCGGCTGCTGCCATCACTGTCTCTCCGGCGCTCGCTTTCAAATCTCTCTCGTTATTCTCACAGTCCCACGTGCACACGGCCAAGACCAAACTCTGCTGACCAGCCGACAGTGACAGTGACCTGCCCTGCACCCTTCAGCCCCGTTCCTCATTCCTTCTCCCAGCGGCCGCATTGCGCTCACTGCTTGTATTTTCCTTCGTACGTCCGCATCTTCCAAGAACCACCACGCTGCCGACAGTAATAATGCAGTCGGCAGGTCGTGCTCCGTCCACATGGGTGCTTTCGTCGCCCTCCTGCCCCAGCACACGCGGACTCGGGCTCCGGCGGTGGGCGGGGCTGGGGGTGGGAGAGGAGACCCAGCACCCTTCTCCTCTGCCGCAGCTGCCTCCTGTGGGGCTGCACCCCTTTGGGGCCGAAGTGGCCTCCTGGTCCTGAAACCCTGTCCCTGTCTCCTAAGTGAGGCCCTCCATCCAGGCCTTCCCAGAGGTGGGTGTGAGCCGCGTTCCCGTGGGGACTCTGACCCACAGGCCCCCGGCTGCCCCAGGCCTGCCTTTCTCGGTTGGTTGGTCGGAACGCACACCCGTGGTGGCCACGTGCTGTGTTGGAAGGGTTTTCTGTCTCGTGCCCACTTTCTCCCACGACGGCCTTGCTGGGAAGCCGGGTCCGCCGCCAGCTGGCTCACAAAGCCGGCCTCTTTGTGTTTCCGCCTCTTGGCCTGCCGTGGGAGCTGAGGATTAGCTCCTTACACACCCCGCTGGTTTTGTTTTCTCCTTTCCATTTTTTCCTCCTGTTTGTCCGTTTTACCTTCTGGGGGGAGAAGGGTTCTTGGGCTTTGCTCCAACTTGTTTTAAGTGATCTCTACACCCAGTGTTGGCGCTTCTTGAACTCACAACCCTGAGGTCAAGAGTCACGTGCTCCACCGATGGAGACCACCAGGCGCCCCCAGGTCATTTATTGACTTAAAAAGATCGGTGGTCTTTTTTTGTTGTTGTATTTTGAGAGCGAGAGCGTTCAAGTGTGGGGGAGGGGCAGAGAGAGAGGGAGAGACAGAAACCCAGGCAGGCTCCATGCAAGGAGGCTGCTGGGGGAGCTTGATCTCATGACCCTGGGATCATGACCTGAGCTGAAATCAAGAATTAGATGCTCAGTTGATGTATTTCTTAATCCCTACTGCTTTCTTGGTCTGTCTGCATTTTGAGTACGGCTGTAAGGGGCACGTCCAGTGGGCCCACTAGAGAGTCACCAGCTGAGTGCACATGTGTGACATGTCCACAGGAACAATGGGGAGGCATCCCTGCCCCCTGAGGCCAGGCCCACCGACACTTTGCCCTTAGTGGCTTCAGGCCCCTTGGGCCCCCCTCTCCTGCTGAGATTCATCCGCATCGTGACACGGGATCGTAGGTGGTTCGTTCTCCTTGCTACGTGCTGCGCCCACGTGTGAAGATACCACGGCACATCCGTTCCGTCGGGGGCCTTTTGACTAGTTCGCGTACCGGCCACGATGAACGTTGTGGTCCTTGTCTCTGGGAACGTGCCAACGTTTCTGTTAGATGTGTACTCAGGACTGCTGGCCCGTGGTTTCCCCTCTGTTCCGTTTAGATGGTGCTGTCGGCCTGGCGTTGTTCATGCAACCCTCCCGCTGCACACCGGAACATTCGGTGCCTCCTCCAGACTCGGCGTTTCGGTTGTGATGACGTTTACTTTCACAAAGGCAAGTTACGGGCTGGTGTGCAGCCGCTGAGAAAGCCGCCCACCCAGGGTCCAGACTTCCATTTGATCTTTTTCTCGGCAAGGTCACCTTAAAGGAACAGCTGGATCAGCCACTGTGGGGGCGGCCAGCTGCCGGGGGGTGAGGGCAGCCGAGCAGCTTGTGAAGAGGGCGACCTGCCGAGGAGCTGAGGCCTCTTGCCGATAAACAGCACCGGCTGGCCGTTCCGGAAGGGCTCCCCCCTGACACTGATGTAGGGCACTGTCGAGTTTTCCTACAGCAGCAGTGCCTGAAGCCTTACGTGTTGACACGCAGTTTTTCTAATTTCCCTTGTGATTTTTGTTTTGATCCTGGTTATTTGGAAGTGTGGTGTAATTTTCAAACGTTTGCTTTTTTTTTCCTAGATTTTTTTTTCGTCGTTGTTACGGATTTCTTGTTTTAATTCCCTGTGGTCTCAGAGTATACTTTGACTTCCTTCCTTTTAGATTCCTCGAGGCTGGTATGTCGCCGCACTTGACCGGAACATGTGTTCTTGTAGTTCTTGTGGCAGCTGGAGACCACTCTGTTAATGGTGCTCAGACCCAGCTGGCGACGGTTCTGGTCGTCCTCAGCGGGAAGAACACTGTGTACTTGTGTTGATTCTGAAGTCAGTATTGTCTTCCTAATTTTTTATTCTTTTTGAATGTTTATTTTTGAGAGAGAGAAAACACGCACATGAGCAGGGGAGGGGCAGAGAGAGAGGGAGAAAGAGGGTCTCAAGCAGGCTCTGAAGTCAATGCAGAGCCCGAAGCGGGGCTCACCCCGCGGACCGTGAGATCATGATCTGAGCCAAAATCAAGAGTCAGACACTCAACCAACAGCCACCCATGCGCCCCTGAAATCAGCATTTATTTAAATGAATTTATAATTTTTTTTTAATGTTTGTTTTTGAGAGAGAGAGAGAGAGAGGGCGCTCGTGAGCAGGGGAGGGAGGGAGACACAGAATCCGAAGCAGGCTCCAGGCAACAAGCTGACAGGAACAGAGCCTGACACGAGGCTCAAACTCACAGACCGTGAGATTATGACCTGAACCCAAGTCACATGCTTAACCGACTGAGCCACCAAGGTGCCCCTGAAATCAGTATTTTGTTTTATTTTACTTTATTATTATTGTTTTTAAACGTGTGTTTATTTTTGAGAGAGACAGAATGGGAGTAGGTTAGGGGCAGAGAGAGAGGGAGACACAGAATCGGAAGCAGGCTCCAGGCTCCCAGCTGTCAGCCCAGAGCCCGACGCGGGGCTCGAACTCACGGACTGTGAGATCGTGACCTGAGCCGAAGTCGGACGCTTAACCGACTGCGCCACCCAGGCGCCCCGATATTAAATACAAGCGTGGGCTTGCCTGATTTTTTGTTGTCCTGGTTTTTGCCTCACATTTTTAACAACTGTGACATTAGGTGCATCTACAGTGAGGATGTGATGTGATGTCTGTCGTCTTGGTGAATCAGTGACCTGTTCCTGATCATGAGATGTCCCTTTTCATCCCTAGGTCTGTCTTTGTTCTCAGGTGTGGTTGATCACTGCTGACACAGACGCGTGTTTTTTCACAAGTGTTAGCGGGACCTCTTGCACACCCCTTTGCGTTTCGCAGACGCGTGGATTTATATTTAAAGGGGGTTTGTTGGCGCATCTGGCTGGCTCAGTTGGTAAAGCGTGTGACTCCTGATCTCGGGGTTGTGACTTCGGGCCTTGCGTTGGGTGTAGAAATTACTTAAAAATCAAGATCTTAAAAAAAAAAAAGTGGGTTTGTTGCAGACATGTTTTTATGTCCAAAATACCGGATGTCAGTGGAAATACAATTTGAGCCACGTAAGTAATTTAGAAATTTCCGGTAAGTCACTTTGAAAGGTTTCTAAAAAGCAGGTGAAGTTAATTTTGAGAATGTAGTTTATTTCACCCAATTCAGCAAAAATTTCACCGTGTGGTCTGTATAATTGCTCCTGAACCGTGTTACTTTCTGCTCTAGTCCTGCTTTAATCCTAACTTGAGAAATCGGGGTACAGTTCACTCTCTAGCTCGTGTGGTGCCCCCGGGGGACATAGGTCGTTTCTGTCAGTTTACCTTCAGTGCCGTGGGGCGTCTTGTGGCTCCTTTTCTGCCTGTCCCACGCGTCTTGTTCCCTGCTGTCTCTCTCCCGCTTCCTGTGGGATGAATTGAATAGTTGTTTAACATCCCATTTTGTTCTGCTCTTGGGTTTGTTAGTTAACTGCAGATCTTTTCTCTTGTTTAGTGATGAGTGTTTGCATATGCAGTTCCCCGTGTCACGCTGCCTGCCTTTGGATGCACTCTGCTCGGCCTGCTGGGCTCCCCTAGGAGGTGACCTCAGTCAGGCCTGCTGAAAGCCAGCGCGGCCCAGCCAGCCGAGCCGCCTGCGTCCAGGGACTTGCTGGGTGGGGGAGGGGGGTGCTGCCTAGACAGGTGGCAGGCAGGGGCCTCCCCTGCCCGAGCCAGCACAGACTGTGCCTCAGGTGGTTTGGGCCTGTGCAGGTGCAGGGTGCAGCATCCCTGCTGTGCTCTGGACATGGTGGGGGGGGGGTGCTGTCATGTGAGGCCGTGGGGAGGGGGGTGCCCAGTGAGAGCGCTGGGCCAGTAGTCACACATTTATCTAGTTCATTTATGTTTGAAACCTGCAGTACCTTGTGATTATTTATGCTACATACCTGTCCTGTCTCCATACAGCAGGCGCTCTGGCATGGGGCTTCTTAGGTTGAAATCATTAAAATTAAGAATTAGAATTCAGTTTGTCAGTCACACTGGTCATGTCCCTGGTGCTCAGGGTCCCCCATGTTGGGCAGCCCAGGGCGAGAATGTTTCTGCCGTGGCAGGAAGTTCTGTAGGACAGCAGTGTTTAGAATCCCCTGCCTTCTCAAGAGACTGAAAATGAGAAAATTTGGTTTTTCCTACACGTTGGCCATTTCCTTTGTGTAGCTCCAGATTTCCGTGGAGTAGAATTTTTCTTGGGAGCGTCTTGCGACATTTCACATTACCGTAGGTCACCTGGTGAAGAGTCCTTCTAAAAAAAAGAATCTGTATCTCCCCTCGATTTTAAACACCTTTTTATTTTGAGATAATGGTACATTAACACGCATTTGTCAGATTACTACCAGCAGGTCCCATATTCTTCCCCTGCTTTCCGCAGGGGTGACTTACTGGGAAATTACAGCAGAGTATCAACCAGGAAGTTGACGTGTATACAGTCTCTCGTTCTTACTCACGCGTCCTGGGTTTTACACGCGCTCGTTTGTGTGTGGTGTGAGTTCTGTGTGATGTTTTCACACGTAAGGATTCGTGTGAACACTGTCCTCCAGGTACAGATGCTTCTAGCACGTGGATCCCTCGTGCTCGCCACCCTCCCGGCCTGCTGGCCTGCTCAGACCTGTCCTCCGTGTCTGTAGCCGGCTCGTTTCAAGAATTCGTTATAGATGGGGGCGCCCAGGTGGCCCAGTTGGTTAAGTGTCCAACTTTGGCTCAGGTCACGATCTCGCGGTTCAAGAGTTTGAGCCCCGCGTCAGGGTCTGTGCTGACAGCTCGGAGCCTGGAGCCTGCTTCGGATGCTGCTACTCCCTCTCTGTCTGCCCCTCCCCTGCTCACACTCTGTCTCTGTCTCTCAAAAATAAATATTAAAAAAAAAAACTTGATATAGATGAGACCACACAGCGTGTAAGCTTTTGAGATTGGCTTTTTCCTTCAGTCTAGTCCACTGAAGATCATGCAGGTTGTCGATTTTATCAATAGCGTACTCTCTCTTTTCTTAAATGTTTATTTTTGAGCGAAAGAGAGACAGAGTGTTCGGGGAGGAGCAGAGAGAGGGAGACACAGAATCTGCAGCAGGCTCTGAGCTGTCAGCGCAGAGCCTGACACAGGGCTCGAACTCAGGAGCCAGGACCTATCATGACCTGAGCTGAAGTCGGATGCTCAGCCGACAGCCCGCTACGCACCCCCTGCCCTCAGCGCCCCGGTAATGTACTCTTTCTTATTGACAGATTAGCACTGCGCTGTGTGGATGGATGGACCCTTTTGTTGTTCTGGCTCCTGGGCTGCGTGCCTGACCGTGGCCCGTGGGTATGGGTTGCTTCCTGTTTTGACTATAGTCCTTAAAGCTGCTGTAATATTTGTGTATAGGAGTGTGTGTGTGTGTGTGTGTGTGTGTGAGAGAGAATATGTTTTCCTTTCACTGGGATAAAGCCCAAGAGTGCAACTGAGGGGTTGTACAAACCACACGTGTAGTTTTGTGAGAAAGTGCCACACCGGTTCCCCGAGTGGCCACCCCATTTTATGTCCCTACCACCAGTGTGTGGCTGACCCAGATTTTCTGTGGCTTCACCAGCATTTGGTGATGTCACTTTTTTTTTTTTAATGTTAGAGAGAGAGAGGGAGGGGCAGGGAGAGAACCCCAAGCAGGCTCCGTGCTGTCGGCACGGAGCCCGATGCAGGGCTCAAACCCACGAACTGCGAGATCGTGACGAGAGCTGAAGTGGGATGCTCGCCCGACGGAGCCGCCCAGGGGCCCCGTGATTGTAGCTGGTGGATAGGTAGGTGCGTGTGCTCCCTCGTTGTTGGAAAACGCATTTCCCTGATGGCACCGATGGCCGCCGTGTCTGGACCAGCTTGTGTGGCCTCTGTGCGTCCTCAGCGATGCCTGTTCATGTCTGATGGCCTGTTGGAGTGGGATCGGGTTTTACTGTTGAGTGTTGAGAGTCCGTCAGCGCGGTTCTTTGCCAGAAGTGGGGTCTGCAAACCTCTTCTGGCGTCTGATTCGTCTCTCGGCCTCTTCATGCCTGGTCTTCAGAGCAAACATCGTTCAGTTTGGCGGGATCCAGTGTGTCGGTTGTTCCTGTGGTGGATGGTGCTTCTGGCCTCGAGTCTCCGAACTCTGCCGAGCCTCCGAGCCTCAAAGTTTTCTCCCATGAGTCTCCCAGAAGCCTCATGGTTGCACGTTTTACACGTAAGTCCCTGACCCGTTAAGAGTTCGGGACGTCCACCCGCCCGGCACTGTGTATCGGGAAGGCTTCTCCGTCGAACCGCTCTCGTGGCCTTCGTTCTGGACAGATACGTTTTCCTGGGTGTGGTTCCAGGTGGACGGTTTTAAAAAATGTCATTTCGTCGGCAGTGTTTTCCTGCCTGTCTCCTGGCCTGCCGAGCGCGGCGGCAGTCTGTTCCCTCTGTGCCAGTTACCGACGCATTGCCTCTCCAGGCCCACGCGTCCCCCGTCACCCGGCTTCGTGACCCTGTGGCTTGACTCTCCGCTCCTTTCTTGTGGCTTGGAACGGTGGCATCCTTGTCAGTACAGAGCTGGGGGTTCTCTGCGGGAGGGCGGGTCTTTCCGGGCTCCCGTGGTGCCTGCCTGCCGGAGCCCGGGGGTGCTCCGTGACACCTGCCAGCGGGTGGCTTCCCAGGGGGTCTGCACGGCACCCCAGTGGGAGGCTCCCCGGCACGGGTCCTGGTGCCCTCCAGCCCCCAGCGAGTCTGTCTCCCGGTGCCCCGGCGGACGGCATCCCAGTGAGTCCTGGGGTCCCCTGGCGGGGAAGCCTCCTGCTCTCCGGCACTGGCCTCCGGACCTCAGCAAACCACGAGCCGGTGCCTCCCGGCCACACGTTCAGACGAGCTTCGGGTCGCAGCCTTGGTGGGGCGCTACGACTCCGACCGGGGTCCGCGCGTCCACGGCCTCCAGCTTTGTTCCTTTGTGGAGCCTCCATCACGATCCCGGAGGTGGCGGCTGCTTCCGGACCTCACGTCCCTCTCTTTGGAGTCTTGTTTTCACCCCAGTGGACAGCTGTTCCTGTTCAAGAAGTCTTTGGATTTTCTCTTTTCCGTGTTATTTGCGTGGTTTCCATCTCTTCACTAATACACATTTTTTTTTCCTACGTAAATGAAAATGCATTTTTTCCCCTGCTACTATTAAGATTTTCATCTTCATCATTGCTTTTCTGTGATTTGATTATGCTTACCTTTGGGGGGTGTGTCTGTGTGTGTTTACATGTCCTGTTTGCAGCTTGTTGACTTTCTCCGACCTGTGGATTTGCAGTTTTCCTGAAATTTTTCCGGCTATTCTTTTTCCAGTATCTTCCTTTCCCCGCCTTGTGCCTTCCTCAGGTTTGATTCTCGTGTTCTGGGCTGTTTGGTGTGGACGCCCCGGGCGTGAGCCTCTGCTCCTGCACATCAGGCTGTCTCCTGTTTGTGCCCTGTCTCAGGCGCGTTCTGTTTCTATGCCTGATCTCTTCTTCTGTGGCGTCTCAGCTGCGGTTTATTTATTTATTTATTTTTAAATTTTTATTTAGTTATTTTGAGAGAGAGAGAGAGCGCGTGAGCAAGGGAGGGGCAGAGAGAGAGAGAATCCCAAGCAGGTTCTGCATCGTCAGCACAGAGCCCGACATGGGGATTAAACCACGAACCAGGAGATCATGACCTGAGCTGAAGTGAAGAGCCAGACGCTTAACTGACTGAGCCACTTGGGCACCCCTAAGATTTCCATTTTGCTTCTAATCCTTCTCGTTAAAAAAAAAAAAAAAATCCTTGCACACGTGCAGCCCATGTGGAATAATTGTTTTCCTTTTCTGCCCACACCATCTTGTCTGTCAGTTCGGGTCTGCTTCTGTTGAGTGTTTTATCTTCTGCTTCTGGCACGCATTCTGCAGTGACTGAGAACGTCTACAAAGTGTCTGATTGGCCGCCTGATACGTGGCATGTCCGTGCTGGGTGCTGAGCTCTAGGACATTCCTTTAGAGGATGGCTCACTCGTTCCGGCAGGCAGGCGGGCTCCTTAGGGTGGGTCTGGAGGGTCCCCCCTCTGAGGCGTCGTCCTCCTGGTGTCTTTGTTGGACACCCTGCGAGTGGAGTGAAGTCCCCGCACTGGCCTGGGGACGTGTGTGATTTCTGGGTCTGGGGGTGGTTCTTCATCAAAACTCACTCCCGCTGGCCTTGCGGGGCTGCAGCCACACGTGAGGGAGGACCCCTTTCTCAGCCGCTGTGTTCCAGGTCCGGCCTCCACCTCGGTTGGGGGGGTCGTTGGGCGGTGGGTGCTTACTTCCGGGGACTGACTTTCGGGTGCGGATCCTCGAGCGTGCAGCCTTTTAGGGGACCGCTGACCCCATGCTCTTCTAGTTGGTTATGACGGGAGGGCAAGTCGGGGCCACCGTGCTCCCTGTGGTTGGAGGCAGGGGTCTTTACTGCAGTTTTCATTTTCGTGTGTCCTGTGGTGGGTGAGGTGTGGACAATCTTTGTCCGCCGCTCTTCAGTGTATTTTGGGGGGAGAGTGGAGGACTGATGGTGACCGTTCTAGCCCTTCGTCTGTTACAGGAATCGCAAAGTTCTTCCAGTTTGACTTTTTGGCTTTTTGAGTGTTTGCTTTTAAGTGTAGATTATGTAGCCACATTTATCCATCTTTTTGTTTATGATTTCTGGGGGGGGGGGGTCTCTTGCACTCTGTGCACCTTGGAAGGTCTGCAGGAAGGGGAGACTGCAGGGAACCAACACCCCGCCGCCGTGTGGGCACGGGAGGCTGGCGGGAGGCACACGTGTACAAAGACTGACCTCCGCGTCAGAACCTGTTCGGTTTTTTCCCCCCCAAGCCTGGCTTTTTACTGTGAAATGGGAGCAAAGTGGCACTTTCTAGGATTCTCGGTGGGGTTTGCCAGTTTTCGAAGCAGAAAATTGCAAGGCCTACATTTGGTTGTTACGCTTTGCTGATTCCAATTTCGTGACAAAGAAATGAAAAAACTAGCATAACAAAGCTATTTTCGTGGCTCCTCTGGGTTTTGTATTTTTGTTGGCTTGCCAGGAGAGGGAAGATGGGGGCGGGGGGCGGTGGAGAGCCTGCCAGAGGTCCCGGCTTGTCTGGAGGGGCAGGGACCTGCCCCCACGTGTCCTGTCGGGTGGCTCGTGTAGGTCAGCGTGAGCAGGGGTGATGGCGACAGGGAGGATGAGCTCCTGTGAGCCTACAGTCAGCGCCTGTCATCTCACACGTGTGTTCTCTGGGGGCTGGCGTACGGGCCCCTGGCTGGCCGGGGAAACGAGCGGAGCGTGGGGCCTCCGCTCCTTCTACGAGATACTCTCGTGAAAGAGAATGAAGTGGTTTTTAGGACCAGTGCAAAGTGCTGCTTCACACTCTGGGCGCAAGAGGCTTGTTTTGCAAAGCGAATAAGGTGGACCCTGCCCTTGACTTAAGACCCTGTGATTATTAGCCTCAGTTCTGCAGCTTTTCTTAATGTCACCCCAAGGGCAGAAACAGCAGGTCCCCCACATGCCGGCCCTGTGCCCAGCTAAACTTGGCAGGTCGAGTCTGGCTTATGGCACAGCGTGCTCACGGTCCCTGTGGCACAGCCGGCTGACGGTCCCCGCGGTGCTGCGTTCCCAGGGTCCCCGTATGTCAGCAGTTGATTTCCTCGTATGAAGCTTCCTTTGAACCTAACAAAGTGATCGATCCAGAGGTCCATAAAGTCAGTACCACAGACGTAAGTAGGTGCTTGTGGGAACACGGAGCAGCGCACGGTCACATGTGAATAGCACAATGTTAAAGATGAGTCTTCGTACTGATGGAGTTAGTAAGGAACTACCCCAGAGAACCACAGGCCCAGATGGTCACAAGGGAATTCTCTCAAACTTCAAAGACCCTAGTGTGTCATCAGATATTGCAGGGTTGAAAAGGAAGGGAACTTCCTAATTCTTTTTTTATTTTTATTTAAAAAAAATTTTTTTTTTAATGTTTATTTATTTTTGAGACAGAGAGAGACAGAGCATGAATGGGGGAGGGGCAGAGAGAGAGGGAGACACAGAATCGGAAGCAGGCTCCAGGCTCTGAGCCATCAACCCAGAGCCTGATGCGGGGCTCGAACTCACAAACCGTGAGATCGTGACCTGAGCTGAAGTCGGATGCTCAACCGACTGAGCCACCCAGGCGCCCTCCTAATTCTTTTTATGAAGCAAGTGTATTTGGATACTTAAACCAGGTAAAGACAGTGTAAAGGAAAGAAGTGACTGTGTACCCGTATCACTGATACCAGTGAAGGATGTCAGTGCAAACACAGTAAATATCAGCGGCCAGAGGCCAGCACCACATAAAAATAATACACCGTGACTGAATGGGATTTATCTTAAGAATGTACATTTGTTCCATCTGAGGAAAAAAATTCATAGAGTGTACGAATAAGATAAATATCTCCATAGATACCGGTCTTTTACAAAATCCAATATCCTCCATAAAGTTACTTTGGAAAATGGGAATGAGTGATGCTTTAGAAACAAATCATGGTGAGATACCTATGTAATCTGGCACCGTGGCCACGTTTAAGTGTGCAGTTCGGTGGCACTGAGTACGTTCGCATTGTAGTGCAGCCTTGCGGAGGGTCCATCCTTGGCCTGATAAGATGCATATACCTTCGTCCTGAAGTCGGCGTCTTCCTGGTAGAGAGACCAGAGGCATTTCCACTAAGGTGAGGAATCAGAGCATCGTCCCCCTTCTGTCCAGCCTCGTCCTGGGAGTGTTAGCCAGTGCAGCTGCAAACAGGCATCATGGTCGGCCAAGAAGTAAAACCATCTCTGTTTGCAGGGGACCCGGTGATGTATCTGGAAAACCCCAGAGAACCAGTGGTCAGGCTCCTCAGAATTCAGTAAGTAGCTGGATACAAAACGAACATAAAAAACAGCCTTTATATACATGAACAGTAAACAGAAGACAGAGAAGGGTTCCATTTATAATAGCAACCAAGAAGAGGTTGCTTAGAAGTAAAATCAAGAAGTGTGTCGGCCTCTATCGTGAAAATTTTAGAACAGTCTTGAAAGATCCAAAAGTAGCCTCGAACAAATGGGAAGACGTCTGCGCTTGGACAGGATGGCTACACTTTACAGATATGTCCAGTTGCCCTAACTTTGTAAATTTAAAGTAACCCCCATAAAAATGCTAGCTGTTTTATGGACCTGGCAAGTTGGTAGTGAAATTCATATGGAAAATCAAACATGCAGAAATAACCAAGGAAACCAGAGAGACCGCGAGGGGGTCTGGCCCTCTTTGCATTGGCACGCCAGGCCGGGGGTCTGTGGCTGCAGTGTGGCTCAGGCCCGTGTGTAGACAGCCGGGTGGAGCAGGCAGAGGGTGCAGGTGGCCCCCGGCGCGTGTGGACACGGAGTGCTTGACGAGGGGGTGTCTCAGATCCCTGGGTAAGGAGGAATGTCTTTTTTTTTTTTTTTTTTTTTTTTAATTTTTTTTTTCAACATTTTATTTATTTTTGGGACAGAGAGAGACAGAGCATGAGCGGGGGAGGGGCAGAGAGAGAGGGAGACACAGAATCGGAAACAGGCTCCAAGCTCCGAGCCATCAGCCCAGAGCCCGACGCGGGGCTCGAACTCACGGACCGCGAGATTGTGACCTGGCTGAAGTCGGACGCTCAACCGACTGCGCCACCCAGGCACCCCTCTTTTTTTTTTTTTTTTTTTAAGTGGTGCCAGGGCGACTAGATGGTCCTTTGGAAGAAGATAAAATTAGATTCGATCTCACTCCCCACACAAGAACGAAATCCACATTGTTAGGAGGTGAAGAAATGAAACCACACAATGGATCTTGTTAACCGGTGTAGGGAAAGTCTAACGATGACTCAGAATTCACAGGCAGTAAGAGAAAAGGATTGAGGAATTTGCACACAAATGAAGATTTTTTTTTTCCCCCATGGCCGAAGAGACTAGAAACAGATCCTGGCAAAGTGGGAAAAATACCGCAGCATCTGCCGCCAAGGACCGTCCCTTCACGACATCCCCGACTTCTAAAGAGCTGTCAGAAGAAACGAGAGACGGGACCCCAAGCCGGGTGAACCAGTTTGCAGCAACGATACAGGGATGACTTTCAAACATGGAGAAAGATGCGGGCTCCCTCGTACGGAGAGAGATGGCAGCTGGAGACGGCAGTGACACAGTGTCTGTCACCGGATCACCACCGCGCACGTGTGCACCGGCCCTCTCGCGTCGCTGGTGGGGACGCAGATCCACACGACCCTGGAGGGGGGCTGGCAGTGCCCGGGAAGCTGCGCGCACACTCCTGCTTCCGAAGCGCGAGCGTGATTTGCCATCAGCGTGCCGGGGGCGGTGCAGATGCCCGTCCACGGGAGAGTGAAGTGGACCGTGGTGCGTGGACACCGTGGACAGGCGCGGCTCTGACAGGGGGTGGGGGTGGTCTCCATGGACCCACGGAGGGATTGCCGGGTTACATTGCGTGTTAGGTGTACGGGACGCGTGTCTGTGTAAGCAGGATGGCGGTGGCAGAAAGTGGACGCATCAGCGCATCTGTGCAAAAGAAATACAGGAGGGGTGGATCGGAGACTGAAGGAGGCGGTGGGCACGACGGGGGTGGGAGGAAGGGGGGTGGAAGCGGAGGAGCGGGGAGGGAGGCAAACGATGAAAAGCAGCTGGGAAGCGGGTTGCGGGGGTGCCAACGGGGCGCTCACTCTGCAGGGGGTGGGGAAGGAAGGAACCAGCGTAGGTCCGTGTGGAACACGGTACTTTGACTGGATGCTGTCCTTGGAGGCCAGAAAGGACCAGCTGGAAACACTGTCCCGTAGAAGGCAAGTTTGTTTTGCACGGGGATCCTTGGAGAGGCGGCCGGCGGCCGGGACTGGGGCCGGGAGGAACACGAGCCCGGAGCATCCCGTGGGACCAGAAGGTGAGGGTGCTCGGAAGAGACGGGGGCTTGTTGGAAGCACCCAGCGGCCGGCCTGAAGGAGCCGGGACGCTTTGATGATGGGAAATCATGGCAGAGTTGGACTGTAGGCCAAGCATCACGTAAACATCCACGAATCCCTGCTGATGTAAAGAGGTCATCCAGTCACCCAACACAGAAACCGCTGGTGCAGAAGGGACAGTTGTTCCCGACGGGAGAGTGCCAGTGAACTGCAGAAGGACCGCCGAGACCCCAGATCACCACGAGCCACCACGGCAAGGATCACTGGTGGCTGACCGGCACCGAGGGCAAACGTGTGACGAACGACAGGATGTCCTCCCGCGAGGTGTTCGTGAAGGATGGGGAAAACCGCGGCGGAAACCCCGGCAGATACCCCCCGGCCTGCTGAGCAAGATCCGCCTCCCTGGTTTCAGACGCAGACAACGGTGTGCTGAGAAGGACCCCGTGTCACTGCCGGGGAGCTCCTGCCTGCACGCGTAACCCTGTGGCACCGTGTCCAGCAGACCACGGGAGACGCTCCACGGAACTCCCCCTCCAGGGTCGCGGCCACCGTGAAAGGACCATGCAGGGTGGGAGCCTGGCTTGGGTCCTGAAACGGAGATGGCAGTACTGGGAACGCTTCTTTATTTTTATAATCATTTTTTAGGACTTTATTTAAGTAATCCCTACACCCAGCGTGGCGCTTGAACTCACGACGCTGAGATCAAGAGACGCACGCTCCGCCCACCGGGCCAGCCGCACACCCGAGTGGAACGCTTCTCTAAACGTGGGACATGCTTGGTCTGGTTCGGGGAGTGAACAGGCAGAGAGGGAGCGATCGATAAGGTTGTGGGGGGGTCGGCGGAGGGGGGTCTGCGAGGGTGAGAGGCCGTTCCTGCCTCCGCGGGGTTGGCTGCGTTCTGGGGTGGAGGTTGGTTTGTATGCAGTGGGATGGAGAGATCTAAGACGTTGCGGCCGAGCGCTGACAGACTGACGCCGTCTGGCGAAGGTGCACAGCGCTTCCGTCCCCCCAGACGTTCCTGGGCTCCTGCCGGTGCCTCCCCAGTACACACCTGGACCGGGGCCCACACGCCAGGGTTCCTTCCTCGGAATTTTCCAAGCCCTTCCGTTGCTTGGGAATGGCTGATCTCCCTCCTTCCCTTCCAGGGCACGCTGGCCCCCTGTACCCGCTCCTCCCGGATCAGCCAGTCCACCCCTCACCGTGGCTTCAGTGGTGTGTGTGAGTGTGCGCGTGCCTGGCCTCTGCCTGCACTTCCGTGTGCTAACCCGTCCCACCTCTTGCGGAAAGCACCTAAACGTGGTGGCGTGGCGGCTGTCCTTTGCCCCCGTGGCCGCCTCCAGGACCGTTACCCCGTCTCCTCCGCAGACTCCATGCCGCTTGTCAGGCATTCGTGGGGGTGGCGGCACCCATCTCTACCGAGGGCTGTGACACCCTTGCTCTCACACCAGTGACCTTTGTCCTCGCTGGCCTCTGATCAGGGTGCTGCTGTCACACTCACCCTGTGGGGAAAGGAACGGACCTTCCACATTCCAGTGGGACGTCCCTTCTCGTTCCACCCCCGGCCCTCTCCTGCCCCTTCTCCCATCCCCCCGTCCCGTCCCCTGACTGGCAGCGTGGAGGACACGGGCGAGGGGAACTCTGAGGGTCCTGGGATGGCGGTGGTCAGCTGCGGAGTCCAGGAGCAGACGTGGCTGGGGGATGCTGTCCCACAGAAAATCCTCAGTCCAACACAATCAGGGAATGACGTATCGTTCACATCTGCACCTGTGGCCCCCGTCCGCTAGGCGCGTGCGAGCCCCTGGGAACCAGCGTCCGAGTCCCCGTGGGCCAGCATGAAGGAGGCAGCCTTGGGGCGCTCAGAGGCACGAGGACCTGGCTTGGGTCCATGCAGACAGGCTCCCAGGGGCCGTACACCGTGAGTGACAGCTGCACTGTCACCCCGGCCTTGCAGTGCAAGACGGGAAATTAGAGACGGCACATGCGCGGGTAAAGGGCAGGGACAGATGCTGCTGTCATGGGTCAGTAAACCCATCTGCTCTGTTCTAGGTTTTTCCTGATGGGAGCCACGGTGCCTCTCGTGGGCCATAAGTTTTATAGTACATATATGTGTAATTCATAAATATATATTTGTATGTATATATATAATACGTGTATATATAAAATATATACTATATATATATATAAATTGTATATTTTTAATTTTTTAATGTGTATTTGTTTTTGAGAGAGAGAGACAGAGCACAAGCAGGGGCTGGGCAGTGAGAGAGGGAGACACCAAATCCGAAGCAGCTCCAGGCTCCGAGCTGTCAGCACAGAGCCCGATGTGGGGCTCGAACTCACGGACCGCGAGATCATGACGTGAGCCCAAGTCGGACACTTAACCGACTGAACCACCCAGGCGCCCCAATAGTATAGTTTTAAACCAAATTCTTTATGTAGCCAGGGGACCTCTGCAAAAAAAAAAAGAGAGAACGTATTTATAAATTTACCCGTATACACGTTTGTATCTTACACGATAACACACGTACCCGTGCCTGGGGCCTTGCACACCCTCGGCTGATTCCCATCCCCACGGGTTGGTTTGCTGCTCCCAGAACTTCATGCAGATGCAGTCAGGTGATACATGGTCTTTCATGTCTGGCTTCTTTGGCTCTGCATGTTTTCGAGACTCACCCGTGTTACTGTGTATATTATCACCTTGTTTAATTGTGTTTCTCCCTTTGGATGAATATCCCGCTATTTGATTTTTCCTGGGCATTTGGTTTGTTTTCAGTTTGTGGCTATTGTGAACAATGCTGCCACGAACACTTGTGTACAAGCTTTTTGTGGACACGTGCGTTCCTGTGTTTTGGGTAAGTGTCTAGGGATAGCATTGCTGGGTCATCAGTGTATTTGTAACTATTGTAACTATCCAGGGGCTCCTGGGTGGCTCAGTCAGTTAAGCATCCGACTTCGGCTCAGGTCAAGATCTCACGGTTCGTGGGTTCGAGCCCCGCGTCAGGCTCTGTGCTGACCGCTCGGAGTCTGGACCCTGCTTCGGATTCTGGGTCTCCCTCTTGCTCTGCCGCTCCCTGGCTCGCGTTCTGTCTCTCCATCAAAGATAAATAAACATTAAAAGAAATGTAGAAAACTGCCCCTTTTCCGAAACGGTAATATCATTTTACAACCCCGTGGGTGATGTGTGTCGGTTCCATTCACTCTGCCTCCTTGCCGACACGGTATTGTTTTGTTTGTGCTTTTTAAACCATTATTCTGAAGCCGGGTTTGTTTAGAAATGCATGTCTGTAGCAGGAAGATGAGGAAATCCAGAGATGTTGGGAGGTTTCTGTCCGTTCAAGGCCGCTCTAACGGAATGCCACAAACCCAGACCGGGCTCCTGAGCAGCGTGCATTTGTGGCTCCCACTTGTGGGGGCTGGAAGTCCACGATCAGGTGGCAGGTGTAGTGTCTGGGGAGGCCTCTCCTGCTTCACAGGAAGGCTGCGTCTCCTCGCTGGGTCCTCACATGGGGGAAGGGGTGAGGGCGCTCATGGGCCCCCCTTCATCAGGGCACCTCTCATGACCTAATCCCCTCCAAAGGCCCCACCTCCTAACGCCGACATCTCGGGGGTCAGGTTTCGGCACGTGAATTTTGGGGGCATGCAAGCATTCAGTCTGTAACAGAATGCTCAGACGAGATAGTTTACCGTGCTTGTGGGCAATGAGGGAGCTCATTCTGCTATCATCCCATCGGCACAGCGGGGGTAATGAGAACTCCCGCCCCCTAGGGTTGTGACAGGTACGTGCGGAAGGATCGACACGTATCCCCGTGTCTTGCTGAGAGCCATGCTTGGCACATAATAAGCCCTTAGTAAATGTTAGCCTGTTAGATCCCGAGTAAGAAACACGTATGTCGTGTATGTTGCTGTTTTTAGGATTGTAAAGTGTAGAACACTGTATGAAGTCGTTGAAGAAATAATTACTGAGCTCTGACTATGTGTACCAGGCTCCGAGGGTACAGAGCTGATCAGGAATCCGAGCTTTTAAACATTGTTTTTTCAGTTATTTGAAGCCAGCTTTCAATCTGCGCGCATCGAGGGAGGCACAGTTAGATTATGACAGACGGTCGAGAGGTGCCACGGACGGGCAGCATGCGGGCCCCGTGTGGACAGACCCTCTTCCGTCCTTGCCCTGTTATTTCCTCGGACCTTCTTTACAGAACTTGCGGGCTGTGGAGCTGGGCGGAAGGAGGCCCAGGCGACCACAGGTAGCCTGCAGACAGCTGGGCGAGGCCGGTGATCCAGAGCTCAGAATGTGGTTTTGTTTTTGTGGAGCGGGCGGCGGAATGGATGAGAACGCTCGCCCAAGGCCCGGTGGCTCTGCATCTGGTCTGAGGCCGATCATGCGGGTACCATCGGTGTCCCCATCAGGGGCCTGAGCCGCTGGTGCTTCCCGCATCCCGTGCACCATCTGCCTGTCCCCCTCTAATTGCAGAGGCAGCCAGCACCCAAGGACACCCCTCCTGGACGCACTGAGGCTGTGGGCAGTGAGGCTCGCTCTTGGCACCTCCGTGGGCAGTCAGCAGGATGTGCCGTGCTGAGGTTCAGGCCCAGCGTGCAGGCGAAGCGCTCTCGGCTTCTAGTTCGGAACAGCTTGGACCGCTCGAACCCCGCTCAGCAGCATCTTCTGGTTTTGTCTTCTAACCTGAACACGTTCGCTTACCGGCCCGGTGGGGAGCCCGTCAGCCAGCGTGTGCAGACTGTGAGTGCGCCGCCCGTGGCTTCGTGTGGGGTCGCCGCGGCTTCCTCGCCGTCCTGACTGCGTGCTCTGCTCCCATGTCAGGAGACGGGGCCGCAGCACCTCGTGGCAGCCCCTTCCCTGGAACCTTCTTGGGCTCACTGCCCCCGCTCCCTGGGAGCCACACCCTGATGCTAACTCCACATGTTGGTTTTGCTTGGTTTTGCACTCGGCGTGTGTGGAATCGCCCCGTATGTTCCGTTCTGCGTCTGCTTCTCTGTCTCACGTGAAGGGGTGAGGGTCACCCGTGGTGCGGCGGGGAGGCCTTGCCTTACAGTTTTACGTTGTCCCCACGTGCCGCCATGACCGTTCACGCTTGACGTGTCGTGTGTGTGGGTGGCCAGCGCACGTCTCTCCAGGTGTAAGGGTTCAGTCACAGCACGGATGAGTGAGGGAGTCAATGACCGGATAGTCTGGAAAATGAATTTCAAGTGTGCATGTGTTGGAGCCCCTGCTTATTAGCTCGTATGTTCTACTGCACGTTCGTGGATTGGGTTTGTCCCTCTGATGGGCACAGCACACACCGGTCCGTCCTTCGGCTCGGTGGTTCCCATCGGGGGACCATGACAGGATGGAGTGCCCAGCTGTGAGGGGTCACTCTTCCGATTTTATGTTATTTATTTATTTTATTAACAACTTAAAAAAAAATGTTTATATTTTAGAGAGAGACAGAGCGTGAGCAGGGGAGGGGCAGAGAGAGACAGAGACAGAATCTGAAGCAGCTCCAGGCCCCGAGCCATCAGCACAGAGCCCGACGTGAGGCTCGAACCCACGAGCTTTGAGATCATGACCTGAGCCGAAGTCGGATGCCCGACCGACGGAGCCCCCCAGGCGCCCCGTAACTCCTCTGATTTTAAAAGCGGTTTCCCCTCTGAGATCTTTGGATCTGGGGGAGAGTGGTTCTGAAGACTTTGACTGCTGTTTCCATGGAGATGGGAGGGAAAGTATTTCCTGAGTGCTGCTGACCGCTGACTGGCTAACCGCCGTGGGAGGTGTTCTTGTCGGCCATCTTGCTGGATTTCTACGACC
This sequence comes from Leopardus geoffroyi, assembly GCF_018350155.1. Classification (NCBI taxonomy): domain Eukaryota; kingdom Metazoa; phylum Chordata; class Mammalia; order Carnivora; family Felidae; genus Leopardus; species Leopardus geoffroyi. The sequence goes on from NC_059333.1 coordinate 3,347,604, forward strand.
ATTGTCCTCATCCCACTTTCCAGATCAGGAGTCCGAGGCTCAGTGACTTGTCCCCGTGGAGGGGCGGGGGAAGGGTGACGCACACACAGGTGCAGGTGCCAGAGGGGGGGGCGGAAGTGATGTGACCACCTCCAGAGTCCATCCTTGCCCGTGTGCCGGGTCGTCGTCTCCTTGAGATAAGACGCAGTTTTGTTTTCTTTGTTTCTATGTGTCTGAGCCCTTGTGCACTCCACCCCCCCCCCCCCCCCCATGAGAGGCACTCAGGATTACGTGGGAGGGTTCTGGAAGATGGTGAGTGGGAAGCACCAGGAACCTGTCTCCCCACCTGGACGGCTGTCGCCCTGGCGCCATCTGACGTCACCATCTTGGAACTGTGGAGTCTACTGAAGGCTTGCAACTTCCAGGGGAGGGCTTGGGTGGTTAATTTTGGTCACTTTTAGCTCTTAGCACGGTAGCACCTACCCCCAGCCACGTGGCAGGCAGCGATACACCTGTTCCCGGAGCGGCTTGCACTGTGGGTGGGGGGTGGGGTGGGTAAGAAGGACTCTGTCCCCCAAACACTGGGGCTCTGGGCTCTGACTGCTGATTGCTGCTTCCGATCACAGAGGTGCGGAGAAGAGGGCAGCCAGTGCTGTCACCCCTGCCCCGCTGCTGTTGCAAGCCCCTCTCTCTGCAGCCCACACAGCTTCCAGGGCAGTTAAAGGGCCCTTGTCCTTTTTTTCTCCCCTTCATTTTTCACTTTTTTTTTTCCTTTGAGGAGCCAGAAATTACGGACTAGGATATTCAAAAACTGCATAAATAGGGGGGCACCTGGGTGGCTCAGTCGGTTGAGTGTCTGATTTCAGCTCAGGTCATGATCTCGTGGTTCGTGAGTTCGAGCCCCATGTTGGGCTCTGTGCTGACAGTTTGGAGCCTGGAGCCTGCTTCGGATTCTCTGTCTCCCTCTCTCTCCCCCTCTCCCACTCACGCTCAGTCTCTCTGTCTGTCTCAAAAATAGATAAACATTAAAAAAAATTTAAAAAGGCTACAAGAGATGAAAAAGGGCATAGTATGTATTAGGGAGAAGTTTAGGGCAGCAAGAAGATACAATACTTGTAAACATTTACCCACCAATGACAACATCAAAACATATAAACCCAAACGGACAGAATTGAAGGGAGAAGCAGACCGTTGTACAGTAACAGGGCACTTTAGCACTACACTCGCAGTAATGGCTATGGCACCAGGCAGGACTCACAGCGCGATAAACCCACTGCTCCAGCGAAGCGGGCTCACCCAGCTGCCGGGCACACATTCTCGTCTGGTGCACGTGCGACATTCTCTAGGGTGAACCACGTGTTAGGACATAAGTCTCAGTAGATGTAAAAAGATAGGCATGATGACGCAAGGAATCTTCTCTGACTACAGTGGGATGAAGTTAGAAGTTAATAACAGAAGGAAGACTGGAGAATTCCCAAAATTGTGGAAACTGAAGAACACACCCTTCCACAGTCTCACTGACTGTGATTGGCCACAATCAGTGGGTCGTAGAAGAAATGACCAGGGAGATGAGAAAATACTCAGGGACGAAGGAAAACCAGAACGTACCAGAGTTCACAAGGTGCAGCAGAGGCAGTGCTGAGGGGGACAGTTTATGGCTCTGCATGCCTACATTAAAAACCAAAGATCTGAAACCAAGAATGTAAGCTTCTAGAAAAAGAACAAGCTAATCCCAAAGCTAGCAGAGGGAAGGAAATAATCAAGATTAGAGCAGTCATAAGTGAAACAGGGAATTGAAAAAAAATAGAGAAAATGGACACCAAGAGTTGGGTCTTTAAAAAGATCAACAAGGGGCGCCTGGGTGGCGCAGTCGGTTAAGCGTCCGACTTCAGCCAGGTCACGATCTCGCGGTCCGTGAGTTCGAGCCCCGCGTCGGGCTCTGGGCTGATGGCTCAGAGCCTGGAGCCTGTTTCCGATTCTGTGTTTCCCTCTCTCTCTGCCCCTCCCCCGTTCATGCTCTGTCTCTCTCTGTCCCGAAAATAAATAAACGTTGAAAAAAAAAATATAAAAAGATCAACAAAATGGACAACCCTTTAGTCGGATGGACTAAGAAAAAGGAGACACAATGGCAAAGTCAGAAATGAAAGTGGGGGCTTCTCTACTGATTCTACAGAATTAAAAGGGATTGTAAGAGAGTACCATGAACAGTGGTACAGCAACGAATTGGGTGACTTAGATGGAATGGACACATTCCTAGAAACACAACACCACCTAAGACGAAATCATAAATACAAAATCTGAACAGACCTATACCTCCTAAGGAGATTGAGGCAGTACTTTAAAAAAAAAAAAATCTCCCAACACAGAAAGCCCTCGACCTGAAGTCTTCACTGGCGAATTCTAACAAACATTTAAAGAAGGAGCAGTCAGGACTTTTGAGACTTCTTCAAAAAACTGAGGAGGAGAGAACACGTCCTGTTGTGTTCTGTGAGGTCAGTATTCCTGTGGTACCAAAGCCAGACGTTACAAGGAAAAGAAACGTACAGACCAATATCCCTTGTGAACATTGATGCAGAAGTCCTCAGTGAAACACTAGCAGACCAGATTCAGCCGCATTCAGGTCGTGGATTAGACACCACGACCAAGTGTGATTTATTCCTGGGATGCAAGATGGTGTAACGTGAAAATTAATCAATGTGATAAACCATTGAATGAGGGAAGAAAGCACACATGATTATCTCAGTGTGGAGAAAGCATGTGACAAAATTCAACACCCCTTTTATTTTTTAAAAAAAAATTTTTTTTTTTCAACGTTTATTTATTTTTGGGACAGAGGGAGACAGAGCATGAACGGGGGAGGGTCAGAGAGAGAGGGAGACACAGAATCGGAAACAAGCTCCAGGCTCTGAGCCATCAGCCCAGAGCCTGACGTGGGGCTCGAACTCACGGACCGCGAGATCGTGACCTGGCTGAAGTCGGACGCTTAACCGACTGCGCCACCCAGGCGCCCCTCAACACCCCTTTTATAATAAAGGACTCGACAAACTAGGTATAGAAGGGAACTCCCTCAACAAAATAAAGACTGTCTATGGGAGTCCACAGTGAACATCATACTCAACCGGGAGAGACTGAGAGCTTTTCTTCTAAGACCAGGACCCGGTAGTACTAGAAGTTTTAGCTAGAGCAGTTGGGCAAGAAAAAGAAATAAAAAACATTGGAGTAAAAATTGGGAAAGAAGTGACATGATCCCAATTCACAGATGTATGGCCTTATATGTAGGCAACCTAAGGTTTCCGTTAAAAACAAAACAAAACAAAACTGTTGGAACTAAAAAAATGAATTCACCAAAGTAGCAGGCTACGAAGTCAACACACAAAAATCAGTTGCATTTTATACACTAACTTTGAGCAATCTGAAAAGGAAATTACAAAAGCAGTTCCATTTACAATAGCATCAAAGGAATAAAATACTTAGAGTTAACGCAGAAAGGGAGAGACTTGTCCAATGAAACAATTTCGAAAAGTTTTTCAACATTTGAACATTTTGGAAAGACATTAAAGAAGACGTAAATAAATGGAAACACTTTCTAGGGTCATGGATTGGAACACACCACATTGTTAAGATGTCAGTACCACCCAAAATAATCTACAGAGTTAGTGCAGTAAGTATCAAAATCCAAGGATGTTTTTTGCAGTAATAGAAAAACTAATTTTAAACTTAGAGATATGGGATCTCAGGGACCCTTCATATCGAAAACAATCTTGAAAAATAACAGAGCCAGACGACTCACACTCCCTGATTTCAAAACTTACTATAAGCTACAATAATCAAAACACTACGGTGTTAGTGTTAAGATGGGCACATAGACCAATGGAATAGAATAAAGAGCCCAGAAATAATCCCTTGGATTTATGGTCAAATGACTTCCGACAAGGATGCCAAGATCATTCAATGGGGAAAAGACAGTCTCTTCAACAAATGGTTGGGAAAACTGGATATCCACATGCAAAAGAATGAGTTGGATGCCTACCTCACACCATATTCAAAAATTAACTCAATATGGGAAGCCTGGGTGGTTCAGTCGGTTGAGTGACCGACTTCGGCTCAGGTCATGATCTCACGATTTATGAGTTCGAGCCCTGCATGGGGCTCTGTGCTGACAGCTCAGAGCCTGGAGCCTGTTTCAGATTCTGTGTCTCCCTCTCTCTCTGCCCCTCCCCTGCTCACTCTCTGTCTCTCTCTCAAAAAATAAATAAATGCTAAAAATAAAAAAATTAACTCAATATGAATCAAAGATCAACATGCACCAGGGTGTAAGACCTAAAACGATAAAATTCTTAAAAGAAACATAGGGGTAAGATTTTACAACCTTGCATCTGGCGGTGATTTCTTGGATATGACACCAAAGGCAACAACAGAAAAAACAGGCAAACTCGAGTTCATGAAAATTTTTAAAAATGGTGTATCAAAAGACACCATCAACAGTAAAAAGGCAAGTCCTAGAATGGAAGAAAATATTTGCAAATAGTATATCTGATAAGGGGTTCATACAAAACAACCCAGTTAAAAAAGTGGGCAAAGGACTTGAATAGGCATTCTCCGAGGAAGGCATGTGCGTGGCCGCAAGCACGTGAGAAGACGCTCCACATCACTGGTCATCAGGGAAGTGCAAATCACAACCACGAGAAGATGCCACCTCACACCCATTAGGATGGCTGCTTAAAAATGAGTGTGGGCTAAAGAGAGTGTGGTCATCCTGGCTCTTTGGACACGTCCCATCGCTGTGAGCTCTGTCTTACTCTCCGTACAAAGAGGTTTCAGGCTCTTCTTGTGACTTCCCTGCCCAAGCCCTGGGGTCCGTGCTTCTCCAGCGAGCCTGGTTCTGTAGACTGCGGAGCGGCATTTGGAAACCAGGGTCCAAGTGCTGTCCTCGTGGCTGTCATGGCCTGAGCCCCTCCCAGGGCACAGCGAGGACATGAGTACACGTGCTTCTGCGTGGATGCCTTTCTACATTCGCCTGGAGGTACTGAGGCCCCAGAGCTGCCATGGACCCCTGCAGAGCAACACCACAGAGTTCATTTTGTTTTCTCCTTTTCCATATTTGCAACTCACCTTTCCAACTGCAAGGACCTGGCTCCTGATGTCCCCAGTGTGTTTACTACTGGATGCGTCCCCTGGCCCTGACCATTCCCCCGGACGGCACCACGCCTAGTGTGGACACCCTGCTCACCCCGTCCGGCTGTGACACCCGGTGGGCCACCGCCCTCACTGCTCCCTTTCCCCACGAGTAAGCCCTCCTCACCCCCTCCGGGGTCTGGAACCCTGCGCAGGGCCGCTGCTGGGCCCAGAACCTGGGGTTGCCTCCTCATCGTGTGCCATGCCAGGCTCGGACAGATTGGGCTCTCGGGCACAGGCCGCCACTCTCTCTGGGTCCCGCCCATGCGTCCCATGAAACTCTGCTGCCTTTGCACCCCCCCCCCCCCCCCCCCCCCGTGCACCGAGCCCTGCCCTCTTGCAGCCCTGGGCTCTGCCACGGCCCTGCCTAACGTAACGAGTAAGGACGTGAAGGGAGGAAGCTGAGCACGTTAATTCCTTCTTGCAACTTGGCTTTACCCACTTTCTGAAAACGCTATTTCGCGGTTCAGACACTCAACTCCTAGGACGCGGGGCGTCCTCTTCCCCCAGGATGCTCTTTCCTCAAAGGCAGTTTGACGTGGCATCCAGACTGCGGGATCCCCTTCCTTGGCTAATACCCTCTCGTGTGTTTTCCCCAGCCTTCCTTACGCCTTCCTGCTTCCTCGTATTTTAGGTGCATCTCTTGTAAACAACAGGTGGCTGAATGCCTTCCTTCTCTAAGAAATCTCTTGTAATTGACCAGCCCAATGTGGTTCTCTGAAGTGTGATTACCGGTACGTTAGGCCCACGCTGACCCGTCTCGTCTGTGTCTTCTATTACCTCCTGTGCCACCTCCCACCCCTTTTCCTTCGATCTATTCTGTTCCCATCTCCCGTTCCCTGTGTTGCTGTTTTGCAGGCTATACCCGATTTCTCTTCTTTCAGTGCTACAATCTGCTAAAACAAAGGACGTTTATTGTAGAAGGAAATCATAGCGGAATAATGACCTCTTCCTGGCAGTGAGTGATCAGTCATTCCGGACTTGGCTTTGTACTTGATAAGGACAACAGTGTCCCCACAAGCTGTGAAGACGGATGGACACCTGTGGCCAGGCTCAGCCTCAACAAGCCTCTCCCGCCAGGCACGCCGCCTCCACACAGCAAGGATGTGGGAATGTTTCTTCTGCCTCCAGGAGTCAGCCCCGGAAGCTGAGGTGCGGTTGGGGGTGGGGATCAGCCTGTCTGGGAAACAGACAGTGGGATGTGGGCGAGCACACTTGATTATTTCTCTGGCATGATCTCCCTGGGGGGTAAGGAATGAAGAGCTCAGGTGGCAAGGTCCTGATGAAATGAAAATTTTCTTTTAAAGGAATTTATCTCAAAAGAATTTATTGGTAAAGAGAAACTGCATCATATAGTGAGGTGCACGCACAGCTTGTAGTAAAATGCATTTCTTCTTGGTGATGGACTCTTTCTTTTAGTCAGGCGCATTGCTGCCCAGCCAGGGGACTGCGTTTTCCAAACGTGAGGGAAAATATTGGGTCCTCTTTTCCTTCCTGGCATGTAGTCATGATGGCTGGTGCTCCAGCAGCCATCTTGGCCTGTGAGGCACTGCACCGGGGACGGCAGAGCAGGAAGATGCTTATTTAATAAATACATATGAGGGGCACCTGGGTGGCTCAGTCAGTTAAATGTCCAACTTCAGCTCAGATCGTGATCTTGCGGTTTGTGAGTTCGAGCCCCGTGTCAGACTGTGCTGACCTTCCCGAGCCTGGAGCCTGCTTTGTATTCTGTGTCTCCCTCTCTGTGCCTCTCCCCTGCTCACTCGATCAAAAATAAAAATTAACATTTAAAAAATACACTAAATACGTATGAGATCTTATTGTGGGGTCTGCTATTGTCAGACCCACTCCCTCCCAGCCCCACGCTCGCTCGCCAAGCCGCAGAGACGAGGCACAGGCAGGTGGGAGCAGTACTGCCCCCGTCACACTGCCTCTGTCCCCCTACCGCCTCCTGTCTTCGTCTTTTCTGCCGCGGCTCATCTAAAGGTGCGAAGTTCAAGTTCATCTTGTACTCGGTCCGTCCCACGCTTCTTCTCCTGCCTGATCTCTGCCTGAAACCGGCCCGCTGCTCCGTCTGCCAGTTGGGAGACAAAAATAAAATCTTAACGGCACGCGGAGCGAGAAGCTGAACGCTGGGTATGGCGGTTGTGGGCTAACCGCTGACCTCTCGGGAGCGGTGAAGACGGCTGGAAACGTGGTGGGATGGTCAGCGTGCACACCGAGGATGGGTAAACCCGTCTAAGTTGTTGTTCCTAAACTCGGATGACACGAAGACGTTTCCCAACAAGCACACCCGCGGGGGGCTCACCGAGACGGGAAGTGAAGGCCAGAGCAAGACAGCTCGGATGCAAGGGGAACGGTGAACAAGAGCGGGAGATAGGGGTGAGCGTGAACGTGTTGACTGCGGAGGATCAAAACGATGGTGAGAGAGTCTTGTGTGAGCCGTTAAACAGCAGGGGCACACCCCCGAGCCCTGGGCCACAGTAACGCAAACAACGGGGGCCAGTCGGCGTGGGGCCGCCGAGGGGTGGGTGTCTTGCAGGAGGGCCGCGCAAGTGACTTCAGCCTTGCCTGGTCTAAGCAGACAGGGAAAATTGTCAACGGCACCGCTAGAAAATAAAGATAGAGTAAGCAAGTGGCTCTCGTTGGTAGCGAGAGAAATGGGACAGAAGATTTTAATCCACAGAGTGAGGAAAAGATGCCTAGAGGAAGCCCCCTGCCAGCAGGTGGTGGGAAGAGGGTGGGGAGGGGGAGGGGCGTGGCCGAGGGTCCCTGGGTGCCAGAGCCCAGCCCATGCTCCGCTCCCCTCCAGTCCGAGTGGGAGGCCCCATGGCTACAGGTGGAGACGGGCAGATTAGCATCCCCTCTGCCTCCGGCCAGAATATCAGCTGTGTTAGGAGTCTGTGTGTTTTTTTTTCCTCTACTAGATTTCCTTTTTAATTTAATTAATTAATCTACTTACTTTTGAGATACACACACACACACACACACAGTGTGCAAGTTGGGGAGTGGGAGAGAATGAGGGAGAGAGAAAATCCCAAGAGAATCCCAAGCAGGCCCCACTGTCAGCACAGAGCCTGATGTGGGGCTCGAACTCACGAGCCTGAGATCGCGACATGAGCCAAAGAAATCAAGAGTTGGTTGCTGAAACCACTGAGCCACCCAGGTGCCCCAACAACGAGATTGAGTCTTAAAAGCAGAGACTGTTTTAAAAAAATGTGTTTGGGCGCCTGGGTGGCTCAGTTGGTTAAGCATCCGACTTTGGCTCACGTCATCCTCCAGGAGGTGGGTCCCCAGGGTGTTGGGGCGTGTCCTCCTCCGGCAGGTGGGTCCCCAGCGTGTTGGGGTTTGTCCTCCGGCAGGTGGGTCCCCAGGGTGTTGGGGTTTGTCCTCCGGCAGGTGGGTCCCCAGGGTGTTGGGGTTTGTCCTCCGGCAGGTGGGTCCCCAGGGTGTTGGGGCGTGTCCTCCTCCGGCAGGTGGGTCCCCAGGGTGTTGGGGTTTGTCCTCCGGCAGGGGGGTCCCCAGGGTGTTGGGGTTTGTCCTCCGGCAGGTGGGTCCCCAGGGTGTTGGGGTTTGTCCTCCGGCAGGGGGGTCCCCAGGGTGTTGGGGTTTGTCCTCCGGCAGGTGGGTCCCCAGGGTGTTGGGGCGTGTCCTCCTCCGGCAGGTGGGTCCCCAGGGTGTTGGGGTTTGTCCTCCGGCAGGGGGGTCCCCAGGGTGTTGGGGTTTGTCCTCCGGCAGGTGGGTCCCCAGGGTGTTGGGGCGTGTCCTCCTCCGGCAGGTGGGTCCCCAGGGTGTTGGGGTTTGTCCTCCGGCAGGGGGGTCCCCAGGGTGTTGGGGTTTGTCCTCCGGCAGGTGGGTCCCCAGGGTGTTGGGGTTTGTCCTCCGGCAGGTGGGTCCCCAGGGTGTTGGGGTTTGTCCTCCGGCAGGGGGGTCCCCAGGGTGTTGGGGTTTGTCCTCCGGCAGGTGGGTCCCCAGGGTGTTGGGGTTTGTCCTCCGGCAGGGGGGTCCCCAGGGTGTTGGGGTTTGTCCTCCGGCAGGTGGGTCCCCAGGGTGTTGGGGCGTGTCCTCCTCCGGCAGGTGGGTCCCCAGGGTGTTGGGGTTTGTCCTCCGGCAGGGGGGTCCCCAGGGTGTTGGGGTTTGTCCTCCGGCAGGTGGGTCCCCAGGGTGTTGGGGCGTGTCCTCCTCCGGCAGGTGGGTCCCCAGGGTGTTGGGGTTTGTCCTCCGGCAGGGGGGTCCCCAGGGTGTTGGGGTTTGTCCTCCGGCAGGTGGGTCCCCAGGGTGTTGGGGTTTGTCCTCCGGCAGGTGGGTCCCCAGGGTGTTGGGGTTTGTCCTCCGGCAGGGGGGTCCCCAGGGTGTTGGGGTTTGTCCTCCGGCAGGTGGGTCCCCAGCGTGTTGGGGCGTGTCCTCCCCCGGCAGGTGGGTCCCCAGGGTGTTGGGGCGTGTCCTCCCCCGGCAGGTGGGTCCCCAGGGTGTTGGGGTTTGTCCTCCGGCAGGGGGGTCCCCAGGGTGTTGGGGTTTGTCCTCCGGCAGGGGGGTCCCCAGGGTGTTGGGGTTTGTCCTCCGGCAGGGGGGTCCCCAGGGTGTTGGGGTTTGTCCTCCGGCAGGTGGGTCCCCAGGGTGTTGGGGCGTGTCCTCCTCCGGCAGGTGGGTCCCCAGCGTGTTGGGGTTTGTCCTCCGGCAGGTGGGTCCCCAGGGTGTTGGGGCATGTCCTCCCCCGGCAGGTATGTCCCCAGGGTGTTGGGGTTTGTCCTCCCTTGGCAGGTGCATCCCCAGGGTGTTGGGGCGTTTTCTCCTCTGGCAGGTGGGTCCCCAGCGTGTTGGGGTTTGTCCTCCTCCGGCAGGTGGGTCCCAGCGTGTTGGGGTTTGTCCTCCTCTGGCAGGTGGGGATGTTCACCAACTTGGAAGCTCTCTGAACTTCAGCTAGGGTTTTTGTGGAAGCATCATTACAGAAGCACAGTTGATCAGATCGTTGGCTGTTGGTGATTAACTCTTGTTTAGTTCTCGTGATGCCTGGATGTGATTCTTACTCCTCCCTAAGTGGGGCAGCTGAAGCCCAGGAGGTTAGCAAAGAATAGGTCCTGAATTTGAACCCGGCCGTTCGGCTTCAGAGGCAAAGCCCAGAGTCCCTGCTGGTCCAGGGAAAGTTTCTGCCCCGTGGCCGCGCCTGGGAGCCCGTCCAGGTCCCAGCGCCCCCCTCACCTCCCTCGAGGCCCCTTCCCGCTTGGAGCCAGCAGTTTCCCAAGAAAGTCACCTCAAGGGCATGTGAAGCAATGCGTTTCCCAGCCCTTCCCGCCCGCAGCGGGATGATTGGGTCTCTGTCTCCTGAGAAGCCCTTTCTTGTCAGTTACAGTCAGATGTGATCAGAGGACCGGTTCCCATTAAATTGCCAATGATGCATCAACCCGTCACTTCTCTTTAACCATTAGAGAGTTTCCAGTCCAATAATTTCCTGTTCTTCCTTCTAACTATTCCTGCTTCAAACTGTGCAGTCAAAGCAGGAGCAGGCAACACTTTTTCCCCCCTCCCCTGGGGTTTTCAATTTCCATCTCCCAGGACTCGAGGTGCTTTGGTTTTTCTCTCTGTAGATTGGAAGTCACCACTGGAAACCTCTTCTTGTCATGTTACCCTTTAGTAACGGACACTTCCTTAAATGAGTTTTTGAGGGAGGAATGAAAACGAAGAGTTTCCGTGGCGGGGCTTGGTGGCCGGCCGACCCTATGTGTGTTCCCCGGGTCACGTGGGGAGTGGCCCTTCGTCTGTGGTCAGCGAGCTGCCCGGACGCGGCTGCAGGACGGCGCAGAGTAGAAAGCACCTTCAGCCAGTGCTGGCGGCCGAGAAGGTTGAGAGCCCCCTGGCAGGAAAGGCCTGTGGCACGACCATGCGCGTGCACGCTTTGCCGGGAAGCAGGTGCGCACAGTGGTCGCTCTCAGTTCCTGAGGACTTTGGATGGGTGGATGGAAAGCCCCAGAGAGCTGCGGGGGAGACTGGGAAGCCCCTGGGCGTGCCCCTTCCTGCCACCTGGGTGTCTCTCCAGCGAGACTCCTGCTGCAGCCCCAGCTGCCAAGGCGCCCTGTCCTGAAAGCAGGTTCAGTCTCCAGTGCGCAGAGGACCCATTTCCACGCCTTTCTCCAGAAGACGGTCTCTCCTCAAGTCAGCGGTCTTTCCGCTTGGGTTTCATTTCTTCCTTTCCAGAGGACGTCAACGGTACACTTCAAGGGGCGTGACTATTACGCAGTGGGAACAGTGCTCCAGCCCGTGGGACCTCCCCGAGTTTGGTGGGGAACCTACCAGCCCCACAAGAAACCCCCCAGGAGTCCTTAAGGGACGCCCCCAGCCCATCGGGGTGGGCTTCTGCCCGAATCCCTCTTTCCGCGTGGGCAGTCACTAAAAGCCAGCTCTCTGAAGAGCCAATTTGCCAAGTGACCAGCTCCCCGAATTTATTGTTCCTTTGAACTAATTCGCTTTCGCTGAGCAGTTTTCAGTCTGTGTTCATGTCCGTGTATTCAGAGTGCTCTCTTTTGTCTCCGCCTCAGCGCCCTGGAGACGCAGGGACATGGAGAGGGGGTTGGGAAGGCATTGGGAGCACATCTTATGCCTATAATCTGGACTACAAAGCGTCCAAATCAGCCAGTTCTTTATTAAAATAATTGTCGTAAACGAACGACGATTTCACGTTGAAGAGGAGATTCAGGACTGTATTCTTAGGTAGCCCCTTTTTCCACCTGAAGAATTTTTCAATCTGAGAAACAGGTTGCTGGCTGCCTGGCCAGTGTCTACTCTCCCTTTTCCCTCTTACAGAAGGCCTCTCTTTTGCGGAGGCATCACTGTGCCCAGCAGACAAAACACATCTCCCTGCCTCTCTGAAGGCAGGGAGGGTTGGAGAGATGTAAGCAATGTTTCTGGATGGATCCTCATTTTACAAGTCCTGTAAAGGGACTCACCTGGGAGGCATGCACTTTGCCCTTCTTCTTTTTCTAATTTTTTAAAAAATATTTAGTTTTGAGAGAGTGCAGATGGGGGAGGGGCAGGAGAGAGGGAGACACAGGATCCAAAGCGGGCTCTGCCCTGACAGCAGAGAGCCCGATGAGGGGCTTGAGCTCAAGAACCGGGACATCATGACCTGGCTGTTGCCAGGGGTAGAGGTGAAGGGGTCAAGCGATCAGGAAGGCATCAAAATGCTAAATGTGTGTGTCCTTATATCAGAGCTTCAAGATACATGAAGACAATCCTGAAGGGACTGAGTCTTCAAGTAAACAAATCCACAGTCACAGCTGGACACTTGCGTGCTGCCTTCTCAGTAATGGATACAACAAGTGGCCGGAAGTCCCCGGGGCCCAGAGAGCTGCGCCCGTCGTCTCCCGCGGGCCTCTATCTGGTCAGGGGCCCGGCCAGTTGGGGTTTGTTGTTGCCATGGTTACCTCGGTGCAGACTTCAAGCCCCTCAGGCTGTGGGTTGCAGTGGCCTTGCAGTTACACTGGGGTGCAGTGCTGGAGGGGAGGGTCCTTCTCAGGCTTCCTGGCCCCCTCAGCTTTCAGCTGTCCCTGCAGGACGGCCCCACGGAGCCTCCCGAGACCACTGGGTCTCTGCTTCTGCTTCAGAGGTGTGACTGTTTGATGCCTTTCCCTCAGCTGAAGACTTTTGCTGGTGTGAGTCTGGGAAGAATGGGGAGCCTAAGGAGGCGCTGGTCCCTCCATGCACACCTGTGTCACCCAGAGAGCTCTCTGCACAGGACCCCATCTCTTAACCAGCTGTCATCGTAGCCTTTAAGAACTTCTTCAAATTAACTGAGTTTTTCTTGTCCATTTTGTGCGGTGGTCACGTCCTCCGCGTCCCATCAAAGATGAAACAGTTGGTGCCCTTTCTCTCTCTCTCTCTCTCCTTGAAGGGGCTCATTCCTTTTTGGAATTCAGTTTACTTTGTTCCTTTGTGACTCATCATCTGACTTTCACCGTTGTAGCGTGGGAGGGATGTTCTTTGCAGCTTTTGGCATTCTGAGTGGAAATGCAAGTCTCTTATGCATTTTATTGCAGCCCAAACCTAACTATTTCACTCCATGAGCTCATTTTTCGGTGGGAATATCCACCGTAGGAGTCTGGGGTAATAGCAGTAGCCCTCTGAGATTTGTCTCATGTGATGAGGCCACAGCAGGAAACAGATGGCACAGAAAACTGGGTCACTGAGGAAAGTGACAGTGCGGTGGGGTGGGGCAGAGTTAGAGAACCCAGTATCCTAGGGCTCACGAGAACGGTGCTCGGCATCTGGAAAGGATCCGGTCTGCAAGGGTGAGGGAGGAAACTGTTTCTAGGGTCCAGAGAGCGTGGCCACGAGGCAGAAGGCTGGCAGCAGCTGTGGCCTTCAGTGAAAGAGCTCAGCCAGTTTGTGGCTGGACATAAAACAAGGGACGCCATGACTGGTTGGGCATCCAACTCCTGGTTTCCCTCAGGTTGTGATCCTGGGGTCATGGGATTGAGCCCCATGTTTGGAGCCTGCTTGGGATTCTCTCTCTCTCTCTCTCTCTCCCTCTGCCCCTCTCCTCCCCAGCTCACACACACACTCTCTGTCTAAGAAACCCACCACCACCACCAACAGAAACCACAAGAAGAACTCAATGCTACCACCAACCAAGAGGATCTACTCAGCATTCATAGACCACTTCCCCCAACAACAGCACAGAACACACGCTTCTCAAGGGTTCACGGAATGTATCCCAAGATAGATGGCATCATGAGCCATAAAACGCACCTTAACAGATAACGGACGAAATCACACAGAGTGTGTGTTTTTTTTGACCACAGCACAATCGAACTAGGGATCAGTAACAGAAAGCCAACAGGACCACCTCCACAAACAGTTGGAATTGGCGCAAATGGTCCATGGATCACGGAGGAAGCTCTCAAGGGAAATACAAAATACATCGGATTGAATGAAAACGAAAAGATAACACATCAAAGCAAGGTCAAGAGAGAAATCTATCGCACTAAATGCTTACGTTAGAAGAGAAGGAAAATCCCAAATCAATAGTCCGGGCTCCACCCTCAAAAAGAAGGGCAAAATAAACCCAAAACAAGCAGAAGGAGGGACACAATAAAGAGAAGGCATCCATGAAATTGAAAACAGAGACAACAGAGAAGGTCAACGAAATAAAACCTCTAGCAAGGCTGAAGACACAGAGAAAAGACACAGATTACCCAAACCAGGAACAGAAGGGGAGATATCACTAGAGACCCTGCAGACATCAAAAGGATCATAAGAGAACACTTCAACTCTACACACGCAAAGTTTACAACTTCCATGAAACAGATCAGTTGTCTGAAAAGCACAAACTAGCAAACTCACCCATTATGAAATATATACTTTGCATAGCTCTGTAACCATTAAGGAAGTTGAATCAGTACTTAAAATATTTCCCCCCCAAAGAAATTCCCAGACCCAGATGTTTTCAATGAAGAATTCTTCCAGGCTTTTATAGGAGAATTAACACCAATTCTGCACAGTCACCAGCAGACAATAGAAGAGAAGGCAGCTCTTCCCAATACATCTTATGAAGTTAGTATCACCTTTATGACAAAAACCAGACAGTACAAAAAAAGGAAAACTAGACCAATATCCCTTAGGATATTACAAAAGTTCTTAAAATATTAGCAAATAAAATTCAGCACTATATAAAAAGAATTAACCACCATGGCCAAGCGGAGTTTATTCCAGGGATGCAAGGCTGGTTTAATATTCAAAAAGTGATCAACATAATCCACCACTTTAACAGACTAAAGAAGAAAAAACCCATAAGGTCATATGAATTGATGTAGAAGAAACATTTGACAAAATAGAACAGCCGTTCTTGATAAAAGCTGTCAGAGAAACAGGAATGGAGAGGAGCTTCTTGAAGCTGATCAAGAGTGTCTACAGAAGTTATGCTTAACACTGAAAGACTGAATGCTTTTTCCCTAATATTGGGAACAAGGCATGGATGTCTCTTCTCACCACTGTTACTCAACGTGGTTTTGGGCATTCTGACAATGCAATAAGGCAAGAAAAGGAAAGAGAGAGTCTTGCTTTCAAGTGGCACACCATGCACCCCTGTGGCAGCCACTGTGCCAGCCTCTTCTGGGACACAACAAAGGACGGAACAGTGTGGGGTCCCCTGGGTGCCTCCTGAAGAGCTGGCCTGGTCACCGAGTGCTTCATCTGACAGGTCCTCTGGCCAGATGACCATGGACAACAGTGGGAGTGCTGACAGCATGGGGCTCGTGAGCACACCCTCAAAGCCCGGCATCTGCTACCTCACTGCCTCCCACTGAAGCCCTAGGATGCTGACTGGGGCAGGAGTGGGGCTGTGCCCATCCCTCATGGGCCAAGTCAGAGAGGCCTTCTTCCACGAGTCAGGTGGGTATGAGCCCTGTCCTGTAGTCTCACCCTGGAGAGCCTCCCTCCAGAACCTGACCCTGGGCCTGGCCAGGATGCCCTTGGGCCTCCTGCATCCAGAGCCCTACTGTCCCCTCCACAGCCGCCTTGCCTCAGAGGACTCTGGCCATGCTAGCCCCCCAGTCCCTGGCCCCACCCCTGAACTCCCTGCCACCCGCAGTGCTGCCCCTCTGTCCCCAGCACCGAGCCTCCACCATGGGGAACTCTGGGGACTCATTTCCCAAGATGGAACACGTTGGGTGGGGGCAGAGGTCTCCTCTTGGAACTGTTTGCTCCTCCAGCCCTCCCACACCAGACTGGCCCTTCTTCTGCATTATTATTATTATTTTTTAATTTTTTTTTTAACGTTTATTTATTTTTGAGACAGAGAGAGACAGAGCATGAACGGGGGAGGGGCAGAGAGAGGGAGACACAGAATCGGAAACAGGCTCCAGGCTCTGGGCCATCAGCCCAGAGCCCGACGCGGGGCTCGAACTCACGGACCGCGAGATCGTGACCTGGCTGAAGTCGGATGCTCAACCGACTGCGCCACCCAGGCGCCCCTTCTTCTGCATTATTGATACAAAGCTGACACACAAAAGCCAGCTAACAATGATACGCCCCCACATCACGAGTACTTGTACACAGAACACTTATACAAATGAAACTGTTTTCTTCTTCTGCGTGAAGCCGGGACACAAAGAACTTGACGGTACAAGTCAGACCCCCACCCCGCAAAGCATGTGTGGAGAGAGAGACACACGGAGAGGCAGGAGCCCGGCCACAAGCTGCATCGACACCCTTCTCCCACCTTGAGACAGAAGCACAGAAACTCTGCTGTCTCCCCTCCTACTCAGCATCACACTTACCTTTGTGCTTCCGACAAAGACCAGAATCCCAGCTCAGGGTCACCGCATGCGATTTCCCTGATTTTACTGATCCGAGAAAGCCAGAATTGCTTCAGTGCGTAGGTGCTTGTGTGTTAATACCTTCTTCTGTGAAAAGAGACCCAGCACCATGTTCAACAAAGGCTATGTTTCTCAAAATAAAAAGCAAATAAAAGGCATTCCGTCCAGAAAGGAAGCAAAAAGTGTTCAAATGTTCCTGTTCGCTGATGACTTTGATGGTCTATGTGGAAAGTCCTAAGACATCTACAAAAGCCTCTTAGAACTAGTACATGAATGAGTCAAGGTCACAGGATACAAGATTAATACATAAAAAGCAATTTTTTTAGTTTCTTTATTTTGAGAGAGAGAGAGTGGTGGGGAGGGGCAGAGAGAGAGAAAGAATCCCAAGCCAGGTCCACGCTGTCAGCACAGAGCCCAATTCGGGGTTCAATCCCACGAACCAAGAGATCATGACCTGAGCCCAAATCAAGAGTCAGATGTTCAGCCGACTGAGCCACCCAGATGCCCCTAAAAAGCAACTGTAGTTTTAGCCACTCTGACTAGCATGAGGTGGTATCTGAGTGTGATTTTTGATTTGTACTTCTCTGATGATGAGTGACATTGAGCATCTTTTCATGTGTCTGTTGGCCATGAGAAAGAGTGAGATCTGGCCATTTGCAGCAACATGGATGGAACTGGAAGATATTATGCTAAGTGAGATAAGTCAGTCAGAGAAAGACTGATATCATATGTTTTCACTCATGTGTGGAAGTTGAGAAACTTAACAGAAGACCATGAGGGGAAAGACCAGAAGGGGAAAAAATAGATATAGAGAGGGAGGCAAACCAATACAGAGAACAGACTGAGGGTCGTTGAGGGGTGGGGTGGGGGAGAGGGGAAAATGGGAGATGGGCATCGAGGAGGGCACCTGTTGGGATGAGCACTGGGTGTTGACCCACAGGAATCTACCCCCAAAACCAAGAGCGCATTGTACACGCTGTATGTTAGCCAATTTGACAAGAAATGATATTAAAAGCAATTGCATTTTTATAGATTAACAACACTTGGACACTGAAGTTAAAAATACAGTAACATTCATAGTCACCCAAAACAAAAAAGAAATACGCAGGCGTAATCTCACCAAACCGAATGTGTATCCTCAAAATCACAAAGCACGGCTGAAGGGAGTACACGAAGATCTAAAAAAAGGAAGGGCATGCCACGGTGATGGACGGGAAGAATCTACATAGTAGGGATGTTGGTTCTTCCCTATGTGCAATAACATGTTTAATGCCGTGCCTGTCCGAATCCCAGGGTGCGGATAAAATGATTGTGACACTTATGGAAAGGTAAAGAGACTGGAGTAGCCGAACACCTCTGAACCTGAAGATAAACGACAGGAATCAGCGTATCTGATTTCAAGTTATTATGCAGTTACGGCGATTAAGACGGCGTGGTGTTGGCGGAGGGACAGACACAGAGATCCGCGGGACGGAACGGAGAACCCAGACAGAAGCCCACACGAACACGGCCAGCAGTTTGTGGACAATGGTGCAAACACAGGTCAGCGGACCAGGGACAGTCCTGTCCACAGAGGGTGCCGGAGCCCCGGACATCCCGAGGCGAAAACACAGACCTCTTCATGCAAAAAGTTGGATCGTGGATTAAAACGTAAAACTATGAGACTTTTGGGAGAAAAAAAAAAAAAAACCCACAAGATCTTCAGGGTGCAGGACTAGGCAGAGAGTTCTTAGACTTGACACCAAAAGGCAGATGGGTAAGAGGCAACGTTCAAGAATCAGACGCTAGGGGCGCCTGGGTGGCTCAGTCGGTTAAACGTCCGACTTCAGCTCAGGTCACGATCTCGCGGTCCGTGAGTTCGAGCCCCGCGTCGGGCTCTGGGCTGATGGCTCAGATGGCTCAGCCTGGAGCCTGTTTCCGATTCTGTGTCTCCCTCTCTCTCTGCCCGTCCCCCGTTCATGCTCTGTCTCTCTCTGTCTCAAAAATAAATAAAACGTTAAAAAAAAAATTAAAAAAAAAAAAAAGAATCGGACTCTGTCCGATTTGCAAAACATATTTGCTCTGTGAAAACCGCTGTGAAGAAGATAAAAAACACAAGTCACAGCCTGGGAGAAAAGCGTCGCAAGCCGCACGTCTGACAGAGGAGTGGTGTCCAGAATATACAAAGCACTCTCAAAGTCAACGGTGAAAAGAGTAAAAAAAAAAAAACAAACAAAAAAAAAAAACCCTTCCCAACACCCCCAGATTTGAAAGTGGGTGAAAGACAGGAACACACATTTTACCGAGGATACTAGAGTTCGTCTTCCCGGAGGTTCAGCCTCTTAGCCATGGAGGAAACACAAATCAAAGCCCTGCTGGGTTTTGGCATGCACCTGTCAGAGTGGCTAAAATGAGATAGTGACAGTGCCACATGCTAACGAAAACGGGGAAGAATTGGATCACTCGTGCATTGCTGGTGCGACCGGAAAGTGGTAGGGCCGTTCTGGGAAATGGCTTGTCCGTTTCTTGAAAGAAGAAACACCCAACTGCCCTGTGACCCAGTATCACCTTCCTGGCACCCAGTCCAGAGAGATGGGAAGGGTCACAGTTACACATAGCCGGTGGGCGAGTGTGCACAGCTTTATTCGTCACAGCACCGAGCTAGAATCAGCCTGCATCCTTCAGCCGGTAAATGATTCAGCAAACGGCGATCCGTCCACACTGTGGAACACTACTCGGCAGGAAAAAGGAATGCATTCCTGATACAACAACCTGGATGAACCTCCACAGAACGACACTGCGTGACCCCATTCATGTCACATTCAGCAAATCACAAAATTACAGAGATGGAGAAGAGGTTAGGGACTGCAGGGGCCGGTGGAAGGACAGTGGGTGGGCTGGAAGGGGGCGGCAGGGGGACCCCCGCGGGATGGAGCGCCCAGTACCCACACTGTGACCCCAGCATCACCATCCCGGACGTGACCGCGCACTGGAGTTCTGCAAGGTGTCACCACTGGGGATCTGGGTAAAGGGCACGCCGGCTCGCTCTCCAGTCTTTCTTGCGACTGCGCAGGAATCTACAGTTGTCTCAAAATTAAGAGTTTAACGTAAAAATGGTCACTTTCTTGGTTATAACATGAAGCATGTTGAAGAGAAGTGAATGTATTAGACTTTCCCACGTTTCCCGGACGTCCCCGTGTGGGGAGGACTCTCACAAACCACTCCTGAGTCCCTTTTTGCCTTTCTGGGCATCTGCTGATCCAGTCCTGCCCTCAGCAATTCAGGCTGGAGTCAGACTTGGCCGTGGGAATGGGAGTCTGACAGGGTCACTGCAGAGAAAACAGTTCACTTGTTGACTTTGGTGCTTCCCAAGATTTGGGGATGGTGGGGGCAGCCTGTGAGCTGGGGAGTGGGGTGTCCTGGGAAGGGCAGTCTGTGAGCTGGGGGTGTCCCGGGAGGGCAGCCCGTGAGTGGGGTAGGGGGTCTGGGGTGGGGGCCGCCTGTGGGGTGGGGGTGTCCTGGGGGGCAGCCTGTGAGCTGAGGGGATACAGGGTGTGAGGGATGCAGTCTGCAGCCATATTGGTCGCCCGGCCCCCAGCCTTGCTGAGGAGGGTCTCCTGCATGGACCCTCCTGTGGGGAATTTACAAGAACCACGGGGGATCCCACTGGAGGGGATCGCGGAGGCCTGGCCTACTGCCATGGATGCCCCTAGAGGCTACGGTGCCGTGCCCAGGGTCACAGCGAGAAATGGCCCAGGAGGGACAGACCCACCTGGAGCGGGGGGCTCTCTCTAGCTCCCAAGAAGCCTGCTGGAAGCGATGAGTTGCCCTGGGGGCTGGGGTCCCTCATTGCTGTCCTTGTGAGCACAGCGGGCAGTAATGGTGACTCACCGACCAGGAGACCAGGCTTCTCAGCAAGGAGGCCACCGCCAATCGTCGAAGATGCAGGGACCTCGTGGGCTTGTGTCACTGCGCACCTGCCCCAGGGTGCTCCATGGCCCCACCAGCCCCTCGCTCATCAGGCCGCGGGGGGAGGCAGGAGGCCCCACCTGGCGCTGACCCAGGCAAGCCTCTGTCCCCTGCCATCATCCCTGATTCGGTTTCTCCACTGCTGACAGAACTGTCTCCTTTTGCCTCTTAAATGACCCTTAATGACCAGGAGAAAAGAACCCCTTTTCCCTTCTGCATTGGTGCTGACATCCTCCCGTGGCCTCCCTCCTTATACCCTTTCATTTCTGAACAAGAACAGGCATTATTTTCCTAAAGACAAATACATTCAGCACCTACTTAGTGGAAACGGTGGGCAGTGTCCCCTCACAGCGGATCGAGAAAACACGGCCTGCTTTTCCCCGAGGGGTTTTGTGAAATCCTACCAGAGGTGGCTGGTCTAGTGTGTGGGGGCCGTGGCATGCCTTGGCTGCTGCTTTTTCTTTCTTTCTTTCTTTCTTTCTTTCTTTCTTTCTTTCTTTCTTTCTTTCTTTTTTAATGTTTATTTATTTATTTTGAGAGAGAGAGACAGAGAACGAGCAGGGGAGGGGCAGAGAGAGGCAGAGAATCCCGAGCAGGCTCCGTGCTGTCAGTGCAGAGCTGAACGACCCTGAGATCATGACCTGAGCTGAAATCAAGAGTCAGATGCTTAACCGACTGAGTGAGCCCCCCAGGTGCCCCCATGCCTGGCTTCTTGTTCCCGGGTGTCCTCGGCCCCAGCGTGGAACATTAGGACTTCAGAGGGCCTGGGGTCCCGGGGTGGGGCTGGGCTGAGCGCCCCTAGCCGGGGCTGCCTTTACCGTTCCGGGGGTGGCGTTTCTCAGACAATAAGCAGAAAGAAAAATCTTACCACCTGATTGGCGGCGCAGAGACGCGTCCTCTTCGCCTGGACCGGGCTCCGCGCACAGGCGCTGGGCTCCAGCATTTACATCCTCTGGGCTGCGACCTGGTCCGACCTCTGAGCCTCAGGCCACTGGCCAAGCTACCCCATCCAAATATAGTATTGCTCGCGGTTGTATCTTCTGATTGAAAAATGATACGTTTTTCTTTGTAAAAGATGAGGAAAATAAGCTGGAAAAACATCGGTTTTCATTTTACGCGGAAACAACCTACTGTAATATAGCCGTTGTTAACACTTTTCTTCAGCAAAATCGGGATCAGACCGTACAAACCATTTTGCATCCACTTTGCCCAGTCTGGCATCACCTAATGAGCATTTTTCAACGACGTGAAGTGTCCTCGAAGCACGCAGTCGTTGGCTCCGGCCTCAGCTGGTGGTGCCCTGTGGGCATGCCCTGGCCTATCTGCAGTCTCCTCCACTCGTGAGACGCTGGTCCCACCTTCCTCAGAGTTGCCTGGAAACCCCAGCCTCCTCTGAATGTCTCAGAAAATTGAGCGTTCCTGCTCTCCCATCACTTGAAAGACCAAATGTGACACCTTCCGTGAGCTCTTGGGGGCTCAGAGTAAAAGTTGTTAGAGTCCCTTCATTAGATGCTTTTGCAATCTAATGCAAGGTTAATGGTTAAAAATTCTTTAGGTTTTATTAGGTACCTCTGATGGCTTGGTGCAGTGAGTCCCGTGCAGAGAATCTGGTGAAACGAAACAATGCCAGGGGCAGGAAAGCCCCCTTTGGGCTGTGGCACGTGGCCCTGAAAGTGGGGAGTGATGCTGTCCCCGACTTCGCGGTCAGAACAGACGCCGGCCAGAGCCGGTGGGAAAGCCGAGTGGAGACCGCACGGCGTGTCTGGGAAGCCTTCCGAGGACCACATGGAAGCGATCAAGAGCTTCGAAGCCACACCCTTTCAGTGGGAGTCCAACGATCGCAGCATCGGGACGCCAAGGTAACTTTTCAGTGACACGGGGTCCGCAGGGAGCCATCACTCCCGAAACGGAGCGGGCAGAAGAGGCTAAAACTGGGGCGTGGGTGCCAGTTGTGTGTTTAGACCACGGGCCTCCTCACTCTGGTAGATGGCAAACCGCGTGTCCCTCTGTCGTGAAGTGGAGTCTGTCCCTGCCCCCCTTACACCCGAGCTTGACCACGTGACTTGCTGTGGCCAGACGGACGTAACGTAACAGCCGTGTGTGTGGCAAGGCGTGAAAAGTGCCCGGGCACTGGGGCTTAGGCGCTCTTGCCACTGGGATCACTTTGCCACCCTGAGGATGAACCACGTGGCCTGCTGCACAGTGGCTGGTACCAAACAGCTCCACAGACATGTGGCCAAGGCCCTTTAGACCCACCGGCTCCAGCTGAGCAAGGCCAGACCACAAATCCTGCCCCTCAACCCCCAGAGCCACAAGGAGTGAAAAGCAATGTGGTTTCCAGTCCCTAAGTTTCAGAGTGGTTTGTTATGCAGCAAGAGCTGACTGATACGCTTCCCATTTGTAGCCAGAGGTTTGAGCTTTCCCTGGGCAGATGGTCACACTTTGTCCTCCTGGGTCTGTACCTTCCTGTCAACCTCTCCTCCTAACCCCTGGCTGTCAGCTGTCCCCTGTGAGTCCCCCTGCACCCGGTGCCCCGGTCCTCCCGCAGAGACCCTGCTGTCCCTTCCTGTGTCTGCACTGGACTCTGAGTCTGCCGTTGTCCCGCCTCACGGGTACCTGCCCTCTGCCTTCCTCGGATCCCCAAAGAGCTGAGCCCCCGCCCTGCCCGGGGCCTCAGCAGTGACGCCTCAACCCTCAGAGAGAGAGGCGGGCTCCCGAGGGGCCTGCTGTCGATGGAGAGCTGAGAGCCAGACCTCATGCTGACGGCTCGGCACGCACGGCCGCTGGAGAGGCAGAGATGGATGGACGGGAAAGCTAAGACTGAGCGCGTAGGGGGTTGAACTGTGCCCCCCCCCGCCCCCCGGGAAAGAGCGTAACCCCTTGCACCTGTGAACGTGAATTTCTCTGGAAATAGGGTCTTTGCAGAATAATAAGTTAGGATGAGGTCACCCTGAGGTGGGTGGGGCCCTGATCCAGTGACTGATGTCCCCATAGCAAAAGCACATCTGGACACAGACACACAGGGAGGAGGGCCACGTGGCAGCAGAGATTGGGGTGACACAGCCACACCTGTCCCTTTCCCCCTGAACAAAGCGCACACGTTCCTTGTTTGTCAGGCCTGGACTCGGTGCCCCCATCTTCCCATCTTTCCAGCTTCCCTCTCCAGCCGGGAGCGGAGCCTATGTGCCAGGAGGGGTATGTGCCTATACCCCTGGCACCTGCCTGAGTATCCTTGACCCCACCGCGCGTGCACACACACACACACACACATTTTGCTGTTTTTTCCCCTTACACGATTTCTCGGTCAGTGACCCCAAACGAATGCAGACTCGCTCATCAGTTGGCAGATGTCTGAGTTCGTAACGTGTACATCACCAGGGCTGCTCCCAACGTGGGTGGGGTCCTGGGAGATCATTTTGTGTCGGTGTCTGCCTTTCTAAACCATTCCAGTCACCTGAACCGGGAGCCGGGCATCCGAGCCAGGGAAGGGCTGGGGCCCAGATGGGCCCAGTCACCGGCTGGTCAAGCCCACTCGGTGGGGACCACGGGTGGGCATCGCCCCTCTTGTTCTCACCAAGTCCAGCTGGGCCTAGGGCCTGTGCGGCCCCTCAGACCCCACCTCCCTCTCTTCCTGGATGGCGCGGGGTATCTCCCTCACCGGCCTCTGGCCTCCCTGTGTGGCCCTTCTGCACAGCCACACTCCAGGAGGCCCCGCCTTGCCCCAGGCTCGCCGTCCACCTGGCGGCCCTCGCCGCACACCCCAAGCTCACAAGCCCGCCTCCCGTCCTTGCTGCGGGGCCTCTGGCACACTGTCCGATCTTTGCCGGGCTCACTCCGTCGATCTCCCGGCTGGACACAGGCTGACGGTGAGCCTGGGGGAACGTGGGGACCCTGTGTGGATTCACTGTGAGTCCCCAGCAGCCTCATGCAGCTCCTCTGGGCTCCTGACAGAGAATGGCCCCCCAAAATCCAGAGCGACACTTTTATCCGCCCCTTAGAGAAATCACAGTTGAATTCTTTTGATTTGAACTTTACAGACTCCCCAGCGGTGATACTGGGAGAGCAGGGAGCCAGAGCAAAGCCTCTCGTCTGGAACACGTGCCCGACTCGCTGTCCCTCTTCGGCCCTTCCCGGGGTGGGGGCGGCGGGGCCTGACGCCGCAGCTGCCCTTGGAGCCCGAGCCGGATAGGGCGTCTCCTGCGGGGGACGTGGCGGGTGGCCTTGTGGCACCCGGCTGGCCGCGTGGGGCAGAGGCAACCGGAAGCCAGCGGCTCCCGCCCACGGCTGTTCGGCCGAGATGAGGGATTTTGCGTGTTTAATGTTCATTCGTTTAATGTTCATTCGTTCCACCAGTGGCACTGGTTTCACGATGTGATTTGGCTAAAGATGCCAGCACGCGAGGACTGTCCCGCTGGCCTTGGACAGTGCAAGCAGAGGAAGCCGCGGACGGTACCCGTGGTCCCCCACGCGACAGGCAGAGAGACAGGCGGTGTGGGGGCGTCGGGCCCGGGGTCACCATCCCGGGCGGGAGTGACGGACGCTCCTCCTTTCCTGTCTCCTTCCCCCTGGGCTCAGCGCTGGGGCCACAAGAGGCTGCTGTGTCCTCAGCAGGGGGAGAGGGGTGCACTGGGAGCCGCCTGCCCGGCGCCTCGTCAGGGCCCGGCTCGGGCAGGACATTTGGGAGTGGGGTTTGGGGGGGGGGTCCGTTGGAGCCGGGGTTTGACCCCACGCATCATTCCCTGAATCGCTACAAAGTTGGGAGAGGAAGACAATGCAAAACAGCGTGTTCTTGTTCCCTGGTGTGAACACAGGGTGATGGGTGGAGGGACCTGGCCAGAAGGCGGGCTCACGGGCAGGCAGGTGGGGGGCACTTGTCAGAGGCTGGCTCGCTGGGGGGAGCGGGTCACGGACTTCAGTGCAGGGCGCCACGCAGGCATGGGGGAGACCTGCATCGGGGACGCCTGCTGGGTTTGCGCGTGTCGTGGCCATGTGCACGGGCTTTAGCGGGATGAACATGAAAAACAGAACCGCGAACAGCAATAGAACCGGGGTCGCCGTTCATACGGAAGTGAATTCGAGAAGTGACGGAAAATGTCACAGCCCACAGATGAAGTATTCAGAGGTGGAAAGCAATATTCTGGAATCCACCAAGGCGTGCTCCGAGGAGACTCCGCGGCAGCGGGTGAAATGTCTGCAGAGCTCAGATTAGGCGGGCGGCCTGACAGGTCAGCTCATCCGAGTGGAGCCTCTTCTGTCCCGAGGGGGTGCAGGGAAGGAGCCAGTGGCCCTGGGAAGCGTCACGGGGTCTAAACGCACGCGGCGGGGCCGAGGGAGAGCGTGACGGCCCGCCAGCCGGGGTCGGGTCTCCCTTTATGGGCACGGGGCCCCCCAGATCGTCCCCAGTGCTGGTCCCAAAAGCAAAGGCAGGAAGAAAGGACAGCTGTCCTCCCCGGAGGCGTGCTGTGCACAGTCTGCTGACTGAAGTGCCACGTTCCCACCTCCCCACACACAGCCACCAACGCCCCCTCGCTCCTCACAAACAGGACACGCGCACGTCCTTGTGCTCCGGGCACCGCCTGGCATTTAATTCTGAATTTACACGGGAGGGAGCGTCACATCACACCGCGCAGACACATCTGCGAGCAAAGCACAGTTCCTGTCCCCCCGTGAGAGCTCGGGGGCTCTGGGGACTGCCAGACGCAGCCCCCGGATACACAACACTACAAAGAAAAAGTACAGTACCCGTTTCTGTATAAGAATATATTATTTAAAAGACAGTTTAAAAATAAAAATTCTGTACAGCATCATGAATTCCGTTTTCCTTTTTTTTTTTTTTTTTTTTGTATCAGTGAACAAAACAGTTCTTAGAAAACGTGGTCTCGTGGAGTCAGGCGCTCGGAATGAACTTCTCCCCCGTGCGGACGGCTCGCGAGGCTCGGCCAGTCTGGTCCAGAACCACGGCCCGCATCGTCCTGCCTCCTCCAGGCTCCGTCTGCTCGGAAGAGGGAAAAGACCTACTAGTTTGTTTTCGTGGGGCTGAAACCCCCCACAGTCAACACAATCAACATCGTCATGGGAGGACGCACGGGATGTTTAAGGATTGGACACACGGCTGAGCACGTTTAGGCCAAATGAAACGATTTTGATCCTTCTCCTGAACCACTAAAAAATAGGGTGTGACCGAAACACGCAAAGCCAGTGTTTCCCGAGCGCTTCTGATGGGCCGGCGGCATGTTGCTCATGGAAGGGGTAATGATGGTGTGATTATCTCGAGGCTGGAGATGAGGGCTCTGAGGCTCAGAGAGGCTGAGACGCCTGTGTGGGTCTCTCAGCTTGTACTTGGCTGCGCTCAGTTTCTCGGACGCCAGAGCTGGCCACTGCCCCTCTGCACCAAACAAGACGCAGGTTCCCACACCCCGCGCCTGGAAAGCTTTGTCCCGAGAATCTCTCCAGGGGTCCTTCAGACGTGCGTGTGCCGAGACCTGACCACGCAGAGGCCGAATGAGCTTGGTTTCCCTTTGACACGGACTAAACGAACAGCTTGCGTCAGGGGCACAGGAAAACGCTCACGGCGACAGACGCAAATGCTTTATGTTTGGAAAGATTTTAAAACGTGCTTTTCCTTATAAGCGGCACATAGGCTAATTACTGATCTTTGGCTATCAACCCAAGCGTGACCCCCCCCCTTCTTTCAGAGCCTAATTCTAAGAATTATAGGCCAGGAATAAAAGTCTCACTTTACTGAAAAACCATCCGTCTTTCAGGGGCGCCCGGGTGGCTCAGTCGGTTAAGCGTCCGACTCTTGATTTCGGCTCAGGTCGTGATCTCACGGTTCGTGAGTTCGAGCCCTGCATCGGGCTCCATGCTGGCAGCGTTGAGCCTGCTTGGGAGTCTCTGTCTCCCTCTCTCTCTGCCCCACCCCTGCTTGTGTGCACGCCCTCTCTCACTTTCAAAATAAATAAAAAACGTTCCAAAAACTTGAAAAAACCCATCTGTCTTTCAGATTTCTGCCCCCACCTTCTTTCCTTCCCCCTCCCAGAGATTTTCAGTGCCACCCCGTTTTAGGCTCTGAGTTACCATGTGCATCGAGACGTCAGTTCAGAATAGCACCCTCTTCTCTGTTTCTCACATCTCTGGTTTTCTCTCTCGACGACGACGTGTCGGTGCCCCCCGCCGTCAAGCTCTCCGTCTCCCTCTGTAACCGGGACAGGTATACAGAAGGCAACGATCAGGTCCCAGGAGACCGTGAGGACCTGTCTGCTAAAGTGCTTCCTGTTGACTGAGACGCCAAGGTGTGTAACTGAGGCAGAGGTCCTCGGCCGCGGTGTGCCGAAACACACGCAGCTGCACGTCGCAGACACGGCTCTGTGAGCGAGCCACCTCCCTAGCTGTGGGAGGCCTCCCCTTCTCGGCCAGCGTCCGGAGCTTGGACAATGCACTCACGGTGTCTGCCGAGCCCGGTGGCCTGGCGGAAGGGAGCCCGGAGCCCGTCCACCCTTTCTCTTCTGGCGGGGGGGGGGGGGGGTCTGTCCTTTCTGGGGGTAGGGAAGCATCCTGGAGGTCCCGGGGCCCCCACTGGGCAGCGGGGCCTGGGACCTTCATAGCGACGGCTGGAGTGTGCTTTAGCGATCCTGCCGGGGCCCCGCCGGGCACACCTGCTCTGACGTCGCTCTCTGTACCATTTGCTCTTAGCCTCTGGAGTCTCAGGACCTCTCGGGGACCTTGTAGTGGAGGGATCCCTCTAGAGAGGCCAGTCGCGGGATGCCCATCGACCAGTAGGCACCTCCTGAGCACTGACACATGCCCAGCGTCACACACAGAGCAGTTCGGGGGGTGGCGAGGGCAACACGGGGCGCCTGGGAAACCGCTCAGCGCTCAGTGGGGCTCGGGGGTTCCCGGTGGCGAGGTGGGGGGACGCCATGACCAGGGAGCCCCGACTGAAGTGAGCGGGGGATGGCACGGGACGGGGTGCGTGACGCTGGTGGAGGCCAGACCAGGACAAAGCGAGAGGCAGCAGGGACACCGGAGAGGAGGCGGCGGGGGGCTGAGGGGAGGCACACCCTGGTGGCTGGACGTCACGCAGGGGAGGCCCGCGGGGGTCCCCGAAGCAGAGACGTGCGCACGCGGAGGCCCTGGGGCGGTCAGCCCACTCGCACGCTTTGCAGAAAGCGTCTGTGCCGGTTCTGCCCACGTGAGCTGGACCTTCCCTGCGAACGGTCCCGTCCTGACAGCGACCTGGGGCCAGGCCCCGTCTCCCCGACCCCAAGGTGTGTGAGAGCTCCAGGATGCTTTTCTCGTGCCGCGGGGAGCGCCTCCTTCCACCACCCTCTCACACAGCAAGGCCAGCCCCAGGGCTGGAGGACGGGGACCCACAAGGGGCCAGGGCGCGGCTCCGAGGGGGTCTGAGATGCCTTGACGCCCTGGCCCACCCGATTACAGCACAGGTTTTGGGGACGACGTGGCCCCCCCGAGGGGCGCGGGCCATCGGGGGCCGTTTGGTTTTGCTGAGAGTAGACGCTCCCCGGTTTGCCTGGGTCTGGACTTCGGGGGGTGGTGGTGGAAATGAGTCCACAGCGGCCCCTGCGGGGGTGCCCGGCTCGGCCCGTCCCCGGGGAGGACCGCGTTTCCTGCCCGGCTCGGTTTACCTCTTTCACGGAGTCATCTCTTTGTTTCAGTTCCTCGTAACGGTCTCTGGATTCCCAAAGGGGCCGCAGCATGAGTTCCTCGACCACAGGGAAGAGCTGGGAGGGACAAGCAGATGTGTTCAGGCTGTCTTTCCACGCGGCCGCGGCGTCCGGGAGGCCAGGTGTCGGGTCCTGCGTGGCTCGGTGGCTCAGGCAGTGAGTCGGTCCCCTGCACCCTGGGGAGCTCTGGGGTCCCGCCCGCAGCAGGGTCCACGCTGACCCGGGTTCCGAGGCCGTCCGGTCAGTGGCTCCTGGAGACCCTCCCACCTGCCCCTGCCCACCCACCTCCGGGTCCCGCTCTGTTTCTGCCCTGTCCCTTCGCACGGACCTGCCCTCCACCTGCCCGTCCCCCAGTGTCCATCTTCCACACGCCAGCCTCGCCTCTGGTCTCTGCACAGCCGCGGTGGCCGGAGGAGACCGGCCATTCCTGCGGCAGGGCCTTGGCCGCCCGCCTTCACTCGGGCCATCCTGCCATCCCGGCCCCGCGGAACCCTGCGCACGTAGCTCTGGGCCCCGGGATGCCTTCCGTGCCTCCCCAGTCACATCCCGATCCTGCTGCCGGAGGGGGGCAGGCCCGACGTGGCAGTGCTGTGCCCCTGTCCCCGCTGGCCGTGGCGAAGGCCCAGAAGTCCGTGAAGGAATGTGCAGGAAGGCCGAGGCCCCAGAGAAGCGGGAGTGAATGGGGTTTAGGGAAGGGTGTGCTGAGGCGGTTCTGGAAGGCTGGCGGGTGGGACGGGGCCAAGGCCAGCTGAAGGGACACAGTCAGAGGTGGTCTGAAGAAAGGGGAGGACCAGGAACTGGGGGCCATCCTGCACGACCGGAGTGCTAGAGAGGGTGGGGGACTGTGTGTAACGAGGCGGGCAGTTTTCCCTGCATCGTGGGCAGTGGGGAGCCATGGAAGGTTCGGGAGAGAGGCAGAGATAGTCTCCTGGCTGAAATCTGCCTGGGGATGGCCGTGTGCCCGTGGATGGGGCAGGTCAGCAGAGGTGCCCTGGGAGTGGAGGGCAGAGGGGGGCCCCAGGGCGCAGGGAGGCCGGAAGACCGGGAGGGACAAGACAGGGGGGACGAGAGGGTGTTCTGGGCGTGCTGGAGGGGGGCACTGAGCAGGCAGCTACAGCACGCTGGTGCGTGTGTGCACGTGTGTGCACGTGTGTGCTTCTCAGCGCGACGTCATTCAGCATGTGGTGATGGTCGCTCACCTTGGTCACCGTTTCAAACATGGGGATCAGGACAAACTTGATGAACCCAATTTGGGCCGTGGCTTTGGTCACTTTGTCCCGGTCCATGAAAGGGGCCACGGGAAGGCCTTCCGACTTCTCGCGGTCGCTCTGCAGGGAGGCAATAGCCCGAAACGTTGGAAAGCGTGGAATCTGGGGGGCCCCGAGGGTCACCGGCCTCAGAGGGCAGAAGGCAGGTTAACGTGCCACCGCCAGCCAGCCCGCTCCGTCGTGGGGACGTTCACAGTCACCAGGACGGATGGCGGGAGCTGGGGAGGCAGGGCCACGCCGTGACGACAGGGCGGAGGGACAGGGTGGAGGGTGGGGGGGTGAGTCGCCGGGCGGCTCTCGGCTCTCGGCTCTGAACCCGGGGTCCACCGCGCTGCCGTTGCGAGCGCCTGACTGGCCCTTCCGTCACCTCCCGCGTGGGCTGGTTGGTCTTCCGTCTGAGGGCCTCCCCGGGCCTCAAAGCGTAGGCTGACCTGCTTGGTGTCGCCCGCCCCGGGGGAGCCTCCCCTCCTGCCTCTGCCTCTTCCCTTTCAGGCCACTTGCCCAATGCTGCCGCCCCCATTCACTGCTCTTTCATGGTCCCCGGTGGCAGCTGTCGACGCTACTTTGCAGGCTGTGGCCGTCTTTCCTCTCGGATGTGCACCTGCCGTGAGGCTCTCTGGGGGCCGGAGACCGTCTGCTCCTGTCCGCTCGTCCCCCGGGCACGCCCATCCCCCTTTCCAGCACGGGGCCCCCGCAGGGGGTTTGGTGGCACCGGGACGCTCTCACCTGCATGAAATACTCTTCCAATAAGCGGTCCACCCAAGGTTCTGCAACTGCCATCGGACGCACCTCGTTGGAGATATCACAGCATTTTATCAGAATCATCTTCAGCTGGAAGACAAGGGGGGATCAGCGGGGCCCAGAGCACGTCCCCCTGCTGCCGTTTGGGTCTGGACTTCGTCCTCCCCGGAGACCAGCCCTCCGAGTCTGGTGAGGTTTGCGCGCCCAGTGGGCACTTCAGGAGACCGGTCGGGCCAGGGCGTTTGCCCCTGCGCCTGAAGGTGGGTGCCTTCGGGGCTGGCACACGACCGTCCCCGGGAGTCACTGATGTCCTGGGCCCCGGGAGTCACCGATGTGTGGGCCGGCGCTCAGGGTGTGACGCTGACTCAGCAGGCGGTGCTCCTGGGCACATCAGCTCGGGGCGGCGGGTCCCGGGCGCGCCCTGGCCTTCCGGCAGGCGCAGGTGGGCAAGGCGACTCGGCAAAGCTCTGCTCGGCTCAAACCCTGGCACGGCCTCAGCTGAATCTGGGCTGACTCGGCTGCCCCTGTCCCTGTCCCCTTGTCAGTCCCCGGGAGTTGATCCCGGCCTTCCTTGTCTCCGCTCAGGTGACTCCAGAACACAGGCCATCACAGGGCTCTGCCCGGCAGGCCTCTCGGGGCAGCGGCCCGACGCTGGGCCCGGGGCACAGGCTGGGTGCTGCCGGGCGGCGGGAAGCTTCCAGGCCCCCAGGCCCGGCCGCGCGGAGCTCGTCAGCATTCGGGCCTCCTCCTGGGGGCCTCCTCCCCTCTACCTCCCCCAGCCCTTGTGCACGAACAGGTGGAGATCTGGGGGCTCCCCGGCCAGGGCACGACCCACTGGTCTGTGCTGCGGGCCGCCACCCCTCGCCCGGTGTGGGGGTGGATGGAACCCCGGGGACCCGGGGCCTCTTCCCCACGCCCCCCGCTTGGACGGTTGAAGGAAGGGAGTAAAGGGGTGATGGTCACTCTGTGCGGCTCACGGTCTCGACACTGGCAGCAGACATGTGGCCTCTGCCCTCCAGGGTCTTTCCTTACGTTTCAGAGGGAAAACGGAGGCAAAGGGGGCACGTCTACTCGTCCCTCTGTCTCCAGACGCACCGCCCTCACCCTGCCGTAGGGCCAGGCGGCCCCTCCCACACCCGCTGGACACGGCTCCCACATGACTGCATTTCTCTGCGCCCCGTCCCCAAGAAGCGATGCTTCGGGAGGCCCTGGCCCCAGGGGACATTTTCTCCTGCCGTGTAACTTCTGCAGAACGTGAGGTCCTTCCCTGCACACCTTGTGTATTAGCTACGTATCAGTTTTGGGGATGTGACGTCAGACGGGCGGCCAGATCTCAGAGGGCTTCCTTGTTCATCAGCTTCCAGGGACAGAAAGTGACCATCGGTTTTAAAAAAGAGAGAGCCAGAGAGAGAGAGAAGGCCGGAAAGCAGGCCTAACGCCCAGACAAGGCTCAGCAGAACCCCTTTCTCCGAAGACGGGGAAGGGTGTTTCCACGTGTTTCTCTTACGGAGGGCAGGTGGGGTGCAGACCCAGGCGGGCCCTCCTCACGGTGAGGCTCCCTGCCCTCCTCTGCACCGCTGGCCCTGCTCGTGGAGGGCCGGGCCGGGCCGGGAGGGGTGCTGCGTCCAGAAGCTGGTAATTGGGGTGCCCGGCCGGCAGCTGGTAATTGGAGTGTTTTCTGGGGCACCGCCTTCGTGGGAGAGCCAACTTTATTCTCGGGACTGAGCAGGATGGATTGCTTTCCCCCACGTACCACCTTCAAATTAGAAGGTGGCACAGGAGGCACAAAAGCTGCTTTCAACCGGAAGACAGGCCCGCTGGGGGCTGCCCGGGGAGAGCTGGACGCTGCAGGGCGAGGTTCAGGGTTTTGGCGTCTCGGTGTCCAGTCTGGGCCGGAGCCTGGGACGCGTGCACCAGGGCCCCCGAAACGGGTGTAGCGATCTACTTACGAGGGTCACATGCTGTTCGTTGCTGTAGTCAAAATTCTCCATTTTTTCTTTGAAAGAATCCATAATTTCTGCGTGTCTTGCCATGTCAGTGGCTAGAATCAGAGTGATCATCCCCTGGAAAGTGAGAGCAAAGCGTTAGCCCCGGGCGGAATCCCGGCAAGGACCCAGCGAGCGCCGGCCGGGCACACGGCCCTTCCCCGGGTCCGGGGCCAACTCTACGTGTGCGTCTGCACAACACCGTCCTCATTTGTAAGATGAGAGGCCGGGGAGCCTCCCGGGCCGCAGCTGGCGAGTGGAGGCTGGGGGTTCAAGCCCACCCGTGCGCTGCAAATGGGCCCCGAGGGCCGAGTCCACGAGGGGGCAGGCCCATCGGCTCGCAGATGGCCGGCTCGGCGCTGGGCTTCCCGGTGATGACGGTCGGTTTCGACTGAGGACGGATACTTCCCCTCAATTCAGGAATCCAGATCCACGGCCGTTCCTGTCACGTCCTGTTGCCGGAGGTCAATCGCCGATCTTCCGGAAGTCTCTTTCCCCTGTCGCGTCTCATCTGTACGTGACTCTGGGTGCACACTGCGCGGGGGTGGTCAAAGCCCGCTTGCATTTGACAGCGTCGTTCTACTAACACATTCGTAAGCGAGAATGCGATGATTCTCTAACTACAAGTACCTTACTACCTTGGTAAGCAAGGTACTCGATGACAACATATTATTAAAAATCGGGCTGAACGATTTCACGGTCAGGAAAGTCTCATGTCTGACGTTTGACAAGCCTCGTGCGTCCCCATGGCGGGCGGCATGAGGGAGGCGGGTCCCCTGCTTGGGGACGCTGCTCTGACTGCTCCCGGGGTAGGAGGGCAGGGCACACACCAAGGGGACCCGGCTGCTTCGCTTCTTCAGGTCGCTCCCCACAGGAGCTCCTCACCGGCAGCCCTCGGGGACTCTCTACGACTCGCCCCTTCCCACGCTGGAGAGGAAGACATGTCAGGGCTCATCCCAACAGCTCGCGGTGTCCCCGGCCGGCGGCTCCAGAACATGGAAGAGAGGCCAGAAAGCCCATAGATAAAGGGACATGGTTGGGCTGGAAATCGGCGACTCGATGGGGACCGTCCTTCGGCACTGGCATCGGCTCTGAGCTTCCACGGCAGATGGAGGGATGGTGTTCTCTGATGAAATGCAGCCTGTCAGACCTCCAGGAGGGACAGCCCGGGTCCCAGCGTCTTTAACAGGTGCACCTTGAGGTGAGGCCCCCGGGCACCCGGTGGGTGAGGCTGTCATCCGTGGGACAGCAGAGTAGGGTGCCTCACCACGAGGGTGGCTCCCTGTGCATGTGTCCTGGGGCTGCCACACGAGTGCCGCGTGCCAGGTGACGGGGAACCACAGCGGGGCATTCTCTCCCAGTCCGGAGGCCAGAAGTCTGAAGGCGCCGGGAAAACGTCCTTCCTGACTTTTCCTGCTCCTGTGGCCCCGGGTCACTCCGGCCTCTGCTTCCGTCTTTAGGCCAATTTCCCTTCCATGCATCTGTCTCTTCCTCTGTCTCTTCTAAGGACACCTGTCACTGGCTTTAGGCCCACCTGGGTAGCACCAGCTAATCTCACGCAGAGATCTTAACTTAATCACCACTGCAAAGACTCTTTTCCAAATAAAGTCACATACAAAAGGTTCTGGGGGTTAGGAAGTGAACATACAATTTTTTTTTTTGGCTACCATTCAACCCATACACTCTTCCAAGAGATCATTCTGGTATCTTCCCTCCCCTGAAAACATCAGAGGGTGGCGCACAGAGCTGTGCTCAGCGTGGGACCTCCTGCGTGGGAGGGGGCATTACCTCCAGCGAGGTGGATGTCTGTCTCAGGACAGGAGGGCGACAGAGGCCTCCCCAGGGTCTCTTATGTGAAGTGGGCGGTGGGGCCGGCCGGGTGAGGGTGGGGCAGGGGGAGGCAGCTGGGGGGCAGGGGAAACAGTCGGCTAGGTGGGACTCAGCAGGCGCATCTGTCCAGGGCCCGCGCGTTCCCATGGTGCCCCTCACCTCTGTAACCCCCACTCTCCCGGGCTGCAAGCTGGAGAAAGGACGGATCTTAAAGGCTTCGGGTGAAACACTGGATGTGAAATGCAGGTCAGTGGGGTCCCGTGTGTTTATGCCGAGGGCGCGCCTCTCCCCGGAATGCCACTGGCCTTGGTGGGCGAGGAGTGGGGGATGGGTTCCCCAGGATCCCTGGTGGGACCAGGGGCTTCTGGGGCCTCGGCCGCTGGCGGGAGGGGCTCTACTCCGTGGTCGTGCTCACCGCCTCCCACTCTGCGGTCAGAGGGCCCCTGCACACCTGTCTGATCTGCTTGAACCCGTCCGGCTGCACGTTGGTGAAGATGTTGCACTCGGGCTGGGCGAGGATCTGAAAGGCCACGGCACAGTGGTGGTTCTCCAGGGGCGAGATGTCATTGTAACGGACGGCCAGCTCCGTGCGGGCGTTGATCTGGTACCTGGCATCACGGGAGAGAGCAAACGGAGCCTCGGGCACCTGCGCTCGGACGCGGCGGTGCCCGCAGAGGCTGGAAGGCAAGCCGGGCGTGCCCTGCAGGTGCCGGGGACCTGCTCCCCTGGGCTCTCTGACTCTGCCGCCCCTTTAACTAGACACCCTCCAGGTCTTAGAATCCCGCCGAGTAGACACCACCAACACACCTCGACTTCTCCCAGTCATGCCGCCCCGAAGGGAATCTGTTAGGGCCCCTTGCAAACATCGGCATAGGCAAAAGGCAGACGTTCGGGAGAAGAACCAAGATGTGTTCTGAGGTCAGAGGCTGCGGTTAAGACCCCTTTGCTGGCCTGTGCTGTGCCCATCATCTTGGGTGTGAAATGGGGGAATGGGCGCTCATGGTGCCGGCCTCCTCTGAGGAACACGGACGTCCACACCGTGGAACCCACTCCCGTCCTGACGGAGGCCTGCCATGAAAGCCGCCGGCGAGTTCCCGGCCATATGTGACGTCACCGCACAGACGCATCTGACCGAAAGGACAGGTGCCTCACTAGGGATGCGAACGGGTGCCACGCGGCCCGGACCTGATGGCTACACGGGGTGGACTCTGTGCCTCTGCCCCCCACCCCAGAGGTGGGAGCGGATCACCGATTCGGCCAAGCTGGGCCTGTCCTCCTGGCCCCCCACGGCGCCTCCCCGCCCCCTGCTGGCCTGCACTCCTTCTCTCCCTCAGTCCTAGTCTCTGCCCTGTTGCTGCTGGACACAGGCTGGGGAGTGAGATCCGGAGAATGGGCATCCTGTGCGGGTACTGCCCCCGGCTTCGGGCGGAGGGGAGTTTGGGCACCACCACGGCTCTGCCTGTGCAGAGGGACGTGCAGGGTCTGGAGCAGGACCGCAAAGGAGGGCGGCGGCCCCTCGGGGTTTGGCGACCTGGAAGGGTCTGCCCCGGGGGGGGGGGGCCCGAGGCCCTGGACAAAGTCCCAAAGTGGGAGCCGTGTCCTAAGCATCTGAGCTGGGGGTGCTGGTGCTGGTGAGGCCTTTGCCGCAGCCCCACCTCAGAACTGGTCTGTGCGTGAAGCTGAAGAGGTCACCTCTGACAACCAGAGAGCCCTTGAGAAGGAAGAAACGAGAGAGAGAAAAATCGTGCACGTACGTGTTGTTGTACCCTGGGTGATCCAAATCGTGACAGATGGCTGCCGTCATTAGAATCAAGATATCCATTTGGGAAAATTTCTCCTGGATTAGAGAGAGGGCGGGAGGGGGTGAGGAGGGGGCTGGAATGGGGTGGGAGAGGCGGGACATGGGTAGGACGAAGTCCCCTAGCAGCTGGCCTGTGGGGAGGACCCGCCCCGCTCTCTGGGGTGGGGCCGGGAGGGCGGGCCCGCACCTGCCCGGTGCCCCGCCCCTGCTCCCCGCACCGAGCCACCGGCTCGCCCGAGGACAGCAAGGGGCGAGGTGGCTTCCCTGGGAGGGTGGGG
Organism: Leopardus geoffroyi; assembly: GCF_018350155.1. NCBI lineage: Eukaryota > Metazoa > Chordata > Mammalia > Carnivora > Felidae > Leopardus > Leopardus geoffroyi. The sequence continues at coordinate 3,384,602 of NC_059333.1, forward strand.
GAGCCGTGCCCCCGGGTGGGGGCGGCGTCCGTGAGCGAGGTGCCCCCGCCCCCAGCAGGAGCCCCCCAGAGACGCACCTGGAGCCGGCAGAGCCAGATCATGCTGTACATCATCTGGGTCACGCAGAAGCAATGCCGGAAGTTGTGGAAAGGGTTGTTTCTGTAGTTGTCGTGCACGCAGAGCTGGAGAGACAGAGGCCCCGGCTGCTGGCACGCAGCTGCCCGCCCTCCCCGCCCTGCACACCTTTCCTCCGATTTCGCCAGCTGGCTGGCGTTTCGGATGCGCTCTGTGAAATCCTCGGCCGACCCAGAGGCCGGCTGTGTTCCTGTGCTTGCTGGAGGTAAGGACGAGTGGCCCGGGGGCCCGAGGACGCCCACTGGCCTCCCTGTGGCCTCAGAGGGCAGGTGGGGAACAGGCTTCCCCCTGGGCTCATGGACTTGAGGTGCCCCCCAGAGGGGCTCTGAGGGGCCACGTGGGGACGTGAAGCCGGGGGAAGGGCTGGGGGTTACGGGAGGGGCTCTGGGTCCCAGTCACCATCACACGTTTTCATAGTTTCATATTTGACGTTTAAGCTTTTCCTACTTGGTTCCGAGCAATCTTTTATTAAAAAAAAAAAATCTATTGTGAAACACACATTCACACACTCATACACGTACACGCACTCTGCTCTCTGCACACGCACTCACACACACACACCTGCACACTCTCCCTCACAGGCTGCTTCACCGGCCCCTCCCTGGTTCTCACTCTCGCCGCCAGAGCAGGGGTTTAGGGGGACCGAGTATTCTGGCAGGAGACAGACGGACACTGGCCACCTGTTCTCACAAAACTCTCCTGGGAACGTCGCCTCCGTCCGTCCAGGAAGGTGCCTGGCCGGTCTGTTCCCGAGTAACCGGGAGGCACTGTGTTGTTCAAGAGGGACGTGAGGGGCCCGCACTCACCAGCCATCTCCTGAGCGTGACGGGGTGGATGGAGAAGTCTCGGACCAGGCCCAGGTCGTGGTACATGTGCTCCAGGCAGCTCAGCATCTGGAGGCACAGGGGAAGCAGGCGGTCAGCGGCACGAGCGAGCCAGCCCGGCACGGCCCCTCCGGAGCCCTGGGGGACGAGTGCAGGGCCAGCCGGCAGCCTCTCCGGGCCTGTCCCTACAGGATGAGCTCTCCCCTCCCGGGAGGCCCGGAGGGAGGAGCCGTGTTGACTGGGGCCGGGTGGGGGGCTGTTGTCTCAGGACCCCTAGAAGGACAGCGATCGGGTGAGAGGGAGCACCCCCGGATGACCGTGTCAGCGGCGACGCGGTGAACTTCGGCACACGAGAAATCGTCTCCCGAAGGGCATCACAGGCCGGGGCACAGATCCCCCGGACGCAGACCGCAGAGCAGGTGCGTGTGCGGACACAGAGGCTGAGCCTTGACGGCCTGCATCCCCCACATGCTCCATTTTGCCCTTCGGGGGCCCGCTGGGACCCCACACACATTTTAATGCGTTAATCACAGGGTCTGGAAGGTGAGCTTCCTGCCCCGAATTCACTTCACTCCACTGAGCTGTCTTCTGTAGAAATCTCAGGTTGAAGTAGGTTTGTTTTCAGTCCCAAAGAGGATGTGCTGTCATTGTGGCGATCTATTTAAATACAGCTCAGAGCTCTGGAGCTCATTAAACCAGGGAAGAAAGATTAAGTGATTGTTACAAAGTGGGAGTCTGATAAAACGGGCTCCGATTTCTGGGAGGCGTGTCTCCCAGGGTGACTGGCGACGCGCAAAGCAGGGATCTCTAGGCATCGCCTGGCGGCCCGGGGCGTGACATTGTGCCCTGCCGCCATGCCATCGGCCAGCCACCTGGGGCCTGCACGGCCATGCTCCCCGGCTGTCTGTGGTCACGGTGTGACCACCTCCTCCCAAACGGGCGTGTTATGGACTGAACCGTGGCCCCCAAATCAGTCAATGGAAGCTCTAACCCCCTACGAGACTGTGCAGAGAGCAGGCCTTCAGAGAGGTCATCCAGGTTAAATGAGGTCACTGAGGTGGCTCTGATCCACCAGGACCTGTGTCCCTGCGAGGAGAGGAGGCCAGGACACAGACATGCGCGGAGGGACTACTGCGTGGGGACGTGGGAGACACCAGCCCTGCCCACGCCTGGATCTCGGACCTGCAGCCTCCAGGATGTGGTTTGAGTCGTGGCTGCCCGAGCTAACACAGGGCGTGCCACCCCAAAGCCATCTTCCCGGCGACGCGGTCCTGGGAGAGCCGGCAACGTCCCGGAACGTCGTGGAAGCTGACCACACACCGGTCTTCCTGGAGGGGACAGGACGGATGCAGATAGGATAACGTCCAGGGCGCCGGGTTTTGGAAACTGGAGAGCGGCAGGGGTCCGGGGCCCCTGACGGGTCTGCCTGCGGGAGGACGGGCGGGCGGCCTTCCCATCGTGGATGCGTGAATCCTTCAACCTCCCCATGAGGCGGCGTGGCCTCCGTGGCCACAGGGAGCCTTGCGCTCGGTGAGATTCCGTAAGAGACGGGCGGCGAGCACCCTTGTCCACGTGGGCGCTTTGCCACCGGGGGCCCCGGCTTTGCTCTCGCTCCCGGTGGGCCGGGGCCAGAATGACTTCCGGGAGCGTCGGCTCTTCTAGAAGTGCTCTGGCAGGGCTCCTGCCCACCCGCGGGAAGCGGGAATCTGTGCACGTGGAGCCACCCCGCTGAGTCCACTCGCCATCCGGCGGGCCCGGCCCAGCCCGGGCCCCCCCGTTCAGACCTTAGTCCCGACGCTCGTCCTCAAGACCCAACTGCTGTTTGCTGGCCACGCCACCTCCCGCCCTCCCGGGCACTGCCGGTCACGCACCGACCTCGCGGGCAAGGCCAGCCTCCTGCCCCTCCAAACGCACGCTCCAGTCCGCACGTTCCTCGGTGGCCGCGTGTCGTCTGGCTCAGTGTTGGCTATGGGACGACCCCTGGGACCCGGGTCAGCACGCGGCGGGGCGGAGGCCTCTCCTGTGTCGGCAAGGACGACAGCACGAGAGCCCAGGCCCTGGAGACACAGATGGCGCCCGCTCAGGGGTGACGCCTCCTCCGTTCCCGCGTCAGCGGACCTGCTGTCCAGGCGGTGGGCTTGCCGGGGGCAGCTTGTCTACACGTCTGTGTTGCCAGAAAGCCGGACAATTTGTCCGTAGAGCTGCTGGGCCCGGTGTCCATGATGAACGGCTTTTGTTTTCTTGGGGTTCACAAAGGAAGGGGTACAACTGGTATTATTAGACTAAACAAACAAACAGGAAGTCTCCACCTTCGTGTTTTCTCAGCAAAACGGACAACGTAAAGATCCTTCTCGCTGCGCAAAGGGACTCCGCGTCCTGCGTCCCACTCCGCTGGCTGTGGGGGACGCCTCCCGGGCTTCTCCTTGCTGGGCACGGCAGCCGCCCGGGAGGGTGCTTGGGGGGTGGGGAGCCAGGGGCGCCACGGCCCAGCCCTCCTGCCCTTGACCGCCCACGCCTCTGCTCCGACACCCCCCTCGCTGAGTCCCGTCTCTGGGGCCCTCCTGGGCCTGCCCAGAGTCAGTTTGGAGTAAAACCTGGAGAATCGAGTTAAAAAACAAACAAAGACCAGAGAGGAGGAAGAGATCTGGGGTGCCCGTGACGCTGGCACGGGGGCCCCTCACTCACCTCGTTGGGCTCCCAGAGCCAGACGTCAAAGGTGGGCTTCCGGAGCGCTTCGATGGTCTCTGGAGAGAGCAGGTACTGGGAAGGACAGGGGACCGTCAGCCTCTGGGCTGAGACAAAGGCCACCGGCCGCACGCGGGCTGGGGGATGTTTCCTCCACTTCCTCCTGTCCCCTTTCAAGGACACCTGTGCACAGGCTCCAGGGCCGCATTCTACCAGAATTCTGGGGAGCGCCAACCTCCGGGGACAGAAACCCCATCAGTGGCTGCCGGGGCAGGGGGAGGGCACGAGGAAGGTCGTGGGGTGACAGAGATGTGCCGCCCCTTGGTACTGCTGGAGGTCACCTGAGGTTTTCCAAATTCGCAGTACTCTGCACCCACAGGAGGGAAACTTCACTACGTGTCAATTACCTCTCAATGCACCCGACTTGAAAAAAATACACTAAAGTGAAGTCCAGGGAACGTGCCATACATTCAAATCCTGGCTAAGAAGCTATTCGGAGTTTCTTGTTTGAGGGAACCTGTCCCTGCTTTGGCCATACGCTAATGCAGCGCAGCTCGCTGAGGGGTGTGGGCAGAGGGGAAACCAGAGCTCGGGTCAAACTGTCGTAGGAGATTGAGGCTGTGATCGTAGAGGGAGGAACCCCGTGATGACAGGGTTCCGGGATTAGATATAACCTTGCCCTAGGTCTTTTTTTTTTTTTTTTTAATGTTTATTTATTTTTGAGAGAGAGAAAGAGTGTGCGGGTGGGGGGGGGGGGTGTGGGGCAGAGAGAGAGGGAGACACAGAATCGGAAGAAGGCTCCAGGCTCCGAGCTGTCAGCACAGAGCCCGATGCGGGGCTCGAACCCACGAACCGTGAGATCATGACCTGAGCGGAAGTCGGACGCTCAACCGACTGAGCCACCCGGGCGCCCCTGGTTTGTTCTTTTTTTTAAAGGGAGTTGCTACAGAGGAAAGACACCTTTCAGTTTGGGCACCGGCTGGGTCTCATGACTCCCTGGGGACCCGGGACACCGGTCTCAGCGCCAGCACGCGGAAGCCTGAATCTTAGCGCGAGAGCGTGTGGTCAGTCGGGCCAGGGTTTTGCCAACTCAGCTGAAGGTACTGTTGAGATGGCGACTGACGCCACAGGACCCTTCTCTGTGGTGTCTGAAGACCCCCCTCAACTCCCAGGGCGCTGCTCCTGTCACCAGGGCCTGGGTTCCTGTAACTGAGAGATCTGAGACTAGAGAGCGAAACTTCTCGCAATCACTACGTATTATTCGGGGACGGGAGATCCAACCAGGCAGATCTGAGGTAATTTAGTTAAAAATTAAAGCTCCAGGGGCCCCTGGGCGGCTCAGTCAGTTAAGCGTCCGACTTCGGCTCGGGTCATCATCTCGCGGTTCCAGGTTCGAGCCCCGCGTCGGGCTCTGTGCTGACAGCTCGGAGCCTGGACCTTGCTTGGGATTCTGTGCCTCCTTCTTTCTCTGCCCCTCCCCTGCTCGTGCTCTGTCTCTCCCTCTCTCAAAAATAAATACACATTAAAAATAAATTAAAAAATTAAAGCTCCTTGCAGTAACATGAGAGTGAGGACACATTCACCTCGTCGGCGATGGGCAGACGGGGAGGGGGGGGGGGCTGTCCCTCACCTGCTGGCACAGGAGGCCGGGCCCGGGGCTCCTGTGGCAGACACACGGCAAACAAAACACTACCCTGCCCGAGGACAGCAGGAGCGTCCCACAGCCCAGCGCCGCTTGGGAGCTGGGTTTGCGAAGGCGCAGCCAGAGGGGGCCTGGCCAGCAAGTCGGGGTGGCTGAGGGCTCGGGGCCCGGTGCCCTGGCGGTGGACGCACAGCCGCGGTCTCGTCAGAGCCAGAACCTCCTCTCACCTTGGGGTAAGCGGGGACGTCACGCCGGGGCGTCATCTTCTTGTTGGTATCCACAAAATTGTACTTACAGGGACAGCTGGTCCTAAAGGGGAAAAGGCGGGGTCAGCTCTGGCATCGCCATTTAGCGGGGTGTCCACTGGGGCACCTCCTCGGAGCAACCCCGACCCCAACCCCACAGACCCCTTGGCCTTACTTGCTGCGGGACAGTAAATCCTAAATCCGGCGACATCTCATTGCTAACCCCCAGGGACCCTGCCTGGACCTCCTGAGATGATACTGGGGCTCTCAGGAAACACATCAGCTTCATTTTAAACAGGTTCCTAAATATCTTTTAACGACGCAGGTAAAACCCTTGGGTTCTGCAAAATGCAAACAAGGAAGTAGGTAACAGTGCTTCCGGATGTGGCTGTGTTACCAAGCCATTCTCCCAGCACGGACGTGCAGGACGTTTCCGGTTTCCCCCAGCGCCTACCGTCGGGAGATGCGTTTGCTATCTGCCTTCCTTCGTCCCTCAGGATCGAGGTATATTCTCCACGGGGACAGAACACACCAAACGGGGGGTGCTCTGCAGGGAAAGCCTCCACCCACCGTCAGGGCAGAGAGTGCGGACCTGGCCGTACCCCGGGGGGGGAGGGGGCGCTGCACGTGGCCCCCTCCCCACCTTCTTGGAAGGTGAACACACTCTCTATCCTCGGACTTGGCAAACTTTGTAAATAAAGTCCACCTTCTGGGAGAGCAATTTAGTACCACATAGTAAGAGCCACAGAGAAATTCATGTCCACGAAGCCCGTGTGTCTTCCCTGGGGAATTTATCTTCAGAAAGGAATTGGATGCAAGCAGCCATCCCTGTGCGCAAAGGTATTCGCTGCAACGTTATCTGTCGTTACAAAAACACAACCCCAAACCGGAAGCCACTGAAATGTGGGAAATAGCGTAAACCACGACGGACGATTACGTGTTCTTTAGGTAATTATGAGTATTATGTGAAGTAAAGAGAGTTTAGGGGAGAGAGGAAAAAGAAAGGTTGCATTCGGTATGCACTGAAAGGTAACGCAAAAAGAATCCACCGAGGTCCGAGGGCAGAAGACCACGTTTGTGGACGGACAATGAGGGGACTGTGGCCTCCTGGACAAATGGATGAGCTGGATGAAGTTGGTTAAAGAAATTAAAAAAAAATTTTTTTTTTAATGTTTATTTATTTTTGAGAGAGAGAGGGAGACACAGAGTCCAAAGCAGGCTCCACAGAGCCCGACGCGGGGCTTGAACTCATGGACCGCGAGATCATGACCTGGGCCGAAGTCGGACGCTCAGCCGACCGAGCCCCGCAGGCGCCCGTTGGTTAAAATTCGATCTATTTATTCCTCACGGTGTTGTAAGTGAAAAAAGATTACAACACAGTATTTCTTTTCGAAAGGAGGTACTTATACCTAGAGGATCCGGGCGGCCCGGCATCCAGATTTTAGGCGGGGGCCTCGCCAGCCGTGGTCATTGCTGGGGATTCGCCCCCTCATCCGTTCAGGCTGGAGCTTTTACCTGGGGGCTGTGCTCAGAGTAACAAGCCTGTTTTCCTTCTGGAACAGGCGCCTGCAGAATGAAATGGGGTCGTGCTCTTTCCCTCCCCCGGATGCTCACAAAACCCACCCGACTCCGTGTGGGGAGGGGGTTTTCACACAGATTTAGCCAAAGAGTCACCGACGAACCCACAGAAGACACGGACCGGATGATTCCCGGGGTCGCCCGCGAACGAGAAATTGCACCCTACACGTTTCTGAGAAGTGACAAGCGTGGTCTGTGCACTTGAGAAAGGAGACGGCGCTGGGGCACCCGGGTGGCTCGGTCGGTCGAGCTTCTGCCTCCTGATTTCGGCTCAGGTCACGATCTCACAGCTCGTGAGTTTCGAGTCCCGCGCCGGGCTCTGCGCTGACAGCGTGGAGCCCACTTTGGATTCTCTCTCCCTCCCTCTGTCTCTGCCCCTCCCCTGCTCGTTCTTTCTCTCTCTCTCTCTCTTAAACTAAACCAGCTAGGTAGGCTTGTGCGTGTCCCAGGGGGGTGGTCGCACGAGGCAAGCTTCCTTGACCCTCCCGGTGCGTGTGCTGGGCGCCTGGCGACTCTCCCGGGGCCTCCCCACCTGGGCCCTCCCCTCTGTGCCCGTTGCCATGGGAACCAGCATCCTCCAGCCACGGAGCAGCTGGCACGCTGCCTTTTCTTTTCATTCTATTTGGGGCTTATTTTTGCTTTCATTTCCAGGGGCCCCCGGCCTCCCCTCCCCTGTGGCTCATCCGACGGACGAGGCCCTTTGTTTCTGATGGAAGTGGGGGCCGCGGACCCCGGAGCCCTCAGATGCCACCCCAGGCCCTCGCAGCCCTTCCCCGGCCCCGGGGCGGCACTCCTCTCTGTGCTCAGCTAGGCCTGGCCCTGCCCTGAATGTGAGCAGGAACCTGGACCAGGAGAAGCCCAGGGCGTGGGTCTGGGAGGCGTGCGGCCTGTTCCGGGGGCGTCTGGGAGCCTGCCCACGGCGCTACCCCACCCACCCCTGCTCCCAGAGCGGGGCCTCTGGTGCCGAGGCCCCGCTGGGCTGGGCTCACGTGCTGGCAAATGTGGGTCATTAGTCATCCCTGCGGGTACGGGGCTGGGCTCACCCCTGCCCGCCGCCTATGTCCCCTCCGCCTTCCGGAGAGGCTCGGTCGCCACCTCGCAGGTGGGTATCACTGGAAAGAGCTGTCCGGGGCGCCCTTCTCTCCCTGCAGTGAGGCGAAGCTAGGTGTCGGGGAGCCTGGTCCCAGGGACGCTAAATGCTGCGTGACGTCCTTGCACCATTACAACGGAACCTTGCAGCCAACAGAGACAGAAGGGGGAGTGCGAGCGGCTGACTGTTTCCCAGCTTCCCTTCTCCGCGAAGCAAGGGCAAGAGGGCCGTTAGCATGTGGCATGGAAGGGGCTGCCGGGCTCCCGGACCCGGGTCCGGGGTGGGCGGCGTGGCTGCGGGTGAGGCCCGAGCCCAGGCCCCCGGGGTTCTTTTTTCTAAATGTGTCAGCGATGTTGGAGATTTTTACCCCCCTCTGTTTGTGACTGAAGAGTCACATTTACCCGTCTCTCACCTACGTGGGATGCTGTGAAAACCGTCTGCTGAGAATATCGCCTCTCGAAGCAGTTAGGGCACCGGGAAGGCTTCTCTTTGGATCATGGCATTGGGAGCTCTAAAAATGGACTTTTTGGGCGGTGAGGAAGAGAGCTCCGTTCCGGGGATGAGCCCAGGCACCCACCACGCCTCAGCTTAGCCCACTTGGCCAGATGGGTGCCTGTGGGTGACGTTTTGCCTCTCGGCTCCCGGGTGGGCTTCTTCCCGTGGGCTCTGAAATCGGGCGTATCGTCCCCACGTGCCGCGTTGTGGTCGGATCACGTCCCCAAAGTGATCATTTGAAGTCCTAACGCCCCAGCACCCACGAGCGGGACTTCCTTTGGAAACAGGGTCACTGCAGGTGTGATTAGTTAAGATGCGGCCGGTGTCCTTGTAAAGAGGGACATCTGGACCCAGAGACACACAGGGAGAAGGCCGAGTGAAGACCACAGACTGCATGATGCAGCTACAAGCCGAGGAGCCCCAAGCACTGCCGACGACCTCCAGAAGCTTCCGAGAGGGGCCTGGAACAGACCCTCCCCGGAGCCGTCAGAGGGAGTATGGCCTCATCGACACCTCCCTCTCTGACGTCTGCCATCAGAACTTTGAGAGAACACATTTCTAGCGTGAGAAAGCCCCCCGATTGTGGTGCTTTGTTATGGCCGCCACAGGCATGCGAGGCCCCTTGGGCCACGTTAGTGTCCCCTTGCAGCCTGACCTGCGGGACGCCAGGCTGGCACACGCCTCGCTTCCACGGGATGGGGGGAGGTGGGGGCCGGGGGGCGCCTGAGACACGGCAGGGACGGGACCAGCAAGGGTGGGGCTCGCGACTCACCCCGGCTGCTTCGGGCAGGTGGTAGGATGTGGTCATTTGAGAAGGGACAAGAGGCTGCCTCAGAAATGTGTCCCGTGGGTGTTCCACGGGCTCCGTGGGCACGTGAGTGAGTGACGCGGTGCCCACAGAGGCGGGAAGGGAGCTCGGGGCATCATTCCCGCCCAGGTAGTGAGGTTCCTCGGCCCGCGGTACAGACGAGCCGCTGAAGCCAGGAGGCCAGTTCAGATTCTTTCGTTTCGGACCGAAGCCAAGCTCCAATCTTAGTTCCCTTTCCTGGCAGCTGCCGGATGAGGCTGGTAACGCTGGGGGCGCCGGAGCCACCGTCCCCGGCGGATCGGCCCGCCCGCACCTGGCCCCAAGGCGGAGGGCGGCTGGGGCACACGAGGGTGGCCCCGGGGCTGAGCCGGGCCGTGCGGATCCTGAGCCCGAGGGCGACTCTGTGACCACAGCCGGGGTGGGTGTGAGCATCCTTCCCAGCCCCGTCCCCGGCCCAGTCCAGGGCCCTGACCCGGTCACACGAGGGTGCTAGCCTCTCACTGAGGGGATGTCGAAGATGAATCATTGACTCCCAATTTTCTGTGCACTTTCACAAACGCCTTCGCCCTGGCGTCCCCAAATCAAATGGGCTGAGACATCCCCAGATCCAAATCAGGCGTCACGTGGGTGTGATACGGACGGGGCCTGGTCCCTGGAGGACCACACTAACGTGGCTTTGAGCCCATCAGGCTGTTCCCCGAGCCCCCCCGAGGCCGGCCGGCCGGCCCCTCTGCATCGCACGGAACCTCGCCGGGACCATCTCCTTCCCCTTTACCTCCTGCCCTCAGAGACCCTTCTGCACAGCCGGCCTCCCTCGCTGAGCCGGTCGCCCTCAGTGTTTTAAAATCAGGGAACGATCTTCAAAGTGGCAGATGAGTCGTCGTAAGACAACCCGGTGTGTGTGCGGGGCGATTCTTAGGTTCCCTGTCTCCCCCTCAGCCCCGCTGAGGCCCGGCTGTGCCCCCTCCTGGGAGTCCCCTCCCGGGAGTGGCCGTGGGGGGGGCAGGGGGGCTGGGGGCCATCTCGCAGGGCCGGCAGGTGTGAGGTCCCCACACAGCAAGTGCTCGACGTGCCCGCCCCCGCTCCTCCTCATCTCTGCTGCCAGCTCAAACACTTGCTGTGCTCACAGCTTCGGGAGAGGGTCCTGCTGGACAAAAACCTGCTCTCGAGGGGGCGGCATGAAGTCCGGGGTGCTTTTTCCCACGAATTTCGGCTGCCCGGGGGAGAGTGATTTCTGTGTCCAGAACGGCCCGAGGCCTTGTGGCCTTTCTCCCTGCTCTGTGCCAGGGGCGGGGGGGGGCGGGGGGGGGACGTCCACCCAGGAGCACGGCCTCCGGGCACCAGGACGCCCTCTCCTGTGAGCCTCACGCCCGTTCCTCTTAACCGGGCCCTTGCTTCAAACACCGATGCCGACCTGTCTCCAGCTTCTCTCGAGCTGGGTAAGTTAATCCTGAGGCTTTGATCTGCGGGCGGATTCTTCCTCCTTTCCATGAAATGTCGTCGCCTCCACCCGCCTTGGACGTGGACCCTCTTCTACGACAAGGAGGCCGCGCAACTGACAAGCACTCCCCGGCCCAACCGCGCCCGCTGCTGGCTCTGGGTCGGGCCCCGCCGCCAGGCTCTGCGGGAGAGCGAAGCCCGGAGCCCCCTGAGGGGGCCCGGCCAGGGCAGCCCTTCCCAGGCCTGACCTCACCTGCTGCTTCGGGCCGCCAGCTCGTCCCGCATCTTCTTGATGTCACTCTTGCATTTCTCAATCTCCACCACTTTCAGGCCTTCCACTGGGACAAGGAGACACAGGGGGTTACCATGGAGACACGTGGAGGACCTCGCAAGGCTGTAACCGGGGCTGGCCCTGCGCGGCGAGGACGGCTGGCTCCGGCTCCTGCACTGGTCCCCGCTGCGGCCCGCGGCGGTGCAGCTCGGCCACGGGGACCGCCGCTCCCCTCCCCCAAGTCCTGAGTTTTCCTGCACCCACTCCCCCCCCCCCCACTTTCTCTCCCCTCCCCAACTGAGGACCGGGGACAAAGAAATCTCTTGTCCTCAAAAGACAAGGGGAGGAAATGTGGCCGCCGCGCATTAAAACCCAGCAAGAGGCTCAGCAGGCAAAACCACAGCCTTCCTGGCAAGGATGAGCTCGTATTAGCAGAAAACCTCCGAGTTCTCAGGTCCCGCCGGAGCCGTTAGCCAAGAAGGGGTGTGGACGTGTGGGGGCGGGGGCTGGGGGCAGGCAAACAGGACAGGTCGTGGGTTAGCAGAGCGGGGCCGGCTCACATTCCCGCAGCCCCGCCACACGGGAGTGCCTGCCGCATCTGGACACCACGGGGCACCAGAGAAAGATCCGGAAAGAACTGGAGCTCGTGCCTCCCCGGGAGCGTTCACCTTTGAGACGTTTGCTCTGGCAGGTGCGCCTTTGGCCCAGAAAGGCTGCCACGAAGCGGGCGGCTTCCCTTCCGAAAGCCGTTCAGATCAGATCAGTTCGCGAGCAACAGAAAAGATTAGCCTCGTTACTCTGTAATCGCACCTCGGTTTCTCTGCAAAAAGACGGCACCCACGATGCTCCTCTATTCCCCTCTTCCTCAAACGTGGTCTGAGCGCCTAAGCACACAACGGGGAGAGACAATTCCGTCCCACGGCCTCCAGAGCCGTTCCGAAGCAAGTGTGGGGAGAGAGCCTGCCGGAGCCCTGAGCATCCCCGGGGCAGTTTTCTAGACGCTTCCGGGGCCAGGAGCCACGCAGGGGCAAGGCTACATGAGAGTATGGCTTCTTTCTGCCCAGAGTGGTGGGAAGCTGGAGGATCTGATATTCGGGTCTGGTTCTGGCCACTTGTGCCACTTGGGGGATGTTGTGCGAAGCTCCACCAAGACGATATGGGACCGAAGCCGGGAGACGTGGGACCGAAGCCGGGGGACACGGGACCGAGGCCCAGAGATGCAGGACTGAGGTCTGGGGACGCAGGACCGAAGCCTGAGGACACAGGACCAAGGCCTGGGGACACGGGACCGAGGCCCAGAGATGCAGGACTGAGGTCTGGGGACGCAGGACCGAAGCCTGAGGACACAGGACCAAGGCCTGGGGACACGGGACCGAGGCCCAGAGATGCAGGACTGAGGTCTGGGGACGCGGGACCGAAGCCTGAGGACACGGGACCAAGGCCTGGGGACACGGGACCGAGGCCCAGAGATGCAGGACTGAGGTCTGGGGACGCAGGACCGAAGCCTGAGGACACGGGACCAAGGCCTGGGGACACGGGACCGAGGCCCAGAGATGCAGGACTGAGGCCCGGGGACGCGGGACCGAAGCCCCGGGCCGTCAGTGCAAGGGGCTGGGTGGCAGCAGCCAGGTGGGGAGATGCAGAGAGTCTGAGCTGGAGGACGGTCCACTCTCTCACCGAGAGCCCACACCCTCCTTTGGGAGCGGGGCGTTCTTAGCGCTTTCTCGCATCAGGGACCCTACTGGGAAGTGGACGGAAGCCGCGGGTCCTCCTCTGGGCAAAGCAGGCCGGCGCGCACCCCTTCCGGTTTGCATCTGGACCTCCCAGAGCGCCGCGTCCAGGCCCTGGGCCACACCGCGGGAGGCTCAGCCTCGGGGAAGCCACGTCCCAGCGACGTGTGGCAGAAAATTCCCGAAAGCGAACAGATCTGGAGATGAGTCCCTGCACGTTGCACAGACGTTGATCCCCAAAGTGAACAGCCACGCAGTGGGGTGTCCAAACAGGGTGGTGGCACCCTGCCACTTACAGTCCCGGGTTCCCCTTACTATGTTCTCGATACGGTTACATCTGATTGTTGTAGAAAATGGGGGAAATACGGAGCATCTCAAAGAATGTTTTAAAATTTACCTATGCTCCTACGGGCCCCGAGAACAACCCACTTAATATCTATTGACGTGGGCCTTTCCAGGTGTTTCTCTCTCAGCCCCGTGCATCGACACAGCTATCTGTCCATCTGGAGTTTTAAAAAGACAAAATTGGGATCATACGGCTTGTTCTGTTTTCTCACTTGCTTATTTACCGTCGTGAGTAAGTTAAAGGCGTGCCCCGCGTTAGCCGCTCTCAGTGGGGGTGTAATGTTCGATTATTGGATATTGGTTCACGTGGATCAGGTTTCCGGGCCATTTACTGGGAGTGATGCTCAAACGAAGCCTTTTGGGCGAGACAGTACGATATCACTAATTTGAGTCCCAGAGATTCAGAATTTATGGCGATTACGTTTATGAAGAGCCTGGTTGCCAAGGAAATGGAGAGTGACTGACAAGACGGCAAAGTGGTGCATTAATCAATGGGAGGAGAACAGGTCGTGGGATTAAAGGCAGAACACGGGAGGAGGGGGCCTGGCCCTCAGCATCAGCACGCCCGTGTCTGCTGCCCCTGTCCTTTCCGGGCTGCCTCTGGAACCTTCCACTGCTCACCTGGTTGGCCTGTCCCAGCTTCACTTTGCCCCCATTGCACAGGAGGGAGAGGGCCCGCTGCAGGACCCCTTAAAAGTCCTGCACTCACTCCGGCAACGGCTCTCGAGTGAGGCTGGATGTCCGGCCTTGACGGTGTGGCCTCACCCGTCCGCCCTCACGCTTTCAATAGGTGGGCACAGAGCGGAACCCCAAGCTAGAGCATGAAGGGATGCTGGAGTCCACCCACGAGGAGCGGCTTTGGCCCCCGACTGGTCACAGCTGCCTGACTCGTGGTTAGCACCCCCTGCAAGCCTGGCCAGCCCCTCCAGGAGCCCCAGGGCGCCTCTGCGAGTCACAGGGTGCCTCGAAGGAGAGCCTCTGGGGACGATTTTCTAGGCGGGGTGCCGGCATGGGGGGAAGGGGTCTCACGGGGCAGGGGCAACAGCACAGGCCGGGGAGGCAGGGCCCTCCTTCGGCTCCAGAGCTAACGAAAGTTCCTTAAAGACACATATGACTGGAGCTGCATTTCAACGTTTCCCCCCAACGGTTTTGGTACGGAATGTGCATAAAGCACACGTCCCGAGTGGCACGGAGAAAAGCCTGGGTTTTTAAGCTTCGAGCCTTCTGGGTCGTTGGCACGACCTGGCATTAATAAACCTTGTGCCACGGGGCCGGCTCTCCCGGTGTGCGGGGTCTGGTGCAGGCCTGGGCACCCTGGCCCCTCAGTCAAGCCCCGAACCCACTCTCCTGTGCTTCCTGGTAGTTTTTCTGCTGCCTTGGTGGTGACTGGGGAGCAGGAGGTGACGATTTGGTACACGTGGTCCAGAACCAATCGTGACGTCAGGGGGGGCGTCGGCAGGCCTCGTTTGCGTAAAGAGAGGCACAAAGATGTTCAGCACCAGTTCGTCTCCGGGGGGCTGGTCTGGGGGACTCCGCGGTTTCGTTCTGCCCCTTTCAGACCCAGACACGCTGCCACGCACCGCTGCTGGACACGTACCGTGGCCCGAGCCGCTGCGCACGCGGACTGTGTCACGTGTTCCGACAGGAAGTGCTCACTGTTCTCGCCCGGGCACCAAAGACACGGGCGCTCACCTCCAGCCTCGCCTCACTCCCCTCGCCGCTCACCACCGGCCGTTAGGCGGCTAATTTAAGCAGAGGTTAAAGGACAAGGAGAGAGAAGCAGGGAGCTCACTCACGTTCGACGCGCTTCTCGAGCACGGCCAGGTGATTCGCGACTTCGGCTTTGAGTTCGTTGATCTTAAACGCTCTAGGAATGAAAACGAGTCAACACATAACTCTTAAACTCTTCAAAATTACGATGGGCCTGGCGGTCACCTGCCGAACCCCTCCCGCGGGTAGGCTCACCCCTGTAGGGGGCACAGGGGGGCGAGGGGCTGCTCTCCAGGAGCTCAAGGTGTCTGAGGGTCGGGCAGAGGGGGGGGAAGACGCCCTCGGCTGACGTCCTTCCGTGACAGAAGGCACGGGGTGTGTTCACGTCCCCACACCTGGGCGGGGACGGCCCTCGCCCTGCACCCTGCTTGGCCAGGCACAGACCTCTTCGCAAACCCGCCGCGTCCCTTCCGGGCCCAGCCCGTTCGGCGCAGCAATGCCTGGGCTTTGAGGGCGTGTCACCCATATGCCCCCGGACGGCAAGATGCCACCTCAAAATAACCAAGGGCGGAAAGCATCACTTCGGGACGGGCAGGACAACTCGGAGCGGAAGGAAGCCCACGTCTACACAGGGTCTCCGTGGCAATGCTTGTTTTCAGGCCCATTTTCCAAGTGGTGTCAATTCAGGGTGTCCGAGTGGCTCAGTTGGTCAAGCGCCCGACGCCGGAGTTCAGCTCAGGTCATGATCTCACGGTTCGTGGGCTCGAGCCCCACGTCAGGCTCTGTGCTGGCAGCGTGGACCCTGCTTGGGATTCTCTTTCTCCCCCTCTCTCTGCCCCTTCCCTGTGCTCTCTCAAAATAAAACATTTAAAAATAAATAAATAAGGGACGCCGGGGTGGCTCGGTCGGGTAAGCGTCCAATTTAGGCTCCGCTCGTGATCTCGCAGTTCGTGGGTTCGAGCCCCACGTCGGGCTCTGTGCTCACAGCACGGAGCCTGGAGCCTGCCTCGGGTTCTGTGTCTCCCTCTCTCTGCCCCCTCCCCCCCACCCACACTCACACTCCGTCTCTCTCTCCCTCAAAAATAAACATTAAAAAAAATTAAAAATAAGTGAATAAAACAAAAGTGGTGTCAGTTCTTGTAGGTTGACCTCTGAAGCCCAGGGGAGCCGGTGGAGAGACCTGTCAGCAGCATGAGCTCTCACGCTCCCAGCGCCCAGCAGCCCTGCTCTTCGGTATAAGGCGAGTGCTTCCTGGGTCCCACCCGCGCTGGCTCAGGTACAGGGGGTCATGCAAGGACTCCCCCTGGAAGGCCGCCCCTCCGGGTGAGCGACGTGCCAGAGCCTTGCCGGCCAGCACGGCCTCCAAGCGAGGCCCCACCATTGCCGTGAGCAGAAAAGCGTACCTCTGCAGAGACTATGTGTCTAGAAGATTCTGTACCTTGAGAACTGTTCTACGACCTGGGTCAGCATGCTCTGGATTAATTCTTCTTTCTCTGCAGACCAAAAGAGAAAGGCAGATGGAGAAAGGGAGAAGTCCGTGGATCGCTGTGGCCTGAATTGGGATGTCGTGGCGGGTGACAGTGACACCGGGGCAGGGAGCGGCCTGGGCTACCTGGGGGGGGGACGCTCTGGCCCACGGTCAGCACGCGGGGCCTCCCCAGGGCCTGGGGTCTTCCCGTCCACCTTCAGAGGCTCTTCCCTCCTGTCCTGCTCCCGCCAGCCTGCGTGTAAGTGGCCTCTCGGCAGAGCTGGTCCCGCCGGAGTCAGCACGAGTCATAAAAAGCAGGCAGGACTGGTCTCTAAATACGGGAAGTTTTCACTTAGTGCCCCGCTCCATTTTATGGGGGCAATTACTAGGACAAAGCAAGTTCGAGGCATGCTCCAGACATAAAACACGGCGTTCTCATGGCGGGTCCTGGCGAGAGGAAGTGGGCCAGGGTGAGCGAGTTTGTTCCCGCACGTAAACCTGGGCCGCGTGATGGTTTTACAAGGTCCCGGTCCCGGGCTGAATATAACCTGCCAGTTTTCCTGTTTCCTGACTGGGCTCAGCGCCAGATGCCTCATAGGAAGGCACAGACGCTCACGGCACTGTTCTTTCCAGCACTCTCTCTCCTGGGAAGGGGGACGGCTCGCTCGCCTTGGCCTCAGGTGGCCGTTTGTCCGCGCCCTAAAACACCGAGAACCCGCACAGGACTTACTCCTGAGCTACGTAATCTCTGCTGGCTCTATGCCTAAAACCAAAACGGACGAAAAGCAAACCAAACCTGCCCAGACAAACACGAAATCTCAATTATCCGGTTTGGCAGTGGGGCGCTAAAGCCACAAAAAAAAAAAAAAAAAAAAAAAGCTCCCGTTCCCACGTTTTGATCTGCGGTCTCCATTTTTAGGAAGGAACATACGCATCTACACAGAAGGCGTTCATCACAGTGCTACTGAACTTAGCAGGGACTCTAAAAGCCCAAGTGCCCATCAAATGGACATTAAGTAAATGATGGCCCATCTGTCCTGTGGAAATAAAGTCTGCTATCAGAAATAATATTTTGGAAAACGTTCACGTCTGTGGTTGAAGAAAAAGAGAGAGAGACATTGCAAACCAGTAATGCAAACGTGGGCTCTCATTTTTGAAAACATTGGGAGGAGACACGTTGGTTGTGAGATTATACGTGCACTTTTTTCTTCCTTTTGTTTCTCTAGATCTAATATATTTCTACAATGAACGCACGTTAATTTCACGAAAAGCATTTAAAAAACAATCTAGATTAGCCTCTTGAGACCTCTCATCCCTTCACCTGCCAAATGCAAGGGTGATGGACCTAGGTTCTCTGTGGTATTAGCATTCTGAGACCCGATGAGGAGAAGAAAAACGATGTTTTGTTAAATTTTTTGAAACTGTATGGGGCGCCTGGGTGACTCAGTCGGTGGAGCGTCCGACTTCTGCTCAGGTCATGATCTCACGGTTTGTGAGTTTGAGCCCCGCATCGGGCTCTGTGCTGATGGCTCAGAGCCTGGAGCCTGCTTCGGATTCTGTGTCTCCCTCTCTCTCTGCCCCTCCCCTGCTCATGCTCTGTCTCTCTCTGTCTCAAAAAAAAAAAAAAAAAAAAGAAACTGTTAGAGGAGTGAAAACGTCATCCAGGAAACTTTAAGAGAGCCCTTGGTGGAGTTGCTGGCTGATCCGGGGCCCTGTCCTTCAGGGAGCCTACTCCTACCCCAGGGGAGAGACACAGCAACTCTACCAGCAAAAGCCACCGGTGAGAAAGCTTCACAGGCCTCCTTGGTGGACTCAGCGGGATTTTAAATCACTTACTCCGAAATCTTTGGCGAAAATGGTGTAGCACAGAGCCTTCGAGGGTTAATGATCTCGAGGTCTTGAGATAAATTTAGAAGTCTATCAACCAATCGATATTTATAGACCACACCGCCTAACAACAGCAGAACATGTATTTTTTTCAGACGCCTAGGAAGCACAGACTAAGACAGACCACACAGAAACCTCAAAATATTTAAAAGAATTAAAACCATGTAGAGTATGGTCTCTGACCATAAGAGAATCCAGCCAGACATCGGTAACAGAAATCATAGGAGACTCTTCAAACGCTTGGAAATGAAACAATACGCTCCTAAGTAATTCAGGGGTCAACGAGGAAGTCTCAACGGAAACAAAAGAGACCTTGAACTGAATGAAAATGGAAATGCAATATATATCCAAATTTAGCTGTGAGACACAGCTAATGCAGTGCTGAGAGGGACATTTATAGCACTAAATGCTTACATTAGAAGAGAGGAAAGACTCGACTCTAATCCAACGGCCTAGAAAAAGAAGGGCAAAATAAACCCACCACAATAGCAGAAGAAAGGAAGTAATAAAAGAAATCAGTGGAGAAAAAAAACAACTAGTAAAACAAGGCAGAAAATCAATGAAGCCAAGCGCTGGTTATTTAAAAGTATCAACAAGTGGCCAAATCTCTAGCAAGACTGACAAAAATAACACACAGAGAAGACGCAGATTTGCAATATTAGGAAGAGGAGGGGATACGGCTACAAATCCTGAAGGATAAGTGACGTGACACACACGAATTTGAAATCTTAGAGGAAAATGAAGCAACTCTTTAGCAAGCATGAGTGACTATACTCACCCAACATAAAACAGGTAATTTGAACAGCCTATAACTATTAAGGAAAGTGAATTTCTACTTTTTTTTTTTTTTAATGTTTTTATTTATTTTTGGGACAGAGAGAGACAGAGCATGAACGGGGGAGGGGCAGAGAGAGAGGGAGACACAGAATCGGAAACAGGCTCCAGGCTCTGAGCCGTCAGCCCAGAGCCCGACGCGGGGCTCGAACTCACGGACCGCGAGATCGTGACCTGGCCGAAGTCGGACGCTTAACCGACTGCGCCACCCAGGCGCCCCGGTCTACTTTTAAAACTCTACCCAAAGAAATTTCCAGGGGCAGATGGTTTCACTGGAGAATTCTACCAAACATTTGAAGAAGAATTAACACATTTCTAATTTTTTTTTTTAATATTTATTATTTTTGAGAGAGAGAGAGAGAGAGCAGCGGAGGGGCAGAGAAAGAGGGAGACACAGAATCGGAAGCAGGCTCCAGGCTCTGAGCTGCCAGCACTGATGCGGGGCTCAAACTCACGAACCATGAGATCGTGACCTGAGCTGAAGTTGGACGCTTAACCAACTGAGCCACCCAGGTGCCCCGGAATGAACACATTTCTAAACGATTTCTTCCAGAAAACAGAAGAGGAGGGAACATTTCCCAATTCATTTTATGAAGCCAGTATGAACCTGATACCAAATCCAGAAAAAGACAACCAGACAAAAGAAAACTACAGACCAATATTCCTCATGAATATAGATGCAAAAAACCTTAACACAATATTAGCAATTAGAACTCAACAAAATATAGAAAGGATTATACATTAAGAACAAGTGGGGTTGATTCCAGGGATGCAAGGCTGCTTTGATATTTGAAAATCAATGAAAGCAATCTACTGTATTAACAGCTAAAGAAAAAAACACATGCTCTATCAATTCATAAAAAAAACATTTGAAAAACTATTTAACGTCTGTTTCTTTGCTAAAACTCTCATAAGGGGCACCTGGGTGGCCCAGTCGGTAAAGCGTCCGACTTTGGCTCAGGTCATGATCTGACAGTTTGTGGATTCCAGCCCTGCATCGGGCTCTGTGCTGACAGCTCAGAGCCTGGAGCCTGCTTCTGATTATGTGTCTCCCTCTCTTTTGGGCCCTCTCCTTCTTTCCCTTTCTCTCTCTCAAAAATACATAAACATTTAAAAAAAAAACTCAGAAAAGCAGGGGTAGAGGAGAACTTTAAGTTGGTAAAGAACATCTACCAAAAACCTACAGCTGACATTACACTTAATGGTGAAAGACTGCCTCTTGCTTAAACTGTGACACGGCAGGGATGTCTACTCTCACTATTGTCATTAAACACAGTGCTAAAAGTTCTAGCCAGTGCAACAAAGCAAGAAAAAGCAAAGCAGATCAGAAATGAAGAAATGAAGCTGTCCCCATTTGCCAATGACATGATTGTCTACAGCAGAAATTCCAAGGCATTTACAAAAAACTCTCTTAGAGCTAATAAATGAGTTCAGCAAGGTCACAGGATAGGAGATAAATATACAAAATTGTATTTACGTACATAGCAATGACCATGTAGACACCAAAATTAGAATCACCATACCACTGTATAAACACTAAAGAAAAAAACCCCCAAAACTTGTGTATAAATGTAACAGAACATATGCAGAAGTTGTATGATGAAAACTACAAAACACTGATGAAAGAAATAAAAAACGATCTAAATAAAGGGAGAGACATACCATGTTCATGGTTTGGAAGGTTCCATATAGTAAAGATGTCAATTTTCCCCAAACTCATAACTCATAATTCTTGTCAAAACCCCAGCAAGACTTTTGTAGAAATAGACACAATTATTCCTTTTAAAAGGTTATTTATTTATTTTGAGAGAGAGAGAGAGAAGGAGAGAAGGAGTGTGTGAGTGGGGAGGAGCAGAGAGAGAGAGGGAGAGAGAATCCCAAGCAGGTTCCTCGATGCCAACGCAGAACCCGATGTGGGGCTTGATCCCAGGAACTGTGAGATCATGACCTGAGCCGAAATCAAGAGTCAGACGCTTAACTGAATGAGCCACCCGGGCACCCCTATTCTGACTTTGATGTGAAAATGCAAAGGAATTAGAAGACTTAAAACTGTTTTTAAAAAGAAGATAAAGTGTACTGAATCAGTCTATCTGAGTTTAAGACCTATGACAGGCAGACTTCAGAGATATTGTACGTTTGGGTTCAACGAACTCGAACATCACGATAAACTGAGTCAGAATGAACTGTCTGGTTTTCTAGCGTGTAAAAGTTATGTTTATACTGCACTGCAGTGTGTTAGGTGTGTAATAGCATTATGTCCAAAAAATGTACATACCTCAATTCCAAAAGTACTTTTTTGTTAAAAAATGCTAACATCGTCTAAGCTTTCAGTGAGTCCCAATCCTTTTGCTGGGGGAGGGTCCTGCCTCAATATGGACGATCGCTGACTGATCAGGCTGTGGGTCTTTCTTTCGCGAAGGTTTCTCTTGATAGGCAATGCAGTCTGAAAGCATTTTGCCCACAGTAGGACTCCTTTCGAAACTGGAGTTAGTCCTCTTACACCTTGCTGCTACTTTTTCAATGAATTTTGGGTACTATTCTGAATCCTTTGTTGACAACAATCTTCGCAGCATCTTCACCAAGAGTAGATGTCACCTCGGGAAACCACTTTCTTTGCTCATCCCTAACGAGCAACTCCTCATCCGTTACAATTTTATCATGAGATGGCAGCCGTTCAAATACAATAAAAATGGAAGAGCCTGAGCTATTCCAAGAATGACTGAAACGTGACAGAGACACGCAGTGAGCAAAGGCTGTTGGAAAAGTAGTGCCACCAGACTTGCTTGACGCAAACCTTCAATTTGTAAAAAAAAAAAAAAAAAAAAAAAAAAGAATATCTGCAAAGCACAATGAAATGGAGCACAAGAAAACGAGGTATGCTCCGTGTACGGTGACACTAATCACGGCCGTGTGATCCGAGCGGAGGGGTAGACGCAGATAGATATCGGTGCAACAGAGCAGAGAACCCAGAGTTATACCCAACGCAGGAAAGACCGTCTTTTCAACAAATGGTGTTGGAGCAGTTGAACACTCACAGGCAGGGAAATGAGACTCGATCTAAACCTCACAGTTTATGTAAAAATTAACGTGAAATGGACCGTGGATGGAACATACAAAACTATAAAGCTGTTAGAAAAAAAATAGAGAAAATCTCCAGGTTCCTGAGGGAGGCAGAGTTCTCGGACTTGACGCTTCAAATACGATCCATAAAAGGGAAAATGGACAAAGTGATCTTTGTCAGAAGTAAAGCTCTTTGGGGCGCCTGGGTGGCTCGGTCAGTTAAGCGTCTGACTTCGGCTCAGGTCACGATCTCACGGTGCGTGAGTTCAAGCCCCGCGTCGGGCTGACAGCTCGGAGCCTGGAGCCTGCTTTGGATTCTGTGTCTCCCTCTCTCTCTGCCCCTTCCCCACACACACTCTGCCTCTCTGTCTCAAAAATAAATACACACTAAAAGTAAATAAAATAAAATAAAATAAAAAAGGTAAAAAAAAGAAGTAAAGCTCTGGCCATGAGCGGGACTGGGAAACCGACAACGAAAGGACCGGCTACGGTCTGTCCGCTCGACAGAGACTCGCAAAGTCCACTCGACAGAGACTTGAATGCAGAATGTGAAAAGAGCCATCAAAACTCCACGTAAGCCCTGTGAGATAAACTTTGCAGACAACCCCCTCCCCTCAAAACCCCTTAACGGTCAAAAACGGAACAGCCCAATCTGAAACGGGCAGGAGACACCAGCAGACGTTTTCCTGAAGCAAACACAGAGGGAGCACAAGCATAGGCGTCGTTAGCCATTAGGAAACGCAAATTAAAACCACAGTGAAATGTCACGGCGTACTTGTCAAAAAGGCTAAAAAACAAACAAACAAACAACAAAACGATGACAACCCCAAGTGTTGGTAACGATGGGGAGAAATGGATTACTCACACCTTGCTGAAGGGAATGCAAAACGGTGCAACCGCTCTGGGAAATGGCAGCTTCCTGAAAAAACTAAATATGCATGCACCGTACAATTGAGCAATTGCTCCCCGGGGCAGAGAAATGAAAATTTACGGCCACACGAAAACCTACACACGACGGTCCCGGCAGCTTTGTTTGTAACAGCCCCAAACTGGGTTATGAAAAACAACTGAACACACTAGTGATCTGCACAACCCGGCTGGATCTCCAGAGAATTATGTTGAGTAAAAGAAGCCAATCCCCAGAGGTACCTATCGAATGACTACATTTATAGAACGCTCTTGAAATGGCAACACCACGGACATGGGGAACACCGTGACTGTCAGGGGTTAAGGAGGAAGAATCTTGGTGGGGATAAAATGTTGTGCATCTGGACTGTATCGACGGGGCGCGGTTGTTGACATCTTACTGTGTTTTCAAAAATGTTACCGCAGGGGAAAATGCGTAAGAGGTACGTGGGCTCTCTTGTACCTTTCCTTACAACTGTGTACTATTCTATAATTATTTAAAAATAAAAAGCTGGGGTGCCTGGGTGGCTCAGTCCGTTGAGTGTCTGGCTTCGGCTCAGGTCATGATCTCGTGGTTTGTGAATTCGAGCCCCGCATCAGGCTCTGTGCTAATGGCTCAGAGCCTGGAGCCTGCTTCGGATTCTGTGTCTCCCTCTGTCTGCCCCTCCCCCGCTTGTGCTCTGTCTCTCACATTGTCTCAAAATAAATAAACATTAAAAAAAATTAATGGGGCGCCTGGGTGGCGCAGTCGGTTAAGCGTCCGACTTCAGCCAGGTCACGATTTTGCGGTCCGTGAGTTCGAGCCCTGCGTCAGGCTCTGGGCTGATGGCTCAGAGCCTGGAGCCTGTTTCCAATTCTGTGTCTCCCTCTCTCTCTGCCCCTCCCCCGTTCATGCTCTGTCTCTCTCTGTCCCAAAAATAAACGTTGAAAAAAAAAATAAAAAAAAAAATTTAAATAAAATAAAAAGCTAAGGGGAGCTTGGGTGGCTCAGTCGGTTAAGCATCTGACTCTCGATTTCGGCTCAGGTCACGAGCTCAAGGTTTGAGACCGAGCCCTGCGCTGAGCGTGGAGTCTGCTTAAGATTCTCTCTCTCTCTCTCTCTCTCTCTCTCTCTCTCTTTCTCTCTCTCCCTTTGTCCCTCCCTTGATCAAATGCACACACCCACACACACTCTCTCTCAAAAAAGTAAAAATAAAAAGCTTGATAAAAAAATATGATAGAATGGAATAGAAAAGTTAAGGAACAATTTTCCTTTTTCCTTTGGACTCTCGACATCGTATCCTTTGAGCGTTTCTGGATTTTAATGCCTAAATCGAATTTCCAGCCCAAAAGCACCAGTAAAGATGTTTGTCCCCTCATCCTGTACCTTCCCATCTCTGGTTCAGTCCCGGGGGGGACACGGGTGTTCTGGTTTCTGTGAACAGCTGTGCGTCAGCCCAACTCAGGCCTCTACGTCCGCTGTTCTCAGAGGGGGCCCGAGAGGAGGCCGAGCTCCGGGTGATTACAGCCACCGGGCACCATCACCCGCCACGGCACCGTGGCTCCCGCGTGCTTTAGATACTCGCACGGCCTGCATTCTTTGCAAGGGGAAAGAGGCAAAAATGCCTATGTGCGCAAAGGCCAACCACACCCGCACATCCACAAACAGCCCTGATCAGGAAGTGGATGCCTCCCCTCCCCACCAGGCTCGCTGGGACTCCTACAGCGGGCCAGCGTTTCCTCCCGGTGGATTTCCGAACTGAAAATGAACCGTGATTTCGTGTGTGGGAAGTCCTCAGGCCAGCGCCGGGCCCACGGTAAGCGCTGCCCGCGGGAGCCATCGGATGCCGTTGTCATTAAATCACTGCGGGTCCTTGACAGCCACGAGCCCTCCTGGACACCCTTCCCTCCTTTCAGGGCCTGTCCTGGTGAGCCCCTGGGGGACAGGCTGAGCTCCGGGTGGGGGGCACATCCTGCCTGCATTCTGTTGGCAACTCTGGAACCCTCTGATGGCTCTAAACCCCTGGATCAGGGGGAGCAGCAAGCAGTTTTCAATCACAAATGTCAGTTATTCCCAACCTTCCCAGTTGGGAATCAGAAAAATCTGACATTATGTAGGCAACTCACCTCTTTCTCCTAACTGTGGCATGGCGCATATTGAATTTTAAAAATTAAAGCACATTTAGGTCTTTTGCTTTGAGAAATTCTTTTTTTGAAAAAAACCTTTCTTAACGTTTATTTTTGAGAGAGAGAGGGAGACAGAGCATGAGCGGGGGAGGGCAGAGAGAGGGAGACAAAGAATCGGAAGCAGGCTCCAGGTTCCGAGCTGTCAGCACAGAGCCCGACGCGGGGCTCGAACCCACGGACCGTGAGATCATGACCTGAGCTGAAGTCGGTCACTTAACCGACTGAGCCACCCAGGCACTCCATCTTTTTTTTTCTTTTAAAGTTTATTTACTTATTTTGAGAGAAAGGGAGAGAGCGAGCGAGCGAGCTAGCATATGAGTAGGGGAGGGGCAGAGAGGGAGAGAAAGAAAATTCCAAGCAGGTTCCCCACTGACAGCACAGAGCCTGACGCGGGGCGCGATCCCACGAACCACGGGGTCATGACCTGAGCCGAAGTCAAAAGCCGGGTGCTCGACCCACGGAGCCACCCAGGGGCCCCAGCTTTGAGAATTTCTGAATCGCTTTGAGAGCAACCAGCAGCGACGCGGACGGCCGGGCACTTCGGGGCTGGAAAATGGGGGGTGTGGAAAGGAGGCTCTGAGGGGACGGGAGGCCCGGATGAACCACCGCCGCCCCACGCGACGGAGGCTGGGGAGAGCCAGCTGAGAGTCGCGGGCAGCCCGCTCGCCGTGCGGAGACCGCTGCTCCCAGCTCACCGTGGCTCCAGCACAGGCAAAGGATCTGGCTGCCCCGACGGCCAGCGCTCAGGACACAGGCTTCGGCAGGCTCCCCGTCGCCTCGCCAGGTCTGGGCTGCCTTCAGGGCGTCGTGGGCGCGTGTCCGGGGGCTTCCCAGGTGACAGGCGCCGGTGGGGACGTGCCGTGGCTGGCAGACTGTCTCCCACGGCAGACTCTGGTTTGGTTCCAGGGCAGCCCCAGAGGTTGGCGGAGCCCGGGTCCGGCTGCCAGGACGCTGCCAGATCGGCACAGCCTCAGGCCCCGATGTGCGCTCGAGTGGCCCCAGGACCCGGCCCCCGGGACAGAGCCAAGGGGACGCCCGGGGCCCGGGGGCAGGCCGGGCACCCTCCCCCATGCCATTTACCCAGCGGCTCCCGCGAGTGACCAGGGCAGAGTCCGCCGCTGCCCGACGACGCCTCGGCCGCTGCACACGGTTCTCGGAACCCGCCCCCGCCTCTCCCAGTCCTTCCAGGAATTGTTTACTTGTTTCAGATAAATCCCGAGTCTCCCCCCCCCCCACGGAACGACGTGGAAATCTGGTTTAACTGATCGACAGCACAGCCCAACCGATAATTCCTCCTCTAAGGGGTGGTTTACACGATGCGCTAACCCGATCGGCAGCGAGCTGGCCGGGGCGCTTCTCCATCTTGTCCTGAACAGAATAACGGTGACGGCCGGGCTTTCGTCCTCCTTCACACACCTGAGCCGGTCTGCACCTGTGCCTTTCTCCCCTGGGCAAGTGACCGCAAACAGCGTCCTAGGACACCGGCCCCCAAACCCGCAACCCGAGGGCAGGTGGCGTGGGGACCTCGGCCCTGCCACTGACCCCCGGCACGTGTGGGGTGCTTGCGAGTTCGGGCCAGAACCATCTCTCGGATGAGTGGGCCGGTGTCGCACGATGCCACTGCCGTGCTCCAGCGGCTCCTGTGACGCGGGAGCGGTGTTTCCCCTCGTCAGTCTCACCCGGGAGCAGTGGGGTGAGACGCTGAGCATCCTTCCAGAAACACGGACTGGAGACATTCTCCCAGAGCACTTACAAACCGAGACTCTGCTTGCTATCCCTTCAGAAAGGGGTATCTTACTTCGCCCTG
Organism: Leopardus geoffroyi; assembly: GCF_018350155.1. Taxonomy (NCBI): domain Eukaryota; kingdom Metazoa; phylum Chordata; class Mammalia; order Carnivora; family Felidae; genus Leopardus; species Leopardus geoffroyi. The sequence goes on from NC_059333.1 coordinate 3,411,728, forward strand.
GGGAAAATGATGCCCATTAGTGGGCACCAAAGAGACGCCCCCGAGGCCCTGAAGTGAAGGTGCACATTTCTGTCCCTCTTGTCCAGGGCTCTGCCTTGGGGGACAGGGAAGGGGAGTCCCCGCCCGCCCCTGCCCATCCCCTGCCCCATCCCTCCTTCTCGGAGTGTCACCACCCTTCTCCAGGGAAGCAGAGGGGTGAACTCACCCCTGCTCTGGTGTCCCTCCCCCAGCCCTTCTAGCCGGTAGAGGACATTCTGGCCCAGGGCACAGCCGTCGGCAATTCACTGTTTATGGACATCATAAAACAGACATGCAGAATGAGGATGTTTCCCTAATAACCCAGATGCACAGTAAAGATGTATGATTAACAGTGAACTCACCTTGCTTCTTAAAGGCACAGGTGCCCTTTCCAGGGTCTGTCCGACCGAGAAATCACTCATGTTTATCGGCAGCCAAAGGGACACTTCCCTGTGACTGGTGGTGACTTTGAGTGATTTCTTTGTCTCCTGTTAGCCGTCAGATGTAACAGAAAGCAAGGTGGCCCGAAGGACTCTGATGACCACATCTGAAACTCTGGAGCGAATCTTGTTACCGTCTTGCCCGGGCTACGTGCAGGGTCGTTAGGGACCCATGGCACCTCAGGGGCAGGAATAGGGTGGACCTTTTCCCCTTTCGGTTTTGGAGAGGGGGACTTGGTGTTCTGCATAGTTTAATTTGATCCCAGATGTCTGGACACGATGTTTCTCTCTGCCCTTCTCTCCTCCTTAGGCTTAGTTTGCAAGACAACTTACCCGTGAGGGGAGTTGCCTCTGGGGCAGCCAGCAGTGCAATTTTCCTTTATTGTTTTATAGATTGCAGCAACCACAACAATCTGTACTGAGCTCTTCCTATGGCCCAGGCACCGTCCTACGTGGTTTGCACAGATCGGTCATTTAATCCTCTGGGTAACCCGATGTGGCTGGGTGATAACAGCGAGCAGCTTGAGTCATGACGTGGCCAAACTCATCCTGCCCTACCCGGGTCATGTTTCCATTTAGGGCTGCGAAGACGGGGCGGGATGGCGCTCACCCATGCGGGAAATAGACTCCGAACACACTCCTCCTCTCTCAGAAACACCCTCCCCCATGGTTGATGAGGTGCGCTGTGCTTCTGAGGTAGAAGGGTGTGGGTATGATATTCTAGTGAGGATGCCCCAGAGGGATTTGAAGTTGGCAACAAGCAGTGGACTGTACATGTTGCTGGGACTCTGTCCACCGTATGATAACCTGCACATATCAAAACAATGTCACAAGATTAATTTTGGGGAGAATTCTGCAGGAGAAACTCTGGTCCAATAAACGAATTGGTTGTAGTAGAAAAGACAAGGCTTTTGCAAAAATCTATTAAAGATTATAAAGACTGACAGACTAAAGGTTTCGCTCCATCTATGGACTCGAACACGTCGCACACGGTTGTAGGGGCTGTAGCAAGAGGAACGGAAAATGGCTAACTTACTGTTTGTAACAGCCCAAGATGGGAAGCGACATAAATACCCATGATGGGGGCCTAGCTGGATAAACTATGGTACATCCCCATGGCTGGGCTGCTAGAGAAGGAAGGAAGACGGTTCCTAAGTTCTTTTGTGGAGTGAGCTTGCAGTGTGGCGTGGCTAGAATGTAAGCAGAAAGCTGCAGGTTCACGGGGTTGAGGGTTCAGAGGGCAGAGCCTGGGATTGTCAGAGAGAAAGTGGAAATGAAAGGGATAACTCTCAAAGAAGGAAGTCTGTGGCTGGGAGTGACCAGTTCTGTAAGAACTCCCTTGTTCCTTCCCTAATCCATCTCTGAATTACACATTTATGTGCCTAGTAGGGTGAGAGAGCTTAGCACTGATATGTCTATATCAGTGCTCCCACATGGGAGACAAAGCTTAGAGTCTGAGTCCAGGCTTCTCTCTCTCTCTCTCTCAAAATAGATAAACTGAAAAAAACCAAAACAACTCCCCCCAAAACCAAAGTGATCACTCAACAATTTAGCTGCCAGCTCAAACAAAAACAAACACTCTTCAGAGGAAGATAACAAAAGCCAGAGTCTCTGCAATGTATTATTCGTAGTGTAAGTCTACACTAAAAAAGAGACATGCAAAGAGACAGGAAAATGTGATATGCAGTCAAGAAGAAAAATCACCCCCCAGAAGCCCAAGATGATGCGTATGTTGAAATTAGCAGACCAAACTTTTAATGAAGCAAAATTATAGTCATGTCCAAGGACTGTGAGAAAAGGATGTTAGTGGATAGTACCGGATGGAGACTCTCAAGACAGAAATCTATGACGAGGAATCCTATGAAAACTGTAGAACTTAAAAGTATATCTCCAAACATTCACGGATGGGCTTACAGCAGTTTGAGTGAACAGAAGAGTCAGGAAACTTGAGGACTGATGAACAGAAATTATGCAACCTGAAGAGCAGCAAAGAAAAGACATTAAAAAAAACACCCAGAGCCAACCACTTGAGGGATAATAGCAAATTTCTAACATACGTGCAATTAGAATCTCTCAAGGAAAAGTGAGATAGAATGCCATGTAGAATGCATTCCAAGAAATAAAACTGAACATTTCACAAATTTGGAGAAAACCCGAGTTTACAGACCATGGATACTCAATAAATACCAGGTAGGACAAACAAACAAACAAAAATACCAGGGCCGGGTGCATCATAATCAAACTGCCGCAATCCAAAGATGAAGGAAAAATACCTTGAAAGTAGCCAGAAAAAAAAGGACACGTTCTTTGCAGGGGAATAATGATAAAGGGAAAGCTGATTTCTCGTCAGAAACGACGAAGGCAGAAAAAAAGGATCCAACATCTTTAAACTTCCCTCAAAATACAAGACCAAAACCAAACCACGCATGCAGAATTTATACCCTGAGAAACCATCTTTCAACAGGAAGGCAAAACAGAAATATGTTTGGATAAGTAAAAGCTGACAGAGTCAGTCACTAGCAGTTCTGCACTGCAAGAAACGTTAAAAGAAAAAAGAAATTCTTCAGGCTGAAGGCCTAAAACACCAGTTAGAAGTTGGAATCTACAGGGGTAAATACAAGCACCCGAAATGACATACATGTAGGTAACCATAAAAAATTATCTTTAGGGGCGACTGGCTGGCTCAGTTAGAAGAGTGTGCAATTCTTTTATTTTTATTTTTATTTTTATTTTTTCAACGTTTATTTATTTTTGGGACAGAGAGAGACAGAGCATGAACGGGGGAGGGGCAGAGAGAGAGGGAGACACAGAATCGGAAACAGGCTCCAGGCTCTGAGCCTTCAGCCCAGAGCCTGACGCGGGGCTCGAACCCACGGACCGCGAGATCGTGACCTGGCTGAAGTCAGACGCTTAACCGACTGCGCCACCCAGGCGCCCCAAGAGTGTGCAATTCTTTACATTATTTTATTTTTGAAAGAGAGACAGAGTGTGAGTGGGGGAGGGGCAGAAAGAGAGGGAGACATAGAATCCGAAACAGGCTCCAGGCTCTGAGCTGTCAGCACAGAGCCCGGCGCGGGGCTCAAACTCACAAACCACGAGATCATGACCTGAGATGAAGTTGGACGCTTAACCGATTGAGCCACATGGTGCCCCCACCCCAATTTTTTTTAATGTTTACTTATTTTTGAGAGACAGAGAGAAAGAGAGAGACAGAGTGTAAGCAGGGCAGGGGCAGAGAGAGAGGGAGACACAGAATCTGAAGCAGGCTCCAGGCTCTGAGCTGTCAGCACAGAGCCTGACATGGGACTTGAACTCATGAGCTGTGAGATCATGACCTGAGCTCAAGTCAGACGCTTAACTGACTGAGCCACCCAGGTGCCCTTCTCAACATGTTTTATAAGGCCATTATAACCATATATAAACATAACAAAGCCATTACAAGAAAAAAGTTACAAACCTATATCCCATTTGAACGTTAACACAAAAATCCTTAACAATTATTAATATTATTAGGAAATCAAATTTAGCAATATGTAAAAGAGAATACATGTTACATCAGGGTAGAGATCCTGTATACCTTTTAAAAAAACTCATTCCTAAGTATTTTTCAAGGAATACAAGTGCAGCAATCATGGAAAAACAAAGTTGTTTTAACGTTTAAAAATCAGTCAACATAATTCGCTATCTGAACAGAATAAAGGAGAAAAATCATATAATCATCCACTAGATGAAGAAAGAGTATGTGACAAAATCTAATACCTGTTTATGATAAAAAAAAAAAAAAACATTAGAAACCCAGGAATAAAAAGATTGCCGCAACCCATCTCAACAGATGCAAATATAACACCTGATGCAGTTTACCAAGAATTTTGTCAAAGAACATTTGATGGAAAATGTTTATGAGCACCTAGGGGAAGAAGACGTGTTCAACCCCATAAAAGGCATTTACAACACACCTGTGGCTCATGTCACACTTGGTGGAGAGAGTGAATGCATTTCTCCTAAGGCTGGGATAAAGGAAGGGTGCCTGCCCTCATTTTTACTTAATTGTATCAGAGTTTCAACCAGGGCCACAAGACAAGTGAAAGAGATAGAAAACAAACAGAGGTCAAAGTGTCTCTATTATCAGAAGATATGATTGTTTTTATGGAAAATCCTAGGAATCTAGAAAATAACTACCTGAGCTAAGAAATGAATTAAGCAACGTCAGAAGATACTAGGTCAATATATGAAAATCTGCTGTATTTTTAGAATAATGAGCAGAAAACAAATGGAAAATTAAATTCAGGTCCCCTTGGCAATTACACTGGAAAACAGAAAATGCCACGGAATAGGTTTAACAAAAGAAATGCAGGACTTTCATCTTGAAAGCTAAAAAACTTTGCTGAGGCAAGTTAAGGAAAACCTGAGTAAGTGGAGGGTGTACCATGTTCACGGGTTAGAAGACTCAGTATTGGTAAGATGTTAGCTTTCCCAAACTAACCTCTGTGTTGAATGCAATCTCAATCAAAGTCATAGATTGCTTTTTAAAAAAGAAACTGACATGTTGATTCTTAATTCTGAAATTTGTAGGGAAAAGAAAAAGGCCCATATAACCAAAATAACTGTAAAAGAAACACAAATGTGGAAGGCTCCCTGGTTTCAAGCCCTAGCAGTTAAACCAGTGTGTTATTGGTGTCTAGATAGACATACAGGTGGGTGAAACAGAACAGAAAGACTACAAAGAGGCCCATGCATGGAGACAAATAATTTTCTAGAAAAGTGTCTAAGTGATTCAATGGAAACAGGGAAGTCTTTTTAACAAGTGGTGCTATGATGACTGAATATACATACAGGGAAAAAAAAAAAAAAAAAGGTCGATCCCTACCTCACACCACACACAAAATTAATTTAAATTGGATCACAGATTGGGGCTCCTGAGTGGCTCAGTCGGTGAAGTGTCTGACTTTGGCTCAGGTCATGATATCACGGTTCGTGGGTTGGAGCCCCGCGTCGGGCTCTGTGCTGACAGCTCAGAGCCTGCAACTGGCTTCAGATTCTGTCTCCAGCTCTCTATGCCCCTCCCCTGCTTGTGCTCTGTCTCTCTGTCTCTAAAATAAATAAACATTAAAAAAATTTTTAATGGATCATAGACCAAAATATAATAGCTATCACTCTCAAATCTCCTAAAAATTTATCTTATCTCTTCTATCTGGGGGTAGGAGAAAGTTTCGTAGGGAAGACACAGAAAATACAATATATGCAAGAAAAACTTGTTAAATTAGGCTTTATCAGGTTAAAAATTTCTGCTCATCAAATGCCCTCATTAAGAAAATTAAAAAGGCAAGTCATGAAGTGGGAAAAAATATTTGCCATACATATATCTGACAGATGAATTATATCCAGAATACAGAGAGTTTCCTACAAACCAGTGATAAAAAAAACAAAAACAAAAAGACACACGCTTGTTTACAAAATGAGCAAAACACATAGAACAGACACTTCACAAAGTAAGATGTTCAAACAGCCAATAAGCATGAAAAAACATGCTCAACAATCATTAAGTCATCTGAGAAATGTGAATTAAGACCATGATGAAAGGCGCCTGGGTGGCTCAGTCAGTTAAGTGTCCGACTTTGGCTCAGATCAAGATCTTGAGGTTCGTGGCTTTGAGCTCCGTGTCGGGCTCTGTGCTGACCGCTCAGAGCCTGGAGCCTGTTTTGGATTCTGTCTCCTCCTCTCTCTCTGCCCCTTCCTGACTCTCTCTCTCAAAAATAAATAAACATTAAAAAAAAATTAAAACCAAAAAGACCATGATGAAATATGATTTTATACCTACTTGATGTCTAAAAAGTTAAAAGCTGAGACGTTGTGTTGGGTTGTACGTGGAACTCCCAGCTCACCTACACACGGGTGGCGGGATGTAATGCAGCACGACCACTGGGGCAAACAGTTGGCCAGTTTCTTATAAAGCCAAGCATCCATTTACCATATGAACCAGCGACATCGCTCATGGGTTACGGCCCAAGATAACGGACAGAGATGCCCACGGTAAGATCTGTATGATTTTTACAGCGGTGCATGCTGAAATCACCCAGCGTCCCTCAACAGGAGAGCCAGCGGCAGGGAACTCACAGTGGAACACTACTCCGCAACATGGAAGTTAATAAACTACACACACGCGTCTTAAAAACATGACACCGACAGAGTCCCCCATACGGAACAGCATCTACGGAATGACTGCGCTCCTGAGAAACTCCGGACCAGGACCACGTGGTCTGTGCTGATGGAAGTCAGAACAGCGGTCTCCTAAGTGGGCACTGACTTGAAAGCAGGCACGGGGGACTTTTCAGGGTGACAGAACTGCTCTTCATCTCGGTGGGATGGGGGTTACACGCGTGGGTCCTGTCATCGAGCTCATCAAACTGTGCGCTTCGGGGGTGCGCGTGTCTCAGCCGCACGGGATGCGGGTGTATGTGGCTCTGCCAGGTCCTCACGCGTGCCCAGAGGCAGACAGCGCTCAGAGCGGCGGCCTCCCTGGGGTCCTCAAGGTAATGTTTGGACCCCGCCATTTCTGCGTCACCAAATTCTGGGGGCAGGACACAGGTCCCCAAGGCCCCGAATGACTGTGTGATGCCCGCGCGTCTGGCAGTGACGTGCTAGGTGCCACTGCCTTTGCTGGTGGGACCGGGTCGTGCAATCCCGTGAGGACCCCGCGGGAGTGGGGTAAGCCCCTTGGAGGCGGCAGGGCAGCAGGGCTGGTTTTCACTACCACGCTGTATCCTTTGTGTCTCAGGAGTGGCGCACGTCAGGGTGACCGAGGCCGTGATCGGGAGGCTCTTCAGGCGGAAGCGGAGCTAAGGATGGAAAACACTACGAAGAGCGTTATTGTCTCATCAGCAACGCTGTGCTTATCTCCAGGCATGCACCAGCCTCGCGAGGGACAGCAGCCAGCAGCGCGTGCCGTTTTCGACCCCAGGGCCGTTCCTGTCCTAGGAAACATCAGCAGTGCCAGAGAGGCGTGACTGCAGCCCCTGGGTCGTTACCGACGACAGCTACCGTTTACTGAGCACCTACCACATGCCAGGCGCCGGGCTAAACACTGTGCATGAATTCTGTCATCTGTCCTCCCAAGAACCCACGGGGTGGGTTCCCTGTTCTGCAGGGAAACTGAGGCGCCGTGTGGTAGGAAACCATCCTGAGGCCATTTCACCCGACTGACAAGGGACTGGGGACAGCTCTCAGGTTGGTGCCTGGAAGCCGACCCACAGACAGGGAGATGGGTGCAGCAGGGACCCCAGCAAGCCCTGGAGGGCATGTGGGACCGAGGCAAGGGACAGAAGAGAGTGCGTGGAGGGCAAGTCAGCACAGGCCTGTCACGGGGTCCCCTGGGCAACCGTGACGGCCACCTCAGAGGGTCTCCCAGCACCGGCAAGGGCGCCGAGGTGCATTTGTCCCTTGGCCCCCTCTCGAGGCGGGGACTGCTCCCGGGGCGGCAAGCCCTCCCCACTTCTGGTGGGCCCTGTGCACGGGAGGTCCACAGGCAGGCCAGGAGCTTGGGTGGGAGGATGCCGTGCGTGCCCGTGGCACCAGCGGCCTCCGCTCTGCGCTGCTGGGCACCGGCTGGACTTTGAAAAAATGTTAGTATTTTATTTGACCCAATATATCGCATCTCAACGTGCATCCCACGAAAACCTGCACACCCACGTTCCCGGCAGCATCACTCGCAACAGCCCTAAGCGGAACCCACCCCAATGCCGTCAGCTGATGAAAAAACGCGGCCCAACGTCTTGCGAGGACGTGGCTCCTCCGGGAACTGGAGCAGAGTACGACACCGAGGAGCCCGACGACGCTGCTCAGGGGAAGACGCCAGACGCACAAGGCCACGCACTCCATCACAGGAGGCATCCTGAACAGGCATCTCCATAGCAACGGTGGTTGCCAGGGACCGGGCGGAGGCGGGGGGTGGGATGAAGTCAATGGGCGTAACTGCCAATAGGTACAGTTTTTTGCGGGGTGACGGAAATGTTCTGGATCTAGACAGTGGTGGTGGTTGCACAAAAAAAAAAAAAAAAAAAAATGAATGTACTAGAAACCATGGAATCTGTCACGTGAAAACGGCGCATTCCACGTTGGTGATTTCTATCTCACAAGGAAAACGTGCAATCAGAGAACGAGTAGTGAGGTGTTGCACGTTCTTTTATCCGTACGGAGTCTTCGGAATCCAGTGTGAGTTCCGCATTTGGACCGCGGTGACCTTGCATACACTTGGTCCCCTCCTGGAAGAACAGCTCCGGGGTCCGTCACCGCAGTGCTCTGTGGTGTTGGGATTTCAGCAAGCCACCACTCAGCCAGGGTGAGTCCCAGGCACTGTGACTCCTGTTTCCTAAGCGGTGGCGAGCAAGTTTGGGGCGCTGGGTGTCTTGGAGAGACCCGAGCAGGCAAGCACACGTGGGGACATCCAGACGGGCCCTTCTGGCAGGGACTCCCTGAATCTCGCACTAAACTGGGGAGGGAAAAGGGCAGGAGAACGCCCCGTGGACAGGGCTGCGTGTGGCCTGCTGGAATTCTGGGCAACGTTCAAGGCACGGCCAGCACCTGTCACGCCCCCCAGCGACCTGTCACCTGTGACTTGCAAAACCACAGGCAGGCTCCGTGGGGGTGCTTCTGATGTGTCTTCACGGCTCACTTTCTCTGTCTGTCCTTGGGAACAAGGACAAGGAAGCTCTTGGAAGCCAGAAGGCCTGGAGTCACCCCTGATCTCTGCCCAGGGGGACAGAAATGAAAGCCAGCCTCAGGGGCAGCCCCCACGGGGCCCCCCCACCAGCCCGCCGGAGGAGGGGCCAGCAGAGGTGCAGCCGGGCGGTGCGATGTGTCCCGGTCCTAGGGATGGGCAGGGAACGGGGGGACCTGCTGTCAGTCCTGAAGTTCAAGATGCTCCCCTGGAGAAGCGTGGCTCTCAACACGTAGCTGCCGCCGCCCTGAGAGACCAGGGCTCCCCCAGGACCAGGTAGGAGCGTTGACTGAAATGTGGGGCCAGCGGGAAGGACAGCGACCCCCAGGAAAGGCCAGGCCAGGGGCCTCAGCAGCTGCATGGAAGTCTGGACCCCAGGCTCCTACTTCCTTTCCTGACCTTTTTCCTGCCATTGTGACTGTGGCCTGTTGATTCACGGGCAGCTGGGGCTCCTTCCCGCCACACTCAGGGCGGCAAGGCCGGGGCTGACGACTGACCCTGGGAGAGGCTGAGAGGCTCTGGAAGCAAGGCCGGGCTGGGCGCCGATGCGTGGGCGAAGGAGGGGCATTTCCTGCCGAGAGCCGAGAGTTCCCATTTGCAGAAAAAGCTCCAGACGGAAAGACACAGCGCCATTCCCTGACCTGTCTCAGGAAGGCTCGGACCACGGGGGTCTACCTGATACCAACTCTTTTCCCAGAGGAAAACCCCGGGATACTGTGCATTTGTAGACAAGGGGTCCTCGTGCACCAGGGTGTGAGCCTGCCCATCAGTGTGCAGACGGCGAGCGCGGACCGCCCCGTGCGGGTGTTCACGGTGCTGGGGGATGCGCACGTTTGGAGGACACCCGCTCGCCGTCACTGCAGAGAACACATGCCTTTGTGCCAGCTCCCGCGGGAGGCTGAGTGAGTCCCCACACCGTCAGGTGCACTCCACCTTTTGCTAAGTTCTTTCCCTTAAGGAGCACAGACCCACCTCCACGGGTCCAAGTTGGGCCCGAAGTTACACAAAAATCCCTCCTTATTCTTCCTCCAACGACAATCTTGTAAATACCTGGGCACGCCTGCCACGCCCCCCAGGCTTCCTTCCCGAAGCTCATTCCTGTCCAGGCGGCCGCGCACTCGGCCTGTTTTTTGCTTCGTTATTCCTCAAAGACTTCATTATTCTGGCTCCTCCACTCTGGATGGTGACAAGCGGCCAGCGTCCTTCTTCCGATGGAATCTTGTGCTGGAGTGTGGCGTCCCGGGGCCCCATCCTGGGTCCCTCGTGCTAGCTCCCTGCCTCCCTGGTGAGCTCACAGAGCCCGGGTTGCAAACACTGCCAGCACCATCACTGGCAGGGCCACGGCACATCCCCAGCGAGGGCTGGGGGACGGGGGAGCCGCAGGCTCTAGTCACATCTACTCAACACTGGTGCCCACAGCCACACTGCGCGGAGATGTCCCAATGTGAGCCGCCTTCTCCTCCCGTGTGCCAGATGCCCTCAGCCTGTTCCCACGTGGGGGGTGCCGTTCCATCCCCTCAGCGACTCTGGAGGCTCCTCTGACTCCTCTTTGATGTCCCATGTCCACTCAGTCAAGAAATAAGCAAGGCTCTTCCCTCAGAACACGCCAGAATCTGGGGCGCCTGGGGGGTTCGGTTGGTTAAGCGTCTGACGTCGGCTCAGGTCATGATCTCGCGGTCCGTGACTTCAAGCCCCCCGTCGGGCTCTGTGCTGACGGCTCGCAGCTGGGAGCCTGCTTCGGATTCTGTGTCTCCCTCTCTCTCTGCCCCTCCCTTGTTCACAACTCTCTTTCTCTCTCTCAAAAATAAACATTAATAATAAAAAAAAGGAGAACATGCCAGAATCTGGCCACTCCTCACCACCCCCGCTGCCTCCATGCTCCTCTCTGCCTACGGGAATTACAGCCTCCTGATGGGCCTTCAAAGTCCACATGATGAGCCCCTGACACCCCCAACCTTATCTCCAGGAGTTCAAGGGACACCCTGGAGGCATCACGCCTTAGCAGTAAGACTGAACTATCCCTGGGTCCTGGTCCACTACAACCCTCCTGGCAAAGCCTAAAGGCAGATCTCAAAGGCATCAAACTGAATTGTAAGTAACTGAACTGCCTGCCAGGACAGAACCCACACTCTTTAATGGGAGAAAACAAAATCCAGATGATCAACAATATAGCAAAAAAAAAAAAAAAAAAAAAAAAAAAAAAATGCAAATGTGGATTTATACAAAGAAATATAATTGACTGTTGAAAGCAAAAAATGAGTAACAGTGGATTATGGGCCTAAAAACATATGTAGCACACAAGTAAAATGTATGACATAGAGCACAGGGTGGGGGCACACACAAGCACGCGGCTCTGAGACCCCACTCCTTCAAGAAGTGGCAGGACACAATTTAAAGGAAGACTGCGATTCGTTGGTGATACCGATTGTGAAACCAAGGGCAGCCAAGAAGAGACAAGGAAGTACAGTTTAGAGGCCAAGAGTGGAGAAAAGATGGTCAGTATCCAGAAGACATAGAAAAAGAGAGAACAAATTAAAAAAATAATGAATGAGGTACCCTGCTGTATCTATGATTACTTTTAATGTAAATGGTTTCACGGCTCCAGTTGAAAGGCGGAAATTGCCAAGATTGATAAATGTTGCCAATAAGAAACCTGCTTCAAATACAGAGGCACAGACACAGTAAAATAAAAAGATGGAAAGGGTATACTATGTGAGCAGTAAAGCCTAAGGAAGCTGGGGTGGCTGCATTAATATGAGACAAGGAGGACATTCAAAGAATAGTACCAAGGACAAAGGCCACATTTTTGGAAGGATAAAGGGATCGATCCATCAAGAGTATAGAACAATCCTAAACAAGTACGCACCCAATAACAGGAAGGGAAACGCATGAAGCAAACCTGACAGACTGAGAAAAGCAATGGATACATCTACAAGGCATTTGTATATTTCAATGCCCTGCTTTCAGCAATTGATGGAACAAGTAGGCAGAAAATGAAGGCGGAGGAAACTTGAACTACCCTATCAACTCACTCGACCTAACTGATATTGGTGGCATATTCCGCTCAGTAACAGCAAGGTTCACATGCTCCTCAGGTGTATACAGAACAATCACCAAGCCACACCACGCATTCCAATACATTAGAAAAGACAGAAGCCATCCAGGGTCCACTTAAAAACAATTTTTTTAAATGTTTATTTATTTTTGAGAGACACAGACAGAGTGTGAGCGGGGCAGGGGCAGAGAGAGAAAGACACAGAATCTGAAGAGGCTCCAGGCTCTGAGCTGTCAGCACAGAGCCCAATGCGGGGCTCGAACTCACAAGCTGTGAGATCATGACCTGAGCCGAGGTCGGACGCTTAACCGAGGCGCCCCACGGGTCCACTTTTAACTGCAGTGGAATGAACTGAGACATCAATAACAGAAAGGTAACTGGAAAATAACACAACCATCTGCAAATTAAACAACACGCTTCTAAATAACAAATAGATCCAAGCAGGAACCCCAAGGTAAATTAGAAAATATTGTGAGCTGAATAAAAATGAAAACGCAACGCATCGACATCTATGAGATACCGCTAAATTATAGTTAGAGGGCTACCGTTAGCTTCGAATTATTACAGAAAAAAGAGAAAGATCTAAAATTAACGATCTAAGCTTCCGCCTTCAGAAGCTGGTAAAAGAGGAGCAAACTAGATGCGGAGTTAGGAAGGAAAGGAAGGAAATCAAAAGGATGAGAGGAGAAATCAGTGAAAGAGGAACCAAACAATGGAGAAAACCAATGAAGCTCAAAGCTGGCTCTTAGAAAAAAGAAATCAAGAAAATGTATAAATCAGACTGACTCGAGAACGGAGAAGGTCTACCTTCCGGGTATCTCGGATGGAAAAGCAGAGTTCACGCCAATGCCATGGACATAAAGGGGACGACCAGCACTTCCCAGACTCCATCCTGCCAACAAATTCTTAGATGAAATCTTTGCTCGAATGGGTACCACTTCCTGAAGTTCACTCCAAGTGCACAGAAAACCTGGGCATACTTGTCTCTTAAAGACACCGGATTCATAATTTAAAACCTTCCAACAAAGAAACTCGAAGCACAGAGGATTCCCTGGTGAATTCTAGGACACATTTAAGGCAGAAATAGTGCCATCCCTGTACAAACTTCCAGAAAGCAGGAGGGTGGAGCACCTCCCCACTTCCCACGAGGCCGGCATCACCCTAATGCGAAAACCAGATGAACATACCGTACGAAAGTAAAACTATGGAATCCTTGCTGATACAGATAACAAAAACCTTTCACAAAACGTATTTAAATTGAATCCAAACCAAAAAGATAGTAGACCGTGGCCAAATGGAGTTTACACTAGGAATTCAAGGTTAAAGTTTTACAATCAATCAGTACGTCCACCAGTAACAGAACAGAGGAGTAAAAAGCATGATCATCTCAATAGAGGCGGAAAAAGTATTTGACAAAATCCAACACTAATTTATGATCAAAACTCTCAACCAATTAGGAATCAAGGGGGAAAAAACCCACAAAACCCTCAACCCGAGAAAAGGCATCTACAGAAAAACCCTACAGCTGACATCATAACCGACGGTGAAAAGCTTCACTTTGTCTCTAAGATGAGAACAGAGCAAGAGTATGCATTCTCACACCATGTGCTTCTCTCATATTAGATATCCCAGCAGGAGCAGCAAGGCAAGAAAGAGAAGTAAGAGAGACAAAAGACATCCAGGTCTGAAAGGAAGAAGCAATTCTCTATCTGCAGATGTAGACAATCATAGGAAATCGACAAAAAGGTACTAAATCTACTGAATGAGCTTAGCTAAATCAATACACAAAACCAATTATATATATATTTTTTAATTGTTTTTTTTTTAATCTTTATATATTTTTGAGAGGGAGACAGCATGTGAGCAGGGGAGGAGCAGAGAGAGAAGGAGACACAGAATCCAAAGCAGGCTCCAGGCTCTGAGCTGTCAGCGCGGAGCCCGACGCAGGGCTCGAACTCATGAACTGCGAGATCATGACCTGAGCCGAAGTCGGACGCTCAACCGACTGAGCCACCCAGGCGCTCCCGATTATATTTTTTATAAACAAAAAACTGCTGGGAATTGAAATAAAAATCCATTGACAGTAACATTAAAATATTAAATACTTAGTGATAAATTTATCAACACAGATTCAAGAACTTTACATTGACAACTATGTTATTGTGAAACATTAAAAGAAACCCAAATAAATCGAGAGATACCACATTCATGAATCAGAAGACTCAGCAATATAGACAGTAACTCTTTTTAAATTGTTCTGTGTATTTAGTACAATTTCAAAGTCCCACTGAAAGAATTTTTTTTTTTTCGTAGCAACTGACAGACTGATACTAAAATTTATTTGAAAATACAAGGAACCCGGAACAACAAAAGATGTCGTGATAGCTCAATGGGGGGAAAGGACTGTCTTTTCCACAAACGTTCTGGAACAAATGGATATCCATGCAGAAAGAATGAATCTCAGTCCTTTCCCGCCCCGCATGAAGGTGGGCTAGACTGAGCGACATCCTTCCAAAGAGCAGAGTAAGGAAGGGGAAAACAGCAACTCGGCAGTGGGGAGGCCAGGGATTCAAAGGGATATCGTGGGTCCCCTCATTCTTTCCCCAGATCCATACCCTTAGGCTGATCTTGAAGAAAACCTCAGACAAACCCAGCCTGGGGGACGTTCTATAGACTCTCCAAAGTGTCTGAGTCAGATGGCCCTCTCAGAGGGGGCCAATGGAGAAGACCCAAGGGCCACCGTGACACAGACAGGACCGTGGCTTGGATGCTGGACAGAAGACGGACATCCAGAGAAAAACTGGTGAAATCCGAATAAAGTGTGGGGTTGAGTTAATAAAAAAAAAGTCACATTCATTATCAAGTCAAGGGCTCGATTGCTTTTTGTTTTAAAAAAAAAGGAATTTTCCTTCTAGAAAAAGTTAGAACTCCTATTTTATTCTAACATCTACTATCAAGAGAATTGAATTAAGAGTTTTCAAAGAGCTACTGAAGCATTAAAAACATTTACTTTATTTTATTTTATTTATTTATTTTGAGAGAAAGAGTGCAAGTGGGGGAGGGGCAGAGAACGAGGGAGACAGAGAATCCCAAGCAGGCTCGGCATTATCAGCACAGAGCCCAGAGTGGGGCTTGAACTCATGAACTGAGAGATCATGACCTGAGCCGAAACCAAGAGTCAGGCACTTAACGGACTGAACCACCCAGATGCCCCAAGCATTAAAAAAATTTAAAGCAATCAGTGCCCATATGTAAACGCTGTCACTTAAAAATTTTTTTTGAAGATTTTTTTATTTTTGAGAGACAAAGCATGAGCCGGGGAGGGGCAGAGAGAGAGAGGGAGACACAGAATCCGAAGCAGGCTCCAGGCTCCGAGCTGTCAGCACAGAGCCTGACGCGGGGCTTGAACCCACGAACCGTGAGATCATGACCTCAGCCGAAGTCAGATGCTTAACTGACTGAGCCAACCGGGCACCTCTATCAATTTTTCCTTTGATGGATGTGATTTTTGGTGGCAAGTCTGAAAACTCTTCCCCTTAGATCCAGAAGATTTCCTGTTTTTTATTTTTTAAATGCTTATTTATTTTTGAGAGAGAAGGAGAGAGAAAGAGAGAGAATGAGCAAGGGAGGGGCAAAGAGAGAGACACAGAATCCAAAGCAGGCTCCAGGCTCCGAGCTGTCAGCACAGAGCCCAACGCAGGGCTCGAACCCACAAACTGTGAAATCATGACCTGAGCTGAAGCCGGATGCTTAACCAACTGAGCTGCCCAGCACCCAGGTGTCCTGACAACTGTCACCTTAAAGATGAGACAAGGTGCAGACACATAAGTGCCTCATCCCGGCCAGCATGGGATGGGTGGCTTCAAAATTCTATTCTGTGGCCATCAAGCTTATAAAAATCAAAAATAAATTAACTTTACACTTTAAAAAGGAAAATAAACCTCGACTTCTGTCTCAGGCCATACACAAAAGTCACCTTGCAAGGGATCACAGCCCTAAAGGGACAAACTAAAAATACAAAATCTTCGGAAGAGAGAACGGCAGAAAACCTCACAGGTAGGGGACAAACGAGGATTTCTCGGGTAGGGTACCGAAAAGCACAAACCATAAAAAGATCAAAATTGATAATCCGGGCCGAATCAGAATGGAACACTTCTCCTCATTGAAAGATACGGCTAAGAAAACGAAGGAGCGAGTTCCAGGCTGGGAGAAAATATTTATGATACGGGTCTGCCTAAGGGTGTGGGTCTCCAATAAATCAGGGACACTCACTGTTCAATAATAAGGAAAGCAGTCACCTACCACGACGGATCATGAGAGAAGATTTATGACCGGTTAGTAAATACATTCGCCATCATTAGTCACTGGGGAAGCATAAAGTCCAACCACACGCAATATCACACCACACCCATTAGAATGATTAACTGACAACTCCGAGCGCGGCCGGGGACTGCTCACCCCTGGTGGGTGGGAGGGTCAGGCGGTGCCGCCACTTTGGAAAAACCGATGGGCAGGCTGTTCGGCGAACTACTTAACGCTACGACCTAGCGGTCCCGTTCGATCCGAGAGAAATGAAAACGTCCGTCCCCACGAAGGCATCCACCTGAATGCTCATGGCGGCCTTACCCTAAAAGCCCCCAGACTGGGAGTAACCCGCTGTCCTTCAACAGATGGATGGGGAACCACACTGGGGTCCAGCCACCCCAGGGAACACTACCCAGCGATACAAAGGAATGAACCACTGGGGCAGCTGACACACAAGTCTCAAAGCCGTTAGGCCGAGTCAAAAAGCAGGAGGCATCCTATGTAATCTCTTTTATACAAAGCTCTCGAAAAGCTAAATCTACGGGGTCAGAAAGCAGGTGGGTTGCTGACAGAGGCCAGGGGTCATGGGCGGGGGTGGGGGAGCGGTTAACTGGGAAGGGACACAAGGGAACCTTTTCGGGTGACGTAAATGTTCCGCGTCTTGGTTTTGGGAACGGTTACAAGGGGGTATGCATTTTTCAAAGCTCATCAAAATATACACTTAAATGGGAACATTGTATTCTGCATGAATCACACGTAAATACGAGAGAGAAAAGATCCAGAAGGAAATGGGATTTTACCACCGTAACACCACTGACCGCACACGGCGTCCCGGGGGCTGGGGGCTGGGGGCTGGGGACCGCGGACGGCCCACGGTCTGGAGCGCGCAGGCCAGACTCCGCGCCCAGGAAGACAAGGGCGGACTATCACCCAGGGTCTGCTCAGTCCGTGGGGACGGCCTGGGAGGGAGGCCCCCGAGGGGTCGTCAAGGGTGGAGCGTAAGACAGGGCTTCAGATTCTGTAACAGCACAGGGTTTACGTTCAAATGCTTACCTAATATATATTCAATCACAGGGGCAGCCTGGAGCCTTCTTTTTTTTCTCTTAATTTTAAAAATGATAGCAGGGCCTTACCAGACAGCTGCTTGATGGCCACCGGTCTCACTTTGTACGGGGTGCTGCAAGACAGAAGACAGTTCTCTGAGAGAGGCCGTCCGAGGTGCTCCCAGCACGCCTGGTACAGGAGATAAGCGCTCGGGAGAAATTGGAATCCAGGGGATTAGGGTTTTTTTCTGAAATTAGTTTCTCTGGCTGTTCTGAGCTTCCTCGTTCGGAAGAACTCCGAATACTTTAAACACATCATTTAAATGATGAACTTCCTCTCTGATGTTCACGTGTGGTGAACTCAACAAATTTGGTGATCGGGACCACTGACGCTCGGGTGCGGGATCCCGCCGGGAAGGGCTCCTGTGCCCACGTCCGTGCCAGCACCTGACTCGCGCAGGGAAGGCGCTCTGCCCCTGGCCTGGTCCGAGCTCCTGACGGCCACATCTCCCACGTGCACGAGAGCGGGTGGTGTCAGCCGCCCGGGTGAACACGCACGGGCATCTTGGTGACGCCATCCCCGGTCATCACGAGGCCCCGAGGGGATGGACACAGAAGGTTTGCCCCTGACACACCAGGACTTACAGCAAGGGACGGAGGGGAGGGAAAGACGACTGAGCCAACAGAAAATAGTTCAAAAGCACAGGCAATAGCTCATAATAGTTCTTTAAAGAGGAACCTCAAGAGAGAGGCTGTTTGGGTTTTTGGTTTTGTGTTTTGTGTTTTGTTTTTTTAGCAAAATTGCAAAACCTTGTGACAGGCAGGCTGCAAGGACACAGGGAAGCTGGTGAAAAAGCATCACTGGGGGAGTACGGACGGCCACAGCCTTGGGGAAGGAGTCCTGGCAAGACCGGTTAACAGGCCCACGCGTGATCCTTGATCTCGACAGGCCATCACATGACCTTGACTCAGCGCAAGAATTTAGGAACAAACGTACCAGATGAAACCTCACTAGCCCGTGGGGATCTCGTCCCGTGTCCTGTGTTCAGGTCGTTACTCAATAAATTGTTCCCGGAGGGCTCACAGGTCAGGTACAGGTGACAAAGACAAAAATGCTCCTGTCCTCACGGACGTCACGTTCCACGTTCAAATACGCATTAGAGGGCCAGGTGTTCCTGCACTGCTTGAATGGCTAAGCTCTAGAAATTCTCTGGCCCCAGTCAACAGGGGGCTGAGGATGCGCTGAAGGCATCTGCACAATGTCCTGTGGCCAACAGGCCCCGAAGCAGGCCGTGCCGGGAGCACTGCGATGACGCTGTGTTTGGGGCCGAGTGTCCTGGAAGGTGCCCGGGGCTCGGCTGAGGGGCACCTGGAGACAAAGACCAGGCGTCTGTGCATCGCAAAGCCCGGATGAGGGGTAGGACAGTCCAAAGCAGAGGCTGGCTGGGAGCATCTAAAGAGGGCATTAAGGGGAAACGTATTTTGAAGGAAGACTCAGACGACTATGATAGTTGCTTTGAAATGAGCCCAAAAGTATCGGCCTGAGGGCCACCGGGACCCCGCTTCTCATCAGTCGCCAGGTGGCCAGTCACGAGCCCTCGGAATCTGGAGAAGAGACCCTGGAAAGCTGACAATCATAGGAGCGCCAGCACCAGCCCTGTCCCGTGAGATGGCTCCCGAGTCTGAGGCTGGGGAAGCAAGCAGGCGACGAGCGGCTGCGAATGTCTTCAGAAGTGGAAGACGCTGGAAAGACGGCCTGACCACATGCACGGCCTACTTGGCCACTGTTTGCTGGGAAGAAACAAGATTCCAGCACTTTCCCAGAGAGGAAACCCTGTGTCTGGTGGACACGGCTTTCTGGTGAGCACCGACCTGGGGTCAAGGGCAGTTTCTTACGTTTTCCACACTCTATACCAGTGGCTCTCCCCCAGGGCTGTATACTGGAATCACCTGGTGAGACTGAAAAAATCCCTCAAAAATTCACATTTAATGGGCGGGTCCTAGCGGGGTCTGGGCCTCAGGGCCTTTGTGATGCTCTCTGGTGGTTTTGATCGGCGGGAGGGCTGCAAGCCACTGGGTTAGTGGCACTGGACCCCCAGGCAACTAGAGAAGTGGCCTGGAGAGACCTGGGGCAGGCGGGGTCTGGGGGCCGCTGGGATGTGACCTGGGAAGTGGCATCCACCCAGCATCGCCACCACCACCTGGGAGCCGAGAGAACAGCAAATTCTGGGGCCCCAGCCCAGATCCAGAGCGTGAGGACCTGAGGGGTGGGCAGGGAGGGGAGGGAGGACGGGAAGTCTCCTGTGCAGCTGGGTGGGGGGCTGGTGACCTGTGAGCAGAACGGGTAGCTCTGGAAAGAAAATGCCAGAGAGCACAGAAACCCGGGCTTCTTAAGTTCGGCTCCCCTGGTGTTTTGGGCAGTGGGTCTCTGCATGGAAGCCACCCTGAGCATAGTAGGACCATCCTGTGCACAGTAGGACCGTCATGCGCCTAGTAGGACCATCCTGCGTGCAGTGGAACCATCCACACAGTGGGACCGTCCTGCACACAGTGGGATGGGTAGCACCAGCCCTACTCTCCGCCCACCGCCCCAGTTGTGACAGCCACAGTGTCTCCGGACACTGCCCAGTGTCCCCAGGGGAACAACGCCTCCCCTGCCGAGAGCCACTGGCGCAGAATAAAGTACAAAGCAGACATTCGGAAGCCACAAAGTACAGACAGACAAGTTACGGACAAACCGCTGTTGAGGAGAAATGCCGTTTCGCTCAGAGACCAGCTCGTGCTGGTTTGAGTGGAACGCCTCCCCCCCACCCCAAGGTCAGTTTAGTCTGTGGACGTCGGGGGTGACAGGTCGCTCAAGACTCAGCTCCTGAAGCGCGATCTGGCCGAGCGTGTGCCGTGATTTACGGGACTCACGCTGGAGTCTTTGGGGAGCAGGTTCGCGCCGCTCTTTCTGGGGAGCCCGCGGCTGGCAATCGGAGCCCGAGGGTGTGGGGCAGAAGCTCCCGACGGACGGAATTTGGGAAGACCGATGGGCACGGTGGAGGGGAGGCCTGGCGGAGGCAACTGGGTGCGTGGAGAAGGACAGCGCCCACCACGGCTCCCCGAGCCTGAGAGACGGTGTGGCTACGAGGACGGTCGAGGACTTTGTGCCTCCCGGCGGCTTCGTGCGGCTCCTTGCACTGAAGCCTTAAGCTGTGCGGGGGAGGGTCTGCGCCCTGGGCAGGGCCTGGGGGACCTGGCACCCAGCCCGGGGCACCTCTGGGTGCTCAGGTGTGCACACACCTTGGGTGGGGGGATCCTTCTGGGGGCCTCCAGTGAGGGTCTCAGACCACCCCATCACATGGAGCCCAAATGTTTCCAACTGTCACTAAGTACCGTGGGCCCTCCAGCTGCTGGGGCACGAGTGGGGCCCGCCTGGGGCATGCTTTCTCCTTCAGGTTGGGAATGGCCGGCAGGGCTCAGTCATCAGGTGGGACAGCCCAATGGCCGGAGTGACAAATGTCCCTCGGAGCAGATGTTCAGTGGGAAGCAGGAGCGGGAGAGGGGCTGCGGGGGGGGGGGGTCTTGAGGGGCATCCCCCGTGGACCCTGCTTGCCCACCTTGCCCAGCCGCAGACACAGAGCAGAGGCCCCGGGGACTCGGTAGGTGGCTGGGCTGGGGGGGCTGCTCAGGGAGGGGAGGGGCCCCTGCCCAGAGGCCTTGTCCTTCTTCCCGCCATACTGCAGGCTTGGCCGATTTTATGAATGTTCATGTTCGCAAATGTCCCTTTCACTTTCCAGGTCTCCCGCAACCGCTCCTCAGGTCCCCAGGCCCCCCCCCCCCCCCCCCGCCTCCTGTGCACACTGGTCTGGGCAGGCAGCACCGGGCCACCACCAGATCTTGCTCCAGTGTGAATGCAACACCCCTGGGGCTGTGGTCAGGGAACCTTCTGGAGGCAGACAGTGGGGCCGTCAGCACAGGGCCCCGGGACCTGGCTTCACTGCTCCTCGCCTGCCTTCTGTGCCTCAGTTTCCCCATCCGTGGCTCCTCAGAGGACTCTTGTTGAGAGCGAGCCCTCCTGAGCACTGTTGCAAATGTGACTGTCCTGGGGAGGGACTGGTCTGCAAAGGAACAAGCCTCCCTCGCCCCCCCCACCGCCCCTACCCCATCTTTGGCTTAAATTCGGATTTTCCTACAGCAGCAAATTGCAAGGACAACCCAGAGCCCCTCCCGCGCGTGTAGAGAAGCGTCAGAGATGCCCCAAGAACCCCGAGCTGCCGAGGCCGGCCGGCTGCCGCTTACCGTTCTGAATTGGCAGGCATGGTGGGGTCGATGGACACCATGGCGTCATCCGCGGTCAGCAGAGAGATGGTTGTGTTCCTAGAAGACACCGCGTCAGTGTCCCCACGCGCAAAAGGGCAACAGGGGTCCCGGGGCCAGCCCGGCTCCCAGACACGACACTTGCATTTGTAACACACAAGCGGCCGTGCGTAATTCCAAGGGGGGTTGACCTTGTTCTTTCTTAAGTAACTTAAAATAATTCTTGTTAAACTTTATTTTATTTTGAGAGAGAGAGAGAGAGTGAGCACAAGGTGGGGAGAACAGAGAGAATCCCAAGCAGGCTCCACACTGTCTGCGCAGAGCCCAACACGGGGCTCCGTCGCACAAACCGTGAGATCGTGACCTGAGCCAAAATCAAGAGTCAGCTGCTTAACCGACTGAGCCACCCAGGTGCCCCCCATTTTTAAGTAATTTAAAATGGGAATCGGAGGAAGTCTAGGTTACGGAGTCGGGAGATCAAGGACACGGCAGCGAGACAGCAAGGAGCGTTTATGTTGGCCAACGACGAGTTTGGTTTGCTCCCCGACCGCACTGTGGGGGCCCATGTAAGCGGGGCACGCTCTCCTACGAAGCAGTTTCGAGTGGGTGAGCTGAATCTTCCCCCGACCTCTCGCCCCTGGGGTCTCGCCTAAGCCGTGTGGCCTTGACCATGTTATTTAAGCTTCTCTGCCCTTCTGTGGCATGCACGGGGTTGTGGGGGGTGATACCCAGATCCCGGGTTGTTCTCAAGAATTATACACATGTATTGTTCAGCACGATGGTCAGGGAAAGATGCCCGGGACTGTGGGCCAGTTTTGCAGCTACAAACTGCCATTCGTTGTCATTCCAGGCACGTAGTTTCCTCCCCTGTCTGTGAGACGCTCCTGGTGTCCCGTCCCGGCCCTTGACCGGGGCCACAGCTCCGGAGTGAGATGCCACGCCACGGCCACTCCTGACCACTCTTTACAATCAGAAAGTTAGGAGAGAGGGGCGCCGGGGTGGCTCAGCTGGATGAGCGTCCGACTTCGGCTCAGGTCACGATCTCACTGTTCATGAGCCCGAGCCCCACGTTGGGCTCGTTGCTGTCAGACTGTCAGAGCAAAGCCCGCCTCGGATCCTGTGTCCCCCTCTCTCTGCCCTTCTCCCGCTTGCACTCTCCCCCAAAATAAATAAATATTAAAAAAAAAGTCAGGAGAAAGACTGCACTCAAACAGACTATTGATTGGGGGAAATAGCTCTTCTGGAATTGTGATGATTCTGGGAGGGGGTCACTGGCCTTTTCAACTACTCTCAACCCGTCTTCCCAAATGTTGCCCCGTGGCCACCAGACCCCGTCCCGAGATGGAAAAATCTCACCTGTGTTAAAGCCAAAACACAACCACCCTCCCTTGGCCTTTCTTCGAAAGCAAATAAATAAAAGGAAAAAAACCCCTCGGAAGACGGTGGTTTCTGCCTAATTCTGCCCAGCGGTTTCCTCCATGAACACAGGCCGTGGCCCAGGCCTGCGGGGTCTCATTCACGGATCCAAAAGGGCTCCCACGTGTGAACCGAGCCCACCGGGCCCTGGTGCACCTGTGGTCCTCAGCCTTGGCGGCTCACCCTTCCTTCCCAGGCGCCTTCCCCTCAAGGTGCACTGGCCTGGCGAGGCCTGGCCGGCAGTGGGGCGTCCGGATCACTCACCGAGGCAGGCCGGTGGCAATGCAGAACAGATCCATGATGTCACTGGAGTTGCAGTATTTGCTGAAAACCACCTGTAAGACACAAGCCACAGGGAGGTGACGGGCGGGCGGGGCGGGGTGCCGGTTTCCATGGCGACGTCAGGCGCCTCCAGCCCTGCCTCCCGCCCAGCCTGCAGGTTCACCGTAAAAAGAGACAATAGAACTGTGGGCACGGGAATGCCGGAAGAATGTGTTTTCATTCAGCCCATCCACGCGGACCGTGAAAACTTCAGTTTTTCTTTTGTGTCTTGGAAAATGTCGCGAGAGGTAAAGCTCTCACCCGTGGCGCACACCTGCGGGTGACGGTCACCATCGGTGACGTCTGACGCCCAGGCTGACCCCCTCGGTTTCGTGACACGGCACTGCGGGGAGTCTCCAATGACTCCTGGAGACCATGATGGAAAAAAGTTTGTTAAAGGTGATTAACTTAAATAAAAAAAAGGTTGCCCTTGTGGACTTCGGGGGGCTGAGGCTGTAGGACTAAATCCAAGGGGGCATCACCACGGGAAAAGCCAAAGCGAACCGGCCAACCAGCTGTCTCCACAGCAAAACACGTAGCACGCAGGCAGGTGCACAGCGCCCGGGGGGTCCCGCCCCGGGAACGGGGGGGAGGGGGTGGGGAAACACATTTGCATCAGCGTCTTCTGTCCAAGGGGTCCCGCCTGTGAGTCTCTGCTCTGAATCCCTCCCCGGGAGCGGCCGATCTCCGTGGCGGACGGGGTGTGGACAGTCCACGGCAAAGCCCCCGTCTCCACCCACTGGACGTTTTCCTTCCACATTGTCCCTGGCTGACCGCCCCTCCCCTCGTCCCTGCGTGGCGAGAAGCAGCCCTGGGATGGGTGGGCATCTTCCGGTGCCCAGAGCACCACTTTCTCTTCTAAGACCCTCTGAGTCTCTCTTTACAGGACGCAGGGAATACTCTCCCCCGTGCACCTTGCCTTTCTGTGACCAACGCCACTCGCCGTGCGCTGCTGGCCTGGCCACACTGAGGCCCAGCCAGCGCGCCCTCTCCCCACCGGCCTATCTGCACCCGCAGTCACGGCGCTGGTGGCCCGCCCCGCGCTGGTGGCCGCCGCCCTGGCTCAGCCTGGCGACCTGCAGTGGCCCCTGCACTGTCCCCGCTCCTGGTCCTGCCCCAGCTCCCAGCCTTGGGACTCGGACACGGCCGTGCCACTCTCCTGTGCAGCAGGGACTCTGGCTGCCTGTGTGGCCGCGTCCTAGCTGGCTGCGGGGGGGGGGGGGGGAAAGTTCCGGCCTGGGGCCTCGCTGGGGGCCGCCCCCGCTTCGCTCCAGGCCGTGGCGCCCCTCCCCGGGCCCTCCGATCGGTGCCACCCCTGCTTTCTGGATGCCCCTCCCCCCACTGCTGGCTGCATTACGAAGCCTCCCCGCCCCCTGGAGAGGAGCCTCGCCTTTATCTGACGTGTGCCAGGCCCGCATTTTCACGACGGCGCATCCCCAGTGACCCCAGCGCAGGCCCGAGGGCCACAGTCTATGCCTCGGCTTTTCTGGCCGTGCCGTGAGCGGGCAGGGCCGGCAGGGCTGGGTCCTGGCGATTCGCCCACCGGCACAGCACCACTTCTGATGTTCTGATCCTGAACCTCTGTGAGGTTGACTGGGGGCTTTCTTCCAGGCCCCGGTGAAGGGCAGGGGTGCACAAAGGAGGCAGGCGAGGTCGTTCGCAGAGGGGAATGGAGAGTCACTTCTCCCCCCGGCGTGCTGACGAGATGTTCCTCCAAGGGTGTGTTCGGTGGAAGAATGCCGATGTCTGGGCCCCGGCACGAGGATTCTGGGGCAGAGGGTCTGGGCTGGGCCCCGGGAACCGCGGGCTAGGAGCCGGGGGTCTCCCAGCTGCCGTGAGCCCCGCGCGCTCCTCCCTCCCTGCCTGACCACAGCGAGGTCCCTCCCGGGGACCTGGGTGGGCTGGGTGGGCTGCCTCAGACCAGGAGAAGGGCACCGTGTTGTCAGGGCAGATGCGACTCCTTCATAGAGGTCGCCTCCCACGCGGCTCATGTGCACGGCGACTCCCCACGGCGGGTCGGGGCCCTGTGCCAGCCTGCAGCGTTCACAGGCAGGGGCGGTCTCCGAGATTCTTTCTCTCCAGCTTCTTCTGGAAAGCCAGCTTCCGCCGTGGGCTCCTGGAGGCTGGACTGAGGAGGGGCGTGGACAGCAGTGTCCCCGAAGATGCATGAACACAGCCCGTTGAGACGGGGAGGGCTCCTCTGACTCTGCCCAGCACAGCCGGCCCGCGGGCGGGGATTTCCTGTTGCAGCGGTTGGGGTGACAGCGTGGGAACCGGGGCGCCTGGGGGACGCTGACGCGCTGCCTCTGACCTCTCCGACCCTGGGCAAGCTTCTCTGCGCTTCAAGTTTCTCTTCTGTGGGAACGGGCAGAACTGGGCAGCTGTCATGTCTATGCCGTGTCTCTGCATCAGCCAGAGGCCAGGCTGTGATTCCGCCCGGAAGGGCCACCTCGGAGCCCCAGAGAACGGGACGAAAACTACCTCCACGCCAAGGGGCAGACTCCCGGGGACGGGCTTCTGACGGCCTCGCTCAGACAGCGTTCAGACCGTGACTCTTTATAGCTGGGACACAGACAGCTTCATGGGCTCACTCAGCCCACAATCGGTGGATGGGAACGCGGTCCAGGGGGGCGTGTCCTGTGCTTGTCCGCAGAGGCTTCACCGGCATCTAAGTGCCGCCTGTGGCCGCTGGAAGAGAGACACTGTCCTGCTCGCCCGCCCAGCCTCGGGACAGCTAATAACAGAAGCTTGAAAAAAATGCACGTATGGGGTCTCCCGCTGAGACGAGGTCAGGCAGGCTCGCGAGGCTCCCCGGCCCGCCTGCTGCCCCGTGGAAGCTACCCGGCCACACCGAACGAGGCCAGCCTCGCTCCAGACCCAGAATAACCCCCCGTCGAGGTGATTTTTGACAACAGGCCAGGAGGCCGGAAGGAAATCCGGGGTAAACAAAACAGATGACGCTGGGTGTCTCCACTGGAAGGTCACGCCGCGTCCACTTGTGATTCTGCTTCAAGATTACCACACGCAAGGGGCGCCTGGGCGGCTCAGTGGGCCAAGCGTCCGACTCCGGCTCAGGTCGTGATCTCACGGTTCGTGAGTTCGAGCCCCGCATCGGGCTCTGTGCTGACAGCTCAGAGCCTGGAGCCTGCTTCTGACTCTGGGTCTCCCTCTCTCTGCCCCTCTCCAACTCACGCTCTGTCCTTCCCTCAAAAATAAATAAACATTAAAAAAAAAAAGATTACCGCACACAGGCATATGGTCCTTGGATTTCCCTTTTGTGCTGGTTGTGACATCTTCCTAGTTCCCCGCCCCCCCTTCAGCTAATGACGTCTTGGATGTGGGGCCGTCTTACATGTGTGTGAGAGCCAGGCTTTCCCCTGACCGAATACGCCGTGAGCAGGTGAGAGGCTGGGGCACAGCGACGGGCGTGCCTGATGGTGGCAGGGCTGGGACGGGGGTTCTTCGCTGGTGGCAGGAGGGGCTCCCCAGCTGCGGTCAGGTGCTCCTGGCTGTGGGAGACGCTTGTTTGGCTCGGGAGACTCCCCCCCCACCCCACCCCCCCGCCCTGGGCAGCCTTGCCAGGGGGCCCCGTGGCTTTTGGTTCCCGCGCCGAATCATTCTGCAAATCCTTTCCCTTTTGTGCAGCCAAGAAAGAGTGCTGGAAACAGGAAATGTAAACGGGAGATGTACGGGGAGCAAGCCCGCAGAAAAACACAGATTTCGTATTTCCGTCCGGCTTGAGGCAGCGACCGACGCTCGTAAGTAGAGCCTTTCACGCGGTTTGACTGGCAGCACCGTCATATGAGAGCGAGACACGAGAAGCACACGAGGACCCATCTCTCGCCTGCTGGATGCTCATCTTCTTGTTCAGCTGGGGCCCGTGATGCCAGCGGGAGCTTCCGTGTCTAGAACCTTCCTGCTGCCGCATAACCGATGAGGGGCACGGGGGCCACAAGCCCAGCCCCATGCCGGGATCAAAGCCAAAGAGGCCCCCTCAGGCCCCGCCAGCCAGTGGCGGTCGGAACGCGTCCAGGACCGCCCCGCCCCGTGCACACACCTGGCCGCAGCACCTAGACTCCCAGGTCGTGGGTGTCATTCGGTGCCTGCATTCACACCAGCCTCCTTCCAGCGACAGGGCAGGGCAGAGCTTGTCCCCACCGGCTACTCCCTCTGCCCACCGGCTCCTCTCTCGCCCTCCCCACCCCTCACCGGGAAGACGGTAACCTTGGAGCCTCGGTTTGCCATTCTGCAAATGGCACCGATCTCATCAGGCGCACCTGCTCTCGGGTCCGTGAGGAGTGACACGGGAGGGCGGGTGGCTGAAGGCATCATTCGGACACCGTGTTTCCACACAACCCCAACGCCAGCCGTCTCCACTGCGCACGGACCTCACGGTTCCTGGTGGCTCTGGAATCCCACACTTCTGGGTGCCGGTCTCCCGGGGGCTCCGCGTTGCCAAACGCACCAGATGACCTCCCGCTCCATTTTGTTCGGCACCCAGTTTTGTTTTCGTAGGACTTCAAATTTACAGCCTGTGGGATTTCCAGGGCTTGAAGAAGGAACATCTAACCCAGTTCTCTGCTTCACTGTTTCTTGGGGAGGGAGCAACGCTTGACTCCAGAAAGGCAAAGACGGAAGCAGGGGTTGGGAGGGGGATCCCCAAGCTCACAGCAGGACGGTCCTGCTGCTTTGTGGCACTGATCAACAGTCGGTCAGGACGAGGAAGAGAGGCCAGTTGGAGCCCAGGTTGACTGGACTTTCTGGCTCAGCTCACAGTTGGGACCAGCCTTGACCCATTCCTATCGGGCCGCCCAGGGCTGAGACCCGGGGCTCTGTCCAGGTTGGCTGAGCGGGGCTCCTTCCTGACAGGCGTCCTCCGGGCCTGTCCTTACAGGTGGGGACTCAGGTTCAAGGCGCAGGGACTGCAGTGGCCAACGCATACCCGTCAGAGTGCAGGGCATCTCCACCCGCTAGCTGCCCAATACATTTCCCGCAGCCCCAGATAGGGACCCGCCCGTACGCACCTCCTCACATCCGTCCACCGAGAACCCTGAGCCTCTTGAACTGACATAACCCCACTTCTGTTTCCAAGTATCAAAAGCACCTTGACCGACGTACTTAGAGGAGCAGGGCTGGTGGCTGCAGAGAGGGTGGCCGTCGGCCGCCAAACCCGCGTCCGGGTGGTCTGCGGGTTACAGACACAGGATGGGCCGGTTCTAGAGGACGGGGTGTGGCTTCTCTCTGGTTCTGGGTCCAGAGGCCTCTTCCCGGAATGTGATTCTGTTCACGGAGGGCCCTGGTCTGTTTTCCCCGCTCTCCCCGGACTCCCCTTTCAGAGGCTCGTGGAGGGAGCGTGCGGGGAGGGCCCCCCGAGGTCCCGGCTTCCAGCCACACTGTGCTGCTTGCCTGCCAAAGGCAGGGGGGTGGACGGGGTCTCCGGGCCGCAGCGCCAGCTCCAGGCAAACGAGTTCCCCACTACAACGCTAGGCGGGTGAAGATTTGATCGTGGCTGCACCGCGGCTCCCGGAGGGCACTCTGTGTGTGGTCTGCCTGCAAACCCACGCGCAGGACAGCGCTGTTCCCCAGTCTCCTCCGGGAGCTTTCAACCAGGACCTTCCACGGAGCGATGAAGCTGTGTATCCGGCAGGAAGCGCGCGGTGCGGATGTGGGCGGGCATCTCGCGAGGAGAGGAGACCCCAGTGACGGTGATGAGCCGCCTGGGATGTTCCAGAGCAGAAACAGGATTTCGACGGCTGCACCGACTGGGAAACAGGACGCGGGCCGGCAGTGACAGGGGACGGGGTGCGGTGGGGGCTCCAGGCTTCGGCGAGACCAGCAGAGGTGATGAGGCGTTCACCCACAGATGGGGGGCGCCCGGATCTTTTCCAGAAGGTCCTTTCCCCTACTCAGAGGGCCTGGCAGTTTGGGCTTCCTCATCCTCGGCCAGTGGCAAGCTGCCAGGGCTCCTTTGTGTCCCCCTCCCGTTTCCGGCTGTCACCTCTCACCCGGACCACTCCTGCGTCACCACACCTGGCTCCGAGAACCTGAGAGGTGTGGTGTTACGCCCAGCAGTATGGAGGGACTGGCCTGGCGAGACACCTTTGGTGGCCAATTCTTCAACTCGGCAGCAGTGTGCACGGCGCGGGCAGCGGCCAGGCTGTGACTCACAGGCTTTACGAAGCTCCTACTCCAGCGGAGGAAGGCGGTGGCTGGTGTGCACCCCGGTCCCCGCACGTCCCCACCCCTCCCCGGGCTCCCAGCCCTGCTCTGCATCTGGCCGTGTCAAGGCAGGCCCGGCCCCTGCTTCCACACCCACCCCAGCCCTGACCACAGGTGGCCGTGGCCGCCACGCCGTCTGTGTCTCGCTCTGCTGTGCCCAGAGCCTGGGGCGGGTCCAGCGGGTGGCGGACGCTCAGGAAATGCCGGATGCCCGTGGCGGGGGGTGGGGGTGGGGTGCTGCATCCCATGTTGGCCAGATACCGGGGACCGTTGAAGGATGTATTATGCCTCACGACAAATTCACGTGCAATTCACAGACAAAGCAATGTTTGAGGAAAGCTGGTCTTAATGTCCACCATCTGCTCTCCTTTTGTTCCCACTTTCCCCTCGGGTAAGGACGATGACAAAGCGTGGGGGGCGCACAGCCCCGGGCTGGGCCCCGCGGTCCCGGTGCCCAGAACCAGCCCGGCTGCCCCAGGAGGGCCGCAGGGCGGGTGGGCGCTTGTGCTCCGGAGGGGGCAGGTGCGCAGAAGCGGGCTGACGGCGTCTTCATGGCCTTCACACACATGACTTGTGGCTTCCTGCCCGCGGGCCTTGCTCTGCCAGCTGTAGCTGGCACCGTCTCCGAGGAAGTGACCCCCTCTTGGGAGCCGTCGGGCGCTCGGGCAGGAGCAGGAGAGCCGCCGAGGGCTCAGGCCTGTGGGTGCCCCCCAGGCCCCGCGCCGCGCCCTTCCGGGTGTCCCGCACCCCAGCGCCCCCCCAGGCCCTGCACCCTGTCCTTCCAGATCTCCCGCACCCTCTCCTTCTGGGTCTCCCACACCCGCTCGGGGAGGCGGGGGCCCGGCCGAGGCGCTTCCCCGCAGCTGCTGAGAATGACTCTTGCTGGGCTTGTCACATTCTCGGGTGGACTGGCACGAAGTCAGTGACCACTAGAAGCTGGGTTTCCTGCGCAGGTATCTGTGGTTTTGCATTACGAAATGCTCCCCATCCGGACAAGTAAGATAATCAAGTGGCTGCGTGGGTTTGGGCTGAGTTTTGCAGCCTGGGAAAGACGGCGACCGCCACTATCGCAGAAGAAAAGTTCAATCTGCGGATGTCGGGAGGGGACTAGGGACCGGGCAGGGTGGGGGTGGCGGGGGTGGCCTCCCGAGGGAGCTGAGCGTCCCCGGGGATCTCCTCCGCGAGGCCGGCCACCATCCTGATCGGGGCGCGGGCAGTCTCACGAAGCTGGCAAACCAGACGGCGTTAGTCGCCTTTCAAAGTCACGGAAAACGTCCCCGGAACCCCTGAAAATCATCAAAAAACTCTCGGTGTCAGATATGTCGTGCTTTCGGGGTTGGCTGTTGTAAAACATGCAATCACGTTCATTGTCTTGCTGTTCCCGTGTATGGCGCCTGTGAAATTTTTTACTCAATTGCCTTAGCAACAGTTTTCGCAGAGCTGCTTAGAACCTGGGGGTAACGAATCGCAGGCAAAATTGTCCTCATTATGATTCTCCTGCAGTGTTGCCCCCCAAGGGATTTTACGGGCTTCCGCTGAGAATACTGAGTCACGGACACCACATTGCTGGGGTCCCAGCATAGGGGGGGAAGACGCTTTCCCCTTCCACCAAGTCCCCCTTCCCGCAGAGCAACGGGTGAGCTCTGCTTCTCCACACAGGGAATGTTCCGTGTGGCCCCCTCTGGTTAATCAGAACTGGATGGATGCTTCCGGGACGCTCGCTTCTGGCTGCCCCCCTCCCCCCTCGCTCAGTTCACACCGGCTGTTGATCTCAGCCCCCCGGGGCACTTTAAATCTCAGTGTTAACTTGTGTTTACTCTTGTAATTGATGATGATGTTCATTAATTATAAATGTCCCGCTGACATGAGAAATCTGTACTCCACCAAAACAACGGTACGGACTTCTAAAAATAGCCATATCGGCCTCCAAGAAAATAGGAGGAAATAACCAAATTGACAATGGTGAAAGAGTGATAGACGGCCAAAATCTGGAAGCGACGAACGCGCCCTTCAACGGGTGAACGCCAGCACGCTGGGGTCCGTCCACTCCACGGAACACCGCTTAACGGTCCGCATAACGACCGGATGAATCCGGAGGGATTCGTGCCAAGTGAGTAAAAGCCAATCCCCGAAGGTTCCATACTGTGTGATTCCATTCAGATGACACCCCTGAGATGACAAAACTTTAGACACGGAGAACAGATTAGCGTCAGCCAGGAGTTGGGGACTGGGTGGGTGGCGGCAAGAGAGGGGAGGATGAGTGGGGGGTGGGGTCTCAAAAGGGGTGATCGGGGGGTGGCAATGAGAATCTGTACGTTTGACAAACATGTATACAACTCAATACGCACACGCGAACAAGCACGATAAAGCGGGCAAAATCTGAGTGAGGTGTTGGGTCAACTCAGCGTCCACGTCCTGCTTGTGACACTCCTATAATTTTGCAAGAAGTTGCCACGAGGGAAACTGGGTTTCCCTCTTTTTTTTTTAAGTTTATTTCTTTATTTTGAGAAAGAGAGAGAGGGAGGGAGCAGGGGAGGGGCAGAGAGAGAGAGAGAGAGAGGGAGAGAGAGAATCTCGAGCAGGCACCGCACCGTCAGCACAGAGCCCGGTGCGGGGCTCAAACCCACGAGCCGTGAGATCATGACCTGAGCCAAAGCCAAGGTTCAGATGCTCCAAGAGCTGAGCCACCCAGGCGCCCCTCTCTGTATTTTCTGCTACAACTGTGTGTCTACCTATCAAGAGGTTTTGTGCGGTAGCTCTGGCCGGGGGTCGCGAGGGGGCGCCCTGTCCGGAATGTGCACCCACACGGCCCTGGCGGAAAGGGGTTTGGCAAACGCGTGCCCTCTGACCCAGAAAGCCGTTTCCAGGAACCGCTCTTAGGGAAACAATAACAGCGAACATAATAATAAGAGCATTTATAAAGTGCCCTTCTAACACCGTTCGGGCCCTTTTCACGAGTGAGCTCACGCCTACGGCGAGCCAAACCCCCGACCTGCGCGGCCGCTTTGCAAGCAAAGAGCCACGGCCAGGGAGGCTCCTCTCCTGTTATGCATTGCAGAGGAACGGGATTAGGAGAAATATCACACAAACGACGAAATGACTCCATCTGAGCTAGTCTCCAGGACGGAACATTATGTTGGCACTAAAATCATGTTTCTGAAGACGACTTCACGTTCTATCGGAAAGTATGGCGGACGTAATGCTGAGTGAAACGATCAGGGTAAAGAATTATGTAAATAAAAGAGAGCCACGCACGCACACACACATGAGAACACAGCCTCGGGAGAGGTCCCGAAACGTCTGGTGGCACAATGGGTTCTTTTCTTTTTATGTGCTCTGCGTTTTCCAAATATTCTGCAGTGACTCTGCAGGGCTTTCACAAGCAAGAGTTATCTAGATCTGGAAGCTGAGGTTAGTAACTGATAACAGAAGTAGCTTTATGAACATTCCCCCCCCCCCCCCGAGAGCACGTGCTGTACTGCATTTACATAGAATTCTTAGGAGACAAATAACGGCCTTTACCATTTTTTATTCGGAAAGAATATTCTTTGGCATTACGCCAAGCAGATGAGGAAATTAACCAGAGGACAAAACCCAGAATTTAAATAGCGCTCAGCAAGGAGTGTGGGAACCAGCGTGAGAGGGAGGCACCAGGGGAACATGGGGGGCAGGGTGCAGAGCCGGGGGGGGTGGGGGGACCCAGAGAAGGCGCTGGGGGGAGGGCAGAGCAAGAATCCAGGGCAGAGAACGAGATCAGGTGCCTCCTGGGGCAGAACGAGGTGAGAAAGAAAACTGGGGCCTGGAGGGACCCCACGGGGCACTGGGACCCGGAGGAAACCCGAGTCGGGGAAACGGAAGGGGGAGGCCGGGGGGGGGGGGTGCTCCCGTCCCCAGCAGGTGCTCTGAGTGCTGGAGACGCAGCCGGTGCTCCCTCACGGGCCGGGACTCCCTGTTAACGAATTCCTAGGCTCCAGACCTTACTGGAATGCCCCTCAGACCCATGCATCTTCAGGGCCCTGCTGACCAGGGACCAGGAAGGGTGTGGAGGCCCAGGGCCTCCTGCTGAGGAAGCTGCAATGAGCAGGCTCAGGGGCCCTGCAGAGTCCAGACCAACAGACGGGCTGAGACCGGCTCAGGCGGGGAAGTGGCTGACTTCTGAAGGACGCATTCTGGTTGACCAGAGCTGCCCTGGGGCACAGGGGCGCAGGACGGGGTCTTGGCAACTCTTGATTCAGATTTCCTTCCTTCCAGTAGGTCGCCTCAAACTCCTTTAGATGTAATTACAAAGCAAACCCTCGGCTGTAATAACCTAAGTAGCAACGATCTGAGGGGGGGACACGTTATCTTTGGGGTCAGGTCCGCTGGGTTGGCCCCCACGAGGCCGCCCCTGACCGCTGTCTTAAGGCCGCGTCCTGGCCCCCGAGTCACGGGGCCACACAGCCCTGCTCACGTCCGCAGGACAGTGTGGGCCAGGGTGCGCTCCTCAGGGAGTGTCTTGGGGGCCAGTAAATCTGGGGCCAGTGACGTTAACTGACGCTGAGGCCGTTAGCCGGTGGATGCCACCCCGAGCTCCCGATTCTAACCCCAGTGCTCACGCAGGGACACCCTCTGTTCCCATTCATTCTTTACTGCGTGCTATAGATGTGAACTTACAGGACAAATGGGTACTAACACATGTCACTTAACTTTATATAAGTTTCACATATTAGGATTGCGTGTAAAATTTTGTGTGTGTGTGTGTGGGGGGGACCAGTTGGGTTGCTAACACTGTGCAAATCACAGCACTAACTCTTTGGCCATCAGGGCAGAGTAAGTGGGTCTGGCCACGAGTAAGTCGGCTGGGTGAGCGGCTGCTCTCAGCTGGCTTGGTCTGAACCGGCAGGTCCTGGTTTGCCTGGAGCGTGGGCCATTTTAGCTGTCTCACATCCCTTGGATTACCCCTGGCTGGACGCTGGTGTTGTGCACTGCTCCAGGCACATGCAGGGCAGAGGGGTGAGCAGGGAGGAGCCACAGACGTGAGTTCACTTCCAGCCTCTCCTCTTACCGGCTCAACCCAGGGCAGATTTCTTAACCGCTCTGAGGCTCTGACTCTCCCGCAGAGTGAGGAAAGTAGTTTTCCTGTGCCTCTGGGATGTCAGGAAGGTTCATCATGACACATAGAGAGCTTGGTGTGCACTAAGTGCTAAGTTATGTGGCCGCTGTGATTACAGGAGGGGCCCTTTGAAACCCTTCCCTGGGGATGGGGCTGGGGAGGCTCCTCCTTGACCCCTTGTGAAAGGCCATTTTCACAAGCAAGAGGCAGCAAGGGCACACAGCTTCGACCTCGACGTGTCGGCGTTCCTGGGTGTTTCAGCAGAGTGTGGCACGAAAGGACGTGTTGTCTTGGGAAAGCTGTCACAGAGCAGGTTCCGTCGCTCTGGTATCCTTGCTCATCAACCACATTCGACTGCATCCACAGTGCAATGAAAACAGGGGTCAGGTCGACGCAGACGTGTATGGATTAGTTCATCGAATCACCAAGCAGGAGTTGAGAAAACTCTGCTGGGCTCAGGGGTCAGCGTGACCTCACTCTGGTCCGGGTTCGTTTTGTCTTCGTTAAACAGGAAGAAAGTCTTCGGAAGATGAGGTCCCCGAGGGCAGAATTGTGGGCGGTTCTTTGCCTCCCACGGAGCACAGGATCTGCCCATCAGATCCGGGAGCAGTGGCGCCCAAGGGTTGGCCTGTGCAAACGAGCTGGGGCTGAAATTTGCATCCGCTGGTTTGTGTCACACCCCTGATGATGCCAGAGCCATCTTCGTCACCTCCGCCATCACCTCCACCTTGACCTCTGTCATCACATCTTCACCACCACCACCATCACCACGACCTGACAGGGTCACGACTATTCTTGAGCCAGAATCTGAGCCCAGTGACCCTGGGACATCATCCTCACCCCTGGCACAGATGAGGGCTCCGAGCCACAGAGAGAGAAGAAGCTGGCCTGGCCAGCGTGGTCCCAAATGCAAACTTGGGCCCGCCTGGCTCTGAACCCAGGGCCGCGTGCTGTTCCTGAACGGAGACGTCTAGGGGCGGTCTGCACGGGAAGCAGGGTGGTCTCTTGGCCTCTGCCACTGTCACTTGCCCATAATGGCGTATACGTCCTCCGTTTGCCTTGTTTTCAATTATCGGTACTTCTGATGGCATATTGACTTAGGCTCCTCTCCCAGAGGAAAAGAAACCAATTCAAATTCCTTATCTTTCGTCTATCAAACTGTGACTTATTTTCTGTAGTTCCTAGAACCTACTCAGGTTTACATCCGCTTCTAGAAGCTTTTATAAGGCTTTGTCTGCCTTCCAAGCAAACCAGGGTATTTCAGTCTGACTCCCGGATCTCATGCCCCAGCCCCAGGAGTTAGAGCTCAACCCGCACAGCCCGTAAAGCGGCCAAATCACGGCCCATCCCTGGACTCCCAACTTTTCTATCTTTGAGGGAATTAAAAGACGAATTTCCACCGGCTTTTTAGTGCCCAAGAATTACAAGTGTTTAATATAGAGAACAGGCTAAAAAGAGACCAAGACCACAATCCCACATTTTATGTTTTTAAATACTCAAGAAATAAACACGTGTCGCCGAGGAAGCGTGTGGGCCGTCTACCTCTCTCTCCATCTATCTATGTCTGCAATCTGTCTGCAATTCACCTCTAATTACAAATTTTACGGTCATATAAACGTGAGCACAATATTCACCGTTTTGCCCCTTGTTTTCGAACCCTTAAGGATGATGCCACAGAATGGATTACGGTGAACTGTCAGGCAATCCGCTAAAATAAACTCTCTATCAGGCCTCGTTTCCCTTTCCAAGTTAGGAGGTATTTTTCTGGTCACTGCGTTTGAAGAGAATATAAAGGCACAGCAGAAGCTACCATTTATAAGTATGCACCAGACTCCTCACATCCATTCCTCTACAGAAGAGAAGTTTTGTACTCTGGAAACGTTCGAGCGTGCACGACAGCGGGGCCCCACCGCGGCCCCCGACCCCCACGGCCACCACCACAGGCCCAGTCCGAGTCATCTGCACCCCGACATCTCCCCCGCGGGGTGACCGAAAACCCAGTGTAGACATATGGCTTCATCTGTATGGACTTCAGTGTGGATCCTTAACCTACGGGATCCTTTCTTACGGTTCAAGACAGCCACGGGGCGATATTCACATGGAAAGAAAACTAACAACAATCTGCCTTATCATCCTTCGGGGCGTCATAGCTACAGGTGCATCTGTATTTCTATATCTGGGTCTGTATCCGGGCCTGTATCCGTGTCTGTGTCTTGAAGGATCAGAAGTAGCAAGCGTTCATCTCCAAATAAATGGCAAGGAACGTAAAGGGCACGAAACACGCGGATAGGAAGAGACTTAGGGAGACCGCAAACAAATACAATGT
This sequence comes from Leopardus geoffroyi, assembly GCF_018350155.1. Classification (NCBI taxonomy): domain Eukaryota; kingdom Metazoa; phylum Chordata; class Mammalia; order Carnivora; family Felidae; genus Leopardus; species Leopardus geoffroyi. The sequence continues at coordinate 3,448,978 of NC_059333.1, forward strand.
GTGGGCCGGGTTTGGATCCCGAATTGAAAACAAACACGTGTGTGAGTGTGTGAGACACGGTCCCCTTTCCTTTCCCTGCGCGATTTGGTGAAGAACGCTCATGACCTTTGATCCTTAAAGTACCCTTGAGGGTGGGTATCCTTCTTCCCGTTTTGTAGATGGGAAGGCTCAGAGAGCGTCAGGAACTTTTCCAGAGTCACACAGCGAGGGAGCGGCGATGGAGGGGAAGGGCGTGCGTGAGTGTCCGGCAGAGGGGCGATGGCCGGCGGGGAGGGGTGAGGACGTGACGGCTCAGGGTGACCAAGGACACCGGAACTACTGATGACCGCCCTCGGATGCGGCACAAAGTCTCCCGGAATCGTGGGAGGGCTAGCTGGGAGCAAACACAAGGGGAATCCCCCAAATGCCACCCTCCCTGCCCCTGCAGGGCCCTCTCATCCTCACAGTGGGGGTAATACAGCTCCACCTGCCTCGAGGTGCCGGGAGGCCCCCACGGGGCGGTCGCCGCACCGAGCCCGAGGGCTGGAGTGACCCTCGCACCCCATGGGTAGACCTTTCCCTGAGGTCTGTGCTGTGGCGCGCGGAACCTGAGGCCAGCCTTCCTGGCTCAGCCCCAGCTCTGCCTCTGACGCGCCCTGGGGTTGGTGGGCACGCTGTCCTCATCTGCAACACGGGGAAGTCGAGACACTGGCCGCCCTTGTAAAATACTTGCAAATCCCTGCTACGTTGTGGGCGCGAGACGGATGTGTGCTAGGCAGGGACTATCCCCGTGGCACAGGTGTGGAATCCAAGGGTCAGGATCCTACAACTGCACGCGTGTCTGTGCCAGATGCAAACTGCAGTCTGATGATCCCAGGGCTGCCGGATAAGCAAGCGGGGCCACGGTGGCTGGCAGAGGGGGCTGGGGGGCGGGTGCACGGCTAACGGCCCACCAGGCATCTCCTCTCGGCTCCCGTGCACGCACGGGGGGGGCCCTCTCGTCTGTTAAGTGAACGGGTCTGGAGGCACGTTTGCTCAGCACGGCATGAGTTAACTCCGTCAAAATGAACAGCAAAATTTGGTGTGGGAGTAGAGTAGACAGAAATGTAGGACCCCGCTTGGAGTGTGCGGGCAGCCGGCAGGCAGGGGAGGCAGTGACGTCATCACACGCACAAATAAAGGCAGATGTGACCCATCTGTGAAGGAGGGCCGGCCTTGAGGGACGGGAGGCCACAAGGAGCACGATGCACCGGGCCGCAGGTGCAGGGAAGGCGCGACCGCCCCACTGCGCCCCGTCCGCCCTCCAGACCGATGATCCCGCCGGCTTTGGGGAACAGCAGCCGTTACGTGAGGAGCCTTGGAGACAAGGGCCTGTGGTTTAATCCGAGGCCGGAAACACGTACAACTGGGCGGCTAAGAGCCCTATGGCGTCCTTCTCCGCCCTCCGAGGCAAAGCCTCAGCAGACGCGGTAAGATCGAGGATCCTGGGAAGAGATTAGCCCGGATTCTCTGGATGGGCCGTACGGGAATCCCCCGAATGGCGAGGCCGCAGAGAGGGAGAGGTGACACAGGAGGAGGAGTGATGTGAAGACAGAGAGTTCGGAAGGTGCTGGAGTGTGTGGCCACGAGCCAAAGTGTGCTGACAGCCCCCCGAAGTAAGAAGCAGCAAAGAATGCTTCCCTCTAGAGCCTCCGGGGGCGGGGGGGGGGGGGAGGGGAGCTCTGCCAGCATCTTGATGGAGGTCCCGTGGTGCTGATCCTGGACTCTGGCCTCCAGAACCGCGAGAGAATAAATGGGTGCTGTTTTCAGTGACCATGACAGTGGGAATGCGCTGGTGTCGTCCCAGGAGCCGTTGTGTCCTTGGCCTCCATTCTAAGACTGGACTCTCTTTGCAGAGAATAGGAATCCTTGAGGCTGTGTGAGGCACGGGGTGCGGATATGACTGGGGGCACACCCCAGGAGGGGCCGGGGGGGCCGGATTCCAGAGAGGGGACCCATCACCTTGTCCCCCCCGCCCCTCCCCTCCTGGAGGGGCCGATGTGGGCCTGGGCGGGGAGGCCGGACAAGAGCAGCCTGGGGATCCATGGGAACTCCTGTCCTGGTTGACAATGTTCATCAGCAGGACACGGCCGCCCAGACCGTCTAAACAGCCCTCCAGCTCGGACTCCGGGCCTGGGCTCGGCAGGATTTCAGGGCCCCTCTCCCTGCGCCTGTGTCTGCGAGGGCCCACGGCCCCCTCCGCGCTGAACCCATTTGTCATGGCCGATCCATTCACCCCTCGTGTCACTCTCCGGCTTGCTCTGTTCCGTTTTCTACTTCTGGTGTCTGAGGCCAGTCTCCGCCGTGATAAATAATGGACCACAGGGGACGGGAAATGCAAAGAGCAGACAGCCGAACGGGTAAGAAACGTGTGGGGGTGGAGTCGCCTTCCAAGGACTGTTTTGTGTGGGGACATTTCTGAAGGTGTCTCTCCGGTGGACAATCGCTTTACTTCTTGGGTCCCATTCAAGGGTGCCCGACCGTCCCGTGTCCCCTCCCTGGGCCCCTGCCTGGCTCTCCTGCCCGACCTGCACCCTTGTCCCCCAGGGCTCTGTTGGGCTCGGCTGTATCAGGAGGCTGAGTGCGGCCAGCGAGACTGTCCTGGGCCCCGGGCTCCTTCGTGCCCGGGGGGAGGGGCTGCGAGGAGGGCCACCCACGGGAGACCCCCAGCCTGCAGCCCGCAGCCGCATCCGGGAGGGGCGAGGGGGTGGCGGGGCAGGGTGAAAAGACGTGGGGAAGCCCTGTGGCAACCAGACCTAGCCTGGGAGTCAGGAAAACCCTCCCCAGGGAGACCCCGAGCTCCGGCACCTTGGAAAGCGAGCGGCATCACTTCCATCGTCTGTCCCAGCAGGAACGAAATCGGGGGGGGGGGGGGGCGGAGGCAGAAGTGCGCGGGCGGAGGGGCTGTTCGCGGGAAGCGGGTCCTGCACGGTGTCCCAGAGGCCTTGGCCGAGTGGCAGGTGTTGGCTCTGAGGTCAGGAGCGGGGCGCAGACCCTGGGGATCTGGGTCCTGCAGCCCTTTGAGGAGAACCCGTCAAGGCGGAAGGCTCACGCCCCTTCCTGCTCCAGCCTCCTTCCCGGGCATCACACCAGGGGACCGTGACTTCTCTCGAGAGGAATCGCGCACCATCATTCTCTCCTTATCCAAGTATTTTCACGGAACCCCAGAAATCACTCACCACCTCTGGCCGCCTCGAGACACACGATGGCCCGAACTCGCATGGAACCTGGAGCCCACAGCTTCCGTGAGCAGAGACAGCCCAGGACGACCCGGAGAAGCGGGTCACATTCTTCCGTCCTCCCGTCCACCTTCCGGGGGGCCGGCCTCGGGCAAACCCCACTCCCTCCCGCTATTGACGCCACAGGGACCGTCCTGCGCCACACCGCTCCCTCTACAAGGCCACTCTGTTGCCAGCGCAGAAGGCAGGCAAACGGAGGCAGGGGCATGTTTTTATTCAAAGTTCTTTTTCATGACGCTCCTCCAAATATAACTTTAAATCCTCTTTGAAATAACTGTAATACTCCCAGAAGGACTGGAGGTTAGGATGGGGACAGCTCATCCGGCATCAGTCACGAGCTGAGGACGACGCGGGCAGCGGCACAGGGAGGGGACGGCGCGGGCAGGCGGGGCCAGACGCCCTCACCCAGCCACCCTGGTGAGCCGAGGCCAAGGGCGTGGAAATCGGAGACGTGGGAGAAAGTGGGCAGCTGGGTGGCCACCCGGAGTGGAGGGATCCAGAAGCCCTCATCAGCACGGGGGAGGAGTCCCTCCTTCCTGCGTCCGGGGTCTCCTCTTTTCCCTTTCCTTTTCATGACCTTGAGATTTCATTAGAAAAATCGAGGATGGTTTTCCTGCCAGAAAACAAGTGTCTCTGGGTGTGGGCGGCAGGGGCCTCGCGCTGGTCCCAGCGGGCTGCGTGCCTGCCGCCGAGGTGGCTGGAGTGGCCCCCCGGCCCTGCTTCTTGTCCTTCAGAGGCTGGCCTCCACCCGCCAGGCTGAAACGCCCCGTGCCTCCTGGGTGGCTGCCACACGTCCCTGCAAAGGTCAGGGTTTCTGCTCAACGCCATGGGACTCTGGGGGTGGCCTGTCACCGCGATGGAACCTCAGCCGGGGGCCGTGTCTCCGCAGTCCCGCCGAGCCAAAGGCCCGCACGCGGCTCACCGTTTAGTTTGATGCCTGGGGCTCGCAGCAGCTGCGTGAAAGCCGCCAGCTCCCCGACTCTTTCTTCCAGAAGGAGAGCCTGGCCCTTAGGAGGGATCCGTTTGGTGCCTGGACCCGCCTTGCTCCAGGGCGTCCTCTCAACCTGCCTGCTCCTGGATCCCTCCGGAGGACGCACAGAGGGCTCACTGCAGGGGCTGAGGCCGAATCAGAAACTCACACCGGGGGGTCAGGGGCTCTGCATCCAGCCTGCGGCCTCGGCTGCTCCCGCACCAACACCCAGGAGACCCAGGGTCCCCATCCCTGGGGAGGCCCCGGGCTTCAGGGGAAGCCCTGGGGGGGGGGAAGCTGCAGGCCAGGAAGCTAGCTGGAAGAAACAGGGTGCTCCGGGCAAGAGGGGGGGCGCAGGGTGTGGGGTGGCCTGTGACGTGTCTCCACCCTCAGGACAGGAGCCCGTGGGAGCCAGCGCGCCCAGCCACAGCCCTCCAGGCTCGTTCAGGGCCACGGCGTTAGCACTGGCGACACTGATTAGGGCTCTAACACAGGCAGCACCTGGGGGGCAGGTCTGATTCTGACTCCAAGAAAGCCCTCTCCCCACCCATCCATCTGTCGCTTCTCAGCGCCTCCCCCTACCTCTCGCCGACCTTCATACTACCTGCCCACCTGCCCACGTGTCCACGCAGAGCCCCGAGGCTGATGCCCACCTCCTTCACCTGCTCAGCTCCAGGCCACCCGGCACTGCTTCCAGAAATATTTGCGGGGGGGGGGGAATTCACTGCTCCTACACTTCCCTACTCACTCCTCTGCTAGGGGAAGCTCCTCTCTGGACCCCGGCTCCTTGGAATTTTCTGGGCTGGCTTTGCCAGGTGGGGGGGCACAGAGGCCATCTCCTTCCTCTGCTGCTTAGGGCTCAGCCTTCCAAACAACACCCACAAAATGGGATCAAATTCACACTGGGATGGGACCACAGCTCTGCACCCTGGCGGCTCGAGGGCGGAGTCTACAGTCCTAAGGGCTTCGCAGGCCACGGCCATCTCTGGAGTCCTGTTTCCCAGCCCTTCTGGTGTCTGTTCTGAGCTCCAGATTTTCTGTTCTCCGCAGTGATGTCTCAGGCTTCAGAAGCTTCTAGAGATCTGAGGGGATGTATGAAACTTTAAGCACTGCTCACATCTTAACTGTTCTCTGTGTGAAGTTTATATAATGCAACTCTGGGCAAAGACATCATTTTGGGGGCCTCGCCCCAGCACTTTGGAAATGGCTCAGCTCCCCAGCCACGCCCAGCACCCAGCGGCTTCGGTGGACAGCCAGCCTTTCCATAAGCACCCGGGGGTTAGCCGCTCTTGCGAATGTAAATTCAACGTTATTGAAGATTCTAGAGGATAATGTCAGCGATACTGGGTGCTGCCTCTCTCTCTGGCATTTGTAAGACTATAAAAGTTTAAAAAAAAAAACACCCAGAAGGCAGAAGCTGGGAGGATAAAGAGCTTGAATCACCGGGCTCCAGGGCTCCGTTAACCGTTCTGCTTACAAAACAAATCGGCCCAGTGGGCGACTGGCCTCCAGGGTGACCACACTCCATCTGGACACCATGCCCGTTACCCCGACCGTCCCTTTGGTGGTGCCGATTGCAGGACAGGGTGGCAGCTTTTCCTCACGGCCGTGTTCTGGGCTAAACGGAGAGGGGGAACGTACCAGGTCCCGCTAACTCCCGCCACTGCACGGGTAGGCTCTGACTTTGTTTCCCCGAAGCACCTCCCAGCTCTCCCAGGGCTGAGGTGCTCCCCCGGGCTGCACATGGGGGGCCAAGGGCCCGTGGGGGGAGGTGTGGCCAGCAGCCCCCCCGCGGGCAGCCCGGGCAGCGACCAGCCACACAGCGTGAGCCCGAGGCCCGCTCGCTTCAACAGCACAATTACTGTTGAGTGTTTGCGGCACCCACACCCCTTCCGGCAAAACCAATGAAGCTTGAGCCTGGAGCCCTAATGCGGCTGGGGGGGCGGGGCAGGCTGTCCCCGTTCATCCTGCGCAGCGGGCGTGGCAGGGTCAGCGGCCACCCCACCCGCCCTCCCTCCTCTCCGCAGTCCCCGTGGCCCCACCTCTGAACCGGCGAGAAGAGAAAGGAAAGGCAAGCGTGGGTCCTCTCTTCGGTGAGAAGGCTGGGGGGCAGGAGGGTGGGTGTCGGGCTGCCCCGGGAAGCACGGTGTCCCTGGGCGGGAAGCATCTCTGCATGTCACAGAGCGCGCCTGGACACGGGCCGGGCGCGGGGACTGACGGCCAGCTGCCCGGGAGCCACCTGCCGCCCCGCAGCCGGAAGCCGGGGGTCTCGGCGAGGCCCTCCCAACAAGACACGGGGATCTGACTGCCTTCCGTCCGCAGCGTGAATAAACTTTCAACAGGTCAATACAAGCGGCGAGGGCTCTACGCGGCACTCACCACGGACTGGCCCCGCTTCGGCACTGGACACACTGTCCTGTGTCTCATCCGAACGACCCCCGAGGGAGGCGCTCCCTCCACCCCCCTTCACGGATGGAGCCACCGAGGCACGTAAGGAACTTGCCTGCGTGCCCCAGAATCCGGGCTCTGGACTATGACATCATGCTGTCGGTACGTGGACAGAGTGTCCCTGAATCTGAGAAGCGCCCACCCTCCCCGAACTGTTTACCGTCCCCGCCTGTAACATGTCACCCTTTGCGGCCACACCACACACCACGTCCTCGATTAACGCAACTGCGGCCAGGAAACGGCGGAGGGCTTTGGGGAGGACAACGCTTTTCAGACAAGACACTAAGAGTGCCACCACAGCACGGCCCGCGCTTTGCACGCTGAGGAAAGAAGGGAAACGACAGAGGTTGAAAGACCGTCAGGCAGGTTCACCGAGAGTGGAACCGAGAGACAGAATGTGGGCCATACACAGGGGGGGATGTTATTCAGTCTTAAGAAGTCAGGAAGCGGACCCATGCCACAACGTGGACGGACCCCCAGGACATCGTGCTCAGGGAAACACACCAGGCACAGAAGGACAAGGACTGATTCCGTTTGTCCGAGGGGCCCGGGGAGTCAGGTCCACGGAGACGGAGCAGAGGGTGGGCGCCGGGGGCCGGGGAAGCGGCCTGTACCGGGGACACAGTTTCAGTTGGGGAGGATGGTCGGTGGGGATGCTGGTGACCTGACCGTGAATCTGTTTCATGCCCCAGAGCTCCACAGCCAGGAGTGGTTAAGATCGTAAATTTTATACATCATTTTCTTAAGTTGACTTATTTATTTTGAGAGGGCGCGCACGTGTGAGAGAGTCCCAAGCAGGCTCTGTGCTGTGAGCGCAGAGCCTGATGCAGGGCTCGATCCCACAAACGCTGGGATCGTCACCTGAGCCGAGATCAAGCGTCGGACGCTTAACCGACTGGGCCACCCAGGCGCCCCCGATTTTATATGTATTTTGCTGTAATTAAAAAAAAAGTCACGCAGGGCACCTAAAGCTAACTCGATGAGACTTTCTGGCTCTCCTTTAACTCTCTAGACCGTGTTTTTAGGGGTCCTGCTTCTGTTCAGGCAAACGCTCCCCTCGGGCGATCAGCTTGGGGATTCGGGGAGCAGGCGCGGTACCGCGGTGGGGGCGAGGGGGGACGGGAGGACAGGGAGGGTGCGCTCAAGGCAAACGAACCACACCGTCAACTACAGAGACTTGTTTTTTTGAGGTTGCAACCGTCTGGGGCCGTCTCCCGCCACGTGGCCGCGTGCCCAACACACCCGGGGAGAGACGTCGCGCGCTCCTCGCGCTCCCGCAGGTGGCTCTTGACGTGGGCGCTTAGGATATTTTTTGCTCAGAAAGATCCGGAACCCTGGGAACGCAGACACTCGACCACCAAGCGGGAGGAGACGGCCCCGGGAGCCGTGTGAGAGGCTGTGGGTCCAGCTCCAGTTCGGGGCCGGGGTCACTGACTTGCAAACCGCGCCGGCTTCGAGCGGTCCCCGCGGCGTGGAGCTCGTGCCTCCGCGGAGGACGGGAATGTTGGGCCTGGACTTGCCTCGAGGCAGCCGCCTCTCAGCTGGTCGTCCGCGTGCCCGAGGGGGGAGTTAGGACGCCCGGGGACATCCTTCCTAGGGGCAAGATCAGCTGGCGGGCTGCTGTCGAGGTGGATACTTGGGGGGCCCTCCGCGTCTTCCGGGGACTCTCTTATCCCTTCCAGCCAAAGACCTGCCCCAGTTCCCAGTTCCCAGTAGTGCTGCCGCTGGGTCATCCGCAGCCGAGGAAGCGGGGGCTGGATGTAGGCGGCTCGGCCTGTGCCTTTTGCTGGGGGAAGGGCCTTGGGGACGTGCCCACCACTCCCAGGAGGCAAAGCCAGGGTGTGGGGACCCAGGGAGCCACGGCTGCCTGTGCCCCCCCCCCCCTCCCCGCCGTCCCTGCCGTCCCACCGCCGGGCTGGGCCCTGGGCTCCCCGTCAACGGCACTGACATCGGCGGCTCGGCCGCGTCCCTGATTCGTCTTTCATTTGCAAGTCACGTGAGCTGTCTGATGGGACACCAAGCCCTTCCTCTGCCCTTGCTTTCCTTTCCTGAAGACCAGAGCTGTGCTCCGCACGTGTTTGAGGCCACGGCGGCCCCGGGGAGGCCGCTGGCCCAGGCCTCTCAGGGCTCCAGGGGTCGTGTCTCCAGCAGGCACCCGGGGTCCTGGGGGCTGAGTTCAGGCTCGCGGTGGCCTCACAGAGATGCGGACAAGTGACAAGAGTGCTGCTTCGGCTCCTGCCGCGGTCTCCCAGGGGAGAGGGAGGAGCAGGGGGTGGCGGTGGGGGGGGGGGGTGCCGGGCCGGGGGCTGCTATCAGGACAGGACATGAGCCTCCCTGCGGGGCCGGCTCCCCCCTGGGCACTCTGCCTGTCACTTGGTGCCATCCGCGGTCACCCCATGGGGGCGCCTCTGCCGTGCCCACTGTACCAAGGAGAAGGCAACTTCCCTCGGACTTCCTGGAGGTCAAGCGGCAGAGCTGGGTCTGCGGGGCCCGTGGTCCTCGCCACTCTGTGCGGTCACCCCTCCAAGACAGGGTGAGCTGCAGGCCGTCTGAGAGATCTCCGCGTCCTTCTGTTTAAGAGACCTTCGGGCCATGGCGAATGGGAAGGGGGAGGGAGACCAGTGGTTCCCTGACTCGTCGGTGCCCTCGGGCTAGACAGGATTGGACAGGCCTCCTCTCCGAGAGGTGTCTGGTCGATCTACTTGTCCAGTAAGAGACCGGACACCCCCGTTCTTGTTACATCCCCCCTCCCAGCTCCCACCCAGCTGAAGACAGAGGGGTCATCGCAGGCCCAGGGGGACAGAGCTGGAGGCAAAACGCCTCCTCCCCCCTCACTACCAGACCATCTCCAGCTGGAGACCCTCTCCGAACCTGGGCGTCTCCGAACTTGGCGATTAGCTTATGTTACCATTTCAAGTATCCACTTAAATATCGTAAGTTACAAACACTTAAAGGAAGAGAAGCAGACTGCGCTGGAGGAAGGCCACGGGGAGTCGCCGTCACCTGGCGGTCGTGCAGGGGTAACAGCGGCGCCCAGGCCCCGGGAACTCGCGACGGGTCGCACGGCCAGTGGACGCGGTCCTGCGCAAACGGAGCGGGGGGCCCCTCCGTCGTCGGCTCTGCACGTGGGCAGGGCAAGGCACACATCTCAGATTCCAAAGGACAATTTCACCAGGCTCTGCCAGGTGGCAAGACAGACATATTTTCCAGGAAGGGGGGAGATACCCCAAAGCGGGTCTCCGGGCCTGGCCGTGTTGACCACATGCGGGGCGGGGGGCAGGGGGCAGCTCCACGTTTCGCCAAAGAGAAGGTGGGGTTGCCCTAAAGAAGTGTAATAGCTGTTTGTGCCCAAGGCAAGAAAGGGAGGCAGAGGAGCCTGGAGTCCCTTGGAGGGTGCAGGGCTGGAGCAGGGCGGGTGGCGGGCACAGGGAGGCAGGCGGCGGGGAGAGGGACGGCGGGCAGGGCTGTTGGAGGCCTGGCCGCAGAGGAAACCGCAGGGACTCAACGGGACCCAGGCACTGCAGGCCCCGGCTCCGGGGACCACGGCTCCTGGTGAGAAGGGACGACAGCCGGGTGCACTGGGGCGGAGGGACCGCAGTCGGCGGGTGGGGCGACCCCAGTCGGTGAGCCCAGCACAGTCTTTCACAGATACTAGAACAACTTTCCAACACCGCTCTCCGCTTTCGGGTTTTCTCATTTGTTCCCTCGTTTTAGAGTAGACACAACTTCACCAAGTCAAGCGGCCGTTTGCTTCTGGAGACCTGGGCTCCAGGTTCAGAGCGAGGCTGGGGTCCCAGCTGCGGTGAGGCTGGGACAAGAATGCAATGGCTCGGAGTGGGGGCTGAGGGTGGGCCGGGCAGAGTGCCATCGGCGGGGGACTGTCCCTGAGGGAGCCACCAGCCCAGGGCGATGCACCAGCAGAGGTGGCCCCTTCTATCCTCGGGAGCTCCGGGAGGCCCACTCTTGTCCACATGAGGCTTCTTACCAGCCCAAGCCCAAGGCCAGGCTGAAGGGTCACATGAACGCCTCACTCTTCTCCATAAGGTCATCAAACCCATGCCTGGACGTGCCACCAGGCAGGGGCCCCTCAACCTCCCCAACGCCACGTGTATCATCCTGCCATCCCCTGGACATCCCAGCCGAGCGCACCCTTTCTCCGTGGGCGCGGTAGGTGAGTGCGAAGGCAGAGGTACTGAGGCCCGGGGCCGCAGAGGAGAGAAAAAAGCCAACCGTCTGGGCAAAGACAAGAAGCATTAGCTTCTAGAGAAGAGTCCTCTGGAGTAGGGGTTCCCAGCCATCCAGGATTGGGGACCCCGGCTCCCCCTTCGACACGAGCAAGGGACGGCTTCATCTGGTGCAGGGGAGGAGAGGTGATGGGGACAGGTGTGTGGAGGTGAGTGAGGCCATCCCCTTAGCCAACCAGCGGCTCCCCATCCGGGTCATCCTAAGGCTTCCCAGTCTGCAAAACGCCCCCCGACCCCAGCCAGTCTAAACCAAGGAAGGGGGGGCGCCTGGGTGGCGCAGTCGGTTAAGCGTCCGACTTCAGCCAGGTCACGATCTCGCGGTCCGTGAGTTCGAGCCCCACATCAGGCTCTGGGCTGATGGCTCAGAGCCTGGAGCCTGCTTCCGATTCTGTGTCTCCCTCTCTCTCTGACCCTCCCCCGTTCATGCTCTGTCTCTCTCTGTCTCAAAAATAAATAAAAACGTTAAAAATAAAAAAAATAAACCAAGGAAGGGAACGTATCCATTAAGCCCCCCACGTCCTGCCCCGCCCCCGTGTCCTTCTGTCCGTCCCGGGACGCCCTGCGGCAGCTGTGGTTGCCTATTTGTGAGGCCATCACCGGGGGGAACGGCATCGTGGGCGTCACGGTCACACCGGACCCGGGCTCAGCACACAGTAGCTGTTCAACAGCTCGTCCGGACAGCGGGCTAAGTGACTCGCCTTGTCCCGTTGATTCTACGTCAAGCAGCCCTGGCGGTTCGCTCACCTTGCGCAGAGGTTAAGGACCGCGCCCAGGCCATGTGGACGGAGGGGTGAGGCTCTGAGAGTGTGGCCCGCGGTCGGCCTGGCTCTGTGTGCTGCCTTTGTGTGTGTGTGTGGGGGGGGGGCAGGAGGGGCGCGGGCCCCAAGCAGAAGCCACCTGTGCCCTCCGAGCCCGCTGTGCACAGCCTCTGAAGGGAAGCTCGCAGGCGAAAGATCGATTCCCCAAGGCGGTCCGAGGATCCCCCCAGTTCCCACTGCTGCTGTCACACTGTGTGCCCCGGGGACTGTATGTGACGTGCGCGTCTAGAGTTGCCTTCATGTCAAAAAGCACTGAACCGACTGTCCGATGGCTGCAATGGTGTCACCGGGCACCTGAGACGCCCCAGCCTCATCACCCCAGGACAGGGAAGTGGCCTCCTTTCGGACAACTCCGGACGATCCCCCTAAGCTCTGTTGGACCCGGTTCTATCTGTGGGGGTCACTGCTGGGGGCATTCTTCCCCTGCATCTGTGCCCTCTCTGGGGGGAGCGTGCAGCGACCAAGAGCCGGGTGAGTCGCGGAGCACAGGGCAGAAATAAGGCGGAGCCACGGGACTGATGACCAGGGGGGCAAAGCAGAGCTCAACCCCTCCCCCGTCCCCCCATCACGCTTTCCCCTTGGAAGCAACGTGGGGTCTGTGTCCACGGCCTTCGGTGGGGGAGAAGAGCTCTGCTGGGTTAAAGGGAGACAGAGCACGGCCAGCACGCGGGGACCTTTCAGAATCAACCGGGCGCCTGTGACCTTAAGGAAGGAGGGCGCAGCCACAGGAAACACCGCTGGAAATGCTCTCGGCAGAGACGTCTGACGTCCCCACGGTGCTGCTGGGCGTGCGGTGAGTGGCCCATTGTCATTTTCCGGCACGTGCCTGGAAACCCCAAATGCGTGGCTCTGCCCAGGGCTGCAAGTCCAGCCGAGCCTCCAACAGCGTCAAGGGCAAAGGCAGAGCGCTCCGAGCAAGGTCGAGGAACAGTCACAGGCGCTGCAGACGCCTGCCCGCACTTCCCCTCCCCTGCGCGCCGCGGCCAGAGGCCGTTCGTGGCCGGAGCCGGGGGTGGGCGCCTGAGGCCCACCCTGGTCCCGCAGCCCCAGGCGCTCTGGCCGCCCGCTCTTGCTGCTTCCAGGCCAGTCTCTAAAGCAGATGCGATCGTCCCACTTTTCGGATGCGGAGGCCAGCTCCGCCGCGGGGGGACTTGCTCAGAACCACGGGAAGGGGTGGAGCCGCCCCGGGCAGCAGATCGGGCCCCTCGGAGGCCGCGGCCTCCCCGCTCCTGAGGACGGGTGTGCCTTCGAGGGCTGCCTTCTGGAAGTAGCCCCCACCCCAGGTGCGTCCGCTCCTACACGCCAGCCTGCCCGCACCGCCGGCGGAGCCCCCAGACTCAGCCCTCCCCTCGCACCCTCCGACACCTGCCTTCCGCTTTCCACCCGCTTCTCGGGGAGACCTTTGGGAAGCTCTGGGGGAGAAGCTGTCAGTGCTGACCCGGCGGCAGGGTGTCATCTCACCTCTTTCGAAAGATCGAGGGGGCCGGCCTCAGAGAAGTCTCATCCGGCAGGGCGGGAGAGCGTGTGCTCGTGTGTGTGCAGGCGGGTGTGCGGGTTTGTGTTTGTGCACGTGTGTGCTGTGTGCACGCATGGTTTCGTGCGCACGTTGTGCGTGGAAGCACGCATGCACGCGTGTAAGTGCGTGTGTGGGCCTGCGTGTGCGTGCACCTGACGCGGGGCCGTTTCTTCCTCTGAGGAGGCCGTTGAGGCTCCAGAGCGGTCCGGCAAACGCCTAGTCCTGGAAGTCGGGGGGCCGGAGGTGACCACCTGCCCAGCGCTCATGAATCGAGAGGGTTGCCAGCCTGCCCTTGCAGATGCTTCCTGTTCCCTGCTCTCTGATTCGACCCGGGCGGGCTGGGGTGGGGGAAGGGTGGGTTCTCACGTCCCCGGGACGGACACGGGGACAGTGGCAGTGAGGGTGGCTTGTTGGCAAGCTGGCAGAGGCACTCCAGATCTCTCGGAGAGACCCTCTCCTGCCCCCTGCCTACTCCGTGACTGGCGGGGGCACCCTCCCCTGGCTTCCTGGCAGGGGTGGGGGTGGGGGGTCCTGGAGAAGAGAAGGGGAGAGACGGCAGCTACGGGGGCTTCCGTGAAATGTGCAGCTGAAGAATGGGAGTCATTGCCTCACGGTGGCTTCCCCCCCTCCCCCGGGGCCTTCGGGAAGAGCTGAAAATCCCCCCTCCAAGCCAGCTTTCTTATTGTCCCTCTCTGCCAATCAGAGGCACGGGTCCAGGACTCTCTGGGCTCAGGCCAGGGGTTTAGAAAGGGAGGGGCCCGGGACAAAGGGGGGGGGTCTGTCCCAGAGCCTCTCCTATGCGACTCAAGTTGGTTAGGGTCACTGGACATCTGGAGGGCTTCATGTCTCCAGAGAAGGGCAGAGGGACCACAGAGCCTGTCGCGTTTTGGGGGGGGGGGGTGATGAGCAGCCTCAGGGAGCCCCCTTTGCGGTCAGAGCTGACCACCTGCCTGGGAGGGGACACGGAGGGAGTGGGGGCAGGTACGAGGGTCTCTTCTCTCTAAGACCCCCATCCCCCCTCCGCACCTGCTCCCCACTGGGCAGGAGGCCCTGCTACTGGCCGGGGGGGTGGTGGGGGCGGCGGCATACTCGGTCACCCTCAGTGCCATGGTCACCATCCCTGTGCGGGGACCACATCCCCCAGGGCTGCCCATCGCTGCCCACTGGCTCCGCGGTGTCTGCTTCGGGGTCGTTTGGAGCCAAATGAAAGGCTTAACGTACCAGCCCTCTGAACATGCAAACTCAACCGGATGAGATCTGTTACAGAGAAAGCTCTGCCCATGAGGCGGAAAAAATACCCCCGCGTGGGTCGTCCCCTTTCCACGGGGCCCGAGGCGTGGGGACGCCAGCTCCGCAGGGCCCCGCCGTCCCCCAGCCCAAGTTGTCAGGGGCTGCAGCCCGGACCCACCACGCGCGGACGCACAGACGACGGTCCCCCACCCGCCGCGGCGACCCCTCCCCCCCGTCCCCCCCCCCCCCCCCCCCGCGCGTCGCCCTTCACCCGGGGAGGGGCCACTGCCCGGGATCACAGGGCCACGGTGCTGACGAGGGGAGGGGGGTGGGGGGCGCGCACGGAGCACAGGGGTGGGGGCACCCAGCGGGGGCTGCAAGGGCGGGGGGGAGGCTACCTTCTGAATGCGCCCATCGATGTCCAAGTAGATGGCCTTGGGCCGGTAGCTGGAGGAGCCGGACCCCATCTTGTGCGCGAGCGGCGGCACTTAGACTTTTTACTGTACTTTCTCGACGCCAGCCGCCGCGGGGAGGGCGGGGAGTGGGAGGGAGGAGGGGGCGGCGGCGGGAGGGAGGAGGAGACCAGCCAACCGGAGCGCCGCGCCGCACCGGTGCGGGCTCTGCCGCCGCCTCTGGCGCGCGCGTCTAGGTTCGCGCTCCGCCTCCGGCCTCGGCCTCCCGCCTCCTCCCTCCGCCCCCTCCTCCTTCCCCCGTTTCCCTCCCACCTCCTCTCTCCCTCCTCCCCCTCCCCCTCCCTCCCGATTCCTCCCCTTCCCTCCCTCCTCCTCCCACCTCTTCCCTCCTCCCTCTTCCCTCCCTTCCCGCATTAGGGCACATCCCCTCTTCTTCCGCTTGACTCCGGCCTCCTTGGGGACCAAGAAGCCTATCTCCAAGTGACCTCTGGACAGGTGCCCATAGCGAGTGACCCCTCTGGCTGCAGCCTGCTCACCTCCCCATGTGACCAGATTCCCACAGTAACCCCCTCTAGCTGCCGGCTGGTCACCCCTCCGCTGGCCAGAAAATCCCATAGCGACCCCCTCTGGCTGCAGGCTGGTCACCTCCCCACACGGACAGTTGCCCATAGTGACTCCTTTGCCCCAGGTGGCTAATCAAACACATCAGGGACTGGGGGCACCCCCCCCCCTCCAGGCTACCTGCAGTCATTAGCCAATCCCGGGCCCCGTTTCACATTGGGCAGCTCCCCTGGGTTCAGCCTCCCCCTGCTGCGATTGCTATCCTCGCCTAATTTGACGAGGAAATGAGAAAAGTTGCTTCTCATTCATGCACATCCCTCGCCTAAGTTTTCCGTACATCCTCGGGACTGACAGCCTCTCCCAGCTGCACCCAGAGCTGAAATGGCAATTTTATTTCTGTCCTTACTGGAGCCAGAGTGAGGATTACCCAGCCACCGGCTCTGTGCTGGTTTCCGCGCTGTTCTGCCCACCCTCCCCACACCTGGTTCGTGGCTACAGGGAGTGTGGGAAAGGCAGGAGGGAAAGAGAAGGGATTTCAGGCAGCGAGTGATCTGCAGACCACAGTGGGGGCTCCTTTGCGGCTCCCAGTTCTCTGGGATCTCCCAGTGGGAACCCGATGGGGGGAGGGCTGGTGAAAACCGGGTGTTGCTTTTTGAGAGAGGGCCCGGTGCACACAGGCTCCTCCCGCCCTCCACGCCGGCCCGAGCCAGCCTGACCACTGCCAACGGTCACCTCCTTTGCCTTCTCCGGCCACCCGGTTTTCACCTGGTGCCCAGGCTTTCCAGAGCCCCCCCACCCCCCCAGCCACGCGGAGCACTGGCCAGGCTGGAGCCCCGGGGAAGGTGGGGCTCATCGTCTTTAGGCGAAGTGGTCTTCCTCACTCAGCCTTTGGACAGTCGGGCACGTGTGGCTTCATGTCCCCGTAGCGTTGCCCTGGCCTCCAGCCCAGCGAAGGGGCCACGTCAGAGCCTGGGCACACGAGACTTGATTCAGAAGTGACTAGGGGGAGATAGAGGGCAGCAAGGGAACTTTGGTGCGGGGGCGGCCTCGTTTGGGTGGCTGTCGTCGGTCACCTGACTCACAGTTGTGATCACGTGCCCCCAGAAAATTGGAGCAAACACCGTTGTCATGGTTCAGTTTTGTTGTCGAATGTTCTGATGCTGTTTGGGCTAAGCCAGCGATGGGTCCGTGGGGCTGGTGCGCTGTGTGGTGTGGGAATCTCACCACCCAGCAGATGGCTCATTAGCCCGGTGCTTGTTTATTCCCTGTGTCTTACAGTCATCTGGTCTGACCCTCTCCAATCATCTCCCTCTGGCGCCCCGGAAAGGCCGTGTGTGGCTCTCCACGGAGCTCTGGGTCCCAGATCGGAGCGTGGGGCTCTGTGAGTGCTCCCGGCGTCCCGGTGAGGGGGGGGGGGGCGTCCTCACACTGGCTGCCTGGGTCTGGATTCAGAATAATAATCACTCTCCTGAGTGTTTCCTGGACCGGCCCTGCGCACACATTCTCGTTCAGGGAGCCCGCTGCCGTTGGGGGCCCAAGAGGATTACCCGCCGTCACCTTATTCCCGAGCGGGCCGGCAGATCTAGCCAGCGCTGTCCTCACTGTGCGTCGCTGCGTCTCTAGGAGCTGGCGGTCGGGAGAGAAGAAACACGGTCTTGGGCCTGGAGGAGCTGGCGTTTCGCTGGGACACAGACAAGATGGGACAGACAAATGTGACCTGTGGCCTGTGGGGTCATGAGGAGTGTGAAGGAGAGACGTCACGGGGGAAGGAGATACAAACTGGGGCATGTGGGGAGCTGATGTAGACAGCACACAGGCGTCGGGGAGCCAGGAGCAAAGAACCTTCTAGCGAAGGGTGGAGAGCCTCCACGCCAGTGTGGCCGGTGGGCGGGAGGGAGTGGACAGAGGGGGCCTGGAGTGGGAAGTGAGGTCCCAGAGACGAGGGGGCGGCAGGCCCCCATGTGGACCGTGCAAGTGACCCGGTGGCACTCTCCTTGGCCAGCCCCACGGGATGTGGTCTACTCGAGTGTTGGTGTTTGGACAGGATCATCCCGCTGCTGGGCAGCAGGGCTGCGGCAGGGAGAGCCGAGAACCCACCCCTACGGTAGCGTTTGCTAAGAACACTGGTGGTTGGACCAGGGCCATGAGAAGTGGCTGGAACCTGTAACCACTTGGGAGGTTGCTCAGATCTTTCCTTTCTGCTCATTGCTTAGGTTGACATTATTGCTGCTTTTTGCTCTCCTTCCCTTTTATATAATGTGGCCCTGCCTAAATTCACGCTCCTTCATCCTGGACGGCCCCTGGGGTAGGCTCGGAGGGGCCAGCTCTCCCCTCTGTGTACCAAATCAGCCCAAGCGTCTCCCCGGGGTCCTTGACCTGTGTTCCTGACCCTGGCTTGGCCACCAGGAATGCAGCCAATGTAAGTTCCCAGAATCAAGACAAAAACGAAAGAAACCGCCTGCCTCTGCCAGGTGGGCTGGGGGCGGGGGGCAGGAGCCCCAAGAGCGTTATAGGAACTTGGCCGCTGCGTTCGCATAGTCCCGGGGGAGTCCCAGGGAAGGAAGCTTATGATTGTCTGGGAGGTCCGAGTGCCAGATCCTGCCCGAGTCTCACAGGGAAGGGGGAGGAGAAGGAGCCCCCAGAGGTGCAAAGTCCCCCGGCGTCTGAGAGCCAGGGCTGGGTCCAGCCTCCGCCTCTGGCCCGCACGTGGACCACATTTCTTCTGGTACCACACACTCAAGCTCGTTCCTGTGCGCGGAACCTACTCTTTTAATCTGCCACAGGGACTGTGCCGAGGGAGACGCCAGAGTAAGGCATCAGGGCCAAAATGAAGATGACAGGGACTGAGCCGAGACCGGGGCTGGAGGGGCCGCGCCCCGGTCCCCGGGTCCCACGGCTGTTCATCTCCGGCTCAAGGAGACGAAGCCACACGGGGAGGAGAGAGGGTCTGCCCTGTCCCTTCAGGGTGGGCAGTCTCCAGCAAGGATGCAGAGATGAGGAAGGGGGTTCGGGCACTCGGGAAAAGTCTAGAGGGTGTATCCAACCGCAGAGGGAGACGCGTGTCCGGAGTGGCCGGGCCAGGCACGGCGTCGTCCCCTGTGGCCAGCAGCGCCCAGCGCTGGCTCCTGGCGGGGCGCCTGGACTGGGACTGGGGGGGGGGGGCGGGGAAATGGGTCAGCGGGCTGCTGTGCCCTGAGGACACCGCCTGCCTGTTCTTTCTTGGGTCTACCTGGTGTTGGTAATAACCATTCTGAAAAGGATCCAACCGCCTCCTCTGCCAACTTTTTTCCGAACCCGGGGGGGCAGGGAAACGGATGAACTGCCCAGAGATCAGGCGCATCGCACTCTGACAGCCGCACCGCCAGCCTCTCGGAGGGACCCGCCTGCTTCACACGTACACAACGAACCGAATACCCCACAAACTGCTCTAACCCTCGCGGAAAGCCGTTCGGCAGGATGCGCCAAGAGTTTGAGAACCGGCCTGCCCCGAGCTCCGGGGCAAAGGGAGGAGAAACGTGCAGGCAGCAGCCATCCGGGTGCCAGCATGCCTGGCATTTGATTTATACCCACATCAGCTTGTTTCTTTTTATGGCTTTGGTAATTACAGAATTACGACCGGTTGTAAATGCTTCAAACGGTGCAGTGGAAGAGGCAAAGTCCCATCCGGATCCGGAGGTGGGGACGTCCCCTCTTCCGAGCCCGCGCCCCGCGGGTCCCTGACACGCGGACGTTCGTTTCTCTTCCCTCGTTCGCCGGTTCCCCACGGGACGGGCCCGGAGATCTTCCCAGCACATCGTGGTTGCCCGTGGTACAAAAAGAACCCGCTGTGTATCCCTGGGTAGTTGTGCTGTTATTCTGTGCGACTCATTCTTGGAAGTAAGACTTCTGGGTGGGAGTGTGTGCACAGCTCAATTTTTTATTTTGCTTGATTGCCGTCTGTGACGGTGCGGCTGACGTACGTGCCCGCCGTCAGAAAGCGGGGGTGCCGTGTCGCCACACTCTCCGCAAAGTAAGATCGACTTAATCCTGTTTGTTTTCCAGTCTGAAGAGGGAAGAGACGTCTTGTTTCGACTTGCATGTCTGTGTTT
Organism: Leopardus geoffroyi; assembly: GCF_018350155.1. Classification (NCBI taxonomy): domain Eukaryota; kingdom Metazoa; phylum Chordata; class Mammalia; order Carnivora; family Felidae; genus Leopardus; species Leopardus geoffroyi. Next base: position 3,468,523 of record NC_059333.1, read on the forward strand.
ACGAGCGAGGGGAGACGTCTCTCCTGACTGTGGGCCGTCTGTGTTTCTGTGGCTAATCCATTTGCTTTGCCCTTTGTTTTATTAAAAAAATCTTTTTATTATTGATTAAAATACATTTTTTTAATGTTATTCATTTTTGAGAGAGAGAGAGAGACAGAGCATGAGCGGGGGAGGGACAGAGAGAGGGAGACACAGAATCCGAAGCAGCTCCAGGCTCTGAGCTGTCAGCACGGAGCCCGACGGTGGGGGGGCTCGAACCCATGAACTGCAAGATCATGACCTGAGCCGAAGTCAGACACGTAACCGACTGAGCCACCTAGGCGCCCCTTATTATCGATTTTTTTTAACCGGCTCCTTGTGTGCAAAGGATAGCAGCTCATCGGCCATCGTGTATTTTACAAATATTTCCTCCGAGTTGCTGGCTTATCTCTCAGCTTTATTCATGGTGTCTTTATAATGTGCCTCTTATGTGTGTAAGGAATCAAGGCCCTTCTTAGTCTTCTGGGGGGCACTCTGGGTTTCCTGCCAGCTTGGAAAGGAAGTACCATTTATAATAAAAAATTTTTAAAAAGAAGAAAGAAAGAAATGACCTGCATTTCCAAAGATTGGCACGGGCTAACTAATTGTGGCACATTTGCCGAGGGGAGAATCCAACAGGGTAAATCATGACGAGCGTGTGGAGACCCAGGGAAGGGTCACGCGCGGAACCTTCAGCGACGCGGCAGGATCCGCAGAGGCGTTTGCACGCAGGCTGCTTGTTTCCACATACCATCCGTCCGTGGGGCGCGAGCCACACGCTGAAGCTGGACACGTGCCGGGGACAGGACCATCCCGGGCTGCACAGCTGGCACACCGGGGTTGCTCTGCGAAAACTGCCACAGAGCTGAACTGGTTTGGAAAGGGAGTAAGAAATGCTCGTGTGTTCAGGGGGTAGGGTTCTAGGCATTTTCTTTTCTTTTCTTTTCTTTCTCTCTCTCTCTCCTTTTAAAGTTTATTTATTTATTTGGAGAGACACATTGTGAGTGGGGGAGGGGCAGAGAGAGAGGGAGAGAGAGACGATCCGCCGTGGGGCTCGAACTCCTGAACTGTGAGATCATGGACGTGAGTCGAAGCCGGATGCTTAACCGACTGAGCCACCCAGGTGCCCCTGGGCATTGCTTTTTTCAAAACACTTTTACATTCTGTGATGTTATTGTTGCCCTAAAACTGGGCAAAGGGGGAGCATCAGGTGACTGTGTTGAGCGGGACTGATGGGTCCCCTCCCGCCGCCTTAGCAGTGGCTGGATAGGAGAGGACGCATCCCATTTACAAATGTTGTGCCGTGGGACCCTTGGTTTACCATGCGGTGTGGAGATACCCTGCTTCCCTGGGCCCTCAGCGGGCCTCCCTCCTCCCCCGCTCCTCGTGGACAGTGATGGCCTCCGTGGGAAGCTGGCTGGCCCCGGGCCCTCTTTCCTTCTCTCTCTTGGTCCATTTTCCTTCTTTTTAAAAAAAGTTTATTTATTTTGAGAGAGAGAGAGAGAGCAGGAGGGGCAGAGACAGAGAGAGAAAGAGGATTCCAAGCAGGCTCTGTGCTGTCAGCACAAAGCTGGACCCGGGGCTCGATCTCACGCACCTTGAGATCATCGCCTGAGCCGAAATCCAGAGTCAGACACTTAACCGACTGAGCCACCCAGGTGCCCCTCTCTTGGTCCATTTTAGCGGCTTCCTCCCGGGGATCCTGCTTCCCCAGCCCCTGTCATCCTTCTGGAGCGCGTGTCCCCAGGACCTTCCTACTGGGCCAGTCTGGCCCTGTCACTTCCCTGACTGGCCTCTTTGGGGACGTTTCCTCACCTCCCAGTGTGGTATCGTCCCTGGCATCTGTCTGCCCTGTCCTTGTCCGTCCACACCAAGGAGACACCGGAAACTCACTGTCGCATCTGTGACTTTGCGCCTCATTTCATCGAGAAGAACGTCCCTCCCTGTCTCCTCCCCTTGATCGCCTCTTTTTCAAGTTCCATTAAGGGGTCACCTACACGGTGCCAACTTCCCTGAACCCCCTGACCTCGGGAGCCAGGCAAGGAGCTCCTGCCCTGGGGCCCTGAGACCCACCACACCTCTGCGATCCCACATGTGGCCCTGGACAATTTACGTGCCCTCCCTGTGCCTCGGGATCCTCACCGATCAAACGGGGAGGACGACCCGGCCCGGAGCCCTCTGGTGACTAGTCGGGAGCACAGGCTGACGCGTGGGAGTCCGCCGGCCCAGGGCCTGGCGCACAGTAGGAGCACGGGGCCGTGTGGTTGTCGTGTCAGGAATAAGCCGCGTTGTGCCGGGTGCGGTGACTACCACCATCTTCTCCGCTGAATTATGACGTCAGGAGGGAAGACCGAGTTGTGGGGGGTCTTCCCGATGGGGGCCGGCCCTCCCCCTGGGGCTGAGTGGACAAACCGCGCCCCGTTAAGGAACGAGTGGCCGTGTGTGATTCAGCGGCCAGCCTTCCTTCTGCACGTGGCCTGTGCTGAATTTTTGGCCTTGCCCTTAATGGACGTTAAGAGGGTCCTGGGAGCCAACCGGCATCCTGGACGCCTTGGCTACAGTGATGTTTCCGAGGACGGAAAGGCTGCCTCGTGCTGACCCTGCAAGGGCGTCTTTCGCCCTCCAGCCTCGGGGTGAACTTGGTTCCCGTCTGCCCCGCGGAGCTGGACAGGGGCACACCGGGAGCTCAGGAGTCGTGCACTGCAGCCCCGGGGCCTGGTCAGCTGACAGCTCACAGTGGGCTCTCTGGGGCACCCTTACCTGTCCCTGCGCACGTCTGCCGGGCAGATCCCCTCAAGTTTCCACTGAGGCTTCGTGCTCCCCGACCTGTCACACAGACCAGTGCTGACCGCGGCCGCCACCCACCCTTTGGACCGCTGTGCGTTTTCGACCTGCAAACTCTTTCCAGGGACCTTGGCTGGTGTCTCAGGCCGTTCTCTGTGAGGAGCTCCGAGGTCGGAGGTGAGTGCGACTGACTGACACGTGCCCTGGGTCGGAGGCTGCCGGCCTGTGAGGCGACCCCCAGTCTCTCTGGACCGTGTTCCCTGTGATCGGGTCGGGGGCAGAGCGGAGAGCGCGTTCTGGTTCCCAGAGCTGCGTTAACTGCCAGAAGGACACAGGCCAGGCTCGTCGTTGAAAACGAGAGGAGGTTCCAGGTGTGTGAAGGTGGGCCGAGTGGGGGCTTGCGCACACCGGCCCGGGTCACCTGGGGGGGGGGGTCCCAGCTTGCCAACCCACCCCGCCCTCATTTCGGCCCCCGTCACCCCAGGTTCTTTGGCAAGTGGGGACATGGCTGCCCCAGACACCCGCCCAGCACGCTGTCTTCTTTCTATCCGGGCCCCTGGGCAGGTGCTGGAGACCGTGCGGGGCCACCGAGTGGGTTCTTCGCGCCCCCTGCGTGCGGCAGCGCCCTCGGTGACCGTGTGGGGCAGCTGCAGAATTTTAAGTCAGGATCCAGGCTGGTGCGAGAACCCAAATGACCTCCCGGCCCAGGCTGACCCGGTGGCCGTGCGTGGGATCCACGGCAGGCCGATGACATCATTTCCAGAAATAGGGCCCAGAGTCATTGTTATGCAGACCTGTCCTTGGTTATTTACGGACAGTGTGTGTCCACAGATCCTAGCACTCCGGCTCAACGGGATTCCTCCTGGGTGGTCCTTGAGCGCGAGGCTTGTGATTTTGGATGGCTTCCACAACGCCTTGGGGTACCTTAAAAATCCACCCAATGTGAGTTCTAAGGGGTCAGAGCCGGTACGCATTTTAGTGCAAGAACCTCTTCCGTGAACTCCAAGTTCCACCCTGGCCACGCCTCTTGTACATTTGTGGTTAATTTCCTAAGTGCCCGCCTGTCCACAGGAGCTGGAGGTTCCCTGTCCCCTGACCTGAGAGCCGCCCTCTCTCTCCCACGGGACCCAAACCAGAGGTGTATGAGGCCAACGGGAGGGGCCTCTGAATCCTCCCAGCAGGTGGGGGACACGGCTCCTTCCTGCCGGTGTCTTCTCGAGCTTCCACCAAACGCAAGCGCAGAAACCCGACGCGCCCCTCCGCCAACAGGTGCCAGACTAGAGTTTGCAAACGGTAGCGTGATGGCAAAGAGAGATCTTAACCTTAGGAAAAGCCCGTTCCTTTTTTTGTTTTCTTTCTTAGCAACTGAGCTGTTACTGGTATTTGTTCATTTAAATCATTTGGGTCTGAGAGCCCGGGACTGGGTGAAGTTCCCGGCGTCGGCTCGTGCGCCTTGGGCCGTCCCCCCCTCAGAAAGGTGCCTCCAGTCCGTCTCCAGACTGCAGCTGGGCTGGGTTACGGCTGCCAGAGGACAGCTTTATCACCCCTGCACACCCCCCACCCCTGCTTGGTTCTACAGCTCCCTTAAATTGCCCTCCCGCCCCCCTCCACCCTCCCCACGCCCCGCCACACCAATGGATTTCCTTCTTACCTTCCTTCCTTCCTCCCCCTGGCCGCCGGGCCTGGCTTATTCTTACCACCATCATGACACCCTTAAGTGAAGGAGAGCATTTTTCTTGATCAGTGGACCAGATAAGCCTGGAGATTTTCCAAGAAGCTTCCACTACGAAGTTAGCCCAGGTGGGAGACGGGGGGAATCAAAAGGGTTTGCCGGCGTCTCTCATGGCCTGTTTCTGACCGGAACCTCACGAAGGCCAAGTGTGAAGCAGGTGAACTGACGCTTCCGACCTCTGGGTCCAGCCCAGTTCAGATGAGAGCAAATAAAGCTCACCGAGCATCGGTCAAGGTGAAGCACGGGGGCAGGGAGCTGGGAGCCTGGAGCAGGCTTGGGGCAAAGATTTGTGGGGCTGGTCCTGCTCTCTGATGAGCTCGGAGGCAGACAGAGAAGAGGACATAAAACAAAAGCAGACACACCGTTGCCCCCCGCCCCCCCACACACGCACAGTGTACGCCCCTCTCTCCGGGGCGGCTGGAGGAAAGCTCTATCAGTAAATAAGACACGCACAGTTCTACCAACCTGAGACTTATATTCTGGTGGGGAAACCGACCACAAACACCCCCCAGCCCCGGGACTTGTATTCTGGCGGGGAGATAGGCAATGGAGGAAACACCGTAGAATACGTCGTATAAATAGATGTACAACACCAGGACAGAGATAAGACCCGTAACGTGACGAATAAAGCAGAGAAAGAGGATAGAGAGTTTCTTAGGCTGACATTGTAGATATTGTGGTCAGGGAAGTCATCACGGAGGAGGTGACATTTGAGCAGACACTGAGTCAAGTGAAGGAGACTTGTCGGAAAGGAGAGCTGGGCACACGGAGGGAGCAGCAGCGAGGAGAAGCCAGACGCAGCCAGCGCTGGGGTGGGGAGACGGGCCGGGGGGGGAGGCAGAGGAGCGGGCAGGGGTCAGAGAGGCCGGCTTGGCAGGATTTGGGGCTCTATTCCTGGTGTGACGAAAGCCACCGGAGGATCAAAAGCTGCGGCGAGAGATGACTGACACGGATGCAAGCGACGTGTGCGAGGGGGCCGGGCTGACCAGGGCCGCGGGTCCTGGGACCAGGAGTCCAGCTCTTCCTTGCCGGGCACCACTGGCTGAATTGCTGAGCCTCAGTTTTCCGCTCTGTAAAATGGGCCCACGGGGCCTTTGCAAGGATTAAATGGTAGAGGTGTATACATACAGCACCTGGCATGACTATCTGTGCCTTTCTTCTTCCCCGTCCTGACTCTTTATGCTTCCTTCCCTCCCTCCCTCCTTCTCTCCTTCCTTCCTCCCTCCCTCCTTCCTTCCCTCCCTCCTTCTTTCCCTCCTTCCTTCCCTCCTTCCTTCCTTCCCTCCCTCCCTCCTTCCCTCCTCCTCTCCTTCCTTCCTTCTTTCCCTCCTTTCTTTCTTTCTTTCTTTCTTTCTTTCTTTCTCTCAAATATTTTTTTAGTGTTTATTTGTTTTTGAGAGAGAGGGAGAGAGAGAAAGAGCACAAGCAGGGGAGGAGCAGAGAGAGAGAGAGAGAGAGAGAGAGAGAGAGACACAGAATCCGAAGCGGGCTCCAGGCTGAGCTGGCAGCACAGAGCCCGACGCGGGGCTCGAACCCACGAACCGCAAGATCATGACCTCAGCCGAGGTCGGATGCCAGGCGCCCCGTGCTTTTTAATGTATGTGGATAGAATTGACACCGCTGTGTGGAAGCCCTGTGAGGCTCGGTTGCTGTATGACAGGCACGGGATCACGGTTGCCATGGCAGTGGTGGTTTTGTCCCCCTCGGGGCAGCGGAGGTTTAAGGGTTGCTAAAGAGGCCCCTTGAGAGCAAGTTGAACACGACAGAAAATTTCTAACGCCCAGCGAAGTGTGGCTGCTGGGAGGGTGCCCCCCCCCCCCCCCGCCCCCGGGTCCCTTCCGTCCTTAATGAGAATCACCTGGGGCCCGGCGCGGGCTTCCCATCCCCCCCACGCCTTCCGCCTTCCAGGAAAGGAGCCCATCCCGCTGACGCATCAGCCAGAGCCCCGCTGGGACGCCTGTGTGCACAGAGCCACCCTTCCCAAAGGCCATCTCCCTGGCGACCAGCCGTCCGCATTTCGGTGGCATTTGAACAGGAGGAGTTCTGTAGCCGTGGTCACAGGACACGCCTGGGGTGTCGTCGGCGTCTCTGCACGAGAATCTACTTCCCGCCCCTCCTTCCCCTCGAGGACAGAGTAGCCGAGCAGCAAACTCCGCGGTGCCCTCCGAGGGCCAGCCAGTCCTCAGCCGCATAACACGCCAGGGGGACTCAAGGGGGTCCAGCCACCGTGTAGACGAAAGCTCGGTGCTTCGGCAGACACTCAGTCTGAGCTTCTCCCCTGGACGTGCCCCATAAAAATTCCAATGTTTTGACGATGCGAGACACGGCTTTCCGAATTTCTCCCTGTTCTAAAGCACAGGACGGCACGCAGGGTAAAACGTCACATCCGAGGCGCGGAGCAGGGCTTCCTTACATCCAGGGGTATCAGGACGCTTGGATTTGCTCTGATCCGGGTCTCGGTCTGTGTCTGTCTATCCGTCTGTCTCCCCTCCGCCCAACGCCCCTTCCCCCTGAGGCCCGTGCCAGGGCTGGCTGGCAGCCCGGAGCCCCTGTCCTGTCGGCCCTGTGACCCGAGCAGAGGGTACTTCCTGGTCGCTGGGTGAGCAGCGTCCCGGAGGGAACCCGGAGGGCCACACGGGGCCCAGCGTGAGTCACTGCAGCAGGGGCCGAGGTGTCTGGGTCACTGCCGAGGCAATACGACCCGTGAGTCACGGGCTGAACAGTTCATGACGTTTATAAAACCAAGGTTTTATGGTGGAACTGCTCGAGGCTTACAGAAAACTTGCAAAGGTCCTACAGAAAGCTCTCGTATACCCTGCACGGTGTCCCCGTTGGGAGTGCCCTCTCTTCGTGAGCTACACTTGTCACAGTGAGCGGCTATGGATGCCGTATTCTTTAAAAAAAAATTTTTTTTAAGTTTGTTTATTTTGAGGGAGAGATACGACGACCGCGGGAGGGCTAGAGACGAGAGAGAGAATCCCAAGCAGGCTCTGAGCTGTCAGCACAGAGCCCGGCGTGGGGCTGGATCTCATGAATCGTGAGATCTTGACCTGAGCCGAAGTCGGTCGCTCAACCGACTGAGCCCCCCACCCCCAGGCACCCCCTTGATAACTGTATTCTTGTGGCAAGTCCAAGCCTTGGTCAGGGTTTCTTGCTTCGTTTTTGTCTTCTTTTATTTTGTTTCCCTAATATCCTTGGTCCGTTCCGGGATCCCACCCAGGAAGTCCCCTTACATTCGGTCATCAGGTCTCCTGAGGCACCCCTTGGCTGTGACGGTGTCTCAGACCTTCCCGGCCGTCGACGACCTTGCCAGTTTTAAGAAGCCCTCGTCAGCTGTGCCGCCCCTCCGCTGAGATCTGGCTGGTGTTTTTCTCGTGATGAGACTGGGGTGTGGGCGGGGGGAGGAAGGCCACAGAGGTTAAGAGCCATTTCGACCGTGTCGTGACCAGGGCTCATGCTGTCAACACGCCCCGTCAGTGTCGGCACCGAGCCCAATCCCCGGGCTGGGACATGTCTGTCAGGCGGCTTCCCTGCAAAGCCACCCCATCGTGCCCTCCCACAGTGTCCTCTTTGGGGGGAGGCCACTGAGCCCAGTCTGCTCGGGAAGAGAGTGAGGCGTGGCCCCCGTCCATTCACAGAAGTGGTTCTGAATTCTGCGTGGGAAATTGGTCTGCTCTCCCCCTACGTATTTGTTTATTCAACCATTTATTTTCTCTGTACGGGCTCTTGGATATTCAGTTTCTTCTCTGGGTTATAACCCACTGTTTATTTTACTTGCTCCAACTGTCCCAGTCTTGGTCACTGGGAGCTCCTTCAATAGGCTCCTGGGTCCCTTTGACATTCCTGTATGTGGGCTCTTCCTCCCTCCCTCCCTTCCTCTCCTTCCTTCCTGCCTTCTTTTCTTCCTTCTTTCCTTTCTTCCTTCCTTCCTTCCTCTTTCTTTCTTTCTTTCTTTCTTTCCTTCTTTCTCCCTCTTTCTCTCCTTCCTTCCTTCCTTCCTCTCTCTTTCTTTCTTTCTTTCTTTCTTTCTTTCCTTCTTTCTCCCTCTTTATCTCCTTCCTTCCTTCCTTCCTTCCTTCCCTCCCCTCCCTCCCTCCTTCCTTCCTTCCTAATTCTTTACTTTCTACAGCTGCAAGATACTCGGCTTATCTCGTGTAATTCCTGCCCTAGTCCTGGATCAGCCATTTCCCCAGGAGCCCTGGGACCTCAGACTGGAGGATGGTGTATGAGACCAACACCCGGGCTGGGTGGGCTCACTGCTTCTGGGCTGCCTCAACTGACAGAGCAAGAAAATATATGTGGATACACTGACCCGTGTGTAGGCACAGACTCACAGCCTCTGTATCTATATTGCATCAGATGCGACCATACTGGCATCTTCAACTTTAACCCATTACCACACAAAGGGATCTTTCCAGCCCCTCCTTTTGCTTCTGTCCCCTCCCCACCGGCCATGGTGGGAAATCTGGCTCTCGCCGCCCTTCATCCTTTGCTTAATTGTTCAAGTCCGGGATCCACGGGTCCTGCTGTTGGGGTGGGCGGGATCTCAGGACCCGGCCACCCGGATGCAGAGGTGAGGAGGGGGACATCTGACCCTGCAGTGTCCATCTGGGCAGGCTGCCAGGGTGACCCAGCACATGGTGTCAGCTGCCCGGCTCCGGGACCACCCCAGGCTCCCTGCCCAGCAGTGTCTGGGGAGTTAGCCTTCTGCTGTGGAGCTCAGGGGCCGTGCGGCTCTTTGTCTGCACCGCGTGCGATGCAGGGCCTGGACGGGTGCCCTTCTCCTACCCCGGCTGGGGCAGGACTCGGAGTCTGTGGAAAGACTGAGACAGTAGGAAGGATGTTCTCGTGAGAGCTTCCTGTGCGGGCGGCAAGTGGCTCCCATCAAAGGCTAGTGAGGGAATAAATAGACACGCTGGGAATGGACCTGTCAGACCAGCCAGGGAAGGTCTCACACCCAAGCAGGTATAAAAATGAAGACGATGCTGGCCGAGAAGGAACGCGCACTGATTTAGAACGAAGCAGCGAACCTCTTGGTGGGAGGCCCAAGGTTGAAATGGCAACGTCAGAGCTCACTGTTGAAAGGTAGCCCTCGCCTTGCCCTTCATCCAAAGTGACCTGCCCCTCCTGCGTCCCCAGGCCACACCCAGCTAGCCTAAGCGGGGCCCTTCGGAGCCCACCTGGTGAAACCCACGGCTTTATAAAAGTATGTGGGGCGGGGTCTGCTCCTGGGGCAGGTCTCCCGCAGGCCGGTGCTAAAGCCCTTGCTGTCACTTTGTCCTCCTGGGACCCGCTGGGCCGCCAGCTTGGAGAAGGCTACCCTGCAGGCTGTGGTCGGCCCTCTGTGGGGGGCAGCTGCGGCCAGGAGGCAGTCTCTGTGCTTTGTAGGTCAGCAGAGCCAGCTTCAGGACTTTGCTCAGAAATAGCCCAACAGGACACCTGGGGGACTTAGTTGAGCATCCGACTCTTGATTTCAGTTTAGGTCATGATCTCACGGTTCATGGGTTCGAGCCCCACGTCGGGCTCTGTGCTGACAGTGCAGAGCCTGTCTGGGATTCTCTCTCTCCCCCTCGCCCCCAAAATAGCCCAACACTAACCTTCAGGGCATATGGGATGTCCTTGTAGAAATTCACCCTCAGTATTGGTTTTCTGTTGACACACAAGCAATCATTTGCAGATTGCCCAGTGAAGCAAGCTGTCCTCTGCGTTCCCCTACATCTCTCTGTTACAGAGCTGAAACATGGCATCCCCTTGTTGTCACATGCTCCTTTCCCCATCACGAGGATGAGACATTGCTTCTTAACAGAATTTGCAAGCGAGATCACAGAGCTCAGAGATTGATGGTTCTGGGAAGGAGACGTGGGCCATTAGAGGCAGCTTTCCTGTGTGTGTGTGTGTGTGTGTGTGTACATGTGTGCATGTACCGGAAGATCCTATTCCCAAGCCCATTTAGCACCAATGGGGAGTCGACACGTATCTGCCTTCTGGCGCATGCTGATTAATCTCACCCCACCTAGAAGACACATACACCCTCCATGACCTACTCCATGAAAACCTCTTAACGGTGGCTTAAGAAAACACACAGTCCTTCAGGAGTCTGGAAACATTCATTTTTATCGTTTTGTAACCCAGATTGATTCCTTTAAGGGATGCCGTTATTAGGCACGTGGGTTTGATTTAAGGGATGCCGATATTAGGCACGTGGGATTACCATAATGCGCATGGTAATAATAATGCACATCCCACGTTACCAACAAATGACGTCATTTGCCCTGTTCCATAAGGTGGCTTATATCCTGGCTTTCCGCTCATTCTCCAGCTTTGAGAAAGAAAATGGTGCATGAAATGCCATCTAACTAGAAAAGGCAAACATCTTTGGGAAGTCATGCAAGGCTTATTTAGAAATGCTCCTTAACTGAGTTATGGTGTTTGCAGAATGTTATTAATATGTTATGTAATAGCACATTATTAAGGTATGAGTATTACAGAACAAGAAAACCATTGCTTCAGTGGAAAAGTTAGTTACTCTGTGGAATAAATATCTAGTAATTTGACAATGTAAACCTTTCCACTGACAGATTTGATGTTCTGTAGACAGAACTTTAATGAATCATTGTTAAATCTACTTAGCTGCCTCATGGAGACAGGAAAAAAAAAAAGCTATCTTTAAGTAAACAAATAAAACCCAGACGATATGCCCCAGAGCTCTCTGCCTTCTATTCTTTGCTTTAACTGGGGGTGGAGAATAAGAAAAACTGCCACAACCAGTTAGGGCTTCCCTGCCTGCCCATCCCATGGTGGGTGTGAAAGTGTTCATCCTGGACCCTTGGTCAGAGAGAGAGCTACTTTGCCTTAGTGTGGAGATGGGCTATGGTGACCTAAGAGGCAAAGCTTTCTCCAGGGTATCTGCATCTCAGTGTCACTTTGTGTGTTTCTTCACACAACCTCCAAGAAAAGAAGTCAGAAGAGTTAAATATGAGGTTCATGTCATTAGCCACAGGCACCTGGTAAAGTGATGGTGGTGCCGAAAGGGATAAGAGAATATATCTTAAATGAGTAGATGGGTGGATGGATGAATGGGTGGGTGGATGGATGGGTGGATGGGTGGGTGGATGGATAGATAGATGGGTGGGTGGTTGGATTGGTAGACGGATGGATGGATGGATGGAAGGATGGATGAATGGATGGGTGGCTGGATGGGTAGATGGGTGCATGGGTGCATGGGTGGATGGGTGGATGGATAGGTGGGTGGGTGGGTAGGTGGATGGGTGAATGGATGGATGGATGAGCGAATGGTTAGGTGGGTGGATGGATAGATGGATGAATGGATGGTTGGATGGATGGATGGATGAATGGATGGGTGGATGGATGGATGGATGGATGGGTAGGTGGGTGGATGGATGGGTGGGTGGATGGGTGGGTGGGTGGATGGGTGGGTGGATAGGTAAATGGATGGATGGATGGATGAGTGAATGGTTAGGTGGATGGATGGATAGATGGATGGATGGGTGGGTGGATAGGTGGATGGGTGGATGGATGGTGAGATGGATGGATAGCTGTATGGATGCTTGGACGAGTGGATGGATGGATGCTTGGATGGTTGGATGGATAATGGATAGATCATGGACACTTAGATATGTGGATGGGTCCTTGGATGAATGCATGGATGGATGGATGGATACTTGGTTATATCTATGGATGGATGCATGGATGCATGAATCATGGATCACAGATGTATGGGTGGATGAATTAATAAATACAGATGTTTGGTTTGGGTTGGGCAAATGTCAGCACATTCAATCACAGAAGTCCTGTAGATAGGTGGACACATATTCATGGAGTACTTACTTTGTGGGAGACACAGTGCCAGTAGGAGGCTTACCTTTTAGAGAGTGGGGACCCCTGTGGTTTGTAGAGGGTCAAGAGACCGTCTGAGGAGATGGCAGCTGGCTTGAGCCCAAGTGAAGATGGAGCTGGCCTGGAGCAGGCAGGAGCCAGAGCTTTCCAGCGGGGAGAAGAACTATGGTAACAATCTGGAGACAACAGCCTGGTGACGATACTGAGTGTCACAAAGACCTGCAAGTCTACAGCATGGTGCTACAGGACAATGCCCTCTGAGTCCACTCTCTGTCCCTTTTCTTCACCTGTCCTGGGGCTGACCCATGTGAACACACCAGGCCCCTTTATCTTCTGGCTTCTGGTGGGGTTCAGCCAACAGAGAGCCCCTCCAGAAGCTCAGAGTTGGAGGAAGAGGTCAGGGCCTTGGTCTGTGTGACATTGCTCTCATCAGGCTGCTGTTTCCCATGACTGAAGGTCACTACTCGGCTCAAGGTGTCCTACTATACATGGCTGTCTTCTTTCAGGCTCCTGCTAAATGCTTGCCCCCTCCTTATGACCCCTTTGGGACAGGGTGGTAACAGCTCCAGGTTACTCCCTGGCCTGCCCACACCTTTATAAATATTCCTTTTCCAAATAACCCCCAAATTACCTTGATTCTGGAGTTGGTTCCTGTTGGGATCTTGACTGCTAATATAGTTAGTACAAGAAGGGGCCTAGAAAACAGATCCTCAAAGTGGGATCTGGGAATGGGTTGGTCATATATTCGAGGAACCCAGGAGCAGTCCCCTTGTCAAGGGAAACGACATAGGTAAACACAGGCACAGTGGCCTCTCGGTGATTCTGATAATCACTGGTGTCAGCATGGACTGGAGGACGTGGGGAGGGCAAAGCACTGGGACAGAAGCCCCTGTTAGGGCAACAGTGATGACCGAGGAGAGTTTAATCTCCTGGCTTCGTCCTACCTCCCTAGAGAAAGGAAAAACTTAGATTACTGGACACGCATGAGATAAGGGCCCTGGTGGGCAAAGAGAGGGACCCCAACACATGGGATGAAGACACGTAAGAGCTGAAAATGTTGAACTTCCAGGTTCCCTGAACCCTGTTTCCCCCTTGAGGCAATCCCCTCCCTTGTCCGAGGACACCAGCCCTGCTCTGCTCCAAAACCTTTCAAGGACTAGACTGGGCCAGGTGCCCCCTGAGCTGATGCTGAGTCTCCTTGTTCCTTCTCCCCACTCCAAACACCTCCATTCCCACCAGGTGCAAATGAAAGTGGGGTCAGCTCTCCTGTCTCATGCTTCAACGTGTGTGTGAATCCTCAGGGGGTCATGTTAAAATGCAGATTCAACTCAGTAGGTCCAGGTCAGGGTCTAGGAGGCTGGTCCTAACAAGCTCCTGGTGCTACCACTGGGCTCCGGACGGCGGGTTGAGCAGCAGAGAGGCAAGCTCAATACAGTCCTGCTGGGGAGGGAAGAGGCAGCCTACCCACGGAGCGGGTCAGGACTGTGACAGATGATCAGCAGGAACCAGGGGAGCAGGTGTGAAGGGACTCTGATGGTGTAAGGTCCAGTGGGGATATGAGGCTTACAAAGGCTCACCCAACCCACTGACCTGGGGCAGGGGCGGATGGCAATCATCTGCAGAGCCTGAGTGCCACCTCTAGAGCCTCTGATGTAATGATCTGGAGTGGTAGGGCATTAGGAGTTGTAAACATTCCCCAGGAGAATCTAATGGCAGCCAGGGCTGGAACCACTGGTTACATGTGGTTAAATGTATTGTCTTCACCAGTGCTCTACTGGATTGCTCATCAGAGCCTGGACTCAGTGATGGCCTACAGAAGGGCCAGGTGAGCCTGTGACTCTGCATTTCTGAGAAGGGTCCTGGAGGGGCAGAGGCCAAGTGCTTACCCATCAGATACAAGTGGGCTCCACTTCCATATCCAAATAGGAAGGGTAGTCAATTGAGTGTTTGGACAAGTAGGATGTGCAGCAGTGGATAACTGATCACGGAATTACTAGAAATGGAATAGGTGAACAGCCTCTCTCAAGAGGTATGTGTTTAAGGAGGGAAATTCTATCTTCTATCTATTATCTATCTATCTATCTATCTATCATTTATCTATCTATTATCTATATTATCTATCATCTAATCTATCATATCTATCACCTATCTATCATCTATCTATTATCTATCATCTATATCATCTATCTATCATCTATATCTATTTTCTATATTATCTATCTACCAACTAATCTATTATATCTATCATCTATCTATTATCTACCTATCTATCTATCATCTATCTACCTATCTAATCTATCATCTATATCATCTATCTATCTCAATATTTTTATGGAAAATTCAAATTCTAAATTGACTGGCAGAGATCCAACTTAAATGACCATAGTAGGGATGCGTGACCCATTACCCAATCTGGACCTAAAGTCAGTTCACAGATCTGGGTGCCTGCACTGATGGAGAGGCTATCTTCCTTTGAAGAAGGTGTGTTGCAATGAAGCACAGGTGTGCATTGTGGCCCTTTCCTCAAGCCTTTCTTAGCAGTGCCCATGTCCTGGGGCTAGGGCACCGGCCAACCCTCTGGGTGTAATTAGATATCGATATGGAACATACACTGACCCCCAAGGGACACTGTGATCCACTAATAAAAGTGGAAGATTTTGGCACGGCGATCATGGAGTCTTGGTCCAAGTTCACCTCACATGGAGTCCAGTGGACTTACAGATCCATTCCTGATTATTTCCCCAGACCCAGAATATATAGTAGGAATAAATATGCTTAATTTCTTAGCTTGGGCTGCCCTAATAAATACCACAGACTGGGTGGCATAAACAATGGACATTTATTTCCCGCAGTTCTGGAGGCTGGAAGTCTGAGATCCAGGTGGCTACAGATTCAGTCTGGTGAGGCCTCTCTCCTTGGCTTGCAGAGATGGCTGCCTTCTCACTGTGTCCTCACATGGCAGAGAGAGAACCAGTTCTGGTGTCTCTTCCTCTTATAAGGACACCAACCCCACCATGAGGGCCCACCTTCATGTCCTCATCTAAACCTAATTATTTCTTAAAGGCACCACCTCCAAATACCATTGCACTGGGGGCTTAGGACTTCAACATATGAATTTGGGGTAGCGGGGGTGGGGCACAGACATTCGGTCCAAGTATTTAGCAACTGGCCAAATGTCCGTGTTGGTAGAAGGGGCCCCATACCCTCTACACCATACCCCTGGGAAATAATGACTCAAACCCAAAACTGTATCCCTGAGAACCTGAAAAGTTGGGGCACCAGCAGACTTGGGAGATTCCAGGGTGAAGATTCATACCACGAGCCCATTTAATACACCCGCTTAGCTGGTACACAAGTTAGATGGATCCTAGAGCGTGATAGTAGGTTTTCACAAACTCGATTAGAGGTGATGATGACCACGGTTCAGATGTATCTTTACTGGAAGAATCAGCATAGCTACTGGCACCAGACTTGTCTCTGTTGCCTGGAAAATGCCTTCTTTTGTGTTCTGATCAGTAATGAGAATCGTTAACAGTCTCCATTTACATGGCAGATTGGGGGACACGCACGGGGGCTCAGCCACATGGTTCTCCTCTCCCCAAAGCTGACCTGGTTCCTACCACCTGCTGAGTGCTGACCTGAGACCAGTGTGGTGTCCCCATTTTCCCCACTGGGACAAGCTGACTACCTGGTGGCTGGCCGGTTACACCAAGCCCCGCCCCCAGTGCTTCTGAGCATTACCAGTCTTGTTCTACAGGAAGTCCCAGCCACCCACTCGTACTACATCGCCTCCAACGGCAACACATTTCGTGGCCAGCAAGTGCTGCTGCCCCCGAAAGAGAAGATCACCAGCTGGTCATGTGGCCCAACCGTGAAATTGGATACGCACAACAGAATTCCATTACAAAATGGAAGTTTTCATGGGAGACCCTGGGCATGAGTAGAGCACAAGGCATATATAAACTGCATGGCAGAGAGCTCAGACTCTATGGGATCCATGAGTCCCTTCATCACCTTTCCCTTGGCCCACACCTGTGGCCACCAAGGGTGTTTCCTATGGCCAGTCAGTGGAGAAGGAGCAGCAAGGGCCTGGCCAAGGGAGGGTCTGCAAGTGGTGCTGGCACCAGCTGGGAATAGTGGCAATGTGGTGCAACCAAGGCACAGCCTTAAAAGATAATGATGAAGGTGCAGAAGAGTGAGCTTGGACCACTTCCGTACACCATGAACAAAAATAAACTCAAAATGGATGGAACACCTAAACGTAAGATAGGAAGCCATCAAAATCCTAGAGGAGAAAACAGGCAACAACCTCTGAAACTTCTTACTTGATATGTCTCTGCAGGCAAGGTAAACAAAAGCCAACACGAACTATTGGGACCTCAAGATAAACAGCTTCTGCACAGCAAAGGAAACCATCAGCAAAACTAAAAGGCAACAGCCAGAATGGGAGAAGATATTTGCAAACGACATATCAGATAAAGGGCTAGTATCCAAAATCTATAAAGAACTTATCAAACACAACACCCAAAAAACAAATAATCCAGTGAAGAAATGGGCAAAAGACATGAATAGACACTTCTCCAAAGAAGATATCCAGATGGCTAACAGATACATGAAAAAATGCTCCACATCACTCATCATCCGGGAAATACAAATCAAAACCACAGTGAGATACCACCTCACACCTGTCAGAATGGCTAAAATAAACCACTCAGGCAACAACAGATGTTGGCAAGGAGGTGGAGAATGGGGAACTCTTTTGCACTGCTGGTGGGAATACAAAGTGGTGCAGCCACTCTGGAAAATAGTATGGAGGTTCCTCAAAACATTAGAATAGAATTACCCTACAACCCTGTAATAGCACTACTAGGTATTTATGCAAGGGATACAGGTGTGCTGATTCGAAGGGGCACATGCACCCCAATGTTAATAGCAGTGCCATTGACAATAGCCAAAGTATGGGAGAGAGCTCAAATGTCCATCAAAGATGGGATATATGTACACACACACACACACACACACACACACACAGTGGAATGGAATATCACTCAATGTTGAAAAAGAATGAAATCTTGCCATTTGCAACTACGTGGATGAAACTGGAGGGCATTATGCTAAGCAAAATTAGTCAGAGAAAGACAAATATCATATGACTTCACTCAGACTTTAAGATACAAAACAGATGAACATAAGGATAGGGAAGCAAAAATAATATGAAAACAGAGAGGGAGACAAAACATAAGAGACTCTTAAATACAGAGAAGAAACAGGGTTACTGGAGGGGTGTTGGGTGGTGGGGTGGGCTAAATAGATGATGGGCCTTAAGGAGGGCACTTGTTGGGATGAGCACGGGGTGTTGGAGGTAAGTGATGAATCACCAAATTCTATTTCTGAAATTATCATGCTATATGTAAACTAACTTGCATTTAAATTAAAAAAAAAAAAAAAGACAATGATGATGGAAATCTTCCTGGTGGACGGAACACCACAAAACACATGAAACACATTTAGTTGTCTACTTCATGAGATGTAGAGCTCACTGAAGGTGACAGGTCTCTGTTGGCTCGTGCAGAGTGGCAAAAAGTTGGCCAGTCTTCCAGAGATGTGGAAAGAACGCAAATAGAAACCTAATGACGAAGTGCGTCCTGGGGAGATATGTGTGGACCTTGCAGAAAGGGCAGAGTGTGAAGATATTTGTATCCGACATAAGTATCCACCGGGGGGTGTGGGGGCATCCCAATATTCAGGGCTCATGGGTGACCCATCTTATGGATATCAGCTAATTTAATCTCCTTCTTCAACCAGCCTCGTGCTTGCTCATTGGATCCATGTAAAAGAGGCAATGTATTTTACTTACTTTTAAATGTTTGTTTATTTATTTATTTTGAGAGAGAGAGAGAGAGTCAGAGAGGGTCAGAGAGAGAGGGACAGATCTCATGAACCGTGAGATCATGACCTGAGCCAAAATCAGGAGTCGGACGCTTCACCGACCGAGCCACCCAGCTGCCCCAAGGCAAGATATTTTAAAAATTAAAATGCACAAAAATCCATAATAAACAAAGTATTGAAGTTTTAAATAAAACCTGGTGTACCAGCATACCATATTGGAGCCGGGGGAGGGGGATAAAAGGAACCCCTGGTGTATTACTCTCCTGGGGCTTCTGTGACAAGCTAGCTGGCTTAAACCAAGATAAATATATTCTCTCCAGGCTCTGGAGGGAGAGTCCGAAATCAAGGTGTCAGCAGGGCTGGGTGCCGCTCCAGGCTCTGAGGGACAGTCTGCTCCAACCTCTGTCCCAGCTGCTGGCTGGGTGCTGGCAGTTCCTGGGGGCCCTCAGCTTGCGGCTGTGTCACTTCCACGTGTGCCTCCTTCTCCACATCACTGTCCCCCCTGCGCGTCCCACCCCTCCTCTTCTCTTCTAAGACACTTGTTTTGGATTAAGGGCCCAGCCTGCTGCAGGATGCTCTCATTTCCAGACCTGTAATTTAATCACCCTTCCCCCCAAGACCCTTTTTCCAAATAAGGTCATATTCATAGGCTCCAGGTAGACCTATCTTTTTGGGGGATGGGACCACCATTCAGTGCACTGCACTTGGCTTTCCCGAAGCAAACGCATCAATAATATATCCAAAGTGGACTTGTTTGCTAATCTGATGTTTAATGGAAAGAATTTCCCAGTTTGACGATTTCTCTTAGCTAAGCGGTAATCTTAAATCATTTTTAATTAACTTGATTTGAAATAGACTTATAATAAATTCTGTTTCAATCTAAAATTTTTTAATGTTTACTTATTTCTGAGACAGAGAGAGACAGAGCATGAGTGGGGGAGGGACAGAGAGAGAGGGAGACACAGAATCGAAAGCAGGCTCCAGGCTCTGAGCCGTCAGCACAGAGCCCGACGTGGGGCTCGAACTCACGGACCGTGAGATCATGACCTGAGCCGAAGTCGGACGCTTAACTGACTGCGCCACCCAGGCGCCCCTAAATCATTTTTAATTAACTTGATTTGAAATAGACTTATAATAAATTCTGTTTCAATCTAAAATTTTTTAATGTTTACTTATTTCTGAGACAGAGAGAGACAGAGCATGAGTGGGGGAGGGACAGAGAGAGAGGGAGACACAGAATCGAAAGCAGGCTCCAGGCTCTGAGCCGTCAGCATAGAGCCCAATGCGGTGCTCGGACTCACAAACTGAAGATCATGACCTGAGCCAAGGTGCCCCAGACGCCCCAAATTCTGTTTCAATCTAAATACACCAGTCGGGTTGTGACTTTTAATACACCTACTTTTCAGCTTTTCATTATTTTTCTTTTTTTTTTTTTTAATTTTTTTTTTCAACGTTTATTTATTTTTGGGACAGAGAGAGACAGAGCATGAACGGGGGAGGGGCAGAGAGCGAGGCAGACACAGAATCGGAAACAGGCTCCAGGCTCTGAGCCGTCAGCCCAGAGCCTGACGCGGGGCTCGAACTCACGGACCGCGAGATCGTGACCTGGCTGAAGTCGGACGCTTAACCGACTGCGCCACCCAGGCGCCCCTCATTATTTTTCGACTGCTTTAGCGCTCTGGGGAAAAACAACCAGCTACAACTCCAAAAAACATGCGTATGGGGTCCATATGCTTCTTTTTGTCTCAGGTCTACTCCAGGTTGGCACAGCACTGCTCAGGTATCAAAGGCAGGTGGGGGGCGGCCAGTGGCTGGGCTGGTGGCCCCCAAGGGATGAAGGCAGAGGGGGATGGGCCGGCACTGAGGTATCGTTCGGATTAGACTTTCGGCTGCTGCCGTTCATAGTTTGGGGTTCTCTCACGGTTTTGGTGTCTTTCATGGCGGGCACATCTCGTGAAGGCTTCCCAGCTTGGCAGGAATCAGGATCTCACCAGGGTCAGGGGCCTCAGAGGCCGTGGGATACCAGCCCAGCTGCCCATCTGATTCCCATGTGGGGCTGGGTGGGTTCCACATCAAATCACCACGGCCGAGGCCCTGACGGTGGCCCAGACAGGCAAGAGCCAAGCCCCCGAGTGTGGGCTCTTCCCCCAAAGCATCCTTTTGGCCGGCCGCCTGGGCCTGGCTTCCTGGGCGACTAGTGATGTCTTTCCCTCAGAGCATCACATAGATGAGGGCGCCTGGGACAGACCACGTGTCACTTCGCGGTCCTCGGTGGGGAAGGAACACATACGCCATTTTACATGAAAACGCACTGAGAGAATATGATCTGAACAGCTTTTGACTTTGAGCTGCTTCTCTGCCGGATCTGTGAAGAGCGGGCAAATGCCTCCTTTCTGATTTCACAAACTGGGCTCCAGGCGTCAGCAGGAAAAGATCCTAGAAAGCAAAGTATTGTAGGTGGGCCTGGGGACCCCGCTGTGGTGACCTGTTCTGAGGCTCCCTGACTCTGGTGGAAGCCAAGCTTCTGCGTGAACCCCAATGATCCTATTTGCAAAAGCGTCTTTGCAGATGTCATTCAGTTAGAGATCTCGCCATGGGATCATCCTGGATTTAGGCTGGGCCTCAAATCCCATGGCAGGCGTCATTATAAGGAGGGGACACAGACACACAGGGAGAATGTCACATGAAGACAGAGCAGAGGGGGCGCCTGGGTGGCTCCGTCAGTTGAGCGTCTGACTCTTGGTGTCGGCTCGGGTCACGATCTCACAGTTCGTGGGATCGAGTCCTGTGTCAGGTCTGCTTGGGATTCTCTCTCTCCTTCTCTCTCTGCCCCTCCCCTGCTGGTTCTGTCTCTTAAATAAATAAACTAAAAAAACAAAAAACAGAAAACCACAGAAAACCCAACAACCCAGCCTGGGCGTGCGTGCGGTGCGGGGCCGGGTGGACGACCGTCGTTGGGTGGGGCTGAGCCGTAACCCCAAGTGCTGGGCACTGAGGAGGTGTTCGCGGGACCGCGGGTCCCGCTGCTTTTTGCAAAGCCCGCTAGAGGCAGGCCCGGTGTGAGGGCTTCCTCCCCCACTGCCCCCACCTGCCGGTCCGGCCCCTGCTTTTCCGGCCGCGTAGTATTACACACACAGAGCTAAGGCTTCGCTTCTTTCCTGTTTCAGTTATCGCCATCTGCACATTTAAAACTTGCGTATAGCGTTCTGTTCCGTTGCCTGCTTCGGCAAAAATATTTCCCAAAAGCCTAAGGGCTCCACGCGTGTCGGGGTGGTGGAACTTCTATCGCCTCCGGGAAGATCAGCCCCTGAGCCCCTTTCCTCGCAGGGAAGCTGGGGCCACGCGACGGCAGGTCGGCCACGAAGGGGCCCTCACCTAGACCTTGGGTGCCCAGTGCAGGCCAGAAGCAGGGATGAGGGGAAGCCTTCCTGGAGGAGGAGGCAGGAGCCTGGGGGGCCGTGTCCAGGCCCGCGGGGGCATCCGCTGCAGCGTCCTCGGCAGACCACGTGAGGGGCTCCGGCTCTTGCCGGACCCTTGCCTGGTTCTGCCGTCTTTCTGCAGACGGAGCACGTCCCCCGACCTCCCTTCAACACCCCCCTTTCTGATCAGCTCGGCCAGGGTCGGCTGGCGTCCAGAGCCTGGCTGATCCGCGGGAAACCGCAGCCGCCGCTCCCTGAGGATGCGCCACCCGCCACACCGTGCTGGTGCCCTGCCTGCGGTCTCCTTCGACACATCCAGTTGTTTCCCCGCTTCCCCCACTTTCTGGACCGCTAAACCGGGAGCCGGAAGTCCCTCTGGCCCCCAAGACCTCGGGAAGGGGTGGGACCTCCAAGCCCCCGCTGAGCACCACGGTGACCCGTCGTCTGGGAGCGGGGATCCCCGCGCCAGGGGTCACTCGTGGGGAGGACCACACCGGATTCTCTAGATGCCCACCTTCATTAGTCAGCAGAGGCGCCCAGCCTAGGTCTGGAATGCGCCCTCAGGGTGGATATGAGGGCAAGGAGCAACCAGAACCTTCCCGCACGGCTGTGGGGGGCGCGTAAGCTGCCACGTGGCTCTGGCACAGGGGCCAACGGCACGCAGCGAGCCCGGGAGCCCCTAGGACTCAGCCGTCCCTCCCCCCGATACCTTCTAAACCCACGGAAGCTGCGCTCGCGTGGGAGCCGAAGACGTGGACACCGTTCACAGTGCCACGTTCATCTTAGCCACGAGCGGGGAGCTGCCAAGGCACCCGTGACCGGCAGCATCAGGGACCGAGCCCGTGGCACCGCGGGCGGCGGGGTTGACAGGTGCGTTCGTGGGGCCAGTTCATAAAACTAGATTCTTCGGAGTTGTGCATCAGCTTTATGCAGGTTATACTTCAATAAGGAGTTCAAAGAACTCCTGGGGATGGGTGGGGATGGGTGGGGGCGTGCGGGGAGCTGGGTGTGGCTGGAGCTTGAACTCAGGTTCCCGACACTGCCACCAAGAAGGCAAGGGAGGAGGGAGAGGAGGAGGAGGAGGAGGAGCAGGGGAGAAGGAGGAGGGGGAGGAGGAGGAGGAGGGGGAGGAGGGAGGGGGAGGTGGGAGAGTGAGGAGAGGAGAGAGAGGGGGAGTAGGGGGGAAGGAGGAGGGGGAGGAGGAGGGGGAGGAGGAGGGGGAGGAGGGAGGGGGAGGTGGGAGAGTGAGGAGAGGGAGGGGGAGTAGGGGGGAAGGAGGAGGGGGAGGAGGAGGAGGAGGGGGAGGGGAGGAGGAGACAGAAGAGGGGGAGGGGGAGGAGGGAGGGGGAGGAGGGAGAGTGAGGAGAGAAGGGGGGGTAGGGGGAAGGAGGAGGGGGAGGAGAGGGAGGAGGGGGAGGAGGAGGAGGAGGGGGAAGAGGAAGGGGGAGGTGGGAGAGTGAGGAGAGGAGAGGGAGGGGGAGTAGGGGGGAAGGAGGGGGGGAAGGAGGAGGGGAGGAGAGGGAGGAGGGGGAGGAGGAGGAGGAAGGGGAGGAGGAAGGGGGAGGTGGGAGAGCGAGGAGAGGAGAGGGAGGGGGAGTAGGGGGGAAGGAGGGGGGGAAGGAGGAGGGGAGGAGAGGGAGGAGGGGGAGGAGGGAGGGGGAGGTGGGAGAGTGAGGAGAGGAGAGAGAGGGGGAGTAGGGGGGAAGGAGGAGGGGGAGGAGGAGGGGGAGGGGGAGGGGAGGAGGAGACAGAAGAGGGGGAGGGGGAGGAGGGAGGGGGAGGAGGGAGAGTGAGGAGAGAAGGGGGGGTAGGGGGAAGGAGGAGGGGGAGGAGAGGGAGGAGGGGGAGGAGGAGGAGGAGGGGGAAGAGGAAGGGGGAGGTGGGAGAGTGAGGAGAGGAGAGGGAGGGGGAGTAGGGGGGAAGGAGGGGGGGAAGGAGGAGGGGAGGAGAGGGAGGAGGGGAGGAGGGAGGGGGAGGAGGGGGAAGGAGGGGGGGAAGGAGGAGGGGAGGAGAGGGAGGAGGGGGAGGAGGAGGAGGAAGGGGAGGAGGAAGGGGGAGGTGGGAGAGTGAGGAGAGGAGAGGGAGGGGGAGTAGGGGGGAAGGAGGGGGGGAAGGAGGAGGGGAGGAGAGGGAGGAGGGGAGGAGGGAGGGGGAGGAGGGGGGAAGGAGGGGGGGAAGGAAGAGGGGAGGAGAGGGAGGAGGGGGAGGAGGAGGAGGAGGGGGAGGAGTGCTGCTTGCGGGCCCCTGGGCTTGGCTGACTCGGGCCTCCCTCCCCTGGGTCTCAGCCTGGACCCTGGACGGCAATTGGTGACCCTGCTTTCCCCGGGGGGTGGGGGGCCCTCCGCTGCTTCTTCAGCAGGTGCAGCCGATGTCCCGTGGTGCAAGATGCCAGCTCAGGCCCCCTCTCCCCTCCCCTGCCTTGCCTCGGCCACCTGGTGGACAGGGAAGATGGGTGGCCTCCTCCTGCTCAGCCTCGGGTTCTGTGTTTGACCACAGTGAGGACTGGAGGAAAAGTGTGCGATTCCCAAGCACGGGCAGGGGAGAGGTACAGCGTGGGGCGGGGCAGCAGGATGGGGAGACGGGGGTGCTCAAGCTGGGGGGCCGCAGGTGGGCGGCAGGCCGGGTGCCAGGAAAGGGCCCATGAGCGGGAGGGGCTGAGGAGGCCCGGGGAGCTGGGCTGGTGGCAAACGCACTCACTGAGTCCCGATGAAAAGCCCCCAGCCGGGCCCCCAGTCCGCATCAGCTCTCGTCGAGGGCTCCTGGTCCGAGCGCGTTCACAGTTCAGTGCGAGGCTGGCTCCTTCCTGCATTTTCCGTCTTGTGTTAAATGTGAGGGATTTGGCACTCCCGAGGCTGGCTTTTATACAGAAAACATAATTCAGAAACTGGCTTTCGTTGAAAAAAAAAAAATCTTCATCTTATCAAAGTGGAGAATTTGAATAACTAGCTTCTATCTTTCGGAATTTAAATTACTAGCTTATACCCTTATATCTAAGTTAGCTGATAAGTTTGGAAGTAATTCCTTTAACTAGGCCCTTGTTTAATATGAACTGACATCAAACACCTCGGAATGCACGTGTCAGTTTAGCAAAGTGGCTTTTCTTGCTTCAGCTATTTGATTAACAAACAAACCAAACTTACCTGCTGATCTAATTAGGTAAGAAATTAACCTTGTAGACGCGGAGATTCTCAAGTTCTCTTGATTGTTCCCATGCTGGAATAAATTTAGTAAAATTTCTGCCTAACATCCCCAGTCTTGAAATCAGTCACTTCTATTTTAACTGAACAAAATAAGCCAGGCAGCCCTTGTATTGCAATTACGAACTCGGCAAACCCCAAATATCCGTAAATTCTTTCACGTGAACATATGGACTATGAGTTTGAGTTTCTTAAAATTCCTGTACATAATTCCAAACATTTCAGCTGTGAAAAGTCCTAAGAGGTGAACCCCTAGAAGGCCACCAAGGAAGCAGTGGCATATTCCCAAACCACTTTGGGGACAGAAGGTCATGTCTCCATGATGATAAGGATGCTCACTGCATTTGGACATACTGAGCTTGTAGTCTATAAGAGGGGTGGTGTCGTAAAAAAGATCCCTTATTTTATTTATTTTTTTATTTTTATTAAAAAAATTTTTTTTTAAGTTTATTTATTATTGAGGGACAGAGAGACAGAGCATGAGCAGGGGAGGGGCAGAGAGAGGAGGAGACACAGAATCCAAAGCAGTCTCTAGGCTCCCAGCTGTCAGCACAGAGCCCGACGTGGGGCTCGAACTCACAAACCGCGAGATCATGACCTGAGCCGAAGTCGGCCGCTCAACCGACTGAGCCACCCAGGCGCCCCAATTTTATTTATTTTTTAATGTTTACTTATTTTTGAAGGAGAGAGAGACAGAGTGTGAGTGGGGGAGGGGCAGAGAGAGAGGGAGACACAGAATCCGAAACAGGCTCCAGGCTCTGAGCTGTCAGCACAGAACCCGGCGTGGGGCTCGAACTCATGATTTGTGAGACCACGACCCAAGCCGAAGTCGGACGCTGAAGCGACTGAGCCACCCAGGCACCCCAATTTTATTTTATTTTTAAAATGTTTATTTTTGAGAGACAGAGAGCAAGCTGGGGTGGGGCAGAGACAGAGGGGGGGGACACAGAATCCCAAGCAGGCTCCAGGCTCAGAGACATCAGCACAGAGCCCAACACGGGGCTCGAACTCATGGTCTGTGAGACCATGACCCGAGCCGAAGTCAGACACTCAAGCGACTGAGCCACCCAGGCGCCCCCAAGCCTCTCCCTTTCTGAACGATGCTTGGGCTTCATAGATTCCCAGTAGCAGCTGCCTCTATACTGTGACCGTAAAGGTCTCACTGCTTGCAAGGACCTTTTAAACGCAGGGAGAGGGTCGACTGTCAGCCTTTCAGAAACCACCTGTGAGAGGACACAGGCTGGCCCGATGGTACAGGGCCGCCGTCTGTATAAAGGTAAAGTCAACACCCCAGGCTTGCTTTTGATAAACAAAGGGAGAGCGAAAGACCTCTTGCTGAAGCTTGTCCTTCACGGCTCGCCCTCCTCCTGCATTTCTTCCGTAACATCCACCGTCGGATTCTAGGTTCTGGGGGGGACAGGGGCTCGGTCAGCCTCCAGGCAAGGCCTTCACTGCCGGCCCAGGGCCTGACTTCACCACTTGGGAGAAACCATCGGCAGGAAGAGGCTAATGTGGTCAGGGTGTCTCAGTCTGCTCGGGGAGGCACAACAAAATCCCACAGATGGGGCGACGTAAGCAGTTTATCTCCTCGCTGTTCCGGAGGCTGGACGTCCAAGGTTAACGTGCCGGCAAGTTGGTTCTTGGCGAGAGCTCACTCTCCGCTTGCAGACGGCCACTGTCTTGCTGTGTCCGCACGTGGCCTTTCTTCAGCACGTGCACTGCGGTAGGGGTGGGGGAGGGACCGAGCTCGCTCTGCTGGACTCTCACAAGGACGCTAGTCCTGCGGGATCAGGGCCCCACGCTTAGGACCCCATTTAACCTTATTGCTTCCTTTCTCCAAATGCGCCCACCATGCGGTTAAGACTTTAACCTATGAGTTTGGTGGGGGGACTGGGGGGACAGAATTCAGTTCACAGCCGGCTGGTGGTTTAGGAAGATTCATGGGCACAGCAGAGAGGGGAGGTAGTGGAGAAGAAAAACATTTATCGAGTACCTATTGTATACCTGGAAGTGTTAAGGGTTTCGTGTACCTTTTATTTTTTTTTATTGTTTAATTTTTTTCAATATATGAAGTTTATTGTCAAATTGGTTTCCATACAACACCCAGTGCTCATCCCAACAGGTGCCCTCCTCGATACCCATCCCCCACCCTCCCCTCCCTCCCGCCCCCCATCAACCCTCGGTTTGTTCTCAGTCGTGTACCTTTTAAAACATCATCCTTATTGGGGCGCCTGGGTGGCGCAGTCGGTTAAGCGTCCGACTTCAGCCGGGTCACGATCTCGCGGTCCGTGAGTTCGAGCCCCGCGTCGGGCTCTGGGCTGATGGCTCAGAGCCTGGAGCCTGTTTCCGATGCTGTGTCTCCCTCTCTCTCTGCCCCTTCCCCGTTCATGCTCTGTCTCTCCCTGTCCCAAAAATAAATAAACGTTGAAAAAAAAATTAAAAAAAAAAACATCATCCTTATTTACTCTTCTTTTCACAAGAAGGGAAACTGAGGCCAAGGTGGTTAAAGAACTGCCCAAAGGTATACAGCTCCCACGTGGGAAGTGAGATTTGGCCCCTGGGTGATCCTACCGGAGCCTGGCTCTGTAAGACGGCCAAGGCAACGAGCACTGGAAGGGGACATGGCTGGGGGCAGAGGTATGAGTTTGCGGGTGCTCTGGGCATGCCAGGGCACAAGGGCAGGCGGGTTCAGGGTGGGCTGTTTTAAGGGTACACCCGCAGGATCTGTGAGAGGGCCAGGTCTCACCCAGAGAGACCCGGAGAGAAGCCTGAGACCGGATCAGGCAGCGATCGTTGCGTAGAAACATCCGGCTGCCGGGGGATCTCCCGGTCTGAGCAGGGGCAAAGGTCTTCGTGAGGGGCTAGGAGGGTGTCAGCTGCTGTTGTCGACCCTTCTTTAGTTATGTGGCCGTGTTGGGGTGCCGTCAGAGTGCCAGAGGGAAGGGGACGTTTGTCGGGGGCCCAACAGAAGCGTCTACAAGGTTCCCTGTCTCAGAGAAAGGAGAGCGCAAGTGCTTGGAATCCACAGAAACTGGGCCCTCGCCCCCTTTGTTAAGGGAGAACAGCACAGCCGTTCAAGTCCTTGGAAAACAAGGTGATCCGAGCGCAGGCTGGAGCTTACGCAGCAGGGGGAGGGTGGGTTTAAGACAAAGCATTCCCCAAGGAGGCCGAGCTGCTTGGCACAGATCTCCCTCCTCAGCACAGGGCCGTATCTTCAAACCCAACCAACCAACTCCAACTCAGCATTTAAAAAACCTGTTGTGGGGCGCCTGGGTGGCTCAGTCGCTTGAGCGTCCGACTTCGGCTCAGGTCATGATCTCACGGTTTGTGGGTTCGAGCCCCTGGTCAGGCTCTGTGCTGACAGCTCGGAGCCCGGAGCCCGCTTCGGATTCTGTGTCTCCCTCTCTCTCTGCCCTCCCCTGCTCCTGCTCTGCCTCTCTCTCTCCCACAAAAATACACAGACATTAAAAAACCTGTTTCTCAGTCTTTCGTGCAGAGGTCAAAACCCAGCATAAAATAATTCACTGCCCAAAGACCCACATACCAAAAGGGGGAAAAATTAAAAGGGGACCCGTTCCTTCTGGACAGGGCAGTGAGGGCCTCACTGCCCAGGGCTGTCTCCCGTCCAACCTTGGATGTCTCCTGTCCAACCACACTCTGGCTGCCACGACCTCCATCAGCCGTGATAACCCCCGTGGTTCAGAGAGGTAAGTGCGTCAACCGTGACAGAGATGCAAATTCGGGGCACTCGGGCGCCCCGGGGTTCCTGTCCTGTTGGCCCCAGAGATGGGCAGTTCTCCTGCCGGGCATTTCCATCCGCGGTTGGCTTGTTCTGTGAACGTGACACGAGCACCAGATGGGAGAAGGGAGCCGCTCCCGCCGCTCCCGGGCCTGGCAATCCTCTTACATTCATGAGCAGAAGCCGGTTTGACACTTGCTTCCCGGGGAGCTCTCTTCTGGTCTTCCTCGTGGAGTAAGAGAGGCAGACAGGCTTCTCCAACACCGCCCTGCGTGGGGCCCACCCCACAGGGTGCAGGGCAGGTCTGGGTCAAAGGCACATAGAGCGGAGTCCGGGCAGGCGGGCGGATTCGTCAGGGCTCTCCAGAGGGACAGATGATATGTGTTTAAGATAAGGAATCCGTGCACGTGATCACGAGGAGGAGAAGTCCCTGAACCTGTGTCTGTAGCCTGGAGGCACAGGAGGCCGGTGGTGAGACCCAGTTTGAGTCCAAAGGCCTGAGGTCCAGGTGGTGTGAGACCCAGTACAAAGCCAGGAAGTCCGATGTCTCTGCTTCAACAGCCAAACAGACGGCAAGTCTGCCCTCTCCGCCCTTTGCTCTCCATTCAGGCTCCAACAGGCTGGACGGGCCCCCCAACGCTGGGGAGGGGTCCCCCTGCTTTACTCAGTTCACCAGTTGGAATGCATATCTCATCCAGAAACACCTTTGCAGACACACCCAGAACCATGTTGAACCAAATACCTCCGAGTCCCCCCTGGCCCGCAGCAGTGGACGCACAGCATTAGCCCTGACAGTGGCCTTGAAGCCGGCGGGAGAGGCCCTTCCTGCTCACTGGGCCTGAGCCCAGGATCCATCCACTCCGTACTGTTAAGAAGCTGGCACCAGCGTCCTGCACTCGGGCAGTGGGGCTGTAAGGGAAGGGGCGTGGTCCTCCCAGCTGACCCACGGGATTGGGAGAAGATGGTGTGGTGGACCCCTTGTCTCTTGAAACGTGTGCGTGTCAATTCACGACTGTGTTCACATGCTTGCCCGGATGTTGCTGCGACATGAACCAGCACACAGATATGCACCAGGGAGTCATTTAACATCACTTAGGCTCAGGTTCCTAGTCTCAGCAATGGAGACCAAAAGGTGCCCCTTCCCTATGGAGATCAATGGGTGCCCCTTCCCAATGGAGACCAAAAGGTGCCCCTTCCCTATGGGGACCAGTGGGTACCTTTTCCCTATGGAGACCAATGGGTGCCCCTTCCCAATGGAGACTGAAGGGTGCCCCTTCCCTATGGGGACCAATGGGTACCTTTTCCCTATGGAGACCAATGGGTGCCCCTTCCCAATGGAGACCAAAAGGTGCCCCTTCCCAATGGAGACTAAAGTGTGCCCCTTCCCTATGGGGACCAATGGGGACCTTTTCCCTATGGAGACCAATGGGTGCCCCTTCCCAATGGAGGCCAAAAAGTGCCTCTTCCTTATGGAGACCAATGGGTGCCCCTTCCCTATGGGGACCAATAGGTACCCTTTCCCTATGGAGACCAAAAAGTGCCCCTTCCCTATGGAGACCAAAAGGTGCCCCTTCCCAATGGAGACTAAAGGGTACCCCTTCCCTACGGGGACCAAAGGGTACCCTTTCCCTATGGAGATCAAAAGGTGTCCCTTCCCTATGGGGACCAACGGGTGCCCATTCACAGATTTGGTGACAGTGCTATGAGATGAGCTGCTTGTCTGTAGGACCCTCCTTGCCCATTTGGTCAGCACCCTTGTGTGAGGCACAACCTAGCCGGGTCTATGCAGTAGGCCTGGCTGTATTGCCATGGCAGAGTGGGAGCAGGGGAGGAAGGTGGCATTTCGTAGTGCATACTTGTAGGAAATCGGAGCTTAATAGGTGCTTCCTGAAGAAGGAGGAGTTAGGGGCTGGCCTCCCGCACCAGGTGACAGTTGAGGTACAGACAAAGCCCTAACAGTGACGAGAAGAGACCAGGATGCCAGCGCCCTGCAGGGCACGTGTCAGAGGCACCCTATCCAGACTTCAAATCTGGGAGCACGTGGGGCTATCAGCGGGCAACAACTCTCTGAGGGCCCCAGGGGACAGGAGCCAGTGGGGGCTGGTGCCCGACGCCAG
The DNA here is from genome assembly GCF_018350155.1 of Leopardus geoffroyi. Taxonomy (NCBI): domain Eukaryota; kingdom Metazoa; phylum Chordata; class Mammalia; order Carnivora; family Felidae; genus Leopardus; species Leopardus geoffroyi. The sequence goes on from NC_059333.1 coordinate 3,499,275, forward strand.
GATGACAGTCAACCTGGGGGAGGGATATTTGTTTCAGGATCAAAAGGCCCCATCAATTCTCTTCCTTTGAGGTCGTGTTCTGTACGGGGAGGCTAATGACAAGGGAGGTGGGGGTGACCTTGGGAAATGGGGTAACACCAGGGTGTCTGTGCTGGGGACCCCGCTAGACACCACGCGGCTCAGCTTTCCTCTCCCTCAGGGTCAGACTGTGCCCAGGGCCACAGTCGTCACAAAGGACGGCCAGTTATTCATGAGTGTCATCAGCGAAAACAAGAAAAAAATGGAAACAATCAATTCAGGGTGTGGAGAAGCCGTGCTGGGACAGAAAGGCACACTGTAGTCTTAGCACCAAAAATGGCCAAGGTGGGGACATCAGTGACGTTCCAAATGGAATCCACAGTCTGACTCCACATCCAGACCTTCCAATTCCACTTTTCACTTCAAGGTCTCCCATCGTGTGTGTTTGGAAGGCTTTGGCCATCAAAGGCGTAGTGGTTTCTGTGCTCTGTGGCTGAGGCTGGGCTGGTCTCGGGACGAGGTTTTATAGGGTGCCACGGGGCACAACTCCTACATCTCCTTATTGTGCATCCCGCTCTGTGGGAGAGAGAGGTTTCAGGTTCCTTGTTCTGCAGATGTCGAAAACATCACTAGGTGCCAAAGGCCTTGGTTAATCTCATGTGCGGTACAGGTATCTGTTTTATACAAAATTTCACCTTATATGTTTGTCGATATGAGAAACAGCCATTTCACTATATTGTTTCTGGAAAGAAGTAATAGCTTCTCAAGGGAAATAAGCTAAATTAGTTCGAGAAGTTTGAAAGAGGGGCATCTGGGGGACTCAGTGGGTTAAGCTTCCGACTCTTGATTTCGACTCAGGGCATGATCTCACGGTTCGTGAGTTCAAGCCCTGTGTAGGACTCTGTGCTGACAGCATGGAGCCTGCTTGGGATTCTCTCTCTCTCCCTCTCTCTCTGCCCTTTCCCTGCTCTCTCTGTCTCACAAAATAAATAAACATTGAAAAAAATAAAAGAATTTCCGAAGAAGTCAATATTTTAATTCAAGCGAAGATGTTTTGAGACATGTGCTCCAGACCTGGGTGTAAGCTGAGTCCAGGAGAAGACAATTTGTTAGGGCTCAGGGTCCCCAGCGTAGGGTCTTCCAGAAGAGCGATGATTCTCAACTCTGGGTGCCCGTGGATATCTACTGGGGAGTATTTTAAAATGCTGATGCCCGGGCCGCACTCTAGACCAAAGGACCCAGAATCTCGGAGGGCGGGCCTGGGAATCTGTCTTGCAAAAGGCTCACCCTGGGTGGATGCTGAAACCCAGGGCACAGGATTATCCGGGCTGAAGACCAACCACATGGAAGGTTGGGTGATTGCCCCGCAGGGAGGTTGTAAAGTTGACAAACACTAACTGGGCCAATCCCTTCTCGGGAGCATCTCAAAGCAGACAGCTCTCATTAGCTCCTCTCCAACGTGACTCATTATCCAGCCGCCCCTAAATTAGCCTGAGCGCATCTGCATGCGTTTCAGGGAAGTGGTGAGTGGCAGCTTGTCCCAAAATGGAAATGCAGATGACAGAAGCTTAATTGAAATAGAATAATCAGTATTTTTAAGACCCCCACTCTTGGAAGCATGGCTTGGGCTGGAAGTGAAGGCGACATGGCCCCGAATCACAGCGAGCTGAGCTGAAATTATCGTAACTCAGTGGTACCGACGGAGAGGCTTTGTAGCCTCTGGACTTGTCTCTGCCGGTGCCCCCGACTCCGATCACATTTTACCCCCTTAGCGCACTGCACACGCCTCCAGTGCCAGACTACATCTTACCCATCTCAGAAATCCCCGTGGCATCCGACGTGGCATCCGACGTGGCATCCGACTCCTGACAGGAACTCAGTGTTTCTTTTTTGAAGAATGAACGAATCATGTCACCAGTGTCTGGGATGCGGAAGATGCCACCAGCCTCCGTGAGGCTGACGGGAAGCACACCTCACCAGCGGCTGAAAGGTTCCTGCCGCCCCGGGATGACCCGAGGAGAGAGACAAATGCCAGTTGGCGTTTTCAACATGGCGGCGATCCGTTCTTTACCAAGCTCAGTCACTGGAAGTAGGAACAAGGGAGCTGAGGGATGTCATATCTTCAAATTCAACAGCAGTGAGCATGTTATAGCTGCTAAGTCCTGCATCTAAGACCTACCTGTATGCAACATCCTTGGGAAGGATGGGGACTGACAGGTGAAGGCCCCATTCGTCCACTCACTCAATCGGCAATGCTCTTTGGAAGGTCAGTGTGTGCTGGGCACTGACCACAGCTTGTCCCCGTAGAGGTCGCCATCTAATGTGGACAGACTAACACAAACAATTCCCACTCCATATGAGGGCCAGCAATGGTACACGAGGGGCATGGGGACCCTGAGGATAAACACAGGGCCTGGCTCGGAAGGAGAGTGCCCACAGATGGTGGGCATTACTAATCCAGAGAAATTAGGGCAAGGATAGGAGAGGTCAAGATGGGAGAGATCTTCTCTCTGGCGTTGTGACCACTTAACATCCTGTCTAAATGATGCTGATTTTAGGAGGCCAGTGGTTTGCGCGACTGGGCCGTATGTCTTTAGGGTGTCTGTGCAGAACCGAAAACCTGCCCTGCATCGGGATGGTGGCAGTTGCCTTGTCAAATGTCTTTGGGTTTCAACGGCCAACATTTCTCTTGGCTTTTCATTGCATTTCACTGGAATGCTAACACCAAAGAAGATGGTCTGAATTTTTGGACGTGATTTAACTTGTCCATATGGAAGACGGTGTGCCTGGCAGCAGCTGTTTACGTTTACTCCTCAGATCTGTTATTCCTACCAGATTTCTGCTGCCAGACCAGCGTCTTGTAAGCTTTTAGAAGTAGGGCTGCAGAGCAGATATTCCACAACATTATACAGACCATAAAAGTACTAGGAAGAAGGCAGGAGATGTGAGTCCAAGGGCACAGCTATGTATTCTGGCACCGTTTTCAGGGAGGCTTTGGGTTAATTCCTGTCAATTCAAGTGGGCAATGATTCCGATGAGCGATGGCCAATCTGTCCTCACCCATAGCCTCCTTTGGACAAAGATGGGGGCTTTCTATTTCTAGAACATGTGCTTTAATGAAGCACATTCCTGTTGGGCATCTTTCAGCAGGCTGCTCCTGTGACAACAGGTCAGCTCTGAGCGCGGTTCCTAAAAGGACAACATTGTTCCCTGCTGGTGACGGGGCAAGGTGAGGGGTTAGACCTCACAGGGCAATGAGCGTTTTCTCCATGTCAGTAGTTGGAGTCAGTAAATGGGCCCGTTTGAGATTTGTGCTGACGCACACTCCTGAATCCCCTATGCAGTCCTGTCTTCCTCCTGCCACCTTCAAGACAACCACGTAAAAGAACTTAAAATGTGTGTTTTGCCTGAATCCCCCACGACAAGAAGTGAACTAAGCCAAGAGAGGGCTGCTGTCTGGGAGTGTGGAGGGACTCCGATCCCTGGAGCCCTTGACAAATGGTCTCCCGGTGGTGGAACCAAATTGCCACTTAAGTCCCCGTGTCTCCTTCATAAACGTCTTTCAAGAGGTAACGTCCAGTGGAAAAGATGCGAGCATCGGTACCAAGATACTCTCTGAATGAAGGTCGTGAGCCACGAGGGCCGTGAGAGCGGAATGTCGCGTCCTGAAACCCGCGTGGAGAGAGAGCTAGGGGCACAGTCTCCCCCTCGGACCACGGCAGTGTCCCTCTCCGATGAGAAAAGTAACCGCAAGAAAACTCTCGAGTGACCAAAATCTCTTTAATAAATCCACTGAAGAGTAAAAGATACGAACCATCGTCTTCGGTTGGTCTGCAACCCAGAAATAAACACTTAACTTCCGCACGTCGGCTGTGAAGCATAGTACAACCAGGATGTCTAAGTAAGGAGGCGTGGTAAAGACCACTATTTTTATACTACTATTTAAAAATCCCATGGCCGGTCTTCATTAAATGTTCACTGAAAGAATGAATTAGAACATCGGGCAGTGAACAACTATTTTAGATACAAAAACATCGCCTTTACACCTAGACCATGGATCGGCACTGTCCAAGTCCCTCCCACCACCTGGTGACGGCTTCCATCCCTTTTTTCCCCGGCTAACACACCTCAATTTTATTTGAGTGCCATTTTCCCTCGCCCTGGGATTAAGTATTTTCTGACCCAAGCCAGCCATGGCCGTCCTGTCCATTTGTCCCTGCGGGCATCTACGGGTTCCGAGTGACCGACCGGTGGCCAGTGAGATGCGCAGGGAGTCAGCTGGAGCATTTCTGGGAAATCGTTCTCTCCCTGACAGTAAAAAAAGAGAGCTTTGCAAAGATGCCTTTTGTTTCCCGTCCTTCGTGCTGGGGACGCTGGGCGTGAGAACGTGAGCCATTTTGTAACCGTGTGGGGGACACGCACTGACCCCCCGGGCACAGCAGACTGGAGATGGCGGTTGGGGAGGGGGCTCGGACTCTGGTTCCATGTGTGTGTGTGTGTGTGTGTGTGTGTTGGTTTTGACCTCGGTGTTAGCTGCTTTGCTGAGAGCTTATAGGTCATAGATTTACAAGGCTTCCCTATGTTAGGCTCACCATCTAGAATGAGCCTGGGACACATTTGACAAATATTTGCACGTTAGAGGAATGTCCGTCCCAGCTCTGGGAAGAAAATGTCCCGGGCGGGGGGCTCAAGCAACACATGTGTATCTCTCAGGGCTCTGCAGGCGGCTCGTCCCAGAGCAAGGGGCCGGGAGCTGGGGTTCTGGGTGAGGTCCTCTCTGGGGCCTGCCGATGGCCACCCTCCCGTCGCGCTCACGTCAACTCCTCTCCGTGCCAGGGAGCTGAGGGCTCCGGCGTCTCGTCCTCTTCTTATGAAAACACCAATCTCGTCGCGGGGCCCCGCTTCCAAATATCCTCACCCTGGAGGTCGCAGCTTCAGCGTGTGAGTTTTGTCGGCGCGTGGACGCGGGGCCCATAAGCGAGGGGCTCGAGTAGGAAGATGCGGCGAGATCGACAGTTGTCCCATCCCCATTTCGGGGAAAACGACGTCGTGCACACGGAGCGTGGCGTCTCCGGCTGCGTTCTCTAGAAGCGGTGCCTGAGGTGGGGACTTCCGTGCAGGTGACTGGTTGGGGGCGTGCTCCCAGGCACCCAGGACATGACAGAGGGAAGCCAGGTGGGGTCTCGGCAGCTGAGGGCTGGCTCCGGCCTGACCCTACACAGGCGCCCTGGAGGGACACTGCTCCACAGACCCCATCGCCCCTTGAGATGCGCTTCTCGGGAACCGTCGGCCGGCCCCGCACTGTGGCTGGGGGCCGGGGGAGGGCGGTACCCCGGGGTCGGGGGTGCCCCCTTCCAACGATGACGGACAGCAGTTCTTTGGAGAAGCCGGCACCCTTTGCTCTGCCCCTCGCCCCTCGCCCCTCACCCTCCCCGTGGTGGTGGGATGTGTGCGCCCACCCGGCAGGGGCTGGGGGTGCGGGGAGCGCTCTCCACCCCTCCGCGCCCCTAGCACTGCACAGACCCGATTGCGTCTGCCTGAGGCCTTTCCGTCCCACAGAGCAGCTCCAGGGCCCAGATGGTCGCGGAGTCCGGGGACAGTTAAAGGAGGCTTCGAGGGACGAACTGTACTCCCTCTGCTGCTCACCCTGGGACTGGGACTGACACTCAGGGTCCCCTCCTCTACAGCCCGGTCCAGGTTCTCCGCCGTGGCTCGCGTTTCTGCAGGGCTGGGTGGCTGGCTTGGTGGGGCCCAGAGTCACCCTTGAGGGTTTCTGTGTTTTCATCAGGCTGCATTTAAGCACTTGTCTGTCTGCAATGAAAACCGGTCATGAGAGAAGCAAGGCGCGTCCCCGGGGTTGGTATGGGCCCCAAACACATTCCTTCCCTCCCCCCGTATATCAGCAGCCCTACACATCGGTCAGGGTCAGCTGCCCCTCCCCGCACGGTGATGCCTTTCTCCTGCCTGGAGGAGTCTGAACAGTGGCCTGTTTTTCTGGGGTCCTGTCACCCTTTTTCTTATGGTTGCTAGGGAGCCGACGGCTGAAGGAGCACTACCCAATATGAGCCCCATCCTGCAGGGGACGCCACACTGAGCGGTGGGACCCCCCTCGTGGGCACATCTCTAGGGCACCTGGAATCGCCATCACCAACGATTACGACAATAACTTGTCAGTGTCTGCGACGCGTCCAACGTAAAGACGGCGAAGCCGAGGACTCAGGACTGAACTCATCAACGAGCCCGTGAAAACGTCTTCCACCTCACCAGTAACCCCGGGCACACAGATTAAAAGAACAATCTGACACCATCCCTTATGCTTCAGATTGGCTCAGCCTGTTAAGCGCCCGGCTTCGGCTCAGGTCACGATCTCATGGTTCACGGATTTGAGCCCCGCGCCGGGCTCTGTGCTGACCGCTCAGAGCCTGGAGCCCGCTTTGGATCCTGTGTCTCCCTCTCTCTCTGCCCCTCCTTCACTCACACTCTGCGTCTATCTCGAAAATAAATAAACATTAAAACATTTAAATCTGCAGGTTGCTTAAAAGGCTCCAAGAAGATTTCTGGATGTTGCCCTTCCGTGCTGTGTGGCTGTGTCCTGGAGGGCTTTCTTTTCGCCCCGTCTCCATCATTCTGTTCCTTTCACGGCTGCCGTTTCGTGAGACTTGGTTCTTATCATTCACAAACGGTTCCATTTCATCTCTGAACCATGTGTGGTGGCCAATATCACACCCTTTATTATACTACAGAACAGCCTGTGAATGGAAAGATAGAGTTTTTTTCCGGGATCAGAATGATAAATAACGACAAATTATGACCAGTGCAGAGTTGAACTTGGCCACAGACCGGGTGTGCGTGGACATGACTGTGCGTGCAATCACGTGTGTGTGCATGTGCATGTGTGTGCGAGAAGGATCATGTCCAGCCTTGGGACAGAGCAGCAGCAAGGCAGAGACCTGTCCCGGCTCTGCTCCCAGCTTCCCTGGACTTCTTGGCGGATTATTTAATCACTTTTTACATCTGACATCCCTAAAATCCCTTCCAGCTCAGGTCTTAGGTTCTGTGACACGCAGGGGTGGGTTGGCACGGGCACAAGCTTTGGCCGTGGAAGGACTGGTCTGGGGGGACGTGTGGAGCCCGCCCCCAGTGTGGCCCCAGAGGCCATGCCAGGTGGCTCAGACCCGCAGGTGTGGACCGGGCGAGACCCATCGTGACACGGTCATCGCCGCTGGGGAGCACCGGTGCCCTCACTGCCTGAATGTGGCCTCTGTCCACACACACAACACCTTCTCTCTCCTGGACTCCTGTGGAGTTTGCCAAGCTGTGTTCAGAAACCAAACTGTCAGGGCGTAAACTCTGTGGGGACCTGTGGAGGGTTATAAGTGTCCCGTAGCCCCTCGTCCCTGTAAGGCCCAGAGAAGTCCCTTTTGCAAAAACTATGACAAAGTTTGGTTGCCCCAAAATAGCCCCTTGGCGACTGTGGTTTTCTACTGCAGACACTTTGATCAAACTCTGGAAACCACGAGAGCAGAGTTTTACGGACAGAGGGAGACAAGGCCGTGCAGGTGCCGAACTTGGATCGGTACCCGTGGACTGGCCAGCTGTGACCCGGAGGGACTCTGACTTCTGTGAGCCTCATTTTCTTTGTAAAGTGGGAAAAGCCGCACGACAGGCCAGGGGCTGGTGAGGGTCACGCTTGGCTGTGCAGCTCTAAGGCTCTATAATGATCCTGTGCTCTCTCGTAACGTGTGTTCCTCTTGGGGCCACAACAAAACTCAGAAGGCGCTCTGTTTTATGGACGAATTGAGCGCAATGGAATGGTCCACTAATGTAAAGCACAGGGAGGGCAATCCTGCCGGGAAAGAGAACTTGGCTTTGTTTGTAAACTGGTAACACAGAAGGAAAAAGGAAAATGGCAGCATGGTGGGCGCCTAAACGTTGATTCATCCGAGGCGCGAAACTGAAGGGTGTGACTCCAGAGAATCCCAGTCTGTAGATGTGCGACTCTGGGAACCCTGCCCTCAGCTGTCTCCAGTCTCCTGTCACCTGTCCCCTTTGATACGCTGATGGCACTCCACCCCGGAGCCAATGGAAAGACAGCCAGACTCGGAACCTGGAGAGAGTCCTAGGATTCGGAATTGAAAGGAGGGAAGGAGTTGGAAAGGCAGCACCGAGGTGAGGGAACCGAATAGTTACAGTAGACTCCTCAATGGCCTTCTCCCATTTTTCTCTCTCCCTCAAATAACTCCACCACACCCCCTGCAAGTTTTCTCTCTGTTACCTGGCCTGGGATGATGGGGTCACTTGTCACAACAGGTGCATCTTTAAGAACTTCAAATACAACAGGCAGGACATTAGTGTGCAGAGTCACTGGGGCTTCCTCCTTCCCTCCCTCAGCCCTGAACCACTGACAAGGCCTGCAAAGGCTTTGGGAGTTTTGTTATTGGGGGAACCATGAGATTAATTGGGAGTGTGGAGCACTTGGTGGGGGGGGGGGGACAGGCTGGATGAGACTCTCCAGTGGGTACTAGGGACCCCAGGAAGGCACAGGGTGCCTGGGACCCAAGTGCTCAGGACAGAGGAGATGGACAGATGCCTAAGGCAGGTCCCGTTTACTGCCCTTCCCTCGGCCCTCCTCCTGCAGGGTAAACAGGGGACATGCCACACGTCTCTTCCTTGTGCTTCTCCGCCTGTCGGTGCCCCAGATTCCACAGCAGAGAATTCAGGCCACTGCAGGTGCCTCAGGGGCTCAGCCCCGCGGTGGCGCTCTTGAGGGCTAGCCTGTCCTATACAGGAACACACATTCAACCTTAGATAACCTATTTACAAATGAACTTTGGAACACAACCTATTCAGAGTTTTAGGTCAGCCTGTACTCGGGCTTCTCGAAATGTTTACAGAGCCTGAGTTTTCCCCCGTTTGTATTCAGAGTGTAGAACAACACAGCCAGGCTGCCAAAGTGAGCATATTTGAAGCTCTGATCTCTTGGTGTCAGAAGAACGAGTTATTATTGAATTTATGCCGAGAATAGAGGCGTACAGACTTCTGCTTCCAGTGATAGTGAGCTAAGCAATTTGGACCGACTCTCCCTCTGAGGACAGCAAGACACATTTGAACAAAATATCTGAAAAAGTATTCTTGAATACTGATGAACGAATCAGGCAGTGAGAACCACAGGGCCAGCACTAGGGAGAAGATAGAAATTTGGAAAGATGAGCCCAGCATCTGGGGCATTTTTTCCAACAGGAGTGTTTGCCAATCATGGAAGAGGCAGCTGAGAGGCCAAGCCAAAGACAAAATTTAGAGTCCAAGGTCCTCCAACTATGGGGGTCTTGGTAACTCTTCTTCTCTGAGGGGGGACGCTGAGGTCTTGCACCCGAAGAAAAAGGTGAACTGGAAATAAACAAGCCCTCACAAAAACTTCAGTCCTGTTTTAAGACATCTGGATATTCCAGGAAAATCTCAGTCCATAAAATTAGATTAAGATTATTCCAAATTGTCAACACAACCAGGTGCCTGGCAGCCACAAAAATCCCCAGAGAAAGTTTTTATCAGCACATTATTTCTACAATTTTTCCCCAGTGCAATGTCTAGCACACAATTTAGAATACGTAAACACACAAAGAGAAAAGACGGTGTTGACAAGAACCAGCAGAAAAAAAGGACAATAAAATTAGACCCTCAGGGGCTCTTCCTAGATATTGGAATTATCCAAGCAAAACATTAAAATAAGTGAGAGTTGAAAGTTATAAAAAATGATGTAACATATATGAAAATATCTGAGCACAAGTTTGAGAGCTACAATTATACAATCATTGAAATTAAAACCTCAGGGCGCCTGGGTGGCTCAGTAGGTTAAGCATCTGACTTCGGCTCAGGTCACGATCTCACAGTTTGTGAGTTCGAGCCCCATGTTGGGCTCTGTGCTGACAGCTCAGAGCCTGGAGGCTGCTTTGGATTCTGTGTCTCCCTCTCTCTCTGCCCCTCCCTCGCTCATGCTCTGTCTCCGTGTCTGTCTCTCTCTCAAAAATAAGTAAACAATAAAGAAAAACCCTCAATGGATGGGTTTAGGAGAACATTAGTATATCAGCTAACGAGAAAATTAATGAATTTAAAAGTGGGTTAGAAGAAAATATCCAGAATAAAGCCTGGAGAGAGACACAAGGACTGAACATACAAAATAGGGGGAAAAAGACATAGAAGATATGCTATTTATCCGATATGCTACTTATCTTCTCAGACTCCAGCAAATATTTATGAAGAAGATTTCGTAAATATTTGCCAGAGTCTGAAAAGGAGAGGGAAAAAAGAATTGGAAGAAACAACATTTCAAAAGATACTGGGTAAGAACTTGTGTAATTGAAGAAAGTCACCTAAGACTAACATGTTTTTTCTAAATGTTATTTTCCTACATCTCCCAATATTTGAAATATAAGGATAAGAATGGCTTAAAACAAAATAGTGGGGGTGGGGGGGGGACACAAAATAATGGGGGAAATGCCATCTAAACACTCACAAAAAGAAAACTAGTGTATATATACAAGTATCAGACAAAATTGACTTCGTGCATGACGCCATTAGAGACACAAACTTGCTAGAGACCAAGATGGACAGTTTGATTTACCAGAAAGGTGTAGCAATTCCAAATGCACGTGCCCTTGATCACATGATACCGAGGTGTATTTTAAAAACATTTGATAGAATGAAAATAAATAGAAAAATTCACAATTGCAATGACAGTGGGAGATGTTGACATACCTTCGTTACTTGTAGGTAACGTGAAAATCAGGAATGATATGAAATATTTCATAATATGAATAAACGACATAATAGACATATATATGGCACACTGCACCAAGAGACTGCTAGATACCCAGTCTTTTCAAGCACATGTGAAGTATTTCCCAAAATAGACCATAAAGTAAATCTCAACAAGTTGCAAAAGCTAAATCATGCAGAGTAAGATTTTGGCCCGAATGCAACTAAGGCAATAACAAAAGAACAATAGAAAATCCCCACCCCTCCCCCCATGCTTGTAATTTAATTCTTTAAAAACATTTTTTTTATTCAGTTTATTTGTTTTGAGAGAGAGAGAGAGAGAGAGTGCAAGCGGTGTGAGGGGCAGAGAGGGAGACCCAGAATCCAAAGCAGGCTCCAGGCTCTGAGCTGTCAGTGAGGAGTCTGACGCGGGGCTTGAACCCACAGCCATGAGATCATGACCTGAGCCAAAGTTGGAGGCTTAACCGACTGAGCCACCCAGGAGCCCCTGGAATTTAATTCTTCTAAAAGCTTAAAGTCCAGAGGAGACATACGAATGAAAAATTTTTAAATATTTTGAGTTGAAAGATAATGGCACAAGAAACCAACGTCATAAATAAAGAGGACATTCCTAAGGGCACCGATAGATGTAAAAAAAAAGAAAGAAAAGAAAAGAAAAAGAAAAAAGAGAAAAGAGAAAAGAGAAAAGAAATAACGAGAGGATTTTGTGAAAAACTTCATACCAGTAACTGAAAATTTTAGATGAAATAGAAACATTTCCAGAAAAATAACTTACAAAAAACGAACACAATAAGGGTGCCTGGGTGGCTCAGTTGGTTAAGGTTCTGACTCTTGATCTCGGCTCAGGTTACTCTGCATTGGGCTCTGTGCTGATAGCATGAAGCCTTCTTGGGATTCTCTCTCTCTCTCTCTCTCTCTCTCTCTGTCCTTCCTCCACTCATGCTCTCTCTCTCAAATACACATGCTTAAAAAAAACTAACACAATGAGAAATGGAAAATGTGAACAGTCTTACAACCATTAAAAAGATGGATAAATCATCTCAGTACATGGGGGGAGAACTATGAAAAATTCCAACAATCACTTGTGATTAGAAATAAAAAAAAGTGAGGGGAGTCTGGGCGTCTCAGTCGGTTAAGCGTCCGACTTTGGCTCAGGTCATGATCTCACAGTTCGTGGATTCGAGCCCCACGTCGGGCTCTGTGCTGACAACTCGGAGCCTGGAGCCTGCTTCGGATTCTGTGTCTCCCTTTCTCTCTGTCCCTCCCCTGCTCACACTTTGTCTCTCTCTCTCTCTCTCTCTCTCTCTCAAAAATAAACATTTAAAAAATTAAAAAAAAAAAAGAAATTAAAAAACAAGCAAACTAGGCTATGAAGGAACTTCCTAAATCTGATAAAGGGCATGCCAAGAAACTAGACAGATCATCATAATTACAAGTGGAATGTTAAAATCTAACATTGGACACTGGAAGCAAGACAACGATGGCGGCCCTCGTCACTTCTGTGCGGTCTCGTACTGGAGGTCCTACCCAGTGCTGGCTCTTTCTGAGAAGTTGGGCTCCCTGGGTAATTCTCAGGAACCCCGCTGAGTGACTGACTGTGGAAGCTGGTCTTGCCCCTCAGACAGGTGCAGCTTGCGGGCCTCGTTGCTGTTGGTGGGGTCACGTGACTGGCCGTGCCCCACGAGTCATGGATGGAAAAGTGTCAGAGCCCTTATTCCCTCTGGTATGTTCTCCCGACCTTTCAGGTGGTGGTGGCTATTCCGCCAGCTTGGGTCCCGGAGTGGGGGGTTTGGAGAAAAGCCCCCAAACTACTGCAAAGTGCCTGCAGTAAGAACGAGAAAGAAATCTGTTACTATGAGTCAGAGACGACGCCACTGGGACAGAGGGCTGTGCAGCATCTTGCCCTCGCAATGAAATGCTCTAGCCAGATGATGCCCAGATGATCCACTCAAACACGAGGAGTTCCAGAAATGTTCTCTACAGAAATGAACACAGAGGTCCCATCTAACATGTTGGCTCCAATGGCAGCAGGTGGGCCGCTGCCTGCAACCCTTTCAGTGACCGTCTCGGCTGTGGGGAGACACCCGGCCCGAGGTCAAGCCTCCCAGGCAGCCCACGTTCCAGGGCCGATCGTGGCAGGGGCTGAAAGCCTTGGCCATTTTGGCCCCAGATGGGACATCGAGCTTCCCTGGGAGCTGGCCGAGGCTGTCTTCAGGCTCACAGCTTCCCGGTAGGACAGAGAAAGCTGAGCCACACCCAGGACTCAATCATCACAACAGCTGAGCTCCAAAGAAGGTTAGATCCCCGACCCAACCGAGGCAGGTTGGCTATGCCAAGGCCAGGACCCTGGCTGGGAATAAGTGGGACCCTGGCACTTGGAAACAGGGACTTCTGGGTTGGAACGTCCAAAAATCCTAAACTCCCAATTTCCCCGGAATCCCCTGAGTCTGCGGAAATGGGCCATCCCGTCCTGGTACAGATGCTAAGACCCCTGCTTGCTTGAAGACAACGTAAGATGTCTCCCCTGCGTCAGAACTTCATACCCTGGCAAGGACCCAGGAAAGAGATGTCACCCACTTTGGGCTAGGACGGTCCCTAGAAGCATGGAAAAACACAGGCTCGCACCGAGCGTGACAGGACCCCACGGTTGCCATGGCAGATGGCGGACAAAGCAGTCCCTCCTCCGAGGCACGGGAGGTGTCCTAGGGACACCTGGAATGAGGATACCACCTAAGGCCAAACGCCTACCCGACGGTTCTACTCCACGGGAAGTCCTGGAGGTGACGCCATTGACCGTGGCCGCATGAAATGCATTCCTGGGAAGAGTACCAGGCTCACTGAGAAGCCAGTGGTGGCCTCCTCTGTAGACCGGGCTCACTGTGGGACAGGCCATTGCAACCAGGCTCACTGAGAGCAAAGGGAACAAAGACATCAGACCCACAGGGACAGGTGTCGGTGCTGGACTGTCAGAAGACAGCCGGGTGCAAACACTGCAGCGAGCAGAAAGGTCACCGAGGCAGCCAAGGGGGGCGTGGCCTGCAGCGCAGGGGACACAGTTAATAGAACACAGCATCCTTAGGGGCAGAACATATGTGCAGCCAGCAAGGGTACCCCTCAGGCCAGACCAGAGAAGAAAGTGCAGATGGATGACCGGAGGGGGAGACAGGTGCCCCATTAAGGGGTCACGGTCCTTTGCCCTGTTTCTAGATCGGAGCCGTTTCAGACCCGGAACCTGTTGGCTGAAGAGCGGGTCGGATCCCCAGGGGAAAAGAACGACAGCACAGCCGAGCCGGTGAGTTCGGTAACAACGGTCCTGTTGCTTCCCCGAGGAGACTGATGGTCATTTACTCGAGTAGCCATGCACTGCGGAGGGAGGGATATCCTAGCGTCTTAAAGCCCGTTGGATAAAGGGCTAGAGTTTGCACGAAGGACCCAAAGCTTCATCCCGACTCCCCACCAAAGAGGGGGTACACGGAGGCCAGGTGACAGTTGTGGTCTTGACCAAGCACTGATTTACGATAGGTCCACTGGGTCCCTACCTCTGTCCCAGCCTCTAGGACTTCCAATCCCAAATCATAGGATGTTCAAACTTGGCAGTGGGTAAAACTCACTGTAGGTCCTTGGCCTGTGGGATAAAATCGGCTGTCACAGGACAACGGAGGCCTCTGCAAACACCCCTGACCCTGGTCAAGACAGTAAATGAAGGCCCGTACTGCGTACCCCCGGGTGAGAAGTGGTGTGGAAATCAGTTCCAAGCTTACGGACGTGGAGTTCGCACGGCTGGTGGGCGTGTCTTGTGGGCACAGTCTGTGCCCAGAGGTACCCACCCTGCAGCTGCCCTGACAGGTGTGGTTTCTTCTCCAGAGCAGGTTAACATGGCCTCGGGTACGTGGCTTGTCCCCAGCGGGTTGGCCAGTGCCCTCGGTCCCCACGAGGAAACCGTCTGCGTTCACGTGGGCTGCGTAACGGGGCGCATTCCTGCTCGGCCACAGGGCTATGTCCGCTCGCGTGCTCTATGCCCTCAAGCAGCCCTGAGGGATCTGGGGGACCTGGGCGTCTCAAAGAACACGACATCGGTCTAGTACCTTGATGACACCATGCCGGTCGGTGACGGGGAAGAAGTGGCAAACACGTCGGAAGTCTTGGGAAGATGTGTGAGCTCAGCAGGTGGAAGTTCAATCCCAAGAAGGCTCAGAGAGGGAGGGGCCTCATCAATGACATCCGTAGGGGGTCCACAAGCAGGGGTGCGCTGGGACCACATCCAGAGGGAAGGACCGCCGATCGCACTCTGCCTCTCCCGCCGTGAGGAGCCGCAGACGACGCCTGGCATTTCTCTAGGGCTCCTGGGGGCCGCGTGTTCCACACGTGGGCAGACTGCCCCAGCCCGAGGCTGACGGAGAGGCTACCAGCTTTGGGGGAGCCTAGAGCAGGAAGGGGCTCTGCGGCAGGTCCGGGCCGACCGCACGCAGCCCCGAGAGCCTGGCCGTGCGACCCGATAGACCCCGTGTTATCTCGGGCACACGCGGTGGCATCTACGGCAAGCCTGTGTTAGAGTCCCCATGCAGGCCCCCCCCCTCCCCAGGCTTTTGGAACAAAGCCACACCGTCCGCTGGAGAGAAGTCCGTGCCTTTTGAGAAAACAGCTGCTGATGGGCTGCTGGGCCCCGACAGAGACGGGCGTCCCATCATGCATCTGGGCCGGCTCGGGGGGAGCTGGGTTCCGTCACATCCTCAGGTTGGAAGGAGCCCGTCATCGGTGGGGATATGCGCCTGCAGCAGGCGCACGGGGCCAGCAGGCTGCGCGTCACCCAGTGACCCCCCCCCCAGCTCGCTCGGTGGCCCGATGGGGGAGTCCTCCGGTGAAGCAGAGGCGGAGGGGCCCCGCGTGGGCGGACGGTGGCCCATTCACCCCGCGGGGCCGGCCCAAACTGCATGGCTACTGTCCTACAGCCTCCCTCACGGGAGCCTCGCTCCAGGAACGTAGAGATGGTTCTGGGGCGTGAACGGGGCCGGCAAGAAACACGTGAGCGGCTGGATGCGCACGTTCCCAGCGGAGGTGGGACGAGGCGACGCCCTGCTTCTTGCTTCCGTCCTCACTGTTAACAAGTGTCCCTTCCAAGGCCTCTTCGGTGTCATACAGTGTTTTCCACATTTTTGTGTGCTTTGTTTCTGCCGGTGATTCCGCGGTTTAAAATGGACCCTGCAGGGGCGCCTGGGGGGCTCGGTTGGGCATCCGACTTCGGCTCAGGTCACGATCTTGCTGTTCGTGGGTTCGAGCCCCGCGTCGGGCTCTGTGCCGACAGCTCAGGGCCTGGAGCCTGCTTCCGATTCTGTGTCTCCCTCCCTCTCTGCCCCTCCCCCACTCATGCTCTGTCTCTCTCTCTCTCTCAAAAATAAACAAAAACATTAAAAAATAATAATAATAAATAAAACGGACCCCGCAGAGCGGGAAGCGGTGTTTGCAGTGCGCCACCCGAGACAAGTGGATAAGCTCCTTCCGGGGTGAGCGCCGATGCCGTTGACCGCGAGTCCCATGTGAACGCACCAACAATGTATGTGACGTGACATGGGTGTTTTTAAACAGAAGCACACATTAGGGGCGCCTGGGTGGCTCAGTCGGTTAAGCGTCCGACTTCAGCTCAGGTCACGATCTCGCGGTCCGTGAGTTCGAGCCCCGCGTCGGGCTCGGGGCTGATGGCTCAGAGCCTGGATGGAGCCTGCTTCTGATTCTGTCTCCCTCTCTCTCTGCCCCTCCCCCATTCATGCTCTGTCTCTCTCTGTCCCAAAAATAAATAAAATGTTAAAAAAAAAAATTTAAACAGAAGCACACATCCAGCCAGGCTGTGTGTTGATGGATGATGATGCTGTGACCAGAGCCTTGAAGGGACAACCTTGCGTTTCCCTCCCCACCCCCACCCCCACCCCCCCCCCCCCCCCCCACCGAGCGATGGCTCAATGTTTGCTAATTCGGTGTCCACGCAGACTTTCTAGAAGCCAGCTACTGCAGATAATGAGAATTGACTATGTTCTCCCAGGTTTGCGGTTTCTTTGGGGGCGCCTTCCTCTTAATGCAGGTGGCTCCTCACTGCGACTATGGACAGAGATCCCTGCCCGTCTCTGGAGACAAAAAAGCTCGGGGTGGGGGGGGAGAGCCACAGCGTCGCTCTCTGTCCCTGGGTCCTCCTGCAATGGTGCCTGCGGTCCGGGCGGGGGTGGGGGGCTGGGCATTGCTCTCAGAGCCGCTGACCTGGGCTGGCAGCTGTCCCCGGCGCTTCTCAATGTTTTCTTGCTGTCGGTGCGTGGGGAGAAAGCTTCCTTCTCATCCTGCACGTTTCTGGATTTGTTAACTCCCTACTCCCTTTCGTCCCCGCTCACAAACCAGATCGTGTTCTGAGCCCCTCTTCTCCTTACGGTATCTTTCCAACGGAATCCAACAGCAAGCAGCACAAAGTGCTAAAATCCGGTTTCCGGCACCTCCCTGGAGCGGCCCCTGCAACGCCGCGTCCTGAGGCGCAAGACCCGCCCCCCTGGGACTCCCGGGCGCCGGCGGTTACCCAACGAGCCACCGCTGCCCACCGAGGGGGACCGTCTTCCCGCCTCTGGTCGCAGTCTCCCCGCGGCCCTCCCGTGATGCAGGTTACACGCCACCGGGACCGTCGGGCTCTGCGTCACGTCCGGGCCAGACTCACGGAGCAGCCAGCCCCTCGGACGCCACCAGCCGCCACGGCAGAAGGGAAAGAGGTGTGGAGGGCCGCACTTGGGCGGTGAGATGCCCCAGCCCCAGAGGGACGCGTGTCCCCTCCGCCCACGGAGCGCTGTCGGAACGAGTCGGGGGCCGGCGACGCAGGGGGCACGGGTTGGAAACCCTTGGCGGAAAGCACCGATGGCTGCTGTCGAGGACCAAAGAGACGAAGGGCTGGCCGGGAACCCGAAGAGCAGGTGCTTGATATGGTGCCCAGGGTGGGGTACGAGCCCCACCGAGGGGCTGCATGGCGGTCGGGGGAGGGAACGCAGCGTGTTGTGCGGTCTGTCCCCTGCGCTGGCTCGTGCCGGCTGCGCGCAGTGGGGTCTGCTTCGCCCCTTAGCTCTCCAGGCCTGCTTCACCCTGGCTCACCCTGGTCATGGCCTGAACGCCCCGAGGGGTCCCTCTGCCGCCTGTCCTCATTCCGGGAACAGGTCCTGGGCTTTTGTCCCGGCTGGATCTGGGAGCCCTAGAAGTGCCGCATCTTCCCTGCGGCTGCATTTGCGAGTGACCTGTGGAGGAGATTGGGATCTGTCCTGGAGGGTGTCATTAACACCGTCGACTTGTCACCGAATTGAAAGCCCCTCCCGAAGTTCCTGGACCTGATCAAAGCCCACCCCCCGGCTCCTCTGAGTCATTGGCACTTGGATGGTTTTCTTGCATTTCATATAATTTGGAGGCATTGATTTATCATTTCCCCCTACTTGGTATTCCAGAGACTTTGTTTTTCATTTCATGCTGCCACTTCTAAAAATAAAGTTAGTGGTAATTTGAGCTTCTTACTCCTTTCTCTTCCCTTTCGACAGCAGGCGATTGGATTATAAAATCCTGCAGTTGAGGAGACGGGCGGGGGACCAGGCACCCTGGGCTCGGTCTTCGTGCTCGTGCCCCTGCCCCCCCATTTGGGTGCAGCTGGCACGGGTGTGGTCACGGCCCCTTCCCCTTATGGGCTGGGTCACCCGGCGGGACTGGTGTCCCCAAGCGGTCCCCAGATCCGGTCCTGGGGGACCTGCCTCGTGAAGTCGCTCGCCCTCTGGGGCTCCGATCCTGCACGCTGGGGAACAGTGTCTGATATTCGCTCCCACACAACAGAGGGCTGAGGAAAACGGCTGGCTGAGGCAGGGAAGGGCACAGTGACATGAATTTAGAATTTGCTTAAAGACAGGTCACATTATATATATATTGGTTTATCCTTTATTTATTTTTGAGACAGAGAGAGACAGAGCATGAACGGGGGAGGGTCAGAAAGAGAGGGAGACACAGAATCTGAAACAGGCTCCAGGCTCTGAGCTGTCAGCCCAGAGCCCGACGCGGGGCTCGAACTCACGGATCGCGAGATCGTGACCTGAGCCGTAGTCGGATGCTCAACCGACTGACCCACCCAGGCACTCCAGCAAGTTGACTATTTTAAACAGAAGTTACTTAAGAGACGGCCAGTGCAGGAAGGACACACAGACCCTCCTCTGTCCCCTTAGAGCAGGAAATAAATCTCCCTTGTGGAAGGTGCCCTCCCTCTCCCAGGAGGAAGGGACGCATCCTTGTCACCGGAAGTGGGACATTTGGAGCCCGGAGGGCTGTGTAAACAACCCTGGTCACCACCCCAGCCCAAATTCTGTTAGACTTCCTTACTGCCTGAAGCCCCCAAAGTTAAGTTTTCTTTGTCCGCCAGTCCCTCCCACGCGGATTGTCTCTTGGTCTAAGAGGTGTGGAAACTGTCCCCCTGGCTCATTCCGTCTCGAGACTTGTTCTCCTCCTGTAATCTGTCTCACATCAGTTTCGCTCTGAGTGCCGCTGGAAGCCCTGAGACCGAGGGGTCCCCTGTCCTTCCCGGGAAGGGCACCCCGTGCTCACCGTGGAGGCCAGGGGACAGACAAGTGCAGCTTCTTATAAGCTGTTGTCTCACGCATTTCTGGGCCCCCCCACGAGAAGCCCCCTACTGAGAAGCGTAAACAAGAGAATCGCAGGGAGGCTGGGGTCAGAGGCAGCTGGCTGGCTGCAGGCTGGGCCCCCCCACCCCCCCCCGCCACCCAACGCTGCCCGGCTTCTGCGGGGTAACCTCTTCGACCCAGTCCCCCCCCCCCCGTTTTTCAGCAGGAGGGTGACGAGGCCTCCCGAGTGCCTGGCTGAGCCTGGTCAGCTCCCGCCTGCCCATCTGCGTGCGGGCCTTCTCAGGATATTGCTCGTGCTGGAAGTGCGACAGGCGAGCAAGCAGCCCAGCCCCCCCCGGCCCCCCCGCCAGGGAGGCGCCGGGAGGGGGTCTGCAGGTTCACCCCCCCCCCAAGAGGACCCGGACGCCCCCTGCAGAGGAGCTGTCCTTCCCCAAGTCCATCCCTGCATCAGCTCCGGGGGCCCTCTCGTGGCGGCAGAGAATCTGGGCTGAATTACAAGAAAGGAAACAAACCTGGGTCGCAGCCTTTGGGGCAGGAGATTCTGGGTCCTGCGTGTCCACCAGCCCCAGGCCTAGGGCGGCCCCTGAGTCCTACCGTCGCCGGACCCGCCCTGGTCACGGCCACATCTGCACCCCTTCCAGGGAGCCTGTGCCAGGGGCCCGTGGCCACCGCCTCCTGTGCGCCCGGCCGGCCCCAGCCCTGCTCCCCCAGTCAGGGCTTCACCCACTGTCCGCTGCACCCTCTCTGAAGCCACTTGGCTGTCTCGGAGCTCAGGCCGCCCCCTCCTCGCCCCTCCCCATGCACCCCCTGCCCCTCCCCTGGCCCTGCTTGTCAAGAGAACCCCAATCCTGGGTACCTGCCGGCTGCCCTGTGTCTGTGAACCCTCTCCCGGGTGGTTTGCTCATCACATCGCTGAGGTCTCTGCTCGGCTTTCCCTCCTCGAGGAAGGCCATCTGACAGCAGATAATGCTGTGCCCTCTGCCGTCCCCTCACCCCCGGTGACTTTCTGCCAGAGCCGGGCCTCCCCGAACTGTCGCGGCCCACCCGTTTGCCCCTTGGGGTCTGTCGCCCCTGCCAGAGTGCAGCCTCGTGGGTGCGTGGCTTGGGCTCACCCCGGTTGTCACTGTCCGCGGGCTCACTCAGCGCTTGGCGACAAAGCGTTTTGAATGAATGAATGAATGAATGGCAGGTTTACAATCTTCCTCCAGGCTCCTGGGAGGAGCTCCTAGGACAAGGGACCCTGAAAACGCAGCTCATAGAGCTGGCGATGTCCCAGGTCACTGAGGGTGTGGCAGGTGCCAGGCTCAGCCGGGTGGCTACAGCGTCGCCTCTCCAAATGCAGCCCTCCCGGGAAACAGTGGCCTGTGTAACAGATTCCTTGACTTTCTAGTGTCATCCTCTACTTTTAAAATTAGCTTTAGAGGCGCCTGGGTGGCTCGGTCGGTTGGGCGTCCGACTTCGGCTCAGGTCACGATCTCACTGTTCGTGAGTTCGATCCCCGCGTCGGGCTCTGTGCTGACGGCTCGGAGCCTGGTGCCTGCTTGGGATTCTGGGTCTCCCTCTCTCTCTGCCCCTCCCCCGCTCGTGCTCTGTCTCTCTCCAGAATAAATAAACATTAGAAAATTAAAAAACCATTGGGGCGCCTGGGTGGCGCAGTCGGTTAAGCGTCCGACTTCAGCCAGGTCACGATCTCGCGGTCCGTGAGTTCGAGCCCTGCGTCGGGCTCTGTGCTGACAGCTCAGAGCCTGGAGCCTGTTTCCGATTCTGTGTCTCCCTCTCTCTCTGCCCCTCCCCCGTTCATGCTCTGTCTCTCTCTGTCCCAAAAATAAATAAACGTTGAAAAAAAAAAAAATTAAAAAAAAAAAAAAAGAAAATTAAAAAACCATTAAAATTAGCTTTTTTACTACTTCTCCCGATTATAAGAATAAGACACGTCCACCGCAAGACATGTAGACAACACAGGAGGGCCCACCTCCGGACTTAGAGTCAGCTCCTTGGAGATGTTCACACGCCTGCCAGGTGCCTCCCAGCAACGCCTGGATTAGCGTCTGGCCAAGTGGGCGTCGCGGCCCAGCCACGCTGATACCGAGAAGCAGCCGTCACGAGTCTAGAAGGCGGTCTGCACGTCAGAAGGCAGACAACAAGCTGTGGGTCCGGAGCACGGGCCCAGCTGTAGAGGGGATGGTAGGCCACAGACACAGAAAGACACTCAACCCCACTCGCTGACTTAAATGGAAACCACGATGGTCAGGATAACGCGGACGTTGAAGGGCAGGGAGGGCCCCCGGCCTATCTCTGGCGTGCTGGTGATCCTCTATTTCTTGCCCTGGATACTGGTTACGTGACCGCGCAATTGATAATTTCTGACCTGTACGTAGAGGCTGCCGGGGCTCCCAGGGCCGGGCTCCGGTCCTCAGGGCGGAAAAGATGCACTTGTCTGTGGGGTCAGACAAGTCTGTGGAGTAAACACCGGCTCCCTGGCCCTTTAAACGGGCCGCCTGCCTCTCATCCGTCCACCGGAGCACAGGCTTGTCTGGTGCAGACGGCACGAACCCATGCGGAGGCCCAGTCACAACTGTTTCGAGGCCCAAAGACAGGTTTGGGCCAGAGTCATCTATTCGTTTTAGGCCACTTGCTTTGTTTGACTCCCAGTAATAAGCCAACCTGTGTTTAATTCTGGTGGATGTGGCCACGGGGACAGACACGCACGGGGCGTCCCCAGCCCTGACGGCGAGCCCGTCGGGCGTTATCAGGACATCACCGGTGAATAAAATCCCGCGAGAAGCGGGGGGAAAGGGCCGCTGTGTGGAGGCCTCGGCCTGGGAGGGGAGGGGAGCGTGTGGTATGTGTGTCCACGCACGGAGAGGCTGTGTGTGGGCGGTGTGGGTGCTTTGCAGCCTGGTTCCTGCACACGTCCCTGCACTGCCCTGCAGTTCTAGCCCCATCGGCGCGCCAAGCTCAGCACTGGCTCGCGTGTTTTCTCCTCCGCTGCCCTCTGCAAGGTGTGGGATCACTAAGGGCCTTCCCAGCCCCGCATCTCCTGGCCCGTCGACCCCCAGAGAGAAGCGAGGTTTGCGGGTGTTTGTACGGGTGCAGAGAGGCTCTAAGGACCTCAGACTTCGCTTCTCCCTTCTAGACAAAGCGGCCTCCACCGGCGACATCCGGGGCTCCTACAGTGGCCCAGCAGCTCTCCCTGCAGGCAAGGTGCACACCGAGGGGACTGTGTGCCATGACTCAGACAGCGTCCCCCTCCCCGGCCTCTGCGCCCCTGTGGGAGGCACACCGTCCTTCCCACCTGTGTGCCCCACAGCCCCGATGGCAGCTTTGCCACCGGGGACGTGGGGACGTGGGAGAACAAAGCCACAACGAAGGCCGGCGGGTGTGGGAAGGGGAAACCAAAGCTGACCCCACTCGCGGCCTACGCAGAACTCAGGTGTGGTTCCTGGGACAGTGACGGCTCGGGGAGGGCTTTGGGGTCAGCAGACCGGGGACCACTGTCCACGGGGAGGCCTCTCAGAGGAGGCCGGAGGTCATAGAAACGTAGCACTGTGCGTCCACGTAAGACACGATAAATAGAGGAAGTGCTGTTTTCCAGACACTTGGCTCCAGAACTTTGGTGCTAAAAGGTGCCCTGGCTTAAATACAAAGGGCTTGGGGGCAGAGGGGACGGGGTGGGATTACTTGACGGGCACAGGGGTGATGAAAAACTTTGAAACTAGACTGGTGTGGCTGCACGGCATTGTGTGTGCACCGCATGGCACGGGTGTGCACTCTTGAAGATGCTTAAGTGCGTGTTGTGTGAATTTCACCTCAGTCTGAAACGTACAAATAAAACGCGTGGGGCCGGAGCACACGTGCCCCTTCTGGTGGACTCCGAGACGTCCTGGGGTGGGGGCGCCACAGCCCGAGACCCCGAAACTCTCCAGGCCGTGGGCACGTTCAATGTCTCTGTGCCTCTACTCAATGCACATCTACCCACGGTGCCTTTAGAAGCAGATCGGGCACGAAACCCAACAGGTAACAGACTGTCGGACTCAGGCCTCAGGTTAGGACTTCCCAAGGGGGCCCGGGCCATCTGGGGCATCTTCAAGTCAAGGTGCTGCCCGGCCCCGCCCCACCGCCTGGGACTGTGCCCGCTGGCCCTCGCCCCTGCCCACCTGCTCAGCTTCCGGGTGAGACCCCCTCTGCCCCTGCTTGGGCTCCAAGGACAACTCATGCAGCTCCCAGCCGTGAGTTCTGCAGGTGACGCTGCTGTCACGGGATTGTGCCAGCTGGGACCGTGACTCACCAGTTTCATTCAGTCGGGCTTCACATCTGTCTCGTCTGCCAGCTCTGCTGGTTGGTTCGGGGCCCGAGGGAGCCCGGCTCCCCCGTCTGGAGTGCGTCCATGGATGAAGGCTTCCGCTGCACTCTGACCTCTGCCCTCGCAAGGACACGGTGGAGCGTGTCTGCGTTAGTTAGCGTCTCCCTGCAGTGGCTGGAAAGGCCGGGCCCGGGGACGGCAGAATGGGGCCAGCAGCCCTGAACCCGCACATCCTAGGTGCACGTCAGAAAGTATGAGCCCTTGGTGGCAATGACGTCACACTGGCGAAAGGGTAGCGGAGGAGGATTGAGTGGCCCGGCTCGTGGAAGGCTCGCAAGGACGAACTCAGAGCCTCGAAATTAACCTTCGGTGGCAAGAGCACTCGGAACCCAGCGCACATAACCTCAACAGGCTGCATGGTTTCAGGGAGGCACCACCAGGGGAAGGGACACCCAGTGGACACACCCCCGCCTTCCCAACACTGCCACCGATCGTCAGAGACAAGGCCAGGACCAGCCCATTCCCCCGCCCGCCGCCAGTCCCCGTGCTGAGTCTGGGTGGAGCGTCCGCAGGGCGACGTCACGGGCCCGTGGCCCTGAAGCCGCACGGGCCCTGTGCTCAGAAGGGCCCACGCTTGGGGGTTCATGCCTCATGGTCTCCGTGTTCACGTGCTGAATAATGTTATCTCTGCACTGAGGTTTCTAACTGAGGTCGCAGGTGCTGGGAGGCCCCACGATCTCACCTCCTACCGGCCTCCTCCCGCCTCCCAGGCAGAGGAAAGGAAGACATTTTCTTAAAAAAAAAAATTTTTTTTAACCTTTATTTATTTTTGAGAGACACACAAGAGAGGGAGGAGCAGAGAGAGAGGGAGATGTAGAATCTGAAGCAGGCTCCAGGCTCAGAGTTATCAGCACAGAGCGTGTTCGAGCGGGGCTCGAACTCGTGAACTGCAAGATCATGACCTGGGCTCAAAGTGGGACGCTTAGCCGACAGAGCCACCCAGGCGCCCCAGGAAGACACTTTCTTTTTTTTTTTTTTTTTTTTTTTTTTTTTTTCAACGTTTATTTATTTTTGGGACAGAGAGAGAGCATGAACGGGGGAGGGGCAGAGAGAGAGGGAGACACAGAATCGGAAACAGGCTCCAGGCTCTGAGCCATCCGCCCAGAGCCCGACGCGGGGCTCGAACTCACGGACCGCGAGATCGTGACCTGGCTGAAGTCGGACGCTTAACCGACTGCGCCACCCAGGCGCCCCGGCACTTTCTATTTCAGTACCTTGAACGGCACTTTTTTCCTGTGTTTTGAACAAAGGGCCCGCGTTGGCCGAGAGATCGGCAGCCTGCACATCGCAGCCCCCCAACCAGGCCCTGCAGGGTTGGGGGGGGGGCACCGGGCGTCAGGCTGCTGCGGCTCCTTGGGGACACCCCACGGGACACATTGTGAGCAATTCACAGCAGTCCCTGCGTACTGTGCCCCCAGCCTCCGCACCACCGGCCCCCAGCGCGTGGCTGCCCCAGTGCCTCCCTGCACGTCTCTCCTGAGGAAGTTCGCGGTATGCAGACCGGAGCGAGCATTACCAACTCCGACGACAATTTGGCACAGTGTCTGTTGAATCTAACAGGCGTCAGGACTTGGGTTTTCCCAGTCCATTTTTTTTCTAGTGATTTTTAAAAAATTTTTGATGTTTTATTTATTCTTGAGAGAGAGAGACAGAGCATGAGCAGGGGAGGGGCAGAGAGAGAGCGAGACACAGAATCCGAAGCGGGCTCCAGGCTCCGACCTGTCAGCACAGAGCCCGACGCGGGGCTCGAACTCACAAACCGTGAGATCACGACCTGAGCCGAAGTCGGACGCTCAACCGACTGAGCCACCCAGGGGCCCCATCTAGTGATTTGTTTTTATCGGGTGTCACAGCTGGGGAGGTGGTTAAGGGTGCATTTCCAGGCACGCTACTCCGGACGGGCTCTGCTCCTGCCCTCACGTCTCTCTCGCTGCCCGTCCCAGCTTGCTTGGCAGTTATCCTGCTGGGCATCCCCCCCCCCCCCCCGCCCCGCACCCCGCCCTGGATTTGAACAGGAACATTTTAGCGACGCACAGGTTCTTGGAAGGCAGAGTCACATCTCCGTACAAAGGCAAGCATGTGCGCGTCGTGACCAGCTATTGGCGGAAGGACATCTTCTCAGCCGATCGCTCAGGTGGAAATGAAGATTTAGTTATATTGAAATCGTATGCCTTTTTCTTTAATAGGGGCGGTGAGACCTTCCACTCCTGGGCCCAGAATGTTTCTGCTATGTGCGCTCCTTGCTTTCCAATGTCGATTTTGCATTTCAGCAGGCCTTCTAGGGGGGCCCCTGCAGGCTCGGAGCACGGAGCGGCCGTCCTCTGTAGCTTGTGGGAGACTGTCTCGACTTCAGTCCCAGACTGGGGAAAAATAACGGCCCAAAAGCTTCCTGCCGCTGAACCACAGGCGATGGCGGCTGCTCTTTGGGGTGGGGGCAGAAGCAAAGAGGGTCAGAGGGTCTGCTGAAGGCCTCACCCGGGCATTTGACGGGTTCAAGCCTCGGGGAGCAGGGGGCCCCAGAACGTCACGGTGAAGGATTCTCTGTGCGTTAGTCACTATTGGCCCTGCCCGCCTCGGACACAGGCCGTGGGGCGAGCAAGAGGCTGTCCGGGCATAGCGAGCACAGGCCTCGGGGCCCCTGCCGCCCGGAACAGGGAAGGAAGGCAGAAAGGAGTGACCCCAGCCGCAAAGAGGAAACACAAGACGGAAGGAACCGGAGGGAAAGAGAACCCCGTGGGCGGAGCGAACCGTGTGTAAGGCACCGTGCAATCCACTCGGTGCTTGGGCAAGTTTTATTCTAGCAGGAGGGAACTTCTACACGTGTAATAAGCAGCTTTCGTTATTGAGCAAAGCAAGCCTGTCTGGTGAGGACAACCGCCCGCAGGAGACCCCTCGTCTCTCTGGCCCTTCTCGGCAGAGCCCGCAGCAGGAGCCTCCGCCGGGGCCACGGCCGTGGCCCTTGGCACTGTGGCGCGGGGGAGGCCACCACACGGCCCCCGTCACGCAGACGGAGAAGGTGCCTGTCGCCTGTTGTTGGGGAGAAACTCAGAGCCGGCACCGAGCACCGAGCACTGGCTGTTTCAGGAGAGGCCCTGCTCCTCCCCGGGTGGCATTCGCATAATTCGCAAACTGCCCAGACTCAACCCCTCCCCCAGCAGGGCGGCCCTGGCTTTGCCACCAACAGCCTCTCCTTCCAGCTGCAGAGCTACGGACTGTGTCCAGGCCCTAGAAAACCAAGAACGCACAGTGTTTGGAAGTTTTTTGTTTTTTGTTTTTTTTAACATGAGGGAAACGTGAGCAGACGTCATCAACATTCTGCTTGAGCTATTTTTTAAACATTTTCTCTCGGGGCGCCCCTTGATTTCGGCTCAGGTCGGGATCTCCCGCTTTCTGAGAACGAGCCCGTGCTGGGTTCTGCGTTGACAGCGAGGAGCCTGCTTTGGGCTCTTTCTCTCAAAACAAGTAAATAAATCAAAATAAGCTTTAAAAAACCATTTTATTTCAAAGAGCAGACAAGTATTCTGCTAGGAAACAACTGGGAAGACAAATGGCCAAAAACAGTCAGAGTTCGTCTTAATAAATAACAAAAGGCCATTTATTTTCTTGGATTTCTAGAACACACAGCACATCTTAACCCCACGCTGGTGCCGCGGGGCTGGAGACAGTTCCAGGCGCCTGGCGTGTCGCAGGTGACTCACTGCACAGCCTGGCCACGTCCTCCCCGAGCCCCGCAGGGACCAGCAGCGGCGGCCACCGTGGCGCTCAGGTGGCAGACGCTTCCAGGTGTTCGGGCCTGGTGTTCCCAGGGCCCTCGACGGGCAGGCCGATGGCCTCACAGCTGCCCACTCGTCGACGATTCTCCAGGCCGGTGAGGAGCCGGGGGCGGTGGCGGGAAGTCTTGTGGGAGACCTGAGGGCCCTGACGTCCGTCCTGGTTTCTGACCCGGCATCGGGGTTCTTCTGTCCTCCCAGAGTCTGGGCTCCGTGCTGGCTGCGTTCTCGCGCCCGCTGCGACATCGGGTCCCCGACACGGCCCGTTCAGGTGACATCAAGGTCCCTGCCAGCGTGACACGTGCCCGTTCTAACGTCCTAGGCTGGAGCGCCCGAGACTCAGGCTGACGTGAGTGCCACCCGCCGGGGACCCGCCCGCCCAGCCACGTGTCCCCCGGCTCCGCCGTGGTGAGAGCACTTCCCACGCGCCTCCTGTCCGCGGTGCTGAGCCCCACGGCTCGCCTAAAACGGCAGCTGGACTTCTCAAGGCGGCTTTTGTGTCTTTTCCAGGTGTGTGTGCAAAAGGCAAGGGTCAATCATTCTTTCCAACACAGGATCCTTTATTTGAACTTTCCCTTGACAGACCGTTGGTGAAGGACGGGCCCGCCTCCCTCCAGGGGACTCGGCGGTCAGTGTTCCTTGAACCTGGAAGAGGACGACAAAGGAGCAGCTGGTGACACAGCCAGAAATGGCACAGGAAGGACGCACAGCAACCCCCCCCCCCCCCGGGCCTCTGGAGCCACCTGGGGGGTGCAGCCCCGCCCCACCCCACCCGCAGCTCTGGGGACGAGGAGGGACAGAGATGGGGCGGGCGGGGGGTGGGGTAGGCTGGCTGTGGGGACTCCTATGTCTCTAAGCTGCAGTTCAAAGACAACACAGAAGGCAATTTCTCTGATGTTCTCCCTCAGCTTCTGAGGAGAGATTAATTGCCACCATCAGCCGCCCCGAGGCATTTATTAGGAAAGGACAAATCAGCATGAACGAGACGAGACGTGGGATGATAAGACAGTGGGTGGGTTTTCTTTTCCTTCCATTTTAGGAGAGGCCAGGTGTGGAAGGCAGGCAGGCAGGCCCGTACTAGAGCTGCTCTCTGACCTCTGACCGGTGGCAGGGGGCAAGGGGAGGGGGCACTTACAGAACCTGGTCCCCGGCCGCTGACCCCGGGCAGCTCAGCTCCTTGTGAATGAGACGAATCAGGAACTGCAACCAGAACAAAGACCAAAGACAGAAGCCGTTACTGCGGGCAGGGACCCTGCATCAGTGCTCTCGGAAGCTCACTTGGGGGCGGCTGTGTGGGCCCCACATCACACGCTGGGGTGCCCCGGGCTCCAGGGCAGGGCTGTGGGCCTGTGAGCCGCACGGAGGCCGTGCTCCTGGAGGTAAGGACAGGTTTCAGCCTAAAACGTCCGGGATCAAGTAACGTTGCAAATGAAACGAGTCCAATCATAAAATACCCAAATTAGGGAAAGAGAATGCAGACCAGGTGACCCACGATCGCGGTGACTCTGGGTGGGGGCCCTGGAGAGCCGCACGGGGGACTCTGAAGGCCAGGTGAGCATCTCATGGGCCCCGGCACCCAGAGGCGGACCAGGCTCACTTTTGGAGCAGCCGTGTTTTCTTAGGAAACTCCTGGGAGAGCGCTGGGCCCCGCCGGGCCCCTCGCCCGCAGCCTCCGCAGCCGCCGTGGGAGTAAACCAGGGACAGAGTTCTGCCCCGTACGCGCCCACAGGGCTGGGTCCGCTTACGGAGACAGACCGGTGACCTGGTGCCACACCAGCTAACTGGTTCTGCCCGTGTCTGCGGCTGCGGACCCGGTCTTTCCGCAAGCTGACCCCAGCCCCACAGGAGGGCCCCTTCCAAGGCCCAGGAGGGACCAGTGGGCCGAGAGAGGGCGGGTGTGGCCTCAGGTCAGAGCTCCAGGAAGCAGGGGAGCCTTCAGCGCTCGTGGTTCAAGCAGGAGCTCCGAAGAGAAGTGGCCGGAGAAAGTGCGGTCCGGCTGCCGTGCCTGACCCTCGACCGGTGCACATACAGTCACAGGGGTAAAGCAGGGGAAGTGTCAGGGGCCAAGCGTGGGGCTGGCGGTGAGGGGGACGTTCCTGTGGAGCAAGCGGACCCTGGCAACGTGAGCCTCCAGCAGCCCAGCATGGGCCTGCTCGCCTGGAGCTGGACACCTGGTCGACACACGTCCCGCCGAAATGTGCCCTGTCGAGCGTTCGCAGGAAGACCCGCCATCATCCAAAGCAGATCCCGGACACGAAGGGAAAAGGGAAGGAAATGACGAGTGTTTAAGGTGGCATGAAACACTGCAGACAGTAGTAACGAACCTGAAGGACAAAGGTCACACTCTTGTGGGGAGGGGGGAGCGGTGGGGGGAGGACCTGGGCGGCTCAGCCGGTGAAGCATCCGACTTCGGCTCAGGTCATGATCTCATGGTTCGTGAGTTCGAGCCCTGCATCGGGCTCTGTGCTGATAGCTCGGATCCTGGAAACTGCTTCCGCTTCTGTGTCTCCCTCTCTCCCTGCCCCTCCCCTGCTCGTGCTCTGTTTCTCTCTCTCTCAAAAGTAAAGATTAAAAAAAAATTTTTTTTAAAAAGGTCACACTGTCGCATGTGACGGAGAGCCGTGTCTGCGGGCAAGCCCAGGGAGGCCCGCCTGCTCTAAGTGCCTGCCCAGACGGCTGGAGCCCCCTGGCCCGGGTCGGCGGGGGTCAGCCCATGGGTGTGACAGCATGGCCACCGGGCTCTGCACACGTGCCCCTGAGAGTCCGGCAGGCCCCAGGTCTGACCCCACAGGGTGACCTGACCTGCTGGGGGCTGGGGTTCCAGCCTCAGACTTGGGGGGTGGGACAGGCCTCTTGACCCGCGGAGACAAGACGTCTGTCTGGTGTTTAGGCCGCCTGCGGACTCCTCCCGCTCTCCCGTTTGGGTCTCACCTGGCCTGGCCGGTCCAGCTTGCTTCCGGTCACCACTTGCCTGTCTACTACTTTCACATCCTGTCCTCTGTCCTTTCTGAATTCCGACGCACCACACGTGCCGTCTGGCCCGCAACCCCAGCGCTGCCCGGTGATGGTCACGTTTGCACGCGTGCGCTCGCCCCTCTTGTCGGCCGCGCAGCCCCGCCTTCTGTGCCCTGAAGCTGTCGGCTGTTCCGTCTTCGACTGTGCTCGGCCCCCGTCTCTAGATTCCTCCCCGGGGCTCCGTTCTGTGCTTCATCTCTGGCGGCGGCCACGGCTTCCGCGTGCTGGGCTGTACCCGGGGACGTCCTTGTCTCTGTGCTCCATGGGCTCCCCTTCTTTGCTCGTGAACCCACGTCCTTCTCGGACGTCTTCAGTACTGCTACGTCTATCTGATAACCACGTTATCGGCAATTTTGGGGGGTCTGACTCTGCCATTTGTCGCGTCTGTCACCTCAGTCACGGTGGACCGTTTCCCAATTTCAGGCTCCTCTCTGCCGGGCGTTAGCAGTGGGGATCCAGCCAGCGGGTTGAGGTTTGCCCCTTGCAAATGGTTTTAGGGTTGCCTCTGCCCAAGAACCAGGCGTATCACGGTTCCAGACCAATTTTACTCAATTTTTGGGTACACATTATGTGCATTTACCTAAGTTCAAAAATCTAAGCTTACCACAGGCAGGTCCGTGGCTAAAAATCCTCAGGGACGACTAGCCCCCTCCAACCTGGTGAACAGGCTGAGGTGGACACAGATCTTTGTCTCTTGGACCCACGTGCTCGCTGGAGCCCAGCCCACCGAGGGTCCTGGCCTCCTGCCCCACTCGTGCGGGCCTGAAGCCCCACCTCTGCTCCCCAGGGGGGCAGAACCAGCCGCCCCCCCCGATTCCCGCTGCTCTAGCCCAGGTACTTGTCTATGCCGCTTCGACATTCTGGGTCCCATCCCGAGGATACCCTCCCTTTCCACGGGGGTGGCTGTGCATTTAAAAGGACGCATAATGTGTGTTCCCCCGCATTGCTGAGGGACAGTCTTCAGTCTCTAACCAGCCATGATGATGGAAGTCTCGAGGCCATTTAGTTGAAATGATCTGGGACTTAACTAAAGCCCTCAGGCATTTACAAAAACAAATGCTTTGAGGAAGAGCCTCTTAAAAACCTAACAGGCTCCCGAGTTGAAAGCTGGCGCTGGACCCTCTACGACATGGGGGTCTGTGTAACAGCCCTGGAATGAAAATACAGAACTCTCAGAGCCGACATTTCCAAATCCTCGACTCACCCTTACAGGGATCAACCTCGGGGGGGTTTCTGGGGAAGCGAGAGGAGGCACGTGGCTTCAGGTCGGGGACCCCCGTGCGCAGGGCGGCTGCAGGTTGAGCGCACGCTAGCCACTCGGGTGAGCACGGCCCGCTTCTGACCAGTGCCCGGGCCTCTCTGTCCTGCAGGGGCCGCAGGCGGAAGCTGGGGGCCGGCACCCACAGCCTCTGCTCCTTCTTTCCCACCCCTTTGGGCTCCGAGAGTCAGGCCGCTTTCCCCGGGGCTGCAGGGTGCAGGAGGAGCACTGGGGCAACGGAGGTCACCACGTAGGACATGGGTTTCGGCCTGCCGTCCCCTCCAAGTCCCCTCGATGATCCTGTCTTGGGGTGCCATTATTATGCCTGTTTAACCAACGCGGGAGCTGCAGAACAGAGAGGCCAAGTCACCTGCCCCAGGTGCACACACACTCGGCAGAGGACGGGGCTGGGATCCCACGCAGGGAGCCCCTGATCTCTGCCTCCCCACCATCCTGCCTAGAGCTGCAGAGTGGCAGGCCGGCTTCTGCTCTGACATTTGTTCAGACCAGAAAGAGGAAGGCCTCGGATCGCGAGCACTCGGGAAAGCTAGGGTCTGTCACGGGCCAGGTCTTCCCGAGGACCGCACTTCCGTCGGAAAGAGCGTCACCGTGTTGGGACGACAGCCGCAGAGACTTACCAGTAAGGCACAGGCGTCTGCAACCATCAACATGTAGAACACGTTGTTCCATCCAGACGGGGAGAGGAGCCCAGCCAGCAGGGGGCCCAGCGCGGCTCCTGGAGGGGGGCAAGCGCACACAGGAGCCGGGTGAGGAAAACGCTGGAAGGCGACTCTCCGACACACCCAGGCCCAGCGAGCACACAGCACGGTGCTCGACGCCTCCCTCACAGTTAAAGAAAAACACGCTGAACAGCACAATCTCATCCCCACCTCCCAGACTGGTGGGGGGAAAAGGCTTGCTCATGCTCAGTCCTGGTGAGGACGCGACGGTCACGGCCTGTTTCTGGAAGCAAATCTAAAAATATGTATTGACCTTAACACGCTCATTCTTTGGATCCAACAATCCCAATTGAAGACTTTATTAATGAAATCTGAATCTAATGCACGATCTCAGATACGCTTTGGTTAGGAGATGTGTCATTGGGGAAATATGAGTAAGGTTTGTAGATGCTAAGACTGTGTCAGTGTTAACTTCCTCAGTTGATGATGGGGCACTGTGGTTACATCAGGGGATCCTTTGCCTTCAGGGAATGCACACTGAATACACAGTTACTGGTAAAGGGGCAGCCTTCCGCAATTTGCTCCTAAGTGGTTTGGGGAAAAGTATGCATATATATATAAAGTATGGACATATACGTACATTTCACTTCCACTGAGCAGGTGCCCACCCTCCCCGACAATGATGGGAGTGCTGGCCGCAGGCCCACACCCCGGCGGGCACTGGGGAGTCTCTGCCTCCAGATTCTAGTTGGATCCCATGACCACGAAGACCAGTGGTTGATGCATCATTCCGTGTGGAAAGGGCTTCTAGCAAATGCTCGGTGGCTCATCCTTAAATACAAATATACGATGGGCCAGCCCAGCTCACCTGTGTCTGAGGACAGCTCCAAGGGGAGAGCAAACCAGACGGAAGGAGGGGAACCGGGAGGAAAGAAACAAACTGGGGAGGAGAAAATTCCCAGGAAATTGGAATACCTTCAGATAAGTGACAGAAAATCGAGTTGAGCCACACGACATTCTCACAAAACCAGCATCAACGCTTCACGATTCAGTCTAATAAACGCTGCATCCAAGAGTAAGAACTAACGAATGTTAACATGATGACAACCAAAACGAAGACTGGAAAGGAAAGTCAAGAACATCTCTGAGAAAGCAGAGAAAAGAGAAAACGACAGGAAGAAAGGAAAAAAGAAAAAAATGCAAGGATCAGCCCACAAGTGTTAAGAAATATCTGACGCATCAGTTTTCCAGGACTTAAAGACAGACGGCGGAAAGGGAAATGCGTGAGGAAGGGCACGTGTCTCCAGGCAGGTGAGTCCCCGGGTGCCCGGGGCACAGGGGACAAAGAAAGGCACCAGAGATAAAGAAGCGTGCCCAGAGGTTTTGGGGGGAAGCAGGCTGGGCCGGGGGGGACAACAGACTTCTCAACAGAGACCATGGAAGCTACAAGACACTGGAATCCTGAAGAAGGAGTTTTAGCCCGGGATTCGTATCCACAGGCTGCAGCAGAATCCAGACTGCACGGACTCCCAGCCCTCAGGCTCCGCTTCCCGTGGGCTACTGCTCAGGAAGCCACTGAGGTCTCCACTAAAGAGGAGCAGACACGGAAGCTGGAAGACGGGTCCAACGCGGGAACGTGGCGGACGCGGCTGCGGGACAAGGCGTGGGAGCGCTGTGGCCGGTGGCCCCTCTCGGCTGACGGGGGGAAGCCAGGGAGCAAGCATAACCACAAAAAGCTCACTTCTTGGCCTAGAGTGAGTGCTGCGACCCGACGAGCGGAGTCGACTGAGGGGGCTGGGGAGGGGGTGAGAGCCGAGCCCCGGCCTTCTTCGCAGGAGGACAGCAGTGTCGGGCCGAGGGACGGAGAAGCGTGTAGGCTCGTACGCAGCTCAGACCACAGGGAAGAGCCGACGAGGCTGCGTCTACGAGGAGGGAGCTGGCAGGGGCACAGGGACCCGCGTCCCACGTCATAATCGGCCCGTGAGGCTACCTGGCCTCAACAGTTGCATCAAGTGTTACTCTGATAAAATAAAACTTAGCAGGAGGAAACTCGGGGTGCTGTGCAGTCGCTGTGTGTGAAACACAGAGGAACGACAAGGGCTCGTGCCCCACAGGGAGGCAGCTCTAAGCCCTGGGAACGCACCAGGCACATAAACCGTGTCACCGGAACCACGGGGCCTCAGTGAGCTGTGAGAAGACATCGGCCTAGTTACTATTCGCTGAGCTTTGCCCCCGTCCAAACCAGTATTTACGGCTCGGCATGGACGCATCAGGGTGAGCGCTCTGTGAACGGGGTTTTTTGCTGAACTGTGTGCATTTCCACTCAAGCCTTTCTTTCCTCTGTCTAGCGGGCGGCACTTGGCGGGAGAGAGAAGGGTGGGGACGCGGCTTGCTCCGCCATGGCCACTTCCTGGGCCCGCGGGCCGGGAGCAAACAGCACTGCAGGTGCCGTGGGGGTTGAGGCACCAGGGCCCCGTGGCCGGTGCACACCGCCTATTAGTGGCAAGGTCGAGCCGGTCTGCTTGCCCTCGGCCGTCCTTTGTGGGGGAGAACACGCTTAGAGCTGTGCCCTGGTGTCTCCTGGGGGCTCCCCGATGCACACATTCCACTCTCGGCACTTCTGCTCCCTCTTGTTTTGAGAAGAAAATCAAGAAAGATGTGTTTTTCACCTAGTTCACGTTTCCGTCCTTGTAAACTGCCCTCCTCTGCTACAGAAGAGCTGTTGACCCTTCTGGCAGAGCTGCAAGTTAGCCTCAAGACATGGCTTCAGGGTGGCAGCTGCACGGACTCGTGGACCGTCCTCTGGGGACAGAAGGCACAGAAGGTGGTTCCAAGTCACACGGCTCATGTGACTGAGCTCAGCCCAGAAGCGTCCCAACTTCTGGCCGAGCATGTCCTCCAGGCCCTGGGAAGTCTCTCGTGGGCCATGGGAGTGCGGACAGCGGGGGACCTGCTCCACGTGGGCAGACTGTGCTGCCCTGCAGACGACCGCCATGGGCACAGCACCCCCCCTTTCCTGGACGCGTCCCCGCATTCCCCGAAGGGGAACTGTCTCAGTTTAAACACCACAGGGGTGACCACGGACACTGCCCAGCAAATTCAAAGTCACCCTATGATCCAAATACGGGGCAGGTATGACTTTGGGGAGCAACAGAGGCTCAAGCGTGGCCCCCTCACAACGGCCACGTTGCCCCGTGCATCTTAGAACGAGCAGAACCTGCTGCGGGAAGCGAGCTGCCGGGGGCCCTGGGAAGGCGGCCGGAGCAGGGACCGGGGCTCCTGTGACCCAGGGGCGGGCGGCCCTGTCCTGCTGAACCGTGCAGGCCTCTCCGACCCGGCCCCTCCCCTGTGAAGTCAGCACCCCCAACAGGAGGCGGCCTGGCCCCGTGTGGGATTCTGGGTGTGGGAGCCGCCAGGCAATTCATTTTCCACCCGTTCACTGAGTGACTACTGTGCTCCAGGCACCGCCTCCGTGCTGAGGGTACGGCAGAGAGTGAGGCGGACTCCTGTCCTCGGGCAGCTTCCATTGAGGCGGAGGGTGAGGGGACGGCACGAGGCAGGCAGGTGGAAGGTGCTGCGGAGAAGACGCCAGGGTTGAGGGGCCCTGACTGCGGGTGACGAGGGTCCGCCTTCCAGAGTGCGGGTGACAAGGGTCCGTGTTTCAGAGTGCGGGTGACAAGGGTCCGCGTTCCACACAGGCCGAGACGTCTCGCTGAAAGGGTGGTGTGATTCCTGAGCAAAGACTCCCAGGGCACAGGGCACAGACATGAGGTTCCCCGAGGGGAGCTCCTCCAGCACGGGGCACAGCTCGTGCAAAGGCCCCACACGGGGACACGCTGGTGTCTGAGAGCAGCCGCAGGGAGGCCGTATGGCTGCGGAGAGTGGTGGGGAGGACTTCAGATTCTGCATTAGTGAGACAGCAGTGGGTGCCCAGGACAGGACGGCGGCTGTTTCTATGCAGCTAGCACGCATGCCCGCGGGCACCACCAGGAGGGAAACCTCCCACAGCCACACAGAGGGGCGGCCCCGGGGGCAGGTGCAACTGTGCGTCTACTGAGCTGCCTTTGTCTGGCAAGAGCTCGGCTTTACTGCCACGAGACCGTCCCAGATGCCCAGATGCCCCTCCCCACCCGGCCTGGCCTCTCTCTCTCAGTCCCCCTGCTTCGGGTGCCTGGGGCAGCAGGTGACAGCAGGATGAGACCCAGGATCCTCCAGGGTGGCCGCGGGCGTCGCCAGCCAAGCTCCTGAGCGTCAGCTTCCCGCTTCCAGCGAGGGACCAGCGCAGGAGGGCAGCGCCTGGAGCAGGGCAGGCCCGTTCAGGAGGCTGCAGGGTCCCTGGCAGGGAGCCATCCATCACAGAGCGCGTGCTCCCTGCACGAAGGCGGAGAGAGGTCAAGAACGCTGCCGTCAGCCTTCTGACTTGTGGGTAAGAACAGGCTTCATGGTTCGCACCTGCCCGTCTCTGAGCGCAGGACCCACGCGTCTTGCAGCCCCTCTGTCCTCCAGAGCGTGCTACGGAATGCTCTTCCAGAACTGTAACGAGGCTGCCAACACCTCGATCTCTTATGCCTGGGCACCTACTAGTTTTCCTGCCACGTGCATTTAATTCAGATTCTGTCCGTCTCCAAATGGCAGCGGTAAAGTCAGGAGGCCAGTGGCCCAGAGGCCGCGGTGTGCCAACGGCTGGCCTGGGTGAAAAGCTGAGTACGCGTTCGTTCACACGGAGGGAAACCACTTCCGGCCAGTCACGGGCCCGTGTTTCCTCTGGAGCCGTCCGACCAGGGCGGACAGACGGCGCCCACACCCCCCTTCCCCTGGGTCCGCATGTGCTTTTGACCTGCTCGTATTTGAAAAAGGCTGGCCGATCCTTTATTATTCGTCCTAACTCATTGATAAATATATACCATTTACCTGTTTCTGAACGGGGACTGAACCTTCTGAATATTGAAATTGATCTGAACATCCTATTTTGGAATTACTTTCTTCTACTTGCAATTTTAAAAATCCGGTTGTGGAAATTTTGTAACGTAATGCACCTCAGATGTTATGGTCGTGCCACAGTGAATCGTCGCTCTGACATGCGTGCCCTTGACCCTAGACTGAGCGTGCGCATGCTCTCCTTACTCTCCCACCCATGACCTGCACCTTAGACCGTTCCTACAGCCTATGGGCTTGTGAGCTGGGCATTTTAGAAAAGACCACTTTTTCACGGTAACTAATGGTAACTGTTAGAGCCTCTTTTCTCATTAAATGATCCAAACTTGTCAACAGCAATGATCTGAACTCTGTGGTAAAAAAAATTAATCAAATTGCCCTTGGTTGGTTTTTGCAAGAAATTAACATAAATTCACACCTTTGCTGAAATACTAACTGAACTTTAAGTGATTATAAATACCATATTTTTCCATTAATAAAAATTATTAGTAATTTTTATTTATTTTTACATATTTATTTAAAAAAATTTTAACGTTTATTTATTTATTTAGTTATTTATTTAAAAAAATTTTTTTTAACGTTTATTTATTTTTGAGACAGAGAGAGACAGAGCATGAACGGGGGAGGGGCAGAGAGAGAGGGAGACACAGAATCGGAAACAGGCTCCAGGCTCTGAGCCATCAGCCCAGAGCCTGACGCGGGGCTCGAACTCACGGACTGTGAGATCGTGACCTGAGCTGAAGTCGGACGCTTAACCGACTGAGCCACCCAGGCGCCCCTTAACGTTTATTTTTGAGAGCGAGAGAGAGAGAGCAAGGGAGGGGCAGAGAGAAAGAGAGGGAAACACAGAATCTGAAGCAGGCTCCAGGCTCTAAGCTGTCAGCACAGAGCCTGATGTGGGGCTCGAACTTACGAGCTGTGAGATCATGACCTGAACCAAAGTTGTTTGCTTAACTGACTGAGCCAGCCAGGTGCCCCAATAATTTTTTATTTTAAAAAGTTAATATTTTTAAATTTTAAGTACAGAGTATACTTAATTTTAAGTAAGTACCACCTTTACGACAAGAGAGACATTCTCCATTTTGATGAAATTTTGGATTAAGTTCTCTTTGTGAAATTAACTGAGACTATTAAAAAAAAGATACTTTTATCGGCATCATTACACCACCTAACTAAAAATAATCTTTGAAAGATTCTTGAAAAATAATCTTTCTTTTAGAATAAGCATTGTATCGGGGCGCCTGGGTGGCTCAGTCGGTTAGGCGTCCGACTTCAGCTCAGGTCATGATCTCGCGGTCCGTGAGTTCGAGCCCCGCGTCGGGCTCTGGGCTGATGGCTCAGAGCCTGGAGCCTGCTTCCGATTCTGTGTCTCCCTCTCACTCTGCCCCTCCCCTGTTCATGCTCTGTCTCTCTCTGTCTCAAAAATAAATAAAACGTTAAAAAAAAAAAAATTAGAATAAGCATTATAACAATACTGTAAAGAGTGTTTCGTGCAGTAAAAAAAACCAACAACAAAAAAACCCCAAAAAAGGCCAGCCAATACTAGTATTATCCAGACCCTTGGAATTCTTGGCATCTGTTAACTAGGATGTGACAATGTGGTTTCTCCTGTGACCACAATTAACTTCTTAGCCCTAAAGATAACCACTCACCTACAGACCCGGTCCCGTCAATGATGGCGGTCACGGTGGCGAGGGCGTGGGAGTTTCCTTTGAGACTTTTGTGCGTGCCCTAGAAGAGAGGGAAAAACAGATGTGAGGCCCATCTCAGCCGCATCAGTGAGAAACCAGCCTGCCCCTCCTTACGACAATTTACCCAATTTTCGAAGCAATTCAAAACATGGGGCGTTTTCCATCAGAAAAATCTAAAATCTAGTCCGATCCAAACTTACTTTGGAAAAATACACAAAGTTTTAGGGTTTTCAACAGTAAGACACCATCAGAGATATCTGTCCAAACACATTCTGGTTGAGAGAACTCTCAGAATTCTTCAATCAGCAACTATTTTACTCAGCACACCACACCTGCCAACGTGGGAAAGAAGGACACAGACTTGTCCCTACCCCGGAGGGGGGCCAGCATCAACGCCCACGTCCATGTTCCCGCGAGGGGCCTTCTGTGACACGTGCCGGTGGCTCTGCAGTACCTAAAACCCAACCCGGGTAATGGCAAACGCCAGGGAGGATGGGGAAGAGGGCAGGACCCAAGAAACCAGTGTGACGGTCACCAAGTCCTAAATGACAAACCGAGAGGAGCTTTGGTTTTCAAAAAGCAATACATACAAGGCTGGGGGGAGGGGGGAGCACAAACCGAGGACAGTAAAAGAAAAGTAACTGATTGGGGAAAAAAGTGCCTGGAAACCTAAAATGACACAAACCAAAACCTGTAAAAACAGATGCTTGTGAGCGTGTGCACAGCAATATATAAATAAAGCACACACGCAAAGCAATAATCACCCATAACCCATGTTTTCTGGAGTCTGGAGTCCCTGCTCTGTCCTTCCTCTGATCCCACAGAGCAGATGACTGCTACTGGTCTGCTGTGGCCCCTCCCAGCATCTTCTGTGCCCCATGCAGGCAGGAGCACAAAGGGGGGCCTGATGTTGGAGGGCCTGCCGCCTGGTGGGACTCCCCAGAGCCCTTCCTCTGCCTCTCTCTGCTGACCCGATGGGGCCTCTGGTTGTCCCGGGAGCAGAAGGGCCTGAGGGGCCGAGGACAGCGCTCTGAGCCGATGGGCAGGGTGAGTGTCAGGCAGACACGGGAGAGGAGGGGAAGGGGGCGGGCATGGGGTCCACCTGGGCATGGGGTCCGTGCCCTCGGGGGGCCTGCCATGGCCTCCAAGCAGGAGAAGGAGCGAGTGGCTGGTGAGCTCCGGGTCTGACTCTGCGAGGACTGGACAGAAATGCAGAAGAGAAGCAGGGTCACCGGAGGCAGGAAAGTTCCAGGGGCCTCAGGGGCCAGCGGGGGAGGGTTCACCGGGCCAGACGCCCAGAAGGCCGGCCATCCTGCCCACGAGTCTACAGGCCACTTCTGGGTTGCTGCTTATGGTTTTGCTTGAGAAAAGTCTTGGGTGCACGTTAGCTTTGCCAAGACGGCACACGGGCCGCGTGCCCTGTGCCCGCTTTCCCTGGGTCACCGCCTTATATGGCTTGCTGTCGCTGCCACAGTCAGGAGCCCAACACTGCTGCGTTATGTTTACCTAACCCAAGGACTTTCATCTAACGTCTCCTTTGACCTCGTTCTGTGTGGGACACCACATGACTCAGCCGTCACGCCTCCTGCCTCGCAGTTCGGCCCACCTTCCTGGGTTCTGACCCGACAGCAGAGCAAAGTGCTCTCTACTGGCATGTGTGGGACGTTTCCCTCCTGAGGAGCCTGGGAGCGGGTTTGGGGAGGGTGGTCTCAGAGGTGAAGTGACATCTTCACAGCACGTGTCCAGGGTGCAGGCCGTCACGCGCTCTGTCACTGTTGGCACTGACCTTGGTCCCCTGGCGGGGCCGTCTGTCAGGCCTCCCCGTAGCTATGACGTCACCGTGCACAGCCCGCACCTAAGGACAGAGAGGGCGCTCCCTCTCGGAGGACAGGGTGTCCACAGAAACTCTTCTCTGCAGGGGATTTGTCTCTTCTCTCCCGTTTATTTAAGAAACGACTTTTTAAAGAGGATCTTGTATCTTAGTGTGGGTGTCGGTGCCCGCTACGGACAGTGTGGAATGTCCCTCGTGTCAGGCACATGAGGGTGACCCGCCCCCACTGGGTCTCTACAGGCATGATCAGGAGTCCGAGGTCACCTTGTCAGCAGCCCCCTCCCTCCAGGAAGGACAGGTGAGTTGTTCCTGTGGACCCTAAGGCCCAGGTGGCTCCCCCCTCTCCACGGCACTGGCATTTCTCGCCGCGTGCGTGAACGCGGGCTTGCTTCCTCTCTGGAACAGGTCCTCTGGGGCTCAGGTCCCCGTCCAGATTGGCTCTGCGGAGACTAGCAGAGGGCCAGGCACAGGGGGCCGGGTGAAAGGAGGGGCCGACCCCAGTGCACCTCAGATCTGGGCCCCGGGGGCGGGCTCAGGGGTGCATGGTCACCAGTCCCCGGGGTTAAGCAAGGGTAGCACAGAGGATCGAGCCAGCCGGACTGCTGCCTTCTGACCTCGGGCCTCAGATGGGCCTCTTAAACTCGCTCGACACCCTCGTTGATGGAACGGGGGCAGCACCTCCCTGTATCTGCTTCAGGAGACTCTCAGAAGCGTAGGTATCAGTCACGGGCAAAAAGCCCCGTCTCTAAAGACACCGTTTTACTAACAGAGACCGTCTCTGACCAGCACCCGCCCCCGCCCTGCGCCGAGACCGCGGCCACTCACCAGGTCGGCGGACACGGCGGTCGTGATCAGGGCGTATGGCCCGCTGACCAGGGCCCCGCTGAGCAGCAGCATGGCTGTGGGAACCAGAAACCAGAAGGAGGGATTCAGCAGCGGAACGGTGCCCTCTGGGAGAGCCCCCAGGGTCTCGGCAGCCCCTGGGTGAGCGCCCTGGTGTCATGCGTGGGTCTGGCCTGAGCGCGATGTGGGCGGGTGCTGGGAAGGAGGCCAGCACGCCTGGGGCGCGGTGACTGCCGACTGCTGGGGCCAGTGTGGTGAGCTTCTTCCTTTAAACCTGCCCCAGGTACGCCTGACCTGCTGCTCCGTTTCCTCGACCCTCAACTGGCGGCGACTGTCGAGAGCCTGGAGGGACCAGAAGCCCGGTGTCCCGAGGACGGATGTGCCGGGGGTGTGCGAATGCTCCCTGTGGTCAGTGCCGGCTGGCGCTAACCCCAGCCTTGGCCTGCTTTGCAGTGGGAGGGTGTCTGTCTGTCTGTCTCTCTCTGTGCCCGCAGCTGTGGACGGCTGCCCCCGAGGGACACCCGGGCACCCAGAGCCACCGAGCTCCCACGGGCAGGGTAACGTGCTTACTTCTAAAAGGCACGCTTTCTAAACCGTCTTCCAGGCTCACTTTTCCAAATTAGCTACTGGTTAACACTCCTCTGTGCAGAAGCTTCTGGACCAGTGGGTCACGGGAAACCCACAGCTCCTCGTGTCAGCAATCTGACTTCTGGATGACTTCTAACGGGATCACACACAGCCTGCCTCCCTCCCGATCACCACTGCTGGCTGCTTAAGACAGAAAAGACATTTACCAGGGCGCCTGGGTGGCTCAGCCGGGTAAGCATCTGACTCTTGATTTCGGCTCAGGGCGTGATCTCACGGTTTTCGAGACTGAGCCCTGAGTCAGGCTCTGTGCTGACAGTGCAGAGCCCGCAGGGGATCCTCTCCCTCTCTCTCTGCCCCTCCCCCACTTGCACACACACACGCTCTCTCTCTCAAAATAAATTTAAAAACTCAAAAAAAAAAAAAAAAAAAGAGGGGCACCTGGGTGGTTTAGTTGGTGAAACGCCTGGTTCTGCTCAGGTCATGATCTCACAGTTCATGAGTTCGAGCCCCTCATCCGGCCCTGTGCTGACAGTGCAGAGCCTGCTTGGGATTCTCTCCCCCTTCTCTCTCTCCCCCTTCTCTCTCTGTCCCTGCTCTCTCTCTCTCCTCTGAAAATAAATAAACATTTAAAAAAATCCTTCCCAAGCGTCAGAGCCATATCCGATGGTACTGCTCGCAGGAAGTAAAGAATCGTCCTCCAGCGTCCTGCACCCGCTCTCAGAAAGACAGCTGGCGAAGGGCAGCTGGGAGTCTGGCCCCTGCCGGGCTCTGGCCTGTCCTCACCTGCTGGGGTGCAGGTCTCGGGGTGGAGCCCTGCCTCTGCCTTCCGGGGGGACACGTGGCTTCTCAGAGCGCCTCCTCGTGGCCCTGGAGCGGGTGGCCCGTGCTCTCCCACACTTGTTCTCAAGCCTGCGGACGGCAGGCCTCACTCCTGGAGCAGGAGCCCCCCCCCCGAGGGACCTGGGACTAGCTGGGCCACCCACAGGCTCCGTTTACACCAGCCGAAGGCCTCCACGCTAATTTGTTGCTCTGCTTCATCAAGCCGTGTGGACAAAAACCGCACACAGAAGACAAGAAAGGCCGTGGGGACTCACCTATCGTGGCTTCGAGGCCCATTCTGCTGATGGTGGAGAACATGTAGAGCTGCGAACGGTGTAAAACCCGGGGGACAACCGGTCACCGTGCGGAGCCGGACGCTGCCCGGGCCGGGGGTTCTCAGACAGCCGACCAGAGAGGGGGCCCCTAAGAAGGAGCGGGGGCCCTGCGGCCCTCGCCAGGCGCTGTGAAGCCCGGTGCCCTGTCCCCACGCGCGGGGCTCCGATGGCGCCTCCCGCTGAGCTCCCAGGGCCGGGCGCACGGCTCGGGGCGGCTCTCCCTGGGACCCGCGCCTCAGTCCGACCGTCCCCTCCTCGCGCCGTCTGCCTAAACAGGTGCACCTGCTGAGGGGGTCCTGAGGCAGGGGCCACGGGGCCACACTGACGTTTTCTCAGTGAGGTTCTCTGCGGGTCTGCGTCAGGCGGCATCCAGGCCCTGAGACGCCGGACAGCCGGGCCTCGTTCCGGACACAGCCCAGCCGAGTGGCAGGCGGGCAGGTGTGTGCCGTGCAGGCCAATGAGTGACGGTACTATTGTTGTGACAATAGAGACAGGCACACAAAGGGAAGGTCACCTGCCCTAGGTCATTGTTACCAAATGCGTCGAAAGCAGTGGAAGCCAGCACTACCGTAGGCAGGGCTGCTGCTGCCTGGGGAGGTGGGGGACCCTAGAGGCTGAGCAGGAGCCTGTGGGGGAGGGGCCAGGGCCAGGGGAGGGGGCACCCAAAGGGGAGCCAGGGATGAATGAAGAGAGTGGCCCAGCAACGTGCAGAGGGCAGGGGAGACATCTGGGGAAGGAGGCTTGGCAGGCTCAGTGGGGGGACACGCTGAGGGGGTTCTGAGGCCACGGCCGGTATCCAGAAACCATGAGTCACAAATGGGGCTGAGCCTGGGCTGGAGGTGACGGTGTGTGTAGGTGGGGGGGAGGGGGG
This sequence comes from Leopardus geoffroyi, assembly GCF_018350155.1. Lineage (NCBI taxonomy): Eukaryota > Metazoa > Chordata > Mammalia > Carnivora > Felidae > Leopardus > Leopardus geoffroyi. Next base: position 3,543,695 of record NC_059333.1, read on the forward strand.
AGGCGGCTGCTCCTGGAGGCTTGGGGTCCAGACGGGACGGGGGGTGGGGTGGGATGGGGGCCCGGCTCACCGTGGGGGCCGCAAGCAGAAGCATCAGGCCACAGGTGGAGGCCCGCTTCTCCAGTCGATCTGAGATCACGCCCGCCAGGATCCCACCTGCAATGCAGAGGGGGCGCTTGGGTCCCCGGGGCAAGATCCCTCGGAGAGAGAGTGAAATATGCAAGACGGCAGTGAGGAGAGAATAATCTCCCTCTCCACGCCCCTGTCCACCCTCGCCGTTAGCCACGTCCCCGTCCCTCCCCGAGCGGGACTGTCCTCCCAGAGTGACGGCCATACGTCCACTTGGGTGATCTGACGGTTTGGGGAATGCGTGTTCCTCCCGACAGGAAGTCAACTCAGAGGCAACACGGACGCAGGTGTCCAAATGCCACCATCCAAGTTTCCATCCACGTGCGACAGGGAGGGAGGGACTCACCGAAGATCCCGCCCACGTCAAACAGGGTGGAGAGCTCCCCGGCTTGTCTGGCATCAAGGTGATCTAACAAAACGACAAGCGTCCCTGTGAGCGAGTCACAGCAAAGTAAGACCGTGCGTGGCGCTCCTGTCTCCTAGGCCATGACCTGAGCCAAGCGGCAGTTAGGGGTGAACTCGGGGTAAAGGAAAAACAGCAGAGGCTGCTAGGTGGGGAGACGCGCAGGAAGGATGAAAGCGAAACGCTCTTCACCGGAAAAGGAGGATCCGCGTGGCTCGGCCCAACTCCCACCCCTCTGGTCCAGTGTCCATCCCTGGGGTAGCCACGGGTTAGGCGCAGCCCCGAAGGTGCAAGAACTGCCTGGCACGGAGGCCCCGGCACCTGGGTGCACCCTGGGACACTCGGCGGACCCCGAGGAACTCCTCAGACAACAGGGAGGGAGCCACGCTGGGCTGCAAGGGGATCGAGGCTGGCCAGTGCAGGAGAAACGGGCTTGGGACGCATGTGGGACCATCAGTCGAGTCCAGCCTTTCCTGGTGTCCTCAAGGCACATACAGTATCCAAGGGACTTAGCTTCTTCCAATCGCTCAGACTGGAAAAGCCAGCAATTCGTGACTGGAGTCCTAAAAGTGTCACCCCTTCTGCAATCATGGGGGAACAAAGGAAGAAAGAAGGTATGACGTCTGTCTACACAGCGTGCGGCTTGCCTGCCCTAATGGGGGTCTCCGGTCTACACCGCGCGTGGCTTTCCCACCCTAATGGAGAGGGGGTTGCTTGACAGGGAGCAACCGCCTTCCCTCCTTCCCAGACTCTGTCCCCCATAACGTGGCGGTCCCCTTACTGCCTCACCTGCTGTCCCTCTGAAACTCAGCCCTCCTGCCCCGGGCTCACAGCCACGTCTGCTGGACCTTGTGGCCGTGGGGAGTATGTGGTGTGGGGGCCCAGGGCAGGCAGCCCCAAGAAGGGCCACTTTGACCTGAAGACTATTTTGAGTCGAAAGCAATCGAAGCCCGGCAGATTCGGGAACGTTCCTCACCTCGCCCACAACTGCCTACATTCGCGCTGGAAGGCAGAGCCCGAGCAGGAAGCGAGCTCTCCCAGACGCTCCTCTGCACCTAAGGGACTGGTCTGCACAGCGGGGCGGACGCTGTCTCCAAACACCTCCTCTCCCCTTCCTGCTAGCGTCCTCCCCCTTCGGGACCCCCAGAGCCCACCCCCTCCCGGGCTCAGGACGTCCTACTGGCCTCCTGTCGCCTGACTGTCTCTGGAGCGTCCACGTCTGTGTGGATTCCCCGTAGGCACCAAACTCCATTTGACTTCCTCCTGCTCATGTGTCTCGTGTCAATCTGACTCTCAGCCCAGCCACAAGGACCTTGAAGGGCAGAGAAAGGTCTTCCTCCCCGACAGCGGTCTGTACTCTGTGAACCCCCAGATTCCACGTCTCCCCTCGCTGCCACACTCCCCAGAGCCTGCATCTCCCGGGGACCCTTGCAATCCCTGTCCCCCGGCCCCTCTGACGGTCCCCGTGCCCTTTCGGCCGTGTCTGCAGCCCCCGCACTCAAGGCTCCTTTAAGAACCGTGGTCACACGCGGCACAGGGAGGGTGACGGTGCCACGGAGCTGTGGGTTCAGTCACATGTACAGCTTCGGCCGTGGCTGGACTTCGGGAACCCAAGACAAGCTGTCAGCTGTCCCTAGAACTAGAGCTCTTCCCCAAGCAGCCATTTCCAGGTCGGATTAGTCAGCCTTTATTATCTCAATCCCCAAGGCCTCCTCCCCGCGCTGCGGCTGGGACGTGAAGTTCCAGGCAGACTAAATTTAAATGCAGGCCGCCCCAGATAGTGAGAGCCCCGTGGAATTGGCAGCCGCAGCTGGGCTATAACGTGGGCCCTTTGAGCCCCATCAAGGTTATTACGGCCACGGACCTTTCGTACCCGAATTCTTTTTGTCTATACGTGTCTCTAATCACACGTTGTGTGGTTCAAAAGCACGTCTCAAATCCTCGGGCCCCACGTGTGCCCTTTCCTTCCGAGACTGCGGAAGCCGGCGCACGAGAGGGGCGCCGGTCAAGGCCCTGCGTGAACTTAACGTCTGTGTTTCCAGCCGCACACACTCACCCACGCTGGTGATGTAGAGTGGGAGCCAAAACAGGAAGGTGTAGCTGACCAGCTTTGCAAACAGCAAACACAGAGAGAACTCGATCACACCCTGAACGGGAGACAGAGAGCCGGTGTTTACCCCAACGTGTACTCTGCAGGTTGACTTACACGTGCGACCGAATTATGAATGACTTCGTTCCCATGCCATCGGCTGGCATCTCTGGCCTGGGCAGCTGCAGACGCTGCAGGGAGAGAGGATGCGGGACCTATAGGGCAGGGTGCCGCCTGGGGATGGGGGAGCAGGGAGGGGGGGTCAGCGCACGGGCCCGCGGCCACTCCCCCAGGGCGTGCCCAGAGTGCACAAGAGCGCACGCTGACACGACCGCCACGTCGCACAGCTCTGGGAACTTAGCGGTGAGAGGAGCTCTCCAACAGCGTGCCTGGAGGGGACATGTCGTCACCGCGCACCCAGCGCTCTCTCTCCCCGGACCGGAATCCACTGCAAACGACACGGCAGCCGCCCCACACTGAACAGCCTTCCCCCTGCCCGTGCTCAACACACCGGGGGTGCCGGGAAGTCACCCGGAAGAGAGACGTAGGCCTCCCCGAGGAAGCCAAGGTCTGCGGCCTGACAGCTAAGGGGAGACACCTGCTCGAGTTTAGGTCCACTTTTAGAAAGGGGTGGCATTTTGAGACAGTAATTCAGGGTATCACTGGGAAATCCGGGTGAGAGAAGGGGTAACCCTAAGGCAGCATGCGGGGTGCGTGCGGGAACACCCCCCAAAACTGGGCGGAGGACACAGTTCCCAAGTGATGTGATTTCGAGATTAAAAGAGTCAGGGTCTCACAGCGGCGACCCAATAATGAGGACGTGCGCGTGACCGGCCTCATGCTAACCAGGCGCCTGGCGTGGCGCTCACTGCGGAACGAATGGTCTCACGAAATCCTCAGAACGTGAGGCAAGTCCTACACCAGGCGCTGAGCCCGATTCGCAGATGGGGAAGCGGAGGCTCAGAGTGGTTGCCACACTGGCCCGGGACGCCCAGGGCGTCCGCAGCTGGGCCAGGGTCAAGCAGGCCGGGGTTCTGAGGCTGTTCTGTCCACAATGCCACGTTTCCTATGTGACCGTGGCACCCCGCCCCACCCTCAGCCCAGCATCCGGACCATAAGGCGCCACAGAAAAGTTGCTCGTTATTCACAACAAAAATTTAAAGGTAACTTTTTTTTTTTTTTAAACCGGCATCTCCTACAGGCCACCCACATTCTGGTGACTCTGGGAGTCCCGGCCTGGGCTTCAACGTTCCCCACTGGCTGGAGACCAGCCTCACCCAGTCACGAAAGGGTCTCTGGACCCGTGTTCCCCTTGCCCGTTCTCGCTGAGGGCCCACGAGGGTGCGGTCTGGGCGTGAAATCTGCAGCAGCCCGTCACACCCGAGGGCAGGAGCCCAGACGTTTCTAGGTGTGGTCCACGAGGTCTGGCAGCAGCGAGGGCCTGGACATCCTTCCCTGCGTGGGCAGGGTCTGCTGTCTCCCCTCTGCACCTGCTTCTGCCCCTGGCTCTGCCGTCCCCGCCCACCACGGCTCGCCACGTTAGAAGAACACATCTCCCCTGTATCTCTGCGAGCTCCCCGGATCTTCTGCTGAGGGAGCCCAGGACTTTAATGCAAGAAAAGTCTAAACCCACAAGAAATCGCACCCCTGCACCCCTCCCCCACCCGTCTGGGGTCACTTCTCCCCAGGCCCCCTTCAAGCCCTGATCACCCGCTGGCAGGTGCCACGCACGCCCGTCAGTCTGGAGCCAGGGCCCACCGCCTCCCCGCGGACCAGCGCACCTGATCTTTAAACCCCAAAAAGGTGCACAGGCTGCACACCGCAGCTGTGCGTCCTGGGGTGGCTTCCTGCCCTCCCCCCGGCTCGCCCTCCCCCTCACCCCTTCCCCAGTAGCACACGTGGCTCACGCGGACCAGCTGTGTTCTCCTAAAAGCACTTCAGAGGGTAGAGAAAATGGAGCGGGCCCACCCACATCACAGAGCGGAAGTCGGGGACAGTGCCTCCCCGGGACTCTCGGTCAGGGTCTTCGGGGCCAGGGAGGGGCTGGGCCAGGAGGGGCTTCAGGCCCTGCCGAAGCCAGACTTTCTGGTTTTCCAAGGGGGGACGGGAAGCCCTACTCGTCCAGGAAGCGGGTCAACGTCTACTCGGAGGCAACTAACTTGAAACCTTTCAGGCACCGGGTGTGAGGCTGACGACCCTGCACCTCACTCAGACCCAAGACCACCTGTTGGCAGCTTCTGGTTTACGCTGTAGATTTCTAACCCCCGGATTATAGAACCACGGACTTTTTGTTTAAAGCTTGATCCACAGGCCAGTTCTCTTCACAGCAGGCGAAAGCGGCCCTTTCCGAAACCCTTCCCAGGCACGCGTACTCACGGGGATTCTCAGGGCCCCCGTGAAGCTGATGGCGGCCATGCTGCCCCCGCCGTCGGCCGGGAGGACGACGACGTGGCTCTGATGGACCGGGTGCTTTCCGTCTGACAGCAGTAGGCACTGGATCTCGGGGTCCTGGCGGTGAAGCCCGTTGGGAAGAAAAGAGACATAAGGGGTTAGCAGGCATCCGGCTGAAGTGAGGCCGCACGTCCTAGGGCAGCCGCTGCCCCGCCGGGTCTCGGGGGCGGCCTGGGCCCCCACGTGTCTTTACAAAACGCTACAAACATACAAAATCCTTGGGCCCGGCAATCTAGGATTCTGCCCGTGAAAGACGGTTGGAAGGGCGGAAAAATACGATACGGTGAACGCCACGCCCCCGTTGGGAGAAAGGGGTGAAGCGCATCCACAAAAACAACATAATGTGGCAGCAGCAGTAAAAACAAACCAACAGCTTGTGAGGTTTTGACGCTTATGTCACATTGAGTAACAAAACGTTCCGAACCGCATTTTCATTATGATCTTACGGAACACTGAACACGTACCTATTTTTCTCTATCGGGGTAACTGGCGGGATCTAACGATGGGGGGAGAGCAGCTGACTTCTAAGCTGACAATGGTTACTGCCAGGTGACAGGATTGCATGTAATTTCTAGGGAGGGGTCAAAAATTCTTCACACGGCCCTGTGTTTTCTAAGGAGCTCACACTGGACGCAGGCGTGTTACCAGAAATTGCATGATTTTAAAATTCATAAACCACTTCCAATATCCTGTGAATCCCGCTTCTGGACATTCCTGCAGGACAAAGTGTGCCTTCACGAAAGCAAAGAACGGTGCTCCCCCGTTCGGGGATGGGGGCCCAGCCAGGGCCGGGATGACCTAATGACACTCTTCATGAGTGAACCATGAACTGCAAAGACTTCCAAAGCAGTGTTTCTGTGCATGAACACTTTCCACAAAGTCCAACGGTTTTGTCGCGCTTCCCTCGCTATAACCTGTGCAAGTTGGATATTCAGGATTCTCTTCCAGTGAAACACAGAAACTGGAAGACCGGGGGTGGGGGGTGGGGGTGGGGACAGTCCCCATGGGGGACAGTCCGACGCCCGCCGGGAGCCCCGCGCCTCGCCCGCGGCCCTTCGCCTCGGGACGGGCCAAGATCCACACCTCCGGGAGGCTGGCTTCCGGCCCCACGTGGCCTGGGGACAAACACACTCACGTGTAAGCGTACAATCTGATGTTTCCGACTGGGGATGACAACCCCCGGTGTGACCGCACATCTTCCCAACCACAGTCCCACAACAGCATACGGACACAGAAGACTTCCGTCTGAGTCTGTGCTGAATACGCGTCTCTCTCCTGAATGATGCTGGCTGTCCAGTTTAGGAGGCCACATCAATAGCAACCACACGCTGCAGACTCGGGGCTCGGAGGGGCTGCAGCGCTCAGGCTCTTCCCCAGGCCAGTCACCGCAATCTCGGGGGGCAGGCCGCGGGTGAGTCGGTGTGCAGTCAAGGCCGAAAGCTGGACAGGTTTTTTTTTTTTTTTTTTTTTTTAATTCTGAATTTTCAGGTGTGGATTATACACACAGGAATCAGTCCCGCAGTGTGTGGTGTCACCAATTTCATGAAGACTCTCCCCAAACCTATACAATCTCATATATCTCATGAAACTGCCTCTTCCTCGAAAATTAAAAAAAAATGTGTATTTATTTTTGAGAGAGAGACAGAGCACGAGCGGGGGAGGGTAGAGAGACAGAGGGAGACACCGAATCCGAAGCAGGCTCCAGGCTCCAAGCTGTCAGCACACAGCCCGATGTGGGGCTCGAACTCACGGACCGTGAGATCATGACCTGAGCCGAAGTCGGACGGACGCTTAACCGACTGAGCCGTCCAGGTGCCCCGAAACTGCTTCTTTGAATAAAAGATGTAAAACACTTGCTAACGAATGGAATGAAGAGTCTAAATTAGAAAACGTATGAAAAAATTTTATAGGAGAAAATAAAGATTTTCAGATGAGTTCATACCTATGTGTAGCTGTCGATACAGTTACTATAGTCTCTTAATAAGATACTGTACGTAAAATTTTAACTCCAGTATCACGAACACAGTGTAATATCAGTTTCAGGTGTACAATGTGGTAACTCAACACTCCCACACGACAACGACACTCGGTGCTCATCACAATAAGTGTCCTCGTTAATCCCCATCACCGGTTTCCCCCATCCCCCCACCCCCATCCACCTCCCCTCTGGTGACCATCAGTTTGTTCTCTATAGTTAAGAGTGTTTCTTGGGGTGCCTGGGTAGCTCAGTCGGTTAAGCATCTGACTCTTTTTTTTAATTTTACTTTTGAGAGAGAGAGGGGGAGAGAGAGAGAGAGAGAGAGAGAGAGAGAGAGAGAGAGAGACAGAATGAATCATGACCGGAGCTGAAATCAAGAGGCAGATGCTTAGCTGACTGAGCTACCCAGGCACCCTAAGCATCTGACTATTGATCTCACGGTCGTGAGTTCAAGCTCCACCCTGGGTTCCACACGGGGCTCCATGCCGGGTGTGGAGCCTATTTAAAAATAAAAAAAAGTCCATTTTTTGGTTTGTCTTTGTTTTTTTCCCTTTGCTCATTTGTCTTGTTTCTTAAATTCTACATACGGGTGAAATCCTATGGTATCCGTCTTTCTCTGACCGACTTCTTTCTCTTGGTATAATACTCTCTAGCTCCACCCACATCATTGCAAATGGCAAGATTTCATCCTCTTCTATGGCCAAGTAACATTCCGTTGTATATAACACACCGCATCTTCTTTATCCATTCTTCAGTTCATGGGCACTTAGGCTGCGTCCGTGTCTTGGCTGTCGTAAGCAATGCTGCTATAAACATAGGGGTGCGTGTATCCTTCTGAATTAGTGTTTTTGTATTTTTGGGGGAAATGCCCAGCAGTGTGATCGCGGAGTCGCAGGGTAGGTAGTTCTACTTTTAACTTTTTGAGGAAGCGCCGTGACGCTGTTCCAGAGCGGCTGCACCAGTCTGCATTCCCACCAACAGTGCACGAAGGTTCCTTTGTCTCCACCTTGGCCAGCGCCTGTTGTTTCCCGTGTTGATTTCAGCGGTTCTGACAGGAGTGAGGTGATACCACGTTGTGGGTTTGATTTGCCTTTCCTCCATGATAAGTGATGTTGAGCATCTGTTCGTGTGTCTGTTGGCCGTCTGGATGTCTTCTTTATGTCTGTTCATATCTTCTGCCCATTTTTTAATTGGATTATTTGTTTTTTAGGTGTTAAGCTGTGTAAGTTCTTTATATATTTTAGATACTAGTCCTTTCTCAGGTATGTCATTTGCAAATATCTTCTCCCATTCGGTAGGTTGCCTTTTAGTTTTGACAGTTTCCTTTGCTGTGCAGAAGCTTTTTCTTGATGAAATCCCAATGGTTTACTTTCACTTATGTTTCCCTTGCCTCCGGAGACACAGCTAGAAAGGAGTTGCTGTGGCCAATGTTAGGGACATTACCGCCTGTGTTCTCTTCTAGCATTTTTATCGTTTCAGGTCTAGGCCAGGTGTTTTGTAAACACGAAAACAGACTCACCAGTGGATGAGATTCGCCAGATAAAGAGAAAACTAGAGGGAACAGACCCTGCTCAGCCAAGGGAAGAAGAGTGCCTCTAACTCAGAGCAGGAATTGTACACAGAAACCCGCCTGGTCACAGCCCTTCCTGGTTCCGTAAAGCGTGTCTGGATTGCCCGCTGGGCTGGAGGAAAGTCTCGGATCCAGCCCCTCAGCTCTTTATCTAAGCAAGCTTGGTCTTTGTTGGGAAGGGCCTCCTGCCCACACCCACTCATGTTTATGCACAGCCTGGGGGCTCCTACCTACCAAATTCCAGTCCTTGGCAGTGTCTGGAGGAGGCAGAGGGAAAAAGGGAAGTCCTGGTGGGTTTTGTAAGACAAATCAGGGGGTGGGGCACCTGAGTGGTTCAGTCCCTTGAGCGTCTGACTCTTGATTTTGGCTCAGGTTTTTAATTCCAGGGGCGCCTCACTGAGCATGAAAGCCTGCTCGAAAGTCTCTCTCTCTCTCTCTCTCTCTGCTCTTCCCCTGCTTGTGCTCTCTCTCTCTCTCTCAACATAAAAAACAGAAACAAAAACAAAAAGACCCCACAACAAACAGGGGAGGAAATCTGCCTCCTCCTTATAGAGCCAGAGACCAACCGGGCGGACTGGACGTGGGACGCCGGGCACCAAGAGCCCCAGGAGATCTGACGGCACCGGCAGGGGCAGAGCTTCCTCAGCCAAGGCAGCCCACTCCTAGGCTCAGGACTCGGAGGGCAAAGGGGCTCCATGCGATGAACACAGACGCGCGCACACGGCGGGCGGAGGGGAAGCGTGCAATCCTGCCCCGACGGAAACCCAAGCCCACGGCACGCCCTGTGCTGCCCGCAGCCACACCGAGGAAGGTCTCCCCCAGAGAGCGTGGGTTCCCATCGGTGTGCCACGCGGAATCGCCTTTGGCATTAAAACGCCCACTCAGCGCTAAGCGCTGGCTGAGCCCCAGACAGCCAGAAAGACCCTCAGAGAAGCCTAGGATGACGGTGACGTGGGCCTCCGAGGGTGACAAATTCCCACCAGCCAGCCACAAGCCGAGCATCACAAAGACCCACATGGAAGAGGGTCCACCTGGCTCGTGATGCCTGAGCCTCTCCCTCTTTGTTCGAACTCGCCTCCCCTCGCGCCCCTGGCTTCACGTCTTTTCTCGCCAAGTTGCTAAGAATCACGCGCGGCCCAGACGCCACGGTGATGAAGGTGATGAGGGGGTGGGCGCTGCTCAACTCTGGGCCCCGCGGATCCGAGCTCGGTCACTCCGGGAGAGGGGACAACAGGGTGTCCTGCCAAACTGGAGGGACATCCTGCCTGGTGACCCAAGAACCCCCCCCCCCCTTCAGTGGGTGCCGCGTAAGGGACATGGGACCAAAATCTGCCCGGTCACGGGCACATCAAGGCCAGCCTGTGGTGTGGCCGGGCCTGAAAAGACCCACCAGGGTCTCTAAACATGCCACTGTCTCTCTGGTGACATGTTGGTCAACGGAAGGCAAGGGGGAAGTTACGCTCAGAAGACGTGGTTAGCCGTACCGGGTGGCACGCTGCCAGAACACGCGGCCTGGGGGTCTCGCCTCAGAGGAAAAGGTGAGTCTTCAGTAACAGCCAGAGGGGAGTCGCAGCCATTTGGACATCGGTTAACATCTGGTGGTGTGGACCGACTATATGTGTTCCTCCCAGATTCCCGTGTGGGACCCCAAGCCCCGAGTGGTGGGCAGAGAGGTCACGATGGGATCAGCGCCTTGTGAGAAGAGGCCCCGGGAGCCCGCGTCTCTCCCTGTGCTCTGTCTCTGAGCATCCAGGGAGAAGGCAGGCGTCTGCGAGACCCCAGACCTGCCGGTGCCTTGAGCCCTGACTTCCAGCCTCCAGAAACAAATGTTTGAAATGCGAGGGAAAAACGCGCGTCGTTTAAGCCGCTCAGTCCGCGGTATTCTTGTTCCGGCGGCCCGAACTAACACACCCAATTGTTGACATGCACACTCAGCTGAGAGTAGAGAGTTTACAGGACTCCAGTGGCATTTCCCCCAACTCCGAGAACCAAGACGTGCGAGACGTCATTTTTCCCTTTTCTGTTATTTCAGCCACCACAAATAAATTTCCTTAGGCAGTAAAGAAAAAAAAAGTAAGAAGCCCACGTGGAGCGTGTATCCTTCTAGCTGTTTGATTGAAAAAGAAAACAGCTTGTTATTTCAATGACTAAAACGAATCCAAAATGCCCCTGTGGCTCAGTGTGGTCAGTGAAGTGGAGCCATACGAGAAAGTTCTTGGCAGTATCCTGGAGGGGGAGGCCCACCGGCTGCATCGAGGCTTCCCTTCTGAGGAGGACCAGGCAGGCAGCTGAGCACTCGGTGCCTCAGTTTCCTCCTCTGTAACATGGGAGTGGCAGTGCAGAGGGCTAGGAGATGATTTTACGTTATCTCTTGTGCCCACCTCACTCGCCAGCCCTCCCTGTGTGGCCCCTGAACCCCCTGGCCCAGGTCTGCTCAGGCCCGCCCCCCTTCACGGCTCTGTCCACGCCCCCTGCTTAGGGATGGCTCCCCACACGAGGCCTGAACCAGCGCCCGCTCACCCGTCTCGGCGGGCTCTGTGCCTGGCATTTAGCTGCTGCAGGAAACTGCTGGTTTCTCCTCTGTCCCCCACCCGCCCCCCCCAGAACGTGAGTCCACGGGAGCAGCGGGGACGGTGTGACTGCAGCTCAGGGCATGGCCTGACGCGGAACACGCCTGGGACACGGGACGCTGAGCACAGCCGTTGAATGAGGGCATCGATTCCGAATTTGATTACAGACTTAAAGTAAGTCCAGCCTGTTGCCCAAAGAAATCACCCAGGGGCAAGCTCAGGTCTCATGCAGGAAACGTGAGGCCCAAGTCTGTCACCGAGGCAGGGCTCGGATTTCCGCAAGGTGGTGGGGGCTCGTTCGACTCACCAGGGGCTTGTTCTCGTCATCCGCGAAGACTTGCTTCTGCAGCCTGAATCTGTGTGCGCCGTTCTCGTGGCCCCTTGAATGCTGGGTCAGAAGAGCAGAGCGTTACAGCGATTCCCGAAGGGACAGCGGCGACCGCAGTGGCCACCCCAGAGCAAGGGGCACCGTGCAACACGTCCCAGGACAGGCGCCGGGGGGAGCAAGACACACGACTAAGATAAAGCAACAGGTAATCGGGGGCTCTGGACCCTCAGACAAAAGACGTGGAAAGATCTTTCTTGACGAATAAGCCAAGACTGAGGGATAAGGAAATGTAAAAACGCTGATTATGGCAACCTAATTGTCCTTACTGGCTTTGACAGTTTTCAATGATGGACGGAAAGGCCTGTAGAAACGATACAGGGCAGTGTCCTTCTCTAACGAGTGCGGAACAGAGGCCCTGCCGGGGTCAGCAGCGCGATTCAGGGCAGGGCGTTTTCACGGACACTAGTCACTGCACAACCAAAAACCGATCCTTACGAGCTTTGAAACGGAAATTCATGCTCGCGGCAGGAAAATGGCTTTTAAAACGTTTTACAATATCAACTATAGTTTTTTTTTTTAATGTGTTAACCTTCCTGAAGGTCGTGATTTTCAAAATCGGGTTTGTTTTCATTCAATAAGGCACCGGAACCCCTCTTTTCAGATTAATTGTGCTTAAAGGCTCCAAGTGTTAACAAGAGGGAGTCTCTGGCTCCCTCTCTTGCACGGCGGCGGGCGCTGTCCGGGAGCAGCGGGCCTTGGCCGTGAGCGAGAGGAGCTCCTGCCTGCGTGGTCACCTCCCACTGGGGAGACCAGCGGCAAGGGGTAAACGAGATGTACTGGGTAAAGCCGGGTGGAGTAGGAGGCGGTTAATCAAGTCAGTGATGTGCCCTGACTTCCCAGGCAGAGCGTGAAACACGGGTTTGGGGGGAGCAAGGGCTCCGTGTTTGAGGAAACTGATGAGCAGTGGCTCGGAGGGGAGAGGATGGCGCCGGGGGCCAGCCTGGTGGATGTGACGTCCCAGGAGCTGGCCTGCCCACAGGGGGGACAGTGGTTCCCCGACTGAGACGGGGACAGCCGGGGCCCAGCTGTTTATGGGGTGAGGGGGAGAGATTACTGGGTCGTGGCTCGTCTGAGACGCCTCTACAGGGGTGGCAGGCGGGCAGTGCCCTGTGTGACCGTGGTGCTCAGGGAGAGGCCCCGCTGACAGTGTGGAGAGGACTCCACACCGGCGCACAGGGGGTGCCGAGGCAGGGCCCGAACGTATCTCCAGTGGTGAGAGCACAGAGGACGGGGGAAGGAAGAGGCTGGGGTGCTGACGCATCTGAGGCTGCAGGGACCCTGGCGGGCTGTTTCGACGGCCCAGCGTGGGCCGGAGGGAAGGCAGGAGGCGTGCACGTGAAGTCAGCGAGGGTGGCCCGCGGGGACTGCTCCACGGTCAGCGGGGAACTGGGCGTGAGGGCCACAGGGGCTCCGCCCGGGGAAGGGACACCACCTGCCAGGCGCGGCAGAGGAGGAGGGGCCCGGCCTCAGGTCGGCCTCTGGGGGGGGACGTCCTGGCCCGGACTGCTCCAAACTTCTTGTCTGGGGGTCTGTCGCCACGGTCATGACTAGCCCTCTCCTGGCACTGCCAATACTTCGAGGGTGGGACCCTGTCCACACTTGGCTACCCACTGACACCGCACAGACCAGCCAGACTGGCGGCGGTCGGCAGACACCTAGCCGATGGCACACGGTCCCGGCAGACGCGAGGAGCGGAGAGGGAGTCCTTACCGCCACCAGGGAGGAAGAGCAGGCGATGTCCTTGGGATCTGAAACACCAAACAGAGCAACGTGTGAACCCAGGCCTGAGAGCTTCCACTGTGAGAAATGAGACCGCCACGGGCCATCTGATACTTGACCAGACGGAAGGGAAAGACGGCTGCCCGGCGGGGTGAGGCTGCAGCTGGTCAACCCGCCAGGCCGCCCCACGCCCCCTCTTTCCGTCCCCGGGACCACATGCTCCCCCAGTGCCCGCAGCATGGCCGAGGGAGCCACCGGCAAAGGGAGACCGTCACACGTGTGAAAACGTGGGACATAAAAATAAGCAGAGCACATGTGTGCTACGATGACAGGCCACGGAAAACGCACGTAAGGACAGGAATCAGAAGGAACTGTAGAGGTGGGACAAGCCTCTTTGGAGCAGCTGGTCACTTTCAACATATGCGATGGGCTCGTTAACATTACGGAATGGATTACGAATAACAGTTAGTGGGGACCAAACATCTATCGTGATTAGAGCAAAATGCCTTTTATCGAAACGCGAAGAAGGAAGGACAGGTGCAAAGCCACAGGGCCGAGAGCCAGACTCACAGCCTCCAGGAGCTGGGGGACACGGACCCCCTGCTTCGGAAGCCAGACGGCCGCCCTAACGGGATACACAGGTCCCTTGCTTCGGAACGGCTTTGAAACCCAGGTGGCCGCCAGAACCCCTGCTTTGGAACCCAGACACTGCCTTAAACAGCCCGGCCCTTCCTCCTACCCAGAATCCGGGTCTTTGTGTAACTTTTGGTAAAACAGCTTCACTGCCTTGAAACACAAAGAGCGACGGGGCTTTCAACTTCCCACAGCTGAGTTCCCTCTGGGGACACAGGGGTGACAGCCACGGGGGGCCCCACCGGACTGAACACACATTCTGCTGGACCAGCAGCTCTTCCACGCCCGCCGTGCGTGGCCGCTTGGCACTGGCGGTCCCGGTGGCACACCTGAGATATGCCGTCACTGCTTACAGTGATGTCAGCGGTGCGCAGGTGGCTTTCCCCAGGGAGGCCCCTGTGAGGTCCCCAAGGGTCAGTCAGGGGGTCGCCACTCCTCATGAGGCTCGGCCAGTCCCCACGATACGGCCTTCACTGTACGGGGCATCAGCACAAAGGACGCTCGGATGGGACACGCCAGAGAGTGGCTTCCCAGGCCGACCCAGAGGGGCCCGAGAACGGGGGACCGGGAGGGACCCCGGTCACAAGAAGGGTGGGGAGGGAGCGGAGAGAAACCAGCAAGGTGCACGTCGACTGGCCTCCCCTGTGTTGAGGGCTCTGCCAGCAGCATCGCCCGTCCTGACAGCTGGCCGTCATCACCGTGCACACGGAGCCTCCCGGTCACGGGGACAGAACACGGTCCCCCCTCCCCCGGCAGAAAGGCCCGTTTTGTTCTGCTGTGCAGGAGGGCAAGCGGCCTCCTTTAGGCTGACGTGCCCTGCGTCCATGTGGACCCGGGTTGACGGGGGACACGCGAAGACGGGCCTCGTGCACGAGAGCCCAGCCGGGGCCCGGGCGAGGAGGACGGGAAGGGTCTGAGCCTGCACGCCGGGTTCTCTCTGCTCGCGCCAGCTCATGCGTGGCGCCTGGGGTCCCGGCACGAGGGAATGTCGGGGACCACAGAAGCACCTCGTCCCACGAGGCCGGCTAGAGGCGCCGCCTCCAGAGGAAAGTCCGCGGTCAGCACACGGCAGCGCCCGTCAGAGCCGCGCGCACAGAGGCCCCCCGACCACGGCTGCGGGGAGACGGGGTGCGTGGCGGGGGCAGGGGGCTTCCCCAGACAGGGCGGCATAGAGAGGCCCACTTGGGGGTCGGGGGGGCTGTACTGCGGGATGAGGTCCCCTGCCGACAGGTACGGATGGCAAGTCTGGCCCGCGTGCCGGAGCGATGGGGTCACGAGCCCTGTCG
The DNA here is from genome assembly GCF_018350155.1 of Leopardus geoffroyi. Classification (NCBI taxonomy): domain Eukaryota; kingdom Metazoa; phylum Chordata; class Mammalia; order Carnivora; family Felidae; genus Leopardus; species Leopardus geoffroyi. The sequence goes on from NC_059333.1 coordinate 3,558,911, forward strand.
ACCTCCTCCTGGCTCCCGTCGGGGGGCCTCCTCGGGGGCTCCGACATCCCCGGCAGGAAAGAGAAGGGCCTGCGGGGAGAGGGGGGCCGGAGGCAGGGCGAGGAGGGGTGGAGGCCGCCTCACGTGCGCGGCGAGGGCGGGAAAGGGGGCTGTGGTCAGGGGAGTGCGGGTCCCACGAGCAAAGCCAGTCTTTCACTTCACCAGGAGAAAGGGGCTCACGTAATGGAGCGACGGTGGCAGAGAAGACACCCATGTGTGGCGTCTCTCAGACGCTTTCTAAGAGAAGAATTCCCACAGCCCCAGAGATAATCTCTCCTCTCTGGGTCCTAGGGAACCCCGGTCTGACAAACAGACTTAAGAAAAACCTACGCTCTCTGTTGCAGGAAAACGTCTCTCAAATGCATATTGTCTCTGTGACAGAACATAGCGTTTACAACAGACAGAGTTTGTTTTTTTTAATTATCACCTAAATGACAAAAAAAACCTTTTGAACTGTATCCACGAGAACACATCCCAGGGACCTAAGGGATCTGTGGCCAAAATGCGAGAAAGTCTGAATGGGTGAGCAGGCACCTGTTACACCCCAACCTCACCGTCTACCGTGTGACCTTGGGCAGGGCGCCCACAGCCCTGGAGGTCCACGCAACTATACCTGTAGTAAGCCTGGCACGGTGCCGGGGACACAGGAGGCACCTGCTGTATGGTGACACAGCACGGTGACACAAGAAGGGCCACTAATTACTCAGAGGGCGTGAAAGATGACTCAAGTCCAGGGCACAGAACGGGGTGAGCCTCGTCCGAAGGCAGTGCCGGGCGAGGCGGGGTGAGAGCGGGGACCAGGTGACTGATCTGGCTCTGGGGGCGGGGGGGCAGGTTCCCCGAGAAACCTGCCCCAGACCGTGAAGGGTGCGGGAGCAGGAGGGCGGGCGTGGGGGGGCCGGGAAGGGGGAGTGGGCAGACACCGCGGGTGCAGCCGCGGAGGGGAGGCACGGGGGCTCGGCCAAGGGCCCGGGTCGCCTGTGGCGAGGGCGCAAAACCGCCTGGACGGGGCCGGGGGCACGGGCTCCGAGTCCAGGCCTCCGTCCCACAGCACCGCTCTGCCCAGGGTGCCTCAGGCCGCCCCTGTGGTCAGCACGTGGCCTTTCTCCTCAGGTCAAGGACAACCCAGGAGCAGGGGAACGAAGTTCAGGTCCGTCCCCGGGGATCTGTAAGCCTCCGGACAACTTCCTGGGCAGGGTCCCTGGCCTCACGGCTCGGCAGGGCCGGGAAAGCAGCTCGGGGGTCACCGCAGGCGCCGGACGGAGAGGGGGCCCCCGACCAGGGCTGGTGGGAGGGCAGCTCCAGGAAAGCCCTGCGTGGACCCTCTCTGCCTTGTCCCGCCCCCTCGGAAGACACAGGAGCGGTGGCTCCGTGGGAAGGGGGCTCTCGTTTTCCTACGGAGGACGAACCACAGCTTCCTTGTTCTTGGAAATCCTGTCCCGAGTGGGGGACGAGGCCCCCACCCGGGAAAACCGACCCGAACGGTGCTACGATCCCGGCCGGGCTGGCGGATTAATCGCTCCTGCCACACACCCCATTCCGTGTCACATTTCCTCTTTCCCCCTAAACCAACCCTTCCTTGGTTGGGGAAGAGAAAAAAAAGGTGCCGTGGACTCTAGACCTCGGGCAGGACACACCCGGGGGCCCCTGCGCACTAGCAAAGAGGACGCGCGTTGTTCTCCAGATGACTAATGCGTAAGGAACACTCTGGAGAGCCCCGGGACCGAGCTCCAGGTGCCAGGGAGCCAGCGTGGAGGACAACAAGGGACACAGGGACCTTTCCCGGAAGTCCGTGGTAGCCAAGCTGTGGCTGCCCGCCACAGGCTGGGTATGTGGGTGAGGCGGCTCTAAACCCCCGTCCATCTCACCATTCACTGGTCCTGGCCACGTGGACATGTTGCAAATAGTGTCCTCGGCCCCGGAGGAGGGGGAGGAGGGGGTGAGCCGCAGCCACCCCTCCCTGCGCCCACCCGCGGTGCACCCCAGGCCTCAGCGGACCACGGCCTCGCTCTCACTGACAAGGCTGGCCTAGAGCCTCCACCCGCATAGCTGATGGTAGTCACTTTAAGACGGAAAGGTTACCTTTAGCAGCAAGAAACAAGAAGTGAGAAGCTGGGTCAAACAGACCTCAACGTCCCGGGTGACGAAGCCGGCAGCCCCGAACTCAGAGCTGAAGTGACAATGAATGCCCAGCACGGAGGGCGTAGCCGGGCTCCTGAGGGTCCCTACCTGGGAGTCAACAGTGGGGAGCTGTGCTGCACCATATGATTTTGTTTTCCCTGAAGCCAAATCAAAGAAGTAAATGCCAAACGCGACCCCTCAGAACAGCTTGTGGGACGGGGACGCCTCGACACCCGACACTTTCGCCAGCTTCTCTCCCGCTGGAGGTACTGCCAGGACTCCTTGTCCCTGCCGGATCTCTACTTTGAAAACTGATTTCAAATTCAATTAAGTCAGAGGTGTGGTATTGAGTCTAGAATGGGGCAAAGAATTTGAGTTTCTGGTAGAGCACCCTTCACCTGATTAGAACATCCGGTCTCGGGTTGTGCCATGACTTGGTGACACTGTCTAAGGTAGATCTTATCAGAAGGCAGACAAGCCGGCGAGGTACCAGTCTGCGTCGGCAAGACAGGTGAGCAGGTGCGGCCACGCGGGCTGGGCGCTGCACCCCGGCAGGTGAGCAGCGTGGCAGGCCTCGGGCAGACGTGACGTTGCCGGCACCGGGCCAGCCACGCGCGCCTTGCGCCGCGGGGCAGGAGGGCAGGTAGGGATGGGAGGAATCTCAACATCAGTTACTCCAGAAATCAGGAGACGACAGAAAAGCCAGCCAGACCTGAAGACAGAAGGCTACCTGGCAAGGGGAGAGCAGGGCGACTGCGGGCCCGCGCGGGGCCAACACAGCCCGTTCTCTTAACAACTCGCCCCGCGAGGCCCTCCCGGGGCGCCATCTCCAAGGCCGGGGTACTTACGTTCGATGAGAAAGAGAAAGCACACAATCCCCATCGCTGCCACGATGGCCCCGGGCACGATGAAGGACAGGCCCCAGCACGTGGACACCCAGTAGCCGGCAATCAAGGACCCCAAAATGTTGCCCACGGACGTGTGGGAGTTCCAGACCCCCATAATCAAACCTCGCCTGCAACACAACAAAACACAAGACGGCCAGTGATGTCGAGAAGCTTCAGTGGACCTGCGGGTGGAGGACAGACGGTGCCTACGACGGGTGCGAGGTAACATCGAAATCAACGGGCAGCGCGGATGCCACTCCCGCAAGGTTGTCTGGCGGGACACGCGTCAGGCCGTGGCACTGCACGCTCCTCTCAGAGCTTTGTTATTCTGTGCTTACAAAGAGGAAAGAAGCCTTTCCCTGACCTTCTTGGAAGGCCCCACATTTACATTTGTGCCTCCGTAACGGAAATACAATCATCTGGGGCTCACCCGGGGGGCTCAGTCGGTTGAGCGTCTGACTCTGGATTTGGGCTCAGGTCGTGATCCCACGGCTCAGGAGTTGGAGCCCCACATCCGGCTCTGGGCTGACGGCTCGGAGCCTGCTTGGGATTCTCCCTCTCGCCCTCTCTCTGCCCCTCCCCCACTCATGCTGTCTCTGTCTCTCAAAACTAAAAATAAACTTGAAAAACAAATACGATCGTTTGAGGAGACGCCCCATTAGCAAAAGTTCACGTCGAGGACCCCACCGGCTGAAGGATCGAACCCGGGCTCACGGCGGTGGGTTCTGGCCCTGCTTCCCCGCTTTCCCCGTGGCCCCCAGCGCTGTGTGCTCTCGGGCCTCGCCACGCCGTGCGCCATGCACAAATCACGGACCGTGGGCCCATCGCCAAACACCGAGTGCAGCTCAGGACCTGTCACCCTTCCAGGTGCCTTCCCGTCTTGGGACGATATACTTATCGCTTCACAAGACCCGGGGCCGGGCCCTAAGCTCCGTGTTTCTGCCAGGCTCGCGGGTGGCCAGCTGCGCAGAGCGACACGCTCCCCCAGCCCGCGACAGGGACAAAGGCCCACCTGAACCTCAGAACCCCAGAGTGTCCGTCGTCTTTGAGAGAGCAGGCTAGCAAAAGCGGCTTTTTCTGCAGCGGATCTAAAGAATAGCTACGAATGACGTGGTCTGGTCTGCGTCAGGATCTTAAAAAATAAATGGTGCTGAAAGCGGGTGCCTTTTCTCACCTTCCTTTTCCGAACCAGTTGCCGAGGCAGGTGACGACGCTGGGCCAGCCGGTGGTCTGCACCAGTCCGTTGATGATCTGTGACGGGGGCAAAGGAGGGCTGACGGCAGGCGGGGAAGCGCACGCAGCCGTCTTCGGGCCAGGCTCACAGGCGCTCGCTTCCCCGGTTCTTTGCAAGTCTGGGCGCACAGCGGGACTCCCACAGCAACAAGGCAGCAAAACCCTCCTTGATGGGAGCCTCAACAGCCACAGATGTGTTTTCAGCCACACACACACACACACACGTGCACGGAAATCATAGATAAGTGCTTTCACTTCTGTGGCCTGAGCCTCTGCGAGGAGAACGGGCTGGAAGCAGAGCTCGGGGAAGCGTTTCTCCACGTTTCAACAGCGCCCGGGCTGACGCTCTCAGAAGGTTCAAGAAGCGCGAGCAGGTCTGCTTTAGTCTCCGGGGCATCCAGGGTCAAGGGCACGACAGGAGCTGCCCTCCTTTGCCCCCTACAACGCCCCTGGGCCAGTCCGGCTTGCCTTCCCTCTAGGAACAAGCTGGGACTCTGGGAAGCTCTTTTCCTTCCTAATTTTTTATTTTACTATAAAGTGTGAATCGCTGTTGTCATTAAAACAGCCAAACTTGTTCAAGTCCAACGGCAACATTTGAAAAGCAAATTCCGGACAGTTGGCTTTGATGATTTGATGACACCCTCAGGCTCTGGAGAGCCTCAGAGGCTGGGCATGAGTATTTTCGTCATTTCTCACTTGTGGTCGATGTTCAGCCAGGGCGGGGCAGGGCGGGGCAGGGCGGGGGCAATGGCAGACCAAGACAGATGGGCCGGCAGGAAGGGCAGAGCCCACGGCCTGGCTCTACTCCCCTTGGAGCCCAGTGAGGCTCTCTCCTCTCCGCCCTGCTGACCAGGGCCGAGAGCGCCGACCTCCCGCCAGCAGCTCCAGAGTGCTCCCTTCCACCCACCCCTGCCACCCTGTGTCCCTCCATCGAGATACGTCAAATGGGCCACAGGACACGAAGTCTCCCACACTCGGGCGGCAGGGCTCCCAGGCTCCCTGCCCCAGTGCCCAGCGGGGGGCTCGGAGGGGGAGGATTTAAGAGGCAGGTCCCAGGACTAAGGGAGGCCTCACAGCTACTGCAAGGACAGAACTTCCTGTGCCAGCACCGACCCCAACGGCAGACAGGACCCCGTGCACCCGCAGCCCCAGGCATTCTTCTCTCGTGGCAGAAAGGCCCAGTCTGACTCATCAGGGAAACCCCATCCGTGGGGAGCCGCGGACCCAGACCTCACCTGAGTTACCACGTAGAAGCCGAAACTGTGGATATTGTAGAAATACCCTAATCCAAACAGGGCGGTGAAAGCACCACTGGCCAGCATCCCAGAAGTTAGGTAATACCGAATGGGCAGGCGTTCCCCTATTATGCCACTGAGGACGGAGAAGAAAGAAGCAAACATGAGAAAACAAACACACCCATAACGTGAAGGGTCCGGATCTTTCCGGATGTTTTCACGCTGTTCTCCGAGCTTTCAGAACTCCGATGCGCTACAGTTTCCAGGAAGATTTCATCACAGCTGTCTCCAGTGGAGCACTTATTAACCAGAAGTTGGCAATTGGCAACATCTCTTAGGACTTTACTTCTAGTAAAAGCCACTAACCGTCAAGTAATAAACCTCAAACACTATGGCTTGCCTGTGACGGTTGCCAATTAAAACAACCAAAATCTCGTCCTGCTAGTTAAACGCGTTTTTCTGTAAACAGCATCCAGTAACTGCGCATAGTGTTCAAACATCTGGAAGGGCAGATGTAGGCGTGTCATGAAAGGGATCAGTTGTGGCCTCGGTTAGTCGCTCGCCCCCGAGCTGTCACCGAGTCCCCTGCATTAACACGCCGGGCTGGAGGGGCTCTGCCAGCTGCCTTCCTGCTGGCACCACCGTGACCTGGTTTGAAGACAGACGGACTGGAGCGTGAGGTCGGGGACAGGGGGTGACATGCTCCTTTCCACCGGCAAGGTGGCTCAAAATGAGCGGCTGGCTGGAGAGCTCCTTCCCAGAGCCGTCTGGTGCTCCGGTGGGTCGCTGTGGGTGAAGGGCCGGGGCAGGGTGGCCTCTCACCGCCTTAGGGGAAGGGCCACCAAGGAGCAACGTGACAGTGTCACTTGTTCAGTGCACAAAACCCAGAATAATCCCAGGTAACTGGGAGGCTTTGGCAGCCATGAGAAACCACGGGTCACATTTTCTTCCACGTGGCCGTTAAGGGATTCGGATAAACAAGAAACTTAATGGAGAGTGACCCCTACCTGCCCGTGAACAATGCTCTGGGAACCATCTCCACGATTCTGTCTTTCATCTCAAGAACCAACACACTAGAAAACCTGTCCTTCTGGAGTCCCCAAATAAAGCCAATCTACCTAACACCGCACCGGTGACTGAGGCAAACGACTCAGGCAGAGGAAGTAACTTAGAATTAGAAACAGGGGTGCCTGAGTGGCTCAGTCCGTTGAGTGTCAGACTTCAGCTCAGGTCAGTGATCTCACAGTTCGTGGGTTCGAGCCCCGCGTCGGGCTCTGTGCTGACAGCTTGGAGCCTGGAGCCTGCTTCCATTCTGTCTCCCTCTCTCTCTGCCCCTCGCCTGCTCACACTCTTTCTCTCTCTCTCTCTCGAAAATAAATCAACATAAAAAAATTAAAAAAAAAAATTAGAAACAACATTCAGGCCAGATTTTAAGCTGGGGAGAAACCGGTCACAAACTCAAGAGCGTTCTAGAGCTAAGCAAGTTCTCTGCTTCAACCCGCTGGCTTCAGAGGAGAGAAGACGTGTCTCGGAGGGGCGGGCTGACCTGCCTGGCGTCACGGGACAGAGCTAGTGCCGTCGGCCAGGGCTGACACATGTTCTCCCGTCTTGCTATATGACACTGGGCCCAAATTTAGTTTCTGCTTCCAAGTCGCTAAAGAAAAGGCCTGAGGGGACGGACACCATTCCACATGACATCCGATTCATACCGGGACCAAAGGCCAGGGCGCACCTGCTAGGAAGGTCTGGGCTGATGAAGGCGCCCCCGTATGCGGTTCACGCGACATACAAACGATCCATTTCCTGAGCCACGTGCCGCAGTGTCACTCAAGGGCCATCCAAAGAAGCGGTGTATGCCTTTGTTACAGCCACGAGTCTACTCCGGATTCTACACGAGGCAGAATCTTGTTAGTAAACCCTCACTGGCGAGTTTCATGACACGTTATCTTTGCTGATACATAAGCAACAGTAAGACCCTCTCATTTAAAGCCTTCTTAACCTCAACCCTCTTGACCCGTGGGGTCGGGTCACTCTTTGTGCCGTAGCATGCTCAGCGGCCCTGGTCCCCGCCCACTAGATGCCAAGCACCCCTTTGTCCGGTTGTGACACCAACCTTGTTTCCAGATCCTGCTAAGTGTTGCCTAGGGGACAATATCACGCTAAGCTGAGAACTGCATTTAAACACTGTTTTCGAGTAACTGGGAAAAACAGTCCAACCTTTGGGCTTTTTCTTTTTTTTTTTTTTTTAATTTTTTTTAAGCTTTATTTATTTTTGAGAGAGAGACAGAGAGAGAGAGAGAGAGAGAGACAGAGCATGAGCAGGGGAGGGGCACACACCACAGGCTTCCGTATCTACCCGTACACATTCGGTCATTCAAACCCGTTCTGCAGGGCTATATGCAAATGAAATACAGAGGGGCCGTCCACTCCACCAACAGAAAGTGCCGGACCGGGCACCACCCCCACCCTGCACTGGGGTCCAGGGGCAGGTCTGGATGATGCCACACTCTGGGTGGATATCACAGAGAAGCTAACCGCTCACAGGTGTCCCCACGATGCTCAAAGCTCTGAAGATCACTGGGTCTCTGAACAAAAGCCCCTTGAGCTGAAGGCCTTTAGTCCCTATAATTTTTTTTTTTTAAGCCGGCTGGACTGACACGATACCAGTTTTTAATCAGCCAATCACATATCCTGTTACCCACATAACACTTCCACCTTCCTGGGTCGATGCAGGATGGGGTGAGAATCACATGTGACCGACGCTGGGAACACTCCACGGGCCGGGCTCTGCTCTGCGCATTCTACACGGATTAGCTCATCCTCTCCTGCCATGATCCGGGGAGTTAACCACTGTTGTGCCCATTTCGCAGAAGGGAAACTGAGGCCCAAAGAGGGGCAGCACTGAGTCGGATTTATTCCCAGCTGCGTGTCTCTGGGGTCCGTGCCCCAACCACAAGGAGGATGGTGAGGTGCTGTTTGGGGAGAGCTGGGCAGCCAGGGGGATGTGCCCGGCACACACCCTAAACTGCTGTGACTCTAGTGATCCGGGTCGTGTGAACAGATGGTGGCCCCAGGGACGGAGGAGAGGATCACTCTGCACACGATCCCCAGGAGCTACCAGCACCCTGTCCCCGGTGACCACCCCACGGCAGGGTTAACGGTGCCTCCAAAAGCCCGGGGCCCTGAGAGCCGTCCCCGGACGGCCCGCCCTGAGCAGCACAACATCCGGGGCGTCTACACGCACCGCTTTGCGGTCTCGCGTTGATCAGCCCTGCAGCACACTTTACCCTCCTCTCGGAGAAGAGCCGGGGCAGTAAGCAACCCGCAGACATGTCCTGCGGCGAACGGACGAGAACGACGAGCATCTTGAGATGCAGGCAGACCTACCTCAGGTACATGCCGATGGCGTACGCGCACAGGAACGAGTAGTCCAGGGCCCCGAGCAGCTGCTGGTAGTTGTCCTGGTCTACACAGGGTGAAAATCGGCAGGAAACAGTGAGTATGGCCTACTTCCACTAAATACCAGTCTGTGTTCTGGGGCCGGGTGATAAAGTGCACATGCCTGCTGTCTACACTTGGGCAGCAGACGCAGAAGGAGAAAGGGACGGTTTTGAACACGGAAAATGTGGCAGGACATCCGGTTGGCTTCTGGACAAAGGGAAAGAAAGTTGCCACATTCTCAAATAATCACTAACTAGACGTCATCTGGATTAGAGAAAATCCCCACTGTGCATGGGGAGCATGTGGTTTTTTTATTCCTTTTGCCTCCCGAGTTAATCTGGCTTTTCTGCAGCAGCCCCGGGCCAGCCCCCGCCCCACACCTCTGGGGGCTCCCTCTCCTGTCCAGCACGGTCCCCGCTCGGCAAAGCCTGGATCTCAGCCCCGACAGATGCAAAATACAAGTCCTCTTGAGCAGATTTCCCCAGAAAGAGGATCTCCCAGGAGTCGGCAGGTGCCGCGGGCACAGTAGCTGCGGGAGGAGGCGAGCGGGTGACAGGACAGAGCTGTCCCCGGACAGGCAGTCACGTCCGGGAACATCGTTAGTGCCGCCCGCATCGGTGAGGCTGCCTGTCGCTTTCAGCACTGGCTGTGTAGCCACGCGAGAGGCCGCAGGACGGTGCGCGTCAGGATCGGGATGCACAGGGCTGGACAGACGGAGAACTCACCAAACGGGGCCCAGCTGCAGTCAGTCTCGTTGTCTGGTGGCTGTTGGCGGGGGGTGTCACTGGCCCTCTGGCTCTGGCTGCTGAATTCGACGTCCCCCTCGTTCAGTGCGGCACAGTACCTGTGGAGCTCACCCTAGGACATCAGCAGAGACAGAGAGCGCGCTCAGGCCAGGTTCAGGGGCTCGCGGCATTGGAACAGCCGCCCCCTCCTTTCGGTCTTCCCAGGGCAACCACGCTCTGGGGGAGCGAGGCCCCCGCCGGGGCGGTCTGTCTGCACGACCCACCGAATGCCTGCGGTGACCGGGGCTGCTCGGGCCTCTGCCGCTCCCAGCCCCGAACTCACACACAGCCAACACAGGCCTGTGACGGTCGGGCGGTGGAGACGACCACGCAGCTGAGAGCCGCCTGCTGCCAGCCTGGCACCGCCTGCCACACTGCGAACACGGCCTCATCGTGCCAGATTTACACCCGAGTAAATGCCCCGCGGAGCCGGAGAGCAAGGCACAGGTCCAAGCAAAGAGGAGGATGAATCTCCCATCAGAAGAAGCCTGACGTGAGGAGCGCAAAGGGCAGACTCGGTCAGTCACTGGAGGACAGAACCTAGCCCCAGGTGGCAGCGGTGACACTCACTCACCAGCAGGAGGGCCGTGAAGGGGGCGGGGCACGCGGGGCCTGGAGCGGGAGCTGGAAGGGGCCCGACCCTAACCTGGGGATCGTTCGAGCTTGCGCATATTTGCCAGGCTAGACGCTTCAGATCTGCGCGTGTTGACATGTGCAAATCACGTGCCTCAGTAAGACAACAGCACAGCTGGGGCACAAGGCCACCGACCCACCAAGTTGTCCACGGAGCCAGCACGCGGGCCAGGGGCAGAGGAGTGTAAGGCTCGGGAGCCCTCTGGCTGACAGGTGCAGGGGCCTGAGGAAGTCGCTCCCACCTGCCTCAGTGTGCCCGCCTGCAGACAGGGCTTGCCCCCCTCAGCCGCAGAACTTAGCGGGATTGGTGATGCTGTTCCGGGGCATGGACGCACGAGGGAGGGCTGGAGGAGTGGGCACTGGGGCTGTGTGCAGGGCACAGGGGACGTGGGGTGCTCCTTACAAGAGGACCTCCCCTTCCAGAAAAGGGCCCGTCTTGCTATGGGGGAACCTCCACCTGTCTACCAGTCTGCCTTTCAGCCCCACAGTCCATGTCTCCCCTCCCCAAGTGCCCCTGCCACCTGCTGTGCATTTTCTGGGTTTTTCTGCTCCCAAGGGCTCAGATGAAGTAATCCCCCAGGTGTGAGTGAGGGCAGAAAGGAGGCAACCACAAGGGCAGGGAGTGGCCCTTAGTGGGAGCAGGGCCCCAAGCGGCGTTCTTCACGGAGCCGCAGCGTGAAGGCAGGGGTCTGGGGTTCACGAAGAAAGCTGGCCCCACAAAGAACAGCGGCCACACGTCCTGCCCACCGCCTCCTTCCCTGGCACCCGTCTCTTCCAGAGGGAGTCACCAAAGAGGCTCCTGCGAACGGCTGCCCTTGCCAGGGCTGTGGTCAGCCTGGGCTGGACGCCTCCTGGTTTTGCACGGACACACGCCACCGAGGCCTGGCAGGGCACATGGGACTCAGCCACTCTGTGATCCCGTGGCTTGTCATCAGCACTGGGCGTTCTGCTAGCATTCAAACCTCGCCCTAAAACTTCCCCGCAGGCTCCGCTTTACAAACTCAGTCGAGTCTTTGCAAGACAGCTTTCCTCTCACCCTCCCGGGGCCGGAGGCCGGCTGTGCTGGCCTGGATCTCGGAGTCGCCCTTTCCCCATTCCCCCGGGTTCATACTTGGCTCCTCCTCTCCCCACAGAAGTCACCCTTCCCTGGGCCAGACCCCGTGCCTCACCACCCTCGCTGTCTATCCGTCGCCGAGAGAGCCGCAGGCAGGCTGGGCGCTGACCCGCCTGCCGAGACGGAATGAGGGAGGAGGTGGCTGTGGGCCACGGCTCCAAGCGGGGCTTCCACATCCCCTGGAACCAAGAAAGATGAGGAAGGATCCCTTCTTGCGTCATAAACAAGAAGAAAAGGGTTTCATCTTGGTTGTCCTGTGATGAGGGGGACGGACTCTGGTGCCACGGGGCTGGCCTCCCGCTTCTCCCCTGGACTCTCAGAGGGCACAGCGACTTCACCAAGGCAGGGGGCCCCCCACTCACTCCAGCCTCCGGCGGCCGCGCTGAGCCCTTCCCCAGCCCGCACCCTTCCCACCGGAACCTCGATCTCCACCCTCCGGGCGGCCGAAGGGCTGCAGGAGAGCCAGCAAAGACTTCACACCGGTCCCGAGGATGCTTGTTTCTATCGCCACGTGCTGGCTGTCAGCCACCAGCTTTATTCCCACACCCGGTGTGTGAGGGAAAGTTAAGGATGAATTAGGCCAAGAGGATCTGATCAGAAAAACCCTCAGCAGGGGAACGGGTTCATACCCTGGTGTGACAGCGACGGGGGGCTAGTCCTTGGCCCTTGCCAATTTTTATGCGAATGTTTCCACAGGTAACAAAATTAATGGGCGTGTGACACCAGGCGGTCATTAAAAGCCAAGCAATCAGGAGACTATGTGGCCTGGAGGCTCCAGGTACACGACCCTCCAGGTTATTTACCACTGCCCACGTGCCACACGGCGGGACAGCAACAAACTACACAGCAAGTGCCACGGGGATTGGAAGGTGGGGGCGGGGGCGGGAGGGGCTGGTGTCCACAGGATGGGGGGACACGGCAAGCAGCCACGAAAACAGCCACGGGGCCACGAGGCGGGTGGGGGTGGGGAGGGGCAGGCAGGGGTGGGGTGCGGGTGCTCTCTGTCCCATCTGCAGATGCATCTCCAGCCCTGGCCCCTCCCCCAGTGCCCCTACCAGTGGGCAACAAGAGGGAACCACGCGGGATCAGCGGGCAGCATGGCCTTTCCGAGGCACCGATGTTCTACACGCGCTCACATCCACGCAGACTTAGGCACACATATCTGTACGTGGACGCACATTTACCAAAGACTGTTGTTTAAGCCTCAACTTGAGCCACGAGCCTCATACACTCATTCATCCCAACTGTGGGGGGGGGGGGCAGGGCGCCTCCTGGGTTCTCAGGTCTGCCAGGCCCCAGTGATGCTGCTGGTTCTGGGTGACTGAGCAGAAAACCAACTGGGCGGGGACCAGGACGGGGTCAGGAATTCAGGGCGGTGACGATGGGGGCGGCAGGTCAGAGTGGGATGCCGGCCTTGTCAACGCCCCCAGGAGAGGGGTCGTGGTTGTGCCCCCTGTAGACAGCACAGTGAGAGCTTAGATTAGAGCACGCGTGCATGCGTGGACGTGTGAGTGTGGACGTAGTCCACATGCAGGGACACGTGTGGTTAGCTCTCTGTGGTCCACCAGGTGGTGTGGGCCCGTTCACTTCAGTCCTTTACATTCCTTTTATCAGGCTTTGGGTTAAAAGAACTTGCCAAGGCATTATCCAGAGGAAGTCCTAAAGGAGAAAGGAAAGTTCCGGTACCTGCGGCGGTCTGAATGCCTGTGTTCCCCCAAATCCCTGTGTTGAAACCTGCCCCCCGCCCCCGTGATGGAGTAGGAGCGGGGGCCTCTGTGAGGACGGCAGGTCCCCTACGTGAGGACACAGGGAGGCGGCCATCTGCAGGCCGGAACCCGCTGGCACCCCAATCTGGGACTTCCAGCCCCCAGGATTGAGAGCAGTACACGTCTGCTGCTGGTGAGCCACCCAGCCCACAGAACTTGCTACAGCAGAGTGAGCGCGGGGACAGGCTGACCGTGGGAAGGGCAGCGGGCCCTGCGTGTGCTCAGCTGGTCTGCGGGAACCACTGGCACCACAGGACCGCGCCGCCAGCCCACGCCCGCTGCCACAGGGGCACGGAAAGGGGGCGGGGGGCTTTCTGCTCCTGTGCATCCTCTGGTTTTCAAAAACGGAACCGTTCTATATAGACGTTAAGTACACCTTCCTCTCCCCTCTCGAAATAGCTCTAGAAATCTTCCTGTGTCACCTGGTCTGGCTCTGATTAATTATCGTTTCGTTTCTTAATACTTGTTCCTTTACTTTTTGAAGTTTATTTATTTAAGTGATCTCTACACCCCACGTGGGGCTGGAACTCACGACCCCAAGATGGAGAGCCGCACGCTCTCCTGACTGAGCCGGCCAGGCGCCCCTGTGATTCTTTTAAGTGGCTGCGTATATCAGCTTATGGACTGGCCATAATTTACTCAGACTTTCTTTCACCTGCTGACTGGGGTCACATAATATGCAGGATTTTTCCTTTTTCTTTTTGAAATTGCAAACAGTGCCACAGTAAAGACACGTTTGCGGATTTTAAGGATGGCGGCGCTTTCGGTTAATGGGCAAGGGTCCCAGCGCGGCTGAAGGGTGCATATTCTATCTCGGAAGAGATACGGTTCACAAAATGGTCCCCAGAAGGCGGGAGCCCAGCGTCCCCATTGCCAGCGCCTGGCCGTCTCCCTGCCCTCGCTGCCGTGACGAGGGCAAGTGTTTCGACAGCGGGAGTGATGTGGTCAGGGGCCACTTTCGCTTGCCTTCGTGACTGCTCTCGCCCGGCCACCGGGTGTCCGTGAGCGACCCCGCCCGCCATCCCCTCTGGCCGGCCGCCTTCGGCTTGCCAACTCCACACCTCTAAGATGGACATACTTTCGCTCTTGGAATTTTACTTATTTTTCCCATTTAATTCTTTTTTTTTTTTTAAATGTTTATTTATTTTTGAGACAGAGAGAGACAAAACATGAACGGGGGAGGGTCAGAGAGAGGGAGACACAGAATTTGAAACAGGCTCCAGGCTCTCAGCTGTTGGCACAGAGCCTGACGCGGGGCTTGAACTCACGGACTGTGAGATCATGACCTGAGCCGAAGTTGGACGCTTAACCGACTGAGCCACCCAGGCGCCCCCCCTCCCATTTAATTCTTTAATGTACCCATCTATTTGTATAAGACAGAGACCCCACTTCATTCTTGTAGCTGAGTAGCTAGCTGTGCTCATGCCTTTTGCTAAATAAGCTACACTTTTCCCAGCACCTCCGTCGACCACGCCACGTTTCTATTCTCTTCTACTGACCTCTTGGTCTACTCTCAGGCGTACCATAAAAACTTGATTATGGTGGCTTAATTTTTCCTTGGTCATTAATTCTTGCACATTTTTCCACATATATTCTAGGGAGACGTTGTTCAGTTAAAAAGACACTGCAGCAGGGCACCTGGGTGGCTCAGTCGGTTAAGCATCCGACTTTGGATCTGGGCTCAGGTCATGTCAGTTTGTGGGATCGAGCCCCACACTGACAGTGTGGAACCTGCTTGGGATTCTCTCTCTTCCTCTCTCTCTCCCCCTCTTCTGATCGTGCTTTCTCTCTCTCTCTCTCTCTCTCTCTCTCTCAAAATAGATAAATGAACTTAAAAAAACAAACGCTGCTGTGTTCTAATGAAGCCCGCACACCGGGACACTGGCCGCTCTACCCACGGCGTGCACCGTGGCCAGTTTTCCCGGTGGTCTTCTGTCTGCTGCTGAGGGTTTCACACCTTCCTTCCTACAGGCCCTGTGTGTGCAGGGAGGGCCAGATGCTCACACTCAAACCAGTGGGTGTCCCCATTCCCGCGGGGCACAGGGCTCCCTGCAGCTCCCCAGAGAAGCCCCCTGCCCTCAGGTACACTCAGGCCCACGGGGGCGGCGCGTTGGGGAGAAAGAGCCCCCAGCGGCACCCAGTGCCTGGAGCAGGCCCTGCCAGTGCCCAGCCTCGTGGCCTGAGGCCGGGCTGGGACAGGATGTGGGAAGGGGGAGGGCTGTGCCCCGGCTCTCCATCACTGTTATCTTTGCTTTCTTTTTGCTCCACTAAAATCAGAGACAAGTGAAATGTCTCAATGGTGATTAAAGGCGAGTCCAAACAGAGTAGCCTAAATCTGACATGACATATGTCTGTCACTCTACAGATGTCCTTAAAGAATGAGAACCGTTCTACCTGGTGATCAATTCCAGGTAAGCAAATATATTTTAATTCTGTGTTGCTCATAATGCGTTAGGAAATACAGGCTGCAGAGAATTCAAACTATTCCTTGTGTCACCAGAATCATCCCTACTTCTCATTTTATACAGAAGAGGCCCAAGCACGTGAGCGCTTTGTCAGGTGTTATACAGCTTAAGTCGCTGCAGGTAGTGGGACAACCTTATCCACCTGAGAAGAAGAAACCTCAGATCAGCCCATCGCAGGTGCTAAGCCTGAAAATCCGTGTGTGAAAGAAAAGCCGGGTGTGAGGCTGCGGACGTACTCAGGTACTCCACACCCTGCGGGCCCGCGGCACAGAGGCCGAGAGCAGAGACCCTGCGGAATTTGCTGGAGCTGCGCCACCCTGCACGAGGGGACCGGGCTCCCGAGCCCCCAGGCCTGCTGCGAGGACTGTCAAACAATGAACAGGGCACCCTGCCCTGCCACGGGGCTCAGCAGGTGCCCTGACGGATGCAATACTCACACAGGAGTTGATGGGACACCGCCCCATCAGTAAGCCCCAAGCTCCCGGCGGGGAAGCTGGGAGGGTGCCCCACAACAATGCTACATCCCTTCCTGGCTGAGCAGGACCCTTGTGATAGCACATGGAATCCAAGTGTCCTGTCCCGCCACGGAGGTCCTGTGGCGGCCGGCGCCCCCTCCTGTGTCCTCGCACAGAGCCTCTGCCCCCTAGGCGGGGCTCGCCGGTGAGAGCCCACCCTCCCTACTCTAGGCGTTTGCCCCCCACCCAAGGTCAATGCTGAACCCCCAGCAGCTCCTTCAGCCCCACGGCGCTCACCGGGACCCCTCTAATGGCCTCTTCCATTCTTGGAACTTGCCTTTCCTTGAGCTGCATGTGCGCTTCCCTAACAAGGAAGACGAGGAGTGAGTGGTAGCATTGAAATGTAGTGGCGGGTCCTTGGTATGATTTTAGAGTCCCTGGTTGGGTGCATCACTTCCCACCATCTCTTGTCCCCCCACAGTCATTCAAACTTGGTATATCAAAAACTCCAGTGACGTGAAGGGCACAGAAGATTCCTGCTAACTGGGGGTCAAGGACGAACTGTAGAATCCTTCGAGTAGATGGATGCTGTTTAACTAACACCCACTGGGCGTTACTGGAGAGCAGGGAACACAAAACCGTCCACAGAACGATGGCCGTGTTCGGCATTCCCTGTCCCGCTGGCCTGAAGGCCTCTGGGCGGGAAGGGAGGAAGCGTGGCTACAAAGGTCAGAACCACGGTGCCCGATCTGCATCCCTGCCCAGGACCAGAGGGTGAGGGGGCAGGCAATCGAGTTCTCACTAAGCGATCTTTGGCAATAAACAATTTCCTGTTCCTTCTACAACCAAGAGTCAAAAGCCTTAACAGTCTATAGGCAAAAATGATGTCGTTCCTGTGAGGGTAAGAAAATTATCTCGCTCCTTCCCCAGTTTAAACTGGCTACTACGTAGGACTGTCTACTTGAATCTTCTCTTCTTGAAGTCTAGTTAAGTGCCCTGCTGAGCGTCACCTGGTGCTCACCCGTCACTCAAACAGAAGCTCGTGGCTCTAAGAATAGCGGGGCCACCACGGCCAGGCTTAGGATCGGAGCACAGTGACGGGAGAAGCACCTTGGGGAACGATTTCAGATTAGATGTGTCTGGAGGGAAAAATTCATGCAGGACAGAATAAATACTTAACGAAGCTTTAGAAATCTGCAACCATCGACTAATGCGGCACCTCTGAAGTTCCAAACCCTAAAAACACTTCGAAGACGTTCATTTCAGAAAAGAGAAACAAAGGAGGATAACTTGCTCCTAAACCGTCTGTTTCCTCCACTTGTCTCACCACCACCCCCCACCCCCTCCCTCGCTCCCAAACCCGGTCCTAAAGTAACAAGTTCCTCACGGAAATTATAGGGAGGACATGAAACGGGGTGCTTTTTATGATTTCTTACCTTCACTATGCTGATAGGCTTTCGGGATAAGTGGAAACTGGCATACAGCAAAAATGTCAAAACAAAAATGAAGGCTCTGTACCTGAAACACAGAACAGAGGTGGGCGGTGACGTAAAATGATAGAAGATGCATTCAGAGTACACTGTGTTTCCCTTGCCTCCGGAGACATAGCTAGAAAATGAAGTTACTGCCTGTGCTCTCTTCCGGGATTTTCATGGTTCAGGTCTCATATTTAGTTTTGAGTTTCTTTTCGTGTCTGGCGTAAGAAAGCGGTCCGGTTCCATTCTTCTGCATGTCACTGTCCAGTTTTCCCAGCACCATTGGTTGAAGACACCGTCTTTTTCCCATTGCATATTCTTGCCTCCTTTGTTGAAGATTAATCGACCACACGTCACGATCGTGGATTTATTTCTGGGTTTTCTACTCTGTTCTACTGACCTATGTGTCTATTTTTGTGCCGGTACCACACTACTTTGATTACTACAGCTCTGTAGTATATCTTGAAATCTGGGATTATGACGCCTCCAGTTTCTTCAAGAGTGCTTGGGTTATTCGGGGTCTTTTGCGGTTCCATACACATTTTAGGAGTGCTTGCTCTAGGGCTGAGAAAAGTCCTCTTGGTATCTGATAGGGTTTGCGTGGAGTCTATAGATTGCTTTGGGTAGTCCAGACGTTTTAACAATGTTTGTTTTTCCAATGCATGAGCGTGGAATGGCTTTCCATTTCTTTGCACCACCTTGACTTTCTTTTGTCAATGTTTCATAGTTTTCAGGATACAGGTGTCTCACCTCTTTGGTTAAGTTTATTCCTCAACATTTTGTTGGTTTTGGTACAACTGTAAACAGATTTGTTTTCTCAATTTCACTTTCTGCTCCTTCATTATTAGTGTATGGAAATGCACCAGGGGCACCTGGGTGGTTCAGTCGGTTAAGTGTCCAATTCTTGATTTTGGTTCAGGTTGTGATCCCAGGGTCATGGGACCGAATGCCACGTTGGGCTCTGCGCTGAGTGTGGAGCTTACTTGGGATTCTCTCTCTCTCCCCCCTCTGCTCTGCCCCCTTCCCACCTCACGCTCTTTCTCTCTCAAACTAAAAATAAATAAAATGCTCTAATTATGCTAAAAAAAAATAAGAGGGAAATGCAACAGTTTTCTGTAAATTGATTTTGTATCCTATGCCCTTACTGAGTTCATTTATCAGCTCTAGTAGATTTTTGGTGGAGTCTTTCGGGTTTTCTATATATTCTATCATGTCACCTGTAAATAGCGAGAGTTTTGTTTCTTCCTTACCAATCTGGATGCCTTTTATTTCCTTTTGTTGTTGGGTAACTGAAGCTAGGGCTTCCAGTACTATGTTGAAAAACAGTGGTGAGAGCAGACATCCCTGTCTTGTTCCTGACCTTGGGGGAAAAGCTCTGTTTTTCCCTACTGAGTATGAGGTTCGCTGTAGGTTTTCCATATATGGTCTTTATGATGTTGAGGTACGTTCCCTTTAGACCTACTCTGTTGAGGGTTTTTATCATGAATGGATGTTATACTTTGTCAAATGCTTTTTGAAAGCATTTTGACATGCTTTGAAATGATCTTATGGTTTTTATACTTCCTCTTATTGATGTAAGGCATCGTGCTGATTGTTTTGCGAACACTGAACTACACTTGCATCCCAGGAATAAATCCCCTTGATCATGGCGTATGATTTTTTTGATTTATTGTTGGATTTGGTTTGATGATATTTTGTTAAGGACTTTCACATCTATATTCATGAGAGATACTGGCCTGAGGAGATAAAAATCCTTAAAGAGAGGGGTGCCTGGGTGGCTCAGTCAGTTAAGTGTCCAACTTTGGCTCAGGTCATGATCTCACGGTTTGTGCATTTGAGCCCTGTGTTGGGCTCTTATTGGCAGTGTGGAGCCTACTTGGGATTCTAGCTCTCTCCTCTCTCTCTGCCCCTACTCCAGTCCTGTTTTCTCTCTCTCAAAATAAATAAACTTAAAAAAATCCCTGAAGAGAGCATAGGCAGTAATTGCTCTAACATCGGTTATAGCAACATCTTTCTAGATGTGTCTCCCAAGGCAAAAGAAATAAAAGCAAAAATAAACTCCTGATGTAGTCCTGGGACTACATCAAAATAAAAAGCTTCTGCACAGTAAAGGAAACAATCAAGAAAACGAAAAGGCAACCTACCAAATGGGAGAAGATATTTGCCAATGACATATCTGATAAAGGGTTAGTATCCAAATATATGAAGAACTGTTACAACTCAACACCCCAAAAGTGAATAACCCAATTTAAAAATGGGCAGAAGACATGAACCGACACTCCTCCAAAGAAGGCACCCAGATGGCCAACAGACACATGAAAAGAGGCTCAGCATCACTCACCATCAGGAAAATGCACATCAAAGCTACCCTGTGATATCCCTTCACACCTGTCAGAATGGCTACAATTACAACAACACGAGAAACAACAGGTGTTGGTGAGAATGCGGAGAAAGGGGAACCCGGGTGCACTGTTGGTGGGAACGCAAACTGGTGCAGCCACTCTAGGGAAGAGTATGGCGGTTCCTTCCGAAGTTAAAAATAGAACCACCCTATGACCCAGGAATCACAATACTGAGTATTTACCTCCCAAATACAAAAACACGAATTCAGGGGAATATGCGCACCCCTATGTTTATAGCAGCATCATCTACAGTAGCCAAATTATGGAAACAGCCCAAGTGTCCACCAACTGATGAATGGATAAGGTAGATGTGGTATACATATACACTGGAATATTACTCAACCATAAAAAAGTGAAATCTTGCCACTCGCTTGCAGTGACATGAGCGGAACTAGAGAGTATAACGTTAAGTGAAATAAGTCAGTCAGAGAAAGACAAATATTATACGGTTTCACTCACATGTGGAATTTAAGAAACCAAACAAATGAATAAAGGAAAAGAAAAAAGAGAGAGTCAAACCAAGAAACAGACTCTTAACTATAGAGACTGATGGTCACCAGACGGGAGGTGGGTGGGGGAAAGCGTGAGTAGGTGATGGAGATTAAGGAGGGCACTTATCAGGATGAAAATAAGTAAGTAAATAAATAAATACATACATACTAAAACACTGTAACTGTATTGTATTTTAATGTACTTAATGTGTTTTAATTTTGTCATGTTTTTATTTTATTTTTTGAAAGAGAGGGACAGAGCACGAGCAGAGAAGGGGCAGAGAGAGAGGGAGACATAGAATCTGAAGCAGGCCCAGGCTCCGAGCTGTCAGCACAGAGCCCGACGCGGGGCTCAGACTCACAAACCGCGAGATCATCAGCTGAGCTGAGCTGGACGCTTAACCAACTGAGCCACCGGGCACCTCTGTACTGGATGCATTTTAAATCGTCTTATGCTGTATATTGTTCATTCAGTCCTATATCATTATTAATCCTGTATGCAGGATGGCCATAATATTACATTTAAAAAATCTGCCACTTTTGTCCAAATCGAAGCTATTCAAATATTCGTTAAAAAAAACGACGACAAAGAGAAATCTGAGATGCGGAATATGAACAGAGTCCATAAAGTAGACAGAAAGAAACCGTCATCTAGTCTGTAACGGAATTAACTGCAAATTTCTTGTAAGCCTACTATCCTGGGTGTTTCAGATCCTGTTGATTTTTTACTTTTTTGTTTCTGTGCAACTTGGTAGAAGGACACAAGAAATGCAGGAATATAAATATCTCAGGCACCTCCACGAGAAAGGCAGCGATGCGGACATGCGACGATCAAGGCCGATGACGTAGGAAACCCTGGCCTCAAGCCTTGCTGCTCTTCTCGGCTGATACGGAAAGCAAACCGAGAGTAAGACTGAAATGAATCTGAATCAGAGACTCAAGAAAAGATAACTGTGTAAGAAGATAAAAGTTTTTCCAGCTTTAGAGTTTGAACCACTTTCTAGAAAAGTATTTCTCAGAGAGGGAGACAGGTGAGCAGGAAGGGTATTCGGCAAGAGATGAGAGCAGGGGCCTGAACCTGCTCTCAGGTAGAGGCAGGCCCCTCGTTTCGGGAGGCGCAGCCCCAAGCCCTGAAGAACCTGCCTGTTTCTGGTCTGAAAAGGCCAGTGAGTCTCCCAAAGAGTGTCCGCTTTGGTGGGTAGTGACCTCCGGTGGAGGCATGGCTGACAGAAGGGGGCAAGTCGGGGCTCCACCTCCACAGGGGCCCCGACCTGCCCCCACCTGGGCACGGGGCTCCCTTCTCCAGTCTCCACAAGGAGTATGAACACCAGTCTGGGGCTGAGTCAGCTCCAGCACCTGCTGGGCCAGAGTCTGGGAGAAGAATCTGGAGCCTTCGAGGATGCTATATAACACCGGTTCACGAGTGTGTTATCAGCCAGGAGAAATCCGAATTTCATTGTCATTCCGCTCAGGAATTTGACAGAGTGGCTTTTGGGTTCACGCTCTCTACTCTCCACCCAGACATAAACGGAATATTCTACTTACAAATACTTGATTTTTATTAAATACATTAACATGTTTATTAAATACAGTCAAAAAACCCAGACATAAAGAGCTCCTCGGTTCGTCCAGATAACATCGGAAGAGCCCGGGGGCCCTACCCTACCCTGCATTCCTGGATCGTGCAGTCCGTCCAGGTTATTGGGACTTAGTGGACAACCCGGGCCTCCACCCTCCACCTCGAGGCTGCTGTCCTCCCTCCCTGGGCCTCCAACTTCACTCCCCGGGCCGCTGCCTCCTTCCCTAACTGGCAGTTCTACAGGGGGCACTCACCAGCGCAGGGCCTGGTGGGTGAAGGTCGTTCCCCTGACGGCCCCTCGCCGGGGGACGCCCCCTGAGTACAGGGGCCGCAGAGGGGAGCTGTACGTGCTTCCAGACCAATCTGAATTTTCTGTGATGCATCAGCGTCTTTGGGGAGGGGACGTGCCGAGGGGCCGGCAGCGTTCTGAGAGAAGCTGTCCCGAAGTCAGGGCGAAGGGTGAACATACACGGCAAACTGGAGTTTTCTTGGAGATGGAAACTGTGTCTCCCAAAAAGGAAAGCCGTATCTTTGATTCAGCCAGTGTCAGGGCCGACGGTCCTTCCTCCCTCTTTCCTCCTCTTGTTTACGTGGGACTTGGGGAGGGGGAAGAGCCCGCAGCAGAGGTCGACTTTTCCCCTTTCAGAAGGCCTGGCCACAGCAGCCACGTCACTACGCCTGTCCTGGAGAGGGAGCAGACGCTCGACTTCCTCGGGGTTACCCGGGGTTATGGGACCCAAGTCCTACGCGGCCCTCCTGATTCCTTTTCCCACTTTGTGGTTCTACCCTCCTTTTTCTGTCTTTATCGTTTACGAAACAAGATTGTGGATGGTTATTTGTTCTATTATCCACTTTGTACTGGGTTGAATAGTGTCTCCCCCCCCAGCCCTCCCTCCTCCCAATTCAAGTCCATCCAGAAACCTCAGAATGTGACCTTATTTGGAAAGAGAGTCCTGGGGCTGTAATTAGTTGAGGTCATACTTAGCTCATGTGCAACCTCAAATCAAATGAGATCCTAAATCTAATGACTGCTATCTTTATAAAAGGCCGTGTGAAGACACAGGGACAGGCAGGGCAGAGGGCCATGTGACTGCAGAGGCACAGCCAAGCCAAGGACTGCCAGCAACCACAGAAGCCAGGAGAGGCAGGAGGGGGCCTTCCCTGCACCCTGCAGACCAGCCGACACCTGGAGCTCTGACTTCCAGCCTCCAGGACGGCGGGAGGAAATTTCTGCTGTCAGGAGCCCTACAGTTTGTGGTCCTTTGTTACAGCAGCCTTGGGAAACGGACACCATCCCATGCTTTTATTTTTGTGTTGTGTTACACACAGGCTTGTGGACATTAAACAGGAACCCTTACAGATGAGCTGCCTGACACTTTCGTTCCTGGCTGTTCCGCCTGCTTTTTGCAGGGACGTCTGACGGTGGCCTCGTCCGCGTCTATCGGTACCACAAGAACAGCGTGCGGGTTAACACCACGTCTCTAGCAAAAACAGAGCACGTCTCGGCAGCGACAGCCCAGGACAGGTGTGCACTTCCAGAGTCTGCCTGGACACGTTCTTGAATATCGCAGGTGTCCCCAGATGGATAGCAGCCTGCTGCCACCTGAGAGATTCGGGGCAGAGTATCCGTTTCCTCCTCTGGGTGTTATCGCTCTGAGTTGTATGCAGCTAATGACGCATACTTTAGATGAGGGTAACGGAGCAATACGATTTGGCACAGACACCAGTCCACAGGCTTCATCTGGAAACAGTGAAACCGGGCATAGCTGTGACGGGAGTCCTTTTCAGAGCATCCTAAAGCAGAGGCAGGATGTCGGTGTGGTGTTAGCAGTGGCCACTTGGCTAAGGGGCTGTCTGCCCCTGTCTGTCCCTCAGGGAAAGCCACACCTTTTCTAAGCAATTGACGGAGGAACCATGGGGACATACGGGGAGACCACACGGCCGCCCTGCCCCTCCAACCTCCTCAACAATGTGTGCACGGAAGCTTCAGCTTGAAGCAGTGACCCTGACGGTCACGGGACGGCGGTGTGCCATCCCGGGCCCGGCTGCTCTACTTAGCGGCTGGCATTCCACTTGGGGAGGGGCTTCCTTTCTCCCGTTTGTGCATTCACTTACTCATTAGATTCTTGGTGTATCCAATGGGCTATCATCCATTCCTAGTATCACTTATTTTCATTTTTTTTTCTGGAGAGAGAACTTGGGCACGTGCACATGAGCAGGGGAGAGGGGTGGCGGGAGAGAGAGAAAGAGAGAGAGACTGATTCCTAAGCAGGCTCCATGCTGATGGACGGTGGACTCGCTGCATTTCAAGAGTACTTCTGCCCGAGGTTCACTCTACTCAAGACCCTCAAGACTGAATGTCCCGGGGGCGCTCAGGCGGGTGAGCGTCCGACTTCGGCTCAGGTCACGATCTCACGGTCAGTGGGCTCGAGCCCTGTGTCGGGCTCTGTGCTGACAGCTCGGAGCCTGGAGCCTGGTCCGGATTCTGTGTCTCCCTCTCTCTCTGCCCCTCCCCCGCTCACACTCTGTCTCTGTCTCTCAAAACTAAACATTTAAAAAAAAAAAAAGTAAAAAACAAAAAAGACTGAACGTCCCAGGAGAGACCAAGAGCCCATCCTGGGTCCTACCCTGCCTCCCGGGGGACGTGGGCTGTGTGAGAACCACCAGGGGAACAGAGCCTCAAGGGCCTCTGCTGGCCACCATAACGGACCCGAAAGCACGAGACTTACCTACCTGCTGAGACAGGGAAACTGAAGGGACCCCATAAAAAACTGCTCTTTTCTGTCTTTTTCCTGTTTCTAGTTTTTTGCTAAGGCCTACACCCCCGCCTTACACACCTGTTACAGAACAGGTAACATATGTCCTCCTTGTCAAGGTCAAGGAGTTAATGACTTCTTTGGAGTCTTCTTCGAGCACAAGAGATGACATCTAAGGAGTGACTGGGTGGGTCCTCATCAACGGCATGACTGTTTTTCCAAGACTACGGACTCACCAAGACCCCTGGCCCCAGGGCATCAGTGACTGGTGGACGACACCTAAGCACTCGTCTAGGTCTTTGTTCCTGGATTTTGAGAAGACATAGGCACTAGACCACCATCAATAAAAACCCCAGGCCCCAAGCAAACAGGAGACTCCCTCTTCTTTCCTCTCCGAGTCTCCCAAAAGCTCTGTCTGTATCCACACTCTCTCCGTATCTTTAATAAACTCTGTTTATTACTTCCTCTCGGCTCACGTTTCATTTCTATCCCGTGTGAAACCCAGAGCCCTTCTTGGCTGGTCCTGTGGGCCCCCCTCTGGGTCCAGGGACCCAGCCAGCCTGCGTCACTCCCACAACTGCACATGAAGGAGGGAAGTCAGGTCCCCAAAGGACATCAAGGTGCTGTTAGGAAGGGCAATGCATGCTGGGAGAAAAACATAAAGCCCTTCGGAGGAATCTTAAAGCCAGCTCTCTCCTTTTACAGGGAAGGAAGCTGGGTCCAGAAAGGTTCAATAACTTTTGAAGGTCAAAGAGCAAGTCTGAGGCAGAGATGGAAGTGATACTCTATATCCTTGCTACCCCAAGTACTGTCTACGGACTCCACATCCCCTGGGAGATGCAGATTCTCTGGCCCCACTCCAGACCTCCCAAGTCAGCAACGCATTTTAACAAGTTCTCGGGGTGATTTACACGTGCGCTAAAGCGTGAGAAGCTCTGTTCTACCCCTGCCTCAACCTGAAAAAAGAAAAAGAATTTGTGACATTCAGGGGTTCTTCCAAGTTCTTTGTGATATCCTTGTAATTTTCCTCTGGGAGTTTAAACATTGTACCAAAAGAGAGTTACAAAACAGGCAACGAAACGGAAGAGAAGCACCCAGGAGATGAAAGGTAAGTGTGTAAAGCCTTGTGGCCGGCTTACCAGTAGGCATGAAATGAGCTGACACGGGAACTACTCTGGAAAGGAGGCAAATGTCTGCGGTCACACCGGAGACCCTGTGGGTGCCCACCAACCAGCAGGGGCCTGAGAAGCAGGGAAGAGTGTGATGCCACCAGTGGGCTGTCGTGGCAGAGAAGAAGCGTCCAGAATACACCACTATGGCATAAGAACTATTTTGAATAGAAGGCATTTGAGTTCCTGAAATCTCTTACCTGCCCGAAAGCACAGCCACCTAGAACAACTCAAGTGTCACAAAACCCTCCCTGGCACAACCAGGGGAGACGACCCTTCTTACTGGAGATGAGAAGTAGCCACAGCACTATCATCTGTCTCGCCTAGTCCCTAAGGGCCCATTTCACCCTTTCCACAACATCGTTTGTTTTCCCACACGTCTTCTCCTCCTCCTCTTCCCTTATTAAGATGGCAAATAAGCCCTTTTGAGTCACATCCTTCTGCAACCTCCCATACATATGTGATCACATTTGTCTTTTGTGGTTTAATTCGCATGCCCCCAAAGAAAGAACCTAAGAGGGTACGGGAAATCTTGTTCCTTCCCAATAGAGATCAGCAGGGAAGAGAAGCCTTTGAGAGGGCGGGCCAGACGATGCAGAGCCTGACTCCAGGCTGCCCTCACCCTCTTCTTCCTCCAAGGAGCCTGGGGTTCCTGAACCCACCATGAGAAGGACATGCCAGGAGAGGTTGCTCTCAGAACAGAAAGTGGTGTTCGGGTCTGCATCTAACTTGTTTACGTCTCTTTTTCTCCCAGCAAGTTCTGCCCCAGCTAAGCCACTCGCTGAGTTTGGAGTTAATGTACTCATTTCACCCGCAGCCCTTTTGTGTTTATTTCACTCCTGCCGGGAGCCAGTGGCCATTTTTCTGTGCAGCCTGCAGTCATCACAGAAACTACCAAAGACCGTGAAGGGGTCCGAACACTGTCACCGCCAGAAGCGAAGATGGAAGACGGTTTGGCAACAATCCTGGTCACGTCTGCACCACCGACAGGCCACTCAAAGGTCGCAGGGAGGCCGGTCGCCCACGGGACTTCCTAATGCCACCGGCCGTGCGGTGTCACCGGCACAGGGCAGCGGGCCTGGCTGGTGCCAGCACTTACCACTGGTCCCGGGAGAAGGAGATGATGAAGCGGATGCCGGCAGGGAGGGGAGCCATTTACGCCGCACTGGCCACGCAGCTCCGGTCACAAGGCAGGATGCTTCCTCCACAGGCTCCTGACCCCGGCTCCAAGGATTTCCCTCTGGCCGCTGCGGCTCACGCGGACTGGAAAGTGCGTCGAGGCGTCCTGCTGGTTCTCGCTGGCCCTCTTCCGTCCGGCGGAGCCTCGGCTCTCTACAAGGAGGACGAGGAATGGAAAAGTCGGCTGTTGTGACCGGCGCACGCCGGTGGGGTCCCCGGCTGAAGGAACACCCTGGACGGCTGCCGGCCAGCCCGCGGCAAAGCTGGGCGTCCAGCACGACGGGGAACTCCCGCCGTGAGCGCTACAAGGCGGACACAGAGCGTCCGCCCTCGGGGACGGCTTGTTCAAAGATCACAGGAATGAGTTTCACCTGATGTTCTGATGAAGCCTCAGGCGACCCAGGGCTGGCCTCCATGTGGGAGACGTCTACAGATCAACCCCTTGGCTCTTAACCACGGTACTCCTCAGAGCTAATATTAGCCTCCACAGGAAGCCCGGTTGTGCCCGGTGGCTACACCACGTGCTCAATTACCAGGGCACGCCAGGACCCCGGACACGCTCGGTCCCGCCCACCGCGGACCAGGCCACGTCTGGGCCGCGCTAACAGAGAGGAACGCAGGCCTAGACAAGATGGCAGATCGGCAAACCGATCGCTGAACCGTGGCCGCGCAACTCAGTGGAAACACACCGAACGCCACGGGAAGGAACTCGACTGCGCATCTGCCTCTCCGTTCCTCATCTCCTGTGGTCACCTCAGAGACCCCCAGCACCCCAGGGAGATCTGTCCCCTGTCCCAAAGCCAACCTCATGACTTGTGTTATTTTCCAGTCTATCCGCTATGCTTGGCAACAAGGAGTCTTCTGGACCAACGCTTTAAATAACACGGTACACGGTGCATTGTAGGACCCTGGCCAAAAATTCACCGGCTTATACACTTTTTCAAAGAAAGCTACTTTGAGTAAACATGAATCTCAATCTAAAGCAGCTGAAATTTATTTAACGTCTTCAAGCAACTTCCTTGGGATAACAAACAAGCAAAGCAAATAGGAGAGTCGGAGCACTCCAACTAAGTTCCTAAGTGCCCGGGCGTCTCCTCCTCCTCCATTCCAGCCCTCCCTTCTCCTTTCTTCCTCCGCACTCCTTCTTCAAGGATCTCCCTGCATGACGGTAGAGAAAAATTCAAAATCCTTGCTGAGTTTTCATCCCAGAAGCCCCGACCCTGAACCCTCCACCCAGGGAGGCAGTGGAGAGGTGAGTCTGCTCCAGCCAGAACTGTGCCTTAACTTCCGCCAGCCTGCTGCACCACCCCTCCCAACCCCGCCACCCCGCCTTGGGCTGGGTGACCCTGGGCACACTGCTTAAACTGTCTGCTCCCTTGCGGTCCCTGCCTAAAAGATAGGGATGACGGCCCCTACATTTTAGGGTTGTTATGAAGAGGACAGGAGATTGTCCGTGGAAAACCCTTCACACAGGGCCTGGTGTGGAAGATGCTTGGTAAATAGCAGCTAGTGTTCTTGTGAATACGGATGAGGGAGGCCCAGGACTGCCGGGGACGGCCCCGCTCCCGTGACTGAGGTTTAGAACTTCACACGCAGTAACAAGGGCTCAAGAGATGTGTGAAATGAATCTCCACAAATGCTTCAAAAATGTTTTTGCTCAAGATCTAGATTTACAAAATATTTTACTAAAACTCTGCTCAAAACGAGTGGGCCCCTGCTTGAGCTTAAATCTATTTTGAGAAACAATCTTGCGACAATGACCTCGTAGTGAACGATTTGATTTCAACTTCACGGTGCCTGAAAATGGATGGTCAGAGTCCAATTTCTTCCTCTGTCCAAACACTGCTTCTCTAGGCACGGCTTATCTAGGAATATTCTATTGTCATCTGAATCAATCAACCAATCAACCAACCAACCTCAATTCTGGTAAAACCTGTAATTTCAAAAAAAAATTAAAAAATCCAAAAGGCACTGGAAAACAGCAGGGGAGAAAAACGTCAATCTCTTTTTAAAACAACAGCAGATTTTCCCCCTGTACAGTGGGTCAAAGCCAAGTGCTATAATTCTCATAGCAAGTGCAGTTAAGCTGCATAAAGGTAGTGATTTTACACGCGAGATGTTAAGAGCTCAACTTAATGAGGCTCCTTCCTCCAGAGCCCGGGCGGTGCCCACTGAGAAGCATTCCACGGAGAGCCAGCCGAGCCCTCTGAGGTTCACGGCGAGGACTCCTGTAACCACCGTGAGACATGGCGTTCCCTTCTACGGAGAACAACAGGGACAGATGGCTCGCCTGGGCTGGACACTGGGCAAATTCAGGTCCAGATCCTCTCAGCCCCGTCCTCCCTCCCACCTCGCTTCCTCCAGGCTGTCCTGTCCCCTCCAGAGAGCACAGAAGAACGAGGCAAAGCACCTGCTTGACATCCTGTGTTTGGCATGCAGCCCAATCACGTAAAAAGGAGACAGACTTTTCCCCCCAGTGGTTCTTTCCAGGCGCCCCTGGAACTCAACATTCGGGAGAGAAGTCAGAATGTCCAGTGTCATTCTATCACCGAAGACAGCAACTTCAGGACCCCCCACCAACTCTGTTAAAATCTGCCACAGGCATGTTTTTACACCCACCTTCTGGAAGAGCCCAACCCAGCCAGCTAGGAGAGGAATGACCCGAGGGAGACCTGCGTTCCCCAGGGCGGCCTCAGATCCTCCACTGGTGGCCCGGCAGTGGCTCCGTGCGCTCTTCCAAGCAAAAATAAGGAGACTGAAAGGAGGTAATGGCAAGAGTAAGGCGGAAAGGGTCTTTCCAGAACTGAGTGCTGCTGTAAACGATCTACACAACCCTGAGCACATTTTAAATGACCGACTTAAAGACAAAGTTTTAAAAGTGGGCCTTATTTTAAGACAAACATGGATGGCAAGTGCATGCCCCTCCCCCCCAAAAAGTTTTTCTTTTTTCTTGAGAGAGAGAGAGAGAGAGAGAGAGAAGGAGGAGAGGAAGGGAGGAGAGAGAACAAATACAGCTTCCTTGCCAGAGAAAATACTTTCTGTGGTTGGTACTTTAAAGGCTCTATTCCATATTAAAGATTAATGACAGTGGCCACAGTGTGTTTCCCGGGTTTAAACACAAAAAGGGACTCCTCTGCCTCTACCACTGTCCTTGCCTCCACCCGCAGACAGAACGTCAAAGGTGGTGCACAAAACGGAAGCTACAGATGCCGGTTCAAGACTACATGGTGACACACTGAAGGTCTGGAGCCTTGACCCACAAGGACACCAGCGAAGGGGCCTGGGAGGAAATCTAACACAGTCACCAACTCAAACAACTTGACAGGATTTCAGATCCGAGGCAGGCAGCACGTTCCCGGCAGCGAGCTCAGGGAAGCCGGAGGAGAGGCAGGCGTTACAATTCATTCCCCTTTTAGAAAGAAATTCCGACCTGGGGGCCGAGGGCTGGGGCTTTCCAGGGTCCTCCGTTCAAATGCAAATCCGGGCGCTCCGCCGCAGTCGCCGGGTCACCGGGATGGGCCGCGTGGCTGCTGGGGCGGGGAGGGCCGGAAGGTGGGAGAAAGAGGAAAAAAGAGCCCGATGGGTGGGGGTCGGCAGGTGGGGGACGTCCCGGCGCTCCCCTCTCGATCCACAAGGTCGCTGTCACTCGCGTCGGCCGGGAGGCTCACGAGCCCGGGAACCAGCCGCGCCGCACGCAAACCGCCCAGAGGCCCAGGGCGCCGGCGCCCCGAGCCTCCGGGACGGCTGTTCCGCCGGCTCCTCCCCGGCGGCCGGTCCCGGGGGAGGCGGACTCGGCGGCACGCCCACGTCCCCGGCGCGCGGCGGACAATGCGCGGGGCTCCTCCCGCGGCGGCCCCGGTCCCCCAATGCCAGCGCGGCCGGGGCGGGGTGGGGAGGGGGGCCCGCAGGACCGCTCGGCCCGCCCCTGCCCCCACTTGCCCGGGGTCCCCGCGCCGCTCGGGTCCCTCCAGACGCACGGAAGGAGTCGAGACTCCCGGGCCCAGGCCAAGGCCAAGCACAAAGGCCGGCGGGGCGGGGGGCAGCCGGCGCGCCGGGACCGGCCCCGCCGCGGCAGGTGCCGCGCCGCCGCCAAGCCCGAGGACGCCCACCCCGCGCCGCTCTCCCCTCCCAGCCCCTACCCCTGTCCCCGTGCCTCACCTGCGCCGCAGCCCGACCCGGCCGCCGCGGGCGCTTCCTGCTCGCGACTTCCTGGGGCGGCGCGCGGAGGCCCCGCCGGCCCCGCCGCCCCTTTCACTTTCCTGCGGGCCGTGGGGCGCCGGGGCCCGGGCGGCGGAGGGCGGCGCGGCCCTCCCTCTCCGGCTCATCCCCCTCCTCCGATCCTCCCCTCCCTCCCTCGATCCACGCCTCAACCCTGGCCCCGGGGCGCGTCCAGGGTCCCAAACAGCCCCGGGGGCGCCCCCACGCGAGCGGCGCTGCCGGCCCGCCGGCTGCTGGGGCCCCCAGGCCATCCCCCCGGGCGGTATTTCGGCGGCCGTCCTGTGTCCTTGCACCTGCCAGCGGGCTCCCGGGCATTCATTGGCTTGTTCTCCACTGGCCAACGGGGAGCCCCCCCGGGGAGCCCCCCCCCCCAGGCCCTTAGTCCTCAAGGCAGGTCTTGCCGACCAGCAGCAAAGAGACAAAGCGACGCATCCCGCGGGAAGGCCCAGCGCTAAAAAGGGCATGCCTTGGGCTACTGGCCTTTATTCCTATAGTCCCTTCTCAAGGGTCAGAATCAGGAAAGTAGCATTGTATTAAGTGAAAGTGGGGTCCACGGAGAGGCTCTGCTGAGCCTTCTTTTATCACGTCTGGATGCGCATGACCCACGGCAGCTCACAGGGTTAGACGGACAAGCCCAGCCTGGCTTCAGTCACCTGCACCCGCTGCGCTTGCTGGTGTCTTCACACATGGTCCCCGTCCCCCGCCCCCCCCCCCAACAATTGTTCTCTGCATCCCGCTCTCACTTTTGGCCCACAACTGACCTTGGGCAGCCGCCAGAGGGCCCCATGATGTTCCTACAGCACCCACAGAGCACCCTCTGTAGGCACAGAGCATCCAAGCCCAGCTCCCAGAGGAGCACCTCCCAGGAAGAGCAAAGCGCAGCAGAAAACACATCTTGCAGATGAAATTCCAGGAAGTGGCTGCCCCCAGCTAAAACTAAAAACAATGCTTAGGGCTAAAACAATCCAGGGCCTCCCTGTGAAAACCTTGAGGTCTGTAGGGACAGCGGCCCACACCGACCTGCCCTGCCCCGCCCAACATCTCCCTCGGGCCAGCTCCCTCCTCCCCTGCCAGGCTCGCGGTTTCCCCTGGGGCCCCGTTCTGTTTCTAGAACACGGTTATCCTTTTCCGTTGGCTGAGCTGACTTGTGTCCAATGCACGGCTTACTTGGCTTTTGCAAAGGTTCTCCATGCAGAAAGGAAACCTGCCGGCTGCAGGTGGCCCCGGGGTTCGGCCACAGGACACCTGCTGGGGATGGCCGCAGGCCCCTCAACGTCTCTCTCCCTTTGGCAGGGTCTCTGTCTGCCAGTCCCTTCTCCCTTTCCTGACTCTCCATTCTGAGTGATCCCCAAACCCGCCCAGTGTGGCTGCCAGCTCGTCCTAGGTCACCCCTCCTCTGGTACTCCTGCAGGGTCTGCTCAGGGCTCCTTGTCTGTCACTGAACGTGTGCATCAGCTGTCCCGTCCCCCCACTTCTAGGCTCTCCCTCAGGCACCCACTCTCCCAGCTGCACCAAATCGCCCTCCTGAAGCAGCTGGGATCCTGTCATTCCCAACGAAAACCCTTCACGACGCCCCTTGGCCCGCAGGAACACGACCTGGTCCTTTAGTAGCGGGACAACAGGCCTGACCCGCGCTTACAGCTTCCTGCCCAAGCTTTGTCGCTTTCTCCCACACAAGGCCGTTTCTGCCTTGCCCTCTAACCTCAGCCGGTCCCGGTGGGCTCAAACTCTGCGAGCTGGATCCACTCTCTCCGTCTTCCTAGTCTGCGCTGCGTTTCCTGGGGGCAGTAGAAACCAGTTTATCCTGACTTATCACCAGGAACTGGTCCCAGTTATTTCTAAATCTACCTCCTGGCCCCCGGCCTGGGGTTGGAGAGATTCTCAGGGTCCCGCCCTGACTCAGAAGACACCAGTCTCTGTTTGCCAGCTGCGTGAAGGAACGCGGTGCCACAGGGGTGGCGTCTCCTGACGGTGTTCACAACATCTCCTCTCAGAGAAAGTGGTACTTGTATGGCACACAGAAAAACCGGAGGGAGCCGGGGCGGTCTTCATGGTGTTTGCTGAGAGTGTTGGTCTCTTAATTTTAGAAATGATGACAATATTTATCTTTTATAAAATATTAATCGGGTATGCGATTGTAAGAAACACCTAAAAATGTATTAGGGGAGATAATAAATTTGTGTCAAACTCCCCAAATAAGACAGGTCACACTTTGAAATGAAAACCTGTGATTGCTTCACGATGAGAACGCACCAGGCTTGACGGTGAAGACGCGCACGCAGGTTCAGGACGGAGGGCGCAGCTCGCACGTCACCACTGAGACGCTTTCTTTGTGCGACCAGATAATTTTAAAGCCGTTTGTTGCCATCACAGATCTTACAACAGTTGAAATTGTGAAGAATCTAACAGCTCTTCCTTCTCTTTCATTGACACGTCATGTGGAAATTTCTTAGAACAGAAAGAATTCCAATCCAGTTGAACTTCTCATATCCAGCATTTCCAAATCGTGACCAGGCACGCCAGGCCACAGGCGGTGTGCCCTAGGGGGGCCACTGACACAGCCGAGGGCCAGGGCTCCACACGGACGAACCCAGGGCGGCCAGACTTGGGGCTGGTCAGCTGAACACACCTCGCCTGATGGGGGGGGGGGTGTGGCCTCTGCTTTAACCCCAAACTTCCATGCTTGCTGTCAATGTTTTGATGCTATTTCGGTGAAAGAGCCACAGACCAAACGAGGGGCAAGCTCTTTCTTATCCAACAGATGCTTACTGCTTGCCTAGAGCGGCCAGCCCTGTGCCAGGCACTGAGGCCTCCAAGTCAGCAAGGGGCCTTGACTCTGAAAAGTTCATAGAGCAAGAGGCCGGGCGCACTCCAAAGCAAATCGACGTGAGCGTGAGGAAGGGGCATTTCTTAGGGCTGCCGTGACCAAGTACCTCAAACTGGGTAGCTTCGAACGGCCGAAGTTTATGGTCTCCCAGCTCTGGAGGCCGGAAGTCTAAGATCAAGGCTATGCTCCCTCTGAAGCCTCCAGGGAAGAATCTGCTTCGGGCCTTTCTCTTAGCTTCCGGGGTTGCCGGCAATCCTCGGGGTTTCTCAGCTTGCGGACGCCAGGCTCCAAGCTACCAGTCGTCACACTGCGTCTCCATGTCTCCCCTCTTATGAGGACACCGGTCGTTGGATTTCGGGTGCACCCCGCTCCAACATGACCTCATCTTAACTATTTACATCTGCAGCCTCATTTCCAAGTCAGGTCACGTTCTGAGGCTCCAGGAAGGACAAGGATGTGTGCGGCAGGGGGCAGAGCCTGGTACGGGGGGCGTTCCCTAAGTTCGAGCAGGGCACAGGGTGTAGGGAAACTAATGGGGGAATGCATCCTTAGGCTAGCAACATCAGGAAGCTGCTAGCACGGCAGGCGGAGCTGAGGCTGTGGCCAGAGGTGCTCGGCAGGAGGGGGCTTGGGCTTGGGAGCGGGGCTGACTGCTGTCTGGCGGTGGCCTGGCAGGGACCGAGCAGGGAGCGAACAGTCCTCTCTCTCAAGTCCTACTCTCCCACTGACCCAAGCCAAGAGGCAGGTAGAGGCGACGGGGCCCCACTGCCACAGCACGGCTCTGGGAGGCAGAGACAGATGTGCTGAGAGAGCACCCAGCTAGGGAACATGTCACACAGATAACCAGCGATCACAGCACTGTTACACGTGATAACAGGGGGCATACAGGTGCAAGAGAGCCGCTCCTGTGGCTGTCTGGGCCCGAGACATGGCTGCTGGGGAGCACGGGTTGGAGAAAGATCTATGAGACCAGAGGAAGGAGGCAACGGAGAGATAGGAGCCAGGGCTGGCCCCCACATGCCTGACTTGGGCAGCTAAGTGAGTGGCGGAGTCGTTAGGGAGACATGGATGCGGGACAGACTTGGGGGGCAGGCGGGAGAGGAACATATTTGTACTTGTTGAGCATTTGGCCCAGGGGACCTGTCAGTGCAGATGCTGACCGGGGCTGGATGTGTGGTTTTAGAGTCTCTGGAAGAATCCTAGGCCGGTGGGGGCGGCTGGGTGTGGACAGCTATGCACAGCAGGGGAGAAGCTCGCCCAGGCAGGAGGCTAAGACGGAACCCAGGGAGGCCAACATTTAGGGGCCGGACGGAGAGGAGAAGCTGGAAGCCGCGGACACAGTGGTGGGAGAGGCTGGCAGGCGGTGATGTCCAAGGGCCCGAGGCAGGCAGTTTCCAGAAGGGGAGGGAGAGGGCCAGATGCAGCACAGGAGTCAGGGTTTACAGGCTTGGCCCAGAAGGCAGGGACTGAAGCTTCCAGGGGGGCGGGCAGACCTTCGTAGGGGACTGAGTGGGAGCAGGAAGCAGAGGCCACATAAAGCAGACAGACCATTTCAGGAGGGTTCGCTGAGCCTGGGAGGAGACAGAAGGACCCAAAGCTGGAGGAGGACCCGGGGAGGAGGAAGGGCACGTTTGAGGCGTCTGGACGTTTCCAAGCACAGGTGGAAGGGGACAGGACACGAGAGTGAAGCCCGTGGGCCCATCACGCACTTCATCCACTGCCAACACGCGGCCGACCGCGCCTCCTCCTTCTGTCGACCCCCTCCCCGTCCCAGGACCATTCTGCCGCAAATCCCAGACACGGCCGTATTTCATCGGCAAATTTTCAGGATGTATCTCTAAAAGATAGGGTTTTAAACACCACCACAACCCCATCGTCGTGGCTCCCCAAACAAGAATAATCCCCATAACAGCATCAAATACCCAGCCTGTGCTCTCTCCTCCCTGACTCCCTACGTTCTCATTATCGTATTTGTTTTTAAAGTGTGTCCATTTGAGGGAGAGAGAGAGAGAGGGAGAGAGAGAGCAAGGGAGGAGCAGAGAGAGGGAGAGGGAGAATCCCAAGCAGGCTCCATGCTGCCAGTGCAGTCCAACGCGGGGCTTGAACCCAGGAACCGTGATGTCATGACCCGAGCCTAAATCCAGAGTCAACGCTTAACTGACTGAGCCACCCCGGCAGGCACCCCGCTATCGTGTCTGTTTTTAAGTGGGGTTCCAAACAGTCCACACGCGCCTTGTCCTGACGTGTCCCCCAGGTCTCCCCATCTGGAGGTTTGCCCTGCACCTCTGTCTCTGCCCCCGCGCTCTGGTCGCAGAGTCCGGGCCGTCTGTCCCGCAGCCTCCCACACCGTGCGGTGCAGATTCCATCTTCGCGATGTGGCCCAACATGTCGTTTTTGCTCCCTGCCCTTCCTGAGCTGGGTGGCGAGGCCTCGAGGCGGGGGCAGATTCGGGCAGTGAGGAGCACAGCAAGCACGACAGCAGATGTCCCCGGCCCGAGCCGGTGACTCACCGGGGGTGACAATCACAGGAGCAGTGAAACTGTGAGGTCCTCATCCCGTGACGTCTTCCTGTTGGCAGCGTGCGTCCACAAGGACGGGCCTCCCCTCACCAATTATTTAGCTCTGAGGCGCGGTGCATACAGGCAAGGAAGAATACATGCGGAACTCCTTAGTGGCCAGTTTGCAAAATAAGGTGTAGGTCTTCTAGCATTCTTCCCCTCGTCACCAAACAGTTTCTTCCCGCTTTGTTTTGCCCTTTTGTTACGCGCACCAGTGGCCGGCGCCTGGCTGTGCTCTGACCCGCTGCCCTCGCCCCCCTCATTCACCCATTCCGGCCTCTTCTCCTTGGCTCCCGACTCCTTCCGCCACGACCTGGTCCCCCGATAGCTTCCTTGCTTTCTAGTGTGACAACACGTTCTGGGCTCACCTCACACGTCTGCCCCAGACCCGGAACCAGCCACTTCTCTCAGGAGACGCCCGTCCTACAGAAGCCACCAGAGGGAGTGGGAGTCGATGCGCACAAGACAGGGGGCTGTCAGCTTAAAGGACACGGGGCCCTCCAGAGGCAGAAAGACAGGAATCCAAAACACGCGCGGAGGAATGAGCCTCAGGATGGGGACGGGACAGATGGAGACAGAGATCATTTTGTGGGCGGGAAGGCGGGAGGTGAGAGTTATCTGCTCTCCCTTCTTGCAGAAGGTGAAGTCGGGGGCTGAAAGTGAAGAGGGAGGGAGGAGGTGGCCTCTGGCGTTTGGGGACAATCCAGAGGATCTAGCGGAAGGGCAGCAAACGCTGGGAGAGGGCAGCAGGTGCTGAGAGACAGAAAATAACAAGATCTCGAATTTCTATTGGTGCCAATCTGTGCGCGTGATGGAGTGAGCGTGTCTGTGACCCGAGTGACCCCGAGAGAGGACGAGGGTGGGCAGATCCAACCTGAGGGGTCAGCTTTTGTCACCCCCCCCAATTTGCAGGGAGGAGTCACTCCACCTACTGGGAGGTTCTGTCTTTCAGACCCTACTGTGTGTAAAATAAGGCCTGTGCTCGGGGGCTGGGGTTGCAATGAGAAGTAAGGCTTAAAACAAGGACCTCCAGTCCGAGAGAGCTCGGTGTCTGCGGAACCGGAACCGGGAGGCGAGGCCAGGACGCTCCAGGGAAGGAGCAGAGGCAGACATTCCCAGAGAAGGCCTCCCTGGAGACAGCTCTGGCGATTCTGGGCTTCAGAGCTTGAGGAAATGCCTCAGGCTTAGAAAGCATCCAAGCATTAACCATTATTAGAGACGTAAAATCAGCAGGGCTCACTTAACTCGGAGAAGAGAAGCTTCATTTTATCTCCACTCATCAAAAACTCAGAATTCTGGCAGCTCTGGGGCGCTCAGCGGTGAGCGAGGTGATCTCTGCTCAATTATCCGCGTTGTTGCTAACGAACAGAATGGACGGCGGTGGCCCGTCCTTACTGGAGGGGCACCCTGGGAACATCACCCTACCCTCCCGAGCGCCAGCTCTCACCCATGGTTCCCTGGGGCTGACGTGAGGGCGAAGGAGGTCACGTGTTAGGATGGCACCCGGGTAGAGATTTTTTTTTACCTGTTTGTCCACCGTGAATCCTTAGCGCCTAGAATCAAGCCTGGCACACAGGGGACCCTGGCTGAACCCTTGACGCTGACTGGTCACAAGCGTGCAGTGGCTCCACCGTAAATACCGGCAAACACAGCACATCGGCATGAATGCGTAACGGTTCCCGGACACACACTGGGCGCTGGGTAAGAGGGAACTACAAAGTCCCTCTCCGCAGCTTATTTTGTGGGTTTGCCAGTTTCTTCTAAAAATGGAGTTCGGGGCGCCTGGGTGGCTCGGTCGGTTAAGTGTCCGACTCTTGGCTTCAGCTCAGGTCAAGATCTCACGGTTTCGTAAGTCTGAGCCCCAGGTTGGGCTCTGCGCTGACGGTACGGAGCCTGCTTGGAATTCGCTCTCTGCCCCTCGCTAATCACACCGTCTCTGTCTCTCTTGAAATAAATAAAGAATCCTAAAAAATGTTTAAATTAAAATTTAAAAAAAATGGAATTTGATTTCCTGCCCCCGATCTTTAACGTAAGTCGCGTTAAGGTTCGGCTCGGGGGCATAGAGCTAATAGAGGTTTTAAAGCCAAATGTGCTACAGGGCGCCTATGTGTTCCTTCACAGCCATCCCCCTGCTGGCAGACACGGGCGCATCTGTGAGGGGACGTGCAGTGTGCCACGTCAGTGGCCGGATACCAAAGAGTGGCCCGGCTGCCCGCGCCCACCTTCCTCCCGCAAGCATGCTCCTCGCGATCGCCGCTGGGCCGATCAGCACTTACTGGATGTGCCACTGTGGAATGTTCCTGAACGTGTTTATACCTCAGTGTTTCCTCCTCTAAGGCAGGGTCACTGAGCACTTCTCTGTGTAAGACACTGTCCCTGTTACACAGAGGGAAAGGGCAGGGCGCTCACCATCTAGCTGGCATGAAACAACAGAGAACCTCAAGCCACGAGACCCCCAAATCCCCCCAAAGATCCTCAAACAGGTTGCACATTTTCTAGTTTTAACTTAAAAAAATTTAAAAAGTGTTTTAGAAAAAACAATCATGCACTTTGTTGATATCCCAACTTTTGTGAATCAAACAGGATTCTGAACATTCTACGGAGCCGATCAAAGGAGCGCACTGGTGAGACGAAGTCGCCTTCGCCCAACTGACCTTGCTTAATAGACGTGGGATTTTACATTTCCATCCCGTTTCGGTGGGGAAACTTCTAGGGTCCCCACACTGAGATCCTGCCCCTTTTGCCAGAAACGGCGGCAGTGGCACGGGTGGCGACCAGGACCCCCGGGGTGGCCCACGGGGGGTCCCAGCCGGGGTTTCAGTTTCAAGTTGTAGTGCTCACGTGGTGTTTCAACCCTCTGTGGCTCTCCTCTTTGTGGAGGGCGAGGGAACCGATCCCGCAGCTCTCCTGACTACTTACTGTGCTTGGCCCCCAGCCTTGTAGAGGCTTCTCCTAGCAGCTGGATCATTAAAGACCAGGCCCGGGAGGGAGAGACAGACACGGTCACACGCAGGTATACCGGGGCCCGAAGCAGAGGCGAGGCTCGCACCCAGAGCCAAGGAAGCACTTTTGATGGTCGCTCCAGAGCAGGGATTGAAGGGGATGCCCAGAAAAGACAGCTGAAAAGGTATTTCCTTAAAAACGTAAAGGAGTATAATCTCCTTAAGGAACGCTCCGTACCTCCTTCAAACTTGTATTAAACATTTCCACTCATTCTTTTATCAAACCTTGATTGAATGAAGACAATTTTGACATATCCTCAAGGCAAAACATTGGTCATTTAAAACACTTCTGAAGGGGCGCCTGGGTGGCGCATTCGGTTAAGCGTCCGACTTCAGCCAGGTCACGATCTCGCGGTCCAGGAGTTCGAGCCCCGCGTCGGGCTCTGGGCTGATGGCTCAGAGCCTGGAGCCTGTTTCCGATTCTGTGTCTCCCTCTCTCTCTGCCCCTCCCCCGTTCGTGCTCTGTCTCTCTCTGTCCCAAAAATAAATAAACGTTGAAAAAAAATAAAAATTAAAAATAAAAAAAAAAAAAAAAAAGAAAGAAAGAAAAAAACACTTCTGAAGTGGGATGCCTGGGTGGCTCAGTCGGTTCAGTGTCCGACTTCGGCTCAGGTCATGGTCTCACAGCTCATGAGTTTGAGTCCCGCGTCAGGCTCTGTGCTGACAGCTCAGAGCCTGGAGCCTGCTTCGGATTCTGTGTCTCCCTCTCTCTCTCTGCCCCAACCCACTTGCATTCTGTCTCTGTCTCTCTCAAAAATAAAAATAAACATTAAAAAAAAATTTAAAACACTTCTGAAGAAGCTCTGACACGTGTGCCATAGAAGGTACATGGTAATGGCAAGTGAGAAATGAAAGCATTCCCATCAAGTACAAATATCTATGCATTTAAAAAGCCTGGAAGGATTCACGCCGAAACGCCAGGAACGGCCGGACCCGGGAGGCAAGGTTCCTGGTAGTGTTTCCTTTCTTCTTTATACTTCACTGCATTTTACCCACTTTGCAAAAAACACTTAGTAATTTTTAATAATTTGAGCCTTGACCTTGTGTCAGGCTCTGTGCTAGACTATGGGGGTCAAGGCCCTGGGAGCACTTAGGGAGGCAGACCCGGAGGCACCACTCACGATTGTGGCAGGAACGCAACAGAAGGGAGGGGGACCCAGGGGCTCGAAGCAGGTAGGAAAGCAGCCCCCCAGGAGGCTGCGTCTGGGTAGGGTATTCAAGGTGAAGAGAAACATGAGAACCGGGAATCGCGTTTCAGAAAGAGAGAACAGCATACACTGATCTAGGAGGGCGTCCTGGAGAAAAATGATCTAAAAAATTAACAGTAGCTCATGTAGGTGAAGAATAAGCCTTTGGCGGAAAAGTGCTTGTCCTCACGAACACTCCAGGAAATACAAAGTAAAAGCACCATGAGATGCCCTTTTGCCCATCAAATTAGCAAAGGAGAGAAATGACTTACAGTAGGCACGGGTTCCGCGGGCAGCAGTCGCCGGGCTGGAGAGCGGGGCGGGGCCGGCCATTCTAGGAGGCAACACGGTAGTGCGCATTTAGTCTCCATGTTCCTCCCTCTGGTCGGTGAACCCTCAACCCGCACACAACCAAATCCCACACAGGTGGATTTGAGGTGTGGACAGAGACCTATGCACGCAGATATTCACACGGATACATTTCTTCATTTGGGGGAGTGGGTTCAGGGTGACCACTGCATCACCTTGCTACATCGCTGGCATGTGGGAACACGTTATTCTTCCGGATTCTTCCGGACGGAGCGAAGAGTATGTGGTCAGTGATTTAAAAGCCCGAGCGAGGGGCGCCTGGGTGGCGCAGTCGGTTAAGCGTCCGACTTCAGCCAGGTCACGATCTCGCGGTCCGTGAGTTCGAGCCCCGCGTCAGGCTCTGGGCTGATGGCTCAGAGCCTGGAGCCTGTTTCCGATTCTGTGTCTCCCTCTCTCTCTGCCCCTCCCCCGTTCATGCTCTGTCTCTCTCTGTCCCAAAAATAAATAAATGTTGAAAAAAAAAAATTAAAAAAATAAATAAATAAAAGCCCGAGCGAAATATACACGTTCCATTTCTACAGCACGGGGCGTTTCCAGAGCATCTCATCCTCATTATCTTTGGTTCTCATGACCTTTCTGCAAGTTGGGCAGGACAAGCCTCGTTGCGGCAGAAGTCACTCAGCTCGCAGGCTCCTCCCTGTACCTTGCTCAGAGAGCCTGATGCATCCTTAAGTCCTGCAGGGTGCAGCCCCTTGTCCCTTGAGATCTCCCTCCACCATCACTGGCCACACCAACGTCATCTGTGACGGCAGAGGAGGACCAATCTTACATATCCACTAGGACAGAGGAGTGACATCTTTTTTAGAATAGGGGTCCAAGATGAAGCCACGAAGCATCAGAGTTTTGGGAATTTTTTTTTTCATAGCATGGATTAATGTTGAATTTGTCCTAAATGGTCTGCACATTTTCCTCCTTTCCTCACAGCCCCCTAATACCCAACCCAGGGGCCCCGCACACACACACACTGCTACAATTACTTAACTAATGTATTGAGAGGGCCCCTGGGAAATCAAACCTGATTTAAGAGGGGTAAAAAACCCAGATCATAAAGCAGAAGAAAAAAAGAATAAAAACTGGATGTACTTTCCTTTTCTCTCTCTTTTCCAAGTGTTGCGTAACTTCCAGTGCTGTTGCAAAATGATACCTAACATTCAGTTTGATCAGCTTGTGTTGACTGAACCCT
This sequence comes from Leopardus geoffroyi, assembly GCF_018350155.1. NCBI lineage: Eukaryota > Metazoa > Chordata > Mammalia > Carnivora > Felidae > Leopardus > Leopardus geoffroyi. Next base: position 3,601,480 of record NC_059333.1, read on the forward strand.
TACTACGTGCTGGGTGGTGAGAGCAGAGCCCAGAGGAGCCGCAGCTCTTCCCCTGAGTTGCTGTCCAGCAGACAAGGCCAGTCTGCACAATTTCCAGACATCTCGCCTCCACCCCGGCTGACGCCACTAACCTCCCCACCCCATGCACATTACTGAATGGTTTCGCTTCCTGGGTGGTCAGGAATTTGTTTTTGTCTCTTGATGACACGATTCTCAACATCCCTCATTAAAGCACATAACTCAGGCAGGTGTGTCTGTTTGTTTCTTCTTTGCTGACTGCCATACTGCATGAGAGAGGCGTGACTTCAAACTGTTCAAAGAGCCACTTGCGCTTAAGAATCTACAAGTCAAGGGCAGTCTGGGCGGCTCACAGTTAGGTGTCTGATTCTCAGTTTCCGGCTCAGGTCATGATCTCATGGCTCCTGAAGTGGAGCCCCACCTTGGGCTCTGCGCTGATAGCACAGAGCCTGCTTGGGATTCTGTCTCCCCCCCCTCTCTCTCTCAAAATAAAGAAATAAATGTTAAAAAGAGAACCTACATGTCTATATATTTCCAGAAACTGCAGTCTCTTCCTGCCCTCAGGTGTATTAGCACTAATGAATACGAGCATTTAGTGAAATCTCTTCATCACGGCCTAACTCCAATCCTCACAATTACCTGGCTGACACCTTGGCAGTTTGATCCCTCTTTAGGAAGAAACGACAATTGAAGATAATTAAGATAAATTGGAGTCAAAAGTTCACCAAAGACCTACCGATAGAAGGTGCTTAGCTTACTACACAGTTAACACAGAATACTTATTAATAATAGCTTGCATTTACTAAGCACTCCCCACTGGGCTGAGCTCATCAGAAACATTTTATTCAGACATGGCAACGGCCCTAAGAGGGCAGTTAGCTAGATCTCCACTTTAAACATGGACAAACTGACCAGAAAGAAGTAAACAGAGCTAGGGTTCCAACCCTGCATCTGACTCCTATCCACTAAATGTCATTAAAAGTCTTTTTTTTTTTTTTAATGTTTATTTATTTTTGAGACAGAAAGAGAGAGAGAGAGTGCCAGCAGGCGAGGGGCAGAGAGAGAGGGAGATACAGAATCCTAAACAAGCTCCAGGCTCTGAGCTGTCAGCAGAGCCTGACGCAGGGCTTGAACCTATGAACTGTGAGATCATGACCTGAGCCAAAATCCGAGGCTTAACCAACTGAGCTACCCAGGCGCCCCTAAAATCTTTTATTTTTTAAAATAAGAAGTTGCAATTCCTGTTTTTAAAATATCTATCTGTTGGAGGGGGGGCTGGATAGCTTAATTGGTTAAATGACTCTTGACTTTGGCTGAGGTCATGATTTCACAGTTTGTGAGATCGACCCCTGTGTCAGGCTCCACACTGACAGTGCAGAGCCTGCTTGGGATTCCCGCTCTCCTTCTGCCCCTCCTCCACACACACACACACACACACACACACACACACACACACACACTCTCTCTCTCTCTCTCTCTTTCAAAATAAATAAACTTAAAAAAATCCATATAAAGTATCTATCTAGGGGCGCCAGGGTGGCTCAGTTGGTTGAGCAACTGACTCTTGACTTTGGCTCAGGCCATGATCTCACAGCTTGTGAGATCAACCCCTGTGTCAGGCTCCACACTGACAGCGTGGAACCTGCTTGGGATTCTGTCTCTTCCTCTCTCTCTCTGCCCTTCCCCCTCCTTCTAAAAAAAAAAAAAAGTTGCAATTCCTATTTTAAAATGTTTTTTTTATTCTTTATTTATTTTTGAGAGACAACGAGACAGAATGCGAGTGGGGGAGGAACAGACAGAGAGGGAGACACAGAATCCAAAGTGGGATCCAGGCTCTGGGTGGGATGCAGCACTTGAACGCACAAACCACAAGGTCACGACCTGAGCAAGTCAGAGGCTTAACCGACTGAGCCACCCAGGCGCCCCCGCAACTCCCGTTTTTAAAATAGCTATACATCTATATCTGTATACCCACATATCTACAGATCTAGGTATCTACGTACCTATATCTGTACATGTATGGTCATATGTGGGTATACCTGTAACACATGCATACGTTTCCAAGAATATAAGCAATTTTAATACACAGCCTGACGTTTCCATAATTGAGACGGGTCTGAGTTCATTTTGTTGCTTATTCTCTGAGCGGCTGCCGCAAAGGCAACACAACAAAACAGGCCTGCCGGCATGCCTCCCACCGTCCTCAGTTCTTAGGGCTTCCCATGCAGGGTCCTGAAGAGCTCAGAAGGGACGGCTCGGGGACTCCCCCAGTTGCCATGGCAACCGCCAGGCCTCCAGCCTTCCGCTGGGAAGTGGGTCAGAAAGGTGTGCACGGTTGGGTAACAGACGCCCAGGAGGGCTTCCAAGAGCCCTCTCCCCCCGCTCGGGAGCTCCCCCACGAGAGGGGCTCGGGGCACCCGCTCCAATCGGGCCCCTGTGCTCTCGTTCTTTGTTTTGGAGGAGGGCAGGTGGGTAGAGAGGTGGCCTCCATCACCCACACGGGGGGAAGGGGCAGAAGAGGATTTCCTACCCGAGAAAGGGAGCTGGGCGGACCTGTGGGCGCGCCCCGTCCGCACTCACCCGAGGTCCCGCCGGCCACGCCCGCCGGTCTTCACGGAGGAGCGCCGCCTCTGCGCAAGCTCGCCGCGGGGGTGGATGGGAAATCCCTCGTGGGGGATGATGGGAAGAGCTCCCTGGGGGATGATGGGAAACGCCTGGTGGCGGGTGGCAGGGAGGGCCGGCTGGGGCGCGACGGGAGATCCTTGCGGGGGAATTATGGGAAGGGCCTCCCCGAGAAAGTTTTGAAGGAGTAGAGGATTTCTTCCTTTTTTCCCCTCCTGGTGATGGCCTCACCTTTTTGCCCCTCGTTCCCCCCAAAGAAAGGCAAAGGATGAGTTAAGCGAGCATTTTGAAGGCCTTCGGAGTTTGAGGGTAATGCTCTTGTGATCACCGGGCACTTCGGGGTCATCTGGGAGTTAGGGGTCAAGCTGCCAGGAACCGGCTTGGCCTGATGAAGTCTTCCCGGGAATCCCCAGGTCTCCTGCGAGGGAGAGAGCCTGATCTGAGCCAGGGAACGCTTCTGGAAGGAGGAGTTCGGATCAGGTCCCGTGTTGCTGTGGGAGGCTGGGGAGGCGGCCCTGCTGTCGCCCGGTATTGCTTTATTTGGACACTTGCTAAACCTGCCGTGTAGTGAAATTACTGTAGATTGAAAGTTGGGGGGAGGGGGAACTCTGACTACTGTGCGTGGGACATAAGTTGTAAATTTTAGGGTTCACCAGTGCTATGGCCAGACACCCAGCTGCTTACTAACGATGTGATCCAGAACAGGGTTTGTTTATGCCACTTGCTGTCTTTTTCCAATCTTTTTTTTTTTTTTAATTTTTTTTTTTTAACGTTTATTTATTTTTGAGACAGAGAGAGACAGAGCATGAACGGGGGAGGGGCAGAGAGAGAGGGAGACACAGAATCGGAAACAGGCTCCAGGCTCTGAGCTGTCAGCACAGAGCCCGACGCAGGGCTCGAACCCACGGACCGCGAGATCATGACCTGAGCCGAAGTCGGCTGCTTAACCGACTGAGCCACCCAGGCGCCCCTGTCTTTTTCCAATCTAAAGCGTATTGAGCCAGTGGTTCTCTGTTTGGTAGCTGGTTAAGGCCACTCCTCAAAAACCATAGTTACTCCTTTAAATCAGAGATCTGGGAGGCAGTAGGGGTATGAGCTTTGAATCCCTCTGGCTCTATGATCACAAGCAACGACTTTACCTCTCTGTGGCTTCCTTTCCTTAACTGTATGGTGGGGGAATGGCAGCAAGGGTTGAATAAGATAATTCATATAAAACTCTTAAAACACCACCAGCCCAGGGGCGCGTGGGTGGCTCAGCGGGTTAAGTGTCTGACTTAGCTGGTGTCATGATCTCGTGGTTCGTGAGTCTGAGGCCCACATCCGGCTCGACAGCTCGGAGCCTGCAGCCTGCTTCGCATTCTGTGTCTCCCCCTCTCTGCCCTTCCCCCCCTCAAAAATAAATAAACATTAAACAAAATTAAAAACAACAACAGAACACTGCCAGCACAAGTTGGAACTTAGCAAACCGTAGTTACTGTCATTGTTAGAGCAAATCTGAAAGTTGAGTTTCCGACAGTTTCACATGCATAAAAGCAAAATTTATTTCCGTTACTATTATCATCACAGATTTTTTTTTTCAACGTTTATTTATTTTTGGGACAGAGGGAGACAGAGCATGAACGGGGGAGGGGCAGAGAGAGAGGGAGACACAGAATCGGAAACAGGCTCCAGACTCTGAGCCATCAGCCCAGAGCCCGACGCAGGGCTCGAACTCACGGACCGCGAGATCATGACCTGGCTGAAGTCGGACGCTTAACCGACTGTGCCACCCAGGCGCCCCTATCATCACCGATTTCTAACATTAAAATATTGTTGACGTTTTTTATTATAAAAAGACACAATTGTAGTCAGTGTGGCAACCATCAAGCATAAAGTAGATCTTAATCATCTTTATCCCAAACACCTGACTTTTCTTTACACCTTTTTTTCTTTGCAACTAACAAATAATGTTAATTGTAGGGTCTTGTGTGTTAATCTGCTTGTAAATTGTTTCTTTGTTCAGTAAATGATGTGTTTGGGCCTGAGATTTGGTTAAGCCCATCTTCCATTCTGTCACTGTTTCTGAGGGAAAGGCGGGCAAAGTGTGTGTGACCTGGGAGACCTGTGGATGTTTCCCTTCTTGGATGTGGCATCCACAAGGCTGTCCGGCAAGATCAAACTCTGTTTCCTCAGCCACTCCTCCCCTACTCTGACAGCAACAACAAACAACACACCTTGGGGTGGGTGTGTGGGGAACTTTCTATGAAGGATGTGTGATTTCTTGGTAATATTTTTGTTGTTAACATGATGTAGCTATCACAATAAATGACAATACATTAATAAAATATTATCTTTGGTCCCCATGGCGGCTCTTTGAGATTAGAAGGGCAAATTCTCCTCAGTTTACAAAATAGGAATCCGAGCCTCAGAGGGCAGCTGAACTGCCTGAGGTCACCAAAGCCATGGGGACCAGAATTGGAACTTGGGCATTCTGGCTCTAGATGAGTAATGTTTCCACTGAACAATGATGATGATGACTTTAGGACCGGTCTCCCCCCTCTCCCCATTTAGGTCAATTTTTTTTTGAGTACTTAAATGGGTTTAAAGAAATAAAACTATTGGGCTATTGTTATTGCTGAAGGTACTAAATCTCAAAAAGCAACAGTATTTAGATTTAAGATGACACAGTTATTTGTATAATTTGCCAAAACGCATTAGAAATCAGATATACAAATGTATGATGGCCAAGTTGTATAGAAAAATAGAACTCTGATGCACAAGCTACAGCCCAGGAAACCAACCCATTATTTATAGGAACCAGCCCAAAAAACCAGTGTGCTGTAAGTCAGGCTTGTCGGCAGTCAGTCCTCCGTCTCTACCAATTGGTCTGGGAGCAAACCATAACTTCTGTAACAAGTGGCCAGGACTTGATTAATAACTGAGTGGTTCCTGACCATTTTCCCTACTTCCAGCTTAGGACCAACCAGAGGGAGTCCAATTTGCACTGATAACCAATCATTTAGGGATGTCCCACTGATGAGGTTTGGGGGTGATGGTGGGGTCCAGAGCTGACGGCCAAGAAAGAATTCTTGAAGACGTCTTTGGTGCAAAAAGGTGAGTTTAAGACAGGACCCAAGAAAGGAAGAGCGGCCCCAGACCCTGAGAAGAGACTGGTTATATACTTGGGAATTGAGGGAGGTAAAGTCAAGGGGAAATTCCCAGAAGGATTTTCATATGCTAAAGAAGACTCCTAGGATATGGAGGCCTAGCTATTGTCAAGTTAAGGTTGTTTTTTCCCTCTAGCAAAGCATTAGCATTAAGACAGCAGGGAGTTCCTGGAGAGACGTTGGATTCTGCCGGCCTCAAATGGTTGTCAATGGGCAGCAGGTTAGAAGGAAATTTAATCTTACCTGCCATTTCCTTCTTGCCTTTGTTCCCCACGTCACTAATGGAGGGGGTGATGTTGGGGCTCCAGGAAACGGAGTCTTTAGGTTTCTAGAGATTAGCTATTGATAAGATTGCCTTTTTCTTGTAATTTACTAAGATATTTGTAAATAGATGGAGACTCAGGTCGTGCGGGTCGATGATCTCTACCAGTTAACCATTTGTTTTCCGCTTTCCTTTGTTCTTGGGCAGCCAGGAGTGCCCGAGGAATGTTACACAATCCCACCTGGGGGTGGGGGGTGTTTGCGAGGTGTCAGCTTGCCTTGTGCTCGCTCATCGCCACTTCTAGTTAGCTGCCTACAGCTTCCCGGGCCAACAGCCTCTGACGGGGCGCACCTGGAGCCTCCCTGTTCTCCACTGTCAACTTTGCCAAATCCCCTGCCTGCCTGTGAATCTCTGCCAAAATGCAAATAATGGTGGCTGAGTCCCTTGCTGTAGCAAGCTCTGGATAAGTAGTCTTTGCTTGTTCTCATTTGGGCGGTTTTTCTCTATTCACACCACAAGATAGAGATTCTTTTAAGTGCAACTGATGAAGAAAGACCTCGACCATAGTTCCATCTCACCAGGTATCTAAAGGCTCAGGTGGACTGATTTCACTGGCTTGGCTGAGCACCGGCTGTGGGAAAAACACCTTTCTAGGTGCTGTGGGGGCCGATCGCTAGATGGATGGGTGGTAGCTAGGTGGATGGATGATAGGTAGATGGATGGATGGATGACAGGTGGGTAGATCATACATGGAGCTGAAGTCCTTTCCTCCTTCGGGTATAAAGGGGACTGCACTCACGTTCAGGGTGGAGATGGGACGTCAAACCCTGCAGGGCATCAGTGTGGAAGCGCCTCTGCGAGGAGCCGACTCCTTGCGCTTCAGGAGACGTTTATAAACATGAGAAAAGATCTCAGCGGACACCTGTGTCTGGACTGCTAACGCTGAAGGGCCAGAAGGGCCCAGCCAGGTGAGGAAGAGCGGGCAGGGCCCACGGAGGGACTCAAGAAGCCAAGGGAGGGGTGGGAAGGGGCAGTGCTCAGCGCGGGGCAGAAATGAGGCCCTCTCGAGAGCTGGCCCGGTGTACCTTCTGTGCACCAACTCTTTAGGGCCCTGGTCCAAAGGTGGCTCCACGTTACAGGATCACCCAGCCTCCAACTAAAGAGTCCCGGGACCTGTCACCTGGGGTCCAGGTAGGAGAGCTGGTGGGTACCAAGCCCATCCCAAGTCCCGCCCCCTCCCGCTTCCCGGGCGGCGATTGGTCGAGGTGGCCCTCTCGTTGCTATGACAGCATCGAGAGCTTCCAGTGGCTCCGCCCCGCGCCTTCCCACCCCGCCCCTTCCCGCCCCAGGCCACGCCCCTATCTTCCCCGGGCCGCGATTGGTCGAGGTGCCCCTTCCCGTTGCTATGACAGCACCCGAACGCGGCCAGTGGCTCCGCCCCACGCTTCCCCATCCCTCCGCCCGCGCTGGGGGGGGAGGCGGGACGGGCCGCGTCTCCATGGCGACGGCGGACGCGGCTGTGCGAGCAGCGTGTACCTACCTACCAGAGACGCGCTGGTGGCGGCGAGGACCGAGACGGGGGCGAGGCCATGTCGGACCTGGGCTCGGAGGAGTTGGAGGAAGAGGGAGAGAACGATCTTGGGGTGAGAGCTCCGGGTGTACGGGGGGAGTGCTTCCCAGGCGCACCCCCGGAGGCCGACCACAGTCCCCCGGGCGGCCCAGCCAGGGACGGGGACGCGCCGGCCACCGCGGCCTGGAAGTTGGCGGTGAAAGGTGAAACGCTGTGACGTCTCTGGCCACATCCCTTCTCGCCGCCTCCTCCCCTCCCCAGCCCGCCTCCCATTAAAGGCAAAGATTTCCAAGTCAAAGACTTGGGAAGCGGCCTCGACCCCGCTGCCGCAGTCCGCCCAGGCAGTCTCCTTGGTTGGCGGCGTCACCCCGACCTGCCATGCTGCTCTGTAATGGAGCTCGGCTGCTCGGGATCAAGGAGGATGGAGGAAAGTTCTTCCTGGCAACCTTCAAGAAACGCTCAGAGGGTCTCAGGCTCAGCGAAGGCTTCCTACAGGCCCGGAATGCCGTGTGCTTTCTTCAGTGTGGTGGGAGGTGACCCGAGTCTCTGGCATTATTCCCGGGTTTGGGCAGCAGAGAGGCGGTATGGGGTGCACATCCCGCGATGTGAGCTGGGTGAAGGGTGGGCATAGGTGTGTGTGCGTGTGTGTATCTATCTATCTATCTATCTATCTATCTATCTATCTCCATATCCACAGATTAACCGTCTAACCCAGGGGTGATCATTTCTTGGCTGACAGGCTGGGAACCCCAGCCACGGTGCGTGCGTTCAGGGCACAGAGTCGAGATAGTTTCAGAATTAACTGAAAACCTAGCACCTCTCCGGGGCCGGATGTCATGGTGCCTGTTCAGACCTTCTGGCAGCTCTGTGCACCCGTCTCTCAGCCTCTGCCCCATTTTCTGCTCAAGACTAGCACCTCCATCGCGGGGAGCCGCCTGGCCAGGTCGGAGAGCCAGAAGTGCCTGGAATCTGCACGCTGTCCCCACAGCCAGTGGCTAGTGCTAACAGCACCGAAAACCACAGGATTTGCGCTGCAGGGTCCCTCGAGCAATGAGGCCGAGTCTGGGACACCTCCTGACATCCCCATGCTGGGCGGCCTCCTCCTTCATATCTGTTTCCCCATCCCCTTTACCGTTCCTCAGGGAGGGCTTATAAAAATCACTTGCTCGGGGTCTGCTTCCGGGGGAGCCCGACCTACAACATCAGCCCAGGAAGACTTCAAGTTTGTCTCCTCAAATAGCCCTGCTGGTTTGTCACGTTTTAGTGCCTGCAATTTGTAGCTTCAATCACAGCTGGGGTCGTTTTAAAGGGTTCCCTTCCTGTTCGGTCACCCCAGTGGCTCAGTAGGGGTGCACTGGGAGGTCTTTTGAGCAGACCTCAAAAGCTTTTATACATTTTGATTTAGACTAACCCCGCAACAAGTGTGTAAGATCATGCCATTTTTACCTTCTGTCCTGAGCACGGATTTCTGAGCTGGATCGTGCTGGGAAAGGGGGTCTGAAGCCCCGGCAGGAACTTGAACTTGTGTTTGAACTTGTGTTGTAATAAGTCCATGCAGATGCGGGTCTATGTCAAATCGTTACTCTGTGCCTTGGCCGTTTTATTATCTGTTATGTGCACTCTGCACTCGTGATCAGGCGCTGGAGGAAGGTTTATTTTATGAAGGGTCAGAGGAAACAGGTGAATTGCAAGCTTGTGTTATATATACATATATGTGTGTGTGTGTGTGTGTGTGTGTGTGTGTGTGTGTGTGTGTGTATAGAGAGAGAGAGAGAGAGATTTACTTTTCAGATACGTCATTATTTCCCTATGAGTCTATGAGTGTTAGAAACTCAAGTCTCTTGATAAGGAAGTTAAACTAAGTGGACTTAGGGACTCTTGTGAGAGTTGAGCCCTGTTTACGCCTCAGCTCCCCCTTGCTGCTTCCTCTCCCACTGGTGCCTCCTGAGACCACGTGCGCCCAGGGAATCATTTGAAGGAAGACTTGTCTTTGCATTTTAAGTCTTGGATTGTTGAAGGAAGCACCAGGGAGGTACTTGAGTGACCGAGGACCGATTCCACCCACATATGTTAGTTCAAACACGTTGCTACAAAGAACGCAATTTGGAATACCTTGAATTTTGTTTACAGTGTGAAGGGTTATCATGATAAATTACAAACTCAGACGTGGCAGAGAGAGAGTGAGGCTTCCACCAGCGACAGGTACTAGGTGTGTCACCTTGGACAAATGCCCCATGTCGCCCAGGTGCAGTTACCTACCTCACCTGTAAGATGGGGCTGAGGATTGGGAGGGCTTCAACGAACCACTATCTACAAAATGCTTTAACATATCGTTAGTGCCGAACACACGGTAGCTGTGATGATCCCGCTTTCTTCTGCCCAGGAGTACGACGGGGAACGGAATGAGGCAGGTGAACGGCACGGACACGGGAAAGCAAGGCTGCCCAACGGGGACACGTATGAAGGGAGCTACCAACACGGTAAAAGGCACGGCCAGGTCAGAACTGGTGACGTGAGTGGGTCGTTTTCTCTAGTGAATACTCTATGGGTGAGTATTAAATTCAGGAATGATATGAATTATGTAACCAACGTGTTTCAGGGGATCTACAAATTTAAAAGCGGCGCTCGATACATAGGAGAATACGTTAAAAACAGAAAGCATGGCCATGGCACTTTCATATACCCAGATGGATCAAGATATGAAGGTAAGGGGCGCCTGGGTGGCTCAGCTGGTTAAGCCTCTGGCTTTGGCTCAGGTCACGATCTCGTGGTTCAGGGGTTCGAGCCCCGCATCTGGCTCTGTGCTGATAGCTCAGAGCCTGGAGCCTGCTTCGGATTCTGTGTCTCGCTTTCTCTCTCTGCTTTCCTCCCCTGCTCCCACTCTGTCTCTCTTTTTCTCAAACATAAATAAAAACATTACAAGATGCGAAGGTAAAATGCACTCACAAAGCAGATGTTTGTGCTGTAGTGGTGTCCCCTGGGGACTGGACTTGGCTGTGGATGCTGAACTGTAGGAGAGGGCTTAGAGTTCTCCAGATCAGTCACTCAACAAACACAGGCTGTGCCCCTGTGTTCACAGGGTCGACACAGACGCCAGAAAGGCTTAATTAGCGAGCTGCCCCCTCCGTGGGAAATGTGGCCGTCGCTGCGGCCAGCACACTCTCTTGTGAGCCCCTGTGCTGAGGCACGGGGGGCCGCACAGACCCCCATGGGGTCCGGACCCATGATGTTAGATGCCCTGTAGCTTTCTTCTCCTTGAAGCTGCTTCTGCTGTTTTTCGCAGTGGGAGGGGGGCGAGCCTGGGGGGAGAGACACAAGTGGAGTGTGCATGTGAGTCTTCAGAAACCATGCAGGGTCCTGGGTTCCGGACTTTTTCTGGGAAGAACTTACCTAGTTTTCCAAGGAGACCCGTGACCCCCAACCCCGGAGCTATGGTGACAGGTGCGACCTTGTGCGGGGAGCCTCGCTCCTCGTCTGAGGCACCAGGACTGAATGGATGAACGCAAGCAGGACAGGGCACCTGACAGGTGGCGATCGCTCAGCGTGCGGCGGCCTGGGAGGTGGCATCACCTCCCGACGGGCGACGCCACGTCCTCCGGGTGCGAGCCACAGCCGCCTGCCCCATTGCTGAATGAAGGCAGGGCCCAGGAATTCTATAGCAACCATCCTGCCCGCGTCCGAGATGCAGGTGGTTAATGCCTCCCCGTCAGAGGGGGCATTTCTGCTCGTTCCCTATTTCTCGGAGGGCTTATTCCAGATGGAGCACCATCTGCTTTTGGAATCGACTTTCAACAATTTAATTTATAGAGTTCGATCGAATTCTTTCCAAACCGTCACGAGCCTGATCTCATTGCCGTCATGTTCTATTTTCATGTGGACGTTAATACAAGTGGAACCACACACAAATATAGAAAAGAAAAGATACTCAGAATAAGAGATGGAAGGAGTTTCTAACGTGACCGTCTTTGGAAACAGCTGCGCGTTTTTGTGTCTCCCTGTGGCTTTGTCTCTTAGAGGGTGCAGGGTGTAGTCACTACTCGGGGAGTTCTTCTCCGAGGTCAGAAGCTGCAACATCCATCTGAGCTCAGGGAGCGAACAACCTTCCGGCCACAAAGTCCGTGTGAACCCATGGCTGAATTCGTCACGACTGAGCGTTGGCTGACTGCCACCCTGAGGGACACAGAGTGGTTTCCCGCAGGCTAGCGAGTGTGCTCAGCCTCGGCCCGAGGTATGGGGCGCATTCCTGGTCTCCCAGACACCGAGCTGAGCCTGATGGGGAGCCCGGGGACGGAGCGGACACTCCCGGTTTGCGGGGCCACTTGAACAGAGGCAGGGAGTCGGGGGTGCTTGGCGAAGCAGGGGATGGGGTTGGAGGGGTGAGTGGGTGCCAGGCTTTGGAGGGGCCTCTGGACCACCCTCACAGATTGTGAGGTGAGGGGAGGGAGGGCCGATGAGGGCTGGGGAAGGAGAGCGTCTCCAGCGCTGGTCCTGCTCCCGACTGCAAGGAGCGAATAAAGACGATGATGTTTAGCAACAAAGTTGCAGAGAAACAAAGCGCCATGATGACCTGGGGTCGGCTCTTCTGGAAGCTCTCAGGTGGCAGGAGCCGGAGGGAGACACAAATGCGTGGCCGTTGGGGTGCCTGTGGAAGAGAGCCAGAGAAACCCGGATTTTCATCTCAGCCCCGCTGTGTGGCCTTGGGCAAAGTGCATGATGTCTCTGGTTTCTGGGTGCCGTCCCTGTAAATGCATGTTTCGGTTATTACCCCTGTTCCAGGAGGCCACCTTTCCCACTTCTGCACTGTTTACTGCGGCCGGGGTACCGGTGGCTGGGCCGGGTCTCCAACAGGTAAACTGGGACTTTAAAAAGAAAAAAATATTTTTTTAAGTTTATTTATTTATTTTTGGAGAGACAGAGAAAGTACGAGGCGGGGAGGGGCAAAGAGAGAGAGAGAGAGAGAGGGAGACAGAATCCCAAGCAGGCTCCACACTGTCAGCGCAGAGCCCAACGTGGGACTCGAACCCATGAACCGTGAGATCATAACCTGGGCTGAAATCGGGAGTCGAACACCCAGGTGCCCCTAGACTGGGACTTTATAAAAAACAGCTTCCTCACCATATCTCGCTGGCTTGAAATTTGGTTTGCAAGTTAATTCTTTTTTTGAACATTTCCTATAAAATACTTCACACACTTTTCTTGCCACGCTGCCCTGGAGACCAGCTCCCTCGGCCAAGAGAAGAGGACGGAATTGCTTCGTCAGTCGTGGTCTTTTGTTGGGAAGAGACCAAGGGAGGTCTTGGCCCCAGGGCCCTGCTTGGTCAGTTCCTGAACGTTCACACGAGCCAGCTCTGCCTGCTTGTCCCCAGAACCACATGCAGCCCAACCTTGGCCACAGTGCGAATACTTACACCACAGAAATCGGTGTATGCTACACGTCTGCCCTCCTCCTCCTCCTCCTCCTCATCCTCCTCCTCCTCCTCCTCCCTCTCCCCTCCTCCCCCTCCCTCTCCCCTCCTCCCCCTCCTCTTCCCCTCCTCCCCCTCCCTCTCCCCTCCTCCTCCTCCTCCCCCCTCCCTCTCCCCTCCTCCCCCTCCTCCTCCCCCTCCTCCCCCTCCTCCCCCCTCCCTCTCCCTTCCTCCCCCTCCCTCTCCCCTCCTCCCCCTCCTCTTCCCCCTCCTCCCCCTCCTCCCTCTGCCCTCCTCCCCCTCCTCTTCCCCTTCCTCCCCCATCCCTCTCCCCTCCTCCCCCTCCTCCTCCCCCTCCTCCCCCTTCCCTCTCCCCTCCTCCCCCTCCTCTTCCCCCTCCTCCCCCTCCTCCCTCTGCCCTCCTCCCCCTCCTCTTCCCCTTCTTCCCCCATCCCTCTCCCCTCCTCCCCCTCCTCCTCCCCCTCCTCCCCCTCCTCCCCCCTCCCTCTCCCTTCCTCCCCCTCCCTCTCCCCTCCTCCCCCTCCTCTTCCCCCTCCTCCCCCTCCTCCCTCTGCCCTCCTCCCCCTCCTCTTCCCCTTCCTCCCCCATCCCTCTCCCCTCCTCCCCCTCCTCTTCCCCCTCCTCCCCCTCCTCCCTCTGCCCTCCTCCCCCTCCTCTTCCCCTTCCTCCCCCTCCCCTCCCCTCCCCCTCCTCTTTCTCCTGTTCCTTCTTTTATTTATTTTCTTTTTTTATTTTATTAAAAATTTTTTTCTATGTTTGTTTTTGAGAGAGAAACAGAGCACGAGCAGGGAAGGAACAGAGAGAGAGGGAGACACAGAATCCGAAGCAGGCTCCAGGCTCCGAGCTGTCAGCACAGAGCCCGACGCGGGGCTTGAACCCACGAGCCGCGAGATCATGACCTGAGCTGAAGTCGGCTGCTCATCCGACTGAGCTCTCCGGGCACCCCCTTCCTTCTTCTTTTAAACTGGTAATTTTTAAGGACACAACTGCCCCTTAAAAATCCAGACAAATCCAGGTGCCTGGGTGACTCAGTCGGTTAAGCGCCCGACTCTCGATTTCTGCTCAGGTCATGATCTCACGGTTTGTGAGTTTGAGCCCTGCGTCCGGCAGAGAAGAGCCTGCTTGGGACTCTCTCTCTCCCTCTCTGCCTGCTCCTCCCCTGCTCTCTCTCTCTCTGTCTCTGTCTCTCTGTCTCTCAAAAAATAAACTTAAAAATTTTTTTAAAAACTCCAGACAAGTCCTCTGGGACTTCTGCATACTCTGTCTATCCTCGTGGCTACGTTAGGTGCGAACTCCTGTGTTTACTGAAATACTTCAGTTTGGGGATCCTCCGTTCCTTCTGCTCATGGGGTTCCTGACACATGTCATACCACGGAACCCAGTCCTCTTAACTGCTACCAGTTGCCCAATCCTCCTCTCTGGGCAGGCTCGGTTCGCCCGCCCTGTCCTGAACCTGGGAGCTGCTTCCCGAAAGCACAGTTCTTCCTCCTTTGTGGTGTCTGTCTCCTGCCCAGACGAGGGCAGGCCCTCCCCGAGGGCTCTGTCACCAGCCCAGCTGCTGGTCTGTCTCACAGAGTGCCGAGAACCCTGTGGGACTGACAGAGAGAACGCGTACAAGTTCCTTTTGTAGATGTGTTGGTGGTCGTGGTGAACATGGAGTTTATTCGCGCGAACATGTATTTCTTGGACGATCAACGTATTCTAGGCATGTGAATTCTTCTTCTTTGTGTGGAAGCGGGTCCAGGTTTCCTGTAAGCCGGAAGCTTATACAAGTTTTGGGGGCTCTATTTAAGAAAAAGAATATAGGGGCGCCTGGGTGGCTCGGTCGGTGAAGCATCCGACTTCGGCTCAGGTCATGATCTCACGGTCCGTGAGTTCGAGCTCCGCGTCGGGCTCTGTGTTGACAGCTCAGAGTCTGGAGCCTGTTTCTGATTCTGTGTCTCCCTCTCTCTGCTCCTCCCCTGTTCATGTTCTGTCTCTCTCTGTCTCAAAAATAAATAAACATTAAAAACAAATTAAAAAAAAAAGAAAGAAAAAATATAAAATTGGCATCAAAGTGAATTTTGATTTGTAACAAGAAATCAAAATAAATGTAAAGATTTTAAATACTGTGACCATTACAAAATCTGAGGAAATAATATGTAAATTTTTATTTTATTGCTATTTAGTTATTATTTATCTCTATTTTTAAATTTTTTTTTCAACATTTATTTTGGGGACAGAGAGAGACAGAGCATGAACGGGGGAGGGGCAGAGAGAGAGGGAGACACAGAATCGGAAACAGGCTCCAGGCTCCGAGCCATCAGCCCAGAGCCCGACGCGGGGCTCGAACTCACGGACCGCGAGATCGTGACCTGGCTGAAGTCGGACGCTTAACCGACTGCGCCACCCAGGCGCCCCATATCGCTATTTTTAATAGAATTTATTGTCAAATTGGCTTACATACAACACCCAGGGCTCATCCCAGCAAGTGCCCTCCTCAATGCCCATCACCCACTTTTCCCTCTCCCTCACCCCCCATCCACCCTTAGTTCTCTGTATTTAAGAGTCTCTTATGGTTTCCCTCCCTCCCTCCCTGTTTGTAACTATTTTTCCCCCCTTCCCTCCCCCCATGGTCTTCTGTTAAGTTTCTCAGGATCCACATAAGAGTGAAAACATATGGTATCTGTCTTTCTCTGCCTGACTTATTTCACTTAGCATCACACTCTCCAGTTCCGTCCACGTTGCTGCAAAAGGCCAGATTTCATTCTTTCTCATTGCGACATAGTATTCCATTGTGTGTATAAACCACAATTTCTTTATCCATTTGTCAGTTGATAGACATTTAGGCTCTTTCCATCATGTGGCTATCATTGAAAATGCTGCTATAAACATTGGGGTACGAGTCCGCTATGCATCAGCACTCCTGTATCCCTTGGGTACGTTCCTAGCAGTGCAATTGCTGGGTCATAGGATAGATCTATTTTCAATTTCTGGAAGAACCTCCGCACTGTTTTCCAGAGCGGCTGCCCCAGTTTGCATTCCCACCGACTGTGCAAGAGTCTTCCTGTCTAAATTCATGTCTGATGTGCCTTTTCCTTGCCTTTCTAGCGAAGAATGGAATGTCTGTCTGACAACAATTTTGTGATAACACTTTCTAGAGAGAAAATAAGAGAACTCTATCTCTGGTCTTTGATCAAAAATCGATAGAAATTAGCTTTTGAAAAAAATTATTCCCTGTCTAGAGAAGAGTCGTTCAGCTTAACAGCGTGTTATTAGCAATGCCGTGTGAGTTTTCAGGATAGCTGTCGTCTTCGGAAATCTGTATTAAGTTTCTTTCATCTGGGGGCTGGAAGGTTTGAGGACATTGTTTGAGGACGCTGTGAGTCTCCCAGGGCAGGGATCAATGTTCAAGAATGGGCAGCGATCACTAGCTACTTTGCTGCGGTCATTCTGGTAGAGGTGTTACGAATTTTATGGTATCTTTGCCGGTTCCAGTATTTCAGAAATCAGCAGGAACCTGCTCGGAGGTAAGTCGGCGGGGACAATCAGTGAGGGAAGAGTCCACGCACAGACGCTGGTTGGCAAAGGTGTGGCATCCAGTCATGCGAAGCAGGGGCACAGGTGGGGCGCCCTGGGCGCCCAGGCTGGGAGAGTGTGCGGGAGTCTGGTGAGGAAGGAGGTGGGAAACGGCACGAGATGGTTGCTGCTGGATCGGTAAACCCACGCAAGCAGAGGGAGGGTGGTGTTGGGGACTGGTGGCGGCCGGGCGGACGAAACCCTGGTTTGAGTCCTGGCCACGCCACTGACCGGCCGTGATACCTGCTGTCGGCACACGCGGGTGGCCGCGGCCCACACGCCCAGACCTGCACGCGGTGAGCCCCTGACCCAGCTTCCCCTAACCAGCGCCCGACGCCACGCCATCCAGCCAGAGGGGCAGGGGGACAGCGGGGAGTCACGGCAGGAGGTGAGGGTCACAGCAGGTGGCGGCTGTCCTTCCCTTCTCACCCGGGTCCGCTTTTGTGTCGCCCCTTCCAGGGGAGTGGGCGGATGACCGAAGACACGGTTACGGCGTCTACTGCTACGTCAATAACGACACCTACACCGGAGAGTGGTTTGCTCACCAAAGGTGCGCATTTTCCCCTCAGCTCGGTAGACCTACTTACGTAACGAGAACAGGATGCTGTCTTATTAAGAAGCAGAATCATGATAGGGGCGCCTGGGTGGCGCAGTCGGTTAAGCGTCCGACTTCAGCCAGGTCACGATCTCGCGGTCCGTGAGTTCGAGCCCCGCGTCGGGCTCTGGGCTGATGGCTCAGAGCCTGGAGCCTGTTTCCGATTCTGTGTCTCCCTCTCTCTCTGCCCCTCCCCCGTTCATGCTCTGTCTCTCTCTGTCCCCAAAATAAATAAACGTTGAAAAAAAAAAATTTAAAAAAGAAGCAGAATCATGATAAAAGCCCACTAACCAGCTCTTGCCAGGCAGTTCAAACCCCTCACGGCTTTAAGGTGAGCACGCCGGGTGGCACGTCACGGGGCAGGTGCACGTTGTGGGGAGGGTATGTGGTCTTTCGTCCGAGAGCCCCGGGGGACGAGGAGGGCACAGAAGAACCCTCCTGGGGACACGGCCACAGCTCCCGGGAGCGCTGCCTCTTCCCCGCGTCGACCGGCCGAGCTGCGGGAAGGTCGTCCTTGCGCAGCCGGCGATGCCCCTCCCGCAAGCGGGCACACAGGGCAGGAGCGCGCTTGGACGGGGCGCAGACAAGCCACACAGAGGCCACGCCCAATTTTGACGTCTGTCTCAGAAACCCGGGCGGTTTTCCCCACGTCGGAACAAAGCGCGTTGCGCTCTCTGTCTTCACCAGGCACGGGCAAGGCACCTACTTCTACGCCGAGACGGGCAGTAGGTATGTAGGCACCTGGGTGAACGGACAGCAGGAGGGCATGG
Organism: Leopardus geoffroyi; assembly: GCF_018350155.1. Classification (NCBI taxonomy): domain Eukaryota; kingdom Metazoa; phylum Chordata; class Mammalia; order Carnivora; family Felidae; genus Leopardus; species Leopardus geoffroyi. Next base: position 3,619,447 of record NC_059333.1, read on the forward strand.
CCGAGCTCATTCACCTGAACCACAGGTACCAGGGCAAGTTCTTGAACAAAAACGTAAGTCACTGGGCAGCAACGTGTGCCCCCTCCCCCCGTCTGTGTACATACGTGAAGGAAGAACCCTAAAATCTCAGGGAGTCCTCCCGCCCCCTCCAAGTACAGGGAGCAGGTGGCCGTGCCTCTCCCTTGGCCTCTGGTGCCTACAGAGGGCAGCGTGGAGAGGGGCAGAGTAGAGAGCGAAATCCTCCCCCCCCCCCCCAGCAGCGATCCAGCCAATCCTTGTAACACGGGGGCATCCTTCCTCTCCTACGTGCTCCCCGTCATGGCTAGATCGGACGTGAAGCATCTCCTGCGGTTGCACGTGCGGGTGTCTGGACTTTCTTCGCCCCGGGAGGCCCGGGGCCGGAGCCCTGGGGAGGCCGAGCCGTGCGTGAGCTTGCTTCCTGCAGGCTAGGCCACCCACCCTGGGCCTGGACTCGGGCGTGCCCGCGTTCAGTCTGCAGTGCTCACGACTGCTCATTTCTGTCTGGAGGGCTCCGCGGCTTTGCCGAGCCCTGGCGGGGATACAGAGAAACCCCGGCTAATTCAGCGCCCACCACGCTGCCATCCCCCGTGGCTTCGAGCAGGCGTTGGGCAGAAACTCTCCCTGAAGAGTTTCCCGAGCAAATTCAAGGTGTTGGAAGTTGACGTGGGGAATATTTAACTGATTTCAGGGAGTCGCCTCAGACTCTCTTACAACTCAGTTTTCATTTTCGTATCGTTCATGCCCTAACTTTCCAGATTCTCCTTTCCAGTGTTTGTAAAACAGCACATTTCCCCCAAATCTATATGCTGCCTATATGTAATTATACGGAATTCCCGGCAAAATTCTCTTGGGACATTTTTTGGCATGGGGAGGTATGTGGAGGGAAAGAGAAGTCGGCAGGAGTTAATCGGGAAGAATCAGCGAGCCTAGATGGGCCTGGAGGACAAGGGCTTTGTTCTGCCGGGTAGTGAAAGTGTGCTAGAAACACAGGAGTTCAGCTGACCCTTGAACAGCACGGGGTCAGGGGCGCTGACCCCCACACAGTCGAAGATCCACAGATAGCTTTTGACTCTCCCAAAACGTGACTGCTAACAGCCTGGTGTCGGCTGGACGCCTTACCAGCGACACAAACAGTCGATTAACACACACTTTGTACGTCGTAGGTATTATACACTGTATTCTTACAATAAAGCAGCTAGAGGAAAGGACACGTTATTAAGAAAATCATAAGGAAGAGGGGCGCCTGGGTGGCTCAGTCGGTGGCACGTCCGACTCTCGGTTTCAGCTCGGCTTCATGGTCTCGCGTTTCGTGGGCTCGAGCCCCACGTTGGGCTCTAAGCTGACAGCGCAGAGCCTGCTCGGGTCTCTCTCTCCCTCTCTCTCTGCCCCTCCCCCGCTTGTGCTGTCTCCGTCTCTCTCAAAGTAAGTAAATAAACTTAAAAAAAAAATTAAAAAAAAGAAAACCACAAGGAAGAGAAGATACATTTACAGTGCTTTCCTGTATTTATTGAAAAATATCCTCGTGTAAGTGGACTCGTGCAGCCCAAACCCACGTTATTCAAGGGTCAGCTGCCCATTCCAGTTGTAGGGCACCCAGACACGTGGCCCCCTCTGCTGCCCACCTGAGCTCCAGCCTCCAGCCCTCCCTTCTTCCCCTGCTTCTTCTCCCGGGGCCGTGTGACCCCCCCCCCCCACACTTCTTTCTGTGCAACCCACATGCACACACTTACATACGTGGGAAAACATTACATCAGGACATGGAAACATACACATTTGCGCATTTGGGGATATCCGTGTAGGTTAGACCCTGCAATCGTGGAGTCCACAAATATTGACATTTTAAATTGTGATCGATGCTGCCAACTTCCCTCCAAAGCTGTGCCAGTTTGCATTCCCGCCAACGGCAGTCTTTAACTTTTTTGCAAATCCGATGGATAAAAAAATATTTTCACGTTGTTTTAATGCGCTTTTCCCCGATTCCTAGTGAAGTCCAGCAACCTTACACCCTTTTGCTACTGGCTTGACTTTCCCTCAGAGAATCACCTGTTCCAACCCTTGCCGGCAAATTGCTAAAACAAATTTAAAGCTGTGATAAATGAAACCGACATACGCGAATGGAGAAATACAGATCAGTGGCGTGGATTAGAGAGTCCGGGGACAGATTCAGGTGCCTACAGTAATGTAGCTCCGGAAAAGGGCATCGTTTTAAGTCAGTGAGGGTCCGACAGGGACAAGTGAAAGAGTGGTCCCAGGACCCTTGATAACCACTGGGGGTGGGGCAGGGAAGCAATTTCAGGGTTCCCCCTCTAGCATTGGATGGAGACATGTGAGGACAGGAAGAAAGGTTTAAGTGTGAACAAAGTCACAGAAAAAAAATAGGCAAATGTTTATTAACTTTGAAATGAGGAGAGAGGACTCTCTAAACAGAAATAGAAAAGGAAAACCCAATAGAGCTGGTTGATAAAAATAACCCCTTATAGATTAGAATGCACTATAAAGAAAATTTAAGAGGGGCGCCTGGGTGGCTCAGTCGGTTGAGTGTCCGGCTTTGGCTCAGGTCATGCTCTCATGGTTTGTGGGTTCCAGCCCTGCATCGGGCTCTGTGCTAACAGCTCAGAGCCTGGAGCCTGCTTTAGATTCTGTGTCTCCCTTTCTCTCTGCTCCTCCCCTGCTTGTGCTGTCTCTCTCTCTCTCTCTCTCTCTCTCTCTCAAAAATAAATAAACATTACAAAAATTTTAAAAAATTTAAGAGATACACGACCAATGGGGTTAGGGTATTTGTAACATTAATATAAATATAAAGCACGTATATCAATCAGTGTGATTTAAGTGGCCAAAAAATGTTGAAAAAAAATTCAACCCTACTAATAGCTTAAAAATGTGACTTCATGGTGAGATCCTGTTTTCTAGATGTTAAAAAAAAAAATGTAAAAGTATGTTAAAAAAAAAATCTAAAAGTAGAACAAAATGTTAATGCCCAGGAAAAAACAAGCGTTTGAGGACAAGGTGTTCTTGAGTGCTGCTGTGGGAAGGGACATTATTGGAGCCTCATTCTGGTCAATATATTTAAAAAAATACGTGTGTCTATATCTTTTGTGTGTAAATATGTGCACCGTGTATATGTGTGCGTGCGCGTGCTGTTGCCCAGAAATTCCACTTCTGGAAACTTCCCCGCGGAAAATGTCAAGAGGGGACATAAGATGTGACTCTGCTTATGTTTCCTGCAGTGGCCTTTGTCCAAGACTAGTATCGGCACACCAAATATTAGCGGAGTAAATGGGTGAAACAGACTATATTAACTCTTGTTTTTAATAGTTTTTTAACGTTTATTTATTTTTGAGAGGGGGGAGGGGCAGAGAGAGAGGGACAGGCAGAGAGAGAGGCCCTCTACTTGGCAATTCCGGGCGCCACGAGTACAAAAAGGCTTTCTTTAACCCGCACCGGCCTTCCCGGGACGTGACTTTGGGCGGGATTTCTGCAGCAGGTGCACTAGACGTTGGGCGGTGAACTTGGGAATGAGGTGCTTCTCGGTTTCCCTTTGCTCGCAGCCCGTCGGCCCTGGAAAGTACGTGTTCGACATTGGATGTGAGCAGCATGGGGAGTACCGTCTGACGGATGTGGTACGTGGCAGACCGCATACCGTTTCTCTTTTCGTGGGCGACCGAGCTGCCCCGTGACGTGGACCCTACGGCCCCGACGAGGTCGGACGGGAGTGGTGCCAGCCCTCGGCATCGTTCACGCTCTCCTCCTCCTTCTGGGCGTGCGGGCGTTGGTTCGGCCCCCAAGTGCCAGGACCGAGTGGTATTGCGTCACGGTTCTCGCTGGAGCCTGCGCGTGGCTCTGGCCCCGAGTCGGGGGGCTGTGGTCCCCCCAAGTCCGTCCAGCGACACTGCTCCCCGCATGCGGCAGGTAGCTCTCCTAGTTTTGTCTTTTTGTCCCTCTCCGGTACTCAGCAGTAATGCTAATGCGACCTCGATGCTCCCTGGTCGAAGCGGAGATTAGCCCCGAATGATGTCATTAGCAGGCATCCGTGTGTGTGTGTGTGTGTGTGTGCGCTGGGGGAGCGCTGTCTGTGCTGGATTTCCTGTCATTGTCACCTGATCGGGGCCTGTAGGTAACAGGCACTTTATCTACAGCACCCCCCACGTCCCCTGGGCACCCCCGCACCCAGCCGCGGCTCAGCCCCTCTTTTCCTGCTGGGCTCCACTTCCTCTTTGTCACTCTGCCGCAGCCCAGATCACCACCAGGGCCAGCTGGCAATCGGGCCGACCCCTGAGCCGTGCGGTGACAACGCCCGAGTGGCCCTTCACTCTGAGCATCCCATGGCGAGTTCACAGAGACATCAGTAATTTTACATTTTCAAACTTAAAATAGGAAAGAGGAGAAGAGGAAGAGGAGGAGGAGGTGACCCTGATGACCGTTGTTCCCAAATGGAAAGCCACCAGCATCACAGAACTGGCTCTGTGGACACCGACCCTCCCTGAGGAGCAGCCACCTGCGGACGGGACCATCCAGGAAGAGGCTCCGGGACCCGAGGGTGCGGGGTATGGGGGAGGGCGCCTCCTCTCCGTGGGCCGGTGGCCGGTTGATCTCTGGGATTCAGACTCAGCCTGTTTCGTGTGCAGGATGTAGTCAGGGGGCCGGGAGACTTGGGGGTCGGACCCTCCTGGCGGAGCAGGAAGGAGCAGTGGCAGAGACTGGCTGCAGGGACAGCCTGGCTGGTTCCACGGGAAAGCCCTGTGGTTAAGAGCCCCCCACTCCCGCCTCGGTCAGCGACTGTCCGTGGGCGCGAGCTCGGGCAGGGCCGACAGCAGCTGGGCAGCAAGTCCTTCCCGAGGAGGGTGCGGCCTCTGTGTCTGGCCCGGGGTCTTCCCGAGAAGCAGCCACCGTGCCGTGGGACGATGAAGAAGGTGACACCGTGCAGGGGTCCTTGCGTCGCAAGTGATTGAAACCCAAACCCGAACTGGCCCAAGTGAAATTATACTAACGCGCTGGGGTCCCTACCGCTGTGGGGTCGGGGGTGGAGGTGCCTCCCCGGGCCTGGTGGGGTCAGGCCTCGGCTCTCTGGTCTCTGCTGTGTGCGCTCCGTCCCCTTTGGAGAGCGGTGCTCACCGACTTCATCAGATTGTGGCCCCATCAGCGCTGGAACCCTGGGGGACAGAGCGTGTCTTGTCAGTGGGGAGTAGAGTTCCCCCTCTGCCCCCCTCGCCGGGGAGCGGGACAGGCGCTCCTGGTGCACGCTGGACTGGGTGACTTCGGGAAGGGGAGGGTCCCCGGAGGGGTGGCGGGCGCCCTATCAGCAGGAGGCCGCCTGAGACAGGCCGCAGCCCACACGACAGCGGTTCTCATGGCTCTGTCTCAGGTGGCAGGGAGCCTGCGGAGGACGACCAGGCTCTGGCGGACCTTTCCGAGGGGGAGGCTGACCTCACGAGGCCTGGGGAGGACGACGAAGACGCCACCAGGGAGGAGGGGCGCGAGGACGGCCGAGAGGAGCTTCGATACGGCGCCATCGACCAGGGTGAGCTCTGTAGGTCTGCTTGGGGCTGCAGGTTCCTGGAGCCTTTGAAGGTCTTCCGAGAGCTGTGGGCACCAGCTGAGGGCTGTCTTCAAACCGGATTTCTTTTATCTGATTTAAGGCGGGTGTGTTGGCGCTGAGGGGGGCCGGTGGTCTGGGAACGGCCGGCTCTAGACGGTGGTTGGAGGGCCAGGGGCCCCGCGCAATTTAGTTTGTCTCTGTTGCAGAGTAAGAGTAAATGTCTTTCCCGGTTTTTTGGAGATACCTGAAAAGATGAACTCCCGTAAATCAGGTTTCAATCTAAATGCTTGAGGTGCACGGAGCGTTAGGCTTTTGTTGGCAAGTGATTGTAAGCGCTGCAGGGCCACACCCGAGAAGCCCGCGCTGGCACCGGGTGGCCCGTGGCTAAGGGGCGGCCCGGTGACGTCTCACTTGTCCCCCTGCCTCCTGCATGTGGACCGGATGGCCCGGGGTGTGTGAGGGTGGAGTAGGCTGCGTCCGTAGAGCATGGAAACAGCACGGAGAAGCTGATACGGAGCATCCCCGATGGGATGACCGGGTGCTTCCCAGGGGAGCCGAGAGGCCCTGAGGGCCCGACAGGAAGTGAGTGGAGAAGCATGTGCCATGTGCCCGCGTGTGCCTGTGCACGCCTGTGTGTGGTTGTGTGTGCCCGTGTGTGCTTGCGTGTGCCCGTGTCTTCCTGCCGTGTGCCTGCGTGCACAATTACCCAAACTCGAGACTTAACGTGATTTTGACAGTGTGTCTGAGGTTCACCCTGCTCATCACTTCTGACATGTTACAGAGCCCACTTCCCAAAACAAGGTAACTCTCGATTTCATGAAGCATTCAAGATAACATCTTTCCAGAATGTAGCAAGTCCCTGCTTTTCTTTTGATTGATGCAAAGGCCAAATAGTGACCCCTCGCGCTTGTAAAGCTGCCCGTGTTTGGACGGCGTGTGCGGGCAGACACGTTCCCGAGCTCACGCTCGCCGACGCGAACATTCTCAGCCTCGACTTGGAATACAACTTTGGCTTAATGTATTAACCGGTGCCAAAGAAAAAACCCACCAGCGTCTGTGTGAGATAAAATTGAACATTCCTTTTTTTTTTTTTTTTGCCCGAGAAATGCTTAATATTTATGATATTATTCACTGCGAAAGACCTGTTAGCTCACAGAATTTCAAGATAGCAAGAGGGACGTGGGATATACTCATGTTTCTTTGTCCCCCCACCCTCCAGGAAATGTTAACTTTGAAGAAGAGGAAAGTAAGCAGAGAGAGCAGCCCGCGTGAGGGGAAGCAGACGGGGAGAGTAGGTGAATGCGTCACAAACGCGCTGTTACTTGCCCGCTGACGCGAGTCTATCCACCTATCTTACTAGTTGTTTATATGGTTCACTATAGTGACAATACGAATAAATTTCTTCCTCATCCTTTGCTTGTGGAGGAGCTTCTGCTTCCAGTTATTTAAGCCAGAAGTTGCCAGGTTATTCTGCTGTGTTTGCCCAGTGGTCTTTTCTCTTGGGACAAAGAAAGAGGTCCCACGACCCGGACTCCGCAGAAGATGGTTCATGGCAGCGGCCTCCTGGCCGAGCTCGTGGAGTAACTACTCACCAAAGCTTCTCTCTCAGGCCTTCCTCGACAGAGCCAGGAAGACGCCTGGAAAATAACCCCGTGTGCGACGCGCACGAAGCACAGAGTGATGAATAGACTATGGGCTTGAGCGAGAAACCATCGGCTGCCATTGGAGGGGGTGCTCCTGGCCATCCTAGGGCTGCAGCATCCCAGTGTGGGTTTCGGGGGTCCCTACGGATGGTTGAAGGGCAGGGCTGCCCACAGGCGTGGCTCTGGCCTGTGGTGCCAACTCTTTGGGTTCTCCAGTGGGCCGGGGGCTAACATGTAGACCACGAGCTCTCTGTCCCAGCCCCTCCTGACTGCCCAGCACGGCTGTGAAGTCCTGAGCTCCCGGAGGAGCCCCTGTCCCCTGTCTACCCCAACTCCACGAACAGCATCTGTCTTCCTCCACCCCCAGAGTGGCTTGGAGGGGGGGGTTCTTCATCACCCCAGAATGGCATTCGTAGCTGGTGTGCCCGGCGCCATGCCCTGCATCTGGTCATCCGGTCCCCAGAGCGGGGGCCTCTTTAAGAACCATGCATTATTACCATGGCCTCCGAGCCTCTCCACAGAAACGCACACAGCATTATGAATGTAAAATTACACCAAGGCAGATACTGTTCTAGGATAAGAAATTTCAAAAAAAAAATTACCCACTCAGAGGCCAGCGAGTCCACAAATAGCACATCTAGAAAACTATCGGAATACGGTGTGAATTCGCCGCACGCCCCGAGCCTGTCTCTTCCTACGACGATAATTTTGCAAGATTTCCTGCAGGGAGATCAGCAAGGTCATCACTGTTTTCCCTTGAATGCGGTTTGTAATTCCTGGCGGTTGATGGGCTAGAGCATTGCCCCTCACACCCCACATCTCTTGGCCCATAAAACTGCCTTCGACTGTGCGCTATGTACAGGCGGTCTGATAGATCCTACTGGGCGCCGAAAATTGTGCACGGTGCATCATCAAGTTCCCGACGGGAGAGCGTCCTGTAGATGAAGTGACGTCCACACTCTAGAGCCTGGTGTCCCTCAAAGCTCGTTCCTCCACTCCCACAGACGTGGTGCTGGGTCCACGGGACAAGGGCAGATGGAGACCTGACCTTTGACCCCATACCTATGTGTCAGAGTGCAGGGTAAGTCACCCAAATGGGTGACAGAAGTATTTCCGGAAGCTATTCCGGAGCAGCATGCAAGAACGGAACCACACGTGGGAGTTACTACAAACCAGTAACACGCATGTATTCCAGAAACCCACACCTGCCAAATCCATCCCCGATTGGGCCCTCCCTTAGCGTGTTCTTTTTTTTTTTTTAAGTTTATCTATTTTGAGACAGAGAAAGGGAGAGCACAAACAGGAGAGGGGCAGAGAGAGAGAGAGAGCGAGAATCCCAAGCAGGCTCTGTGCTGTCAGCACAAAGCCCGACAGGGGGCTCAGTCCCGTGAATCCTGAGATCGTGACCTGAGCTGAGATCAAGAGTCAGACGCTTATGAGCCACCTGGGTGCCCCATCCCTTATCATGTTCTAAAAGTGCTGTGATGGCTGTATTGCCACCCATCACCAGGGGGCAGGTGTCAGAATGCCTCAGAGGGAAAAGAGACAGAGGACTTAGATGGTCATGGGGAAGATACTTGTGCCAAATGCACAAGAGCCTGTACCTGTGAGAGCACACCGTCAGGGTGTGGAGGGACCTCGGGCTCATGAGCCTTCACACCCTTTATTGGGCGCAGTCCCTCCCACGTCGCTGGTTTTCAGGACGGAGCTGCTGTCTGCAGATTGTTGCAGCCCCTGGTTGTGTCTGGGCTCTCTTAGCTTGTTCTGCTATCCCCTGTATTTCTAATTTCTAGAAGTTATGGCCAAAGGCTTGGTGGATTCGCCGTTCACGAACAGTTAGCTAAATGCACCGTTTTTTGCTGTTGTATACTTCCTGTGTCATCTGATCAGAAGACACAGTGTGGCTGCCTGGCCCCTGCATTAGCTCTGCCACCCTGCACTGAGCAGCCTGACCCCTCTTGTCCCATGCAGCCAAAAGCGGCGTGTATGCTGTGAACGCTGACATCGTACGACCTTCTGCTCTCCATCCTCACCGTCCAGTTTCAACACCAGCTCCTGATCATTGTCCGAATCTGTTTTATTGTTACCTTACTTTCTCGTGGCTGCTGTCTCAGATCACCACAAACAGGGTGATTCAATCAACAGACGTCTATTCCGTCACCGTGCTGGAGGCTGGGAAGTCCAAACCTGAGGTCTGTGCAGGGCTGTGCTCCTTGAGGAGCTCTAGGGGAGGACCTGTCCTTGCAGCTCCTGGTGGGTCCGGTGCTCAGTGACTACCCTGATGCCCCCCTCTTCCGTCTCACGTCTCCCTCTGCTTCTCTCTCGCAAGGACCCTTGTGATTGGATGATCCGGGACCACGTCCCCATCTCAGGTTGCTTGATTTAATCACACCTGCAAAGACCCTGTTTTCAAAGAAGTGACATTTACAGATTCCAGGGATTAGGACCTGAAATCTTTTGGGCCACCCCTCAGACCATTACAACCATGGTTTAAACAGTGGTTTTCCTTTTTTTGTTGTTATTAAAAAAAAAGTTTTTTTTAACATTTATTCATTTTGGAGAGTGAGAGAGACAGAGCACGAGCGGGGGAGGGGCAGAGAGAGAGGGAGACACAATCCGAAGCGGGCTCCAGGCTCCGAGCTGTCAGCACAGAGTCCGATGTGGGGCTCGAACTCACAGACTGTGAGATCATGACCTGAGCTGAAGTCAGATGCTTAACCGACTGAGCCACCAGGTGCCCCCGGATCTCTCTCTCTCTCTCTCTCTCTCTCTCTTTTTTTTTTCCGAGCGATCCTTGTGGCCTCATGGATTTTCGCTGAGTCACTGTGTTCCAACCCAGTGCAATCCTCATTCTTTACTGTGCTGAAACGGACGGCTTTGGCCACTGGTAGCTCCTCGTGCTTACTTCTGGTCCTTCTGACACAACCCCATCAGTCCTTGAAAATTTTATCACATTTTCCCAGTGCTTTTGATGTTTTGTAATTTATTTTTATATAATTCCAAACTTCCAGAAAATTTGCAAGAATAGGAAAAGGAACTTGTGTTTTCTTCGCCCAGACTCCGGAATTGTTTCCGTCTTGCCCCGTTTGCTTTAGGGAGAGCAAAAGAGAAAGAATAGTGTGTGTGTGTGTGTGTGTGTGTGTGTATAAGTGTATACATGTGGTTCCGTGGTCACGCTTATCCGAGGACGATGTGTTCCCAGACCCCCGCACATGCCTGAAACATGGGTAGTACCTAACTCCACATAGACTATGTCCTCCCTATACATACACGCATACATATAATAGAGTTTAACTTGTAAATCAGCACCATAAGAGATTAGCAACAATAAGTAATAACAACATAGAACAATGATAATATTCTCTAATGAACGTTATATGAACGTGGTCTCTCTCTCTCTCTCTCTCTGCACTCCCCCCTCCTGTGATGATGGGAGATAATAAAATGCCGCGTGATGAGGTGAGGTGAGTGTCGGAGACGTTGTGACCTAGCGTTAGGCTACTGTTGACCTTCCGATGACACATCATCTGCTTCCAGATGGTGATGGACTTTCGACACAAAATGAACAAAACTTTTAATTGTTTTAAAGTTTATTAATTTTGAGAGAGAGAGAGAGTGCACAAGTGGGTGAGGGGGCAGAGAGAAGGGGAGACAGAATCCCAAGCGGGTTCTGTGTCACCAACACAGAGCCCGATTCAGGGCTCAGGGCTTGAACTCGCAAACTGTGGGATCATAACCTGAGCCGAGATCAAGAGTCAGATGCTTAGCCGACTGAGCCACCAGGGGCCCCTGCCTCCTTGTCTTCTTGTCAGAGTCCTTGATGTGCAGGACTTGGAAGCCAGGCGAGTCTAACTGGGCAGATGTACCCCCAGCTCCTGGATTCTCCGCTCACTTTCCAAGGCTGTGGCTGCCTGAGCCCAGCCCTCTGGCTCTTCAGACTGGACAGGGGCCGAGGTCGCTCTGCGTGGTTGCAGCGGGTACGGGCTGAAGCCACACGAACGGAAGTCACCCTTACCAGCTTTTCCTGCCGCTGTTGGCTCTCCTAGAAGCTGGCTGCTTTTCGTTCACTGTCCACTGGCACCGGGGCCTTGTTTTGTAACCTCCGCAGAGCGCGTAGCTATCGTCCTTGGGAAGGCTGGGTCCCGAAGGTGCTTGCCAGGTATGGAGCCTGCCGTGTGTGACGCTGGGCCGAGCACAGAACTGTTCACCAAATGTCTTTATCACAAGTGGAACAATGGCGACATTCCTCTTGACCTCAAGATGGAGACGGTTCTTGTCCCCTGGCCTCCGCCAGCCTTACGGCTTTATCTCCGCTGGAGCCGTCCTGGGGGCTGCTCCCCGCGTGTTTGCCCTCCTGGGTGATGCTCTTGGGGCCCCATCTCAGAAAAGTTCCTGCACCTGCCCGTTCTCCCTGACAGTCCAGAGGGATGGCCTGGGCCCTGGCCAGGCCAGCTCTTCTCTCTTGCTGGGGACCCAGCCTCCCAGGGCTCTCCTGTCAGACGCACCCCTGTTCTTCCCTGCTGACTTGGTCTGGTCTCAGTTTGGGCAGCAGGTAAGGTCTTCCTGGTGACCAGCCCCCACCTGGGAGCCATCCTGAGCCACCTCGTTCGAACAAGAGATGCTCCTGACACCCCGGAAATTCCAAGGGACTTAGGAGCTCAGTTTCAGGACCCAGGGGCCAAACACCGAATATCTCTCATCACCTAAGAAATTATAAGGGTTTTAGGATTTTAAAGAACAAAAACTCAACCAAGTAACTTTATTTATTTAAAATTTATTTTATTTTAGAAAGAGAGAGAATGTACAAGCAGGGGAGAGGGGCAGAGGGAAGGGGAGAGAGAGAGAATCTTCAGCACGCTCCACACTCACTGCAGAGCCTGCTGCGGGGAACGATCTTGTGAACCGTGAGATCGTGACCTGAGCCAAAATCAAGAGTCGGACGCTTAACCGAAAATGTAAAGATCTAATTGGCTTTACCGGCGGGTTCGTGAATGGGGCAGCATCCCACCTGCCAAATGGACGGGAGCTCTGAGCAGTTGTACAGAACGGAAGGCTTTCGGGGGCAGAAATGGGCGGGGCCAGGAAGTTATTAGCAGAAGGCAAACCATTGTCTGAGGCAAGGTCACTTTCCCCTGGGAAGGCAGGGGGTCTCATCAGGCAGGCCACCCGCTCGTGCTGATCAGGAAAGCTCAGGCCCACGGTTCCCGGTCCCGCCCTGGGGGAAGGCTGCAACTCCGTCAGGTCGGTATTAAGCCTCGGTGGCGCCCAGCCACGACTTTGCACGATTTCCCTCTTGGCGAATACGAGGTAAAGGTGACCTGTGTTCACCGTTTTTAGTTGATCAAACTGAAGTCCGGTCGAGCCCGAGCTTTCACAAATAGTGAAATGTGGATTTCGCTGTTTCACCTAGACTGTCCTCGGGTGACTTTTTCTCAGCGCCCTTATCTTCTGGTAAGGAGAGCTTCCTGATGTGGTTATCTTTACAATGGCCCCGGTAGTGACCACCGCCCCACCGGATACTGTCCTCTGAGAGGGGGATCCCAGCAGGAAACGGATGACCCTCTCCAAACAGGGTGATTCAAGGGAGCACTTGGTAAAGGGAGGGCCTCTCGAGAGAGGTGTGAACCGGGTGTAGAAAACTGGCTGGGAAAAAGCCATCAGTCAGGTCCCTTCTTAGCAGACCACGGCTTCTCGTACCCAAACAGGTCACGCAGCACTTTGAAGGTATCTCCTTCGTGTCCAGGGACCCCGTGGACAAGGAGCCAGCCACACAGGCCAGTGGGTCAAGACACCGTGCCCTCTGGAGGCGTCCAGGCCCGCCTGACCCCTGGTGGCCGGATGCTACTCCCACTCTGGGATCCCATTATCCCCTGCTGACATCGGAGTTCAGTGCAGGGGCTGTGCCCCCAGCACCCCGTCCAGGCTGCAGAGGACAGCCCGGGGCTCGGCAAGGACTCCCATGCAATCTTCTTGTCCCCGGGGCCCCCAAAGGCGGGAGGCTATGACGAGGCAGTGGCTGAGTCACTTGCAGAGAACAAATCCGTTTCCCCACTTCTGCGTCCCTGAGCCTTCGACCTCTGTCCTGGACAGCAGCCCAGGACCTCAAACAGTCTGCCCTCATGAATTCCACACCACCCTTGTTCAGGCTTCAGGTAGTCAAGCTGGTAACTCATTGACTACGCCTTCGGGGCTTGAGGCAACGCGTACGCAGATCCCAGGCGAGGGCGCTTATGTTGAACATTTCAGCAAATCTCGACTCATTCCACCCTATTTGGTCGGCCACTTGCTCCTGGGTTCCTGCTGGCGTGCTGGGGGTACCCGACGTCTTCCCCTGTGTGGGCAGCCCCCTCCTGGAAAGGTCTGTGTCCCCCGACCCGGACTCCGTTGACCTCAACTCTTCTCTGGGGCCGGAGCAATGAGAGGAGGAGGGGGCCCTGAGAACCGACAGCAGATCAGAGGAAACTTCCCCAGAAGCAGGTGTGGAAAGGCTTGTGTAGCAAAGAAAGGGTGGCTTCCTTCCCTGGGGGAGAGCAGGGTGGAGGAGTAGAGGGGAAAGGGAGGAGGGAGAGGAGGGGAGGGGAAGAGAGGGGGATGTTTCTCTACCGACAGGGGAATTTGCGCTTTCAAATCTTCAGCCTCTCATCCGCTTCTGCCCAAATGTGTCCACGACGTGTCTCCACCCCTCACTCCCTTCTAGCACCTTCTCCTGGAAGCGATCTGACAGGGTTGAGCATTTGATGGGCTCTCAGCTCTTTGCTGCCCTCCAGCCCCATAAGCAGACCCATGTCCTTGGCACATCTGCCCGGTGATCAGCGGAGGAGGACCCCTGAGTCCCTGTGCTTGGTCTTGTTTGTATGCCCACGGTTTTTCGTCTCTCTCTCCCTGGGCGTGTGCCTCCAGGGCCATGAGACGCCAGGTGACTGACGGTGCAGTCTGTGTTATTAGTTGCTATGGTGACAGCCACAGCTAAAGTGAGCAGTAGGGATGCTACTGCTCGCCGTGGGTGACCTACTCCCTGTCCCAGCCAGCGATGGGGTGACCACAGCTGGTTGGTGTGGAACCTGATAATGGGAGAAGCTCTTTCTTGAGCCACTCTGGTACCGATGACTTTATTAGTCAACGCTGCGGCAGGAGTGAATGCACGAAGGTGAGGGTAACTTGACAGAAACCTCGTAAGGGAATGAGCTGTGGAAATAGATACCCCAACCCCACCCTCCTTCTGGGCGCCCCCCCCCCCCCCCAAGTCTCCCAATGGCCCCGAGGACACAGGAGCCTGGGTGATGTGTCCACGCAGGTCAGCCTGGAGACAGGCAACTGGAAGTCCTCGAGCTCACTGCCTACCCAGCCTTTGGCCTGGTACCCAGCCTGGCACAGTGTGGACCCCCAACGATGCATGCTGCAGGAACACTTCTGGGGGAGGAGGAGAAAATGACCATCAAGTGAAACACCGTCCGTGCCTCCAGCTTCCCTGTGGTTCGGATTTTACCGACGGGCAAATTATGTACGTGTCTAGATAGTTATAAAGTCATGGGACCGTCTTCCCCTCATCCGGGGGTCTTGCCTTTGAGCAAAGCTGACATGAACACCTGGTGGCCAAGTTCAAGGGGCTGATCTTTGTAAGGGATTTGCGATAGGATTCCTTTACAAAGCAAGTCCCCCTACATCGGTGGCTCTCAAACTCCAGCGGGCGAGCACCAGAATCACCCGGCGGGCTTGTTAAAACACAGGTTACTGGGCTCGACTCCAGAGTTTCTGACTCAGTGAGCCTGGGGCAGGACCTCAGAGGGTACGTTTGTAACAAGCTCCCAGGGGATGCAGGTGCTGCCGGTCTAGGGACCCCACTTCGAGAACCACCTGCTTAGGGCCTTTCTGACGTGCCTTGGGGTCACGGTGGTCAGGACCCACGGGTTGACGCGTCAGGGTGCCGGGATTCGGGCACCAGCCTCACAGCCAGCCAGCTTCACGACTGCCTCTGCACGTGATGTGATTTCTTCATCCTAGATCTGAGCTGCCTTGAGGATTCGGTGAGATAACGCCGGAACCTGCTTATCACAGCAGCTCCAAGGACTGAACCTTTGCCTGGCAGTCGCTGCCGTCGTAAGACTCAGTCCGCTCAAGTTCGTTTTATACAGCAGTGACCCAGAACACATCTGCTGAACGAAACGGACTTGAAAACAGTTGCCTGGAATCTGGATTGTTGAGAGTGCGTAAAACAGATTACACGACATTATTGGATTTCATTGCCTTTTGCGGATGCAATACAAATGCGTTTCATGATGCCACGAAGTTCGGAATGTTGGCAAGTCGCAGGGTATGTTAAGATCACAGAGGATTATAACGGGGCTCCCATAGGTTTATCACCACAATAAAAACAACTACGGAAATGGATGATAAGCCATTATTCTCTGGGGGTTTCCTTCGTTGCCGTCCCTAGGACCCAGCAGGGCCAAGGGCCAGGTCGGATTTACAAGGAGGGGCCCAGTCTGGTCTGAACGGGGAACAGTGGGTAGTTTTTTCTGTGAGTAACCCCGGGCTGTACCTGCCACACTCAGCTCACCGGGGTTCAGTCTGGGGGCGCCAGTGTGAGGCTCGTTTGATCTCTGGCTCATACGAAATGGTGAGTGTTTTTGCTCGAGAGTCCTCACTGGTTTGTCCTGCCCAGGCTCCTGCCTTGTGCGCTGGGCTGTGGCATCAGAGTACACGCTTGGGGTGACATTCACGACCCAGTGACAGGGGCTGTGCTGGGCAAGGTGGGCACGCCCCCTCCATCTTCCCTATCACGGTCCCACCCACCTGCCTGGAGACCCACCTGCCTGGAGAGCCACCTGTCAGAGGACCCACCTGCCAGAGGACCCACCTGCCAGGGGACCCACCTGCCAGGGGACCCACCTGCCAGGAGACCCACCTGCCCGGAGCTCCTGCAGGACAGGGTCCGAGCCTGCATTTCTGTTGCCAGGACCTCGTGGTGTGCTGCCCACAAAGACACCCCGTGATCGCCTCACACAAGCCACGTGGCTTCCTATGAGGCCTTGAAGGGTGAGGACAGCTTTCCCTCCAGCAGTAAGATTATGAGTTCACTTATCTCACGCAATAAACAAAGCAAGAGGAAGACTTAGGGAGATGTTCAGGTGACCAGCTGTGACCCGGGGGACAGTAGCAGGCTTCTCTAACTAGACAGTGTCCCTTCCCGTCACCATGTCCCTCTCTGCTTTATTCTTCCTCATCTCCTCACGGTATATGGCATTGTGTACACTTCGGGGCAAACGGCCCAGCTCCTCGTTGGTGGCACGCAGACCCCCTGGGGACGGTGCTAACGGCAGCTTCCGGTCCAGCAGCCTGGCAGGGGGCCTGGGTCTCTGGTTTCTTTTTCTAAGTGTGTTTATTTTGAGAGAGACAGAGACAGTGCAAGTGGGGGAGAGGCAGAGAGAGAGAGAGAGAGAGAGAGAGAGAGAGAGAGAGAATCCCAAGCAGGATCTGAACCATCAGCACAGAGCCCGACACGGGCTCGAACTCACGAAACTGTGGGCTCATGACCTGAATGGAAACCAAGAGTTGGAGGCTTAACCGACTGAGCCCCCCGGGGCGCCCCAGAAACGGCATTTCCAGCAAGCTCCCAGGTGACGCCCAGGGGACCACACGCTTGAGAAGCAAGGTAGCCAATGACTTACGGGGCCTTCCTCACCTTTCCTCAAGGCTGGTTCTATTCCTCCGGATACTGTGCTCTGGGAGCCCCGTTTTTTTAATCATGTCAAAGTGAACCAGGGCACAGGGTTCGCCCTCTCTAGCTGCACCCAGACCAGGGGGGAGCAAAGCGGTCCAGGGCTCACTGAGGGCAAATCAAATGTGCGTTTCCCCAAATCAATCATTAAAATAAGCTGTGTTGCCTTTCTGGGAGGCGTCGGTGGGGAGGTCTGTCTGTGGGTGGCTGGTTCACAGACTTCTCCTTTGGGATTTAGGTTCATTTTGTGCTGTACCTTCTTTGGAAAATACTTTATTTATTGCACTGACGAATCTTTACCTCATTAGGGGTGGCACACACTGAAAGATGAGTTGATAGTTAAAAGAAATATGCTTTTGGAGAGAAGGAGACATCTGACGTTTCCAGATCGTTTATTTGCCGAATGACTTCTCAGAGAACTTGCTCGCAGGTTTCAGCAAGAAGAGGGGTGTGTGTGTGTGTGTGTGTGTGTGTGTGTGTGTGTGCGATTCTTGGCTTATTCTGTGAGCTCGAGTTTTAGGAGCATATGGTCCTCAACAGCTGCAAGTAGCATCTGCTTGGAACCAAATGGGGATGAAAAGTTAGCGATTCCGGAAATGTTCCGTGGCAGCTTACAAACACCTTTTGACACAGCCGGCTTCTGGTGACACTTTGTGATGGAGCATTTGTAAAATCCCTCACGTCTCTAAAGATTCCGTCCGACTTAATAGTCCGATGCCCGCCTGCAAATTCACTGTCAGTAAACCTGACGTGCTGGCTTCGTCTCGCCTTGGCAGAAGTGTGTGACTTCCTGGTGTGGCTGAGCCAATGCCGCCAGGAGAGGCAGAGACATCCAGTTGAACAGGGGGGGTGGGGAGGCAAGGAGTCGGGCTCCCTGCAGGCTTGGTCCGGGCGCCAGAGTCGCTGGCTGCTGGGGGGAGCTTGGAGGAGGCATAGCCTTGGAGGGATCCCACGTGGCCTTTCGCCCACTCTCCTCCCCAGCGCTGCTACCCTCCCAGATCCAGCGTCCCTGTCTTCCTCTCCTGGCCCTGCCCGAGCCCAGATCGTGGCCCCTCTTCCCCCGCCCCGATCCCCACTGGGGAGACTGTTCACTTCCTCGGCGGGGGAAGGGGGCGGAGCCTGAAGCGCATGCTGTGTTGTCCCAGGTCCCCCGGCAGGCCTGTCCAAGCACCTTCTCGCTAAAGGTGACCTCTCCCAACAGAGCCAGGTTCATGCTTACTGTCAGCGGGGGGCTGAAGTCGGCTCACACCCGCTCATGAGAGCGGATTCCTACATTTTCAGGCATTTTCTAAACGAGCTGTTAAAACACTGGTGGCTCAGGATCAGCCACGGTGGGGGTGGGGGGAGCAGGTACACCATGGGGACCGGCCGACACCACACACACTCCAGATCAGGCCACCACGGCTCACCACTTGGAAGATTCTTCCGGGACAGAGGATGCGAGGCTGTGACCCGGCTGGCCTGCAGCTAAAGTCACAATGGGCGAGAGACGGAATGGGGGCCCAAGCCCAGGTGTCCTGAGTCCCAGTGTGATTCCTTTGCACAAGATTGTGGCTGATGTTCATTTGTGTTGACCGACTACCGTCTCCCTCATTAGCAGAACCTGTTTGCTGCAATTCCACAAATCCTCATGCCTGCACCGGACGGGGCTGACAAGACTCCTCTCTCAGAGCATCTGCGGTGCTGGGATCGTGCCCCCCGCCCGAGGACTCTGCAGGCTCTGGATGATCCTGGCACACTTTCGAGATCTAGAGTCTGGGCGGGGGGCTTGGTCAAATCAGGCTCTGCTGTCATCCGGATGCAGGCGCCACGGCAGAGCAGCCCCCTCCTCAGGCTTGCTGACACTTTTCTTGGTGGCCCTGGCAAGGTGTCCCCACCCGGGCTCACGTCTTCACCGCATGCTTCCGAAAGCCTGGTTCGTGCCTGGACGTCCTCCGTCTTCATTTCATGGACCCTGCCCTTCGGAACATCACGAGCCGCTCGACTCAAGATATGGGTACATTCTGGGGCGCCTGGGTGGCTCAGTCGGTTGAGCGTCTGACTTCGGCTCAGGTCATGATCTCGCGGTTCATAAGTCCGAGCCCCACATCGGGCTCCCTGCTGTCAGCGCAGAGCCGGCTTCAGATCCTCTGTCTCCCATCTCTCTGCCCCTCCCCCGCTCAGGCACCCGCTGTCTCAAAAATAAACATTAAAAAAATAAAAAAAGGGCACCTGGGTGGCTCAGTCGGCCGAGCTTCCGACTTCGGCTCACGTCACGATCTCACGGTTCGTGAGTTCGAGCCCTGCGTCGGGCCCTGTGCCGACAGCTCGGAGCCCGGAACCTTCTTTGGATTCTGTGTCTTCCTCTCTCTCTGCCCCTCCTCCGCTCATACTCTGTCTCTCTCTCTCTCTCTCTCTCTCTTTCTCTCTGAAAAGTAAATAAACATTAAAAAAAAAAAGATACAGACTTATTATTTTTTTCCTGGCTTTTGTCTCCGTAATAGTGTGTAGATTCAGCCAGGGTGTGAAATAGTTATTCCAGGCTCCCCCGCGCACCTGTGCCATCATGTGTGTGCCCGAGGGCCTTGACACACCACCGGGGACCAGGGCTCTCGGCACCTGTACGAAGGGGACACGTCAGGGGTTTTCAGCGGGGGACGGTTTTGCTAGCAAGATTTGGAGGCATTTTTGGTTACTGTCACTGTCAAGGGGGGGGGGGTGCCACTGGCATCTCACTGGGTCAGGTCCAGGGGTGTTGCTAAACCCCCCACGATGCCCAGGACAGCCCCCCACAATGAAGAGTTGTCATCCCCAGATGTCAGCGGTGCTGAGATTTCGAAACCCCGGACACACAGCTTTGCAGGTGAGTCGTGATCACAGGGGCTCCGTGGTCACTTTGCGGACTGGCGCAGGGAGACGTCGCCTTCCGGGTGTCGAATCTTGCTGCCAAGGAACACGGTGCACCTGCCCAGCCAGTGGGCCTTCTTCCGTGTCCCTCGGTGGCACGCTTATGTGCTCAGGTGTTCCTGCAAGCATGTTCCTGGGCATTTTACGTTCTGCTGTCAGTGCCGGGCAAACGGGCCGTTCCTGTCACCACGTGTCCCGGCGATGTCGGCGTGCACGACATCCACCAACGTCTGGGCTTTATGTTTGAGCTCAGGCACTTCCTGAACTCGCTTTCTGTGGCTCTAGGATTTTGGTTGATTTTCTTGGGGTTCCAGGGCCGTGGTCTTGGCGTCTGCGAAGAGTGTGCGGGCTGGGGGGAGGGTGGGTGGGTGGGTGCGGAGTGAGACCTGTGCTGCCCACCTCCGTCCACCGCAGCTCCTTGCGCTGATCTGGGGCTCTGAAGGGTGCAGCAGGATTTTGTGAGCCCCCGAGACCAGGTGACAAAGTGGCTCAGAGTCAGAGCGGAGAAGCCCGCTCCCTCCAGCCGGGCACTGGAGGCTCTGGAAGCGCTGGGTGGTGACCCCAGGTGGGTTCCTGGCCTTCTTCCCGGCGGGCAGGCTGGCTAAGGCAGCAGAGGCTTCTGGAACAGGGGGGGCTGGGAAGGGCCGTGGGCTCTGCGAGGAAGCTGGGGGGCTGTGTCACACAGACTCCTTCCTGAGCACCACGAGCCCCCCGGGGGCTCCCGGAACGCGTGGAGCGGGGACAGAGGAGCCCAGGAAGCACCGCGACAAAGCTCTTCCCCAAGGCTGGAGTGGGAGGTCACGCGGGTGACCCGTGTTCTTCCCTTTGCCCCTCACGCTAACCTCATCTGCCCACACGGAGTCGAACTCTTGTGTTTCATGCTGAAAAGCAAGGACAAAAAGCAAAGGCAAAGGTCAGGAGAGGTGGTGCACGGAGATGGGCGTTTAACAGGCTCGGGTGATGGTGCCGTTTGCCACGCGCCCTGTGCTGAGCTGCGCGACGTGGCCCGTGCCCAGCTGTCCAGAGCTGTACCTTTTTTTGGTGTTTATACTGGTACTTTCACGCACCGCATCGTCCTGGGGCTGCGGTGACAAAGTACCACAGTCTAGGTCTGCCTCCCGCGGACACCGGCCAGGTTGCATCAGGGCCACCCTAGCGACCTCGCTTTACCTCAATTGCCTCTTTAAAGACCCGGCCTTGACCTCCTGAGCTGCTGGGGCCCGGCCGTCAGCTTATGAATTTTGGGGCACACCATTCAGCCTGCAAACTTCGCCAACATGACTCACGTCTAAAAAAAGCAATCTCGCATTCGGTTCTAAGATAAGACTCGTTCCAGGGAGAAATCACGATGGCTGTTTCTTCTCGGGTAACACGGGAGAGGGTGTTTGCCAGGGGACGGTGGCCCCGGGCCTGTCACCACACACGTGTGTCTCCGAGGCACCAGGTGCCCCATCAGACCAGGCTCAGGCTCCTATCCTTTGCTGCTGTTTCTCCCCCCCCTCCCCTCCCCCCTGCTTTCATCTTCGAAACAGCCCGTGGTGGGGCAGAGGGGGGCTTTGGTGACTGTGCACAAATTATTCGCCACATCGGGGCAGGCAGCAGACGCGCGGGGAGCTCTTTCCAGGTGTGTTTTTTCCAGCTCACAGCTGAGAAAACCAGAGATGACTTGGGTGGCCCAGGCGGTGGGGGGCGCCGCGGTAATAGGGCAAGCATTTCCAGAGGACGTCAGCAGGGGTCAGTCTAGGCTCACAAACGCAGGGGTGCTGGACAGAACCTCCGAGAGCTTAGGGGATCGTTCTGGGTTTCCGGGCTCCTTGCTCGTAGAACTGAAAACTGGCACCAACTGACGATAAACTTCCATTCCCGCCCTTCTGCCGGGCGGCTCTGTTCTCAGGGTCCCGTGCTTATGATGAGGCTCGTTCTGGAAGCCAAAAGTGACAGAACTGGGCTTTCCTGTGATTGTGTCAGAATGAGGGGCTAGCGGGGACCAGAATTCTAGAATAGAAAGAAAATGGCATTTCTTGCTATTTTTGTTATAGGTTTTTTTTTAATGTTTATTTTTGAGAGAGAGAGAGAGAGAACGAATGCGTGAGCAGAGAGGGGCAGAGAGAGAGAGGGAGACACAGAATCTGAAGCAGGCTCCAGGCTCTGAGCTGTCAGCACAGAGCCCAACACGGGGCTCGAACCCACAAACTGTGAGATCGTGACCTGGGCTGAAGTCAGATGCTCAGCCACTGAGCCCCCCAGGCGCCCCACATTTCTTGCACTTTGGCCTTGGAATCTGAGATTCAGACCCATCTCTCTGTCCCTCGCCCACCCCCACCAGCAGCCCAGCAAGGAGGAGGGTCAGGGGCTTGTGACCCAGAAGCCTCCCTCCTGAAAGGGTAAATCCAGACACCTTGGGACCGCCCCAAAGAAGGGGCCACTATTTAAATGCCATTTGCTTGATTTGTAAGGTTTTTAATCATCGTCATGATTAGTAGTGTCCGGGTGGCACCAGGGGGTATCCGGGAGAGAAAACAAGGAAATAACTTCTTCCCAGTCACATACTTGCTGCAGAGAAAGGGGCGGCCGTCCGAGGCAGGACGGACCCATAGGAGGTGCTCCAGGACACCCATTGGCTTTCTGGTCAGTTCCTGTTGGGACGTGTGCAGGGTTGTTTTCCCGGAGACTGTGTTGTCCACCAGATATGGGAGCCGCCTGTGAGCCGGCTGCCCTCTGCTCTCTCCTCTGTGTCAACCTTAAACTGCTTTATGTTTGGAGACAGAAAAATGATGTCACGCGTAAGTAAAACAAGGGACAGACACTTTTGTCTTCCTCTCTACAGTCAGACTCCAAAGCCTGTGTGTGTCCCTTGGGACGTGGCGCTTCCTGTGCGGGTTCTGGGGTCCACTCTGGGTTCACCGTCTCTGCTCCTCAAGAGCTCCACGGACTGCGTAGCCCCAGCCTTGCCCGGGAGACGGCAGAGGAGAGCTGGGGACGGGGTGGGTACTTCCCTGAGAAAGGCCAGGCACGGGTCAGCAACGGTCCCCCACGGTCCCCCGTCGCGACAATGAAATGTCAGAACTGGAGCGCGGTGGGACAGCAGGGAGTCCAGTCGGGCTCACCGCACCGTGGTGGGATTTTGTCTGGGGCACTGAGGGCGCTGGCGGTGGGGTCCGCTGTGACCAGTGGGTGGGGGGGGGAGAGACTCCCATCAGCCACCTGGACCAGCTGCTTCGGAGTCAGAGGCACCCCTGGATTTGCAGCATCCTGGCAGGCGTCCCCGTGCCAGTGGGTGTTCCTGTGAGTCAGGGCAGGCCACGCCCCCCCCTCCACTTGGCCAAAAGGGAGAAAAGGAGAAGCTGGGGCAGGCCTGCACGAGGGAAGCGCGTCTCCTCCTCATACCGGGGCCCCCGTACAAGCAGCCCCATGTGTGGGGTGTGGGGGGTGACGATGGTCCCCAAAGACATCCACATCCCAATCCCAGACCTGCGGCTGTGTCCCTCACAGGGCAAAAGGGGCCATGCAGATGGGATTAAGCTGCAGATCTTGAGGCAGAAGGTCGTCCCGGACTGTCGGGAGGACCCTCTATAACTGCAAGAGACCTTACCGCAGGGGGCTGGGGGTGTGAGGGTGTGAGGAGGTGCAAGAGGAGGGCAGGGACAGACCTGAAGACGCTCCGTGTGCGGATCGAGGCGGAGAGGGCAGGGGTCTCTGCAGCCGGGAAAGGCCAGGAGACGGACCCCTCCACAGCCTCTGGGGGCCACGGAGTCCGCTGACCTGTCTTAGGAATCCTGACCTGCAGAGCCGGAACGGAACTGATTTGCGTGTGTGTGTTCAAAAATGCGTGTTGTCCCTGACCACCGCTCCGTGGTGACTTACTGTGCGGCGATAGAACTGGTACCCGGGGAGCGGGCATCGCGAGCTGCGCGGCCCTGATTTCCAGCTGGTGGGTGGTCTCTGGTGAGATTTTATTGCATATTACGCCCCCTTTGGGTCTGTGTAGACATAGCCCAAAGGGGGTTGAAACAGAACTGGGAGAATGACGGGGAACCCACGAGCCACAGTGGGCAGGTCCTTCTGTCCTTTGCGGTGGGTCACGGTGACCCGCTTCCCTCCGGGCCACGCGGCACGTCCACACCTTACAGGGTCTGAGCTCGCAGGACAGAGGACCACCTGTGGCGGCTACGAAGGTGGCGGCAGGTGGCTGAACATCCTGGGATGTGAAAGTGCGTCTTGTGCATCTACAAATCACACCGAGGGGGCGTCGGACCCCCTCAAACGCCGGCATCGCCCAGCCCCGCCGAGAGCTGGGCCTCCTCGGCACGAGCCGCGCAGAGCACGAGCGAGTCTCTTAGCTGCCCGGGATCCAGTTCCTCCAGTTGAACGCGGAGTTCGAGCCGTGGGTCAGAGTCTTCACGGGAGGGTTCACCAACTCCCATTTCCCTTCCTCTTTATTTTCTTCGCAGAAGCACATACCCAGAGAAGGAATCTAGGACAGAGTTTTCAATCACTTGTTAATATCTTGTAGGAGGTCGATCGATTTTATCGTCGCTCTAGACCCAACAGACAGGCCCTGCTGGGCCGGGGAGGTGGGCACGATGGGCCCTCGCTGGCACCGCTGCCTGAAACAAGATGCTGGCGCCTCACACAGCCGTCCCCAGCGGGGCCGCGCCCCTCGCTCCCACGGACCAGGGCGATGTCTGCGGACCAGCAATAAGCTGGTGGCACTGGGGGTGCTGTTGGCATCTAACGGGCAGAGGCCAAGGATGCTGCTGATATCTACGGTGCCCAGGACGCCCCGCGGCACAGAAGTACCCTGCCCGAGGCTCAACGGTGCCCAGGCTACAGCTTGAAGAGTGACTTACATTCTCAAAGTTGGCATCGCAAAAAGATATAGGCGTTTTCAGAGCCCAGGAAAAAACCGCAAAGTGAGACTTTAGGCCTTAATCCCTTCATCTGTAAAATGAATGTGTTTTTGGAAATCTTTGTTTTTAAGGCTTTGTTGTTGTTGTCATTTGCATGTTTTGCTTTCTTGTTTTTCTTCTCTCTTTTGATGTCTGGAAATTTCTTGGTGAGACAAAATTTGCAGAAATTCCAACATGCGGTGGGGGTCCACGTGGATGATGGTGCTGACTCAGGATGACTCTCTCCTACTTAGACTGTGCATGTGTGTGCATGTGTGTGTGCATGCACGTACATGTGTACACGTGTGTGCATGCATATGTGCATGTACACACGTGTGCATGTACCTGTGTGTGTACACCTGTGTGCACTTGTGTCTGTGAGTGTATGTGTGTGCATGTGCACATGTGCATATGCATGTGTATATATGTGTGTGCACGCATACATGTACATGTGTACCCCTGTGTGCATGCGCATATGCATGTGTGTACCTGTGTGGGTGCATGTGTGTGCATGTGTGCATGTGCACATGTATGCGCACACACACATATGCATGCACATGTGTACACGTGTGTGCACGCATGTGTATGTACACACACGTGTGCATGTACCTGTGTGCATGTGTGCATGTGCACACGTGTGCATGCATGTGTATATATGTGTGCATGTGTGCATGCATACATGTACATGCGTACCCCTGTGTGCATGTGCGTGTGTATGTGTGCATGCGTGCACATGTATGCACGCATGTATGTATGTGTGCAATGCACACACATGTGTACGCATGCATGCATGTGCGCATGCGTGCACATGCACATGCATGTGCATACACATATATGCATGCACATGTGTACGTGTGTACCTGTGTGCATGTACCTATGGGTGTACACCTGTGTGCATCTGTGTCTGTGAGTGTATGTGTGGGCATGCACACATGTGTGCATGCATGTGTATATATGTGTGCATGTGCACGCATACATGTACATGTGTACCCCTGTGTGCACGTGCCTGTGTATGTGTGTGCACGTGTACACCAGCGTGCATGTGTGTATGTGTGTGTGTGTGTGCATGCGCACATGTGTGTGCACGCGCATGTGTATGTGTGTGCATCTGTGTGCATGCATGTATGTGTGCGTGCATGTGTATGCACGTGTGCCTGTACAAGTGCACACATGTGTGTATGCACGTGCACACATGTATGTATGTGCACACACATATGTGTATGCATCTATGTGCGTGCACATGTATACCAGTGTGGTTGTGTGTGTATGCGTGTGAGTGTATGTGTGTGCGTGTGCGTGTGTGTGTACACGGGGAGGCAGCGTGATGGGGTGGACAAGGGGAAGGCCGTGAACGATCTGTTTCCGTCTGCCCTCGATTTGAAGGCCCGTGGCTCCACGGAGCCCCTTGGTAAATTTCTGCTGTGTGCAGGCGAGTGCAGCTTATTTGGGGATGGGGTGGGGTGGGCACCAAAGTGTCAGGATAAAAATGTCAGAGGAATTTGGAAGTTCAAGGCTGGCCAAGGGTCGGGGCAGTGGGTGGGAATGGGGCTGCAAAGACTAATAGGGCTTTGGAACAGCACATGCTGTTCCCACCACCTGCAATGGTCAGCAGCTGGCATGTGTGGTGGCCATCGTGGGGGTGACCTGGAGCCCCAGGGGAGGGGGGAGGGGTGCGGGAGCAGGAGCAGGCAGCACGGGAGCCCAGGGGAGGTGGACAGGGGCTAGAGCCACAGACGGGGAGCAGGTGCACGGGGGCCGACCAGGAAAACCCCAGAAAATTGCATTCTCACCCAGTGTGGCCTCGAGCCCTGCACTCGGAGAGTGGTAGTCGGTGGCCCAGGACCCCTAAGGGCTCGGGAACATCTGGGTCACAGTTGGGAAAGCCCACCTCGGGGGCACTCTGAGGGGCTTCCACTCAGGTCCAGAGGAAAGTGAATGGGAAGAGAGAGGGTGCACGCAGGTATCGCTCTCTGACTCGCCCCCCGTGAGGGAGGACCCGGCTTTCTCTGGCAGGCAGGGCGGGGCTCCAAAAGCCGGGAACTTTGCGTAGGCACAGAGCCCGTGTGGGCCGGGCAGGGCACGAGGCTGCCCCTCTGCAAACAAGCTGGGGCTGGTCGTGGTCCTGTGATGATTTTGCACAAAGGAACCAGCTCAGGGGCCCATCACCCATCCCAAGTGTCGTTTACGCCACTGTACTCCTGGCCTCAAGGTCACTGGCCGATTAGTTTGATAAAAAGGCCAAGGACAGTGGGCAAGTCTGGCCCTGAGTAGATTTTCGGTGCAGGAGCAGGGGGTGTGTCTGAGCCCCCAGTTTGCCTGCCTTGAGTCATTTCACTGGGTGACAGTCAACAGGTCGGTGCAGACCACTCGCTACCCTTCTCTACACATCCGTCACCTGTTGGCTTTTCTTGTGAGTGTTTGCAGAGCCCCAGCCCGGCCCCGGCCACGCTGGCTGTTCACCGCAAGTGCTTGTGTGTTCCATGGTGGGCTGACTCCAAAGACGAAGGGTGGGGGTTCCTTTCTGTCCTCTAGCCCCCCACCCCCTGCCCCTGGGTCCCCAGAGGAAGCCAGCCCCGCAGTTGTCCTTTGTCCTTGTATCCACATGGCTTACTACTCACTGGACCATCTGGTCCACTACAGGGACTGCCTGTTTCTTATTTTTCATATTATCTGGGCAGCAAATGGCCAAAGTTGCCATAATGATGATAAAGATGACAAACCGCTCCCATCAGCCCCCCACCCAGGACCGCCCTTTGTGTAAGAGCAGGTGCGCACATTCTCAGGACACAGGGTGGGTGGGGTGGGGGGCGTCCCGGCTGCCCCGGGTTGTCTGGACGCCTGCTTTCATTCTGAGAAGGGAGCGTGATGACCCCATGTGCTCGGGGTGCTTGACTTCACGGCCCGAAGGGGAGGAAGGGGCGGGCACATACCTTTCTCACGAGCTGGGCGAAGTCTCCGCTGTCACGGGGAGGCAGCCCAAGGAGTGGGCGGGTGCAGGAGTCCAGCGCTGAGCCGTGGCCCACGATCAGGATGACGCCTACTGTACAGAAAGGGACACCTCGGAGTCAGAGCAGGCACGGAGAGCGCCTCCTAGTAGAACGAGAGTCCCCAAAGTCGTCGGGTGGAATCACCCCCAGGGTACACAAAGCCTTGAGAGATCCTGGGTCGGAAGCGGTGCGGCAGGTAACCCCGAGTTGCGGGTCCCCCATGCATGTGCACGGTCCCTGCTGTATCACGTCCTCGTGCACCTTCTGGGGGTGGCCACGCCTGTCGGGAGCTTTGGGGATGGGACTGCGCTGTGACCTGAGGGACCACCTCTTGCGGGATGTGGTGGCTGCCTCCCAGGCTGGGTCCCTCAGCTTGAGAGGCATCAGCCACCACGAGCCTGCTGATGCCTCTCGCTTCAATAACGACACCCCGAGTCCACGGGTGGAGCGAGTCTCTGCTGGCGGGCGTGACTGCTGCGGGGACCAGTCACAGCTGGGGGGAGCTGGCGGGTCCTGGTGGGTTCACGAGGTGCTGTGGCCGGCCCCACAGGATCCACCTGGAGGAGGCAGTCGGGTGGAGAGCTTCCTGAAGGTTCTGGCCGACACAGAACGATTCATTCTTGCTGCTTCCTGACACTGAATTCTCCAGCGTGACCGAAGCCCTGATGTACTATTTCCTGTTAATTCCGCTCTCACATCTCTGGCCTCCAAAGTCACGGTGCGGTGGCAGCCGGGATGCTGCCTGGGAGGCAGACGCACGGCTTTGGCTCTGGGCCTGTGCTCTTGGTCCTGGGGTGACGTGGGCACGTAGGCTTCAGTCCTCTGGGCTGCAGAGTCATGCGGTGTGCATGGAGGTGACGCCAGGCTGTGCAGGACGGTGACCAGTTCACAGATAACGTCTGTTCGGGGACCGGTAGGGTCGGCTGTTACCTTCCAGCCCGCCTGGAGTTTTTAATCCTCCTCTGCCGCTGGCCACACCTGTCACGCTCCCTCCTGCCTCATGCTGTCCCCTCTCCGGCACCGCTCACCTTCCAAATCCGACTTGTCCTGTCCCTCAAGCATTGCATCCTGACAGCCTCAGCCACACGGGGACGGATGGGCTGTGTTCCCTGCGGTGAGCGTCACAAGACAGTGTTCAGAGGGGTTGGAGCTGATTGAGCAGATCCCCATCCCGGTTCCGGAAGGCCTCACCCCTGTAACGGGGGGAGTGTCCTCGGAAGGGCAGAGCATCCTGTGGACACTGAAATTCAGCTCAGGACGGAGGCTCAAACTGGAGCAGCTGGACAGCGGTGGCCTGAGGACGGGCCCCCTTTGTACAGCGAAAGGCTCTGACGTCACCGTCTGTCCTGAGGCCCTCTGTCGCAGTAACTGTGCGTAACAGGAGTTTGGGAATCAACCAAATGCCACTAAGGTGTGGCTTCCGGAAGCACATTCCCCAGGGTGCCAACCGGTCAAAATGGGCCATTTGTAAAGCAGCCTCATGGCTGGCTGTGTTTGGGGGAGCTGGGCGCGGCCAGGTTTGGGTTTCTTCCTACAGGATGTGAGGGAGCGTGTCCCCCTGGTGCGTTGGGACTGTCCAGGGAGGCCAGGTGCTCAGCTCTTCCCTGAGAGCAGAGACGGTCTTCCCTCGTCAGCAGACATCTCTGCCTGAGTCTGTGGGATGAGGGACGAAGGACAGCCAGGTGGGGAAGCGGGTCTGGTGGTCTCTCACTGCCTCGGAGACTCTTCCTCGTGTTATTCAAAACTGCTAATATTCTGGATGTCATGCCTTTCCCCAACAATCTCCAAACTCTTTGAGGGCAGAGCGCGTGCCTTCTTTGCTTGGATTTTCCCCACGATGTTTTATTTGGTCTCTGACATGTCGCTGATGTTCAGTGTGCTAACTTAAAATTCTAAAGGGTTACACGTCAACTTTTACCACGGATGTTTTCAAATATCCCTCAATAGGCCCACAGGTGGGTCTAACGCATCCCAGAGCCGCAATGGCGTGACATTGGCACATCGCGCACCATCCGTGAGTTACACCGCCCCTCCCCCGCTACCCCCACCGTCCCACCATTCCACAGACTATACCTCAGTCTGCCCCTTCACGTGACCGCTTCCCACCCTGCCACGCCCAGCCTGCCACCGTCACACCTAACAGAATTCACACGGTTTCTCAGGCATGTCCACATTCAGACTCCACACTCAAATTCCGTATTCAGGTTTCTCTAACGGTCTCAACCGTCTACATGTACAGATGTTTTGTTCGAATGTGACCTGACATCTTGTTCGCGTTCCATTCTTAGTCTCTTGTTTCCTAGGAAGTGGACACGAGCGGTTTGTGTTGACCCTGCCATCCTGGATCCCATCGGCTCTCGGTGACAGAATTGGGACCCCCCCCCCCCGGGTGGTGGCAGGTATGTGGCCACGCGCCCGGTGACTGCAGAGGCCTCCGTGTGACACTGTTGGTTGGGGAGGGGGCGGACGAGGTTGGGGCTTTCCTAAACTCTAAAAATTGGCCAGTTTCCACCCCAGAGGTAAGACCCCACCTCCCCGGGGGGCTGCCCATCCCCAGGGCCGGGGGCTGGGGGACGCAGGAGGCCCTTACCGTCCCGTGGGCGGATGCTGGTGATCCATCCGACGCTCACCGCACACCTGTTCACATACTCATCATAGCTCTCGGCCGGCATGAGGGAGGCGAGGGGAAACGCAGGCCTGGAGGAGGAGACGGCGGTGGCTGCCACGCCGGCCTGCTGGCCGTGTGGTCAGCGGGAGAAGGAGAAGCCCTTCCGGGAAGGCGGGGCTCTAGGTCCACGTGACAGTCCAGTGTGGGCCCCAAGCAGGCCGGGGACCAACGTTCGATCTCTAGCAAGTACGCTCACTGAACCCCAGGAGCGTTTGTGACGGCAAAGAGTGGGCCATGGCAGAGAAGGACAAACCTTGTCTCCTGGACCACACCCTGGCCGGGCTCCCGGAGCCCGCGTCTCACGAGGCCGACCGTGGGCTTCCGTGTCCAACCACACAGAGTCGGTTTTAGCGAGACTCCTGCTGACACAGGGAGCCGGAACCCTCACCCTGGTGTCTGCTCCTCCTCGAATCCTGAGCAAACCCCGCCTCCCCCGTCACCCACAGGTGATGCCTGCGCACGCTCTCTCTGGCCTGCCTCGGCGAGGCTACTGCTCTGGCGGTGTACGGAGAATTGCCCCCCCCCCACTGCCCCATCCCTCAGTAGCGCCCCACCTCTGCCCTGCTCCTTCACTAAAATCCCTCACTTGTCCCCATTATGTTCAGAGCCGGGTCCAGTCCTGGTCCCTGGTCACACCCCTAGTGCAGTGGTCCCCCAAATATAGTCTTTAGTGCTGTCGTGAATGTTTCTCCTTGAGCAGGAGCTACGAAGGTGCCCCACCCCAGCAGAAAGGGAGGGAGTGACCCACCTGTAATCCATGCTGACGTTGAAACCTGCCTCCTGCAGCTCGTCCAGGGTCATGAGGGTTGGGGTGGTTTTGCCGGACTCCCATTTTGTCCATTCAAAGATGCCGGGTTCCACTCTTATCTTAATTGTTTTCTCCAGTTTGAGCTCTGGATCCAACGGAATACAAGCGTTTGTCACCCTCAGTGTCCAGATTGGTTTTATGTGAGTCTCTTAAACAATACTTTTTTTTTTAAAAAATGTGGGTTTTTTTTCCCTTGGCAAATATTGTTCTGTGATTACTTACAGCTGTGCTATTTCTTTTTTTTTAAGTTTATTTATTTATTTTGAAAGGGAGAGAGAGAGGCAGAGAGCGGGAGAGAGAGAATCCCAAGCAGGCTCCAAGCTGTCAGCGCAGAGCATGACTTGGGACTCGAACTTATAAACCATGAGATCATGACCTGAGCTGAAATGGAGAGTTGGACAGTTGGCCAACGGACACACCCAGGTGCCCCTGCTATGCTATTTCTAAGACAGAACCCACCAGATGGTTGAAAGGCATCTGAGGAGCAGTGACGCCTGTCCATAAGGAAGGGGACAGAGTCTGCCTGGCCTGCGAGATGCCACTATCAGTGAGCTCACCCTGATGGTCCCATATATCTCTACAGCCAGACTAGCACTGGGCCTCATCATTGATCAAGAGTGAGAGCACACCATGTCGACCAACCCAGTGATCCATGGAAAAGACTCGGCCAATCGAGGAGCACACTAGTCACCACTGAGGCGCCATCTTGACAGACACCCAGATTGAGGAGAAGGTGAAGGGTGAAGGGAGCTGTCTCTTGGAACACCCAGACTTCTCCCAGCTACCCTTCCCGAGAATTTCATACCTTGACCAAGAGAACACCTATAGCATAAGGCCATCTCTTTGAGTGGGGGAAAGAGGGCCTGAATGCTTTTATTTGAAATGGAGAAAATGTCATTAAGCTCCAATGCTGGAAATAAATCAGTTCCCCAAATGTATTCCAGGTCCACGGAACAAGTTCCTTTGCCAAAGCACATTTACGAAAGGGAGTTACACGGTCTAACCAGGCTCCTGAGTTCCCTCCAGCCTGTGGAGGGCCCGTGTGTCCAGTGCGAACAGTTGGAGAGGTTCCCAAATGGTCTTGGCCACTCCTTCTGTGGAGCCATCTTGCAGCCACTTTGTTCTGTGGGTCACATTTTGGGAAATGGTCCATCTGGACAGTCACTGACATGACAGTGAAACTAAGGGTAGCATGTAAGCCTCTCAGATGTCAGTCTGGAAACAGGTCTGTCCTGTTCCAGGACCTGTGAAGAAGGTTGAGCGCCCTCATTTTCCTGAACGACCCAGAATTTATACACTTGGACTTTAAACAGCATCGTGATAATAAAAAAAGATGTTCTGCATATAGACCAAAAGTCCACGAGACATCGTATTAGAGACGTTGACGTTATCATCACCGGAGAACATTTCTGAGAACTTTGCACTTCACTTGTCGAGCCCACCGTCATTAGCTCCAGCTCTCTACCTGGTCCTCCACATCTGCCCCCGCAGGAAAGCCCCAGGCCCTGTGGTGGCTGGGTCTCCATGTAAAGTCAGTACTCAGTGACCACCCTCTATCTCTCTGATAGACGTGTCGTGCCCTCCGTGCACCCCAAGCCTCCAGAAGTCCTTCCCTTTCTCGCTTCCAGCTGGTGGCCTGACCCCCACTGTCTCTAAGAAAGTAGAGGCAAGCCCCCTCCCCCACATTAGCACACCTGCTGTGTCTCTGTCCAGTCTTCTGCCCTCTGTCCCATCACTGTGGGGCTTTGGCCTGTGCTCCTGCACTGCTGACTACGTCATGTCCACTGCCCCCCGCCCCCTCCCTCCAAGAGGGCAGGGCAGGGCTCCAGCAGCAGACGAAGAACCAAGGCCCCCAGAACAGGCTGCAGTTCTCTGGCAGGAACTCTCTTTTTCCTGCAGGCAGAAGCTGCTAAAGATGGTCTGGGGGCTTCCTGAGGGACATCAGCCTTCAGTGGTGCTGGACAGCTCCCAGCAGCCGCTCCCCTCGCCCTGGCAAGAGTCATGAGCTTGGCCCTCAGAAGGGACCACAGCTGTTCCCAGCTCTGTGGGCTTTTGAAACCCCTCCTCAGATGCTGTTTTGAAAACCACATGGCAGGGGCGCCTGGGGGCTCTGTCAGTTAAGCGTCCAACTTCGGCTCAGGTCATGATCCCACGGTTCGTGGGATCAAACCCCATGTGGGGCTCTCTGCAGTGACAGTGCAGAGCCTGCTTGGGATCCTCTCTCTCTCCTTTTCTCTCTGCCCCTCCTCTGCTCTCTCTCTCTCTCTCTCTCTCTCTCTTTTTAAACATATGTTAGATACAAGCAGATGCAGGTGGACAGTGTGATGACAGGCTCCTGCCCCTCGATTAGAATCCTGGCATTCCAGAAATGTTGAGGGGCTCAGTGTCTGCTAACCGCTCTCGGAGGACTGGTCCAAAACTGTCTTGCGACTTCTGTGGCCATTCATTGCCACTCATCCGATTCTTACCCCCGTTCCCTTCCCTCCCCCCTTTGGAGAATAACCATGAGGTCAGGGCCACCTGCGATGCTCACTGCAGCTCTTACCGACCTTCCAGGATGTGTTTGGCTGTCTGCACACAGCGGAGGGCTGGGGAGGTGAAGACGGAGGTGATTCTGATGCCGCTGTCCAGCAGTGCTTCTCCTGGAAAACAGCAGGTGCAAAAACCCCTCTTCATAATTGTAACCTCCCATGGGGAGGACTCTGAGGGCGGGCTCACTACCTGAGGTAGGCAGGATCTTAAATGGCCCCGAGATTTCCAGCCCCTGATGCACCCACCCGTAAGGTCCCCGTGAGTGTGGCTGGAGGCTGTGAATGTGGGAGTGTTGTGTCCAACGGCAGAAGCGAGATAATTGCGGGTAAGCCTGACCCATCCGGGCGAGCCCGTTAAAAGCAGAGATTTCCTGGGTGGCGCAGTCGGTTAAGCGTCCGACTTCAGCCAGGTCACGATCTCACGGTCCGTGAGTTCAAGCCCCGCGTCAGGCTCTGGGCTGATGGCTCAGAGCCTGGAGCCTGTTTCCGATTCTGTGTCTCCCTCTCTCTCTGCCCCTCCCCCGTTCATGCTCTGTCTCTCTCTGTCCCATAAATAAACGTTGAAAAAAAAAATTAAAAAAAAAAAAAAGCAGAGATTTATCTCTGGCTGTCACAGAAAAAAAGTCAGAGAGTCCAAGGTATGCGGATTCCGCATGCAAGATATTCCCTATTGCAGGCTTCGGAGATGGAGGGGGCCACATGGCAAGGAGCGTGGGAGCTGAGAAAAGAAAGCCCTTTGGCGATGGCCAGCAAGGGAACCAGGACTTCAGTCCTACGACCGCAGGGAACCGAATTCCCCCAACAGTCTTTTGGGGGAAACTGCAACAGCTTCCAAGAGGCTCCGGATGGGCGCTCAGCCCTGCTGACAGTTGGAGTTCAGGCCGTGAGATCCTGAGCAGAGAAGGACAAGCCCAGAACTCACATTTCCTCTCGCAAAATTAGAAGGCCTCGCCCCTGGGAAAGAAGGAGACCTTTTTAGGAAATGCATGGTGCCAAGCTGGCGAGGCTGTAGGGGAGGCTGTCACGGGCTGGATCGTACCCCCCAAATTCATCTGCGGGGGTCCTCACGCTCCGTTCCTCAGAGTGTGACCCTCTTTGGGCACGGTGTCTTTATAATGGCAGTCAGGTTACGATGCGGTCACTAGGTGGGGGGGCTCCGGTTCAATCTGACCGGCGTCCTTCTCAAAGGGGGGAGTTTGGACACAGCCATGATGGGCACAGAGGGAGGCGAGGAGGCAACGGAGGCGACGTGAAGACCCAGGGAGAAGGCGGTGTCTATAAGCCCGGAGGAGGGGTCTGGAGCAGCCGCCCTCAAGGCCTCGGGAGGAACTCAGACGCCTGGCTTCCAGAACCGCAAGAGAACAAACACGTTTCTGCTGATGGAGCCACTCCACCTGTGGCACCTCATCAGGGCGTCCCCGGAAATGAGTGCAGAGGTCAAAAACTGCCCGCACGGACACCCCTTCAGAGACCCTGAGCTCCTTCCGGTAACCAGCAGTGTGCAAGCCCACACACCTCCCTCATTTCTTGATTCGGCTCTTTTCATTCATAGAATGAAGACCAGATGAACCCGTTGGCTTTTTTGGCTCCAAAAAGTCAACCATGTGGGACCAGAACCCCAGACATAAAGCATAAGCCCAGACTGACAGATTCTGAAGTAAAATCAGAGAGGATGTGTTCTTTAAAAAAAAAATTTTTAGTGTTCATTGCTTTTTCCTCCCCTCTCTTGTATCTTTCATTCCTTCTGACCCCCCCAACTGTCCATCCTGGGTCAAACCCCTGCACCTGCACTTACTAGCTGTGTGGCCTTGTGCAACTTCCTTAACCTCTCTGTGCCTGAGCCGCTTCCTCAGCAGAATGGGGTTAATGCTAACACGGACCTCTGCGGGCATGTAGCAAGGGCTCAGTATGCATTAGTGATCATCATTGCTGTGATGAATGTTACTATTTCTACGAGAATGATCCCCAAACGTACCTGCCATGCGGGACTGGAAAATTCCACACGATGATAGTGGAGGATCATTTTCAAAGTCTTTGATTCCACTGCTCCTTCTGGGAAGACTGCAAGGGAAGTTCAGGTCTGGCCGGTAGTATTTCCCTGAAGCATAAATAATCACCAGGCGTTCAGGTCCACTGACTTAGTGCAGGTTTGAAACCCCCAAGATCATGACCCACATCGGAAGCAAGGTTATCATTTAAATTGTTGTCATCTGTGTTTTTTCTTTTTTTTTTTTAATTTTTAATGTTTATTTATTTTTGAGAGATAGAGACAGAGACAGAGTACAAATGGGGGAGAGGTAGAGAGAGGGACACAGAATCCAAAGTAGGCTCCAGGCTCCGAGCTGTCAGCACAGAGCCCGATGCGGGGCTCGAACTCACGAGCCATGAGATCATGACCTGAGCTGAATTCAGACGCTTCACCGACTGAGCCACCCAGGCACCCCTCATCTGTGTTTTTTCTTAAAGGTGCTCTGCGATGTGGAGTCAACTGTGACACATCTCTTCAAATGCACAGGACCCAGGTGTCAGCCCCAGAAACCTCGAGACCCTCTGTGTCCCCTGAGGTCTCCTCAAGAAGATTCACTCATACAATCTTCTTGGTTAAGAAAGGAATGTCTCCATTACTGACTGAGCTTAACTTGATAGACATCTCAAGTTGGCATTAATTACGGAAGGGAAATTCTACCCATCCCTGCAGCTGACAGTGTGTTACGTTGTCCCCGGGGACAGAGTGCACATGGCCAGAATGCTCCTTCAGTCGATTGCTGGAAATCAGGTGGATCTGTGGGGTCTCCCCACAACCCTCCAACCAGAGGCTGCAAAACGCTTACCCTGACTTTGATCTTGAGCTCTATGATCTGACAATCCCACGTGCAAATCCTGGGACCACCAGTTACTAGTTGTATGATTAGAGTCAACTGACTTACTCTCCCTCATAAGTGAAAGGGAGAAATGATAGAGCTGTTACAATGAATCAGTGTGGTAGTGCCCGGATCCCAACGCCTGGCTCAGGGGAGGTGGTCGATAAGTGGTAAGCTCAACCTCATATCGAATTATTGATTACCCCTACAGAGGACACTAGGCCACACCAAGCCCTCACGTCCCCCCAAGCAACCCCAAACCTTCCGGCTGCTGGTAGTTTCTAGCAGCCCAGCCTCCTTTCCTGAGACCTGCTGCGCATCCTGGGGTAGACCCTGTCACTAACCCTGCCCGAGCACACCAGCCCAGCCCTCCACATGGCCTCCTAGCCCTTCACAAACACAAAGAGGCAGCTTGCTACTTTGAATGGCTTGCTTTCATGCATGACTTTCCTGGAAGCTCCCTCCTTGGCATTTCCATTGGCAGAGACTTTGTTTGAAGAAAGGCTTTCATTAAATGCCAAAACATATCTTGTGTTTTCTGGGGAAAGTCGTATTTGTTTTCTTCCCAGAGAAGGTCCCTTGATGGTATTGTTAACCTGTTCCACATAGGTCTTTTGTCCTCGTTGACGCTTTATCTGTGAGAAGCAGAGAGCAGAGCTCAGGAGGGGATAAGGATTGGAACGAAGTTAGGGTCTGATGGTGTAGAGCCTCACAGATGGAGGGGGGTCAACTGGCTAGCACCACTGAGAAATGAAGGGCCATATGAGGGCCAGAAGTGAGCAGAAACGAGGAGGAAATCTGGGGTCCGAGGAGAGTCTGGCAGCACCCCCTGAATACCCCATTGTAATTGATTAAACAATGTAATACGCAAAGTTTGGACAAATTAGACTGTCAGTATTCACATTATCAAGGCCTGCTCGGCCTGTGGAAAGAGCCACCAGGAGCCTCCTTCCAGCTGGGACTATCCGGTGTCTTTCCCCTGTAGATGCCAGTCTTTTGTCAATATTCTTCCTCTTTCCATGATGTCCAATGAATGTCTTTGGCGCTGGTTGTTTTGTGTCGGTCCTCACACCGCCACGGCCACACGCACACTGACGTGGTGTGCCATTTCAATCCGTGGTTTCAATAATTGTTGTATTACAGGGAAGTTTCTTCTCATTGCACGTCTGAATGTCAATTTGTCCTCACAGCCACGTGTCATCCTGTTGTCTCTTTCCTGAGCCTTTGCGTCTGTGATTGATCTTGTTTTATAGAGACAAGCATAGCATCACTTCCGTAGGGTCTTGTAGATATGTTTGGCCATGATGTAATCCGTTCAGAATTTTCCTGGTGCATGCTGGTCATCTGCCAGTGGTTTCCCCTACTCATTTCCCCCCTTTCTTATCCTGCTGGGCTCCCAGAGGAATTCCAAAAGAGCTTAGTTGGACCAGTTACTGTGAGTGGATTTTATCACTCTGTTCATTCAGTATCTTCAGTTGTACAATTATTTGTGGCTTAGATGTTGTGGCATGCTGGGCTTTCCGTTCAGGGATGTGCATTGGTATAGATGCGTATCATTATGGGTGGGCTGTATTTATAAGCACTGTCCTTCGTTCCTGGTATCCAGTGGGTGAACTTGGGATAAGCAAGACACATGTTCAAAATATGTCCATCAGTTGAGTTGCACAGCTAAACATTGCAGGGAAGTGACCACAGCAGCGAAGATTATCTCAGAGAGATACAGCAATGAGACTGAGATAGGGTTGTGCCAGCAGCTGAGGGTTCAGAGACCGCAGGTCACAGTGACACAGTGTCAACTCAATGCTGCACTCGCTAACCAACTTGCCGTGTGTGCATCCAGAATAAAGACGACTGTCCATGGGTCACACCAGCTGATTGCTTACTGTTGATAGCCATTCCCCCACCTTCCACAAAGCATTTGAGGTAAGATACTTACAGACAGTGTGCACATGTAGAATATCTCCGGAGAAAGATATAGCACGTACCCCTCCCACATATACTATCACCCTGAAGAACGGTGCCACAGGGGACCCGGCTCAGGAAACGGAGAAGTGATGTCATTTGTTAGATCTATGTACTTTCTGGGGCTAGATCCTGCCAGGATGTTACCTACCATCAGGAGTGGAACACTGCTGCAGCCACGACTTCCCGAAGATTTGATCCACTCTCTCCCCGTGGCGTACCACCAACACACTCTTCCTCGCTATTGTGGCCTGAGATGGTGGAGGAAAGACATGTGCAATTTAACACCCCCATTCTTAGACTTACTCAATGGGCACCTCCCCTCGTCATCCCACAGGTAGCCGAGAAACAGAGTGTCGTCTTCCTTGCTCAGGGACTGTAGCCCATTTCACCAAAGTCATTGCAATGAAAGAAGGTTGGGCATTGAAGGTGGGAATCTCTTTAATTTCTGGCCACTTTCTGTTTCCTGGGCATTATGACATTATAAAGGGAAAGAAAACCCACAGGAATAACCTATGCCATACATAGCACATCAACTTGTCTACCTTTCTGTTTCTTCTAGGTCCTTACCCCATGTCCCTCCAGGGTGCTCTCATGGAACACCACAGACTGGGGGCTATTAGCTACAGATCCTTATTTCCTATAGTTCTGAAGGCTGGAAATCTGAGATTGGGGTGCCTGGTGATCTTCTGGGCTGACTTCTTGCTGGGTCCTCACACGGGGGAAGGGGCAAGGGATCTCTGTGGGGTCTCTCGTATTGTAAGGGTTAAATTGTAGTGCAGGGCTAACCTGTAGCCTTAACAAATAACAGCTTTGTTTTAACACTATAGGTTAAAAGATAACAGCCTTATCCTATCAATCAAGGGAAGGATTAGTGTTTGATTGGATGGGGACAAGGGCCTGTTTGAACTGTTTCCACCTGGGAACTATTCTTTTGTTCTGTTCCCAGGTGATAATAAGATGACGTGGTGGGCTATAAAAACTCTGTACCCCGGCTGTTCGAGACCGCACTCTGGTCAAGAGTGTTGGTCCCGATCGATCGGTTTGCCTTGCCTCTCACCGCAATAAATTTTGTTGTGACTGTCACTGGTGCCCATAGCGTTCTGTTTCAGGAGTCGTGTGGATGCAACGGTATAAGGGCACTAATCCCATCATGAAGGCCCCACCTCCCCTCACCTAATCGAGTCCCAGAGGCCCCACCTCCTAATGCTAGTACATTGGCAGTTAGGATTTCAGCATACAAATTTTGGGGGGACGCAAACATTCAGACAAGAGTATCGCTCCATAGCGACTTCTTAGGACGTTATCTATATCTATACATATATATTACCATATAATAGATACTGTGTATTTTCTCTGCATGTAGATACTGCTGTCAGCATCCCTGGGGCCTAGCATACTGGGAGCATGCATGTCAGAGACTAGGACACAAGCTTCAGTTCACAGGTTCCCCACCTAGGGACCTTGGATCTCATTGGGACCAAGGGAAAAACATAGAAAGGTGAGTCATAGAAGAAGATGAGAGGCAGAGGTGGCAAGTCCTACCACAGCAGGAGGGCTGGGGGGACTTCAGGTAGGACATGGAGCTTGGTCATGCCTGGAGCCAAGGTCACCAGGGATGGTGGGCCAAGGTCACTGGGGAGGAATGGGCCAAGCTCACCAGGGATGGTCAGGATGAGAAGGGCACTGGGCAGGCAGCTGTAGCTGGTGGTCAGCTTGTCTTTGCCCAGTTCCTTTTCCGCAGATGGACCCTTTCCTCCTGCTTCCCATCTTTGGCCTCATAGCAGTTTGAGGCTGGGCTTAGAGGTGAGAAGGAAGGAGCTGATATTGTGTGTTCTTGCTGCAGAGTGGAGTAAGGAAGGGAGGCGGCGAGACATGGCCCTCCTCAGCATGGAGCCCCATCACCAATCCCCAGGCCTGCTCTGATTTCTCCCAAATCCTAGAATGGAAAACGCAGATGCCTTGGACACCCAGCACCCTGGAGAGACAATGACACATCTGTACCCCAGGCAATGCTACTGGCCGTTCCTTTTCAGATTTGATTCTTCAAACGGAGTGGAGCCTGGAGGGTCTGCACCAGCTGCCTCCTTTCTCAGCACTTCTCTGAGTTTGTCGGCAGGGTCAAGTGGCACCATGTGTTGGGACGTGCTGAGAAGGAGGTGGCGGGCAAACACCACGTGCCTCATCGTGTTCTTGGGGCCAGTACCACGGACAGCTCCTGCCAGACCCTCGTCCCTCGTGAAGGCCACAGCCATGCACAGTTTCCAGCGGCTTGACCCACCGGCCATTCCTGGCCAGTCTGGCTGCCTTCTGATGTGTGCATGAAATGTGTTGCTTGTGAGCCCGTGGAACATTCCAAGTCTCCATGCACAGGTTCTCAGGGCCTCGGGGCCCATGCTCCAAAGTGGACAT
Source organism: Leopardus geoffroyi (assembly GCF_018350155.1). Classification (NCBI taxonomy): domain Eukaryota; kingdom Metazoa; phylum Chordata; class Mammalia; order Carnivora; family Felidae; genus Leopardus; species Leopardus geoffroyi. The sequence continues at coordinate 3,660,369 of NC_059333.1, forward strand.
ATGGTCAAAGCAAAGCCAATATTATGATGGTCTCTTAATACAGGGTGCAGACGTTTGGTTCTGGAGGCAAACACCCACCTTCTCGGGTAGAGCACCAAAGGGAAGTTGGTCTTGTCCTCCACTTGTGAAGTATGGTTGATGCCTATTTCCACCAGGATGCCTTTCCCCAGGAGGATGAACATTAAAATGTCTCATCCCTGCCCCCTGTCTGCAGGCAGATTGCAGGACACACAGGGCTCCCAGCCTTAGTCCGCTTACTGAGTCTCCAAGTACTGTTGATTGCTTTGGGCTGGGGTTTTGAGTTTGGAGCATCTTCTTCCCTGGGTTTTTAAATTTGGAGCATTTGAAATTTGAAATGCAGAGCTTTGCAACAGGCGTATCAAGAAAAAGTGCAGGGTCCACGGGGAGTGGAATGACCTTGCTTTTGGGGTCCAGGGGATACCAGGGCCGTGTCGCCTCTTTAGACACGAGGTCCCTGGGTGGAGGTTAAGTGTTGCTGCTGTAACAACGCATCACCGCCTGGAGGCTGAGAGCAAAAGACATGTGTTCCTTCAGAGTCTGGAGTCTGGAATTCTGAAGTCACCGTATCAGCAGAGCCGTGCTCCCTCTGAGGCTCTAGGGGGTGATCCTTCCTGGCTTTCTCAGCTCCGGGGCCCCAGCAATCCCTGGATTTGGCTGAGGCACTTCAGTCTCTGTCCCGATACTCAACACAGCCTCCTCCTCTGTGTATCTGCGTGCTCTTTTCTTCCCTGTGGGTCAGATCCCCTGTTTCTCCCTCTCCTAGTGGCTGCTGTGATTAGATTTAGGCCCCCCGGGACACTCCCCATCAAGACCCTGAGCTCAGCCCCATACGCAAAGACGCTTCCTCCTTATAAGAGACCATTTGCAGGTTCCAGGGATTAGCTCCCCATATCTTTGGGGCCATTCTTCAGCCTACTGACGTCCATTCACCAAAGCTGATGCCACTGTATTCTCTCCTTACCACGTGGAGGGGGGACCTCAGACCAGGTGAGGAGCATTTGGCTCGCAGGGAGACGTCTGTCGGGCTTTCGCCCATTTAGAGCCTCGGCAAGTTCAGACACAGGCCAAGCTGTGGGCCGACCCTCCCGTTCCAGCTTCTCCCACCCTCCATCTGGAAAAGGGGGCATGGCCTCAGGGAGCCCCACCCCAGTCCATGCCCTCTCTCCTGCAGCCTACCAAGGGGGGCAAGTCCCGCCTCCGCTGTGCCTTCCGGAGTCTGGGCAGCCTGGGTAAAGGAGCCCTGGTTTTGTCTGTCTCTGGCTCCCAGCCAGAGGCCGCTCTGCTCTGCCCGGGGCGGCTCTGGAACTGGAGATCCATCTACAAGGGACGATCTGTGGCCTCCCCAGTGCCCAGCGTCCTGTGCTCAGCTCTCGTCTGGACCAAGCCCACCTCAGCCTGGAGGCAGCCTCTGAGCGGCTGGTGGCTTCTTGGGGAAGGAGGGCGAGTTTGGATTTAGGGTGATTCGATCAAGAGTCCCGATGAGGGTCTTCATTTGGTCATTCGGTGATTCATCCAATGAGACTTACAAACCAGGCCCTGAGCCAGGTGCTGAGGACACAGGGACGAGCCAGACAGCACAGGCCTGCTCTCTGCACAGGAACAGACTCTCAGCACTAAGGGCCTGGCCTGCGGTGGGCACCTTGTTTCCCGTAATCCTCCAAGACAACCAAGTTCCGGGGCGCTTACGTGCCTGAGTGGCCCCCGCAAGCTTCCTCCCCTCCATAAGTCTCAGTCTTCCCATCTGTAAAATGAGGACTGACATATCCCATGCTGGCTGGAGGTGGCTGGGATGAAGTCCTCGCGCAGTGTGGGGGCACAGGAGGCGGGGCCTGGAGGGACCACTTTGGAGACTCCTCGGGTCAGAGAGGCACCCCCACTGAAGTGGGAAGTGGTCAAGGGCTCGTTGCACGTGCTGGCCTGCCCCCTGGGGCTTCCTGGGAAAGGAACCAGAGGGCCAGCCTGCCCACCGCCCTGACGACATCGGGGACACCATGTCACTTGTGTGCTTTGGAGGAGGGGCTGCCTGCTCCAAGGAGGTCCTGCGGGCAGCCTTCACCCATGCACGTACGCCTTGCGGGTGGCAGGGCCTCCGTGCCCTTGCTGTGCCCCAACGCTTGGCCCTGCGGCCTCTGGCCCTCATGATTACTGAGCACCAGCATCCTCTCTCCCAGTGCAGACTTGAAAGCTCAGAACCTCCAACTTTTGGGGCTCTGGGGGAGGTGGCTTCTTCAGGGCCACACAACTTGCTGATGAGATCATTGGTATTAGAGTCCAGGATTCTGGGTAGGGCTGTGTCCCTGCGTTTTCCCTGCCTTATGTCCTGGCATCATTACTGACAGAATGACAGACACATGCTTTGTGTTCTTGCAATGCCCAGCAGGCTGCCGTGAGGGGCTTGCAGCCCGGCTCACAGCTATGGGGCATCCATCCCTCTGCCCCCCGGGTCTGTAGCCGTACCCAAGGGCCTGAGTCTCCCAGGGAGTTGATATAAAGTGTGGTTTCCCTTCGTTCACCTTGTAAAGCAGGGAATTCTGTCACCTGTAAAGCCTGGATGCTGCTAACGTCCCTCGGCGTCTGTGGAGGGTGCGGTTCTCCGTTTCGCCTGCTGCTGGCTTCCCCGTCCTTTCTGGAGACCAGGTCCATGGCCAGGCTGAAGGTGTACGTCCTGTGGAGGAAGAAACGAGGGTGCTCTTGTCATGAAGGCATTGGGAAGCGACCTGCCCGCATCTGGTCACGCGTGTGTGCGGGAATGCTCACGACAAGATGGGCAGGTAAGGTCATTGTTTAAGGACACAACACAATGGTGTGTTCAAGGAGCTCAGTGCTCAGCGCATAACAAATCCCGAGTAAACCCTGGTTGTCCGTCATCACTGTCGCCACCGGTTATGGGCTGAGCCGTGTCTCCTTGACATTTGGAGTCCTGACCCCCAGTACCTCAGAGCGTGACTTTATTGGGAACGGGGTCTTTAAAGAGGTAATTACGGTAAAATGTGGTCAGCAGTGTGGCCCGATTCTATATTATAAGAAGAGACCAGGAGGTACAGAGAAACACACGGATGCTAGCACAGAGGAAAGACCATGAAGAAGCACTGGGAAGGTGGCCGTCTACACGCCAAAGAGAGGGGCCTCTGGAGGAACCAGGCCTGCCGACACCCTGATCCTGGACTTGCAGCCTGTGACCCTGACAGAATAGATGCGGGTGGTTTCCGCCCCCGGGTCTGTTGTGCGGTAGAGTGGTCCGGGCAACCCGGTACCACGTCCTCGTAGATTCACCTTCTGAAATAGCCAACGGTGGGAAGATAGGTGTGGCTGGGATATAAGAATGAATAAGCAGTGAAGAGACACATTAAGATCTAGGGAAACACGGAGGAAAGGGGTGGGACGCAGGGAAGAAATCGCTACCTGTCCGAGCAACCAAGAGAGATGCTGTGAGGTGGGCACGCCCCCAGGTGGCCTGGGAAGGACGGAGGGGAAAAGTCACAGCTAAATAGAGTGGTGTGAGCTCCTCAACATGAGAGGGGCCATGCAGGTGCCCCAAGTGAGTGTGTCTGGAAGGAACAGGGAGAGCGGCCAGAGGAGGACAGAGAAGGGCATCTACCTGCTCCACGAGCAAGAAACTGGCCAAGTTCCCTACGGGAAATTCATTTTATCAAAGGAGAAATCATGTTTATAAATTCTATGTTGAAATAATCTACAGTCGGGGCACCTGGGTGGCTTAGTCAGTTGAGCCTCTGACTTGATTTCGGCTCGGGTCACGATCTCATGTTTTGTGAGCTCAAGCCCTGTGTCGGGCTCTGTGCTGACAGCGTGGAGTTTGCATGGGATTCTGTTTCTCTCTTTCTGTCTTTGCCCCTCCTGTGTGCATGCTCTCTCTCTCTCTCAAAATAAAAGTAACAAACTTAAAAAAATAAATATAAAAATAATCTAGAGTCAACAACCAAATAATCCAACTAAAAGTGGGCAGAAGACACGAACAGACATGTCTCCAAAGAAGACGTTCAGGTGGCCAACAGACACATGAAAAGATGCTCATCATCACTCATCATCAGGCAAATGCAAATCAAAACCACAGTGGGCTATCACCTCACACCTGTCAGACTGGCTAAAATTAACAACCCAAGAAACAGCAGGTGTTGGCGAGGCTGTGGAGAAAGGGGAGCCCTCGTGCACCGTTGGTGGGAATGCAAACTGGTGCAGCCGCTCTGAAAAACGGTATGGAAGTTCTTCGGAAAGTTAAAAATAGAATTACCCATCGATCCAGTAATTGTGCTACTGGGTATTTACCCCCCAAACACAAAACACGAATTCAAAGGGATATGTGCACCCCTATGTTTATAGCAGCATTATCTACAGTAGCCAAATTACGGAGAGAGCCCAAGTGTCCACCAGCTGATGAATGGATAAAGAAGATGTGGTATATAGATACAATGGAGTATTACTCAGCCATCAAAAAGAATGAAATCTTGCCATTTGCAACAGCGTGGATGGAGCTGGAGGGTATTATGCTGAGTGAAATCAATCAGTCAGAGAAAGCCAAATATCATATGACCTCACTCATGTGGAATTTGGGAAACGAAACAAATGAGCAAAGGGGGAAAAAAGAGAGAGAGAGAGAGAGACAAATCAAGAAACAGACTCAACTGCAGAGAGCAAACTGATGGTCACTAGAGGGGAGGTGGGTGGGGGATGGGTTAATAGATGATGGGGATCAAAGAGTATACTTATGATGAAATTAATTAATTAATTTAATTTTAAAAATCTACAATCTGAGTGGAGAAGAGGAGCAGAGTAGCTAGAAAGGGAAACAAGAAAAAAGGGCTTGTGCTTGAGTTTGTTTTTAAGGATAGCGGCGTGTTTGTTTGCTGGCGGGAATGACGGGGGGAGAGTCTTGGGAAGGGCAGATGCTGGAGCGGAGCCCTCGGAGGGCGTGGGATGCCTGGGGGCACGGGGTGTGGGGCGCCGTGGGCCCCTGGGCAGGAGTTCCAAAAGCCCAGTGTGGTCTGATGGGGGAGAAGGGCATGTGGGCCCAGGCTGCAGGTGGGCGGGTGGCCTGGTGGCCAGAGCTGGTGGCCTCTCTTCTGACTGTTCACCTGTCACTGTGGCCAAGAGTGAAGAATACAGTAGGTGACCTCTTGGTGAAACGAAAACGTCAGAAACGAATCATCCGGAGGGCGGACACCCGGGTCGCAGCCGGTGTGGTCACGGAGGGAGAGAAGGGGAGGTGATGTGCTCACGGGGATGATCGATCAGGGCTCATCGTCCTCATTCCTGTGCTCCAAAGAGCATTGCTCTCCTCCTGACCTTCCAACTGTAGTGTACTTCATTGTTCTTAACACCCCAAACCCTTAAATTCTAAGCCTTTAACAGTCAGTGTTAAAGACCGATCTGCTAGGTCTCTGATTAAGACTCCTTCTGGGGGCACCTGGGTGGCTCCGTCAGTTAAGCATCAGACTTCGGCTCAGGTCATGATGTCACTGTTCGTGAGTTCGAGCCCTGCATCGGGCTCTGTGCTGCCAGCTCGGAGCCTGGAGCCTGCTTCGGATTCTGGGTCTCCCTCTCTCTCTGCCCCTCCCCTGCTCGTGCTCTCTCAAAAATAAACACACAAAAAAGACTCCTTCCACTACTTGTATGCTTTCAAAGCTCCCTTCAGTGTAGAAATCAGAAATACATTCATTTAAAGTGCATTCTACCTGACATGATTTTCTGCTTCCGGTCAATTCTCATCTTTGTCGGGAATGGAGTTCTGTGTATGAGGTGAGGCCACATAAAATACTGTTCGTTTTATGCCTGTTTCTTCCTCTGCTTCTGATGTGTCGAGCAGGTTGTAAACTTCCTGACGGGCCAGGTTCCCCGCTCTGGTATCTGTTTTGTGCCACGGATCTGTTTTTCTCTTTCCCTCAATCCAGGACTATATCGTCGGTTTATAATAGGTTTTTAACATCCTAGAGTAACTATCTCTTCTCGTTATTTTTATTTTTCAAAGTTGTCTCAGCTCTTCTCCTGTACATTCTTCCAGATAAACTTTTCGACCATTCGGTAGAGTTCCAGCAAATGATTCCGTTGGGATCTTTTCCTGCAATTTCATTAAACCTGGAAGTGAATCCGAGAGGAATCGATACATTCACGATTCTTCTTCCTCAGTCATGAACGTGGTGTGTTTGTACTTCCTCGGCCCGTGTGTGAACGTCAGTATTTCTCCCATACAGACGTCATGTCCCCGATTCACCCGCAGTCACCGCTAGCCCCCACAAGTTCATGTTGAGACCTGACCAGGGCCAGATTCTGGGGCTCCCCGGGAGCATGCCCCCTGCACCCCAGGCTCTGGCCACTGGCCTCCCACAGACACCGCCTCGTGCCCTGGACCATTTGTGCCTGCGTGGTGTTTTGATTTGGCGAGTGCACTTCTCAAAATGTCTGCGAGTTTTACCTTCTGTTTTCAGGTTGTTGCCCTGCCTCGTGCTGGAAACTCCCACTGGCGGGATCCAGGTCACATGGATTTCTTCTGCTCATGTATTGTCACAGCGTCGGTGGCCAGCTCCTGAGAGGTGCGGGCTTTCGTTGGCCATAAGTGGACCAAGAACACTGGAATCCATGTCCAGACTGCTGACATTCTCCCCTCCTCCCGTAGCAGAGGCCCCATTCGCAGTCTCCCACTGACAAAGGAAACGCCGTGGGTTTCCTCTTCCGGGGCGGGCGTGGGGGGGAGGGAATGGCACATCCTGCTAGTGTTCTACCTCACAGACAGCGGAGCCTCCTTATCTATAGATAACATCTGTGAAGTCTACAGTCGGAGAGAAAACCAAATTGTTTTTTGCCTGTCTGTCAAACGCAAGTTTTTTTTTCAGAGTAGCCTTCACACCCAGGGCAGAGCCCAACGTGGGACTTGAACTCACGACCCTGAGTTCAAGACTTGAGCTGAGGTCAAGAGTCAGACGCTTAACCGACTGAGCCACCCGGGCCCCCCAACAAAGGAAATATAATCAAGATTACAACGAGAGGAGAAAGGAAATAACTGAACATTTAAATAGTTCTGATTTTCTCTTGAACTTAGGAGAACTACTTAATGGGCAACTTACACCATGAAAATAGATGGGTTTAAATTCACCGTGGCTTTTAAAAAGGGCGTAACTGTAGTCTGTGGGGTTGTGTGGACCACATCCTCATAGTAGATTCCTGGGACAGCTATAACAAGGCGCCACAGACCAGGTGGCTGAAACCACAGACATTTACTGTCTCAGGGCGGGAGTTCAAGGTCCAAGATCCAGGTGTGGGTGGGGCTGGCTCTTCCTGAGGCCTTTGTCTTGGAGGTGTGGATGCTGTCCTCACCGTGTCCTCATACAGTCGTTCCTGTGCATGTGTCTGTGTCTTCATCCCCTCTTCTCACAGGGACACTGGTCAGATTGGGTCAGGACAACCTTAGGGACCTCATTCTACCCTAATCACCTCTGTGAAGATCCCGTCTCTATAGTCACGTTCTGGGGTGCTGGGGGCCAGGACTTCAACATAGAAATTTGGGGCAGACGATTCAACCCATGACAGTGCCTTTATTACGTCTGAGATATTTGCCACCGACTCGCTCTGTGGCTTTGGAAATTACTGGACAGGTGTGGCTTTAGTTTTGAAAATCTTCTCACCCTGCCCAGAGGACAAACTGTTCTCTGAGCTCTAACCTTCAAAACCTCTCTGCTGTTTGTTCTAGATTATGCTATATCCATTCTTTTACGTAGAGCATTGAAAACCACTCTGAACCAGGAAGACATTCCCTCATCGTATCATGCCGGTCCCCTCTGATCTCCTTCTTCAAGGCCGTGGACAGATTTTTGGGGGGCGATTTTGTTGCCCAGTGAATCCAAAGACGCCTGGGACCATTTCGAAAAGGCTGGCATTGTATTGATGACGGGTGAATGATGTTTCAATTGCCAAGCAATGAACACACCTAGATGTGCATAGGTAGAACATACCTATGCAACCTCATACCGAGAAGGGTGTCTCCTCTGGCAGGTAGGGGCTCCTCCCGGTGCACGTGCACATCTGTCCTCGGGCACTGTAAGGCCAGTGGTTGCACATGCCAAGTGGGAGTCCTGAAAGCTCCCAGAGGGGATGGGGGTGCTTCCAAAACATGGCCAGTCAGACACCCCATCGCCGAGCCTACTACAACTTATTTTTCTCTCTTTTTGTTTCGATTGTTCTTAGTATTTATTAATTCATAAGGGAAACGTGTCTTTAGGAAGAATAGTCCCAGAAGTGTCAGGGATAAAGTCCAGAATGGTTACGTTGGCCACAGGTGGCTGGAGGATTAATTGTGAAGCAAAAAATGTAGGAGCCAAAAACTCATCTTCTACAGAGTCTTCGCCATGTAGTTCTAGAAATATCTCGGTTTGCCAACTTCCTGGTGGCAGTGAAGCTCTCACATCCTGAGCAGGGAGTGAAGGACCTGCCTCACCCTTCCTGGAACTGCGACGGTCAGTTAGGGTATAACCAGAATCTCCTGATTTCTTAAACAGTTCATTGGACTGGATGGTGGATGGAGTTGGTTCTCAAGGGAAACAAGTCCTTCCTTAATTGTGTGACATCATCCAACCTCCCCACCTCCCTGGGCCAGAGTGTCCTCGACTCTCCAGGACAGGAGGCCCTATTGGATTATCTCTGCAGTCCCTTGTGGCACCAATGGCCCATGACTTTGTGGTAGCCCACAGGACCCATGGCCGTGTCTGCCCTCGCACGGTGGTGTTTCTCGCAGACAACTGGTCTACCGCATCTTGGTTGGCCGTGACCATTCTGTGGAAGCTGTGACCCTTTTGCATCAGGTGTGGGAAGGGATCTCACAGCATGCATGCTGGCTGCAACCTAGCCCTGGATTTGTCTGACTTCTCCCCCTTTATTGTCTCTTTGACTCCATGTCCTTATATTCTTTTCTTCAAATTTAAAATGGATGAATTTATATTTTGAATAGGTAATGCATATATATATATATATATATATATATATATATATATATGGTTCAAATACTTACAAATCATGGATGGTAGAGAGTGAAGTCCCTTCCCCAAGTCCTTTTCTCTTCCCCAGCCCCTTTCCCAACCCCCAGGGGACCACTGTGGGAAGTTTCTAGAGATTCTCTTTTCCGGGCAGTGTTTAGGCACAGGCATGCATATAAATCCATATTAAGCACATATATGTACAGACAATAGTTTTTTATTTTACCTTTCCCCACAAATAGCTCTGTAATATACACTGCGTTCTGCAACCTATCTTGGATTTTTTTCATATCAGCACGTAAAATACTTTCTTGTGACCCTTTTTAAAGACTGCAAGTATTGTACTATATGGATATATCCTAATTTATTTCACTAATACATTATTTCATGATTTAACGGTCTCTTTTAGGGGAAGTTTAGGTCGTGGTGGGAAGCATACACACACCTTTTCCTGGCTATCCAACCAAACACTAAGCTGGGTGCTGCTGTGCAGAGATTTTGCAGATGCTATTAAAGTCCCGGTGGGCAGACTTTAAATTAATGAAAAGGGAGATTATCCTGGGTGGGGGGGAGGGGAGCCTGACTTCTTTCATTGGAAGGTTTTTAAAAAAGGCTCAGGGCTTCCTTGAGCTCAGTGATTCCAAAGAGCAGCTGTGCCTGCAACCATTCTCCCACCTGCCTGGGGGGCTTCCTCCCCGATTGTCAGAGGCAGACAAGTGCTTCCATGAGTCATGGCTTCCAACGTTTGTGGTCCCCTCCCTCCCTTCTTGCCTGCCTGTCCTTACTTAGCTAGCCCAACAGTCACACACGGCAATTCCTTAAATGTGTGTGTATGTGTGTGGTGTGTAACACGGCCATATATTATAATATAAATAATATGATGTAAATAGAAATTATTACATTATTAATAAATAATTTTTGTATATTAAATACGAAATGTTCTATATTTTATAAGTGCATTTCTATTGTATGTGTGGATATGTATATAAATTACTGCTTCTCTGGCTAAGCCTTAACTGCTCCTCAACTTGGTATTAAGCGTGGGGTGCTGCTGTGACAAATACCTAAAATACGGGAGCAGCTCTGGGACTGAGCCGTGGGTGGAGGTGGGGAGAATTTTGAGACACACGCTAAAAAAATTACTTTGGACAGACTCTTCATGGTCTTATGGATGCTGGTGAGAGTCACACGTTCCAGGAAACTGGAGGAAGGGGGATCCCTACCATGTAGTGGCAGCAAGTTGAGTGAAGTTGGTTGCGTCGCTAAGAATATTTCCAAGCACCGGTTTCCTTTTGTTGCTCACAGTAACACATGTGAGGAAAGAGATTAATGGAGGGAAGTAAATGGGACGAAAGGAACCGGTACCTAATGACTCTGAGCAACCCCAGCCTCTCCAGACGAGGCTAAAAGTGCTAAAATGAAAAGATTCTCCAGCTGAACGCGAAGAAGCCACCAGGAGCCCCACGGCTTCTGGGAGATGCGTTCTGCCAACACCACGTGAGCTTGGGGGAGGACCCTGGGCTTCAGGTAAATCCCCAGCTCCAGCCGAAACCTGAGTGTGGCCTCGAGAGACCCCGAGCTAAGCCGTGCCCGGACGCCTGCTGCAGGAAAAGTATGAGGTAGTAAACGTGTGTTGCTTTAGCTGGGGAGTTCACGGTCATCTGCTACAGAGCAGTAGAAAACTAGTAATGGACCTTCGGACTTGACAATTGACACGCTGAGCCGAAGGCTAGGTAAAGCCAAGCTCAGGCTCTGATATAATCTGTCAGGTCCATAATACGGAACTTTTTACAGTTGTTTCGGGATTACGATCTCAGAAGCCACATAGAGCAATTCATGCTTTCTGAGCATTATTTGCAGAAAACCATGGATTGGCCAAGATATTTACCATATACCTGCAGGGATAATGTCACCAGCATGGAGAAGGCAATTTTCTTTCCAGTGATGGAATGGTCTACAAGCACGCGGCAACCACTGTTTTCCGAGGGACATTCTTGGATGCTAATCAGAGAGAAGATGTTTGGGCTGCCGCTAGAGGTAGTACTCACCTGTGCTTGACCCAAGTGTCAGACTCATTGGCTTGCTCCGTGTAGTTCTCGGGCAGGAAGCCCCGGCAGCCGGTCCGCTGGGAGGTCCCAATCACCCAGCCCTCGCTGGTTTCCTCCTGCTGGGTGGGGTCCACGAAGATGTAGTCGCCCGGACTTAGTGTCAGCTCGTCCTCGTTCTGGGGTTTGTACTGAAATAGGGCCCTGAGGGTCTGGAAAAGACGCGAGTGTTTTCATGTCTCAAGCATGGACTCGGGCTGGGAAAGATGGCAGCGTGAGAGGGATAACATCTGCCCTTTGCCCCCAGGCTCCCCGGATGTGCTCTACGGCTCCAGGGCCTGTCCAGGCTTGTGTCGGGTGATAGATAGTAGCCGATGACAGACTATGGCACAGAATTCTTTGGATAGGTTTGGAAATGAATTCTGGTATTTACCTATCATCTATCTATCATCTGTCTATGTATCTATCTATGTATCTATGTATCTATCCATCCATCCATCCATCCATTTATCTTATCTATCTAATCTTTCTACCTATGTATCCATATCTACCTATCTCTCTAATCTACCTATTTATTCGTATCTATTGTCTATCTATCTATCTATCTATCTATCATTTATTTTATCTACCTGTCTAATCTATCATCTATCTATCCACATCTATCAATTATCTATTCATTTATCTACCTATATCTATCATCTCTTATTACTACTTATTTCTAACATGAAAGATCTTAGAGCAGAATTAGACATTCACATCCACCTCCCTTGGCATAAGGTTATTTATAGCCTTTCAGACAACACGGAACAGGGTGGATTCATCCATGCTACTTCCACGGGTCTGAAAGGAGCACTGCATGCTTTCCATTTGAACCATCCATCTTGGGGGAGGAAGTCTCATGTGAGGTTTCACTGAAATCGTCATTGAAGCAAATTAATAAGCAACACCATGTACTCATAAATTTTTGCAACAGTCCACTTTTTATTGCCAGAAATGGTTCTGGTGTTTTTTTTTTCAAACTTTTTTGTGTCTGCCAGTCATACATAAAAGAATACTAGTTCTAAATTTGCACAAAAATAGGAATGATTTAAAAAAAAAATAGTAGAAGGACTTCCTTTCCCTGAAATAGCTCCAGAGGAGGAGGGCTCCTGGGGGTAAGTGCTCTGTCTACCGGTGGGCCGCCATTGGCTCCCCTGGGGACTGTCCAGTTCAACCGCCTGGCCAGGGCCACTCCGGCCGAGGCTCCCGGCCTGGGTTCACTCACCTGGTAGTGCACAAAGCGCATGTCTCGGGAGTACAGCACGGCGGTCCACTGGCAGCTGTGGCCTGGGTGGATGGCTCTGGCCAGCTGCTCCAGCGTCCTCTGGTGGTGGGGGTAGAACTTGTGGGCCAGGGTCAGGTGCAGCTGCTTGGCGCAGGGCTTCACGGTGCAGTCTGCGAAACCAGGTCAACACGAGGATGGTGGGCGCTTTTACCCCCACCGTGGGCGCTGCGTGCGTGGGGTGGCTATGCATCCACGACGGCCACGTGCCCAGGGCTGGCGTGCGAAGCCTGTCTGCCCGGTGCCTCCTGCCTCTGCCCTCTCCTTCCCCCCAGATTGTGCCATTTCACAGAGTTCAGCTTAAAAATTTTTGTAACGTCTATTCATTTTTGAGAGAGAGAGAGAGAGAGAGCAAGCGAGCATGAGCGGGGAGGGGCAGAGAGGCAGACACAGAATCCGAAGCAGGCTCCAGGCTCCGAGCTGTGAGCACAGAGACCGACGTGGGGCTCGAACCCATGAACCGTGAGATCATGACCTGAGCTGAAGTCAGACGTTCAACCGACTGAGCCCCCCAGGCACCCCCCAGAGTTCAGCTTATAGAGGACATAGCTGGGTACTGCAAATCCTATAAGGAGGAGGAAGGAGGAGGGGTGGAGATACGGGTCCGGGTGTTTGGAGCCTATCAGTTTGCAAGCCAGTGGCCTGAACCTCTGATTACAGTGGATGTAGTCACAGCTTCTCCGTTCATTTTCCGGGGCTCACACACTACCCAGCTGCCTGGACTCATAGCCTTGAACTCTGGGCCGATGGTTTTGGTTCTGCTGCAGAGTCTCGGGAAGAAAATGCCACAGGGGATCCAACTGTGTCAAACATGACGGCATCTCTCACATTTCGCTCACTTTGGCGGAGCAGGGAGCCCTCGGAGTGGTCGGTCCCTGGTGTCTTTGGGAGGCCTCTGCCCTGGTGGATCCTGCCCTCCTGGTCCTCATTCCAGGGCCCTGAGGTCAGCCAGGATCCGACGGCCTCTGGGCCACAAAGTAGTTTGTGTTTGGGGGAGGCGGTGACCGACGGGAACACGGACCTTGGCGTCACGTAGGCCTGGCTTTAGAGCCACCCTCCTCTCCTGGTGGGGCGACCTTGGGAAGAGCTTGCGTTTGCACAGCAGCGGCTTGAGGACGGTGAGGGCCACCTGCTGGGGCGGCGCTGAAACCCGTCTCTTGATTCGCATCTCCGGGAGTCTTTTCGTAACTACTGGTTACCGGCCACCTCTCCCCCGGGCAACACATACCAACAGACAGGCCCCGTTCTCCCCTGGAACGTGGCCTGGATGATGCAGTTGCTTCCTGGGCCCAGACCTGGTGGCCCAGCGATGTCTCCCATCCGCCACATGAGACTTCAGCGGCAAACAAGAAACCACCGGGGCGAGAAGCATAAATTGAGAGCACGTGTGGGTGGCGGGGAAATTCTTTTCTTGGGTGTTTCGGCCGTGGGCGGAGGACCACCTGGCCACGTGAGTCAGTGTGGCCCGGGAAAGATCCACGCCGGTTGTCATCCGTGAACCACACGTGGCTTCTGCGTGGGCCCTTGTCTTGTCCGCTCTCCCCAGCCCCTGCCTCTGGGGGCGTGTCTCTGGGGACAGACACAGGTGCCCTGATGGGGACACACTGAAGCTGGCCGGCCCCTCCCAGCCCTTTGGGGTCAGGCCAGGGCACAGGCGTGGAGGGCAGGGCGAGAGCCGTGGGGCCGGTCAGCCTGAACCCGGGTGGGGCCGAACAAGACCGAGCTGGACTGAGGTTCTTGCTCCGACCCCCACTTAGGGGACCCTGTTGCTTTCCTGGGGCTGTGGTCACAAATGGCCACAAACTGGGGAGCTTAAAACCACACAAAGGTGCTCTCTCGCAGTCTGGAGGCCAGAAGTCTGCAGGCGTCCGCAGGGCTGCGCCCCCTCTGAAGGCTCTGGGGAGGCCCCTCCCTGCTGCGCCCAGCTCCTGGGGCTCCGGGTGGTCCCTGGCGTGTGGCCGCATCCTTGCGTCCCTGTGTCCTCCCCATGGCCTCCACCCCTGTGTCTCTGTGTTCTCTCCTCTCTCATAGGACCACCAGTCGCTGAATTTGGACCCCAGCCTCCAGTCTGGCTTCCAGTCTGGCTTCATTTTAACTAATTGTGTCTGCAGAGCCCCTGTTTCCAAATAAAGCCTGTTTCTAAGGTTCAGGGTGGACAGGAATTTTAGGGGACACGATTCCCCCGCGCCAATGACCTTGGACAGGAATGTTCCCCTTCGCCGGCTTCGGTCTCTTCATTTTTAAAATGGGGTCAGTGAGACCCAACTGGGGGATGCAGTGCGTAAGGGAGGTGCCCTGTGTGCCTTGAGGCGAGGGGCTGACAGGGCAGGGCAGGGTGAGACCACCTTGTTCTTTTGGCCACAAGGAGACTAAAGAGCCCTCACCTGACTCTTGTTTCTATAAAGGACGCCAATCCACAAAGCCACAGGGTAAGCTGCTAATCGTCCAGCAAATAGGACCCCGGAGCCCAGAGGCCAGCCTCCAATTGGAAATCCGGGATTCAGTGACCTCCTGGCATGGCCAGATCAGAAGGGGCCTCGACACCTGCGGAGGGGTAGGGCGGCGTCTCTCCACCAGGGTGCCGGGAGTCACCACAACACTGTACCTCTTCTGTGTGCCAGGACCGAGGGGGAAACTCCACAGAAACAGGCTGCATTGTTTGAAGGGCCAGAGTCCTCACCGATTTGCAGAGAAAGAGCGACTTCTGGGGCTGATGTGACTTGATGAAGGCCCAGCACTAACCAGAGACGAGGGAGAGACGCTCTTCTTCTGAGGTCAAGTCCAGAGTCCCTCCCGTGAACCCCAGCCGGATCCTGTCTCCAGACCAGCGCAGGGGTTGGGGAAAAAGGGAGGCTCAAAGATTCTCAAAGTGAATCTCGACGATCCTTCCCCGACAGGAGAAAAGACTATGGTCTTCCCTAAAACAACAACAAAAACCAACTAGGACTTGTGTTTTACACACAGCACTGACCCCGGGAGGGCATCTGCCCAAGGCGGGCATGGGGCTGGGGAGCCTCGGATGTCCCCGTGTGGGAACCAGCCTGTAATCCACCGTCATCACGTGACCACTCAAGGTCTCCTCCTGGGACAGTTTTCCAGGCAGCTGGAGCGCACCCAGTGTTCTGAAAACCCATATCGATGCAGACAAAGGTATTCCCACTTGGAGAAAAGGTGGCCTCTGCTTTCAGAGTCTGCTTTCCTTCTGAAGGACATCCTGGCTCATTAGATTTAGCTCCAGCTAAGCTGTTCAGCCCCAGAGCAAGGCCACGTTGGAGGAGCTGGCTGAAAAGGGAGAGGTAGCGATGGAAAAGTCCTGGGCCAGGGCGTCTGCGTCCCCTGAGCCCAGCCCAGCCGGCGGCAGCAAGGAGCAGCCCGCAGCCCGCAGCCCGCTCCCCCCGCGGCTGGCCCACGGCGCCTGAGGAGCAGAGCACGGCCCCGGACACAGAGCAGTCAGTCCCCGTCAACCGCGCCCTTCGTGCGCAACTGGCCAGGGCTGCCTACCTGCCAAGACAGCCACTTCCATGGCGAACGTCGTGGCGAATTCCCGGATGACGTCCGCAGGGCTGTCGCTCACGAAGAAGCCCAGGTAGCTGATGGAAGAATGGAGAGCCAGAGGGACGACCAAGGGGAAGGAACCCCGGATCCTGTCCCCGGCTCTCTTTAGAGCCTCGTACAGACACTCCACTTTGTGGTCCTCGCACTAAGAGAGAGGAGACAAGGATGTGCTTTCTTGCCTCTCGTCAGAAGGGCAGCTATTAGCTTAGTTGATTCGGATCAGGCAGCCCCGTGAGCTTATTTGTGGCCACAGTGCTGGAACATGATTCTCTCGCCCCCGTGTCTGGGGCTATGGATCTGTTCTGCACCCCGCCTCGGTTTCTTAGAGATTCCAGGTAAGATTCCTTTTGGAATGGAATGTCCTCTAAGGGTCCAGGTTGGAAACGCCTGTCACCCTGACTTACCTCTCGTCCCTCTGTGTCATGTTGACTCAACCCACAGCTGTGCTCAGCTGTTCGGACTTCTGGAGGCTTCTCCTAGACTCGGAGGTAGCCACGGTGCATGCACGGCTCCGGGCCCCCTGCTCAGCCTGGGTGCCAGGCTGCGGGCGCCGGCCGCACCCTCACCGCCCTTCCCCACTCCTGGTTCCTGGGCTCAGCGCTGCCCGAGCGCCTCCTGGGCTTGAAGACCTTCCTCCATGTGGAAGACTCACGTGGCCGCGTGGGACCGCGGTGAGACCACAGTGAGACCACGGTGAGACGCAGACCCTCCCCCACCGCCCCAAGCAGGAAGTTAGCCCAGCCCTGTGCTTCCCGGCACTGGCTCCCCCCGAATTTCCCACAGCACCTTTCATTCTTGTACGAATCAGCTGCATTGTAGTTTTAAGATGCATTTTCACGTCCCCCCTGACCAGCGGCCCGCTAAACTCGTCCCTGTGTGTTGCGTCTTTGTGGCCCTCGCGGGTCCTGGGAAAGCGCCTGACGCACGGACGGTATAACCCTGAATAAATGACGGTCTGTCCACAGCGTGTCTCTCGGTCTCAGGTCAGTAGTCTGGGGGCACCGGGTCGTGTATGAACAGAGCCGCAATGGACACCCGCCCTTGGAGGCTGGACGTTTTCCTTTCACAGCGTCAAAGGCAGAGGCTGCATTTCCCTGTCACTCTTTTGCCGGAACGGCTGCTTAGCCAGCCAGGCAGGGTGGGACGGGGCTGGGGGTTGGTGGGGTGGCTAACGCAGGAGAAGGGAGGTGTGTGTGTGTGTGTGTGTGTGTGTGTGTGTGTGTGTCTGGACATGGACGTGGAAAGAGGACCTAAAGGCCCAGGTGGCCCCCTCGCTGGAGTGATGAAGCATGGCCCATTCGAGGGTTATTTTCATCACAGTCTCTGGCTGCTTCCTTTCCTGACGAGCTCCTAAGGACAAGCTGGAAAACAGCTTGACCGTCACAAATGCCATTGCCGGCAAAGTAGGGTGACCCACGCGCCCCAGTGTGCCCGGGACTTTTCTGGTTTTAGCACTGAAGGTTCTGTGCTTTGGGAGCCCCTCCCCTCAGCCCCTGGCAAACCGGGGTGACCGTCAAAGGCTCCCGGGGAATCTGCTGGAAACATTCCCGGTGGAGGCTCGCAGCCCCCTTCCCGTGCACGCCGTGGAGCCTGGCACGGAGCGCTCCTCGGGCCCTGGCGGGGCCCCTGAAATGAGTGGGCCCCTTAGAGCTTGCCGATGGCAGAGGCGGCCGGCCAGGGCGTGTCCTCTCCAGGTTTGTCTGGTGTGGAGCCACACAGGAAGTGGCTGTCGGCCCCTCCCTCTCTCTCGTGCCCGCCTGCTTCTCTGCTGAGTGGCCCAGGTCCTTCTCCCCTTTCCAGGACCCCTGTGAAGGTGCGTGTTGGGCCATATTCTAAATCAGGGCCGGTCCCCACAGAAGCAGGGAACGGTTCCGCGCTTGCAAGGGCCAGCAACGACCGTTCTTTAGTTCATCCATCACACATTTCCGCAACACCCGCTCTGAGGCACCGTGCTGGTCTCGGGGCACAAAGGTGAGTGAGGCGTCCACCTTGTGGCGATTCAGCCTCGTGGGGGCTGCAGGGCTGCACCGGACACATGGTCACGCCACATGGACAGTGGCACAAGAGATTCACGCCAAAAGATGACGGGAGCACAAAGGGCAGCAGCCCCTTCTGCCCGGGGAGCTGGGCAAGACTTAACAGAGGGAGGGGATAAGTGAGTGGGGTTTTGCGGAATGCGTAGGAGTTGACCGGATGAGGCTGAGGAGGAAAGTAAAGGGTGTCCCACACGAAGAGGACGGCTGATACTACAGTCGTGGGAAGTAGATCACGTGGCTGCCCTCAGTTGTATCCAACTTCGCTTAGCTATCTCAGGGAAATGGCTTCAGCGGCCTGGTAACGAGCATTAAAGGCGTGTTGGGCCGACTCACCGTGAAGAAGTCACAGAGCGTTATGTGCGGGAAGATCTCATGAGCTCGGTTCTTCGTGCACTGACGCTTGCTCTCTCTCCAGAACTCTTGAAGTTGTTCCAACAGGGACCCCGTGGGGCAGAGGAACAGGGCATACTCCTGGGGGATGGGATCGTCCAGAGAAGGGTCGTTGCGATGACAGCGTAGCCTGTAACAGAGAACAGCGCTGTCACCCGAAGCCAGGACGAAAGGCCCCTTCCCCACGGAGGGCAGCAACTCGGAGGAACAGGCCGTGCCGAGCGCGTCCAGCACCCACGCTGCACCCCCAGCCCCTCTCGGGCGGGACGCAGCGGGCCCAGGCCGCGGAGCAGCTCAGGGGCCACCCGAGTCTCGGACCCGCGTTAGTCTGATGCCCAGGCCAGAGACTGAGAAAATGAGAGAAGGTGACGGGAGACCTCAGCACCTGTTCAAGCGATCTTTGGGACCCAGCCACCCCCTTAGTGTTGAGAACAATTTGCAGAAAACCTTCACATTTTAATTGTAGCAGACTTCAAATTGAGTGTAAAAGTTAAAACTATAGAAAAAAAATAGACGAAATTTAGGTGGCTATTACATATTTTCTTTGCATTCAGAAGCTTACTTTAAGGACAAGGAGACATGACCTACAACCCCAAATTCAAGGTCATTCTCACTAACAACAAAAACAAGAATGGGGACACCCCCAAGGTGCTATTTTGCTCATTTGTCAAACTAACAAAATGCCTTTGAAAGGATAAAAGTTACGCCCAGCGGTGTCAAAGGGGCAGCGAATTTGTGCAAATTTGTGTGTACATGAGCAAATTGCCAGGACGCACCAAGAGCCTTAAAATACCCATTTCATCTGACAATTCTACAATTCCATTAACATTTCTACTTCCAGAAATTTCTCCAAAGCAGGAAGCAGACGGTATACATAAAACTGCACGCATATTTTATTGTACGGTTACGGGTCCCAGTTAGGAAACGTGGGACAAAGGACGAGGAGTGTATTTACCAGGTATTCATCAGGATCCACAGTTTTGACGACTTTCTAATGACTCAGAGACGTGCCCGGGATGTGAAAGTAAGTTTAGCGGGCAGTGTGCCGCGCCTCGAGGAAACACTAGTTACGCACAGATATAGTCTCCTTAAGAGTAAAAACAAATACCAACAGGGGGCGCTCTGATCCTTTATCCTGACCCCCTTCCCCCTGCACACACATGTCCTCTATTGTCACTTTGCTTTTTCCTCCTAGAAACCCAAGTAACAAATCCATAGATAACACTCGTGTGTGTTTTGCGTAAATCACAAGCTGCTGCTTAAATTATTCTGCAGTTTACATTTTCTCTGTCGACCCCGTTTTTGTGCTTTATCCACACTGGCACGGAGGCATCTGGTTAAGTGGGTCCGAGTGACCTTTCTAAGGGCTGTGGGTGCCCGTCACACTCGCGGGTGATATTTCACTCATCCGTTCCACTGCTGGACACTTAAATTGGTTTCTTTTTGAAAAATGTCATGGCGCTGTAATCAAGATCTTGGCCCGTGTTTTTTTAGGCCCTTTGTGTGTTTCCACGGCATGTACTTGGACGTGGAAACGGGCGGTCGGCTGCGATTGCCACTGGGACCGTGAGAGACCGCGCGTGGACGCTTGAAGCTGCCCTCTGTTTTTAACGGCATCTGAATTTGCGCTTCCCTGATTCGGTAAGGTCGGCCCACTCCTGGTTGAGCCTAGGGGACCTCACTGCCTCCCCGGGCCTCGGTGGGACTCGTGGTCTGGCTGACCTGTTGTAACCAGGGGGAAGGAACCGTGGCCCTTGAAACCGTGGGTTTCATCTGAAATTCAAATTTGGCGACTGACTTTAGAGGTAGCCTCACCCAGAGGCTTCTGGGTGTTTCCCTTTGCCTGGTAGACGGGTTGCATGTTTTGTCCTTGGCCTAGAGGTTCTGGGGGAAGAAGGAGGTCCCCGCTGAGGACACACTGGCCCCTCAGAGGCCCACTGTCCTTATTTGCCATCCTGCTCCGGGGCGGGCACCGCAGCTGGGCGCGACCCGGTTTTTAGTGTTTGATTTTCGCTGTGGTTTTCCAGAGCAGCGTGTGAGGGGACTTCCCGCCTCAGGACAGAATGATGGCATCATGGCACATTCAGGCGGGACTGGGGGTTAAGAGGACCTGTGATCCCAGAGCAGAAAGAGGAGGTCCGCGACAGTGGGCGGCCTGCCCAGTCGCGTAGCCGGTTTGTGGCAGAACCTCCTGGCACCCTGAGCTCCACACCCCGCCCCCACCACCCGTCCCCCTTGAGGTGCAACGTGCCGATGCCTTAGGCGCCATTCGGGGCCACCAGTAAATTCTCTCCCCATCAGAGGGAGCCTGAGAGAGTGGTGGCCTGTATTTTATGGCAGAAGAAATAGCTCTTCCCTATTTACTCAACAAACCGCGTGGGTTTCTTCCTTCTTTGACAGTCACATGTGGATAAACTCAGATTTTTAAGTGAAGAAAGGCTTGTTCAAAGTTCAATCTCTCTACTTTGTTTTTCTTTTTCTTTTTTTTTTTTTTTCAACGTTTATTTATTTTTGGGACAGCGAGAGACAGAGCATGAACGGGGGAGGGGCAGAGAGAGAGGGAGACACAGCATCGGAAACAGGCTCCAGGCTCTGAGCCATCAGCCCAGAGCCCGACGCGGGGCTCGAACTCACGGACCGCGAGATCGTGACCTGGCTGAAGTCGGACGCTTAACCGACTGCGCCACCCAGGCGCCCCTGTTTTTCTTTTTTTTAATGTGTATTTTCGAGAGAGAGACAGAGAGAATACACACGTGAGCGAGGGAGTGGGCAGAAGGGGGCAGAGAGAGGGGGCCAGAGGATCCAAAGCGGGATCTACACTGAGAGCAGCACTCGACAAGGGCTTCGGACTCACAAACCGTGAGATCACGACCTGAGCCGCAGTTGGACACTTCATCTACTGGGCCACCCAGGTGCCCGTTTTCCACTTGAAATGCGGGCTCTTTATTCCTTTCCCAGGGTGCTGGGTGGGCGGGGTGCCTGCCCAGGGTGTATGGGGCCCTCCCACGCCCACCCCGGGGAGCTCTCGAGGCCCGAGCAGTTCGAGCCAAACACCCTGCACACGCGTGGAGGCAGCCGCACTCACCAGTCTGATGCCTCTTCCGCTGTCTTCCTTCCAGTGGCCGCCAGAGCCTTCAGCCTACAGGAGAGCAGACCGGGAGGAGCATTCAGACCTTGCCTTCCCTTCTTTGGGGGTGGGGGGCACGGGAGAGTCAGGGCTAGCACTGTGGCACATGGGGCCCGGGCTGGGGGCCCCACGAGGGCCTGGACTGCTTAGACTTTGAAGCCGGATGCCCTGACCAGGCCTCCGTGCGGCCTCACCGTGGTTTCTGAAAACGCGGACCTGCTCACACCCCCCTGCTCGTTTTCCTTCGGGGGCTCCCACCTCCGGGAAACCTTCCCCGAGCCCCCTCCCCCCCCCCACCCCCAGCCTGCCCACATAGGGCCACCTGCCTCGTCTATGAGCTTGTGTCTGTTTGCCTCCTCTACCGGCCTGCAGGGTCCCTGAGGCCCAGCCCTGTCCTACTCATCATTAGAACCCAGGACGTACAGACACTGGGGTAACTGAATGGGACCAACTTGGACAGCATGGAAGGAGGCTAAGGTAACTCACTCAGGAATCCAGCCTGGAGACAGCTGGAGTTGATCAGCGGACCCACGTGACGCTGCTCAGAGCTGCTCTTTGGTGAATACCGACAAGGATGATACTGGTTTAAATCACAAGGCATTCTGAGCATGAGTCCAGCTTCGAGAACATCATAAAGGGTGGGCTTTAGAGGTGCCAAGAATAGGGCCCCACCCCTCCACCGCCTGTGTTCTCTGGCTTCGGTATCCCTGGCTGCACCCGGGGGAAGGTGTCCGGCACGGGGCCTGGCACACAGTTCCGCTGCCCATTTCAAAGGCCCCCGGTTTATTATCAACATAAAGCGACCAAGTTCTGGTTTGGATTAGAAAAGAAAAGGGTGAAGTTTGGGGCGCCTGGCTGGCTCCGTTGGTTAAGCGTCCGATTTCGGCTCAGGTCATGATCTTACAGTCTGTGGGTTCAAGCCCTGCGTCGGGCTCCGTGCTGGCAGCTCGGGGCCTGGAGCCTGCTTCATATTCTGTCTCTCTCTCTCTTTCTCTCTCTCTCTCTCTCTGCCCCTCCCCCACTCATGCTCTGTCTCTCAAAAATAAGTAAACATTAAAAGAAAATTTTCAAAGAAGAAAAAGAAAAGGGTGAAACTTCAAAGTGATGGCAGCTAGTTTGCTCAGGGCTTTGTTATAACGTTTCAGGAAACCTTGGTCCCCAGTCCAAGGAGTGAGTAACTCTGAAAAATCAGTATCCCATGTGCCAACCATAGCTCATGGCTTCTGGGGACTTTGTCTCTCTCTGACAGGGTGGGCCCTACGATGAACATTTTCTGTACGGGGACCTCCTCCTTGGATAAGCAGGATCGATCAACACTGTTCCGGTAGTTTCTTAACCATCTCTTTTCACCAGCAGACATTGAAGAGATCTTGCCTACGGGTGACTGGTTCCCCCGCACCACTTAGAAATATTTTCTAGTTGGTGGTGCCCTCCACCGCTCCCTTCGGCCTGGAGGGAAGCCGAAGGGCATCTGAAATGCCCTCCCAGGGTCGTCTCGGTCCCTGAACCACAAAGAGGCTGCCCAAGCCCCTCCAAACCCTGAGAAATGGGGGTGTCCCCGTAACACGCGGCTTCCGACTCTCACAACTTTTAGGGTCCCTCCACCAGCCAGCCAGCACAGTTTGACCAAAGGGCAAAGAGTATGTCATTTATAAAAAGCAGAGAAGGGCTGTATTTTGAGAGCGTATCTCGCTCGGCAAAGCGCACCCCTCGGGCAGGAAGTAAGTGCTCTGAGCTGCCTGCAGTTCTGTGGTGGGGGCAGAAGCGTCAGTGGGCCAGGAACGCACGTCCAGCGGCCAGCAGGACAGTACTCACGCGGTGTGTACCGGGAAGCCCATTCCCAGAAGGGGCTCCAGCAGTGAGGACGGGCCGCGGACCTTGAGCTTGTTGGAGACCTTGGCGTAGAGCTGAGTCTCCCCGGCTGCCATCTCTTCCTGCCTGTGGACAGAAATGAATAGATAAAGCCAGAGAGAGAGACACACGCAGGCAAGGCTGAGGGTGTGAAGAAAAACCTCAAGCCCGTTTTGATCTCTCTGACAAAAGCTAATATCCTGTTTGCATGAGATGTTGGTTTTCAGAATGCTCTCTGCAGGGTGCTGGGGCGCCATGTCCACCGGCCCTGTTTCCACATGGGGTTCGCGTTCCGGAGGTCCAGCCAAGCCCCCGCGCGGGATCAGCCCCTGACTCAGTGCCCCACTGGGGCCACCAGCCATGGGCCCGGGGAGACCCCGAGCCCCCTTGCCTGCAAACGAGACATTAAACAACACACCATCTACTGTCCCTGCGGGCTCTGACATTTTTGGTTCTTTTAATTATTCACTGACTCTGTTTTTGATTTTAGAGTCTTCTGAAGTTTAATATGGGTGCAGAGAAGTTGACAAATCTTATGTAGAAGTCAGTGACCTGGCAAGTGAGCACGCATACCTAGCTCCCTCCAGGACCAGCAATAAAACGGGACTCCTCAGCCTGGGGGATTTGGGCTCCACCCCCGGGGACCATTGGCAATGTCTGTAGGCACTTCTGAGGGTCCCAGTTGGAGGCAGGGACATTTGCTACTGGCATCTATCACGTCGAGGACAGGAACGGAGAGGGCGCACCCCACAGCAAAGAGGGACCCAGCCCAAAATATCAAGAGCATCAAGGTTGAGAACATCTGCTCTGGAACACACCCAGAACCTCAGAGGCACCCCTCCCCCCTAGCACCCCTCCCCCCGGCTCCTAGTTATTTCCTCCCTCCCCCCCCCCCGAAGGTAACTGCTGTGCTCACGTGTACATTAACTTTGGCCATTTTTGAGTCTTACATAAATAGAGCCATAGAGCATATACCCTTTTGTGTGTGATCTCTTTTGCCCCAAAACTATGCGTGTGAAACGTACCCACGCGATTGCTTGTAACTATACTTCGTTCGCTGCATTGCTGTATATTTTTCGATCCGATAAATGAAACATAACCTATTTCTCCACTTCTCTGTTGGTGTATCATTTGGGTGGCTGTCAGGTGTTTTGCTGCAGTGGACATTCTTGTGTATATGCCTTTTAGTGCCCGATTTATGTTATTCATGCTGGGTACACATCTAGGATTGGGGTTTTTAGGTCATAGGATACATGCGTACTTCATTAGCAACTACGAAGAGGTTTTACCAAATGGTGGTTCCAATTTGCTCTCTTAGCGGTGGGTTAAGGGGCCGGTTCACCAACATCCTTCTACTGTCAGTCTTCTTAGTTGTAGCCAATCTGGGGGTGTGGAGTGGTGTCCCGCTGTGGTTCTAATTTGCATTTCCCCAAATGGCAATGACATCGAGCCCCAAGAGACAGGCTCTTGGCCATTTGAATAACCTCTTTGGGGAAGGACCTACTTAAATCTTCTGCCTTTGAAAAATTGGATTCTTGGGTTCTTCTTACCAATTTGTGGAAACCCTGGAGATAATAAGTCTTTTTTTGGATGTGCTTAATGGTAACGACTTCTTCCAGGCTGTGGTTTGCCTTTCTAATCTCTTAATGTCTTTGGGTGAAACAGAATCTCCTAATTTGAATGAAAAGTAATTTAGCATTTTTTTTAATAGTTAGAACTTTCTGCATCCTACTGAAGACATCATTGTTAACCCAACATTGATGAAGATATTCCCCTGTGTTTTTTTCTTGAAGTTTACTATTTTCCCTGTTTATATTTAGCTGTTTGATCCATTTGAATTCATTCTGTGTATGGTGTGAGGTAGGGGTAAATGTTCATTTATTTCCCTACACCTGTTTTCATTGAGGGACCATCCATTGTCCAGTGAATCACTGGATGTTTTTTGTAAATCAGGTGACTGAATATATATTAATCTGTTTCTTACTCTCTTCCTTTCTCTTGTTTGGTTTGTTCATTTTTGTGTTTACACTATACTGGTTTTAATTACTATGGTGTTAACTCCTCTGATTTTGTTTTCTTCAAGATTGCCTTAATTCCTCTAGGCCCGTTGTTGTTTCATATAAACTTAAAAATTAGATCAGTATAGTGTGCCTTTGGAGACTGCAGAAAGACCCACGTATGTGGTCATTTAATTTTCAACAAAAGGACCAAAGTAATTCAATAAAGGAAAGGATAATATTCTGAACAAATGAGGCTGGACAGCTGCCTATTGATACGGGAAAAATATGAATGTCAATGCCTACTTCACATGATGCACACAACTTAGCTCAAAATGTATGATGGACCTAAATGTAGAAGCTAAAACTACAAAAATTCTAAAAAAACACTTAGGAGAGAACTCTTTGCTATGCTGGGGTTTGCGAAGCTTCATAAAAGAGTCGTAAAAGAAGAAAATCGGTAAGTTGGGTTTCATCAAAATTGAAGACTTCTGGGGTGCTTGGGTGGCTCAGCTGTTTGAGCGACTGACTCTTGGTTTGGCCCAGGTCATGATCTCATGACTTTGTGGGTTCCAGCCCCGCATCGGGCTCTGCACTGACAGAGTAGAGGCAGCTTGGAATTCTCTCTCCATCTCTCCCTGCCCCTCCCCTGCTCATGCTCTCTCTCTCTCTCTCTCTCAAAATAAATAAGTGAACTTTAAAAAAATGGAAAACGTCTGCTCTTTGAAAGACACTATAAAGAAAATTAAAATGTAATCTTGGGAGAAATATCACCGTATATATCTGAAAAGGGCTTGTATCCAGAATTATTTATAGAATGTAACATAATTGTGTATATGCATATTCTTTTAATTAATACTAAGAAAACAAAAAAATCCAACTTAAAAATGGGCAAAAGATCTAAATGGGACACTTAACAAAAGAAGGTACATAAATGGCTAATAAGGACGTGAAAAGATATTTAACTTGATTATTCATCAGAGAAATATAAATTAAAACCACATTGTGATACCACGACACATTCACCAGAAGAGCAAAAATTGACAAGATCGACAATGCTAAATTTTGACAATGCTGTGGGATAATTGGAACTTTTATTTATTGTTCAACCATTTTGAAAAATATTCTGACAGTTTCTTATACAGTTCAACATACATTTGCTATATGACAAATTTACTCTTAACTGTCTACCAAAGAGAAGTGAAAATCCGTGACTGTACAAAGACTTGTATGTGAATGTCATTGATGGCTGTATTCACAGTAGACTCAAACTAGAAAGAACCCAAATGTCCATCATCTGGTGAATGCATACATAAATTATGCTATATTCAATCAATTATGGTATATTCAAATGATGGTATACTTCAAAATTATGATATATTAAAAAATCTCAATATTTGTAAACTTTATTTCCTCTCCTTGCTATATATATCGTTCTGACAAAGGCCTCCAGTGCCATGTTGAATAAAAGGGGCTTTTAGGATAGGTACCTTATATCAGATTAAATGAATTTTTCACTCCTTGTTCACTGAGGTATTTTTAAAAATTTATTAACAGGTATTGAATTTTATCAAAGGCTTTTTCTATTGAAATGATTATATTGTTTTCCTTCTTTATTCAGTGAATGAGGTAGCTTGCGACAGTTGACTCCTGAATGTTAAGTCAACCTTGTGTTTCTAAGATATAACCTTGATCGTAATATGTTATCCTTTGTGTATATTGCTGGATTCCATTAGTTAATACTTTGTTCAGAATTTTTTTGCATCAGTGTTTGTGAATTAGCTTTGCCTGTTGTTTTCCTTTCTTATAATTTCCTTCTCCCATGTTGCTGTCAGTAGAGTGATCAGCTCATTCTGATGCTCTTGAGACTTCCTGGTCACAATACTGAAGGAACCCCCTCAGTCCCAGGCAGTCAAGGACACTTGGTCACTCGAGGTGTCAGTGTTATTCTGGCCTCATAAATGAGTTGGGAAATATTTCCTCTTTTCCAATTCTCTGAGTTTTTTTTTTTTTTAAAGATGGGGATAACTTCTTTCTTAAATGTTTGAAAAGATTTATTGGCCAAGTCATCTCGGCCTAGAATTTCCTTGGAAAGTTTTAAATTATGGATTTAATTTATTTAACGGATACAGGAGTATTCTTCTAGTGTTGGTTTCATTAAGTTGTTTTTCAAGGAATTTGATAGATAAATTCCTTAGATAAAATGTTATCTAAGTGGTCAAATTTCCTGGCATAGCAGGCCAGGTTTTTAAAAATTTCTTTCAATTTTGTCGCATAATTTTCTGTGTAGAGGTCTTGCAGTATTTATTAGATTATTCTTATGTATTGGATCATTTTTGATGCCACTGTAAATTATCTTTTTATTTATTTTTAAATGGTTTTTATTTATTTTTGAGAAAGACAGAGCATGAGTGGGGGAGGAGGAGAGAGGGAGACACAGAATCTGAAGCAGGCTCCAGGCTCCAAGCCGTCAGCACAGAGCCCGACGCGGGACTCGAACCCACGAGCTGTGAGATCATGACCTGGGCCAAAGTTGGACGCTCAACCGACTGAGCCACCCAGGTGCCCCTAAATTATCTTTTCAAAATTTCATGTTCATACTCTTTCTTGCTGGTAAATCAAAATATTATTGCTTTCACATTATTTTATATTGAACTTATATATAATTTTATGTCTGGCTTGACTTCCTTATTAATTCTCATAATCTTTCGAATTTTAAAAATATTATATGTACAAAAATAGTTGTCTATGAATAATGCTATTTTTATTTCTTTCTTACCAGTACATATTCTTTACTTTTAAATTTTCTTTACTTCTCTTTTTTCTTTTCTTCTTTTTTTCTCCTCATTTACCTCCTTTTCTCCTCCTCCTCCTCCTCATTCTCTTTTTTTTTCTTCCTCTTTCTTTTCCTTTTCTTTTTCTTCTTTTATTGAACTGGAATGAACTCCAAATGTTGAATAGATACAGTATATATCAATACTGTGCATCTCCCTGCATTCCCCCATTTCGGAGGAAAAGTTTTCAATACTGCACTTGTAAGTTTTTAATTATGTTTTAAAATATCTTTTTGCTTTGAGGAATCCAAAAGATAAAACAATTTCATAATTAAATGAATTTAATATCTTTTTAATTTTTTTTTCAACGTTTATTTATTTTTGGGACAGAGAGAGACAGAGCACGAACGGGGGAGGGGCAGAGAGAGAGGGAGACACAGAATCGGAAACAGGCTCCAGGCTCTGAGCCATCAGCCCAGAGCCCGACGCGGGGCTCGAACTCCCGGACCGCGAGATCGTGACCTGGCTGAAGTCGGACGCTTAACCGACTGCGCCACCCAGGCGCCCCTGAATTTAATATCTTAAATTTAAAAGTCTCAAAGTAGACAAAACTTGGTATCCAGAAGAAAAAAAAAAAAGCAGATTTTGGGTCTGGAATATAGCCTCTACTCAAACATATTTTTCTTTTCTTAATAGTAAACCACTTTTTGAGCAACTGTGCTTACAACATATTAAAATATAAATTTCTCTGGAAAAAATCTTATTTATGTAAGCCAAGAAATGCCCTCTCAAGCCCAATCCCTTTTTCTTACCTTGAAAATTTACCTTCCAAGACCAACAGTGAAGTGACAAAAGCTTCTTGATTGACAATTTTTCCTGTGCCTTACCCTCAAAGCCACCCTTCTCTCACTAACAGCGTCAGGGTGGAGACTGAGACCATGCCGGGACCTCAAGCTGGGTGCAGATGGTTACAAAAGCTTCACAGCTCATAGAGGACCCTCAGGGTAGGGTGTCCCTTCTCATACCTCCACACCAAACCCAGCAAAACACGGCCTCGGTGAATGTCAGATGCCAGCCCTGGAGATGCTGATTTCTATTTCCTCTAAATTTGATTTTGAATTTGATGGGATTGATTTACAGGTGAACTTTCTGAGAGGCTGCTATGTGGTCATAGAAGTTCAGCCACCATCATGGGTCATCTCCCTGTTATACCTCGGCAAACAGACTTCATCTGAAACACATGCCAAGATGTCAACATGTTAATATATGAATGATTGCTCATGATTGCTTTTGGTTTTCCACGTGTCTACTCAGTATTATTCCACAACCTAGTTTGTGATCAGCTCATCTGTGTTTGTGGAGCCCCATCACACACTCATCGTTGCGCCGGGCATCACGAGAGTACATTCTAGACTCTGTCCTCCAAGAGCTTTGTTCCATGGGGGCACCATCTACAGCAACCCAGGTGAAAAGAAAGAAAGAATTAAGTTCTAAGTCTTCCGTCCCTGTCTTTGAGGGCAAATGTTGGTTTAAGAGCTAGAGATAGTAGTTACAAAGATGTGAAGGACGTATGGGTGAGCTTGAAGGATTCCTGGTCTTAAATCAAAAAACATTGAGAGGTGTGGGCAGGAAAACGAGACTGAATGAAACCACAATTGGCTGAATATATTTCTTTGGCTTCATTGCCAGTGGCAAATCCTGCCACCGATACCTTTAAAACCAATCCCAAATCCAGCCTTTGCACCATCAGCATCCTGGTCCAAGTCACTGCCATGGTGACCCAGGTTTTCAGTAGCATCCTCCCGGCTTTCTGTGAATCCACCTCTGACTCTATACCTCTTGGACATGCGTAGAACCCGACTTTGCCCTGCTCAGCTCTTTGGTGGTTTTCCATCTCAAAGAAACCAAACCCGAGTCCTTCCAGTGTCCCAGGCCTTCCACGATCTGCCAATCTCCAAGCACATAGTTTTCTTGGGGTTCTTCAAACATCCCCAGCTCATCTCTCCTGGCCTTTGGAGTTGACGGTCCCATGCTTGGAACCATCTTAGCTCACAAGACTGACTTTGTCCCACCATGGAGGTCTTGACTAAAATACCACTTCTTCCTAGAAGCCTTCCTCCACCACCCTGCCTGATCCCTCCCTAAGCCTCTCCCAGCCTCATCTTGTTCTAGCATTTGTCATCACCTGAGACCACAGGTGAGTGCTTTGTCCCCTCTGCCATCTGCTCTGAGTTTAGATGCCAGGCTCATGGCAGATGGCCCATAAATATTAGGTGAATAAATGAATGCTCGATTCACACCCAGCTCCACTCCACTAGACTTCCAATGGGGCTCAGTCCTCTGCCCACGGCGGCAGGGCTATGTTCTCTCCTGATAAAACATCTTAAAGCTGCATTGTGTTCAGAAACCCCTTGGGACTTAGAGGCCCCCACAGAAGAGAGTGCCAAGTGTCTCTATAGAGTGCTGACTGTGTGAGAACACCCTCAGGTTCCCTCTCTTTTGTCTGTGGAGCGGCTGTGAGTCTAAACTCAGACTCAGTCACGGGGAGGAATAGAAACCCCCACCAAAGCGTTTTGCCTGCCCCTCTTGGCGCACTTGCTTAGCACGGGGCAGGACCTATCTGTTATTTTATAAAAGGAGTGTCTGTGTTCAGAAGACTCTCTTATGTGAAGTTTCTGAAAAGGTTTGCTTACCTTACTTACTAATTAAAGGCAAGTCACATTTTTCCCCTCCCTGGTCTCTGCAGTCATACCACCAATGGCTATTTGATAGCCACAGCCATATTGGGTTACACAGATGCCCGCGATAATGCCATTCGCTGTGACGATTGAGTCGACAAGGCTGGGTGACTTGGTGGAAGGAAGTATTTCCCGATTGGACTACCCTGTTGGCAGCCTGCTTACCATCAGGCTTGCTTTTATAATGAAAAAGGAAAATATTTCTGCTTTGGATGATGGCGGCTCCAGAAATGGTGAGTAAAGTGGGTGGGGGGGCTGGGGAAGTGAGTCTCTTCTGAAAGGGGATTTCTCAACATTTTTCAGTGTTCTGAAACCGACCGCCGATGGCCTGTCTGGGAAGGGACTTCTGTGCCCAGGTTCAAGGTTTCAGAAACCATTTTACCATTTGTTCTTATTCTGGTCATAAAGTTAAGCTGTGTAATTTGCCACATGCTGGTAGTATGAAGCAAGTAACAGCAAGAATCAAAAGCAAAAATGCTGCATGTGAATTTATTAGTTTTCTAAGGTACCCTTCAAAGCCACTCTTGAGATGGAAATGAAACCAATCCTTTTAGCACATAACTCCTGCTTAGATTTTCCTAAGACCACAAAGACAAAGTGTGCGTTCAATGGCTTCGTAGCTTCTTTTCAAATCTCAAACATTGCCACCAACCGAACAGAAAGATGTAAGTGTCTATGCTTATATGCCCGTAGGAACCTCTTTTGAGGAAGCAGGTTCCCAGAGAACTCATGCCTGACTGATGCCTGGGAGGGTGAGTTGGGATTTCCTTGGGAACATTCCGCCATTTTCTTGCTCACTCCGCCCCTCTTAGAGTTGCAGGAATGACTTCCAGAGGCTTTTGACCTCTCTGGCTTTGTGATAGGTGCAATTCTCTTGGAGGAAACAGAGCCCCAGTGTGGCTCTGGTGCAAGCCAGCGGTCCCCAGCCACTCCTCCCTTTGCTGTGTGGGAGACGGGGCATCCAGAAGGCATGGATATTTTCATCCTTAACTAGGTCATGTCCGCGTGAGCCCGGGAAGGGCTGTGTTTACAGGAAACTACAAACACGGTGGGTGAGCATCCCCTCCCTGGTGCCATCTACATTTTTGGGCACGGACATTATGTGAGTATAAAAAACTTGTCATGTTTACGATAGGTGTCCCACAGGTCCTGGCAAAGGGATGAGTTTACATGGGACAAAGAATGCAGACAAGAGAAGGAAAGTGCTTTGAAAGTGATTTATCTTCTGAAAAATAATGGTGCAGTAATTTCTAAATCGTGAAAAGGCATATCTCTAAAGATGGCTAGTGAATTGGTTTTAAGATTGGTAGACTACACAAGGGGAAAGTCATTATTTTAGCGGAAGTAAGTTCATAGTTTTTTACTAACTCTGGAAGTTTCTCTGTTACCTGCTGTGGCTTGGAAAAAAATGAGTTCTCACTGGACAAACGGTTTGATTAATCGGTATTGAATGTGCTTTATGTGGATTGTTAGATTTCAGAGATTTAACTTGTCAAAGATGCGTTGATGCTAAAACTATAAACAGGGAAACAAATGCTTTTTGTTCTTCCCGGTGAAGGAGGTGGAGGTCGATGTGGAGCCAAGTCTCAGAGGTCCTGAAATAGTCACCATGGGGGAAAATGACCCACCCGCGGCTGAGGCCCCCTTCTCCTTCAGATCGCTTTTTGGACTTGACGATTTGAAAATAAGTCCTGTAGCACCAGGTAGGTGGAACCAGGTGTGATTTCTGGGGAAGCGTCCCCAGAATGTCCCTCTGGGCACACACCCCACCAGGATTTCTCACACCCACAACCTGGATGCTTGCATTTCCTTGGGTTTACCGAACCCTGGAGAGGGGGGCATTAGAGAGGGCATCACCTTGTCCAGCCCCTTACCAACTCCCAGAGAGAGAAGTTTGCATTCTCTGGATGGAGGTTTTCAGAAATTGAGACTCCAGTTGCCCCTGGGAGTTAGGGGTCAAGTCCTGCCAGGAAATCTCTGAGCCCCCCCTCCCCCTGAAAGTCTTAAGAACTAGGGCTCACCAGCTCTTCCAAGAAATTTAAAATAAGCTGGGCATTGCTGAAGGTATTCGATGCCCAGATTAAAATCCAACTGTAGGAGACAGGAGCCACTCTGAGCAACAAGGAAGGAAAGCTGGTTTTGTAAAGAGGTCACAAACACAGGACTTGTCACGGTGAGCCGTAGCTCTCTGGTCCTGGGTGCTCTCAGGAGTGCTGACCTCTGGGACCGGAAAGGGGGTCACCTGGGGGCTCTGGCTGAGGTTCCAGAAAACACGGAGTGGGGGCTGCCCTAATGATTCTTTTTAAACCCTCTGGACAATTGTGGTTGGGGGGGGGGTGGAGAAGACTGAGGTAGGACAGGTTTTAAAATACAGCTCAAAAAGTTGGCAAAACTATAAGTTTAAAAAACACCCTATCACCTGACCCCCAAGATATATTATGTTTGTCTTCATTCTCTTCCTGTCTTTGCTGATAAGTACACATTCACGCACCGTGTGGGTCCAGATGGGTGTTTTTCCATGTGTGACTTGGTTTCTATAAATGCTTTGCATTCATAACATCACAACATCCCATCAAGTAATGTGTAATTTACATGGTTTTTAAAAATCATAATTTGACATACAATTGTTTCTAATATTTTTATAGTACGAGTAATATGAGCAAGAATAACACTATACACAGTCACCTCTGCTAACTTTTGATGACTTCTTCATGATTAATTCCTAGTGGTAGGAATTTAGTAGTGCTTTTTTTAAAAAAAATGAGCAATGTATTGTTCTTTATAGAAATTTAGAAAACACAGTTAATCAAAAATACTTTTTTACTTTTTATTAAAAATTTTTTAATGTTTATTTATTTTTGACAGAGAGAGAGAGAGACAGAGCATGAGTTGGGGAGGGGCAGTGAGAGAGGGAGACCCAGAATTTGAAGCAGGCTCCAGGCTCCGAGCTGTTAGCACAGAGCCCGACACGGGGCTTGAACCCACAAACTGTGAGATCATGACCTGAGCCGAAGTCGGACGCTCAACGGACTGAGCCACACAGGTGCCCCCAAAAAGATTTTTTTTAATTGCCCACAATTTTACCATTATTCAGAGATAACCCTATTTGTGCTTTAGTATTGTATTTCTTGCCTTTTTCTGTCCAGCATATCAGCATTTTCCTTTGGAAGTGACATATACGATTTTGAAGGTCCCCCCTCCAAACCAAACAATATTATGTTATTCTTTCCATGGCATTAAATAATTAAAAATTTTTTTTAGGTGTCGGCAAGCTATGGCCCATGGACCAAATCTGGCCCACTACTTGTTTTTATAAATAAAGTTTTATCGGAACACAGACACATACATTTATTCACTATTGTCCATGGCTGCCTTCATACCATAGTAGAGTTGAGTAGTTGCAACAGACACTATATGAACCCAAAGTTTAAAATATTTACTGTCTGGCCCTTTACAGAAGAGGTTTGCCAACCCCCTTTCCCTATCACGTAACTAACTCTACACATCTGTTCTGTCACCAGTTCTTTCTGATGGACATTCAGGCTGTTTCCTGTGCATCGGTATTACACATGCTACCTCTTTAAGTGTCCGAGTCAGTAGA
Source organism: Leopardus geoffroyi (assembly GCF_018350155.1). Lineage (NCBI taxonomy): Eukaryota > Metazoa > Chordata > Mammalia > Carnivora > Felidae > Leopardus > Leopardus geoffroyi. The sequence continues at coordinate 3,694,803 of NC_059333.1, forward strand.
AATTTGTGTGCATCAATGATGACCTCTTAAGATAAAGTCCCGGAAGTGGTTTTACTATGTCAAAACCTCCATCCATTTCTTAAGCCTTTTGGTTCATATTTCCGATTCGAACTCTCAGAAGTTAGTTTCCACAGCGTATACTCCTATCAATTGTAAGTGGGGGTCCATTTCTTTTCACTTTGGATGACAGTGGGGATGTAATCATGATAATAATAATAATAATAATAATAATAATAATGATAAATGTTGTGAGGTTGTTATGTCGTTACATTTAATTTGCAGTTTCCCAGATTCCCAGAGAAGGTGGAAGGTTTTTTTCGTGCTTTTTGATCATTTGCATTTCTTCTTTGGAGAGGTGCTATGCATTTTTGTTTTTTATTCCAAGCATGCCCTCAAAGACAGAACAAGGAGAGGGAGCAGGGCCACAGTACCGCCCACAGGGCACCATGGCCAAGGCACTATCAAGGGGCAAATGTGAATGGATACTAAACGTTCTAAATGAACAGCCATCTTTGAATCTACCATTTGGACTGATTTCCTAAATCCAACTCTTAGACACAGAACGACTGGAATGATAAGAGGTCATTCTTGGGGTTCCTCCTGGTTTTTAAAGTGTAAATGGAGAGTGGGCTCTCAGTAAGGGGGACTCAGTAATGTGGGGCAGGCTTCTGGAGGCGCAAAGGGATTGGGGGGAAGAGTCTGCTCTACTAACTCAAGACCGCAGATTGGTTGTCCTGAAAGGAATTGATCTCCTCTGCGGAGATAAGACAACCTCCATTATCATGATGTCATTCATCCATTCATCCATTCAGTTTCCTGACACAGTTGACCCTCGAACAGCACAGGGGCGGGTTAGGTTGCTGACTCGCCTTCACAGTCAAAAATCCACGTATAACTTTTGGCTCCCCCAAGACTTAACTACCGATAGCCTACGGTTGACCAGAAGCCTTACCGATCACATCAACACTCACTTAACAAGTATTTTGATTGCTGTGCGTATTATACATTGTTCTTACAATAAAGTAAGCTCCAGAAGAGAAGGCGTGATTAGGAAAATCATAAGGAAGAGAAAATACATTGACCGGACCGTCCTATAAAAACTCCACGCGCAGTTCAAACCCACGTTGTTCAAGGGTCAGCTGTATGGACAGCCATATTGACCAAGGACCGCTGCCCGCCAAGTGTCGGTCTAGGCTCTGAGAGTGCAGCTGCCTGCTCATTGCGGCCAAAACAAAGACCTTGCCCTCTGCCCCCACCCCCTTGCTCTGTATCCTTCGGGCCATGAAGTGTGTGGCCTTTCTTCTTCCCGTTCCTTCTCTTACTCTCCTCTCCCTCTCCTCCTTTCTTTCCCACCTCTTCCTCCCCATTTTTGTCTGGTAACCTTTGGGGTTCCTTGACTTGTAGATTCACCACCCCAATCTCTGCCTGGATCTTCACATGGGGTCGTGCCTGTGCGTCTTCACACCATGCACCATGTGCATGTCTGTTTCCGTGTTCAAATGTCCCCCTTGTAAAGGACACCAGTCAGATTAGATTAGACCCACACAATGACTTTATTTTAATTTGTAAACACTTTTTTAAGTTTATTTATTTATTTTGAGAGAGACAGAGACAGGGTGAGCAGGGGAGGGGGGGGAGAGAGAGAGAGAGAGAGAGAGAGAGAGAACCCCAGCAGGCTCCGCACTGTCAGCACAGAGCCTGATGCAGGGCTTGAACCCATCAAACCATGAGATCATGACCTGAGCCGAAACTGAGAGCTGGATGCTAAACTGACTGAGCCACCCAGGTGCCCCGAGTTCTTTTTAATTTGATGGTCTGCAAAAACTCCATCTCCAAATAAGACGATATTTGGGGTTCAACTTCAACATAATCGGGGATGGGGGGGTTACACAATTCAGCCGTAACACCACCCCCCAACCCAGGATGGACACAACGGGGCCAAGGGCGGAGAGTGTGGGGCTGAGCCCCGGGACAAAGTGTCCCCAGGTAGGTGGCCACTTGCTTTGGGCCGGAACATTCTCTGCTCCGGGGGAAGGGGGAATAGATAGCTAAATTTTAAGTTTTGTTTTATTGAAATCCTCCTCTCTGTGCCTTCCTGTTCTTGCCCCACCTTTCGATTTTCAGATGCGGACGCGGTCGCGGCACAGATACTGTCCCTCCTGCCGTTGAAGTTCTTTCCAATCATCGTCATCGGGATCATTGCACTGATATTAGCACTGGCCATTGGTCTGGGCAGTGAGTACAATTCATTATTTAGTAGGCTCTCAAATGCCTATTCAGGCATTTAAACTTTCATGAGCCCCCCCCATTCCCCCTGCCCCCAGCTCATGCCACTCAGCCTTAATTACTGGAGGCAAATGTCTTTGGGGTTTGCTGACTTTGAGTTTTATTTGCCTGCACGAGTGTAAAGCCAGCCTGGGGCCCAGGAGGGGCTGCTGGCCACACTCGGGGCTTTGTCACCAAGGAACCTGCCCAGTTGGAAGTGTCCCAAAGCAGCTGATGAAATAGAATCCTGCGGGCAGGAGGGGGTGCGTGGCCGGGAGGAGAAGACAAGGAGGCCATTCATGCCGGGCCGGGCATACCTGCTATTTTTAAAAGAAGGTTCATGTGGCTTTTGAGAAAGTGAGTCATTTGGATGGGCTCTGATAGGGAACAGTATCTCATTTCCTCTTTCAAATGACCGGCCCACCTGCTCGGCTGTGTGGTCTGTGGTCCCTTCTCTTCTTGCCCGGAGTCGGAGACAACAGGTGGTGGATTGGGGGCTGCGTGGCCCTCACTCAGAGCTCCTTGCTCAGCAGGCTCAGCCAGTCGGCCCACAGCCAGGCCCTTTCTCTCTTGACCTTGAACCCCACGCATTGTGGCTCCAGGCCACATAGTGAGACAGCGGCCCCACCCTCTGGAATTTGGCACAGAAACCGGGCTGAGGGAAACAGGCTGCAATTTCAGTGCAGGTTTCATTATTGATGGTTTCATTATTGATGGCTCAAGGCCACGTGGTCAGTGGATGGTTGTTAGTGTTGAGCACCGAAGAAGCCCTTCCTTGCCACACCCGTCTTCTCCTTTCCTCAGTCCACTTCGATTGTTCCGGAAAGTACAGGTGTCGCTCGTCTTTCAAGTGTATTGAACTGACAGCTCGATGTGACGGGGTCTCTGACTGCAGGGATGGGGAGGACGAGTACCGCTGCGGTAAGGCGCGCTCTTCCCCGCAGAAGCACCACCCAGCCTTGACCTTCCCCATCCGTGAAGTGGGTCCAGGTCCACACCAGTGTCAGGTCTCAGCCTTAGCTGGGATCCGGCTGGCACTCATCCCCAGGGGTGGCCGGGTTGGGACAAGGCAGGGGCTGTCATCCGGGGCCGAGATTCGCCTGGGGAGGCCACAGGAGAAGTCAGAAGAGAGCTGGGGGTCCGGGCCCGCCCGCCAGGGGGGGACGTGCCCTGGCGGGGAGGGGCGGGTCAGAGGCAGCGGAGGAGGGACCTGGGCAGGCGGCAGAGGGGCCTTCGCCCGCGGGCTCAGGCCTCCGGGCCGCTAAGGGACCGCTCTGCCCGCTCCGCACAGTCCGCGTGAGCGGCCGGAACGCGGTGCTGCAGGTCTTCACGGCTGCCGCCTGGAGGACCGTGTGCTCTGACGACTGGAGGGGTCACCACGCTAACGTCGCCTGTGCCCAGCTGGGGTTTCCAAGGTAACGTGAAGAGCATCGCCAGCTGCCGGGTAAAGCGTTGGATGGCGGGGACGGGGGAGGGAGGAAGCTCCCTTTGGGCGGGTGGCTCGTCGGGCTGCGTCCCCACGGCAGCCGTCGGTGCTGGACGGCGTCCTCACGTCACAGGTGCGCGCACCGAGGCCCCGCACGCTCCGTGCCGTGATCACCGTGCACCGCACACAGGCGTGCACACAAGCGCACATGCACGCACACCCACGTACATGCACACGCATGCGCTCACACATACACACATTCACATGCACACAGGCACACACCATTCACATGCACACACATGCCACGCACACATACATACATGTGCACACACACACATACACACACCTCACACAGGCACACACCCCTCCCCACACACATGCACACACACCACACACATGCACACACATGCACACATACACACACTGCACACAGACATACACATTCCACCCACATGTGCACACACATCACACACATACACATGCACACACATGCACACACACATGCATGTGCACACACACACACACACACCTCACACAGGCACACACGCCTCCCCACACACGTACACACCACACACATGCACACACATACACACATACATACACTGCACACAGGCATACACACTCCACACCACGTGCACACACATCATACACATGCACATACATACCACACATGTGCACACACTACACACATATACACATACATACACATGCACACAGGCACACACACAATTCACATGCACACACGCACACATACATACATGTGCACACACACACACACATACATACACATGCCTCACACAAGCACACACCCCTCCCCACACACATGCACACACATACGCACACTACACACCCATATGCACACACACACACATACATACACTGCACACTCCACACACATGTGCACACACATCACACACATACACACACACCTCACACAGGCACACACCCCTCCCCACACACATGCACACACACCACACACAGCATACACGTACACTCAGCACACACCCCACATACACATACATACACACATGCACGCTCACAGCACATGCACATACACCACACATTCCACACACCACACACCAACATGCACACGCACCATATCACACATACACCACATCAGGCACATCACACACACACGAAGTCACATACGCTCACATATACTCACACAGCACACTACATCACACACATGTATACACTCAGACAACACGCAGCCTCATGCACACACACACATATACACTCACACACGCACACACACACTCACACCGCTGCCCCCACCATCAGTGCAAAGGGCTGAAAGCCTCCACCGGCATTTCTGTTCCCTACGGAGGCCCTTTCTTGGACTCACGGCGGGGGGGGGGGGTGCGCATCCCTTCCCAGCTCCCCTGCTTCCCCCTCCTGGAGCGCCACCCCTTGCCCTGAACCGTACAGCCTCCCTCTGCTGTGCAGAAGGACCCAGAGACCCCTTCTCTTGAACCCCTGTCTGCCCGGCCAGGGCGAGAGAGTCCTGCCCACCCCAGCATGCGCCCCTCAGGGGACGTGCAGCCAAGGCCACGTTCCCCGGCTGCCCCTCAATGTGGCCTGTTCCCTTCACTACGAACCCGTCCTTCCCTCCCTATCTGGTGCTTCAATTCCAAGATGTACCTCTGTTCCCTTTCTGTTTTCTCTCCCTACTTCCCTCCGAAAGCCCTTCTTTGCCCTCCTCTGCTCGGCTGTGTCCCGTGTCAGCTGTCTGTGATGACAGAAGTAGGGGGGGCTGTTGAGCCAGATCACCTGGGTTCGAACCCCCATGTCCTCCGCCCAGTTCCCTGACTCGGGCCTCGAAAATCTGGAGAACAGTAGCGGCCGCTCTCAAGGGTCGTGTGAGACTCCAGCGGCCTCGGAGCACGTGGGAGCGAGCCTGGCTCCCAGCGTGGTGGGGAAATGACACGGCCCAGCGTGAGACGTGTGGCATTCTGACCGGAGCACTGGCTTTGAAGCCGAGAGAATTCACGCATGGGGTCTGCGTTCCCGATGTGCTTGCAGCTACGTGAGTTCAGACGCCCTCAAGGTCGACTTAGTGGAAGAGCGGCTGCAGGGGGGCTTCGCTTCCGTCAATCACCTGCTGCCGGATGACAAAGTGACGGCTCTCCACCACTCGGTGTACGTGAGGTAGGCGGCCAGGAGGCGCCGCTGTCTGCACGGGGTCGAGTCGCCTGCTGGCTTCGTCCAGCTGCGCGGCCCCACGAGGACCCAAGGGACAGGCAAGCGTTTCTCCGGATGCGAGGTGGGGGCTTGGCCACCGCGGCTAGACTGGGTGGACGCACCGGCTGGGGTGGAATACCCACCCGGAACCGGGCGAAGATGGCCCGGCAGGGGGAGGGGGTGGTGAGGGCGACGGGGCCCTCTCTTCGTAGGCGCCGGGTGTGCGTGCGGGACAGGACGGAGGGACAAGGAAACTAGAAGGAAAGAGAGTAAGACCCAGACGCGTGTCATCTGTCTGTAAAGTACTTAACGCTCCCCGTTTCTCTTCTGTGTTTCCCCCAGCACTTCGTGGGGGAAGGTAAAATGAGATGCCCTTAAATGACAGGTACCCGCGGCCCAGTCCCCACCTGGTCCCCTGCCCCCACGGTCAGGCATCTCTATACACTCTTCCGGGCACGTCGGACCCAATCCCAGGAGCGTGTTCTGTGCTCTGGGAAACACCAGCTGGTCGGCCTGTCATTGCATAATTCACACTCCCCTCCCCCCAGGGCCCACATGCGATTTGTGGGGACAGCGCGTCCCTTGTGTCCTAAAACCTCAGTCTGGCGACCTCCCTTTTTCTTGCATGGTTGCATGAGCGAACTGGGGCTCGAAAGGCAGAGAAGGTCACAAAGGGACGCGGCTGGAGGTGTCCCGGCTCCCACCCATGCCAGGGCGAGCACGTGTCACTCCTGCAGCAATCACGGCTGTGTTCTGGGGAGGAGGGGGATCCGGGCTGCAAGGCCTCTGTGCCAGGAGAGGCTGCCACGCGGTCCAAAGGGCGCTTGGTGTCCTCCCGGGGCCGGCGAAGAACACCGGGGTAAAATCCACCTGCACGTGACCCCAGTGCGCGTTTGTATAATACGGGTCTTGGTATCTCCCATCACCAGCTACACGAAGCTTAGAAATGCCCCGTGCCCTGTCGCGTGCACAATCCTTCACGGTAGCCGAGTGTTTGGGGGTGAATGTGTGACCTCACACTCGTGTCGTAGACTAACATTGCCGTCTGTATTCCAGAGCAGGGGAATAGAATTCCTTTTTCTTTTACCCCAAGATTAAGTCTACAGAAGCGCCCGTTTCACAGGCCTCTGGGTATTCACCGTAAACCTACTCTTTTCCTCCTCAGGGAGGAATGTGCCTCGGGTCACGTGGTTGCCTTGAAGTGCATGGGTAAGAGTTCTCCAACCACAGAGGTCGCTCACAGACTCCTGTCCCCCCTGCCCCGCTCTGGCTGCCCGGGGTCCCCTCTCCTAGGTGCCAGGTGGGAACACTTGGGCCCCACCGGACAGGAGGAGGAGGCCAGTGCTGGCCCCTGTCACCCGATGGGGGCGGGGTGGTAGACAGCCCAGAGCATCTTCTCAGCAGCGGGCGGACCATGGTCCACGAGGCCCTGTCTGTCCGTGGTGGCTCCAGGAGCCTGACTAACTGCCGCTTTCTCCTCCCCACCCCCTTCCCGCCTCAAGGAAGAGCCTGCACTGGCCGTTCAATCCCCCAGGCTCCTTGCTTCTGGCCCCGGGGAGGGTTCGCCCCGCGGGGTGGGGTCTGGAGAAGTCAGGCCCGTGCACGCTGCCCCGCATTACTGAGGGGAGCGCTGCAGAAGCCGGGCTCCCGTGCCCCCCCCCCCCGGTGAGCGGTGGTCATACCGGGGTCACGGGCGCCACGGGGAGGGGTTCTTCCCACTGCACCCCCACATCTCCGGGATCTGCTCCCTCCTCTCCCCTCCCGGCTCTCTTTCTCAGCTGTGAGCTCTGGGAGGGCACAGGATGCCAGGGAGAGGGGGGGGGGTTCTGTGGCTGTGACACAGTCTCCCCAGAAAGGTCTGTGGGTTCCACCCTGAACCCTGTTCTGTCTCTGCAGCCTGCGGTCTGAGAATGGGCTACAGCTCGCGCATCGTGGGTGGAAACGTGTCCTCGCTCGCGCAGTGGCCGTGGCAGGCCAGCCTCCAGTTCCAGGGCTACCACTTGTGTGGGGGCTCTGTCATCACGCCCGTGTGGGTGGTCACCGCTGCCCACTGCGTCCACGAGTGAGTGTGCCCCTGGCCTCCCGGGCATGGGCCTCATTGCCCGCAGATCTCCGTCTAGACTGGGTAGATTTCAGGGCTCAGCAGCAGGTCCGGAAAAAGCAGGCAAACAGACCAGATAGTCACAAAGTAACGTCCACCCGAGGGACACCCCCCCCGCCCCCACTGTGGACCCACCACCACTGTCGCCGCTGGCTGTGACTGGGGACTCTGAGCTCATTCTGAGGATTTCAGGCCTGCAGCTCGTACAGAGAAGGTAGAAGGCATCAGAAGGAAGCTCTGGTGCAGGGAGAAACCCGCCAGCCTCCCTGTGGCACTTACAGTGACGTGTGGCGGCCAAGAGGGCGGGAGGCAGGGCAGGCTGGCAGGGGGATTAGCTCGGGGGAAAAGCCACACAGAGAGTCCCCAAGCACTGGTTAATTCTCCGATGGCCTGTTTTGTTTTGTTTGTTTTCTGCCTCGCTCTGTTTTGGTTGCTCTCTGACGGAGAATGGGCCCTGACAGACCCCTCACAGCCTCAAAGGTCCAGAAGTCCCAGAGGCGCGGGCACCGAGGCCTGCCTGGAAAACTCCTGGGGCACACTTGCACTTGTGCGGGGCATGGGGGCGTGGTCAGAGGCCAAGCACGAGCTCGGGAGGTGCAGGGGGAGCCTCTGTCTCGGCCGCCCGCCTGGCACAGGGTCTCCGGACGTTTGAGGTCCGTGGGTTAGAGTATTTGGGGGTTTCTCGCTCCCCCTCTCTGACTTCTCATTGCAGCCTGTACATCCCCAAGTCGTGGACCATCCAGGTGGGCCTGGTTTCCCTGCTCGACAGTCCGGCCCCTTCCCACCTGGTGGAAAAGATCATCTACCATAGCAAGTACAAGCCCAAGAGGCTGGGCAATGACATTGCCCTCATGAAGCTGGCCGGGCCGCTCACCTTCAACGGTACGTCCGGGTCTCTCTGTTTTTCGGTTCCTCTTGTGCGTCCCAAGATTGTCTGTGATTGTCCGTTGAAGCATTTGTGTGACAGCCGCTTTGAAATCTTGCGGGATAATCCCGCTGGTTGGTTGATTCATTTTGCTGCTGGCCTCAGTTTATTACCTTTTCTCACCGGAGTTGTGACTTTCCCGGTTCTTGGTACAATGAGTCACCTTCAGTAGCATCCCGGACGCTGGGCTGTTGCGTTAGGAGACGCTGGGTCCCTAGCCATCTTCGGTTTTAGCAGGCGGTGACCCTGTTCAGGCTCACTGTGCGTGACGTTCCTATTTGTGGGCTGTGCTTCTGATGGTGTTGGATTTTAGAGACTACGGCTCTACTCTGGTCAGCTCGGTTTGTCTGGTTCCACTGGGGCTCCTGCTGGTGCCACTTTTCTTCCTGCTGGTGGTACCTAGAGATGAAAGGGACTTCCCCAGGCCAGGCCACCTGGTGCCCCCAGGTGGCAGAAGGGGGTCTCTGGCCCCTGGGGACAAAGAGCTGTTCCCTGTCCTGGAGCTGCTTGTGGTGAGGTCCCCTGCCGGGGCCACTCCTCTGCCCGGTGTCTCAGTCGTGGACTCCCCAGGTCAGCCCGCAGTTGTAGCGTGATCGTCCCTGCCGCCATTTCTTAACTAGCCAGAAGATACTGGCACCTGCAGCTCCCAGAGGGACTCAGAAACATTCTCTCCCACCCAGAGGCTGAGCTCAGCAGGCCACGTTTCTCCATGGGGGACAGCAAGTCCTGACCTCCGGAAGTTACCAGAATACCAGAAAAGCCACCCAGGATAGAACTCTCAAACACTTTGCAGAGGCGAAGGAAGGATTAGGAGCCCACTGCTAAGTCAATCAAAGCCCCCTTCTCCCTCCCCGGCAGCTCGGGGCGCGGGCGGAGGTACAGTCAACGGGGCCCCTTATGCAGCGGGATCCCGGCACAAGGTCAGTGGCAGGTTTGACCTGGAAGAATCAGCAGCGTGTTCACAAGCCCAACTCGGGGCTCGAACTCATGAACCGTGGGATCGCGACCTGAGCCCAAATCAGGAGTCAGACGTCCAGCTGACGGAGCCCCCCCCCACCCCCGGCACCCCCGCACCTGTACCTTGATAAAAGTTAACGAGCACCCTTATTATTTGTCTGCCTTCCCATCACCGTCCCGTGCAGAAAAACTCAGAGCGTGTCAGAATGTATTCACCTGACAGCCTCACGCAGCCATGACCCTGCCTCTGGCGGAGGGCTTATGTGACACGGCCGGCAGGGACAGGCAAGCTTCTTGCCTCCAGATGTGTCGGGAGGGACGGGAATACTAATGGAGGGATGTTTCCTAAGGCGACGTACCCATGGTCCAGACCAGGAGCGGGCGAGCCGGGGCCCCGGGACCGAATCTGACCCTTTGCCTGTTTTTGCAAACGGAGTTTCTGTGGAACATGACCAGGTGCATTTGTGGCTGCTTTCACGCCCCTGTGGCAGATAGGAGCAGTTACGACAGAGATCACGGGGCCACAAAGCCTCAGGTATTTACTATGTGGCCCTTCACAGAAAATATGCCAGCCCCTGGTCCAGACTCACTCACGGTGCCACGGTTTAGGGGTGTTTAAAGGTTTACGGCTCTGGCCGGGGGAAGTCCCTGCTCTGAGCCGGTAGCTTTCAACACGACCCAGGGCTTGACCTTCCTTTGGGAGCCGGTCTGAGCCCCTCGGAGAGGCAGACGCTGGAGAGATGAACTGTTTTCTTGGACTAGTGTTTCAGTCAAGTTCAAGGCTGTTGTTTCTGCTTCAGTCGAGTTCAAGGTTGTTGTTTCCCCTTGGAACAGAGATGATCCAGCCGGTCTGTCTGCCCAACTCCGAGGAACAGTTCCCTGATGGAAAAATGTGCTGGACGTCAGGATGGGGGGCCACAGAGGATGGAGGTCAGTCATCTGAACTCGAGATTCTAAGTCCAGGGAGCCCAGAGCCACGAGGTCGGGGTGGACGCCCACGGCCACACGCTCCTCCCGTGTCCCAGCGCAGCGTCCCCCCCCGCCGTGTCCCGCCCCCCCAGCGCAGCCCCCCCGGAGGCTCACAAATCCCGGGGAGGGGGTGCGGGTCGACCACTGGACACACGATCTCCGCAGAGCCCTTGTGGGTCAGAGTCATGGTTCCGTTTGTCTCGGGATGTGAAATTGCAGACTTTGTCAGGAGAGGAACAAATCGGAAAGGGGAACCGTGGCCACCCCTTGTCAGGGAGACCTTTACCGAATGACCAGGGGGGTCTCCTTCCTCCTCCTCCCCACCCTGCTAACTGAGCACACAAGGACCCCCTAGAGAACCCCTCCCGAGGTCTGTTCAGAAGACAGACGTTCGTAACTGGTGAAGACTTTGGAAGATGTGTTATTTCACTCAAGCAGAGAAAGCAGACAAACGGAACCCTACCACTCTAATCCTAACAGAAGTAGTCATCTTAGTAAGAACCGTGCACGCAGTTGGAACCCGCCCCATCCGTCCTCGGGGGGCACACGTGTGCTTGCCACCGGTGGAGTTTTTCCGCCAATTGCTTTCTCTCTGGTAGGAAGAGCGTGGGTTTCTTGGGGCTGTTGCAGCAAAGGTCCATAAACAGGGCATCTTTAACAGCAGAGGCTCATTGTCTCTCGGCTCTGGAGCCGCAAGTCTGAGATCAAAGTGTCCCAGGGCCGGTTCCTTCCGGAGGCTCTGGGGGTGAAGAACCTGTCCCCAGCCCCTCCTCTGGCTTCCGATGACGCCAGCCATCCTTGGCTTCCCATGACTTGTAGACACATACCTCCAGTCTCTGTCCCAGCCTCACGTGCCCCCTTACCCCATGTCGCAGATCCCTCCCCTTTCTCTGTAAGTCTTTGGCTTAAAGCGCCCCCTAAATCCAGGGCGATCTCATTTTGAGATTCTTACCTTAACTACATCCGCAAAGACCCTACTCCAAATAAGGGCACCTTCTAGGGTTGTGGGTGAGCATGCTTTTTTGGGGGTGGGTGCAGCTCACCCCAACACAGGAAGTTCAGGATGTCCCTCTCGAGGCTTTTTAGTTGAGTCCGCTCCCTCCAGAATGTCCAAGGCACCCCGGGGCGTACCCAGATCTTCCGCGAGCAGGGTCCCGCCCGTGTGGCTGGCTGCTTCCTCTCGCCCATGCTAGAAGCTTCTTCCGCACACACGCTGAGCTCCGTTTCACCACGTACCAGGTGCCGAGCCGGATGTCCCCGTGAGACGCTGTCTGCTTCTCACAGCAGCCCCTCGGCGGGGAATTCTTTTTGTGGTCGTCCTGAGGGCCAGGAGACTGGGGCTGAGGGGGCGCCGAGCACCTTGCCTGGGCTCCCACGGCCAGGTGGTGGGAGGTCTGCTGCATTCACGCTCCCCCCGCAGCCCTGTTCATGTCGTCCCTCGTGACTTGACGTGGCAGATTATATTCTGACTTCGCTGGATCCTGTGGGGCGAGTAGGGAGAGGAACCGTTCTCAGTCCAACCTGCGGCCAGTGGTCCCCATACAAGTGGCTGTGTGGGTGGATCGGGGAAGCCCGTGCAGAAAACAGGGTATAATTCACACTCAGAGAAACTCAGCGTGTGGGTTGGAGGAGCACGCCCCCCACACCACCTGCTGATGCGTGCCAGAGGCGTGAGAATAGAGGTGTGTCCCTTGTTTTAAGCCTATAAAGCGTAAGGATAACTGCTTTACAAACGGGTTAAGTTACAGGGTGTCGATCCCTTCGGGTCGGTGCTGGGGCTAATCCAGATGCACCATTTCCCTTTGCCGCAGCAGCAAGCCCAAACTTAGTGGCTTTAGACCCACGAAACGTGTTATCTGACAGTTCGAGAGGTCGGGAGTCCCAGATCCGTCTCCGTGGGCCGGAATCAGTGCGTCGGAAGGGCTGGTCCCTCCTGGAGGCTCTGAAGGAGAGTGCGTTTTCTGGCCTTTTCCGGGATCCGGGACCGCCTGCGCTTTCTGGCTCGTGGCCCCTCCTCCACCCTCCCAGCCGCTGGCAGAGCCCCATCCAGTGTCCCTCCTGTCTGGCCTCTGCTCCACACCATCGTGTCTTCCTCTCTGACCCTTTTACGGACGCTCATGGTGACATTTAGAGGTCCCCCCAGGCCTCCCAGGATCACGCCTCCATCTCAAGGCCCTTTTGCCATGGAGGGTGACACGAACACAGGCCCCCGGGGTGGGGACGCCGGCGTCTTTGGGAGGACACTTTTCTGCTGACCGCACCCGGGTTCTGCCCACAAACTGTGTGTGTGACCTTCATGGGCCTCAGTTTCCCTTCTGCAGCCCAGACAGCTCTGAGGACTGAACAGGCTGGTGTGGGTCGAGTGCTCGGCCCGAGGGGGGCCCTGGGGAGGTCCATGCCGGCTACTGCCGTCCCCCCTCCTCCTGATGCGCATCGACGGGGCCGCAGGGCCCACGCATCAGGGAGCTCGCCACAGCCACGAGCCATCCGTCCACCTCCAGGAGCCGCCTCCTCTGCCCCCGGAGTGTGGTGGCCTGCCCCTCACCCGTCCCGGTGCGTGCCCTCTGAATTCTTGCTCTGCCACAGGCGATGCGTCCCCGGTCCTCAACCACGCAGCCGTGCCTTTACTCTCCAACAAGATCTGCAACCACAGAGATGTGTATGGAGGCATCGTCTCCCCCTCCATGCTCTGCGCCGGCTACCTGAAGGGCGGTGTGGACAGCTGCCAGGTGGGGGCCCTTGGTCACCTCCGGGGGCCACAGCCGCGGGTGAGGCTCTGGAACGGTGACCCGGCCTGTGGGACAGGCCACCGCCAGCACTTCCCCGTGACTGAAAAGCAAATATACAGGGCGTGGGGAAGAAGTTTGCTCAAGATATCCCTCCCTTTCCTGGCTGCCGGCCCAGTGTACCCACCGCTCCCACTCTGGCTGGGTGCTGGCAGTGGGAGGGGTCCCCAGGGCGCTCCTCGCCCCAGCCCTGGCTCTCAGGGTTTGGGGGGGCGGGGGGCAGGGGCGGCAGGTGGGAACCCTGGATCTGAGCCTCACCCGTGAGGTGAGACTCCATCACTGCCTGAGCCCAGCCCCCGCCAGGCAGACCCTCCCTCTGAGCTGCCTTGACCTTCACGGTTCGGCGCCTCCAGAATCTGGCGGGGAGACAGAGGGGGGAGACCGTCCTCGGGGGACCCAGGACCCCAGTGCTGGGAGTGCCAACAACCCCTCTTGGAGGCTGGGGGAGTAATGTGGAGCCATCGTGGAACCGATTTTGAGCTACAAAGGGGGGGATCGTGGTGCTGAGACAAGGGACACGCACGGCAGTGCCTCTCTCCTCGCCACGTAGGGAGACAGCGGGGGACCGCTGGTGTGTCAGGAGAGGAGGGTGTGGAAGTTGGTGGGAGCGACAAGCTTTGGCATCGGCTGTGCCGACGTGAACAAGCCCGGCGTCTACACGCGCATCACCTCCTTCCTGGACTGGATCCACGAGCAGTTGGAGGTGGGTGCAGCTCACTCTGGCCCCATCACTGGCCTCCGGCATCCTCTTCTGCGGCCCCAGCGCTGCTGTGCGAGCCAGGGAGCGATCACTGGGTGCTCTGTTCAGCAAGTGGTGTTCCGTGGCCCCTGGCTGGTGGACAGGAGCATGGCTAGTCCCATAAGCAAGGCTCCGTGAGGGGTGGGGACACACAGGGCGACCGAGGCAGAAACGAGACGGACCACTTGCTCCACCAAGTGGGGAAAGGGTGACGGGTGGCCGAGGATGAGCCCCTGGGGATGGGGATGAATCCCGTGGGCACGTGTGCGTGGAGTGGAGTGTGGACCAGGTGCAGACAGGAGGTGAGGGTGTGAATCTGCAGCCCCCCAGGGTCCCACTGAAGAGTTTGGACCTTGCGGAGAGCCAGGGATGGGCTGGAGAGTCTCTGACCTCGGGGCGGAGGTGGGGGCGTCCCCGGACAGCTTTGCGCTTTGGGGCAGCCTCCCTGGAGGAGGAGGGAAACAGATCGGTGAGGCCGGCTCGGCAGGACCAGGGCGCGCAGGAGAAGGGAGCACCTCAGGCGGACAGGAGGGAGGAGCAGGAGGGAGGCGTCGGGGCCCGGCCACACGGGGGCGTCCGCACAGCCTTCTGCCTTGTGAGCGCTCAGCACGTATTTGCAGACTTGACCTCCAACTCCGAGCCGCACCACTCACGCCTTAGAATAGCTTCAAAGAACTTGAGATCTTCCTTTTGCTTTTAAAAGAAGGCCAAATTTACATGACATAAAATTAACCGTTTTCAAGTGGACAATCCAGTGGTATCTGGGCTCTTCAGTGTTGTAAAGCCAGCACCTTGATTGCAGGGTCGGGAATGCCTTCACTCCCTGAACTGAACCTCACGCGTGGTCACCATCCCTCCCCTCCCCTCCCCTCCCCTCCCATCCCCTCCCCCAGTCTCTAGCAAGCAGTAATCTGCTTCCATCCCTAGATCAAAGACCTTTTAATTTTTTTTTTAAGTTTATTTATTTTTGACCGGGGGGGGGGGGGGTGGAATGTGAGCTAGGGAGGGGCAGAGAGAGGGGGAGACACAGAATCCCAAGCAGCTCCAGGCTCCGAGCTGTCAGCACAGAGCCCGACGCAGGGCTCGAACTCACGAACCGTGAGATCATGACCTGAGCTGAAGTCAGATGCTCAACCGACTGAGCCACCAGGCGCCCCGATCAAAGACCTTTTAAAATGTTCCTTTTAATTTGAAACAACTGGCTAAGAAAAACATCAAAGACCTCATGTGCCTTGGACATTAATTTCCCTGCTCTGCCTCCCGGAATTTTTTTTTTTTTTTTACTGTTTATTTATTTTTGAGAGAGAGGGAGAGCAGGGGAGAGGCAGAGAGAGAGGGAGAGAGAGAGAATCCCTAGCAGGCTCCACGCACAGCACAGAGCCCCACGCCGAGCTCGATCCATTGTGAGATCATGACCTGAGCCGAAACCAAGAGTCGGATGCTCACCCGATGGAGCCCCCCAGGCGCCCCCCGGGGAAGTTTTGCTTTTCAAGGAGAAGCTGCATGAACTTGCCCCGTCCAGGCTGAGGCCTGCTGTGCATCCTCGGCAGGGACGGATGCTCCCTACCCTCGGTGCCGGCTCATCGCGAGGTGATGCTGGGAGACAGGCCTTTCCTGGAAACGTCCACTGGCACTCATCTTGTCAGCCGGCAGACCGGCCCGGCGCCCACTGCTGGGACATGTCACACTCTTAAGTGCAGAATCCAGCCCCCAACCATCAACCTCTTTGGAAGCAAGAGAAACGGATTTCTGTTTGCAAGACCGGTCCTCTGGCCGCAGTGGCCTCGATGGCCGGTGACGGGACCCCAGGGTGCAGAGGGCCGTGTGGGTGTGGAGGGGTGGAGGGCGGGGAAGGGGCAGTCGCCCACAGAGCCACGGAGGTGCTCCCTCCACGCAGCTGCAGTCGGGGACAGACGGTCCATGTGGCCGAGCTAGTAATCATGGAAGGTCAAGGTCGAAATGGGGGCAGGTCCAGGAAGTCCACTCCCCGTCTTCAAGCTGGGGAGGAGGGCTGGCTCCTGGGAGAACAAGATTCCCGAGTCTGGGAGCCTTCTCACCGGGGTGCCGGGTGATGTCTCGCCCCGGTTCCCTCAGTGTCATCTTGGGTGGCAGGTCCTAGGACCATCCCCATATTACAGGGAGGGGACCTGGGTAAGGCCCCCGGAGCTAGTGACAGCAGAGTGGGACTCCAGTCCTCGCGCATGCTGCTGGGATCTCCACCGTGGGGGTACGTGGGACTCCCCCGGCTGTTTGTGCACGTTGACGATCCCCAGGCCCCTTCTTCAGGGCTCCGATCAGGGGGTGTGGGGTGAGGGCCCTGGCGATTTTGATGCACTGGGTCTTAAGGGAAGACACTTTGGGAAACACTGGTGTGGGCCACGTGGCTCCCTGGGGGGGCATTAAAAGGAGCTCCCAGGGCCGCCTGGGTGGCTCAGTCGGTTAAGCGGCCGACTTCGGCTCAGGTCACGATCTCACGGTCCGTGAGTTCGAGCCCCGCGTCGGGCTCTGGGCTGATGGCTCAGAGCCTGGAGCCTGCTTCAGATTCTGTGTCTCCCTCTCTCTCTGACCCTCCCCCGTTCATGCTCTGTCTCTCTCTGTCTCAAAAATAAACGTTAAAAAATAATTAAAAAAAAAAAAAAAAAAAAGGAGCTCCCACCCTCCCTGGCCCCAGATGAGCAGATGCATGGATGGTGGATGGATGGCTCCCTTGAGGCCAGAGGCGCCTCAGGCACCAGCTGCCTCGGGGCCACTGGGGGCCGGTATGCGACACGCCATTTTGCAAGTGTCTTCAGGTGTCCTCGGGAGGGGGGAAGGTCCAGAAGAGGCTTCCTTTCCCAAGGGAAGTTTTCCAGAGGGTCTGGATCTTTGGTTGTTTCTTTGAACATGGCGCCCGGGCCTTCTGGGAGCCCACCCAGGACTGCCCACTGGCTCATCTTCTCTTTTATCCACTATGTTCTGTGCTTGGGGCGTAAAACGTAACTGTTCTGGCTCAAAGCAGGACTGCCAGGGCTGGGGGAGTCACGGGAAACTAAGGAGAGGACTCAGTCAGGGACGGACGATGCGGGGGCGCGTGCGGGGAAGAGAGCTGTCCCATGCGCGCCTGGGACCGCCTAGCCGGGGCCAACCTTGTCCCCATTGATGCTGGGGACCCACCCACACTTCACTTGTGGCAAAATGCAGGCGCCTACTCCATCTCGGCGCCGGAGGCCGGCCTGACGGGCTAAAGAAGGTAACAGCTATGTTTTCCTTCCTAGAGGGACCTGAAAACCTGAAGACAGGGGAACGGGCCGCCACCTTGAGTTCCCGCCTTGATGGAGACACCCCGTCCTTCCGCGGGTCCCCGGGTGGAAACTCGCGGCCTGAGCCAGCGCCTCGGGTACTCTTCCTTCTGGAGCCACCGCGGAGCCCCAGGAAGGAGCATCTTTCTGCCCCGGCACCTCCAGAACAGCTCCTAGCCCCTCTTCGAGCCACTGGGGTGTCGGGCTAAAATGGCCCTGAAGCTCCTTTGTGACGTGCCCTTCACTGAGCTCAGAAGCAGGAACGCCTTCGTGGTGCTACCTTGCCCCCCTCGTCCATTTGGTTTTCTCTGCCCTGGGGCATTCACCATGACCGACGAGACAGGCAGATCTCACCACAGGCCACACCGGTGCCCAGTGGGGACACGCCAGCCCGGAGCCACAAGGGGGTGTCGTGATAAATGTCCCTGTCTGCACGTTTTTTATCCCTAGGCGCCGGAACCAAATCAGGTCTTTCTACTTCCAAGATCCCTTTTTGCCTGTGAGAACTTAACCCACAAGTGATTCTTTGTTAGGTTTCTTTCTAGTCTCTCTTTGTAGTATTTGGTGCTTGGTGTAGTATTTGTCCTTTACTTCCAAGGGACGTGTGCTCTCTTAACGCACCCGTCAATCAGAGCTCGTCTGAATGAATACCGACCACTCGTGTAAATTTGAATCATAATTTTAACTGGGGAGCCTTGATCACTTTGATCTCCTCTAGATACGTTGTGGGTTTTGCATTCTTCTGGCGGAACAGGTTTCCCGGCAGATGAGAATTCTATCCAGAGACTCGGAAGCAGAGGGTGATGAGAGGTCACTGGAATAAGACAGGACCACCTAACCCCGCGTAGGGGGTGCCGAAGGCACAGCGGGCAGTCAGGTGTCATCAAGAGGCCGAAGGCTTCCCTGCGTCTCTGCCTGGTTACCCACACACCTTCTGTCACCCCCAGGCACACACATCGCAGGAAGGGGTACTTGTAGGCAATTTCTGTCCGGAGGTACTTCATCACAGATGAAGGCGTCAGACGTGAATCTATTGCTTTGCCTTGAGGCATCGGTAGGAAAGATGGTGAGTTTCAGAGAGCAGGCAGGTGCCTGGGGAGGCGGAGGCCGCGGGGAGCCTCCCGGCACGTCCGAGACCCCGGGGGTGGGGGGGCTGCGCAGGGAGAGAGGGAGAGCCCCGGCAGACTGGCCGCTCAGCAATTCCATCTGTGCCCCACCAGCCCTGCCTCACGACACGGATCTCCACGTGTCAGAAAGGGACAAGAGCGTGTTTATTTTAAGGGGTTTTGCCCAGGCCTCTCTGAAGGTTGAGGTACAGTAGCTCCTGCGTGGGGCGTCCGAGTTGTGAAGACAGCAGGGATGCTGTATGTGACCTCAGCTGGGAGCCCTTGACTGTGGGGCCAGCGCAGTTGAATGGCTAGACGTTGTGACTCTGTCCTTCCTTAATTACTATTGAATTGTGTGGGGAAATATTTGCTGTCTCACAATCTTTCAGAAGGTCTTGAGTAATGCCAACGGCAGGCGATTAATCAGGGTGGACCATGTGCCTGGCACTGCTCTACCTACCGCATTTCCTGTGTGCTCTCTTTTATCGTCGCAACGACCCTACGAGACAGGAATTATCGTTAGTCCCGTTCCGTAGATAAGGAAGCTGAGGTGTGAGAGGAGTGAGTTTCCCGAGCCCACGTGTGGGGCCAGTGGGGCCTTGGGGGTTTCCACTAGGCACGTGGTACCAGCACGCATTAAAGCAACGAACTCACCGCAAAGCCACGCTCGGTGGCATCTGGGTCTAAAGAGACTTTGCTCCACCGGCTTCAACCCATCCGGGACGAATCAGCCATTCAACGTCATGGTCAACTGCTTCCTCCTCTAGAAACGTCTGGTCTCAATGGAGGCCCCTGTTGGCTGCAGCCAGAGCTTCGTGGATGGAGCTCTTTCCAGTTTTTTCCCTTTTTTGGGGGGGATACGCCTTAGCATCTACGTCATGCCTGACAGCCAGGCCAGAGTGGGAGCCAGCAGAGAAAGTTCCGGCCGGAGCCCTGCTAACCCGCAGCCACAGAAACAGGCAGGAGAACATGCCACGGCTGAGGCGGGCCGCTCCTCCTGGTGGCTTGGGCCCGAAGAAGCAAGTGCGGGGTGTGCGTGTCGGGGGCTAGTGAATGAGGGGGCCCGCGCCTGCGCCCACGTGTCCCGGACAGCGCCACGGGGACAGCTCCTTCTCTTGTAGGTTCTTTTGTGTTTGATACGGCTGGATTTTAACATTTTAAAACGTATCATAGAAGATCTACCAACATTACGGGACATTTGGAACAAGGAGTGTCATAAACCAGTTGATGACTTAAATGCCAAGTTGGCCACGAAAACCGTGAACGCTTGTGTCCCTCTTCTAACTGCGGGGGTCGGGGGGGTGGGTAGTCCAGATGCTCGCAGAAGTCTGACTTCTCCACCTCGCACCTGGAGAATCTACCCGCGGCGGCACAGGGAGCATGAGCCAGGGACGGGTGTGCAAACCTTCACCCCATCACTGGCCCTGGAGGAAGTTCCAGGTACTGGCCTCCGCGTCCAAGGTCTGACTGGCTGCGAGATGCCCCGAAGGGCAACTGGGGGTTGATGCGTGTGTGTGTGTGTGTGTGTGAGGACCACGCCCTCCAGGCGGACAGATGCGGATTCCTGGTCAGGTCCCCAGCAGCCGGGAGGCACGGGGTCTCACCAGTGGCACAGAGACAGAGCCATGGCCGACAAGCACAGGGCGTCTGTTGCGTAATCTGAGACACGGGCTTCAGATAGATTACTTTCGACAACCTACCCGTTGGACCCCCTTCTCCCCACCAGAGGGAAAGCTTGCCGCCATGGTGATGGTTTCTGGCACGACGTTTCCTGCATCCGCATAGGTGGCTGGCTGAGCTGAAGGTGGAGAGCCGCGGCCGCCTGGACTGCTCCTGTGTCACTTCCAGAAGCGTCCCAGGTCACCTGTCCCTTCTGGGGTGCCTACGTGCTCTGAATTTTCCCCCAAATTTCTTACTTGCACCCTAGAAGCTCCCACCCTCCTGCTTTCCTTGGTCAGGTGGGGGCAGCGAGGGGGGCTGCAGACGAGCCGAACTCCCCGGTCTCCCCGTGGTGCCCATGGCGGCCGATAGTGGTTGCCAACAGAGTCCTGGAGGCCCCGGAGGAAAAGGCAAGGAAGGGGAAGGGACAGAAGCCATCGCTGCCCGAGGGTCCAGAGAGCTCACACCCAGAGGGCCTTCTTTTTTTTTTCTTTTAATCTTTTTAAGATTTATTTATTTTTGAGAGAGAGAGAGAGAGAGCTTGAGTGGGGGAGGGACAGAGAGAGAGGGAGACCCAGAAGCTGAACCAGGCTCTGAGCCGTCAGCCCAGAGCCCGCCGCGGGGCTCGACCTCACAAACCGCGAGATCATGACCTAAGCCGAAGTCAGAGCCCCCCAGGCGCTCCCAGAGAGCCTTCTTCAAAGGAGACCTAGAAACTTCCCAGGCCTGGCCGCCAGGTGGGGCTCTGGGGAAGGCAGCCCACTCACGCCTCCTGGTCACTGGAAAATTCCAGAATCTTTTCCAGCACCCGGCAGCTGCCTCCTGGCCTGACCCGAGTGACACATCTCACCTTCCTCCCGGCTTCGTCACCGGGCTGCTGGCTGCCAGACCAGCTTCAGAGCTGTGCACCACAGCCACACCTGCCAGCCCCCACCATGACTCAGAGCCCGTAGGCGAGATCCCAGCGCCCGAGTCCTTTCCATCCCCCAAGGGAGTCGGGCCTGCGGCTGCACTCAGTCCCGGGGCTCCCCGGCCTCAAGCAGAGTCCCTCCGTGGGCCCCTGTAGGGGGCTGGGAGGCCCCTTATGTTCCTGGCAGGGGGATTCGGTTGTCCACTCCCACATGCTCTCACACCCCCAGGACGGGAGCCTTCGCCAATCACCCAGAGGGTGGTTGAGGACAATAACCTTCAGAATGACTTTAAAACAAATTTGTTTATATTCAAGTTAGTTCACATGCAGTGTAGCCTTGGTTTCAGAGTAGAGCCCAGCGATTCATCTCTTACATAGGACACCCCCCACCCCCACCCAGTTCTCATCCCGACAAGCGCCTCCTTCATGCCTGTCACCCATCTAGCCCGTCCCCCACCCACCTCCGCTCCAGCCACCCACAGTTTGTTCTCTGTATTTCATTCAAAGCCACTTTTTTCAAGTTCTCTTTGGTTTGGGTGCCTGGGTGGCTCAGTCGGTTAAGTGTTTGACTTTGGCCTCAGGTCAGGATCTCACATTTCATGGGGTCGAGCCCTGCATGGGGCTCTGTGCTGACAGCTCGGAGCCTGGAGCCTGCTTCGGATTCTGGGTCCCCCTCTCTCTCTGCTTCTCCCCTGCTCACGCTCTGTCTCTCTCAAAGTGATAAACATTAAAAGAAATACATAAATAAAGTTTTCTTTGGTTTACGTGGTCAGAAACGCTATGATTTCAGAATCATTCTTATCGGTCTGCTTTAATTGAAGTTTTTATTTTATTTTATTTTATTTTATTTTATTTTATTTTATTTTTTATTTTATTTTTATTTTATATTTTATTTTTATTTATTTTTATTTTTATTTTTATTTTATTTTATTTTATTTTATTTTTTATTTTATTTTTATTTATTTTTATTTTTATTTTTATTTTATTTTATTTTATTGAGGTAATGATAGAATCACATGCTGTCATAGGAAGAGTGCAGAGAGAGGTCTCCTATGAACTTCCCAGTTTTCCCCTAAGGATAACGTTGCAAGACTACAGTCCAGCAGCACAAGCAGGTTATCGACAGTGTTAAGATCCCCTGATCTTATCCAGATTTCTTGCGTCTTTTCTTTTTTTCAAAACGTATTTAATTATTTTGAGAGACAGAGAGACAGTGGAGGGAGGAGGAGGAGGGGAGAGAGAGAGAGGGGGGAAGAGAGAGAGAGAATCCCAAGCAGGCTCTGTGCTGACAGTGCAGGGTCTCGAACCCACGAACCATGAGATCACGACCCGAGCCGCAATCAAGAGTTGGACGCTCAACGGATTGAGCCGCGCAGGCTCCCCCAGACTTTTCCAGTCTTATTTATACCCAGTATGTGTCTCCATGTGTCTCTGTGTATCTGTGTCTATATGTGTGTGTGGTATGTGTGGTTACCATATGTATCTGCATGGTGTTGTTTGTAATTGTGCATCTGTGTGCAGTGAGTGTGCATCTGCCTATGGGGTGTGTGTGTGTAAACGTATACATATCTGTGTACGTGGTGTGTGTGTGCACATAGCTCTGGATACCGTGTAGGGCGCGTGGGGGTTCGTATGTCCCCCACCGCAGGGACGATACTGAGCAGCTCCATGGCCACAAAGATCCCCCCATTTATTTACTTTTACTTTTTAAATTTTGTTTTAATGTTTATTTATTTCTGAGACAGAGAGAGACAGAGCACGAGCAGGGGAGGGGCAGAGAGAGAGGGAGACACAGAATCCGAAGCAGGTTCCAGGCTCTGAGCTGTCAGCACGGAGCCCGACGTGGGGCTCGACCTCACGGACCTCGAGATCGTGACCTGAGCTGAAGTCGGTCGCTCAACGGGCTGAGCCACCCGGGCGCCCCAAAGCTCCCCCATGTAAACCACACTGAACCCCCTCACGAATCCTCCACACTTGCCATCGTTCCAAGCCCTGGCCAGCCCTGGTCTCGCTCCTGAAGAACTGCTCACGGCTCTCGCGTCGTGGAACCAAACGGCCTGCGTCTCTCAGGTTGCTGGGTGAGACCGTACGTGCTCAGTGCGGGCTTTTAAGAAGCTGCATGGGGCGCCTGGGTGGCTCAGTCGGTTAAGCGTCCGACTTCAGCTCAGGTCACGATCTCGCGGTCCGTGAGTTCGAGCCCCGTGTCGGGCTCTGGGCTGACAGCTCCGAGCCTGGAGCCTGTTTCAGATTCTCTCTGACCCTCCCCCGTTCATGCTCTGTCTCTCTCTGTCCCAAAAATAAATCAACGTTAAAAACAATTTTTTTAAATAAATAAAGAAAATAAAGAAAATAAAGAAAAAAGAAGCTGCACGCTCTCTCCCAGCGTGGCCCCGACGTTTTACATCCCCACCAGGAACGTGGGAGGGCTCCAGTTTTCCCAGCCCTTGTCAGCATCTGGTGCTGCGACAGCTTCTCATTTCAGCCATTCTGGCAGGTGAGTGGTGATATCTCACTACGGTTTTAATCTGTACTCCCCCAGGGGCTGATGAAAACTCAGGCTTTGATCTGAGAACTCTCCTCATTTCCCGTGTAAGTTGATGCGACAGAATTCCCTCTCCGCGCTGCCTTAGCCAGAGTCCCGCACACTTTGCTATGTCACGTATTCATTTTCATTCGGTTTGTGCGCTTCTAAATTGCTTTTGAAACGTCCTTGTTGACCTAAGGATTATTGAGTAGTGTGTGATTTCACTTCCACGTGTTTAGAGATTTTCCTGTCTGCTGTCGATTTCTCGTCTGATCCCGTTATGGCCAGAGAACGTACCCTGTGTGATTTTTTAAAAAAAGTTCTTTTAGATTTGTTGGCATTTGTCTCACGACCCAGTATGTGGTCCTCCTTGGTGAACGTACGTGGACAAAAACAGTGTGCATCTTGCTATTGTGGGGTTGTGTGTCCTGTAAATACCAGCTGGTCCTGAGAGTGGGGTGTGGCTCCGATCCCCTTGTCTCTGCTGATTCCCTGACCAGTAGTTCTGTGAGTGGCTGGGAGGGCATCTTGGGGTCCCCTACGGTAACTGTGGGTAATCTAGTTCCCTTTTCTCCTCTATCAGTGTTTGCTTTATCTGTTGGTGCTGTTTCATCGTAAGAACTAATACATTTTGAAGTCTTAAAATGAAAAATGATGGGTTTTTTTTAATGTTTACTTATTTTTGAGACAGAGAGAGACGAGCATGAATGGGGGAGGGGCAGAGACAGAGAGGGAGACCCAGGATCCGAAGCAGGCTCCAGGCTCTGAGCCATCAGCACAGAGCCCGACGTGGGGCTCGAACTCACAGACCATGAGATCATGACCTGAGCCCAAGTCGGACGCTCAACCGACTGAACCACCCAGCTGCCCCTAAAACGCAAAATGATGTTTTAAAGTGACAGAAGTGTCATAAGTTTTCAAGAATGCACATACCACATGTTTTATTTTGAGCCACTGTCACCTTCCTCTTCTCGCCATCCTGGGTACCGACTCTGGTCGGGGAGGCCAGGACCGTGGGTCTCAGAAACTGACTTTCCCCTTTGACATGTTTTTGAAATTTGTTTTCATTACCTCCTCATGTGGAAAGACGAAAAACAGGAAGGGCAGACTTTCAAGGCAAGTCTAATCTTTCCGCTGACACGCTTAGGAACCATGATGCCCCATGATGCCCCCTTTTAGAAGCAGGGATTTAAAAATAGAATGTCACTAGGGGTGCCTGGGTGGCTCGGTGGGTGAAGCATCCAACTCTTGATTTCAGCTCAGGTCGTGATCCTGGGGTCATTAGATCGAGCCCCCTTTTGCGCTCCGGGCTGAGGGTGGAGTCTGCTTAAGATTCTCTCTCCCTCTCTCTGTCCTTTGCCCCTCTCCCCCACTTGCGCTGTCTGTCTGTCTCTAAAAAAAGAAACAAAAAAATAGAATGTCACAGAGAACCTTGTGGATATGAAGCTATTCCCCGCCTCCTGTGTTCAGGGTGAGGTTCACACGAGACCTCTGGGCTGAGTTTGGCCCCAAGCTCGATAACTCCACCGCCATATTTCTTGCTATTGAAGAAAGTATCCAAGGATGTGGGGAGAGAGGAAAATATGGGGAGAATCTTGGATGGCTTCTCATTTATATTTTAAAAATAAAGTCACTCCTGTCAACGTTGCTGGTCATACCATAGAGAGGGCTGCTGATCAACCCGCGCTGGCTCACCCTTTACGTGGTTGCGTCTGGGAGTGTGACTGGCCCCTGGCGTCAGCCGGCTTCCGGGGGCGTCCCAGTGGCTGCCATCGGAGCAGTGAGGCCGCCTTGTGGAGCACAAACATCGCCCGAGGGCGGGCTCCAGCCCCCACCACCTTGGCCTAACCACGGAGCTCAGGCGGTTTCTTCATCTCACCCCTACCCCCCAGAGCCCTCCCCGATCACCCGCCTGGGCTAAATCTTAGGGTTGTCAGGAAGAGGAAACAGGATCCCGGCTGGGGGAGATTGTTTCTGCGGTTTGGTTTTGCATAAACTTCCAGTAACAACTGTAATGATAAAAGTCGTAAAAACGTTTTTGGTTTTGTCTCCAGCAGGTGTGAGAGTTTTGCACAGAAGCTGGAACCCTGACAACTAGCTCAGAGGGATGCCAGGCTGTCATCAGGGCCGCTGTGCCCCGCAGGGACATGAGGACCAGGCGAGGACACAACCAACGAGCTAGGACTTGGTCTAAGAGTCACAATCCTTTATGCATCATAATCCAAGCATCACTGTGTGACCAGATCTGCCCGAGCTGTAGGACCCAGCCCTCGGTAACCACGTTTAGAAGAAGCAAATAACCAAGGGAAGATGAATAAAAGGTATAAACAGGAAGTAAAGTTTTTTGGAGATCTTCAGACCAACCCCAGGGCCTTTGCCCAGTAAAAGAGTCTCCCTGTCCATCAGTTGAGACTAGAGGACGCTCTGGCCCCTTCTTTGTTCTGCCTTCATCTCTGGGACGTTTATTTATTTATTTTTTTAATTTTTTTAAAAAAATGTTTGTTTTTGAGAGAGAGAGAGAGAGAGACAGAGACAGAGCATGAGCAGGGAAGGGAGAATCTGAAGCAGGTTCTAGGCTCTGAGCTGTCAGCACAGAGCCCGACTCGGGGCTCGAACTCATGAACCGTGAGATCACGACCGAAGTCGGACGCTCAACCGGCTGAGCCCCCCGGGCGTCCCTATCTCTGGGACTTTTATTTATTTTTTTTTTTTTTAATTTTTTTTTCCAACGTTTATTTATTTTTGGGACAGAGAGAGACAGAGCATGAACGGGGGAGGGGCAGAGAGAGAGGGAGACACAGAATCGGAAACAGGCTCCAGGCTCTGAGCCATCAGCCCAGAGCCCGACGCGGGGCTCAAACTCACAGACCGCGAGATCGTGACCTGGCTGAAGTCGGACGCTTAACCGACTGCGCCACCCAGGCGCCCCTCTCTGGGACTTTTAAATAGCGTAGCACAATGGCCTCAGAACAGAACAGGGACCTGAACTGCCATCACTGGGAAGCTCCCAATAATAGTAATTCACGTGCAATGCCTCTCGTTCCTTGCTCAGCGAGAGAAGGGACTGTTCACCAACAGTTCAGGCCAGATGGAAAATCCCCACGTGTGAAATAGAAAACCGACCCGCACGCCTATGTCTGGGGTCGACGCGGTTGAAGCTGACCAAAGGGCTCTATCACAGGGCTCCGTCGGGGGCTGGCCGGGGGAATATAGTGGATCCTGGGGACAGAAGTCTGTGACGGGGACCAGCCAGCACTCTGGTCAGAGAGGTGGAGCACTGAGCCCGAAGAGGCAGATTCCAGCCTGCAGGAAGGAGGAAGGGGTGCCGTCAGCACCATATGAGGGGCGGGCTGGGTTCCTCACCACAGGGACGGAGTTGCCGATGGATGGGGGGATGTTCAGAGGCCACACTTCCCCCATATTCCCCGGCACCGGGCAGAGGAACCAGCGGATGAATTCCAGACTCACCTGCTGGCAGGAGCCGGGCTTTGCTCAGCCCTGGCTGGTGCTGAGCCGCGTGGGGGAGGTTCAGCTTGGCACAGCCCGGATGCCGGAGGTGCTGGCTTGCTGGTGACAGACTTGGCATGGGCTCCCTCGTCACTCGCTGCTAGTTTTAAATGCCTAGAAGGGCATGGTTGGGGCCCAATATTGGCTTTTGGAGACTTGATCCACGGAAGGGGGCACTGAGCCCTGACGTTTCGTCTCGGAGCATGCACAGTGGTGACAGGGGGAGCGGGGCCACGTCAGGGAGTGCCAGTTGTGCAAAATTGTCAAATTTTGGTTCTTAAACCAGAAGACGGCGGTTGGGTGAATGGACGCCTCCGTCCAGGGCGAGCGGAAATGAACATCGCCTGGGTGGAAGTCGGCATGCGGTGCTGTGTATCCGGAGCCTTAGGAAGAACACGCTCCCAGGCCCAGTAAATGTACTTTGGGGGCTGCCCCAAGGAAACCGTCCTAAGCACAGAAAAAATCATCTCGCATGAAGACGTTCGTGAAAGAAATCCCAGTAATCGTGAAGAATCGTAAACAACCCAGAATTGACCCATGATGTAAAAATCATCAACGAAGTGTGGCTATGGCGGGTCTGAGGAAGCACCATGGAACCGTCAGCAGCTTACCGTATGGAATTCGCAGTAACATGGAGAATGTTCTGGTCACACCAAAAAGAACACGGCAAAGAGGGTGAAGAACAACTCAGTAGGGAAAAGAACGGAGAAACAGCAGAGGGCAAGATGGCGAGTCACATCGGGATTCTGCTTTTCCTTGTCATTGAACTGTTTCTGTAATGAGCGTAACCGACTTTATACTCGAAAATACTGTGTTCGTATGAGTCGCATGTAAAGATTTCACTCTCCTCCAAAAGGAAGGGGAGTGTTGCCCTGACCCCACAGTCGGTGAGCCAGTCAAGCGAGGGGTATTGGACCCAGCAGGCCTCCCCGTGGGCCACACCCCGATGTGTTTGCCCCAACACCTGCTTCCTGGCACCTTCCCTGAAGTCAAACACAGATCTGGGGCCGGCCTGCAGCGTCTGTTATCTTGGAGATTTCAGCAACCTCACTGAGGGAAGCCACCCTTTCCTGTCCCTCAAGTCCTTGTCTCATCCAGAAACCCCAAGGCCATGCAGGGCAGGCCAGGGAGATGCAGACTTGGCCGTGAAGGGAACAGAAATGGTGAACGCGGGGAGCCTCTACGCTCTCTCCTCCCTGACACGGCCCCGCCCCAGCCACCACCACCCTGCTCGCCGGGAGACGAAACGTCAGGGCTCAACACCCCCTTCCGTGGATCAAGGCTCCAAACACCAAGATTCAGCCTCAACGGTGGTCTCCTCGGAATTAAACTGTTACAGTCATTTTATTTTATTGTTTAATTGATTCATTTATTTCTAAAGTTTATTTAGTTATTTTGAGAGAGAGAGCACAAGAGTAAGCAGGGAAGGGCAGAGAGAGAGGGAGAGAGAATCCCAAGCAGCCTCCACACTCAGCATGGAGCCCGATGTGGGGCTCGATCCCATGAACCGTGTGGTAGTGACCTGAGCCGAAACCAAGAGTTGGACGCTCAACCGACTGAGCCGCCCGGAGCCCCTGTTACAGTCATTTTAAATTATTTCTTTGACTACTAATTATTGTTCTCACCTCTCCTGTAGTTTTTAGGCATTTACATATGGTCTTCTAAGGTTTTGTGTTCCTATTCTTTGCTTCTGTATCCAGGGGCACTCCAGGGTTTTAAATTCTGACGTGCGTAAGACGCTTATGTCAAACAGTTTCTAAACCTTTGTTCATCCAGTGTACTATAAACTTCATAGTTTTAACATATTTTTAAAAATTTTTTTTAATGTTTATTTTTTTGAGACAGAGAGAGACAGAGCATGAACGGGGGAGGGTCAGAGAGAGAGGGGACACAGAATCCGAAACATGCTCCAGGCCCCGAGCTGTCTGCACAGAGCAAGGGCGCAGAACAAGCATTCTCCCAGACCCCGCTGTGCAGAAGCACTATGTCCCTTGACGATTGGGACGGGTCCCTCCAGTCACACCTCCTCCTCTGTCTGCTGTTTTGGAGGCAGGAACAGCAGCCCTCACGGCCAATTCAGTGGACCCAGGAGTGTGTTTCTGATTGGAAGCCAGCCTGTCGTGGGCCACAACACTCCAGCCCATGAGGGCCGCGGTCATGGGCATCAGAAGCAACATTTCTTCCAGGAGTCCCGTCCTATAATCATCTGTCGCTTGGTGCCCAGACGTGGGCACTTCGGTTGAGAAGGAACCATATACTGCTCTGGTCTAAGGCATCGGCTGACATATGGGCCACCAGCTGCCCGCTGAGCACGAGTCCACATTCTGTCGAGGTAACTGCTCCCGCGTGCTGGGCCACGTGGAAAGACGGGCGAATTACTTGCCCATCGTTACATTTCCTTGCCCTACGCTGCACTGTTCTGTATCCCACGCCGTGGACTGTGCATTCTGTTAATTCACAAGTGTGGGCCGCCGGCAGCTACAGGCTCAGAGGGAAGGCTCGTGCAGACCCGACCATACAGCGTCCGCCTCGGCGGTGCCTACTTCTCAAGACGTCCGGCCTCCCGGCCCCGAGGGTCGGGGCTCTCGCATCACAGCCCCGCCCGCTCCTGTGAGGCGTGTGCTGCTCTGACATCCCCTGGAAACCGCAATCTTTACTGACAGCCTGGCCGACGAGCCAGAACAGAACGTTCACATCTAGCATATGTCCCCTCCGAAATCCAAACAGGCCCACGTGTATTTGTTGGGGTGAGTGGTGCAGGTGCAGAGGTTTATCTCCCCCTTTAGAGAGAAGGCTTCCACTGCCCCACACTCCCAAACACCCCCACTAACAGGCCGGGGACCCTGAACTTCTGCGGTTGCGATCTCTGACGCACGTGGGCTTTCCGAAGGCGTCCTCGGTCCTGTGTTCCAAATCCAGCTGACATAACCTCATGACACCAATGTAACGGGCCAGCAGGACGTTTAGCACCGTGTCCAAGGTCTCTCCAGAGTGTTCTGACAGAGCAGGAGAGCTGGCAGGAGCCTAAACCCGCCATACTGTGGGGCTGTATTGTGGCCGGGGCCGTACGATAGCAAAATCCTGTGGACTAATTTGTCTAAAGGGAAGGGGGGAAGGGCAGACATTGTCCGGGTCAGTCCCTGCAGATCAGGGGCCGGGTGGCTGGGGGGTGGGGGTGGGGGGGTGCTCCAGGAAAGCTACCCCCTCTGGAGCCTCAGCTGCAATTACATTTATGATACTGTAGGCACAGGGCTTAACAGAGGGCGGTCTGGGGGCCAAACGTTGCCTGTGAACCTGCAAACTAAAAACGGTTTCTGTACTTTTTAAGGGTTGCAAAAATAAAGTGAAGAAGATGCACGACCGAGAGCAAAGTAGCCCAGAAAGCCTGGTGTATTTACTACTGGGTCTTTTGCAAAGAGGGCTGCCCGTCTCACTGGGCCTGGGGGGGTCCCAAAGAGACCCATAATGGGACAGACTCAGGCCAAGAGTCCATCTCGGGCCTGAAACCCACGGGATCCCTTTTTGGTGACTCACATGAGTTTGGGTCTCGGGGTTAGTGGTGTTCAGAGCTCATATTTAATGACCATCAGAAACTCCAAATAGTTTCCTTTCTCTGGTGCTCACTCACCCTGCTTGGATTAGTCTTCCAGAACTGCTGTGATCAAGTACCACAAACAGAACTTACAACCAAAACTTATGGTCACACGGTCCGGAGGCTGGAGGTCCAAAATCAAGGTGGCCCCAGGGTTAGGTCCTTCTGAGAGCGAATCTATCTCAGGCCCCTCTCCCGGCTTCTGGAGCCTCAGGCATTCCTTGGCTTGTGTCTTTACATCATCCGCCCTCTGGGTACGTCTGTGTCCGAATGTCCCCTTTTATAAGGACACCGGGCATATCGGATTAGGGTCCACGCCAATGACCTCATCCTAACCTGGTCATCTGCAAAGATCTTATTTCCAAATAAGGTACTGGAGGCTAGGACTTCCACATCTTTTGAGGGGACACAGTTGAACCCATAGCACTGGTGGGTGGCTCAGATCATTCTGGGGATGGCTTGGGGAAGGCCCATCA
Source organism: Leopardus geoffroyi (assembly GCF_018350155.1). Taxonomy (NCBI): domain Eukaryota; kingdom Metazoa; phylum Chordata; class Mammalia; order Carnivora; family Felidae; genus Leopardus; species Leopardus geoffroyi. The sequence goes on from NC_059333.1 coordinate 3,726,204, forward strand.
CGGCACTTGTGGCCTCGATGCAAGGCCCTTCCTCAAAGGGACCTGGCCTCCATCCCACGGTGAAGGATGCTGGTGGTCCCTCTCCAAGGCAGTTCTGAGCACCCGAGTGACAGAGGCACACTCCGGGCATTCCCAGTGTGGCTAAGAAGGGTGCCCGTGATAGGAGCACTCCAGCGCCCAAGCCTCCTTGAGCCCGAGACCCCATCCTCCGCTGCGGCACCCAGTTTCCTGCACCTACTGTGCACGTGAAGCACCTGGGAACTTTCTAGAATGCAGATTTGACTTCATGACGTCTGCGAGGGGACGGACCCCCTTGAGCAGCGAGGCTGACGTGTGTCGGGACCCTCAGCATGTCCACTGCATGAGCCGTTGGCCACCACCAAGCCCACGGCTCCGGCCCGCCCAGACGGTGGCCTCTCACCCTGAGCGGGTATGATGACGTCAGTGCTCTGAGCACGGCCCCTTCATTCCCCAGGCTCTCAAGTCGCCTGACTCTGCTCTCGACACCCCCAGGCTCCTGTCCAGGAAGGTGTGCAGCTTCCCCGGGGCCTTGGGTCGTGAGGGGTCTAACCCCGACGCACCTGGAGGCCACGTCAGGCGTGGAATGGTCCTGAGGACACTGGGGCCCTGTTCCTGGGCCGACACCCGGGTGAGCTGTGCTGTGGCCCATGCTCTGCGGAGGTTGCTGGGTAGGAGAGCTGTCCCCCTCACACAGGGGCCCAGGGGGCTCACCTCTGCTGCTGGACGAGGCCCGGGGCGTCTGGGGCCCAAAGTTCCCAGCCTCACGCTTCTGCCCAGAACGTCCCAGCCCCGTGTCTCAGGGGTTCACTCTTTCGTCACTGCTGCGGGGGGCTGGCACTCTCAGTCTGGGTAGCTTGGGGAGGGTTAAATGGAGGGACCGTTGGCCTCTCTTTGGAGGCTGTGCACCTCCCGGCCTGGGGGAGCGAGGAGAGGGGACCGCTTGGGGGCCCTGTGCAGAGGGCGGGACACGGGGACGTGGCCGTCCAGGATGACCCCGCAAGGAGGGACCCAGGAGTAAAGTCCACGAGCCCACCTGCTCCCGAGTGCCGCCCACAGCGGCCAGAAGCCAGAGAGCAGGTGTGGCGGACAGGGCCCACGCGGCTGCCCTCGCGGGACACGGAGAGGCTGGCAAAGGCAGACGAGGAATCCAGCCCTGCACGGCACACTCACCCCTGCACCGAAGAGCACGGCTCTGGGGCAGGAGACCGGCCGGGCCGCTCCAAACACGGGGCACGACACTGGGGAGAAGGGCCCCCAGCAAGGGATCCCGCGTGTCTGTGGAGCCCGAGCGCGAGAGCACCGCGTTACATCAAGGGGTCTCGGGGTCCAGGCACTTGCGCCACGTGACCTGGCGCGTTAGCGGGGACAGCACTCGGTGCGTTTGCTGCCCCACTGGCCGGGCATTGAAACAAGAGGAACAACAACAACCCAAAAGACAAGGTGTGTGTAAGGCAATTGTGCGATCTTGTGTTACTCCCGCCAGGAGTCCTGGACTTACACCACAAGTGTCACGGCGCCCCGGGCCCCCAGCACTCCTCAGTCATAAAGCCCCGGTCCCCAGTGCCCCCCGGTCACGGCCCCCGGCCCCGCTCCCAGTCGCAGTGCCCTGACCCCCAGGACGGCCCCCGGTCACTGCACCCAGGGCCCCCAGCGAGGCCCCCAGTCACAGCGCCCTGGCTCCCAGCACCCCCCACCCCCGCCCCGGTCTCAGCACTCCGGCCCCCAGCATGGCCCCCATGTGGCAGTACCCCAGCCCCCAGCGCAGCTCCCAGACCACAGCACCCCACCTGCCAGCCCACCACCCGGTCACCGTGCCCGGGCCCCCAGTGCACCCGCGAACCCCCCACCCAGCTGTTCCCAGGGAGCAGGGATCACCGCGGGGAACACAGGGAGAACAGCCGGACGCACAGCCGTGAATCTGCGTCTCCTTAAAGTAATAGATGCCGACCTTTCCACCACAGCGCCCCTCCACTTCCTGCTGTGGAAGGAACACGATGTGCCTTCTGATGGCCCTCGGCACCCTCCTGACTCCCATGTCCCCGTCCTCCTGTCCCCCTTCCCGGACACAGGTCAGCAACCTGCCCCCCACGCAGGGCTGCAACCTCGGCCTCCCTGGGGCGGCCCTCGCTCTGTGCTCCTTGCTGACCTCGGAAATCTGCATCAGCAAAGGGTTCACACTGTAAAGGTCATTCTTATAGGTCCGTTCAGCTTTGTTTCAATATTTATCCATTTCCATTTACTCGTTCATGTTCATCGTCTGCAAGGTACTTGGTGCCCGTGTATTTTACATCCTTTCTCCCTTTCCCTTGTCAATAAACATGTATGAACATTTATATTGTTTCCTCTTTTATCTTCCCTCCCTCCTCCTGATTCCTCCTCCCTGCCTCTTTCCCTCCCTTCCCTCCTTCCTTCCCTCCTTCCATTCTTTTTTCCTTTCTCTTTCTTCTTTCTTTCTCTTTCTTTCTTTCTTTCTTTCTTCCTCTTTTTTTCTTTCTTTCTTTCTTTCTTCTGTTCTTTCTTTCTTCCTCTTTCTTTCTTTCTTCCTTTCCCTTTCTTTCTTTCTTTCTTCTTTCTTTCTTCCTTACTTTCTTTCTTCTTTCTTTCTTTCTTTCTTTCTTCCTCTTTCTTTCTTTCTTTCTTTCCCTTTCTCTTTCTTTCTTTCTTTCCCTTTCTTTCTTTCTTTCTCTTTCTTTCTTTCTTTCTTCCTTTCCCTTTTCGTTCTTTCTTTTGTTCTTTCTTTCTCTTTCTTTCTTTCTTTCTTTCTTCCTTCCTTTCCCTTTCTTTCTTCCTTTCCCTTTCTTTCTTTCTTTCTTCTTTCTTTCTTCCTTACTTTCTTTCTTCTTTCTTTCTTTCTTTCTTTCTTCCTCTTTCTTTCTTTCTTTCTTTCCCTTTCTCTTTCTTTCTTTCTTTCTTTCTTTCTTTCTCTTTCTTTCTTTCTTCCTTTCCCTTTCTTTCTTTCTTTCTTCTTTCTTTCTTCCTTACTTTCTTTCTTCCTCTTTCTTTCTTTCTTTCTTTCTTCCTTTCCCTTTTCGTTCTTTCTTTTGTTCTTTCTTTCTCTTTCTTTCTTTCTTTCTTCCTTCCTTTCCATTTCTTTCTTTCTTTCTTTCCCTTTCTTTCTTCCTTTCTTTCTTCTCTTCCTTTTTTAAAAAGCTTCTCCCTTTCTTCCTCCTTTCTTTTTTTGAAAGGTATTACAGGCAATGATGCAAAGATGGTCCTTGTCCGTGTTTCCTTCTGCCCAAATGTGGGGGGTTTATCTGGGGGACACAGTAGACCCAGAACCCCTGGAACTGCTGGATTGTGAGCCTGTGTAGCGTCAACTCCACTGAGCATCACACACTTCTCTCCCAAACTGTTGTGCTGTTCGCATTTCTGTGTCTGAGAGCTCCCGCATCACCCTGAGAAGTGAGTAGCGGTTTTCCTTCATCATGAGCAACATTGCAGACGCAGCCCCTGCCCCCCGGGCCCATCCCTGGCAAACTGAACCCCACAGAGGACTCTGCGCCCTGGTCCCCCCACCCCGGGCCCTGCACATGGGGCTTCTCCTGGAGACCCTGGTTGGCGGGCCTGAGAGGGGCCTGGGCTCAGGGTGGGAGCTCCCCTCCAGAGGGGCCGCAAGGACTTACTCACCAGGCCCAAGGCAAGTGAGCACCTCTCCAAGGCTAGCCGCTCTCAGAGCCCCACCTTTCAATGAGGAAAAACTCTTTCTCCTATGGCTCATTCATTCATTCATTCATTCTTCCACAGATATTTATGGAATAAGGACAGAGGTCAGCGTTGGGCCACGGGAATGCACGGAGCACACAGAGCCCCCTGCCTTTGTGGACCTTCTGTCTCCAGGGGACAGAGCAAGTTCCCTGTGCACCAGGATGGCAAGGGCTCCGGGACGGAAGACCCCAGAGCAGCTGGGGCCAGGGGAGCACAGGCTGCAGGTGGCTCTCGAGCACAAAGTCAAGGGGGCCTCACTTGGGGACCTGAGATGGGGAGAGCGGACCCCCAGAGGGAAGAACACCTGTCCTCGGTCGGTTTAGATAGCTGCTCTTATCTACACAACTTCTGGTTATGAATATGAAATTTTAAAAAGACAATTTGGGCGCGCCGGGGTGGCTCAGACAGTTGAGCATCCAACTTCAGCTCAGGTCATGATCTCACAGTGTGAGTTCGAGCCCCGCATTGGGCTCTGGGCTGACAGCTCGGAGCCCGGAGCCTGCCTCGGATTCTGTGTCTCCCTCTCTCTCTGCCTCTCCCCCGCTCGTGCTTTCTCTCTCTCTCTCTCTCTCTCTCTCTCAAAAACAAATAAAGATTAAAAACAATTTTTTAAGGAAAAAGAAAAAAATTAGGTAAATAAGTAAAAATGCACACGCACGTCCTCTGAGTGGGATGTTAAACATTTCCAAGTTTTCAATGTTGGTGCCCCGCGGATCGTGAGCCCCTCCGGGGGAGTCACGTTTCCTCCGGGAGGGACCTCATTGCGCTTTGGTCACATACGACTTTGCCACAGAAACGCCCAACAGAGACAGAACTCCTGGAGAGAAGATGACGTTCGAAGTCCCGAGTGCTCTGGTGGAGAGGGGAGGGGACGCGGGCCTGTCCCCTTCCTGCTCCTCCTTGTCCCGCCAGGGCTCTCCCCTTTACCCCCACCTGGATTCTCAGAATCTCAGATCGATGGAGAACGTGGTCTGATGGCCAGGCCCTGTTGGCTCCTTCTCCTTCCCACCCCCCACCCCCACCCCGTCCCCGCATCAGCCGACCCCGTGAAGGGTGACCCTGTGAGCCACTGTTGACACAACTGTGATTTTTCGGGCCACCTCTCCGGTGACTCACTCTTCGGTGAGTGTAATGTTGACATTCACAGGAGGGCCTCCACTGCGGTTAGGAGCTGGATGGGGTCGTGGCCCAGGAGACTCCCACGGCACAGGAGGGACCTTCTGAGGTCCCTCAGCCAGATGACAATTCGGCACTTGCTTGTATCAGCACACTGTGTTGATCAGAGGAGATTATGCGGAGTGGAGAATTACGGGACCCTCCTTAGGCAAATGTTACCTAACACTCGTTGGGCAAACAGAGCCTGCATAAAATCCAGAGCCTGGACGGGTTCTCATCCCTGACTCGTGGTCTCCGGTAGAGCAGAGAGGAAGGTCACGGCCGCCATGGAGCCCAGGGTTATCTGCGTCCTGCTGTTGGTCTCCATACTGGCCCTCAGTTCCTTGGCCCAGGGCCAGCCGGGTAAGCAGCCTTCTCCCCGCTTCACGGTGGGCGCCAGGCCCGGGTCAGCCCCTGGAGGGGAGGGGGGACACCGTGCATCACACTCCATGTGTTTGAGCCGAGCACTGTTCTGGGCCCTGGGAGGATTTTGGAGGGTGAAGGCAGGTGGAAAGCAGCGAAAGACCAGAGGCCACAGAAGCTCCGAGCGCTGCTGGGAGGACGCGGGTGGACGCCCCAGTGGAAATCGCTTCTGCGTAGTTCTGTCATGCGACAGTCCATCGGGTGGACAGCAGCTTGGAAACCTTGACTTCCTGTTGAGCAGTGCCGGCCGGGAGGGGCCGCATCGCCCAGGGAGCCCCCCGCCCCCACCCCAGCTGCCACTTCTCCCTCGGGCAGGGGGAGGGACACAGAGCTGCGTCTGAACGTGCACACGCACGTGCACACACTCACACGTGCACGTGCATGTGTCCTCCTGACTTCACAGCCTCCCTGTGTGTGTGTGTGTGGGGGGCAATGCCACCCCCCCCTCTCGGGTGCAGAGCCAGACCCGGGGAGGCTGCCATCCTGCAGGGGCCGCCCAGCCGGCGGGAGATGGTCCAGAACTTTCCCGCGAAGCCACGGAACCCTTTCTTCAGAGAAAGCTTGAGGCGATCCTCCCCTTCATGTGCTTTGCCGGGTCTAACAGAGGAACAGACATGGGTTCGGCCCCTTCGGTTCTCGTGTGTAGACCACACGGGAGCCCCACGTCCCCTGTGAGGTCTGGCCACGTGGTCTGGCTTCCATCACCAGCCCCCACTCCGGGTTAAAGCTGGCGCCCGCCCACCCCAGCCCCTGCGTCTTTCTTGCAAACGGGGCGATGCCTCCGGAAATGCACCTTGCTCTCCCTCTCTCTTGACTGCCTTTGAGCACGCCGCTCCCCCTGCAGGATACCCCCACGGCCTCGTCCTCACCTAGAAGCCCTCCTTGCTTCATTCAGTCTGGTCCCTGTCCGTCCCGTGCTTGCCCTCAGCACCCTGGGACGGACACACTGTGCCGTTTGGGGCATTTACTTGGCTTTCTCTCCCTTAAGCTGCTAGCTTCTTAACAACGACTGTCTTATTTTTAGTTTCTGGGTCCCCAGCTCCCAGCACAGGGCCCGGCACGAGCTTGACCTTCACCGTCTGGTTTTGCTGTGCTAATTTCTGTTTCTAGCACAGACAAACGATGCTCCATAGGTGTTAAGCAGAGTTATTGTTGGCTGGAATGAATGAATGCATCCGTAAGTTCTGTCGCTGGGCGTGACGTTTACAAATCCCGGGCACCTTGCGATGGCCCTGAGCTTCTGTGTCTTTGCATCTGGAGACGAGGGACAGGGTGTCCCTCTTGTCCCCTGAGCCCCAAGTCCCCATCAGCAGAGCCAGCTGGCTGCTGATTCAACTGGAGAAGGAAGGCGGATGACAGCCCGAGACCTGACTTGGCCTCTTGTCCCCTATATGTTCAGAGACGTGCATCGTGGATCCTCACAAGAGGACGAACTGTGGCTCCCCGGGAATCACGCCCTCCCAGTGCAAAGATAAGGGCTGCTGCTTTGACAACACTGTGCGTGGAGTCCCGTGGTGCTTCTTCCCCGTGGCCGTGGACAACCCTCCCGAAGGTAGGGCCAGGGAGGCTCTGGGGGGGGGGGTGGTCTGAAGGTGTAGGATGAGTGACAGGACGGCCTGGGAGCGCACGGCCCTGGTCCGCACCGCCGGCTGTGTCTGCACGCCCAACAGGGGCCGCGGGGTGGCCGTGGGGAGGTGGCGTCGGGCTGACGTCGGGCTGGGGACACAAAGACCGGGCTGAAACGTCGCCCGGCGAGGAGTTCTGTCTGTTCGTGGCTTTTCTTCGCGTGGCTAACCGGAAGCCTCTGACGAATCCTGGTTGCTCCTTACCTGCCGCTTGGCTGCAGTGGAGGAAACGCCAACCACGATATGAGGGTGGAGCGAGTCTTCTAAGGAAATGTCCCCCTTGGGCTGCCGAGTCCAATTTCTGTGGTTGTTTACCTCTCCCTGCCTCGCGCCTTCTCCCCCCGCCTCACCCTTCAGAGGAGTGCTCCTTCTAGACGCGCTTCGGCCGAACCTCGCCAAGAGCGGCCATGGCCTCCCCGGTGGCCGGGAGCCCAGCCCTCGGGGCCTCCGCACCTGCACCAGCGCTCACTGCGTGGACGGACTCACACACTCCCCTGCTCGAAATTGGCTTAAAGATTAAAAGACATGGATGTTACTCGTGTGTTCAGTTCTTGTGAAAAACTGCAAATGATTGGACTTTGCGAGGGCCCGAGGAGGGAATGACGCGCTCACCGTGCCACCAAGGTCTCCTAGGCATGTGTCAGCGGTGGGCGTCAACCCATGAGCCCGCTAGATTGTCTCGGGCAAAGCTCGCGTCCTGGGGAGGGCAGTTGGTCTGGTCCCCGGCACCAGAGGGGGGGGCTCACCCCCATGACATGGAGCCCCAGGCCTTTCCCCGGGTACCTGCCGCCCATTCCCCACCTTCTTTCTTACCTGACTCCCACTCTACATAAAGCGGAGGCAAGGACTCACTCTCCCAGCCTCTCGCAGCTGCAGGAGGCTGCGTGGCTTCCTTCTGACTCTTGAGCCACAAGGGCGTCTATTCGGAGGCTCTGGGGAGCGACTTTTCCTCCTTGGGAGAAGAGCTCCCTCTGGCGGTCCTGGCCAGGCTCTGCAGCCTTGCCTTCAGACGCTGTGTGCTCTGAGGGTGTGATGTGCTGCTCCAAGCAGCCGTTCTGTGCTAATGAGGAAAAGGCATAGAACTAGAGGTTTGACACCCTTGGTCTCCTGATTTGACTCACCCACCTTGAGACTTCATGTTGAGTAAACCCAATGTCCCGATGGGTTAAACCACTGCTCGTTTGGTCTTCTGTTCCTCCACCACACATAACCAAGGCCCAGCCACCGTGGGGGGAGAGGGGTGCAGCGAACTCTCACCCAATGTGAAAGTCCTTAGGCGGAGTCCTCCCTTGAGCTGTTAAAGGAGCAGGCAATCTATTGGTTTTCTCCTTCACACCCAGCACTCCCCCCCCCCCCCCCCCGCCGGCTACTCCCTAAGCCCTTGGTGTGACGCAGGCTCTCAGCGGAAGCTCGGGGTCTGTGTCAGGAGTGAACAGCAGGTGTTGCGGGGAGAGTTAAAAGGCATATCTTTCCGTTTTCGAAACCAACTCCCTTACAAATGATATCTCGTCCTTATCTTCCCAACTGACAAGGATGGGCGGGAGAACGTTTGCCAGTCTCCCGCGTGAGCAGGCACACCGCCCGACCAGCCCAGCCACCCTCCTGGATCACGGGCTCTCCAGAATCCGGGTCTGTGATAATTTCAAGGATGCAGCTGAGAGAAAGGTGGGGGTGGAGGACGCCTTCGCTCCTTCCCGTGTCACACGGGACCTAGCGTGCTGGACGATAGACGACTTCTCTGCTGGAGCCAACACAGCAGGGCATGTGATTGTGAGATGCGCCCCCCCCCGACTCCCCCAGAGGGCTGTGTGGCTCAAGTGGCACTTTCTGTGACCCACTGACCGGGGGCTCCTTGATCGCAGCACTCCCGTGGCTGGGAGTGTCCAGCAGGGACGGGCCTTCCTCCTGGCCCATGCACCAGGAGGGGCCCCGGGCCGGGTGACGAGCTGTGTCCCCACCTTCCTTGCATTTCCCTGGATTTTTGCCCAGTGAGGGCGGGGTGGGGGGAGGGGCTGAAGGCTGGTAGTGTCTCCAGCTCCCCCTCCCACCATGTGACACGGGGAGAAATCCGGGTCTGGCATCCGCTGGGCACCATCCAGGATGCGTGGCTGTGTGATCTTGGCCCCACCATCTGGACTGCAGACTAGAGAGAGCCTGGGGACTCTGCAGGGATGGCCCTGCCTCCAGAGGGGACACGCGGCCTTCTGTCCCTGCCTGGGAGGTGGGGCACAAGGGAGGTTCAGTTTGGTCTCTGCTACTCTGTCCTTGTGGAAAATCGCACCCTGTCCAAGAATCCCGCCAGCAGACTACAGACGAGGGGAGGGCGAGAAAACACTCAGGCGGCAGCGGGGGTCCTGACGTATCAGAGGGGTGGGGCGCCCCGAAGTCCCTAGGACTCGAACTGCCTTGGGGACACTCAGTGTAAGCTGCTCTGTGTCTGTCTCTCTGTCCCTTGGTCCCTCCGTCCCTTGGTGGCCCGCAGCTCCCTGAAGCTTTGCTGCGGGGGCTGGGGAGCCCGAGGGGGTAACGTGGGCGCAGAGGCTGGAGCTGGGGTCAGGGGCACTGGGGGAGTGCGGCTTTCCCCTCGGGTCCAAGGAGGGAGGGTGCCTGGCAGAACAGAGAGGCTCTGCGGCGGTGACAGGGGCTGTGTCTTCAGCGCTGGGAACACAGAGGAGTCACTGCTCCATGGGTGGACCTATGGCCCCCTCCCGGCCCCCTCCCAGCCCCCTCCTGACCACCCTCCCGGGCCCACTCCAGCCCCCCACTGGACTCCTCCCGGCCCCCTCCCAGCCACCCTCCAGGCCCCCTCCAGCCCCTTCCTGACCCCCTCCAGCCCCTTCCAGACCCCTCCTAGCCCCCTCCTGGCCACCCTCCCAGCCACCCTCCAGGCCCCTCTGGCTCCCTCTTCGTCCCCTCCAGATCCCTCCAGGCCCCCTCCAGGCCCCTCCAGTTCTCTCCAGCCCCCTCTCCAGGCCCCGGGGCCACCCCCAGCCCTCCCCTGCCTCCCAGAAATAGGAACCCGGGGTGGCCTGGTTGTGGCAGCCTGGGGGCCCTTGAGTCCTTGAAGTGCCAAAAGGGGTGGGAAGCAGGCAGCTGTGGCAACAAAGCACCTTCGTGGGAACTGTTGTGCTGATAAGGCGCCAGGAAGGACGTGTCTGTCACACGCGTGCACACACGCATGCACACTCGGCTCTTAAAGGGCCCCGGGGAAACCAGCAAAGGGGGCCATTTGGGGCAAGCCTTCCGTACCTTACACCGCTGGATTTCCATCGCAGGAGAGGAGGCCACCTGATAACTGCTCTGTTTGAACACATCGCTTGGCAGTGGACAGATTTGTATATTTTCTATGTTGTTTTCAGGAACAGGCAATGGAGTGATGTGTCTGCTTACAGTGATCTTGGTTTTACTAGACACGAAGCTAAAATGCCAGCTTGATCCATTTAAACCCTGGCAAAGCTGTCCTTCCCATCCCACATGCTGCCCTTTTCCCACCAGCCTGGAAACCAGCATCTCAGGGGACCTTCCAGAACTTTCCACGTCCTTGAAAGACTTCAGGAAGTCTCCCGTGGCAAGTGATTCACGTTTCAGGCAGAGTTGGGGGATCTCGTAGGTAGACAGCTGGTGTGGGAGAGAGTTGGTCTCCGTCAGCCCTGGAATGGACCCAGAATCTCGGAATGCACGACGGAGGAGCTCCCAGGAGAGGAGCGGGGAGGACGATGGAGAGGGGCCAGGCCAGGGCGGAGGCACGTCCCGACCCTGAGGCTGACGGGGCTGCGGCCCTGAGGGTCCAGTGACACCCCGAAGCCAGATAACCCTCTCCCCGCTTTCTCCTCCAGCTGGCGTTGGTGTGTTAGCTCAGGCCACCTCGGTGAAGGACCGCACACTGAAGGACAGCGCAGAACGTGCTGGGGACCCTCTCTCTCCCCCTCTTTGGGCCCCTTCCCAGCTCACGTGCTCTCTTTCTTTCTCTCAAAGTAAATAAATAAAATAAACTTTAAAAAAAAGGTAGACGGTAACCTGTAGGACATGTGACATGATGAAAGGGAACGAACAACAGAAATGTTGCCAAAAACAGGCAGGGCAGGAAAGGCCAGGCCAGCAGAAGCAGACTGTGCATGTCTGGGCTGACAGCTTTCTGACACCCCTCGGTCGGGTACCCATCGTGACTCCCGTCAGGGCCCAAATGGGGGTCCGTGTGTCAACCCCAGAAACACAGACTAATGTCACGGCTGTTCTGCGGGTCACCGTGGGCTATGGCTGGGCAGGAAGGGTTCACCCCGGGTCTCTCCGATGAAGCCTGAGCTTGGGGTGGCCCCTGGTGCCATCCATGTCCTGGCCCCTTGCTCAAATGCCGATTCTGGTCCCGGTTACCATGCGTTGGTGGAAAGTCCGAGAACAGGACAGGACCCGTGAGTATTTCCTGACCCAGGATCAGGTGTGTGGTCCTTCTAAACCCACCTGCACCTCAGGCGAAATGTGAACCTGCCTCTCGATTTTCACACGCGTTACAGATGGATTACCACGCTCTGTGGCTTTGCTCCACGAGCCTTTCTGTTCTGTGTACCTGTTGGCGACCCTTGCTTCCAGATGATTTCCCGCACAGGTACAGGGTTCTGTTCAGAAAAATGTTGAACTAAGCGCCAGACCAGGAACCAGTTCTCGAAGCCAAGTTGTGGTTTCAGATCATGTTTGTAGGGTCACTGACAAGGATATTGTTAGCTTAAGAAAACTCCCTCACCTTTCTCTGTGAGTTCGGGGAAAGGCGGTTGGTGGAAAGGTTCAGTGCCTGCGAGCCTGATAGGAAACATCAGCTCAAAGAGACACACACGCATGGCAAGCCCAGCACCGGAACTTACCGGAAGGTGTCAAGGGCTCCTAGGGAACAGTCACTCGTGTAGGGTCGGAGCAGATGGAAAGTTACAGTTGGCAACAGGAAGAGCATTGGCATTGTTTTTAAAGGTATTTCTTAATTGTTCTCAGCTCGTAACATTGCTCTGAGCTGGCCGTTTGGGGAGTAGCAGATTGAATCGGGGAAAACCACACACAGCTACATACGTATGCGGTGCAACACGACTGAGTGACCTGAAAGTGGGGGACGTGTACTCTTAAGGCAAACGTTGAAAGGACTTTCAGTCAGTGCGGAGAACTTGGAAGGGCTGAGAGTTTACCTTCCTTGCAAGCTGACAGACTGCCAGGTGCTGGCAGAGGATACGAGATTCCTGGTTCAGAGGCAAAGGGCTTTATTACTCACGGCAGAGCCCACAGCACGGGCCTCAGCATCTTTGTGCTGCCTCCCTTTGCCCCCAGGTCCTCCTGGGGTGGCATGGACGGCCCCGGACGGATGCGGGCACACACAGCGGGTTGCAGTAGAGGCGGGGAGCTCTGACCACTTCAGGGACTCCAGTCTTTTCAGGGGCAGGAAGCTTGCCTGCCTTTGTCCTGGAGGGAGGCATCGTATCTCCCTTCCGTGGTTGTTTGCTGCACAAACATTGGACAGCTGAGATCAAGAGCAGTTTATGAGTCACATACACTCACCCCAGGGGGGGGAAGACGTCACGCCGCACAGGGCCACATGGGTTGCAGCCCCGGGAACAGAAAGAGCCCCGAGAGCTGTGGCAGGAGGCTCTAGAGGAACGAGAGAGGGTGGAGTGCCTTCAGGAGGTTCCCACAGGAGAGGGTGGCTGGCTTGTTTGAGTAATTCTGCGGCTGGCCTGGGAGGGAGACCCACCGCTCAGGGGTGAGCAGAAACCAGGCCTGGCCCCTTGATAAGGAGGGTTGTTTGGCCAGGGGGCCATATCTGTGGGAGCAGAGCAGGGAGGGGAACTTGAGTTTCGCCACTCGAAGCCCTCCAGTTCCACCAGATGCCAAGGCAGCGTGTACCCCTAAACCTTGATTGTAGGTCCCATACCGTATGGATCGTTAATGCCTCATTCACATGCACAGAAATGAGACACTCGTGGAGAACTGTCTCCCAACAAACAGTGTACCCAACGTATTGTTTTCGAGACCAGATTACGGAAGGAGAGAAAAAGCAAAAAACAAAACAAACATCGAGGCGTTTTTCAAGAGCAAATTACAGAAGAAGGAGAACAAACATCGAGGCGTGTTCCCGCAACATCTTCTTTACAAATGAAATAAAATACAAATATTTCTCTCCATCTTTATTTTGAAAATTCACTGTTAGAGTTTTAAGACTAGAATACGGGGTATGGAGATTTTTCTTTCATAAAGGGCCAGATAGTAAATATCTTAGGTCTTGTGGGGTTTACAGTCTCCATCACAACTCAAAAGGTCTTCCACTATGACGTGGAAGTAGTCATAAACAGGATTTAAATGGGCATGCTGGCTTCTCATAAAGTTTTATTTAGAAAACAGACAATGAGCCCACGGGCCATAGTTTGCCAACTTCTTTACAATGTATTATTCTTCCTTGATATGTAGTAACCTGTATGGTTCAAATTTTTTTTTTATTTAATTTTTTTTAATGTTTATTTATTTTGGGGACAGAGAGAGACAGAGCATGAACGGGGGAGGGGCAGAGAGAGAGGGAGACACAGAATCGGAAACAGGCTCCAGGCTCTGAGCCATCAGCCCAGAGCCTGACGCGGGCTCGAACTCACGGACCGCGAGATCGTGACCTGGCTGAAGTCGGACGCTTAACCGACTGAGCCACCCAGGTGCCCCGATGGTTCAAATATTTTTAAGTTTTAAGATTGGCCAGATCGTGGCTTGTCTCAGTGTGGTGCTGGTAAAACGAAACAAAGAACCCACTCAGATACCACAGAGACGTCTTCAAGTAATTTAAATCATTTTAAAAATTTTTCTAAACAAATTTATTTATTTATTTTGAGAGAGACAGAGTCAGCGGGAGTCAGGGAGAGGCAGAGGGGGAATCCCAAGCAGGCCCCACACTGCCAGCACAGAGCCTGATGCAGGGCTCAAACCTACAAACTGTGAGACCATGACCCGAGCCAAAACCAAGAGTCAGATGCTTAACTGACTGAGCCACCCAGGCGCCCCTAAATCTTTTTTTTTTTTTTGGTAAGTTTATGTATTTATTTTGAGAGAGAGAGAGAGGAGGGGAGGGGCAGAGAGAGAGGGAGAGAGAGAGAATCCCAAGCAGACTCCACGCTGTCTGTGCCGAACCCTACTCTGGGCTCGAACCCACGAACTGTGAGATCATGACCCAAGCAGAGATCAAGAGTCGGATTGTTAACTGAGCCACCCAAGTGCCCCTTCAAGTAATTTCAATCTTAACAGGAGTCTTTCAAAGAAGTTCAAGGAGGAATTTTATCACACAGCCCATTGAAAACGGTGCTAAAATTCATGTCTGTCTAATTATATCTCTCAAATATAAGTTATCAACAATCTCCAATGTCATTCCCTCCCAGACTCTATCAGAATTCCTATCAGCATTGGCTCATTTGCTTATTTCTTCTCCTAGTTTTAGCCCCCTTTTTTTTATTATATGGATGATTTTAGTTTTGGGCTTTAAAGATTCTATTATTCTCTCGGGGCGCCTGGGTGGCGCAGTCGGTTAAGCGTCCGACTTCAGCCAGGTCACGATCTCGCGGTCCGTGAGTTCGAGCCCCGCGTCAGGCTCTGGGCTGATGGCTCAGAGCCTGGAGCCTGTTTCCGATTCTGTGTCTCCCTCTCTCTCTGCCCCTCCCCCGTTCATGCTCTGTCTCTCTCTGTCCCAAAAATAAAAATAAAAAAAACGTTGAAAAAAAAAATAAAGATTCTATTATTTAGCAAGTTTTAAAATATTTTACTTATTTTTGAGAGAGAGAGAGAGAGAGAGAGAGGACAACAGAGGAGAGGCAGAGAGAGGGAGACACAGAATCCAAAGCAGGCTCCAGGCTCTGAGTTGTCAGCACAGAGCCCGATGGGCGGCTTGAACCCACAGACCCCAAGATCAGACACTTAACCAGCTGAGCCCCCCCAGGCGCCCCTTTTCAGCCAATCTATCGACCAGCACAACCAAACTGCAGATGCCTGCATGCTGAGGAGGGGGCTGGACGATCCCTGCTCTTCTGCATTTGAGGAGATTGGGTCTGTAAATGCTGGAAGTAACCATACATTTTCCCCTGATGATAGTGTAAAAATGGTATATTATTGGGGTGCCTGGGTGACTCAGTGAGTTAAGCGTCCCACTCTTGATCTCGGCTCCGGTCATGATCTCACACTTGGTGGGTTCAAGCCCCGCGTCGGGCTCTGTGCTGACAGCACGGAGCCCGCTTGGGATTCTGTCTCTCTCTCCCTCGCTCAGTCTCTCTCTCTCTCAAAATAAATAAGTAAACTTAAAAATGTGAGATTTTATCTTACTCAGGTTTTAGGGGGCTTGTGACACTTTGAAAAGCATTTAAACTTCTTCATTCCACCTCTCCTCTTACCTCTCCTTGGGACACCTGCTCACTCTCTGTCTCTCTCTGTCTCAAAAATAAATAAAACATTAAAAAAAGTTTTTAATGACACACAGGTGCCAAGCAGGTGCCACGCTGAGTGGATCCTGCCAGCTGAGAAGGGGGCACTCACACCCTGCGTTAGAGGTCACCGCAACCTCAGCCAGAAACACGACCTTGAAAAGCCCCCGGACAACAGGTTTGCAGGTGGCCGGTTCTCTTGGCTTCTGTTACATGTCTAAAAAAAAACAAAACAAATGGTTTGAAATCTCTGTGCCTTCTTCTGCTCAATTTTGCTGTGAACCCAGAACGGTTCTAAAAATAAAAGCCATTTTTTATTTTTTTTGTGTGTTTATTTATTTCTGAGACAGAGCACGAGTGGGGGAAGGGCAGAGAGAGAGGGAGACACAGAATTTGAAGCGGGGCTCCAGGCTCCGAGCTGTCAGCCCAGAGCCCGACGCGGGGCTCGAACCCACAAACCGTGAGATCATGACCTGAGCTGAAGTCGGACGCTCAACCGACTGAGCCACCCAGGCACCCCAAAATCCATTTTCTTAAAGCTTAAACATTGTCACTCGGTTCCTTCTGGTTTGCACTGGCCCAGCGAGAAGTCACCTGACTTGTCCTGTATGTGGAGAACTCCGGCGGCCGCAAGGGTTATATTAAACACTCATTTTCAACAATCCGAGCTTTGCCTGGGTGCGGTTCTCTTTGTACTTCTCTTGCTTGGAGTTTGTTGAGCTTCTAAGATACGTGGGTTTAGAGTTTTCAACAAGCGTCCCCCCTAAACTGCTTGCCCATTATTTCTTCAAATACTTTTTCTCTCCTCTCCTGCCGGCACCCCGATTACATGACTGTTAGAACCCTTGAAAATGCCTCTGGGGTCACTGACGTTCTATTCACTGTTCTCAGCCCCCTTTCTCTCTCCGCTAGAGTCTGAAAAATTTACACTGCGCTGGCTTCAGATAAACTGCCATTTCTTTTCTTTTCTTTTTTTAAATTTTTTTAATGTTTACTTATTTCTGAGAGAGACGGAAAGGCACAGAGTGTGAGCAGGGGAGGGTCAGAGAGAGAGGGAGACACAGAATCCGAAGCAGGCTCCAGGCTCCGAGCTGTCAGCACAGAGCCCGACTCGGGGCTCGAACCCACGGACCACGAGATCATCACCCGAGCCAAAGTCGGACGCTCAACCGACTGAGCCCCCCAGGCGCCCCTGGGTCTATTTTTATTCCCTGTGTTTTCCAATGACCATGGGTCATGCTTTCCAGCTCCTTCACATGTCTGGTTTTGTGCTAAACATCGTGGATGTAACGTCACGTGTCTGGGTTTTGCTGTCTCCCTTAGTAAAATGACTTGCTTTTAGGACTCGTTTTAAAGTTCCGCGAGGACGGGCACGGAGCGCCTTTGCTCTGCAACTGGATCAACCCTGCTTTTATGGCATAATGTGGCCTGAATGTTTGTGTCCCCGTAAGATTAAGGTCCTAACCCCCGATACGATCGTTGTTTGGAGGTGGGGCCTTTGGGAGGTAATTAGGGCCAGCTGAGGTCATGAGGATGATGTCCTCATGGTCTGACACCAGAGCTCGCTCTCTCTCTCTCTCTCTCTCTCTCTCAGGCAAGGACACAGCGAGAAGGTGGCGTCTGCGGACCAGGAGGAGACCCCTCCCCAGAACCACACCCCCCTCATGCAGGGAGCCTGATCTTGGACATCCAGCCTCCAGAGCTGTGGGAAATAAAGGCCTGCTGTTCAAGGCACCTCGTCTGCAGCGTTTTGACGTGGTCACCTGAGCCGGCTAAGACACGGCAGGGCCTTCTGTGTCCCTGCTGAGTGCCCAACACGACCAATGGGCTTTCTCCCACTGTCAGAGCTCGGATGATTCCCGCCCTGTGGCCACCCCGCTCGCCCTCCTCGGGGCTCGTTCTTTCCCCAGCAGCTGCTCCCACCTGCTCTGTGTCCGTGCGGGCAGCTTGGTTCTTTCAGTAAAACCCCAGGGAGACCCCCCCACTCCTATTTCCGGAGCGCCCTCCTCTCTGGGACCCCTTCCCTGAAATCCACTCCCTCCGAGGCTTCTAATTCAGCCTCCGTCCCCGCAGCCCGGCGAGTCTGCCTGCTGCCTGTGGTCCAGCCGGCACCTGCAGGCAGAGAACGAGGGCGACCGAGGGGGGCCCGCACCGCTTCCTTCCCTCGGCCTGCCACTGCTCTGTACGTGCCCGCTATTTCCTATGTTTCGAGTCACCTGTGCCGGGAGGGATGGTCTGGGACCAGTTTCTCCGCGAGAGTCGGAGGCAGCGATCCCCACGAGGGACGTCTGTGGAGGTTCCCATCTGTGAGTATCTGTTTTCTGTGTGAACTGAAAGACGGTATCACCGCTGCCGTTTGGGGGACGGAAGCGACGGGGCTGGAGCAGAATAACCTCAAAGGAAAGGGTCCGTACCGGTGAGGGCCGGGATCCGTGCAGATCCCGCACCGACCGTGGCCGCGGTCGAGGCGGACGTCCGCTGGGTTTGGCGGGTGCAGTGGGCCTGGAGACAGTTCGCAGATGGGCGCACCACTGGGCACCAGGGCGACAGAGCGGATGCAGTGGGGACCGTGGGGAGCAGGCTGGGAAGGAGGGGCGGAGGAAGGGACGGGCACGATGGCTCACAGAGGGGACGAGAGGGACCGAGGGGTCCCTGGGGATTTGGAGGACAGAGAAAACGTTAGAAGCTTAGGACCCCTGAACGGAAAGGACATTGCCGTGTCTTCTTTCTGAGTGGAGCGTGGATCCCCAGCGTGCTCGTGGGAGACCCGTGGCAGACACAGAGTAGGGAGGGGTGTTCCTAGAGATGAAACCACAAGCGACTATGAGTTTGGATGAGCGGCCCACGGGGACGTGGGATGCGGAAGCCAGCAGGGATGTTGCTAAGTCTTGGCGTGAGAGGAACACAGTGAACTCAGTGCTGAAATCCTGGACAGAAGTGACCGGCTGAAGGTCGGCAGATGACGTAGGGCAGGGGCATCGGAAGTGGTGCAGGTCACAGCCTGCTTCCCCAAGGAGCATGCTTTTCCCGCGCACGTGGAGACATCTGGGCACACGGCCAGCACCCAGCCCCCCCCCCCGGCCCCCACGAGCTCAGGTGACGGGCACGCGGCCCCCAGGACTGTGTGGATGCTGGGTGTGCACATCCTGGGGCCGGACTGGGTGGGGCAGGAGGCCTGGAGCACAGAGGACGCCGGGTTTGGGATTCTGTGCCTCTCTGGGTCCCGGGAGGCTCAACCTGCGACTCGCAGATGGGTGACCCCCTACAGGACCTCAGGCGGGAGTGGGGAGGGGGTCACGACCTCCCCTCTGCCCTCCATCTCCCGTCTTTGTCCCTTGGGGTGTTTCCCCCTCCCTCCCCTCCTCTCTCCCTCCGTCCCAGGCACGGACTCTCTTCCCCGGAGCATTTCACCCCTGCGCGTGGGCAGACTTCTGTCTTGAGGAGACAAAGCGCTCCCATGGAAGAGAAACCGAGGTGTTTCGGGGGTTGCTGAAATGAACCTGTCGTTTTACTCACCGGCCCCGTGTCCAGGGGGAGCAGCCCCTCCCCGGGACGGACACGAGGAGACACAGGAGACAAGGGGCTGGGGCTGGCAGAGGCGTCCCCGCTGCCTTGGAGGTGGGGTCTTCTCCATGTCTCCGGCTGGCTTGGTCATTTTCCCCAGTAACCTTGGGCCTAATATTTAAAAAGAAAAAAAAAAATCCTGTAACCGCCTCCTTTATCAGGAGACATACATGGCTTATCCCTTCCTGGGTGTGATCCCGTGAGCGCCCAGTGCCAGATGTGCACGTGGCCAGTTTTCCACGTCGGCATCCTGGTGTGACCTGGCTCCTGGCCCAGGGCAGGGGGAGGCCTGGCCAGTGTGCCCGCAGCCCCTGGCGGAAACCTCGTATTGTCTCTGGAGCAGCGGGCTACCTCAGCCCCTTTTCCTAACAAAGGAGCCACAGGGCTGGTGCCCCAGGGGACACAGGAAGGTTATCTGCACTTGGTGAGCAAACAGAGAGCAGATTATAAAACAGCCCGTGGCAGCAGGCACTGTGCATTCTGCCCTGGGACGCAACATGGACATGGGACCTCGAGGCGTCCGGCTCCTGGCGGTTCTCCTGGTCCTGGGGCTGTGGGCCCCGGCAGGGGCCCAGAAACCTTGTAAGTGAGCGGCTGTAGGTTGTCCTGTGTCTCTCGGAGTCCTTGACCGGGCGACGGAGCACTGGGGCCAGCAAGCCCCGAGAACCTTCTCGCGCGCCCCCCAAATGCAACGGAGGTGTGCAAACTGCGTGCTTTCTGCGGTGCCTCCCTTGGCCTCGCTGGGTCTCTGTGCTCTTGGTTGTTTCCCTCAAAGCGCCGGGGTGGGGTGTGATGGGCTCGCTTGAGAGCAGAAGTAGCTGAGAAGGCACCCCGAGATTCGTGATGTGGGCTCTGCGATTCGTGCACCCTTCCCGCCATCAGGAAGGACACCCTGATGACGGGGGGCTGTGTGACACCTCCAGGAAAGCCAACCTTCGCGGACAAGGTCGGGGTGAACACAGGAGCCGGTGGGCCAGCTACGGAGAAGGGCTGGGAAGGGGCCCCCAGGGTGTCTGGAGCCCACGTTGGTCACCTTTTACTCTGACTTTTCCTGGGTCCTCTGTCGGCCCTGTTTCCAGAAGGTTTCTCCTTTTTTTTTTTTTTTTTTTTAAACTAATAAAATAATTTCTGCAGAGCCCTGTGTCAGAAGGGGCATCGCATGGTTCAAATACAGGCAGGATGGGACTTTCCTGTTTCCCTGCGTGGCCGCGGGACCCACGTGGCAGGCGGGGAGCACGTGTGGTTCAGGCTGACCGAGGCTGTCTCCACAGCCCCCTGCCGGTGCTCACGGGTAGCCCCCCACAAGAGGGAGAACTGTGGATTCCCGGGCATCACCAGCGACCAGTGCTTCTCCTCTGGCTGCTGCTTCGACTCCAGCGTCGTGGGGGTCCCCTGGTGTTTCCACCCCCTCCCGAAGCAAGGTAACCCCCAGGGGGAGCTGGCCCTCTTCCGGCGCCCTGACCGGCTTCCCAGTGTGTATGTGTGGACCCCCGCCCGGGCCAGCCAGGAGGGAGGAGAAAGGGGGCCCTGGCCCGCTGTCCACACCCGGAGCCCCCAGGGTCAGCCACTCGCCCTTCTGCAGACTTTTGTGAGAACCCGTCCGTTTCACTGTGTTAGAAGGAAAAACAGCTCTCAGGGCCCTCCTAGCTGTGCAAGTACGACTTCGGAAGGAGCTTCTAAGGGCAATGAAGGCATTTCATAGGACGGTATCCACATGACCGCTCATAGACCTTAAATGGTAAGAGGCTCAGTTAAAACATCCAGGATTTTCCTTTGAGAAGGAGTCTGACGTCAGAGCACATCAGCAAGATACCAGGTCTTTAATTCCAAGGCGTGCGCCAGAGAAAGTTGCGTGTGCATAGCGCTCCGTGTGGGTGGAGCTCGTGCCCGCGGCCGCCCGTCCACACCGCCAGCGGCTGTGGGTGACGGGCTCCCTGGGCGTTGAAGGGGACAAGACAGACGGGTGGTTGTTAGCCGGGGCCCTCCCGCTGGCGGAAGCGGGGCTGGCTTTCAGCACCTCGGCCAGACGCTCCGCATGTTCAAGTTCACGGCACGGTGGGTCGGCCCGGGCGCCAGAACTTCCGACGTGCGGCCTCTGCGTGGATCGAAGGCGGCCGGCCTGGGGGTTGTAGTCCGGCGGCCCCCGCGCACGCCGAGGCTGACGTCCAGCGCATCCTCCGGGGGGGACGGGAAGAGAAGTTGCCGTTAGCCAGCTGCCCTAACCGGGTCTCCGTGTCGCTCCTTTCCCGGTGCCGGGGGCCTCGTGACCAGCGTCGGAGGAATGCGTCATGGAAGTCTCGGCCCGTAGGAACTGCGGGTACCCGGGCATCAGCCCCAAGGAGTGCGCCTCCCGCAATTGCTGCTTTTCCGACAACATCTTCGAAGTGCCCTGGTGCTTCTTCCCGATGTCCGTGGACGGTAATGTCCGTGCAGGTCGGGGCGGGAACCGGGGCCGTGGCGGGGGGCTGCCGGGCCCCGAGCCGACTCTGGCCTCACGGCCATCGACGCCAGGCCCCTGGGCCCCGTGGGGGCCAGGTCAGCACCAAGCGGCTCTGAGGGCGAGTCCGGAATGCTGTCCACGCTGACGGCTGCTTTTCCAGAAGCCGAAAGCCCCCAGGCTCCCACTGTGGCTCGTGTGACGGCCGCAGGGAGCAGGTCACTTCAGTCACGCCCCCGGGTCCCGGTGCGGCTGGTGGCACCGCCCAACTCACTGTCCTCAGGCCACCGGTTTGCGGTGCTACTTACTAAGGGTTGTGTGTGGTGCTGGGGGCCGCGTGGGGGGACGTGGGCCTCCCCCAACCCCCGGGGCCTTACTGCTCCCTTCACGTGGGGGCCGCAGGGACACGTTCTGCCCACGGCTGCCTGCCCAGCGCCACCCCAGGAAGGTCTGGCTGCCCCCTCCCCATTAGCTACAGCGTGTCTCCTGACACTGCGTTTGGCCACACCAAGGAAAGCTCAGACACTTTCCCAAAACGGGCACCGTGGCCTTGACCGTGCTGGATGGTCTTTCCCCGTTTTAGAACCTCAGGGTCCTCCGGAGAGTGCAGCCTTCGCTCAGACTCGTCCGAGCGATGCCTTTGCTAAGGGTCGTTCTGGACAACTGCCATTCCTGGGGTGGGGGTGGGGGGGGGGGAAGAATGGACCCCCTAGAAATGTCCCCCTTCACCCCCCAGAACGGGGGTCTTTCAGCAGGAAGTCTATTGATAGGAGCCCCCAGGGCTCCCCTGGCCCCCTAACGCTGCCCATTTCAAACCTCCACCATTTCAAATTTTCAGACTGTCATTATTAAGAGGAGTCCCTTCCGAGGACCCAGCAGGCTCCCTGGATGTCTGGAAATGAGGACTACTCACCACCACATCTCAGGTTTCCTGAGTTCCTGGCTTTCCTGAATCGGCTTTCTGTCCTTTCCACTGGTTCCACATACAACTCCTTCGAATAAAGAAAATCCTTAAAATCTGCTGAATTTCCTCTTGGCTTCATTGAGGCAAAAGTGGAGAGAGGGGGAGAGGGAGTGTGTGTGCGTGTACAGGTGAGAGGGTGCACGGCTCTGATTCTCTCATTTGCTGCTGGAACAAGGGTCCACCCGGCACACACAGGCTGCGCCAGCCGCCATCAAGGATTGTGTGCACGGGAATTTCAGAAACCACAACCACTCCTGTTCCCGATCACTTGTGTAAAAACTCAAGTGCCTTTAGCCCTGAAAACCTCTTGTGGGGGGGGGGGGGCCGCCTCAGTGTCTCAGTCGGTTAAGCCAACTGAAACTTTGGCTCAGGTCACGATCTCGCAATTCGTGGGTTCGAGCCCCGCGTCGGGCTCCGTGCTGACAGCTCAGAGCCTGGAGCCTGCTTCGGATTTTGTGTCTCCCTCAGCCCCCTGCCCCGTCTCAAAAATAAATATTTTTTAAAAACTTAAGTTTAAAAAATAAATAAATAAAATTTTAAAAAAAAGTCTTGGAGTAACACGTAATTTCCGATCGTAGTTACAAAATTGCTTCGCTTGTATCCAATGCATCCTGGATCGCCGCTTCTGCACGGAGGGTGGGAGCCACCTGTTCATCCCGCGTGTGGGGCGGGGTGAGCCGGCTCAGCGCCCCCCACCCCCCACCCAGCGACACTTTCCCAAAATGGGTTTCCATGTTTCCTGGCCTCCCCCTCTCAGTGCCGAGGTCTGAAGCCGTCCGGAGAGGAGGCTGACAGCTTCCATCATATCAAGCCAGCCCGGAGGAAGGTTTGGGCTCAAAACCTCGTTCTACGGGTCTCCACGAAAGGGTCCCGGCATTCTTCAGTCGGGCGGGAGCGCGGGCGATGACACAGGCCAGTCTTTCTGTGGCCTCTCCCTCCTCCCCGATGCCGCCTCCAGCTTGAGCCCGCCGGCTTAGCCAGGGTGTCACCCACTGGTCTGCCTGCCACCGTGGAAATCCAAGGCCTCTCCTTCCAGGGCCGGGGGTTGCCCAGGGTGCCCACTCTGCATCCAAAAGTAGGAATGCTCAGAAACGCCTCTTCAAGGAAGGACCTCGGCCCACATCACCTCTCGGGACGCCTATTTTGAGTCAAGCCAAGTGAGCGTCATATCTCGGTCTGGCTTACAACACACCCGTGAGCTCAAGGAGACAAGGGCTCCCGTGGGACCGGGGTCTCTGACACAGGACAGATGGGCTGCGGAGACGGACCCTGGCGCCTGTGACGTCACTCACCACAGAGCACCGTGTCCCTCACCGTGTACTTCACGCCGGAGGCACAGCCGAACTTCAGAAAGGGTCTCGCCCCTGGACTGGAACCGAGAGTTTGGGGTTCTGCTCCCGGAACTGGCACAGGGCCGTCTTGCCTGCAGGGCTCGGGAAGGTCCAGGTCTCATGCCCTCCGTGGGCCTTTCCTGGCCCGCCGCTCCTGTCTCGGGCCCTCTGCCCCCATCGGCGGGCGCGGGAACGTGGCGTCCTTCTCAGAGCTTTCTCGTGCCCCGCCCCCCCCCCGCCCCCAGCCTCGCTTCCTCCCGGAGGGTCTCCTGGTGCAGCACGCCCTGCCTGGAGGAGCGGAGCCTACACCGCCCGTCTGATGACCAAGGGTGGATTCTTGAACAGCGGCCATGGCCTTCGCCCTGGGCTCAGGGGCTTGGCCGACTTAGCCCGTGTCAGATCCTCTGCCTCCTGATCTACCCCTGCAGATCGCAGGCCACAGCGGGGCACCCCACCGTGGTGGCTGGGGCTGTGCTCCCTCCTCCCCCTCCAGATGGGCCACCGGAGGGTCCTCGTTGTCCCAGGAGCAACAGCTGGTGACATTCAAACCCACCCCATGAGAAAAACCAACCTTCCTCTCTCCTCCTCCGATGAGGTAATTCCTTCACCCCTTTGCCGTGTCTGCTTCTCTTTCCCTCCTTCCGTCTCCCTCCCGTGGGACCCCGCTGGCCGGGCAGGGGTGCAGAGGGTCCAGCGGTTGCCCCCAGAGCCTGAGCAGAGGAAGGGGAAGGCCATCTCCGGCCCTCGATCCCACCGTCCTGGTCTCTGGCTTCTCAGGGTCCTGCAGGGTTCTTCCTGGCTGGTTCAGGTAACAGGTGCCATGACAGGCGCTCACAGAAGAGGGGACTGGCCAGCCTTTTGGCAGCGGGAGTAGCAGGACGAGTCACAGGGCACAAGTGGGTTGATATCCCATGTGTGTGACCTTGGGGGGGTTCTCTTATCTCTCAAGATCTTCCGCTTTTCTGTTCGTAAAACATAGGTAGGAGTTAGATTCCTCGCCGTGTTGTGGTGGGAATTAAAACCGATCTTTGTGAACTGCCTGGTGCCTGGTGCCTGTGGGCTCTTTCGGGAGAGTCTGGGCAGAGGTGATCATCTGCTCTCATCCTGACACCAAGTGGGGTCAGGTGGGAAAGCCCGTCCCCACGCACAGCAGCATGGCTGTGTCCAGAATGTGGGGGGAGCCTGACGAATGCGTATCTACTCCTCGTATTCACGACACGGTCACCATGTCCCGAGTATATACGTGCAGCCGATTCTCTGTTCAAGGTTCCCGAGGGCCTCCTAACCAATTTCGTCAATGACCAATAGGTGACCGTGCTTGATGTGTGTGTCCGCTTAAAGACAATTTATTTCAAATGTATTATTGACTCATTAGCATTGAACCCACAGCCAACAGCACTATAACTCATGCCCGGACGTACCTCACATGCACACCTGCTTTCTCTGCACGGCACGACATGACCTGCTCGCCCACAGGTCGCAGTTCCCCACTGTACACGGGAACCATTTAAACAGCGAAATCAACGAAAAGCACAAAGATGCGAAAAATGCAGTACTAAATCGGCCACGAAAGGTCTCCTGTCTACAGTCTAAGAGCTGTAACGAGAAGGCACAGCGTCACCTTGCCGGACCTCGGCTGGCAGTGTTCGTGTCACCAATAAACATTAGCCAGCAGGTGAATTTGCACATAGGGGATCTGAATTATGAGGATCGGTTATATATTCATCATAGGTATTGCATGCTCAATACGCAGATATTGGAGGTGTGCTTTATACACACAAATACCCCTCGCTGTTGCCTTGGGGTCCAGGGGCCCCGGGCCCCCCCTGCTCCTTTTGCTTAAAGAAAGAGAAGAAAAGACCACAGCACAATCTGAGCCTCCGTGGGGAGCCCTGGAATCGGACTGCGGCAGCGAGAGCATAGGTATCAGATCTCCAAAATACATATGCTGCACTTATGTTCTATATGATTTCTGCTTCAAGCTCAGTTCGCAGCTGTGTGACCTTGAGCAAGTTACGTAGATGTTCTGTGCCTAATTTTACTCATGTGCAAAGTGGGGGTATTGACAGCATCTTTTCTAAATTTTATGAGAGAGAGAGAGAGAGAGAGAGAGAGAGAATATCGTAAGTAGACTCCAAGCCCCGCCCAGAGTCCCATGTGGGGCTCACCCTGGGATCATGACCTGGGCTGAACTCTCAATGGACTGAGCCCCCCAGGGGCCCCCAATAGCATCTTGTTGAAGCCACAGCCCAGCAGTCCAGGCCCCACCAGGAGACAAATGTGTCCCCGCTGCCTCAGGATACAGCTCTCAGACCCTCCACGATCCTGCCTGCTGATGCTGGAGGCCAGTCCCTCCGAGTCCCCTCCCCAGGGCTTCTCCTGTGGCCCTGGCTGTGCTGTGGTCCTGGGGGGCAGTGATCCCTGTCCCAGGCACTGGCCAGAGGTGTTCCGGTGAAGAGGACTTTTTCGGTCCCATCACCAGCTTCTCACAGCCTCTGTCCCCTGCCCAAGGCTTGTCTGCCTCTATGTGAACACCTGTGGGAGGTTTCCAGGACATTCCTGGGAGTTTGCCGCCTTTCCCCACGGCCCAGATGGGTAGCCTCTGTCCACAGCACCCGGAAGAGTCTGACCCCTGCTCCAGCCCAGCCGGGCTCCCCTGGCAGCTCAGACAGGGACGTGCTCATACCATGGCTGGATGACCAGGTTTCCACAAGGTCCCATGGCTGGCCGACTCCATGATTCCCTGTAGCCCAAAGAGAGCACAGAACTTCATAGGTGCTCAACCTTCGTCTGGCACAGGCAGAAACGTGGCTTGGGGGAAAGAAGGACCGTTCTGTTCTGTTTGTCCTACTTGGGACACAGGGCTATTGACTAGAAGGACCTTCCGGCCAAGGACGCTCATGCAGCTCCCACGCCAGTCCTCTGGTGCCCTCTGCTGGCCACCCTGGGAGCGGACGTCCCCAGCATTCACCCGTTGGGCACCTGCGGGTTTCCCCAGGCAGTTGCAAAGATTTGGTGTCTGACCACATAGCCTCCCAATGTCAAGAGAGCGATCTCAGTAACACGCGTAAGTTGCTGAACTCATAACGTAAGTCAGATTGGACCAGATTTAGTGATGTGGGCTCACAAAGCCGAGATTCTGTGTCCGACGATGCAGCTGGAGGGGGCGGTGGGGGGTTAGAAAAGACTCTCTTGTGGCTGGAAGACAGTTATGTGTCTGCACATGGGAGGCGAAGGAAAGGGAGGTGGGAGGGGAGAGAGGAGGGTGGGAGAGAGAAGGGCAGGGAGAGGGAAGGAAAGGGAGAGGGGAGGCAGGGGGAGAGGGAGAGAGGGGAAGGGAAAGAGGGAAAGGGAGGACCGAGATCCAGTCTCTCTGCTCCTAATCCTATCAGATCAGGGTCCTACCCTTATGGCTTCATTTAAGCTGAATTACATCTGTCAAGGCCCCCGTGTCCAAATACCATCAACCTCGGGGGCAGGGCTTCGGCATATGGATTTGGGGGCACCACTCAGTGATAGCATCAGCCCTCAGCTCACTGACTTCACACGAGTGATGCTGATAATTGTAACGGTTGTACCTTAAAAGTTTCTTTTTTTCAAATCAGCTCTATTGAGGTATAATCCAATACAACAAAACGTGCCTAATTTAAGTGACTTGGTTCGGTGAGTTTTGAAAAACATACGCGGTCACGGGAACACTACCGCACGAAGGTGCCGAATTCCCTCCGCCCTTTGGCGGTCGGTCCCCGTCTCCCACCTCCGGCGCCGAGAGACCGACCGTCCACATTCTTTCGGGACGGTTTTGACTCCTGTGGATTTTCACAAGGTGACCGAAGAGTGTGTGCTCCTGGGCCTGTCTCCTTTCACCCGGCACCGTGCTCTCGAGACGTATCCCGGTCGCTGCGGGTAAAGGGACTCCCTTCCATCGTCCCCCCACCGCGGGGACACCGCACGCTGCGAATGGCTTGCCAGCTGCTGGACACGTGGGCGGTTCCTGGTTCTTTACTGCGAACCAAGTGCTATGGATGGTTACCTACAGGTCTTCAGTGGGCTTTGGGAAGACACCTTTACTCATGGCAACTATCTGGTGGTCAGATTGCCGCGTAGTGTTCTGCTTAACTTCCTAAGAATGTAACAGACTGTTCTCTGGAGTCATCGGCCGGCTTTGCCTTCCCAGGAACAACGTATGAGGACCCCAGGTGTCCTCCTGTCCTCGCCAGCACCTGCCGTCATGTGTTAATCGTAGCCAGGCTAGTGGATGGGATACAGGATTTTATTTTCATTTCTGTCTCCCTGGCAGCCGGTGATACGGAACATCCATTCGTTGGCCCATCTTGGTGTTACATCCTCTCCTCCGCGAACGCGTCTGCTCAAACCTTTACGCCATTTTACTCAGGGGGCTTTGTGGTCTTTATTCCAAGTCGGAGCGCTCTTCACCTGTTCTGCAAGTGAGTTCTTCATCGGGTGTGTGTTGTGCAAACGCTTTCCCTCAGCCCGCCAGGTGCTTTTCCATTTCCTTAACAGGACCCTTCAAGGAACAAATGGTTTTCGTTTTTCTGAAGTCCCGCCTTCTTTATGACTCACACTTGATGGGTCCCCGCTAAAACAAAATCTGTCTGATTCAAGGCCGCAAGGACTTGCTGGTATATATTCTTCTAGAAGTTTCATAGTTTTTGCATTTTGGGTTTAGGACACTGTTCAAGTTAACTTTTCAGTAGGAATGTGGCTCCGATTTCGGCTCACGGTCACGATCTCACGGTTTGTGGGATCGAACCCGGCATTGGGCTCTCTTAACTTGACTGAGCCACCCAGGCGCCCCTACGCTGTTGTGTTTTTTAAATGAAACACGTGTCTGAAATAAGAGATTTTTATATCAACTTGCTTTATCCTATGCCATACAAACTTATTGGCAATTATTTTTTATAATTCCATCAGAAAGGGTTTGGGGCTTTTTTTTCCCCATGTAAAGTGTTCACAGACAGAAGGGTTGGGAAGGGTTGCTCAGTCTGCTTCTACGCTCCTTCCACTCTCGACCCCCATCACTCTCGACCTCTCACCCCCATGCGTTACTCATTGACTCTAGAATCGGAACTTCTGTGCTTTGTGGCGACACTGTTCTGCAAAATGCACCTCGGCACACTGGGCGTATCGAACTAGGATCCAAATGATCCTCGTCGTGGCAAATAAACCACGCAGGGCTCCCGTGTGCCCGCTCTCGGTTTGTTCCACCAGGTCTGCAGGAGCGTGATGATAAGAAAGTGCTCAGCCTAGGGGCGCCTGGGTGGCGCAGTCGGTGGAGCGTCCGACTTCAGCCAGGTCACGATCTCGCGGTCCGGGAGTTCGAGCCCCGCGTCAGGCTCTGGGCTGAAGGCTCAGAGCCTGGAGCCTGTTTCCGATTCTCTGTCTCCCTCTCTCTCTGCCCCTCCCCCGTTCATGCTCTGTCTCTCTCTGTCTCAAAAGTAAATAAACGTTGAAAAAAAAATTAAAAAAAAAAAAAGAAAGTGCTCAGCCTCTGCGGATGGTTTTCCATTCGTATCCGAAGCCACTGGGTGCGTGCTGCCTAGCTCACCTCTGGCCTCAGGGCGCAGCTCTGTGGTACAAGGTTCTTCCCCAAGCGCGTCGGGGTGACGCTCATTTCCCCATCCTCCGTCTGCAGACCCCGTACAGCAGGGGGGAGCTGAGCAGCCAGCGGCTGCCAGCTAAGCGGGGGCGGCTCGAGACAAGAGCAGGAAGGTCGGGTGAGGCCAGGCGTCTGCTCCAGGACTGTCCCCAGCTGCTCCGGGCATAAAACTCAGGGGCTTGGTTAGCGAGTTAGACCAAGTCCCGTGGAACTGAGTCACGAGGGACCAAGAATGCTTATCGTCTGCACCCCCCGATCATCACAGCCGTGGTAAAGACCCGTGCGGGTCTCTGTCGTGCCGGCGACAACCCCGGGCGCCGGCAGGTGGATGGTGCTTCGCCCACTAGGTTGTGCGAGTGTGGCTCCTCGAGTCACTCCACCTTGGAAGGAAGGCATCACGGTTATCCATCAGGAAACCGCGGCTCGGGTGTCCAGGGACACCCACGAAAGCTTGAATCCTAGTCTCTGTCTCCAGACCCATCAGGGTCATCCTCTCTCAACCTTCCTACCCCACCGCAAAGATCACGGTGAAGAACCCGGCCCGTGACCACTGTGCTCGGCTCTTGCCAAAAGGAGGCCAAGTACCGGAGATCCTTCTGCCCCCCCCGGGGCTGCCCAGGATCCCTCCTCCCACGTTTGTTCCCAGTCTCCGGATGTCTCACCCTGCCCTGGTGCCCTGGAGAGGGGTGCCTTCCCGTTTCAGGCGACACTGACTGACTCACATCCCGCCTGCCTGGTGGAAGTCGGTGCAGGGTCTCCTGTCCCTTTACTACCGCCTCTGTTGGAAAGAGCAAGGTGCTAATGTTCATAGCCGACACCCACGCGTCTTTCCTCCCCCGGGGGGGGGGGGGCATGCGTGTTTGTGAAACTATTTTTGCAATGAACACATTCACCGACTCGGCGTCCCGGGCCACTAGAGGGCGGTCGCTGCAGCCGCGAGAACGCGGCATGGATCCCACAATGTGGCCTTTGACTTTGAGTTTCTGACGCCCCCTCCAGACCGCAGTCTTCTTATCAGGGGTGATCACATCTTCTTCCTTTATAGGCTCCCACAGCACCTGGGCTGAAGCCTGTGCACACAAAGGATGTTTGGTAAATATTGACTGATTGTTCTTTGTCCAATAACTTATCCACCTATAGGAGTTCAACAAACATGCACGCTTTGGTAAAACCCCTCAAGACGTTCAAACACAACATCTCGGAGAGTGCTCTGTACGAATAATCTGCTAATGAACCGTGCTATCTAGCTTTTTGCCTTTTGAGGCACCAAACAGTCTTGAGAGCAGGTGGGCACCTTCATGACCTAGAACCACAGGGACGCATGGGCTGTTGAGGCCACCTGTTTCCTATGGATGTTGCCCTTCTTTGTGATGTGACACACTTTGCTTTCAATTCCCTGGTGGATTAAATGGTTCACGGGGTGAATGAGTGACAGCAGGGAAAAAGCACTCCTCAAAGCATTGATGGTGAGTACAAGAAGGGTGTACATGAGAGACGTTCGCTTCAACAATGTCCGTGTGGCACCTTTGACACAAACCAGGCGGAGTCCCTGTGAGCAGCAGCCCCGGAGAGGTGGCTGGCTGTGGGGAGTGTCTCCTCCATGCAGAGGACTCCCCCTCCCCTGCATGGACACGTTCAAGGAAGCAAGTGGACACTCTGGTCCAAGCCATCTTGTACATTCTCTTTGTAGTTTTGATGGTCCGATATGTGGGTTTGTTTTTTTTTTTTTTTTTTTTTTTGCTTTTGGCAAATGATGTATGTCTTTTTTATTTTTTATTAAAAAAATTTTTTTAATGTTTTATTTATTTTTTAAGACAGAGACAGACAGCATGAATGGGGATGGGGCAGAGAGAGAGGGAGATCCAGAATCTGAGCCGTCAGCACAGAGCCTGATGTGGGGCTCGAACCCACGAACCGTGAGATCATGACCTGAGCCAAGGTCGGATGCTCCACCAACTGAACCCCCCAGGCGCCCCGAACACAATGCATTGCTTAAGGATGGCGTCTGCTTTCCATTTCTTTTGAAGTCCTTAAAAACTACTGCAGCTGAACTAAAAATTGTCTGAGGTGTGGTTGGAAAGAACCAGGCATGGCCTACAGTTGTGTTTTATGAGATGTAAGATGCTTTCAATTCTATCGTTCTTACTGTGTCTTTTAGTGAAACATCTAATGGGCCATTTAGTCTCGTCTGATGGATTAGTGCTCATTTCCAGAAAGTCAGAATCATCATCTCTAGTTTATTCTCTGACGGACTTCGAGGGAGAAGGACGAGATGAGGTACAGAAGGGGGACAAACCGATAGCACGTTCGATCCAGAGGTTAATAGTGCGAACCCTGACCACTTACTTGGCACTTGCCGCTGGGATGCCGAGCCACACACATACGGCCTCCTCGTCCCCACCCAGGGCACAGCCAGGCCTCCATATCTGGAAGATTTGTCAAGCCTACTGATATAGAGGGAAAGCTGAGGTTGCCTTGCGGAGGCCCAGAGACCTGGGACTCAAAATCAGAAAACTTGAAATGACTGGAGGCATTGTTTCCTATTAAAGATGGAATTCTGGAAGAGGTTCCAGAGTGGTCCCCTCCCTCATCCCTGACCAGATGAACCCCTCTGATATTGACCCGGCATCCCGGATGGAACATTACAATTGCTTCTCCAAACCAGGACCCCAGTGTTCTGATCCCCAGCCTCAGAGCCGGCTTGTCCCAGGCTTGGTCACACTCGGCACATTCCCTCCTTCCTTCCCAAACCACCTTACGTTGTCTGGATTTTCTAAAGGAACATTTTCAGCAGCCAGGAGGGGAGTTAAGGTGGAGGAGTAGTAGGGGAACCCAGGGCTCGTCTCATCCCTTGAACGCAGCTAGATCAACATCAAATCCTTGTGAACACCTAGGAAATCGATCTGAAGATTAAGAGAACAGTCTGTCCACCTAGAGGGAGAGAACGTGGCAGGTACGTGGTGCGGAGACGTGAATTAGGGGAGAGGAAAGCCGAGGTGGCGTGTAACGGGGGGGGGGGGGGTGGGGGGAGCCTTTTTCTCGGATAGAGGAGAGAGAGAGAAAAAGAGAGAGAAGCACGCTGGGTTCGCTCAAGAAACGCACTCCCCAAAACCATTAACTGGGGAATTGAGGGGAGCTATTGCAAGTGTTTACATGCAGCAGAGCTCAAGTTCTGAGGTTTTAAAAGTCTGAGCCATTGGACAGAGTCAAGCCAGGCCCGTGGCCGCGCTCCTGGGGAGGAGAACAGAGGCCCGGGAGTGGGCGGCAGACAGGGGCGTGTGAGGATCCCCCGGGTCCCTCTGGGAGAGAATGTTCCCCTTCCCTGAGTTCACTGGCAACAGGGCAGATAGAGTGGTCGCAGCTTATCACTGTGCCTCACCATAAACTCCAGGCACCTGTGCAGCCGTGCGACTGCTTTTCTGGGACGGAACAGTGCCGGGCACGGTGCTGCGAGGCCGCAAGTCTCTCCTCTGGAGGAGGCGAGTGGGTCTCCACCTTGTCAGGTCCTTTAAGATTTGGGGTTTTGAATTCCAGCCGCACCAGAGAGAAAGCACAAGAGAGCTGTGGTGTTAGCTGGTTGATGGTAGACAGGTTGAGGGCAGGGATCCGATGGAAGCCGGGGACACAGGAGGGGAGACTGCTTGTCTGTGAGGGCTACCTGAACCGC
Source organism: Leopardus geoffroyi (assembly GCF_018350155.1). Classification (NCBI taxonomy): domain Eukaryota; kingdom Metazoa; phylum Chordata; class Mammalia; order Carnivora; family Felidae; genus Leopardus; species Leopardus geoffroyi. The sequence goes on from NC_059333.1 coordinate 3,759,139, forward strand.
GGCGGGTGCCCGGTCCCCTCTCTGGGAATGAGAGAGCAGGGTGTCACCGTTCCCCTCCCCCCTCCCCCACCGGCATGGTCAGACTTCAGCGAGCAGCACGGCTTCCCCAGTGGAAGGGGGAGCTGCTAACACCAAACCCTATCCCCCTGCTCCGTGCAGGTGCGTTTTTACTACGACAGGTCTGACTGTGCCCCAGCACAGTGGGATTATCTCCCAGAGGACCAGCACAGGCCCCCTGCATGCATCAAGTCTACCGATCATAATTTCTTCTTTTTTTTTTTTTTTTTTTTTTTATTTATTTTTGGGATAGAGAGAGACAGAGCATGAATGGGGGAGGGGCAGAGAGAGCGGGAGACACAGAATTGGAAACAGGCTCCAGGCTCCGAGCCATCAGCCCAGAGCCGGACGCGGGGCTCGAACTCACGGACCGCGAGATCGTGACCTGGCTGAAGTCGGACGCTTAACCGACTGCGCCACCCAGGCGCCCCTAATTTCTTCTTTTTTTTAAGGTTATTTATTTATTTTGAGAGAGAGAGAGAGAGAGAGCATGTGCAGGAGGGGCAGAGAGAGAGAGAGACAATCCCAAGCAGACTTCATACCGTCAGCCAGAGGAGCCCAATGCAGGGCTCAAACTCACAAACCCATGAAATCATGACCTGATCTGAGATCAAGAGTCGGATGCATAACCAACTGAGCCACGCAGGCACCCCAAGTCTACTGACCATAGAGTGTCCACAGCATCAGCTGCAGTTCTGGTGGAAATAGAACCCAGCCTTCTTTCTTCCTTTTCCCTTTGGAACCAGGCATATATTCTTTTGTTTGTTTGTTTCTTATTTCATTTTCTCTTTTTTGGATAGGCTTCTTCTTCTTTTTTTTCCTTTCTTTTTCTTTGGAATTGGGTTTGTAGTTCTTTGTTTCTTTGTTTGTTTGTTTGTTCCTTTTCCTTTTCTCCTTTTTTGGATCAGGCTTTTTTATTTTTATATCAGGTTTATTGTAGCAAAGCAGGGTTCACACAGCACACACCAGAAATACTTCCTGAAGTGCCAGTCCGTGCACAGTATGACCCCTTCTTAATACAGCATTACACTCAGGAGCAGGAAACATACAAGCTTTCATAATAGAAAACTATTGTATCATAAATGTAGACTTACGGAACACAGTGACTCCAGAAAGCATAATAATATTTATCATAGGAGTCCCAGAAGAAAAGCAGGGAAAAGGGGCAGAAGGTTTATTTGAACAAATTATAGCTGAGAACTTGCCTAACCTGGGGAAGGAAACAGGCATTCAAGTCCAACAGGCACAAAGAACTCCTCTCAAAATCAACCAAAACAGGTCAACACCAAGACATATCATAATGAAACTTGCAAAATACAAAGATAAAGAGAGAATTCTGAAAGCAGCTAGGGACAAAAGGTCCTTAACCTACAAGGCTAGACACATAAGGTTAGCAACAGACCTGTCCACTGAAATTCAGCAGGCTGGAAGGGAGTGGTAGGAAATATTCAAAGTGCTGAATTTGCAGCCAAGAATTCATTATCCAGCAGCCAAGAATTCATTATCCAGCAAGGCTGTCATTCAGATTAGAAGGAGAGATAAAGAGTTTCCAAGACAAGCAAAAACTAAAGGAGTTCATGACCACTAACCAAGCCCTGCAAGAAATATTAAGGGGCAGGAAAGAGAGACCAAAAGCAACAAAAACTAGAAAGGAACAGGGACGATCTACAAGAATAGCGACATTGCAGATAATACAATGGCACTAAATTCGTATCTATCAATAATTACTATAAATGTAAGTGGGCTAAATGCTCCAATAAAAAAACATAGGGTACCAGGATGGATTAAAAAAAAAAACAAGACCCATCAATATGCTGCTTCCAAGAGACCCATTTTATACCCAAAGACACCTCCAGATTGAAAGTGAAGGGACACAAAACTATCTGTCATGCTAATGGATGTCAAAGGAAAACTGGAGTAGCCATACTAATGTCAGACAAACTAAATTTTAAACCAAAGACTGTAACAAGTGATGAAGAAGGGCATTATATCATGATTAAGGCGTCTATGCAAGAAGATCTAACAATTGTAAACATTTATGCCCCCATCTTGAAGAACCCAAATATATAAATCAATCACAAACATAAAGAAGCTCATTGATAATAATACCATAATAGTAGGGTACTTTAACACCCCACTTACAACAATGGATTGGTCATCTAAGCAGAAAATCAACAAGGATACAATGGCTTTGAATGACATACTGGACTGGATTGACTTAACAGACATATTCAGAGCTTTTCATCCTAAAGCAGCAGAACATGTATCTACTCGAGTGCACATGGGACATTCTCCAGAATAGATCATGTATGGGGTCACAAATCAGGTCTCAACCAGTACAAAAAGATTAAGATCATAGCATGCATATTTTCAGACCATAATGCTATGAAACTTGAAGTCAACCACAAGAAGAAATTTGGAAAGACCACAAATATATGGAGGTTAAATAATATCCTACTAAAAGATAAATAGATTAACCAGGAAATTAAAGAAGAAATAAAAAAACACATGGAAGCAAATGCAAATGAAAACAGTACAAAACTTTTGGGATGCAGCCTGCAAAAAGTGGTCCTCAGAGGGAAGAATATAGCAATACAAGCCTACCTCAACAAGCAAGAAAATTCTCAAATACACAACCTTATACCTAAAGGAGCTGGAAAAAGAACAACAAATAAAGCCTAAAATCAGCAGAAGAAAGGAAATAATAAGGATTAGAACAGAAATAAATGGCATAGAAATAAAAAGACACACACAGTAGAACAGATCAATGAAACTAGGAGCTGGTTCTCTGAAAGAATTAACAAAATTGACAAACCCCTAGCCAGACTTATCAAAAAGAAATGAGAAAGGACCCAAGTAAATAAAATCCCAAATGGAAGAGGAGAGATCACCATCAACACTGTAGAAATACAATTATAAGAGAATACTATGAGCAATTATACAGCAACAAATTGGGCAATCTGGAAGAAATGGATAAATTCTTAGAAATGTATAAACTACCAAAGCTGAAACAGGAAAATAGAAGATTTGAACAAACCCATAACCAGCAAAGAAATTTAATCAGTAATCAAAAATCTTCTAACAAACAAAAGCCCAGGGCCAGATGGCTTCCCAGGGGAATTCTACCAAACCTTTAAAGAAGAATTAAAACCTATTATTCTAAAACTGTTCAAAAAAATGAAAAACTTCCAAATTCATTCTATGAGGCCAGCATTACCTTGATTCCAAAACCAGACAAAGACCTCACTAAAAAGGAGAATTAAAGGCCAATATCCCTGGTGAATATGGATGCAAAAACTCTCAACAAGATACTAGCAAATCGAATTCAACAGTACATTAAAAGAATTATTTACCACAATCAAGTGGGATTTGTTCCTGGGTTGCAGTGGAGGTTCCATATCTGCCAATCAACCAATTCGGTATACCAGATTAATAAAAGAAAGGATAAGAACCATATGATCCTCTCGATAGATGCAGAAAAAGCATTTAACAAAATACATCGTCCTTTCTTGATAAGAAGCCTCAAGAAAGTAGGGATAGAGGGATCATACCTCAAGAACATAAAGGCCATTATACAAAAGACCCACAGCTAATATCATCCTCAATGGGGAAAAACTGAGAGATTTCCCCCTAAAGTCAGGAACAAGACAGGCATGTCCACTATCGCCACTGCTATTCAACGTAGTTTTGGAAGTCCTAGCCTCAACATTTGGACAATAAAAAGAAATAAAAGGCATCCAAATTGGCAAGGAAGAAGTCAAACTTTTACTCTTTGCAGGTGACATAATACTCTGTAGAAAACCCGAAAGACTCCACCAAAAAATTGCTAGAACTGATACATGAACTCAGCAAAGTCTTAGGATATGAAATCAATGTATAAAAATCAGTTGTATTTCTATACACTAATAACGAAGCAGCAGAAAGAGAAATTAAGGAATGGATCCCATTTACAATTGCACCAAAGACAATAAGATACTTAGGAATAAACCTAAATAAAGAGGTGAAAGATCCATACTCTGAAAACTATAGAAAGCTTATGAAAGAAATTTAAGAAGACACAAAAAAATGGAAAAACATTCCATGCTCATGGATAGGAAGAACAAATACTGTTAAAATGTCTATACTACCCAAAGCAATCTACACATTCAATGCAATCTCTGTCAAAATAACACCAGCATTTTCCGCAGAGCTAGAACAAACAATTCTATTTTTTTAGTTTATTTCTTTACTTTGAGAGAGAGAGAGATTGTATGAGTGTGGAGGAGAAGCAGAGAGAGAGAGGGAGAGAGAGAATTCCAAGCAGGCTCCACACTATCAGTGCAGAGCCCAACTCAAGGCTTAACTCATGAACTATGAGATCATGACCTGAGCCAAAAGCAAGAGCTGGACACTTAACCAACTGAGCCACCCAGGTGCCCCTTGAACAAACAATTCTAAAATTTGTATGCAACCATAAAAGACCCCAAATAGCCAAAGTGATGTTGAAAAAGAAAAGCAAGGCAGGAGGCATCACAATTCTGGACTTGAAGCTATATTACAAAGCTGAAGTCATCAAGACAGTATGGTACTGGCACAAAAACAGACACATCGATCAATGGAACAGAATAGAGAACTTGAAAATGGACCCACAACTATATGGTCGACTCATTTTCAACAAAGCAGAAAGGAATATCCAATGGAAAAAAGCCAGTCCTTTCAACAAATGGTGCTGAGGAAACTGGACAGCAACATGCAAAAGAATAAAACTGGATCACTTTTTTACACCACACACAAAAATAAATTCAAAATGGATAAAAGATCTAAATGTAAGACAGGCAACCATCAAAATGCTACAGAAGAACACGGGCAACAACCTCTGTGATCGTGGCCATAGCAACTTCTTACTAGACATGTCTCCTGAAGGAAGGAAAACAAAAGCTAAAATGAACTATTAGGGGCACCTGGGTGGCTAAGTTGGTTAAGTATCTGACTTTTGATTTCAGCTCAGGTCATGATCTCACAGTTCTTGAGTTCAAGCCCTGAGTTGGGCTCTGCGCTGACAGTGTGGAGCCTGCTTGGAATTCTCTCTCTCTGTCCCTCTTCCACTCTCTCTTTCTCTTTCAAAGCAGATTAATAAACTTAAAATAAATGAACTACTGGGACTTCATCAAGATAAAAACTCCTGTACAGGGAAGGAAACTAAAAGGCATTAAAACTAAAAGGCAACCTACAGAATGGGAGAAGATCTTTGCAAATGACATATCTGATGAAGGTCTAGTATCCAAAATCTGTAAAGAACTTATCAAACTCAATACTCAAAAAATAAATAATCCAGTTTAGAAATGGGCAGAAGACATGGACAGACATTCCTCCAAAGAAGACATCCAGATGGCCAACAGACATGAAAAAATGCTCAACATCACTCATCATCAGGGAAATACAAATCGAAACCACAATGAGATACCACCTCATACCTGTCAGAATGGCTATCGTTCACAGCTCAGGAAACAACAGATGTTGGCAAGGATGTGGAAAAGGGGGGGACCCTCTTATACTGTTGGGGGGGATGCAAAGTGGTGCAGCCGCTCTGGAAAACAGTGTGGGGGTTCCTCAAAAAGTTAAAGATAGAACTACCCTATGACCCAGCAGTTGCACTACTAGGTATCTATTCAAAGGATACAAAAATACTGATTTGAAGGGGTACATGCACCCCAAGTTTATAGTAGCATTATCAACAGTAGCTAAATTATGGAAAGAGCTCAAATGTCCATTGACTGATGAATGGATAAAGAAGATGTGGCATGTATGTATGTACAAACACACACACACACACACACACACACACACTGAAATATTACTCAGCCATCAAAAAATAGGAAATCTTGTATGGAAACAAATTTGACAATAAATTTCATATATTGAAAAAATAAAAAAAAAAGAAAATTAAAAAAAAGAAAAAAAATAGGAAATCTTGCCATTTGCAATGACATGGATAGAACTAGAGTGCATCATGCTAAGCAAAAGAAGTCAGTCAGGGAAAGACAAATACCATATGATTTCAGTCATATGTGGGATTTAAGAAAGAAAACAGATGGACATAGGGGGAAGGGAAGGAAAAATAAAATCAGATAAAAACAGAGAGGGAGGCAAACCACAAGAGACTCTTAATAGAGAACAAACTGAGGGTTGATGGAGAGAGGTGGGTGGGGGAGGGGCTAGATGGGGGATGGGCATTAAGGAGGGCATGTGTTGTGATGAGCACTGGGTGTCATGTGTAAGTGATGAATTAGTAACTTCTACTCATGAAACCAATACAACACTACACGTTAACTAACTTGAGTTTAAATAAAAACTTGGAAGAAAAAAAGTAGAATGTTGGTTGTAAGTTGAAATCTTAAATTTTGTATCCTTCAAAATCAGATATTAAAAAAAATTTGCTTAGGGGTGCCTGGGTGGCTCAGTCAGTTGAGCATCCGACTTTGGCTCAGGTCATGGTCTCGCAGTTCAGGGGTTTGAGCCCCGCGTCGGGCTCTGTGCTGACAGCTCAGAGCCTGGAGCCTGCTTCAGATTCTGTGTCTCCCTCTCTCTCTGCACCCCCATGCTCACGCTCTCTCTCTCTCAAAAATAAATAAACATTTAAAAAATTGCTTAAATTGTTTGGAAGCTCATGATGTTTTAATTAAAATTATTTTTTTTCTAAAAAACTTTTTTCCGTAGCCAGATTTTCCTCAAACTGTATATAATGCAGTAATCATCCAAATGCACACTACCCAGATTTATCCATGTTGGACTTTTTTCTATTCACCTTGATAGCTCTCATTTTACAAAAAGAAATAAAACAATAAAAATGCCTTTTTTACCCATTCTTTTCTCTCCCTTCCTGGAGCTAACCACCATTCTGAAGTCACTGTATATTATTCACATGCATATCCATGAACAGTGTGTAATGTTTGTTATTGTTGTTTAAATCATCAGAAATGGTATTATAATATGCAGGCTTTTCATCTTACATTTTATACTTAACTTCTGAAATTTATCCCTATTGATAAAAATCGGTTTGATTCATCCATTTTAATGTGGGATGCATTCCCCTATTGATAAGCAATTAGGTATATTATTTTTTGAGAGAGAGAGTACGTGTGTAAGAGTGGGGAAGGGGCAGAGGGAAAGAGAGAGAGAGAGAGAGAGAGAGAGAGAGAGAGAGAACATCTTAAGCAGGCTCCACACCCATTGTAGAGCCAGATGTGGCACCTGATGTGGGGCTCAATCTCAAGTCCATGAGATCATGACCTGAGCCAAATCGGGTGCTCAACCGACTGAGTGATTAGATTATTATTATTCCCAATTTCTTCTTATCAAAACAATAGACACTTGTTCCATTTACTAGGAGTTGTCAAAATGGTGGTCAAAGTAGGTGTGCTAATTACACTCAGCGACTTTGAGGAAGAGTTCCTATTTCTCTATACCCTTGTCAGTATTTCATGATATGGGTACAAACCATGTCAGTGAAATGGTGTGTCAATGTCAGTTTATTTTGTAATTCCCAACTATGAGTGACACTGGGCCTCTCTCCATCCTTTACTTATGTGTCTATTTTCAAAACCATGTTTGTCTTGCTCTCGTTGGTTTGTAGAAGTTCTTTATGTATCCTTGATAGTGATCCTTTGTCAAGTACATTGGTTTCAAGTATCTTTTCCTAGTTCGTGGCTTGGCTTTTTTATTCATCTGTCATGTCTTCCTGAATAGATAGCCTTCATTTTAATCGAATCACACCTAACAACTGTACCTTCACAATGTGCACTATTTTAGAAAATCCCAAGAAATCTTTAAAGGATACAAAGTTAATATAAAAAATGGATTGTGTTTGGGGCGCCTGGGTGGCTCAGTCAGTTAAGTGTTTGATTCTTGATCTCTGCTCAGGTCGTGACCACCCAGTTTGTGGGAAGGAGCCCTTTGTCCGTCTTCATGCTGACAGCATGGAGCCTGCTTGGGATTCTCTCCCTCCCTCTCTCTCTGCCCCTCCCCCACTCGTGCATGTGCACGTGTGCACGTGCTCTCTCTCTCTCTTTCAAAATAAATAAACTTAAAAAAATGAATGGTGGGGGCACCTGGGTGCCTCAGTCATTTAAGCGTCTGACTTCAGCTTAGGTCATGATGTCAAGGTTCATGAATTCGAGCCCTGCATCGGGATCTCTGCTGTCAGCAAGGAGCCTGCTTCGCGTCCTCTGTCCCCCTCTCTCTCTGCCCCTCCCCTACTTGCACGCTCTCTCTCAAAAATAAATAAACATTAAAAAAACAAGAATTGTGATTTTACATGTTAGCAACAAACAATTGGAAGTAAAACGATCATCCGTGAATAAAGGCAATTTTATTTCTTCTTTTGTGATCTTTATGCCTTTTTTTCTCTTGCCTTACTACATCTATTGGAACCACCATGACAATGTTAAATTGAAATGAAGGTAAGAATCCTTGCCTCGGTCCCAATCTTACGGGAGAATGTTCATTTTTCTCCACGAAGCATGACACTATGATGTTTTTTGGTAGATGCCCTTTATCAGCTGTAAAATGTTCCTTTCTACTCCTCGTTGTCTAAAAGTCTTCATCATGTGTGAGTATGAACTTCATCAAATGCTTTTAAAGCACTCATTGAAATGATCACATTTTTAATTTTCACTTTCTTTAACTAATGTGGTGAATTGCATTGATTGATTATTTGATGTTAACCCTACTTTGTTTTTATTAGATAAACCCTTCTCATCCGTGGTGTGTTACTGTTTTTGTATGTTTCTGGTTCAGTTTGCCAACATTTTGTTAATATTCCTGATCTATGTTCATGATAGTCTGTCAGGGTTTGGTATCAGGTATATGTTGTCCCATAAAATGAGTTGGGAAATGGCCCTTCCTCATCTTTTTTCTAAGTTTGTCTAAGAAGGGAGCTTGCTGATAGAATCAAACAGTGAAACTACCTGAAACTGAAATTTACTTCGCAGAAAGGTTTTTTGATAGGAACTTCAAAATTTTCCAGAGAAATAAGGCTATTTAGATTTTTTACTTATTCTTGTGTCCACTTGATAAATTGTGTTTTTCAAGGAATTTGTCCGTTTTATCTGAGTCATCAAATTTGTTGGTGTAGATATTAATTAATATGAATATTATTCTGAACATAACCTGATTTTCCTTTTAATGTCTGTAGGACTATAGTGATAGCCCATTTTCATTTCCGATATTAGTAATTTGTGTTCTCTGTCATTTTTTTCTTGATCGGTCTAATTAGAAACATATCGAGGGGCGTCTGGGTGGCTCAGTCGGTGAAGCTTCTGACTTTGGCTCAGGTCACGATCTTGCAGTTCGTGGGTTCGAGCCCTGTGTCAGGCTCCATGCTGTCAGCGTGGAACCTGCTTGGGTTTTGGGATTCTCTCTCTCTCTTTCTCTCTGTCTCTGGCTCTCTCAAAAATAAATAAATAAACTTAAAGAAATGTATTGTTTTTTTAACCTTTTGAGAAACCCAGCGCTGTTCATTTTTTTTCTCGTCTGTTTTTTTTTTTCTTTTTTATTTCTGTTAGACCTTGCGATACTGTCCCAGAGGCTTTGTTTATTTCTAACCTCTTTTGCCCTCTGTTCTTCCACCGTGGGAGGCGGAAACATCTGTGAGCAAGAAAGCACCGTCCGTGAACCAAGAAGACAGCCCCAGCAGAAGGCGACCGTGCTGGTGCCATGACCCTGGACCTCCAGGCTCCAGACCCATGAGAAATCAGCACTGTTAATAAGCTACCCCGTCCATGGGCTTCTGTTACGGCAGCCTGAGCACACTAAGGGCTGGGCACGCACCCTCGTCTCCACACGCAAGTTGCCCATCGGCACACAGCACGTATGTCGGAACATGGCGGAGCCTGACACACTCATGTTTGATCACACGGCTCGTGTGGTTTCCGAGCTTTGCCGCGTGCCTGTTCCTGTGCTCCATCGAAGTCCACGGACTCGAAAATGGCCGCCACCCAGTGCGGGGGGGCTGGTGGGTGGCCCTCTCGGCAGGTGGCCCTCACCCCATTGGCTTAGGACGACCGATCCCTGTTCACAAGTCTTCTCCCGGCATAATCATTACTAGTGCCCTGCATGCTCTGAGAAGCGTCCCAGTTTGGACAAGTCATGACATGGTCACCTCCCTAAAGGGTCTCCCCTGGCCTCGAGGCGGGTGGAGGCTGGCCCGGCTTTGACCAGGATGTGGGGCTCCTGCAGCTGCCCTCCCGCTGGTGTTGTCTTAGCCTCCCCTGAGACGAGGAAGTTAGAACAAAGCCTCCATGGGGATTATTTGGGTGAGGTGCGGAGCGCAGGAAAGGATTCTGCAAACATTGGTGATTGATTACGAAGGGCCGGTGATTCACAGAGACCAGCAATGGAATGTGCACAGGGAGGGCGGAGGCAGGCCCGGGACACTGTGGAGGCACAGGCCTAGGGTCGGACAGGGTCTCAGGTGCAGGGGCGCCAAGTGCCAGGCAGAGGTCCCCGGAAGCCCAGCCAGGGTGGGTAAGGGGAGGGACCCGGGCCCGGGTCTTTTAACTGTGTTCTTCCCTCCCCCTTGTGAGAAAATTTCCAGTGAAGGTAGATCTCAGAGCCAGATGCGCCGAGCCCTGGGGCTGCCATAGCAGAGGCCATCACACTAGGTGGTTCTGGCCACAGTGGGAAGTCTGCAATCCAGGTGGTACAAGCCGTGCTCCCTCCCGAGGCACTGGGGGAGGGTCCTTCCTGCCTCCTCCAGCCCTGGTGGCTGCACGCTGCCCTTGGCATTCTTGTTCTTAGCTGCATCACCTCAGCCCCCGCCTCCGTGGTCACCTGCTGTCTCCCTGCGTGTCTGTTTCTCTTCTTACAGGGACACCAGTCATAGTGGATGAAGGGTCACCCTGCTCCCGTCTGACCTCATCTCAACTTAAATAATTACACTTGCAATAACCCAATTCCAAATACGGCCACGCTCTGAGCTTCCAGGAAGGGTATGAATCTGGGGAGGATGCTATCCATCCTGGCACTCTTGGAAGTCACTTAGTGACAATGATTTGATTCACAGGCAAATCTGAAGCCCGAGAGCACAGGGGCTTGTCCGGCTCGGCTGGCAGGGGACCATTTTCCGCCCTTCCCCCGCTGTCCTCCTGGGACGCGGCTCAGAGCAGCGCTGAGGGCTGGCTTGCACCAGGTGCCAGCCGGGGGCACATCCGCGTCCCGGTGTCCGTGAGCTGCCAGAGCCTTGGCTTCCTGTTGGAGCCCATCCAGCGGCTCAAGAAAGGCCCATCCGGGTCTGAAAGGAGGGGCTGTCAAGGAGGGGCCTGGCGCCCCAGGCACATCTGCCTCCCGGCTCTTAGTTCTGTTTATTCCTGACTTATCTCTGTTCCTTTGGGTGTCCTGGTCATCGGCTAACTCATGACTGGGAAGCTTCCTTGTCGTAACGGCACCTGGGGTTGATGCAATAGCTCAAACCCAGAGGCGATCCGGGGTGAGGGGTGCTGTGGCCGAGACCGCCAGCTGTAGACTTTGGGCTAAACGTTGGTTTCTCCAAAACACCCCGGGTTTGTCCCATGCGCCTGCTTGCAGCAGGACAGACAGTGACCCAGTGTTGGGAGCAGGAGACCCTAGGTCTTTGAGGGGCATCCTAGGGCTCCTGGCTTCTGTTCTGACTCACCAGGACCCTCTGTCCTCTCCCTCTCCCCCTCCAGAGTTGTGGGGAGACTCATCTGCACAGCTCCACTCCCCCGATTTGTCCTCCGAGTAAACCACGCCAAAGACGGGAGCCTCCAGGAAGGGTCTGGAAGTCTCTCTCCAGGAAGCAGGAGGAAACTCTGTGCAGGACACAGAGGGAGGTGCCCACACCCAAGGCAGCTGTGGAACGATATGACAGCCGGTGGATAGGACTGTCCCCAGGGAGGTGTGTGATCCCAGGGGCGAACCCAAGCGCCCCGATTAACAGGACTGCGGGTCCACCCCTCCATCTGGCTCTCTGCTGGCTGGAGGAACCAAGAGGGACGGTGCTAGTGAGCTGAGAGGTAGCCCGGAGCATGTAAGCCTGGGAGGCCACGTTGACTCTGTGTTTGTGTGGGTTAGCAGTGCCTGTCTGGAGCACCCTGTGACCCTCACCCATCTGGGAGCTCCTATTCACTCTCAAAACCCAGTTCAGATCGCTCTCCCAGGGAGAAGCTTCCACAGTGTATCACAATGCACGTATCAAGGCTTACTCTCCCCCGTGGGCTGTGGGCTGTGGGCTCTGAGGCCAGGGGTGCTGCCCGGGGTCCGGAGGCTCCCACGTTAGCAGGCCACGCACCTTGCCCTTGATCCACGGTCAGTCCACGCCCGTGACATATACATGCCAGTGGCCATGCACTCCGCAGGTGGGAAGGTTGCAGACCCAGCGCTCAGGGCCAGACGGCCTGCTTCTGGACCCGTCCAGGAGACCCTCACCTTCCCTGGGACACCAGCGCACAGGGCCCAGGGCAGGTAGGGGAGGGATCCCAGGACAGTGCAGGCAGAGATAAGGCTTCAGAGCAGGAGGAAGGAGAGAGATCCCAGCAGGTGCCAGGATGTGCTCACCCTGGGTTCAGGGACGCCCGCGGCAGCCACCTGTCAGGGTGTGGCTGCCGACCAGCTCTGGCCCTGGTTTTCGTTCACTCCTAGAAGTTGAACCACCCCCCTCCCCCTGCCCCGAACAGGGAGGCTGGGGTAAGGCAGCGAGCCCGTGAGCTCTGGAAGGCAGGGCGGGCATTTGAATCCCATCCTCTGCCCCTGGGTCGAGGGTTCCCTAGCACCGAGGAAAGGAACACACAGGAATTCCCTCGCCACAAACATTTACCCGACGCTCCCGTGCCCCTGTGCCAGTTCAAGCTCACTGTCCTCTGACCCAGCTGTGCTCCTGCTGCAACCCCCCCCCCCCCGCCCCGGCCAGACCACAGCTGCCCTTGTATCACATCTGGGGTCCACGAGCCCAGACCCCCGGCCTCTGCACCTGCCGTGCCACACCTGCTGATCGCCGTGTGTCCCCAGGTGCCTGGCTTAGCTCTGCATTACCTAAGTGTGCAGCCCTGTGGATGAGGTGCTATGGGACAGGCTGGGAAACCGAGGCACAAGTGGTAAAGTGACTCAGGACCAAATGTCTCACCCTCCCATCCTAACTACCACATGGCCCGGTCTCCCCACGGAGGACCCTTCAAGGACAGGGATTTATCACTCATCCCAAGCCCCAGGCTCTGTCCACGTGAACTGAGTTAGACTGAAAGCAAAACACCAGCTGTTTTTTTTGTGGTGGTGGTGGTTCTGGGCACTGGCTGCAATCTGAGGGGTCTTCCCGAGCTGGGGGGAGGCAGGGGACCAGCTCCGACATGGCTCCAGCTCCCCCGGTGATTCTAAGTGCAGTCGGGCGGAGGCCAAGGCGCTCTGACAGTTCAAACAGGTGTTCCCTCTAAACCCGTTTCTGGGGTGTTTGCATCTTCCTGGAACCTGGCTCAGCTCCACGATGACGCCGGGCCTGGGGGTACTGTGGGGGCAGGAAGGCAGCGGTCTGGCCAGAAAAGGCTCCCAGGGATTTTCTCTATGATGACCATTATTGTAAATATTTATTTGTTATTTTGAGAGAGAGAAAGAGAGAGACAGAGTGCAAGCAGGGGAGGGGCAGAGAGAAAGGGAGACGGAATCCCAAGCAGGCTCCAGGCTCCGAGCGGTCAGCACAGAGCCCAACACTGGGTTTGAACCCATGAACTGTGAGATCATGGCCCGAGCCGAAGTCGGATGCTTAACCGACTGAGCCACCCGGGCGGGCGCCCCATATGATGCTATTTCATAACAAAGACCATGCCATCTGTTAGCTTGGGTGCACGCTTTCTTTCTGGGAACAAAGCAAGCTCTGACAACAACACAGACCTTGCTCTGTCTTCAGCCCGCCCTTGTCTTGCAAGGAACGGCAAACCAGACGGTGAGCCTCGCCTCAGGTCCGTGTCTCATGGGCTTCTGCACAGGGTGAACCCCAGGCCTGTGCCAGTGTGTACACGGTCAGGCCGCGTCAGTCACCGGGTGGAGAACAGCTCCGTGCACAAACCCCGGGGTGGCCCAGGTCTCCCTCCGACCCCACCCCCCTACCTCGGGGGCTGAGGCGACCAGCCAGGTGCACCTGCTCCGGGTCCAAGACAGCTCCCTGAATCCCAGGTCTACGAGAGTAACCCCTGACAGGCGCCTTACATTGTGAGCCATAGTTCATTCCTCCGGAAAATGGGTATATTTTTTCCCACCTGTTTTGATAGGCTATTATAAAATAATCTCCTTTATTTAAAAAAAAAAAAAAAAGCAAGCTGAGCAAAGGTATCCAGTAACTTCTCATTTGGCTTAAAAATGTGCTTAGATCTAGAGAGAGCATTTCTGGAAAAATACCCAAGAAAGTGTTAAACCGATACCTCTAGACAGGAGAGGGCTTTTTTGTATCGTGTGATTTTTATTTATTTATTTTTAGTTTATTTTTTTAGAGACAGAGAGAGAGCAGGGGAGGGGCACAGAGAAGGGGGGAGGGAGAGAATCCCGAGCAGGCTCTGTGTTATCAGCACAGAACCCGCCACCGGGCGCGACCTTACGAACCGTGAGATCGAGACCTGAGCCCCGATCAAAGAGTCCGACGCTTAACCGACTGAGCCCCCAGGCGCCCCTGCACGGTCTGATTTTTCAAACTTACTGCACTCATTCTGTTTTTATCAAAAGATTACAGTTGATTACATTAAATGTTATCACGATAGCGAATTCGTTCATGTTAACACATTTATTAAAGTGCAGTTAATGGTAGAAATAAGTCTTACTGGAAACAATCCAAAAAGAAAGGGTGGGAATTTCAAGAGTTTCGAAGGAGAGACGACACCCGTGCGCGCAGTGCTGACTCGCTGACTTTTCAAGCACCTGAGGGTCTGGGATTAAGTGGCCTGGGCGCTGTGGCCACGGAGGTGCCGAGCCTTCATCCTGGCCTCCAGGCCGGGCTAATCCCGGCTCCCGGTAGAGGACTGTAACCCGGAGACTGGAGCCTGACCTCCCGGCTTGCTTGCTGCCACAGCGGTGGGGTGGACTTGCTCTCTCCCCCGCAGGAAGACGGGCCGCTGGGGGACTTCACAGTCCCATGCAGGCAGAAGCAGGTGCAGCCGGAGCCAGAGGGAAGGGCCGTCCCCAAACAAACAGAAGGCAGAGCCCTTGTACAAACACAGGGGTATAAATGAGTCTGCTCGGCCGACACGGCATGTCCTCTGAGCGGTCGGGTCCCCAGAGCCCGCCTGTGACCATGGAGGCCAGAGTGTTCTGGCTGCTGGCATTGGTCCTGGCCTTGGGGTCCTCCAGCTTGGCTGACGAGTATGTGGGCCTGTGTGAGTACCGTTCTGACTTTGCTCTGTAGGAAGGAGGGGCCAGGAGGTGGGGGGCAGGGGGGGGCACATAGGAGGAGGAGAAGGGACGCTAGGTCCAGGCTCGGGGGGGGGGGTGTGTGGGGGGGCTTTCTGGGGGCTAGAGGAAAGTGATCAAGCCCCCACATTGATTTATAATTGCCATTTACCAGGCACGCATGTTCCTTCCCAATAGCCCTACAAACTGGGTCTTGCTGTTTACAGACGAGGTAGCTGAGGCTCAGAAAGTTAGTAACTGGCGGCAGGCACCCCCCTCCCCGCCAGTGTTGAAACCGGGATTAGAACCCAGGTCTGCCTGGCCGGCCGGCCACCCCTCCGCCTTCTTGGCTGCAGATTTCTGAGCGACGGTGTAGGTCTTCACGCACCGTTCTGGCGCACTCGCAAGGCAGAAAGGAAAGACCGAGGAACACTGATCCCTGAAGAGCATTTTCAGCACATGGTTTTCACTTGGCCGTGGCATTGTCCCTGCAGGTGGGGGGAGGGCGGCTGTCCCACCCACCCAGCTTTGAAGACATTAGGGTGTGGCTATTATCAGGGGCCAAAGGCGGTGGTTCCCAAACGTGGTGCCTGTCAGAGTCACCAGGACAGCTTTGCGACCCCTACAGCCCAGGAGGCGCCCTTCGTGGCACAGTGCCTCTGGGGTCCCAGTGTGAGCAAATCTGGCTGGGGAACCAGCGGGTTGAGGCATTACCGCCTGGCACAATAGAGTCGGATTTTACACACTTCACATGGTTCTGTTTTTCTAAGGAAAATCCCATTAGGCAATGAGGCCGACTTTGCGGAACTTGAATTTTTTTTTAATGTTTATGTATTTTTGAAGGAGAGAGAGTGTTCAAGTGGGGGGAGGGGCAGAGAGCGAGGGAGGCACAGAATCCGTAGCAGCTCCAGGCTCCGAGCTGTCGGCCCAGAGCCCGACGCGGGGCTCGAACTCGTGAACCACGAGATCGTCACCTGAGCTGAAGTCGGACGCTTAGCCAACCGAGCCACCCAGGCGTCCCAGATTTTGCAGAACTTTAGACACTATAGGCTTGCTTCAACAACGAGTATTGAGGACAGAAGGATGTCCCAGGAGGACGTGACCAACCAAGTGCCTGGGGGACAGGGGGACACAGGAAAGAAATGGAAAATAGCATGCGCTGTGGTTTTCTGTACTGAACGTGCATCTCCTCTTACACTGTTCATTTTTTTTAAGGGGGCAGTTTGTGTTGATAACACAGTGAAGGGGAATTTGTGTCGGGGTTCAGGAGCCCCCAGATTCCCACGGGTTCCTGCCAGCTGGAGGGACCCGAGGCCCATGGACTTCCCGACAAGGCTCCAGGGGCACACGAGTGAGGGGTGTGCCCTGGCAGAGGCCAGAGTCCCCACAGAGCATACAGAAGTGTGCGTGGGAGGAGGGTGCTCCTCGAGCCGATGTTGGGGTGCGGGTGGGGTCACGTGCTTCGAACCCAGAGGCTGGGGGCGGTTGCAAACTTGCCAAATGAAGGCAGCAGCCAACACCCCGGGCCGGCAAGGGCTCCGGCCGCTGACCGGGCTTTGTTTGGGACAGCGGAGAACCTGTGTGCCGTGCCGGCCAAGAACAGGGTGGACTGTGGCTACCCCGAGATCAGCCCCGAGCAGTGTGTCAACAGGGGCTGCTGCTTTGACTCCAGCATCCCCGAGGTGCCTTGGTGCTTCAAGCCTCTGCAGGACACAGGTGAGAGGCCCCGCGAGCCCCGTGTCCCTCCCGGACCCCCCGGGAAGCCTCCAGATCCCCAGGAAGCCGCGCGCACCCGGGCGGGACGGCCAGCACCGTGACTGTCCATCGGGGAGGGGGCCTCAGCCAGAGGCATCGTGCGCAGGGAGGTCAGCTGCCAGGGGCCGTCCCCTGCCGTCCCTTTGCTCGGCGGTTTGTGCGAACTATGAAAGCAGTCGTTTCAAAAAGGTGCTCGAAGTCAAGGCACTGTGTCCAGGGAACTAGTTTAAAAACCATCCTGGAGAGAAGTGGAAAACACACAGGTTTGGGAAGTTGGGCCGACATTCGAGGCCTCGCTCGGCAAAGCATGGTCATCTGTGACGCACTCCCGGCAGACGGCAGATGGCGGCAGCACCGGGCACGGAGCCCTGGCGCCTGTCCACGCCCCGCGACCTTCCCCGCCCTGCCCCCACCGCGATGCACCCCTCCCTCCCTCGGTGTGCAGCGGGGTGCGGGACGGCCGCCCTGGGGAACCCCACGTCGGCCGCGAGCAGGTGTCTGTGCACGTGGGTGGTTCGTAGCCGGCCTCCTGAGCAATGATGGGGCCCTGCCCACGGCCCTGGGGCTTCCTGCCCCTTCCCGGCAAATCTGGGCCCGGGGGCCCAGATACAGCTCTGGGACCAGGAGGGAGCTGCCCGTTGCCTCTCTGCTGGCTGTTCCCCTACTTTGGGGCCCCTTTCCTTTGGGCCCCAAAGGGGGGGGTGCTACACCCTTTCCTTTGGGCGCTGGTGGGGGCCTTGAGATGACGCCATCTCATTTATCATCTGCCTGAACCCCTGTGTTCTGGTGGGACACGTGCTATTCTCCACGAGGCCCGACCCTCAACACTTCTCCAGGGACTGGGGGAGAATGCAGCCCAAGGCACTGACCTTGGAGGCTGTCTTGACCTTGAGAAGCGGGGCACCTGGTGGGTGGAGCCAAGGCTGGTGGTGGTGATGCATGTCTGCGCTTTGTTTCCAGAATGCACATTTTGAAGCAATGCCCACCGGCCCTGGACACCCTGGAATGCGACCTTCCATGCTCCGGGGGACCCTGCTTGCGTCCTCTGTGGGGCCGGCCGCGGCCACTCCTCCCTGCTTTTCTCCCACCCTGCTCCTGGCACGCCCTTCCACTGAGAGCTGATGCCTGGGGCCTGATGGCTTAACGAATAAAGATCCTGTGCTCAGCATGAGGGCTGCTCCTCATTCCCGAGACTCCTCCCGTGCTGTTGAGTTTTATTTCTGCCAAGTGCATTTCCTTTCTCAGCCTCTCCCGGACGGCGGGGGGTGGGGGGTGGCAGGAGGGCGTGATGGCATCTCCGGCCCGGGGCCTCCCCAGGCCCCGAAAGGCGGCCCCTAAGGCGATGCCCCTTGCGTGAGGATGTCACAGGCCCCAGGCCAAGCCCTGACACGACAGGGAGCCCGAGCGGCCTTCTCAGCGGCCACCACCTCGTGTAAATTCAGAAAAGACATTGCAAATGTAAGTTTCAAAACAAACAAACAAACAAACAAAGATCATTAGTGTCTTTCTTGGGGAAGAGAGCAAGCCAATAAAGCCATGTTCCAAACTGGCACTTTTCTGTACTTATTTACAGGTCAAGTTTAACACCTGTGACACCTCGGGCGGCTTTCTTTTTCCGTTTTCTTCTGAAAATGGCTGCAGCTCTGTAAGGGAGCGAGTCTCACCATGACGTTCCCGTCCCAAGTCCTCACGGGGTCCTAATGACGCCTAGACGCAGAGCGCCCCACCTGCCCCCTCTCCTCCTGGGACAGGTGGCTCCCCGCGGACTGTCCCCCCTATCCCCCCCGCGAGGCAGTTTCCAAGGTGGAAGCCAAGCGCGCAGCTCGGAGGATGGGCCGCCTGGTCCGAGCCACACTCCCACTGAAGAAGAGACCCGGTTTCCATCAAAACAACAAGCTTTGTTCCTGGGCCGTTGGGGCCAGGCCCCCAGAGCTGACTCTATCCCTGGAAGGGACATACGGTTGCCCTTGTCTTACAGATAAGGCAACATTAGGAGAAAGACTTAAAAAGACCCAGCCAGTGGCTTCTGCTGAGAGGGGACCACGTCAGGACACCCAGGCCTCTGAAACCAAAGCTCTGTGTGTTCCTCGTAAAGCCGAGCAGCTACTCCTGCCAGGCCGAGGGAGGGCACCTTTCCAGAAGCATCTCCGACCAAGCAGCACGTGCGAAGTGCAGCTTCCTCTCCTGGGGACGCTGCTACCCAGAGCTGTTCTCGCCCGGACACGCCCCTGGTTCTGCCTTTGTGTCCCTTTCTCCTCACAGACCGAGCCCGGCCTTTGAGGCCAGGCCGGATCTTAGCTGGAGGGGTTCAGGGGTCACCCCGGGC
This sequence comes from Leopardus geoffroyi, assembly GCF_018350155.1. Classification (NCBI taxonomy): domain Eukaryota; kingdom Metazoa; phylum Chordata; class Mammalia; order Carnivora; family Felidae; genus Leopardus; species Leopardus geoffroyi. The sequence goes on from NC_059333.1 coordinate 3,778,637, forward strand.
CCTGGGCCTTGGCCTCAGGCCATGGCGATGACCGTCAGCCATGGTCCTGGTGACCGGGCTGTGCCACACAGCCTGCTGGGTGACGGGAGGGCCACGTCCTGGCCAGTGACAAGGGACAGCCCCCCCCCCCCACCACGGAGGCACGAGGACCCCCAGACCTCGGCACCCCGCCCTTCCTGGATGCAGCTGCGGCCCAGCGGCCATCACCCTTCAGAGACAGTGCTGTCACCACCCACAGTGTCGTCACTCGCTGGCCAGATCAGAGCTACCGCTCCTCCTTCTGAGCCCTGGACACCCCGGTCCTGCCCGCTACCCCCACCCCCAGGCAGCGTCTTCTGTCCTGTTGTCTTGGACGACCCCCAGTCTTGACAGGGTCTTCCCGGGGAACTCGGAGAGACCCCAGGCCAGACTCACACATGGAAACAACCTTCACACCCAGCACAGGGGCCTCCTTCCAGAGACCTCGCTGCTTAGGAGAACCATCTGGAGGAGGGGGACTTAAGTGTTTCATCCTGGGGTTCACAGGTCTTTCCTGAACCTTCCCTCTGTTGTTCCCACAGCGGGCGCAGGGGGGTCCTCACGCAAGTCAGGCTTTGGACTGTCTGCTCCATGCTCCCTGGGGGTCCCGGGCAGCGTGAATGCTACCTGCCCCCCAAAGCCAACAGCTTCGTGAATACTTCAAAGAATGGATACAGATGATAGAGCCGTCTGAGAGGCTTCCGAAAACCTCAGAGGCCAGGCCATTAGATCAGGCTTGAGGGTGGGCTCGGCCCCGGCCCCGGCCCCGGCCAGCCAGGCAGAGAAGCTGGTCACTTCCATCAGTGCCGGGCGGACGCCCAACAGCAAGAGCAAAGTGGGTTGTTGGGTGGGCGGGGTCTCCAGGTCAGAGATTCGGACGCTAACCCAAGGTTCAAGATTCTTCCTCTCTCCAGCCTGTGTCAAAAACGAAGTGAACAAGCAAAACCTGTAGCTCACCTGTCCCCACAAAGCCTCTGGGCCAAAAAGGCCACAGACATCTGGGGACCCTGCCAGGCCACTTAAAAAAAAAAAAAAAAAAAAAAGACTCCACTAAAAATATCATTTATCTTGATCGCTGAGTTTTAGGGCAACCTTCCAATTTTGTGCCTCTCCCTGGCCCTGTCTTGAGTCCATGGGGGCCATGATATTCTCACGCACAAGTTCACAGAGCACCAGCAACCGGCCGGACTGCCGACCGCCTTGGAGGGAGATACCTCCAGCCGCCGCTCAATCCATCCACCTGGTTCGAGCCCCCAGGGCCCACCGGCTCCCTCTTCAGGTCACCACCAGTACTGCGGCTTCCTGCCCATCGTGGCTGCCACCCTACATTTCTCCCCTTCTAGAAAAGATGTATTAAGATCCCCGATCTCTCCACTACACCTACCTCCTGCCGGCACCTCTTGAGCAAAACCCCATTTCCTTGAACACCCTCAAAACTGCATAACGCACGCCTAAGTCCTATAGTTAATCCTTCCTAACACCTTCTTACTGAGATGCCCCATAATGTGCTGTGTTCCTGTGGTTTTTCGCAGGAGGACGTCGTCAAGACACAGGCTGAAGGCTTGGTGGGGTGACGGGGACGTGGGGACACATGGTCTCAACCCGTGGTCCTCAGTGGGGCCTTCACGGCCACAGGGGATGTTTGGAGATCTGTGGGTATGTCTCTTAGTGCCATATGAATGGGGGGAGGGGCTGCTGGCATCGAGTGGGCACAAAGCCAGATATGGGGGGTCTGCAGTGTGCTGGGGGGTACTGTGGATGGCCAGTGTCCTGTTGGACGCTCAGGCAGCCACAGACCTGTTTGTAATGGTTGGAGACTAGAAGTAGGTTAAAATCCTAACACAGGGGCATGTCGGGGGCTGAGCCAGTCAAGCGTCTGACTCTTGATCTCTGCTCAGATCATGACCTCACGGTTTAGAGGTTCAAGCCCCATATCGGGCTCCATGCTGACAGTGTGGAGCCTGCTTGGGATTCTCTCGCTCCCTCTCTCTCTGCCCCTCCCCCACTCACTCTGTCTCTCTCAAAATGAAAATAATAATAATAATAATAATAAATGAAATGAATAGGGGTGCCTGGGTGGCTCAGTCCGTTAAGCATCCAACTCTTAGTTTCAGCCCGGGTCATGATCTCACGGTCTATGAGTTCGAGCCCCACGTCAGGCTCTGCGCTGAGAGCACAGAGCCTGCCTGAGATTCTCTCTCTCCCTCTCCCCCTGCCCCTCCTCTGCTCTCTCTTTCTCTCAAAATAAAGTAACTTAAAAGTATTTTTTTAAGTCAATAAATGAAATAAAATAAAATCCAAAAAGCAAAGTTGTTGTCAAGTTTGGATATACCAGATTTCCCAGGAATGCAAGGGAAGCCTTCTGCGTAGTTCGGAGCTTTGGCCGAGTGGGTCATTCCCGACACGCCATCACCAGGGACAGTGCCCCACGTGCCTTGTGCCTTGTCCACCCTGGGGCTGCCTGCATCCTCGGTGCCTCAATGCCTTGCATCACTCGTAACAAGGGTGGGGGGGGGTTGGTGCAGGGGCGAGCCCCCGCCCTCACTTCTGTCTCCTCCTCCAGCTCCGGCACGCACAGCTACACAAACATGTAGCATTATCGCCCCAACATTACTTTCCCTTTACTTCTTGTATTTTCTAGGGCAGGCTGCATATTTATTTCTTTTAAACTCTGTGTGTAGGCAGGTTATTAAGTTATTAAGGATAAAATTATTAGGTATAACTTCAGTTCAGGAGATCAAGAGGGGTCTTATGAAATCCTTGCTGTAAAGAAGGGGGCTCTGCTCGGATTAGACTCCCCACCTCCCAGGGAGGCCTCTTGCCGCTTCTTGCCGGGGTCCCGAGCAAGACAGCCAGGCCCAGGAGACCCCTGCCTCCCCCGCCTCTCTTCGTTCCTGTATTTTCAATCTGAAACCTGGGTCACGGCTTTTGAACTTAAAAAACCCCAAAGGCTGACAAATGTGTCCTCTGGTTCCCCAGGACAACCTCCCTAAAGCCCCCTCCCCCTCGTCCCCAGTTCAGATGAGGGAGGGTCACCAGGCCCACAGAAGCGTGGATAACATGACCTTGGCTCCCACCTGCCCGGTACCCTGTACCTTTACTTGCCATTCAGGGGCCGTGATCCCTCTTTCCAAAACAATCCGTTTCTCCCCAGTATCCCCGCAGCTATGGAGGCCGAGTGGGTAAAACCTGGGGTCATGAACACCCAGCCCATACTGCTGAGCCCAGCCCCGCCCAAAGCGCATTGCTGGGGCCCAGAAGCAGGCATCCGGGAAGGGGTGAGGGGTCTGTGCCCCTCCAGGGCTGTGATGGAGCCGGGTGAAAACCCTAAACCCCATGGTCTGTCTCTCGCCCACCCCCTGGTCCCTCCCTCTGTCCCCACTAAAGGATCAAGGGGTTCAGTTCCAACTCCAGGAGATCTTGGCTGACCTGACCTGCATGTCAAAGTGTGTGCCCTCGAGGCCCAGGACTCCTGCAGGAATGACTGACACCCCCTCACGGCCCAGTGTACAAACCCACCTCCAGTCTCCACCAATTAAGGGGAAACTTTATCTTTGCCAAAATTTCAAAGTTCCTCCTTCTCCTCCTGTGCTTGAGCCTAACCCAGGTGTGGCCCATGCCTCCACCTCCCACCCCTGGAGATCTCCTCTGTGCTGGGGGAGAGAACAGATTGGAGGGGAGGACGGTCTCAGGGAAGCACTTGGCGCCCTGCCCCCCCCCCCCCCCCCCCCCACGGACGATGAAACAGCGGCTCAGCCTTCTTTAAGGCTCATCGCTGTCCCCGCTACGGTTCACATATTCCACTTCATTTAGCCCCACGGCAGCCCTGCGAGGTACAGATTTTAAGTGAGCAAGTGAACGCACAGAGACGTTAGGCCGAGAGCCCAAGGTCACACAGCAGAGAGAGGGACCGGAGCCAAGAGTCTGGTTCCAGGGTCCGCAGACACTCGCCCAGCAGCTCCAAGCTCTTTGAGTAGAGGAGAGGGGCTCCTTCTCAGTTCACGGCCAAGGCACTGGGTGGGGTAGTCCGTGGAGGAAAGGGGGGAAGAGGCAGATGGCTCCAGCAGTAGCAATGGCCGGATGGCTACTTTGCGTCCTGCCAGAGAGAGCTAGAGGCAGCCCCCCGACCTGCAGGCTGCCGGAGGGTCTTTGAGGGCATCCCAAATGTCCTGGGACCCCACCCAGGTGCACGCTAGCCCAGGGCAAGCTGGAGGGACAAGAGGAGCAGACATCTGGGGGATGTTTGCCGAAGCCACCCGCCCCAGCCACCTGGGACTCACTGAGCAGTGCCCCCAGGACAGACCGACAAGGACCCCGCCCCCTGGTGGAAGCCAGGACCCCGCAAGCCCCCCCAGCTCACTGGGCTGGAGAACCCCGACCCAGTTTACCCGCAAGTTCCTGGGTGGGGGCAACAGAGAAAAATCAGGTCGCTGTTTTGCACAAGGAGTTTTGGGGTGAAGGTGAGTTATGTGTTCGCTACACATCTTGTGTTGCTGCCCCAAGTCTGCAGCTGCCTCCCGCGTTCCCAGGAGCCGTGGGGAGGCCAGCCCGGGCAGGAGGAGGCGTCCGGACAGGGGCCTGGCTCCCCGAAGTGCTCCGTGTGTGCACAGGGCAGGGTGGCCTCTGTCGGCTGGGGTGTCTTTCCCCTTTGCCCCGGGTCTGACCGTCTCCAGGCGCCGCCTCACCGCGGCCGATGCCCAGAGAGGTTGTGGACGTGGAAACTAGGCCGGACCGAGCACCTGGCGTGTGTCAGATGGCGACTGAGCACACGAGACCTGCAAACCCACTGAATGCTCCGGAACCATCCGCGAGGCGGGGGGCATCTCCACCTCCTTGGCAGAGGAGGAAACAGACACAGAGCCAGTTAGTAATTTGGTCGGGAGTTTGCAGCCAGCAAGGCCGGGCTGTGAGGACGTCCCTACGGCAGGAGGCCGCCCGGGGCTCGGAGCCCTTCTAGAAGAGCGGGGTTGGATTACAGCACCTGCTGTGCATAGGCCGTTCTGGTCTGTTCCCAGCCACAGCAGTGTCTGTCTCCTGACTGGCTGAAGAAATTAAATTGTTCTGTGTTTCAACCTTGTGTAGAGGCCCCGAGGTAATCTGCTAGGTTTAAAAATGAAACACCCAAATCCAGACAAACCAAACGGGAGCGATTTCCTCTAATTACTTGCTTGCCAGGAGCCAAAGGTCCCCTCCCCCCAAGCCCAGTTCTGCCCCTGAGTCCTACGGGGTCCGCGGAGGTCTCCAAAGGGTGCAGAATCTTCCTGGGGACTTTTAAACAACAACATTCTTGGCTGGGAACAGCCGGTGTTGATAGAGCGCCCAGAGAGCGTTAACCAGTTTTAAAATTGGGGGCTAGAAGGTGCTACAGTGTGGGCCGGAAACTCTTTTTCCCTTTTCCCCAAACTGCAGTGAGAAATCATATATTTATTCTTACTTTACTGATGCGGAAGTTGAGAGAAATTTACCCGAGGACCCAGCCTTGCTGAGGTTCAAAGCTGGGACGTGCTGACTGCTCTTGTGGGGGCTACACGGACCCGACCACCCTCACAGCCTCATCAGGCTCCCTGGGCACTCAGCTGACACTGGGGCCCCCACATGGTGCCCCATAAGCCTGGTCAGAGCTCCTCTGAAATTCACACCCACCGTGGCCATTAAACCTGATTATTATCTCCGGTGATGTGTACCTGCCTTCCCCACCTCTTGAGTTTAAGTACAGCTGGGCACTAAAAGTGTGGCTTTAAGGGACGCCCGGGTGGCTCAGTCGGGTAAGCATCTGACTCTTATCGCGATCTCACAGTTTGTGGGTTCGAGCCCTGTGCTGGGCTCCGTGCTGACAGCATGGAGCCTGCTTGGGATTCTCTCTCCCTCTCTCTGCCCCTCCCCTGCTTGCCCTCTCTGTCTCTGTCTGTCTCAAAAATAAATGAATAAACGTAAACAAAAATTTTTTTGAACCAGTGCGGCTTCAACATTTATTTGGTAATGGTTCCTTCTGCGTAGGCTGCATGGCTCTGGATCGTCCCAGGATATGTTGGCTTTTCACTGGAATTCACACTCTCTTCTACGGATCTTCAAACGTTCAATGGCACACAGAGGAAGGTTTTTGTTTCACACTTAGACACGAGGGTCAGACTGGCGACAGACTCCACGGAGAAACCCCGAGAGGGAGGGGGTCAGGCGTCGCCGGGAGTCTCAGAACTGCTGCGGGTCTGGCACCTCTGAACGCAGACAGGGGAGGCACGAAAGGGGGTGGGCAGGGCCTCAGACCGTGGCCAAGTTCAGAAGAGGTGTCCTAGCGAGCCAAAGTGCCCCTTACAAGAATCCTTTCTGGGGGCAAGAAGGGCCCGGCACCGGCACCGTGTTGCATCGTAAGGGGCATCGGCTGGGGGAGTTCGTCCACCTCTGCCGGATTTTCTTGGACGGACTTCTGGACGGCGTGTGGCCCACGAATTGTCACAAGAGGCTCCTCTTTCGCTGTGCGTTTTCTCTGAGGCCCTTCCGGAACCTGGGCTGGAAATCCTCCCCTCGGACCGCTGGCCTTTAGGGCTAAAGAGGTGCGGTCGTGTCCTGGAAAGAGACATCCTTTGAGCTTCAAAGACCCCGTCGGCAAACTGGGGACAGCGGCCATGGCGACATCAGAGCGCGTTTGATAGCTGTGGCCGCAAGAGGCAGGCTGGGAAAAACCTGGAAAACCGGCACACCGTGGTCGGGCTTAGCGCCGTGGGGGGAGGCGGGGGTCTCAAACCTTCCTGAGCCGCTGGCAGTCCTTCTCGTGTGTGAGAGGCTACTTTTGAAAACGAAACGAGCTTTATGCTAATTGAAAGAAGCCAGACGCCAAGACAGCAAGCGCGTGACTGCATCTCTGTGACGTGCACAGAACAGGCACATCCAGAGACAGGAGGCACGTTCGCGGCTGCCGGTGACGGGCTGGTGGTGGGTTTCTTCCGCAGGCAACGAAGGAGTTCGGAAACTGGAGACTGGCCACGGCTGCACGAGTCTGTGAGATCCTGGAAAGCAGTGAACCGTACATGTTAACAGGGCAAATTTCACACTGAATGAGCTCGCTCTCTCTCTTTCCATACACATTATATATAATAAACACACTTGTGCTTCTAATCTCTCTCTGTGGATTTCCTGACTTTGGACAGCGTCAGACTTTCTGCTCCAAGAACTGAGTTTACTTCCAAGAGTTTACCAAGGGCCACGGTGGGGGCCGGTGCATCCTGTCCTCCGCGCCACTGGCCTTACCAGATGGCCTCTGAGGGGGCCTCGTCCCCTTCCAGGTGACCCCGGGCCGAGGGCTCTCTCCACCTTCTGCAGCTCAGGGTGCAAGAATTATTAGCTGCTCCTCACCAGACAGCTGCCCTTGCCCCTGTTGGCCTGGACGCTGCAGCCTTTCTCTGTGTTTGGTTTTGTGGGGTACAGATGGTCCCCGCTGCTCCGACCTACAAACCTTGCCAGGAGGGCTGGGCTGCTCCGTGGCCCACGGCGCACAGCCCCGGCGTCCACTAGAGGGAGCCCTTGGCACCCACGTCTGTTCTGTCATTGCTCTGGTCCAGCCACCCCTCCCCCACTTCTCACCAACCCAGCGGAATTTTCTGTCCTGGGATGTGCAGAGATCCCTTCTCCTCCTGCCACCTGCTCTCAACCGTGACACCCGGATGAGGAAATTGGGAGAAACGAATCAAGTTCCAAGGTCACTCCTGGGTGTGGCTGGATTAGCATCTCCTAAGAGCCGGAGCACAGAGCACAGACCCACAGGGCCAGCCGGCTGCTCGCATAGCAGGACAAGCAGAGGAAAGAAGGCAGCTGGGGGGAAGAGGGTTTGTCCATCAGGAAGAGCACCTGCCACAGGGCTTTATCTCTACTGCTTACATCATTGTCTTTCTACAGAACGGGGTTGCCGACACGAGACCCTTACTTTCACCGCCAAGGCCATGGCGGTGTTGTCAGCAAGGATTAGCACTCTTGGGTGGGGTAGGACCCTCTTTCCCAACAACATCCCCGGGCCTGGCGGCTTTGTTGGGGGTCTCCTGTCCCCCGCACACCTGCAGCTCCCAAGCGTCACCACGTTCGCATGTAAGGCAAGGCCAGAGGGCTGGAGACGAGATGTCAGCCACGTGGGACTGCCCCAAAGCCGCCGTGAGAGCGAGGGGGGCACACGTGGGGTCCGCGGGTCCCCGTCTTCTCTGTGCACCTGTCCTTCCTTCCACTTGCGTTTCCAGAAAGCCATCTGTGATTTAAATTGTGGGTTACAAGGATATCAGTAGAAGAATGCTGTCCAGATTTTCAGATTTATTAAAAGCCTGTTTGTTATTGTGGAAACAACCACAGCGTCTCTCCGAAGGGAAATGGCTGCAGGGATTCTGGAACGTTCCCGCGGTGATGCGCCACGCAGCTGCTGAAGTGAGAATAGGGAGGGCTGTGCCCTCCGGTCTGGAGCGCCGTCTGCGATCCGGTGGGAGGGGAGGCGAGCGGGGGCGTGGGGTGGGGGTGCTGTGTCTGCCTCTCTGGGGGAACAGACTGCTGTCTGCTTGTCCACTCCGGGTACCTCGAGGGGGGTGCCTGGGATGGGTTCGGGGCAAGATCATTCACTTTTGCATTATTTGTGAAAACAAGTATGTAGAATTTTTGTAATTTAAAGATGCAAATGAAGATAATTTTGGAAAAAGTGTGGAAGGAATGGGGATTTTGATGGGGGAAGGAGCAGAGGGGTTTGGGAGCATCTCACAAGATTTGGGGGCAGAGAAACCCGGGCAGGAAGAAGGGGTGATGAATGCTGGGTCATCGGGTGGTGGCTTCTCTCTCTGTGTGTCCCTGCGTCCACACCTTCCTCCACACCTGCAGAAGTAATCTGGTCCTCCCCATCACGGCCACACCCAGGTGATGACCCCAGAGTGACACCTGTGCCCAGGCCCAGCCTGAACCCCGGTGTTGACCTATACAGGGGCCCTTAGAACATAAAGCCACCAGAGCTGACTCCTGGGGACACTCGCCCATCATCGTGCCCCTCGGCAAAGTACCTGGGAGAAGTTTCCTCTAGTCGTGGGGGATGGGTTCCCGCAGCCACTTCCTGTGACAAAACAGATTCTCCTCCTTAGCCTTCAACCCCACAGTGTCTTCTTCCCACGTGGGGGGATGACGCAGGGGTCAAAAGCCCTGGCTCCCTGCGAGACCGTCACCATCTGATTTCAGCCTCCATCACTCGTCTTGGGCCAGCTGTGAAATCTCTAAGAACCTCGCTTCCTCATCTGTGGTTCTCCGGCCCCGCCCGAGGAGAGCGTTTAAATGAGATAGTCCACGAAAAGGCACTTGACCCGTCCTCCCGCAGAACCAGTGGGGGCTGCCCACCACACCACTACCAGTCTTGTTCCTCTTCCCATCCATTACAACACCAGCTGAGCCAATGGCTCCATCAAGAGCGAGTTTCTGCCAGACCCCGGGCCCCATTCGCCCGGCAGGTGCGAGCGCTGGCATTGTGGAAAGCAAGAAGGAGAGAGAAGGAGAAATCTGAAAATAACAATGCTTTATTTGACTTATGTCACATTTTCATAAGTGGCATCTAGTTTCAGAGAACAAAGTTCAGGTCTGCAAAAAACGCACGTACAAATCTTCTAAGGAAGTAACTCTACAGAAATGTACACAACAGGACCGAAGCCTGTAAGGTACAGTTAGAAAGCTCACATCCTAGGGTCTGCTTGGGTCTCTGTTCCAACGGAGTGGACAGCCCCCGAAACACGTACCCGAGAGAGCCGACGTTATTTTTAAATATATATATTTGTATATACGTATGTACGTACACGTGTGGTGTTTATCTACAACGGTGCAAACCTCTCGCAGAGCGCAGGCGACGGTATTCCCTAAATAACAATGGCAAGATTGTTGCAAAGTCATCCATACCGTATTTTAAAAACCAGGGATTATACAATCACAGATTAGGTATACAGATATATGCACGTGTTTGCACGCTGATTGAAAACGTTGCTTGCATTGACTCTTGCTTTGGGACAACAAAGGGATAACACTCGGTAGCGACTCATCAGATGAAAGGCAACGACTGGCCACCTGCTCACACACCCACTATGTCTGCAAAGGAAAATGCAAACAAGGCTCAAAGGGCTGGTTACAGACAGTAACTTTGTTTTAAACATACACGTTCTGCTGAGAAACTACTCTTTCAGCCCCTTCTACAGTGACCCTAAGATTATAGAAACGGGAAACCCACTGTGCGGCTTCAGTGGCCCATTTTATCAGCAACTCGGACGAGAGGACTCTTTCTACCGTTTTCGAGTGGCCGAGAACTTAAAAATGAGATGTTGATGGCGACGCTCGGGCGTCATGGAAATGTCATGGGAAAGAGACCCCGGGGGGGGTACACGAGGACAGAATTGGCAAAAACAATTATACAAGGTAAAACAAATAAGAACAAAGAACAAAGAACAAAAAATAAGAACAAAATAGCTACCACGACCATTGAAATACTTCCAGGAAAACCAAGACCCGTGGGACCGTTCGGACCGAGCTGCACCCTGAGATCTCCAGGAACCCCAGGCCCTGGGGCTCCCAACCTTCACCCTGTGTTCCCCATGACTTTTACCTCCCCCTCCGCCTAATCATTCCGTCCAGCGGGCGAGGGCACATTCGGGGTGGCCCAGGAGGGGAGGCCGTTTTGGTGACCTGTGCGGCAGAAATGGGCCAGCGGTTTCCCCCAGCTCCCTGTGCGCCCCCAGGCTGTGCTGGGATCTGTTGCTGGGCCAGCCCTCAGGGCAGGTGGGGCAGAGGAACACCGTCCACCTGTGAGCTGCTGGCAAGGGCTTTCCTTCCCCGGGGGGGACTGGTCTGGCGGGGGGGGCCTTGAGAACTGGGCCCAGCGGGCCTGCAGTGGAACGTCACCGGGGCGTTCTGTCGCCCACCGGCCTGGCCCCAGCACCCCCCCCCCCCCGGCCCGCCCGGCCCTGCTGCGCGTGGCGAACGCCTCCCGCGTGCAGAGGTGAAATGCCGTTTAACTGTACACAACACCAGGGCCACGTTTAAGTTCATGTGCAAAGTGTAGGCCAAAGGCACCCAAAGGCGACAAACGGGATTCTCTCTTCCGTTCACGCAGATGCTCCAGGACAGGGAGGACCTGCCCCACGGAGGAAAACCTCAGCTCCGTGTAGCAATGTCGAGTTTTGCTGCTGCTTCTTTATGTGGCTTGGGGCTCGTGCCGCTCCCAAGATTTGGTGCTCCTGCTTAGGGGCTGAGGGAGGACCCTCCGGAAACCGGGAATTGTAAGCTCGGCGAGAAAGGCACGCGCGCCCGGGGTCACGTCCTCGGTCGAGACCATGGGGGGTCTCCCGGGAAGGAGGAGCGGATCGGGCCAGCCCAGCCCTCCAGCCGTGACGGACCCCCAGGGCTCTGCCTCCTCCGTCCTGCAGCCTCAGAAAGCCGGGGCCCGGACAGAGCTGCAGACTCCCCCCACCCCGCCCCTGCGATCAAACAAGGACACTCCATGCTCTGGCTTCCTCCTCTTCTGCTTCGCGATGGTCTTTGTGCTGCGGGAAAGCCCCCAAGCTGTGCCCCCACCAGGGACAGTCCCTTCCCCGGGCCGCAACACGGTACCTAATGTGCCTGGTCGTTTTCTCCTTCGAGACGCCAGGGGGACTATTTCTGAGAACAGGGAGGCGTCAGGGGCTGAGCCTGACCTAAGCTCATTTATACAAACCGGGTTGACATAAACGCACGGCGGATTCCCTCGGCCGGCCTCCGTGCGCCCTCGACCCGGCCACACAAGCGTCTGTTGGAGGAACGACTGCAAGCTGGCATGTTCAGAGGTAACGTACGAAATCGGGCTCGGGCTAAACCCTTCCGTCTGCGCCAAGATGAGAGAAAGAAACGGGAAGAATGTGCAGTGGTTCTCGGAAAACCCAGCTACACCGCCTGGAAGGGCGGGCGTGGGCGTCACCTTCGCTCTGCCTTCCTGCCCTGGACGCTTGCGTTTCACAAACCGGCTGAGCTGAGCCCGCCGTGAGGCGTCTTCCCTGCCCTGCCAGCCTCTGGCCCCAGGGAGGCCCCCGGTCTTTGCAGAGGGCGATGATCCCAGAGGAGTCCAAGGACAGTGACCCAGAAGGGCCGAGGCGGGACTGGTCCCACGCATGGGGTGCCCTCCGATCTTGCAGGCCACCTTCTGTCCCCGTCACTTAGGATTTGCAGGGGCCAATCGTTGTGCCACTTAGCTCAGCCCGGCTCTCTGCTTGTTTCCCAGAGGTGGGAGCGAAGACCCGTTTGAAGGCCAGGCCTTAAGCACCACTACCCTTAAGTCCTTGCTCCGGGGGAGCTAAAGCAGTGCACAGCACCGGCCTCCTTCCGGGCCCCGCTCACGTCCGCCTGGGGAGCCAAGCCTAGGGAGAACATGCTTTCCCCATCACAGCCGCCTCCACAGAGGCCAGGCCAGAGAAGTGGGTGTCCGGGAGAGCAAGGAGAGGGGGATATTCCTCTGCAGAATGGCCACCAGTGCCTGTGTCCCCGGAGCTCACTCCAAGACGGAGGGGATTGGAGAGGAAGGGGCACAAGGGCCACAGCGCACTGGGGGGCTCGGCCCTGTTTGAGGTTGTGGCCGACACTGACAGGGCAGGAGGAAGTGGGCGGGGGTCTGGGAGAACAGAGCAAAAGCACAAAGCTTTAAGACACCACATGGTGTCCGGAGAGGAAGGTGAATTTACAAGCGGGTGTGTTAGACCAGAACGCCAAGTAACAAAGCGAGAATCTTACTAGACACACAACAAATGTATTCCAAATGCAACCTAAGAACCCATTTTACCTAGTAAGATTTAAGCAAATCATTCTGAACTGGAAGCATTTAACACTGAACACAAGCGAAATGTTTTATGTAAAATATTTTATTAGCAGTCTCGATTTCTTAAAAGTTATCTAACTTTATATTCACACACTCTGCACTTCCCCGTCTTGGGTGTTGTGTTTGACCCTTGGTCACATTCACACGGCACTGGATGTGGGAGCCTCAGCGGAATTTGACTACGCTCTTAGCCATCTGCACGGCAGGCATGAAGTGGAATTTTCTCCCACCTTCTGGGAATAAAGGATGACGGAGAATTCGGAGACGGAGCACGTGTGCGTGCACACACACACACACACACACACACACACACCAGCCCTCTCTAGCCCGAGCTAATTCTCAGGTACGCCACTTTAGGAAGCCAAGACCAGGCCGGGGCAGAGGAAGGCACCTCTCCACGAGACAGGAGTCAGCTCAGCCTCCAAGGCCAGAGGGACAACCCCATGCCGGGCGATGGTGTGGGGGGAGGGTAGGGGCACGGGCCACCCTCCTGTCTCAGCTTTCTGTTTGGTAGCAGCCAAGTCCATAATGAACAGCCACTAAGCTAGTATTCTAGTATTGCACTTTATGCTTTAGGAAGTATTTTCGTGTGTATTTGTACATCACAAAGAGGAGGCAACAGGGCAAAGCAAAAAAAAAAAAAAAAAAGACCTGGGGTCAGACCCCCACTCAAATTTCCAGTGCGCTCTTCCCTGGTGTCGGACTGAGACCTCGCCCGTCCTCCCCCGCCCGGCCTTCTGCATCTGCAGAATGAATACAACCCCCGCCCCATCACCTGCCACCCTGGAGGCCAGGTCACCTCTGGGTTCCCTCCCCCTGGGCCCCCAGGGCCTGAGACACTAGCACCAAGCACGTGGGGAGCACCAATGACCGCGTTTGCTGAGGGAGGGGATGAACAGAGGACCCCCGCGGCTCCTGGCTCAGTGTCCGGGACAACCAGCAGGGAAAACACGCTCAGTACACGGCGGCCCGGGCTTTCCGTCCTCTCAGCCAAACCACAGAAGGTGACTCCACCTGTCCCTGACCTCCCGGTCATGCTCCCTGGGAACGTGGCCTTTTTGTGGGTCTCTGGGATGAGCTTTCTCCTGGTCCCGAAGGCCCCTTGCCCGAGGTGACGTCACCAGACTCCAGCATCTTCCATATACGGGGTTTCTTCCCTCCCTGGGGAGAGCTCCCCATGGCACCCACGCGGGACCCTTGGAAGGACTGCCCCCTCCGGCTGGACCTCAGCGAGACCAGGAGCAAAAACGGGCACGATCCTACGGTGGCACCCGTGGAAGGCTCCCCAGGTACGGCTGGCACCAGACCCCAGGCCCCGCAGCTCCCCCTTCTCGCCTGACAAGCCGAACTTGGAAGCCAGACCCTTTGGACTCGAGCTTTTGCCTCTCCTAACACCGCAGGGGCTTCACGTCTCTCACGCAAGATTTCGCTCTTCCCTCTAAATGAAGAATCACAGAGACGAGAGGAGGCATTGCATTCAGAACTCACGACGAGAATTAAATCTGGGCAGCTGGCCTCGATGCAGTCCCAGCAGGTGGACACCCCCCTCTTAACCGCAACGAGTTCAAAAACAAGTCAACAGGTTGTCTGGACGTTAGCTTAGGTCATCCGAGTGAGACGCTGTACCCAGCAACCTGGGGACGCAAGGAACACCGTTTGCATCGCTGTCGCCCAGGGTCTGTGTGAAGGCGCCAGCGGGGGGCGCCTGCTGCTGACGGGGGAGGGACGGCATCCCGGGACTGACCGCCTCTCTCAAGGCGCCCCAAGGTCTTTCTGAGCAAATCCCCTGCCTGGCCACGACGGTACTCGTGACACACACCAGTTAGCGCCCTGTTGCTTTGCACATGCATTCTCCTCGACAGCGGACAGCCTCACATCCGCCAGATCTGCCCCCTACCCGTCTACATCTATTAAGGGACAAATGTAATTTCTCAAGAGTGGAAAATGGAAAATGCAGGGAGCGTGCGCTCCTAGGGAAATATTTCCTTCTGAGGACGCAAGGACACTTGGAAACTAGATTTTCGGTCTCAAGGAATCTGTTTCCTTCTGAAATGGCTGAGACACCGCACGGTGGGCTCGGGTCACAAATGGTGCCTGGTAGGGGGAGGGCTGGGTCCTGCATTGCAGCTCCCGGCCAGCCCGTCCTTAGCAGGGTCACAGACCTGCCTCCAGAGGGCTCACCTGGAGGGAAAGAGGTCTTTAAATACCCAGGGCACCTGATGTCACTGTGGCGTGACCAAAGCCATCCCCCCGGCCCCACCCCCTCTCTATTTCACCAGGCTGTTCCCATGTGGGACTTCCTACCTGTGACACCTTGCAGGCAAATCTGTCTTGAAATTAAACGAAGACTTTTTATGGCGCCTAAAAAGCGATCCTGGTTAAATCGCTTCACCTGGCCGGTGATGCCCCATTTGCACAGAACCATGAAACTGAAAGCTACGTTGTAACATGTCTCCACTGTGTTTACTAAAACGGATCAAAGCGGGAGCAAAGGGATCACCAAGTATCTGTGAGTCAAATCCATGCGCCGGCAAAATCTGAACGCTCTCCATTCTCTTCAAGTAGGAAATAGAAGCTTTGGGAACACAGCTGAGGAGGCGCAGAACCTCTCAGGGCTGAAAGCGGCCTTGAAGACGGCCCGGCGCTACCGTTCACGGACCAGGAGATCCAGGCTCAGGGCGGGAAGGAGCCAGAGTCGCTAGGAGACCCCGGCCCCAGGGCAAGGAGATTCCCAGGGGGCAACACTCCATTCCCTTCTCTGGCCTCTTCCGACCTCCACCCTGTGGTCACACTGCCTCCGACGGCTGGTAGGCGCCCAGGCACCTGGTAGCAAGCCAGAGGCCGTTTACCCCCCCCCCCCCTAGATGCACCCTGGACTTCCTTCACGGGGAAGAAGGAGCTTCTGGTCCGCGACATCGCCACCAGCCCAGCCAGGGCTGAGAAGGAGGAGATGCCACCGAAACGGGGCTTGGCAGGTGGCATTGCCCACAACCCTGTCCACCGCCTGGCCAAACCACAGGCGTCTCGGCCACACGGTGTTCGCCGCTTTCTTGCAAAGGCCTTGGATGCTCTGGGGTCTGGGCACCCTCCCCACCGCCCCCCCCCCAGCCACAGTGGGGTCCCCTCACGGCCCTCCGTGTGACCCCCTGGACTTTCCGCGAGCCCAGCACCCCCAGCTCCGTGGAGGTAGGTGATGTGATACGTGGGGAGAGAGACACACGGGTAAAACATCAACAAAGCCAATTTTCTGGACATGTTGTAGGCAAAATTAAGGTGTTCAGAGAGTTAGGAAGAAATAAACAATATGTTTTGCTTAAGATAAGAAGCACGGGGGGAAACAGAAGGCTTGGGGGGCGTCGGCCAACCTCACCCTCCAGCTCTCCTCACGACTTCTTGAAATTCCGGCGCGGCTGAGCGCGTGCGGCTCCAGAACCTTCTCTCCGCCGGGGACCGCGTCTCCATTTTTTACAGCTTCAGCCCGAAAAACGAGACCAGCCCCGCGGTGAAGTTCAACCCCTCGCCTCTCGAAGCAAAGTGTGTCATTTACCCTGAATCGTGTTCTTCGACGAATACTAAAAAGATACAGTTTCTTCAAATGGATGAGAGTTATCGGCTTTTGGCTTGGAAGGTGACTTCTCCGTGGAGAAGGAGGCAGACCGTGGGGGGGGGGGGGTGACGGCGACAGTCATGAGCGGGGCCGCGGGCGCTGGCCTTCCTCCCCGGCCGCCCCGCCGCCGCGTTGTGAAATGCTGCTCGCGGACACACCTCTACACCTGCTTCCCCGGCGGAGCCAGAAAGGGGGACGGAGCGAAGGCCCGGCCGGGCTGCGCGGACGGGGCGGCCTGACGCCCGCGGCCCGAGGGCGCTGCCAGGGCTGGGTGGCGGGGGTCCCTGTGTCCGCGGGCACGGCCCTGCCGCCGCGATCCTACAAGCCACCCTGGGCCGCACTGTCTACTCCGCCCTCTGCCGGCACTCCGGTGTTTTACCTCTCGGCCCGGATCTTGTATCTCAGGACAAAGTAGGCAATGAGGCGCAGGGAGATGAAGAAAACCCCCAGGACGATGAAGTCCAGGTAGAGCTTGGCGTCCTCCACGTCCAGCTCCCGCAGGATGGCCTCTGACTTCTGGAAGTGGCACGTCTCGTCGATGCCGCAGTGCAGGTCCTCCCGGTCCAGGCCGTAGATGGACAGGATGACCCCTTCGAACCCGTACCTGCGGAGGAAGGCACAGAGCGTGAACACGGCTCTGCCCGCGGCCAGGGGACCCCGCAGCCCCGCGCGGGGGGGGGGGGGGGGGGATCCGGGTGGGCCCCCAGCCAGCCCTGACCCACAGCGTGGCCGCCCTCCCTTCCCCAGACCTGTCGTCACGGAGATACCTCCCAGCCCTGCAACGTCGTCCCCAGACAAACGCATCCAGCGGCTTGGCTGAGGCCTGTCCACTTTTTGTCTCCTCCAGAGCCTCCTCCCGAAAAACCAAACCGGACACACAGTAGGGATTCGTTCAGTGGGGAAATGAATTGAAAACTCTTTGATCAGGGCGCCTGGGGGGGCTCAGTCGGTTAAGCGTCTGACTCTTGGTTTTGGCTCAGGTCACATGATCTCACGGTTCGGGAGATCGAGCCCCGCGTCGGGCTCTGCACTGACAGTGCAGAGCCTGGTTGGGATTCTCTCTCTCCACCCCTCCCCTGCTCATGCTCTCTCCCTCTCTCTCTCTCAAAATAAAGAAATAAAAAATTTTTAAAAAGCTCTCTGATCACCTCTGATATTACATACTTTTTTTTTTAAATAGTTAGGACCTGAATACATCTGGGTCTGAACTGACATGCTAGAAAAGGAAAGCTTCTTCCCAGCTTCGGATCTCAGGCGTCACCCGGAGTCGCTACAGCTGGGGGAGGCGAGCTCTGAAGGCGGGCGCTGTCCAGTGAGGCCAACGTGCCAGGAAGCCCCCAGCACAGAGGACGAGGTCCGGGCGCCACAGTGCCGAGGGGCCAGGACGCTCTTGGTCGAAAACAGTAGGATGTTTAAAACATGACTTGGTTTCTCCTGGATTTACACGCGGTCAGAGTGACGGGTGCTGTTCGTTCCCGAGAGGAACGAGGTTCCTAAGGTGAAAACACTCTCCCCACGGCAGCTCTCCAAAACAGGCGGAATTTGGGGGTCCACAGTGGCTCCTCCAAGGCACAAACTGCTAGTATTTATTTTATCCTTATGTGTGTGTGTGTGTGTGTGTGTGCGTGTGTGTTGGTGATGATGGGAACACGTAAGACTTAGGGAAAAAAATGAAAGGCACCAACGGCCTTGGATCTGTAATGCAAGCATCATGCTGGCCTGTAGCTGACGGCTGAGAAGTGGCTTTTGTCCCCTCCCTCTGTGTGCACAGCGCTCCGAGTGATGAGAGACGTCACACACGCTACCTGACATAGGAGATGTATGACATCCACTGCAGGTAAGCTGGGATCGTGTCGAAGCTGACGAAGAACCCCGAGAAGAGGAGGACGGGGATGGCCGTCACAGGGCCCACAAAGGTTGCCACCTGGCGGGACGCAGAGAGCACGTGCTCAGAGGCGGCAGGGGGGAGGTCCCGCCCGATTTCCTCAAGTGTCCCCAGAAGGCCATCCCCCACGTGTCTGCAGGGTCAGCAGCAGCCGGGGCCGGGCCAGGGTGTCAGGCTGGGGCCCACGAGGCCAAGATGGCACGAAGGAGCCCCCGTCCTCCAGCAGCAGGGAGCGGCTGGGATGTTGGGCTTGGAGATCAGCGGGCCCCAGCAGAGGGGACGGGAGGCAAAGAGACAGAGCCTTCTGCAGGGCTGCAGCGGGGACCGCAGTGACTGGCGGTGAGGCAGCAGGAACAGCACCTGGGGGGTCGGACAGCCAGGTGCTGCCACCGCGTCCGAGGGAGGAAGGGCCGTGAGCGCTATCCCCTGGGCACCCACTGCGGCCGGTGGGCCCAAGCACTTTCCACGGCCATCCCGGGGGTACCATCGCTATTCCCGTCTGTGGAGTGGGGGGCCACCCTAGGGGCTAAGCAGGTGGGGCTGGCGGGTTGGGGGGCAGGGCAGTGCCGGACACGTGAAGGGCACGTGAAGCCCCAGAGAGCACGTGGAGGGGCTCGGGGCAGGGTGGGGGCACAGACTGCAGCTGGGGGGGGGGGGTCCACGGGGTAGTGGAGTGGATTCCCCAGAGGCTGCAAACCGCAGGACTCGGAGCCAGCTGCGTGAGCCTGACCAGACCGTGTTGCCTCTTGGGCCTCAGTCTCCACATCTGTGAAATGGGGACAGCATCCCAGCTAGCGGGAGGGCGTGGGGGGGGCTCCATGAGCTATCATGTGCCACCCGAGGGCACCTGCTGGTGGCAGCGTACCAACCCTGACCCTGGCCACAGCGGTGTGAGTCCTTCCCCAGGGAGCGACCAGGTGAAGCCGATCCAGGCGGTCAGGACAGAAGCGAGAGGGGGGTTTGGGGAGGAGGGGTGGTACTGAGCCCCCGCCAGGGCAGCAGCCCCGGCCGCACCGGCCCAGGTGGGGGAAGGGAGGCCCCTCAGGTGGTGTTTCCTCCGCCGGTACCTGCAGGGACGTCGAGGCAGCTCCAATCAGCAGACCCAGGGACTGCGCCACCAGAGAGGTCATGGTGCCCAGCGCGGCAAACAGGACGAACCTCACGGCGTCGGACGGCTGTGACGTCATCCAGTACACGATGCTGCAGTAGGCCACCGGGAACATGATCTGGAAGCGCAGGGTCCGTTACGCCCCCTGCAAGCGGCTGCCTCCCCCCACCCCCTGCCCCTCCTCCAACCTCGCCCCTTCATTCACACACCTGGAAGGGGACATCGGCCATGGTCTTGGCCAGGTAGTAGGCTTTCAGGCTGTACCAGTAGTTCAGGTGTTCCCGGAGGAACACTCCCATCTCCAGGGGGACTAGGAGACAGAAGGATGGAAGAGGGGTCGGGCGGACGTCCCCGGCCAGCTGCAGACGCGCCCAGGCGACCCCGTGCTGAGCTGGAGGCCGGGGCCTGGGCCTGTGTGCGTGCAGCGCTCAGAGACGGAGGGAAAACATGTGAAGTGAATCACCAGCCTGGAAAAACTGCCAACTGGTTTTATAACCCGAAGAGGCACCGAGCGGAAAATCAAAGCGCGGAGGACGTCTCCTCGGAGACCGAGCGTTATTTCAGTGATGCGCTCAAGTAGTTACGACTAACCTCACCGCTGACCAATGTGAGTCCTTCCGTGGGCAAGAGCCCCCAGGCTGGTCCTGAGGATTCAGGGCCGTTTAGGGCGGCAGCACTCGGGCCGGGGGGCGGTTTTTACGCCAGAGTTCACGGTCGGCCCGAAGTGAGCAAGGGCAGTGCACTCACAAACAATCCGGAACGACACAGAAATCCATCCAGAATAGCTTTACCCGCTGGCAAACTTGGCCACAGCAGGCTCCCTTAATAAGTGAACGAGGCCATGCTACCCCAGTAAAATTTGAGGGATTCCTGATCAGAACACCTTTCAGAATCCCCCCATCAGCCTTCCTCCATGCTTACAGATATGTCATTAGTGATTAATTCCTTTGCCTTAAACATGGTATGTATTTTCTCGTCTAAGAGAAAATATGATAGTACCTGTCAACCGAGAAAATGGCACTTCGAAGAACCAAGATAGTACGCGTCAGAAAAGTCATCTGTGGGCCACGCCCCGGTCTCAGCGCCCCACTGGTGGGTGGGTCTAGGGTCAGGCACTCACATGTGAGAACGGTGGGCATGAGGGCCGCGAACATGAGGAACAGCATGGAGAAGAAGAGGAAGCCGGAGTTACTCAGGACCTTCTTGGCTTCGTTCCCGATCCCCAGGTAGAGCAGGCCGATGAGGAGGCCGATGCCGATGTGAGACGTGATCCGCAGGTGCGTCAGGACCTGGGGGCAGACACAGCTCTCACTGGTGTCCGCGGGGGTCAGGCAACGACAACAAGGCCAAGGCCTCCGGAGGCATCGGCTGCAGATTTCTCCTCCAGAAAAACAAGCCTGAACCCTAAACCAACTCTCTCTCTCTCTCTCTCACACACACACACACACACACACCCAGCATTTAACTGCTGTGAAAACAGAGGCAATTGCTAGAATGGATACATCCGAGGCCGCTCCTCGGAGCACACTGGCCCGGGCGGCCCCCAGCCCTCCAACTTTCCAAGTAGGTCCCGGAGCCCCACTGGGCACTCGGCCGTCCTCGGCAGGTAGCCCGTCAGGTTGTCCACTGGGACAGGTGGACATGATCACAGCTCCTGGTCACTCACCACCTCCCGCCTGACGGGCTCTGTACATCTGCCAGCACCTGGGCCCCCAGGGACTCCTCGAGGGAGGAGCACTCCCACTTGGGCCTGGCCGGTGGGACGTGCGCACGGGAGACGGTCTGCCGCCCCCAGAGGGAAGTTTTACAGGCCGCCTGGATTTCTCTCTCACGCTTGCCCTTTGCCGCGTCCCAGAAAAGGAGCCGCGTGTCCGCTCCGGGTTCCAGGATGAGACACGTGAGGCAGGGCCACAAGCCACAGCCACCAACGCACGACACCAGTGAGACATACACGTTTCCTATTGTAGCCACTGGCATCTGGGGGCTGTTTGTCACAGCAGCATCGTGGAGGGAAAGCTGACTGATGCAGATGCAGGGAAAGCAATCCGAGAGCCCCATCGGGATGAATAAAGCGGAAAATGACTCGACACGCACGAGACACGGGAGAATATCTGCAAACACCCTTACCGAATCCCTCATGATACTGAGGAAGGTCCTTTTGAAGAGAATGCAGAACTGGGTGAGGCAGCTGGCTGAGAAGCTGTGACAGCCTTCCATGGAGGTGGAGTCCTGGGGACACACGCGGGAAGGGGGAGGGGTGAGCCGCCCGCCCGGGACGCGCCTCCCCCCCGGCTCGGAGCCCCCATGCAGTAGCGTGCAAGGGGCAGCATGCAGCCGTCCCACGGGGGGGCCGGGGGTTTGCATTACCTTTCTCAACCCCTTTAATCGTTTTGCCTGCTTTACCTCTTCAGAGGGCCGGTGCCAAAGAAAAGGGTTCACCTCGGCATCCCCCCCAGGCTCTCTCCTGTGGTCAGAATCACACATGCCCTCCCGGACGGCTCTCACCAGGCGGCTGTTCTGGTCACCGTATTCACCGGACGCTACCTCCATGACTGCAGGAGACACAGGCGGGTCAGCCTCGGGCCCCAGAGAGGTGCCCCCAGGTCCCTCCCATGGAGCCAGGCGGTGCTCGTTTTGCGACAACACAGCCATTAGCCTTGCGGGGATATTTTCAACCCATTATATGGACGCTGTGTGACACGATGAAATCATTTCACGGCCAGTGTGTTTTCAGCCCTAAACTCCCCTCCCCTCCCACCCAGAAAGGCCATTCATCATGTCGGATCCTAGAAATGCAAATTCAGGTGGTGATGCCAGGGAGCCTGGGAGGTCATTAGCTCACCATCTATTGACTTATCCACCCACTGATGTTAATTGAATGCCTGTTTCAGGCATTCAGGCCGCAGGGTTGGAGCCAGAAGGTGAGCAGAAGGGGGCTTG
Organism: Leopardus geoffroyi; assembly: GCF_018350155.1. Lineage (NCBI taxonomy): Eukaryota > Metazoa > Chordata > Mammalia > Carnivora > Felidae > Leopardus > Leopardus geoffroyi. The sequence goes on from NC_059333.1 coordinate 3,801,027, forward strand.
TGTGTCCCTATGGGCCGAGGCGGGAGTGATTCTTCAGCACCATGGAGAAGGGCCCCGGAAGCACCAGGCTGCGTGGGACCATCAACCCCAACTCTCCATCCCCAGGGATGTCAGACCCTGTCTCTGGCTCCCACTGGCCTCTCCTTGGCCCCTGGTTCCACACCCCACACTACTGCTGCCCCTTCTCGCTCCCGACCTGAGGTCTTGGTGCCTCCTTCCCACGGCCCCACCTCTCCCTAACATCCTTGCTGAGGCCCAAAGTCCCCGGCCTTGATTTTTTGGTTCTGTCCTCTGCAAAACCAGCTGTCTGCTTTCCCCGAGCCCGAACCCCTAAACCAGGGTGGTCAAGCCCTCCTAGGTCCTGTCATAAACCAGAACATGTTGCCTGGAGATTGGAGGGACACAGCCACAAGCCCAGGAACGCTGGAGCCAGCAGGAGCTGGAAGAGGAGGGAAGGAGCCTCCCCTGGGACTTTCAGAGGCAGCACGGCCCTGCCCACACCTTGACTTCTTTCTGGCCCCCAGAACCACGAGGTTTTAGACCACTCAGTGTGTGGCTCAGCAGGCACGGAAGGCAGGAGGCGCTGGCAAAGATTGGACCCTGGCACCGGGGTTGAGGTGGGGGAACAGCACAGAATCGGGGATCTCCAGCACTTGGGGGTCTAGTAAACATGAAGCTGGAGAGAAAGAGAAGGCAAGAGGGATGCCAGGGACTCCAGCTTGCAAAGCAAGGTGGAGGACATTTGGTTTTGGAGACGGCCTGGAGAGGCTGTTGGGTTTGCTGAGAGCTATGCGGGGAAGCGTGATGTGGAGGACGGTGCTGGGCATGGGGACCCGGTGGGGGGAAAGTGATGGCTGGCAATGGTCAGTGCCCTGGAGGGTGTGGGTAGAGAGGAGAATGCCTGGGAGCACTGCCAGCACGGAGGTGTGGGCCCCTGCATCTCAAGGCCCGTGAAATGGTTCAACTGACCTCCAAGCACCAAGGCCACCAATCCCAGGACCACCAGCTCAGAAGGAGGAGCTCGGACCATCAACATAGTCTCTGGACACTGAGCATCGCCTTTTTTGCTATGTTTGGTCAAAGTTTAAATCAGCATTTTAACAATTCGGTTAACCGACGCAAAAGGGTCACTTTTTATTTTTAAAGGTTATTTCTTTCCAGAAATAACTTCTTTAAAAGCAGAAGCGTAACACAGCATAGCATTAGGAAATTCTGCTCCTAACAGCTCCCTTGTTCTAGTTCCCAGGTATCTTATCTGGAGGAAAGAAAACCTCTTCTCTGTTCTTAAAAGCTCCACCGCAGGATGGCACTTGACCCATGTTTGGAATAGTGAAGGAATTCCAGATTTTGGGGCTTCAGGTAAAAGCAGAAACCCACTGGGAGTGGAGAAGAGCCCTTTTCTTTCCCCTCCAGCTGGTCAAGCCTCTACTTACCAAAATCAGCAGGGTTGTGATAGGTTGGGCAATTCAGACCTAATTCCCTCAAGTATGGTACAAGGTTTGAGACTTTTCCCCGGTACACACATTGTCCTTGACTAAGGACATAAAGCTGGAAAAAAGTAAGGAAAGGGAGAACACCAACCTTGTCTTCCTTTGTAAAGCAACAAGAGCTGTCAATCCGTCCACCCCTCCACCCACCACCCATTCAACCGTCCACCCACCCACTCACCAATCCTTATACCCACTCACCCACCCACCCCTCCACCCCTCCATCTAACCACCCACCCATCCATCCACCCACCCACCCATTTACCCACCCACCCATCCATCCATCCATTGATCTATCCATGCATCCCCCACCCATTCAGCCATCCATCCATCCACCTTTCCACTCATCCACTCATCCACCCACCCACCCACCCATCCACTACCCATTCAACCTTTCATCCATCTATCCTTCCATCCACCCACCACCCAATCAACCATCCATCCATCCATCCATCCTTCCATCCACCTTTCTACCCATCCACCCACCCACCCACCCACCCATCCACCACCCATTCAACCTTTCATCCATCTATCCTTCCATCCACCCACCACCCAATCAACCATCCATCTATTCATCCTACGTCCATCCACCTTCCATCAATCAATTTTTCTCATTTTCAGGACAGCTATACATTACCTCCCCCAAACTGTTAAAGTTCAAAGGGAACTTTAAGTCAGGGAAGGTATTACATGGACAGGCATTACTTTACTATATTGCTTCCTGCCCCTTCACACTCACTGCCTGCTAGGAAAGATTTTTGAAGCTATACACATTTCATCCCTGGGCCTTTTTTTTTTTTTTTTTTTTTTTTTTTTGCTTATTATAATACTGAAACCTAAGATTTATAAAAGAGATGATGTCGTGCACACGTGATAACCTGCCATTTAATTCTGTAAAGCAGGTGTTCCCCATTGTTACAGGGGTGGGGGTGGAGGATGAAGCTTCCACAATGTCGGTGACTTGCCCAAGACCCCTTGGCTAGATACCAGCCCCAGAGAGATAACGCTGGCCAGCTCTCTCGACCCCCTCCTGCCCTACCACCTTAGCTGCCGATGACTCCAAAGTCTTATGAAAAATAACACTTGAGGCCATTCAGAAATGAAGACGCCTCCGGGAACCGACAGGAAGCAGAGTCCCTGGGACTTGGCTTCACTCGGGCTATCATCAAGTGGTCTGCGCACCTGGTCAAAGAGCTCGAAGAGCTTGGCGCTGGGCTGATGGACAGTGCAGATGATGGACCTCCCTCCTTGGGCCAGTCCTTTCATCAGGGAGACCACCTGGAAGCAGGAGGCACTGTCCAGGCCGCTGCAAGGCAAGGGGCACCGTCAGATGCCTGTGGGACCCCCCAACCATACCCTGTATTCAGCTCACACGGGGAGGCCTGTGCTGCACGCCTGAGCCTGTCATGTCTTCTAGAAGCGGATGGAGAGAGGGAGGGAAGTCAGGCTTCCCCTCGGGGACCCCGGGATAGGAGAGAAAGATGGGCAGGCAGAGCACATGCCTCCCCCCTTCTGAGGCTACTCTGGGGCCCCCCGGGGACACTGCTGATGGGGAGGACGGGGCTCCTCCCTCATTGCTCCTGATTACCTGGTGGGCTCATCGAAGAACATGACGGGAGGGTTGTTCACCAGCTCCAGTGCGATGGCCAGGCGCTTCCGCTGGCCGCCCGAGAGGCTTCCGGTTCTCGTGTTGGCGCAAGAGAGCAAGCCCAGAGCCGTCAGGATCTCCTTGACCTGAGGGAGCAATAGGGCCAGAGTATCCGTCAGGGACTGCCCACCACACTTCACCACCTACAGGGTCCATGTGGAAACACCTGCTGCCTCCTGCATCCCACTAGTGGATACACACGGATGGGACTGCAGAGCAGGGCCCATTGCCGAGTGGACAGGTGAGTTTCCAAGTCCGAGGTCCTGATTTGGGCCCAGGAGGCCCAGTGCTGGAGCCAGGCCCGCCTGGGGCGGAGTCTCCGATATGCCTCCTGCAGAGGTGACCTTGTGGGGCTCTTTAAGCCTCGCTCAGGGCCCAGGTCAGGGAAGGTGCCCAATCACCGTTTATAGAACAGGTAGACCGGCAGACGCACAGAGGATGATCAGGGTTCTGACCAGCACAGAGGGGAGGGCCATCGTGGCAGTTAAATGGGAGAAGATATCAAAACACCCAGCTCAGGGCTTGGCACACAGGAAGCATTTAATCAACAGCAGCGACCAATGCCACCATTCTTAGCGCACGCGGTTCCTGCAGACGCGCCCCACGCAGGCCGGGTCTCTCCGGAAGAAGGAAAGCTGCCCCTTGGCACTTGTCAATAGAAGAACCAGGTGTCCGACGTGCCAGCAAGGCCAGGAAACCGCTTAAAGCCGTCACCACCCTCCACGGTGGCCCCCCCGAGGCCAGCCCCCGGGAAGCAGGCTGGGCACCGGGATACAAACAGTCCACTGGGACGACGCCTTCCTGTCCGCTCCAGATGACTGACCCAGCATGGGCTCAGGGAACAGAAAGTCAGCAGGCTTAAGTGCAGTGTCTTCCCGGAGGCAGCCCCTGGGAAGGCGGGGGGCCACCGCCGCTGTCCCGCGTCCACACCAGGCTCGCCGCCCAGGGCCAGCCCCCCTGGAGGTCCCACCACGGCCACCATCCTGGCCCCTGGTGGCAGAAGCAGGCGGACCCCAGTCCAGTGGCTTCTCTGGGGAGATGAGGTCATCCCAAAGGAGAAAGAACTCCCAGGGAAGAAAATTTTCACTCCAGCTCTTGAATTCCTGGTGCACGGTCAGTACAGAATGCAAGCCTGGGTGATGATAAGAGCTGGGGCACCACTGCCCCACAGCCTGGGAGGCAGTCAGGTCAGACGGACTTGGGTCTGAATCCCACCAGGCTCTTCCCTTGCTGACCAATAAACCCAACCCACGGCCCTTCTAGGACACACTGCATTTGAGGGATTCCAACCTAGAAAGAAGGTCAGCGAGGTTTCCTGGGAAGGGCCATCAAAAGGGGGCTGCGGGGGGGGGGGGTGGTGTGTGCCCTGGCCCACTTCCTTCCCCTGCAGACGGCACCTGTTGGCTTTCCCAGAGCCACCAAGCTCATTTGGTCTTCTGGGACACAGACTGAACTTGCAGAACGAAGGGTCATTCTGGTTGTTCCAGGTTCGTCTTTGGGGCCCCCCTGCAGCACGGAGCATGCCCTGTCCTGTCCACGATCTGTCCTCTTGGGGATCCCTCCTTGTGGTCAGGTGTGGTCCCCGTTCCATGTACCCTCGGCCCCCACAGACAGGACACAGGAGGTGGAGGCAAATATCGGTGTCTGTCCTTCTCCTGCCTGTCCAGCCCATTTCTCCGGCTTTCTCTCAAGAGTCATGCTCTGCTGGTTGGTTTTTTTCTAAAACTAGTCAGAAAGAACAATGTCCCAGCCCTGGGAGACCTTGCTCCTGAGAAAGCCCCTTGCTGGGGACACTGGAGGGCTGAGGCTGCTTTTCTGGGAACCAAGGAAGGCTGTGGACAACACATTCCATTACCTAGTAGAACATTCTATCCTAAGGGCACCTGGGTGGCTCAGTCGATTAAGCATCTGACTTCGGCTCAGGCCATGATCTCACGGTTCGTGAGTTTGAGCCCCGTGTCAGGCTCTGTGCTGACAGCCTGGAGCCCGGAGCCTGCTTCGGATTCTGTGTCTCCCTCTCTCTGCCCCTCCCCTGCTTGTGCTCTCTCTCTCTCTCTTTCTCTCTCTCAAAAATAAAGGCTAAAATTTTTTTTTTAAAAAATAGAACATTCCATTCTATTGTGTTTCCACAAGATACAAACAACTGTAACTCAGGCTGGGGGGAAATGAGTCACACTCGCCACTGTTTCATCCTGGAAATAACCAGCCAATCCGGCAGATGCATTCTCGGGGGAGGCGGGACCCACACCTGGCTGAAAACCAGAACGGGGGCTTCCAGTAAGAAATGTGTGCGGGACCCAAGACCACCTCTAGGCGTGCATGCTCACGGCCTCGCTCGGTCCAGCAGCAGACGAATCTGGAGACGGGGCAAGCCTCTTGCTCCCTCGGGACGATCAGCCACACAGCTGGCAGACGAGACCCTCACTGACTTGCTGTCTTTGCTCTTGTAACCCAGCTGAGAACAGCATGAGGCTCTGGTCTGCTCGTGTCTTAGGTCAGGCGTATGGAGGACATGTGCACAGGCGTGGCCCGCCCGGGAGACACCTGCTCGCCCCACCAAGAAGGCCTTCTCGCCCCGTCCCTTCTGCTAGAGCAGGAAGAGTGGGTTCCACGGCCCTCCCCAAAGACCCCGACCAGCTCCCTGATGGGGGCTGGAAGCCGGTTTCTGAAGACCTGGCTCAGGAGGCAAGAGGGCCTGTGTGTGATACAGAATGTCAGCCGAGAAGCACGCATTGCCCTCCCAGCCCTCCAGCGAAAGCTACGTTCCTGTTCCCTTTCCCCACGGAGAGGACTGTCCAGGAGAGTCGTGCTGCAGGAAGATCACCGCGAGTCTGCTCTGTGGATCCATGAGCTAAGTCAGCTTCACACTGCCCAGAGGGCAGGGGCGGCCGTGGTCTCTAGCCCTCATTACAGACAACGGTCCAGAGCGCTGGAGGCAGCGACCCAAGGTTATCCAGCGGGTCCTAGGAGGCCAGAGCTGAAGGGGCCCCCCTGTGGATCTAGCTCCGCCTCAGGGCAGGGCCCTCTCCGTGTTAGCAAGACCCTCCACCTCCCCTGTCCACTCACCACCATATTGTGTAGTCCTGAGCGGAACTATAACCTGGCCCTCCCTCGCTCCGAGGGGCCTTCCCTCCACGGCTTTCCCCGGCGGGCCCGAGGTGGTTGTTCACTCCTGGGGGCCTTCCACGTTCGGCACCAACGACCCAGCCCACCCCTCCCACCTTCCTAAGGGGGTCCCCACATTTGCCCCGTCTCTGTCCCGGGTTCCAGCAATCTATTTCATTCCTTTGGGCTTCAGAATAAAAGAACGCCACAGGGGGCATCCTGACAGCAGCAGGGGTCTTTGCTCAGCTCCCACCTGCACCCACCACGTGGCTGACCTCGGACTCCCGGGGCTGACCCTGAGGGATCTGAAGGGCGCCGGCCAGGCCAGGGTCGGGGTGGGGGGCAGAGGGGAGAGAAGGAGCCCCAGTGATGCCCAGCATTGTTTTCATGGCACACTCCTGGAACATGAACTAGGATGTGCCATGGGAGAGGGAACAGACGTGGGAAATAGACTTGCTATTAATGTTCCTTAACCGGGCCCTGCCTCTCATCACTGCAGATTACGGCAAACGTAAGGCGCTGACCAGCACCGCTGGTGCTGAACCTGCAGCCTACTCTTTCTGCCTCCGGACTGTCGTCTTCTGATGGTATCAGAAGACAAGAGAGTACTGCGAGAGTGGGATTTCGCCCAATTTTACTCTTCCATTGAAATCCCACTAGCACCAGGCTAGCCGGGGAGCGGAGGAGGGAAGTTGAGTCTCCCCCAGACGATGTGTAAACATAAATCCGTCATACCCGCCGCTGAGTGTGGCTTGCCCACTCCCGATGGGGTGCTGACCCGGCACCTTCCCTGTGCCCTGGGCTTTAGGGAAGCGGCGAGGAGGGGGATGAAAATTTAGAAGGCCTCCAGCATCCTGGAAACTTACTTATTTGATTTTTTTAAGGCTGCTTAATAACACGTTAAGAACAAAATATCTTCTTGTGAGTGCGTGTGGGTGGAGGCTGGTTATTTTTAAGCGAGTGACTAACCATCTTCATTGTTAGTGTTTTATAAAAAACAACAACAATGGAGTACAAAGCACATTAAACACTAAAAAGGGGCAGAACGCTTGGTCTAGTGTTGAGGCTGGTGTCCTCTGACCACCTAAGCTTTCCTGCCGCGCCCTTGCCATTTGGTGGCTATGCTAAGAGCTGTAAGTCTTGTGACAAGGCGGCCACTCCTGGGTCCCGGCTGCCAAGCCTGGGGCGCACACGGAGATGTCACTGTCCCCCATGCAGAAGGCTAGGTGACGAACCAGCAAACAAAAGCAGGGCCACAAAGTCCCTCCCCAAGCCTCGGCCAAAGGGATCTCACGCACTTTCTGGACCACCCGTGGCCCAATCCCACACTTACCATCTCCCTCCTGCCTTCGTCCTTCTCCTGGAGCTTCAGATGTGCAGACACCTGCAGGGTGGGGAATCAGAACAGACTGCGGTCAGCAGGGCAAGCTAACTCACTGGTCTGCTGTGGGCTGGAGCCTGAGCGGCCACGCTGCCAGATAATGGAGGAAAGCCCCTGGAGCTCTTGGCTTCCTACCCCCGTTGGCTTAACAAAGGCGGGGTCCCAGAGAGCAGTACGTGTCTGGATTGCTTCCTGTCATCTCAGACGGCTTCTCTGCTGTGCCCACAAGAGAAGGTGGGTAGGGGCAGCTGACAGTCAAGGAAACCCCAGGCATCAGGGGCTTAAAGACCAGGCCACCCGTTAAACCACTGGACAGCTTAACGCTATCCACAGTGGGGGTGCTCACACCGCAGAAATTGGAAAGTGCTAAATATTAGGACCCCCCCCCTCCCCCGGCATTGTTTTGTTTTGTTTGAGATCCGGTTGGCTGTGCACAATGCTGCTGGGTAAAACCTTGGGTAGCAATTGGCATCCAGTGTCAGCCCTGGTTCTGCCCTGCCGGGTACCGTGGGCCGCCCTGGGAGACGGGCACACCTCCCATCCAGGCCTGGGTGGCTCACAGGGCCGGCTGCCTGCTAGGTAACACTGAGTGTCACCTGGTGGTCTGCGTGGTGGTGGTAAGGATCAGAAGCAGCACGTGGAAAGGCACAGCTGTCGCGACACATGCCTGGGACTGGGTGTGGGTGGCTGGTGTCACCCCCACCCCTGTGACAGGACCTTCTGAAGTCAAAGGCACGATTTCCCCAAGAGAGAGGTGGTTTTCAAGGTATCATACAACTCTCAAAATCAAAATCTTATTTAATTTCATGCTGAAAATGGATTTCACAGCACAGCCTGGTGACAGCTTGGTGAGAGTCACCAATCTTGTCTGCAAAAGAAAGCAGTGATCGAGCTGGAAATCGAAATGAAGCTTCTCAGTCAAGTAACCAAGCATTTAGCTCAGTAACTCGCCAAGAAGCTAAACTCTGGTCTCCCAGGAGAAAGGCGAACAACTAAGTTTGAATTTTCTAAATCGACTGTTCTTTTCGTAACCCCTCCTAAGTTCCCTGTGCCCCATGAGAATGGCCATTTGGAGGCAGAATAAGCCATTAGAGGCACTGAGCATGTGTGTCTGTCGGCAAGGCCCAGCCTGGTGGAGAGGTCTCTCCTTCCAGAACATTCAGCACCAGGCACGTGAATGAAGACAACCCACAGAGCAGGTTGGGGACAGGTGGCGTATCCGACATCTTACCTGCTCCCCTTTGCCAATCTGAGAAGCCCTTGGAGTTGCCCTTCAGATAAATTGGCAGGCAGCCCTCTCCAAGCCTGCAGAGAGGAAGCTTTGCCCTGTCCGGGTCAGGAGCACAGGGCAAGACCTCTCTGGGGCAGGAGAGTGAAGGTAAAAGCCTGTTTACTGACCAGGCCCCAGGCAGAGCACCCCAGAACATTCCCCACGGTGCCAGGAGGGACCTGGGGGCCACACGCTATCTTTTGCAGCGGGTGAGGCCAAGGCAGAAAAGCTAGCAGCCCCATGCACAACCAGCGGGGGGCTGAGGACGAGACCCTCAAGGACCTAACCCAGGCACCAGATCGGGGAACTTGGGCCCAAAGCCACAAACAACTAAGGGCAGCTGATGGCCCTTAGGGGTGATAGGGGTGTGTCTGATGGTGTATCAGTAAACACACAAACTTGGCCATGAATTTGCCATCCAGAGTCTATGAGAAGTCAGGGTCTTGGGAGTTTGTTTTCAATGAAGCTGTCCAAACAGCATGCCTGGTGTGAGACCTGCGCTGGAGGGAGGTGGCCCGCAGAGCCCCCAGCCCCACGCCGGGCACTGCTCTAATGGGGGGGGGGGAGGGGGGTGGGCTCAGGCTGGTGGGCGGCTCACCATCATGGCTTCCTGCACAGTGAGGTGTGGCAACAGCATGTCGTCCTGCATGATGTAACAGGACACCTTCCGGAAGCAGCGCAGATCCCGGGGCAGGCCGTTGATGAGGACGACCCCCTTCATGCCAGTCTCCCTGCAGAGCCGAGAGCGGACACCGTCAGCTCCTCCTCCAGGGCCCTGGGGAGGGAGGAGGCCCCTCCCAGCATCTTCCCGACGGACCGTTTACCGCAGGGACACCAAGGGGCAGGCAGGAGGGGATGGGGACCCAGAACAGTACCAGGACTCGCAGGAAGGAGCTGCACGGAGACCACGCTCGGGATGGACGGGGAGGTGAACCGAATCCGTAAGTAACCAGCGCTTACGAACAAAGATGCACGTGGGTGCTCCCACGCACGGCCACCAGGTGGGACGTGCCCCCCCCCCCACACTGTGCTGGGGTTTGTGAGATTGGCTTCTGAGCGATGTCGTGAGCGGCCAAGGCTACCCCGAAGGCCAAGACTCTGCAGCTGGGGGTGTGGCCGCTATATAGGAACCAGCTCCTGAGGGCGGAGACCGAGCAGGCTCCCTGTGTGCGGGTGGCTCAGAGGAGGGGGTCTGGGCCCTGCATCCATTCGGCCAAGCGGATGCTCCTTCTCCACAGGGGAATTTGTCCCCTGGCCCAGCGACAGGTCGGGACATGGCGTGTGCACCCCGGAGACCTGAAGGGCACGGCCTCCCCCTCCCAGACCCACGGTGCATCTGCACTGGCCCAGGGAGGTGGGGGAGGCCGGGACAGCCCCCTAAGGAAGTGCCTCCTGGATGTCTCGGGGCACAGTGGAGACCAGTGAAATTACGGAGTCTGGTTTCCAGCCTCATCCCGGCCGTTACTATGACCTTGGGCTCTTTCCTCCAGGCAATGGGCTGGGATCCCCCCGCCCAGGGAATAGCCACCTCCAGGCAGTGGTCCACAGCCCCAGACTGCCTGAGCACCCCTAGGCCAGGCAGCAACTGTGGGTGTGGGATGTGCTGACAGTGGCTGCCCCCCCCCCACCCATGCACCCCCTGATGCTGGACGTTGACTTCAACCTTTGTCAGGGTTTTAAAAATCCTAATTTCTGGCATTAAGGAGTAATGCAGAGGTCCCAAGGAAAGAGGTGATAGTGTCTTTTTGTTTCCAGGAGATGATATTCTCCTGAGTATCAACAGTGTTTTTTGCTGCAGTTAGCAAATGCAAGCCCGAGAGCTGAAGACAGGCAACTTGAGGAGCACAGTTTTAACACCCATGGGGACTGGGCTTTCCGGCGACGCCCCCAGGAATGACACGGGGCAGGATGTCCGGGGCTAACACAGGCACTGGCAGGAGTGCGTGAGCTCGGGGACCCAGCCTGACGGTCCTCCTGCTCATCTTAGACCCTGACTCACACTAGTCATTAGACCCTGACTCACACTAGTCTTAGAGTTCTCCTGCCGTCCCCTCCCCAGCCTTGACCTTCCTCCTTCTTCCTATCCTGCGCCTGGCCGCGGCTGAGCCCACGAGGGAGCCCACCTGGCTGCTCCGTCCCGTGGCCGCCTTCCCCTGCACGTGGGCCGTCCACCCTCCACCGTCACGGGACATTGAGCAGGTGCTGCCCTCTGACACTTTCAAAGTCACTGCCGTCCCTGCAGGGCTTCCTTCCCGGATCCCAAGGCCTCTCGCTGCTAAACCCCACAGGTCACCGTCTGTACAGAACCTTAAGAAGTGACAGGTCGAACAGAAGGGGCTTCTCTCTCCCGACTGCCACCCACAGGCCAACCACGGGGTGAGGACCTGTTTCTCCGCAGAGGCGTGCTCACCTGTATCCAGCCAGAATGTTCATGAGTGTGGACTTCCCGGCCCCAGAGGGACCCATGATGGCCACCAGCTCCCCGCTGTTGAACTTCCCGGAGATGCCTTTCAGAAGGGTCTTGTATCCTGCAGAAAAGCGCATCACACCCGTTTCCCAGCTGCCGATCGCAGGGATCATGGGCTTTTCCTCCAGGCAATACAGGCAAACCCACAAGAACACCCGACGACGTAACCACGGCCAGAAAGCAAGATCTTACACGCGTGGCCTAAATGCTGAGTTCTTAGGGCAAAAGCCCACCGCCCGTGTGCCCCCGTCTTCCTCAGTGGCACACCCCCCGGCATTACGTTAGCAGCGACCCGCACACGTGCGCTGCTCTAGTGTTTATAAAGCAACTGCATGTGCATTAATTATCTGGCCTACAGGGAATCCACCACCTCGTTTTGGAATAAGACCAGGGGGTCTGGTGTCTCCTTCAGGACCCCCACAGCCAGTGTGAACAGAGCTCAACCCAGGGCCACACCGCCAGCCATGTCACTTCCGCCCCCATGATGGGGAGCAAGTTTTATTTGCTTATTTTTTAAAAATTTTTTTTAACGTTTTTTTATTTTTGAGACAGAGAGAGAGCGTGAACGGGGGAGGGGCAGAGAGAGAGGGAGACACAGAATCCGACACAGGCTCCAGGCTCCGAGCTGTCAGCACAGAGCCCGATGCGGGGCTCGAACTCACGGACCGCGAGATCGTGACCTGGCTGAAGTTGGATGCTTAACCGACTGCGCCACCCAGGCGCCCCTTAACATTCATTTTTGAGAGAGCGAGTGGGGGAGGGACAGAGAGAGAGGGAGACAGAATCAGAAGTAGGCTCCAGGCTCCGAGCTGTCAGCACAGAGCCCGATGTGGGGCTCGAACTCACGGACCGCGAGATCATGACCTGAGCCGAAGTCGGACGCTCAACCGACTGAGCCACCCAGGCACCCCGCAAGTGTGTTTATTAACGAAACGGTTATTTCATTTATTTGCAGTTTGTACACACACAAACTATTCACGCGAGATTTCTTCATAAACCATCGCCTTCTAATCAAATAATTAAAATAGTATTAATTAATTAATAATTAAGGGCTTGTCGTTTTGCAGCCACGTCAAATTGCTTTGGAAGCTCTGCCAAGTCTCCATCCGAGAGCCTCGTAAAAGGAGAAGGACCATGCGTCACAGAGACAGCCACGTTCGCCTGCCTTCGAGTAGATGGTTCAACGTGCGACAATAAAACAGAGGCAGCTGGACCCACAGGTAAAGACTCCTGATTCGGACCCATTTTCTCAGTTCCTGAGAAACGTGCTCAGAAGGGACCCCTCCAGGACCACAGTCACGCAAACGAAGCGTTTCACCCCCCACGGCCAACACTTACAGGGGCCGGTGAAGCCCTCCAGGCAGGGAGCCCCTCCTTTCGACTTTCTCCCCAGTCGCTGGCTGTATGCTCCCCATACCCCCAAACCTGCACGGGCCTGGGGGGGGGGGTTCTCGCCCAGCTGTCTACTCATCTTCCACAGATGGGGCCACTCAACCCCGCACCTGTCACCATGTGCCACCTCGATTTGGACAGGGAGTCCCCGAGGACTTGTTTAATCAGGCAGAGAGAAGCAGAAGCAAAAGGCAGGAAGCCTGTGGCCCCGCGATCTGCCTCATTACGGAGAGCGGCAGAGTCCCCTGGGGAGATCGCGCCAGGTAGGAAGGGGCAGAGCAGCTCACATTCCTACCGCTGGGATGTGGGGGACTTAGCGGAAGGAGCAGAGGGAGACCAGCTGCAGGCCGGGGCTGGGACCCCAAGGACGACGTCTGCATCTGCCCCGTGGCGGACGGACACGTGGAAAAGCTGGGGATCAGCAGAGGCTTCTCCTCTGCAAGGTCAAGCTCCCCGTGCGGTGGGACCTCATCAGGCGCCCCGGGGCCTGGGCCACAGGGACCCGAATGACATCACTGAGGGCGCAGTAATTCCAGGCAGGCGTCTGCTCCTTCCTGGCCTCCCGGTGGGCAGTTCAGGTGGGGATCGGGGTTACTCCCGAGCAAACCCTCCCTTGAGTCTGTCCTGTGAACCAGTAACCTCCCGAGGATGTAGGTGACTCGCTGAGATGGTCACCAGGCCATGTGCGGGCCAAGGGCCGTCTGACGGCCTGGGGGCGGCCTTGTGCCCCGGGGTTCCGAGAGGCCCTTCCCTCTGGGCAGAGCCCATGGGGGCTCCTCTGACAGCACCTGGGGCTGCCCCTTGGTATTGGGGTGCACACTGGGCACCAGATAATAGCACAACTCACACAGGCAGTGATGCCCACGGCCGGCACACCGGCATGTGCACCAAACCCGTGGGAGCAGTGGACTCATCTGGCCCTTTCAAGAGAAGCTGGGCCCGTAGGGGTGTGGCCTGTGGTCTTGTCATTTAGAGCCACCGACTGGGACTGTACATGTGCCCACGAACCCCGTAGTGGCTTCGTGGGCCAGGGCCAGGTGGAGCGAGGCTGGTGAGGCTGACGACTCATGCCTCGGGGAGGGGCGCTGGCTCCCAGGGCAGCCAGTGAGGCCAGGTGCATGCGGCGGGCTGGCCGAGGGGGTCCTCCCGAGTGGGGCCTGCACGGGTCCGGTGGCGGAGAAGGTACCAGACCCGGCGTGGGGCTGTGCTTCTTTAAGATCAGAAACCTGCTTTTCTTTAGAAACAGCGAACACACATTCGGGAGTGAAGAATCGTAAAAGTGACAGGGAACCAAGAAATCACCAGTCTGTCTGGACCCGCGAGGGTCCGAGTTCACACTCGGACGTGGGGCCCCCAGTGTGGTGCCCAAGGACCGGGCGCACCCATTAGAATCGTGTTTGTGAGTGTCCCACACGTGCTCACTCTATTTGCGCAGCAAACTCGTCCTTGGCTGCAGAGCCTTGCGCTTGACCCCTTGCAGAAATACGGAATGCGAGAATACGTGAGGCGTCCCAAACCCCCGCCCTACGTCCCGAGCTTGAGCTCGGCCCAGCCCAGCTCTTGGCACGATGGGGGAGCCACCTCCTTCGTGCGCTGTGGACACTCGATATGCGTGCTCTCCCTGCTGCTTCTGGTGAGGCAGTGATTTTCCGGGAATCGCCAAGTGTGGAAACCATAGAGGGGCAGGGCCCCCCTGCCGCGTGGGGACAGCCCATCCCTAAAACAGCCGGGCAAGAAGCCAGATCAAAACCCACACAACAGAGGAGCGGAGAGAAAGACACAAAGACAGAGAGGACAGTGCCCCAGGTCCCTCCAGCCCAGGGACGAGAACTCTGCTCAGACACCGGCCCTTCCACCTCAGAGGAGGTTAGCGCCACTCTGTCACGGGGACCCACGTTGGCGAACAGTGCTTCAGGGGGCAGCGGCATCTGTCGACCCCCACAAGGTGCTGGGGACACACAGCGGCAAAGCTTCAGCTTGGGGGGGCACACAGATGTCTCATTTTGTAGAAACGTGCCCTTGGAGGGGAAGGACGGGGGATAGCCCGGCCCTCGGGCGAGTGCCAGCTCTGGGAGCGCTCACTCGGGGTGAGCGCGGCACCCTCTTCGCTCACATCTTCCCCTCTGTGCCCCACAGCAAGCTGAGTACTGGGTTCCTCCCCATAAGCTGCAGACCAGAAGCCAGGGCCCAGAGAGGGCGTGTGACCTGCCCAAGGCCCCACAGCGGGTCAGCAGAGAAGGCCAGCATTGCAAGGGCTGTGCGAATCTCCAGCAGGGGCTCTTGCAGCCGGGGGCCTGATGTGCCGCCAGTGCCAGCAATGCAGTCGCGGGGTTTGGGCGTTGCTCCCGCCCCCCAGCGTGGCCTGACCCCTCCCCCCGCCCAAATCAGCGTCCGCTCAACCCAGGCACGTGCGTTCCGTCTGCTACTGTGTGAAGCACTTCGCAGAGAAAGGGAAGAAATGACGCGCCTCTCGCCCCCCAGAGACAGGATCCCCTCCCTCCCCGGAGGCCCAGGTTGCCACCCACCCGGTGGCAGGTGAAGCTGAGAGGTCCCGGGGGCGGGGGGGGGGGGGGGGCTCGGGCTGAAAATGCCCTGTGTGCACCCAAAGAGCTCGGAGCGGGTCGAGTCCTCCCCTCCCCTTCCAGATCTTCATTCCGTAAAACGCCCTCAAGGTAAAAACAAACACTTCCTGCCGGGGTGAGGGAGGGTCTTCTGTGGTTTAGGGAGGACTCAAGCCCTGTGTATGTTAGGGACCCCTCAGTGCACGTGGGAAGACAGGCGTCCTCTGACCGAACAGACGCTCCCGGATACTAAAGCGCCTCCAGCCACCCAGCCCGGCGGCGCAGGGACAAAGGGGTTCGGCAGACGTGTTTCAGGGCAGCGCCCGCAAATCGGGGCCCGCTGTCGGAGCCCTCGGGGACCCGTTAGGCCCCGATCCTGGTGACCTGCAGAAAATAACAAGCAGCATGTCCTGCAGGCTCCAGCCAGTGACTCGCTGGCTCAGGCCTCATTGACCGAGTTGTGGCTTTAGAACAGGCGGCTGTTTCTAGAGAGGTTTCCAGGGTCAGTGCGTCGCTAGGTTTTGTTTCTGAGCCTCGGCAAACAAGGGCGCGCTGCCTCACCGTGCCGGGCAGCGGACGGAGAAGCGGGCGCCCCCAGAGAAGGGCTCTTTCCGTGCTCGTCCAAGGGCCGAATGCCATCCTGAGGGTCCAGGGCGCTGACCCCGCCGGGGGTGGGGCACGCACGCCATAAAAATAACAGTACAGGAACAGTCCCCACACAGGCAGCTGTGCAGAGGCCACAGAGGGGCCGCCCTCCTGGGTCTGCTCGCTCACTCACTCAAGACCCGGCCCAGGTGGCTGTGCCCACAGAATAAACCACGGACTCCCCTGCTTTGCTGCAGAAGCAAATGGGTGTGGCCACGTTCCAATAAACCTGACTTACAAACCGAGGAGGCGGGCGGATTTGGTGGTTTGTGACCCTGTTCTAGAACTCTGGAGCGGGGACTGGCCCGGCACCAGAGGTGGCTGGGTTCCCACCAGGTCGCTTCTCTCAGGCGGGTGCGCTTGCTAGCTGTGGGAAGGCCAGGTAGGGCTGGTGTGCGCCTGCTCT
Organism: Leopardus geoffroyi; assembly: GCF_018350155.1. Lineage (NCBI taxonomy): Eukaryota > Metazoa > Chordata > Mammalia > Carnivora > Felidae > Leopardus > Leopardus geoffroyi. The sequence goes on from NC_059333.1 coordinate 3,817,389, forward strand.
AGGGGAGAATGGGGAAACTGAGGCAGCTCTGAGAGGAAACGAACCTCACCCTACACCCCGGAGTGAGGGGGACGCGAGCCCAGACCCAACTCAGCAGCATGAATGAGACGGCCTGTCAGGGTGCCCGCTGCTCCCCCATCACACCCAGACTCCCCATGGTGCCATCCTAACCAGGAAGCCACACTGCCCCTGGGCGGGGCGGGGGGAGCCCCCTAGGACCGCGGTCTCCAGAGCCACCCACGGGGGCCACCTCCTCACGGGCCCTCAGGGCAGCTGCTATCAGCACCCCACTTCCACGGGAGCCCGAGAAAAGGTGACCTCAGGGCCCATTCGCTGATAGAATGTTCTAGTCCCCGTCTCCAAAGCTTACCCAGGTATACTAGAAACACGTTGGTTCGAAGCAATCCCCAGCGGCAACTCCCAGGGTGGTTGTCAGGCCTTGAGTGTTGGGGGTTCGGGGTGGAGTTGTGGGGGGGACAGGGAAGGGAGGGAGGGAAGGAGGGAAAGAGGCAGGGATGGGGGGATATGTGCTCTACCCCTGGAGTGGACCGAATACTAGCCTCCAAAGAAGTCCACATCCTAATCCTGAGAATCTGTGTTACCCTGCAGATGGGATTAAATTAAGGGTCTTGAGATGGAGATATTACCCTGGATTATCCGGGCAGGCTCAAAATAATCACAAGAGTCTTTCTAAGGGAAAGCGGGAGACAGGCGGGTCGGAGGCAGGACTGGAGACATGACCAAGGACGCAGAGGCTGAGGAAAGAGACAAATCGGGTGATGCCCCCCTGTTGGCTCTGAAGATGGGGAAGGGGCCACAAGACCAGGGGTACAGCCGCTGGATGCTGGGAAAGGCAAGGAAAAGATTCTTCCTGGAAGTCTCCAGAAGGAACACAGCCCTAACGTCCCAAACTTGAAGACAACCCATGTGTTGTCTGAGGCCGCCTGGTCCGTAGCGATTTGTTAGCTCAGCACCAGGACGCCCGTAAATCCCTCCCCGCCCCGCTCAGCCGATGCCCAGGTGCTGCCTGCGGGGCCATGTCCCCCCGAGGACCACGTCCCCCCTCCTCTGTGGACATGGCGGACAGGCCAGCAGGCCTCACGAGGAGCAGCTCGACGGACGGTCTTCCCTCCGGGAAGGAAGCCCCGGGCTGTTCTAGAAGAGATGAGTGGTACCATCTGGCAAATCTTCCAGAACGAGTGTTTCTTCTATCCGGTGTCATTCTGACTTTCTCGGGTCATCCACACGGCACAGAGCCTGGTTAGACCAGGTCCCCAGTGTAGACTTTTCATAATGAGGTTAAAGGAAGCAGATTAAACTTTGCAATTAAAGGTGAACAGAAAAACAAGGAGAGGGAAGAGTAAGGTGGGGGGAGGCAGCCGAGGGCCCCCCCCCCAGCTATGCTCACGACTAGGGAGTGGCCATGGACAGACCGCCTACCCGTCCTGGCCTCAGTTTCCCCAGGATAAAACCCGTTCTGGCACTAGAATCCTCTAGATTCCTCCAGGAGTCACACGTGGCTTTCTTTCCCTAGACAACCAAATGGTAGCTGGGGGGTTACGTGCGGATCCCACTGACAGGGCCAAGGGGTCCTGAGACTGGGAGTCCCCTCCGCACGTGCCAAGCTCACGGCGAGCGTCTGCGACTGAGGCCAGGTCCGGGTTCGTCATCGTGCAGGGCCTGACACAGAACCTTCCCTCAGTCCGAGCACGTGCTTTATTTTCAAACGTTCGTCAGCTCTGAGTAATGACGACAAAAAAGAAAGGAGCCCCAAGCGGCTTAGGAAGAGCCAGGTAATAAACACAGACCGTCGACTATTTTTAAATGTGTGGGATTTAACTACAGATCTTTTCGGCGGTAAAATTTCCCACAGGGCTGCGTTCTGGGGTGGGGGGCTGGCTTCGGGGGTTCCAGCGTGGGCCCGGGGCTCTGATCGCTCACGGCACACCGACGTGTACAATCTCCTGCGCACGCCAAAGCTGCCCATCTGTATCCAGACAGCAGGCAGCCCATGGAGCCCATATGCACGTTCTCCCTCCTTACACAGCTTTATTCTCAAGAAGCACAGTGCCTCCCACCGTGCAGGGAGGCATCTCTGGACCAGGGGCATGTCAAGGCCAGTTCGATCGAATCCTAAATTATGAGACATTCTCCCTTGCCCCTAACTTAAACGCATTCCCGTGAGGGCTTGGATCTTGGCATCAGCATCAGAGTGGCTCTGAGCCCCCAACATCGTGGTTGCTGGCCCCAGGTGACCTGTGTGACCTGGGTGATGGGAAATGGCGTCCTGGTTAATATCCCATCGGGGTTCTCTGAGATGCTGACCCGCTGAGACAGCCGTGGGGCACGAAGGCGTGAGCGGGCCTGGGTACAGTTGAGCTGCAAGGATGGCAGTACCCGGCACATGAACCTCTCTATCCCAGCCACCGCTCCTGGAGCCCAGCTGACAGTGCCCGCTGTCCCCTGTGGCCTCGGGCGCAGGAGCTGAAAACCCCACTGGCCCCTGTGGTGAGACAGACAGGGTCCTGCCAGTGACACCCTCAACATCTTTCCTGCATCGCCATCAAGGGCTGTTTTGACGCAAAGCCCTCTGCATATGCCATTGAACCAGCCTCAGTGAGCCCAGCAGCCCTGGGGGCGGGGGGCGGAATGAATGTCAGAGGAGGGGACCGAGGCTTACAGAGGCCGAGGGACTTGCCCAGGGCACACGGAGAGGAAGTGTCCACCCCTGGATCCAAGTCGGGGCCACCCCTTTCCCAGTGCTGCTCTGGAGATGGGGAGGCGGCGCCTGGTGACCGAGTCCCAGCCAGCCCCCCTTGGGGGCATCGGCACACGGGCCGGAGGACAAAGCCGAGGGCTTGCCAAATAGCAAAAGGTCTCAAAAACCACATCGGAATTCCTTCTCTCGGATCCACCGTAGAATCAGTCAAGGCATAAAGCCATCACTTCAGAAGGACGACTGAGAAGTGTTGTTTCTGGGACACCAGAGAGCGGGATTCGGGGAACATGAAGAACTTTAGGCGAAAGCAGGCCCCCCCCCTCCTGAAACCAGAGGGAGCCCGAGCTGCGATTAAAGGGGAAGAGCAACACAAACCGCCAAGCACGACGAGCAGAGTCTCCGAGGGTGGCTCCGCGATTTCCATAAAGTCCCCGCCCCGAGCGGTGGGCAGGAAGCTCACAAATGAAATTCTGACTGCGTGTCTACTTCAGGTGCCCTCTCTGTGATCCTTACCTGCACGAGGCCGCCGTGCACCCACGAACGTGCCCACACACCAGGTACACACAGGCACACTCACACCCCACCGCATGCCCACACCCTGGTACACACACGCACACATGCACATGCACACCACACACACACACACATGCACACCCGCACCCCACCATGTACACACACAGGCACACCGACACCCCACTCCACACACACCACACCGCCAGCCCGTTCGTGAGAACACTGGCAGCGGAACAGCCCTGCCCCAGCACAGCCACTAAAAATTGGATGCAAGTCATTTACATCTGCCCGTCAGGCATGAAGCAGGTTTTTATCACCACGTTATTTTTATACTTCTAAAAGCAGAACTGGTCTCTTTCACACACTTCTAAACCTGGCTAGAACAATGAAGACAAAAATCCTGATTCTTCAAATGATGCCAGCAGGGCCGCGAGGGTGCCAAACCATCCTCCCGGCATCCCATCATCCTCACCTGAGCAGAACACGCAGTACCTGGTCTCCACGCCCACGGCGGAATTCTCTATGGAGACCGACGTTTGTAAGATAAGCCCAGCTGCACACCTCCCTCCCCCCCATGCCCCTCCCCCTCCTCCCTTCCCTCCCTCTCCTTCCCTGGTCTCCCTCCCTCTCGCTCCCTCCTCCCCCTCCCTCCCTGTCCCCTCCTCCCTTCTTCCCTCTCCCTCCTCTCTCCCTCTCCCTCTCCTCTTCCTCCCACTACTCTTGGCCCCAGAGCTAAAAGGATCTCTTGTTCAAAGTGTCTCTCTCCAGCCCCTTCCCCCTCCCCCTCCAAGAGTAACCTCAAGGCACGAAGGACAGAACTCCGTGTTCCTATAAACCCAGACATTTCGTTCTTAGCCCACCTGCTTCTTCCCTGCAACACCCAAGGGCCTTCCCATTCACGCCTCGGTTTTCCTTATTAAGTGGCAAAGCCACGCCTACAAACCAACCCTCGTTCTCCTTTTTCACGCACCTTCCGAAACAGTGAAGGGGGCTTCTGACATGACAGCAACAGCAGGGAAGACGGGCTCGTAACGTGAACACGGGCCCGAACACGGGGTAGGTGAGGGCTTCTGAGACGTTACCATGTGTCCCCAAACCGTGCAAACAGCACGTCCCCGCTCTCTGCCGGCCCAGCGAGTGTTGGGGCAGCAAGTCCAGTCGGCTTCAGCACGGCTAACTTAACCGGTCTGACCGTGACCATCTACCACTGGTCTTACAGCCCCCTCTCCCCCCACCAGCAGCTGGATAACAGACAAAGCGCTGAACTTTCCAAGGGCTTTCCTTTGGGCGTGACTTTAATGGACCCAAAATGGTCACCCGGCCACAGTTCAGGATGCCTTTCCACCCTTCCTTCCCTAGAGCCTCTCTGCTTTATTGTCCCTGGTTGATGGTCTCCCTCACCGCCCATTTCCCCTGTCTGTCTGTCCGTCTGCCGCCCCACCTCGGCCCGGCTCTAGGCCCAAGCGGCTCCCTCATTCTTTCTGCCGGCTTCGGCCTCAGGATTTTAAACCGAACTGGGGAACGATCACATCAATGAACATCACGGGAGACGGTGCTCAGTGTCCAGAAAGCACCCCAGGGAGGCGCACACGCCCCCTCTCACCTCCTGCCCCAGCCGGTGCATCTGGGGTCGCTGGGCAGAGCTGCATAAATGTGGTTTCCGTTTCCCCGGGAAGCCAGTCGCGGCACCAAGGGTTTCCGTCCAGCTCCTCTCTGCGCAGGGCTTTTGGCCTCGGGGTCGGTGGGCTACTGACACCCTGGAGGGTCACATGAGGGCCTTTCTCCCTCTAAGGAAGGGCTTTGGGCAAGAAAACTATCCAACGGGCATCATCCAGTGCCTTGCTGAACTGCGCCTGGTGTGGCTGGGATTTAGTCCCCCACCTTCCGCGGTGGCTGGGGCTGTCCTCCCCCCGCGAGCACCAGCTCATCCCCAGTCTGGTCCTGTGACCTGCTCCGGGCACCCGCCCTTGGAGATGCCGCGCTTGACCGGGTCTCCACATGTCTGCGCCACCCACGTTCTCTGCTGACGTGCCCCACTCAGACCCCGGTGTCTGTCTCCCACCGGGGTGGTGACCAGCCCTCGATTCCGGGCAGGGCGGATGCACTCCCCAGGGGCCAGCGGCCCCAAGGCTGGGATCCGGATCCCAGCGCCCTGAAGCTCCTGCCATGTCCCTCCCCGAGTGCCGACGCTGCACGCAGGCCTGCGGGGACGTTGGGAGACCGGAGCACTCGGGTGGCAGCCCCTGGTGCAAAGATTCTTGCTGTTGCCGCCTGCCCCAAGGAGCACCAGCGTCAGCCGCGCTCACTGCCGCCACCGCCCGCCAGGATGACGTGGGGGGAGGGCTTCCCTCCAATGACTTCCCAAGGAGGCCGTGGTCACCGAGCTGGAAAAGGGACCGTCCCCTCCACTCCACCCTGCAGTCACTGCACCAGGAGGTTGCCCCCGGCCTCACAAGCAGCTCTTCTGTGAATGGCAGTTTATCGCGGGACACGTTTCAGAACTGGAGGACATTCACCGGCGTCTTTCGTTGAAGACACATCACAGTACGACTCGCACCAGAGGCCACACGCTCTCCAAAAAGGCACAGTGGAGGCTCTCAAACGGGGCAACCTAGAAGTGTCACTGCATTTCCCCATCGGCCAGGCTGGCTGCCATAACATGTCACAGTCGCCCGAGCTCCGTGCTCGACGGGCTCTGAGGCGTCCCGGACCTACTGGACCCGTTTGTGCTCAGCGGGGCTATTTAAGGAAAGTCGTGGTTACCGCTGTGATCTGTCCAATGACTGCTTCCCCATCCCAAGTTCAAAGTCTGAAGGGGGAAAGGAAAAACTAAGCCCAAATCAGCACATGTGCAATTGTACATACAGAGGGCTCTGGGCGGCTTCCAGAAGCACGCCATGGCTGGCGACCGCTGGGCTCTACTCCCCTCCCTCATTGGGAAACGTTGATGGCATTTCCCCAACAGGAAATGGCAGCCACAGCTCGGTCTCCTGCAAACACCCGGGCAGAGCTGGAGAGAGCTCAGCCACGCGTCACCGTGCGTGGCCACATCCGAGAAACGTTCTGGGGACAGCTTCAGAAGATGCAGATTGGAGGACGCTGTATTTCCACATTTGGCATTTCCAAGGACCCCGTGGCATGACCGAGGTGGCTAAGCCAGGGATGCCAGTGACCCCACCAGCTTCATGAACTTTCCCTGTTGTTCTGGGTTACACAGCCATGGAGAGGACCCCACACACAGACGCAGGCCTCACACCCATCCTAGAGGGTCACTCCGGCTCCCTGAGTAAAAGCTCGGTACCCTCTGGGCCAGTGGGGATTCCCCGTGGCATCCTGAGCCTCTCGGGTGTCCCTCTGGATGGGGCCCCACTATCTCCCCCTCCAGGACCACCTCTGTGCGGCCAGGCCCAGGGTTCCAGGCCTTCTGTCACAACTGGGCCCTGCCAGGCCCATCTCCCACCACCCAGTGATGAAACTCAACTTTCCCCGCACACCAGGCCAGTCTGCTGGGGTCTCCCAAACATGCCTTGGCTGGTGTATTTCACCCCACAGAACGCGCCCCCTGTGCTGGCTCCATCATGGTCTGGCCAGGGACGTGGCCCCTGGGAGAGAGTGACCTTTATGGGGTGACTGGTGATGGCTCAAATCCCAAATCTACCCCTCTGTTTTCTCAACTCTAAAGTGGGGATAACCACATCTACCTGCTTGGAAGGTGAAAGGAGGAGAGCACTGCGGGGGGTGGGGGGTGGCTCTGGTGCTGGGCTGGGCCTCAGTGAACACAACCCCCGCCAAACTAGACAGGCTTCTTCCTCCAAGCAATTGGGCCATTTTCATCGATTCGTTCCATTGGCCAACTCATTCGCCACCTTGAGAGTCAAGGCAGCAGGTGCGGAGGCAGGCCGGTCAGAACCCACTCCTGCCTTCCTCCAGGCTCGCCACCTGCCGGGGGCCGGCATCCATGGGGCGCGGTGCCTGGGGCAGTGTGGGACGTCAGAGCACAAGTTCGATCACTGTCACCGCGCTGTGGTCGCTCTGTTGTCAGCTCTGCCCTCACGTCCCTTGCAGGGGGAAGACGGGTCCCTCCTGGGAGCCTGGTCCTCCTGGGCACCGGGGAAGGCCTCACACCCAGCGCCCGTCCAATCCTCGGCCTGGCTCCTGACCAAGTCTCCAACCAACAAGGCGTGATGAGAAGCCATAATCGCAAGAGACACAGGCTTAAGTGTTACCTGCAGTTCGGGGAGCACGGGACCCAGAGACGGCCGGGTTCACGGCACCACGCGGGAGAGGCTGACACAGCCGTGCGCTAAGGGCACGTGCAACCCACGAACGAAACTCCGGGGACCACGCGCGGCCACAGGGAGGACTGGCGAGCCGGCCGGAGAGGAGGCCCTGCCCCTGGATGGACTGACTCGTTCTCTGGACGGCCCGGTGTGTGTCCTCAGCGCCCACTTCCGAGGAGCAAGCCGAGCGTGGCTCCTGAATGTCCGAGCGCCACTGCACGCAGCCTCCTGTCCCTGGAGTCCTCGCCTGTGAGCAGGACACCCCACAGGCACCCACAGAGCAGAGACCAATGAGGTGCCCAGGGGGGCCGGGGGAGCCGGCTGAGCTTGAATCTGGCGTCTGCCCGTTTAAAGGCCTTCAAAATGTGACCAGACGTGCCACAGTCCCCCAGGTCCCTGGTCAGCAGGGTGGCAGGATTCACCCAGGGGGAAGGCCGCTCGGCCAAGGAGGCCTCGTCACCTCCTTCTAGGGCGCTCTCCTCCTGTGTCTTCCCTTCCCGTCGTCCCCCGGGAGCCCCAATCCCCGGGCTTGCAGGTCAGAACCCCACGTCACGCACGGACGGACACATGCCGGCCCTCCCTCAGCGGGAGCCCTCCATCCATACGTCCCTTCTGCTCTTTCCTTTCTTGATCGCAGACCGCTTCAGTCGCAGGGCGCTGGCGACCGCAGCCGCCCCGGCTTCCGGGCTCCCTGGGCCCGGACGCCATTCCACGCTCCCACGCGGACTAACTCAGCGGATTCCCACACGACCCTGCGTGGGACGTACTTTTAATACGCCCACTTCACGGGTGGGAACACTGAGGGACGGAGAGCTAAAATAACCTTCCCGGGGTCCCGGGGCCAGCGGCTGGGAAGTCAGCACTTAAACCACCTGGCCTGGTCCCGAGTGTATCTGTGATGCTAACTCCCTCTCCGACACAGACAGAAGGAAAAGAAATGAATACTCACGTGCCCACCACCCGGGTGAGGAAACAAGTGCCTGCTGTACCCCGTGCCCTCCTGGGGTCCCCACGCTCTCTGTGGGCCGCAGCCTGTCTCCCTCATGGCACACAGACTGGTCAGGTACTCCCCCCTCCCCCCCACACCCCCCCAGATCTGGACACCACGCCCGGCCCTCGGCCGGGCTCTGGCCCCCTTCCTTCCTGGACAGTGGGCCTCCCATTACACATTCTGTCCCCCGCCCCTGCTTCCTGCCAAGGGGATGGTGCCCACCCCTCTCGGCTCCTGGTTTCTAGAACCCTGCCATGTATCACTCCCGCTTCCAGTGACCCCCTCCCTTGTGTAACTTCCCCTCCCCTCAAGGGCCATACTTTATCCACTTTCTTCCTCCCCGAGACTTAGCCAAAGCACTTTGCTTATAACAGATAACTAATAACAAATTTGTTGAATGATGAACAGATGCTTTACGAACTTGTTAAGAACATGGGGAAAAAACTCAAATATTTTCTAACCTGAAAATTACTCAAATGGAGAAAAAAGCAAACCCCCCAAGAAGGGTTGACTAGAAATTGTTTCTCAAGAGTATGTAACACCTCACATTTCTTTTTTTTTTAAGTTTATTTATTTTTAAGAGAGGAAGAGACAGAGTGTGAGCAGAGGAGGAGCAAAGAGAGAGGGAGACACAGAATCGGAAGCAGGTTCCAGGCTCCGAGCCGTCAGCACAGAGCCCGACGCGGGGCTCGAACCCACACACCGTGAGATCATGACCTGAGCCAAAGTTGGACGCTTAACCGACGGAGCCACCGGGCGCCCCTACACCTCCTGTTTCTTACGGTAGATGTTCCTGTCTAATTTGAAGCAGAAAAGGGCTTCCCTGGTGTAGTTTAAAAATCATGATCAAGTTTACAATCTAGTGATCCTAGGCTTTTGCTTCCCCCCCCCCACCCCCCACCCCACTTATCCTAAGCTGGTTACATGCGGCTTTAGTGCTGATAGTAGAGGCAATAATATATCACCTTCTCACTCAGAAGGAAATAAAGATATGCACATGAGATATAAATTTAGATGTGGCAGGGACAGTGTTTGATCTCAAAAGCTGATTTATCTTAAACCCAACTCTGTCAACCCAGGCCTTATTTTTCTAGAAAACTGGATTCTGTGAATCTTTTTTTTTTTTTTTAATTTTTTTTCAACGTTTATTTATTTTTGGGACAGAGAGAGACACAGCATGAACGGGGGAGGGGCAGAGAGAGAGGGAGACACAGAATCGGAAACAGGCTCCAGGCTCTGAGCCATCAGCCCAGAGCCCGACGCGGGGCTCGAACCCACGGACCGCGAGATCGTGACCTGGCTGAAGTCGGACGCTTAACCGACTGCGCCACCCAGGCGCCCCATGGATTCTGTGAATCTTTAAGTTCTTTTCCTTACTTAAAAATAAATACTCACATAGGGGCGCCTGGGTGGCGCAGTCGGTTAAGCGTCCCACTTCGGCTCAGGTCACGATCTCGCGGTCCGTGGGTTCGGGCCCCGCGTCGGGCTCTGTGCTGACAGCTCGGAGCCTGGAGCCTGCTTCGGATTCTGCGTCTCCCTCTCTCTCTCTCCCCCTCCCCTGCTTGTGCTCTGTCTCTATCTCTCGAGAATAAATAAACTTAAAAAAAAATTTAAAACACAACACTCACATATAAAAGTAATCGTACGTGAATACATCACATACACAAGCACTGATACCTGCTTATGCGGCTGCATCTTGAAATCACCTCTCTGACTCCCTGTAAGGCAACATTATGAAAAAGAAACGGAAGAAAGCTCATGAGATCGCTCATTCCTGTACATCAGGGGCTTTCAGCTGTGGCTGACCACCTTCTCTCAGCCACGGCAGCTCTGTTTATGCTTCTCGCACTGAACTGAGGCTACTTTATGTTTGAAAACGTTCATCACCAGGTAACGTACTGGAACAGTTTTAATGTTTTGCCGGCATCACGAGTGAAGAAGGCCTCAAGAGCAATAAATCCTTTTTCAAGCCTCTTTACATCCACTGAGGACTCTTTTTCCATACCCAGCCTCCGTCCAAACCCCCACATTGACTCCTTTGACGTGCATGGATGGCCAAGGTCGTACAGCTCGAGGCTGACACCTGTAGATGCAGGGAGCTGCCCCGGGGGTCGGGATCACTGTCTGTGTCCAGTCACTGGACTGGACGCTGGACATGTGTCTGTGTCATTGTCCCCCCCTCTCACCAGCCTGCTCCTCCCCGATCCGCCCTGGGTTCTCTGGGGTCTCCTGCCCGGGCCACTGTTCCTGACCCAATTCCAGGATGTTCCCCAGGGAGAAGAGAGGCAGGCATGGCCCCCCACTGGTGCTTGGCCGTCAGGGTCCCCCCGAGACACTCGCTTGGCTGTGGAGGTGTGCCATAACGGGCGGAGGCCAGGAACAGACGGGGAAGTGTCTGGATTGCCTGGTTTCCCCTGCAGGTTTGCCCACCTGGCCTGGCCGCATCCCAGCCCTGAGTTGTTCTCTTTTTTCTGCCAGCCTCGTAGGCCTCTCCACGCCTCCCCCCCCAGTCTTTGTTTCTGCTCTGCCGTCTGCCCTGACCTCTCCTTGTGCCCTGCTTGGCCCCTCGTCTGTGTGGGGTTGCAGGACGCGAGGTAAGCCCCAGCTTGCAGGCAAACGGACCCCACTCTCCACGAGAGCGCTTGCTGTATGCTGAAGCAAATTGGGGTGAAGTCCTGCTTCCCCCCCCCCCCAATAATCCCCTTATCTGCACCGAAGGCCTCAAGTCAGCTGGAGAAGAATGTAATTTTCCAGTTCCCTTCTAATTTTTATGACGCCAAAACCCCAACCCAACAGCTTCTCTATAGATCGAGCTTATCCACAAGCCAATGGAAAGGCTCGAGTTTTCACGTAAATCCCATTTTCTTTGGTTCCTCCATCTACAAAGTCCCAGAAGTCTTCAGAGACCGACGTCTGCTTCCCCCTACACACTGTGGCACAAAGCACGGGGCATCCAGAATTTACTGGAGGAGGCTCCAGAGGTCCAGAGGCAGCCCAGGGGAAACAGGCGCAGCAGAGCTCGTAGGGTGGGTCTGAAATGCAGCAGGCATCTGGGAGGTAGAGCTGGGCCGGTGACGGGGGGACCCAGGACCCTGCCAGGCACAGGGTCTTCTTGCTTGGAAGTCACCCTCAGCCGGCAAGTCGAAAACGAGAGAGTTCACGCTTCCGGTTTCTACATGTCCCCCCTGCATGACTCCTGCCAAGTCAACAACCCTCTGTGAACCTCCAGTTCTGCCAGCAAGCTTGGGGATTTCTCTGCCTCGGTCATTCCGCATGTGAAGGTGCTTCCCCTGTGGTAAAGGTCATTGCCAGTTCTCAGCAAGTTTTTTTCCAATGGAGACACTTCAGTGGCAGAGTCAACTATTAGGTGGTGGGGCAAGGGGTGCCCTTCAGCACAGAGGCTTCGAGAAGCCTTGGAGTCGCCCCACTCACGCTCCCACCATTAGGACCGCCTCTGTGTTCCCAGGATAATTTTTTAAAATTCGTCAATTACCGTCCTGCGATTCAGAATAATCTACCCTCTGCGAGACGAGGAAGATGCTCGGGTTCTTTGCCAAGAAGGGAGTGGGGATTGCAAAACAAGACAGCAGATGACAGGGAACGTGGTGCATCAGAGAACAAGATTTGGGGGGCTTTTACATGTGCCCGCCTACGGGCAAAGCGGTGGCCGTGCCGACCGCGGTGTTTCTTCTCGAGTCCCTGGAGCTGGTGCAGAGGACTTTGGAAATGCGACCTTATTCTGCTCTGAGCGAGTATTACGAAACACCGACAGACGGCTCAGGTAGGCTCGTGTTGGAACCCTGCTCCGGGAGGGGAACGGAGAAGCCCGGGGTCCAAAGGGCCCATTCTGAACACCCGTGGGCCCCCGTCTACTCTGGCCGTGCCCCCCCACCGGGCTGACCTCAGGCTCCAGCCTCCGCAAATGGTTTTGCGGCTTACAGTGACGTTTTAGCCAGAAGGGAGGAATTTTTCCGTTAGTCAAAGACGAGGCAGGTTTACAGACAAAGAAAGCGGGCGACCAGGTTGGAAGGTTGGAAGTGAGCTCCCCTGCGCTCCCCCCCACCTCCTCTGTCTGGCCAGTGCCCGGGGTTCCCACAATGGACCCCCGTCCCTTCACACGGCCCTCTTCCCAGATTTCACAGAGGAACTGGCCAGTGGACAAGAGTCCAGCCGTGTCAGAGATCAGAACAGCTTTCCTTGGGGGCTTGAACAAGCTTTACACACAAGCAGGAGGAAGCCTTATCTTCTTTATCCCGCACGGGTGAGGTCTCAAACCAGACGGCGCACACACACATACGCGTGCACACACGCACACAGGGTATCTAAAATACCGTGCTCTGGGTGAGACAGAGACAAAAATACAACGTGTGTTCTCTTGAACACAAACAGTAAAAATCGCCAAATCCAGGCACTCCCGCCCTGTTACCCAGCATCCAGAAGCCTGCTATTCCCCAGAGATGCCCCGGGGAGGACAGTGAGATTTTAGTCCTCAGGGGAGGGGAGGGGACGGACAGTCTCCCCAAGTCCACGGTGGGGCTCAGAAGCTTGGGCCCGGCCCTGTGTTGCACGCGGAGCGGCACCTGCACCCCGGTCCCACCCTCCTAGGTCCCCCGGGGAAGCTGACCGTGAGCTCCGGGGCTGCTGAGACCCTGACGCCTCCTGGGTCCCGCCTCCAGGGCAGGTGTGGGCGGGGCCACTTCCTGGGCCAGCTCCCACAGGGCCAGTGTGGCTGTCAAACGGCCACCAGCTCCTCTTTGTTTGAACTCAGCGGTTCTCAGAGTGAGGTCCCTGGCCCAGCAGAGGTAGCATCACCCACACCTAAGGGACGTGCCGATTCTCGCCTGCCCCCCCCCGATGCTGAATCCCACCCTCTGGATGGCACCGGCCACCTGCGTTTCGCAGGCTTCGCTGCCACTCTGGCACTCACTCGGGTGTGGGGCCCCTGCTCCTCTGACTGCCTCTCGTCACTTCAGCTTCTGGAGACGCCAAGGAACAAACAGAACAACACAGAGGCTGGTGCCCCTGCATCCGCTCTGAGGGGGGCCGTGTGGGAGGCGTGAATAACAAAAGAGCTAGAGAAACCCCAGCTGGGCGAATTCTTGGTTTAAAAAAAATACAGTAAGAATAAAGGTTTTTAATAGCAAAAGAAGAAGAAGAAGAAGAAGAAGAAGAAGAAGAAGAAGAAGAAGAAAGAAAGAAAGAAAACAGCAAGAGGAAATGAAGAGGCCCCGAAACGAAACGCCAGTGTTCTCCCTGCAGCCAATACACCCCATTACCCGCATCGTTACACCCCTGCCTGGGTCTGATAGCAGAACCCAGGCTCTGGCCCGCCACAGTACCCTCCCTCTTGCTGCACAGTTTTAAAAAAGCCAGCGTCCCCTAACGGAAGCTCAGAAAGTCAAAATAAAGTAGAACGAACAGCACACGCTTTGGTCATTTTGCTTGGAAGAAAACACACTAAGGATGGGGCGCCCGGGTGGCTCAGTCGGTTGTGCGACCGACTCCGGCTCAGGTCACGATCGCGCGGTCTGTGGGTTCGAGCCCCGCGTCGGGCTCTGTGCTGACGGCTCAGAGCCGGCAGCCTGCCTCGGATTCTGTGTCTCCCTCTCTCTCTGCCCCTTCCCCGCTCACGCTCTGTCTCAATCTGTCTCTCAAAAATGAATAAACGTTAAAACAAAATTTTTTTTTAAAGAAAACGCACTAAGGAGTCTACCGTAGCACTGGCCCCTCGGGTCTTAGAAACGCATCTCGCCACGGGGCATTCCTAATACCACGGGATTTCTTAAGAAAACACTGCACGGCTACCGTGGATTCTCAAACCCCCAACAGAAGAAACACGGGCCCGACGCGTCCCCCCTTCTGGGGTGACGGCGGGCGAAAGCTGGTGGCCCGGCGTCCTGAGCCTCTCTAGAAGGCGGACAGAGCTGTCGCAGTGTGTGTGCGGACACCGGATGGCCGGAGAGGCCCTCCCTGGTCCTCCCAGGCCCCTCTTCTCCTCTGGCGAGTCTGCCCTGAGCGGACAAGGTGACAGAGAGTCTGGATTCACCCCGCCCTGTCCAGGTCCGCCCCGGGTCAGGCGGGGCAGCGAGTGCAGTGTGGGTCCATCACAGTGCAACATAGTCCCCGGGGACGGGCAGGGGGCCGTCTGGGCCCGGTCAGGACCCCCGGCTGCAGCCTCCACCACTCGGCTGTGCTCCGAGCTCCTCAGACTTACTCCCTGAGGACACTGCCTCGTTCTCCCCGAAAACAGGGCTGCAGGGCACAAGCGTGAAGGAAGTGAACATTCTCGTGTAGGGAGCTGACTCAACAGGGCCATGGGCGAGTGTGGGCGCTGGACCTGCTTCACACGATCAAGGGCAAAGAGGAGGAGAGTGGGGTCAGCCGGGCTGGCCGTGATCGGGCGTCTGAGTGGCCCCTGCAGGAACTCTGAACCTGTGGCTTATGCTGCTCCAGCCACAGTCTCCTCATGGGTGACGTGAACGGGCTGCCAGACACAGTGTTGGGGACAGAGCAAGACAGGTCACCCTACCTCTCTCCTATTCCACCCACGGGCGGAGCCTCCAAGGTAGATGCCCAGGGCTCGAGCCTCCAAGACTACAGCCTGTGACCCCGGCTGTCTCACGAGGGCCCCGCCCCTCCGTGGGGCCAAGGTGAGGGTCATGTGAGCTCACAGGTGGTGACGCGTCATTTACCGTCACCGTGAACCAACTCCACTCTTATTTGTAAAGCCTAAGATTTTCCCCCCAACTCACTCTCGGAATGATAACCGAAGGGCTTTGATCCACCCTCGATTCAAGGCTATTATGACTATTTTATTATGTCGCATACAGAACCATTCATGGGGATTGTAGCTACTGTCTATTCCGCACTACGTGTTGGGCACGGCGCTTCATATATATGAGGTTACTGGATCCAGTAAGAGGGATATGATGACGGTGAGGATGATGACGGCCGTTCACAGAGAGGCGAGGGGACGCGCCCAGTTGCCCAGGCGGTAGGTGGCAGAACCAGGCTTCGAACGAACGCAGACTCCCTTATTCTGGAGCCCACATTCCCAAGCCAAACCCTCCGCCACAAAGCATACGCTGCCAGGAGGTGCTGGACCCGCAGTCCTTTTATTAAAAGAGAGAAAGAGGTTCTGGCTAAGCCCGTGTATATAGTTCAGGTCGCCTTACCCTCCTCCGCCTCGTTACACGTTAACTTACGACTCGAAGGAAGGAATATGCGTTGTTGTTTTTTTTAATTTTTTTTTTAACGTTTATTTATTTTTGAGGCAGAGAGAGACAGAGCATGAACGGGGAAGGGTCAGAGAGAGAGGGAGACACAGAATCCGAAACAGGCTCCAGGCCCTGAGCTGTCATCACAGAGCCCGACGTGGGGACCGAACTCACGGACCGCGAGATCGTGACCTGAGCCGAAGTCGGACGCTTAACCGACTGAGCCACCCAGGCGCCCCGGAATATGCGTTTTTTACAAAACTACAACCTGGCAGGATTTCACACTTCGTATCTGCAAATCCAAGAAGATTCACACGCCGGCGATCTGCCACCACGCCGAGACTGCGGCCTATCACCGCGCATGCCCGAGAGGCGGCCGACCCCGCCACGTTCCAGCACTGGGCACGACGTCCTTCGTTTCCAGCCGTGAAACTCTAGCCAACAAGAGGAACACGCACAGCGCCCTGTAACATCTCACACCCGCCTAAGATAACCCAATGAACCTCGCTCCCGAGCCAACTGCTGAAGGGTAATGTTGCTGGGCGCCTTGTTCCTGCGGTGGAAATTTCCATCCAGTCACTCCAAGTGTAGACACTTCTGTGTCAGTAGACTCATCAGCCGGCAAGCTGAACGTGCCTGCGGGACCTCCCAGAAATAATGGAACCTCTGTCTAGTTCATCCACGGACGTGCGCAAGCCTTAAATAAGGTATTTATTCACATCCCTGACATGGTGGGGGTCAGTCCTGACAGCCACCAGGAGCAGGAAGCCACTTTAGAGAAGTACAGAAATTCCCCCAGAGCACAACTCTGGGATGCTTGTCAACGGTCTTCCTCGGACAGGGCAGAGAGCCCAGGGCATCGGGACACGGGTCGAAGGTCCCAGGGGAGGGAGGGCACTCTGTGCAGCTCGGGCAGAGGACCTCACTGCTCCGAGCCACAAGAGAAGGGGGTAAGGAGACCTTCCCCTGCGGATGCTGGGAAGACAAACACACTGGTATCGTCGTTCTTATTCACGAGTAAAATCCCCAGGGAAGCCAAGACCACAAAAACCAGGACTTCAGCAAAGTCTGACCTACCGTACCGACACGCACTATGCCCCGCTGTGTGTGGGTGGACCTCCGCCCCTCCCTGCTCGCACCCACTGAGGGTGGGACCCTCCTCACCCCATTCTGCAGATGCGGGAACTGAGACCCAGAGCCACATGGCTCGGGGGGGGGGGGGGGGCGGGGGGTGGAGCCAGGATCCAAGAGCAGGGTGTCTGCCCCAGACGCCAGACTTAGCCACCGCCCATCTCCCACCCGCCTGCCTGCCCATCCAGGTTGCTGGAGGTGAGGCCCGGGGCTGCAATGACCCAAGGAAACAGCAGGCAGCCTCTTCCTGGGTGATCAGTCAGAGGGGGCTCATGGGCTCCATACAGCATGGGAAGATCAAAGCGTCCCATGTCCCCGAGACCTCTTCCAGGCTGAGGCCGCGCTTGTCTGCTGTGACCTAGGCTT
This sequence comes from Leopardus geoffroyi, assembly GCF_018350155.1. Taxonomy (NCBI): domain Eukaryota; kingdom Metazoa; phylum Chordata; class Mammalia; order Carnivora; family Felidae; genus Leopardus; species Leopardus geoffroyi. Next base: position 3,834,606 of record NC_059333.1, read on the forward strand.
CTGTGACTCCATTCATTGGACTGGCGTTGCGGGCCGGGCTGAGTCAGGCCCTGGGCTGGACTGCAGCCGTAAGGGGTCATTGACATAGTTCCCGTTCGGAAGCGGAGAAAAAAAAGACACAAAATCGTGTGCTGAGCGCCACGACCACGGGGCACAAGGGTATGGAGGCACAAGCCACAGAGGGGAGGACGGGAGGAGGAACACCTCCCCGGCCGGGGAGAAGAACACACACATACTGCCAGCAGACGTCTTTCTCACCAGGCAGTTCTGCCGGCCCACCCTGCCTGCAGAGCAGCTTCAGGGAAGACAGGCTGGAGGCACGCAGGAAGGGGCCGAGGAGAGCCCGTGAGAGACACGGCCAGTTCCAAAGTCAAGAGGTACAGAACGCTCCTACGAAGACAGAAAGGGACGAGATGACCGTGATCCCTCTCCTCCCTGAGCCTTATCAAAACGAGAGGCAGGGTTGGGGCGCCTGGGTGGCGCAGTCGGTTAAGCGTCCGACTTCAGCCAGGTCACGATCTCGCGGTCCGTGAGTTCGAGCCCTGCGTCGGGCTCTGGGCTGATGGCTCAGAGCCTGGAGCCTGTTTCCGATTCTGTGTCTCCCTCTCTCTCTGCCCCTCCCCCGTTCATGCTCTGTCTCTCTCTGTCTCAAAAATAAATAAATGTTAAAAAAAAAAAAAAAAAAAAACGAGAGGCAGGAGACGTCTGAGCTTTGGCTCAGAGCACGTGACACATTCATGAACGACCAAAAGGAAGGAGGACGAGGCGCACGTGGTTAGAAGGCTCACCCCATTTAAGACGTAACCACTTTCTGGACAAGCTGATATGCAGGCCTCAGAAACAGGAAACCCGCAAGCTTCCTTTCCTATGACGGGGGCCTCTGAAAACTGCCGTAAGGGCTCCCCACTCGTCAACTAGAATTTTGGACGTAGTATATCCTTATGCTGCCAATATGCATTGTTATTGTTTATAACGATGGAGCGTCGCAGCTGTCTTAAACGTGCACTTCCTTCTTTTTGCAAAGGTTTGGGACCCTCCTCACCAGCAAAACCTCAAGAAAACGGAAGAGGGAATTTCTGGTAATGAAATTTGCCCCCGCCGTCTCCGACTTCCTAGATGCTACCTTCAGCTCACCGAGTCTCAGAGGACTAAGAGGGTCTCTACGCAAGTTTACAAAAATGTCAAGGCTACAATCACAGAACCCGATAAGCAGCCCAGTAAAACCCAAGAGTACGAGAAAAATCATTAGACATCGGGTCAGGAAACCGAAAGGTTGAGGAGAGCATAGGAATAACAGTGTTGAAGGTTTCCTGACACACGGAAATTAAGCCCAAAGGAACCAGACCAGCGTGTGTCTGGACAGGGAGGGCCCCGGTCCCCAGGAACGGTGACACAGGGCACCCAATCCCATCACGGCATTCCCAGGCCCTCGCGGTGTTGGAACGGAGCCCAACCGCAGAAACTATGTTTATCGCCACGTTTGTGGGTTCGCAAAAAAACGTGCACTAGGTGTTCCAGAAAACACGCTGGTCAAGTTCAGCCATTATTTCTCCTGGCCTCGGGGACACGCCCAGGGTGGAAGTGACTCAGCAGACAGGGAAGCAGCAGCCTGGCTCTCTGGATGCCAGCCGCCTTACTGGATCCCCCGCTTCAGATTCCTGAGGGGAATTCCAGGATTCCGAAACCCGCCCGGGGTCATGTGTGAAGGCTGACCTGACCGCCCGCCCGGAGGGGGCCACAGCGGGGGCTGGGTGCTTTCCTCCCAACCCGCTCGGCCCCACCCCCAGAGGCCGGCCTCATAGCACCTCACCCACAGGTGAGCCTAAAACAAAACAAAACAAAACAAGAAGCTTTCAGGAGGACTGAGAAGTCGGTCGCCTCAAAGGGAACGTGCGCCACCCGACCTAATGGCGCCACCTTCCACTTCAAATAGAAGTCTGGAAAAGTCGTGGAGCCTGCCCAGGATGAAAGCTACAAGGACACAGACACTGCACAGGACACCTGCCGTGTTCCTGCGGCTGGCCTTTGTAAACGTCTGTGCGCTGTTCCCACTCCGGTGAAGCGCCCAGTTATGCTTAAACGGACATCAAAATAATAAGCAGGGAGTAAAGAGTCTCTCCGTACATCAGGTCCGTTTTGGGGACGTCTCCGGAGGAAAATTAGGCTCCCCGACACGAGAGAGAGAGAGAGAGAGAGAGAGAGAGAGAGAGAGACAGAGGTCTGGGCGCCGGGGTCTGTCGGTGCGGGTGCGGGCGGAACACGGGGTCTGCCAGGCCGGGGTCCGAGGATCAGAGGGCGCCGGGCCGGGGACGGGGGACACCGGCCGCCCCAGGGCCCCAGCATCCCGCCCGCGCTCAGCGCCTCCGCGCCCGCTTGGCAACAGCGCCCCGCGCGCAGCCAATCGCGCCGCGCCGCTGAGGTTACCAGCGAGCGTTGACCGAGAGTAACCCCGGCGCGGGCGGCGGCGGCGGCGGCGGCGGCGGCGGCGGCGGCGGACGGCAGCCACTGCGCACGCGCGGGGGCGCGCACCTGCCCCGCCCGCACCTGCGCGCGCTGGGGAGCCGACCCCGTTCTTCTCTCGCAGCCATTCAGAATTTAGGGTCCCTGAGAACACGAAAGTCTTCCAGGCAGCCTCCGCCAGACCCGCGGCTAGATCTGCACGTGGGAGCAGGTGCATCGGGCCGCCTGGCGGGGACAGAGCACACGTCACCCCCACCCCCCACCCCACCCTGGGCAGCAGGCCGGCAGAGTCAGCGCCGCCCCCGCACCGGGAAAGAGATGGGGTTTTACTCCGTATTGAAAGCCTGCTGGAGAGCCTCCGCTAGGCCGATGGCCAGAACCTCATTTTTCCCCCCGAGAACGTGCAGGTGAAAATTGGCCAAAATGAATTCGTTCTTTGGGAACAGGCCAGTTTCGCGGCCCTCGGAAGGGCCGTCCGGGAGGAGGGCGGGTGGCCCGATACCCCCATCCTGGAGGGTGAGGGCAGGCAGGTGGACAGCGATCCTACACAGGACAGAGGGAAGTGCCCCTCCTGAGCCAGGAAGGAAATCTGGGAACCCCCTCCCCGGGGAAGTGGGGAGGCCTTTTGTGGCACCTCGGCTGCCCCCAGGGCCAGGGTTGTGTATGTCACAGGCAAAGATAACGCGGTTCATTTTACGTGGGCCTAGGAAATGACAAAAGGAGGGGAGTTCTCCGTGGAGCTTGCTGAGAGACTGTAGTCAAGACTTGAGGTTTACGCCTGAATCTAAGATGTACCTTCCTGGAAACCTCCACTGCTCCTGGGTAGGATGTCCGTCCAGACAGGCCCCCACGACTCTTCCCCAAGTGCCTAAGGATGCAGTGTGCTAAAAAGCCAACCGCTTTTGCTTAGTGGACAGTTATTTTGTAATAAAAAATAAACCCTTCCAGAAAAAAAGCGGGAGGGCAGACATAACAATGAGAAAGCCCATAAAACTCCTGCTAAAAAGATTCGGTTTCAAGATAGGCCATGGAGATATATGAAGGTGAGGGACTTTTTGGACGAGCACACTGCTTGCCTTATGACAGTAAAAGAAACAGAAAGGGGGCCTCACATGCCCCTCTTCTGTTAAGCTCCACTCGTCACTTTGCAAACCGAGAAAGCAAGAATAGTCTGGGCAGAGGCTCCTGCTCACTGCCCTGCCCCCCCCCCCCCCAGGGATGTCACTGGGATGCCCACACCCAAAGCAAGACTCTGGGGCTACGTGCTTCTGTCTCTTCCTCCTCAGGCCGTCCTTGGCCTTGATGCACTTGGTTGCTGTTTGGTACTTGGTTAGGTTTTTCTGTTCCTCATCGGGGAGCTCGTTTCAAGACCAAGGTTATATGTGTTCTGCAGAGTTCCAAAAAGCAGAACTTGGATCAACAGATGAACTCGAATGCAGATTTCAGCTCAACAGACAGAGGCCTTTTCTAAGAATTAGATTGTGCCAGCAAGGACCTGGCTGCCCGGGGAGGTGCCAGTGCCTGGTTGCTGGAAGTTTCCAGAGAAAGGCTGGCCGCCCGTTGGTGGGGATGCTGCAAGGAAGGTTCCTCCACCGGTAAGAGGTCGGCCTGAGGGAGCTCGGAGGTCCCCCTGGGCCTCCAAGATTGGGACTCTAAATACAGGCCTGAGCTGGACATAATAAGAGTCTTGAAGTGACTCTGGCATGTGTTAATCTTGACATCGGATGCCATTTACCCCCACAGAGCACTAGGTGGCCGACAGAACAGCCCAAGAGTGAGGAACGAAGCTGATGGCTGGGGTCAGACTGGCTCCCAGCAGGCACGCCGGCCTCCACCCTGACTCCGAAAACCCCTCTTGGTGCCTTTTCCCATGAGCAAGACACTCAGTATTAGATATAGTTCACTTGAAGGTAAGCTTTCCTACAAAGGTTTTGGAAGCTGGGCAGCACGGGGCTGACAGAGAATGCACAACCTTTCTACAAACCCCTGGATGGAACAGGTCAGATGTAATCTGACCACGTGGTTACCTTTGTTCCTTAAATGAGCAGATCTGTTGATTCCAGAACTGAACTCAAAAAAAGCAGGTGTATGGTTACTAAACATTTTTTTTTCTGCCAGTTCAGAAACAACAGAAATGGTTTCAGGTTCAGCAAAATATCACCTTGGGTTATAGCTTTGCCCTGGAAGATTAGGTTCTGGTTCCTAACAGAGGACTGTAGTTCAAGAATGTGATGTTCTCAAGATACAAACATATTTGGGGTGTTAAAGGAGGGCAGCAGGTGAAAACAAGTGTGGCCGGAACGTCCTCAGAAAGTGAAACAGTGACGCCAACGCTCCACCAAGCAGAGCACAGCCCTGCAAAGTCTCATCGAAGAGACCAGATGATTCAAGAACGAAGCAGACTCTCTGGGAAAGTGACAAAAGGGTAGCATGCCCGGGTAAAGAGCCTGCAGATGGGAAGGTGACAGGGTGGCCAGACATCGAGGCGGAGGAGAAAAGGAAGCCTTAAGGCCCATGATGGCCGGGCCACCTGAGTCGTGTCTGCAGAGGCCATTGAGTGGGACGGTGCCACCTTCTCCATCCTGGCACCTGATTCCAGGCCCCGGCTTCCACGCAGGGTGCTCGAGGGCACAGGACATGCCGGCTGGAGAAAGGGGAGCACCCTGACCCCTGGGTGTTAAAAGTTCTTGTAAACTAGCAGGCCTTTCCGGTTTTGAACACAGTCACTGTATCTATCGCGATTCTGTGTGAGAGCCGGCCCCCTTCTCAACACGTCTTTCAAAGCCTCTTTCAAAGCCTAGATAACAGAAGATCAAAACTATTCCAGAAGACCTCACCGCTACGGGGCCTGAGTGGGTGGCCTGCCTGCCTGCCCCGGGGAGCCACCCAGTACTGAGGACCGAAGAACTGGCCCCGGGAGGGGAAGGGAGGAGCTCTCCAGTGTCTGGACTCACCACGGCAACTACATAGGGCCACTGGGCTTCCTTTGTGAACACCCCAGCCTCCAGGAAAGAGCCCTTGTGAGCAAGGTGTAGGTTCACCACACTGCCCTACAGACTAGCTACAGCCTCAGACAGAGACAAAGACAGAGTATTAAAGACAATTTTCTTTTGTACCCCAAAGAAAATCCACCTTAGTGCGATGGTTCCCAAGAAGTTCGAAAGCCGTTCATTCATGCTGGGGGGTACAAACCCCCTTGAACCTGAGCTGCTCACCCCCAGAACACCCATGGCTGCTGTGGGATCCCCACGGCGCTCCTCCCCACCCCTGCTCCCGTGAGCCGCATCAAGCCGGCCAGCGCGTGGTTGGAATCCAGTCTTCTCTCAACGGAATTCCTGAAAGGGGTTTATTAGCGGCACATTCCACTCATACTCGCCGGCCTGTCGTCGCAGGCCCCACGAAATAGCTTTGGAAAGTAAGAGAAAGCAAACTTTCATTTGAGAAACGCATGTTTAAAGCTTAGAAGCAAACCAGGACCGATCATCTGAGGTGGGCCCGCCCAGAATGTTGAACGCCATCCCGGTAGCGGGCAAGGAGGGAGGGTTCCAGAGGAGGCAATTCTCTGCCCTTCCGTCTGAGACTCACCACGCTGAGACAATTGCCAGGCTCTCTAAAGCCCCAGATACGATTACTTTCATTCTCCGCCTGAACTTCATCACAAGGTAATCATGAGAGGTGTATTTAATTTCTAAGAATCATGTCACTTGTTTGGGTGACAGCATGCCATGCACATCAGCCTCCCCTGGTGACGGGACAGGTCAGCTGGAGCCTCTCCAAAGGCCCAGGAGGTCTTTTATGGGTCCTCACGGATGGCAAAGGGGACGGACAACGCAGCAGGCCAACTAAAAGGGAAATACGTCAGCGTTAACGGTCAAGGCGATGCGTAACGGTTTCATAAAGTGGGGTGAGGCACGTCCCTGCCATAGTGGCCCTGTGGTGTTTTGCCTCAGGGCCAGGAGCTTGCCAGGTTCCTTGTTGTATCTTGGCCTCAGATTGTACAGACCCGCTTTCAAGGGCTGTCTTCTGTGCTCCTGTGACCTGGGCCCCGTCTCTGAGCCTCAGGGATCCCACGGGGAGAAAGGGCAGAATTGGCCGCACAGCCAAGGGGCCTCACAAACGACATGAATTCTACAAATGGAGATGGCACTGGTCCCCCAGGCGAGCAGCACCCCTCTGGTACCCTGAGTATCCATTCCTTACGATCGGTCACATCCCAGGAAGTGCTCCCCAAGCCAGGAGGTCCTATTTCGGTGTCAAACGTCCTCGTCACCACCTGTGGCAGTAGCGTGTGCACCTAAGAATTTCATGGTGTGGATTCTGTTCTTAATCAGGGCTCCTAAATATTCCCAACGCAGTGCCTCCTTTACAGGAACCAAAGCTGCTTTCAAAGTAAGTCACGCTGACGGTGAATGAGAACCACCGGACCGGATTGTTCCGACGCATCCCCGACACGATGGCTTGTGTGACGGGGCCAACGTCCACACCGTTCCAGATCATTTGTCCCATCGACTTGTGCTACGGGAGCGAACTCCTTGGGGAAGAGTAATTACTGTATCAGAAGCCGGTGCGATTATCCTTGGGGTGAGCTGTGTTCTCCTGAGAACACTTCCTTTCACAATTGTGTTCTCTACTAGGAATCTATTACATGATCTAGTTTTTCCTCCAAAGACATCATTAATCATATGGTGAAAACTTACTACAATTGAAAATGCGAGATGTTTTGTTAAATGCCGTATTCAGTGGTTGGCAATCGTCACGCTCAAGGATCTTAACCAGTGCCTGACATCTTACAAATAGTGTCACTGATTCACCGGGCACCTTCCTGCTAAGGATTACGAAGCTCCCTTTCTTGGAAACGATCACGTAGGAGTGTATAATATTATTCTCATCGCGACACCAAGCTTTGCTACAGCTTCTGTGTCGAGCTGTGTCTCAGCGCCTGGTTCTGGGAGAAACCGTGGAATCTACAGAGCGGTCCAGTGTCTCTGTGATGGAAAGAAATCTGGAGCAGGAGTCGGACCGTGGGTCCATCCCTGGCTGTGACCTGGTGCAGTCACTGGGCCCTCCGGGAACTCAACATCCGGAGACGCCAGGGCATCCAGGCCCTGTGTGATCGCTATAGGGAGTGCAACACGTAAAGCCGAATTTCAAAAAACTGAAAACTGATATGGTGAGAGAAGCAAGGGAAAGAGCCCCTGCCCCGAAGGTCGGCCGCACAGCCAAGGGGCCTCACAAACGACATGAATTCTACAAGAGTGTCGCCAAATATAGAATGGCCACGATGAGAAAAGGGGGGTGCAGGGTGGCTGGCTTTGACTTCTCAGCTTAGCCTAATCATTGCTGGGGGCTGAGGCAATCAGCAGCAATCAGAGGAACAAAATCAGGAAAGGCAGGGTCCCACGTTGAGGGCGAAGGAGATGGACCCCGAGAAGGAGCAGGCTCCCCGAAGAGGACGCGGCGAACCAGGCAGGAAAAGAACGAGCAGACACACACGTACCAACTTAAGGACACCCCCCCCCCCCCCCGCCACCAACGTCGGGGGACAGCCCCGATGCCTGCCTCCAGATTCAATGCCTACTTTTACTCTTCATCCTGGGCGGGGGCTCTTAGCTGGGGTGCTACGGTCCCCAAGTTCTGACCCCACTGGAACTTGGACCCCACTCAAGAGCCAGCTGGTGATGAGGTAGTGAGCTCGAGCCACGTGGGTGGCTAACTTCCCTCATTTGGGAAGCTCTAGGTTTCCCTGGCCGCGGCTTGCAGCCGAACAGGGCAGCCAAGCCGCCAAGCAGCCAGCAGTGAGGCTCTGTGGGCACCAAGCCTCCAGGAGGAACGCTGCTTCCCTGTGGCTACGGGGACCCTGGCACCCCCGAGGCCCTGCAGCCCGGCTGTAGAGTTAGAAACCACCCCGTCTGACTAGCTCAGGTGCGCGGACAAGCCCCCTGACCACTCAGCTTCCTTTCTATTCTGTGAGAAGTATTTCCCCCGCTGAATTTAAGGGAAGCGGAAAGCCATCGAAATTCCGAATCGCAGAGCACCGAGAACAAAGGAAACCATGGGGCACCGAGTGGGGGAAGGGCAGGGGGAGCAAAGCGGAAACAGGTGCCGCTGAGGGGAGCAGGGAAGGAAGCCAGGCAGCGAGATCAGGCCCCGCCGGTTCAGACACCAGCAACTGGGACACGCCAGACCGATCATGCCCATCTATCCCTCCGGCCCTCGCCATCTCTGACTCACCGGCAGGTCCCGTGGGGCTCACTTCCTACTCCTCCCCTCCCGAGCCCACACAGGTTACTGTAGGGCAAGTGTCTGTCTGGAGGCCACCTGGGTGGAGTTTCCAAGGAGGCCACCGGGAATGGACGGCGGTGGCCCCTCCCTCACTCGCTAAGATGCCCGTCACCTTTGGCTAGCTTTGACAATTATGGGGACCGGTCCTAACACTGAGAGAATACAGGGTTAACAAGCCCCTTACCTAAATAGGAAACGATACTTGCAAATGCAGAGCACTTCCTGGGTTCTGCCAGGGTTCTGCAAGTGTTCCCTGTCTGCACCGCAAGCCCACCTTCTGCTTACAGGGTACCCGTCCACGCACCGGGACGTCCGGCCACACCTAACGGGTGTACAGAATCCCATCTCTGCCTCTCACAGGTTTGCCGCAACGTGTCCGTATAGACAAATCAAGCCAACAGAACAAGGCGAGTTTTTCCCTAAGGTCTTTCGTTCACCGTGAGAGTTGGGAGAAGGCTGTAACCCTGTACTGACATTCCAGTCGGCTCACACGAATGGACCCACGCGGGAGCCTTCACAGAATTTCTTTCTCTATGACCCTGGCTGGCAAACTCGGATAACGGACGTATCAGCAATGTACATTCGGCCATCGATAAGGCTCAGGGTCTGTTCCTAGTTGTACAAACAGACAGAAGTCATCCAGCAACCAACGCGGCTTGCCGGTCCCAGCGGCCAGTCAGCCGAGGGTCCAACACCGTGGCCACAAGGAAGCCCAGAGTGCCCAGGCCAACAATCTCAGCAACTCGGCCTCAAGGGAGGAGGAGAACAAAACAGAGGTGACGGCGGGAAAAGACAGGAAAACGAAAACTAAAAAAGTCCTGGTGGGTCTTCCTCAAGAAGGAAGAAGGGTTGACTCTGGATTTGAGCGGAGAATCCTAACGTACGATATGCCAGTGGTACCTGAGTCACCGTCATTGTTCCACACACCGTTCCGAGTGACTCAGTAGATGTTCCCTGGTGAGGTCTGACGTGCCCTCTCCCAACCAGCCCCCCACCCGCCTGAAAGAGGGGTGCAGGACGGGGGCACGGACATGCGGAGTAAGTTCCGTGGGAAGAAATAGGTCAGGCTGGAAAAGGAAACGCCAGCCCAGGGAGGCATTAACTCTACACACTTTGAAAATCTAGAGCTAGCACAGGGACATCCAGGTTGCTAAGGAAGCTGGAAATACCGTGGGTCGTCAATTCTCGTTAACATGCGACAAGCCGCGGCAAATACCTGAGCCTCCCGTCCTTTCTCTCCCTTCTATTTTTATTTCTGTGGCTCATTTGGTAACAGTTTATTTATAGCCCACCGGCACCACTCTTAATGTAGATGACTGGTTTCCCGGGGGGCCACTCTAGGTCACGGCTACTTCGGAGCCCCTCAAACTTGGGACGGAGCGCCTGCCTTCCTCTCTGCTCTGAAACGTTATGAAACAGTCCCCTCTCGGAGGGCTAACGGGAACAGCAGCCTGTGATGAGGAACCAGCACACGTGGACACGGGTCAGCCCTTGTGAAAGCCTTTGTAATCCTATCAGGCTGTAAGAGCCACCGTAAGTCCGGAGGTCTCTAATCCGAGCTGTTTGTAGTAGAGGTCAGAAAAAGCTGGGCATGAAGAAATTGGCCGTGGCAGTGACCCGGGGGGGAAGACTCCCCGCCTCCTGGCTGCCAGACCCAGATGGCCCCAGACACCTGTCACCTCCTCCACAGGCTCCTCCCGGCCCGAGGCACACAACAGCCCTCCCTACCTTTCTTCCTCCACCAGGGTCCTTCGGGGACGGAGTAGGAGAGGTCCTTGAACTCGATGTTCACGGCCGCCCTGCGGGGCAGGGACGAAAAGCGCTGAGCCTCCGTGAGGTTGTTGTCCACCTTCTTCAGATGTCCGTTCAGCAGGTCCGTCTCGGTGGCCTCCATGTTGCCCAAGACCACCTCGTCCACCGAGACACACACGGACTTGGGCTCCGTCATCGCTGCAGAGTAGCTGCTGGCGTTCTAGAAAACCGGGGAAGAAGCACCAAGAGACGTCACGATCTCCATAGAGGGAAGAGCGTAGGGGACTGGCCTTGAGGCTCGGGGTCACTGAGTATTCATGGCAACGCTTCTGAAACTACGTCAAGGTGCTTACCTGGAGGGATCTGTCATCTCCAGCCATGGCGACCTCTTCCGTTTAAAAAAAAAAAAAAAAAACAAACGCTGAGAAAGAACACGAAACTAACCTGCCAAAGTCTTACTTTGGAGTCAAAATCTCCCAGAACTGTAACAAAAACGAATTGCTTGTCTCAAAGAATCAAACACGGGCCACCGTAAAAAAAATGATCTGTTTACATTAAGTACACCGGTTAAAACACCCAATAAAAATGCTTGGGGTTCCTAAGAAATGTGTAATTGAGAGCATTTTATTTAAAATGAGCTCTTTTAGTGCCTTCCTGTGTAGGCTCATAAACATTTCTCAAGAGCAGTGGCTTTACATCAAGTGCTGGGGTTTGTGGGAGTCAGCATTGGTGTCTCCCTTGTAAATTTTGCAAATCACTTCCAACTCTCCCTCTCACTGCATCTTCCTAGTAGCACTGGGAAGTTGGAAAGGTCGATTTTTTTTTTTTCTCTGTCTCTATTATACAGACGAGGCAACGGAGACACAGCCACTCTGAGGAGCTTGCCCTGAGCCCTAGGATCAGGGCAGGGGCACGATGGCTCCTAGGGTCGAATCACCAAAACAAGTGCAAGGGGTTCCTTGCACTGCAGCGCCAGGGGACCTGATCTTTTGTAGCTACCTTGGCTTTTAAAGCTTCCATGGGGAGCCAATTGCACTGGTACAGATGTGCCAAGATTCAAAAGTGTTTGTGCGAAGGAAGGAATATCCTCATCTAATGGCTTGGCAACCCCGAACAGATAAATGTGCTGCAGCCACCCCCCAAAACGCAGAAGAACCCTGGGGTGGACAGATATTATGCTCTGCCTTTCCTGGCCGTCTCTCGACCCCAAGGAGAACGTTCCACAGTGCCGAAAGCGTGGGCCTTTGGCAACTCTCCTCCATACCGTTGAAGACAGTCGGCCTGATTGGGAGAGCCCATCGAGAACCATCCTGGGTAATTCAGGCCACAGGACTGTGGACACACTGCCACGTTGTCATCTGCTCTAAAGCAGAACAGCGCCACACTGTTCTGTTTCCGCTAGGTTTGCTAGGTGTTCCTCTAGAGGTGATAGCTTCTTGATCATTATTGCTTCCAATCAAAACCCCAAAACAAAACCAGAAAGTGGGTCGTCGATAAACATGCCTACAAACCCTAGCAATTCTAGCGGCCAGACCAGCTCTCCCCCCACCTACAGGGCCCGCTTTAGGGTACGTGACTGCATCATTGAAGAGCTGGCATAATTTCCATCACGGGATTTAAAGGCTCAGAAGTCTTGGAAGGCTTGGAGGCTTTGAATATCTGAAGCACACGTGGGGTGAGGGGAGAGGTGCGCACGAGATTTCTGGTTCCTGTGATGTTTGCGAGTGTTGTTTTGCCGTTTGAGTGAAAGACACACACGCTCCCAGGCATCTCCTACTCCTGAAGAGCTTAACTCGCTGAGATCAAAACTTAGCTCACTGACTATAACATTCTGTGGATAAAAATTAAAGTGCAAAGTAAAACTGAGAAAATTAAGCTTGGTTGGCTGCTGGCACCCAGCATGTGAAATGCTTCAAATGCAAACATAAGCCGGTTCATACGTTCCCGACGCAGAGTCCGGGAAGGCTTGACAACGGACTCCTGAGAGCCTTGGCGTGGGGATGTGGCCGTCCCGCTCCCAAGAGGAAGCTGCCGGACCACCTCCGGGCCTGGGTTTGCCCAGTGCCTTCTGTGCCGGGGCCTCTTGAAGGAAGAACGGGAGCCCACCCTTGCTCAGCTCGCTCTTGGCTTTGGCCCCTGGGAAAGCATGTGCAAGGCCACTCCGGCACCTACCGCGGGCACCACACGCTATCCCCCTGCCCATCCATCCTGCCCTTTGGGGTGCACATGCTTCAGCTTGACGGCCGGCTTTGACTCTGCAAATTCTGGCTTTGGAGGATAGAGGAGAGAGCCATGGGGATGGCCATGAGCTCCAGGGCTGGTCCCCAAAGCCCATTCTCCACCCCCCACCTGCCGCCTCAGTGGAAAGGCTAAATCTCTGCTACCAAACCCACACCCTGGGGGTCCCCGCTCACTGGGCTCAGCTGACAGCAGGGGGCATCCAGCAGCCCCTCTCCAGCGGTGGCCCCCAGGACCAGCGCCCCAGCATTCCAGCTGTCACGGCCCATCCACACCGCCCTCCTCTCCCCGGCACCCACCACAGGCGTCACCCTCGAGGAGGTTCCAGGGATGGGTGGTGTCTTTCGTTTTTTGATAAAACCCACGGGAACGCAGGGGTGACGGCCATCACTCCACTCACCCGCCGGCTGCCGCGGATACCGAACCCATGTTATGATGAGGGTCTGACTTCCCCTCTAGACTCCAAGGCTACCTATTCTCTCACTCACTCCCTCGCTGGCTCCTTCAGGAATGAGAGCCCCAAGCAGAGCTGCGGGGGTCAGCAGTCAGCCAGGCAGACAAGGCCCGTGGCCTCAGCACAGGCTCCCTTCAAGGTTGGGCCCCAGGCAAGAACGCAGGCAATCACAATGCCAGGAGGCGAGAGCTATAATGAGCCCTGTGCAGAGACCCAGAGGGACCTCCAAAGCAGCAGCAGACCCCGGGGTGTGGTGGGGGGCACTCAGCACCAATTTCTTCTGAGGGAATCAAATCTAAACTGAGATCCTCCGGGTGAGGTGGGGGAAGGGTGCTTGATGTTCCCCACAGCAGGTGCAGAGGCTCAGTGGCAGGAGGGAGTGGAACAAGGTGGGGGGGCGGGGGGAGGATCTGAGAGAAATTCAGAGGCTGGGCCCCCTTCCAGGTGGTGGGGAGGAGGGAGGGAGGGTAAAATGAAACTAGAGACACAGGGTCTGCAAACCCTGTTAAGGGTTTTGTACTTTATCTACAAGTCCTTGGGGGGGGGGGGCACCAAGGGATTTAAAAGGGGGGTAACAGACCAGAACTGTAATTAAAAACCATCTCCTGCCTCAACATGCAGATGGGAGGGTGACAGTGGCCTTAACCAGCAAGTGGCCGTGGGGATGGAGACAAGGGGACAAGCCCGGTAAGACAAAGCTGGGTAACTAAACTGATCTGGGAGAGAGGGAGAGAGAGAGAGCGCGTCAAGTACTCATTATTTAAAGTATTAAATAATAATGCCTCCCGCCTACTAGGTAAGTGATTACAAACAATGGTGACTATTGATTCAGCAATTACAAGTGCCTGTAAACTCCAGACTGCCAGGAGTAGGCCTCTTCCTGTCTCCACCCGAAGGGGGTATTACCATCTCCCACTCCGCCTGGAGTTGGGAGCTAAGGCACAGAGACCGCCTTCTGCCCCCGACACCCCACAGTGCATGAGTGGCCAAGTCAGGGTCCAGCCCCCTGTGTTTCCTCTCTGTGCCCCGTTCCCCTGGCCAGTGTCCTTAACGGGGCTCGAAGGTTGCTCAGCTGTCTCGAGGCAAGTTGTAGGTGACTCGGGGTCATCCCAGCCCCTGCCCGTTGTAGGAAAATCCACAAGGAACTGAGGAAACCATACCATCCCGCCCCCGCCAAAAACCAACCGTTACCCACCTTTCTTCTGCGGGTGTCCAATGACCTCGCCCAATTACTAAAATCATGGAATCTTGTATGATGAGAGGCAGTGGCTGTCACTCGGAAATAGACCAGCTCTCTGGAAACACATCCTCAGATGAGAGCGGCCGGCCGGCAATGTAGGTTACAGCTAACTTGTCCTCAGCCTCCTGAGCTCATTAAAAATGAAACAAATACATCTTCCCTGCACATTTGTTCCCTTTCATTGTATGTTTCCCTGTCTTCTCCACACATGGCCTCTGACCTCCCCATCTACACACGGTGTGTACTACATAATACATGATAAATAATAACACGTCCATTCGTGGTGTTGAATGCCGAGGAGACCCCGTTTGGATTGTTACTGCCTGCCGTTCATGAGAGTATTTTCTTGGGCGCTCATACCAATTGGCAGGCAAGCATACAGAGATGCGTGTTTAGCTGGGGAGGGTCTCTGACAGTCAGCAACCGTCCCCAGTCCACTGTGAGGCTGGTTCACTCTGTTTACCCGGGAACACACAGTGAGAGCTAGAAACTTCTTCCCACAGCTCACGGGGAAGGGAGGAAAAGGAGAGGAAGGCACAAGCGCCAGGCATTGGCACGCTCTTCTCTCTCGGTTCTCTCTTCCGCGGGTCGCTGCTGGGCTTGGTCCCCACCTGGAACCAGTGGGCCCTTCACTGGAGGGCAGATCCCTCCCAGGGATGCTGGCCACATCAGAGGACAACGCTGGCCAAGAATCCTCAAGACCATTGCCCTGGGGAGACTGATCCAAATGTCACACCCTTAACCAAGCAAAAGGCAAGTGCCACTTGCGTGGTCACTCAGGCCGCTGACCTCACCATCACCAACAGCCACTTCATACGGCTCCAAATACCACCATCCCGTGGGGACCTCGTGCCCGCCCCTCCCAGCCCAGCTCAGGGCTGGGTGCTCTGCTCATCCTCTAAACCAGCTTCTCCAGGTTCACGGCCGGCGCACTCAGTCCCAGGTGGGACCCCAGAGCAGGGGCCAATGAAAGAGCTCAGGATCCTGGGGCTCCCTCAAGTGCTCTTTGTTTATGATCTGGGTAGAATTTTTGTAATTAAAAAAAAAATTACACGATCTTGGGGGGAGGAAATGCTTTTCACACCAAACAATGTTTCCTGAAAAAATGAGCCCAGCCACTAGTGTGTCCATCTGAGTTCAGAACACTGTGGAATTCTGGGTCTGCATCAAACTATAACATAACATTAGAAAATCCTGACATAAAAACATCAATACCTTAAAACGTTTGGATTCATGGTTTTTCCACACGTGTAAACCACTTTTGCAGCTTTGAAAGGACTTCAGGAGTTACCCGGCATCTCAAAGATCTGAAACATTCTTTACCTACGACTAACGATAAGGATCGCCTTAATTTTCCATTATCCACATAATCTAGGAAACCCAAAGAGATGGGCAAATGTGAAAGGAAGAATTACCAAGTGTTCCCCAAACATTCAATCACATAAAAGCAAATGTGAGAGGGGCTGCCTTTTTTGTGGTTCCACATCCCCTTCCGGGTGAGAAGCCAAGTAATGAAGGCAGGGCACGCCCAGAGAGGGGACCTGGTCAGTGTGCCCCCCCTCCCGCCAGCCTCTGCTCCACCAACCTCCTAAACATGTCTGCGGCCCCATTCTATCGGTTTACACAAAATCATTATATAATGAGCTGGCGCCGCTCGGTATGTGTTCCACAGTAACCTGTTTGGAGCATAGGATGCGGTTGTGAGAGCAGAGAGCATGCGCAGACCGTCAGCTACATTTTTTTTTTTTTTTTTTTTCTCCTCGGGCTCAAGGCAAGAGGTAACTGTCGGTCAGATCCTGCTGAGCCCTGCTGACTTCAAACACAGGATGCTAAAAATGAAATAAGGCGAGGGGTGGGGGTGCGTGCTGTGCACCGTGGGCTTACAGCCTATGGGGAGTAATTAGCAGGATAGTAAATCCACAGACAGAGGATAGAGAGAGGGATGGAGAGGGAGGGCGAGGTGGGTTGGAAAACGGAATACTTTCTATTTGTACTTTAGGTGACCTGAAATCTAGTCTATAAGTACCTAACTGCAAGGTCGGTGCGCTAGGCATAAAGATGAAAGGCCCTAGGATGGACGGGTCGATGGCTACTTTGTTGTTGTTTTTTTTTTCCTAATGTGAGTTTCTGGAGCTCACATAAAGGAGCAAAAGCAGACTTTGGGCCACCAATGGGAACAGCACTTGCTGTCACTGGGTCCAGCGCTGAATCTGCCGGCACCCGGTGGTCCCCCTACGGAGCTGGCACCCTCGGGAACGAGAGATCCGCGTCCCTGTCCCCACCCTGGGCTCTCTCCAGGGTGCAGAGAAGGTGGCCTGCAGGTATCCGGCTCGCCCCCGGGCTGCCTCCCCGGAATCCGCCACCCCCTCCCGAGCACGTCCGGGAGAGGCTGTCCCTGCGGAGCGCGGGGGGCAGCGCAGGCTTTGGCTCTCAGGGAGCAGCCTCCTCTTTTGTTCCCCCAGACCGTGCCAGGCACTCCGGAGGGTGGCGCGGGAAGTGCGGGCTCCCCGCGTCCGGGCCGCGCGCGCGCGCCGGCCGGGCGGGAGGGACCCCCCATCCCCTTCCCTCGGGCCCAGGCTGCCACCCAGCTCAGTGCGCTCAGGAACCCAGGCCCCACGCCCCTAGCCAGAGGGGACCCAGACGAGGCCATCCGTGCACTGGTGGGGCTGCCCGGCCGCCTCCCGCACACTCCTGGCCCCTCCGCCTGCCCCGCGTCCCCTGCCGGTGCGGGGAGCATCCCGAGGCGTCAGGTGGCCGGGGCTGGGGGCAATGGGAACCGGGCTTCTCCCCGGGGACTCAGGGGCGGGTGTCAGGGTGAGGGTGCGGGGCTTTGTGCGTTTCTCGCTCTCCTGGAAAACAGAAGCAAGCCCCGGAGGCGAAGGATGCCCTCACTCACCATGGCGGTGCCGACCGAGAAAGCGGCCATCAGACAGGCCATGCCCCGGGGGCGGCGGGCACGGGCGGCGGCGGCGGCGGCAGCGGCGGCGGGCACGGGCGGCGGGCACGAGGCTGCGCTCGCTCCAGGCTGGGCCGCTGCGCCCCGCGCCGGCTCGGGCTTCTGCTGCCGCTGGGGCTCCGGCCCCGCCCGCCGCGCCGGCTCCGCCCACGCCCCGCCCACGCCCCGCGATTGGCCAGCGCGCGGGGCGGGGCGGGGCCGGCAGGTGCGCGTGCTCTTGTTTTGCTCCTGCGGAGGGCGGCGGGCCCGCCGGCTGAAGTCCCCCGCTCTCCCCGGCGCCCCGCGCTCCCGCCTGGCCGGAATCGCGGTCCTTCCCCAGCCCCGGAGCCCCCGGGGTCCGGAAACTCGCGGGGGCTGGGCCGGCGGCCCCGGGCGTCCAACTGACAGCCGGGGTCTCCCTCCAGGACCGCCGCCTCCGAGCCTGCGCGGCTATGTGGATGGGGCCCGAGGGGGCGTCAGGAAGGAGGGTAGAGGGACAGGGCGTCTTTTCTTTTCTGTTTTCACTGTTGAGCACCTTTCTGCCAGGTAGGAGCGTGAGAACTAGAGAAGAAGAGATGGCCGGTCCACTGCCCTCCGCACTACAGCTCCGTATCTGGGGTGACACCCCCCTCCTCCTCCACACACTGAGACGATGCAAATTCTCATTCCTGGTGCACTGTTGTGGCCAGATGCAGAACTACTCTTTGGTTAACAAGGGGACGCCGGGTGAAGGTGCCCAGGCCTCTGTCCTCGCCCCCGCCCATCGGCCGCACCCCAATAAAAAAAAGCCACGGCTTATTGCCGGCGCCTGGCTCAGTAAGGCCCACAGCTGTGTTCAGGTAACTGCGTACGGAATGGTACTCCAAGCACCCTCTCATTTGGCCCCAGACTGGAATATCAGATGGCCTGGCGTCTGCTAAAGCCCTTATTATATATAAGTGGGTCCATTTCCTGGTAACCATGGTGACAAGACATTCTTACTCCCAGTCTAATGCTTTTGTTCAGCGGTTTGCATGTTGGGTCCGCAGGTAGGAACGCATTTTTTCTCACCCCAGCACACCTGGCTCACCCGTCCCCCCACACCTCAAAGGAGCCAAGTCCCCATCTTTCTCCTCACCTAGAAAGAAGTCAGGGCTTCTCCTGCCAGGCAGGTGGACTTCACACCCAGGGGTCTGACGACCATGGCCAAATTCTCCTCTCAGATCAAAGGAGGAAAGGGCGTTACAATATACGAGTTCAAGGGGAGTGTGGCCCTGCTTTTGTCCGAATAGTTTCGCTTGAAGGTGGATGCATTACCTCGATTCTACCTTTGGCCAAGACGAAGGAATCCTGACCACGGTATTTTCAGGGGCCACTGTGCACGGCGGGCCCAGCAGGCTGTGTGGTGCCTTAAACGTAGTGAACAGGGAAGCCAAAAAACTCCCAAGTGTTCTGGAAAGAGGATTCAAATCCACAAACCTCCTGGGGAGAGATGAGGCCAAAAGGCAGAGACAAAGGGGCCTGGCTTCTGGGGCCCAGGGTGGCTGACCAGCCCTGCAGCCCAGCACCTGCTCGGGGGCAGATGGGATTTCTCCGTGAGAACATGCCTGGACACTGCCCCGCTCTGTGGTCAGGGCAAGTAATGTGACATTGTAGTCCTGTTGTGCTGGCCTCCATTCTCTGTCCAGTATCCATTCTCCTCACTCCCAGGGACATGTCCGGAATTTCCTTCTGGAAACCTCCCCACCCCCCCACCCCCCCAGTTCTGTGTTATGCAATTTATAGCACTGGTTGGTCAGAAACTAGAGGTGTAAGGCGATGCCTGCTGGGCTTCAGGGGATGGCCGAGGGGACAGCATGTAGGAGCTGAGTATGAAGCCAGGGAGGGAGGACAGCGGGAGAGCAGGGCCTTGTTGGCGTGACTCGAGCTGCCGGCTTTCCCATTGCAGGGGCTGAAAGAGTCCTCACTTCTACATCTGCACACTGGGTAATTAGACTCTCAGCCACACGGGAACTAGTGCATGTCAAGCACTTCCCACCATGCATGGCCCCTGGCAAGCAATCCAATCCCAATCCTCTGGTGCCAAAGCAGGGAATATGCAAACAGCAGACTAAGTCAGATCTGTGATGTTTGTCTCAGGACTCTAGGTTGTAAGTAACAGAAACTCAACCCCAACTGGGCTATGTTAAAGGTAATGTGTTGTCCTGGGTTCTTGATCTCTAGATTTTTCCATGCCTCCACCGTCCCTCTGCTGACCTCTCTCCGCCCCCCCCCCCCCGCCCACCCACCCCCAGCAATGCTGTCTCTGCCCAGCCCACCCAGCAGCTTCAGGCTTGCATGTGCCAAACACTGATTAGCCCGGTCAAACAGGCCATAGAGGAGAGCAGGGGAACCGTGCAGAAAGGTTAGGACACGGGTGCTTCACCGAGGCCATTTTGGAGCACTCTGAGCAGACGTGTGTGTGCCACGAAGGCAAACACAAGAGAAGCTCGTCACAAGACTGGCCAGTCCAGAGCCCAAACCCAGTAGGAATTTCTGCTAAGACACCACTGACAGGCGGGCCGGGCCGAGCTTGAGAACCTCCCGTGGAGAGGCACTCACCCAGCATGCAGCCCTTGCGACACTAAGTAGCTGTCATTGCCAGCAATGTCATTGCCAACATGTGCCCAACTGGACTCCCAGTCACCCTGGGTGATCCGTGATCCACGGTCACAGAGCCAGCCCTCCTCCCCACGGTAGACCCTGAGTTGTTCGATCAAGGCCCTGTATTTCTCTCCAGGCCTTTGCCTAGAGACGGAAAGTCCCTGGGCCCCCCATCGTTGCTTCTTGGACCATGCCCCTTCTTCCCGCTTACCTTCCCCTGTGTGGGCTCCATTTACCCAGTGTCCCTCGTGAAGCTTGGGGTAAACCACTGACTGCCTATTCAAGGTATTCCCTCCTCTCACTGGGAAGCCAGTGTTCCCAGGCTCCACTCAGACCACCAATAAGGACAAGCTTCCCTGGGGCAGAACCAGCTCCCTGATATCCTGGGGACATGCAGGCCAGTGGACTCAATCACCAGGGACTGAATTCACTTTCTTTATATTTACGTACTCACAGTTGCCTAGTTGGCCTGTTATCCCCCAAATTCCATTTTAAAGGCTGTCCGATTTATCTCTGCAAGATGGCCAGCCACTAAGGCTGGGAGACGGGGGGGTGGGGGCACCCTGAGGACTTGGCCTTGGGTGCAAGTGTTCTGCCCTTGGTGTCCAGTGAAGGGAGGGATGGGTAGGTCAGACATCCAGACGGGCTCGTAACGCGACTGCGGACTGACACAGGTGAACGTCTGCAGGGAGCCGGCCACAAGGGGTGAGGCTGGCTTAGCCTCTTGGACTGCCCCACCCCTGCAGGTCCCCGACACAAGATCCCTCCAGAGCAATCTTTGGGGACATCCCATGGCTTCCCAGCCTCCCCACTCCCAGCTGCCGAGGAAGACATCTAATGAACATATTCTCTATTAATACGGTCTTCTTCATATTTTGGCGATTTGGTTTCCAGCAATTTTGACCTTGAACCTTCTTTGCTTACAGGGTGGCTGGCTCGGAACTGATCTAAGCGGACTCTATCGGCTGCTTTTCTTCTGCTCAACAACAGAGCTACACCAACCTCAACTTCGTTTTCCAGAACCTACGACTTTAGCCCCACCCCCTGCCCCGCCTTAGCAGACACGCAGAGATTGCCTGCTCTCCGCATTGGAACACGGGGTACAAAACAGAGAAAACCCTGCCCTATAGTGTAGTCAGGCGGTAGTCACGGTGGAAAGCTGAAGTTCTTATCCAGATTGGGTATGTTGGTAACTTCTCCCGTGAACTCACCATACTTCAGGGATCCTTCTTTACCTAAGCTGCGCACTTGCCGTGTGGTTTAGGGGAGAGGCAGAGTGGGGTGCACGGGCCTCCCGGCATCCCCTCCGGGGTGGAAAAGTGCCTGTCCTGCCCATCTTCCAGCGTACATCTCCCTCATTTCACACACCACCATTTCACGGAGGAAAACACAAAACCACGCGGGTCTCCCTGCCCAGTCTCCAGCGCCCCTTCCCCTACACCTGTCTCTGCACAGTGACAACGTGCAGGCTAATGGGACTTCTTTCCCCCAAGCCTCAAGGAAACTCGGTTTAGGAGGGGACGGTGGAGAGAGGTGTTTGCTAGTTTTTCTTTCTACAACCCAGAGCTCTGACTCTGAAGGTGAACGTTTTCAGACAAGTAAAAGCAAATATGGTGTCATAATAGCCAGCAGGAAAGGGGCTTGTCACTCCTCCTGGACTCCTGGCTCATGGGGGGGGGGGGGGGAACGTGGTGGGGACCCCTGGGCTGGGCCAGCGGGGTGAATCCCACCCCTGCTGTATCCCAGACCTACGACCTCACAGCAGGTGCTAGAGACCTACCTGGGGTCGTGGCCCATGCCTTGTTGGCTTTTCTGATCCTTTCTCTGTCATGTTAGCAGAGAATTAGGGCCATTGGGCCTTTTCTGTCTCTGTTTACATGAAAGCCAATGCCTCCACTTTAAAATAGGAAGAGAGAGAAAGAGGGAAAGTACAAAGCTGAGGGAGTGAGATAGAATGAGAAAGAGAGAGAAGGCGGGAGGGGTGGGGAGGGAAGGAAGAAAGACAGAATATTAAGAGGTTGGAGCCGGTGCAGAGGAAAACTATGTCCCAGCCCTTGTGGGCAGAGATGGGAAATAGCAGAAGACATATACGATGTGTCAGGGAGGGCAGCCTAGGCTGGACCTGCGTAGCAAACTCTATAAACTGCTTCACTCTAAAGAAACATTGTTTTCATCTCCATGGTTTGCTGGGTTCCTGTTTTGTTGGCCCTCCCGCCTCTTGCGACGTTCTGTCTCCAGTCCCGCATTGCACCCTCTGTCTCCAGTCCCGCATTGCACCCTCTGGCCCAGTCCCCGAGGGGGCCTCTCTCTCCTCACCCTGCTGGGGGGGGGGGCAGAAGAGGGGCTGCAGGTGCACGCAGGGTGGAGGGAGGGAGAGGGGGCACGCCAGAAGATGGAAAGATGAGGTCAATGAGGGATGCTTGCAGGAAAAGAAAAATGCAAGTAAATATTCACAAACTAAATTAGGAAGTAGTAAGTGTTGCAGATTATTCCTGTTTTCCTCCATTAGCACAGAATAGAGAGTGGCAGGAAAGTCCTAGGAAAACAATCTCCACAAATGAAGAAAGAGAAAATAACATCTGGCGATGAGATGACCTCCAAAGCTGAAGATCAGGGCAGAAGTCTCAGAGACAGACACAGGAAAACTCCTGGAGGCCTCCTCCCACACATAAATAAAAGCCTTCCCCTGAGCCCTTTCGAGCTTTCCAGTTGGGAAATAACCAGTAACCCGTGGAGTGCACCCCACTTTTCCTCCGTGGACCTGCCCTCCCTCGATCAATCCTAGAACGCAACCCCCACCGGGAACCAGTCAGAACGTTCCATCCCTCGGGCCACTGCATTTTTCTGGAGAGGATTTGCGAGCCCCATGGAGCCATCAGAGTTGTCCCGGGGACTCGCCAGGACCCTGAGAAGAGAGTTGACCTCCCCACGTGGCGGCCATCTTCCCTGCCTGCACGGCAGGACCCGCTGGGCACCTTGAACAGGTCCGTGCCTCTCGGCACCTCCCTGACCGCAGCTGTGAAGAGAGTGACAGCTGTGTCCACCTCATAGGATCATTTGGGAGGATTAAATGAGTCCAATTTTTGATAATCACGTCTGACTCATAGTGTGTGTCTTATAAATAAATGTTGGTCATCCTCATTAAGAGACCCAGTGCTTTCCCTCTGACCTTGAACTAGTACTTCAGTCATTTGAAGCCTGAAAATCCTGATTAGGACACACAGTCTGTTAAAAGTCAGGGCCCCTAAGCCAGTCTATGGGGGAGATCTCACAACGAGTTTATAGGTCAGCCTCATAACCCTTTATTGCCTTAGCCTCTGTTCACCCAGGCACCGTGCCTTATCTCCCCCAGGAGGTCATAAATCCCAATGCTTCTGGAATGTTTCTTTGTCTCCAAAATCATGCTGGCATCTAGCCAGAGTAGGTGCTTGATAAAAATCATGAGTTATGTTGAACAACCTCTAGTGTTTTGGAAGGTGCTCTAACAGGCATTGTCCCATGTGACACTCAGGACGTCCCCTCAAGGTAAGAAGGCAGATGCCCTCACTGGAACACACTAGGATCTGACACTCCAGCCCCAAGTACAGGGCAGACCACATTTTGTTTTTCTCAGCAGTCAAATAATCTGCCCCTGATCCCTGGAAGGCAAGGCCTCCATACTGTGCCAGCTCCGGTACACACCTACTCTCCTTGCTCCAAAGACCACAGGTGGAGTCCAGTGTGCTCTTTGCCCTGAAGTCCTCCTGCCTCCCCGAGACACCTGAGCTCTCCTGTGATCCGCAAACCCCACCTGTCCCCTCCCCAGCCAGGGGATGTTTTTCCTGAGCCGCCTCCCTCTCTCCTCCACTCACCTGTCCCAACCCCCCCCCCCCCCCCCCACTCCCCAGGAAGACCTGGGCAATCACCTACTTGAACCTGGGCTTTTGGAAGCAAAAATTTGGTTAGGGAGTTTATTTTCTGCATGGCTGGAAACTTCTGGGCAGGCCCCTGCAACTCACAAGTCCCCAAGGCAAGAGAGAAACAATTTAATTAAAAAGATTTGGCTACTTTTTAAGGGAAGGGAGGGGAAAACAGCTAAAGCTGTTCGGAATTAGCTTCCAAAATTATCTCAGTAAATGATCCTGCCTCGGAAACACGGTGATGCAGGTTCCGTGAGGTTTGGAAACCCCGGGTCTCCGGACTCTTGCTGAGTACTCTTTGCACTTGAGCACCACACCTCTTTCAAACAGGGAGAGAGATCTGAAGAAATGCGTGTTCAACGTTTATTTATTTTTGGGACAGAGAGAGACAGAGCATGAACGGGGGAGTGGCAGAGAGAGAGGGAGACACAGAATCGGAAACAGCCTCCAGGCTCTGAGCCATCAGCCCAGAGCCCGACGTGGGGCTCGAACTCACGGACCGCGAGATCGTGACCTGGCTGAAGTCGGACGCTTAACCGACTGCGCCACCCAGGCACCCCAAATGTTCATTTATTTCTGAGTGCTAGACAGACAGAGCATGAGCAGGGGAGGGGCAGAGAGAGAGGGAGACACAGAATCGGAAACAGGCTCCAGGCTCTGAGCCATCAGCCCAGAGCCCGATGCGGGGCTCAAACTCACGGACCGCGAGATCGTGACCTGGCTGAAGTCGGACGCTTAACCGACTGCGCCACCCAGGCGCCCCAAGAAGTGCGTGTTCAATGTGTTAAAAGTCACAGGCACGCTAGTGGGGGTGGGGATGGGGCAGATGTGCTTTTCTCTATTCCCCCCACCGAAGCACGGCTAAAAACTCTGGACATTATACAAAACAAATGTGAGGAGACCATGGCCCAAGGACCTTGGGGGACCCAAGGAAGGCAGCTATGCTCACCACTATACCACCAACGCACACCTTAGGGGACCCAAGGAACCACACTGGCTGAGGTCCCCTGGTTTTCTTTGTGACTCATATATCCCAAACACTGGATATATTTCCACCAACAACCTGGAAATGCTAATGGGCACAAACAAGCAAAAAAAAAAAAAAAAAGCCCCCTACCCCAAACAGCCAAAAGAACAAAAAAGGGGCACCCTAGAAATATAGACATTTTTTCGGCAATTACTGCTCTACTCCAGTCAAACACCACATGATAAAATGTGGCCCCATCCCACCTACACCAATAAAGATGAGTGGCGAGCCTAATTTCCGCCCTCCTCAGGCCATAATGGAGCACCAGAACCTGTCCCCATCCCTGGTCAACACAGTGGCAGAGAAGACCATAAACGGAGGCTGGAATCCGTCCGCACCAGGCAGTAATGAGGAGCCTCCCCTTTCCTCACTGGGACGGTGGCAGAGGAGATCCAGTAGAGTCAGGACCTTCACCACCGCCCAGTGTCAACAAGAAGTCTACACTCTCCCCAAACCATGGTGCCAGTGGAGATCAGGTGGGGAGCATAATGAGGTCCCCTATCTCTCCCAGCCGGGGAGGTATGGGTGGAAGCCAAGAGGGGATCCAAACTCCAATCCTTCCCAGCAGTAATGAGGAGCTCCTCCCTTGGAGGTCAACAAAGACTGAGCAGAAAACCTGGACTTCTACCCTCTTCTGGCGGTAACCAGGCAGCGCCCTCCCACCTCTCCTACCTTCGTGATATCAGAGGAAGCCAACCTGAACAGAAAGCTTAAATAAGATCTAAAGTTTCGTGACCTAGTATCAAAAATATTTAGGTTTCCATCAAAATTCTCATTATCCAAGAACCAAGAAAATCACAATTCAAGTGAAAAAAAGCAGTCACTGGATGTTAACATCAAGACGCCAAAAAATACCATGATTACCTAACAAAATTTAAAAGCAACCTTCATCAAAATGCTTCAGTGAACAATTGTGACAACACTTGAAACAAATGAAGACAGAAAGTCTCAGCAAAGAAATAGAAGATATAAAGAAAATGAAATGGAAATTTTAGAACTGAAAAATACAATACCTAAAATGGAAAACTCAGCAGATGGGCCCAACAGCAGAATGGAGAGGAGAAAGGAAAGAATCAACGAACTGGACAATAGAATGACAGGAATTATCCAGTCTGGACAACAGGGAGAAAATGGACTATACACGAGCAGAGGCTGAGGGCTCTATGGGACCCTAACAGAAGATCTAACAGAATACCTATAGTCTCAGGAGGGTGTTTGGAGATTGGAAATACTCAAAGAAATAATGGCTAAAAACTTCCAGATTTGGCAAAAGACAGAAACAAAAGATTCAAGAAGTTAAGTAATTCCAAATAGGATAAATCCAAATAAACCTACAATAAGACATGCCATAGTCAAACTTCTGATACTGAAGACAGTGAGGGAGACATGACATCTTACCTGGAAAGAAAAAGCAATTCAAATTACAGCAGATTTCTTATTGAAAACAACAGTGGTTGGAAAGAATTGGCACAACCTTTTTCACTCGCGGAAAGAAAAGAACTATCAACCCAGACTCTTATATCCAGAAAAAAAAATCCAGGAATGAAAGGGAAATCAAGACAAATTTAAGAAAATGTGTTACAAGTACACATACCCTAAAAAAACGGCTGAAGGAAATTCTCCAAAACATAAAGAAAATGGTAAAAGAAGGAAGTTTTGTACATCCAAAAAGAGAAAGAACACTTTAAGTAAAAATATGAGTAAACAAAATAAACTTTTCCTTCCACTCTTGAGTTTTTCAAATTGTATCTGATGGTTAAAGCAAAAGTTGTAGTATTGTTTGATGTGCTTCTACATGTGTGTAAAGTAAATATTTAAGACAATTACATTATAAACAAAGGAGGGTGAGGAGGTGTAAGGGGAGGCAAGATCTCTACATGATAACGCCAACTTATAAAACCATGACACTAAAAGACTGATGTCATGTAATGTAGTACCTAGAGAAACCACTAAAAAAGTAATACAAAGAGATGCTTTCAAAACACAGAGAAGTCAGAAAGCAATTCTAAAAAAAAAAATGTTCAAGTGACTCCTAGGAAGGCAGAAAAAAGAAAACAGGAAAATGAAAAACATATAACATGGAAAATAAAAAGTAAAATACATACTTAAGCCCAACATGTCAATACTTACATTACATGTCAATACTTACAGGGGCACCTGGGTGGCTCAGTCATTTAAGCCTCCGACTTTAGCTCAAGTCATGATCTCACGGTTTGTGAGTTCGAGCCTGCTTCAGATTCTGTGTCTGTCTCTATCTCTGCCCCTTCCCTGCTGGCTCTCTGTCTCTGTCTCTCTCAAAATAAACATTAAAAAAATTTTTTAAGTGTAAATTACCCAAACAACAGAACTACAAGGTATGTGAAGCAAAATCTGATAGAACTGAAAGAAGAAATAGATAAATTCACAATTACAGCTGGAGACTTAATCGCCTCTCTCAACAACCACTAGAACAACTAGACAGAAAAATCAGCAAGGATACGGAACTCAATAGCACCACTGAGCAACAGGATCCAATCAGTATTTATAGAACCCTCCAGCCAACAATGGGAGAATGCACATTCTTCTCAAATGTTCATGGAACATGTACCAACATAGATCTTATTCTTATAAAACAAACCTCAACACATTCAAAAGAACTGAAATTATGCAGAGTGTGTTCTCTGACCCAAATGGAATCAAACTAGAAATCAATAATAAAAAGATAATAGGAAAATCTCCAACACTTGGAATTGAAACAGTTCACTTCTAAATAATCCATGAGTCTAAGAGGGGATCCTAAGGGCAAATGAAATACAGTTAACTGAATTAAAATGAAAGTACCTGTATCAAAGTACACATGTGAGGACTACATCAGTGTGGAGTGGAAATGTATAGTGCTAAAAGCATATTTTAAAGTTAAAATTTCCTCATTAAAAATGAAGAAAAATCTCAAATCCATAATGTAAACTCTTACCTCAAGAATGTAGAAAAAGAAGAGAAAAATAAACCAAAATATAGGAAATCATAAAGATATGAGCAGAAATCAATGAAATTAAAAATGGAAGAATAAAGAAAATCAATGAAACACGATCATTTAGAAATGATCAGTAAAACTGAAAAACCTCCAGCAAGACTGGCAAAGAAGAAACACAGAAGACACAAATTACCAATATTAAAGACAAGGCAGGGGACATCAATACAGATCCTACAGACACCTGGAAGACCGTAAGGCAACAATACAGACAACTCTGCACAATAAATTTGACAATTTAGATGAAATGAATGAATTCCTCAAAAAAGACATAGGTTATTTGAATAGCCCTATAACTATTTAGGAAATTGAACTCATCATTTTAAAACTCAAAAAGAGGAAGGAAGGAGGTAAGGAAGGAAGGAAGGAAGAGAGAAAGAGAGAAGGAACTCTCCAGGCCCAGACAGCTTCCCTGGAGAGTTCTACCAAATGCTTGAAGAATTCACACCAATTCTATACAATCTCCTCCAGAAATAGAAAAGGAGGGAACTCTTCCCAATTCATTTTATTTAACTAGTATTACCCTCGTATCAGACAAAGTATTAAAAAAAGAAAAACTACAGACCAAAATCCCTCATAAATATAGATGCAAAAACCATTAACAAAATATTAGCGAACGATTCAACAATATACATTTAAAATGATACACTATGTCCAAGTGGGGTTTATCCCAAGCATGCAACTCTGGTTCAATATATGAACACCATATTGTAGTACACCATATTAACAGACTAAAGAAGAAAAATCATACAATCGTGCCATTTGATGTGGAAAAAGCCCTTGACAAAGTTGAACACCTATTCATGGTTTAAAAAAAAAACACTCAGAGAAATAGAAATAGAAGGCCATCGCCTCAACTTCTAGCAATTGCACTCCTGGACATTTGTCCCAGAGAATGAAAACTTACATTCCCACAAAAATTAGCAAGAAATGTTTACACAGTTCTATCTGTAATAGCCAAAACCTACAAACAACCCAGATGTCTGTCAATAGGTAAATAGTTAAACTGTCGCCCGTCTATAATATGGATCGCCACTCAGCGATAAAAACCAAAGAACTATTCAATACCCAACAACCTGGATGGATCTCTAGAGAATTCTCCTGGAAAAAGCCAGTCCTAAGAGGTTATACATTGTATAATTCCATTTATGTGACATTCTTGAAATGGCAAAATTACGCAAATGGGGAACAGGTTTGTGGTTGTCAAGAGTTAGGGAGGGGATTGAGTGGAAAGAAAGACAATGGAGCTATAGAAGGGGGGGGGATGAGGGACCCTTGTGTGGATGGCATTCTGTATCTGGACTCTATCAGTGTCAGTTTCCGGGATGTGATGTTATACTGCAATTTTGCAAGATGTTACCATGGAGGGAGCTAGGTAAAGGGCACATAGGGTCTCTTTGTTCTTTCTTACAACTCCACGGGAGCCTGCAATTAACTCAAAATTCAAAGACTAATTTTTTTTTTTTTAAGTCACAGGACAGTCCTGAGTGAGGCCACTCCAGATGAGGTGGCCTTAGACCACCCTGTGGCAGAAAATAGACGTCGCATGGAGCATGGGGAGTGAGGAAGTAGGTGGGAGAGTTTTAGGGATGAATAGGGAGAGGACACGGAACCAGAGAGCCCTAGGTCACTCAGGACCACACGGTGGGCTGCCGGGCAACGAAGCATTTATGACCGTTCTTTGTCAACTGTGAAGGTGAGAAGGTGAGGAGGGATGGGACAATGTTCTTCCTCCTTACTAGAAATTATGTGTGTGCGTGCACAGACACCCAGGCACCTGCAGGGACAGTGATGGATAGGATGCCGGTCCCATCGTTAGCCATCTGTGGTGCTGAGCCGGTCCTAACGTCTCAAAGCCTCAGTCTTCATCAGTAAAATGGGAATATCAAGAGCACCACCGTGGCAGTTGGATAAGGTGGGGTAGTTACAGTGCCTGGGAGCTGAGAAGAGGGAAGAGTGGGTAGCTCGTGTGCCTCTAATATTGTCCTCCAGGTCCTCAGACCATGACCTTCTCCCACCCTCCCCCACTGTTGTCATTACTCACCATCCTCCCAAATGGCTTACTCTTCTCTTCTTCCTGTGATGAACAGTTCTGTGTGGGAAAAATGGGTGCATAAATGTACAAAGCAACTCCTAGCTCAGAGTGATATTTCAATATCAAATGTTAAGGCGTCAGTATGGTAGTCCAAGGTTAAAACTTCTAGTTATAAGATAAGTAAGTCCTGGAGGATGTAACGTACGTAGGGCGCGGTGAACATTACCGTATTGTGTCTTTGAGAACCGCTAAGAGAATAAATCTGAAATTTTTTTTAATGTTTATTCATTTTTGAAAGACAGAGAGACACAGCACAAGCAGGGGTGGTGCGGAGAGAGAGGGAGACACAGAATCCCAAGCAGGCTCCAGGCTCCGAGCTGTCGGCACAGAGCCCGACGCGGGGCTCGAACCCACGAACTGGGAGATCATGACCTGAGCCGAAGTCGGACGCTTAACGGACGGAACCACCCAGGCGCCCCACTAAGAGAATAAATCTTAAAAGTTCTCCTCACAGGAAAAAACTCGTTAACTATGCGAGGTGATGGGTGTCAGCTACGCTTATCGTGGTGATTCTTTTGAGATACAAACATTATCAAATCGTTATATGGCACACTTCGGACTGGTACCATATTACCTGTCGATTCATTCTCAATAAAACTGGAAAAAAATGAAGGCATCTTACTTTTCCTTGACAGGCAACTCATCCACGTTTACAGACTGGTTGTGTTTCCCTCACTGGTCTGTGGGCTCGGAGGACAGAGAGGCTCTGGCCCATTCTCACTGAGCCCCGACATCCAGCAGATGCCTGCCTCCTACATGGCTCTCCAGTATTTGCCGGCTGACTGATCTCAGTCACAGGCACTTCACGTCACAGCTTACATTATAAATTTTTGTCGGTGCCCGTACTAACACACACGACATCTTTTCTTTGATCTACAACTGGCTACATTTACTGTATACATTTATATTTAAAAAATTTTTTTTTTTACTAAAAAGCACCTTGTCAGCGACTTACCCACAAGCTTAGATGTAAACACTTCCCAGGGAGCCCTTCTGCTGCAAAACAGACCCCTCTGCACGCAATGTATTTATTTTGCCATTAAGAAAGGGAAGTAACTTCTGCCTTATACAGGCCAGGATTTCAATTTTCATCACTGCAGACATGTGAAAACCCCCAAACCAGAAGCCATGATTTCAGTTTCTGTTCTGTGTCCATACAAAACGAATTGTTTTAAAATGGGCATAATGTAATCACATGCGTAATAATATTACCAGTGCAATGGTTCCTGCAGCAAACAGGAAGCATGAGAGGTTACTAAGGGTCGGCCTGCTCCCTCTGGGGTTACTGTCACAAAATAGCACCTGTCTGCCCCCAGACTGGCCGTGTGCCCATCTACGGGTAGCTTCCCGCTTTTGGTCAGATGATAGATTTCACATTTCTGAGCGCTGTGAAATTTATTTTTTTAATGACACACGTTTAAAACAATTAACAGCAAAGACTGCAGTTCATCCGGGCCTTGAGGGTAATAGTCAAGGATAAAGGGAGCATTTCCTAGTGGAAGGTCTAGAATAACTTACATAACATCAATCATGATAACTCTGGTCAATGATCGTCGCTGCAAAGTGGGGACAAAGTGAGCTAGTGAAGCATCTGAGAGCTCAGGGCTTTCGGGGAGAGCAGCCATCACCTAATAGCAAAAACTGATAGCCTTAGAGGCCATGGTGGGTTCGAGAATAGTGCTTTGAACTTTACAGCTGCTAATTCACTTCATCCTCATCACAACTGCATGGGCCAGACACTATTACTATCCACAGCGGGGAAGTAAGGCACAGAGAGGTTATGTAACTTGCCTGAGGTCCCACTCTCCCAGTACCCAATCTCAGAGCCTAAACAGTCCAGGCTGGCTCCAGAGATCGCAACATTTTTCCCCCGGAAAGAAGGATTTCTTTTCACTTTTTAAAGTAGAGCACAAAAATGTCAATGTCAGGATGGGTGAATTTTACATGTCTCTACACTTGGCTACTCACCGCCCAGATCGCGATATAGAACATTTCCATCTAGAATGTTTTCACCCTGTGACCTGTATCGTGTGCCCGATCCCAATCAAGCCCCGCCTCTGAACACAAGTACTACTCTGGCTTTGATCAGCATCGATGAGTTTTGTTTGGTCTGCACCTTCATATAATTGGCTTACCGAACGTACTTCTCCATGTCTGGATTCTTCCACTCGACAGGGGGTGTTTGAAACCCATTCACACGTGGATGTGCGTGCACCCCCGGCTCCTTCCGTTATAGTTTGCTTTCCTTTCTGCTTTCCTTTCGAGCTTTTCAGCCATTAGAGTGAAGCTGCTGTCATATCGGCCTTCCTGCACGTCCTCTTGGGGGACACGGACATTCATTTCCCTTGAGGAAAAGTCTGGCAGCGAAATCCCTGGGCTATGAAGTAAGAAGGTTTAACTTTAGTAAATCCTACCGATCAGCTTTCTACGTTTCTACCGATTCATACTCCCTGCTGCTTCACACCCGTACCGTCACTGGGCATTTTTGGTTTTTTAGAAAACGCGGCCACCCTGACAGGTGTGTGGTGATTGTATCACCAAGGTTTTAATTTCCTTCCTGTACTGACTAGTGATCGTCAGTTCCATTTCCCCTCATTTTAAAATGGCATTGTTTTGTCTTTAGTCTTGGTCTATAGGATTTCTTTTTTTTGTTATCAAGACTTTAAAATTTTTAAGTAATCTCTACACCCACCGTGGGGCTCGAACTCACAACCCCGAGATCCAGAGTCGAACGCTCCACCAATGGAGCCCGCCAGACGCCCTTGATGGGTAGGATTTCTTGATGTATTCTGGATACGTGTTCTCCGTCCCATCGGTAGGTTGGAAGTGTGTTCTCCCAGTCTGAGGCTCGCCATTCGGTTTCTTGTGTTCCTCGTTTTCATAAAATCCAAGTCCTCACTATTTTCCTTGATGGTTATGGGTGGGGGTTCTATCTGTAGGCGTGCCTTCTTTATGAAATCTCTGCCTACGACAAGAATATGAAAATATTTTCCTGTGTTTTCTTCCAGAAGCACCATTGTTTTGTTTTCACAGCTAAGTTTAGGATCCATCTCAAAATTTTTTTTTAATGTTTTATATATTTTTGAGAGAGAGAGAGAGAGAGAGAGAGAGCAAGCAGGGGGTGGGGACAGAGAGAGAGAGAGAGAGAGAGAGACGGAGACACAGAATCCGAAGCAGGTTCCAGGCTCTGAGCTGTCAGCACAGAGCCCAACGTGGGGCTTGGACCCGTGAGCCGTGAGCTCATGACCCGAGCAGAAATCAGACGCTCAACGAGGCGCCCCTAAGTTTTAATAATTTTTTAAAATTATTCACCCTGGTTGGATTTAGTTTCTTGAACCTATGGGTTACTACCTTCCATAAGATTTGGAATATATTTGGCTATTTTTTCTCCAAATACTGCTTTTCTCTCTCCATCCCTCTCCCTCTCCGTCTCCTCTACACCTGTTTGCTATCGGTCATGTCCTTCTTACAATTTGTTCTGGGTTTATGATTTTTTTCCTCTCTGTGATTCATTTTGGATATTTTCTACCGATCTCTCTTCAAATTTATTTTCTTGTGTTCCGCTGTATTCAGTCTGCTGTGAAAGCCATCTGAAATACCCTTGTTTAAAATATTTATTTGTTCATCTAGCATGTCCACTTGGTGATTTTCGTAGATTCCAATTCTCCTGCGAAATGCCCCCTCTTTGCATTGATTTTCTCTACCTTTTACTCTATGCTTCACATATTTATCATAGCTATTTTGATGTCAGGGGCTGCTAATGCTTTTTCTGAGTCATTCTCTGAAGTGTGACCTTTAAACATGTGAGCCATTTCCACAGAGGAGGTGAAATGAAGCCTGTCTCCTGACTCATACGGCTCCTGGTGCTGTCTTACTTCTCACCTACAGCGTGTGGCTGTTTCGGGGGGGTGCTTGTCTTAGGGTGCTGGTATACATTTCCAGGAACCGGTCAGGAGACGGGCGTTGCTATCCACCCTCAGTAAGAACACCGATGCAATAACCCAAACTGTGTGGTCACTGGACATCAGGAGGCGTCTGTCCCTCCCACAAACCACACTCAATTGTCTTGGGCAACACCAAGTCTCTAGATAAAAATTAATTTTCGGGCCCCTGGATGGCTCAGTCAGTTAAGCGACTGACTTTTGATTTCGGCTCAGGTCATGGTCTTGCTGTTTGTGAGATCAAGCCCCACGTCGGGCTCCATAGCTGGCAGCACAGAGCCTGCTTGGGATTCTCTCTGTCTCTGTCTCTGTCTCTCTCTGCCCTTCCCCCAGTCGAGCTATCTGTGTCTCTCAAAATAAATTAAAAAAAAAAATCATTTTCACCATTCTCTCTCCTTGAATTTGCCCATCTGTATTGAGGATCGCCGATTCACCCATTTACAAACCACAGTTTGAGTAAGATGGCCCCAAATGAGGTTTCTCTGTAGAATCTTCTGGGAGAGGGGCTCTTTAAAAATTTCACTACCTCCCTTCACCCCAGACCGTGAATCAGCCGCAGTGGGGGAGCCAGGAAAGAGGTCCAGGACCATGCCTTGGAGCCACTGCTGGGCCACTGGAGGCAGACCAGGACCCAGGCGTCCCCACGTCTTTTACAAACCTTGGCCGCCACTCTACCCACATCGCTGGGAGCGTTGCACCCCAGCAGGAAATGGCTGAACCTGTTTCCTAACTTGACCTGCTGGCCTGAGTCTGTCCAGCTGCCCGGGCCCTCTGTGCCTGTCACACAGGGTCCTGCGGTCTGAGGTCGCTATGGGGCAAGACTGTAGCCTACAGACTGAGGCTCTCGAGGACACAGAGATGAGGGTGGGGTTTCCCTGATGAACTGCAGGGTAAGAGATGAGAAGTAAAAGGTGCACTCAAGTCAACTGCTTTATTTATTCTCCAAAAAATGTCCTAGAATGTTTTCTTGATTTGCCCAAGGTTAAATGGGCTTGATAAGAACAGGCCAAAACAAAACAAACAAACAAAAAAGTAGGAAGTTGGGGGCGGACCCTTTTGTCCCCAGCAAAGGAAGAGCGATCCTAGGATGCTCCCAATTAACGGCAGCAGATTCTTTAAACAAATTTTTAATGTTTATTTATTTTTGACAGACAGGGTGCAAGCAGGGGAGGGGTGGAAAGAGAGGGAGACACGGAATCGGAAGCAGGCTCCAGGCTCCGAGCCATCAGCCCAGAGCCTGACGCGCTCGAGCCCACGAAGTGCGGGATCGTGACCTGGGCCAAAGTTGGCCACCCAACCCACCGAGCCCCCCAGGTGCCCCGACAGCAGCAGATTCTCACAGCCACCTCTCTCTGTTGAATTTTTTCAGAACAAGGACCCTGGAAAAGCACGTAAGAATAGCTCACGCGGTCGGGATTGAAAAACATACATATACAATTTGATATAAGTCACAAGGATGCTGGCAAAAAAACCTCAAACCTGCTCTCACAGTGGGGACAGTCCCAGCGGCCATGGGAAAGGCTGTTCGTGTGACCCTAGAGCCAAGAGGAGAGACAAAAGCAAAGCCAGCAGGTCAGAGGACTTTGAAGACAGGGCGAATGGCTGTGGTCTGATGTACTGCAGCTCTCCCCACGGTCAGTGTTCATGGGGACGGGTGTTTGCCATGGTCAGGTCTCCGGGCAATGACGGTGGGGTCCGGGCTAAGCCGAGTGGGGGGGTCGTACAAGCTGGTGTGGAGCGTGGAACAGCTTGTGGACAGGGCCCCCAAACCGTCCTGTGATGTCTAGAACCCGTGAGAACCAACCTTGAAGGCTGAGCATCTAAGAAACTTCCATCAGGGCAGTGGCAGTGATGTGGGGACAGAGCGAGGCTCCGTTCTGGCCTCCCCGTCTCGAGACCCTACCCTTGAGGCCAGGCCCACCCAGCACCAAACATGCGCCCCTGTTGCCAGGACGTTAGCTTCCGAAGGCTTTGCTTTCTGAATCCTAGAAATCCCAACTTAAAATTTTGACTCTTCAGGTGGGTGTCTGACTTCCGTTCAGGTCATGATCTCACAGTTTGTGAGTTCGAGCTCTGCATCGGGCTCTGGGCTGACAGCTCAGAGCCTGGAGCCTGCTTTGGATTCTGTGTCCCCCTCTCTCTCTGCCCTCCCCTGCTTCTGTTCTGTCTCTTTGTCTCTCTTTCTTTCTCTGTCTCTCAAAAATGAATTAAAAACCACTAAAAATTAAAAAAAAAAAAAAGGCTTTGACTCTAGAATGCCTTCACAAAATGTCGGTGGAGCATTGTATGGAAAGGACTTTTCCCACTTCGCTTGGCCCCTCACCGGCCCCACACCCCAAGGACTAGCAGCCTTGCCCCTCCACCTCGCCTGGCCCCATTCCACTGGGGGACACACAGGATCCGGAGCGCTGGCAGTCCCCGCGCTGGGCGGGCCAGCGGTCTCCCTGGCTTATTGTTTAGAATTTAGAAAGCACTTTCCCATAGACACAGGGGTTAGGTTCCCAGGCCAGGCATGAAAGCCCATTCTTGTTTCACTTGTAGATAAACTGCATTACTGCAATTCT
The DNA here is from genome assembly GCF_018350155.1 of Leopardus geoffroyi. Lineage (NCBI taxonomy): Eukaryota > Metazoa > Chordata > Mammalia > Carnivora > Felidae > Leopardus > Leopardus geoffroyi. Next base: position 3,871,125 of record NC_059333.1, read on the forward strand.
CCACCCGACCACATTGTGGAACTCGGTATAGAAAGTTCTACCACCCTACGTTTGTTGGAAAATATCCCCAATTCAGTCTTCGACCTCCCGGACGTGGGGTATGGGCTCCGTCTCCCCTCCTGCGAGAGACCAATCTTCAGTGACGCGGGCCCTGGGGCTCCCACCTGCGTCCAGATGGGGGCTGGTGCGTGGACCACCATGGCCCAGAGGTGGCAATGCCAGGGCCACAGAAGCAAAGCCAGGAATTGAGGGAAAGAGCGGAGTCCCAGGCTGAGGCAGCGTTTCATACATAAAATTATCAGTAGTTTCTGGAAGTGGAGCCTTGAGTCCCATGCTGGTTTGTGATCTCTGTCACAAGCTAGGGCAGATGAGATGCACACAACCAGAGGTCCTGGTCAGGACAAAGGATCTAACCCAGAGGAGGGCACGGAGGGTTCATCTCGAAGGCTAAGTTGGATCCATCACTATGGCTGTCATTGCCTCAATCCCCGTCGAGCTGAGTCTGGGCTCAGCAGAACCCGGAGCCCTGATCGATTAGTGATGCCTGCCGAGGGAAGGGGCAGGGACAGTCCCTGCGTGTTTGCCAATCCTGGCTATGCCCTCACGGGGAAAGTCAGTACCCACCATGTTTTTAGAATTCCCCAAGGAAAGGTGTGCTTTTATACACAAGACACTCGGATAATTTTCGGAGGTCGATCATAGAAGCGTTACTTACCAAGGCTTCTACAGTTGGGCACATGAATCTGAAAATGTTGTAAGCCAGATGATGTCTGTACAGTGTGGGGAAAAAGAACGTGATCACGTGCTGGGGGAAAGGCTTTGCTATACCTAAAATTGAATGTTGCCTGGACAGCTGAAATCACTACTACTGAAAGGCTCACATTTCTTACCATAGTGTCCAGAAAAGCACAGCTACGTAATATACTTGTGCCCACTGCGTCCTGAACCTGAATTTTTACTGTAATTTTATCTTACCATACTTTATGAGTCATCATAATTATACATGCATGTATTGGGGGCAGTAAAATAGTATTTTGTTGATTGATTTACAACGTAATTTGAAGACGCTTTCTCTCCAAAATGCCACAATTCTATCATCGTCATGTAAAAATGTTTTTCCCCTGCAACGACCCCCTCAACCTGTGTGTTTCAGTGGGTACTTTTCCCGAGCAGCTCCCGAGGTACAAGCAGATGCTCCAGGTCTCATGGGAAGCACACCGTGAATCCTGAGTGAGGGAGGGTGTTTTTTCATAGCAGAAACCTCAACACTGCTGACACCCCACTGGAGGCGTTCGCTTCGCACAGCCCAGCTCAGAACCAAGACAGGGGACTGTGGACCTAAAGGCATTCATGTGACCTGCAGTCCAGTTGTCCAGCAGAGCTCACGCCGGCCCTGCAGCTTCAGGTGGAACGAGCTGGCTTGTTCCCCCACGCCTGAAGAGGTCAGGTCTCCCCTGAAATGCACTGCAAGCCTTTCATGCTTTTTAAATAAAAAAGATGTCTTGTGATTAACATAGTGAGCTCAACTCACATGAAGCAACCACATTTAGGATGTTCTTTTGAGTGATCGCATGAAAGACGGACAGATGGATGGATGGATGGACGGACAGATGGATGGATGGATGGATGGACAGATGGATGGATGGATGGATGTTGGATGCATGGATAGATGGATAGATGGATGGATGGATATATGATGATAGATTTTAAATGAATAAATTCCCAGCCTAGGCCCCTCTTGATGGTCTGCATTTGACTTCCCTTCTTTGGTGGAGGCAAAAGCCCCTGGCTGCAGATTTGCTTACGTTCCAGAACCATCTCTGTAACAGCTGGCTGCCCTGCTCCTCCACGGCTCCCTGGCTGTCACAGCCTCAGCTGTGACATTTCATCATGGGAAATGCCCTGGTGGCTCTTTTTGGCCTTATCATTGCTAACGCTCCCACGGGCCTTCTCTGCCCAGAGAGGACAAGGGGACACCGGTCAGGCCCCTGCACCCTCTATAGTCTGCCTCCTCAGACTGCAGATGGCTGGGCAGGTGGCCCTCCTGGACTCACCAGGACATTTATTCCCGTTGCTTCCCCAGTGAGCGGCCGCTGGCATGTGACAGACCTTGGGGTGCTGGCCCTGCCTGGACAGGAGGGCGTGCCCTGGCACCCTGCCCTCCCTTCGGCCATCACTGGGCTGCAGAATCAAGTATAAATATGGACTTCTGATCAGCCACTTAAACTGGCTTGTTTATAATCCCTAATCTGTTTTGCACACCAAATTTTAGTATGTCACACTTTCTCCCAAGTAGACGTCTGTAACTGTTTCCATCATTATGAAAATAGTAAGCACCTTTTATCAAGCACCTTCCACATGCCCGGCACCTCGCTCGGCTGTTTACATACTTTGTATCCTTTACTCCTTAGGACAGACACCCTAGAGGGGGAGGTATTATTTCCGGGGACCACGTGTCCTGGTTTTCCCAGCACTGGGGACGGCAGTAAGAGGGGTCCCTGGGACGTGGGACTTTTCAGTGCTAAAAGCAGGATGGGTTGGTCGCCCTATATTATCCCCACTTTATGAGAATGTGCTCTGGATAATGGCAGTTTTGAAAATTTGTTGAAACTTAAAAAAAAAAAGCGCTCTTCCCTATGATTAATTAACATACTGCCATGTGGCCTTGAAAGAATGCGTTTTCTGCTTGTTGCTGGCCACTGTTGTGAGCAACTGGGGCTTGACCCAGCTGGGACCTGTTGGGAAGGGTGTAGAACGTTCTAGACTTCTCTGTCCAGGGAATGAAGGTTTGGGGTTCCTGCCTCCTGCTGGTGCATCACCTCCAGGGCTAAGCAGCGAGTAGGGTCCGGCTGACAACCTCCTTCCAAGGCATCAGAGAAGTGGGGGCAGGGCCTGGGAGACGGGGGGCTGGGCCCGGGGAAGCTTGAGGTGAGAGCCATCGGCAGGAGGGGAGCAGAACCTGCAGGCACCTGTTTGCCGAGGCCACGGCCATCACCAGGCAGAAGCCCATGGACCTGAGCTGCGTACGAGACATCCGGTGCAATTTGTTCTCTAATTTATTAAGGTCTGTTTGGCATGTATTACCTCCTTCCGTTTTCTTTGGGCTTTATTTGCTCATTCTTTTTCGGAATTCTTACATTTGGGAATCTAGTTCATTATTATTTCAGCCTCTCCTCTTTTCGAGTAGAAGCTTTCAGGGTTTTGAACATCTCTTTGAGGAACATTGTTTCTATATCCCTAAGAATTAAGATGTAGGTTTAACATGGCTGTTGAAAATATTTTCCACCAGTGCATGGGCGGCCCAGTCGGTTGAGCGTCTGACTTCGGCTCAGGTCATGATCTCACGGTTCGTGAGTTCAGGTCCCGTGTCGGGCTCTGTGCTGACAGCTCAGAGCCCGCAACCTGCTTCGGATTCTGCGTCTCCCTGTCTGTCTGCCCCTCCCCTGCTCATGCTCCGTCTCCCGTCTCTCTCAAAAATAGATAAACACTTAAAAAAAGAATAAAATAGTTTCTAACTTCAACATAGTTTCTTTTTTTGGCCCAGGAGTTAGGGGTGGATATATTAATTCCCCTTCATATGTCTCCTCCCCCCAAATTACCTTCGTGGTTAATTACTCACCCAAGTGTGGACAAAGAATGTGACGTTAACGAAGTTCTTTTGAGACCGGGCTTGCGCCCCATTCTGTAGATGTCCTACTTGTGCCTGAGAAGTCCCCGTGTTCTCTCAAAGGGTGAGATATCTGCATCTCAGTGTATGAAGGTGTTTCTGGAACTCTGGAAGACAGGGCAGGGTGGAGAGGCCTGGGACGGACACCCCCAGGGGAAGCCGGCAGGAGTGAGGATGGGCGGGGGGTGGGGCGCCTGGGTGGCTCCGTTGGTTGAGCATCCGGCTTCAGCTCAGGCCATGACCTCACTGTTGGCGAGTTCAAGCCCCGTGTCAGGCTCCTGTCCTGTCATCCTATCAACATGGAGCCCGCTTGGGATCCTCTGTCCCCACCTCTCTCTCTGCCCTTCTCCTGCTCACATGCTCCCTACCTCTCTCTCTCTCTCTCTCTCCCCCAAAAATAAAATAAACATTTAAAAAAAAAAAAGTGAAGATGGGCTCTTCGGACGGGGGCCCTCGAGCTGCAGCCCATCAGGGTTGCCGTGCCCTGTGAGTGGAGCTTTAGCGTGGACGCTGGCACTCTTGATTTCCTGCTCATGCTCTGCTTTAAATGTCATTTTGTCTGATACCGATATGTATTCTTTTGCTACTATTTTCCTGTTATTTCCCCTTCTCTCTCCCTCTACTTTTTAACAGAAAAACTCCTGAGCATAACAGCAGAGAGAATGGTGCAACAAACCACTTTGTACCCTCGACCCTGCTTTAAAAACCTGTTTTTAATCTTCAGAGGGAGGAGTTGGGTTTGAGCAGAATGAGGGTCGCCCACATGGGGTGGAGAGGAGGAACCAGAGTGAGGTGTGCAAGTGTCGCCGTGGGGGCGGCCACCCAGGCTGTGGTGCCCCAGAGGGGGGCGAGGGGCGTGTCCTCGTAGGGGCTGCTTGTGTCCTGACACGTCTGTCCTACTCTCTGTTCCTTATGTCTTCAGGATTAATTTAAGGCGTGGAAAGACCTTCTCCGCACATTCTCAGTGTGCCGAGACCATTAAGAAAGATGTTTTGATAGTTTCGTGGAAATAAGAACATTCTGGAGGTGGGGAAGTCCTGGTGGAGAGGCCTGGAGCACAGGCCCTGGACTCAAACCAGCAGGCCTGGGACCTGGCCGCCTCTCTCCTGTGCGCCCCGGACAAACTGTGGAGTCCTCTGGGCCTCAGTTGCCCTATCTGCATTGCAATTAAATTACAAATCAACAACACAGACACTTCAAAAGCATGCTCAGAAAATGCAAACACTCTGCTCAGTGACTCTGGAGCCAGGAAGCTATGGTAGAAATTAGGAGGCCTCGGCTCCCCCGGAATGGAGGGCTGGCGAGAACACGTGATTTGGTAACAGCTAAATATCATCCCCAGAAGCAACAACAAAAGTCAACCAACTTAAAAGTGAGTTCTCTGTAAAAACTCGGGAAACAGGCAAACCCCCTAGCCTGAAAGGTCTAGAAGAGAGGGGGCGGGAGGGGGGAGGGAGAGAGGGAGAGAGAAATTATGACTAATAAGAATGAAAAGTGGGATTTAATTACAGCAAAAAACTAAAGGCATACGTTGAAGAGATACTATGAATAACTTTATCCAAGGAATCTGAAAACAGCAATGAAATGCATCATCTTTAGAAAGGTAAAAATCACCAAGACTGAATCAAGAAGAGAAACGCTGAAATAAGCCCTTAACCCTTGCATCAGAGAACTCGGTAGCCAAATTCTCCCGCCTCCCCTAGGCGTCCCAGACTGATTTTCAGGTGCACTTTATCAAATCTTCAGGAAATACATCACTTCCGTCTTACCTCTTACACAAATTGTTTCAAAGAGAGAAAGAGAGAGAGGGCTATACAATTTGTTGTGAGATGTTGGTATAAATTTGATAAGGAAATTGGCCAGAGAAGATGTGTATGTGCAACTCAGCCCCAAGGACTTACTATCTAGACTATATAAAGAAATCCTACAAATTAACAGAAAAAAAAAAAAAAAAAACCTCTATCATTTAAAATGGGCAGAGTAGGGGGCGCCTGGGTGGCTCAGTCAGTTAAGCATCCGACTTGGGCTCAGGTCATGATCTCGCAGTTTGTGGGTTTGAGCCCCGCGTCAGGCTCTGTGCTGGCAGCTCAGAGCCTGGAACCTGCTTCGGATCCTGTGTCTCTCTCTCTCTCTCTCTCTCTGCTCCTTCCCTGCTCGCCCTCTGTCTCCGTCTCTCTCAAAAATAAAGAAACATTAAAAAAAGATTTTACAGAACATAACACGGGCAGAGTAGGTGAACAGGAAATTCATGGAAGAAACCCAAGCATCCAATAAGATGCTCACATTGGTTGGTGAGCGTGGAGCTGGAATGAAACCATGACACCCCACCTCATGCTCCTCGGACTGGCGGATACCTGAAGTCTGTCGATGACGAGTGTCCCCAAGCACGTGGAGAGGCAAGACTTCTCGGACCTTCCGTGGGGCGCCAAAAATGGTCCAACTACCGTGGAGGGCAACGGGGCGGCATTTGGTGAATTCGAAATTTCGTGTTCTTTACAACCTGATTCTTTTCAAAGCTGAAGGAAAGGAGGCACGCAGTCCTGGCTGCGTGGCCAGTGCGTGGTGGCACCCGGCTCTGTCCACCGGGCATTCGCCTCTCAAATGCGGAGAACCATCATGTACGGTGGTGATTCATCTCTTAAGGGCGTTTGAACATTTTAATAAATCAAGATTTTTTCTCACTCAAATGATTGTCTCATGACTACAAAAAAAAAAAAAAAAAAAAGAAAGAAAAACTTCCAAAGTATTTAATCCCAATAGAAGATCTAACCGTCAAATGTCAGCTCTTTGAATGTGTCGATATAAAGGATGTCAAAATTCAAGTAGAGGGGAAAAAAAAAAACAGTGGGTGTATTTTTAGCTTTAATGCTAACACCGAAGCATCCAGTGCAATCATGTGAAAATGTTTCCAGGAACATTTTAACCGCTGAAAAATGGCCTGTTTTGTAAAAGGAAACCAAGGGTATTTTGCCGGAGGACTTCCATGTTTCTAAGAAGTTGAATTGGACTTGGGGTGAGTGGCAGCGTGGAAAGGACCGCTTTTAGGAATCGTTCCTCCCCAGTCCTGCACACATCTACTGTGCTCCCAAGTCAGGCTGTTCAGCTGCAAGGGACACGTGGGTCGTCACGCTGAGCTTCTGATTTTACGGACGAAGGACATCACCTGACATTTCTCCTGTTTCACTGTGAATTCTTAGGGAGACCCGGGCGTGCCTTCCCAGCTACCTGGTGATCTTTCTCACCTTTGGGGGAGCAGAGCACCCGGGGGCGGGGAGGGGGAGACGCCAGTAAACTGAGAACGTCCAGGAGATGCGCTGATACCTCGGCACTGGATTTTGTGCTTTCCGATGTTGAACCTTAAAGGAGGGGCCACTTTGGGGTTCCAGAAAGATGTGCGAAAGCAGTTCCACCACCCCCCACCCCTACCCACCGCAACTGTGTGGCTCTGGGGGCCGAGGGTGTGTAAGGAGCAGCCTGATGGGTGGGGGATGAGGAGCAACGATCTGTTAGGGCAGGTGTGAAAAGCTGGGGAGGACACAGAAGAAGGCACTTTGTAGACATTGAAATAGTTCATTTACTGAACATCTGCTATGACGTGAATCATCACACAAGGTAGACCCTGGGAGGAGTCCGGAGCTGTGGGACACTCGGTCCCCAACTCAAGCTCACAAATTAAATTCTGTGAATGCCTGAATGCACATATGAACACACCCACCCCCCCCCACACACACCCACACCCACACACACGCCCACATGCATCCAAAACATAACAAATCTTTAACCAGCATTTGATTAAGCATCAGTGATTTGTAGAAGCCCAAAGAGGAACGTATTTCCCGTGAAATGGGGCAGCTGGAAGGCTTCTAGAAAGAGGTAGAGATGTGTCAGGCGTGTATTGGAATTAAATTTGCCAGGATTAGTTACAGGCCCATCATGTAGAGGGAAGAAGTCCTTGAGGCCTATTGCCAATTGGCCAAGGACGGGGGCCCTTGCCTTGAGGATCTACAGCATTTCTTCACTGCTTTATAAAGCCAACTTCAAGCCTGCAATTCGAGGTCATTTCTCACGATAATCCAACAGATCAAAATATCTACATGGCAGCTAAGAGAAGGCACGCAGAGCCCGGAAGCTGTGAGGGGACGTGAGCTGATCACAAGGTCCATGCAGCATGTGGACGGCCCAGGGTGAAGGTGTGCAAGCAAATGCTAGAAAGGCCATCAAGGCCATCAGGAAAACATACCGACATTTTTAAGAGCATTGCCAGAGACAGCAGGAATATCATCCTTCCCCAGGGGAGGCCTTCCTGGCAGGTCGAAGGTCTGTGCACCTGGGAATTCAAGCGGCCAAGGACAGCAGGTGGAAAAGCACAAATTGCAAAGACGTTCCTGCGCTAAAAGCTCTCAGCTTGGGGATGTTGCTAAACCTCTGAGTTCTTGAAGTCGAGGTGGAAATGCGTTGCCGGAACCAACGGGCTCTATGTGAGAAAACGAACCCAGGAAGCCAGCTACAATTAAAGCCCTAGCAACAGGCACAGCAGGCAGCAAGGTTTTAAAATGAACCACGATGTGTGGTTGCACACGTATGTTCTGACACCCAGCCTCGCTCCAGGAACACTCGGGGGGTAGAACAGGTGTTGTTTGTGGACCTATCAAGATTAAAGCTAATTTAAGGGACAAACTGGGGTCTGAAAAACAGGGTCCAACTCTGGTGGGGTTTGTGTGGCCAGGACCCTCCCCATCTTTCTAGAGCGGACCAACCCCTGCGTTTCCGCTTGACCCAGAAAGGATGGACACCTTGTCGACCATGTGATCTCGCTCTGACCAATCAGAGCCCCCTACTTCCCAGCCTCAGGGATTGGTTTGGACGTGCTCATGTGACTTGGGCTGGACCAATCAGAGTCCTTCCTGGCCTCTGCTCCTGGAGCTGGTGGGAACGCGGTCCCGGTGCCCTGATACTGAGCCAAGGCTCCGCCAGCTACGGCTGCAGAGCATCCCGGACAGGTGTCTTATCCGAGTGCCGCCAGGAGCCCTTGTTGTGCGCCTGGACCCCCCTCACCCGTGTGAACCAGTAAGCGCCCTGCCCTGATCAGGCTGGTTTGGGGTGGTTGCAGCTCAGAAAGACTCCTGGCTAATCCAGCCTTTTATGATAATGGTTTTTAAAGTGGCATTTTAAGGAAATTACAGCTAATAATTGCCCAGAATAGAAATAGAACTGCCTGTTAGTTGAGGCCACTGAGAAATGATCTACATTTTAGCGGTACTGATAAACCTTTGTGTTTATACAGTATTTCCCCCAAACTCCCTCTCCCTCCCCTTCCCTCCCTCCCTCCCCTCCTCTCCCCTCCTTCTCTCTTTCTCTCCCTCCCTCCCTCTCCCTCCCTCTCCCTCCCTCTCCCTCCCCTCCCTCTCCCCTCCTTCTCTCTCTCTCTCTCTCTCTCTCTCACTCACACACACACACACACACACACACCTTTCAGAGAGTGTTATGAGATGAAATCAATTTTCCCAGTTGCTAGGATGTCTTTATGTACTAGAGAGTAGTAATTTACCGAAGGGCACCTTAGCATTTTAGAAAGTTAGTGGAACTTCTGAAACATCTGGCTCACTTTCTTGGAGCAGTTTTTGAATAGTTGAACCAAGCTGGCTAGTTCCAGAAAATTCTGAGCTCCAGCCATAGACGGCCATTTTAAATACAAAGCAGATATGGGCACCGTCTTGTGTGGTGCCACTGGGAGTGTGTGTAGAGCCCTTGGGGCCTTAGGTGACATTCTGGAAAGTTCTTCTGGAGCTCCCCCATGGGCCACACAGAATGCTTCCTGAGGAAAAAGCCCTACCTTGATTCCCCTTGGGGATTCACTGACCTCTCCATCCAGTGTCTAGGTTAGAGGTCCCCGTACCCCTGCCAACCACACGTAAGCAGCTCTCTACACCGGCCAGGGCCCAAATCGACCCAAAATGGGCTTTTCGTGAGATCCTGGACTAGCCTTCAGGCTCAGAGAGGCTCCTGCTTCCAAGGCCGCCTGGATGCCAGAGGTCCAGCCACTGACTCAGCCAGGCACCCCTGCTGCAGCCATCGGGCGCCCGGAGGTGCCAGCCACCTCCCAGAGCAGCCCCTCGTCTCCTCACCCACTCCCCTGGCCACCACAGAGGGACAAAGCTCTGAGAACCTGGCGACACCCGCCCAGGAGTCACTAGACCCCATAATCCAGGACGGTTCTGACACAGGGGTTGTGGGGCCTTGGACAAGTCACTGAGCCTCCCTGGATGGCAACTTCCCTGTGTGTAAGTGGACAGACTGAACTAGGACGGTGGTTTCCAACTGTCCACGGCCCAAGCCTCAGGTGGGGCGGGAGGGCTGGTGGGGAGGGGGCAGAGCAGCCAGTCTGCCACCCCCCACCCCTCCCACAGCCAGGCAGTCAGTCCCAGCTCTATCTGAATCACTGGGCAGTGGGGCTCCTTGACCAAAAAAGGGGGGGCGTCTGGGTGGTTCAGTCGGTTAAGCGACTGACTTAGGCTCAGGTCATGATCTCATGGTTTGTGGGTTCGAGCCCCGCGTCAGACTCTGTGCTGACAGCTCAGAGCCTGGAGCCTGCTTCAGATTCTGTGTCTCCCTGTCTCTCTGCCCCTCCCTTGCTCATGCTGTGTCTCTCTCTGTCTCAAAAATAAATTTAAAAAAAAAAGCATTAAAAAAAATTAAAAAAAAAAGGTGTGAAATCCACCTCAGTCCATTATCCTTAAAGGCCTTTCCAGTTCTGAGATGCAGTGAACAGGGAGCCCAATGGCTAATCCACAAATGCATCAGAGAGACAAAGATAAATCTGGAGAGAATCGGAGGTCATTTGTGGGGAACAGCCCCACCGAGGAGTGGGCACACGGTACCTTCCTCACCCCATCAGTAAATGCTCAGCACGTACTGCTAAGTAAATAAAATATGAAACAAGAAGATTGTTGAACTTAAAGCTGAATTTTACATTTGAAAGAAAATTCTTTAGTTTTTCTTTTTTAAAAAAATTATGTATATATTAAAGATCCCTCTTTGAAATAAGTTCTCCCCTATAACAGCAGGTTAAAACTAGCTGGAAGGGGGAAATAGTATTTTTGGTTTGCTATTTATTAACGTAGAATTTTCTTGAAAGCACATTGTGAACATTTTTATAATCCTCTCAACATTTCAAGGATTAGAAAATGAGAGAAAGATCAGCAAAGCAGAGTAAAATCCATAATGCTCTGATTGTTCCGAATTCAAAATGCTGGAAGAGAAATATTTCCACATCCACATTTTCAGGACTCACTGTTGCCCATTGTGAGTTGGCTTTAACTCTTCCTGAGCCACTCAACCATTCTAGCAAAGAGTCAGTATATAACTTCGAAGCCGTAGGCACGAAATGTCCACACCTCAGGTGATTAATACCATCATTATGAAGCGGTCAATGCCCTCGTGCAGCTGCAGAGAACCCTTTGCATTGGATGCCTGGGCCCCTTTCCAGGCCAGCCAGAGCACGATCCGGTGGCCCACTCCATTCCCAGACCCCACCCAGGGTCACATTTGTTCACAACATAAGCACATCTGAGGCCTCCAGACACAATGACGTACCCAACGGGGCCACGCCTGGCAGCTGCTGGAAGGTGGCCAACGTCGGATTCCACCCTGAGTCCTGATCGGTGACCTTTTCAGCTCTTACCTCTTTGAGGTCCCTGTGTTCCTCTTCTCGCCTGCCAGGTTGTGGCTGGGAGGCTGATGGTGACAGCGGGGACAAAGGTGGCCAAAATATATATAAAAGTGATTAGGAGCTGGTGTATATGTCTATTGCCTGCTGGAGGGATTCCACCTGTGTCTAGTATTTCTATTGCAGCCGTCTGGGCATCCTTCGCTGAGTAAGCCAGTGAGGAAATCAGTGAGTCGTCCAACGTTTGTTGGAAGCCCCAGGCACTAGGCTAAGCCTGTAAGATGAATAGACTCTGTTTTGGCTCTCAAGGACTTTATTGTCTAATGTGGGGGAAAGACAAATAAATAACAACAGCTCGAAAATGCTGCAACCGCAGTACAGACAGTCCGCTCTGCACGCAAGAGGAAGAAGCAATCGCTTGCTGTGTCTTTTCGGCATCTCATGCTAATGATGTTGTTATTTGAAATTTCACCACCCCCCCCCCCCCCGCCACATCACACTGTGGTTTTAAAAGACCAGCTTTAAAAAGCGATCAGCACGTATTATGGGATTCCTACGGTGTGCAAAAGAGGAATGTGTGAAAACAATCCCCCAGAGGAAGGAATGGGCAAACAGAAGTCCCCACTTTCAGTTGCGAGGTCTCAAGCTCTTCAGGTGAAGTGGCCCAGTGCTGGGTGTTACTGACGGTGGACAGTGGCACCTTAGAGATGCAACAGAGCATCACACGAAAAACAAAGGAGCGGCTGAGGAACAAAGCAATGCACAACAGCTAGTACGTGTTCAAAGTGGCGATGTCCACTGCGGAGATGACACCAAGCGCTAACAGTACTCAGTTTCAGATGCGTGTTCTGTATGTTATAATCACCACGACAATAAAAATACCCGATGCCCAGCTGATTAAAACGTGGCATGAAAAAATGGAAAAAGAAACAATGTAACAGTATAAACCCGACTATACCCCAAATCATCTCAAACACAGATGGGCTAAGCACTCCAATTAAAGGGCAGAGATGATCAAGGGGGACCAAAGAGCAGAACATCAATGTATGTTTTCTGCAAGGAATCTGTTCTAAATATAGTGACACAGGTTGATGAAAGGGACAGGAATGGGAGAAGATATAGGACGGTCCTAAATGTGTACACGCCCGATTACAGAGCTTCGAAAGCGCCTGAAGGAAAAGCTAACAGACCTAAAAGGAGGAACAGACAAATCAACAACTTTGGTTGGAGATTTCCGTGTTCCTCTCTCAGTAATTGGCGGGACAAGCAGACAAAAATAGTAACAGGATCGCCTTTGCTCAGGAACACAGCATCAGCCAGCGGGCCTGATTTACAGTTGTGGACCCTCCACCAACAACTGCAAGACCCACTCTTGCCAATGGCACGGGGACATTGGCCAATGGAGACCAGGTGCCAGGCCACAAACCAAGTCGTAATAAATGTCAACTGGCTCAAATTATGTAATGTCTGTTCTCGGAGCATAAAAGAATTAAACTAGAAATCAGTTGACAGTGAAGGAGGTGGGAAATCTCCCGGATATTTGGAAATTAAATAACACACTTTTAGATAACCCATAAGCCAAGGAAGAAATCACGAAAGAAATGAGAAAATATTGCAAACTGAATGAAAGTGAAATCACAACATATGAAAATTGGTGAGGTGCCATACAATAGTGCTTGAAAGGGTATTTATAGCTTGCGATACTCAGGTAAGAAAAGAATAAAGGCCTCAAAGCAATGATCTCATTTCACAAGTTCAGAAACGAAAAAGACGGCAGTGAATCAAGTCCAAATTAAGAAGGAAGGAAATAATAGGTGGAAATCAGTGAAATGGAACATAGAAAAAGAACAGAAAATTCAGTGAAAGTGAAGCTAAGTTCTTTGAAGAGATCGACGTGCCTGATAAACCTCTAGCCAGAAAAATCAGAAATTAAAAAAAGTCAAGGCCTACATCAATACTAGAGATTATAAAGAGGACATGACTATGGATACTATAAAAATTTTTAAATAACCAAGGAATATTACAAGCAACTTACGCCAATACATTTGACAAGTTACTTGAAATCAACAAGTATCTTAAAACATGCAAATTATCCCCAAACTCACTCAAGAACAAATGACAACCTGACTATCCCTGTATCTACTAAAGCCATTGAATTTGTACTTAAGAACATTCCTCAAAGAAAACTCTAAACCCAGGTGGCTTCACTGGAGAATTCTACTAAACATTTTAGGAAGAAGTAATTTTGACCCTGTATAAATTCGTCCCCCAAATCCCGGCAGCCTCTTTTTGTAGAAATTGACCAGCTGATTATAAAGCTTCGGCAGGCAATGAAGGGGACAGGGACACAGCCACACTTTTTTGGAAAACGAATGAATGACGCTGACTGTCCCAGCGTCAGAAAATAGAATCTTTAGGGACAGCTGGGTGGCTCAGTGGGTTAAGCGCCTGACTTCTGCTCAGGTCATGATCTCACATGAGCTCAAGCCCCACATCCGGCTCTGTGCGGGCAGGTTGGAGCCTGGAGCCTGCTTCAGAGTCTCCGTTTCCCTCTCTCTCTGCTCCTCCCCCACTCATGCTCTCTCTCTCTCTCTCTCCAAAGATAAATAAACAGAAAAAAATAGAATCTTTAGTCTTATAATGTTCATCTGTGAGCAAATAAATGTTGATACACAAATACTTACCTGGTAGACATCCATCTATTATTTTACTTGACAAAGGAGGACAGATAAATGTCTAAACAGCACCCCCAAAAATGTTCAACATCATTAGTAATCAGGAAAACCTAAATAAGTCACAAGATATTATTCCACACCCACCGGAGTGGCTAAAATTAAAAAGAATGGCAGCACCAAATGTTGGGAAAGACGTGGTCCAGCTCGAGTCTCATCCACTGGTTGGCGGCGGGGGCGCACGGGACAGCGGTGCAACCATTTTGGAGAAATGCCTGGCAGGGTCTTATAAAACTGAACATACACCCGCCCCCTGGGCCAGCCTTCCACTCATCGGTGCTTACCCAAGGGAAGTAAAAAGCATCAGAAGGATTGTACCAGAAACAGCGGCTTGATCCACACCAACCAAACACTGGAATCAGCTTGGGAGACTGTCATCAGGAGAATAACAAACCGTGGCATTCACCTAACAGCGGAGTCCTATTCTTCGGTAGAAAGACCAGCACCTGGGGTGCCTGGGTGGCTCAGTTGGTTAAGTGTCCAACTTCGGCTCAGGTCACGATCTCCCGGTTTGTGGGTTCGAGTCCCGCATCCGTCTCTGTGCTGACAGCTCAGAGCCTGGAGCCTGCTTTGGATTCTCTGTCTCCCCCTCTCTCTTCCCCTCCCCAGCTCACACTCTGTCTCTCTCTCTCTCTCTCTCAAAAATAAATAAACGTTTAAAAAACATATGTAAAAGCCTCCTGTTAGTACCGTGACCCTGTGTACACATCACCCCCTCTCCTGTAGTATTTGCACCGTCCGTGCTGGGAGCATATTTGGTATGTAAGCATCCACAGCTGGGCTGAGTTGTTACGAACTGCATTCTTTATTCTAAGGAGCCCATCTTGGTCCCGCTCCTCCGCGCGTCTGCACCTAATCTCCGCCTCGGCCAACATCAACCACCTGTGCCTTCGCTCCTCCTTCGGATTTTCAGCCTTTCTCTGTCTCCGGGACGAGCAGTGCCTCCTAGATAGGGCAGAGAATGGGGCTTTTCGTTGTTAAGTTCATCCGGTTGACGTACATGACCTGACGTGCCCTTGACCATAGTTCCCTCGCTCGGATTTCTGTAGATTCCACTTTCTCTTTTTGTGATGAGGTGCCACGTCCACACAACGCTTCCGGGTAATTCCTCTTCCCGCCCCACGTGCTCTGCTTCCCAGAACCAACGCGGACTTGGGGAGCTCCCCGTGCCCGCGCACCAGCCTCACCTGTCCCGTCCATTCGAGAGACCCTCCCTTGGCCGCGATCCTGTCTCCATCCCTCCTATGCCACTGCTTTCCTATCCCTCCCGCCCGTCTTCTGGCGGAGGTCTCGTGGGTGGCCTCGCCTCATCACAGAGACTTTATGCTACTGTCCTCCTTCTTCTTCCTCGAGGGAGAGGGGAGTGCTGACTTAGACCACTGGCTTTTGTTTTTGTTTTTGAGAGAGAGAGAAAGTGCGGGCACTAGAGGTGGGGGGGCGGGGGGGAGGTGACAGAGAATCTTAAGCAGGCTCATTTGCTCGTTTATTATGCTAAGCTACTTAAGGGCAAGGATTACTGCGAGGATCTGAACTGGTAATTGAAGAAATATTTGAGGGACGACCGCTCTAAGATAAAAGCATGTACAACATGAAGGTCACTTCTGTCCTCCGAATTTGCTGCCTGCTGGAAAGAATCAGATATGAATCAAATCGCGCAAATAGTTTGGAAAATAGAATTGCTTGCAGTTAACATCTGTTCTCTTTGTAGGCTTGCGTGGCTCTACTGATCCAGTCGTTCTAGAACATGTACATGTGGCAAAAGGTTAATCGTCAGATGCTAGGTGTGTGGGCTATGCCTGCAGGGATCCAGAGAGTCTGAGGACATTTCTTGTGCCTTGATATATGGAGGACCCCACCCCAAACCTTTTCTTATGCTCGCCTTCAAAGCCTATATGTATGGGGTGCCTGGTGGCTCAGATGATTAAGGGTCCAACTCCTGATTTGGGCTCAGGTCATGATTTCATGGTTCATGAGTTCAGGCCCTGCATCAGGCTCTGCACCGACAGCGTGGAGCCTGCTTGGGATTCTCTCTCTCTGTCTCTCTCTCTCTGCCCATCTCCCTCTCTGTCTCTCTCTTTCAAAATAAATAAGTAAATAAACTTTGAAAAAATTTTGAAAAGAAAAAAACAACAACAACCCTGTATGTATGATCTCAAGACCATGAGATCATGACCTGAGCCAAAATCAAGAGTCAGATGCTCAGGGATGCCTGGGTGGCTCAGTCAGTTAAGCGTCCGACTCCTTATCTTGGCTCAGATCATGATCTCACAGTTTGTGGGATCGAGCCCCACGTCAGGCTCTGTGCGGACCTCATGGAGCCTGCTTGGGATTCTCTTTCTCCCCTGTCTCTTGTTCCCCCCCTCTCTCAAAATAAATAAAATTAAAAAAAAAAAGGAGTCAAGACAGTCAACCAACTGAGCCAACCGGCACCCGTAGACCACCGTTGTTTTTTAGACGGGAAGACTTGCAGGGCATTTTACTAGGTGTATCCGCTCTGCGCCATTTACATTTTCACCGCATCATTTTCCACATAGGGGCGAAACCAGATGCTGTCCTTAGAGAAAATCCAAGGCCATTCTTTTATTTCGCTGCCGGGGTTATTAAAACAAGGTAGTCCGTGGGTTAAATACAATGAGGTCGATGAGTAAATCCAATTTCCCATAACGAACAAAATGTGACGATACAGAATTTCTCAGCACAGATAAGCACAACGGGCATCACAGTCTCCAGGCCCAGAGTCATAGAAAATAAACCATCATAGTGTAAGTAGAATCTCACAGGGAAGCTGCTTTGCTGGTAGTGACTCGGTTTTACGACAGTAAGACACAGACCGAATGTCAGTTTGACTTTAAGTACAATCCCAGGGAGCTGAAGTTCTTTCCGCTCTCAGAGTCACACGTTTTCAGCACCGTGAGCTTGTCTACACGACATCGGACGGGGCCCAGCGCGGGACATCCTCAAACACACCTGTGTCCACGGGCTCTTTACCCCGAGGTTGTCATTTGAATCTCGTTGCAATCCATGGCCTCTGATTCCACCCAACAATTCTGTGCAACACTAAACCAAGGGCTGGGGAGTCAGATTAGTGTCACAGATCCCTGACTTCGGAGGCGGCCCTTGACCACCGTGGGCAGGCTTAGGGGACCGTCAGCCGTGGGGCTCCTCCCCCTTGGCCGAGGGTGGGGCTTGGACACAAGCCTGGTCAATGGAACTTTCTCACCTGGGCTCGCCCGCTCACTCCCGGCCCACCTGCATTTGCTGTCCGGGCTCAGGCCACTTGCCGTCCTGCCGCAGCCCCAGCCCTCGCCCCCTCACCTCCCTCCCTCCTCACCCCACCCCTCCTCGCCCGGGTCCCCTGCAGAACGTGAACGGGGAAGAACGCAGCCTTCCTCGGGAGACTGTTGGAGGGAGGCTATGGTGGCAACAGGGATTAGAAACGTTGGAAGACGTTATGCTTGAAAGTGTGCAGACGGGAGCAACTCGGGGCAGCACATCCCTCCCGTGGCCACTGGGGGCGCTCTGTGCGCCCTCGCGTGTCCCGTGTGTGAGTGTGTGTGTGTGCCCCTGTGGGGGTGTGAGCAGCTGGGGTAAAACAAACGAGCAACCCCGGGGAGCCTTTGCCTGTGCCTCGGCAGCACCGTGAAGCCCACCCCCCACCACCTGCCTGATCGGGAGCAGTTCTCTCGCCACAAAGTCATTGAAGACTCTGGCCACGTTCCCAGCTGGAGCCGCCCCAGGAACGCTTCCCGGCCCTCCCGTATCGTCCGGACATTCTGCGGCCTGGAGGAGAACGTCGCTCCTTGTGGGCCACAGTAACCTGGCCACGCCCGGGAGTCGTTGAAAGAGTCCCGGCAGACGCCGCAGCCGTGGGAGACGGCTGGTGCCGAGGCCACGAGCTCCGCCGCCCTGCCCCCGGCTGCCCCGTCCTTCTGTGGCCAGGCCGCGTCTCCTTGCCTCTCCTTCCTACCTGCCCAGGCCAAGTTTTCCCCGGGCGTTCCCGGTGGCGTCTGCTCACTCCAAACTCCAAGTCCAAGGAGAGGAGGCACCGGGATAGGTGCCTCCAGCCGGGGTTGGGCCGGAACAGGCGAGGAGCCCCTAGCGGGTGAGGCCAGAGGGCTGGACAGGTGCCCCTGGGGGGGTTCGGCAACCTCAGGCCAGGCGAGGAATTTGCAGACGGCACCGCGTACTTTTTTTAAAGAGTTTTTTAATGTTTATTTGTTTTAGAGAAAGAGAGGGTGCGGGAGGAGCGGAGAGAGGGGGGCCGAGGAGCCAAAGAGGGCTCTGTGCTGACAGCAGAGATCCTGCGGGGCGGGGGCGGGGGGGGGGGCTCAAACCCATGAACTTCAAGGTCATGACCTGAGCCCAGGTCGGATGTTTAACCGACTGAGCCGCCCAGGTGCCCTGGCACCAAGTATTTTAAGGCCACAGCTGGCAGGCGTTTTGTGGTGGTCTCGGGGCTCGGGTCTAAGAAGCTGTCCTGGCCCTGACGTTCACCAGGTGCAAACCTCCATCTCCCGTCCGCAAAACGGGGTGATGCCGCCTTGTTTGTAGCGGAAGGGCCTGGCCCGGCGTCTGGCAAGGCAGGGTCCCACCGTCGCGGCCACCGTTACAACCCCCTGACCTGGCGTCTCTCCTGGGTCCCGTCTGGTCTCCCCCGCGCCCCCGCCCCGTCGTCCTAGCCGTGGGAAGCAGCGAGCCGTCCGTGAGGCCCGCATCGCCTCCTGTGAGGGCCTCCTGCCATTCGCCACTGAGCCCGGACGCGGGTGGAGGAAGGGGGCTGTGTGGACGGCCCCCACATCTGGGCCGACTGTGCCAGGGGCTCCCCTGGGAGCTCCGTCCCTACTAACTGCCTCACTTCCTAGCGCACCTGGGGAGGATCTCGGTTCCCAGGATCCCCCCCTGGGGAGGCGGCTAATCTGCCCGGAGTCCTGGGCTCCTGTCCCCGTGGATCCGCATAATCCACAATTTGTCAGGGGTGGCAGGCGTTCGAGGGGGTGGCTGGGGTCCTCCCTCCAGACACCCCCCCCCACCCCACCATGTGCCCAGAAGCCCCCTCCGCTGCCTTCAGAATTACGTCTGCATCAGTCCGGGTCCTCCCTCTCCTGTTTCCTTCTGTCCCGGGAGAGACCGGGAGGCCTCCCCGAGTCAGAAACAGTCCTGGGGTGGGTTTCGTTGAGCACCTGCCACGTAGGGCCTGTCAGACTCTGTGCACAGCCAGGCCCGGGGATAAACACGGAGAAGTGAGTCTGATTCTGTGGGGTGTGGTGTGAGCGGAGATAGGGGACTTGCGGGTGATGAGAACACAGAAGGGCCACTGAACCCCCCAGGGCCAAGGCAGTCCCCTGGGCAAGACGGCTCCCGGGCTGTGCCCATGGGAACAGCAGGGTCAGCCGGGCGTTGGACGGGTGGGGTGGGGTGGGTTACGCCACACTGAGCAAACAGCATGTGTATGAGCAGAGAAGCGTCTGGAAAGACTGAGCGGTTAAGAGGGTGAGCCCACAGCCCACAGCCGCGTACGTCCGTTTCCTCTCCATTCCATTGGCGTAAAGGGAGCACAGCGAGCCGTTTGCCAATAATAACAAAATAGCACTTTTTGTTGCAAATCCCACAGAGCCAATGGCTTTACGCAGAACGCTCTCGATGACGGTGCCTAACTCTGGTATTGGTCTCGGTTCGATTTCGATTGGACGACTTTTTGTGCTTTTCACGATGCAGCCGTTACAGACGAGGCACATTCAGTTCATCTGCATTAATACGTTCTCCATCACGTTTCTCAAGTCTAAATAATCAGCAAAAAATGTCAGTGCCGCCCGCACTGTCATGCACAGTGTTTCTTCGTGTCCACGGCGCTCACTGCCCAGTTGTGGACAACCACAAGCCATCACCACGATAGCACGGAACGCAGGGCCGGGGCGAGATGTGCGGTCGGCAAAGTGCCAGCATTTCCACCATTCTGGGCCTGTAGACACAAATAACCACAGAACGCAGGCGACGGTAACACATAATAAAATAAAGGAAAGTGATGACTTTTGAGCATTCGTTATCTGTATTTTAATACAGAATTCATTTTTTTAAATGTTTATTTATGAGACAGAGCACGAGTGGGGGAGGGGCAGAGAGAAAGGGAGACACAGACTCCGAAGCGGGCTCTAGACCCCAAGCTGTCAGCACAGAGCCCGACACGGGGCTCGAACCCACGAACCGTGAGATCACGACCTGAGCCGAAGTCGGAGGTCATGCTCAACCGACTGAGCCCCCAGGTGCCCCTAATACATAATTTATTTAACTGTGCATTTATGTGGCTTATTAATACCAGCTCATGCTGGGCTCCCAAAGCCAGTACAAGGTGGCACCAGCACACCCTGTAGGGACAGACGGACCTCAGAGTAGGAATGGCCAGTCCGAGTGAGGAGGACACAGATATGAATGTGCCGCTCCTGGGTCCCAACCCCAGACCCTGTGAACCTATTTCTTACTTGGCAAAAGGGATTAAGGTAACAGACAGAACTGAAGATGTTAATCAGCCGGCCTTCAAATAGGGAGATTATTCCAGGGGCGCCTGGGTGGCTCAGTTGCTTGAGCATCTGACTTCCCTTCAGGTCACGATCTCGTGGTCCGTGAGTTCGAGCCCCGCGTCGGGCTCTGTGCTGACGGCTCGGAGCCTGGAGCCTGCTTCGGATTCTGTGTCTCCCTCTCTCTCTGCCCCTCCCCCATTAGTGCTCCCTCTGTCTCTCTCTCTCTCTCAAAAATAAATGAACATTTTAAAAAATTTGCTTAAAAAAATAGGGAGATTATTCTGGGTTACCCAAAGGTCCAAAAGAGTCCCCAGGATCCTTCAGTGTGGCAGAGGAGGCAAGGGGCAGCTCAGAGCGATGTGAGCCCAGAGCCTGGCCCTGACGCCCTGCCGTGGAGGTAGAGGACAGGCTCCGAGCCAGGAAACGGGGTGGCCTCTGGAAGCTGGCCACCTCCCCCACGAGCCTCCCAGAAGAGCCTGCCCTGCCCACACCCGGAATCAGCCCGGCGAGACTTGTGCCAGGCTTCTAGCCTCCAGAAGTGCAAGGTAATAAATTCACGTGGGTTTAAGCCACCAAGCTTGTGGAAGCCTGTTACACCTGCCATGTTTCTCTCCCCTGGCCCCCGACTCCCGGGATCCACCGTGGGGGTCACCGAGCCTCACTCAAAGAGGCAGGAGGGCAGCGGGATGGATCACATCGGGCCTTTATGAGGATTAATCAGGATTATGAATGTGACGCTCTGTGCGGGTACCCTGGAACCGCTGCGAAAACGGGGCGCGGGGAGGGTTGAGTCCTTACGAAACCAGCTTCCCTGGGAAGACTGGGTGCTCTTTCCCCCCGAGACAGCGGTGGTTGGGAACTAGCCCACGTCCTGGGGACAACGACCGCTGTGCATTGTTTCCCAACAGTTGCAGCTGCAGAAAATGCCTAATTCCTGACCGCGGCGTGGCCCCGGGCCAGCAAGGCCACTGGTGTTTTTGTTTGCCTTTGTCCTTTAATGACTTGGGAGAAAGCCATCTTTGGGCGTTGTGTCCTTCAGACAGATCAGCAGAGCAGAAAATGCCTCTTTTCTCGGGCACAGCTGGGCTGGGGGGAGGAGGGCCCTCCCCCTCCCCCCACCGCCCCACCCCCACCTCCGGAGCCCAAGGCTCAGGTTTCCAGCTGCCCAGCTGCGCCAGCTGCCTCTCACCTGAGAGCAGGTGCAGGGAGGCGGGGCTGGGACGTGGACGCAGACCGCAGTTTTACCAAAGCACGTGCCGAGAGAAGGGGGGGACACCTGCTGTAGAGGCTCCCCGACACCCCAGGTCCCCGCAGACTTTGTCTTTCACCGTCTCATCCCGCACCCGAGGGTCCCCGAGCCCTTCCAGCCTCAAGGGTTTTGGCCTCCAAGTCCAGTTGACTCATTGCCCGGGGAGCAGAGCAAGGGCACGAGGAGGGGGTTGGGGTGCCTTTGGGGTGCCAGGCCCCCCGCCATCCTCCCACCGCCCTGGCCTGGTGGTGCCAGCTGCTGCCTCTCCCCGTCCCTCTATCAGCACCCCAGATGGGGCTCCTGGAGCGAGCGGAAAAGCTCAAGACCCCGGTGTGAGGGGCTGGGGACCGGGGCCGGGGGCAGGGGCAGGTCCACAGAGGGCAAAGCTCTCGTGTGTGCTTCCCGGGAAGTCAGACCCTGGTGGCCGAGGACCCGGCAGTGCCGCCCGCGCGTTGGGCTGTATGACCCTGAGGGACGGGGTTTGAGGTGCGCTCACGGGGCCCCATGCAGTGTCCACAGTGTCCAGAATCACAGGGCCGCTCGAGGCCGCTCATTTCTTCAGTCCTGCAGACGATACAGACGGTCAGCCATGGAGCAGGTGGTCACAGGCAGCGGGGGAGACCCGAAACTGCCATTTCTCTGAGGGTCCTGCGTGCTCGTGGGCTGCCCAGGGAGAAAGTCCAGGGGCTCGAGGGTTCTGGGTCAGATGGGCAGGGAGCAGCGGGGCCGTCGGTTAAGCGGGGCGGGTAGGCTGAAGCTTGAAGAAACATGCGCGAAAGATGAGGCTACCCCTGGTTTATTGAATCAGAACCTCTGCAGGGGGGGCCTGGGAACCCGCGATGCCCACCCCCCGGATGCTGGTGCTTCGGGAAGCCTGGGGAAAACCCTTCTCCCGTCACTCATGCTCAGGGCGCTCCGATGGCGTCCCGGCACATTCCAGCCGTTTCCCAGGCCAGAAGGCTGGCCCCACGGGGCCCCGACTCAGGTGCAACCTGTGTGCCTCCCCCGGACTCCAGACCCAGACCCCGGACCCAGCAAAGTCTTCTGCCCGCTGCCCACCTGCCAGGGGCCTCCAGGAAAGCCAAGCTCCCTGCTGGGCACTGAGGTCCAAGGTCACAGTCCCCACGGAGCCTGTGACCACACTTCACAGTAGAAGGGTGCACCAGCGTCTGGGACTTTTCTCCAGGCCCTTCTCCCGCACGCCTGCCCTGATCCCAGCCCCGGGTGACCTGTGAGGGTCACTGACCCCTAGGAGCACCCAACAGGCTGGCCCTGTCAGGCTCCTTCCCGGTGTGTCCAGCCTCCGGGCACCCAGCCTCACCCCTCCCTTTTGAGACCACAGAACCTTCTGGACTCTGCTGGACGAGGAGAGAAAAGCCACAGGAAGGGAGCCATACGGTCTTTTGTGAATTTTTTAAATATTCTAACGTGGTTGTCACAAAACACTCCTAATGCTACCAACAGTGTGCCCGCACAGGGACCGGATCCCTCGGAGCAGCCACTGGCAGAGCCCCTCCTCCGTGGGGGGGCGGGGGGGGGGGTGAGGGCTCTCCACCCGACCGGGCGGCGGGGGCGGGGGGAATGGGGGGGATGGGAGGTTCACTCCCAAGTCACCTCCGCACTCCTCACCCATGTCCCGTTACAGGGCCAAGGACTCAACCTTGCATCTTAATACAGACATGGCTCCGTGCTTGGAATTGCTCCTCGGAGGCCTTCCCCGAACCCACGACGATGCGACACGGGCGGGGTCTATTCCTCACTTTCACAGATGCTCGTAGACACAGCTCCAAAATCGAGATGTGTGTGGTCGGTGATTTGGGGGTAATTTTCCACTGAAAGTTCGGCAAGCTGACTACGTTTTATCTTACTTTTAGTTCCTTGGGGTTCTGTTGTTCCTCTCTCTCTCTCTCTCTCTCTCTCCCGCTCCTCTCTCTTTCCTTTAGTCACAAAATCCACAGGGATAAGACTGGAGTTAGCCTGTGACCTTCGCCATACTTGGGCTTCTGGGCACCAGCTTCGTGAGAAAGAAACCCCACACCTGGCGGGGCCGGGCCCTGGGGAAGGGGGCCCAGAGCGCCATGCACAGGACATCAGCCACCGTGGAAGAGCCTGCAGGCCTGGGGCGCCAGGGGTGGCCTCGGGAGCCGGGCCGGGGCACCGGCAGCTACAGCTTGTTGGGGCTCCGGAGGCTGTGAAATGAGGGCAGACACACACAGGAAGGTGAGAAATGCTGGTCCCCGCAGTGCTATAAACTGCACCCCAAAGTCTATAGCAGTGCCTTCCTCAATAGCCAAATTATGGAAAGAGCCCAAATGTACACTGACTGGTGAAAGGGTAAAGAAGGTGGTTTATATACAAAGGTGAGCTACTCAGCGACGAAAAAGAATGAAACTTGACATTTGCAACAATGTGGATGGAACTAGAGTGTATTATGCTACGCGAAACGAGTCAGAGAAAGACAAATATATGATTTCACTCATAGGTGGGGTTTGAGAAACTTAACATATGACCATAGGGGAAGGGAAGGAAAAATAAGATAAAAACAGAGAGGGAGGCAAACTGTAAGACACTCTTAAATACAGAGAATAAACTGAGGGCTGCTGGAGGGGAGGTGGGAGGGGGATGGGCTAAATGGGGGATGGGCATTAGGAGGACACCTGTTGGGATGAGCATTGGGTGTTCTATGTAAGTGATGGATCACTGGGTTCTACTCCTGAAGCCAAGACTACAGTGTATGATAGCTAACTGGAGGAGAAAGAAAGAAAGAAGGAAAGAAAGAAAGAAGAAAGAAAGAAAGAAAAAGGAAGAAAGGAAGGAAGGAAGAAAGAAAGGAAGGAAGGAAGGAAGAAAGGAAGGAAGGAAGAAAGAAAGGAAGGAGGAAAGGAAGAAAGAAAGAAAGAAAGAAAGAAAGAAAGAAAAAGGGAAGGAAGAAAGAAAGAAAGAGGAAGAAAGAAAGAAAGAAGAAAGGAAAAGGAAGAAAGGAAGAAAGAAAGAAAAGGGGAAGAAAGAAAGAAAGAAAGGAAGAAAAAGAAAGAAAGAAAAAGGAAGGAAGGAAGAAAGGAAGGAAGAAAGGAAGGAAGAAGAGAGAAAGAGAAAAGAAATACTGGTCCCCAGAGGCTAAAGTTTTTCAGTCGCATCAATTCTGCCTTGAACCAAACTCTTGGATAAACGTATTAAACCGAGGTCGTTTCTGCCTAGTACGGAAATACCCAAATCACCATGGTTACCAACATGTTTATTTTGCTGAGCGATGGCAACTTCTTCTACTCTAAAGAGAGGATTTATAAACACTTGAGGGATGAGTAAAATACGAGGCGGCCAAAACGACCGAGGGAAGCTTCCCCGCTCCGGGGCAGGCGGCCCTGGGCCAAGCCCCCCACCCATCCCCGGAGTCCAGCTCCGGGTTTCGGGTGATCCTCCTGCTCCGGTCTCTCTGGGCCTCCCCCCTGGGCGTCTCCTCCTTTGCCGACTGTCATCTGCACCCTTGTGTTACGAACAAACGAAGCCCGGGTGTCCTGTGAGTCCTTGGAAAGGTCACCGGACATGAAGATGGTCTTGGGGGACCCCTGGCGCATCCTCCTTCCCCCCAAAATGTCCCTGACCCGTGGCTCCATTGGAACAGGATTCAGATGACGCCTGCCCTTTATGGGAGAGAGGGATTTGCCTGTCAGCCTTCCCCCAGCAGGGCCGGGATGGGGGAGGGGCATGCCAGACTGGGTCTCCGTCTCCCCGACCCCCCTTTCCCTGTGCAGAGTAGCCCCCTGATGGGCCCTGGTCGGCACCCGGTGGGCGCAGCCAGGAAGTCCTGGGAGCCGAGGGCCAGGAAGCCGCAGCGGGACAGTGGGCACGCCCGGGGACAGTACACTTGATCCCGAGGCCCCTCCTCCCGCCGACCCCCACGTTGTTCCTGCCCCTCCCCCCGGGGAACCCACCTGGCTGCAGGTAAGGGAGGCTTCCGGAGGAGAGGTCTCTGCAGCCCATGGCATCGTCTCCGTCTGGGGGTGAGGTGGGGGGTGGGGAGCTCTCTGTGGCCCCCGAGAGCTGGATTATGTTAGCTGAAGCTCGGGCTGCAGGTAGGGGACCCGCCAGAGGACATCGGCGTGGCCCTCCTTGGTCAAGTGGGGGAGGAGTGTGAGGGAGGACTGCCTCAAGCAAAGAGCTGACGGCTCTAAGACCCCCGTGCTCATGGGCGTCGGGTGAGCCGATCTTCCCCAGATGGAGGGCGGGCCGGCCAGCCCACGGGGGTCGGAGGCCACACAGGCCACGACGGCGACACAGCTTCCTGCACCGTGTGAGCGTTGAGGTGCCCCCTCCCCCCAGCCACCAGGGCTCCGTGGCCGCCCTCCTCTCCAGCCAGGTGACGAGGGGTCCCGGGAAGGCAAAGTCTCGGGGCCTCTGACACAGCCGGCGAAGGGAGACCGAGGGGATTGTTGTTTCAAGGTTCTGCCCCAGGGTCCCAGCCCCTTCGGTCATGGCGGGTGGTGAGCCCAGGTCCACCTTAAGGAGGAAAGTTCTGGAGCAAGGGCGGGCACGGGGCTAGTGTTTACCCAAGCCCACCTCGGGGGCCAGGCACGGTGCTCCCCCACCCCGTGTCGTGTCTCTAATATTCTCCGCTGCTCCCCTGGGGGGTTCGAGAAGGAGTGTGAAGGTCAAGGGCACGGCGCGGCCAGGCCTGGGATGCCTGCGGGGCCACCGCGTACTCGAGCAAGCTAAGAGGCCCTGTCACAAACCACCGGAGTCGTAGCCAGGCGTTCTCACATGTGCTGGAACATAAGCCCCCCCCCCCCCAACTTCGGAGCACCCGGTGACGCCCGTGGGACTCATGCTCTGCAGTCCACGCTCTGGGAAATCTGGCCCAGCTCCTGAACCGACTGCTCGAACGGGGGCAGGTCCCTAATGACTCAGGGTCTCTGTTCTCTTCCTACGGTTTCAGGGTGCTGACACGGGCCTCCCAAGGTAGCGTGTGTCCATGTGTGTGTCACGCCATGTGTGTCCACCCTCAGCCTTCGGGGTGACTGATGCCCTGGGGGCCAGGCCCTGGTGGTGAGAATCACGACGTGGACCCCGTGTCTCTCCCGTGTGCACCGGGAGTCTCTGGCTGGCTGAAACTGACCAGCAGGAGGCCGCCCCCTTGATGGAAGTGGCCTGGGCCCGGGTCTCAGCAGGCAGAATGGGACACCCTCCTAGCCAGAGTGACTGGCTCAGGGTGGGGACAGGACCCAGGATGTTTCAACCCGGACGTCATCCCAGCTCCTTTCATCGATAGTTAGGGGAGACACTGTCATCCTTTGGCCCTACGGGAATGAAGCAGTGCCTGATCCTGATCACCCCTCACAGCTACCGGGGGACTAAGAGGGACCTGTTGGCTGAAGCTGAAACCACGGAAGGAACGCAAAAAAGATGAACCAAACCTGGGTCCTTGAGAGCTGCGGGAGCAAGCCTCACCTGAAGCCCACCCTGCCTTGGACTTGCCATTTGCAAGAGGCCAGGAATCGTCTTTATCGTGAAAGCCTGTTGGAGTTGATGTTTCCCTACTCGGAGCCCAAAGCTCCCCGACCAATGCTAGATGGCACGCCCCATGCGGGAGAGGCAGCGCCGGTAACCTCAACAGCACCCTGACTCCCACGGTTACGCGCTACCTTGTGGGGTGCAAACTCTAGGTAGTCCTTGCGTTGAAGAGCTCCCCGCTAAGTCCCTACCATCTATTTCTTTCCATCGGAATCACTCTGGTGTCCGGGGCTCACAGAGTAAGAATCTGCAGCCCCTGGAGTTGGGAATGACCCTCCCCCACCCAGCAGAGACCCGGCATCCTGAGTTGTGGGGCCAGCCTGGGGCACCCCGGTTCTCCTCCACGCTCCACAGGCCCCCAGCCCTGCCTGACCATAACCTCCCCAGCACTTAGACTTGGAAAGATGTCCAGGCTACGTTCAGGCCGGAAGCACTTCTACTCTGTGGCACAAAGGCTTTCCTCCCCCACTCGGCCATTTCTCCGGCTTTGCTGGAGTCCCGGGAACCTGCGGGAAGTGGCCACCGTGGTCCCCACCGGTCCCCACCCGGGAGTCTCCAGGGAAGCCTGGTCCACTGGCTCATTCCCTGGGGGCTCCATTGCACAGACCGTTTCCTGGTGTGGCTGTCTTTTCCCTCCCAGACACAGAGAAAGAGAGGAGAGGAGGCGTCCCCTCCCTCAGCCGGTCCTGGTGGAAAGCAGGGTCCCCTCGGGCCGGGGCCCCACAGGCGCAGGGCCAGCGCATGGAAATAACCGTTCTCTAGGCGGCGGCGTCCATCCTGAAAGACCGGCGCCGTTTCCCAAGCTGTTTCCGGGACCCCCCGGCCCCACCCCAGCAGAATCGTGTCCTAGGACCCCGAAGCCCTGCAGAACGATTTCAGATTCCCCTTTGTTTGCAGGCAAAAGGCTCAAACCCAGCAAAAACAGAACAAACGAGAACCAGGGCTCTGGTTGCAGGAGACACGAAGGGACCTCCCGCCCTGGTCTGCAGCGCCATCTAGTGGCCGGTATGAGGCAGTGCAGGCCGGGTAGAGGGTGCACAGGAAATACAGGTGGTTCTCACCTCGCCTGACCCTTGAGCGCAGAGAGGGCATCACAGCCTGGATCCCGGGCTGGGAAGGACGCGGGGCTGCAGGTGGTGTCTCGATGTGAGAACTGCTAGGGACCCAGAGCCTGAGCCAACCGAAGCCCCCCACCTTGCCGAGCTCCTGGGTGCTGTCTCCACGGCTCAGAGGGACTCGGTTCTCAGGTCCTCGAAGGCTCCCCTGCCTCACCAGTGAACCAACTAAGTCTTCTCCGGGGCAGCAGAAAGAGCCTGAACTAGGAGGGAGAAGATCTGGGTTTCCACTGTGAGCTGCTTGGAGCGGCGGTTTAAAATTTTAGCCTCAGTTTGCTTGTCCGTAAAACGGGACCGGGGACTCGTAACTCGTAGGGTTGTTGCCACAATCAGATGGACAAGGGGAGAACGTTCGCGGTCATGCTCAGGTCCCACTGCAGCCCGCGGCAGGAGCAGAGCAGGAGCGGCGACCTTTCAACCAGACAGGCTTGGGTCTAACGCCAGGACCCCACTTCCTAGCTGACTGCGGGAGGGTCACGTGATGTCTCCATTTCCTTGGCTGTAAAGTGAACATAGTCACGTGGGAGGCTTGTGAGCCACTTAGTCACGGGTCTTGAAACCTGGACTGACTGAAACGTTTATTGCCTCTTTTCAAGGCAGGTGAGTGACAGGTACCGAGTCGATATCACGACAAATGGGCGCAGACACGTTCCTGGTGTCCCCAGAGTGCCCCGCACAGCACCGTGGACTCAGTGATGCCGGGTAAGCCCGGGAGGCGACTGAACCAAACAGAGCAAACGGCACGGCCACAGTTCAATGTCACATGCGATTTATTCTACTTGCGCAAAATCAGTCTAGCCACATGTTGTAATGTTAGCCACATATTGTAATGCTTTACTGACTCTCGAGAATATCCACTAAATCAAAACACTCGCATTCTCCAGATACGAATCGCTGTTAGTTACACTCAGCAAAATTAATCTCCAATTAGTTACATTCAACAAAAGTCATCTCATGAATTAAAGACCATGACCACATTGTAATTCTAAGTTCATCGAGGAAAAACGCGATGCTTTCAGGTGTTAGCTATCGAATACAATCCAATTTGTTTCACCTAAAGTAAAAAAGCACGATCCGTCAGTATGGTGTAATGGAGAACATTCTAAGATAAAAATTTAGGTTCTACACCCAGTTTCTTATTAATTCATTTTGTGACCATATGAAAATGACTCACCCATTTCTTCTCTGCTTTCCCATTGTGCAATGGATAAATAGTACCTCTCCTGGGGTAAAATTATATTTTTAAATGGCTGTGAAAATACTTGGGAAAAATATCAAATAGTGAGTATGTGTATGTATATAATGTTATTTCTACTTATAAAGATTTTCATATTAGTGGAGTGTCTTTTGAGTCCCTGTTGTGTAAATAAAAACAACGTCCTGGAAAGGCAGATGTGAAAGAGCATATATGTCCACCAAAAATAACATTAGCAGTGCATTTATGACTGACCTGTTGTTAAAAGAACTCCCAAGTGCGCCGTCGAATATCTTTGAAAATGTGAAATATATATATGACAGAGCGTGGGATGACTGGATGGCTGAATGGATGGGTAGCTACGTGGCTGAGTGGATGGGGGGATGGGTGGCAGGTGACAGATGTCAGTGGTGAGCAAAACCAGAAAGGGCTGGTTTTGAGCCAGGACTGGTCCAGAAAGGACTGGTTTTGAAACCACTTGAGCCAGTTAGGAGGGTAAAGAGTCTGGGGGCTCTGGGGCGGTGGAGGTGATCTGGGTGACGGCAAGGCTGTATCCAAGCTTGTTTGAAGATCCCCATGCCTGGGGCATACCCCTCACCCCACCTCCTACTCCAAAAGCTCTTACATCCGCCTGGTGGGCACTGCTTATCTGGGACCTACACAGACAATGGGTCTCCTGGGTCAGTCAGAGGCTGTGTTTTCACCACCCCCGGGACTCATCCAAGCTCTGGATGTGGGACAGAGCAGGTTTCCGTCGATGCTTCATGGATTAAGAACCGAGGTTGATTCACAGCCACCTGCATGGAGAAGGAGGTGACCAGGGTCAGCGCGCACGCCGGAAAGGAGAGGTTCGTGCAGGAATACCCCCCGAGCCTGGGTAGTGTAGGGTGACCATCACCCCGAGGACAGGACTTCTATGCTCACTAGATGGTGAGAGCTTGTGCCCAAATAAAAGGGCAGCGGCTCCCAGAAGGCACAGAGGAACAGGGACCATGGCGGCTGGACTGGTCTCCGGTGAATGGGGCTCCGGTGAATGGCAGCACATAGGTGCGCCTGAGCCGGACGACCACACCCTCGGGGCCTTTGTGCCATTGTCCTGTCTGCGGAGGACACACTGAGACGCGGGGCTCCCGGTGCCGAGGGCCGCGCCGAGTGCCAGCCTGGTGGGGACGGTTTGTTTGATGTTTTTCACAGAGCACATTTTTGCAGGAACTCGAGACCCAGTTAGAGATGTCCTTCACTTGGGAAACAGAAGCCACGGGGGAGCAAGAAAGGATGAGAGGCCAATTTTCCCTCCGGTGTTTTTTCATTTTAGGTGGGGAGGACGTCCAGAGTCACCTTGCCCCCACATACCAGATGTCCTCAGAAACTGAGCAGGACAAACGCTGGCATCCTTGTTGGGATTCACGTGCTAAGTATTCAGTAAGATTCCCTGAAATTCCCTTGGAACTCTATCCAGGGAGGTGACTGGCCTCGTGTGCTGGCCCCGGTCTTACTCTGCCCATCTGAACTGCAGTGGCTCCTAGAACTTAGATAATGTGCACATATGCTATCAGGTCCTGGAGCAAAGGGGCCGCGGCAAAGCAGAGGCGTGATCCCTGCAAAACCAGCTCCCGGAGCTCCTCTAACGAAGACGAAGTCACGCGGAAAGGGACGTCGCCCCGTGGGGGACGTGTGCTAATCTGGCCTCCGCTGTGTGACTCAGAGGGTTCACTTGAGCTCTCTGGGCCCGATTTCCTCATTTCAAGGATAGCTGCTATCAACCACACTTTGCTCGGTTGGTTCAAAGTCTTATCTCAAGAGAATAAAGAGCTGAGTGTGGGGAAGGTGGCCTTGGCTGGGGAAGAGCCTGAGGAGACAGGGGCATGTCCACACGACAGTGTCCCCTGATGGGGGACAGGACGCAATGGGTCAGTAAGCAGAAGGCTCTCCATGACTCAAACTGCGGGGGCCCCAAACCAGAGAGAGACTAGAAGGCACCGTGCTAAAGAGTCTTAGTTATAATCGAGTGTCGTTGAACCTGAACCACTGCCAGTCACCCACATGCTGGGGCCCTCGGGGTGGCAGAGAGCCCTGACCAGTGGGGGCAGCACCTGCGTCCCCACGGGCTTCAGGGCCCCAGGAGGGTTCTTCCTTCGGACCACAACACTGCTCCCTCCACTGCTGGGCACCATGGAGCCCCACGGAGAGAATTGTGGATTTCTCAGATAATTGCTAAAATACAACGTCTCCGGGTCTCCAACGAAAGGAAAAGCCAAGGGGCCTCATTCTAAATACCTGCCAGTCACGTGCACGCCAGTCTAAGTTACTGGAGCTCCGTGGCTAAAAGAATGGACCCCAGACCCGAACCCCAGCTCTGTCCCTTCCTAGTTACGTTCCCAGGACATGCCTTCACCTGCCTGCCCCAGGTCCCCAGCTGAAAAAGTGGTAATAACACAGCCTCACGCGGTTGTTGGGAACCTGAGGGGGTTAACTAGTTACAGTGTTTAGGAAGGGTTCTCACGCACCCACACGCTCAGCACTCCTGGGTATTTGCTAATATCGGTAAGAAACAGGGTCCTTCCCCAAGAGCCTGCTTGAGAGGGCAGAGAAAGAAACCCTGAGGAGCTATGGGGTTGCTAAGGGCATGGGGAGAACGAAGCTCAAGTCTGGGGAGTGTGCGGACAGAAAACCCCACTGGGTCTGGGGGGAAGCTGCTGTCGGAAGGATCAGGGTCCTGAGCATTGAAAGGGCAGAAAAGCATCCTTCCGGCCAGCCAGCGGGGGGCCGATGAGGACGTGTTGGTGCGGCCGTCCCAAGCCAGGCATCACACACTGTGCCCGGCAGGGAGGCCAGTGCCGAGGCAGGACTGAGGCCGGGGGTCAGGGGGAGCTGAGGTTCCCTGTGGGACGTCCCCCAGCACCGGGGACTCAGTGTGGCCCTGGGCAAGTCAGTCCCACCGGGGAATCTGCCATTTTCCCACTGGCAATTCCTACGGAGTGGGCTCTTCTCACGTGATGGGGTTTGTGAGGGAGAGAGCGAGACAGAGGTGAATGTCCCCTGCTGGGAGAGGTGAAGTGATAACCTGAAATCCTTGTTCGGGGCCACCTCCTGAGTCCTTAACTCCTGTCAGGGGAGGGAGCTCCCTAGCAGGCCAGAGGGGCCAGAGACACGCAGGGGACTGGGCGCAGGGGAGGGGCGTAGGGGAAGGGTGCAGGGGAGGGGTGCAGGGGAGGGGTGTAGGGGAGGGGTGCAGAGGAAGGGTGCAGGGGAGGGGCATAAGGGAAGGATGCAGGGGAAGGGTGTAGGGGAGGGGAGCAGGGGAGGGGAGCAGGTGAGGAGTACAGGTAGGGGGTGTGGCTAAGGGGTGCCGGGGAAGGGTGGTACCCAAGATGCCTTGGGGCAGCCCCAGGGCCCAGAGCCGATCTCAGGCCACCGTCCCGTCTATAACCACATGGAGTCCAACAGTGTTTGGAGGCAGCAAACGACAGCTGCCAAACGTGGCCTGTGATTTTTTCTCTCTAAATCTCAAAGCCTTTACAGAAATCACAGGCCTGGGCGATCCCCCCTACAGGCGTGCGCTAAGAAAACGGCGCTCCTCCGGAACGAGCGTCACCCGTCTGTGATGAGCTGTATTTGGGCCCAGAAGGAGGTCCAGGCACCCGTGACCGTCATGGCTCAAAAGAGCCACTTCACGCTCGGGGGTGCAGGTACTTAAAATCACGGAGAGGACACGGCAAGGCAGAGGCGTGTGCCCATCACATCATCCGGGACACGAGGCACAGTTCGTGGCGAGGGCAAGGCTGTGGGGACACGGGACAGAGAGGAGTCGCGGATTCACTCAGCACTCAAGGTGCCAGAGGCCGCCAGGGGTCTGCCTGTCCTCACCTGGTTCCTGCCCTCTGTGCGTGTGGTACCGCTGTCACCCGGCCCTGCTACAAAGGAGGAAAAACGAAGAAACCAAGGCACCAGGGGCTCGGGGCCTCACCTGGGGCCGCCCGGGAGCGGGGGGCACAGGGCTGGCCTCGGAGGGGCACCGGGGCCGGCTCTCGTCTCACTGCACCCCCCGGGGGCTCCGCGAGGCCTGCCCTTGTGCAAACGGACAGAACCTGACCTGGACAACCGATGGCCCACCTCCCCTCCTGCAGCTTCGGGGGCTTTCCGCTAAGGGGCACGGAACGTGCCACCGGCCACCCGCCGTTCTCCAAAGCCCCCAGCACACGCCGTGTCGTCTCCGCCAGTGGCGAGGGTAGGACGCGCGCATCGGAGGCGCGTGGCTCTTCACTCACCTGCGGGCCGGCCGGGACCGCCTACCCAGAGAACACCCGGTAGCCGAAGTCGTCCGGCCCGGCTCTGAAGCTGTATTTGCCAGTCATTCTCTGGTAGTGCCCGAGGACAAGGGCAGCCGCCCCGGCCACCACGACGAAGACGGCCACCACGATGAGGACCAGGTAACCGGCTCCCAGGCCCGGCTCCGCGCCTGGACGCTCACCTGCAGGGAACGAGACGGATACAGCCGTGAGGTCCGCCCAGACCGGGAGGGACGCGTCTCCGTGGGCCGTGCATCACCCGTGGCCCCAGCCCTGCGACCTCACGGTCAGGGTGGACCGGAGGGCTTAGGACGGATTGGCGATGGAGCTCGCTCGCCACGGAGTCCGCCGCTCGGTAACCTTATTATCTGGATCTGACTGACCCGGAGCACCGTGCTGTGAGGCTCCGCACGGGCCCGTGTACGTGTGGGTTTCCGAAGGGGACAAAGCAGGTGTCCCAAGCCTGAGAGAGCGGGCATCAGCCAGGACAGCTCAGCCCGCCCGGTGTTCTGGATAACTCCTAGCCCCCCGGGGAGCGACAGGGCCCACGGTGCGGGGCGGTTGAGAGCTCGGCTGCACGTGGAGACCCGGCTGGGCACTGGAGAGGAGCGCGGGCCTTCCCTGGACCCCGAGGGCCAGTAAAAACACAGGAAAGCACGGACCCAAAAAAGTTGGAAATGGGGACTCGAATACTCAGGCACCCATGTTCATAGCAGCATTATTCACAACAGCCCAAGGGCGGAAACAAGCCAAGCGTTCATCAAAGGATGAATGGTTAGGGGCGCCTGGGTGGCTCAGTCGGTTAAGCGTGGGACTTCGGCTCAAGTCATGATGTCACGGTTCGTGGGTTTGAGCCCCGTGTCAGGCTCTGGGCTGCTGACAGCTCGGAGCCTGGAGCCTGCTTCGGATTCTGGGTCTCCCTCTCTCTCTGCCCCTCCCCCACTCACACTCTGTCTCTCTCTCTCTCAAAAATAAATAAACATTAAAAAAAGAAAGGATGAATGGATAAACAAATGTGGTCCATCCACACAATGGAATATCGTCTGGCCATAGAAAGGAGCAAAGTCCCAATGGGTGCTTTAACACGAAGGAACCTCAAAACATCATGCCTAGCGAAAGGGGAGAGTCACAAGGGACGGCACACAGTAGGACCCTGTCTATAGAACTATCCAGGAGGGGCAAAACCAGAGGCAGAAAGCAGACTGGTGCCCGGCTCTGAAGGAAGGGGACGGGGAGGGACTCCTAATCGGTGCGGGGCCACCAGCCGTCCCCACCCCCAGGGGAGAGAACTGCTCAGCCCCGTGAGGAAGTCGGGGTGCGTGGAGCGCAGTGAGAGTGAGTGGGACCCACGACAGGGCACCCGCAGCAGGAGCCAAAACCACCCCTGCACCACGTTCACCTCCGTCCAGTCCCCCTGCATTGGGGGTGTCCACCTGGGTGACAAGGGACACGCGAGAGCCTGTCTCCTGCGTGGTTGCCGAGGTAGATGTCACTCTGGGTCTCCAGGGCGTAGCACAGGTATGCAGAGTGGTCCGACAGTGGCACTGGGGACCCCTCCTGGCTGCCTGGGACAGAGGCAGTCATGTCCTCCAGAGGGAAGGGTGTGCTGGATGAGGCTCCTGGGGACGCGTGCTGGAGCCGCGTAACCTCCCAAGGCGCCCAGACACCGGACGGCCAGTTCCCCGACAGCTGCAGGGCTGGCCCCTAGACCCGGCCTCTGCGGGTGCTATAGCGGGCGCCTGGCCTCCTCCCGTCCTCCGTGAGGGGCCGCGGTGCTAGCCCGAGCAGGGGGACCACACTGAGGATGTTGCAGCAGGAGAGAGGTAGACCCCGCTCACAGTGGAGCCCAGGGCGGAGCCCGGATGCAGCCTCCAGAGACAAATGAACCTGTTTGCTCGCTGCCTATTTCCCTGGGTTTCCGTCACCTGTAGCTGAACGCTCCCACCTGACCCACCGGCCCAGAGCTGCTCTAGGTGAGGTCCACGGGCCAGCACGGTCCACTGGTTGCTGTGGCCCCGCCGTGGTTACCAGTCTACACAAAATGGAGAGCAAGACATGACCCCCCCCCATGGGAGGGGGTGTCTACCTGCCCAGGAGAGACCGGTCACGTGGCGGGAGTTGCATGCGGGGCCCACAGTCGGACCACCTGTCAATCTCTTAATAAAGCACTGGCCCTTCACCAGGATGGCTTGAGAAGCCTGCACCGCGGGCAGGACGGTTGCCATGGTCACTCGGGGTAACCCACACAAACAGTCGTTTTGCAAAGACACTGAGTGATCAATGCTTCGGCGATGGGGACACAGCCCCTGCTGTGGGAAAGTGATGGAGAGCCTCTAAGCACATGTAGGGAACCCCCAGCTCCTCACTTCCGGGCTGCCTCAATGATGATTCCGGACCCTTCCTTCCGGGACATTTGTGCATCCGACAGACATCACCTCAACTTTCTCTCCCTCTTTGTACAAAGCAACTCTAGCGAGGGAGGACTAATGAGTGATCTCGCGAAGCAAATGGCCACGGAAGAGTTCCCGGAAGGAAATTAGAATATTGCGATGCTAACATAAGATGTCTTGGCAGCACGCATTCCGGAACGATGCCCACGGATTCCTCCTCAATCTCACCAATGCGCAGTGCTACGTGCGTCCTCCAGAAAGATACGTTGAGGTCCTGACCCCCACTACCACAGAATATGATGGTCCTTGCAAATGTAATCAGTGAGGGACTCCTAATGGGTGCTGAAGCAGGAGAGGCTCTGATCCAATAGGACCCATGTCCTTGTAGGACGGCCATGTGAGGACACAGAGGCACCAGGGGAACCCCACGTGAAGACAGAGGCAGAGCTCCGGTAACGAGATCCTGCCAGCCAAGGAGAGCCACAGCAGCAAATGCCAGAAGCTGGGAGGGCCGGAGATAGATTCTCCCTCACTGCCCTAGCAGGACCCAGACCTGTCGACACCTTGATCTTGAACTTCTGGCCTCCAGAACCATGAGGTGTTCAGTCTGTGGCACTTAGTGTCCTGTGGCACCAGGCCCAGAAAACTAACATGGGGGGGGGGGGCGGGGGGCAGAGCGTGGGTGCACAGTCAGGGGACAGAATGTGGGCACAGGGTGGGAGGGGGGCAATCCCGAAGAGATTTGTCTGCCAGTCTATCCCACCCCTGCAGTCCCCAACAGTATTTCTGTTCATATACACAATTAAAATGCAAAGTTTCCACCAACCAGGAGATTCCATGTTTCGAAATGACTTTTCTGTACATTTATATGGCACAACTATGGAGCACACAAGAGCTAATAACACAATGAGAAAGAACGATGCACCAAAGGAATGATCCTTGTTTTTGAGCCTGGCAATTTATACTCTCATTATATTTGGTGTTCTCTGCAATGGTTGTTAGTTGGTGCTCTACTGGCTACAAATGATAACAACTAGCATTTATCCGGTAATTTCTATGGACAAGGCACTATATGAAGTAGAAATGAGTACTGTTCCCATTTTATAGATGAGGGAAATGAGGCACAATGTAGTATGCCCATGCTGCAGACAAAAAGGAGAGTGCTGGACACATAGTAGGGATATATGCCCGCCACATAGATGGAATAATGAATAAGTGGGTGGATGGATGGATGGATGGATGCATGGATGGATGGATGGATGGTGGGTGGATGGATGGATGGAAGGATGGCTGGCTGGATGGATGGAAGGATGGATGGGTGGATAGATGGATGGATGGTGGGTGGGTGGATGGGTGGGTAGGCAGGTAGATGTATGGAGGAATAATGGTTGGATGGATAGGATCCAGAAGACTCAGGAATTTTCCCAAGACCACACAACTAGAAGCATGAGAGTCCACATTCAAACTCAGGTCTCCTAACTCCAAGCCCAGTGCTTTTTCCACTCCAGTAGTTTCGACATTATCTATAATATCTGTGAATAAATAGGAATCCCATTTCTATAAACGAGAATGCAATTCACACATATTGTCTTTCGTATTAGGGCTCCTGGTCAACCAGTTCCCCTCAGCAGGTTAAGAAATGAGGAGGGTAGGAGAAGCATGTGGTCCCAGGATGGGCCCTTCAGCTGCCTGATGACCAGTGCAGACACCAGAGCCGGGAGCCCAGCTCCAGAAACTCCGAGTTAGTGGGCCTAGGACACGCCCCCAAACCTGGGGTCTTTTAGATTTCACAAATACTTGGATGAGAACCAACAGTTGAGAATCGCTGGCCCTTCTCTTACTCCCTCATCTTTCTTTCTAAGCCCTGATCAGCATTCGGACCCCGGCTCACATCCCGCATCCAAAGCCCAGAAGTTCTTGTGCAGGAAAATATGGAGAGGCAAGGAGGGCCATCAAAATAGGGAGAAAAGCAACAAAAAAGGAAAATCAACTAGGATTACATTTAGCTGCAAACGGGAGAAAAAGCCAAATAGCAGTGACAAAGAACGTGGAAGTTTATGTCTTTCTGGCGCAAAACTTGGAGGTCGGAGGTCTGGCCTGACCTGGCTGCCTTGTTGTAAGGTGTCCTTGGAAATGGGGCTCCTTCTGGCTCCTGTCCCCATGGCCCTCCCCTGGAGTCTGAGAAGGGGGATGATGAAGAAAGGGGAAAACAATGGCCTGAGCCCTGGGGAGCTGACACTTGACCTCCATTTGCATTTCATTGGCCAGAACTTACTCATAGGGCCACACTCAACAGCCAGGTTCACTGGGAATTATGGTTTTCATTCCTGGCAGCCAGCTAAAAATGGGGTGGGTTGGGGGTGGGTGTGGGGTTCTATTAGGATGAAGGGGCGAACAGATATTAGGGGACAGCTAGCCATTTCTGTCTTTGTACCCAAAGCACGCCATTTCCCCCAACCAGTTTTTTTTTTTTTTTTGAAAAAATAATGAAATCAATCTCAAAGGAAATAAAATGTCTTCCTGGAAAAATGATGGCAGCCTTTGAAATGACATGGAATGTAATTGGCTTGTGGAAGTTTTATACCAAGAGAGAAAGCGATGTCATTTTTTTATTTTTGCATCTTCCGAGTTAGCCGAGCCCAGAATAAACAGCTTAGGCATCGCCTGAGTTCCTGTGGCCCAACAACCCATTCGGTGTGTTTATCCAACATAAACACATGGCTCGAAATACTGCTTTATCTAAGGGTGTGCTGACATCCTGAAGCCCCAGCCTTTTCTTCTGCAATGTGGGTATGACAATGGCCCCTCCCTCCCGGCCACACTCTGTAGGTGATGGACTCAATGCAACCCGGGGAAGTCGCTCTCAGCGGCCAGCAGCTGTTATGTCCCCGGATCCCGAGTCTGCTGCGGAACATCCCAGGTGCTCTGGCTCCCGGGGGGGGGGGGGGGGGCAGAGTTGTGGCTCCCACGCTGGTGAGATGGGACTCAGGACTGTCTAAACCAAGTCACCAACTAACCTTCAGACCGGACGAGGGGTCCCCAGGATGTCTGGTGTATGGTGGATGCCTCGCTGCTTCTCGGGGACTTGACGTCGTTGCAATTCTGTTGTTTTGAAAGAAAAGAAACTTCGAGTTAGTCGAGCAGAACTACTGAGTTCGGAGACAAGTCCTGACCGTCGGGGTGGTACCCTGATCCGTACATTCTATCTGGCTGGAGACAGCAAGTCGAGGGTGGGTGAGCTCAGACAGGGGAGGGACCTGGGGGCCTGGACCGCCTGGATCACAGGAGGAATCAAGGTTCAAGAGAGCAGCTCACTGCGCCTCCAAGCCCTGGCCCCTCGGCCCCTCAGGCCCTCTGTCGGCGCTGAGTCATGTTGGCGTTCTCCATGGCCGTGGCCAGCTGCAGCCGCCTGCTCCTTTCAATGCCTCTGCCTTGCACGAAGGTTCAGGGACACGGTGGAACCTTCTTAGAATACACCTGCTATGGGCTGCATTCTGCCCCTCTAAAAGATGTTGACCCCCTAGCCCCCCGTACCTGTGCATGTGACCTTATTTGGAAATAGGGTCTTTGCAGATGAGGAGAAGGTGAGGTCATTAGGGTGGGTACCTAGTCCAACATGACTGTGTCCTTGGGAAAAGGGGACGTTGGATACAGACACAGACAGGCACAGAGGGAAGATATGAACACACAGGGAGAAGCTGGGTCTGCACCCCAAGGGGAGAGCCTGGAATGACTCTCCCTCGTGGCCTGAGGGGGAGCCAGCCCTGCCCCAAGGCTGATCTTGGGCTCCCCGCCTCCAGGCTGTGAGAGAATGCACTACTGATGTCTCAGCTACAGCTGCAGCCACAGAAAAGCAGTCAATGCCTCTCCTAGGAAAGCTGGGAAAGGAAGGCTTGAAGCCATATTATCAAGAATCTGAGAACCGGCCCCTCCTTACAGAGGTGGTTGTGGCTATTAATAACTCTTAGTATGTCTGAGGGGCTCTTGGAGCCTGGTGCAGGGTCATGCACGCCCCTAGCTGACAGTCATCCAGGGGTCTGTGTCCCTTTCAACCCTTTTTTCTGGAAGATCTACTGTGTGTGAAAAAGTGACATTAACAAAATTGATGTTCCTTGGGCTTTTTCTCCTATGCATGTCCCGTGGATCCTCGGAGGCTGGTGACCTGGGGGTGGGGAGGGGGACTGTAGGGGTTCTGTGAGCAGCACAGAAACAAGCCCATCGCCCAGAGATGAGGCAAACACACAGCCCCTGAACCCAAGGCCAGCAGAGTTCTCTATACTGTCCTGGGAGCAGACCGCATGTGACAGTGAGCTCACATCCTTGTCTGCAGTGTGAACAAGGGCTCTGAAAACTCAGGACTGCAAAGCATATTTCACATTCAAAGGTCTACGGAAATGGGAATGTAAAATTATTCATTATCCCAAATTCGTGCACATGAAAATAAAAAAAAAAACCCTCTTATTAAATATCACAGTGGCTGGGATTCAGTGGTGTTCCCTCAATGTTACTAAAAATAATACTGAATTAAAGCAAAGTTTTTACACCTGAATATGCATTAAAGCACCTGGAGGAGAAGCACCACTGCATCATGGCCAGGAATGGATGGGATGGGATGGGATGGGATGGGATGGGATGGGATGGAATAAGGATGGGATGGGATGGGATGGGATGGGATGGGATGGGATGGGATGGGATGGGATGGGATGGGATGGAATAGGGATGGGATGGGATGGGATGGGATGGGATGGGATGGAATAGGGATGGGATGGGGATGGGATGGGATGGGGATGGGATGGGATGGGATGGAATGCAATAGGGATGGGATGGGATGGGATGGGATGGGATAGGGATGGGATGGGAATGGGATGGAATAGGAATAGGATGGGATGGGATGGAATAGGGACGGGATGGGGGATGGGATGGGATGGGATGGGATGGGATGGGATGGGATGGGATGAGGATGGGATGGGATGGGATGGGGATGGGATGGGATGGGGATGGGATGGGATGGAATGGGATAGGAGTGGAAATGGGATAGGAATGGGAATGGGATGGGATGGCCAACATGTGGTACGGCATCTGGAAGGATGGAGCTTAGCCAGCTAGCTGCAGAGTCCTCTGCCCACAGGCTGCCTGCCATCCACGCCTCATTTCACACCTTGTGCAGAGTCTGCTCCCAGAGGTCGGGCCCCAGAGCCGCCCAAAGCCTGGGCTTCAGATAACAGAGTGGCCCTCCTCAGGGTGATCAGGGGCACAAGTCAGACACAAGGTTAGAGAAGTAAAACACCTACTATTTTGCACGTGCTTCCAGGGGAGTCCATGCAAATACGAAGCCTGCAGTGCAGGTAGACGATGGAGTTGTTGATGAAGGAGAAGATTTTCAGCTTAAACTGGGCCTTGCTGGAGTCCCCGTTCTTGATCACATTCGTGTGTGTGTTGGGGATGGGGCAGCTGGGAAGGAAGGAACGTGGCTCATTAGTGAGGAGCCGGCCTCCCATCCCCGTCCCAGATGAGCTTCCCAGCAGTACCTCTGACTGCACACACCGTGTCTGCCATCACCCATGGGAGGTGAGGACCGCCACCGTCCGGTCCCCCAGGGACGCGGCCCCCATATCCGTGCGTGTCTGGGAGGCGGCCCACACCCGACACCTGCCTGTTGTTGATGAAGCCAAACGTGACCGGGTCCCTGGCGTTGCTGGATGGTGTCGCCCAGCACTCGGTCAGGACCACCTTGAGGTTGCTCTTCTGTTTATAGAGCCCCACCTCGATCTTGACATCATCACTGGCAGACACACTATAATTTCGAGGTATAGGGGAGTCCCCAATAAACAACCGCATCTCGGTGACAAAACTGCCAGCACCATGGAGGTCCTCGATGATGGTATAGACC
Source organism: Leopardus geoffroyi (assembly GCF_018350155.1). NCBI lineage: Eukaryota > Metazoa > Chordata > Mammalia > Carnivora > Felidae > Leopardus > Leopardus geoffroyi. Next base: position 3,913,341 of record NC_059333.1, read on the forward strand.
CTGCAAGAGTGAGTGGTTTCAGGAGGTGCGCTCCTGTGACCCCACCGTTCCCATTGCTCCCCAAAAAGCAACTCCAAAGAAGTACGGAAATAAAGGAAGACCGCCCAGATGAGAACAGGCAAGGCTACCGATTCTGAGCTGGCTGGAGCCGTGTGTCGCCCCCCAACTTGAGTTTGGAGGAGACTCAAGGACAGACAGGGGAGGGGCATCCTCAGAGAGGGAAAGGGAGGCCCCAGGCGCCCCAGGCGTGTCATGGGGAAGCCGTGGGTGGGCTCACCAGCACTGGAGTGTCCTATGGGATTGGCGAGGGTGCGTATCTGGCTTTCTTTGGTTGGTCTTAAGTTGGAAGTGAGGACAAGTATTAGGGGCGCTGGGGGTTACGAACCAAGTCCTGGCCACTGTCCGTTTCTATATTCAGTCTCACAAAAGGATCCCCAAGTGACTAAAATCCTAAAGGAACCCAAAGCTGGGGCGCCTGGATGGCTCAGTCGTTTGGGCGTCCGACTTCGGCTCAGGTCATGACCCCCCAGTCCATGAGTTCGAGCCCCGTGTTGGGCTCTGTGCTGACAGCTCAGAGCCTGGAGCCTGCTTTGGATGCTGTGTCTCCCTCTCTCTCTCTGACCCTTCCCTGCTCACACTCTGTCTCTGTCTCTCAAAAATAAACATTTAAAAAAAATCCTAAAGAAACCCAAAGTAAAGGCGCTAGAGTGGACAGTGAGCTGGAGAGGGGTGGGGAGAGACCCTCCACTCACCCCCATTCTGGGGTGTAGCCTGACGATGTCAGGAGGTCGTTCTGGAAGGCACAGTGGATGGGGCTCAGGATCTTCAGATGGTGGATGATGCCCTCAGGGGACAGGTCGTTCCTCAGGGTGGTCCTCACCACCGTATTCGTCACGTTCTGAACACAAACAGGGTGTCAGTGCGCTCCTGGACCCCAGCAGGCCCCCAACACGACGGCAGACTGGTGGCTCAGGAGTGTTGGGGGAGGGGTGGTTCCTCTCTAACGCTTGTCCCCAAAACAAGAAAACCCAACAATCTCTTCCTAACATCAAATGCCAAAGCGAGTGTGATGTCCCGACCCCTGGTTTAGCCTGCGTCCTATGCCCACGTTCCTCATTGGAAGAGAACCAGAGACAAGCCGGGTCAGCCGATACCCCAAATAATAGATCGGATTCCTCCCCCAAATAACCCCCAAGCACGTTTCTGAAAATGAGGGCACGATGTGCTCCCTGAAGAAATGGAGCTAAAATCAATTGGTTAAAGTCTGCACGAGACCACCAGCATCCTCTCCGGGGGCCATCACGTGGGGGTGGGGGTGGGGGGACGACTGGGAGCCCAGGGGCCAGAGGACCAGCTCCAGAGAGTGAACGTCATCGTGTCGGGGACTCCGGGAGTGTGAGCACACTCTCCACCCAAGCCCCCAGGGAAAACGCTGACCGGGTTCGTGCCTGGGAAGGGAAGCCCGAGGACAAAGCGTGAAGACTAGTGGCTTGTCTTTTGACGTCTGGCAGGACAGACCCTCCAGACGGCAGCGCGCCAGTGCACGGAGATGTACCTTCCCTGGCGCACGAGAGTTCCAGGATTTCTCCAGCGCCAAAAACAGAGCCGGAGCATCTGAGTTGGGCAGATCTTTCTGGGAAAACCACCATCGTTGTACTGAAGTCGAACCAAGTCTTCCTTTGGCAGGACGCCCCAAGTTACATTTGTCCCCAGCGCTTTGCTGGCTCGTGGCTTGGAGTTTGATTGGCACGGTGGTGGGCTCTCCAAGATCGGCAGCCCCGCACGGACACCTCCTACGTCGTCACCAGCACAGGGCCCGGCGCCAGCCAAGGACAGCTGCGGATTGTTCGTGGTTGATGTGGAGGGGCGGGTGTCGTCCGGCTTCTGCTAAAGTCACCGGCCTTAGCCGTTTAGAAGTAGCCAAGAGACAAGGGCATCTGTGTGAAACAGACAAGCCGGACCATCCACGTGGGGGGAGCAAGGGGTGGGGCTTAAATTTGTGCTGATGAGGACGTGCTGATGAGCGTCCACGGGAGCACACATCCACTCCACGTGGGCAGCGGGGCAGAGCCCCTGTGAGCCGCAAAACAGGGCATCGGGCCACAGTAAGGCTTCCAGGGCAGAATGGGTCGAAAATAGAAATTCAGAGCCTAGCAGCACCAATGGCACCCATGAATCCGACAGAGACACGGAATCCAGCGGCCAACCGGGGAAGTGGCTGTTTTCAGATGGTCCTGGGCTGAAAGTCACCGCAGAGAAGACGTTTTGAATGTTCTTTTGCTTCTCCAGCCCCTACATCGACTTCTTACCTGCTGCTTTATAAGAAACTACAGCATGTGTAATTTCACGTATGAAACACAGCAGGGCAGACACTGGTAAGCTGACTGCAGCAAAGGGTCGTTAGCTTATGTTGGAACCTACTGGAAATGACTGGTCTCTCTGGGTTTTTATATAAATGGTGAAATTAGAGTTCTTGAAAACCACCCTGATTCTTGGAGTTCACCTTCCTTAGTAGAGACTAGTCATGCTACTGCTCTCTCTCCCTTTTTTTTTTTAAACGTTTATTTATTTTTGAGACAGAGAGAGACAGAGCATGAACGGGGGAGGGGCCGAGAGAGAGGGAGACACAGAATCGGAAGCAGGCTCCAGGCTCTGAGCCATCAGCCCAGAGCCCGACGCGGGGCTCGAACCCATGGACCGTGAGATCGTGACCTGAGCTGAAGTCGGACGCTCAACCGACTGCACCACCCAGGCGCCCCTGCTTCTGCTTCTGAGAACAAACCTGCCTCAGTTCTTCACTGAAGTATCCAAAATGGAAGCATTGAAACACTTTTCGTTAATACCCGTCTCCGGGTGTGCTCGTATCTCTATCTCTGTATTGTGGAGAATTTATCTACATGATGCCTGTGGGCCTTGTGGCTTTTTCCAGCTAAGAAGCAGAAACTCAGTACGTGAAGTGTTGTAACGGACGCAACATCAAGTCTCTGAAGGCCTGTGCTCCAGGCGCCCAGTCCAGAGTGTCTGCTCCCAATGGCATACATAAGGTGCCTTTGAAAATTACTTTGTGGAGCATCTGGGTGGCTCAGCCAAGTCACGATCTCACAGTTCCTGGGTTTGAGCCCTTCACTGGGCTCTGCACTGACAGTGTGGAGCCTGCTTGGGATCCTCTCCCTCTGTGTCCCTCCCCTACACTCTCTCTGTGTCTCAAAATAAATAAATAGGGGCTCCTGAGTGGCTGAGTCAGTTAAGCAGCATTTGACTTCGGCTCAGCTCATGATCTCAAGGTCCATGAGGTCAAGCCCCCGGTCAGGCTCTGTGCTGACAGCTCAGAGCCTGGAGCCTGCTTCAGATCCTGTGTCTCCCTCTCTCCCTACCCCTTGCCTGCTCATACTCTGTCTCTCTCTCTCAAAAAGAAACATTAAAAAAATAATAAATACAGGGGCGCCTGGGTGGCGCAGTCGGTGAAGCGTCCGACTTCAGCCAGGTCACGATCTCGCGGTCCGTGAGTTCGAGCCCCGCGTCGGGCTCTGGGCTGATGGCTCAGAGCCTGGAGCCTGTTTCCGATTCTGTGTCTCCCTCTCTCTCTGACCCTCCCCCGTTCATGCTCTGTCTCTCTCTGTCCCCAAAATAAATAAACGTTGAAAAAAAATTAAAAAAAAAAATAATAATAATAAATACATACAATAAATAAACTTAACGAAATCGCTTTGAAAAGAGCCACGGACAACCTGGACAGCCCCCTGCTGTCTCTACAAGAACTTTAGAAGTGTTTATGAAGATGATTCTGGACGCTGCTGAATCTTCTGGGGCGTAGATCAATTCATGTGTCTTCAGGGCCCTCTCTGTATGATCTGTATACAGCGCATCAAACTTAGCAGGGAGGCCTTAAATTCAACTTCTTCCAAAAACCCAGGAGCTCAATAAAGTTTAAACTTCCTGGGGTGCCCGGGGGGCTCAGTTAAGCATCCAACTTTGGCTCAGGTCACGATCTCACGGTTCACGAGTTCGGGCCCTGCATCGGGCTCCGTGCTGACAGCTCAGAGCCTGGAGCCTGCTTGGGATTCTGTTTCTCCCTCTCTCTCTGTCCCTCCCTTGCTCGTGCTCTGTCTCTGTCTCTGTCTCTCTCTCTCTCTCTCCCTCTCAAAATAAACATTAAAAAAATTGTTTGAACACAGGCTTGAATTCTTAAACTGCTTAACCAAAACCAGGAGGCAGACGGCTAACTGTACATACTCCACTGTACTCGTATAAGCAAGTCCTCGAGGAAATTTTAGTTGTCGACAGACGTCAAGAAACATCAAGAACTTTTGTGGCTTCCAGTGTTGGGATGATTATCAGAGATGAATCCCCTCTGCTCTGAACGGGCCGAGCCCTACTGAGTGGACCGGCTGTAGCAGGTGCCTGGCCGGCTCAGAACAGGGCAGGCGGAGAGTCCCGCAGCCCCGCCCCCGGGGCCCCGCCCATCGGCAGGAGACTCCGCCCCAACAGGCTGCCCGGCTGCGCTGACCGCGTTACTTTCAGCATCGTTCCCTCCTGTTCGGCAAGCCTGCGGTGCGCGAACTTGGGCCCGAGACCCTGAGGGCGGCTGTGCGCTTGCCCACCCTCCAGCCTGTGCCCACAGACTCTGGGGCTCAGGCGCCAAGGAGCTGCTACCCCGTCTCCGTGTCGGGTACCTCCACGAGACCGTCGGGGATCCTCGAGAAGTAAAGCCCCACCGTTATGTTTAGGCTGTGCTGGCTGGAGGGCTGGAGGGGGGCCGACAAAGGCTCTGCAGTCCCCGGAATGTCCTGGTTGCTCCTTCAACCCAGAGGGGGTCTGAGGACCCCCAGGGAGGGTGGACGCACAAGCAGGCTTAGCGTGCAGGGGCGCTGCTCTGCCTGGGCTCCCACACACCCACGTGCCCGCTGACCCCACAGCTGCCCGGCCCCCACGGGTCCACACTGACCCCGCAGCCCCAGCACCTGGTCCACCAAGTGTCCACGATGACCCTGCAGCTGTCGGGCCCCCACAGGTCTGAGTGCTCACTGACCCCACAGCCGCCCGGCCACCTAACACATCCACGCTGACCCCGCAGCCCCAGCGCCTGGCCCCGGGCAGGCCCACACCTCACCGCCGTCTCCACCCGTGCCCCATCTCTCCTCTGGCCCAGACTCTCCCCCGAGAAGTCTCCCGCCGTGTCCCTCACCAGCCTCTAGAGCCCCTGCCTCCCTCCCCGGGGACAGCCCCCGGACCCACTGTCCACATCTGTGCCTCCTGCCCAGCAGGATATTGCCTGCTGGTATCGCCTCCCCGGGCCTGTGGCCCTCAGCACCATGAACAAGCTCAGCCCCTACAAGTGACCGGGGCCCAGGTGTCCCCACTGGGGAGCAAGGCCCAGGCTCCAGCCAGAATCATCTGAGGGCCTCTGCCTTCCTTGTACCCCTGAAGGCCCCTGGAAAGGCAGAATCACGGACGCTGTAGGGCTGGTCCCCGGAGGCAGGGCAACCTTGACCTTGACCCCCCCATTGACTTTGCCGAACCTCCCAGTCCCATTGGTTAAACTGGGGGGGGTGCAGCAGACCAGAGAGGCTCACATGGGCCCAGAGTGGCCTCCAGCTGGGCGACCCCACCCCCTGACCGGGAGCCTCTTTGTGCCGGTAGAGGGACGACCCTGTGGCCGTAAAAGACTGCGGTAAAGACGAATCCCGGTAGGACCACAGTCCCTCTGGCCGGGTCGTTCTGATCACACCAGGCCACCTGCCCGGTGTGCACACTCACGCACACACTCACGCACACACGCACATACACACATTCACAATCACACCTACACACACACACGTGTTCTCACACACTGGCACACCTGGACACTCACGTTAACACACGTAGCTTTCCTGCCTTTTTCGTCTCCCACCGGCTCTCCATCTGCTATGCTTCAGCATCACTGGGAGCATCCTTCAAACCCTGAAACCCACCCCAGGCCCTTTGCACCAGAATCTCACAGGGCGAGAGCCCAAAACTCCCTCCTGATTCCAGGGCACAGTCTGGTCCCTGGTGAAGACTTGCCCTGTCCCCCTTTGTTGGGTCCCCCTGCTTAGAGTCAGAGACCTTGGGGTGCACAGCTTTCCCTGGTCCCTCCCCCATATGGCGCTAACGCTCGCTGCCCCGGCCCCCACACGCAGCCCCCCGCCCCACCCTGGCCGCCCAGCCCTTACACTTTGCACGACGGTCCCGCACTCGCTCCACCCGGCCACCAGGAGCACGTGCGTGCTGTTGTGGTCGCTCACGTTACAGGATGGGTGTCCCAGGTACAGGGAGGACTCGGGGATGGACTCCTGCTGCAGGAAGCGCCTCTGGACGGCGATGGCCACCTTCTCAATGTCGCAGAGCACCCTGACCGCCTCGGTCAGGTTCAGTCGCGGGGGCAGGCCCCGGGGACCCGGGCCGGCACCTGGTGCCATGGCAGCCGCGGTTCCCATCGGGGTGGGGGCCTGCTCGGGGCCAGTGGCCAGAGGGGGGCCGGGAGCCTGGGTTGTGTTTCCAGGAGAGTCACCTGCAAGGCACAAGGAGGTGGCCCGTGAGGCCCACACGGAGGGACAGACAGGGACGGCAGCGGACACGTGGACCCCGTGTCCCGGCCGCAGCCCCACACAGGCCCCTGCTGCGTGTTGGATGTTTGTAAAGATATTCAGGGTTGTCCGGGGGCTCCCTCCCGGGCCCGCCACCCTGGCACCTGCCTTCTCTTATCCCGAGGTGGGGCTCACCCACTGCTCTGCCCCCTCACCGAGGTCCCTCATCTCCAACATGCAGCCCAAACCCCGGCTCGTGGCGTTCATGCCTTCTCGACCGGCCTCACCCGCCTCTTGGCACCCACCCTCTCCCACCACCTCCCTGCAGGGGCCCGCGCCGCAGCTGACCCTAACCCTAACCCCGCCCCACTGCAGCCCTCGCTGCCCGGTGCTGTGCTGCTGTCCTTTCAGACTCGCTCTAAGACACCTCTTCCGGGAAGCCCTCCCTGACCGCACTCGTGGGGCTACAGGAACTCAGTCCCCGTGAGCCCCCTGCTTCTACCTCCAGCAGAGCACATCCTGTCTCCGGTGACAAGTGTTTACTCGCATAAACGTCTGTCTTGCACCACTTGACCACGGATCCCTGGCTGGCAGGGGTCACCTCAGCGTCAGCGCTGAATCTCCTGAGGCCCCATTTAATGGGAAAAGTAGCGGGGAGGGGGGGGGGAGGAGGGCCCCAGGAGAGGCACTTCTCCCGTGCTGCTTATCACACGGGCTGCGTGCTCTGTGTGGTCGTCGTTTAGAACCCGAGAGAATGTGGTGGGCCTCACTGTGATAAACGGATTTTCCCATCACAGGCACTTGGGAGACGCGAGGCTGGAGATGCATGGAGAATGGGAAGGGACACATACGTGTGCACATACACGCGTGTGCACACAGACGCACACGTTAGAAAACTCATCCAGGACGGAAAAACCTGCCGACCTCGTTTGGAAAAGAAACGCTTTGCCGACGAAAGTCCTTCAAAGAACAGATTACCCGACGGTATCTCAGGAGAAGGGATTATGAGACTCTCACCGTCACAGGATCTTCCCGAAAATTCCACAGGGAAGCGGGGGGCTCCTCCCGTGCAGCTGCAGGTGTAGGAGCCCAGGGTGTTGTGGCAGGACGCGCCCGGCTCACAGTCGTGCTCCTGGCTGTCACATTCGTCGTAATCTGCGCGACATCAGAAGACAGACACTGTCACGGGGCTCGAGGGCCGCGGGTGAGGGGCGCTTCTGTGCCCGTTGTTACACACGCCTTGTGGGGGGACGGGCGTCTCGGCCAGCAGAGCTGAAAATCACTGAGTGCCACCGTAGGTGGATGGTTCTGGGGGACTCGGGGGACAGGGAGGCACCCACTTCTCAGCCAGGATGGGGACACGAGCCGGTGTCAGGACGTCCGCTGGGGCTGCTCCAGAAGGAGGGGTCCTGGTCCCGGGGCTGAGAGGGGCCGCAGAGACAGGACCACAGGCCCCCGGCCCCTCGTCTCGGGCCCAGGCGCGCCCACAGCGAGCCATCCCCAGGGAAGGCACTCAGCCCACTGGCTCGCTCCGGTCTCTACGCTCCGTCACTCAGTTTGTTCACAGCGACACGGGTTTACTGCAGAAAATGGGTACAATCCGCACCTAAGGCCACCTCCCACATACAACAGGGTTCTCACGGTGACCTATGTCCTCGGGCCCTTTAAAACACAGACTGCGACGCAGCTCGGGCCGTGCTTTACATCTGCGTGGGAGTCCCGCTTCCTTCCCCAACCCTTATTTCAGGAATGTCTTCTGTCTCAACACGCCTCGCTTTTAATGACCGCATCAAAGTCCATGGCATGGGTGTGCCATAAGACACTTAATATCTCCCCTGTTACGGGGCTGTCGACCACTTCCAATCTTTTCCTTTTCTTTTTTTAAGTTTACTTATTTATTTCGAGAGAGAGCGCGCGAGCAGGCAGGAGAGGGGCGGAGAGAGAGGGAGAGAGAGAATCCCAAGCAGGTTCTGCAGCGCTTAGCCGAAGGAGCCACCCAGGCACCCCCAGTCTTTTCTTTTTTTAAAAACGTTTATTTTTGAGACAGAGTTGGGAGCAGGGGAGGGGCAGAGAGAGAGGGAGACACAGAATCCGAAGCGGGCTCCGGGCTCCGAGCTGTCCCCGCAGGGCCCGACGCGGGGCTCGAACCCACGGACCGCGGGATCATGACCTGAGCCGAAGTCGGACGCTTAAGGGACTGAGCCACCCAGGCGCCTCCTCCTTTTAAAGTGACACTGAAGGTGGGTTTCTTCACCCAAACTGTGGTCCGAACTGAGGTCTATGTCTGAAGGGTGAAGTCCTGTGAGTGACCTTCCAAAACCAGAGCAGGTGGACAGCTTTAAAACTCTTGATGAACACGGTCAAATTGATCTCCGGGAGGTGTGAGCAAATCCTGTCCCCGCCTGCGAGGCCCGCACCCGCTTGGTGCTGTTGGGGTCAGTGTTAGGTATTTCTGGTTAAAGCACCACCGCTCCTGCGTGGACAAGAGCAGCCCGCGGCGGCGGGAACATCCGTGATTATCGCTCTTTGTGGCTCATTTGCAACTCTTGTGTCACACGTTGTTCAGGTCTGGGGTGTGTTTGTCTTCGCAATAAAGTCAAGTGCAGGTCCTTAGCACTTTCTTATCGACCGACGCACGGCGTCTCTCGCTTTGGGATGTAATCCTTCGTCAAACTATTCAAACCCTGTTTGGGTCTGTTGCTGCCTTCACAGGGGTGCCTCTATTTGGTTTGGTATAAAACATTTACATTTTTATGGAGTCGCCCCTGTTGGCCTTTCCCCCTGGGGGCTTGGTTCTCTATCGCCACGTTTGGTTATGACAGCTGCCCACTAATACGATTTAGAGAAGAGAATCTAAATTGCCTTTTCTCCCTGCTTTCCTTTGCATTTATTTTTACCAGGATCTCCTTGGAAACTGTTCTTGGGAGGAAGTGTGGCTGCAGAGAGGGATGCGTCTGCCCCCGGCCCAGTGATGTGGGTGGCCCAGGAGGCCCAGGGGGGGACGCAGCCCAGGAAGGGAGCAGCGTCTCCGGACAGCTGCACGCACGGCTTCACCCGAGGATGTTTTGAGCCCTTAAACCTCCGGAAATAGCACAGTAGCCATAAGACAGACGAGGGGCCTGTGTGTTCCACACTGGCATCTCCTGCAGGGGGACCCCGAAGAGACCCACGTGCTGGGCTCTCCCCGCCTCGCTTCTGGAACACGGTGAGTGACCGGAGGGCCCGGCCTCCGCCTACCTTGTATGAAGGTGTCCTCGCCGACCACCTCCAGCAGAGAGGCGTTCCGGAGGGCAACGAGGAACGCAGCAGACACCTCACGGACATCCACGTCTGCGATGATCAGCAGGTTAAACTCCACCACGACGCTGCCGTTGGCGACGCGGGTCACCTCCATCTGGACCCCACCGGCGTCCACGTGCCGAAGCATGGCGGCCGGCAAGGAATCCCGCACCTTTAGAGAAACCGCACAGGTAAAGGGCCACCCACCGGGAGGAAGCAGGTGCCTGTCCCCGGGGGGGGGGGGGGGGCACCTCCTGGGATTCTGGCCGGCAGCAGACTGGTCCAAGCCAAAGGTCAGTTCTGGGCCCGGTCTGGTGAAGCGAGCTGTGTCCCAGGTCCAGCACCAGTGCCTGTGGGTCCTGAGCCCCAAGAAGAGCCCTGCTCCCCCAGAGTGCGTCTGCTGGCCAGTGTGGACGAGACGCACAAGCCCCACCCCGGGGGGCACGCCACTCATGGAGGGCTCATGACGGCATTTAGAACCTGCTCTCCTCAGCTCAGAGCCATGGAAGGCGCAGGCCGGACAAGTGGTCGTGGCGGGGGGGGGGGGGGGGGGGGCGTCTCTCTCACTGTGTTTTCTAGAACAATCCTTTTACTGCTGATGCTACCACGATGCCTCAGGCTGTGGCGTTCTGTCCTAGCCCCTCACAGTCCAAACACCCAGAGATGCACACTGCCTCATGACGGCTGTAGACAGTCCATAGAACGCCAGCCTTCTGGAAAAATGCACTTCTAGGGTTTGACCTCATCCAGAGCCTGCCGGGTGTGGTGGCCCAAGGCACAGGCTCGTGGGTTCACTTCCCAGCGGGGGACAGCCAACGTGAACAAACGTGCTGTCACCCTGCTGTCACTTGGGCACCATCATAACCACTGGAATGACTGTCTCTCTCTCTCTTTCTCTCTCTCTCTCTCTCTCTCTCTCTCTCTCTCTCTCTTTCTCTCTCTTTCTGTCTGGGATGTCCAGAGAGGGATCAGTCATAAGCTTGGCTTAAAGTCACTTTGGGTTGCATTTCCGACCAGTCTCAAAGCAAAGCTCCAGGCCCCCTTGCTAAGAAGTGACAAGGAACGAGGCGTCGTGTTAACCCACACCTCCCAAAGTTGGTCCGAAAGTCCTACGTACGTGATAAGTCGCACCATTACTGGCTATCCTGAAATTCTAGACAAACCAACAACGGTCCCCAGAAATAGGCGAGGAATGGTTTGAAGAGGAAAGGTTACTCCAGACACGTGAGTGGAAAAGGGGCTGCCTCAAGGGACCACCGGAGCCCTGAGGACTGGCGGTCGGGGCTGTGGCTTAGCGTCGTGTGTCACAATCACAGAACCTACAGGAGAGGGTGAATGGAGCCATCAACAACTCTCGAGTCCACGCACTGGGCCGAGAGCTGGGGACCCCAGGATAAATAAGGCAGAACCCCAGGTCCCAAGGAGTCCCAGTGGGACACTTCCCGGAGGCGGGAGACCCATTTTCCAGGCCAGTGATGCCGTGAGGGGAGAGCAGAATCAGTTAGCGAGCCAGGGGGCTAGCATGTTAGCACGCTCGGCCTGGAGGTGGCGCCATTCTGCTTAAACCCCAGAGTCAGGAAAAGCTGAAATGGACGAGGTGTAAGCAAGACGGTGAGACCATGACAAGCGCGTTCTCTTCTCCTCAAAGGGGCATCTAAGCGCCAGCAGAGAGAACACGGAGACGGCCGCCCAGACTGAACTGTAACAACACGCCGTCTCTAGGGATGTCAGTGGGACGACAGGGGAAGCCTCAGAAAGATCAGGAAACATAATAGCAGCGCAGGAGTCACTTCAGCCAGAGAGTGAACCCAACCCAGTGTGCATCAGAGACCGAAACGTGGCCTCTGCGTTCGGTGGAGCGTTATCCGGCCATAAAGAGCGGTGAGCCACTGCCGAACCCTGAAGACGCGCTCAGGGAGATGAGCCAGACACAAAAGGTCACGTATCGCATGATTCCGCGCACGTGAGATGCCCACGGCAGGCAAACCCACAGGGACGGAGAGCACATTAGTGGTTGCAGGGGCGGGGGGTGTGGAGAGTCACCGAGAATGGGAGAGGGGCGTCTTTTGGGGGTGATGGAAATGTTCCGGAATTAGACGGCGGTGACGGTGGTACAATTTCACAAATAAAATCTAAACCATTGCACTAGGCACTTTTTTTCTTTAGTTTTTAACATTTATTTATTTTTGAGAGACAGAGCACGAGCAGGGGAGGAGCAGAGAGAGAGGGAGACACAGAATCCGAAACAGGCTCCAGGCTCCGAGCTGGCAGCACAGAGCCCGACGCGGGGCTCGAACCCACAGACCACGAGATCATGACGTGAGCCGAAGTCAGACACTTTAACCGACTGAGCCACCCAGGCGCCCCGAGGGAATATCACTTCTGAATCTACACCCTACACTGTAGGTCACTTGCTCCCACGCGAAGCACTTTTAAAGTGTGCATTTTAGGATCTGTGAAATAGATCTCAATTTTTTAAAACTTTCTTTGTGGGGCGCTGGAGTGGCTCACTTGGTGTCCGACTCTTGATTTCGGCTAGGGTCATGATCCCGGGGTCGTGGCATCGCGCCCCGCTTGGGATTCTCTCTCTCTCTGCCCCTTCCCTATGCTCGTGTGCTTGTTCTCTCTCTCTCTCTGTCTCTCTCTTTCTGAAGCAAGGAGGCAGCAGAGGCAGCTACTCAGCATCTAATGATAGACCCCGGGGACGCCAGGCACCACGCTGGAGCCAGACGCCCAGCTTCCTTCAGAAATGAGGGTCCCAGGCCCCTACAAGCACAAGTCCTGCTCGACTGGGACTGAGATTCTGCCCCCCTCCCTCCCGCACATCCCAAAAGGGAACAGAGACTGGCTTCGCCAACTTACCACCCTGAGGAACAGCTCTAGGAAGTCCTGATACTCCCTGCTGCTTGCGTTCCGGAAGGGCTCCACGTACCTGACGTTGGCTATTCTGACTTTCCCTCTGAGCTTCTGGGCCGCTGCGGGACAGAGAATAAACACGTCTGGAGCGGTAACGCAGTAGGTAACGGTAAACGCGTTAGGTGATGTATTAGGTGACGCGTCCTGATAATGGCACTGTCGTGTCAGTGCCCTGCGTGCACAGACACAGCCCAGCCCACCCCAGAGGGTGCCGGCACACAGCCTGGGCACAGAGAGAGAAGCTTCCGGAGGCTGCAGAACCAGGCCAGCCCCTGCCACTCTCCTCTCTCTCTGTGCACAGGTGTCCAGGTGATTCAACGGTAGGCACTACTTTGAGAGTGCAAGGAGTCCCTATTCATTCCGGGGCCACAGGTGCACAACTGGGCGTCCCGGAGAAGCCAGGACAGAGGGTGGCCTCGCCCCGCCTCTGCTCAGCGCCCACAACTCAGGACAGAGGGCCAGAGGTCCTGACCCTCTCCTTCCTCCCCTAGAGCACTGTTTCGCCGCACGTTAAGGGCAGCCCCTGCTTTTGCACTGGTCTTTTCCATCTGAGTCTATTCCCTCCACGCGGGGCCTCTGGAGGCTGTGGGACGAGAATGTGGTCCAGGAATATTTCCTGGACCAGCAGCCCCCTCGTTCAGTCCTCCACCAGATGTCTGTGGGGTTCTTGCTCCGTGCCCAGCCTTCCGGGCAGTGGAGGGAAAGGCCAAGGTTCCTCTGCCCCCACAAACCCCAAAGCCATCCCAGGAAATACTGCTGGATGACCCCCAAAACCACGCCCTGGGGATCACTCCCGTCGCTGTGCCTGAGGGCCACCGGTCCAGACACAACAGCTGGAGAATGCAGCCTGGTGGAAAAGCCCGGGAAGCGGGACGGATGAGCATATGGGTGAGAAGGGATGTGGACCCACCCCCAGCATGGGTCACACGCCCACGGGTGGCCTCTCCTGCCGGCAGGTGAGACCTGCAGAGGCCATGTTGACGCGGAAAGCCCCACACTGGCTCTCAGAGGCACCGACCACCCCTTCTCCAGCTCGCCACGAGCCTGCCTGAGGGCATCCCCGCACACCGTCTCCCCTCTCACCCCCCGGTCCTTGGTTAATCGGTACTTCAAAGTATGCAGACAGGAGCTCTGACACCCCCAAGGGCTGTGCACCCCACCTCGGGGAACACGGCCGTCTGCTCTTGGACAGCTGCCCAAGATCTGGGGACCCATCTGCAATGTCAGGCCGGCCCTCGGCTGTTCGGGCAAGTTAGACTTTCGGGAAAACATCCGGTAGGAAGGAGGAAACACAAGATTGATCTGAACACGTAACTGTCACAAGCACCAGGGCCGACAGACGAGCTGTCCGACGGTCTGACGTCCCACCGTCCACCTGTCCTCCCCGGAAGCCGAGTGCAGGCCCTCTGAGAGCGGGGACATCAGAGCGAGTGCACAACGCTCAGTCCAGCAGCGCCGCGTGCATTTTCCTGCCGCGGACGCCCGAGGACGCCGGCTCCCCGCTGACGTCTGACGGCCAGCCCCGTGCGAGCTGAGCCAGGCCGATAAGAGGGCAGAGACCCAGCCGCTCCCCAACGCATCCAGCTCTGCCGGACCCCAACCCGCTAAAAGTCATTCTCGTACTTTTCCCCGCCCTTTAAGAACAAGTGGGGACAAGCGTTTCTGAAAGCCATCACCCACCTGTCCTGACTTTCAGGCGGGCCCTGGCACTTCCGTTCCCGCAAGCTTTGGCCTCTATCTCCACCAGGTGAAGGACGCCAGGCTCCAGGCCCGACAGCGTCAGGCTTGCGTCTCGGGTCTCCAGGTACACCGCGGGGCTCCGCGGGGAGGTCAGGGTGAGCTGGAAGGTGGGGTGCGGGGTGAGATCCGCCGCCCACGCCACGTGAAAGCTGGTGCTGCTCACGTTGGACACCGTGACCCTCTCGATGGGGACGGGAACTGGGAAGCGGATGGAAACACGGAGAAGATTCAAATCAGTCCGATGTTCCAAGGAGACAGGACAGGAGAAGCCTCACCAAACGCAAAAATCAAGCACACGGCCTGGGGACACAAGAGGGCCTGGGGGGCGGGGAGGGGGGATGCCAGCCCAGGGAAGTCCTACAAAGTCCCCTTCTGCAGGCAGAGCACGTGGTACAAGGTCCCCACCCCCGGCCCCAGGGCTCGACTTCCTGCTCCAGCCTTGGGTGAGACAGGGACGCTTGGGAACAGGGAGGAGAGAACTCTGGAGAAAGGTTGCTGTCCTAACAAGCCCAGAAGCTGCCACCGGCGACCGGGCTGCGCGGTACCCCACTTGGCCCAGCCCTGCCTACCACGAGCAATCTACCTGGGTATTTCTCACAGGACTTTGACTCAACGTCTGCATGAGGCTTTGCCAACTGGAGCTCAACTCTTTCCCAGTGTGTTCAGGCCTCAGGCCACGTGTCCCCAGGACATACCATCCCAGGCACTCACCACAGGCCGGAAGCTTCAGAGACTCAGGGGTGGGGGCCGAGGGAAGGTCCGGGGAGCCGGAGGGTCCGGGGACCAAGTTCTGTGGCCTTGTGGGGTCCAGAGCTGCTGGTGCTGCGTCCCCAGTGGGGAGGCTGGCGTGCCAGACGATGTGGTCTGTGGGGCCCTCGGTAGGACTGGGCCAGAGGGGCCGCTCCGTGCTCGAGTCTCTTGATAACCACCCAGGGGTGCTCAGCGAGCCATTCGTGGGCCCAGAAGGGGAGCTGTGGGTTGTCCCAGGAGCCGTGCTGGCTGGCCACCGGCCTGTCACCAGGCCTGGGGCCCTGCTGGGTGTTCCCTCCTCCAGGCCTTGCCTCGTGCTGTTCTCGTCCTTCCCGGCCGGGCCGCTGCCCCCTCTCCTGGGTGGGGGTCCCGGGGTCTGGGCCTGATTTGCTGCAGGGGTGCCCCCCGGTCGCCCAGGGCTGGGCCACAAGGCAGACGTCTCCGGGCCAAGGGCTGCTGTCTCTGTGCTGAGAGCTGGGGCCGTAACCCCTGTTGCTGGAGCCAGCACCCCTCCCGTGGGGCTCACCACGTCACCTGCTGAGACACATCCACTCTGAGAGGAGACGTCTGGTCCTAAAACACCTAAACAAAACCCACCAGATGCCACCCACAGGCGAGAGCCTCCCAGGCGGGCCCCAAGTGGGGACACAGGCAGTCTCGTTGGGGATTATGGCATTATGAGTATTTAGGGGGGCCCGTGTCCACGGCCTCCCGCGTGCTCTCAGAGGGTGAGGCAGGGCCTCTCCATCTGATAAATGAGGCTCTGAGACACCAGGAGGGGGGCTCCACCTGGTGGCTGCACAGCCAGGACCTAAGTGCAGGGCTTGGTTCCCGCACCCAGGGGGCCTTTGGGAAAAGGGGGCAATTTCTCTGGATCTGTGCTCAGGGTGGGGCTTGGTGCTGGTCACTGACATCAGCCTGCTGGACGGGACATGACTAAGGAAAGAATGCGGGACAGAGGCCAGCGGGTGTTAGAAAGGACGTGGGATATCAGGTCCCCGGGGGCGAGGGTGTGGCCCAGAAATGCTGGGGGAGGGGGTGGGGCGCACCCTCACAGGCCCGGCCCGCGCGGGAGGGGTTGGCGTCCCTGGCCGTCCGGCACCGACAGGTGTAGGAGCCCTCGACGTTGATGCACTGGGCAGCGGGTGAGCAGTCGTGCCCCCGGCTGTCTGCACACTCGTCCCAATCTGCCGGGGGCGGGAGAGGAACAGGACAGAGCCCGTGAGAAGTGGCCAGCGGGCACTTAGGAAACAGAACAGGGATCTTCTCAACCATGTCTGCAGCCCACCGGGGGAGGGGAAGTGCCCTGGGCATCCAGCGGCCCCAGAGGCAGGCGGTCCACAGATCCCTCCCCAGAAGCCTGTCCCTGAACCAAGACCGCAGGCTCAGCATCTGCTTACGGGGCTGAGTTGGCACCCACCGGTGTGGCTATATTCCTCTCTCGTGCATTCTTTGTCGCCAGACCCCAAAAAGCAGGGTGCCTTCCCTTCTCTCTGATGCGCCAACATCGCCTAATGTTTTAGTACTTTAACGAAGAGAACCGAGCGAGCCAGGAGGAGTCCGGCTAAGTGCGACCTGAACTTTCGGTGACGCGGCCTTGGAACGCTCCTCCCCAGTCTGGGAAACCACTCTAAGAATCCCAAAGACACCATGTCACCTCAGCTTCTGAGCTGAGCAAGGAAGAGTGCTAGGTAAGTGTGTCAGTACCACCCCCCCACCGGGGTCCCCCAGTGCTTGGCCGCCCACCACGCCCAACACAGCCCGGCACTTTCCAGGACCAGCATCGGCCAGACTGTGAAACAAGGTTCGTGGGGACCACATTCCCTTCCCTCCCCGTCCTCTCCGACCTCCTCTTCCGGTCGTCCCTCCCCCACCCCCAGGCCTGCTACCCCCACTCATACTTGCTCTAAGGAAACACCTGCTCGTCTCATGCATTTGACATGTGACTGAGGATAAAGCGCTGTATGTGATACTCATGGTAAACCTCAAGCAATAAACATCTCAAGCTGTATTCCAGGCTGGGGGGGGGGGGGGGTCGGGGGAAGGAGGGGCACAGGTTTCCCACGCCCCAGAACCCAGCCCTCAGATCACTGCCTGTCCCTCCCGGCCCCAGGGGAGTAGGTGGCTCCAAGCAGAGTTGTCTCTTGAGGAGGAAGGTGCCAGGGTACCTGCCAGGGGTGACCCGGGCGGTAAGGCGGGTGCGTGTCAAGGCCGGTCACGAGGTCCTGCTGCACGGGATTCTCTAGAGCCCAAAGCGGAAGCACCCGATCCGGGCTCGACCCGCGGGCTCGTCAGCTGAGGCAACAGCTACCCCTCCACCCTGGCCGGGGCTCCTCGGCAGACAGGGCCCCGGTGGCCGGGCCCGCGGGTCTTCCTGGAGCTCGCCCGACCCCCTAGCCTGCAGGAAGCTCCCGGAGTTTCACGGGGAGCTGGAGGCCTGGGGTGGAGCCCAGGCTGGCCAGGCGGCAGGGCCCGGCGGAGAGCAGAGGTCCCAGTTGAGACCCGGGCTCAGACCACAGCACCCGGTGGCTCTTTTCAGTCGTGGTGAGTCACCTGGCCTCCCCAGTGTGCAGCTCATAAGCGAGCCCGGAGCAAGGCCGGGGCAGCTTCATTTGGTCCTGTAGCAAAGCCCCAGGCCGGGCAGCTGTGCAGTTCAGAGGGAGGAGGCAGGTCCACAGGGAGAGCTGCCGGTGGCGTCTGCACCTTCCGGACCAGCCGGCTGAGCGGGGGGGGGCGGGCAGAGGGTGTCCCCAGAGGAGGAGACAGCCCCTGTGCCCAGCTGGGACTCCCGCTTGAGCTGGCCCCCCAGAAGTGGGTCGGAGAGACCCAAGAACAGGCTGCCAGGTCCCGCCGGGTCCCATCTCTCCTGCGGGGGCTGCACCCTGACCCTGCCAGCTCCCCCCCACCTCCCCCCACCGCGTCGTGGGGACGCGTTGACTCACGGCGGGCGAGAGCCCCCGAGTCGTGCAGGAACGCTCCGAGGGCACCAAGAAAAGCGTCTCTGTGTGAGCAGAGGGGACGGGAGCTCGCCGTGCTGGGGCCAGCTTGCTGGTGTTGTGTGCAGTGAGAGTGAATACCCTTCCCGGTCCCCCGGCCGTGGGGCCACCTCTCGGAGTGGGGGCTGTCTGCAGGCTCTCCTGACAGAAGCCAGCGGTCACTGGGTCGGAGGAGCCTCCACGGGGCCGGGGGCCCCCACCCCCCCAGATAAACAGCAGAGGCCTCCTCGTGGCTGGGCGGAAGGGAGACCCCCCACAGCCACCGCTCAGGGTCCAGGGTTAAGCAAACAGCCGCTGTCGGGCAGGAAGGCTGCAGGGCGGGACACATAACACAACCTGCTGAGAACCCTAGAATATTAGCAGTGGGGGTGCCTCTCCCTCCTCTACAACACTTCTGTGAGGTGCTCCAGCTGGCCGGAGGCCACAGAGTTCATTCCCTGTCCCTGCGAGAGGCCAGGCCGAAGTCCAGAATCAAGGGGGGCAGGGCCTCAGCCCCTCGGGGCTCTGGGGGAGGGTCCTCCCTGGTTCTTCCAGCTTCTGCGGCTCCGCGGGCTCCTTGGCTCTAGCCTCTGCCTCCGCGTGGCCTTCCCCCTGTGTCTCTGGTTCTCTCTTCTTCTGTGTCTTCTGATTTAGGGCCTCCCCGATCCGGGATGATGGCAGATCCTTACTTGATCTGCAAAGACCCTCCTCCCAGACAAGGTCTGAAGTTCTCGGGGGACCTGTCTTTGGGGGCCACCGTTCAGCACACTGGCAGAGAGCTGGCAGAGCCTGACGCCTGGCGCACAGGGACAGAGCTGGCAAGTAGCCCACGAGGGCTGGCTGGGCCGCCTGCGGACGGCTCCGCTCTGGTCTCAGATGGGTCCCCGGGGTGCACCCTGAGGACCCACCCGCAGGGCACCCTGTGCCTCCCTGCACTGAGCCCCCGGAGCCCAGGTGAGGCCCGCCGGGTGCAGAGGACACCTGCCGTCTCCGTCCCTGAGGGGGGCGTGACGAGCCCACCCCAGGCTGAGCAGGCGGGTGCTTCCCAGGTGTGACTTCAGATGTGACAGTCCCACGGCCTTCCCTGCATCCTTGGGTGGGCAGGGGGGGGGGGGGAGGTTGGAACAGCAAGCCAGAATGCCACCGAGCTCAGAGCAGAGGACAGAGCTGGCTCTCGGACGCCCGTTCCGCGGACGGAGCCCCAGACAGGCTCCCGGACACTGAGCCTAGAGCCGCTCTCCCTGCAGGGAGCCTCGTCCCTGGGCTCGAACGGCCAGACCTTCCTTACATGTCGGCTGGCTCTCTCCGCCTCTCTGTCTCTGTCTGTCTCTGTGTCTCTGTCTCTCTGTGTCTCTCTTCATGTCTCTGTCTCTATCTAAGTCTCTGTCTCTATATCTCTGTCTCTGTCTCTTGGTCTCTCTGTGCCTCTCTTCATGTCTCTGTCTCTATGTCTCTGTCTCTGTTTCTATTTCTGTCTCTCTGTGTCTCTCTTCATGTCTCTGTCTCCATCTAAGTCTCTGTCTCTGTATGTCTCTGTCTCTGTCTCTCGGTCTCTCTGTGTCTCTCTTCATGTCTCTGTCTCTATCTATGTCTCTGTCTCTGCATATCTCTGTCTGTCTCTCGGTCTCTGTGCCTCTCTTCATGTCTCTGTCTCTATGTCTCTGTCTCTGTATATCTCTGTCTCTGTCTCTCCGTCTCTCTGTGTCTCTCTTCATGTCTCTGTCTCTATGTCTCTGTCTCTGTATATCTCTGTCTCTGTCTCTTGGTCTCTCTGTGTCTCTCTTCATGTCTCTGTCTCCATCTAAGTCTCTGTCTCTGTATGTCTCTGTCTCTCGGTCTCTGTGCCTCTCTTCATGTCTCTGTCTCTATGTCTCTGTCTCTGTCTCTCTGCCTATGTCTCTGCTTCTGTATCTCTGTGTCTCAGTCTGCCTCTCTCATCTGTACCTCTATTTCTGCCTCTGTCTCTCCTCCCTGCCTCCCCCCCACCCCGCCCCTCTGTCTCCAGGTCTCTCCCCTGCCCTGATCTGTGACTTCCTGCCTCAAGGCAACATGAAGTGACATTACATTACGTTTGGGCCAATGAAATAGATATAGACGCCTACGTTAGCAGGTGGCCCGGCCACAGTGGTGCTGGGCCCTGACACACAGTCAGCCCCCGGTGCCCTTGCCCTCGAGGGTCCTCCAGCCCAGACCCACCCTGTGTTCTGGCCATCTGTGGCAGTGAGCTGCAGGGGCTCTGGGGTCCCCGTCCCACCCGGAATAAGGAGATGTGAGACGCGGGTAGGCTCCCCGATCCCACTGAGAGACTCAGAATGAGGATTCACATCTCACGTACTCGATCCACCTTTTAGAGGGCCAGGGCTTTGGGGTGCCCCGGCGGCAGGCTCGGGCGTGGAGGAGAACTGACCTTGCACGAGCGTCCCCCGCGGATCAATCTGGAACACGGTGCTGGCCAGCAGAGGCGGGAGCATGGGGGCCAGCGTGGAGACCCCCACTGGGAACTCGGGGTCCTGCACGGTCAGCCTGAGCGTCGCCACCACGCTTCCAGCCTGGAGAGAGACCATCTGTGTCCTCAGCTTCCCTCTCCTGCGCAGGTCAGAGACGGCTGGCGGGAAGGAGTTTTCGACCTGGCCGAGAAGAGGCGACAGGCACTCACATAGAGCAGAGGCCTCCGTTAGCGTCTTAGAAAACCGTTCATCGGGGCCCAGGTGACCGACAGGTGGTGAACAGAATCCACGTGTCCCCTTCACGACCAAGAGGAGGTGCCCAGAAACCAGCCCCTTGGGGCCAGCCGAGGCACCCCAGGGCCCTGCACCCCAGCTGGGCCTCCCCAGGGACAGCCGGGCCAGGCCGGGCCCCGTCGGCCTTGCGCGAGTCCGCGAAAACCACTGCAGTCGGGGTCCCCACCTGGAACATGAGATGCCCCATCCGCTCTGTGTGCACACCCGAAAACTGGTGTGTGACACACAGACCCTGGGAGTGGACGGACAGACTGACTGACAGGAGGGACCCCGGAGGGACGATCCCATGGCTATTTGGAGCTGCCCCCCTCGCTGGCTGCATCCACCAGGAGACACACAGGCAACCGGGTGCCGAGGCCAGCGTGCCGAGCAAGGGAGACACCAGCCTTGCCCCGTGCCCCCCCACACCGTGCCTGCACACACGAGAGGATTTCCAGGCAGGAGAATGTGGACCCTCCTTCCGTCCGTCCCACGTCTACACGTCCTGCAAGCAAAAAGCGCTAACTGCCCTTCAGCTGCAGGGTCTCTTTCCAAGACGTCTGTAGGATGAACAGCGTAGGAGGAGACAGCGGTCCCTCCAGAGCAAAGGGCAGACTTGTTCATGTCTGATCCCGTAAAGATAGTGTCTCTCTCCCTGGAGCAACGTTTAGGCGGATTTCGGCCCCTTACAAGATCCCGTTTCCCTAAGCTCGGGGCTGCCCAGCTGAGACACAGACCGCTGTGTGTGTGTGTCCCTCCCCACCCCGGCCCCTCCGTGTCACCACCGTGGGACTCGTGGGCCAGAGGGAACTGGCAGGCAGCCTGAGGCTCATGCTGCCTGCTGCGCTGTGAATCCCTCATCTTCGACCGGCGCCTCCCGACAGAAACAGGCTAAGTCATTGGTCTGCAGGAAAGGGAAAATCTCAGCCCATCATGGTTCTGGACGGTTCAGCAAGTTGCTTCGCTCCCCAGTTGGGTCCCCGCTGGCCTGGCTCTCCCCGGCCGCGGGCTGATGGCTCCGGTTAGCCATGGAGAGGGATGGGTACGGGCACCCCCGCTACAGGCCTTTCAAGCAAAGGCGCCCCGGAGCGGGAGGCAGATGCCCAGGTCCCCCGGATGGAAGGTTCCACAGAAAGCCCGGCTGCACCATCACGTGACAGAGCCCGTCTGAATCAAAGCACGGTCTTCAGAGACGCTTTGGCCCCAAATCTAGATTGAGTGCCCCACATGCGGGGAGCCTGTGGGTAATCACCGTGGGATCTGGGCTGGGGGGACGCGCCCTTGTGGCGCCGTCGCAGAGAAGGGGCTCGGCGCGGGGGCGGGTGCACGCGGGAGGCTCGCTCAGACGCCCCCTCCCCCCACCATGGGGCACCGTGGTGGCACTTTGGCTTTACCTCGTGGAGCAGTTGTCGAGAAAAGTCCCGGAACTCGGTGCTGCTGCGGTTGAGAAGGGCCCCTGTCATGTTGCGGTTGAGGACCCTGACGGTGACTTGGAATACCCGGGCATCTGCAACAGCGGGGGACAGAGTAGCGGACGCTGGCCATCAAAAGTCACGTGCTTTGCTAGCACCGCTTCCCAGGAAGCCTCTTCTTTTGAGGGGACGTTTGTTGGAGGATAGAGAGAAGCTGCTGGATCGGGGAGCCGCGTTGGGGGACTTGATGTAAGGATGGTTTACTTCTGTGCTGGAGGGCAGGAGCCGCCCGACACACACACACACACACACACACACACACACACACACACACACACACTTCTACACCAGGGCAGGGACGGGTGGGACAGGGGCAGAGGCGTGCCCTGCCGCGGGAACCGGCTCTCAGCCGGCACACATAGGGTCTGAAGGCCCCTGCGGTCATCCATCACCCCCCATGGCTGCCACTTTCCCAGCCCGATCACACACACACAGCCAGCCAGCCAGGTCCTCATGCCGGACCCACCCAGGGCCCCAGTACTAACGTGACCAATGCGCCCCATCCACCCGGGGCCTTCCGGGTTTGTGCCCCGAAATTCCCACGTAAAAGCACACTCTGCCCCAGGCCAAGCAGCAGGGGCGGTCACCCGCGAGGGAGGCACCTGTTCTTCGGACACAAGAAAAGCTGGGGGAGTAAGGTGGGACTGGGTGACCCCAGCTCTTCCTTTCCTGAGCGTAAAACCGAGGTCCATGGCCAAGCCTGCTGTGTGGCCGCGTGGCCGCTGACCTAGCAGCCTCTCCCCTCCCCAGCTAGCGAGCCCGGCTCGCAGGGGCCGTTTACCACTGCTGCGTGCACACACCACGAGGGCCCCAGAAATGTCACCTGCGTTGCGCGCCGTGCCACTCTGGACCCTCGCCCATCTTCAGAGGAAACAGGTGTCCCTGTGACGTCAGCCTCGACCCTCCCCACGGCGCACCGCCTCCTGGAAGGTCAGTGCCCACCTGCGCCCGGGGAATCTGCATTCTCCGTGAGAATGCCCACCACCTCCCAGTGGCTCCTGACGCGGCCGAACTAACTCAATAGAGCCTTTAAAGGGTAGAGGCCGATGTCAGCAGAGGCCTGCTCATTCCGTCCCTCGTTTGCCCATTGCCACCGTCACCGGCGCTAAGCCCCGCACGGGACAGGCCCCCGCTGCGTCTTGCGTGCAGCTGTGTCCGTGTCAGGGAGCTTTACCGTCCCTGGCAGCCACGTCCGCAGCCAGCAGCCGGCCTAGGACACGGCTCCCGCCACCAACGTGACCGGGGCCTGCCCCACCCAGGGGCCGCCTGGCCGGGCCAGAGGGCATCGAGTCACGGGGTGGGGTGAGGTCGGCCCCCTGCAGAGCACCGCCCCCCCCGGGCCACGCCAGCTGCCCTGTTGGAGCTGAATCCCCAGCTCGAACCTATAACATGTTGGTTTAGGCGCAAGAAAACCCCTTCACGGCACCCACGTAGCGGGCACCACGGTAGCTTTTCGAGTGCGTCGCGGGGGAAGCGAGGCAGCGCCATGAGGCTTTCAGGTGATGTGAGCTGCAGTTTGGGGGAGTCACAGACTCAGCCCCGAGAACTCGGCGCGCGGAAGTCTCTCCGCGCGTGCGAATCTCTACCCTTTCTGCTGTGTTACA
The DNA here is from genome assembly GCF_018350155.1 of Leopardus geoffroyi. Lineage (NCBI taxonomy): Eukaryota > Metazoa > Chordata > Mammalia > Carnivora > Felidae > Leopardus > Leopardus geoffroyi. The sequence goes on from NC_059333.1 coordinate 3,937,342, forward strand.
CTTTCCGCCCCGCTTTCTCTACTTTCTCAGTCCTTCCAACCTGAACGCGGGGCTCCCCGTGGACCCTCCTCACTGCAGGTGGGAGAGCGAGCCCCCCGGACAAGATGTGATGTAGGGGCGCGAGGGGAGACCACAGGTAGCAGGCGGAGCGCGCACGCGTGCCCTTACCGGTTCTGACGGCCAGTGTGGCGGTGACATTGGCCCCGCAGCCCTGGTAGCCAGTCCGCACCACGTAGAGCTCTCCAGCCTCCAGCCCCGCCACCTCCAGGCTCCTCCCCGCGGTCCTGGCGCTCCGGAGGAGCTCCTCCCCCTTGTACACCTGCACGTGGAAAGTGCGGGGCCAGGGAGAATGTAAACGCCAAGACACCCGAAAGCTGCTGCTGGTGACGTTGAGGGTCATGTAGTCCCGGATGGGAGGGCAGTCTGTGGAAGAAAAGAACGAGGAAGATGAGGCGACACCAGAGAAGCAACGAAAAGGCGAAAAGCCAGCAGTGGTACTCCGTCAGGCCAAGATAAAACACTTCTGCACAGCAAGGGGAACCATCAGCCCGCAGGACGGGAGGAAATGTTCGCAAGTCACGTGTCCGAGAAGGGGCCAACATCCAAGGCGTAGCAAGGACGTCTACAACTCGGCAGCAAAAACGCCCCCCACAATCCAGTTAAAATGTGGGCAGAGGATCTCCGAAGAAGACGTCCACACGGCCAACAGACACAGGACAAGATGCTCAGCGTCACTGACCGTCAGGAAATGCAAATCAAAACCACACGCAGACACGAGCTCACGCCTGTCAGCGTGGCCAGTTATCAGAAGGACGAGAGAGAACGCGCTTGCCGAGGCGGACGTGCGCCGCTGGTGGGGGTGTGGTGAGCCCACGGCAGAGACGGGATGCGGATGCCTCAAAAAGTTAAAACTAGATCTACCCCACGCTTCTGGGCGTGTATTCAAACCAAAGAAACCACACTTTCTGGGAGACACCGGCACCTGCCCCCCCCCCCCCCGCCATGTTCATTGCAGCGTTATTCACAAGAACCAACACAAAAGCAACCCAAGTGTTTGCATTGTGGCCACGATGGTGCGTCAGGGGATGAACTGTGTCCTCCCCAAATTCATCTCTTGGAGCCCTAACCCCCAGCACCTCCGAATGTGACTGTGTTTGGAGATCGGGTCTTTAAAGAGGTGATTTAAAGTGAGGCCGTGAGGGTGGCCCTACTCCCATCTGACCGGTGTCCCTATGGGAAGAGATCAGGACACAGACACACACAGAGGGACCACCAGGTGAGGACACAGGAGGGGACGGCGTCTGCACACCCAGGAGAGAGGCCTCAGGAGAAGCCAGCCCTGCCCACGCCTGGATCGGGGACTTCAGTCTCCTGGACTGGGAGCGAATGGGTTTCTGTCGTTTAAGCCGCCCAGGCTGTGGTGCTCTGTTCGGGCTGCCTGAGCAGATGAACACACACGGGGTGTGCTGTTTCTGTGCTATGTTTATAAATGTGATCTCGACCCCGATTCGCAGGGCCCGAGTGTTCCGATTCACTCGCTTGTGGTCATCTGCCCAAGGACCTCCGCCGGGATCGCTCATCACTCGGAAGCTATGGCTCGGAGGGAAGCCAGAGTCACGAGCCAGGCTGGGGATCCTCGCGTGTCCCTGTCAAAAGACCTGCTTCAGGGAGCAGTACTCTAACATAACAACCAAGACCTGTTTTAATACTCAAACAGAAGTCAGTCTCTCTTTGGGAAATAGGAATTCTATAAAAAGTAGACGGCCCTTGGTCTAGTCACCATAATTTTTACATCAGAATTTGAGTTCTATAAAAAAACAAGCCATGAAGGGGCGCCTGGGTGGCTCAGTCGGTTAAGCGTCCGACTTCAGCTCAGGTCACGATCTCACGGCCCGTGAGTTCAAGCACCGCGTCGGGCTCTGGGCTGATGGCTCAGAGCCTGGAGCCTGCTTCCGATTCTGTGTCTCCCTCTCTCTCTGCCCCTCCCCCGTTCATGCTCTGTCTCTCTCTGTCTCAAAAATAAATAAACGTTAAAAAAAATTAAAAAAAAAAGGCCATGAAGGCTTTTAAAAAAATCTTTGAAAATCCAAAGTAAAGAAAAAATAATTAAAAAGTGTCTGACGTTCCCCCAAGCCCTTCACATAAGGATTCATAGGACACATGCTTTCCAATAGCATGACAAAGTCCTGTCTTTCTGGACAAATGTGTATGCCTCCTCTCAGTCAAAAATAAACGCTGGTACAATTCAGCCTGTTTTGCCTTGGCTGCCAGGAGGCTCAGAATCAAGTTTCGTGCCCCACTCTTGTCCTTCGCCCAGCCTTGCCATGTCCTGAAATCACAGAGCCCTGTGTGAGTGTGCTTCCCCACTGAGCCCCCACCGGGCCCCCAAGCAGGTGGATATAAACCACTGGACGCTCATGCCAGGTGAGCCCAGCCCTTCCTCCGCCGTCATTCTCGCCCACGATCGGTGCCCATCTCATGCCTCACTGTTCCTGGTGACTCTGCTAGGATGGGAGGTGGCGCATACTTTGAAGAAGACGCACCTGTCTTTTTCACCGAATTGTCCAGTATTTTTCTGTGCGTTTGTCACGCAAACGGACAGGGACGCAGTTTCACATCCTTCCCGATGTCGTCTTTTGTGGCAAGAAAAGGAAGATGTGATTTGGCCGGGGGGCGGCCAGGTCTTGGAGCCTGAGACTGTGGGTCTCACCCCACCTCCCCGCCACTGGAACCCTGAAATCAAAAACACGCCCCTGCAGCCCAACCTTCCAACAACCACGTGGCGGTCAGTCTGCCCCTCAGCCACAAAGGGGTCGTGGGAAAAGCAAGGAAGGGCTACCACGCCTTCTCCCCAAATCTGCTCAAAGCACAATGTTCCCACGTAGGCAGGCCACATGACTGTCCTGACAGCTCAGAGCCTGGAGCCTGCTTCGGATTGTGCGTCTCCCTCTCCCTGCCCCTCCCCTGCTTGGGCTTTTTGTCTCTCTCTAAAATAAACACACATTAAAAAAAAACAGTTTTAGGGGCGCCTGGGTGGCGCAGTCGGTTAAGCGTCCGACTTCAGCCAGGTCACGATCTCGCGGTCCGTGAGTTCGAGCCCCGCGTCGGGCTCTGGGCTGATGGCTCAGAGCCTGGAGTCCGTTTCCGATTCTGTGTCTCCCTCTCTCTCTGCCCCTCCCCCGTTCATGCTCTGTCTCTCTCTGTCCCAAAAATAAATAAACGTTGAAAAAAAAAAAAAACAAAAACAAAGACAAAAACAAAAAAAACAGTTTTAATAAAATTTTTAAAAAAATGAAAAAGGCTGTCGCTACATCTGTGAAATGACCTGATGAATGGGGCACAGGAAGAGTCTAGAAGGTACCGGGCTGGCCGGAGATTCAGTCACTCTTCAGTTAAGATGCTGTCGGTCCCTAGGTCCCTGGGCCAAGAAGCTGCCGACCCGGCCATTATGAATGCTGTGAAACCTTCCGTGCTGCCGTGGGTCCAATGTTCCCGCCGCTGAGAGAGTCTGGGGGCCTGAGGAGCCCCCTCCCCGGGGGTAATGAACGCCACCACAAGCACTCACGTGGCTCTTTCTCCCATTGAACACCCAGAGCTATTTGCACTTGTCCACATTCAACCATTTTTGACCAACTACCGTGGTAACTTCGCGTGGTTCGACGTTCATCGAACATCACTGCACGCTCAGCTTCACCACCGACACTGATGGAAACGACGCTGAATGAAAGCCCACTGCCGTGCCAGACACGCGCGCCCGAATGACCAAGCCAGCGTGGCCCACGTCCAGGGACTTGGACCGTGGGGACGCTCATGGGGAGCTCTGAGCTCCCTCTCCCACGACACCGGTCATGCCGCCGTGCGAGCTGTCAGTGATGCGGGTACAGCCAGCATTTGCCGAGTGCCGTGGGCACCAGGCAGGTTTTCCCGTTTAGTCCTTCCAACAACGCTACATGATGACTCTACTGGGATCCCATGCTACAGAGGACAAAACTGAGGCCCGGAAAGGTCAAGGAGGCAGTCAACGGCAACACTGTCCAACAAGTAACGACGACGTTCTCTTGCTGTCTATCCCACCTGGGTGTTATACTGCATAGTGACCTCCCAGGACAGCAGGTCCTAATCCCCAGAACCTAGAAATGCCACCTTCTTTGGGAAAAGGGTCTTTGCAGGTGAGAGCAAGTTGGGGATCTTGAGATGAGATTATCCTGGATCACCAGGGCTGACGCCAAATGCCGTCACCAGACTCCCGTCCTCCAGGTCCGCCAGATGCGTGAGAGGGTCAGCGGCTGTGGTTTTAGGCACCTCGTCTGTGGCTCTTTGCCACAGCCATCCAGGAGGTGGCCTCTTCTTAAACCGCTTTTCCAGGCCACTGCCGGCTGGACAGTGCTGCTTATGGGAAGCTTCCTATATGCTTTGCTGCACATCTCACAGTCGAAGGCTGATCGCACCTCCCTAGGACAGACCCGGAGCTGTTTCAAATGGAAACGGTCCTTCTACCCCCTCCCTCTGTCTTCCCAATAACTTGGGTTCTTGTCCCTCACTAGCAGGACACCTTCCCATCACCCTAGAGCTTTCCAACACTCCTCTGAAAATGTGGCCCCAGAACACAATGCCCAATTCTTGACTCTGCGTGATCCGAGGGTACCGTTGCCCTCACGTCTTCGCCATCCTACAGCCGTGAGCCAGATCTGGAACCTGACGTTTGTCCCGGTGACACAGCAGATTCCCTGCGTCCCCGGGTCTGGAACCGCGTTTCTTCTGGGCAACCCTGACCCATCTCTGGAGAAGCAGATCGGGTGGTACCGGGAACGCCCCCTTTCCCATGATCCCCCAGGGTCCACCTCTGTTCCTCTTCTCCCTCCAGCCTGCCAGCTTGCCACCTGAAAAGGTGTCACCCTGTGAAGGTGGAAATGCGGAGGACTCCAGCCAAGATGCTGAGCGCCCGGTTATCGGAAGCCTGGCCGCCAATGAGGAACGCTGGCGTCCGTGAACCTGAAAGGCTGCTTCTCGCCAGCCCCGGCCGCCTCTCCAGCCAGCAGCCCTGCGCTGGCCAGGCCACAGGTTGGCGAGACGTTTCTTCATGGAGCTGAACAGCTGTGAGGCACCAGCTGGGAAGGAGACAGTGTGGGAGGGAGTTTGGGGGACCCTGAATACAGTTCCACCTGGTCCCGAAAACAGATCGTGTTCCCGCAAGAGAAGCAGGCACCGCGAGGTTATTTCTGATGGCTCTTGCTTTGTGCAAGAATCCAGCCGCCCGTCGCGTCACTCACTGGATGACTAATTTCACAGGAACAGCATCGGGGATTCGTGCCGTATTTTCCACGGGTCTGTACCTCCAAACCATTCCAGTAGACTGCTCATTTATATCAGCGTCTAAATGGAAAACATATGCCGCTTCCCTGAGCGATGTGCAGTTGGGATTCACTCCGCCTTCCCGGTCTGGAAACGCCGCCTGTGTCTCTCCTGCCCTGCGAGAGGTGAGGTCAGGGCGGTGCCGAGTTTTTCCCACTTGTGTTTCGCTCTCGAGCGGCCCTTGATCTCGAGGGAATCTTGTCGCTCACGGCATCGAACAGCCTGGCAGAGTCTGGCTGACGGCATCCCTCACGGTGAGTGGGATCTGCTGTCTTTTCAGGTTACTAGCCAGAGGATTTTCGGTGACCGTATTCCAACCTTCTGTGCTCGCCGAAGGACAGGATTCTCCCCCGGAGGCCACAGTACAGGAGACAGAGGATGGTCTGCGGGAGGCTCTGTGCGAGGCTTAGCGGGCACATTTGCGCGTGGAGGGTGGTGCTGATGTCGAATCAGACCCCAGAGTCGGGAAGCACAGCAGAGGAGCGTTTTGTGGCCGGAAGTGAAGCTGGCAGGTGCATTTTTTTTTTAACATCCGGGGACCCGAGGAATAGTCACCCCCTAATAAACACTTGCTGAGTGCCTCCTGTTTGCCAAGCACAGGGATGCACTGGCAGTGACCAGGAAACGAGCCTCCCGGCCCCGTGGCATTTCATCTGCCACGAGATGGAACATTCCAGTGGGAGAGGACTGCACACCGCCCGCTCCTTGAGGGGTGTTGGGGACCAGCCCCCTCCCCAGCAGGGGCTCACAGCCTCTGCCCCTTACCCACAGCAGAGCGGGAAGAGTCAGTAAATAAAAACCTTCAATTATCACCCCAGTCTGGCCCTGCATCAGCAAAGAAAAATCCCACCGCCCTAGAGTGCTGGTCCACTCCTGACCCTACACACGGGGACACGGCCAGTGGGATGCCCCGTGGCGGCTCTGGGTCAGGAACAGATCATTCAAAATCGGAGAGGTGTCCTCCAGCCAGAACACTGCTAGGAAAGGTCGCCTCGGGTGACAGACGGGGACCGGGTTGTCCGTGAGAACCAGCTTTGAGACCTTGTGCCAATGGTCACCTTCCTTTACCTGGACTTTCTCTTCTGAAAGTAAGTGTGATAGGGGCAGGTGCCTCCTGGGGGCGCTCTACAGGTTAACCGAGGTGAGACCATAAGGAGCTTATTACAAAGCCAGGGTGAGTTAAGTGCTAAGCAGCTCTTGGCCGTGTTATTATTATGAGCAAAGGGAGGGACCTCACTGTGATGCTCCTTTAAAGGGGAAAGGGCATTGAATTATATTGCCAATCAATTCATGCTCAGTGATAACAACACTCTCCTTAACCACTTCGCAGAGTCAGTGGAAGTTCTGGTCTGCAGAGCAGAATGTTGGGAGCAAACTAAGTGCCCCCCCATGAGGAAGATTGCCCAGAGCCTCCTATCATTGCTGCGGAAGGTGATCACAGGGGTCCCCGCTTCTCCGCGGGGGGGGACATCTCAAGAGCCCCAGCGGATGCCTGAGCCACGGATGGCACGGCACCCTCTCACATACTCTGTGCTCTCCTGCATACGTCCCTGTGATAAAACTCAACTTTTAAGTCAGGCACGGGGAGAGAGTAGCGACAATAACAACAAAATAGAATCATAACAATATTCTGTAACGAAAGTTATGTGAACCCAGCCATCGGAAACCATACTCGTGAAGACCGGTTTGCGTCCTGGAAAACTCTCCGTGACAGGATGGTGAGTGAGGGAAGCCAGGCACAAAACCGCATTGACGGCAGGATTTAAACAGCGCCAAAAACCCGGGAGTGACCAAGAAGACAGAAACAGTTGCTGGGGCACCGACACCAGCGTTTGCCCTTCCTCTGTAGGTACAAGCTATTAAAGTAACACATCAGGTTCTGGGAGGAAGGACGGGACCGCGTGCGGTGGGCCAAGTCCAAAGCGAAGGTGCCAAGCCCGTCACAGCCCGTCCTGCACCCTCCTCTCCTGCCAGCCCCTGCCTGCAGTTCGTGCCCGGTCGCGAGGCCTGGTGTCGCCCGCTGACGTGTGTCCCCAGCGCGCCCGCTGTCCCCCGCCAGCCGCTGCCCCCACGTACCCCGCTTTGCACCCTGCCCAGCTCAGTTACAGCAGGGTCAGCCGCTGCACGTGGTGGGAAAGCCCACGGAACGGGGCTGGGCCCACAGGTGTCCCCCTCACGTGGAGAACGTCTGAGCCACCTCAGGCCCAGGCTCCTTCGCTGTCTGTGCTCCTCCGTCCCGAGGGTCTATCCTCAAAGTCACCACGTGTTCACCACGTGAACACGGCCTTGGCCATCTTAGTCCCAGGCCCACCCTGGTCTCAGCGGGGCCGGTGCCCTCACGCAGTCTTCCCAACCCCCCTGGAAACTTCTGCTATATCTCATTGGCTAAGGTGAGTCATGGGCCACCCTACCTGCAAAGGAGGTAGGGAAAAGTGGTCTTTGTGGCTGGGCACACATCCACACAAAGCTCACTCCAAGTGCTGTCACTAAGGAAGGAGAGACCGGGCTTGGGGTCTGCCACGACCCCTCTGGTCTATTCTCTGCCCAACAGCAGAGCACGCCTGAACACAGGTGCAGTCATATCGTCCCATCTGCCGCTGAGCGCCCTCCAGAGTCTGGTCTGACTCCAAGGACAGACAGCAACGTCCTGCTTGCTCCTGAAGCCATAGGATCGGGACCTCACGTATCATGGAAGAAAGGGGCACCACCTGTGGAGTATGAAGGAGTCTTGCCAAAACAGGGTCAAACCTGAATCTGAATCCGATGGTGCGTCTACATCAGGGGTTCGTACCCTGGACGGGGATCATAGGCAGACATCAGGGCTCCAAGAATGTAGGTGAGACAAAGAATCTTTATTTTTGCTAGCGTCTAATTAAAATGCAGCCTTTCCTGGGGCACCTGGGTGGCTCAGTTGGTTAAGCATCTGATTTCGGCTCAGGTCACGATCTCGTGGTTCGTGAGTTCGAGCCCCGTGTCGGGCTCTGTGCTGACAGCTCAGAGCCTGGAGCCTGCTTCGGATTCTGTGTCTCCCTCTCTCTGCCCCTCCCCTGCTTGTGCTCTGTCTCTCTCTCTCTCTCTCAAAAATAAGTAAACATTTTTTAAATAAGATAAAATAAAATAATAAAAGATAAGATAAAATAACAAAATAAAATAAAATAAGATAAAATTAAATTAAATTAAGTTAAAATAAAATAAAATAAAATAAAATAAAATAAAATAAAATAAAATGTAGTCCTTCCTTCGGTCGAGGCTCTGGTACCCACAGAAACCACAGAAGCCGCCTACCACAGCACAGTCTGGCACTTTTCTAGCATCCTCTGGGCTCCTCATTTCAACGGTTAAACTGCACGATTTAATCAGTACACAAGGCTGTGTATAGCTTCCGACTCAGTTTGGGTTCTCCCAGAAGCAGGACCTGAGACAAGGACTCCTAAGCAGCTACTTTGGGAAGCTGGAGCAGGAGAGTGGGGACACAGGGAAAGGAAGGTGACAGGGAAGTGTCTTCTACGGAGGCGGTTCCAGAATAGACAACCACCTGACTCCCTCGGGAATCTCCGAGACGAGAGGCCACAGGCGTGCCCCTCCTGTGAAGGCTTCCGGTGGGGAGACAGAGCGGCCACGCCCAGCAATGGACAGGGGACCCAAGGGATGGGAGGGGACAGTGTGGCTTCGGACAGCTGTGTCACCATTCGGGGTCATAAGATTTTGATAACTGTGTCTCCGTATGGTCAGTTTGCCTCGTCATCCTGTGCATTTGATGCACCTGGGCACATTTTGTGACGGGATCCACTGGCCTCACCAAATGCTCAGGGATCCGGGCACCATTAAAGGGAGAACCAGCTGTGGTTTAGAAAATTCAGAGGAGGGGACAAGTCGTGGCAGCTCCTCCCGGATGCCACTCGGCAGATCCCAGCTTAGGGGAAACTCAGCTGGGCAAAGGGACCAGAGAGGTGGACCCCAGAGAGGTGGAGGGGAAACCCCAGATTGCACCTCAAACAGACTGTTAAAGAATGATGGGGAGAATGACGGGGCATCAGAAATCTCAACAGCCTGGATGTTTGATACTAAGGAACTCCTGTTTCGTTTTTGTTTTTGTAATGTTTATTTATTTTTGAGGGAGACAGCGAGCGAGCATAAGCAGGGGAGAGGCAGAGAGAGGAGGAGGGAGAGAGAGAATCCCAAGCAGGCTCTGCACCATCAGCACAGAGCCTGATGCGGGGCTTGAGCCCACACACTGTTAGATCATGTCCTGAGTTGAAATCAAGAGTCGGACGCTTAACTGACTGAGCCACCCAGGGGCCCCTTGTTTTGGTTTTTTTAAGGATGATATGAGATGGTATTTGGGTGTTTTTTAAAATCTCTCACTCTTGGGGCACCGGGGTGGCTCCGTCGGTTGAGCATCAGACTTCGGCTCAGGTCATGATCTCGCGGTCCGTGAGTTTGAGCCCCATGTCCGGCTCTGCTGACAGCTCGGAGCCTGCTTCGGATTCTGTGTCTCCCTCTCTCTCTGTTCCTCCCCTGCATGCACTCTGTCTCTCTCAAAAATAAATGAGACATTTAAAAAAATTAAAAAGCATCTCTTACTCTCATCTCCTAGAGATACATCCTGGAGCAGTGACAGATGAAGTGATATGGTGGAGAGGGTTCCGGATAATGGGGTGGGGGTGAGCGGCCGATAGGGACAGAGACGGAGCAGAAAGGGTCCCAGGGGAACAGCAGATTTTCATCACACTCCTCTCTGTGCTCGTACCTGTCTACAAGTTTCCAGAATAAAGACTGAAGAATCTGCATGGCCTTACCACACCGGCACAAGGTCCTGCCCCCTTGTCCCCAACCCCTCCACTGCGCCCCATCCCCACCACTTCCATGTTCCTGGACTCCACCGTGCACGTGCCTCTGCTGGGGCCTGGCCTCACCCTGGGTCTGAGTTTCCTGGAGCTGCTATAATGAATGAGCACAAACGTGGTGCTTGCAAGAGAAATCCACTCTTAGGTTCCGAGGTCAGAAGTCTAAGATGCGGGGGTGGACAGGACTGTGTTTTTCTGGAGAATCCAGGGGAGTCTCCCTCGAACATCTCCTCTCCCTGGCTCTGCCCCCCTCCTATAAGGACCCTGTGGCGACTCTGCCCTTACAAATGATCCAAGATCGCCCCCCCAACCTCAAGACCCTTAGCTAATCCCATCTGCAAAGTCTCTTCTGCTGGGTAAGGGACAGGATCACAGGCCCTGGGTCAGGATGCAGACATCTTTGGGGTTTATCATTCAGTCACACATCCTCCTTGCCAGCTTACCCCCGACTGCACTCTGGTCTCTGCCTAAAGGTCATCCTGTCCAGGGGCCTGCCCTGGCCACAGCAACCTGAGACTGCCCTCCCCCCCCCACCCCCTGCAGGCCTCACCTCACCCATCACTCTCCTTAGTCTCAGTAGCTGAACCACTTCCCCACCTTTGGTATTTGTCCACACCTGTGTCATCTTCCCTACTGAAATGGGAGCCAAGGCAGCAAGGGCTCTTGGGCACTGAAGGGTCCATTAGAAGAGTACCTGGTGAATAGCAGACACTCATTAGAGTGTGCCGCACAGGGGAATGGATGAATGGATAGATGGTGGATGGATGGTGGATGGGTGGATGGTGGATGGATGGTGGATAGATGGATGAATGGATGGTTGGAGGATGGATGGTGGATGGGTGGATGGAAGGATGATGGATGGATGATGGTGGATGGATGGATGGATGAATGCGATAGATGAATGGATGGATGGATGGCTGGAGGATGGATGGATGGATGAATGGATGGATGGATGGATGAATAGATGGATGGATGAATGGATACATAGATGGATGGATGGATGGGATAGATGAATGGATGGATGGATGGATGGCTGGAGGATGGATGGTGGATGGGTGGATGGAAGGATGATGGATGGATGATGGTGGATGGATGGATGGATGGATGAATGCGATAGATGAATGGATGGATGGATGGATGGAGGATGGATGGTGGATGGATGGATGAATGGATGGATGGATGGATGGATGAATAGATGGATGGATGAATGGATAGATAGATGGATGGATGGATGGGATAGATGAATGGATGGATGGATGGCTGGAGGATGGATGGTGGATGGGTGGATGGAAGGATGATGGATGGATGATGGTGGATGGATGGATGGATGGATGGATGCGATAGATGAATGGATGGATGGATGGATGGATGGATGGAGGATGGATGAATGGATAGATGGTGGATGGAGGATGGATGGATGATGGATGGATGCGATAGATGAATGGATGGATGGATGGATGGATGGAGGATGGATGAATGGATAGATGGTGGATGGAGGATGGATGGATGATGGATGGATGGATGGATGGATGATGGATGGATGGATGGATGATGGTGGATGGATGGATGGATGGATGCGATAGATGAATGGATGGATGGATGGATGGAGGATGGATGAATAGATGGATGGATGAATGGATAGATGGTGGATGGAGGATGGATGGATGATGGATGGATGGATGGATGGATGGTGGATGGATGGATGGATGAGTAGATGGATGAATGGATAGATGGTAGATGGATGGAATGGATGAATGGATGGATGGATGGTTGGAGGATGGATGGATGAATGGATGGATGGATGGTTGGAGGATGGATGGCAGATAGATGGATGGATGGATGGATGAATAGATGGATGGGATGGATGGATGGATGGATGGTGGGTGGATGGATGGATGAGTAGATGGATGGATGAATGGATAGATGGTAGATGGATGGAATGGATGAATGGATGGATGGATGGTTGGAGGATGGATGGCAGATAGATGGATGGATGGATGGATGAATAGATGGATGGGATGGATGGATGAATGGATGATGGATGGATGGTGGATGGATGGTGGATAGATGGATGAATGGATGGTTGGAGGATGGATGGTGGATGGATGGATGGTTGGAGGATGGATGGTGAATGGATGGATGAATGAATCGATGAATGGATGGTTAGAGGATGGATGAATGGATAGATGGATGAATGGATAGATGGATGGGTGAATGAATGGATGGATGGGTGGATGGATGGGTGGGTGGATGGATGGATGAACGAAGGCTAACCTGACCCTCACCACCCTCCATGCAAGCTGCAGTTCCAGCTGCTCATCTCCGGTCACCATCCCAGCTGCCCACCGGGCACCTGCACCTGCTGCCTCGCCACCTACAGACAGCCCAGCAGGCTCCAGCTCCGTGCCCCACCCCCACCCCGAGCCACACAGCAGAGTAGCTGCAGGTGACCATCACCCCCAGCTGGGGAAGCCCTGCGGGGAGTGGGAAAAGACATTCCCAGGGTGGCCTCCCAGAGTAGGAAGGCTCGAAGTGGGTCCCAAAGCTTCAGGAATAGGCCAGGGTCTCTCCCCACCAGCACACGAATGTATGTTGGTGTCTCCCATCTTTTCAAAAGCCCCTCCTGAGAGTCATGCCTCCTCCAGGTCGGCCTGGTTTCTCTGAGCCCCTTCGTGGTGCACATCTGGGAAGGATGCTTCATTCTTCCCTGCCGTGCCTCCTGCCTCCCCCTGGCTATTTGTCTGCACCTGCTCTGGCACGGACCCCTAAATAACAGTGTCCCTCGGCCAAGACCCCCATCCCTTCTCCCAATCCTGGCCGTATTGTGCCACCTGGATGCCGACGCCCTGGAGTTACACCTGCAGCGTGGCCCCCTCGGGGTTCCCGCACCAAACACCCAGCTCGGTCAGCACCTGGCATGGGTCCTCAATTTCACCTCCATCTCAATTTAAACTATTATCATCAGTGCGAATAACCGTAGCCTTTTTGGACTCACTTGGGGATCCCCACCTGTTCGTGGTTTAACCTGCACAACAGTTGCTGCCTTCTCCCCTCTTCTTGCCCTGCATCGAATTAATCCGTAAGTCTCAAGTGCTTGTCTCCATGGGTGCCTTGATCCCGCCTCTCCCCACCGCCTTCCGCCATGCAGATCCCGGCTCTCTGGTGACCGACTCCACAGCACTTTCAAAACACAGCCACTTCTTACTAGAACACCCAGCACCTGTCACTCCCCTGACCCACCTGGACCAGAGCTAGGTGCCTGCTTATTGGTGTCACCTGGGTTGACCGTGCAGTTACAGGGACAGTCCAGGTCCTTCCCGTGGGCCCATTTAAGTGTTGATCATGCCTCTACGCTCTCAGAAGGGTCCCGGTTTACACAATAAGCTATACAGGCATCTTCTTACATGCTGTGCCTGGCACGCATCTGGCCGTGTTCTCTACTGAGTCTCCCGAGAGCAAAGGCTGAGACCTTTCTGCACGCGCACCCAGCAGGGTGAACGCACGTAAAGGAACACTCACTCCATCGAAGGGCGGATGGCCCGCTCTGAGACCAGGTACGCTGGAAGGAACTGACTCTCCCCTGGGCATAAACCAGCCTTTTCCTCCGTGCACGACCAGAGGGGCTCTGTGGCCTATGGGCCCTCTAGGCTGGAAAGGTTCCTTAGGCCATGCCTTCCCCAGCTGGGAGGGCCGGGAGGCTCACCCCCATTCATGCAGCTCAGCTTCTGGGGTGATGAGGTCAGCGGCTAGGGGTGACTGGTGCACTGCTACAAGCCCTCCACGTTCAAACGCTGCTCCTCCCTGGAGGAGGCATCGACTTCATCCAAGAAGCACCCACTGACATCTATTGACAAGCAGAACAGGGGGGACACTCGTCACAGCCATGACCACTCGGTCTCTCACGTTAACCTCCAGACGGGTGTCCCATGGGCTGAAGAAGGGAGTCCCCACGTTAACCTCCAGATGGGAGTCCCATGGGGAGGGGTCCCGGGGTCACTTCTGGAGCCCTGTCCTAGACAGCCCCGGGGCCCACCAGGCGCCTTCATCCAAGCAGGTGGCCCGTGTGTCAGGCATGTGGCAAGTTCCCCTTGCAGGGACACCTGTGTCCAGGTGGTTGCTGCTGCCTGAGAGAAGCGCTTTGGGGCTGTGTCGTCTGAAGGGTCATGAGTGATGGGGTCCCAGCCTCCTGCCCAAGGACAAACTTCGTACACGAGCAGTTTTCTGGACCAGAAAGGAGCCACTGCTTCCGGCATTCAGAAGGCACCTGCCACTCTCCCGTCGGCCAGTCTCATGGAACAGCGGCTCAGACGAGGATACCCACTCGATCCCGGAGCAGCCAGGACAAAGGGGGACAGAGCGAGGCCGCTTCACATTCCACCCAAGCCAGATGGGAAACACGGACCACCGAGTCACCTGCGGAACACCACCCCACTCCCTTGGCCAAATGAGTGACTGTTCGCTCTTGACCAATCACGGCTTCTCTCGGTGTTGGCGTCCGCCTCCCTCTAGACGAGATGTACGGAGAATGTCCAGCCTAGACCAAGCCCCCCTTCGTTAGTCTCTCCCCACACTGTCCTCTAGTGGACTCTCTCTGACCCCCTACGGGACGGCCCCGAGTTCCTTGCTCTGTGCCTTATCTCGCGGCCTGGAGTCGCAAACCCTGTATGCACACTACAGGTGCCTCCCGTGGTCTGTGACCGAGGGCCCTGCCGGAGCGGACAACACAGGCTCTTCTCCTATTGGCACGGCTCGGCTCAGTCTTCAAGAACATCTGTGGGTATCGAAGGGAGTAGAATGCAATCGCCAGAGTTTTCGGCGGCCTCCAGACCCTGGCGCACCCCCCTTAGGGCGGCCCTCGGTGTCACAGAAGCTGCAACGGCAAGAGCAGCCATCGCCCCGCAGCTGGGGAGCAGCAGGGGCAGCTGCCTCCCGCGGGCGGGAACATTCCACGGGGCTCAGCCTTCCGCTCACATGCCATCCACGGCTGCTTCCGGGCCACGAGGGCAGAGCTGAGCCGTGGAGACGGAAGCCACGTGGCCCGCAGCCCAAAACATTTACTGTGTGGCCCTTTCCAGAAAATGTTTGCCGACCCCTGACACAGACCCCTCCCACACACAAGAAGAAATACAGACAGTTTCTTCCAGAAACAAGACCACCTCTGTGTGCTTCACCAAGTTCGGTTTTGCACAGTTGTCCTGGATGGGCCTCCCAAGGCAAGAGGGACGGTGAGGGAGCCGAGAGCTGACGGAACAGGTTGGGGTTCATCTGTTCTGGGATTTGCTGACCGGCACTGGGGTGTTAGGACCCTGGGCGGTGTGGGGGAGACACGGGGGGCGGAGGGCAGAGCGAGGGCGAAACCCTCCTGGAACCCGCACTTTGGAGCTCGGAGTTTAAACCCGGTTTGAGCCAGGATGAGCTGAACGCAGGTCGGACCACCCCCCACCTGCTGGACTGTCATCCCTGCAGCCCCGCCCCCCGCCACGGCCACCAAGGAGAGGAAAGGCAGCACCTTGCACCCGGATGTCGATCACTTCGTAGACGCGCTGCACGATGCTGTGTAGCGTCGCGGAGACGTTGGCCACGGGCACGGGCCACGGTAGGCCCAGCAGGAGCTGTGACACCGTGGTCGAGGGGTCCCCACTGGCCGACTGCAGGTGGTGGACGGAGGGGTGCAGCGGCTGCAAGGCACTGGTGACCTGTGGAGCCAGAGTCAGAGCGTCACTCAGTGGACAGACGGGGAGACTGAGGCCAGGAGGGGTGCAGACCAAATGTATACACACACACGCACACACACACACACACCACGCTGCTCTGCAGAAAAGACCCTTTGCAACATTTCTACATCTGTCATCACCCCAGCAGACGTCCTGCAAACCAGACCCTAAATACTTTTATGACACGGTTGTCATGGCTCGAATCGTGTCCCGTTCAAAAACCCCGGGGTTGAAGTCCTAACCCCCAAACCTCAGAACGTGACCATATCTGGAAGTAGGGTCATTGCCGATGTGATTACTGATGACGAGGTCGTTGGGGTGGCCCTTTGTCCAGTTCGACCGGTGTCCTGGACACAGAGATGGACTCTGCAGGCCCGGGAGGGAGGGGTCTGGGACGGACCCTTCCCTCACGGTGCTCGGCAGGAGCCAGCCCTGCCCGCACCTCCGTGCCGGCCTCCCGGCCTCCAGAATGAGCGGGGGGACGCGTGTGCTGTGTGGGCCCCACCTGTGTCACAGCCGCCCCACGGGAAACATTGACCCCAGGCCCCCCAGCCCCACCCGTGCCCCGAATCAGGCGCGGAATCAGAGGGAGGGAACCCCCGGTCTCCTGTCGTGCGCGTCTGGGTCTCACTTTCTGCTTTGTTTTTGAGATGTCACGACCTCTTTCCTCAATTCATACAAACTCGTCTTTCCCCGTCCTCGTGTCTCCAGACCCCAAGATAGCGTTGACCCAAGAGGCGGTTTGGGGGGCGCTAGAGCCCGGGTCCCCGGCAGACCGGAAACACCCCTCACGGGGGCAGGGACACAGCTTGTAACGTGGGAGGTGGAACAGGGTGCCGGCTCGAGCCTCGCGGGAGTCCCTGCATCAGGGAGCCTGTGCTGGCCACAGCCGGGAGCCCGTGGGAGGCAGGTCCCCCCGCAGGTGGTCACAGTGTGCCTGGAGGGGCAGCACCCACTCATAAGAGAAAAGGGGTGACTCAGGACGTTACTCCAAATGCCAACAACCACAGCTCACAACCTACGTCATCAGCACCACCGTAAGCTCCTCACGTGTGCTTTTTAAACCTCAAACCCCGTCTCAGGTAGGATTATAATGATCCCTATTTAATGGAAGCATCTGAGGCACAGAGAGGTCAGGTAACTTGCCCAAGGTCACACAGCAATGAGTACCGTGTCGGGATTTGCTGGGAGGTCTGGCTTCTGAGCCACGTTTCGAACGGCCGACTGGCCAGCCCAGCCTGTCCACAGGCCATCAAGGGACAAAAATCACTTCGGGTTGGGACAGGCAAGGAGGCTTCCAGGTGAAGGCGACGGCTTGGAATGCCTGCCTCGCTGCTTTACCGGACGGCCCGGAGCAAGGGGAGTGTGGGCGCCGTCTGTCTTGGGCCCCCCCCCCCCACCTCCAGCCGGTCTCAACATCGAAGAGGGACTCAACTCTGACACTGACCCCTGACTCCCAGTCGCAGGAGGGGTGCAGCCTAGGCCCCCAGGTGGATATCTCCATAGCAGCCACAGCCCGCACCACGAGGGGGTGCCTTTCAACGGGCCCCCCTCGGAACACCGCCCCGTGCGCATTTTATTGCACACGATTCATACGTCTTGCAAGCTGCTCTTTTTTAGTTAAGAATTCACATTGGGGGGCGCCTGGGGGGGCTCAGTCAGTTGAGCGTCCGACTTCGGCTCAGCTCACGATCTCGCGGCTCATGGGTTCGAGCCCCGCGTCGGGCCCTGTGCTGGCAGCTCGGAGCCTGGAGCCTGCTTGGGATTCTGGGTCTCCCTCTCTCTCTGCCCCTCCCCCGCTCACACTGTGTCTTTGTCTCTCTCAAAACTAAGTAAACGTTAAAAAAAAAAAAAAAACAACTTAAGAATTCACATTCGGTCCTGAGCCAGCCATTCCGGGGTCACCGGCGGGACCTTCCGCGACCCTCGGTTCCCACCCAGTGTCTCCACCTGTGTCAGCCCGGGCCGCCTGCCCTGGAAAGGAGCCCCGACCGGGCTCTCTGTGCCCCCACCTACCATGGAGTACAGAAGCCGCATGTGATTCAGCAGCCTGGGGTCCACCTCCTCCAGCTCCTTGAAGGCCATTTTCACCAGGACGGTCACGTCGTACCAGAAGGTCACCGGGTCCCTCTCTGGAGCTGCGTGAGGGCGCACGCCGGTGAGCCGCAGGCCTGGGAGCAGGCCGGGGCCAACGGAGCCCCAGAGAAAGAAATCTGCTGCCAGGGACAGTGTGGGACGCTTTCCCCACCTGCTGAGCTCCCTTCTCTTACGCTGTAATATACGTAATCCTACGTATACCATGGAGGTTATTATCACACACAACGTGCGCTAGGCATGCGGTATGTAGTATGTGTAATATTTACGCTCATGTAGGCAGTGTAACAGCGTAATCCACACACACTGATACTATTTTATACTATGTATACCTGTTACCACATAACCACACGAAGATAGTACATATTCTACTGATGCTACGACATACGTTATGTGTGACACGTACGCATCATTTATGTACGTTTCCCTAGTTCTGAGCCTTGACCAGCCCGCTCCCCTGGGGGCAGCCTACGGTCGAGAGCAGAGCTTTCCAGATCTGACAGGTGCGTGCTGAGGGCCGGGCCACACACCCGCGAAACCAGTGCTCCGACAGCGTCCTGGGTCCCTGGGGTGCTGCGGGAGCCACCTGCCACCAGCCTTACGCCTCTGCACCGTGACGCAGCCCAGCTGCCGGCGAGTACCGTCCCGAGCCCCCGGGCTGCCTCGGGCACTCTCGGGAGATGGGGGTCACTGCTCTTGCGGGAATATCCCCCCTCCCCGGGGCGCCTGTGAGCTCTCCCCGCCTGAGACTTCAGCGGCCGGATTTGGACAAAGACACTGCCGAGGAGCAGAACGTGTCCCGTGCACAGGGTTGCAGGCTCCCTGTAAGACCGGAGCTGCGGCTGCTAGAAACCCACGCTGCTCCAACCTCACCCAGACCAGAGCTTCGACCCTACCTTGGGGAGCGGGAGCCACACAGTGGTGGCCCCGGGGGGAGACGCAGCACTTCTGAAGCCCGGGGCAGTCTGTGTCCAGCGTGCACGGCGAGGCGGGTGCTTCTGGCCCCACCGCAGGGCAGACCCCGGGTCTCGAGGCAAACTCCCTGGACCGATTCAGGGCTGGAGGGAAAGGGATCAACCATCAGTCATGTTGGCAGCGGGCACGGCGTCCAGGCACCTCGGGCACCGGATTCGACCCGCGGTTCCCGGAGACGCACAGCGTGACCCACTCGAGGGCCATGTCCTGGGCTGGGCATCGCCTCACCACATCCTGCAGAGCCACCACCGAGGGCCGCTCGCTCTGACTTTAACATAGTCTAACCATCTTTCCCGGAAGGAGGACAGTGTCCACTGGCACCCTGGGGGTCTCCTTTCTAGGCCAAGTGCAGGGGCTGCACCGCCCCCCTAGGGGCCCCCTTGCTGCTCTGTGTCCCAGTGGCTCACGCACGCACTCACTCACTCAACATTTACTGAGCAACTACTATGTGCCGGGCATGTGCTAGGTGCCCAGGATCCAGCAGTGGACCGGAGGCCAAGTCCCCACCTTCAGGACACTGGGATTCCAGGGGGCGGAGGCCAGTACGCACATAGACCTGTGGAAACTTGGCCCAGGAGTAGAGGAGACACGCGGGGCCTTTGAAGACCGAGACGTGGTGAAACTCCTGGAGAATCTGTGGGCTCGAGGGGACTGACCAGGAGTCAAGGTGCTGGTGCTCAGGATGATAGAAAACTCAAGAGCAGGGCGGAGAACCTGACCCCAGTGGAGAGCCAGGGCGCTGCCCTCAAGGGAGGCGCTGTGCTGGGGACACTCCCGTGGCAGGACCCGCCACAGCTCACGGGGCCGCACACCAGAGGTGCAGCTGGGGACCAAGGAGGCTGGGGGGCGGCAGGGAGGGGCACAAGGAAGGTGCGACCCGGTGCAGGTGTCGGAGGAGAGGCCCGTGTGATCACAGCCTTCCTGTCTCCCACCCCGGGGATGAGGGCTCCAGCCACCTTGCTGTCACACAGGCCCACCCGGCTCTGCCCGGATTCATCTAAGGCCCTGCACCCCGCCGGGCCTTTGGAAGAGCAGCTCTGGGCCCTCTGGGCTCCAGGGAGAGCAGAGAAGGCCAGCGGGTAACCAGGCTCTGCAAAGGGGAAGGTGAGCCCCTGGGAGACGCGTGGGGTCCCACGTGGAAGGGAAGCCGGAGAGGCTGCAGTCCCAGGGACAGCCCTCGGGACTCCCCCGCGGTCTCCGCAGGATGCTCCACGGACAGAAGGGAGGTGGCGGCCCCTCCTTGCGTGGGAGCCCATCACCCGGGGCGGCTGTGCCAGCCAAGGAGGGGAAGAGAAAGCCAAAACTGCCCAGAGGAGAGTCTGTGTTTGCTCTTCTCACGGAGCCAGGCCGCCGCCTGCTGCCGGACCCACGCTGCTGAGCAAGGGCTCGAAGTTCGCTCTCAACACCATTTTCCTTTCCACGCTGTCCCTGGCTCCCTCGCCGCTTCCCAGGCTCCGGGTGGCTGTTCTGATGTCTAAAGTCCTGGAGGCACTGCCACACCAGGTCTGGCTTTGGGGGCATGGAGGGTGGGCCTGTGGCACAGCCTGAGGTCCTCGCTGGGGTGGGAATAACAGCATCCCTGTAGCGCCACCGTTCAAGGACCTCAAGTCCATTGTTTTCTGTCCCATCGTAAAAACTAATGCTCTCGAGGCTAAGGAGACAGGAGATTAAATGTAAGATGAGCTCCCGGGACAGAAAAATGACATCAGGTTAAAAAACAAAATCCAGGGCGCCTGGGTGGCTCAGTCGGTTGGGCGTCCGACTTTGGCTCAGGTCATGATCTCGCAGCTCGAGAGTTCGAGCCCCGCGTCCAGCTCTGTGCTGACAGCTCGGAGCCTGGAGCCTGCTTCGGATTCTGTGTCTCCCTCTCTCTCTGTTCCTCTTCTGCTGTGCTCTGTCTCTCTGTCTCTCAAAAATAATGTAAAAAAAAAACATAAAAATAATTTAAATAAAGGAAAATCCGGGGTGCCTGGGTGGCTCAGTCAGTTAAGCATCCGACTTCGGCTCAGGTTACGATCTCACGGTTTGTGGGTTCGAGCCCCGCGTCGGGTTCTGTGTCTGGAACCTGCTTCAGACTCTGTGTCTCCCTCTCTCTCTCTGCCCCTCCCCCGCTTGTGCTCTGTCTCTGTCTCTCCCTCTCTCAAAAATAAATAAACGTTAAAAATTTTTTTTTTAAAAAAAGCAAAATCCAAAAACAGCGTGACGTTGAATTAACAGTGATGCTCAGTGTCGGTTCCTGCGTTGGGACAAATGCACCATGGTAATGAAAGACGCTACCATCAGGGGAGCTGGGGCGGCTGTGTGGGATCTGTCTACTCTCTTGCCACCTTCTCTGTAAATCTGCAGCTATCCTAAACTGAGAGGTTTATTTACATGGAAAGAAAATAGGGGCCACCAAGAAAAACTGGCTCCCCAAAATGGCTGCCTGATCTCAACAGAAGTGATTCCAAGTTGAAGTCCATCTTAAATGGGCTGCCGCTGCCCCCCACCCCACCCCCCGTCCTCAGAGCTGGACGGCTTGCTGAGAGCCCAAGAGAACACTCAACAATTCCAACTTGGGGGAAAGTCAAAAATCTGCTTCTCCTTCCACTAACTCAACACAAACAATGAAACAGGACTGTCCAGTGCCTGGCAACCCGGGGTTAGTTACAGTTCAACGAGCCAGCCCGGAGCTTTCCGTCTGGGCAGCGGCACTGAAGCTCTCCCCAGGGCTCGGAATCCGATCGGCTCTGGAATAATCGTCCCGCCCGGCCTCCTTCCTCGGACACCTCCTTCCCCAAAGGGGTCCTGGTCGTCAGCCTGGGGAGGCTCCCGGCCCCCTGGAGTCCTGGGCTTTCCCGTGAGCCTGCGGGAACCGGGGCCGTCTCTGCAGTTGGCGAGCATCGGTGGAGACGCTCCCAGGAATTCATCATGAGTGAGTCACGCATCGGTCCACAGCACTGTTTGTAGCATATGATACTCATCACGGCGTTCTTTATAATAAAGAGCTGGAAACAACGAGACGTGGGGTGGCAGGGGCTTGCTTAGTAAGTGCTGATACATCCATCCATATGAGGCAATGCCATGTGGCCATTAAGTCATGCTGCAGCATAATATTTATTGACAGGACAGATGTTCCAGATACATTGCTAAGCGGGAAGAGCACAGTACGAAAAGTCTCGGCCAGGGTGACCATGCTTTTCTAGAATGTCTGCCCCGAATGAAGACTCCAAGAGAATATTGACGGTGGTCACTTGCGGGCAGTGGGCTAATGCTAATTTCTCTTTGTTCTTTTCTGTTTCCAGATTTTCTGCGCGGCTCGTGTATTCACTGCCGTAATTGTGTTAACAATTGTACTGAAGTAAAATCATGCGGGACTTATCGTTGCCTCCCCGGTGCTGGACTTAAAAGAAATAACGGGAAGAGTCGTGTAGACTGAAGGGAACATCGCCCGTGTACTCTACCTGCCTTCCCTTTCTAGATGGTCGGGTGCTGGGTGGGAGGGGACAGAAGCAGACAGGTCTGAGGTTTTGCTGCGGCCTGGGGGTAGGACTCCCAGCCCTTTGCGAAGATACAAGTCAGCCCACACTCGGAGGGAAGTACCTTCTGCCCGCGTGTCCTCCCCAAATCCCCAGGCTGCTCTCCCCCCCCCCCCCCCCCACCTCCCCTGGCTAACACAGGCACTGGCCCTGCCTTGTTCTGTGCAAATAACCAGCGGGGCTCCCGGGTCACTTAGACTTGTTCTGAA
Source organism: Leopardus geoffroyi (assembly GCF_018350155.1). Classification (NCBI taxonomy): domain Eukaryota; kingdom Metazoa; phylum Chordata; class Mammalia; order Carnivora; family Felidae; genus Leopardus; species Leopardus geoffroyi. The sequence continues at coordinate 3,960,051 of NC_059333.1, forward strand.
GAACCAGCCTGTCACCAGGCACCTCTGGACCAACTTTGATCCAAGGAGCCGAGCAAGCGTGGAGAAGGTCACGGTGCTCGCACAGCCAGCTGCGGGGTGGCACCAGGCCCTGGCACCACACAGGGGCCTTCCTGGGGAAGAGGCCCGAGCTCAGCGTCCGCCCCCCCCCCCACCTGCACCTGCCATATTGACCCCCACCACCACCACCACGGCCCCTTCCTCCAATCTAACGGGGGGGGTGGGGAGCCCAAAGCCCAAGTCCATGCCACCTCGGTCAAGTCACCTGCCTCCCCCGTCTGTGACTCATTCTGCATAAAGGCAATGCTCCTGGCCATTGGTGACCAGGAATCTGCCCGGCTGGCCTGTCACAAAGCACACACTCACGGAAGGCCCCCTTCCCCTTCTCCTTCCTTGCAGGCTCCTGACGGCCTCCTCTCTACACTGCTGCTGGAATGATGCCTCGAAGGCCCAGGGGGACCCCAACCGCACTCAGTCACCTCTGAGGGGCCTCCAGTCCTCCAGGGGAATTGTGGAGGCCTATAGAGCCTGGCCGGCTAAGATTTAAGGCAGGAATGTTTGTAGCCCGGGAGACGGCTGGCTGGCTGAGAAGCAGCAAAGCAGACCAGGAAAACGGGTCTCCTTTGAAAGGTCAAGGCTGGAAGCAGCCTGTGGGTCAACATGTTTTCTCACCCTGTAAATGCTTAATCAAAAGCAGTAAAACAGCCCCCTTCCTGTGACGTATACACCGCCCCGTCACGTTCCCCTCGCTGTCTGCACATCACTACCCTGATCTCACTGTTGCCCTGGATCACTTAGGAGTATGCTTTGTCCCTGCTTTTGAAACTGCGCGTCCCTTTCCCCTGCACCCCTTGAAACGTACTGGTAAGATTCTCGGCAAAAACCGTAGAAGAGCTTTGCTCGGGGCGTCACCCCTAGAGCGCTTGGCCCCCTCGCCCTCTCCTTTCTCTGCTTCAGGGGTCTGGAGTAATCTGTCACCCGCCGCCCCAGGGTTTGCTGGTCAACCCGGCAGGGAATCCTCCTCGTCCCGCTCCCCGTGTGTCCCCCGCCACAGCCCCGCCATTACCTGCAGCTTCCCAGAGAGCCCTGCCCGTGGGACTCTCTAGCTGGAATGTTCTGGCCCTCTCCACACCTGGTGAGTTCCCAGTTAAAGGCGCCGAGACTCCAAAAGTGGGGTTGATGTCCCACTAGAGGCATTTCCTGGGGGCTGGCTTGTCGAAGGCAAGACAGATGGACAGCAGGTGGCAGGGAGGGGACGCCAGCCCTCCCTCTGCGAGCAGCCGCACAGAAAACACCAGTCAGCAGGACGGGGGCTGGGGGGGCGGGGCTCCTCCGGCCCCCCCGACAGGTGACCTCACTAGTCGAGTGATCTTACAACAGCGAGCAGGTGGGAAGAGTGTGGCCTTCCCAGGTGAAAATGGTCAGAGCAGGGCTGCACCCACCCGCTACCTCACCGGGTCCTGAGCCTCCGTGCCAAGGTACCCACACTGGGTCCCCCACCACCCCCAGGAAGAGAGGTGCTCCCCGCGGGGCTCCCTTCGTGCACGTGGCTCTGGAAGACAGTGAAAGCGGAAAACGGGCCAGTGTCTGCACGGGAAGGGACTCCCCAGATCCAGCACCTGGGAAGGACACCAGGGGACGTTTAGGGCGCCAGTGGGAACAGCCAGGTAGCACCAGGCTGGGGGCCCTGGGGTCATACATCCCCACCTGGTTTTTATTGGTGGTGGCAGCATGGTGATGGTGGGCAAGCATCAGCCATGCCCATGAGGTTGCTTCGGGCGACCTGAGAACGGCATGCTCGGGATGACTCAGGGAGCCAAGCCCACGCAGCCTTCTGGAAGGGCTGCCCCAACTCCGTCCTACAGCCCCTGGGTGGGGAGGGGGCCGGTGCCCCTGGGTGCAGCGTCCAGGCCCCAGCCCGCTGCCATCCGGGCCATGGGCCCTGGGGGTGGGTCACGTGGGGTGCCCCTCCCAGACCCCCTAGACTGCCGCTGGGTGCCCGCTGGAGGCGGCAGACCTCATACCTTGGGGTGGCCCCTCGAAACTCACTGGAGCCACATCCTTCCTACCTCCCCTCCCTGACTGGGTGGGGCCGGGGAGACCTTATGAGGCTCAGAAACTCATTTAGATATGGTATTGACTCAAATGTAACAGCCACTGCCACCCACCCATGCACACATGCCTGCATCCTTTCCCCTGGAAGAGGTCTTCTAGAACGTTCCCTCCGTGTCGGGAGGGCTCAGACAGTGGCGGGACACAGCCACACAGCGCACCCTGGTAACTGCCCCAAGCATCTTCCCAACAGCCCTGAGGAAGGAGGAGGACTTGGGGGCCCCGGGGGGGGAGAGGGGCCGAGGGGACCTTTCTGTCTCTTTCACACATGGAGGCTCGGATTAGGGTTTCAGTTAAAGAAACATTCCACTGCAACTTTTAAAAAGAAAAGATTGCTCTCTCTCTCAAAAATAAATAAACATTAAAAAAAATTTTAAAAAGCGGGGGACGCCTGGGGGGGGCTCAGCTGGTTAAGCGTCCGACTTCAGCTCAGGTCATGATCTCACGGTTCATGGGTTCGAGCCCCACATCAGGCTCCGTGCTGATGGTTCCAAGCTGGGAGCCTGCCTCCGATTCTGTGTCTCCCTCTCTCTCTGCCCCTCACCCACTCACACTCTGTCTCTCTCTTTCCCTCTTAAAAATAAATAAGCATTGAAAAAAGTTAAAAGGAAAAGATTGGCTGTCAATATAGAGGAGATTTGCAGTGCTGGTTCTCGAACTCAGCTACGTGTTCAAATTGATCGAGAGCTTTAAAAAAAAAATTCCAATGCCCCAGCGATGCCCCAGACCAACTCCATAACTATCTCTGAGGACTGGACCCAGCCATCAGCGTTTCTAAAGCTGCCCAGGGGCCTTTGACGTGCAGCAGGCCTGAGAGCCACTGCGCCCAAACAGAAGTTCTCAAAGCGGGGTCCCCAGGGAGCATCGGTACCACCTGGGAACTTGTACTTTGCCCCGACCCACGGGTTCCAAGATCTGGGGGTGGACGAGCCATCCAGACAACCCTGATGCACGCCCCAGCTTGGGGACCATTGTTCCAGAAGGACCTAGTAGGTTCAGCTTGGGGACCATTGTTCCAGAAGGACCTAGTAGGTTCAGGGCTAACGGTGTGCACAGTGACCGTCCTGAGTGTCATCAGGAGTCCTGGGGAGAGGACAAGGGAGCCGCCCCTCCCCCCTCCCCCCACCCACCGGCGCCCTGGACTCACGCGGGACGCAGTAGAGGCCCAGCTGCTCGTAACCCCGACAGCAGTCGGTCACGTTCCTGGGCTGGGGGACGTCCACGGCCAGGTACCGAGTTCTGTACACCGTCTTGGGGCACCTCCTCCACGGGATCCACCCGCCGCAGGGAGCGTAGGTCACGTGTGACGTGTGGATGGCCTCCACTCTCTGGACGTTTCGGGTCACGCTGTAGTTGCACAGCTGGAAACTCAGCAAGGAAAGGCCATTCTCTGCGGGGGGGGGGGGGGGAGGAGGGCAGGGATGGAGGGAGACAACAGAGAAAATTCGGGAATCAACTCGCTAGGAGGGGTTCTGGATAAGTCCTCCACTTCTGCCAGAGCGAGGGAATCAGGACCTCGGGCACCGGCAGAGCCCCCGGGCCTGCCCACCAGGCAATCGCGTGAAGCGGGAGGAACGAGGCGTAAGGGGGACCTACACGCCCAGCAGTCCCCTCTGCAGAGCCCGGAGATGCCGCCGGGTCTGATCCATGCTTCCTGCAGCCCAGGGGCTGACCACACGCCGAAGACATGGAGTGGGGGGCTCCGGCTTCTGGGGCTCATGCGCCACGCCCCCTGGTTCAGCGGGCTGGAGCGTCCTGAATCGCCCCTGAATCTCCACGAGCCCCGGGTATGCCGCACGTGAAACGCACGCACGCCCATTCCCCCCGGTAAATATGCATGAAGGGCTGCCCCTCGCCAGGCCCAGATGGCAGCGACAGTTGGGATGGGGTGGAAGGGTACATAAACGATGCTTCGAGCACACTTGAGAAGTTCACAGGTGGCAAGTTAGCGCAGATGGGAGATGAGAGCACCGCGCCCCCTGGAGGACGACATCCACCTGCCGGCTGGCTCTCTGTGTCTCTGGCCTGGAGCCCCCTTGCTGCGCACAGACGCCCGTGGCCCCTGTCCCTCCGTCTGCAGGACCGTGGGGTCCTCAAGACCCCGAGGCACCCCTTACCTTCACCAGCCTGGGTCGTGGGGCGCCCGTGTGCCCACGGAGCCTCTGTGGTAGCAGGAATTGTTACGGGCTGAATTGTGTCCCCACCCACCCTTCCAAAATTCATGTGTTGAAGTTCTGGAAATAGGTTTTGGCAGATATATTTAGTTAAGAGGAGATTATGCTGCAGTAGGGTGGCCCCAATCCATGATGACTGGTGTCCTCACAAAAGGGGGAATTTGGACACAGAGACAGACACGCAAACGGGAGGGCGCCACGTGAGGACGCAGGCAGAGATCGGAGTGCTACCTCGACCGAGCAAGGGTGCCAGGGTCTCCAGAAAACCCCCAGAAGCGGGGAAGAGAATGGAGTGGATTCCTCCGGAGAACCCAGCCCTGAGCACGCCTTGATCTCGGACTCCTGGCCTCCAGAGCAGGGAAGGACTAAATCGCTACTGTTTGAGACTCCACTGTGGCGCTGTGTCGGGGCAACCCCAGGGAGCTAACGCTTAGCAGCGAGCCTGGGGCTCTGCCCTCAGGAGCCCTCCGAGTAGGAGGAAGGAATCAGATACTTAACCTCTGAGCTCTAAGCTTTGTGCAACTGTGCAGCCGCAGGGGAGGCGCTCAATATTATAGCGTCTACCCCTCCTTAAGAAGCTGGGCTCCTGGGAGCAGCTGCGAGATGGCAGCAGAAATAACCTGCATCATCAACACTAGGACAGCACCCGAAATACTCCCTCCTTGGCCTCACAGCATCCCACGAGCGTGCAGAAAGCAAGACTTCGAGGGCTGGTGACCCCCGGGGAGAAATGGGGCCGAGCCAGCCGTCCAGCTCAGGCTGATGAGGGAGCCTGCAGCCTTACTCTGGGCAGAACGCGGTGCTGAATCCCAGCACCCAGGGCGAGCCCACTCCGAAGCCACATGAGCCGAGGGGCTGTTTCCCAGTCGGCACTGCGGGTGGCAGGGCCTCTGAGAAAGGACATCACCTGCTGCTGCTTGTCCCCAAAGGGATCGGTTACAGCGCGCTTTGGAGAGGAATGGGGAGGCCCTCGTACCTGGGGTTGGGCAGCAGAAACCAGCTTCCCAGGCCAGGTAACGGCCCAGAGCTTGGATGTCATTTGGATGAGGGACTGGAGAGGCCACTCAGCGAGTGATGGTGCCGAGCAAGACAGAGCCCGAGGCTTCCTGCACCAAGAATTTGGCAAGGTGGCTCTAGATTTTGTTTTGCATCTGAAACCAAAGAGGAGATGCCAACCACTAATGAAGGTTACATTTCCCCAGCCTCTAGAGAGCCGCTGTCTCCATCCAGTCGTGACAAGGTCCCAGCTGAGCATCAGCAGAGCCTTCCTGCACGCAAAAGTGCACACACACACACACACACACACACACACACACACACGTCTCCCCCGAAAGTGCATTTGGGATCTGTTTGTTTTGTTTTGTTTTTTGCCTGTTCCCAGGGGACACCAGGTCCTCTGAATCCTGGTTCCTTGGCAGAGTCCAGAGGAGAAACCTTAGAACAATTCCTCCCTGTTCTGTAAATCCTTCCAGGAGCCACCAGCATGGGAGTCGGGGGTCCCGGGTTTTAGTCTCAGAGGTGGGAAACCTTATCACGCTGGAGTGAGTGTCACCCTGGGGTCAGAAGATCCGAATTCGCACCGGCTTCCCCGAACCCCAGTTGTGTGATTCTGAGCTCGTTTCACGCCCTCCCAGTGACCCCATCCCATGGTCAAATACTATCCGCGCCCCCCGGAAGTAAGTAAATAGAACTTTGCCTGTAACAGCAGCATGTGGCACATGACAGCAGGTGGCTGAGCAGCCCTGATGTGACACTGAGCCTCTGCCCTCTGCCCCGGGTCCCCACAGGCACCGTGAGGGAGGGGCCCGTGAAGTCCCTCCGGTCATTTCCAGCTTCTCGAGCCTCCCGCTCTTACCGCGACTGAGCTGCAGCCTTCACACGTTACCCAGTCCGCAGGGAAAGTCAAGGGAAAGAAATCACCACCCAAAATTCTGCTCGTGGCGGAACAAACTTTAAACCAGTGCTAAGCCGCAGTTGACTGTGGAGCCTGTGTGAATTCCCAGCTGAGTAAGACAGATTTCAAAAGCAAATGATTTCAAAGGTTTGCGATCTCACGGCTCCAAAATCCTGGGCTTCAAAAACCTGACCTGCCTCAAGCAGGAACGTGTGCCCGGCAAACGCTGGGGGCAGGTGCCCTCGCTGGGCTCCTCGCTGTCCCGTCGGCCCCTTTGCACCCTCGTGGACCGAGGAGGAAACTGGGGCTGGCGGAGCCCAAGTAGGGGGACCTGGCAGTGAGAGCCCACTTCACAAACCCGAGCCTGCCTGGCAGGGGAAGAAGGTTCGAGCCAGGGCCCGTGGCAATTCAGCTCACTGCCAGCTGGGTGGCCTCGGGCGAGTCCCTGACCGCTCTGGGTCTCCCTCTCCTTACCTGCGAGTAGGGGACTCCAACCCTCCGAGGCTCGGGAGACTTCGATTCCGAGCCTCTAAGGACGCACCCGTCAGTGTGGCCTGCGGACCCGCAGCAGAAATGCACAGTTCTGGGCCCCACCCCAGACCCGCCGACTCGGAATCTGTATTTAAACACTACCGACGCCCAGCTGACTCAGGGGCATGCACACTGCCTGTTTTGTGGTCACCAGAAAGTTTGGCAAAATGGAAACGACACCACCTCTCGAAGCAGATGCGTCTTTGTGGGGCCGCCGCCCTCATGAGACCCACTCCCCGGGAGCCGCCACCCCCCCCCCCCCCGCCGCTCCTCCAGCATCCCCCATGCTGAGCCCAGAGCCCTTACCTGTAAAGCCGCTGGCCTGGCTCGGCCCCACCGTGCTGACCAGAGCCAGCAGGGCCAGCCCGAGGGTCCCGAGCATGGTCGTCGGAGGCAGTGCGGCTCTAGGCCTCTCCTGGGCGGCTACACAAAGGGGTCTGGGCCACCGGGGCCTGGAGAAAGGGCCCTTCTGTTCCTGCTAGCGGTGGCGATGGCTTCAGAGAGCGTGCTCCGGGGGAACGGTCCCTTATGCCTGCTTGTTAACACCCGCCACCAGCGCGACCGTGTCCCTCGGGGGGCCCGCGTGGCACAGCCCATTCTCGCAGCAGACAGATTGCATCTTTCGGGAAAGGTGAGTACCCAACCGCCAGGCGGCATCGCTAGGGCCCATCTCGTTGTTACGCAGAAAACACATTTCAGACCCAGATCTGACTCCCTCCATCAAGCACAAGGTATTCTCTTACCTTATCGTCGCAAACTGGCAGGAGAAAACAGCACCAAATCAAAGTGGTACATCAGATTCAGCAAAGCGTCCTTCACACCGCTGGACAATACGGATCAAAGCCATAAAAATGTTCATAGGCCGGAACCCAGAGACCTCTTCCCGAGGGGTGATCTGAGGGCCGCGAAGCGGCAGTCTCAGAGACGTCTGTTCCCGGTCAGCATCTAAAAGGGACAAGCGTCAAAATGGGCCACCACGGGAGAGCGGGAACGTAACTCATCACCGGGCACCCAGACGCACCAACACGGACCCCGGCGGGCTCGCCACGAAGATGGCGGTGCAGCAGCTCACGGCGTAAAGTCAGAACGGTCCCCACAAAGCCATCTCCACGAGGACACAATTCTGTTCGCTCCCGTGAACAGGGGAGCCAGAGGAGTGAAAAACGGAGCGGGTGATGGGGCTTCAGCCCACCTACGTTTTATCTCGGTGGCCGCCACGCCCGGTGTGTGCGTTCGGCATGTAAGTTTCACACGAGGTACTTTCTCGTGGGTGACGCCGTCCTCGTCGTCCGTCAGGCTGTCTTTCGCTGCTTGGTTGGCAGTGAAGCGGGAGCCCGTTAGCGCCAGGTCAAGACCTCACTAGTTCCGCTGAGAAGACTCTCAGGGAAGGTAACCAAGATCCGCCTCGGCCGGAGCGTTCAGAGGTGTTATTCCCCTGGCGCTCTCACCACAACACAGGCCTTCCAGAAAGGGACCATCCAGCCTAACTCCCACAGCACCGTTGCTACACCTCCTGTCCCCAGTAGGTTAACCGCTAGGATGACGGACGGCCGCGTTTGCGCGGTTAGTGGTTACAGGACAGATTCCAGGACAACAACAACAAAGAGGAGGTGGAAACGATCAGGCAGCGGAGGGGCTCAGCCCGAGCGTCTTGGAAGGCAGTGCCCTCTGCAGAAAGCCGGGAGTCAGGATTGACTCAGAAACCGCTGGGATTAAAAAAAAAGCTTCAATATGAAAAGAATACGTCTTGGAGCTATAACACAATAGTCGAGAAAAGACAGAATTTAATCAGCACCAGCGATAAATGAAAAAGCCTGAACGTTTAAATATGTGAGATGAATCTGTATTGCGATATTCTTCTATTTCTGAGAGCCGTGACCGCTGTCACGGACAAGAGCGTCTATAAAACAGGAAGGTGCGGTCACACCTTCACACTCTAAAACTGGAAAGTGGTCCTGTGTGCTATTTTCTCGCACGTTCAGAACTACTACTGTGTGGAGTGGATCCCTTGCTCCCATTGCACAGATACGGAAACTGAGGGTCAGAGAGGCCACACAGCCAGTGACTGGGAGACTCAATCCTGAAGCCCGAGTTCTTCGCACATCACTCCCTGTCTGGCCAGGGTTCCAACCGGGAGAACGCCCAGCCGGAGGCCCCAAGAGAGCCGAGCGAGGTCAAGACATCTCTCCGGCTGAGCACTTCGTGCTGATTTGGAATTGTCCACGAAACGTTGTCACAGCGTGCTTTCCCTTTATATCAAAACTCACGTGATTCTAAGAAACTCTCAAAAGTGACCATCTGTTTCGAGCTGGGTCCTCCCTCACCCTCCTTTTCTTACAAGCACAAAAAGAAAACCATGGGCGCCCTTTTCACTTCATCCGCAGTGAGGTATTTCCTTCCAGCTACTATTTACGCATGTTTTTCTGCATGACGGCCGCAGGGTTTTTCCACGTTCTTCTTTTCCATGTAAACGCTCTGAGGAGAAAATAACCACGCACCGTAACGTGGCGGGGAGAGGGGAGTCTCTCCAGGACGTCACGCCCATGACTTCAAGAAGGGTCTGGTCACGTGTCCACCCGGCAAAGAGCCCCCGCCCCCAGGCCCCTTGTCCCCAGGCGGGGCCCCTGCGAGGAAACCCCAGCACCTTGCCCAAGAACTAGGGATCTCAGGGGGGTTGCTAGTGCACTGTGATGCTCGTTCACACACAGACACACACACGCACGTGTGTGGACAGGCACGTTCACACTCACGTGCGCTCACGCACGTGCACACCCGTGCACACTCGCTCGCACTCGCGTGTGCGCGTACAGTGCGGGTGCTTGCACGCTCATCCTGTTGCCTGTGCACACGCACACACTCCCAGGTGCTTGCACACTCACACTCTAACGTGAGCGGGTGCAGACGTGCCCCCTGCTTGCACGCTCTCGCGCTTGTGTGTGCACGCGCACGTGCCGACACACACGCCTGCTCGCTCATACACGGGCACACACACCCACGGGAGGCCGATGTGCTTCCTGTCCCTGGAACGTGTGCCAAGGACGTGAGCGGCGCCCGAGCTGGGCCCCCCCCCCCCCGCCCTCTCCAGCTGCAGGAAGAGGGTGAACGGACCTCACCGGCACCTTCTCCTCTCAGGCTCTGAGGTCCCTCGTCCTGTGAACAACAGACCCCACCACAAAATCACCACTGTCGTTACCCTGCGGGCCAAAACGCATGTGCCCCCAGCGCTGTCCTAGGACGCGGCAATCTCGTCCCAAGGGATGGTGCGAGCGGCCCCGGGGAGAGGGGCTCGCCACAGTGGTCTAGGGCAGGGGTGACACGAGGGGTGACATTGCTCACAGCCCCCTTTCCGGAATCCTGCTCAACACGTAGCCTTGACAACGACCATCTATCTGGTGGAACGTGCCTCCCTGCCTCACCCGGCCTCGGGCTGGGGGGACGATAGTGCGGGGGGACACACAGGTGGCAGGGTGTCCTGCGGGCGTGGGGGCTCGCCCTGGGACCTCCCCCCGGGGTCCCGGCTGCAGGGTCAGGTCCCTGCGGGAACTGGGGGCTCTGGGCAGGGGCGGCGTGGGGTCTGCTCTGTTCCCTGCCAATTGTCAGGATCGCGCTGGGGGTAGGGGGAGGCGCCTTCGGCTCTAAGGGGAGCTGGGCGGGGCTACCTCCAGGGTCAAGGGCTGGAGAGGAGCCCAGTGATGCTGTAAGAAGGTCGGGTTCAGAGGTTCGGATCCAACCCAGGCTGTGTTACCCAGAATGGTGTTTCCTGGGGGCGTGGTGTCCCCAGGAGGGGCCTTTTGAAAACGCAGGTAACTTCTCGGCCCAGGGGGGACTCAGGTGAGAGCTTGAGGACCCCAACGACATCCTTGCAAACACCCAAGGACCCTCTGGCGGGGGTGGCTCGGCCAGAAAATCGCTCCGGACAGGGCAGGGAAGCTGGCCTCCCCGGGACCCACCCCTCCGGAGAACCGACAACAAAATGACACCACCCACCGCGTGACAGCCCCCAAAGCCTTCTGAAGAGTTCTCAGGGCCTCCCTTGTTTTCGCTGTGGCCGTGTTCTTCCTCGTCCCACGGGCATCTACACGCAAACACACACGCATTTTTTATCCTTGCCTTACGTTTTCCTTTTGTGTTGAGCGTTGCAGATCCCGTAGATGCTGCTGCTCAGAACCCCAGTCCTGTCGATCAGGATGCACACTTTCTGTCCAAGCCTGAATGAAGCCATGCTCTCCTTACGGCGGGAAGATCCCCGTGGCCCAGGGAGTAAGGCTGCCCCACGGAGCTCCGGTGCCACGGAGGCACACAGGGGAGGTAGGTGAGGACGCTGCTTCTGCAGAGGGCATCCCAGCAGAGCGACCCCCTCCGCGAGAAGTGCCAGCCTTCACTGCCCTTGTGACGACCCTCCAGAGTGCTCTTGGGGGTTTGGGGTCAGTGCTGGGGGAGTGGGATCCGGAAACTGTGGCTTTGGCCACGATTGACCTCACTGCGGTGCCCAGCTTGATTGTGAGGCTGTGGCTGGTCACTGCCCTGGGCCGTGCTCTAAAGATGTTCCATGAGGAAGGGTCTGAAGGAAGGAAGATGGGTGCAGAATAAGAACGAGCCGCCCAGAAACTCGGGGATGCTGGATAGAGGGCGGGCGGCCCGGGGAGCAGGTGTCCTGTGGCCTGTGGTCCGCACTGCGGCCCACCAGCCTGCTTCCGGAAAGATTTCGGCTTTAATTACGGCTCCGAGAGGCCTTGTGCACACGCACCTCCTACTTGGGGCGAAGCCACCCCTGGGGGCGGAGGAGAGGATTCTCAGAAGCAGAGGGCCCCCACCAGGGGGCGGGTCAAGTCTGTGGCTTTCACCCCTGCCCGCCCTAAGGACAGTGTCACCCAGGTGCCCGGCCTGCCTGGGACCGAGGCAACTCTCGGCATGTGGGACTTCCGCTACGAACACCGTGGAGTCCCCGTGAAAACCAGGATGAGTGTGTCGACTATTGGGAAGCTCTTTAAGAAATTCCAGCCCCCACCTCCCAACCCAGGGAAGGGGCCCGGCATCTCTGGGGGAGGGAGAGGACCCCTTTCTTTAAGGCACCTGGGGGAATTTCAAGGGGCAGCAAGGTTGACAGCCGGTGACCCAGTCCAGACCCTGGACGATTTGCCAATAAGGAAATAAAAGTGGGGTGCCCTCGGTGAGGGGGCATAAAAAGATATGTCCACGTTCTAACCCCCGGTGCCTGTGAATGTAAACCTACTTGGAGGTGGAGTCTTTGCAGACGCGATTAACAGAAGGGTCCTGGGATGAGGTCCTCCTGGATCCAGGGTGGGTCCTAAATCTGATGACCGGGTGTCCTCGTAAGAGCAGGGGGGCCAACGGGAGCCGCACAGAGGGGGAGGCTGTGGACGGACAGAGGCAGAGGTCGAAGGGAGGGGTCTGCAAGCCAAGGCTGGTGGCAGTGCTTGGAGACCGGACGAAGCGAGGAAGGACCCTCCCTCTGGGCCTCCAGGAGAAACCGCCCCTGCCCACGTCTTTCATCACGCCCCCCGCCCCCCGCCTGGCCCTCTTACCGCCCCCCTCCCCCACTGCCCCGCCCCCGTGGGCCCCCCAGTTCCGGCAGAGATTTTGGGGGCGAACGGGAAGAGACGGCATGCATGGGATCCGTGGGTGGGTAATGACATCATCGCTGCAGGAAGTGTGTCCATCAGTCTAAAATAACATGGTCGGGTTTCCACCCCTTCCAGGCTCAGGGGTTTCTGCCCTTTGCAGGGCTGCAGGGAAACCTTCGGGAAACATCTCCAAAGGTGATCGACGACGCTAGGTGTTTCTCGGTGTGGTTGACTGCCCAGCTCGCATTCCTTCCCTGCCGACCACAGCAGGAAAACTCCCTCCCTTTGATCTACTGGGTCTGTAACGACTTCACCCCACCAGAAAGGCGCCTTTCCCCTCCTCTGGCAGGAATCTGTTATCTCAGCCACATCTGGGCGGCTCCCCACGGGGTCACGGGCACTGGGCCTGCCCCACAAGGCTTCTCTGCAAACCTCACCACTTTCACTTACAAAATCTCTCCCATCCTCTCGTTCATGTACCATCTACTGTGAGTGGTTTCAGAGAGTGCTGTTTTTGTCCCGAGTCCTGGGTTCAGCACGGCTTGGGAGCAGGGCCTGGGGGGGAAAGTGCCAGAAGGGCCAGCATCGGGGCATTCAGGCCCCAACGTGGCCCCAGCCACCACCCCCCCCCCCCCGCCTCTCTGCCAGCTGCGGCCTCCGCCAGCTGAGTGTGACAGCATTTCTTTCTGTGCACGATCGGTCCCGAAAAACCTTTCGTGCACGTTGAGGCCTGGATGTCTGTGCCCCTCAAATGCCATCGGTCTTGCTGGTTCTGTGAGAAGTGGCCAGAGATGCGCTCAGAGCCTCTGGGCTGGAGGAGAAAGTGCCCGAGGTCAACGCCAAAGCCAGCCTCAGAGGCACCATGAGCATACACTGCCAGCCTCCGTGGGTCCATGTCACTCCCCTGTCCCTGTGAGCAGCTCGGGGCCTGGTTCCTCAGCAGCCCCAGGGGACACCGGAAGCTGCTGGGGACACGTGTGGGGCCGGGGCGAGGTCACTGTTCCTTACGTGGGCAGACGCATGCCTTCTCTCTCGGACACGTCCAGCCCTGCCGGCTTCAGCTTCCGACACTGCTCAGCCAGAGGCCGGAAACAGGAAGTGAGAAGGGGGGAGGGGGTGCTGTCGATACAGAGAGTTCGCGGATGAGAACATCAAAGCTACAAGAAAGGAGAGGACACGAGAGGCAAATCGGCAGCATGAAACACTGGATGTCCTGGATGGTGGGTCTTTTCACCGACAACCTGTTTGCAGAGTCAGCTCCTCACCTGTTCACGCATTCACGCCCCAGCCGTCCCCACGCCCTTCTGGGACACCCCGGGAGCTCAGGACCCAGACCCAGAAAGCCTTCCGGTCAGTTGTGGGTTACGCCGCGTCCCCCAGGAAGCAACGGTCAAGCCTACCCGGGTACCTGTGAAATGGGGCCTTTGCAGATGCAACTGAGCTAAGACGAGGTTATGCTGGCTTAGGGTGGACCTAAGTCCAACCGGACTGTGTCCTTGTAGAGGGAAAGGCCGTGTGACAACAGAGGCGGGGATGGCCGTGAGAAGAGCCTAGCCCCACAGAAGCGATCGCGGCCCTGTGACACCTGGGTTCGGGGCTTCCGGCCTCCAGACTGGGAAAGAACACATTTGCCCTGGTTTGTGGTGCTTTCCTGGCGGGAGTGATCCGGAGAAAGTGTGACGCCCAAGGCGGACATTGAACAGGTTCCCAAGCAGTCATTTGCCACGGTAGGTATGTCGCCACGGATGAACGCCGAGACCTGCGGGGAGCAGACACGGCCCGCGAAGGCTGTGGGCCAGGACCTCGGCTCCTGTAAGGAACCTGTCGGGGGGGACGGTCCCTGAGGCTCAGAGGGGGCGGGGCGAGGCCCCGCCCCAACCCGGAGTCCCCGTCCTTCCAGCCGTCACCCGGGGTAGCGTGGCATCGGTGGCCCGCGCCTCTGCTGGAGTAGGCATCACCCCTGCACCTGTGCGCAAGGTGCTGACCCCTCAGGGGCATGAGAAGGGGCCTCCGTGTCCCTCAGGGCCGGGTCAGAAGAGGTAGTCTTTAATTTCAGGAGGTATTTGGGTCAGATAACGAGGCCTGTTAAGCCCTGGAATGCCTTATCTGGAGCGCTGTCGTGAAAAAAAGGCCGGCTCTGGGTGAACCCGCCAGAGGAGGTGGGGCTCCCGCCACCCTCACCCCTGCGCCCCACCAGGGCCACAATCCCGCGCACCTCCAGCCTCTGCGTCTGAGGTCATGGCTCAGCAGCGGGAGGCTTCAGCCCCGGGCAGCGGGGTACACGGCAAGGGGGGCCCAGCTCCCGATCCAGCTCCGACCCTAACCCTGCACTCACGTGCTGGCAGCTTGGGGAGGCCCTTGGGCTGCGTCCTCGTCTGCAAACAGACAGCAGGCCACCCCTCATCGCTGCGTCACCGAGGCCGGCGTCCCCCCTCCCTCCTTAAGAAGGCTAAGTACGCGAGTGACCGTGAGGTGACCTTGGACACGGAAAGGGCTGTGCAATGTCAGCTCCAGTCACTGTCTGGGGCGGGGGGGGGGGGGGACCCGCGGGCCAAACGGACTCCTTCCCCCAGGTCACCTGGGGACAGACAGGCAGGCAGCAAGGGCCTAGCCATGCTGGACCCAGAGGGGAGCTGGCCGGTCCCCACGAGGGGTACAGGCAGGGAACGCTCATCCCGGGTGGGGCCAGGGGGTCGGGCAGCAGCTGGTCAGGGTGGAGGCAACTGGTGACAGTGTGGCCGCCAGGACAGCGTGAGTCGTGAGCACCAGGACGACACAGACAGGGAACCAGGGCCAGGGCTCAGGTGGCCGGCCTCAGGGAGGTCCACCAGGAGTGGCAGGGCTGGCCCTGGGCCCAGACACTGCTGCCCCTAGAAGGGAAATGGCCAGGGCTGTCGTGGGGTGGGGGTGGGGGAGCCCCGAGCACATCGTCACAACCTGAACACTAACAGGCATAGAGCCGAGCGCCAGGCCCGGGTCCGGGGTCCAAGCTGGCCTGAGGTGGGAGGCCAAGGTCAGGATTCACAAAGGGGCCGGGCCTGGGGGGCTAATGCTTGTGAGGACAGCGGGGCCATCGGGTCAGGGGTGGGCCAACGAGGAGACAAATAAAATGCTGGTCCAACTGGCCCCAGCTCAAATACTGAGTTTGTCTGCACTTCCCCCCACCCCATCCCGGCCCCCTCCCCCTCCCCCTGGGTTGTTGGCCCCTTTATACTTTATTTGGCGGGGGGGGGGGGGGGGGGGGGGGTTCTTTTTTTTTTAACTTTTTAATAAATATTTATTTTTGAGAAAGAGAGACAGAGTGTGAGTGGGAGGGGCAGAGCGAGAGGGAGACAGAGTCCGAAGCAGGCTCCAGGCTCCGAGCTGTCAGCACAGAGCCCGACGCAGGGCTCAAACCCCTGAAACCGCGAGATCATGACCTGAGCCGAAGTCGGATACTTAACCAACTGAGCCACCCAGGTGCCCCACATGAGTATTCTTTAAAGATTTTTCCCCTGATAGACGGTGGGGACCACCATGGGAGGGATCATGGCCAGGACTGCCTCTTCCTGGTACCCAGACCCTTGTCTAGCATACAGTAGGTACTCAATAAATGCTTGTCGGCTGAATGGCCTTGGGTCAGCCGTCAGGCACATTAGGGGGGTCACCAAAAGGGAGGTGGCCTTCCCTACCCTATGTTCCAGGAGCAACTTATGCTAGATACACAGACAGCCTATGCTTCCCAGGACAAACACAACCGCTCTGGCATGCGGGCCATCAGGAAAATGCTTTCTTCTGGTGGTTAGGGCTCAGACCCCTTCGCCCTCGCCTCATCCTGGGAGATCACAGAGTGGAAAGTTCCTCTCTCGGCAGTTTTCCGCACCTGCTTCCTGGCGAGGGAATCCAAGAGTAAGGGGAAGTCACTCCCAGGTGAGAGAGACTGATGCTCAGAGGTGCACCGGTCTTAGAAATCCACTGAAATCTAATATTGTCAGGTATCTCAGGTTCTTACAGGGGCGGCCGCTCCCTCCACACAACCTTGCGCGTCTTTCTACCACTGTACAATCACTGACCAAGGACAGACGGAGCGCCGCACCCCAGGACAGGGTGAAGTCTGCACCCCAGACTTCATCGTCCTGGCTGCTCTGGTTTTCCAAGCGAGCGGACGGGCCATCCTGGGGAGAACCTGACTCAGGGCCGGCCCCGCAAGGCGGTTCTTTCTGGCAAGCAAGAATATCCGCTGGAAAGCCGCAGGCGGGCATTTAAACCAACAGCAACAACATCATAACAGTGTGGAACCTTCCACTGGAGACTCAGGCCCGAGGCAGGGGGATGCCTTCCAACGGGCAGGAGAGTAAGGTGGCCACAGTCACCCTGAAGGTTTGGTGATGGGTTCTTAAAACCGGGTACTTCCTTCCTGATGACCAAGCCCTCTTCTATTTTCCGAAGGCTACGGGGTTTTTGGAAGCGGGGTTAGGAGGAACGGTCTCTCGGCAAACCTCAAACATGCATGAAGCAAGTCCACTGGCGCTCCGTGACTTTGCTGAGGCTTTTCGGGGGGGAGGGAGGGCCTGGGGTTGCAAGCCCAGCATTCGCTGAGCAAATAACTGAGTGTTTACCAAGCAGCGTTCCGTGGTTTGGGGCTTGTATAAATAAAAGATAGACCGATGAGAAAGTCCAAACGGAAAGACCGGCTTGGAATGCCTCCCTTGGCGGGGGTGGGGGCGGGCCGTGGCCGACATTTTTCCATCCCAGAAGGAAAAAGATAGCACTGTGTTTCCAGCACCTCTGAGGCATGAGTCGCGGAGAAACGCTACACGCAGCGTGGGCCTCGTGTAAGTGTCTCGGCAGAGGGTTTGCACAGGTCGGGGCTGCCCTGACAAGGAAGGGATAACCCAGGATAGCAGATGCAGAGGGTTGACTAGTATCCCCCCGCCCCCGCCAAATTCAGGTCCACTCAGAAGCTCAGAACGTGACTTTCTGGAAAGAGGGTCTTTGCAGATGTGATTAAGGTTCAGGCTCCAGAATGAGACCCTCGTGGATCAGGACGAGCCCTGAATCCAACGCCACACACCCCCCAACACACAGAGATTGAACAGATGCGTCTACGAGCCAAAGACCACCAGTGCCAGCCCCCGACACCAGCAGCGGGAAGGGGCAGGGGCAGGACACACACACACACACACACACACACACACACACACACACACACCAGGACCTCAGAGAGAGACAGCCCTGCCCGATCCTGGATTTCAGACTTCTGGTCTCCGGAACCACGAGACCATACATTTCTGTTGTTTCAGGCCGACAGATTTTATGGTGATTTCCTGCAGCAGCCACAGGATGCTGCGACAAGTGGAAAGGAAAGGGTCGCGCGGGGCTCAGGCAGGATCTTTGCCCGGGTCTGCTTACTCTGGGTCTGGAGACGTCTTCGCGTAGACACTTGGTTAAGTGCGCGCCCGCGGGCAAACCACAACGCTGGGAATCCCTCTCCTGCCGAGATCTGTTGGTTCCGGAAAGATCGTGCCTCCGGGTGTGAGAAACGACCAGTACAGATCATTTCAGTGATCTGCCCCCAAGGTTTCCGAACTGAGAAGAAGGATGGACGCTGACAATGGAGCAGAGGCTGGGGCAAGGTGGCGCCTGTCCCTCTGGCCTCGCGCTGCACGCCTCGGTCAGAGAAGGGCGGTGTGGCCTGGGTGGGGTAGGGCCATCCCAGGCGAGGCCCCGCCGTGCCACAGCGACACCAGCACACGGGGCCTGCCGGTCCACCCGGCAACCGAGGGATTTGGCCACGGCCTCCCGCCCTTCCTTCCAGAGCTGAGACCCAGAGATGCACAATAATTTGAAATCCTCCTTCTCTCAGTGTTTATAGAGTAGCAATACAATGGCCTTTGGATCCTTCGATTGATCCTCTTGGAAATGCCGTCTCTTGCATGGATGGAGGGGAAGAAGGAAGGGAAGGAGGGAGGAAGGGCCTCAGTGGGCCCAGCTCTGGCCTGGAGCCTGCAGACCTGTCACAGCCTCGCGTGGAGCTTGGCGGAGAAGGTCGGCGGGTGGGGGGGGGACCGGAAGGAGACCCTCCCACCACCTGTCCCTCCCCGCCCCCCCCCCCCCGGGGAACCCTAGAGACAAGGGAGAGGCGAGGAGGGGCAAGGCCTTTGCAGGGCTGCATCTGGCCTCTCGACCCTGGGTTCCCCACACACAGAAAGTCCCGAGTGACGGGGGCACACCTGGGGGGCTCAATCAGTTAAGCATCTGACTTCAGCTCAGGTCATGATCTCGTGGTTCATGAGTTCGAGCCCCCCATGGAGCTCTCTGTTGTCAGCCCTGAGCCTGCTTTGGATCCTCTGTCCTCTTCTCTCTGCCTCTCTCTCTCTCTCTCTCTCTCAAAAATAAATAAACATTAAGAAAGGAAGGAAGGAAGGAAGGAAGGAAGGAAGGAAGGAAGGAAGGAAGGAAGGAAGGAAGTCCGAGTGATGGGACTTCCTGTCCGGTGGTATTCTGGGTGGTTTCACCTGTGCCTGTGGGCCATCCAGGGTGGTGCCGGGATGCCCAGGCAGGGCTGTGAGGCAGGAACTAGGGTTTCACTCGACCTTTCTTGGGGGTCCTCTCCCCTGATCCCGAACTCCCCAGCGTGCTCCTGCCTGCCCAGATGCACAACCCCCACTGCCCCTCACCACTCGCTCCCCCACCCCCACCCCCGCCGCCAGCAGCCCTGGCCACCTTCTGCTGCCTGCCACACGGTCCCCCCCTCCACCCTGGATGCCCACTGCACTCTGGCTGGCACCAGCTCGAGTTCAGATCCTCCCTGCGGACCCACCGCTCATTAGCTGACAGCGATGCAAATGGGTAAAAGCCGGTGGGATGTGGATGTGCTCGGGAGGGGTGGGCAGGGCAGGCCTGGAGCTCGCGTTTGGGAAGGGTTCCCCCAGGGAGGACAGAAGCAGGTGTGGTGGCCGATGCCAGGAGTCTGAAAGTCTGTCACGGGGAAGCAGCACAGATTTATGTGAGAGAAAGTCGAAAATTGGAACTAGGGATGCCGGCTAGAGGTTTTCCCCACGTCCTACCATGCTGGCCTCTGAGGTGGTGACCTCTGGGATGGCGACCTCCGAGGCGGCCTCCGAAACAGCCTGGCTCCGGTCCCCTCACCAGCCGGGTCACCTCAGCTGACTTCTTCCACACGGTGAGCTTTGCCTTCTTGTCCTTCTTGTCTTGCGGGAATGTTTGTTTTCATTACCACTCTCAAAGCACCCTTAGGAAGGTGGGACCACCTGTAAGGCCGCCCGTCGAAAAATCGAGTGGGTGACCCAAGCCAGGCTTACTTAATTTGCTAGTGTCTCCTAGTTACCTACAAAGCACCTGGGGCATTTTCCTGGGAGGTAAAAAGTGTAATAAGCATTTTAAAAGGTTTTTTTTTTTTTCAATTTTTTTAATGTTTGTTTATTTTTGAGAGAGAGAGAGAGACAGAGTGCGAGCGGGGGAGGGGCAGAGAGAGAGGGAGACATAGAATCCGAAGCGGGCTCCAGGCTCTGAGCCATCAGCACAGAGCCCGATGCAGGGCTCGAACTCACAGACCGTGAGATGATGACCTGAGCCGAAGTCGGATGTTCAACCGACGGAGTCACCCAGGCGCCCCTAAAAAAATTTGTTTTTTCTTCTCAGATAAAAGGCAGGCTAAAAACACGTCTCCATCTTGCTCGTGATCCTGAGCCGGAGGACCAGGACATGGGAGCTCTTAGCCTGAGGTCAAGCGGGAGGCTCTGGTCTAAATCCCTCCCTGGCTCAGGGCCCAGAGTGTAGCCGGGCCATCATCGGCTCACGGGCCCTATCCGCCCCACACTGGTCTGCAGAGATGAAGCCCCACAAAGGGCTCTGAGCTTGGGGTGACCGGAATCACTCTGGACAAAGAATTACTATTCAGTTGTGGGTAGACAGGCTGACCCAGTCGAAACCTGACTTTAATTTAGCTGGGAGGCTTTCCTTCCTTCACAGCTAGGGCAAATTTTATAATTAAACTCACAGTCAAAGAGCATGGCCAGAACTCTGCCTTTTACCACACGAGCAGAGTCTGAAACCAGATTCAGGAGCAGAGAACCGGGCGCTATGGAATACCAGGCTCCGGGCAGGCTGGGGTCAGGGGTGGCAGTGCTTGGTCACTGCAGACCTGGAAACAGCCCCTCGCAGCCCTGCTCCCAGCCAGCCACGTGCCGTTGGCCCAGGTCAGGTGGTTTGGGGTTTGGTTTGCTGACTGATGGAAAGGAGCCGGGGACTCCACGTCTGTAGATGTTCCTGCCAGCGGCTGGTTCTAGTTTTATGCTTTACCGAAGAAAGTTAAAAGAATGCCCCCTCTATATCATTGTGGTCATGACAAGTGAATGCCACGTTCCTGGAAAGGATCCTGGACTGGAAAACACGGTAACCATAAAGGACATTCTTTTATAAACTACAAGAAAGTTCTGCTCACTTGTAGGACTGTATTTTTACATTTATTTTTACTGTATCTTATTTTTACAGTGGCTACATCTTCCCCCAAAAAGCGTCCTTCTGTTCCCCAAAGGAAGTAATCTCTGGACAAGTAATTACTTCCAAGCTTTTCAAACCTTCCAGATCTTTTCAATGGGGGAGACACATGCAAAGAGCCTCCCGTATTTGTCCCGAGAAGGATACTCCCGAGGGCAGTGACCAGGGACCAAACATCAAGCTGCACTGATGCACGGGGGGAAGGGCCACAGAGAACCTGGCCCCTTCATGTCCTCCTGGTCATGTGACTACCCACCACCATTTTTATTTGAGCAAGTTCATCGATGGTTGAAGTGGTAACTCAACTGTGTCAGGGAGTCATGCTAAATACTAACCACATTTAGCTTTAACAAGGGGCGTTAAATTTGAATATGGACAGAGGATTAGAGGCTAGGTTGCAGTAAAGTCTCCCAATTTTCATGAATGTACGATGGTGATGTGAGGGAATGAAAACAGATACTAGACAGACATATTACACATATATGTGAAGATGTATACAGAGACAGAGATATACATATACATATACACACATATACAGTGATATACAGAGACAGAGACATATGTACATATACATACACATAGAGAGATATGCAGAGACATATATAACATAAACATATAGAGAGAGATACATAGAAATAGAGACATATATATACATATACATACATAGAGATATACAGAGACAGAGATATATGTACATATACATACATATAGAGAGATATGCAGAGACATATATAACATATACGTAGAGATACACAGAGACAGAGACACATATATATACATATAGAGAGAGATATACAGATGTATATATATGTATACAGACACACACATATAGAGAGATATACAGAGACAGAGACATATGTACATATACATACACATAGAGAGATATGCAGAGACATATATAACATAAACATATAGAGAGAGATACACAGAGATAGAGACATATATATATATACATATACATACATAGAGATATACAGAGACAGAGACATATATACATATACATACATATAGAGAGATATGCAGAGACATATATAACATATACATAGAGATACACAGAGACAGAGACACATATATATACATAGAGAGAGAGATATACAGATATATATATATGTATACAGACACATACATATAGAGAGATATACAGAGACAGAGACATAAATATACATATATAGAGATATATAGAGACAGAGACATATATATACATATATACACATAGAGAATATACAGAGACATATATACATATGTATATATGTATATACATATACACACAAAGAGATATACAGAGACAGAGATATACATATACACACATATATGGAGATATACAGAGACAGAGACATATATACACATATATATACATATATAAAGATATATAGATACAGAGACACATGTATACATATACATAGAGAGATACACAGAGACATATATATACATATACAAATGTATATACAGACAAACATATATACATATACATACATATATAGAGATATACAGAGACAGAGACATATATATACATATACATATAGAGAGAGATATACAGAGACAGAGACATATGTATACATATACACACACAGAGAGAGATATACAGAGACGGGGACAGATATATACATATACATACATATATAGAGATATACAGAGACATACACATATGTGTGTATGTGTGTATATATATATATATATATATATATATATATACACATGTACATATACACACATAGAGATGTACAGAGACAGAGACAGATATATACATATATATAGACAGAGTGTCTTGGTCCATTCAGGCTGACGTAACAGAGTACCACAGACTGGCTTACAAACAATAGAAATGTAGGGGTGCCTGGGTGGCTCAGTCTGTTGAGCATCCAACTCTGGATTTTGGCTCAGATCACGATCTCATGGTCATGGGCTCGGGCCCCACTTCGGGCTCTGAACTGACAGCCCGGAGCCTGCTTGGGATTCTCTCTCTTCCTCTCCAAATAAATAAACATTAAAAAAAAAAACAATAGAAATGTATCTCCCACTGTTTGGGGGACTGGGAGACCAGATTAAGGTGCCGGCAGGTCGGCCGTCTGGTGAGAACCTGCTTCCTGGTCCACAGGCAGCAGGGACACCCTCTTACTGTGTCCCCACGGGGAGACAGAGCTCTGTGAGATCCCTTTCATTAGGACACTAATCCCACTCAGGGGGGCTCCACCCTTCTGACCTACTCACCTCCCAACAGCCCCACCTCCAGACGCCATCACACGGGACATCAGGTTTCAACATAGGAGTCTGGGGAGGACAGAAACATTCAGACCATAGCACAGAGGTCATATTATGCATGTGGAAAGATAAACATATATATTATTCTCTCTCTTTCCCTCTCCCTCTCTCTCTCTCTCTATATATATATATATGGATATATGCATAGAGATTATACTGTATATGTATAATATAGAGAGAAATATATAGAGACAGATTATATAACATCTAAGAAAAGACATACGGGATATGCATAGATATACTGTATATAGTATATAGATTACACTATATATATATGAACAGACATGTAAAGAGCCAAAGGTTGTTCCGTATCTCTAAGATACATACAAAGATGAAACATATATGAAAAAATATACGTAGAGATTATGTATAGACAGATTATGCCAGACAGAAAAGATGTCAAGCAAATAGGACAAAGTTCTAACAACCGTTGACTCACTCGAAGGGGGCAGGAATTTCTCTGTGCTATTCTCCGCACTTTTCCCGAAGGCTGGAATTAGACCCCACAATACGAGCTTTCTCCGTCCTCACGATGGTGCCCCAGTTTATGAAGGCCCAGGGGAGGCTGCAGGTGCCCCGGGCCATCCCAGCAGCAGCTCCGACCACGTATCTGGACTCGCACACCCAGGAGGGGCCAGCCGCCTGGTTCGAAGCCCAGTACCGCCCAACCCCCCCAAAGCTGGGGTACGTTCCCTGGGCTCCACAGCCGATAGCCCCCAGCGTCTGCACCAAGCCCCCTACCACGATTGCTCACCCAGAGACCCAGACACTGAGCCCAATCGCCACACGCCTTCTCTCCACCAGGCGTCCTACGATCACCCTGCTTGGGAGCAGAACTCCGGCATGAGGAGAACCAGTCACAGAGTCCCCCTCTAACGACGGGCACCAGCTCGCCGCCCAGCTGGTCCGAGCTTCACACGCTGATCGGGTCTGCTCGTGTCACATTCCTGCTCCGGCTGCCCTGCATCTGTTCAAGACGCCTTGGCTGAGTATCTGCCGTGTGCCGCCAGCCCCTGGGTACAGTGGTGACAGATTGGGACCCCCTGGGGGTCCCCAAGGAAGCAAGGTCTTCTTGGCCTGGTCCTCCCCACGCAGCTCCCCAAGCACCCCTCTCCTCCCCTTCCTGGGTGGAACCTGCTGTTCTCCACCTTCTGTGCACAGAGCTCCTCACTCTGCCTTCTCAGCCTCAGTTTCCCCTCTGCGGCTTCCTGCCTCCGGATGTCACAGTCCCCTATCCTGCCTTCCTAGCTGATGGGTCAGTCGATCTTTCCTTCCCTCCTTCCAAATAGGACCCTGCCCTCCATCTGGGCTTCTACTGAGATAGGGAAACTGAGGACTCCATAACAATCTTTTGTCTCCTTTTCCTCCTTCTATCCTTCTGGGACCTGCAGCCCC
Organism: Leopardus geoffroyi; assembly: GCF_018350155.1. Taxonomy (NCBI): domain Eukaryota; kingdom Metazoa; phylum Chordata; class Mammalia; order Carnivora; family Felidae; genus Leopardus; species Leopardus geoffroyi. The sequence goes on from NC_059333.1 coordinate 3,984,521, forward strand.
ATTTCACACATGCCCCAGAAGGCAAATCATGTACATCCTCCTCGTGAGGAATGAGGAGTTAATGACTCCTTTAGAGTCTTCTAACGCAAGAGACGTGTAAGGAAGGGCGGGCGAGGAGGACCGGACGAAGCCATCATATGCCCATTCCAGACCACGGGCGTTAGACGTCTCTATGCCAAGAGCCCTGGCCCCGAGGAATAGGTGACTTATGAAGGACTCCTGGACTCCTGTCCCTGTTCTAACCAGTCCCTGGGTGCCTAAGAGGACACACACCAGGCCACATCCTCAGTAAAAACCCCAGACCCCAAACAAAGCGGAGACTCTCTCTCCTCTTCCTTTCTGGAGTCTCCCAGCCCATCTGTTTCTAGCTGCTCGCACGCTCTCTCTCTCTCTCTCTCTCTCTCTCTCTGTATCTTCAATAACCTCTGCTCTCATTCCCTCCCAGGTCGCATTTGGTTTCTGTCCTACACATAGCGAAGGACCCTCTTGGCTGGTCGTACGGGGTCCCCTCTGGGTCCTCAAACCTGGCCTGCCTACGTTGCCACGATCATCTGGGCCAGGACGGTTATGTCTATATGCTGACCTGTCAGAGCACAGAGAAGTGTCTCCCAGCACCCAGTGTGGGTGTAGCACTGTGTCACCGAGGAAACGGTATCAGGAGCCAGTTCTAGAAGTCTCCTGGAGTCCAAGGGGTTTAGGGCCTGGCAGCTCAGAGTGAGGTCCCCGGACCAGCAACCGTGGCATCGCAGGGAGCTCGTCGGTCGCTCGGACTTCTGGAACTGTTGGGGTTTTTCCAAGGCGTCTCCAGGTGTCTCCTGTGCACAGAGTGTTTGAGAAGCGAGGGGCTTACGGCACGCTTGCTCTGGGGATGCAAGGCCATGGAAGTGCTAACCAAGGACGTCAGCCTGGGAGCAAGGAGACGGTCAATTGCAAGTCTGAATGCCGAGATTCCTCCGCAAAACCCCTCCGCCTCCCTTCGGACATCGGGCATCCGAGAAGTAGCTGACAGGTGTGTTGGACGCCCTCAAGCAAGTTGCCAGAGCAGCCGATGCCCCCCAATGTCACCGAGGAGGAAAGAAAACAAGTGAGGTCATTTTCCTGAACCCCCAGCCTAGAGCGGCCACTATCTGGCCACGGCGTTCACGGCTCCATTTCCCTGGACCTCACCCAGCACCCTGTGCGCTGAAAACATCAGCGTGAGATCAGTGAGTGTGCTCATGCAGCCGGGTGACAGATCTGAATTAAGCGGTCCCCGCGTGGGCTATAAATCTGCCCCTGGGAGCAGCCAGCCGGTGACCTCACGGCTGGCTTTCGTCGTCGGGGCTTTGGAACCAGGCAGCGAGGCGTCTCTGTCTCCAAGACAGGGCACGCTGGTCAGAAAAGAGAGGACGATGCTGATGAATTCAGAGTCTTCAAATAAATTCCAGTCGACCACCATAAATTCCCTAAAGTCTGGTATTACATCTCGATGATTGCTTTCCCTACCTTCTAAATTCTAAGATGTGCAATGGGTGTCTTCCCTCCAGGTAAAGAAATAGCGAGGATTCCTCCCCCAAGGAACAAAGCATCCGGCTGTGTGGTCACACCGCATCCAACACAGTGAGGTCACGCAGTCCCCGACAGACGCCGAAACCAGTGGTTCCCCAACCGTTTGGACTAGAGATGTCGAAACCCAGTTTTGGTTTCCTGGAATTCTCCCTCCCCCAGCACGGCCCCCGGTTAACCAAATATTTTTTTTTTCCGCCGAGACAGGTTTTGAATAAATGCTGCATTCAAGATTCCACCACGCTTCAAATAAACACAGGCTGGTCAGCCGCCAATCCCCAAATCGTGCCTTATTGTTTGAAAAACAAATGTTCATGATGATGATTTCCACCCCCCACCCCCACCCCCGGCCTTTGCCCAGAATCTGCCGAAATGGCTGGTGGCTTTTCCTTTGCACTTGGTGACACAGAGAGAGAGGAAGAGTCACAGTTGCAGGGAACTGTCCCCGTCCGCCTACAAGTCGGCTTGCGCTGTCCTGTCTCCATGTCACGAGCTGAACTGACAACCTCCCCGCCCCCCCCACCCCCATCACGCCTCCGTCTTCTGACTGTGTCCCCTTGGACATGTTCCGGAGGACAGACAGGGCCATCCTCGCCCGGGTCAGATACCGTCGGGAATGTGGCGCCACTGGGCATAAAGGCTGCATTCAAAACAGATCATTATTTTACCTGTGCCCTGCTCTCTGCCACGAGTCCCCACTGCCGAGAAGAGCGGGCTTCATGTGGATTCCATTTTCAACTCCAGCGAAGCTGGCTTTGCGTTCCCAGCCCTGCCACCTCTCCAGGGCCGTGCTCCTGCCAGGCCCCGGGGCTCACGCTGCTTCCCGACGGACGCCAGCACCCGTCAGCGGGCCTCAGGGACCACCGGGATTTCACTGTTCTGGAGCAGACGTGCAGGAAAGAGGAATTTCCCAAGGTGGACACCGGGGTTGGAGAGGGCAGGGTGGTCAAAGCACTTAGGCCGCATGGATCTCAAAAGTCTTAAGGTGGGAAATTCCACGACGTCGCCCTGTGCCTGCAGACACATCGTTTAGGGTCCTCTCCTTCTCGAGAAGCTACGGGAACTTCAGTGGTGGGTGTGTGTCTGGCTGGCCTGGAAGCCTGAGGATTTAAGACGGAAGTTCTGCTTCCTGGGGCGTTTCCTTTACTCCGTCCATAGCCCCTCCCGCGGCCCCTGCCGGCCAGCCCCTGAGGGTCCCCCTGCACCCACACACACCCCAAAACAGGCAGGACCAAGACCTCAGAGGGCCCAGTGAAACCTGGAAACGGCCCGAGGTAGACAGGAGAAGGTCCCGTGGCTCAGACCCCAGCCCCCCGGCGTCCCCAGTGGTCCCCCGCCGATGAGACAGAGATGGGAACAGAGCGGAACAGAGGAAGAGGGGTGGGGCTGAGCCGGGAAGGTGGCTCAGGCAGATGAGGGCAGAGAGAGGCTGGCCCTGTGTGTATTTGCATAAATCCCAGGCCTTGTAACCAAGAAGAGGGCCTCAAAGTTCGAGAGGGGGAAATAGCCCCGTTTTTTGCCATGGTCTATCAACTCGCAAGGTCAATTTCTTTGTCCCTCCCACCAAGCGGGGCCCCAGGCTGAAGAGATAAACAGGTACTATCTTGGTCTAGTTCGAGCTGCTCTAACAAAACACTGCAGACCAGAGAGCTATAAACATCAGACACGCATTTCTCACGGTTCTGGAGGCCGGGAGTCCAAGATCAAGGCTCCGGCAGATTTGGTGTCTGGGGAGAGCCCGCTTCCTGGCTCATAGTGGCCGCTTCTCGAGGGGTCCTCAGGTGGCAGAGGGCCCAAGGGTGCTCTGGGGGCTCTGGTCTTGTGACCTAATCATCTCCCAGAGGCCCCCGCCCCCGACACCACCACATCAGGCATTAAGATTTCAACATACGAATGGGGGTGGGGGTTGGACACACCAACATTGCGACCATAGCAGGTGCACAGAATCTGTGTGATGGCAGAATCTGGGAGATCCAGCTTCCTTATGAACGCCTCCAATGCTGGGGAACGCCAGCTCCCAAAGAAACCTATTCCGGGGGTCGAAGCCACAGCACAGGGGCACCCAGGGGGGCAGCCAAGGCTGGAAGAAGATGCCCAGAAGACCCCTGAGGTGAGGCGGGCTGCCTGGGAAGGCAAATGGAATGGGGCGCACAAGGCGGGCTGCAAGTCCCCTGCTGGGGGTTTGTGTGAGCCTCTGATGAAATGGCGGAGGGACCCCAAGGCTGCATGTTGGCCACCTGATGCTGGGTTCTCGGGGACCAGCCGAGGACTGGGCAGGGGGGGGGGGGGAGCCCCGGGCCGGCTCCCATGCCTACTGTTCCCTGCATGCACAGTGCGAGGGAGAAGAGCCACTGTCGCCAAAGTGGGCTCCGAACCAGGACTTGAGGCAGAGCCCAGCCTCCTCGTCTACCTTCACGTCCACGGACCTCAGCTGCATCGTGGGCAAACGGAGGACAAAGATACCCAGCCAGTCATTCCCGGCATCACATGAACCACGGATGTCAGGAGACCTTACAAAAACGTGAGTGCTTCTCGTTATTACTTTCATTCTCGATGCTGTCGGAAATACTAATAACGTTGTCACGAGATACCCTGGTGACAGCCAAGCCGGTTGCCAGGAAATCAGAGCACCTCTGAGGCCACTCCCTCAATGGCTCGAGTCCTGCAGAGACCACACAGCACACAGTCTCCAGCACAAGCTGGTTTCTACCCTGTTCTTCAGGCTCGGGGGACCACACAGGTTAAGAGCACCTGAGCGGAGGCACTTGGGTGGCTCAGTCTGGTTAAGCATCCGACTCTTGATTTCGGCTCAGGTCGTGACCTCATGGCTCGTGGTTCGAGCCCCACGTCAGGCTCTGCGACAGCAGCACACTCTCTTAAAATACAGAAATAATTTTATTGTTTATTAATAAATAATATTCATCGGGGGGTGGGGCCATCAGCCCTTAACAAAAGGACAAACGGATGATCTGGGATTCTCTGTCGCCTTGTACGACCTGCTGTCCCCTGCCTCTCCCGCCGCCCTCCCACCCACCTGGGACCCCACAAGGGGTGAGCTGCTGTCCCGTCGCCAGGGAAGGTGAGCAGCGGGGTGGCCAGCAGGCGCCCACGTGCTGCCTACCAGACCGGCCACCATCAGTCAATGGCCACTTCAGGCAAAATGCAATCAACGATGTTCTGTCCAGCTACCTACGGTGGATTCTGCGTCGGGCTGCAATCACATCACGACCTGAAGCGTCAACAGGAAGGCTAAGACTTGAGCTCTGCCCGCCCTTGGCTCCGAGCGGGGCCGCGGCAAAAGCACCTGCCTTCTTACTTCACCCCCGCTGCGGATTAGAAATGTTTTGGGCCCAACACGTGTGGATTGCCAGCCTCGGGCTCCGGGGTAGAGGGCCTTTGGAGGCACCAGCTTTCCCCACAGCAGCTGCTCCCTACGTGTTGGAACCCGGCGGGGGCGTAACAGAGGGAAGGGTCGTGTTCACGCCCCAGACGAGAGCTGCCTCTGGGCGCAGGCTCAGCCGAGCCGACGGCCTCTCCACGCGGTGATCGAACGTGTGGGAAGGTCACCCCACCTCAAACAGATCTGGGCTGGGTTGACCCCCTCCTCCCCCCAAGCTCCATCAGCGTCGGATGGGCATACGGAGCTTTGCACCAACTTCAGAGGGCAAATTCATTCAGGAACAAGTTTCTAAGTGTCCGCAAAACCTAACTCCAGACGCGTTGTTATCATCCAACGACCACGGTGAATAAATTGGACTCTGTATCGGAATGAAATGCATCGCACAGCATTACTGCCGGGATAACATTTCCCATTTTAAAAAATCACATGCCCTCATTAATTTTTCAGTGAAATGGACATAACACACCCTTATCAATTTCCCCAGTGGACATAACTGACCCTCGTGTGCAAGGGGAACTTTCACGAATGCCTGAGGTTGGCTTTCCTCACAACAGACCCTCAGGCGAGGATCTGCATGCAAACAGGTGATTTGGGTCATGGTCCCTGGAAGCACAGGAGAGGAGGGAAGACAGGGACTTTTATGGCAGGTCCGTCCTCCCGGGCCCCACTGACAGACCAAAGAGGACACACCGCAGAGTTGTCCCAAGCAGGCAAGAGGGGCCTGAGGCATTTCTCCACCGACCACGGTCCCCACTGGTTGGGGGTCACTCCAACTCACCGTCCTCAGCCCATCCCGTGGGCGGGACAGGCTCACACCTGAGACCAGAGAACGTCCTTGTCAGCACACAGACATAAGCAGGACCCTGCTGGTATGTTCATGAGTTCCCCATCCCCCACACCACCACCAGCAGGCAGGCACCTCGGGGGGAGGGGCCCCAGGATGTGGCTGGGCACCCACAGCCGCCAAGGGAGGAGCATGTGTGCTTCTGTCCCCTGCATTTGTGTGTGGGTTTAAAGAACTTTGCTGCTGCCCGACGACCCCACCAGGGTTCTCCAGAAAGGCTCCCCTTCCCCCTGCCGCACCCCACAAACCTTTGTCCCACCTCTGGGGCCACGTGCACGGACAGGTGTGCACCATCCAAGGAGGAACCGCATTTCTCTGCCCCCTACAACTCGCCTCCTCCCTGTGCCCTCTGCTCTCCTTCGAGGACCCCACAACCCACGGGTGGCTCATGCTCCACAAAACAGGGGTCACCATGACCCGCCCCAGGCCCTCATCCCGCACTTTCCATCAGCCTCCAGTCCTGGGAATGTGGCTTCCCGAGTCTTCTTCTGATGGGCCTCTGTTCCCGCTGCCACGCTGGCCCGCACAATACCGTGCCTCCGCTCTGGACACGAGCCACCACCGCCAGTGTGTCCACGCGGCACATGGCGGGCCTGATGCCTGGGAGCTCTGTAAGCATTTCCCAAGTGAATAAACGAGGGCGTGAGTGAACGCCACTCCTTCAGACACACTTGGGATCCACCGTCACGCACACGCAGCCTTTTGCCGCCACTCCCCTCGCAACTCTCAGCCTAAACGTCACTTACTCCCAGACGCTTCCTCTGGCTCTGACGGCACCGGGCGTCTCATTGAAACAACCTCTTTCATCAGACCCCCGGTCACGGCAGAATCAGAGATCTGTATAATTGCGCATTTGGTGATCATCTGTCTTCTCCATGAGACCGCCAACTCCCTGAAGGCCAAGATACCCAGACTCCCCAGCTCCTGGTACCGAGCGGTAGGCAGCACAGTATCTGGGGAAAGGTACAAGAACGCGTTGGATTTGAGGAGGTCGGTCTGCCACCACCCCCCCCCCCAGAGCTGGGGGGACCTCGTCCAGCTCTCGTGGGACCTGGGTGCTCCCGGGAGCTGAGAACTCAGAGCCACCGGCAGGGGTGAGATACGCTCTTAGACGTGTGGGCTCCGAGAGAGAAGGGACAGGAGCCTGCGGGGCTGGCTGGAGGGGCTTCTAGGCAGCTGGACAGGGAGATCGGCTCTTGCCCTGTCACCCACAGACCAGGGAGGGTGGCTCTGCCCAGACGTCAGTTTAGGACCAATGACAGAGCGGAGCCTTGGCTGAGGAGACGGCAGGCCTCCTTATGCAGCTGATAAGCAAACTCCAAACAGACTGAGGCATGTGGAGGAAGGGACCCAGAGCCACAGGTCACGGCAGAGCCCGAAAGCAACAGAGGAGGAAATCCAGAGGGCCAGGTGGGCCGCCGGGGGGCCGGACCCACGGCACGCTGGGAAGGTGTGCGGGAAACCCAGGGTCTCAGGACAGGGCTTGGGGGTCGCGGTCGGGACGGGTCACTGCACGTGTGAGAATCCCATCAGAAGAAGCGGTGAGGCCACCCCCAGCTCGGGCTTCACGCGGTCAGGTCAAGGTCACCGGGCCCAAGCTCCAAACTGGGCGGGGTTTGGCAAGGCCGGCCCCTCGGTGAGCACTGGGGACTCCTGGATAAGCTGGAACACAGGGGCAGAGAACGAGCTGGGGAAAACAGACCGGGGCAGGCGCCTACTGGGGAGGCCGGCGTCCACAGGAACCGGTAACTTAGGATTTGCTACGGCTCTCCTTCAGTTCAGCCTTGCCCGCGTCCTGCTTGGCCAGTAGTAAAACCAGGCATCCGTTTCCTGTTGCTTCTACAACACTTACCACAAACTTTGTGGATTAAAACAGCACCCATCGAGTACCGCAAAGCTCTGGAGGTCAGAAGTCTAAAATCAGAGTGTGGGTGGGGCCGCATTCCTTCCAGAAGCTCTCGGGGGCAACCTGTTTCTTTGTCTTCTCCGGCAGTTAGAGGCACCTGGCGTCCTTGGCTCGCGGCCCCTTCATCTTCAAGGCCCGCAGCACAGCACCTCTTCTCCTTCCCTCACCCTCCTCCTTCCCTCTTTCCTTGCAAGGACCCCCGTGATCGCATTTAGGGCCCATCTGGATCATCCAGGACAGTCTTCTCCTCTGGAGACCCTCAATCACATAACGCAAAGTCCTTTTTGCCATGTAAGGGAACATATTCACCGGCTCCAGGGAATAGGATGTGGGCCTCTTTGGGGAGAGCGGAACAGAGAAAGCAGGGGGAGTGTCCCTCAGCTCCAATACTGGGGACCTGAGAGCGGGCTTGGCAGGAAAATCCAAGGGGCCTCCGTCATCACAGCCAGAGGACAGCCCCAAGGACAAGGAAGCCTGATACCAATACATGGAAGGGGACAGCAGGCGGGGAGCTGTATAGAACTGACAGATGGCTCGTGGTTTAGCCAACACATAGCCTCTGTTTTCCAACCTGGAAAACATTCTGGAAGGGTGTCTCAACCCACTGGGACATCATCTCTCCAGACATCATGGTGATGGGAGTAATATCCCGTGTGAGGAAGGGGCTAGAATCCTCCCAGCATTTAGAGCCATGACACCCGTTTGCATGCTCTGAGGTCCAGAACATGTGGCTCCAAAGGTAAAGAATGAGATTCATGCCAAGAGTTGACGTGATCGGCCAAGCTGCACGTCAGTTCGGGACAAACCCGCTGGCATGTGGATCCGCGCTCCTGAGTAGCCTCGATGCTGAGATGTTGTGCCTGTCTACACTCCTGTTGCCGGTTTACTCAGTTGCAAGGACCCGGCCGTAGCTCCATGCAAACCTTTGACCTGCCCCTCCCCCCCCTCCCCCACCATCATCAGGGGCCTCTTTATCCACCCAGTTCTGCCAGAAAGAGCTGTTGCCAAAGGGCATCACAACGGACTGTCCCGGGACCGCAGGACAGCACGAGAATCTAACCAGTAGGGCTGACGTGTTCTGAAATACGACAGCGGCACAAAGAGGGAGCCGAGCCGGCAGGTCCAGGAAGCAGGAGGGCTCCCAAGTCAGCCTTGGGCAATCCACCTGAGCCATTCCCATGCCTGGGATCTCATTTGAAGTGTAAAGTTCAATCCTTTCCAGCACATCCGCAGAGTTGTGCAACCCTCACCACGGCCGTTTCCAGAACATTTTCGTCACGCCCAGAGACAGCCTTCCGCCATCCACTCCCCTGTCTCCCTGTCTCCCCCATGCCCCCCCCCCGCTCCACCCCCCAGCCCTGGGCCACCACTAATCTACTTTTTGTCCTTGTGGGTTTGCCCATTCTGGACGTTTCGTCTAGCCGGGATCTCACAGTATGGGGGGCCTTTTGCGTCCGGCTTCTTTTACTTAACAGAATGTTTTCAAGGCTCCTCTGCGTCGCTGCAGGTATCGCTGTTCGTTCCTTTTCCAGCTGAATGATATTCCCCAGTACGAGAGACCACACTGTGTCTCCCGCTCACGCGTTGAGGGGCCCGTACCCGTCTCTACCTCTCGGCTGTTGACAAGAGCGCCACAGCCCCTCCTTCCGGAGTTCTGCTTTCTCACAAAGGGATGGGGTCCCTTCCACATGGACGCAGTGCTCAGGCGGTGCCATCGGTGACCCCTTCTCTGTCTCCCTAGGCAGGAGCTGCAGGGAGCACGCCAGCTCCCCATGGAGCACCCCAAGGCTCGCAGCTCTTGGAAACTGTGGCCAGCATTGCCCTGCTTAGTGTATGGTCGGAGTGTATGTTCCCGCCACCGACGGCCTGGGCATCAGTCCAGATCGCCTGTAGACCCACCCAGTCTTCTCAGGAGACCTGACCGTGACCCCCGGTGTTACTGGCCCTGAGGGCCCGCAGGACAGAGTATTAAAGTCTGCAAACTCGAGAACTGGTTTTGTAACACCCCCCCCCCCCGATCAAAACATCATGATTTATGCTCCCGGGTGCAGTGCCCACACCCAAACACTATCATTATAAGATTCTTGGAGCAAATCTTTCCCTCCCTTGGAGCAGAGTAATGTAAAATTCTCACTTGTGCTTTCTTTTCCTGGGCCAAATCCACTGAAATCAATGTATTACTTCTTCTGCTCCCTTGCTGGGAGATCGGTGTTCGTCTTGCCGAAAACTGCCTTACCCAGCCCACTGGGAATGAGCGCTGGCAGGTGAAAGGGGAGAAACAGCTCGCGGTGTGCAAAGTACAGACTGCAACACGCACACATGCACACACAGACATGCACACACAGACACGCACACACGTCCACGGGCGTGCACGCACACACACACACGCACGTGTGTGGCACGGACTTGTCCGTCTGGCCCCCCAGAGACCCTTGGGCAGTGGGTCCTGAGGACCATCGATGAAGTGACCCACCAGGTCATAGCCACTAGGGTATTTTAGCCCCACGGATGGAACCACACAGGGAGAAAAACCAAAGTCACGTGGGCCGGAGATTGGCAAGTGGGGAGTGCGGAACAGCCTGGAAGGAAATCAGTGGAAAAGTAGGGTAGTTAAAACGGGCTGGCCGCTGCAGCAGGACAGGGGCGCAGACTGGGGAAGACCTTGCAAGGAAATCTAAGTGGCGGGGAATGTGAAATGTCAGCGGGGGTGGTCAAGCAGACACCAGAGACAACCGCCAAGGCGCCTTGGGCGTGCGCTGGGAGGTGGCCACACCAGCTGGAAGGAGCACGGCCACAGGGACGGAGACCCGAGAGAGGAAAGGGGCACTCCCGCAAGAAACCCGTGCTGCCAGGAGCCAGGGGGTCCATGCCAAGACCGGAACATAAGAGGGGGAGGGGGCCTTGGGGGGCACCGTCCGAGGGCACCTGCTATTCACCCAGAAGCCAGAGCAGACCTCACAACGGAAGTGGTCTGCACGTCCACGTGCACTGGCTGCTGTCCTGTAAGCCTGGGGCACAGGCGAGGACCGGCTCAGACAAGGACTTGCCTGTGGGAGGGGCCCTGTCCCCCGGGGCACAGGTGGTGACCCTGGCTCAGACAGGGACTCACCTAGGCTTACTCATGACTGCAGACCCCGGATGGGCCTGGGGCTCCTGGCTGCAGACCCCAGCCCACAGGCTGGGCGGCTGGAAGGGGCGGGCCGGGAACTGCCAGGGGGACAGCTCCCCAATACCCACCTGCCCCAGCCGTGCTCTGTGCCGCCGTCCAGCAGAGGCCCCGGGCCTGGGGTCGCCAGGAGCCGCAGCCCACGGGGAAGACTAGTCTTGGGCGAGGCCAGGGCATCAGGTTTTGGGAAAGCTCCTGGGCGATTCTAATCACTGCCAGGGCGAGGCCCAGAACTGCGGCCCCGAGGCCTCCACTCCCACTGGCTTGGGCAGGGCCGCTCCTGGAGGTGCTCGGCAGGCTCCTGGCCGGCTGTGAGCTCGTTTTTTTAAGCGTGTGAACTCCACAAATCAGTGACATCTGGTCATTCTGTAGGACTCTGTGCTTTAAAATGAGCTCCCAAACTGAAGGCCGGGTGGTTAGCCTGAAGCAGGGCAGGTGAGGACGAGGACGCAAGGACGACGAGGCCGGAGGCCCACGCCAGCGGCCCTCCGGGGAGAGGAAGGCAGGTTCAGGGCGAGCCACTCCCACGAAGGCACCGCACCTACCTGTCAGGTTATGCCGGTCCCGGGAACGCCCAAGAGCAGAGAGCTTCTCCCCTGCATCCGTGCTGGGCAAGCTGTGAGGTCTAATTTGTTCCGGGCAGGATGGGATGGCTGGACATACAGGCAGCCCCCAGTGCTCACCCGCCACCAAGACAGGGGTCCCCGGAGGAGAACCTGAGGCCGGGGACTACCTCCCTGGACCTCACCTCTCAAATCCCCACCCCTGGGGCATGGCCCGACCAGAGCATCCCCTGGAAAACTCTGGATCAACTTGGCCTCCAGGTCCCTGAAGCCCTGGAAGGGTGTTAACCCCCAGAGACTGGGAAGGAGAGCCTCTCTGAGGATGAAAAGCCCAGCTGTGCCTGGTCAGGCTGCACTTTGGAAGAAGCCATCCAATTTGCCCACAAACACCATAAGTGAGTCAACAACACTTCAGTGAGTGCCCACGGGGCTCACGGCTCTGGCCCTGCCCTTCTTTGAAGCCAAGGGGCCCCTCCCACTTGGAACGGGGCCAGATTTTCCTTTTTTTTCTTTTTTTAAAAAATTTTTTAACACATATTTGTTTTTGAGAGACAGAGACACAGAGCACAAGTGGGGAGGGGCAGAGAGAGAAGGAGACAGGATCCGAAGCAGGCTTCAGGCTTCGAGCTCTCAGCACAGAGCCCAATGCGGGGCTCGAACTCACAAACCGTAAGATCATGACCTGAGCCGAAGTTGGACACTCAACCAACTGAGCCACTCAGGCACCCCTCCTTTTTTTTTTTTCTTAATGTTGATTCATTTATTTTTGAGAGAGAGAGAGAGAGGGGGAGGGGGGTGGAGGGGCAGGGAGAGAATCCCAAGCAGACTTCTCACCAGCAGCCCAGAGCCCAAAGCAGGGCTCGAACTCACAAACCGTGAGGTCATGACCTGAGCAGAAATCAAGAGCCCCCACCAGCCTCCCCCAGATTTTCCACTGTTATACGCAGTGAGCCTCTGCGACACCACGGGAAGCGGTACAGCCAACCCTCTGGATGCCTTTGGGCTCTCCTTGGCCCTGCACCCCATCCGGGGCTTGCACGTGCTGGTGGGGGGGTGGGGGGGGAGTCAGCTCCTGGACCACCCGCAGGGGTGGTGTGAGCCCTGCTCACCTCTCCTCCTTCTCCCCACTCGCTTCTCCAAACCGCCAAACTCCAACTGACTTCCAAAGTTACTCATTTTATAGAGAAATATGTGGAAATGCCGACAAGGATTAAAGTGGAGAGAAAGCCAAGAAACCAGAACGCGAGGAAAGGAAAAGCTACCTCTCGTTCCTGGCAACGCTCTCTCACTGCTTCGGCGGGACGCAGGGCTGCCTGGGTGTCAAAGGCTCCTCTGTGGGGCAACTGAGGCTGCTCACCAGGGCTTCCCTTTCCCTCAGGGACCGTGAAAAAGTCATGTTGTGAATGTGGGAAAGGAGGGGTGCCCCACTGATCTGAGTTCACCGAACCCGTATAATTCAACGGTTCTATGATTCCACAGGGTTAGCAGAAAAGGTGTTTGTAGTCACCAAGTGTATACTCATGTACTTTTTTTAGCCTCTATATTAAGAAGTCTTCATTCGATCTTGAACCACAGAAAAGGTTAGGATTAGGTACCACCGAATATAGTAAAGATCAGACAACAGAAAAGTTGGATTCTCACCCATGGAAGAAGTCTGAAAGCCAGCATTCCAGGGCACATGCGGCAACCTCATGAGGTCATCAGAACACCATGCTTCTTTTTTTCCGTTCTGCTTCTCTCCTCCAAGTCCCCTCTTGAAACAAGATGGCTGCCGGAGCTCCGGCCATGACACCCCCATTCCAGGCAAGGGAAAGAAAGAAGCAGGGGGAAGGAGAGCAGTTCCCCCTCCCTTTGAAGGAGACTTCCCAGAACTCCTGAAACATATTTCCACGGATATCTCTTGGCAGAACATCACAAGAGAGTCAAGAGTCTGGAAGGGGCAGTCCTTTAACTGGTACCTTGCCACTCCGAGTACCATCAGACTCCCATTACTGAGAAGGAAGGGGAGGGTGGGTGTCGGGTGGGTTCCAGCAGTCTCACACGGGCACTTAGTCCCCTGTCGAAAAGCAAGTCTTTATAGGCTGCCGTCGTGGCATTTTTCTTCCTCTACTTCCATGGCTAACCTAGGGAGGGAGTCAGTCATAGTTGGTGATGATGGCACTGTCCCCAAGGTAGATGGGGGGGGGGGGGTGGTAAAAGCCAGAGCAGGTGGGGAGAAGCATTGCAGGGTGTGACTTTCTTTTTCGCTTTTCACTTTCTGCATCCACGGCCCCATCCGTTGACTGGTCAGTGGTGACCAGGCGTGTACCAGCAGTCACTTCGTGCAGGTAGCCCTGACCTTGAAGCTTCCAGCATCCGTAGGACCTTTCATTGATGCCAAATGCTTGGGGCCAGGTGGCACCAGGACCAGTGTCTGCAAAGACATCAGAGCGGAGGAGGGAGAAGCCAAGTGCTGGACGGGGTTGGCCCACGCCCCGAGACCTGGCCTCGTGACCTCTCCCTCTGAATCACCTTCCCACGAGAAGGTCCCTGCTTCAAACCTGTCACCAACGGCCTCACCGCAGGGCAGAGAGGGCTTTGCCCAGAAGACCGGAGGCAGGCAGCGCTCTCCCCAGCCTTTCCTATCCTTGGGGCAGAGAGTCCTGGAGGCAAAGGCCTAACTTCTGACTCTGACGCTGTCCAGACCCGCACGCACTGGGCTCCCCGTCTGAAACCTGAGCAAACCTAGAAGGGCTCAAGCTCTCTCCATCTCCAAAGGCCTCTGACTTGTTCTTGAGAACCCAGAGGACCTGATTGGCTAACCAGCCTTGCGGGGTACAACCGTGCCCTTGGAACCCAGGAGGCCCACAGCTGGCGCGTCCCACTGGGGCCCTGTCCCCGCCGCGCCCACAGCAAAGGCCCAGACGTGCAGCTCACAGCACGTCGGTCTTCCTCAGCCACGGGCAGACAGTTATCCAGCAAAATGTGAGCTACAGGGAGAGTATTATTGAGAGAGGACTCTTTTCTTGCCTCTCCTTAAAATGTTCACAAATTCATACGCTTTGAAAAAACACCACAAACGAACTCTATCTATCTCACTTTGGAAGAGGCTAAGAAACCCGCGTGTCCTGCAATTTCTGGCTGATTAAAGAACAGCTTGACCCGATACATGGAAATCTTAAGGCGCTTACAGGGCCTGGAAAGAGGCACAGAAACCAATCTGAGCACAGAATAAAAATACCTCCCGGGTTTCGGTAGCAATGAGTAACACCACTGGCTCGTCTGAGCTCAGACAATTATTATATGAAAAAGGATTTAAGTCTGCACAGTTAAAATGGTAAAAAGATGTTTAACAATGAATAAGGAGACAAAAATAACCCAAGGAGTCATGCCCCACACACCCTTGCGCGCAGGACGTCCGTCACGTCTGGAAACAGAGGTTGAGAACAGAGAGTGTCGCCAAGGACACCCTCAGCGGCGAGACGTATGAGCGACACCACCTGTGTGCCCAGAGTTTATGGTCACCCCGCAGGCCCGGTAAGTGACGGGGGGTGTGGAGGCGGAGGCATGGAAGAAGTCCAAGTTCTACAGACTACGGGCATTTTCTCAAAACGTTTCAACTCTCAACTCAAACCACCATGCGGTACTGGGGGAGGGGGGCGCCACGTCTCTCGGGCCCCCTGGCTTAGTCTTCCGGGAAGACCCCTTTCTGTCCTTAACCCAGCAGGACTAGAATTCTCTTCAGTTGGCCCCGGTGCTCAGGCCTCTGCTCCCTCAACCCTACCTCGGAGGCTCTTGAAGAACAAAGGCTTCTCTCCTCCAGGCTAAAAGCCACATGCCATGGCCGTGGACCAAAGGAAAGATTCCCTGCTGGCCACCAGCCGTGCCACCCGCTGTTAATGAGCAAGAGAGGGGAAGCCTGGGGGCGGGGGGGGGGGGGGGGATGCCCCTCTGATCTCTGCTGCGTGTAGGCAAGAAGGAGCTGCCAACATTTCTGCTGGTGCGGTTGTAACAATAGCAACTCCCATTCACTCAGCCTCTCCGTGGGCCAAGCGCAGCGCAAAGTGCTTTTTCATGTGTTGTCAAAATACTAAAAATAATCACCCAACAGTTAGGCTCTTTCCCCTATGTAAACCGCAAAACGCTTGACGCTCACATCACACACCGTCTGGATACCATCCTGCCTTCTCTGTTCCCCAAACACGCACACGCGCACGCACATAGTCTTGCTGTCCTAATTTCTTTCCTTGAATTCTTGAGCCAATTTTAATGAGGATGCCACCCCCATCAGTCCCCGAAAACAATTCTCAAGGTCACCAGTGACAACCCCATTCCTCCATGCAGTGCTCAGTTCTTAGCTGGCCTCTTTCTTTCTTTCTTTCAAGATTTTATTTATTTGTTCGTTTGTTTGTTTTCATGGCTTTATTAATTTTTGAGAGGGAGAGGGACAGGGTGCAAGCGGGGGAGGGGCAGAGGAAGAGGGAGACAGAATAGGAAGCAGCTCCAGGCTCTGAGCTGTCAGCCCAGAGCCCGACGCGGGGCTGGAACCCACGAACTTCGAGATCATGACCCGAGCCAAAGTTGGAGGCTTAACCGACAGAGCCACGCCCAACATGGGGCTTGAATTTACCACCCTGAGATCAAGAGTCACATGCTCTACTGACTGAACCAGACACCCCAGTTGGCCTCTTGCTTGACTCTGCGGCACTGGACGTTGTGGATCACTCCCACCTTCTAGAACAATTTGTTACCGACCGCATCTGGCCCATAGGATGACTTACTAGGGATTAGGAAAACCCAACACTCTGGGCAGAGGCAGTTCTGGGAGCATCTAGCCCACGAGCAGAACGAGGCAGCCCCCTTCACCTGGAGCCTTTATGCAGTATGCAGACTGCACAACAGTACAGGGCAGTTCCGCAGGGCTACAGGCTGAAGAGCCGTCCGACTGTGAGAAGTCAGAGGCACAGAACAGGGAACCGGAACAGACCCCGGAAGAGGCCGTTGGGAACGGAACGAGGTTCCTAGAGGAAAGAAGCAGAATGGAGAAGGAGAGACGCATGTCTTCCAATGGGGTAGGAGCCTTCCACCGATCCCCCACCAAGAATCCGAGCCAGGGCTTATGTGAGGGCGTATTCTGATTTTTAGGAAATACGCACGGAGGTATTTTGGAGCAAGGCTCATGACGTATGCAATGTACTCTCGAATAATTCAGATCCATATGTGGACCCACGCAGAGCAGTGTAGCAGAAGTTCTAGCAGACAGGGCAGGGGGTCTGGGGTCTCGGGCACATGGGAAACCTCATACTCTTTCTGTAACTTCCAGCTTCCCTGCGAGGTTCAAGTGACTTCCATCTAAAACGCTATTTTAGAAGAGAAACTAAGGGCAAAACCATGGAGACGGTAAAAAGATCAGTGGTTGCTAGGGTTTGGGGAGACCATCGAGACGAACAGGCAGAGCACAGAGGGGTTTTCGGGCCGTGAAGCTGGTCTGTACCATTTTTTTAAATGTTTATTTATTTTTGAGAGAGAGAGAGAGAGAGAGGCAGAGCACGAGCAGGGGAGGGGCAGAGAGAGCGGGAGCACATAGTCCGACGTGGGGCTCGAACTCGGGAACTGAGTCCCCAGCCCGGCACCCCTGATCTGTACCATTCATAATGGCGGATGCGCGGCGTCATGGCCTCGTCCAGACCCACAGAACGAGCAACACCGAGCGAGCCCCACTGTCAGCTGTGGGCTCTGGGTGCCGAGGGTGCGTCAGTGGGGGCTCAAGTACCATAGCAGGTGCACTTCTCTGGTGGGGAGGGGTGACCCCAATGGGCCTTTCTTCCCATGTGCGCTGGGGCTGGGCAGTGTCGAGGAGCGTGGGCAAAGACTCAAACCCACGGGGAGACTCAGCAGGCACAGCACCCTCCCCACCCCACCCCCACACACAATCACAGCCACCTTGCTCCCCTCCCCCACCGCGGGGGGCTCCGTGGTGGGGCCCGTGGGGGACCTCAAGATGGAGGTAGCATCCCAAGTAACGTTTTGTTTCAAGGGGTATGAAGATCGCAGCATCGGTCAAAGTTTTGACTCTTCGCTTCAGAACTACTCTCCCGAACCAGCGACTGATCTCACCATTCACATTTCTGCTCAGAGAAATATTCCGGAGAAAACAAGTCTCCGTAAGCAAGCCTCGCCAAAAATACCGTTTCCTAATATCTTTGTGGATAGAAAAAGAAAGAGTCCTGTACTAAAGGTTCAGCAGAGAGTCTTTTTTTTTTTTTTTTCAACGTTTATTTATTTTTGGGACAGAGAGAGACAGAGCATGAACGGGGGAGGGGCAGAGAGAGAGGGAGACACAGAATCGGAAACAGGCTCCAGGCTCTGAGCCATCAGCCCAGAGCCCGACGCGGGGCTCGAACTCACGGACCGCGAGATCGTGACCTGGCTGAAGTCGGACGCTTAACCGACTGCGCCACCCAGGCGCCCCTCAGCAGAGAGTCTTAAGAATGATCCTTGCGTGAAGGAAGATGGAGAGGCATGAAAAGATTCGTCACCTCTTAGTGTTAAAGAAAGCCTGTAGGGGTGCCTGGGTGGCTCAGTCGGTTAAGCGTCCGACTTCGGCTCAGGTCATGATCTCTCGGCTCAGGTCATGATCTCACGGTTCATGAGTTCAAGCCCCGCGTCGGGCTCTGCGCTGACGGCTCGGAGCCTGGAGCCTGCTTTGGATTCTGTGTCTCCCTCTCTCTCTCTGCCCAGCCCCTGCTTGTGCTCTGTCTTTCTCTCTCTCTCAAGAATAAATAAAACACTAAAAAAAAAAAAAAAAAAAAAATTAAAGAGAGCCTGTGGGTTATGCCCCAAGCCTAAAACCCAGAACTAAAATGATCCAGAAAGGATCGCTCTGAAATTCTGCCGTCCTCTCAGCTTTCTGGGGGGAGCACAGCAAGGTTTCAGAGATCCAGGACTGCGAACTTAAGCTTTCAACCCCTTTTGAAGAAGAGTTTGTTTTTTGCATTGTTTCTTTTTCTCTTGAACACGTATTTATTTAGAGGGGCACCTGGGTGGCTCGGTCCGTGAAGCGTCTGACTCTTGATTGTGACTCAGGTCAGGATCTCACGGTTCATGAGTTCAAGCCCCGGGCCAGGCTCTGCCCTGACAGTGCGGAGCCTGCTTGGGATCCTCTCTCTCTCTCCCTGCCCCTCCCCCAGTGGTGCACACTCTCTCTCTCTCTCTCTCCCTCTCTCTCTTAAAAATAAACATTTAAAAATTTTAAATAATGAAAAATGTTTAAAAATAAAAAAGATGGATTTATTGAGATAAAATGAACATACGATGAATTCGTTCTCATCTCACAATAAAAGCATGTCTGTTTATAACCAAATTATCATGTTGTACACCTTCAACTAATACAGGGTGATGCGTCAATTACGACGCCTCCAAAAAACGGCATCCTTTTCAGGCGTGCAGCCCCCCTTGTGGGCAATGCAGGAGCCACATTACCACGACCACCATCGAGACCCGGGGCACGCCATCTCCTCAAAAGCTCCTCCGTGCCCCTTTGCTGTCAGTCACCTCCGCCCACCCTCAGCACCCGATTTGTGTCCCTGCGGTTTTGCCCTTTCCAGAATGTCGTAAGGGCAGCATCGCACAGTGGGTAGCATTCAGCCCCTGGCTTCTTCCGCTTAGCATAATGCTTTTGAGCTCAGACACCGTTCATTCGCCGAATGGTGTTCCAGTGCGTGGACGTGACCCTCTTTCATCCAAGTGCCAGCTGACCATGTGGGTCGTCTCCGGTTTGGGTGAAAAAGCTGCTAGAGGTTTTCTTCCGTCTCGGGTAAAGAGCCGGGAGGGGCGCTGCTGGGTCGCAGAGGAAAGCCTCCGTGTGACTGCATGAGAAACGGCCGCCTGTTTGCCATGTGGCTGCACCGCTTCCCGCCAGCTGTGGATGAGCCTTCCCGGTGCTCCACACCCTTGCCGGCCTTTGATATCGTTGGTACTTCTCACGTTAGCCGTTCTAACAGGAATGTGGCGGTATCTCGTTATCGTTTTAATGTCCGTTTTCCCTAATGACTAACGATGTCGAGCATCTTTTCATGTGTTTATTTGGGGTCCGTGTCTCTCGTTTGGTGAAGCGTCGGCTCAGCACACTTTCAGAAATGGAGGTTCTGCATTTTCTTGCCCCAGCTGCTAACGTGGGGTGGGAGGGGGCACCCGGGAGGCATCTCAACGTGCTGGTCTCCATCATTTTCTTCCACGGGACCGCTAATGACGCCCTGGAGGGCCCTGAGGTCCTGTAGGACACACGCGGCACCCTGAGAAGCTTCCTCACGTGAGAGATCCCGGTACTCGGAGCACGTTGTCACATGGGAGGTACGTGCTGTCTTCTGACCCACACCGTAGGGAAGGTTCCATATAGGGCCTCTCCGATTCTGTATTTGCAAGCTGTCCTGAGTGGGAGACAAAGCGTGGTGGCCGTGCAGCTGGCACATGCAGTGCCCCCCAGAATCTGAAGCCTGCCTGGTGCTGGACCCTTGGGGGTAGCCGGATTTTGTCTGTCTTAACCAAGTTCTCACACCCACGAGGGCAACTGGGGCCGTGCGGCCAGGTCACCCTTCAGCACTGGATGGGAAGAGAAGAGCTGGACCCAGAATGGATCGCAGCGGGGCTCTGGGACCGCAGGTAGGCTCCTGGCATGAGAGCGACGTGCCTCGCGGCTCCTGAGCCCCCATCTGCATTGGCTACGGCTGCTACCCTATGCCAAGGTGCTTGTCTTTTCTCCGTGCACCGTCTGTGTGGCCTCCTAGCGTCAGCCTGTCGTCACCCCGGGCTCCCCTTGCCCCCCATGCAGCTGGTGCCCACACCCGATGCTCTGAGCTAGTGCTCTGCAGCCAGATCAACCCTGCCACCCTTCGACCAGGGGACAGGGGGCAATGTGTGGTCATGTCTTTGGTTCGGTGTCTGAGAAACACACGGACAGCCCCCCACACCCAGGAAGGATCCAGTCCCCAGGGTCAACAGCACGGACACTTTCTGCTTCAGATCCACGGGCATTCTGCTCAATGACGGACGTGTCTCGTGCTTGGGTGTCACTAACACCGTGGCATTCTGGGTCACTGCAGGGCTCAGGAACTACAGGGTTATCATTAGTTCCATTCTATTTTTATCCTCACCGGGAAAAAAGGAAAACGGCAAAGACAAATGAAGAAGGCATGAATAATGGATATGCCCAATGATTTGACATAAATGGGACTGCAGACTTAAGCGTGCCTCTGACAGATTTACAACTGTCACATCAAAGGCTAGCAAGCCCCTGCACAGTGGCCGGCTCTCCAGGCGTCGAGTCTGAGAAACCCACACATTAGCTCTCATGGTGAGGTCTTATTTTTTCTCATTTTCACACCGTTTTAATTTGGAGGCTTAGAAAAACTGATTTGTTTAAATAAAAGTAAATTGGAAACTAGATTGGCCATATGCGATAGTTAATTTTCCATGTGATGCATCATCACATATAAATTTTGTATGTGATCATCACCTTGGCTGGGCTATGGCACCCCGCTTCGGGTCAAACGTTATTCTAGATGTTTCTATGAAGGCATGTTTGAGATGACATTAACAATGAATCAGGGGACGTTGAGTGGGGCGGATTGCTCTCCGTGACGTGGGTGGGCCTCGTTCAATCAGTTGAAGGCCTCAGAGACACAGACTGACTTCTCCCAAAGAAGAGGGAATTCTGCCAAAAGACGAAATGGAGGCTCGAACTGCAACTCTTTCCTGGGTCCCCAGCCTGTCGGCCCACCCTGAACTTTCTGGACTTGCCGGCCCCCCATTATTGCGTACAATAATTCCTTAAAACGATTATTTCTCTCTCTCTCCCTTGTAAATGCATATGAATATTCATAGATGTGTATGTGTGTGCACGGGCACACACACGCATCCTGTTGATTCTGCTTCCCTGGAGAACCCTAACATGCCATCTTTATTAGTGTTCTTATAAAATGGCACTCATCTGAGATTTTTGAATGGCTGATGAAACTCAGGTTAATTAACGGCTGATTCTTCAACTCTGCATTATTCACATGACTTTGGCTACTTTTCCTTCGCGAAGACTCTGGATTTCATCGATACCTGCATCACCCGCAGGCATGGGTAGCTTGTGTAACCAGCACTGGTGAGTGTGTCCAGAGAACGATGGTGAGAATGGCTGTGCTGTCTACCCAGACCAGGGCTCGATAACCATGGGGTCTGGTCCGCTGCTTCCACGAAGTAAACAGAAGCTCAGATCGTGTGCAGCCCCCTCCTGGGTACAGGGACAAGGGGGTGGGAAGCCACCCTGATGTGCAGCAAAAGATGGGAGGTTTTGAGGAGGAAAAAGCTCAGGACAAGTTCACGCCAGAGCTGAGCTGGACCAGCGCCAGGTGAAAAGTGTGGCGAGCGCAGGGCAAAGAGCACCCTATCGCGTGATGTGACCGGCAGTCCTAGGAGGTGCTGCTGGGGTGAGGCCCGGCTCCTTACCCCCTACGTGGTCCTGCGCGGGTCCCAGGATGCAAAAGAACGTCACAAGTATCTGTTAAAGGAACAGACCGGTGAGTGAATCCCTGTGGGTCAAATAAAGGGAGTCCCTCCGCACACACGCGCGGCTGTAACCTTTCACTCTCCCGAGCGACTCATGGGACCTCACGAGGCGGCCGGCCCTCAGCACCCATTCTAACACGTGCTTCCGTGGCTGCTCCGTGCTCTTTCTGAAACACAGGTTTTAAAAATCTGTTATCCCGGGGCGCCTGGGTGGCGCAGTCGGTTAAGCGTCCGACTTCAGCCAGGTCACGATCTCGCGGTCCGTGAGTTCGAGCCCCGCGTCAGGCTCTGGGCTGATGGCTCAGAGCCTGGAGCCTGTTTCCGATTCTGTGTCTCCCTCTCTCTCTGCCCCTCCCCCGTTCATGCTCTGTCTCTCTCTGTCCCAAAAATAAATAAACGTTGAAAAAAAAAATTAAAAAAAAAAAAAATCTGTTATCCCAAGTGTCTGAAACGAAAATGGCTCCCCGCAATGTTTAGAAGTTCTCGTAAGAGACCTTGTCACGGCTTGGATTGCGTTCCCCCAAAACGTACATTGAAGTCCGAAGCCAGATGCCCGGGGGACGGGACCTCATCGGGAAACAGGGTCTTTGCAGACGTGATCGAGCTAAGACGGGGCCATGCTGGAGTTGGATGTGCCCACAGTCCAGTGACTGGTGTCCCTATGACAAGAGGACACAGACACAGGGGAAGGGAGGCCAGGAGACGCCAGGGGCAGAGACTGGAGCGGGACGGCCACGAGCCAAGGGTTGCTGGCCCCCCGGGGGGGTGGGAGAGGCGGGAAGGCCCCTCCTCTCGAGGCTTCAGAGGAAGCACAGCCCCGCCGACAGCTGGGTTGTGGGCTTTCTCGCCTGGACACTGTGAGGGAGTAAACTGCTGCTGGCTAAGCCGCCTGCTCTGAGGTCCTACAGATGTGAGTACAGGTGTCATAATGACAAGAACAAGTCTGTGCCCCAGGAGCAAGCACTGAGGCTGAACGCAGCGGAAACTTCCATCCTGAAACGTGACCCCTTCCATCACTGGTATGCCTAGGGTGCTTCCATCATGCTGGCACCTGTCCACCGTCTGATACGTCAGACTCGTTAACTCGGCCCTTCAACAACCCAGGGGGAGAGCAAGGCACAGAGAGGCCAAGTGAGTCACTCCTGGCCACACACACAGCTCATCCCTGGTGGGGTCGAGATAGAACTCAATTTGGACCAGCACCTTCTTCTTAAGCACTGAGTGATACAGCCTGCATCAGTGTCCTGGGACCACTGTAAAAAGTGACCACAAATCAGGTGGCTTAAAACCACAGAGATGTCCCGTCTCACAGTCCTGGAGGCCACAAGTCCAAAATCGAGGTGGCCGCAGGACCGTGCTCCCTCTGAGGACTCGAGAAGAATCCTCTGGGTCTGTCTCAGTTTCTGCTGGCTGCTGGCGATCCTTGGCTTTCCTTGGCTCGGGGCCACCTCACTCCAGTCTCACCCCCGTCGCTCTATGGCCTTTTGTCCCCTGTGTCTCTGGGTTCTCCCCCTTACAGGGACACCGGTCCCTGGATTTAGGGCCCGCCCTACTCCAGCATGGCCTCCTCTTGATTACATCTGCAAAGACCTCATTTCCAAATCGGGTCTCATTCCCAAGTTCAGAGGGTTAGGAAGTCGACATGTTTGGGGACACAATTCAACCCACTAAGGGCTCAACTGTCCCTGGGAATGCTGCGTCCTCGGGGGTGCTACGGGCCAGTGAGTAGGGAGCAGAGCGGTCTCCCCAGGGCTCCCCGAGGGCCAGGCTGGGGTCCGCTCACCGGGGCACCTGACAAAGCCACCCGCAAGCACGCGCAAGGGAAGCAGAGATGGCCGGTGACCCGGGACCTCGGGGAAACGAGCCGCACGCCTCTGAGCTTGCCCCGGGTGTGGCTTCTCCGTGCCCGCATCCGAGCCTCTGCTTCCAGAAGCATCCTCTAGGCAGCACTGGTCTCTGCAGGAGGCGTTACTCCCGGTGAGTCTGCCGCCCGGCACAGTGTGAGGACTAGGGAGAGACGGCAGCTCACTCCCCCGACGGCCGGTCAGTGAGAGCACTGAGCACGGGCCAGTCACCACGCGGGACCACGAACCCTCGGTCCTGAGCTCACGGTACCGCTCCCGGCCATTCCCTCCTCCCGGCCCGGCCTCTCGCGCCTCCCAGCCCCGACAGCTCCCCGCTCTGTCCAGTCCCACCCGCTCTCGGCTGCCCCGCACCCGTGGCCGAACGCCCCGTCCCCTCCACATCTCTGACCACGCAGCCACCACAGCTCGCGACGGCCTCCCGGGCGGAATTCGGACCCATGCCGCCCCCGCCCGTCTTCCCCCCACCCCCACGTCCCACCCCTCCTCCTTGTTCTTCGTGCCCCGCCTGCCCGCTCAGCCAGCATGAAGCCCCACTGTGTGCAGGCGCGAGGCTAATCCCTGGGGCTGCGAGCAGGACGAAGCGTGCGACGGGTGAGAAGGCACCTGTCATTGCACCCTAGTCATTGACTCTAGGGGCTGTGCCGGGAATGCACGGAATCCCAAAGGAACAGCAAGGAAAAACTCCCTAGCTCTGTCCGCGGAGGTCAAGGAGGGCTCCCCAGAGGCCCCAGAGGCGGTGACGCCCTGGCTGTATTGAGGGATGAGGAGGGCGCTCCCGGAAGAAGGAGGTGAGGACAGGGGACACGAGCTACCTGGCTGCAGGTCAGCTCTACCTGGAGGCTACACGGCCTGTAGGCCCTGAGGCCGCACCAGCCCAGCCCTGCACATCCTGCTAAGGTCGGAGTGATGTCACCAACACCCACTGCCACAATTCCACACGCCCCCACCTACGTTCCGCCCCCAGGCTGCTTGTTCCGGATGGTTCCCGGGTGCTTCCCCACCTCTGCTTCCCACCCACCCCCCACCCAGACGGCTCTTCTGCGCTCCTGCAAGGTAGACCGCGATCTGAGGCCAGCGGGGCCGTGCCCGGTGGCAGCGCTGGACCTCACGTGCCAGCCAGTCCCGGCTTGGGGATGGGGAGGCAGGGGCACAGGGACAGGTTGCCCAGCAACACCGCGCCCTCCCCCCGCCGGGCACAGTGTCCCCCCAGCACAGGTCACCCCCAGCACAGTGTCCCCCCAGCACAGGTCCCCCCCCAGCACAGGTCCCCCCAGCACAGTGTCCCCCCAACACAGGTCCCCCACCAGCACAGTGTCCCCCCAGCACAGGTCCCCCCCAGCACAGTGTCCCCCCAGCACAGGTCCCCCCCCAGCACAGTGTCCCCCCAGCACAGGTCCCCCCAGCACAGGTCCCCCCCCCAGCACAGGTTCCCTGCCAGCACAGTGTCCCCCCAGCACAGGTCCCCCCCCAGCACAGGTCCCCCGCCAGCACAGGTCCCCCCCCAGCACAGGTCCCCCGCCAGCACAGTGTCCCCCCAGCACAGGTCCCCCCAGCACAGATCCCCCCAGCACACGGCCCACCAGCACACGGCCCACCAGCACAGTTCCCCCCCTTACAATGTTCCCCTACACTTGGCACATGTACGATAAATGTTCGTTGAACTACTGAATAAAGTTGTTGCCCAAGCAGGAGGTGACAAACATCACTTTTGCTCATAACCCAGCAGCTAGAACAAGTCACATGGTCTTAGCTAATCAAAGGGCATTGGGGGTGGGGCAGGCAAGACCTATAGTTCTTCTGAGTGCCTGGGGGTGCGGGGGCCCAGGGCACGCAGCCCCAAGAAGGGCCACTTTGACCTGAAGACTATTTTGAGTCAAAAGCAATCGAAGCCCAGCAGATTCGGGAACGTTCCTCACCTCGCCCACAACTGCCTACATTCGCGCTGGAAGGCAGAGCCCGAGCAGGAAGCGAGCTCTCCCAGACGCTCCTCTGCACCTAAGGGACTGGTCTGCACAGCGGGGCGGACGCTGTCTCCAAACACCTCCTCTCCCCTTCCTGCTAGCGTCCTCCCCCTTCGGGACCCCCAGAGCCCACCGCCTCCCGGGCTCAGGACGTCCTACTGGCCTCCTGTCGCCTGACTGTCTCTGGAGCGTCCACGTCTTTGTGGATTCCCCGTAGGCACCAAACTCCATTTGACTTCCTCCTGCTCATGTGTCTGGTGTCAATCTGACTCTCAGCCCAGCCACAAGGACCTTGAAGGGCAGAGAAAGGTCTTCCTCCCACAACAGGTGGAAGGGAAGGAGGCTCAGAAGGAAGCCCAGAGTCTGCTGGGTTGAAAGATTGAAAGGAGAGCCCCATTCAATCCACAAATATTAGCAGAGCCCTGACCTGAGGCCAGGTCCCCACCTGCCTGGTGTTTGGGAATTGAGAAATGAGGTGAGTGAGTGACAGAGATGTGCGAGTCCACACCCCCAGGGTGG
Organism: Leopardus geoffroyi; assembly: GCF_018350155.1. Taxonomy (NCBI): domain Eukaryota; kingdom Metazoa; phylum Chordata; class Mammalia; order Carnivora; family Felidae; genus Leopardus; species Leopardus geoffroyi. Next base: position 4,010,823 of record NC_059333.1, read on the forward strand.
AGATGGGGGTGGAAACCAACACTCCCACCCAACCCTTAGGAGATGCCTGTCCAGGGCCCCAGGGGTTGTTCCACTGAAATGACCAGAAAGGCTGAAAAGGGGCTTGGTTGCTTCCATTCTGACCTCAAACTTTCTGGTTGGATTCTTCTCTCTAGTGGGTCTCTGGGCTCAGGCAGAAGACCCTGAGGGTGAAGTGTCCCTTGGTGGGAGCCCCAACTACCCCCTCAGGCAACAAGCACCGGGAGCTGGGGAGACCCAGCATGATTGACCCCAAGACAGTGACGGACCTGACCACCTGCACGGACCTGACCACCTGCACGGACCTACCACCTTTCCCTCACTTTTCCTGACCCAAACCTGGAGTATTTCCCACACTTTGGGGACGGTCTTTGAAACCCTCGTCCACCGTCTTCCCCATGCTGGCCTCCCTGAAATAACTTCCTTTCTTCGTTCACTGTCTCTGGGTTTTGTCAGCAATGAGTGACCCAGGCTGGTCTGCTTAGGACCCCTGCTCCCCGGCTACAAAGCAACACTCAACCTGGCCTTTGAAAGATGGGCTCCAGGGGCGCCTGGGTGGCTCAGTCTATTAAGCATCCAACTCTTGGTTTCAGCTAGGGTCAGGATCTCACGGTTCATGAGTTCGAGCCCCACATCCGGCTCTGTGCTGACAGGGCAGAGCCTGCTTAGGATTCTCTCTCTCCCTCTCTGTCTCCAAATAAAAAACAAACAAACAACAACAAAAAAGCATTTGGGTCATTAGTGTATTGCAAAACCCTTGAAAGTTAATCTAGAATTAACTTTGTTTTCAAATCTGTTTCCCCCATGGTCGATTTTATAATTCCTACAACTCGGTAAGGTTTTCACTACCAAAAATAACGTGGAGGTGTTTGGTGAGCCAGTGACGGGGTTCACTGGGTGATGCCTTAGAGAAGTGTTTCCTGCCGGCACCGCTGACCCACAAAACCTGCTGCTGGGCCTTCCCCGGGATGCCACCGGCAGCCGGGCGGCTGGCCTCTTGTCACGGCTGGCCCCGCGCCCTCGCCGCCAACCTCCTGTTCCGTCCATCCTGCAACCGGCTCCCTAACACAGCTTTGCTCAGAACACGTTTTTCAACTTTCCATCTTGCCCAAATTTAGTAGCTCTTTAATTAGCAACCTTTGCCAACATTCTATTTTGAAACTATTATAAATGTGCGCGGAATTGCTTCGCGTCTTTCTGTTTGCACCGGTGTTCACGGTCCCTGGCTTTCATACCGCCGTGATTAGTTTCAAATGGGAACGTAGGAGAGTTTTGAGCAAGTTATTTCTATCAGTGTATCATCACGTGGGTCACATCACAGGAGGGACTCTGTCTTAACTTTATAGCCTTTTCTATCCATCTGCGGGATTTTTTTTTTTCGGCTCACACTCAGTCTCGTCCCAGACAGCATCTTCCCAGACCGATGGCATGGCATCCTGTGCGTCTCGGTAAGTCCCCGAGGCCGGCCGCTCCAGGACCACTCCTGGCCATACTTACTCCAGACCCGATTATGTTTCTCTGGAACGGCTTTCAATTTGCCACGCAGTTATTTGAGCAAGGAGCGGAAATGGCTATAACCTCTAAGTCTTGTTGAATCCCTAGCACATGCCACGTAGCGCTAAGCACTTGACCTTTATCTCACTTGCTATTCACACCTGACCTGCAGGAGGTGGAAATTCCCGAGGCGACCGTGAGGGGGGAGGAGGAAGCGGCAGGTTTCGGAGGTGATGTGACTTGGCCGAGGTCACCCAGTCACTAAGTTGAAAAGCTGGCACTGGTCCCCGCCCCCCTGCTCTCAGCTTCGAATCGTCTGCCTCCCGGCGCCCACCTTTATAAGAATGAATCAAAAATCAAATCGAAAATAAGCACCACGTGTGTATTTGGGGCTGTGGCTCAGCTACACCAGTCGTGGCCAGCAGAACGACCACGGCTCGAGTTTGCCCTCACACTCCCTGTCCCTCGTGGAACTTTCTCTGTGTATCTTTCCTAACTGCAGAATTAAACCATGGTTTCTCAGTCATTGAGGGAAGCTTCTTCCTCTACTGTATGATTAATATCAACCCTCAGACTTGAAGGCGTTTTGGTTTCAATTAACATTCTCCAGCAAAAGCTCAGCTTTGCTCTGTGGCTTTCTGTTCTTCCAATTGATGACGGGTCACGGGCACAAGTTTTACTTACTGTCTCTTTGCGTTGTTGTACATCTTTGGGCCTGTTTAAAACATTAGCTGAGCAATGCTATCCTGAAGGCTAGTTTATACTGAAGCAATAGGTTTTTCCTAAAACGTTGTTGTCTCGGGGGCCACTGAGGTTTTTTGTCCGGTGCCTGAGCTTAAGGTAGGCCGCTCACCTACTGACCAGTAAAAGACAGGGGAAGCAGTGAGGGTACCTGCAGAGAGCAAGATGGACTCAGTCACGCCAAGCAGGGGCCTGGGTCAAGCAATGACGCAAGCAGTTCGGGGTACGGTACCAAGACCAGCACCGGCTGGAGACACCCCGGAACTGATAACCGGCAGGAGCAGGGGAGGCCTGCAGGGGCCCAAGGCTGATGACACCCCTTTAAAAAGGGCGGGTTTTTGCAGCAAACTGTCAGCCTCCTCGGACGTGACCCCTCTGTGTCTGACCACCTCAGAAAGGCAGCTGCGGCCAAAGACTCTGCCCGGTTCATCTCCAACAGGAACAGAGACCCTCCGCTGCTTGGACATAATAAACGGTGAGCCCTGAGCGCCGACCCAGACCCGACGGAGGCCTTATCTCAACCGCTCGCCCACAGGCTGATTTCGCGTTGGGTTCGTTAACTTCCTACACCCTCTCACCCTCTGTTATCTTGTTTGTTGTGTGGCTTGTCTTCTGTTCTGCTCTGTCGGTTGTGTAAGAAGCCAAGTTTAACCACATGGTGAAATGCCACTGAGTTTGGAATCTTGAAGCTGCTTTATAATCGCGATTGACTTTTCTTTATGACTGACTGGAGCCAGCCTTGGGACAGGCGCACGTTTTTTTTTTTTTTTAACGTTTATTTATTTATTTATTTATTTAGAGGGTGTGCATGAGTGTGAGAAGGGCAGAGAGAGAGAAAGAGGGGGAGAGAGAATCCCAAGCAGGCTCTACGTCGGCAGCGCAGAGCCTGACGTGGGGCCCGATCCCACGAACCGAGAGATCACGACCTGAGCTGAAATCAAAAGTCAGACATTCAACTGACTGAGCCACCCAGGAGCCCCACCTGCTTCCCTTTAATACAGAATTCTGATGAGCTAACTTCAATCCCAGGAGAAAGAGCACACCAGTGAGTTTCAGAATAACTATTACCTTGCTGACAGTACAGTGGCACTATAATATCACCCTGATAGCCTTGCCATCGTGATGAAACCAATCACTCCAGCCTACTGGTCACAAGGGGGGAGAACTACATCTGAAAAGGAAATCAGATTTCCGAGGGACAGCCAAACAATTTTTCACCTTTGCCTCCCTATCACATACTCCAAACGTCTTATTTTCTAAATTTAGTTGATTTTCGTAAGTCAAAACTCTTGGGAATAGTCTTAGGCAATGTTCGAAAAGCATAGGCTTATTATAGCCAATGATATGTCAAATGGGTTAAATATGCAGTCTTGGCCACACTTCAGATGACATCATGATGGTTCTTGGTCACTGATCATCACCACCCATCCATTTTCAAAGTGTTAGAACGCTGACAATAATTTGCCTACCTTAGAAAGAAAGAAACCTTACAAAGAACAGGACATCTATGTTTAGAAGTAGTAATTTCACAGATATCAGGGAACCAGGCGGTGTCCCAAATCAACTGAGTCACATTTAAGAGGGGAGGGGGGACTGCTTTCTAATGGAGCTGACAGATTAAAACGCTTGACCCAGTTTTTACCAGAGCGCTTCGTAAGTAAACCTCTAGTTCTGTAACGTTTTACCAAGTCTAGTTCTAATCTTGATATTTTAACATAAATTTGGGGGGAAATATTTATTAAGATGTTGACAGGTGTCAAGTTTCTAGCACAGAACACGCCAAGCATCCAAATGAATCTCGGAGATGATTTAGTACAGTAAGTATTTTTCCAATCAAGTTTAAATGCACGTTCATATTTCTTTTCCAGTAGAGTGACTCATGTTCTGAACCAGGGTCAACAAGGCTGACTCTTACCCAAAGAGAAGGGATGAATCTCTGAAGTCTCCAGGATTTAAAAAACAAAAGACAAAAAAAAGGTCAATCATATCTCTACTCTTTTTTTTTTTTTAACATTTGTATATGTTTTTGAGAGAGAGACAGAGCACCAGCAGGGGAGGGGCAGAGAGGAAGGGAGACACAGAATCTGGAGCAGGCTCCAGGCTCCGAGCAGTCAGCACAGAGCCCGACGCGGGGCTCGAACCCACGAACCATGAGGTCATGGCCTGAGCTGAAGTCAGACACTCAACTAACTGAGCCACCCAGGCGCCCCTCATCTCTACTCTTTTAAGAATAGCTTCAGGGTCAGATAGATAGATGGAGTCCACGTTTTAGCCGCCTATTCACGACATGCACAGAACCTCGTAAAGCTTGATGTCACGTTGGACAAATGTGCCCGGCTGTCTTGAAATGTCGTGGTGGGAAATGATGCCAGTGTGCTTACAGACACACAGAATAAGCTGCTGTGTGGGAAGGGCGGCCCAGCCTATAACACCCTTTGGTGAGCTCATTGTTAGCTCTCCCAAGGCGGCGTCTCCACCTACAAATCCAGAATGACAGTCAGCTCCCTCTTGCCTGTCCCGGAATCAGCACAGTCAATGTCAGGGGTAAAGCTGGGTCCTCTTGCTGTGTGGCTCTTGTAGGGCAAGGCGGTTACTGCTTGATTCCAGGTTCATCTTTGTGGCTCTTAGGAGGCCTCCTAAGAGCTGTGGGCCCATGGAGGTGGGCTGCCTCCACCATCAGGCCCATCCGACATCTGGGTCCCCAGGAGAGGCGGAACCGCCTTCCCTCACCGTCCTGAGCACACACGAGTCTCCAGTCTCGTAGCATTCACCACTTGGTTCCCGTCTCTTTCCCCAGAGAGGATGACAGTTCCTTGAGGGCAGGGACCATTGAGTGTTCATCTTTGCAATCCTAATGCCTGGGCCATGGCAGGCACAGACATCAGAATGCTGGAGGCAGGGTGGGAGAAAAGGAGGCCGTCCAAGATTCAGATCTGATCCACACCCCACATACCTCACTGTTTATGGAATAAGTGGCTCACCGAACACAGGCCATGGGGTATGAATCCCTCCGCCTCCTGCTGCCCGCCAGATTATTCCCCATCTGCACACCCCTTTCTCCCCTCCCAAATCATCTAACAGAAGCTCTGTGCTCCTGATTCACCCCTTCCCATTAGGAGAAAAAGAAGATAAAGGGCCGAACAGCTAAGGAGTTCTACCCTAAACATCTGGAATATTTTCAGAGCTGTCGGACGTGATTCCAACCCCCCTCCTGCACCTCCTGACCCTATGAGCCTCACTTTCCCGGTGTGGACAGCTTTACCATCCCTGGAGAGCAGGGTGGCTGTGCAGGTCAGATCACAGCGGAGGGCAGACACTTGTTCAACAAAAGCTGTCATTCTTCACCCCAGTGTGATGCTTTGGGGATGTAGATCCATTTTTATTCACCCAAAGAATCCCATGGTGCAGATTTTAAGGGACCTGTAATCCTCACCAGCTTTGATGACGGCCACTTACAGAAAGGCACAAAAGGAATCCCTTCTGGGGGCGCCTGGGTGGTTCAGTCAAGCGTCCGACTCCTGATTTCGGCTCGGGTCACGATCTCATGGTTTGTGAGTTTGAGCCCCACTTCGGGCTCTGTGCTGATGGTGCAGAGCCTGCTTGGGACACTGCTTCTCCCTTTCACTCTGCCCCTCTCTCGCTCGTGCGCGCGCTCTCTCTCTCTCTCAAAACAAATAAAGAAACAAAAAAAGAAAAAGAAACCAACCCCACGCACGTCCGTTTCCTTATTGTATGCGGTTCATAATCCAATATCCAGAATTACTACTGCTGTTATGCGCACGCGCACTCACGCGTCCTTCCCCGATCCTGCCTAAGGCAAAGGGCTGCTTGAAACTGTGTGGATGCCATCCACTTCCTAGCCAACCTGGAGGACCTTGAGGTGTCCCAGGTCTTCAAGGACCGGCGTGGTGAGGAGAGAGGCGAGGAGGCAAGCGGACCCTTCTGAGAAAACACGAGCACAATGGCAGATGCTTCGTGTTGGGGAGGAATTTCGGCTCCGCGTCCCCGCCCCCTTCGTGATAATGTTTAAAGACTAGGCTCCTCCACTGTGAGCACCCGATGGGAGTGATACGTAACCTGGCCCAATTTCCACCCCGTCGACAAGACGGCTGTGGCCCGCTCCCGTTCTGGGCCTACTTGAGGCTTGGACGTAGCGTTCGCTGGGCAGGGGCCGTCGTAAAGCATGGTGTATGCAGCGCCCTGATACGTTACCACTTCCCAGCCACGTTCCCTTTGGTTCTTCGTTCTCGGTCAAGGGCTTTTCAAAGAACTTCCCCTGTTGCCAGCAGGTATCCGCGACCCCTCCCCTGTAGCAGATTGAACGGCAGCCTCCAGAGACACCAGTTCAGGTCCTAATCCCTGAAGCCTGCAATTCGAGCTTCTCTGGAAAAGGGGTCTCTGCAGACGTGATTAAGTTAAAGACCCCGAGACACGGAGAGAATTCTTGATTACCCCAATGGGCCCTAGATGCCATTGCAAGTGTCCCTGTAAGAGGGAGTCAAGACGGGTGACACACACGGAAGGCAACGTGACCATAGAGGGTGAAGGGACGTGGCCCCAGTCGAGGAGCACCAGTAGCCACCAGAAGCTGGAAGAGGCGAGGCAAGGGTTCTCCCCTAGACCCTCCAGAGAGAGCATATGATTTCAGCCCAGCCATACAGATTTGGGACTTCTGGCCTCCAGCACCGTGAAACAGTAAATGTCTGCTGCTTTAAGCCACCAAGATTGTGGTAATTTGTTACGGCAACAATAGGAAATGAATACGTCACCCTCTACCCCAACCTAATTTTTCTTTTAAGTGTATTTATTTATTTATTTATTTAAGTAATCTCCACACCCAACGTGGGGCTTGAACCCATGACCCTGAGACCAAGACTCCCATGCTCTTCCAACCGAGCCAGCCAGGCGCCCCTCCAACCTAATTTTTTAAACTACAGTTTGGGCAGATTTGGACCTCTAGATGCATGCTCAAAATGCAACAGATGGTTAAGAGAATTGCAGCCGATTGAAACTTCCCACTTCCAAATGTGTAGAGGCTTAATGCTTTTAAAAAACATTTTTTTAATGTTTACTTATTTTTGAGAGAGACAGAGCATAAGCGGGGGAGGGGCAGAGAGAGAAGGAGACACAGAATCCGAAGCAGGCTCCAGGTTCCAAGCGGTCAGCACAGAGCCCGATGCAGGGCTGGAACCCACACACCGTGACATCGTGACCTGAGCTGAAGTCGGATGCTTCACCGACAGAGCCACCCAGGCGCCCCCATCGTAACACAGTTTCTAAGGGAAACCTGGCCGTGGGAAGCAGACGGCCCAGGACACAGGCCCCAAACTTTGAGAATACGCGGGTTAACAGACACGGTTTTGGCATCAGGGGAGCCCATGGCCTGCCAGCAGACCACAAACAGAATAGATAGATGTTCCAGCAGTGTGGCTGAAGCACAGAGGCAGGAGGGTGGCTCTTGAAGGACAGACAGGGATCTGCCAGCAGCTGGAGAAAGAAAAGGGAATCCCTGCCAGTACATGAGCCAGCTGTGTGGCTGAGCAGTCGGCCAAGCGGAGGAACATACAGAAGCCACCCGTGTGCCACGTGGTAGGCCATGCCCACACCGAGGCTGCACCCATCCGATCTGCGTTTAGAGACATAAATGTGACTCACCTGGACTGGCCTGGGGAGGGAGGGTGCAAACCTGAGGACGTTGGTGCAGCGCCTACAACGATCGGCCAGGAGCACGGCAAGAGGGCAGGTGAGGACAGACCAAAGGGGCGCCCGAGAGACAGACTGGCAGGACTCTGTCATGGCTGGTAGCTGTGGCCTCTCCGGACGGTGATGTCTGATAGGAGCCTGGTCATATACATATATATTAGTTACCTATATATTTTAGTTACAGATATATTTTAGTTATATATATATTAGTTATACATATATTTTATATATATATTTGTTATATATTTTTAGTCATATGCATGTTTTAGTTATATATTTTTTAGTTATATATATTAGTCATACACATATTTTAGTTATGTTATACATATATTTTAGTTATATATATATTTTTAGTTATATATAGTTGTATATATTTTAGTTGATATATATTTTAGTTGATACGTATTTTAGTTGATATATATTTTAGTTGATATATATTTTAGCTTATATTTTAGTTTAGGCATATATTTTAGTTATATATATTTTAGTTATATAGTCATTCATGTATTTTAGTTGTATATATTAGTTATACATATATTTTAGTTACACATATATTTTAGTTATATATATTTTAGTTGATATATATTTTAGTTGATATATATTTTAGTTGATATATATGTTTTAGTTATACATATATATCCATATTTTAGTTGTGTGTGTGTACACACACACACACACACACACACACACGTTGGGCTCCGACTATAGGCCAGTGCTAGGCTCTGGACAGGCAGAGGTGAAGAGGCCCACTGGGGGCTAAGAGGGTCCCAGCAGGCAGAGCCACTAGAATATACACAGGTGGTACGTAACAACTACCAGAGGTGCTGTGGGAGCACCGGAGGGAGCCCCAGACCCAGAGGGAGGCTGAGGAGGTGAGGGCGGAGGTGACGGAATCCCGGGCGGGGGAGGGAGTGGGAAGTAATCTGAGCCAACGGGATGAAAAGCTCAAGGTTAGAGGTGCCTGGGGGTGGTGTGGAAGGGGGAGATGACACACACACACACAAAATGCCCAGAGGCGAGAGACAGGGACTGATTTGTTTAGAGGTGGGGGTGGGGGGTGGGGAGGGGGAGATGGGATTATAGGAGGGCCAAGTCGTGGCTCTGGTGGGTCACGTTATGGAGTTTGAAAGTTAGCCTCCGAGTAGTTGAGGGCCATCCAAAATTTAAGGGAGTGGCGCAATACCTTTTGTTGTTTAAAAACATCGCTTGGATTGCAAATCGAGGGTGGATTAAAAGGGAGAAATCTGGAAGCTGGGAGAGCCATCTACAAGTGATTGGGGGTGGGAGGCCATTATGTGATCAGACAAATGTTCAGGAGGTGGACGGATCAGATCTGGTGATAGGCTGCACCCTAGACCTGAGGAAAGAGAGGACACGGTGCCCCACTTCCCAGCTCAGGCACCTGGGTTAATTGTCCCAGGGACAGACGTGACGAGCCGACAGAGGGTGAGCGTTAACCACGGGGTCAGGTTCAGGGCCACAAACCTAGGAGGTCAACTGACAGACTGAGGTTTCTGCTGGACGTGTCCGTCAAGCCCAGGGTCAGTGAAGCAGTGAGGGCAAGAGCCTGACCACACGGCTTAGGGTGCAGGCACCAAAACGTGTCCTCCCGAGGCAGCTAGAGTGGAAGGTAATCTGAGGGAGATTGCTTTCGGTGTTTGGAATAGAACAGTAACCAAAGAACTTGGCTTCTAGCTCTGGCTCTTGCTACCTAGCACGGTGTTGGTTTTCTCACCCCCAAACGGGGGTAGCTACGTGTGCTCGCTCACACTAATCCCAGGGGACCCTAAAACTCAAGACCCTTTAAAAGCCCTACAATCACTGTTGTATTCTGCCTTCTTTTAAGTCCAAAACCACTCTTTGCTACCCATTCAGTTCAAAATACAGACACTTCTTAAAGGTTTGAAATAGCTGTAGGAGAAAATTTTCAGGTGCAACATTCTTTGAGACAGGGCATCCTCTTAAAACTAGCGAAACCTAAGATAACTGGCAATAAAGCTGTTACAACGGAACAAATTTTTAATTTTTATCACGCTAAGACAAGATTATTTGTTACACATGCTCCTCAAACATTTCATAAATGATTTCAGCCAGGGTCATGTGCATCAACTCAAGCTTAAAAAATGAAATTAGGGGTGCCTGGCTGGCTTAGTCAGTTGAGCGTGTAACCCTTGCTCTCCGGGTTGTAAATTCTAGTTGGGTGTAGAGATTACTTAAAAATAAAATCTTAAAGAAACTAAAGATTGAAAATAAAAAATTACAGGGGTGCCTGAGTGGCTCTGTCATTAAGCGTCTGACTTCGGCTCAGGTCATGATCTGTTTGTGGGTTCAAGCCCCGAGTCTGGCTCTGGGCTGACAGCATGGAGCCTGGAGTCTGCTTTGGATTCTGTGTCTCCCTCTCTGCCCCTCCGCTGCTCACACTCTTGTCTCTCTCTCAAAAATAAATATTAAAAAATTTTTAATAAAAAAATGAAAAATTACATTAAAAGATTAACAGACATTTTAAAAGTATCAACCATGATTTTTTTTTTTTTATTTAAAAATATTATGGGGCGCCTGGGTGGTGCAGTCGGTTAAGCGTCCGACTTCAGCCAGGTCACGATCTCACGGTCCGTGAGTTCGAGCCCCGCGTCAGCCTCTGGGTTGATGGCTCAGAGCCTGGAGCCTGTTTCCGATTCTGTGTCTCCCTCTCTCTCTGCCCCTCCCCCGTTCATGCTCTGTCTCTCTCTGTCCCAAAAATAAATAAAAAACGTTGAAAAAAAAATGTTTTTTTTAAATATTATTTTAGGGGCGCCTGGATGGCTCAGTCGGTTGAGTGTCCGACTTCAGCTCAGGTCATGATCTCATGGTTCTGGGTTCCAGGCCGGCATCAGGCTCTGTGCTGACAGCTTGGAGCCTGGAGCCTGCTGCAGATTTTGTCTCCAGCTCTCTCTGCCCCTCCCCCACTTGTGCTGTCTGTCTCTAAAACAAACATTTAAAAAAAATAAACATAAAAATATTATTTTAGTGTTTATGTTTGAGTGAGAGACTGAGAGAGAGAGAGAGAGAGAGAGAGAGAGAGAGAGATAGGGTGCTAGCAGGGGAGGGGCAGGGAGAGAGACACAGAATCCCAAGCAGGATCTAGACTCTGAGCTATCAGCACAGAACCTACCACAGGGCTCAAACTCATGAACCATGAGATCATGACCTGAGCCGAAAGTCGGAGGCTTAATAAGCCACCCAGGTGCCCTGGTATTAACCACGACTTAAATTCCAGAATTTAAGTCTGTCCTAACATTACCGCTTTAGAAGGCAACCTTCCCCCACCTGGCAATCTCCTCCCCTCTGGCTTTGGGGAATACACCAGACTGATCTTGAGCTTGTCTAACAGAACATTTCTTTAGAGTTAGTGTTTAGAGTTGGGCAATTGTAGTAACAAATTTCTGGTCCAGACTGCGAGTGAAGTGAGCTTCCCAATTACAACATTCGTGCAAGAAAACGAATTGACATGGGCACTGACGTGGGAGGAACGGAGTTAGGTGCAGAGCGATCACTTAATACCGACTGGGGCTGCAGGCGGTCTGTGGCCACGCAATGACAAGCAGAAGCCACGTGAAGCTGGCGACCAGGGCAGCATCCTCCTCCGCTAGCGCAGGACCGACCGGGAGGCCCGTCCCCCGCTCAATCCCGGGCGGTCCCTGCAGCGCAGCCCGGGCGGCGGCTGGGGCACAGGTGGGCGATCAAGGTCAGCCCTGCGAACCCCGCACCCCGCGCACCTCCGCGCAGGCCGCCGAGCGCGGGCGCTGCGGAAGCTCCGACGGAGACGCCGCGCGCCGAGCGTCCCCGGCCTGAGGACCGGCCCCCGAGGGTCGTGCGGCGGCGCCGCGGCGCCGCGGCGCCGCGCGGGCCGAAAGAGGCGAACGACCGCGGCGAGTCGCCTCCCGCTCCCTCCGCAGCCTCAGAGCGGCCCGCAGTGGAACGGCGCCCCGAGCCGGGGAAGCCGCGGGGCCGGCGCGGGACTGGCGCTCGAAGGGCGCGGGCGGACGCGGAACGCCAGGCGGAAGGCGCGCGCGGGGCGCGGAAGGACGCGGACGCCCGCGGCGCTCCCGTCAGGCCCGCCCTCGCCCGCCCCCGGCGCGGCGCACCTCCCTCGCCCCGCCCCCCGGGGCCAGCCGCCCAATCACAGCGCCGCGCACGTGACGAGCGCTGCCTGCGATGACCTCATCCCTGGTGTGGGATGACGTCAAATTCAAGATGGATGGAATCACAGCGGCAGCGGCGGCTGCGGCGCGCGCGAGCCGAGTGTGAGCGGAAAGGGGCCCGGCGTCTGCCTCGGGGCTGGAGACCGGTGAGTAACTGTCACGCCCCTCGCCCTAGAAGAACTGCGGGGCCCCGCGGGAGGCCACAGCCTCCTCGCAAAACGCGGCCTTTCCTGACGTAACTCTGAGGTGATTTCTCTCCTCTTTTTTCTCTCCACCAGCGGGTTGCGGGTTCCGAGCGCTTCTGCGCGTGCGCCGGGTCCGGGCTCTCACCGAGCATGCCCCAGGCTCCCACGTAGCCGATTGTGCCTTCACACTGCGCATGCTCCTTGCCCGCACTTGGCCTCGCCCTCGCCACTGCGCACGCTCCGTCCCCGGCTGGTCTTTCCTCGCCCGGCCAGGTGCCCCCTGGGCCGGACGTGCCCGGCCCTGGCGCGCGCACCTGCGCGGAGCGGTTGGGACGCCTTCCGGGCTGAGGGCACGTGCTCGCAGTCCCGTGCAGGCGTGGGGACGGGCGGGGGGCGCGAGTGTGCGCGGGAGCTGGGGGCAGTGGGACCCCGCACCTGCCGTGGCCAGCGCCCCGTGGCCCCTGGGTCCCTCCCGGCGACCGCAGGCAAAACCAGTCAGTAGCCCGGGTGGACTTTGCTGGCCCCGCCCCAGCCCGCCTCCTTGGCCGGCCCTCTGCCGGACGCGTGGACCCCGGAGCGCACTGGTTTCCCTCCAGAGCCCCTGGAGGACCTGTTTCTGCTCCGTTGCGGGTGGTTTCCCACTCGAGACAGGCCCCGGCCGAAATCTGCGGCCGGAGGCGGTGGGGAGAAGGGGGGTGGGCTGGGACCAGCGGTTCTGGAGAGCCCGGCCCAGAGACCTCCGCTGGCGGGAATCCCCGTGATCTTTTCGTGTGCTCTCGCCCGGACCGCTTAGGTCGACCAAGTTCAGTAGCGCCCTGTAGACGCCTGGAGCGTGGGGGAGCCCCTCGGCACGAGCCCTTCACAGGGCTGCGTGGTTCTGGAGAATGCCACTTGAGCGGCACGTTTGGAGATGGGGTGTTTTCAGAGACTGGTTCTCCCTCGGGATTGCCAGACGAGGGTCCATGAGGGCAGAGGTTAATCAGACCCCCCGCGTAGTACAGCCTCCTGGGGTCTTGTAGTGCAGGAGCTCCCCTCTGGCATCTGAGGGCCTCGCTGTATTACAACATAGTCCAGTGATTGCCATGATGATGACCCCGAGTCATCAGTAAGGGGCCTGCATTGTGGTCTGTGCACCTCGTTTAAAAAGACAAAGCGGGTTGATCCGTTTTGGATTTTCCATTGGCAGCTCTTCTCCCGTCTGATGCTTGGAGTAAATAACCTCTTCCACGTCTAACGTCTAATTGTCATTACTGTTTAAGTATTCCTAAATGTGAAAGAACAGAAAGAAAGTGGACATGGGGGCACTGGTCTGCGTGAAAGTAACATCATGTTTCATTCATTTCATTCAACGCTCTTGAAGGTGGCGCACACTTCATTGTGTGCGGTGAACAGTGGAAAGGATAGAACCCCAGTCCTTCAGGAACCTTAACAGTGTTTACGGGAAGGGATGTGTAACCAGGGAGTCTCTGGGTGAGCGGGGGATGACTGAAGGGACAATTCTCGTGGTCCCCAAAGCTGATTCTAGAGCTGTTTACCAGTGAGGTTTGCCAGGTCCTGGTGATGGGCTGCAGAGGAGAGAGGTTTCTGGTTTGGGAGACCTGGTGGTTGTCAGCATACCTAACCAAATAAGGAACGTGTGAGGACAAGCAGATGTGGGGTAGGGGCGAAGGGGGGTGGGGGCGTGAGGACTGCCCCGGGCACGTGGGTTGTGCTGTGATGGAAGTAAGTGTTCAGTGAGCCCCGTGGGCCCAAGGGCAGGTCTGAGCAGAGATGCGGGTTTGGCTGTCCTCGTCCAGGGGGCCTTCAAGCCCCGAGAGCTCATGCGAGAAGCAGGGCTGCCAACGTGCTAAGCTCTAGCAGATGCTGGAGCAGTGACCGTGAGCGGGTGCGGGACTTGAACCTGGAGTATACGGATGGATTTCTCTCTTTACCCGGGAGATGCTTGCCAGGCCTGTGCTGAGCGTTAGGGATACACAGATCATTCCAAATAGTTGCGTTAACCACAGATGTGGATGGAGTATTGTGGCAGCTCAGGTAGGACTGGGCCACGGGCTACGGGCACAGCAACTGGAGCTTTGTAGAGACCGTGACATTTGAGCTAGATCTTTCTGGGAAGGCTGGCCAAGGGAACTTGGAAAGATGTGTCAGGTGTGTCTCCCTCCCCCACCTCCCCTGCTTGTGCTGTCTGTCTCAGAATTAAAAAAAAAAAAAGACTGTCTCCAGATCTGCTTGCATTTGGAGGTTCTGAGGGTTAGGACTTGAGTGTGTGAGTAGCACAGAGAGGGGGACACAGTCCAGCCCATGACAAAGGCTTAATGGAGTGATTGGACTTGAGCTGAGCTTTGAAAGATGATTAATGTTCAGCTGAGTTGCATGCAGGGGAAGGTTCCACGGGGTGCCTTGGACATTTCACATCTGGTAGTGGAGGAAGCAGGACATTCGGGTTCTGTCTCAGAGACACAGCATCTGAAGCAGGAAGTTGTCACACGGGAATAATGAAGGGAAAGAAAATGTAAAAAGTGGTTTGAAACCAGATTTACAGAGCTATAGAGTCTGTGTTTTTAAATTTCTGTGTTTTCACAGATAACCATTGTTTTTGTCATTACGTATTTTCACTCAACTTGTAGGTCTCAGCTAAAATGTCACACGAGGCATTTCTTAGACTCCCTCTCCAAACCCCGTTTCTCCACCCAGGTATGGCCCTCTGTTTACTAACATAGGGTAATCTGAAGTTACCTTTTTCATTTGTTTCCTTGCTCATTATCTGATTTACCCCACTAGAATTCGGAGGCCTCATCTTTTTCGTGCGCCCATATTTCAGGCATGTCTAAACACACCTTGCACATACTAAGAGCTCAGTAAATAAATTAGTAGTAGCATTAGCTACGTGTATGCCTGATGGATGCTTGAAACTTCGTTTTAGGAAGCTCCGTGCAGCAGCAGCGTTGTAAAGGATGGACTTGGAGAGTGCGGCAGGAAGAGTGAGTAACACTTGGAAATGTATCAGTTTGGGTCCTTTAAGAATAAGAACAGAAACTGACAGGCTAGCTTGAGTAGAACAAGGAATTTATTGTAAAGATGCAGGATTGCTCCAGAGGTTTAAGAAAAAGCTAAAGAATTGGGCCAGGAAGTACGGAAACGAAGGTAACTGGCTGGAATGGGCATAGTGGGCACTGGCACACTGCATTTTTAGGTCACTGCTGTGCTAAATCCTCTCCACTCATTTGCTGCCTTTATTGGTTTTCGCAGGCCCGTATTCCAGACAGAAAGTTTCTGATCTGCTTGGCTTTGGTTGCGTGCCTACCCGTGAGCTGGGACAGAGCAGCACAGCACACTCACTCACTGGGGCGAAGGGGGGCGGGGGGCGGGGGTGGTCTTCAAAGCCAAACCCACAGCCGGGCCTCTTCCAGCAGGAGGCCCAAGCAGAAGCAGGCAGGCTGCTCGCTGACCGAGGTGCCCCGCACGGGCCGGAGCTGTGCTGTGGAAGGGAGCACATCCTCAGCCAGAGCCAGCCCTTCCCCGGGAGACTGAAAACAGGGTGACGGGGGCCCCAAGGGAGCGGCACTCCTGCCCGGGAGGGTCGGATTAAGTAAGACTTGCTCTGCAATCTGAGGCGCTTTGGAGGATTTCTGACACCTGTCTTGTCACTGAGGGAGTGATAACAGCCAACTGAGAGCACTTCTGGTCTCCTTCGAGTAAGAAAATCTTGTGGGGAGTCAGGCCTAAATCCAGCGGCGAAGGTTTGGGGTTGTGTGGTACGTGTGTGCTCATGTTCCAGAGTCAAGCGTAGACGCTTTGCTCTTCTGACTGTTTGCTTTGTGTTACGTGCATTTCTTCTCTTGTCTGCTGTAATGGTTGGGACTGTGGAAGCGGTCCCCAACGCTCCAAGGGACTGTGCACCCAGAGTTCGATTCAGGTGTGGATGTAAACAGACCTTTTCCTATAGAACTGGTACCGAGGCTCTTAGGGGCTAGTCCAGCAGGGAATTTGATTTGTAATGTATCTTAGCTCTGACACCAGCCTGAGTTTTAGTCTCCAAAACGTGAAAATCAGTGGGCTATCTTGGTCCCTTCCCCTCTCCCTTCCTGGGCCCCTCATTCGCCTCCTGGTGCCCATTATACCAGGGCTTTGTTGTGCTTTGCTGTCTTCGGTCCACGTCACAAGAATGCTCTCTTCCAAAATCGTCTACCTTCCCTCCATCCCCTTAACAATCTTAATCCCTTCCACTAACATTGGTATAAAGAGGAAATTATTTGTATTGAATCAATTTCTATTAAGATACGAATCCCCGCTTCTTGTGGCATTTAGTACCTAGGGAATCTGAGGTATTGGTATGAAATAATTTTCTGCAGTTCAGTTGCAGAGTGCTTTGTAGCCATGCTGGGGAGTTGGAACTTGGATTCCCCGCCCCATAAGGGGTTTAAAGCCCTGACGCAATCAGATGTGTGTTTCTGAAAAGTATCTGTAGTAAAAACTGGAAGAACGGAACCTTTGCCGTTCCGATAGTCGAGCGTGAGTCCCAGGTCTTCTCTGATGTCCCCACTGTGCGTCCACCCACCCTCCCACCTCCTGGCCAAATTAAGTGCTTCCTGAAATCGGTGTTCTTGTAGCACTGTTTGCATCCCTCACCCTGTTTAATTTTGTATGTCTCTGTCCTCCCGTGGGAACGTGAGCTATTGGACAACAGGCCAGCGACTCTTTATAACACTCAGGACCACATACATTCAGGAAGGGAAGAGAGGAAGGAAGGAAAATGCCTGCTTGCCGTGGAGGAAGCGCTACATACAGTGGGAGCTTTGCGAACATAGTGTGTCTTCTGTTGATCATAAAACTCCCACGTGGTAAGCAGGGTGAGCCCCACTTCACAGGTTAAGGAAGCTACTACTCAGGAAGGTCAAGTGACCTTTACCAAGGTATATGCCTGATCAGTGGCAGAGCCAGGACTGGAGACCAACTGATGTGAACGTCTTTTCCAGGAGCTGGGACTTCCATGAATTGTTAAGCATAAAGATTCTCATTTTGAAATTGCAGGAAACCGCATGAAATAGGAACAGTTCAGGCAGAGTTTGGAAAGATTTTTGTGTGCGAGGATCCAAGTGGTAAGCGAGCCAGCCCTATTTCAGAATCTGGTTTTCCTTGGGGGATTTCCACTCAGCTCTTTCCGTCCATCATAAACGGCTCTTTTCGTCCACATTTCACCCACTTTCCTTTCAAGAGCGCCAGGTTTTCACTATGACTAAAGTGATAGCAGGAACTCTTCACCGATGAGTCAGGTGGAGATAAGCCATGGGAAGGGCGTGGGGGTGGACGTGGTGGCAGTGTGCATTTACATGTAAGAGCTTTCAGATTTGTGATACGCTGTCTTCAGTGAGTCCGAGGTCCTGGTCATTCATAATTAAAACGTACGTGAGAGGTTGGAGTCTGATGAGCCCGCAGATTTGTGGAGGAGGCAGTCCGTTCAGCAGCAAAGCTGGCCTTACAAGGGCTGAAGAGCCGAAAAAGCAAAGGGGTTTGGACATTCAGTCCGCACACCCACCAGCCACAAAGGGTCTGGCTGGGTTATCTCAGGAAGTTCAGCAGCTGTGATTTCCACACCCCTTTTGCCTGCATTCCTAATGGAGCATTTTATATTTTCAGTCATGTTGTTAAACAGGGTGTAAATGAAGATACCTACTGTCCTTAAAACACAAAGATTGTTAATTGTTTGCAGCTAGACCGGGAAAGGGCCCATCGATCTTGAGTTTCAGTAATTACAAAGGTAAAAGCAAGGTCTTCAGCCGGCAGGTGAGGGGCCCGCGCTGCACACATCTCAAGGCTTTGTCCCGGGCCGCTGGACAGGACAGAAGGCATCCAGCTTCTCTTAGGATCTTGGCTGGTCTTCGTTTAGCCCTCGGGGCCCTCGTGCCTCCTTCCCCTCTGCAGCCCCATCACCCGCCTTCCCTGCAGGCAGCCCGTGCTCCAGCCACGCGCTCTGTCTCCTGTCCTTGAAATGCCCTTCACGCATCCTGCCTGGCTCCTCCCAGGTTTCTGACTCCTGCTCGTTCTGTAGAATGCCTCCCCTGCCCTCCCTCTCGGCTGCACCTGCACCGCGTCCGGACCGCCGCCCCCGTCCTGCGTGGTGCTCAGCACGCTGATGCGTGGTGACGGACTGACCTGTCCTGGTCCCACACAAGTCTTTCAGACGGGACCACGCTTCCCAGGCCTCCGTCCTCCGCGTCTAGCCGGGCCCAGTACATCCTGGACACGCACCGGGCTAGGAGAAGCGGCTAATGTGATGACGCAGTCCAGGCTCTGGGACCCGACTCCCAGCTGGCCCTGCTTCTCACTGAGTCACCTTGGGTACAGTGCGTGACTTCTCAGTGCCTCCGTGTCCTCGTTTGTATAGGACAGGGGTTTGCACGGTGCCCAGCTCAGATGTTAGTGTGGGAATCAAGGGAGGAAACTAGCGACAGGAGCGCCGTAGGGGTTAAAGAGCGTGGCCCCTGGAGCCAGGTCACCTGGTGTGAGTCCTGCTCAGCTGTTTATTGTGCGCGTGACCTGGACCAAGTTACTGCCCCTCTGGGCCTGTTTCCTCGTCTCTAAAATAACCGAGTACCCACCTCCCAGGGTTGCTGTAGGTACACAGTTAAGGCGTAAACATGTTGACGCCATGTGGACGCCACGTGTGGCAGAGCAGGCACACGAATCCGAGCCACTCGTGGGTGTCCATTAGCGCTCAGGGCAGTGGGACGGGAGATGCCGCAGCTGCGTCCCGCACTGCGTGCCAGGACTGCGCATGCCCGGCCACTTTCCGAGCCAGTGGTCTCGTGGGGGGCTCTAAATGCGGCTGTAGCCAAATGAATGGTTTAAGCAGTTCACGGGGACAGCGACTCTTTCTCTTAAGGCCTCACTCTGAGTGACTTATTCTTTTCCTAATTCCCGAACGTTTTCGCTCAAAGAGTATAGGAGCCCGTGGTTCAAGGGATTAGAAGTAGGGACTTGGAACAAAAACAGCGATCACGATCATTTGAGAAAAGCAAAAGAAGGACACTTTTTTGAACAGCGTCGTTTGTGGCATGCAGTGGTGGGGGACGGACGGTGTGGGGTCGCAGTTGCCGCACGGCCAGGAACATGGAAGTCTCCCGCGGTTTCGTCCTCACGCCCCCCTTCAGCGTGTGCCTGTGGTTTCATCCCTGGGTGTCTAAGTTTGGATTCCCCCACGAGCAGACCCTGAGACGGGAATGCAGAGTGGATGTTTGCTTGGGAAGTGATCCCAGGAAGCACAGGAGGTCGTAGGGAACGAGGAGCGAGAAGGGGCGCCCGTAGAAGGCACACTCGGCAACAGGTGTGTGCTCACGTTTGGAAAATCAGACTGAATTCCTGAAAAAACCCGAGCCAATTTTTCTATCAAACTTCATCTCCGGTAAGGACACCCTTCCAGCTGTTCTGGTAGGATTCGTGGAGCTTTCTTGAATTCCTCGCCGCCTTACCCTCTGCAGTCAGTCCATTAGACGTCCTAGTAACTAACTGCCTTGGCTCCCCTGCTACCACCCTGCTCCCCCACCGTCCTGTCTCCCCTGGGTCACTGCTGCAGGCTGCCAGCTGGTCCAGGCTGCCGTCACCTGTCCCCTGCCTCCTTGCTGCGGGCTCCCAGCTGGCCTCCCAGCTTCTACCTTTCCTGTCTTCCGTGCTCTCTTCTCGACGATGTCGCCGGAGGGATCCTTTTGAAACGTAACTCAAGTCATTGTCATTTTTCTGCCCAGAATCTTGGAGTGACTCTGTTTCACTTCCGGCAGAAAGCTCAGTTTGCCTGCGGTTCGCTCAGCCCTGCAGTCGGCGGCTCCCTGCTCCAGCCCTGCTGCCTCTTGCGCCCCGTGCCGCTCGCGCTGCCCTTCCCTCGGTGACTGCCATGGCTCCTTGCCTTCTTCAGACCTTCTCAAGTGACATTTTGTCGAGTGAGTGAATGACTGATTTGTGGAGCTCTGGCGGTTTGCAGTGTGCTGTGGGTGCTCCGTAAATGGCAGCACAGTTTTCTCCTTTAATCCGCACGACTGCAGGGTGTGGCAGCCGCTGTTGTCCTTATTTTGCAGTGGGGGAAACTGAGCCCCAGAGACTGAGCAGCCCGGAGCCCTGTCTTGGCCCGGACTCGCGGGAAGGAGCACATCGCACATGCTTACGTCTCTGGATGTGAGCACGTGAGGCTGAAACACAGGTGTCAGGAGATCGCAGCCTTACTGTGTTTGAGCCACGCGGACATTTTCTACTCTGTCCCCGTCGTTTTATCTGTTATTAATTGCTGGTTTCAAACCACTAAATTGATTTTAAGAAATGCTTTTGAAAAATACTTGTCCGTGCTTTTAATGCTGCGTCTGTTGCTTTCCTGAGCTAGGTTTCTCAAAAACTATTAGCGCTAAAGACCGTGTTCGTTGCATAGCTGAGTTGGTAAGTGTGACATTACAAGTTTCTTTCTTTTTCTGCTGACCTTTGTGAAAGATGACAAGGGTCTGTGTAAATAAATGCATGATGTTAAGACATGACAGTAGGATTAGGGAAGAAATTAAAATGGCTAACAGAAAAGAGGAAGGGAGATGTCTCTATCAAGCAGTCACAGATAGAGGAATTAAAATTTGCCGTTAATACGGAACGTTGGAAGGCAGGAATGAACGGAAACTCCGTACACTCTGACCAAAGCATGTGTTTGGGGACAGGCTGCTTACCAGGCACCATCTCTGGGAGCAGGCACGTCTCTGAGTCCATTATATTGAGCCAGCACCATAAGGGAGTCAGAACAGTGGTAAAGCAGTTGTATGCCGTGTTCACTGAGCCCAGGTTGGGGGCCCAGCAAACTCTTTGTGGGCTCTTCTGAGGAGCCCCCATGCTGGTTGACCAGCAGAGGCTGATCCTTTGAAACCAGAGGAGAACTTGCCAGTGTGCTGCGTGCCAGGTTTGGTACATTTACAACCTGCCCCCTGCAGAATGATGAAACGGTCGCAAACAATCCGAGTTACTCTGAATCCATTCAAAAATAAATGCGGTAACTATTTTTTTTAATTTTTTTAATGTTCATTTATTTTTGAGAGAGAGGGAGACAGAGCACGAGCGAGGGAGGGCCAGAGAGAGAGGGAGACACAGAATCCGAAGCAGGCTCCAGGCTGAGAGCTGTCCACACAGAGCCCGACGTAGAGTTCAAACTCACGAACCGTGAGATCGTGACCTGAGCCGAAGTTGGACACTTAACCTACTGAGCCACCCAGGTGCCCCAAATCATACTATTTTATTTATTTATTTATCTTTACGAATATAATGTATTGTCAGATTGGCTTCCATACAACACCCAGTGCTCATCCCCGCAAGTGCCCTCCTCAATGTCCGTCACCCATTTTCCCCTCTCCCAGCCCCCATCAACCCTCAGTTTGTTCTCTGTATTTAAGAGTCTCATAGTTTCCCTCCCTCCCTCTCTGTTTATAACTATTTTTTTTCCCCTTCCCTTCCCCCATGCTCTTCTGTTAAGTTTCTCAAGATCCACATGTGAGTGAAAACATAGGATATCTTTCTCCGACTGACTTATTTCACTCAGCATAATTCCTTCCAGTTCCGTCCACATTGTTGCAAACGGCAGGATTTCATTCTTCCTCGTTGCCAAGTAGTATTCCATTGTATGTGTAAAACACGTCTTCTTTATCCATTCGGCAGACGATGGACATTTGGGCTCTTTCCATAATTTGGCTATTGTTGAAAGTGCTGCGGTAAACATTGGGGTACAAGTGCCCCTATGCATCAGCACTCCTGTGTCCCTTGGGTAAATTCCTAGCAGTGCAACTGCTGGGTCATAGGGTAGTTCTATTTTTAATTTTTTGGGGAACCTCCACACTGTTTCCAGAGCGGCTGCACCAGTTTGCATTCCCACCAGCTGTGCAGGAGGGTTCCTGTTTCTCCACATGCTCGCCAGCATCTGTAAATCATAACTGTTTTACAGAAGACACTGCAGTCAAACCACAGAGGTGTTACAGTGACAGCAGCCCAAGTGAAGGGTCAGCTTTGATTGCGTTGTCTGCATATGAAATGGTTTTCCCTTCATCGAGAGCATGGGTGGTGCAAATATGGGCCCTTTTCTTTGACACTGAATTAAATGGTTACCGTGTATGAGATGCTAGCTCATGTAACTTTCGCAACAGCCCTCAAGAAGGGCACAGTCCCCCATGTTTCATGTGAAGGACCTGGTGCTCAGAGGGGCTAGCCGACCGCCAGGAAGGAGGTAGCCTCTCACCCCGTGTCTCTGCCCGAACATGCGCCCAGCCGCTAGGCCTTTTCTCGTCTCACCTTTAGGTTGTTAGAGACTTGCAGAGAGATCTGAATCCAGACCTTTTAACTTATAATTAGTAATAATGAAGTTTAGATCAGGCCAGAGTTTCCTCTGTGCTGCTGTCGAAAATGTGATTTGATAAGAAAATTGTATTCGGGAGACGGTAGGGTGTTTAACATAAGACAGAACCCAAGCTCTTCTGTTGTTTAACATTTCTAACCATTGTTAAGCACTGATACGGTAGTGATCAGTAAGTGACTTTTTTACCTCTTTACAGATTCTTGCCTTTAAAAATTTTTTTAGAGTGCCTGAGCGTGCATACGCATGAGGGAGGGGCGGATGGAGAAAGAGGGGGAATCTTACACAGGCTCCACACTCGGCAAGGAGCCAGACGTGGGGCCCGATCCCATGACCCTGGGATCGTGACCTGAGCTGAAATCAAGAGTCGGATGCTTAACCGGCTGAGCCCCCCAGACGCCCCAGATTCTTGCCCATTTTTAAAAAAATTTTTTTAATGTTTATTTTTGAGAGAGAGACAGAATGCAAGTAGGTTAGGTGCGGAGAGAGAGGGAGACACAGAGAGGGGGGGAGAGGTGCGGAGAGAGGGAGCCGTCAGCACAGAGCCTGACGCGGGACTCAAACCCACAAACCGTGAGATCATGACCTGAGCCGAAGTCAGACGCTCAACTGACTGAGCCCCCCAGGCGCCCCGATTCTTGCCCATTTTTAAAGGTCTGGTAAGGCCACCCCTTTGCGACCCAGTTGTAACAGTTCACGTCATGTATAAGTATGCCCAAAAGCAAGACTGACTTTGTTTCCCAAATTACGGGCTCGGGAGTCCTGATAACTTCATACTTACTCTCAGAGGTAAAAGGGATAGAACGAAGCATCGGATGAAGAACCCTAGGTAACAAACTTTCAATTTCAAGTGGTGCCTTTCTGCGTAGCTGCCGAGTTCCAGCAGCCTTCCGACGGTGGTACGGTCTTCGATCCTAAAACTGCTCCGCTTCAGTGATCGCTGGTCTCCGGGAGCCACGAGGCCGGTTCGCTTCTGTTTCCCGTGGCATTTAAGGGAGAGCTTTGGTCTGCCTGCGGTCTGCTCAGTGTCGGCCCCTAGGAAAAGACAGCTAGCGTTCCCTGCCCTCGAGGAGCTTTCCGTCTCAGGGCGAGCTTTTCGGCACGTTTTTCATGATGATTCTGCGCTTTGTCTTTCAGATAAGCCCACGCGATGGAGGGGTTGCTGCATTACATCAACCCGGCCCACGCCATCTCCCTCCTCAGCGCGCTCAACGAGGAGCGCCTCAAAGGGCAGCTGTGTGACGTGCTGCTGATCGTCGGGGACCAGAAGTTTCGAGCTCATAAAAATGTCTTGGCTGCCAGCAGCGAATATTTTCAGAGTCTGTTCACGAATAAGGAGAACGAGGCCCAAACCGTATTTCAACTTGATTTTTGTGAACCCGATGCTTTTGATAATGTTTTGAATTACATTTATTCTTCGTCCTTATTTGTCGAGAAAAGCAGTCTCGCCGCCGTCCAAGAGCTGGGCTACAGCCTCGGGATTTCCTTTCTGACGAACATCGTCTCGAAAACACCTCAGGCACCCTTTCCAACGTGTCCCAACAGGAAGAAGATATTCATAGAAGAGGACGAAAGCAGTTCTCAGAAGAGAAGTGTCATCGTGTGTCAAAGCCGAAACGAAGCACAAGGCAAAACTGTCGGTCAGAATCAGCCCGACCTGAGCCACACCTCGCGGCCCTCGCCCGGCCTCGCGGTCAAGACCGGCACCGGGAAGCCCCACGTCCCAAAGCCAGCGGAAGCGCCTCACGCGTCGCCAGTAGCCGAAAAGACTTGGCCCAGAGATGGCCCTGTGGGCTGCGCGAAGTCCCTCGAGCGTCCCGGCTCTGTGGACGACCCTCACAGAAGCAGCTTAGCGAAGAGCAACGCGGTGCCGCCTGGCAAACCGCTGCAGGACAGAGAGGGGACGGACGAGAAACCGTGTCTGAGCGGCCAGCTGCCCAAAGGAAAAGCCATAGAGCTGGCCTTGAAGAGACCACGGCCGCCCGTCCTGTCTCTTCGAAGCGCGTCGGAGACCCCCTACGTGTTGAAGGAAACCGGCAAAGGAGGCGGCCCGGGCGAAGACAGGAACCTGCTGTACTATTCGAAGCTGGGGTTGGTGGTCCCGTCCGGCGGCCCTGGTTCCGGAAAGCAAGGCATCGACAGAAGCGGCCCGCTGGTGAAGAGTCTGCTCAGGCGCTCGTTGTCCATGGACAGCCAGGTTCCCGTCTACTCGCCCGCCATAGACCTGAAGTCTTCCCAGGGGCCCTCCGCAGCGTCCGGGGAGGTGCCCGCCAACGTGTTCTGTGCTCTGTCTCAAAAGCCGTCTGTGAAAGAGTGCGACGACGCGTCAGCCCTCGACGAGCGGACTCCGGCGCCCCAGCCGCACCGCCTCCGGTCCTTCAGCGCCTCTCAGTCCACGGACAGGGAGGGCGAGCCTGCCGTGGCCGAGGTGCGCGTCAAGACGGAGCCCCGCAGCCCGCTGTCGGACCCCTCCGACATCATCCGAGTCACCGTGGGAGACCCGGCGGCCGCGTCGTCCGTCACGAGAGAGCTCTCCCTGAAGACCGAAGACGACCAAAGAGACATGAGCAGACTCCCGGCCAAAAGGAGGTTCCAGGCGGACCGAAGACTGCCGTTTAAGAAGGTAAAGGAGGGCGAGCACGGGTCTCCGGTGTCCGAACAGAACTTGGAGGAGGGCTCGAGCCCTCCTCTGCCCGATGCCGACTTTCCAGACTCTGACTTGAATAAAGAGGAATTTGGTGAGTTGGAGGGAACGAGACCAAACAAAAAGTTTAAATGCAAACATTGCCTTAAGATCTTTAGATCCACAGCAGGCCTTCACCGGCACATTAACATGTACCACAACCCAGAGAAGCCCTATGCTTGCGACATCTGCCACAAGCGCTTTCACACGAACTTCAAAGTGTGGACGCACTGCCAGACCCAGCACGGCGTGGTGAGGAACCCGTCGCCGGCCTCTAGCTCACACGCCGTGCTGGACGAGAAGTTCCAGAGAAAGCTCATTGACATAGTGAGAGAGCGAGAGATTAAGAAGGCCCTGATCTTTAAGCTGAGGCGCAGCAAGCCCGCTTTTCAGGCGCAGACTAGCTCCCAGGCCCAAGCCATCAAGAGGAACTTGCGGTCCCGAGCCAAAGGAGCGTACGTTTGCACCTACTGCGGAAAGGCCTATCGCTTTCTCTCGCAGTTCAAGCAGCACGTAAAGATGCACCCGGGAGAAAAGCCCGTTGGCGTCACTAGAGCTGCTAAGCCCAGGGAGCATGTTTCTCTGGAGAGCCCGGTAGAGAACAAGGAGGTTTACCAGTGCCGCCTCTGTAATGCTAAGCTCTCTTCTCTTCTAGAGCAAGGAAGCCACGAGCGGCTGTGCCGAAACGCAACCGTTTGCCCCTACTGCAGCCTTAGGTTTTTCTCGCCCGAGCTCAAGCGGGAGCACGAGGGCAAGTGCGAGTACAAGAAGCTGACGTGCCTCGAGTGCATGCGTACCTTCAAGTCCTCCTTCAGCATCTGGCGGCACCAGGTCGAGGTCCACAACCAGAACACGATGGCGCCGGCCGAGCACTTCTCCCTGCCCGGCCTGGACCACAACGGCGACGCGACCGCCGCCTCCAGGCCCCAGGCGCAGGCCGAGCCTCCGAAAGCCAACCACGCGGTGGCCGCCAAGGACGACGCCGCGTTCAGCGACTGTTCCGAGCAGGTGAACTTCGACTCCGAGGATTCTTCCTGCCTCCCCGAGGACCTCAGCCTTTCGAAGCAGCTGAAAATCCACGTCAAGGAGGAGCCCGCCGAGGAGGCCGAGGAGGAGGCGCCCGAGGCCCGCGCGGCCGCCAAGGACGCGGGCCCCAGCAAGGACAGCAGCCTGTGGCCGTGCGAGAAGTGCGGCAAGACGTTCACGGCGCACAAGCAGCTGGAGCGGCACCAGGAGCTGCTGTGCTCCGTGAAGCCCTTCATCTGCCACGTTTGCAACAAAGCCTTCCGCACCAACTTCCGCCTCTGGAGCCACTTCCAGTCCCACATGTCCCAGGCCACCGAGGAGCCGGCGCACAAGGACCCCGAAGCCTGCCCCGTCCCCACAAACTCGCCGTCCCCGCCCCCGCTGCCCCCGCCCCCGCCGCTGCCCAAGATCCAGCCCCTGGAGCCCGACAGCCCGACGGGCGTGGCCGAGAACCCCGCGCCGGCCGCCGAGAAACTCTTTGTGCCCCAGGAATCCGACACGCTGTTCTACCACGCCCCGCCCCTCTCGGCAATCACCTTCAAAAGACAGTTCATGTGTAAACTGTGCCACAGGACATTCAAGACTGCCTTCAGTCTTTGGAGTCACGAACAAAGCCACAACTGAAGGGCCGGCCCCTTCGGCCCCTTACGGAAGGGGAGGCGGTCCCCAGGTTTCAACCCAAACTGTGAGCCGCGCATGAGAAACAAAATATTTTTTGAAGAGAAGGAATAATAAAGGTTGGAAATTGTTACGCTTGAATAGAAGCTCGAGGGAAATCGATATTAATTAGCAAAGTCCTTACTCAGCTTAGAAAAACTAAACTACGTCGTGCTCTGGACCTTACGGTCACACCACGACTGGACTTCATCAATGTTGAAATTTTGATCGATCCCGGTTGTTTGCATGGTTCCTCATTCCACGGTGTCAGTATACTCTTTTACTGGAGGTTGTTTTGGTTTTTTACTGATTTGCAGCCCGTGAAATACTACTTAAGTATTTCTTTCGATTATAGCAGACACCTAAGTTCTACTTAAGCCTCAGCCATGTCCTGGAGTCCGCAGCGTATCAGGAGGAAGGGGAGAGTAGTCTGCAGTGTTGACTTAGATCTTAGGATACTTTAGCAATAAAACAATGATAAGCCTCAACTGTAATAAGTTATCCTGACACTTGATAACAATAAATATTTGGTATTTTGTGGTCACGTAGACATTCTTTTGTATGAAAGTTGTGAGGAATTTAAATCAGCAATAGTAATACTTAGATTTTTATAAAGTAACAAAATTTGCTCTTGGGTCACTTAATGTAATTAAGGACGGGAGACTTGGGAAATGAAAACAGGATTTCTAGAAGGCCTCTAAGTTTACAGAAACTTCAGTGGCGCTAGGCGTTGTGGCCAGAGCTGGCGCTCCGGGCTGCGTGTGCACATCCCGGCTTTCCGTTCTGACCACGCCGGGCACACGAAGCATCTGGCGTCCTCTGACTTACCGCTGCCACAGAGGGAAAATCCGAGCGCGTTTGGGACAGGAAACAAAGGTGGCACGAGGCGCTCACTGATGTTGAGTTTAACCTCGTTGGTGTAACAGATCGGGTCGGGACTCACATTTACGCTCGTGGATCCCAGGCCCCGGGGTCCGTGCGGGGCAGCGGCCCTGAGCCCGGAGTCGGCATCGACTTCCGGAGCTGGGGAGCCAGGGAAACCCCACGCCGCGGTCTCCATGCGCCCTCGACGGCGGTATTTACAGCGTTCGGTTTCCTGCCTCTGTCTCCTGAGGATTTCTGTTAGAATTTGTTGGAGTTTATTGTGGTCAAATGTCCTCAGTGCGATCATTCTGCTCTGAGTCACTGCTTGTAGTGTCTCAGGGATCTGCGTGAAAGCGCGATCAAGGGTCCAAAAGGAGTTTCCGCTACCTAATAAGGCCCGCAGGGTTTGGGCTGCCTTTTTTTTTTTTTTTTCTTCTTTTTCCTATTTTGTATGAGTTGCAAATAAAAGGCTTTTGGGAGGGGCCACCCGAGTTCAGTGGGTGTTTCTAAAGGGAAAACTGTCTCACTCGCAGGTACTTAGGTACGTACAAGTGGAAATACTATTGAAATTACAAAAGAGATCCTTGTCAGGTAGTGCTATGGATGAAGTCTCCCAAGTTTATTCATTTTTTTTGCAAGCTGTTCTTTCAGATAAAAAAGAGACTGTGGCTAAGAAACAATTTGCTGAGTGTTTCCCCGTATCCCGCTGCCACAGAGAAGGTTTCTGGCCTCGGTCTCGTCACCCACGTTCCGGACCAGCGGGAGGGAAGACACGCCTAACTTTTTATCCATACACAAGCATTTTTATACAACAGTAGTGGACTTTGTAGATGAGAGAAATTGCGTATGAAATTTTGCCTTTTTGTTTCCTTTTCCATTTGAAAACTGTCCTAAGTCCCAAAGTATTTTTGAGTGGTCGCTTCCTATTTTTGTTCTTAGTTAAATTTGATGGAGAAAGAAAAATAAAATGAAGTCACAGCTACCGACGGTTGCCATCTTTATATTTTCTGGAAGAAATCTATGCATTTGAAAGATAAAACTAAAGCCTAGGATTTTACGCAAAACATCAGGATGGATTGTTGTTCACTGAATGAGTCCCCCTTGTAACGTGCCGTTTCTTATTCGGAGCACCTTGGTAGCTGTCACTTCTTCAGAGGACAGTTTCCCTCAGAGTAGTCCCTGCTTCTGGCTGTTAAGAGTACGTGTGACAGTTCCACGGCACACATCATCTTGGCATTGTAAATTCAATATCCCAGGACTTGAACCTCTATGCTACATTTTTGAAGATTTTTTGATAATGTTAATCAGTAAAAAATATTTTTGATCTAAATACACGCTCAGCGTATCTGTTAGACTTTGAAAATTGCCAGTGTTTTGTCTTGTTAGTTCCCATTTTTGTCTAGGCAAGGAGCGTAAGATTTCAAATAAAATTTTGAACCAAAAACATTTCTAATGCAGTTCTGGTTTTTCTATTACTTTTTATACTGTACCTTCAAAGCGTCAGGCAGAAAGAGTTTATTTTGGTGGTCAGAAAGTAAACTACGCTTCCTCTCACGTGACTATTTTCAACGTTAGGAAGCAGAGTAATGACAGACACGTGAATCGCTTCATTTAAGAATGTCGATCTCAGACAGCAGGCAGGTACTTGGTGTGAGACCAGTGGGTCTTTCCTTGTTCCATCTCCAGCTCATAAAAGTGTTGAACATGTTTTTTCTGATTAGAATTAATTTTTGAAAATGTAGAAAGCTCATTATTCCTTGTAAGTATTCAGGATGCCTTTTTTTATGCAGTTGTGGAAAGAATGTAAGATGTCTTAATATATTCTTTGTTAATCTGAGAACTTGCTGTGTTGAACCATTTTCTTCATGTGGGAGAGGGCGGGAGGAGCCGCCTGAAACACCTCTTTATCAAAGCAAGCAGTGGAGGTTACAAATGGTGTGTGTTTTTTTGTAGTTAATATTTCAACCTAATAGAATATTCACCTTTAAAACCAGTTATGGCTAGTGTGCGTTCGTTATTTTTATCAAAATACACAACTGAGAGTTCAACCGTGAGGTCATTTTGCATCTGTGGGGACATGTGTGTGGTTCTTGGTTTTCTGTTTTGGAGTGGATCGTTCACAGCCTTTTTAAAAATAGACTCCAAGGGCGCCTGGGTGGCTCAGTCAGGTGAGCGTCTGACTTCAGCTGAGGTCACGATCTCACGGTTACTTACGTGAGTTCGAGCCCCACATGGGGCTCTGTGCTGACAGCTCAGAGCCCGGAGCCTGCTTCGGATTGTGTCTCCCTCTCTCTCTGCCCCTCCCCCGCTCACACTCTGTCTCTCAAAAATGAGTAAATGTTTAAAAACAAATAAATAATATACTCCAGCTCTTACTAACCAGTGGCGATTGTATCTACACACAGCAGCCATTGGTGTTGATGAGGGTAGAAGCTGGGGGGCCAGAAGAAGATGCCCTTTCCTGGAGGCAGGGGGTATCTTCCTCTATGGGCCAGCGGTCCTTGCGGGTGAGGGACAGACAAGAACTCACTGGTCTAAAGTTGGCCTTCGTTCCCTCTGTGCGTGTGTGTGTGTGTGTGTGTGTGTGTGTGTGTACGCGCGCGTACATGACCAGAATCCAGAACCTTAGGAAGTAAAGGTATTTGAATTTTCTTACTACAAAAATAGAGTTCATGTAGAACAGGTTTCTTTATAAATTGCACTAATTCATATTGGAACCCTACAAGTCTGTTTTGTCAATTTCTGAATTCTCATTGATGTTTTTTTGTAATAATTGTGAAAAGCATTATTATTTAAATAATGCTAATACAGTTAGTAAGTTCTTTAACACTGGCTTTATTATTATTATTTTTTTTTTTAAGTTTAAAACATAGGGTTTTCTTTTGTGGCTTTAGCACTTTAAGAAGTTTTATGTCTCCATAATTTGTCACGGGCTAGCTAGGTGCTTCTCTGCGTGTGCTCTAGCGAGCACTCCTCCCGCGCGCCTGGGGGACCCTGAGCAGCCGTGCTTACCTGCTGGAGGAGGAAACATGGGCGAATGGCAGGTTTCTTAAATTCCTCTCAGAGACCATCATTTGGGAACCAAAGTATTTGACTGTAAATCTTGAAAATACCTGAGTACTCCCTCATCATTTATTAGTGCTGTTCTCAAATTGTCCACAAAGTTTCTCCTCGGTTAATGTTAATTTTCAAAAGGCGATAATTTCTTATTGACATTAATCCAGTGCTTCAACATCTTCCATTGAATAAATGCTTATTATTAAGCAAATGTGGTTATAAACAAATTGCGTGTATTTTGTTGTCAGACGCCTTAGCAGACTAAATCATTGTTCAATTTTATTTAGGAATGAGCTTTTCGGAACTCAAAATTCATGGTAAAATAGGATTTCTATCTAATGTTAATCCATTGCTTTTTCTGTATCCAATTCCATCGTCTGTTTCCTTTGCTTAAATCTTGACTAAGAATGATTGGAGTCAATAAATTTGTACTGTATTTTGTTTGGAGTCGTGGTCTCTCTGGTATATTTTGGGCGTTGACGACCTTGATCAGCAGCGTATCCGTTTCTGAAAGTAAAGACGAAGCCGTTCTGTGTGAGTAGCAGGAGGGGCCGCCAAGGGCTGTGAGAGCTCTGGTTTCCCCAGCGCGTCCAGGCTGCTTGTGGAACGGGGCTGGCAGTGAAGCTTCAGTTACTGGGGCGCCCCAAATACGGCACCGTTAGACCACATAAGCAGCAGTTTTTGCCTATCTACCTTTTCGTCTGCTGTTCACGTTAGTTTTTGAAATGCCGACCGGGTAAAATGCACGGACAGCACGTTTACTCCAGGTTGACGCGTCAGCAGTAATTTTCAGGGCTTCCGGGTTGTGGCATCGTCTGCCATCCTCAACGAGGCCCTTCCGTGATGCCAAGATAGGTTGCCTTCTTATGTCACTAGCTTTCCCCATCAGGGGGTATGAGTCGTGGTCGCCAGGCTGACTGCGGGAAGGGAAGGAGCCTGTCCGCAGTGGTAGCCAGGCTCGCACCCGGCTTGCCCCGAGCCCTCTTCCTCCCCAGAGCCCCTGGCCCCGTCTTGGGGGCCCCTGGCCAACAGTTTCGTGGTCACGCTGCACCTAGAGGAACAGTATATAACCTCTTTGTCCCGATCGGCTTTAGCTGTGCTGCTCAGTTGGCCACCAGATACTCTTTTGTTTAAAGTGTTTACTGTGCCCTTTTCTTCGCAGTGATGACCGGCCTTTCTGGTCTAGGACTGTTGCAGGCCTGTGGCGTCCTCCTCGGTCTTAGCACACACTCAGTACGGTAAATGCCTGTGGTGACAAAACCACGTCTCCAACGTGTCATGCTTTCCCCCCACGAGAGGCCCAGCCTTGGCTCTGGTAAGAACGTGGGCTCTGTGAGCTCTTGACGGGTGAGTGACCAGACAGGCTCCTACAAGGTGTATGTCTGGAGAGGGAGTCTCCCCGTGCTGTCACAGGGGCACTTTAAAAAAGTGCCTGGGGGCGCTTGGGTGGCTCAGTCGGTTAACATCTGACTTCTGCTCAGGTCGTGATCTCACAGCTGTGCCGACAGCTCGGAGCCTGGAGCCTGCTTGGGATTCTGTGCCTCCCTCTCTCTCTGCCCCTCCCCTGCTCGCACTCTGTCTGGCTCTCTCTCTCTCTTAAAAATAAATAATAAAACATTAAAAAAATTAAAATAATTACAGTCTGGTGCAGTCCTGCTGCAGCATGAGTTTGGGGGTCCTGTGATCAACCCTCGACCCCGTCCTCCGAGGTAGGTCCCTCGGTCGGTCCTCTGACACCACATTAGCACACCTGCATCTTGCCCGGCGGAATGTCTTAGATCCCACTTACTGGTGTTGGCATTTCCAGGGCACGCTTCCTGACCCCTCTCCAGCTGCTCCTCACCCCTGCCCAAAGAAGGTGCCTAAGTGTTCCCATCAAACCCTGAAGAGCCAAACACTCTCATCACCCCGCCACCTTTCTGTTTTCCCCATACGTTCCAGGGCAGGGCTGTTTCTCGTCTTCGCGTTTCTAGGGCTGGCCAAGAGGAGGGCACGTTAAGTGTTTGATAAGTCCAGCAAAGAAATCTTGTCAGAGGCTAGACACGGCCAGTCCATTTATTCTCAGGCAGTATTAGAACAGCCCGCTGAGTCTCTGTGCACATGTCCCCCAGATTCTGATTCAGCCGCTCAGAGACTCAGAGCGCATTTAATTTTTACGCAGTTCTCAGTAAGCCCGAGGAAGAGCGGAGGTGTCCAGAGGGCTGGCCTCAGATCGATGAGTGCCTTGCCCTTTGTAAATGCCGCGCACCCTTGTGCTGCTCTCATTGTTTTGGGTGTCTGGCGGGCTGTATGAGCGTCCCTGGCCCTGCCCCAGTGCCCATTAGGCCACCCTGGTGTGGTGGTGGGTTGTCCAATCTACTCTGTCAACCTAAGAAGAGTGATAGCTAATTACTAGCATGTAGTAGTAACTACACTGAGTTCTTTTTTTATTTGTTTTTAAGTGTATTTATTTATGTATTTTGAGGGGGGGTTGGGAAGAGAAGAGAATCCCAGACTCCGTACTGTCAGAGCAGAGCCTGACGCAGGGCTTGAACTCACGAACCGTGAGCTCACGACCTGAGCCGAAGTCAGACACTTAACCGACAGAACCACTCAGGCGCCCCTCCGCTGAGTTCCTGGTGCGTGCGCACGTGTGTGTGGACGTACGTGTAAAACAGTACCAAGCTCGCTTTCCTCCTCCATTTGGGTTTGACTTTCCCTTTCCCAAGCTCACGTACCCCAGGCCTCTCGTCTCCTTCAGTCTGGAACGTGTCTCGGTGTTTCTTTGACTTTCATGGCCTTGGCCACTTTTAACGATTATGGACCAGCCATCTTGGAGAGCACCCCTTAAATGGAGTTTGGCATCCCCTCCCGATCAGACCCCAGTTACATTTTTTTTTTTTTTTTTTTTTGTACCAGAACATCGCAGAGGCCGCGTTCTTTCCTTTTCAAACCGTGCATGGCGGGCAGTGCCTGTCTGCCCTGACACTGGTGGTGTTCATTGTACCATTTCTCCTCCATGCTTTCCCCCTTTGATAACTATTTTGTGGGGAGATATTTTCAGGCTATGTAGAATCCCATTTTTCGTCTCAATTTTACCCGCTAATTTTAACATCCGTTGGCTTTTTTTGCCTGAGTTACTTTTCTTAATTTTTTTTATGTTTGTTTATTTTTGACAGAGAGAGAGAGCATGAGTGGGGGAGGAGCAGAGAGAGAGGGGGAGACACAGATCTGAAACAGGCTCCGGGCTCTGAGCTTTCAGCACAGAGCCCAATGCAGGGCTCAAACTCACAGACCACGAGATCATGACCTGAGTCGAGGTCAGACGCTCAACCGACTGAGCCACCCAGGCGCCCCCTGAATTACTTATCTATAGTTGTTGCCAAATGGAGATTTTCTCATACCTTCATGCCTTCTTCATTTATCTGTGGGCTCTCTACTGCAAGAAAAAATGGCTGTTATGCCCACTAATATGCTCATTGCTTTTGTGTTGTGAACTCAGGGATTCCTAGTCTGTTCAATGGGTTATAGTCAGTCGCCATCATTCTCTCAGTTTCAATGTTCAAAGCCAGTGGGAGCTTCAGACTGGCTCCCCTGACCTGTGACATGTCCCCCTCGTTCTTTGAGTACTTTCTTGCTTCTCACTCAACAAGGTGTTCCAGACTCACCCTGTCCTTTCCCTGCCAGAGCCCCCAAATCAGGCATTTCTCTAAAGATTCTGGTTCCTTTTAGTAGAGACTTTTGTTTGGAGACCAGGATCTGGGCATTAAGTGTGCTCATTGATGCAAGGTGTGGATGTGCCGGGTCCTTCAGTAGGCAGGCTTAAAGGGAACACACACACACACACACACACACACACACCGACATCTGGATTTATCTCTGAATCTTCTAAACCTATCTGGATATGTGCAAATCACCAATAGCTTCAATTCTAATCCAACACCAGATGGTTCATTCCATGACTCCCTCTTTGTACGTTTATACCTTCCTTCTCTGATGGTGAAAAACCAAGCTCCCATGGCTTCGGTCTCCCTGTGTGTAGCCAACCTCCAGCCCCTGGGACCTGCCTTCCACATGCAAGCTGACTACCAACCTCACAGGATTTACCTAATGGCTTTTTAACAAAGGGAGAAAGGAAAGAAGACAGGGAGGGAGAGAGGAAGGACTGTAATTGTCTATTTGTCTCTCTTCTCCTTTCACTTCTACCCATTTGTGTTTCTGTAGTTGAATACCTGATATTAACTGCATACTGTACAGGAGTGATTAGCTGATCCATTATTATTTATAAATGAACTTCTTTATCTACCATGAAACCTACTTTGTTTGTATTAATATAACTACTCCAGCTCTCTCTTGACAAGTTTTAGCGTGGTATATTTTTTCCATTGTTTCACCTATTTGTGTTATTATAGTTAGTATGTTTCTTGCAGGCAGCATGAATTTGGGCACTGATTTTTTAATGCAATCTGACATTCTCTCTTTTTTTTTTTTTAAGTTTATTTTGAGAGAGACAGAGACAGCGCAAGTGGGGAAGGAGCAAAGAGAGAGGGAGAGAGAGAGAATCCCAAGCAGGCTCTGAGCTGTCAGTGCAGAGCCCAATATGGGGCTTGAACTCACAAACCATGAGATCATGACCTGAGCTGAAACCAAGAGTTGGATACATAACTGACTGAGCCACCCAGGCGCCCTTGACATTCTCTGCCTTTTAATCAGAGTATTTAGATCATTTACATTTACATTTAACATCTTATTATCCATTTTCTGTCTATCCATTATGTGTTCCCTGTTTTCTCTTTCTCTTTCTTATTTTCAATTAACTGGGTTTTTTTTTTTTTTTTGTGATTCCATTTCTCTCTTTGGTTGGCTTATTAGCTATAACTTTGTTTTATTATTTTAGTGGTTATGTTACAGTTTATAGTATACGTCTTTGCCTTTTCATGGTCTATGCTCAAGGAATATCCTGCCACCTTACATATGACATAAGAATGGATGGCATGTGCTTCCTTTTCTCCCTTCCTGGTGTTTGTGCTATGATTGTCAGATGTTCACTTCTGTGTATGGCATAAGACCCACAATGCATTTTTATTGTTTTCACTTTATTTTTTTTTAAATTTTTTTAACATTTATTTATTTTTGAGACAGAGAGAGAAAGAGCATGAACAGGGGAGGGTCAGAGAAAGAGGGAGACACAGAATCCAAAACAGGCTCCAGGCTCTGAGCTGTCAGCACAGAGCCCGATGCAGGGCTCAAACCCACAGACTGTGAGATCATGACCTGAGCCGAAGTCGGACACTTAACCGACTGAGCCACCCAGGCGCCCCTATTGTTTTCACTTTAAATAATCAACTAAATTTTAAAGAAATTCAATTAATAAGAAACAAAGTATTTATATTTACCCATGTAAATTTCCATTTCTGGTGTTCTTCATTTCACCTGCAGATCCAAATTTCCATATGGTATCATTGTCCTCTGCCTGAAGGACATTAACATCAGTATTTCCTGTAGTGTAGGTCTACTGCTGCTGAATTTTTTCTGCTTATGTATGCTATAGTCTTTATGTTGCCAATCCTGAGAGATAGTTTTGCTAGGTATAGAATTCTAGATGGATAATTCTTTCTTTTAGTACTTTAAAGATGTTGCTTCACTGTTTCAACTTGAATTGTTTCCAACAATAAATCTTCAGTCCTTGTCTTTTTCCCCTTATACAGAAGGTATCATTTTTACTCTGGCTGTTGTAGAATTTTTCTCCTTGGGGCTCCTGGATGGTTCAGTTGATTAAGCATCTGACTCTTGATTTCAGCTCAGGTCATGATCTCATGGTTTGTGCGTTTGAGCCCCCCTTGGGATTCTCTCTCTGCCTGCGCCCCTCAACTCACATGCTCTGTTGCTCTCTCTCAAAATAAATAAACTTTAAAGAAATGTTTTCTCCTTATTACCAATTTTATACAATCTAATTATGATGTACTATGGTGTAATTTTTATGGGGTGTGTGTGTACCCATATACACCTGGGTTCATTTAATTTCTTAGATGTTTGAATTCATAGCTTTTATCAGATTTGGAATTTTTTCAACCATTATTTTTTCAATTTTATTTCTTTCTTTCCTACCCTCTCTTTCCTCTCCTTTCAGGACTCCAATCACATATTTATTAGGCCACTTGAAATCATCTCATAAATCACTGTTGCTCTACTGAATTTTTCTCCCCTCCCCCCTCCCCCCCGCGCTGTGTTTCATTTTGGTTATTTTCTATTGCTATACTTCTAATTCACTAATTTTTTTCCTGCAAAGTCTAATCTGCAATTGACCAGCTGATGTAGTTTTCATCTCTAGAAGTTTGATTTGGGTCTTATTTATATCTTCTGTGTCTATACTTACTGGGTTCCATCTTTCCTCTAACTTCTTGAACATATGGAATACAGTTATAACAACTTTTTAAAATGTCCTTATATACTAATTCTATCATCTGTTCTATTTCTGGGTTGGCTTCAATTTATTTCTTTTCCTCCTGATTCTGGGTAACATTTTCTTGCTTCTTGGCATATCTGGTAATTTTTTGTTGGATAGCAGACATTGTGAATTTTAACTTGTTGAGTGCTGGGTATTTTTGTATTCCTATAAATGTTCTAGCACTTTGTTTAGGGGATATAATTAGCTTACTTAGAAACAGTTCTATCCTTTTAGATTTTGCTTTTAAACTGTGTTAAGTGGGATTGGAGCAGCATTTGATATAGGGCTAACTTTGCTCCACTACCGAGGGAAGCACACTCCTTCTACCCAACGTCCCATAAATTATTTTAAGCACTGTGTGAGCTCTAGGGATGGTTCCCTGCAATCCTTTCAGGGGATCCTCTCCCCAGCCTCAGGAAGTTCCTTCACACGCATGTATTGATTGGTACCTAAGGAGTCAAGAGGCCTCTCTCCGTGCAGCTCTCTCCTCCCTGGTACCCTACTCTTGAAGCCCTGGCCACTGTCTTTCCTGGACTCCCAGTTCCAGCTCAGTGTGGGGACTGCTGGTTCACCTCATTTCTTTCTCATCTCTCAGTGGTCACTGTTCTTTGTCGTCTGATGTGCAACGTTTTCGAAACCGTTCTTTCACATATTGTGTCTGGAATTTAGTTGTTTCATGGAGGATGGTAAATCCAGCCACTGTTCCTCCATTTTGGTCAGAAGTAGAACTGAAGCTTATTAGTTTAAAACCAATAGGTTTGCTAATGTGTCCTAAAGCATCTAGCCCTGGATGTCCATGCCTGTACTCTAAAATCTTGCCTGTGGGAAATTTTTCCAAAGTCCGAGCATGAAGGAACTCAATAGAGATTTTCTCAAACTTGACCCCCAAAAAATCACATACAGATCTCACTAAATGAAAACTAAATTTATCCCCTCCTCAACTCACCCTTAGGTCCCCAGAAGCCTATGTTCACCTCAGTACCATGAGATAACGACATTGGAAAGTCAGGATGAAATCTTAATTTGTACCACGAGAAATAGAAATTTTGTGTGTAGGAAAGCAGAGGTTTGGTCCTAATGATCTCAGTGATGAAAAGGAGATTTTCACAGGCATTAAAGTTGGATCTCCAAGTTGAGATCATAGAGTTTATTAAGAACCAGTTTCTGTTCACAAATTCAAAGACCAAAGATAGATTATGGAATAGTATGTAATGTTTGTTGTCATTTTTGTCTGATTTCTCAGTAAAGGAAAATGAAAAAGTACAAAATACCCTACTGGCCCTTTCACTGAAAATAAAAAAATTTATACCAAGTGATGTTGGCTCTCTAAGAAGGGCTGCGCTCCACTTCTAGCCCCTGTCTGCCCGCATAATTCTAGAAACATCCAGGGAACTTTTCCCAATTTGTCAGACTGAGTGGTTGGAAACGACTGTGGCCTGCTGCTAAGGAAAGGCTTTACACAATGCAGGGGGTGAAGCTCATTCCATGGAAAATGATTTTGATTGGTCCAAAGAGTTATGGTTGAAAGTTACCAGAGCTCAGGAAGAGTCTTATAATTCATACAACTTGGAAACTTTTTCCTTTTTGTGGTCCCTAAAAAACACTTCTGTGGTTCCCTGAAAGTACCATAAGCCCTAAACACTGTGCCTAATGGACAAGTCGGCCCTCGTTAAAGGAACAAGGGAGGCCACACTGTGCCAGGCAGCCAGAAGCAGGTCCCGAGATAGACCAATGGAAGCTTGGGTTTCCAAAGTTTCTGTGGGAACATTATTCAGTGCATGGCAACCTCCCAACATTTATGTTTATTTTTAACCTGATAACCAAAATTAGGAATTCTTATTGGGATTTTAAAAAAAGAATATATATATATATATATATATATATATATATATATATATATATATATATGTGTGTGTGTGTGTGTGTGTGTGTGTGTGTGTGTGTGTGTGTATATTAAGGGGCATCTGGATGGCTCAGTCAGTTGAGCGTCTGACTCTTGGTTTTGGCTCATGTCATGATCTCATGGTTCCTGTGCTGGCAGCACAGAGCCTGCTTTGGATTCTCTCTCCCTTTCTCCCTCTCTCTCTCTGTCTTTCTCCCACTCATGCGCTCACTCTCTGTCTCTCAAATGAATATTTTAAAAAATTATTTTAAAAATAAGGTACTTTCATTTCTGATACATGATGAATTAGGTGCTCTAAGGAGTTTCCCACTTGGGAGGCACTGGATTCTCAAGAAGCTTCGCTTTCTAACGAATTGCCAGACCCACAAGAAGTAGGGGTGTTTTCCAAGTCCCCTTCCCAGCCCACCCCTGAGAAGCACACGAAACTCGAAAGCTGGACAGGAGTCAGGTTGCCCGAGGGTGGACGTCCTGGCATCATTGTCCAGGAACAGTAGGCTCTGGGACAGTGAGGAGCGGGGAGAGCCTGACCCTGTGGGGCAGGGGGCTGATGGAGTGTGCGGAAACGTGTTCTTGATTTCGGCTCAGGCCATGATCTCACCGTTGGTGGGTTTGAGCCCCACATCAGGCTCTCTGCTGATAGTGCAGAGCCTGCCTGGGATTCTCTGTCTCCCTCTCTCTCTGCCCCTCCCCTGCTTGCTCTCTCTCTCTCTCTCTCGCTCTCGCTCTCTCTCAAAATAAATAAATTAATGTAATTAAATTTAAAAGACTCAAAAAAAAAAAAAATCAACAAAGTTTGCAAGGTTGGCCCTTGGCCGGTGTCTGAGAACGTGGATTTGGGGCGAGTCCTCACTCTTCCCTAATGTAGCTCCCCGCGCCTAAACTGTTTGTGCAGATGATGGGGTTTGTGCTGAACACCTGGTCTCTGTGTGGAGTCTGGAATTTCGCTGCCTGCTAGGTAGCAGGTGCTTACGTGACCAGCCCCCAATAGAAACACGGGCACCAAGTCTCCAGTGAGTTGCCCTGGCAAACAGTAACGCACGTGTGTTGTCACCAATTGTTGCTGAAGGAACTTAGCACACCCCGGCGCGACTCCGCTGGGCGGGCTCCTGGAAGCCTGATCCTGGCTTCCTCCAGCTTCCAGCTCATGCACCTTTTCTCCGGACCGATTTTGCTTTGTGTCCTTACACTGCAATGAGTCATACCCACGAGAATGACTATGTCCCAAGTCCTGTGAGTCCCAGCAAATCACCAAGCCTGAGGTGTGGCCTGGGGGACCCCAACACATGATTTCAAGTCCCTGCCACCTCTGGCTCACAACTGAATCAGGCTCGGACGGTCAAGCATCCGACTCTTGGTTTCGGCTCAGGTCATGAACTCGCAGTTTGTGAGTTCGAGCCCCGCGTCAGGCTCTGGGCTGACGGCTCAGAGCCTGGAGCCTGCGTCCAATTCTGCGTCTCCCTCTCTCTCTCTGCCCCTCCCCCGCTCATGCTCTGTCTCTCTCTGTCTCTTTGTCTCTCTCAAAAATAAATGAAAATGTTTAAAAACTAAAATAAATAAATAAATAAATACTGAATAAATTTAAAAAGCACACCTGAGTCAGACAACAGTCCTCTCTGTATGAAATCACCCCAAGTGGAGGCGTGCATGAGTCTAACAGCCCCAGCCCCGAGGTGCGCGAGGGTAGCAGAAACAACCAGAGTCAGAGCACCGAGAGCAGCAGGCGTTAACAGCTGCCAGGCGCACGGCGCGTGTTTATGAAACACGGAAAGAAAAAAAAGTGAAAGGGTACGATGAGAAATAACTCAACGTTATCAGTAGTGAACAGGCAGACTTGAGAAAAGAAACAACTGGAAACTTCTAGAAGAGAAACAGAAATGATTTGAAATAAAACAACCCAATGAACGGACTGAGTGTTGTGTCCTCCCCCAATTCTTATGTCGAGATCTAATCCCTAATGTGATGTGTTTGGAGGTGGAGACTGTGGAAGGTGAGTAGTAGGTCGCGAGGGCAGAGCCCTCGTGAAGGGGATCAGGGACCTCGAGCAAGAGACCCCAGAGAGCGCCCTCGCCGTTCCCGCCACGTGAGGACGCGGCACAAAGACGGGTCTGTGAACCGGGAAACGGATCCCACCAGATGCTACTTGTGCCGACGAGGGACCCGGTTTGCCTTCCCACCTAAAACACCAGACAAAATATAGGAGCCCACAGTCCTCAAGACGCCAGACCCCAGGCAGCGAAGTGACAATTCTCAAAGAACTTAATGTTACAAAAACACTAAATGTTTCATACTGTTTACTTTTAATATTTGATAGCAATGATATTTTCTTTAAGTAGGCTTCGCGCCTACGGCAGAGCCCAACGCGGGGCTTGAACTCACAACCTCGAGATGGAGAGTCGGTTGACACTTAACCAACTGAGCCACCCGGGCACCCCTGATAACAATGATGTTTCATGTTAATGAGAGAATTGCCACGTGTCGTGCTTTCCCTTGATCCAGTGACAATTTAGGTAATTTCAATGTTGTTAAAATATTTGACGTTCGATGTTATTTAATACTGAAATAATATTTAATATTAATCTCATAATTTATTTTATACTAATTTATTAAATCATTTGGGATCATCACTTGGTCAAAAGAAATTGCTAGACACAGCAGTTATCTGAATTGAAAATAAGATAAATAAAGGTAGATCTTGAACGTACTAATGATGATTACAATGAAGTCTGTTTATAGTGTTAGTAAAAACTTAAATTTAAAATAATGTTATAGGGGCGCCTGGGTGGCTCAGTCGGTTGAGCGGCCGACTTTGGCTCAGGTCATGATCTCGCGATCTGTGAGTTCAAGCCCCACGTCCAGCTCTGTGCTGACAGCTCAGAGCCTGGAGCCTGCTTCGGATTCTGTGTCTTCCTCTCTGTCTGCCCCTCCCCTGCTTTCTCTCTCTCTCTCTCTCTCTTAAAACTAAACATTAAAAAATAAATAAATGTTGATATTTTGTTCATCAAGAATTTTTTTGCATTAATTTAGATTTTTAAAATAATTGCGTTAAAATTGTATTCGTGTTCACCACTGAGTATTTGGAGCCCGGGCAAGTGACCCCTTCTCGCACTCCTGTCCTTAGCCCTGGGGCCCAACCTCCATCCTGAGCCATCCACCTGCCTGGAGCAGGAAGGCAGGGCAGAAGTCACATGGCAGCCTTTCCACCTGCCGTGTTTGAAGACTCGTGGGTGTTAAGGCCACGCCGTTGTTCACCGGAGCGCTTTGCTGAAAGAAAATAAGGTTGGACGTTAAAATTTATCAGAGCTCCTGATGTCCTGGGACAGCACAGAGGCTTCTAGAAATGACCACGTGTCATCCTTAGGCAGCCGGACACGGAGATTACAAGAAAGGACAGCTGACAGCAGTGACCCCGTGGGCCCCGAAGGTGCTGCCCGTGGGAACGGGGAAGGCTCTGTTGTCGCAAAGGTGCCCGCTGCTCTCTGACAGGTGTGGCAGCGGCATCTGGGGACCACGAGGGGCCAGTGGCTCTGAGACCCGGCTCTGTGTTAAAACCACAGGGACTGTGGAGAAACACATAGTCCCAAAGGGGAAGCAACGCGACCCTGTGAGCAGCAGGATGGACACAGGGGTGTGCTCACGCAGAGGCGTCGGCAGCCACGAGGACACGGCAACCCCCTGTACACACGGGCCATACGGCCCGCTTGTGTAAAGAAGCCAGCCAAAGCTACGCTGTTAGAAGCCATTATCTGAGGGGCACCTGGGCGGCTGTCAGTTAAGCGTCCGCCTCTTGACTTCAGCTCAGGTCATGATCTCACGGTTCATGGGATCGAGCCCCACACGTCGGGCTCTGCGCTGACAGTGTGGACCCTGCTTGGAATTCTGTCTCTCCCTCTCTGTCTGTCTCTCAAAATAAATAAATAAACTTAAAAAAGAAGAAGGAGACGAAATCATTATCTGGCTATCTTTGAAGGGGGTGAGGGGTAGTGACCCAGGGAGTCTGTGGGTCACCTTTAGATTCTTGATCGGGGTTCCATGGGTGTGGCCCACTGGTGGAAACATACTGATCTGAACACGTGATTCATGCACTTTACATCATACCTCGGTGGATGTTCAAACAGTAAACACAACACCTACAAGCCAGAGGCCCCACCGCAGAATTTCTGGGGGTGAGCCCCGATTCCAGTCAATTCTATGGTGCCACCAAGGTCGCGAACAGCTGATTGAGAGCAGCGCCTCGCACACTTTAATGTGAGTGCAAGTCACGCGGGCACCGTGTGAAACTGCAGCCCCGCTTTCCGAGGTCTGGGCGGGGCCCAGGATTCTGCGATCTTGTTCTTGTTAGAACAGCCTCCCTGCCAGGCGAGGCTGGGGTCCGACCCGGGGCCGCGCCCCAAGCATCAGCCAGATCAGCCTCCAGGAGAGCCTGGGCACCTGCGAGTTTAGCCAGCACCCCCTGATTCTCAGGCAGACTCGAAAAACACGGGT
This sequence comes from Leopardus geoffroyi, assembly GCF_018350155.1. Lineage (NCBI taxonomy): Eukaryota > Metazoa > Chordata > Mammalia > Carnivora > Felidae > Leopardus > Leopardus geoffroyi. The sequence continues at coordinate 4,054,604 of NC_059333.1, forward strand.
TAAGTCCCCAGTCGCCTCTTCGGATGATGAGAAGTTCTGTAGAATTCGCTGCTTTTCTGCAAATGAGAGTGCTGGCTTAAGGGGTTTCGGAAGCTACTTAAAAATATATAATATTGCAAAGAGAGGAGGAGAGGTCAGCCAAAGGCAGGAGCACAGTCAGAGCTGGTGGCGGGGGCTCAGGGCCGGCGAGCTCTGTGGGCGCGGCCACCCCTGCCCCGGAGAAGCAGAGGGTGATGACGGGGTGAGGACCCCAGAGACCCACTCTCCTCTCCAGGAAGGCGCAGCAGAGCCTCAGGCCCTCCAGGCAGCTGGGGACGGAAGAGCCTTCTGGGGCCCCAGATGGAACGGCTCAGGGGAGCAGCCCTCCCCTCCGCCCTGGGGGCCCCATCTCTATCTGGCTTTGCCTCTCCCCCCCTCATGGAACAAAGTGGGAACAGTGGGACTGGTTGGGGAGTGTTGGAGCAGCAGGGCAGGACCGCCTTCCGATTCATCCAGGTCAGCGCTTCGGGCACAAAGACCTTGTGGCTGTGACCACAGGATCACTGTCCCCGGGCTGAGTGAGCGGACACAGGCGTGCAGTAGGCAAGCGGCTGTCCGTCCCAGGCCCGTTTCTGTGAGCCCCGGCCTCCCGGGAAGGGCGTGTGGCTCTCTGGCGGGCAAATCGGAGCAACAGACAGCACGATTAGGAAGAACCGCCTGCAGGAGACAACCCCCTCCCCCCTCAGCCCTGCCTGTGTTCTGGTGCCTGGATCTACCTGATCTGGGGGGCTCAGCACGAACACACCATCCCGGCCGACGGGCCTCCGGCCCAGTCCTCCACTCCGCTCCCAGGGGCCCGTGGTGACAGCCGGGCTTGCTCATTACTCCACCCCCAGCGGATTCAGCAACCCTGTGAGGAGGAGGGTGCTATTTTCCGGGGGTCCCCCTCCCTCCGAGATCCTAAAGTAATCCGGGAATGCGGACATTGATCCCTGACCACATTTTACACGGGATCATTAAGCAGGTGGTTTGCGAAAAACTGAGCGAGCAGCAAAGACTCAAAGCCAGCCAGTTCCCTGAAACCCGTGAACGGCCCGTGAACATCTCTGGTTCTAGACCCGTGGCCGAGGACACCAGGGAGCAGGAATTTGCCTTCGTCTTCTCACCGAGCGTATCTTCACGTTCTGGCGTCTCAAGACTTGCCTGTGTTCCAGAAGGTTGTGCCAGTCCCTGTGGAGGTGACAGAGAAGCCAGGGCAGAGATCCTTGGTGCCACTGGGGCACAGGGCGGCCAGCCTCTCCCTGGCCACAGCTGGGTGCCAGAGCAGGGCTGAGGGAAGATGTAGGTCACAAGGACAGGAGGTGCGGCCCAGAGCAGGGACTATGTACACAGAGCACAGAGCTCCAAGCCCCACAGGCATTTGCTGAGCCAGCCTCGAGAACCAAGACCCAGGAGGCCCTGGGCCGTTCCTGGCTGACCCCCCTGCACCCTCTCTCCCGTGCCTCACCCAGGGCTTGACACCCATTTCTTGAACCAAGGCCTGGAAGTCATACTAACATTGATCAAATCTGCACATAAAATTAAAGGCGGAAGGATATCGAAGAGATGACGAGCAAGGCCAGAATTAAAAAGGAAGAAACACTTAGTGGGGAGCAGGACAGAGAAAGGACTCTGTGAAACTACTCCGTGCGTTGGGTAGGAAGTTAGAACAGGCCGAAATTCTAGAACTTGTTTGCCGGCGGCCGTGTGTGAGGAGGCGCATTTCGGCGCGTGCTGGGGTGGACCACGCTGGGGTGACGGCTTGGATGGAAGCAGAGAGAACAGGAATGCAGTAGGCCGGAAAATGACCAGATGCCGCTGGGAAAAGAGAAAAGAGAGCCAACACTGGCTTTTTCCCTCCTAAGAAGCTGGAAATATGAACCTATGAAATGAAACCTTAAAATTAAAAATAGTTCCAGGTGTCTTATTTTGGAGGTGGCTGTCATAGCTCGGCCCTCGTAGCCCCGGCCAGTGCCCCATGCACCCCCTTCCTCTCCCCGGACGACAAGAGAGTCGTCAGCACAGTGTGACCCCTGAGACTCTAGGACACCGAGTGCCAAGTGAGAAGGGCCCCGGGCACCCCCTTTACCAGCAAACATCTGCGCTGATCTGATTTTATTTTTCACGATAATGCAAACGCTTTGGTCTATAGGCAAACCTCTTGATGGAGTCCCCTCTTACAAGGATGTTACCAAAGTAAATGAAATATCGACCAGAATGATGGAAAACCCAAGGACCGATCCGAAACCAGTGGGGAACAAACCTGTGAGATGGGGCAGCTTGATTTCATTCTGAGCCCAGAGGCAGCAGGAAGCAGCCCGTGGACGCCTGACCCGGTCGTGTAATAGGTTCACCTGGGAGCTGACCCAGCGGAGAGTGCGTGTATGTGTGTATTTGTGTTATGTGTGTCTGTATGTGTCTGTGTTGGTGTGTATATGCGTATATGTGTGTACGTGTATGTGTGAATGTATGTGTGTGTGTTTGTATGTGTGTGTGTTTGTATGTGTGTGTATATGTATGTGTGTGTATGAACGCGCGCGCGCGCGCGTGTGTGTGTGTGTGTATGAATGCATATGTGGGGGGGGTATTACACACATACCAGAAGGCTCCTTGTCAAATACCAAAGTCTTCCATGTTTTTCAAAAAACCAGGAATGTTCTTCAAGTGAATCATCTTTATATTGGGCCTTATTAAGAGCAGAATCTGTACCATTAATGTGAACTCAGGGGACCTCTTCCCAGTGTTTGTTAAATTTATTTTTTTTAGTGTTTATTTATTTTTGACAGAGAGAGAGAGAGAGAGAGAGAGAGAGAGAGACAGAGCATGAGCAGGGGAGGGGCAGAGAGAGAGGGAGACACAGAATCCGAAGCAGGTTCCAGGCTCCGAGCTGTCAGCACAGAGCCCGATGTGGGGCTTGAACTCATAAACCGTGAGATCATGACCTGAGCCGAAGTCGGACGCCCAACCGACTGAGCCACCCAGGCGCCCCTCCCAGTGTTTGTTGAATCAATCAGTCGATTCCCTTCTAAAAACTGTGGTAAAGGGGCGCCTGGGTGGCGCAGTCGGTTAAGCGTCCGACTTCAGCCAGGTCACGATCTCGCGGTCCGTGAGTTCGAGCCCCGCGTCGGGCTCTGGGCTGATGGCTCAGAGTCTGGAGCCTGTTTCCGATTCTGTGTCTCCCTCTCTCTCTGCCCCTCCCCCGTTCATGCTCTGTCTCTCTCTGTCCCAAAAATACATAAACGTTGAAAAAAAAAAATTTAAAAGAACTGTGGTAAAATGCACGTAACATAAATGTGACCATTTTAACCATTTTTAATGTTTTTCCTTATTTATTTAGACAGTGTGAGTGGGGGAGGGGCAGAGAAGGAGAGAGAGAATCCCAAGCAGGCTCCACGTTAGACAGTGTGAGTGGGGGAGCACGGGGCTCGAACTCATGACCTGAGAGATCACGGCCTGAGCCAAAATCAGGAGTCACCATGTAACTGACAGAGCCACCCAGGCGCCCCTTAACCATTGAGTACCCTCAAAGTGTTGCGCGACCATCACCACCATCTAGTTCCAGGACATTGTCTTCACCCCCTTCTCCCCTCAGCCGCCGGCAACCAGGAATCCGCTTTTGGCCTCCAGGGACTTGCCCGTTCTGGACGTTTCCTGTCAGCGGAATCTTGCAGTCTGGTGGCTGTGCCCAGAGCTCCAGGATGTAGGAGAGGACGCCTCCCCGGCTCATCTGGCACCTCCTGTCCTCCCTGGCTCCCCCTTCCCCGTCTTGTGGTGACAGAGTCATCAGGTACCGTGGGCAGTCCAGCAAGAGCAGCAGCCTTGGGCACGAGGACAATTCCTCTAATGGCCTTCTGCACGTCCCCTGTTTGGACTCTCATTTGTCACCTGCGGTGTTGGCAGGCTGGCTCTCCCCACCTCTCCCTAGACTTGTGCGTAAGTCACAAACCCGCCGCAGGCAGGAAGCCATCTATGTCGCTGACTCCACACTGTCTGGGAAGGGGGAGGAGCTTTGGTGAGGAGAGGGCATCTGGGTCACTCACCTCCACCGGTTTCCGGACCTCCCAGAGGACACCCTCATGGAGATGGGGAGAGAGACAGAGAGGAGACACGTTCTGTGTCTGCTTTGTCCCCAGCCTGCGATGCCCCAGGGGCCGGGAGCGCCCCCCCCCCCATGCGCTGCTGGCTGGTGGGTGGTGGGGGGAGGGGGAGGGCTCAGGGTCACGGCCCACACGGAGCAGGACAGCCCCACCCCCCGCCTGCCCCTCCCGCACTAGACGCATCTCCGGCACCAACTGAACTTCATGTCGACCGTCTTTTTCCCGTTCCTTCACTTTTGTGTTAACTTCCTAGATCAAATGTATTTTAAGACAAAACAGTTGTTTCTTAAAGACCATTTTCTCCCCGAGCCAGGTGGCTAAGCGCATTTGAACCAACGGCCGGGCACACACAGCCCCAGCATCTGGAGCCTGCCCGTTGGAGGCCTGGGTGAGGCCTGGCCTGGACATGTCTTTTTTTTTCTTTTAAAATGTCTCTTTATTTTCGAGAGACAGAGTGCGAGCGGGGTAGAGGCAGAGAGAGCGAGAGAAAGATACAGAATCCTAAGCAGGCTCCAGGCTCCCAGCTGTCAGCAGAGCCCGACGCGGGGGTCAAACCCACAAACCGTGAGATCCATGACCTGAGCTGAAGTCGGACACTTAACTAACTGAGCCACCAGGCGTCCCCAGATATGTCTTATTTTCCACTGCAGAGTGATGAGGGAGCTTAAGGCACGCTGACAGGCCGAACCCCCCACCCCAACCCCCTCCCTCCACCGTGGGACATGTGCGACATTCCTCAGGCATTCCTGGCTGCCTGAGAACAAAGGAAAGGGGAGAAACAAATGGTTAACTGATAGAGATCATCGACCCGCACGACCTGAGTCTCCATCTATTTACAAATATCTTAGTAAATCACCAGAAAGAGGCAATCTTATCAATAGCTAATCTCCAGAAACCTATAGACTCCGTTTCCTGGAGCCCCAACATCACCCCTCCATGGTGACGTGGGAAACAAAGGCAGAAGGAAATGGCAGATAAAATTAAATTTCCTTCTAACCTGCAGCCCATTGACAACTACTTGAGGCCGGCAGAGTAAAAGGTCTCTCCAGGAACTCTCTACTGTCTTACTGCTAACGCTTTGCTAGAGGGCAAACAACCCTAGTTTGACAATAGTTAGGCCTCCAGGATCCTGGAAGTCTTCTTTAGCATAGGAAAATCTCTCTGGAAATTCCTCTGGCCTTTACCTCCCCCAACCCCACAGTATAAAACCAGTCTCCGCTCCTGCTCCCGGGGCAGCTCTTCCTGCCTTGGGTCCTGTCCCAGGGCTTCAATAAGAGGACCTTTTTGCGCCAAATGCAACTTCAAGAATTCTTTCTCGGCCGTTGGCTCCGGACCTCACGAACCCCACTGTCACCCCAAAAAGACCTCATCACAGAGGAGCCATGATGTTTTTTAGTGAATATGCACGGTTTTATTACTGCACCAAGTAATGTCACCTGGCCCTCTACAACTGCTTGGACTAAATGCCAGATGATTTCCAAAGGCCCCTCTGATGGGACCAAGGCCTTAGAGAATCGTCAAGAAGGACGCTGAGCTGCAGGGTGGCCTTTTTTCTTCTTTACGAAGGCTGCTCCCAGCTCAGGAGGGATTGTGAACAGTATGCACCACGCATGTGTTAGCCCTAGCGGTGTCCGTAATAACCAGGGGGCTCTCGGGGAGTTCCAGAACTTTCTGGACTTCGGGCCCCTACCAGGGGCAGTCCTGTCCAATTGGACCGTGTCATGGCACGTTGCGGGCTAAATCCAAAAATTGCACGTTTTGAATTCCCTTTAATTCCCTTTATTTTTACTTACTGATTTGTCTGAACTCAGTTGTATTGGCTAAGACTGGTAAAAAAATGCAAGCGAGTAATTTGAAGATCTGACGGGCTTTATTGAGCCACTCACGAATGGGGCAGCGCCCCATCCAGCGAGTACAGGGGGGCTCGATTCCCAACAAGATGGAAGGTTTTTGTAGGAAGGAGGGTGGGACAAGGAAGTTGCTAGCAAGAGAAAGGAAGGGTTGTTTCAGGCCGGGTCGCCTTCCCTGGGTGGGTGGGGGTTGATCCCGCAGATCCCCTCCTCTTCCTGGGGCGGGGGCAGTGGAGAAGGTCCAGGAGACCGGTCACCCCATCTGGGCCCACCGGAGAATTCCTGACTCCCAGGCTGAGACTACATTTCTGCGGGAGGCTCGACCCACGGTCAGGTCAGGCGTAAAGTCACCCGGCCAAAGTGACACCACTCGGGGGCTGTGGTTTTTGACAAGACCCTAGGTGGCTTCATCTGCCGGCTTCCCCTGGAGATTGGGCAGCCTGGCATCCGTGTCCCACGAAGCAGTGTGGCCAAGGGGCCTCCGGGGTAACAGTGAATGCTGTCGCCCTGCAGGGGGACTTCTGCGGGAGCCCTGGGTGTTCCCAGCCTGCTACCCCCTTCATACAAATATTGGCCTGGACTTTCTGAGGTCGTGCAGCCGGCGTCAGTGAGGACCAGCTTCCTTGACACCCCCCCTTTACCCCTGGAACATTCCCTTCTCTAGTGCCTTTCGAAGGGGTCTGTTCAATGTGGGGGTCTCATTTCCAGCCGCTTGGTGTTTCATCTGCTGGCCCCTGGCTTCGAACGTCCCGCTCCTCGGTGACAAAGACCAGCCAGCCTGCACCGCTCTGTCCTGCCTGGGAACAATGGGACGCGAGCCCCTGGAAACCATCCTGCGCCAACTCCTGTTCCCTCGGGGAGGCCTTGCACCTGCTGCTGTCCTCCAGCGAAGATCCAAGATCGAGTGAGCGTTAGCAAGGCTGCTGGCGTGACCCCCGCGGCATGTGGGCCCGACGGGTGTGGGGGCAGGGTTCGTCCCCCATCTTCGCGGACACAGAAGCGTGCAGTTCAGACGATACCCGTGTGGATAATCAGGAACGTGTCCAGGAAGGATCCTTGGGTGCTTGAACACACAGAAAGGGGAGGGCTAAAGGGGGACCTTTTGCTGTCACCGCCCCCCACCCTGGGACCCAGCAGCCACCTTCTTTCTGTCACCTGGGGAAGAGCCCCGAGGACTCAGGCTGGGCTGCTTCCCTCCACGGAGTTCCTGGCTTCATGTCTGTGGCCCCCTCAACCTAGGGAAGGTCGGATTAGACCGGGCGGGGAGGCAGAGCCGGAGGGACTCTGGGGCCCGCAGGTGGCATCCCCCTGCCCTGCTGGCTCCTCCCCCTCCCAGCTCAGTGACAAGGATGGGGTCCCCGAGACGGAGCTGGTACCCCCCCACCCCGGGAAACCAGGCGCCGAGAGAATGGGTGCGGTGACCCCAGGGGTGCACGGGTACAGTTACACCTTGCACTGGGTGAGGGTGACGATGACTCCATCAGAATCACCGAAAAATGAGACACGGCGACAAATCCGGGTGAAGACTTGCTCTCTGACTCTGCAGGCTCGTGCCCACGTGCTGCGCGGTGTAGGGTCATGGCAGGGAACGCGCGGATTCCAGGTCTGTCTCCGCCACCCCCGGGCCACCTTGTCCCCGGTGGGTTGCTTATTACAGGAATTACTGTAAAGTGCACACACACGGAAGGCATTCACACTTGCCCCCTGTAATCGCTGGATTGGTTGTGCCCACGCTGAAGGATTTTCCAGACCAGCAAAATTGCTCGCTTTGTCCTATTGGGTTATTTGGGCCAGTTGTCGTTTGTGATGAGCACGTGAATGACTTTGTAGGTGAACAGGTGCTCCTGGGATGTTTGAAAGGCCCTTTAGAGGCACTTGGGTGGCTCAGTCGGTTAAGCATCCGACTTTGGCTCAGGTGATGATCTCATGGTTCATGGGTTCGAGCCCCGCGTCGGGCTCTGTGCTGACAGCTCGGAGCCTGGAGCCTGCTTCTGATTCTGCGTCTCCCCCTCTGTCTCTCCCTGCCCCTTACCTGCTTGTGCATACACACACTCTCTGTCTCTCTCAAAAATTAATAAACATTTAAAAGTACTTTTAAAAAACAAAAACAAAAAAAAAGGTGCTTTGATGGTGGTGTCCTTTAACTCTCAAAGAGGTGAAATACCCCTCCAGATATTTTTAAAATTTTTTGACATTTATTTATTTTTGAGAGACAGAGAGAGAGACAGAGCACAAGTGGGGGAGGGGCAGAGAGAGACGGAGACACAGAATCCGAAGCAGGCTCCAGGCTCCGAGCTGTCAGCACAGAGCCTGACGCGGGGCTCGAACCCACGAACCGTGAGGTCATGACCCGAGCCAAAGTCGGATGCTTAACCGACTGAGCCACCCCACCTCTCCAGGTATTTAGTTGACTCTATCCTTATGCCCCCCATTTAATAAATTAAATGTAATTAATTAAGACATTAATTACATTTGCAGGAGGAGACTTCCGGAGTCCCACATCGGGTGGCTGAGCCCTTCCTCCGGCCTGTGGGGCCCGGCTGACCGCCTCTGAGCATGCCCTTCTCTAGCTGAGCCATCCCCTGGATCAAGCCGGTGTTGTTCCCAAGTCAGCACTGGGAGTGGCAACACCAGGGGGATTGCAGGGGTGGATGGGGCAGGTTCTGAGAAGCTAGGAGTAGCACACATTCGTTGGTGTGGCCCAGGGGGCTGACCCCAGCAGGAGGGCCCCATGGCGACCACCCTCTGTTGGGGCCTCTGATGCAGGCCAGGCCACAGCAAAGTCCCAACAAGGGGAGGGGGGGGTCTCTGTCCCCAGTGCTTTCCTCTCTCTCTTCAGCCTGTCCTCTCGCCAGGCTCCCACTGCCACCTGAGGAGCCCCTAGGAACCCGACGTCTATACGGCAGATGTATCTGACTCTCCAACGGGGTGAGTGAGGAAGAACACACAGTTCAGGTGACTGCCTCCTCAGAAGGACCTTTTCAGCGTACCAGAGAGTTTTTAAAAATGCAAGGTTGAACCTCTCGTGCCTCAGTTAGGTCCCGGCCTCGCGTGCACGCACAGCTGCCCTGTCACCTTGCCGTTGGGCAATCGTGCAGGAGGCTTAACTGGGCCACCTGGCAGGGATGCGGCCTGCCATCTGGGTCACATTCCTGCATCCACCCGGCGTGGGCGCAGAATTGCAGGGACCGCATTCATCAGGGTGGCCCAGGGCAGGCTCTTGGCAGGCCGGCTGGCCCACAGTAGGCGGCCAAGCCCTGCCTCTGGCCCCGAGCCCTCCCCACCCCGCCTCCCTGCAGGGCGGCATGACTCAGGCTCTTCGACGGGTCCATCGCCAGGCTGGGATTTGGGGGCACATCCTGTTGACAGCTCACCCTCAGGGTGGGAGGTGGGGGGCCCGGAAGGCCCTGCTGGTGGGGGGATGGCCCCTCGGACCCTCCTTGGTGGGCATCTGCCGGACGGTGATCTGGTTACCCAGTCACTCCAGCAGGCTCTGCGACAGGAATCTGTCTTCCCCAGGAAGGGCCCGGGCCAGAGCAGAAGCTCCCTGTGAGTCCCTCGAATGAACCCTCGATGAACTTCCTTCCCCTCTGGTTGTGAAAGAGTCCGTGCCCCCTGGACTTCAGAGCACAAAAGGCGATTCATCTTCTTTGGACGGATCTGCGCCCAAGCACTCGAGAAACGGGACCCCTTCCTTTCCAGCCTCTAACGTTTTCCTCTTTTCGTAGCATGCTGAGGGAAAGAGCACAGGCTCTGGGGCGGATACTCCCTAGGGTCAGCCTCTGGCTCTGCCCCTTCCTCACTGTGTGGCCTTGGGTAAGTGACTCAGCCTCTCTGAACTCAGCTTCCTCACTCTGAAAACGGGATGATGCTGTCCTCTGCGCGTTGCCCTGAAAACGAAGTGAGCCCGTCCAGCCGAGCGCCAGCTACGGCCTCTGTCCACCAGCCGCCCGGCCACACGCAGGGCATCGAAGGGACCCCCACCACGGGGTCGTGCAGCGAGGCCGGGGCCGATTCTGTGGCAGTCACTCCCGCCGGGGGGTGGCTCCCAGCCCTTCCGTGCTGTGCTGCGGGAGTTAGTGCACCTGCCAGGACTGTCGCCCTCCCCCCAGAGAAGGGGTCACGCGCCAGGATGAAGCTCGTCAGCCAGTCCTGTGAATGGGGAGGAAGGAGAAGTCAAGGTCAAACGGAGAGGGAAGCCTTGTCTGGCACAGAGCCTGACTCTGGCCGTGGGCCACCTTCAATGTCTATATATTTACTTTGAGAGAGAGAGAGAGAGAGGATCCCAAGCAGGCTCCATGCTGTCAGCACAGAGCCCGACGCAGGGCTCGGACTCGTGAACGGTGAGATCATGACCTGAGTCAAAATCAAGAGACCCTTAACCCACTGAGGCACCTGGTGTTGACAGGGTTCACAGGTGCCCCGTAGCCACCATGGCAAGACTGGAAGCCAGCCTGAGACACCCCGAGCCTCCGGATTGTGGAAATGACCGGGGCCCTGTGAACGTAGCCAAGGAGACGGTCAGGTGTCCCCTCAGACCCCACTGCCGAGGCCCCTGGAGCCAAATCTCGAAGGCATTTTGCCGAGAGGGAATTCTGGGAATGTCTTCCGTGCAGCGCCCCTGGAGGAAACTGCACGTTTGTAATGCGGGGTTGTCTGTCCGAGTTCGGGGTCGCCCACGACGGCCCACCCCGCCCAGGGCTGCGGTCGTCCGAGATGATTCAAGAGGTGATCACAACCGTGCAAACTGAAGAAGGAACTTCTCTACCAAGTTACAGACAAACTACAACTCCCAGGACCTCCTCCTTTCCCCTTCTGCAAACTTAGCATAATTACTTGGGATTAAGTATACTTGGGAATAAGTCTATACATCCTGATTTTTTGGGTTAAGCACTTTCAAAAATCCATAAGGACAGGTGGCTCAATGGCAACGAACAACTTGAAATGTTAACATGTGTAACTTTGTTTATAGATAGGAAACACATATGACACATTCATTTTTTAAAATGTAACATCATCGCGGAACCTCCTGGTTTGGCGGGAAAAGACGTCAAAATACTTCCCTCCTGGGATGCACGGAGTCCCCCCAAATGAGGGACTGGATGGGGATCACCCAGCAGGCCATGTGTGTCTACATTTTGGAAATGTTCTTTACGTGAAACAAAAAAAAGGGACCAATGGAGCCTTTTCTGCCACAGCCTATGGTCTGTCTCACAAGCAGCAGAACGTTCTGCAGTAGACTTTGAAAACCCAGCTTTTACTGTTGCCTCCCTGCCACTGTGGGACCACCTGGTCCGAGGGTCACAGTGATGCCTTCTAGAGAGTTCCAGGTAGGCTGCTGTCTCTGGTGGGTCCTGTAGGTTCACGTGAAGACGGTCTCCCTGGGGCGGCAGTATGAGAGCCTGGCTCGGGAAGGGTGGCCGGGACCCAAGGGCCCCAGCCCCGCCCTGAGGCCCCCCGCCCCCACCCCAGCCGCTCACAGAAGCTCCATTCAAAGCAGCCTGGCTCTCTTTCAGGCGGGGTTGACACCAGCTCTGGGAACTTGCTGGAGCCCACCACATCTTGGAAGGTTTGGTGGCGAGGAGAGACCTTTCTGGGCAGAGAGCAGCGTCCCGGCTCCTTGGGCTAAAGGGATTCGGGGTGGCGGAGACGGGACTGTGCCGAGACCGGGGGGTATCGCCAGCCGGGGTGCTGATGGCCAGGTCCTCCACGCAGGGGATGAACGGGCCCGGGTGCAGGGGGACAGTGGCTGGGAGCAGAGGCGGAAGGAGCCTGGCATGCTCCCAGGTTTCCGAGATGTTTCTGTTCCTGTCGCATGGTTTGGCCACCTGCATTTTCCCAGTCGCCCGTCCCACGTCCCACCCCTCATTTCCCCTCAATTCTCTTCTACACCGAAGTCAGTCACCATCTACCTGTTTACATTCCCTTTGTAAAAACTTACAGCCGGGTGACAAATTCCAAACCAAGGGCTGGTTGTTAGTTTACAGTTTGTTTCAAGCCTCTAAGTGAGCCAGTGGGCGAGTATGCCTGGGAGACGGGGACGAGTATGGGGACGAGTATGCGGTGGAGGAAAGAGACTGGTTCCACCAGTCACACCGGACTGGCCGTCTGGTAACCTGGGACAAGGCCACAGCCAGCCAGAACAGGGAGACGCGGAGCCCCAGGTATCTAGTTATCCCTGATATGCTGGTAAGGGGGCAGCAGTACCCGAATTATTCAATTGCACGGATCTGGCTACAGGTCAGAACATAATTCGGTGTTTCCTCCAAATAAGGAGAGATTTCTTAAAGAAGGAGCGTTCTTCCCCCCCCCCCGCCCCCCATTCCCCCCAGGGGAATGTTTAATGGCCAGGTAGCTTGCGGGAAGCTTGCAGGATCATTCTGCTTCCTCTTTCTAATATCAGACCTGCCAAGTAAGGGCTGGCTCCCCGCCCCCTGCCCCCAGCTCACCTGGGCACTCCCTGCCAGCTTCCTGTTCTGTTTCCCACAAGGGCTCCTGGACCAGCTGCCTCCCAATCCCTTCCTCTTTCTCAAAGAAAGGCCCCTGGGGTGTAAACTCCTTCATCGTTCTGCTACTCCCTGCCCACAACTTCAAACTCACCCTCGTCTCTCCTGGCCTGGAGCCTCTAAGCAAGAAATAATCTCCTGTAAGGGCCTGTTCCCTCCCGGCCACGCACTAGGCCTCATTTAAACCCTTCTCTTGGATGCTTGGGGTCACCTTCTAGCTGGCCTGTCTGCCCCCTCCGGCTTCCTTCCGACCGGACCTCCACCTTCTGCTGGCAGTGACATTTGTAAAATTCCATTTTTTTCCCCCCGCTCTGTGCTTCATTAAGACAGCTTGCCGCTTCTTTTCCATGGCACAATCCAGTACCCATAATTGGGGGGCTCCAGTTCCAGCGTCCGCCCACCTCCCGACTGCCTCCAACTCTCACACCCCCTTGCCCTCTCTGCCTCAGGGCCTTTGCATGCACACACGCGTGCGCACGCACACACACACACTTGTTCATATGCCCTTGTGCTGACCCCCCCTGCCTCCAGCCAGGCACCTCACTCCTGTCTTTAACACCTGGTGTCCAGCACAGATCTGGCACATCATCCGTGGTTCTCTTTGCTCCACTGTTCCCAGGGCTCTTGCATAGTAAATATCAAAAATGCCACTCTCCTGTGGACCAGATCTAGGCCCCAATCCCAGATCTGCCAAACTAGCCTGTCTCCTTAGCAAACTCCCCTCGGAGCCAGCTTCTAAGGCTTCACTTTCCCAGCGCAGGGGCAGGGAGGGGCTGAGGGGGAAGCAGGGAGGACCCCTCCCCTGCAACCCCAGAGCCAGAATCCCCAGTGATGTTAGCAACCAGGCTGACCCTGGCTAGGTGAGCGACGGCTAAGCCCTTGGGTCTGGCCAACCCCGTTCAAGGTCAAATCCGCCTCCTACAGCTGCAGAAAACACCTGCGATTCACTACTTCGTGATTTAGGCCTTTCCTTCGGCCTTGGAGAATCTGGGACTAGTGTTTTGCGGCATTTCCTCCGAATGGGGGCCAAGTCTCCCAGGTGAGGGGCGCAGGGGGCATGCCGCGCGCGCGCGCGCACACACACACACACACACACACACACACACACACACACGACACACACGCGCACAACGCGCAACGACACACCCACACGAAGTTGGGGCATTTTTTTCTGAGACCTTCTGGGGCAGGAGCACGCAGCCCGTGAGGCCAGGCTCCAGGCCCTCCAGACTTCAGGGATCAGTCGTGGATTTCCGGGGACTTTCCGAGTCCGTTAAAGCCAGACAGTGTCTTGCCGCTGGGCAGATGGTGATCCTAGAAACCACCCTTCCACGCGCACAGGCGCGCACACACACGCGCACGGAAGCCAAGCCGGCCGGCCCCGCGGCGGCCCTGGGGTCCACCCAGCTGGAAAGCCCCGCGCACCGAGCTGTCGCGGCGCCACGCCGGGGCCACGTCCGCGCGGGGGGAGGCCGGCCCCCGCCGCCCCTCCCCGCCACGGCCCGCGACGGTCGCCGGAGGGCCGAGCGGCGCGCGCACGTGGCTGGGCGGGGCCCGACCGGGGCGCCGGGCCGCGGGGCCTTTAAGGGGCCGAGGGTGGGGCGGGACGCGGGGGGTTGGGGGGGGGGGGACGCGGTCGGGACGGCCCGGGCGCAGGGGCGGTCCCGGCCCCGCAGGCCCCGCCCCGGCCCGAGCCTCCTCCGGCCACTGCTGGGCCGCGGGCGGGACGCCCGGGGCGGCGCGCGGAGGAGGAAGCTCGCCGGCCGCGGCCCGGGACCTGCCCAGACGCGCCGGTCGGGAACGCCGGGCGCCGCGTCCCCATTTCCCAGGTGTGCGGGGCCGGGGCGCAGTCCCGGGCCGCGGCCGCACATCGCCTCCTGCTCGCCCCGCGCGGCCGCCCGGCCTCCGGGCCCGCGCCGCCGGCCGCGCACCCCCGGCCCCGCCGCGCCCCCCTCCACGCCCCCCGCGAGCCCCGCCGGCCGCGCGCTCATGTCCTAGGCTCGCCGCCCGCCGGCCCTGCACCCCGGCCGGGGGGGCTGCCCTGGGAAGTTGGGGCCAGGCGCGCCGGGTATGCGCCATCACCATGTCCCGCCTGGGCTGGTGGCTCGGTGAGGTCCAGTGGCTGCTCTTGGTGTCGCTCTTCGTCGTGGCCCTGGGCACGGTGGGCCTGTACCTGGCGCAGTGGGCGCTGGCCAGGGCGCGACCCCGGCCCCCGCGGCGGGCTGCCGAGCCTGGCGAGGGCCGGCGCCCCGAGTCGGACGCGCTGCTCGCCTGGATCCTGACGCTGAACAGCTGGAGGAACCAGTGGCAGGCCGCCTGGGTGACCGCCCTGAATGATGAGGCCGAACGGAAAGGGGTGAGTTGTCTGCGAGGGCGGCTCGTGGCCGCGGGGCTGGTGGCCGGGTGCGGGCGGTCGCGGCAGCGCTCTGCCCTGGAGCCTCGCCACGGCCCCGGCCTGATGCAAGTGAGCCTCCCCCGCGGCAGAGCGCTCTGGAAAGTTAGGAGACAGACCGGAGAGCGAAGGACCCGTGATGGGGGACCAAGACAAAGCGGCTGGATCTTGCCCCCCACACATCACGTGTGCCAGACCCCGGGCGCCCCGGGAGGGACTCGTGGGAGGCGCCCACTGCCCTCCTGGCTCCCCTGCCCCTTCTGGAGTCCCAGGTGGATTCCGGTACCAGCGGGACAGTTACTGCTTTTGCACCTGATGGATGAGTAACCGTGACCCCAATATGATCCCTTGTGTAGAAATGCATTTTCCCCCAAGAATGTGTTTCCCAAAGGCCTGCGTTCCTTGACCCATGGAGGTGGTGGCCGTTTGCTGAGTGCCAGCCACTTGTGGGACATTGTTCGGGGGGCTTTCGGTACCTCGACCTGCTCTTTGGATCCTCATGACACCTGGCACAGAGGCGTCGTCAACATTGTACAGGTGGGGAAACTGAGGCCTAGACAGGCTCGGCGACCCGCCCAAGGTCACACGGCCTGTGGGCGGCCGAGCTGGGACTGGGAGCCAGCTGCCTCCGCCCTCAAAGCTCAGGGACTTATCACGTAACTGCTCCTGTGTTCTCCTGCGGTGTGTTTCTTCCGTGGCTGATGATGTGGTGACTTACTTTTACGCTTGAGACATCTTGATGACAAGCCCCCGGCGTCCACTCTTTCTAGGCGTTCCACAGAGGGATCGAGGCCTGGTGTGTTTGGGGAGGTACCCCCCAGTCTTTGCTCATCACCCTTGGCTGTCAGCCTCCTTCACCTGCCTGTGCAGCTCAGGGGAGAAGCTTGTGGCCATTCGCTTTAAGGAGAGTGAACGCTTCGTGTCTGGATGCCTCACCCTCCAGAATAGTCCCTAGGGGCCCCTCTGGCTGGTCTTTCCCCCTGGCCTTGACATGCCCAGCCAGAGATTTAAAAAACGAAGAGTCTTTGAGTGTAAATGAATATAAATTCATCAACTCAAAAGACCGTGTTCTGAGCTGTTGAAAAAATAAACTGTACCTTTTAGATGAAAAAAAAAAAAAAAAAAAAAAAAACAGCTCAAGGTCAGCTGACTGACGTCTGTCTTGATGCCTAGAATCTGTGCCCCAGCTGCCCAGAGCTGGACATCTCCTACTCAGGGGCACCCCCTCACCTCTCCCCCTCTCTCGCTCTCTCTCTTAAGTTATCTCCACACCCAGGCTTGAACTCACAACCCTGAGATCGAGAGTCACGAGCTTTCCTGATTGAGCCAGCCAGAGACTCTGGAACCACCCCACCTCTTGTGGGGGACTTAAAGCCATGTGACCTCACGCATGTGCGCAAACACGGATTCGTTTCCCCAAGAGGCCGCTGTCTTTGACCCCCGCGGGTGACCTGGGCGTCGTGGGCCTGGGTTCCGTGGCCGCGCATACTTTGGGCTGGTGATGTGAACAGGTGGGAGCCCCTTCCCAGGTCTCTGTCAAATTCGAGCAAGCCTGGGCCGCGTGATCTGCGGCGCCCCTCACGTCTAACCGTGGGACTCCCGACAGCTTCCGGCGCAGAGGCATGACCCTCGCGTCCTGCAGATGTGGGATGGCCCCGCTTCAGTCGTGGCTCTTCACGTCCTGACGTTTCTTGATTGGCCTAAAAAAAATAGGGTTGCCTTAGATGGGATGCTTCCAGATTACCCACGTGCCTGGAGCGTTGAGGAAGAAAGGAGGAACGCTCTGGTCTGGAATTGGTCTTTGGTCGGCCAGGGAAAGCCGAGAACACCGAAGAAATAGCTGAAGGTGTTGCCCAGGTCACCCGCATTTTTTGTGTGGGAGCGGGCCGCGCTCTGTGTTCGGGGACCGAGATTTGGCCTGCGTGTTCTCTGTTCTCTACCTGCTGCTGGCCACACCTGCGGGGTCTCAGACATCAGTGTTTCCCCGGTGTCTGCCTCGAAGTGGGAGGTCAAGCTGAAAACGGGCAGATCTGCTCTGATGGCTTTGCGAGGACGCAGGTTCCTTGCCATCGTGGTGTCAGGTGCAGATTGGCTGTGGGTGCCTGGTGTTTCTCCGCCCGCCCCGACGCCTGGAAGCGTTGCTTGATATGATCTCAGATGGCACGTTTTGCAGACAGGATCTGGGTAAGTGAGTCGTCGTACCCTGCCCTGTCCAGGCCCACCGCTGTCCCCGCGCTGACTGGTGGCCTGGGTAGAGCAGGTGTTGGTGTGGCGTGAGTGGTTGTCCCGACCCTGGTGGCCGGCCGGCCCCGCGGGAGTTTCCCTTGTCGTCCTCCTCCGGCTCTGTTCCCGCTAATCCCCGATTAGGGTTGACACCCGGAGCCTGCTCTCCGCCCCAGAGCAGCAGCTTAGTGGTGCCCTCCTGCCCCTGCCCTGGCCTGGGACGCCCCTTCTCAGCCCGTCACTGGGGGGGGGGGGGTTGAGGACACACTGGCTGGCATCTTCCATGCAGGTGGAATTGTCTGTCACCGGAGACAGTGGTCCTTCCCCATGTAAGCTCTCTGCTCCAGCTTTGAATTTTAATTCTGGAGGGAACCCTAAACTCTCGTAGCAGAGCCCCTTCCGTGTGCTGGAGAGGCCGGGCTCACCTAGCCCCTGGGCAGGTGTTCCTGTGCTGTGCCCGTGGCTGGAGTCACGCTCGCCGTGCATGGCAGGTTTCCCTTTGAGACCCACACGTTCCCGTGATTGAGGCACAGCCGGAAAGGGTGAAAGGGCGCGATTGTTTGACCTAGCATCGTAACAATGGGCATCTCTGGCGTCCGAGGACGGATCAGTGACTTGCGGCCTCTCCTTTGACCCCGGATGACCAGTGACTATGGCAGTGCAGGCCGCTCGTGTCAGACACGCCCCTGGGATTCCGGCTCTCGCTCCAGAGGCATTTGTAAATTAGACGGGATGGTGACTCGGGGAGCCACAAGAGGAAAGCCTCGCCGCTGGGCCAGCTGGTGGGGTGGTGCCGGGGGTTTGGGGAGCACAGACGGGTTGCCCCTCCCCCGCCCCACAGTTCAGACCCGGCAGGTTGGCCAAACGCAGGCAGCATATACTGTGGTTGTCCCCAGCTCCCCAGGTAGCTTCTCACCAGTGAGGGGCCTGCAGAGACACCCCTGTCCCTCAGCCGGCCACCAGGCAATCAGGGTCCCCCCCACCCAGCCACACGTCCCCCCTGGTGCTGCAAACACGGGATTCCCATCCAGCTGGTGGCGGTTGAGTCGCGGAGAACAGAAAGCCGCCAGAGCTGGCTCAGTCGCCGGCCTGGGAACTAATACCCCAGCATCCCAAGGCAACAGCTGGCGCTCTCCCTCCAGCCCCCCTGCACTTACCTGAATGTTTACAAAGTGGTTTGTGGTGAGCGTCAGCGGCCCTGCTGGTGCTGTGTGTCCCCAGCACCCAGCCAGGAGGCCCTGGAGGCCAGGGTGCTGGTGGACGGGCAGCCGGGGCAGGGTGTCCCTCTCAGGGCGGACGCTGCTGGGCCACACGGGGGGAGGGTGGGGGGTTGGGGGTGGGCCCAGAGCGAGGGCTGTGTTCCGTGGCCGGTGCTTCTGGACTTGGATGGAAGGGGGCTGCCTAGCTTGGCTGAGGCCCTGAGTTAGGAGGGTCACCAAAGCTATTTGTCTCTTGAGTCATTTGCCTGGGGATTTTTTCGGAGGAATGTTCTCAACGCAGAGGACCAGCACTGCGGGACAATTTGTGGTCTTTGTAAAAAAAAAAAAAAAAAAAAAAGACGCCGTGTGAACTTGAACCGTGTTATTAATAGCTCTGACTTGTGTATGAGCCTTGACATTTGAAAAAGTAAACAAAGCGACAAGACTTCACAGTTTTTCGCCGCGAGCTTTGAGCGGCGCTCACAAAAAATCCAAACTCCGTGACCGGCGTGCGTGGCCACAATATAGGAGGTCAGTCGGTAAGAACGTGAAGGTGACTTTGGGTCAGGGCCGTGGATCTGTCCCACCCTGAACCGATTGTCTTTCTGTTGCTCAAACATTCAGGGTTCTGTCCTTGTGGGGCCTTCCCACGGGCCATTCCTTTCGTCCGGAACACTTCATTAACCTTCCAGGTCGCAGCGCAGAGGCCCCCGGGCCTCCCGTTCCGTGAGGATGCTGCCCCAGCCCCAGCCCAGCCACCTGCCCTGCTCCCTGCACCTCGTGGTCACTTGTGCCCTGGTCCGCTCCCGGGATGGTGAGCCCGTCCAGACCCCTGACCCTCCGGGCACGGCCGCCTCTGCACCCAGCACAAGGCTGGCCTGGAGCAGGTGGCAGTCGGGGGGTGAATGTCAGGCCCTGGTAGGAACCTGTCCCTGGAGGAGGAGGAACCGGGGCGGGGGGGGGGGGGGCATGTGCATCACCCCGTCTGGACACAGGCCTTCCCTCCCTGGGAGCCGGCCAAGCCTGGGCAAAACAAGCTGTTTCATGTGCTTTGTTTTTCACTTCTAAAGAATCAACAGTAAACGAGGCTCACTGATGACTTTGCAAATTGTCAGTCCGCAACCCGGGAGGAGGCTCCAGTTCCGGCTGGGCTTTGCGCTCACCCGTTCTCCTAAAGAGACAGGAATTCGGGGGAAGGAAGAGTGGGTGTCATGCGTACATCAACTTGAACGCGGCCAAAGCTAACTTCCATTCCCACCGGCCCGGCCGTGGGTTGCTGAGGAGGGAGGGGACTTCTGGAACGGCTTGGAACAGCAGTGTGTGCCCTGTTGAGGCCAGAAGGCAGCTCTGGGGCTGTGACCTTGGGCAAGCCTGACCTCTCTGTGCTTCCTCGGTAGAAGAGGACAGTTTGGGGTTCAACCTGGAAAACGGCCCACCACGGGTGAGATGGGCCCCGTGTGGGGCAGGTAGGAAGAAGGGTCAGTAAAGGTGGGCAGTTTCCTTGCAAAGCCCTTAAAAAGAAAACAAAACAACTTTTTGCTGCTTTTAGATAGAGTTACAAAAATAACAGAGTTCCATACATTTCCTCGCCCAGCCTTACATAACCAGAACATAGCATCCGAACCAAGAAATTAACATCGGCACAATGTTACCAGAATTCCTAGTGCCCTGATACAAGCAGTGGGACATAGGAGGAATTGACATCCGCACAAAACCTTTAGCTGAAGACCTTCCTCGAATTTCACCCAGTCTGCCAGTATCAGAGTACTTACTGCTGGGACGTTGGCCTCTGTCCCGTGGTTTGGATGGTTTCTGTCGGGTTTTCTGCTTTATACCTTGTCTCCTGTCCTGTCCTCGCCTTTGTGGTGAACAGATACTTCGGGGAGCTACTTGGAGACAATGTAAATCTGGCACTTGTCAAACTTCAGCTCACTGATTTTGGCACCCGGGGTGTAGCTGGTCTGCAACATTTGCTTCCGTACAGTTTGTGGCTGATGGTTCTCCGTTTCCTTCTCTCCTGCGTTTGTTCTTTGCAATTCTACTGCGAGAAAGAGCTACCCGTCTCCTCCTTGTCCGTATCCACTTCCTGATCGGCACTTGTGCGGGCTCGTGGATGTTTCTCGGTAGCCTCTTGTGTTCTTCCATCCAGATACCAAACATGTATTGATTTGGCACTTCCTTTCTTCGTGACTCCACAAGACGTTTGTTCTAGACTCCTCTCCAGCTTTTTATTTTCCCCTCTTCCAGCCCTGGGTTCAGCCACTTCTGCCAGCAGTGCTGATGCCTTTCCTTGGGGAGGTGTTTAGAAACCAAGATCTGGGCATCGTGTGTGCTCATTACTGCTGGGGTCTCATTCCTTCCAGACCATTTCAGTGCACAGAGCTCGGGAATAAGTGTGTGTTTGCACATGTCGGCCATTCTGGACCTTTCTGTCCGCCTCTGAGAGAGCATGACTTCACACTGATGGCTCGGATTGCAGCCCGACAGCGCAGAGTTCAGCCTCCTTCTTTCCTTAATTGTACCTTCCGTCTCCAAGACTGAGGCATCTGGCCCTTCCTGTCTGTAACATATTTACTTACTGGGTCAGTTCTAGGACTCGCACAAAGTCGTTTCAGCATTGCTAAGCTTAGCACCCACGAGAAACACACCTACTGACGAGGTTATGCCTGCTGCAGTCAGGCTGTTGTCATCCAAAATTTCTTAGGTGAGATGTGTGTCTTCCCACCCCTTTGGGAGTGGGGGTTATGGCATTCATTTGTAATAGGGGTAGGTTTGTTTGTTGGTGTTTGTGTTCCATCTGGGATTTCTCCCACATCCTGACTTTTTTTAGAGTTCATTTATTTTTTTTTATTTTTTTTTAATGTTTATTTATTTATTTTTAATTTTTTTTAACCTTTATTTATTTTTGAGACAGAGAGAGACAGAGCATGAATGGGGGAGGGGCAGAGAGAGAGAGACACAGAATCGGAAGCAGGCTCCAGGCTCCGAGCCATCAGCCCAGAGCCCGACGCGGGGCTCGAACCCACGGACCGCGAGATCGTGACCTGAGCTGAAGTTGGACGCTCAACCGACTGAGCCACCCAGGCGCCCCAATGTTTATTTATTTTTGAGAGAGAGAGACAGAGGGTGAGCAAGGGAGGGGCAGAGAGAGAGGGAGACACAGAATCCGAAGCAGGCTCCAGGCTCCGAGCTGTCAGCACAGAGCCCGACGCGGGGCTTGAACTCACGAGCTGTGAGATGGTGACCTGAGCCGAAATCAGCTGCCCAACCGACTGAGCCTCCCAGACGCCCCAAGAGTTCATTTATTTAAGAGAGAGAGAGAGAGAGAGAGAGAGCAGGGGAGGGGTGGGGGGGGGAGAGAGAGAAAATCCCAAGCAGGCTTCCCACCATCAGCACAGAGCCTGACTCGGAGCTGTGAGATCGTGATCTGAGCCAAAAGCAAGAGTCAGATGCTTAACCAACTAAACCACCCAGACACCCCCCGCTCCTGATTTTTAAAATTCATTTTTTACCCAGTGATTTGGAATGCCACGTTCGACGTATACGAAGTGTGTCCGTGCATTGGGGTGTATTCCGGACGGGCTGTTCTAGTCCCCTGGACCGTCTGCGTGTTCGTGCACCTGCACCACACAGTTTGAATCGCGAAGGTTCCGTAACATGTGTCCACGCTGGGTGGTCCTCCTCCTGGTTTTCCTTCCTCAGCCTGCTCCTGCCGATGCCTGTGTGTTGCTTCTCCGTGTGGGCGTGAAGTCTTGCCCTGTAGACTCTGCAACGGACAGGGTGTGAGCGATTCCGCGCGCTCGCTGGGCTTCCGGAACCCGAGCCTCAGGCAGCGTGGGAGGGAAAAGGAATCCCCGGGTCCTTATTTGAACACAGATGCCGTATTTCCTTGGCGAGACCGCCGCTTGACATTGAATCTCCCCGCGGAACCTTCTCAGGGTTTCAGTCCCAGAGGTGCCGGAGGTGGGAGAGGACAACCTGCATCCACTGATCTGGGGGCAGCAGGTGATGATGTTGAATCTCCATCAATCAGCTCCCTGAGCCAGTGGTTCTGTGCGCTCAGCGAGCTCGCGGCGGGCACCTGCCGCTGGCCAGCAGGGCACACACGGGACACAGCCTCCGGCCGTGGGGAGTGTCTGCAGAGGGGCCCGGGCCGTGACTGCATCTCTCTTGAGAAGTAGACTGGATTCTCCCCTGATGACTTTTAGGGGGTGAGGTAGATGTCACTAAAAGCAGGGCGAGGTTAGAAGCACGTTAACGAGAACGTTCTGTGTCTTTCGCTCTTGGTCCTCGGGAATTGTTAAGAAACAGCCCCGGGAGAACTCCATCACTTGCTCGATGGCCCTGTGCTTGCCAGGAGAGCTTTGGTGCATTTTGGCTCAGGTCATGATCTCACGGTTCGTGGGCTTGAGCCCCACAAACCCGCTTGGGTTTCTCTGTCTCTCTCTCTCTCTCTCTCATTCCCTCTGTCTGTCCCCCCACTCAAAATAAATAAATAAACTTAAAAACATAAGAAATTGAAAAGGCCAAGACTTGGTTGACTATCCCTGCCCTGATTTATTATTTTATAAAACATCAGTGTTACTGCCTTGTGGACATATTAATTTAATTGCCTATGTCTCATTTGGAGATTAAAAAAAATTTTTTTTTAAGTTTATTTATTTTGAGAGAGAGCGTGAGCTTGGGCTGGGAAGGGGGGGGGCGGGTAGAGAGACGGGGAGAGAAAGAATTCTAAGCAGGCTCCGTGTTATCAGCACAGAGCCGGATGTGGGGCTGGAACTCCCGAACTGTGAGATCATGACCGGAGCTGAAAGCAGGAGTCGGATGCTCAGCCCACCAAGCTACCCAGGCACCCCTCATTTGGAGATTTTTAATTGCAAAAACCAAAACGGACCTAGGCTGATAAGCCGCAGAAGGGTTTACTCACGGGGTGTGGTAAGGTGCACAGAGCTGAGGGCAGAGTTGAACCAGGAGACCTTGGGGGTTAGGAGCCCGGCGGCTCCAAAGCTCTGGGAAGCAGGGGCTCAGGAACCCGCTCCTTGGGCACAGCAGCCAGGCTGGTTCATTCTGAGCCAAGGGACCTCAAGTTCCAGCAAGAGGCGGCCGGGCCCTGGGAGAGGGGAAGGGGCCGCACCTGAAGTCACAATGCGGGCAACCACGTGGACGGGGAGAGGCGGTCCTCTAAGACCAGAGAGAAGGCTGGCCTTCGGCAGGAGAGGAGGACGGAGCCCTTGAACTTGCCGTGCTTGGCCAGATACGGTGCTGGACCTGCGGGGTCACCCCAAGCACGCTGCCCCGGGAGCCGGGCTTCTCTCCTGCCCGTGTAAACACAGGTGTTCAGGGTTCCCTTTGCCGTCATTAGGGCCACCTCCCTGGGTTGTTTGCCATCCCGCTCTGGGAACCGAAGCCCGGCCCCGGGCACACCGCGTCGTGAGCAGGTTCTCGGGGGCGTGTGCTCTCCGTGACCCCTGCTGCTGTTTAGAAGCACGCATTTGAGTGACAGGAGTCAGATGACGTTCCCAGATTTGCAGAGCTTTCTCGCCACTATGCCGGTTTTAAGGAGGGCCTCACCGTGCTTCTCCCTCTGTTCCAGGGCCCGCTGTTCCTGTCCTTCGAGGAGGACCCTCTGTGGCAGCCTCTGGGGCTGGAGGTGCACCGGGTCTCCAGCGTGGCCAGGTCAGCCCAGGAGAAGGTGAGCTGGGGCGTGGGCGCCTGCCGTGGACCCTTACCTGCCGAGGGAGCAAATGTAAAGCCTAGGTGGCGGGGGTCGGGGGGAGGTTATTGGGTCTTAGGATTATTGAAAACGTGGGCACCTTAAAAACGTAAAAAAAAAAAAAAAATTCTGGTCTATCCTGTGATGAACGGATTCGTAAGCTGTGGTCGATCAGCACAACGGGATGTGCTTTGGCCTTAAAAAAGAAGGAGAGTCGGACGCATGCCGCGTGCCCGGGCCTTGAACACACGGTGTTGAGTGAAGAAGCCGCTTCTCGTGTGACGGCGCTTATGTCGCGTGTCCCGGATGGATCCATCCAGGGAGACGGGACGTGGACTCAGGGTCGCCGGGCACGGGGTGGGGGGCAACGGATACCGCCTGCCCACAGGCGCAGAGTGTCTTTATGGGGTGACGGGTAAGTTAAACGACCCGTGAATTAACATCTCAACAAAATGCATATATTTAGGCGTGTGCGTAAATACAGGTGGCATAGATTTGAGCCATTTCGATGCTACGGAGAGTTCATCTTCCAGCCCGTGATCGTTCACACGTTAAAATTACTTATTAGACGGGTCGAATGCTGTGAACGGTGAAAACAGAAATTTTGTTTTTTCGTGGCAAGTATCTGCAAAAAGTCCTCAGACGCTTTCTCTTACATGGAAGGGTTACGCCCCCGTGTCTGTCTACCTTTTCCTGCCAAGTTGCACACGCGCCATTTAGCAGACAGTGGGGGGCAGCTGCGTGAGCCCAGGTGGCTGGAGAAGGAGAGCATCGCCGGACCCCGAGCCCTGCCCCTTGGATTCTGCTCCCCGTCCCCGCTGTAGAGTATTGTTTGCCGCTCGGGTTCCCTTTCTGTTGGTTTGTTGGTTGGTTTGTTTAGAGACAGAGAGAGCAAGCGGGGGAGGGGGAGAGAGAGAAAATCCGAAGCAGGCTGTCAGCGCAGAGCCCGACGCGGGGCTCGAACCCACAAACCGTGAGACCGCGACCTGAGTCGAAGTCGGACGCTCAACCGCCTGAGCCCCCCCGGGCGCGCCTGGTTGCTTCTCTTTACAGCTCAGGCTTCTGGCTGGACCACAGCCCCTGTGTTCATCTTCTGTCGGTGGATAAGCGAGTTGTGTTCTGTCTTCCACAAGCACAGCAAACCCGTGTAGCGCTTGGCAGGGTTACTGTCCCGAGTCCTCAGGCGCCAGCAGGGGGACAGCTAACGAGCAGATGAGCTGCAGGGTTGTAGGCGTGCCCGCTGCACCTTGACCAAGGGTTCCAGGATTGGCCACCAGAGCGCCGTTCCCCGCCTGCTGCGTCCTGGCGGCCCAGGAGGGCTCTCCACCCCCCTCCCCCTTGCCGGTGCTGGAGTCTCGTGCTGTGTTCTCCCTGTAACGACGGTGGGGAAGTCTCTGGAAGATATCGGGGTTACAGGAGGAGGCTGGTGGTAACGATGCCGGGGTGCTGAGACCAGCATGGCCCGTGAGGGCTGAAGGGGCTGGGCAAGCAGGCGCCTGGTGCTTTTACGACACTGGGGGGCTGAGGGCAGTTCACTCTGGGAGCCCCCTCCCTGTCATTGGCCGATAGGGACCGAAGCCCTTCGTGGTGGCAGTTTCTGCTTGGTGCTATCTAACACTGTCCCAGTCGGGGAGGAAGAGTTCAGGCCTGGCCCGGAGGTGTAGAGGAGGGAACCGACAGGTGGACCTAGCGATCGAGCATTTTCGAAGGTCTTCACGTTTAGTGCCAGAAAAGCAACCTCAGGAAGCGGATGGTGAAACCATGTTTATTTTAATACAGCGACAGAAATGGCGCACGCTCATGAAAACGTTGGGAACAGTGTATGGGGCGCCTGGGTGGCTCTGTCGGTTAAGCATTCGACTTCAGCTCGGGTCATGATCTCGCGGTCCGTGAGTTCGAGCCCCGCGTGGGGCTCTGTGCCGACGGCTCGGGGCCTGGAGCCTGTTCCGGATTCTGTGTCTCCCCCTCTCTCTGCCCCTCCCCTGCTTGCCCTCCGTCTCTCTCTTTTTAAAAAAAAAAAAAAAGGTTGAAAAAATAGAGACACCTGCCCTCTTGTCCCCTGCACGTAGCCCTCTTCCTCTGCTCCCCCCGGGAAGGGGCCGCTGCCTCCCACCCCGCCCCCAGTGAACTCTCTGAAGGGTCTTACGCACTGTAGACAGGTGGCAGACCACATACAGGATCTTGTTTCGTCTTACGAGTTTCTTCCGAGCTTTTGACTTCCACGTGTTCGTGGCCAGATGAGGAAATGGGAGTCTGTCATTGCCTTGTCAAGGCTACGGGTGGTGCTGTCCTCGGGCCAGCTGGCCGGCCAGTCAGGTGTCAGGCCCCCAGACCCCCCCAGACCAGTGGGGGGGGGGGCGCCCTGTTGGCATCTGCCTGGCCCCTGGGAGGTTGGGTGTAGGAAACCCCCCAGTTCGAGGGTCCTGCGCACCGCCTTCCCCATTCATGGACGGACGGACGGGCGGACGAGCCTTCTGGCTGACCACGGTGCGTTTGAAGTCACGAAGGCAGGTTCATCAGAGTCTCTGTTGTGCTGTGACCTTGGAGGGAGGTCTCTTGACACCTGTGTGCCAGGGGAGGTGGGAACACGCCAGAGCCTGTCTCTCCTCACCCTCTGGGACCTCGAACCTTGTGTGCTTGGACCGCTGCATCGGGCAGGACGCTCACAGCAATGGGGTCCTCCTCCTCTTAGGATCTGCCCGCCCCCCAACCCCCAACATGTTCACACGTACCGAAGCCTCTGTCAGCTTCGCTACGTATCTTCCGTGCCCCGCGTGGTTCTTGAGAAGGAAGAAGCTGTGACAGCACTTGGGACCCACCAACAAAGGTTAGAAAGAAATCCAGACGCGTGGTTTCGCGGGTGTCACCCTCCCCTTCCTGAGCTCGCCCTGTGTGATCGGCCTGTGTCTTTCCCATCTCCCCGACCCAGCCCTGATGAGGGACATGTGGGATGGCACCTGAGTTAATGACAAGGACACGTCCAGGCTGGACCAAGCGGGTCGAGCGTGCAGTCACATCTCTGGTGGTCCAGATGCGAACGGGGACTCTGATCTCCCTTTGTGAGCACCTTCCCGACTCGTGTTTGGCCCTGAGTCCCTGCGGGCCACCAAGGAACCAAGGAGCACCCGCTCTCAGGGTGCCCGGTGCTGGACTTTTTCCTGCAACCCCTGGAGACCCCCGGGCACCAAACTAATCGCCTTGGCAGATGTCTTGCTCATCGGCAAATGCCCCACCGCCACGTCCCACGCCGAGAGTGAGGTCTCGCTCAGCTTAGGGAGGTGTGAGTCGTCTTGCACAGCCCGTGATGGGTGCCGAACGCTCACCCTGGCCGGCCTTGGCTCAGCAGGTGCGCCTCATGCCTGCAGCGGCCGGACGCCAGGGGTGTGGGCTTTTTCCAACCCGCAACAACCAACTGGGTGTTTGTAGCTGGGTTCCATTCTGAGCCGAATTCCACAAAGGGCCCCAGGGGAAGGGCGCAGCCCCACACGACTACCCCCTTTAGATGCCAGTCTCCAGTCTGGGCCATAAAGTCGGGGATTCCCACTCCTCCTCGGGTTTGATCATTTGCTGCCACAACTCACGGCCTCCGGGAAACCAGCTGACTTCCTAGTATTCACATCACGGGGAAAGGACAGCCAGAGGGGACAGATGCACAGGGCGAGGGCTGGGGCAAGGGGCCCCTCTCCGGGCACACCACCCTCCTAGCACCCTGTCGTGTGGGCGGACCCAGAGCTCTCCAAATCGCACCGTTTGGAGTTTTTCTGGAGGTTCCGTTACTCAGGCGGGATTGAGTAAATCACTAGCAAATCACGGTTGAACTCCCTGGAGGCCAGGAGTGGGGCCGAAGGTTCCAACCCCCTGATCGTGGCTGGCGTTGCTGGTAACCGGCCCCCGTCCCGCAGCGACGCATGGACCTCCCGCCACCAGTCATCTCCATGGCACACACAAAACACCGTCGTCGTTTGGGAGACTGCAGTGGTTTTGGGAGCCGGGAGCCGGGGACAAAGGCCAGACGTTTATCCCAAGCACCAAGCCCTGCGGGGGTTTTGAATTTCCTGCAGGAATTCTGTCCTTTCAGGGAGCCTGTGCTCGCCTGGCGGGACATCTTTCTGTCACATCCCTGTCGCTGTGGCTCCCTGTGTGCGGGCTCGGCTGGCCCCGGCGGGAGGCCGGACCCAGGCGTTCCCCGTGGGGCCCTCTGCACCAAAGGCATCACCTTTGAACTTTTCTCCCGGGACTCTCTCTGCCTTCTCTTCCAGTCCCAACACGCACTGAATATATTTATTTCTCCCAGACTGTAATTACCCTCTTACACAAGAGCGACGAGTTTCTACCTACGTTCTCTTTCTGCACACATCCTGGGAGAGTTTTGCTGCAGAACGTCTGACCCAGAAAAGGAGAGCCTTTGTTTCTGCAGCGCACGTGGCCCGAGAGCGAGTTCTTCCCCCGCGAGACGTCCCGATAGCCCTTTCACGGCGTGTCCGTGGATTTAGAAATGCCGCGCCGGGTTCCGTGGAGGTACGAGGTCTGCGAGGGCCGTGTGGCCACTCCTCCGGTGTGAGTCAGGCTTTGAGAGTCGTGCCGTGACAGGTACCCAGTGACGGAGCCGTGCATTCCTGCCGGGAGCGTGGCGTATCTCTTTGGACACAACCGCTCGGGGGGCTTGCGGCTGAGAACGAGGGTCACGCTTGGTGCTGGAAGCCGTCTTCGGAGGCTGTGAGCCACGTTGGCTTTCTTGGTGTGAGGCCAGGTGTCCTGTGGAAAGCCTTAATTATCCCTGTCTGCAGCGCCATCCGTAAATAAATAGAGGCTTCTAATGGTATAATGATCATCTGTAGGTTCCAGTTTAGAATCGACGTAATCACCCACCCAGCGTGGAGGAAAGCCCAGCTCAGAAGCCCGGGAGACACCGGCTGGATCTGGGCTCGTTTGGGTGCCTCCTTCTCGCTCTGAGCCGTAGGCAGGTAGGGTCGGCGAAGGACGCATCCTTCCCCGGCAGGGCTGTGGGACGAGCGAGGGCCAGCCTGTGCCCTGGCCCCCGATGCTATCAGCTGCCACCCGCTCGGGGCCACGGGCCCGGCCTCTTCGCGTTCACCATACTTCTCTGCCGGAACAAGAATCACGCCCGTTGTCCAGAGGAGGAAACCGAGGCACAGAGAGGCTCAATCACTTGGCCAACTTGACTCTGAGCTACGAATAGTAGAGGCTAGAGTTGAAGCCCAGTCAGCCTCCAGAAGCAGGCTGGAGCACGGCACGCCATCGTCCCTCACCCGCTCCCGCCCCCACCCGGCCGCGAAAGAGACGGTGGCAAGGGGGGCGAGAGGGAAGGGCAAGAACTCACCTCTGCTTCTGGAAAACAGAACAAACAGAACTGAGACAACTGCGCGGACTCTCCCCCAGGATCTTGTTCCGCGTTGCATGCCGGGCAACCCCACAGCCGGCCCGGGGTGTGTGTCGTGCACTGTGCGTGCCCGTGCTTTCTACCTGAGGCTGTCACCGGTGTGTGTACTGAGACCTACTCTGAGAGCATCCGGGGTCCCCGTGCTCTTCCCAGACCTCAGCGGGCCCCTCGGTTTGCAAGGGTGGCACGGTCCGGGTTGTCCGTGGTTCTCTCCCTGGCTGCAAGTAAGAAGCCTGGTTGATGATGATGATGATGATGATGATGATTATTATTATTATTTTGCTTCGTGTGACTTGAAGTTCCAGGTTCCCCATTAGCCTCGTATGCACGCAACAATGCTGGCAGGTTGTGAAATTGTTTTGAACCGACGTCTTTCCAAAGGCAGGCATGGAGATTCCTCAGCGGAGGCCCCACCCTCTGAGACCCAGTGTGGACGCCACCCTGGAAACGGGGAGCCGTGCCTCCTGGGAGCTGCACCTGTGTGGGTTCGCGCCTACCGAGTTCCGGGCTGAGCCAGCCCGGGGGTTCCGGGTAAAGGACCCGCAGACCAGCTGCAGCTTGGTTGGCGTGTTGGAGTTCTGGGAAGCAGCGTTCGGGGTAGGTGTGATAGCAGGGCTGCTCTAGACAGGGAGCATGGCTGCCAGCTGAGAAAAGACCCGATTCCCTCCGGCCTTCATTTTATTTGTTTGTTTAGAAGATTTATTTATTCTGAGAGAGAGAGAGTCCGTGCACGAGTGGGGAGAGGCGGAGAGAGAGAGAGAGGGAGAGAGAATCCCAAGCAGGCTCCACACTGTCGGCGCAGGGCCTGATGCGGGGCTCGATCTCACGAACCGGTGAGATCATGACCTGAGCCGAAACCGAGAGTCGGACGCTTAGCCTCCTGAGCCCCCCAGGTGCCCGCCTCCTGCCTTCGTTCTAAAGGGAGTGTCCTGTACGTGTCATGTAATACACAGGGGTGATGAAAGAGAATGGCATGTTCCCGGACAGAGTTTTAAGCTAAGGGATGCCCACGGTGACCGCGTTACGTAGTAACAGTACTTCCTGGGGGCGTATTCTTCCTGCAAAGCCTTGTTCATCGGAAAGCGTCCCAACGAGAGGAGGCATGGGAGTACTCCTGGGGTAGGGTGTCAGAGCCCGTGTGGCCCGGGGCACGCCCATCAGTACCATCAAGTAGGACATGGGCCCAGCATTCCACGGGTTGGGTTGCCATCTTGTTTCCAGCGTCTTTCGTCTTTCCCCCGGGTGAACAGGATTAACTTCATAGATACTCTGATGATATTGACCTCTAATGGGTTTTGCTTGGTCTGGTTTTGTTTTTTAAAGTGGATTTCTGTATTTTGAGGTGGGGGGAAGGGCAGAGAGGGGGGGAGACAGAGTCCCAAGCAGGCTCCGCGTCGTCAGCACAGGGCCCGATCCATCTCATGAACCGCGAGATCACGACCTGAGCCAAAAGCACGAGTCGGACGTTGAACCCACTGAGCCATCCAGGCGCGCCCCTCACGGACTTTACTTTTTAAATTGAGTCTCTACCCCAGGGTCGAAATAATTGTTCGCGTCGGCCTGGTGCCGTCGTAAAGAATATTTACAGAGGGGAGTCTGGAGAGCCGCGTTGGGAGCTCCGAGTGATTGGTGAAGTTGGTGAAGGGGCTTTACGTGCATTTCATTTACAGCTCATTCCTCAGGCTGTTGTAAAGCGTGATCACAGCGAGAAAGATCCAGTGACATCGGCCCTTCCCGTTGCGTTTTCACGGCTGTGTTCCCGGTTCTTGTGGGGACAGAAGTAATTACATTATTTCCAGTTCTCTGGAGTGTTCTAAGAGAAGAAGGAGCTGAGGCAGCTATACAGGAAGCTTAATTGGAAAGGAACGTGGGAAGAGTGCCCTGAGATGTGAAGCTATTACAGGCCTTTCTCTGGCAAGCGTTGGCAAAACTCAGGGGTGCCTAGGCCTGGGATCCTTTGGCCCCGAGTCTAAACAAAGGAATACGGTTTCAAGATAAGAACCTATTTGCAGAGGCGTGTGACTGTTGGAGCTTGTGGTCTTGAAGCTGGAGAGAGAGAGCACAGGAAAGTGAATGAAACCCCCCCCCGCCCCCCCCCCCCCCCCCCCCCCCCCCCCCCGCCCAGTCTGTTCTGTCCGAGCAGATTACGGTGATGTGAGCTCGCCCTCACGTTCCCGTGATGCATCCCTCCCAGGCTTCTCCCTCGATCTATGGGAGTGGACCAGGCCTTTACCTTTGGGACCCTCACTACGTGAAGGTCCATCCCCCATAAACGCTCTCTTCTGCAGAAGAGGGGGCTTTATCTGGGGTACACGGTGCAGCTTTTCGTTGGTGCGATTTTGAAACGGTTTATGTAATCGAGGAGTTGTCTGCTGCCTTTGAAAAAATGTCTCAGGCATAAAGCGGGTGGGCTGGCGGCTGGCTGCGTCCAAGGGAGCCCCTCCCTGTGCTCCCAGATCAGGGCTTCGTGGAGTCCTGGTCTGGGGCTGGAGGCTCATGTCTGTTCTCGGAGAAGTGCTTGGTCCCATCGCAGATACTAGATACTGTTTCTCCCTAACTTAAAATATTTTTTTTTAATGTATGTTTATTTAAAAAAATTTTTTTTAATGTTTATATTTGACAGGGAGAGAGAGAGACAGAGCACGAGCAGGGGAGGGGCAGAGAGAGAGGGAGACACAGGATCCAAAGCAGGCTCCAGGGTCCGAGCCATCCGCACAGAGCCCGACGCAGGGCTCGAACCCACTCACGGTGAGATCGTGACCTGAGCCAAAGTCGGATGCTTAGCTGACTGAGCCACCCAGGCGCCCCCAGTTTCTCCCTAACTTTGTAAGTCCACCGTCAATATCAGACTACCTCAGTGAGCAGCCCGAGCACCGAGACTGTAAAACTTGCGAAGGGATCCTCGTAAACGTGGGTGTGCTTGGGGGTGGGGAGACTCCGGGTTAAGATCAGGGTCTCTACCTGTTCGTCCTTATTTAGGCGGATGTCAACCCTGGACGTTCTGGCCCCTGGGGAAGCTGACCGGGTGGAAGGGTTTCTGGAACCTCGGGTCAGGCGACCCTGCCTTCTGCTGCTCCGGAAGGGGTCCCCTGTGCGGTGGTGAAGGCTCGCCACCATTCGCCGGGGTTGAGAGAATTTAATCTCCATTGTGGATAACACCTTAATGCACTCAAAGAAGATTACTTATTGTGAAAGCCTTTCCATTTTGTTCTTGTCCATTTGACAAATGGGGCATTATTATTCCCAGGGTGGCAGGGGCGGAGCTGGCCCAGACGAGGGTTTGGCCCTGCTCATTGTCCCTCCGGCTGGGCTCCCAGCAGCCCCAGCTCCAGTCGCGTTTTGTTGGGCCATGCTGAAGTGTTGAGGCAGGTTCAGACTGTTGCTTTCGTTAGCTTTTCCACCTGTAATATGGCAGGGACACCTGTCTGTGTGACAGGTTTTATTTAGGGGGTCGGAACCCATAGGTCTGGCAAGACTGCACTTGGTCTGGGTCAAAGACATTTGGGACCTACAGATACCCCATGTTTATAATATCACACTTACTTTCTTGATGTGACTTGAATAGTAAATGGGACCGTCGGAGCCTTGTATTCGAGAAGTTTTAAAGTCTTCTTAAATCTGCTTGTTGATTTATTTGTTCTTTTTTTTTTTTAATTTTTGAGAGAGAGAGAGAGAGAGAGAGACAGAATGTGAGCAGGGGAGGGGCAGAGAGAGGGGGAGACACAGAATCCGAAACAGGCTCCAGGCTCTGTCAGCACAGAGCTCGACGCGGGGCTCGAACCCACAGACCGCGAGATCATAACCTGAGTCGAAGTCGGACGCTCCACCAACTGAGTCACCCAGGTGGCCCTAAATTTTTTTTTTTATTTTAGGCAATTTCTATATCCAGTGTGGGGCTTGAACTCACAACCCTGGGATCAAGAATCACATCCTCCACCAACTAAACCACTCATGGCACCCGAAGCCATGGGGTTTTATTGGTAAAATTCCAGTGAGCTTAGTGGAGACGGGTCCAAACACATAACAGGAGTCAAGCTCTCACCCTGCGGTGTTTTGCTCGAAGCCGCGTGGAGGCCCGGGCTGTTGTGACAAAGGACAGTGAATGTTCTCCGCGTCATGTCATCTGTGCACGTAACTCCTCTGGCACGAAGCTATGTTCCTCCAGAAAGGATTGTTTACAGAGCATTTATTTTTGAAATGAATAGACGACATTTCTTGCACAAACATTTTTTTGTTCCAACCTTTTGTGAACTCGGGAGAGGCAAAAACAGGCTGGGGATACGTAAACTCCTCCGTGTAGACCGGGCTTCCGAGAGCGACCCACCGGAGTGGGTGCCATGGGTTGCCTGCAGTATTGAGAAAAGGCGAGGTTTTGTCATTCTGTGCCATCGAGGCCTTCCGCAGTGGATGCTGGAAATGGACCCTGTGCTGGGGGGTGGGGGGGAGGGTTAGCGTCCAGGTCGGGTCTTTGCGGGAGGGGCAGATGAGCCCGGGGTGGAGAGGCCCTGGCTGGGGGGGGGGGGGGGGGTGGCGTTGGGTTGGGGAGGGAGGAGCTAGCTGGGGTTGGGAAAGAGGAAGGGGGCAGATGTCCCAGCCTGAACTTTGTGAAACAGCGGGCCTGACAGAGTAACTGTTTTGATAATCTTTCCGCTTGGTATTTTATTTTAGATTCTGATAAATCCACCAGAGAATTAAAGAATTTTCTTTTCCTTCCCAAGTGACAGCCTGCGGTGTTGCCTTGGGAATGTGGGGGGTAACCTCCTGCCTTACGCCCGGCCTCCTGATGGGTCCCAGTCATCCCCAGGGGCTTGCTCGGCAGTCTTCCGGGGTGGGGGTGACCCTCCATTCTAGAAGATCCTCTCCCGTGGCGGGAATCTGTGGCAGAAACTCGGTATTTCTCTGTTCGGTAACAGCTCTCTCTGAAATGCTTTGTGATTTTTATCGGGGATACGGTCTGGCTTATTCCTGGTGTGATTACTTGTCTTTGTCGTGTAGGTCCTTCAGCGAACTCACTCTATGATTCTATTTTTGTTGAGGCCATATGATTTCCTAAGCGTTTAATATTTTATATGTCCTTTGAATTATCCCCGCGTCTTTGAAAACCATAATAGGTTTAAAATTATTCAGATGGAAACAACTTCTTGTGTCCTGGGTATATTTTTAAATGTTGTGCTTGTAACATCTATCACTTGTGTTGTTTTGAGGCTCATTTTTAGTGAGCGGAGACGGCTAATGGCTTTTACTCCATAGGCACATGGAAATGTCTGGGGAATTTTAAATCGGCTGGTGGGGAGAAATGGAACACAGTGTCAAGGGAAAACTTCCTGTGGGGAAAGAATATAACAACTGCTGGGCGAAACAGAGTGTTAGCTCTGGAGAAACGCATCGGGAAGAAGAGATTTGCGACACTCTTCCCAGTTTTCAAACTAAGTAATAGAAAATGTGTGGGTCTGGGTATTTATCCAAGTCTGGAACTCTAAATTCTCGTCCTTGCTAACTTTTAACGTCCTGAGTATTGTAGTCGATGAACTAAAAGAGGTACACGGAACGAATTCTCCTGTCATACCTTGTCCCTCCACCAGGTGGTGTCCTGTCACGTGGTGGGCGAGGCCATGCAGTTCCTGGTCAGTGCGGGGCCCGCATCCCCGGGAGACACGGGGCGCCAGCTGTACGGTGTCAGGCTGTCCCCGGTTCATTTACAGGTAAGCGTGGGTAGATCGAGTGAGTCGTGGGGAGACAGTGCTCGTAAACCTGTGGGGTAAGCGTGGCGTGACCGTGGGGCTGTGATTCCCTGATTTTATTAATCATTCATTTCATGGTTTCCAGACCTTCTGTATTATATTGTACCTGCAGGAAATAAAGCGTGCGTATTGTGTATATGCGCACACATGCGCACACGCATGACACGCGCACACGTGTGCACATGCACGCACACACATGCACATGTACACGTATGCATAAAGACACGTGCACGCACACACACACATCTACACACAGATATGTGCACACGTAGCACACACATATATGTGCACACACATGTACGACGTGCACACACAGTCATGCCCACACGTATGCACATACACACATGCACACACGTGCACATACATGCATGCACAAAGACATGTGCACATGCACACACGCGCACATACGCGCGCACACATCTACACACAGACATGCACACACACATCCACACGTGCACATACATGTACGGCATGCTCACACGTACATATGTACACACACATGTACACACACAGACATGCGCACGTGTATGCACTCACGTGCACAATACATGGATGCAAAGATATACGCACACACTTACGCATGTACATGTGCACGCACACATCTACACACAGACATGTGCGCGCGCGCGCACACACACACACACACACACACACACACACACGATGAATTCAGAGGTTGCCCATTCACCGAAATTGGGAGATGTGATATTTCTCAAGGCATGTCCACAAATCCGGGATGTCGTTGGCAGGTAGGACAAGGCAAGTGGCATCTGAGGTGGAGGACAGCTGTGCTGCTTCAGGACCCAGTGCCGGACTCTTTCGGAAAGAGTCGGCTTTATTTATTTGTTTATTAATGTTTATGTTTGTGAGAGAGAGAGAGAGAGCAGGGGAGGGGCAGAGAGAGAGAGGGGGACACAGAATCTGAAGCAGGCTCCAGGCTCTGAGCTGTCAGGACAGAGCCCGATGCTGGGCTCGAACTCACAAACCGCTAATTCATGACCTGAGCCGAAGTCGGACGCTCCACCGACTGAGCCACCCAGGCGCCCCATGGAAAAATCAACTTTAAAATGGCTCGGTTGGTTAAGTGTCCCGACCCTTGATTTCGGCTCCGGTCATGATCTTGTGCTTTGTGAGCTAGGACCCCGAGTTGGGCTCTACGCTGACCGCACGGAGCCTGCTTGGGATCTTCTCTCCCCTTCTGTCTCTCTGCCCCTCCCATGCACGCGCTCTGTCTTTCAAAAATAAATAAATAAACTTAAAAAAAAGAGAAAGATCTTTAAAAGAACTCTTAGTATGTTTTACAAGTTAAAAGATGAGTGTTCCTGGGGCGCCTGGGTGGCGCAGTCGGTTAAGCGTCCGACTTCAGCCAGGTCACGATCTCACGGTCCGTGAGTTCGAGCCCCGCGTCAGGCTCTGGGCTGATGGCTCAGAGCCTGGAGCCTGTTTCCGATTCTGTGTCTCCCTCTCTCTCTGCCCCTCCCCCGTTCATGCTCTGTCTCTCTCTGTCCCAAAAATAAATAAATGTTGAAAAAAAAAAAAATTAAAAAAAAAAAAAAAGATGAGTGTTCCTGTAGTTTTTCTGATTACAGGCTTATTATTATGATAATTACAGACTCGTACAGGCCTCCCTCGTTTTATTGTGCTTCGTAGATACTACGTTTACCAACCGAAGGTTTGCGGTGGCCTCTGCGTGTTTCTCCGTCACAGTTGGGTGATTCTGTAACACGTCCTACTTTGTCCTTAATCTGTTTCTCACGGAGATCTGTGATCAGTGATTACAGCTCACTGAGAGCTCAGATGATGGTTACCAACTTTTAGCAATACAGTATGTTTTGATTAAGTCAACGCACATACGCCGTCACCTATTAGACGTGACGCTGTCGCACGCTGAGAGTGTCGTGTCGGCGTAACTTTTATGCGCCGGGGGGGGGGGGGGGGGGGCGGGGGAAGCCAGGCAAATTCATTTGACTTTCTTTCTCGTGACACCTGCTCTGTCGTGGTCTGGACCGAACCTGCAGTGTCTGTGAGGTGTGCTGGTATATATTTTGCATACCGTTAACGATGATACGTATAGAAGTTACGTAGAGACACGTATAGTAATTATAAGAGGCTTATTGGTCAAGCTCCGGGTGCCCAAAGCGTCAGTAACTGTGTGTCTCTCCCGCGAAGTGGGGGTCCACGGGCGCCCCATTCGGCTAGCGTGTGAACGCTGTAAATTTCTGGGTCTGTTCTAGGGGTCCCTGCTGATGCAACTGTGGGTTTCCTTTCCTCTGTCCTTGTGCTTGGCTGCCTAAGTGGGGAATGAGCCCAAGTCATCCAGCGCCCCCAGCCACAAGGGAGGACACTGTCCACATGCTTTTCCTGCACAGACGTGGTTTTGCATACCCAGGGCAAACCAGATTTTCTGGCTACCTAAATGGCCTTTTTCTGAGATCCAGCCGCCAACCCTTCCTTTCTGAGAGGTGAGGGGGGGTGAGCGTCACAACACGCGCTCGTCAGAGGCTAATGCCCTCTCGCTCGCCCCCGAGATTTTGGACAGTGTAACTGGAAAACACCTCCAACGTCTGGGATGCCCTTACCCGACGTTCACCGCCTGTTCCGGAACAGACGGAGTCCGGCCACACCCATCCACCTCCGGCGAGGAAATGGCATTTTCCGAGATGGTTCACGTGCCATTTCGTGCAGCTCAGACACAAGGAGCACAGTTGTATCTTCGATCTCTTAACGCACTTTGAATCCACTCTGTGGATTCCCCCTCGGAGCACAGGGGGCTGCTGGAGGTGGCTGGGTTATTAACGACCGAGGCGGGAGATACTCCGGGCGCTCTGTTGTGGCCGTTACAAGTGCATCGGGGGGCCTGCATTGGCCTCGCAGTCTTAGCTTAACATGCCACCAACGTCCCACGTCCCCGTTCCAGAGGCCCGTCGGTCTGGAAGCTCTGGGGGGACCCCTTTCCTTGCTCACTGGGCTGTCGGCGTGATTCGGGTCCTTACGGCTGGAGGGCCGAGAGCCTGTGTCCTTGCCGGAGGTCAGCTGGAGGCTGTCGGCAGCTTGGACGGGCCCCCTCATTCCCGAGCTCCTGGCATCCTCCCTCCGTCGTGAAGGCCCCTCGCTGGCCTGCTCTCCTGCCTTCCTCTCCCGTCTCTAAGGGCTCACCTGATTCCCCGGGGCTCACGGGGGTAGCCCTTACCCTAGTCTCTCCCGCGAAGCCCCCTTTTGCCATATCAGGCCACGTAGTCACAGGTCACGAGAATCTTCGCAAGGACATCTCTATGGGGGGGGCATTATTCTGCCGCCACAGATGGGGCGGGTTCGACGGATGGCTGCCAGAGCTCAGAGTCCGGTTAGAGGGTGGGTGTTGGCCCAGGCAAGAGAGGAGGTGCACAGCCCGCGGAGAGTGCACGGGTGTGGGGTTGGGCTGAGCTCTGGCTTCCTTCCGTTCCTCCCTCTCCTTCGCGCCTTGGTGACGCTGCCGAGGAGAAATGCAGGGCCCAGGGAATTATTCATGTGATAGACTACAGAGTTGAGGGATATCTGGCCTTCAGCCGCCAGCGCTGAGGGCCCTGAGTGGCAGGTTGAGGCGGAGGAAGGCGCTGGAGGGGATGGGGCCGGGCCGCAGGGAGGTCCGGGGGTGGCTAGAGTTTTCCTTACCGTTTTGAGAAGGCAAGGGGAGGCCAGGCGGTGTCTAAGAACGTAAATGAACTCGCGCACACGCGTGCACACACAGACCTACGCGCGCACGGGTGCGCTTGGGGTTTTGGTGGGAAGGGCAGCTCCCCAACAACCGTGTTTCTTCGTAGCTGGAGCTCCACATGAAGGACAAGAGAGACGACATCCAGATCAAGTGGTCCTTCGTCAGCACTCCAGAAACGGCCGTTACCGTCCAGCCCAAAGCACCGGTGGAGGTCAGTCCGTGAGTTTTTATGATCCCCCCCCCCCCATCGGTGTGTGTGAACGTGCTCACAGGTCGCCAGCGCCCGATCTGGGGAGCAGAGGCTCGGACCAGCGCCTCCCTGGGCAGGCTTCTCCCCTCGTCCCAGAGAACGGGGCGGCCGCGGCAGGGCGTTGGATGAATCTGACGCCGGCCCGACCCAGCTGCTCATCTGGGCATGAACTCTGGCATCTGAGCACCCCATCTCCTCCTCTGTGAAGCGACAAGAAATTGGGGGCGGGGTTAAAAAAAGACTCAAGTACGTGAGCAGAACGAGGTCCGTCCGTCCGTACGATGGAGTATTTTTTCAGCCGCAAACAAGGAATGAGGTTCTGCCACCTGCTGCCACCTGGAGGAACCTCGAAAAGGTCAAGCAGAGCGAGGCAAGCCGACACGAAAACACGTGTTTACGATCCCATTTCTAGGAGCTGTCGCAGCGGGCAAACCGTAGACGCGGAAGGCAGAGCAGTGGCCGGCAGGGGCAGTTGGTTGGGGGGGGGAGTGGCCACGGGGAGCGAGAGATCAGGGTACGGGTGACAGAGCGAGGGTCATTGCACAGCACTGAGTGTCCCAATGCTCAGAGCAGAGCGTCCCAAAGCTACTGGAATGTCTGCTTTAAAATGGTGAATTTTATGTCCTGCGGATTTCACCTCACTTGAAGAAAATCGGTGCATCGAGGACGTGTTGAAGGGAAGGGACGACATGTTAAGTACAGACCGCGGAGCCTTAACGCCTGGGTTTGGCTCTCGGCTCTGCCGCTCACGCGCCGGGTGACCCTACGCGTGGTAATTCACTTCTCTGTGCGTTAGTGTCCTCGTCGCTCGAGTGGGAACAATGATAGTCAAGGTGGTCACGAAGACTAAATGAGCTAGTACATAGAAGCGCCTAGGATCGAGCCTGACTTATCCTAAGAGTGACGTGGGTATTTGCTGTTTTGATACTTATTAGAGTTTCTAGCAGAGAGTAGATGTTCACTAATGGGCACGTTGGGACTAAGTTGGCCAGAGCAGGACCTGGCCGGCCGTCTGCAGACCGATCCCTGAGATCCCTCCAACCCTGCAAGTCAGAGGTTTTCCATGGGTCTGTGGTCCTGGGGGAGGTCTTTCCTGCAAACGTCCTGTCCCCTGAGCAGGTGGGGGTAGCTGGAGCCCCACAGCGAGGGCATTTACCCCAGAGGTGACAAGGGACACCAGAGGGCTGGTGTGGCACTCCCTCCGTGTGACTGCCCCACAGTTTACGTATCTATTTAGCGACTGACGGATACTTAGGGAGTTTCCAGTTTGGGGCTTTATGAACAGTGGTGCTGTGTGCATTCTGGAACGCAGGAACACGTTTCTGTTGGGTGCGAATTATTACAGCTCTATGGAGCTGACCCCTGGTAACACAAATCATCCAGTTTTGTTCCTCTACAAGCTTTTCTTCTTGGGCCTTTTCACTTACTTGAATACTTTTTAACTTCAAAAAAAAAATGTCACGCGAGACAGAAAAAACCCATCTGTCGGAAAGGGTCTACGCAGAAATAGCAGCATGTTTCTGTATGCCGCGTGTCTTTACTTTTGCCGTTTTTAGAAATAGGGGGCCTGATGACCTGTGAGATCGGAGGACCCCGTCTCCCAGACGTCACCTGTCCTAATCTGACCTCCCGGGAGCCCAGGCCGCACCCAGCGGGCTTTGCCTCGGGGAGAGCAGTCACCTGCCCGTCCGGCTGCACGGCGACGGTTATGAAATGATTGGGTGGCTTGTCTTCTTCCGGCAGGAGCGGGCGGCTGAGACGGAAGCAGTGTCTGAAACCCTCAAGGATATCTTGAAGCATCTGGTTGGTTCTGCCTCGCCGTCGGTGGTTCTCAGCACCAAGCCTGTGGATGTGAGGGAAGTTCAGGTAAGTCAGTCCACGGAGGGCGGAGCTTCCCGACCCTTTGGGACCAGGGTTCCCCCTCCTGGAGAATCTGCACGTGCTGCCCTTGTCCCTCCACCCCCCGTGGGAGAGCCAGAGTGAACGGCTGCTTGCTGGTGATCTTGACCGTGTCAGG
Source organism: Leopardus geoffroyi (assembly GCF_018350155.1). Classification (NCBI taxonomy): domain Eukaryota; kingdom Metazoa; phylum Chordata; class Mammalia; order Carnivora; family Felidae; genus Leopardus; species Leopardus geoffroyi. The sequence goes on from NC_059333.1 coordinate 4,095,705, forward strand.
GACGAGCTTCGAGTTCAGGGCACAGGGTTCCAAAGCCCCGTGGGATGGAAGGAACAGGTGTCTGGGCCTCTCCGCACGGTCCAGCCCTAATTGGCCTTGACCCTCTGCTTTTTCTGTGTTGGCTGTCCCCTCAGAGCCTGTGGTCTCGGATCTCATCCTTCCAGGACTGTGGGACCTGGGAAACCCAGTCAGCAATGAGAACATGCCCTCGAAGCAAGGAGGCTTTATCTAATACCCTCCGTAACTGCACGAGCCAGTTGTGTATTTATATAAATGTACATTTGTTCACATGCACAAAAACTTATTGTAAGGAATGGGCTCACGTGATCACAGAGGCCGACAGTCCCAGGATCTGCAGGGTGAGTCAGCGAGCCGGAGACCCAGGAGAACCCTGGGGGCACTTCCCGTCGGAAGGCCAGCAGACATGAAGAACTTCCATTCAAGTCTAAAGGCAGGAAAAAAAACTGATATCCTGGCTTAAAGCAGTCAGGCTGGAGGAATCTTCTCTTTTCCAGGGAAGGTTCTGTTCAGGCCTTCAACTGATTGGACGAGGCCCACCCACATTAGGGAGAGCAACCTTCTTTACTTGGTCTTTTGATTGAACTGTTACCCTCGTGCAAAAATACCCTCATAGCAACACCCAGGACAATGAGCAAATACTTGCGTGTCCCATGGCCCCGTCAAGTTGACACATAAAATTAACCGTCACGCACATGTGATTGAAATATTTTACCTCCATCCCAGCCCTGTGATTGCTCTGGCCCCAGTGCTCATGGACTTGGATCCTAAGGACTTTTGTGACTACTTCTTACAGGTCACAATCAGCAGGGTCCTGGTTCACAAACTTTTTTAAAAGTTTATTTATTTATTTTTGAGGGAGGGAGAGAGCACGAGTGAGGGAGGGACAGAGAGGAGAGACGGAATCCCAAGCAGGCTCCGTGCCATCAGCCCAGAGCCTGACGTGGGGCTCGATCTCAGGAACCGTGGGTCGGATGCTTAACTGGCTGAGCCGCCCAGGCGCCCCCGCACCTGCTTTATTTGGGCATAAAAGGCTCCCTTGCAAGGGAAGAGGTTTTGGTTGATTGGGACCCTCCCTTCCCACGAGAAGGGAAAAATCGTCGCAGAGCAGACCCCAGGGTCAGGCGCCCCGTGCAGACGGTCCTGAAGACGCCCCCCGCCCCCGGTGACAGGTGTCGAGGTGTTGGGCGGCCGCCCCTTCTTCCCCGCAGGTCACTGTCCTGTGTGCTTCTGTTCACAGAACCTGCAGCACACTGCACCCAGCCTTCAGGAATCCTGCCCTCCCAAACCTCCAAGGGCCCACGAACTCAAGCTGTCGGTGAATAACATCCGGGCCTCGCTGCTGCACGACCCTGGTGCTTCAGGCAGGTGGCGCAGGGAGCCCCGCTGGTTCCAGAAGGGACCGCCCCGCAGGGTGATTTGTGGTTTCGCTGTGGCACCCTCCAGTTGGGTCTGCGGCGTGACCCCCGCCTTTGAGCAGAAAGAGCCCCTGAGAGGCATAACGGCAAAGAGGGGCAGTTAAAAAACGGTCCCGGTTTTCATACGTGAAGGCTGAGGGCAGAAAGGAATGCGGTCGTGTGTAACCTTGTCCTTCTCTTGAGTCTGGAAGGCACATCCTTTTTTTTTTTTGAACTGTTGAACGCGTAAACCCATGTTAAGCATCCCTGACTGATAGGCGATAGGCACCTTCTTTTCTAGAAGCCGAGGTGCCACGGGGGCAGTTTAGGGAGCGTCAGAAGGGCTTTGGCCCATCGGGGACGCTTCGCTGCTGGGAGGGGCTGTTATCGGAGTGAAAAGTATTGCAGACCATTCTTTTTTTTTTTTTTTTTAAGTTTACTTATTTCGAGAGAGAGAGTGCAAGCCGGGAAGGGGCAGAGAGCGGGGACGAGAGAGAGAATCCCAAGCAGGCTCCACACTGTCAGCACAGAGCCCGACGTGGGGCTCGAGCTCACAGACCGTGAGATCGTGACCTGAGCTGAGATCAGGAGTCAAGATGCTTAACTGACTGAGCCGCCCAGACGCCCCAAACAGATGATTCTTTTTAGGTGTTCCCGAACGTTTGCTGAGCCCCCACAGGCACAGCAGCCTGGGACAGGACACATCTTTCCACCGTGATCTGATTTTGCTGAGACCAGGAATGAATTCCTCTTTATTGTCCGAGAACACTAGGGGTTGTTTCTCTGCAGGGACTTCCTTCCGGTCCCCAAAGCGCAGACTGCCCGCATTTAACAAGTGAGAGTCTGTGCCAAGCTCGTCCTAGGTGATTGTTCGGGTAAAAGCACTTGGATGTTGCCGTCTGGGGCTGCAGTGTTTAGCCGCCGAGGGGCATCTCTCTCTGGACTCAGTCGGCCAGGGCTGGGGTCCCCGTTCCTCAGCTCTGCCAGCAGTGCACATCTGGGTCTGTGTCTCCCCTCCACGGTGATGGTGAAGATTCATAAGATAATGTGATAGAACACCTGGCACCGTGGGGTACGTGGTAAAGCGTCCGTGCGTGCCGGTGATGATTGACTACGCCGTGTGTCCACACCTTCATGCCGTGGGACGACAACTGTTCACCAGTGAGATGTCCCGTTACGGGGATCAGTGATCCCCAGACAGGAGTCTGACTGAGCCGAGTCAGGTGTAAAAAGACACCCCTTGTAAGTAGGGACATGGCTTCCCTGTGGGGTACCCCCCCACACTTGGGGGTCGTTCCAGAGGACTTGCCTTCTGCAAGCAGTTAGTCTTGTCCAAAAGTGGGGGCCGCATCTTCTGTAGTGATGTCGCCCCTGGGGAGTGTCCCCCCTCCCCCTCCCGCCCGGGGCAGGGAGCAGGGGCACTTGGGGTCTGTCCAAGGTCAATAGATACCAAGTTGGGGATAGAAAATCTTAAACCTCCAATGAGGTGCTTCGAGAGTTTGCTAATGGCAAAGGAAACAAAGAACTGTCCCCCCAGAAGTGGGTGAGCCAAGAGCTCAGGCATTTAATTCCGCCTGTTAGATGCAAAATGTGTATACGTGTAATGCGGTTAAAAACTAAAAATGCCCCTTTGTTCGATTACAGGCTACGTGAACCCACAGTGTGTAGTTTGGCTGAACGATCCCGTTCAGAAGTTCAGCGCCCTCGCGAAAAACGCTACGGACCTCACCTGGGAAGAAGAATTCACCTTGTGCGTACAGCCTGGCTATCTTGGGCTGGGGTTTGAACAGCCACACCTGTCCAAGGCTGCCCAACCCGGCAGTCGGTTTGCAGCACCGTTCACGCCAAAAACTAAAACTAAAAAATAAATTTCGCTTAAATGTGTCGCCAACATCCGAGGTAGTTTTACGTTGAATGTGGATTTCTTTCTGAAGGCGGCTCTGGGCGTGGGTTTCCTCCTTGCCCACGTCCTGCTGTGACCAGAGAGCACTGTGGTCCGGCTCCCTTTTCTTTAGATATACACACGCTTTGGGGCGCCTGGGTGGCTCAGTCGGTTAAGCGTCCGACTTCGGCTCAGGTCATGATCTCACGGTCCGTGAGTTTGAGCCCCGCGTCAGGCTCTGTGCTGACAGCCCAGAGCCTGCTTCAGATTCTGTGCCTCCCTCTCTCTCTGACCCTCCCCCGTTCATGCTCTGTCTCTCTCTGTCTCAAAAATAAATAAACATTAAAAAATTAAAAAAAAAAAAAAAGAAATACACACGCCATCTGGAGCAGGATGGAGGAAACTTCAGGCTGATACCAGAGGCTGGCAGGGAGCAGACGAAGGGAAATTCTAAGAAATGGTGTGGGAAACCCAAGCAAGGTATTGTCGAGCAGCACCCCCGCGGCACGTTAAGGATGATACAGCAAGACCAGCTGGGCTCATACCCACTGTTTTTGTTCGAAAAGTATGGGTAGTACAGTGAGATGAGGAAAGGAGATAATGTTCAAGGATTGGAAAGGAAGAGACAACACGAATCGTTACCTGGAGGTGATACGGTTACGTGTCTAGACTACTTGCGAAAATCAGTTAAAACTATCAGAAATAACAATAGATACAGGATAGAAAGAATATTAGGAAACCGGTATAAATAATACTCCAGTCAAGTGGCTAACTCTGCAGAAGTCAATTGCTTTCTGATGCTTGCACGAGGAACCATTAGGAAAAAGTACTGACCGCGGACGTCCCACGTATAATATGAAGAGCTTTTATAAATCCTCAATGAAAATAGGAGCGCTCCCTTGGAAAACGGGGGGAAGATGAGCTGGAAATATGAAAGCAAGAACTATAGGTAGCTAGAAACTTTTGAAAAGATGTTCAGTCTCACAAGTAGTTCAATACACGTGTGTAGACAAAAGGGAGAATTTTTTCACCTTACGGGGTGGTAGAGAGTAGGGGAGTGAGAACAGCCAGTGGAAGTGTGGATTGGAATAGCCATTCTGGAAGTCCTCCAGGCGTATTATAAAAAAGAGAGGGAGATGGGGCGCCTGGGTGGCTCAGCCGGTTGAGCGTCTGACTTCAGCTCAGGTCATGATCTTGCGATCTGTGAGTTCGAGCCCTGCATCGGGCTCTGTGCTGACGGCTCAGAGCCTGGAGCCTGCTTCGGATTCTGTGTCTCCCTCTCTCTGCCCCTCCCCTGCTCATGCTCTGTCTCTCTCTGTTAAAAATAAATTTAAAAAAAAAAAGAGAGAGAGGGAGAGAAAATCTCTTAAATGCACATACCTTTTGGCTGGGATCTACAGTTTCCCTAAGGAAATAATCGCACAGTGTTTACAAAGATGTATGGATAAGGATGTTTCTCTTCGCTTGTTTATAATTACGGAACGTTGACCACAACCAACAATTATTAAGGGTTGGTTATTAAGGAACGGACAAAATAAAAGGCCACATAGTGAAATGACGTTGTTCTGTAGTGTCTGACATGGAAAGATGTCCTGTATCTTAATTGAAAAAAAAAAGAGAGAGGTCTATCATGTTCTATAATTTTGTTTTTAGATAATTACATAGCTACACTTTTTAAAAACATGTTTATTTGGGGAGGGAGGGAGAGCTCGCACGTGCGAGCGGCGGAGGATCCCACGTGGGCTCCGCACTGTCAGCACAGAGCCCGACTCGGGGCTCGATCCCACGAACCGTGAGATCATGACTTGAGCCGAAAGCAAGAGTCGGATGCTCAACCAACTCAGCCACCTGGTGCCCATATAGCTACACTTTTTGATACAGCAACGACTCGCTACATGTCGCTCTTGAAATTTCAACTAGTGAAACTTAAACAAAGTTAAGTTCAGGCCCTCCGTTTGCCCTGGCCTTACCTTGAGCTCTCGGTGGCCATCTGCGGCCAGTGGCCCCCGTATCAGAGAGCGGCTGTGTACAACGTTTCTGTCATCAGCCAGGAAGTCGCGGAGAATTCTGGGAGACCAGCAACCAAATATGAACGGCAACCGTTTGGTTGCAGATAATCTTTATACTGATGGTGATTTGTATCTCTTCGTACAGCCAGAAAAAAAACACCGTTTCAAAAAGTTAATGGAGCTTGTTTAAAAATTCTTTGTCTTTCCTGCAGCGAGTTGAATGCCAAGTCGAAGGAGCTGTACTTGGAGATTTCAGAGGAAGAACAGTCATCAGGAGGTGGGTGTCAGCAGGTAGATGGAGGCCCTGCTCTCCGGGGAGGGGGGGAGGGGTGGTGCTCCAGCCGCCTTGACAGGGACCCGGAGAAGCTGGGAGGCGCGGGCGGGAGACCCCACAGAGCATGCTGGAGTTCCGAAGGCAATGTTGGCTCGAAAGTCCATTTCAGTTTTTGACAAGGTCATACATTTTTTTTTTAAATGTTTATTTTTTTTTGAGAGAGAGAGAGACAGAGCATGAGCAGGGGAGGGGCAGAGAGAGAGGGAGACACAGAATCGGAAGCAGGCTCCAGGCTGTCAGCACAGAGCCCGACGCAGGGCTCAAACCCACGAACCGTGAGATCATGCCCTGAGCCGACGTCGGACGCTTAACCGACAGAGCCACCTGGGGCCCCCAAGGTCATACATTTTGGAAAAGAATATACTCAGCTGGTTTTTACCTTTCTTTCTTTCTCTCTCTCTCTTTTTTAAAACAAATATCAAAAATTTTTTATTCAGTAATTCTTGGTTCAGAGATGCACTTCTCAATCTTCTTAGCCTTAATTGACCCGTTTTGTTTTGTTTCAACTTGGGGTAAAACGCTTGTGACATGCAAATGACCATCTTAACCATTTCTGAGGGTAACATTCAGTGCCATTAAGTACATTCGCACCGTGTGCAACCCTCACCACTGTCCGTCTCCAGAACTTCTCCATCTCCCCAAGCCGAGACTCTGTCCCCCTGGGACAACTCCCTGTCCCCTCCTCCCCCCAGCCCCTGGCGCCCTCCCCCGCCATTCTACTCTCTGTCTCTGTGGATTTCAACCGGCTCTTCCTTGTAAAATAATCCACAGCTGCTTGTACTGGGCACATGCTTTAGAGATGAGAAAGCGACAATTAAAGGTAAAAATCACGACAGCGAGCTCGGACCGGTGTGAGTGCACACGTGCTTGGGTCAGGAGTATCAACGTTTATTAGGTTTCTAGAGATGCCCTTAGACTTACCAAACTCGGAGAGGGGGACCCTCTCCTGGCTTCTCCTGCCACAAACCCGGGCCGTTTGGATGTCTCCTAAAGTTACCAAGACCCAGGAAAAAGCCATTTAAGCTCTATATGAGCAAGAATTCGGAGCCCATTTCCCGGATTCTGCTGTCTTGGGGGGAGGCAGTGAGGCGCTCCCGACGTGCCAAGGGCAGGCGTGTGGTTTGACCCCAGACTGGGCAGGTGTTCGCCTGCGGAGAAGCCCCTCCGAATCCACCCCTGACGCACGGCTCGTTTGCTCCGCTGGCGGTTCAGTCCTGTCCAGCCTCGCGGGGTCTACGAAATTTCGTGTGAAAAACACAAAACAGAACGAAGAACAACCATATAACCTTTACTCACACCCACACGGTTTTGACATGTTGCCCCATTGCCTCTGTTACCTGTGCTCGCGCTGGGTGGCCGCTCTCGGTTTTGCACACGCTGTTTCTGCACGCGCGCACACACACACACACGCGCGGGCCCTTCACACCCCCTCTCCTTGGCGTGTCCTTCCCGAGAATGAGGATGTTCTCCTGACGTCCGCTGCCCAGCTCTCGGCTTCCTGGATCTGCATCGGTGGGTCTGCATCCCAGCCTTGCAGGTCGGGCGTCCTGGCCCTCAGGGCTGTCACTCTCGACTCCCGCACAGGCTTTTCCTCCTGCGGTGGTCTGGAGCAGTGCCTCGGAGACTCGTCCTGGGTGTGGTGGCTTCCGTGGCACCCCGTGGAGGCACGCCCACGGTGTTCCTTACTTGTGTCCTGTTTCCCTAGCTCTGTCGGCGGTGACGACCATTCCCTTAGATTTATTCAAGAAGCAGCCTGCGGGGCCACAGAGTTTTACGCTGACCAGCGGCCCCTCCTTCGGCAGCTCGGTGCTGGGTTCGGTCACCGCAGAGGTACGACGACATTGCCCGCCGTGGCCGCGCTCCGGCTTGAGCCGCTCGAGACCCACTTGAGATAAGGAACGTCTTCACCCGTCAGGCTCCCTCTTGCCTGAAGCAGGACGCTCTCCCGAGAGCCCGTTGCGCGCTGCGCGTTTCCAGACTCGGACGGGCCACGTCCCGCCCACGGTCGCGTCGAGTCGCCTGCCACGTGGGGAGTGGTCCACGACGCCGTGTCACGTGGGCCGGCCCCGGAAAGGGCCACTTGGTTGCATTGGGTTCTCCAGCCTCTGTTCTGCTGTTGCATGGCGAGTGGGTGGGTTTGAGCGCGGGTCTTACCGCCTTCTGTCCATTGTGGGGAACCCCGGGTCAATCGTCAGACGGTTCCGAGACTAGGTGACATTCATCGAAGAAGGCAGAGGTCATGGCAGAGGAAGGCAGCCCCCCACCCCCACCCCCATCCAGGCGCCGGGCCGGGTGCCGTAGGGAGCGCGTAACCAGCTTTCTCTGCAGTTCTCTTACGTAGAGCCCGGCGAAGCAAAATCCTGGCAGACCGCTCCGCCCGCTCCTGCTGCGAAGGTGGAAAAAGACCGCATGGTGATGCCCTGTGGGACCGTGGTCACTACCGTCACTGCCGTGAAAACCAAGCCGCGTGTCGACACGGGGAGGGCGTCCCCGCTGAGCTCGGGTGAGAATGAAGAGTAGGCCCCCGGCCTGGAGTCACGCTGCCCCACGGGCGCCGTGGCCCCCTGGCCAGCAGCGTGCCGCAGGGAGCGAGGTTAAGACACTCTCGTGGCACAGAAGGGGCGGGAACTGGCAGGGCTTCTGCTTAGCTTTTTTGTCTTTAAGTTTATCCATTTATTTTTTGAGAGAGAGAGAGCGTGCGCGTGCATGCATGTGAGCGGGCGAGAGGCAGAGAGAGAGGGGGAGAGAGTCCCAAGCAGGCTCTGTGCTGACAGCTCGGAGCCTGGAGCCCGCTTCGGATTCCGTGTCTCCCCCTCTCTCTGCCCCTCCCCTGCTCGCACTCTGTCTCTCCCTCTCTTTGTCTTAAAAATAGAATAAATAAACATTACAAATAAAAAAACAGTAGGCTCCATGCTGTCAGCTCAGAGCCCGACACGGGGCTTGAACTCACGAACCGTGAGATCACGACCTGAGCCGAAACCGAGAGTCGGATGCTTGACCGACTGAGCCACCCAGGCGCCCCAAAAATCGTTTTTTCGCAGGCTTGATGTGCCATCATTTTAGATCCAGCTGGATCCTGCACCGGTCCCCGCAGCCTCCGCCGTAGGGACAACTTCTGTATACATGGGTCACTAACTTTTATTCGGGCTGTACGTCTGTTCGCACAGATGTGTTATCATCCCAGAATCGGTTTCCTGGCCCCATTCGTGAATACAAAACAGAATGTGAAATTCTGGCTTAATTTCTGAAATTGTACTGAAACCTGGGTTCTCCCTCCCCACCCCACCCCCACCCCCCCAAAAAAGAATGAGATCGTGCAACGATCTGAAGGTTTGCCCTGGCCGTTTCCAACCGCCCGGACGGCGTTGGCGCGAGAGATGTGATTTCACTTTCCGGAAACTGTAGGTTCAGACGGCTTTGGGGGCCCTCTTATGACCAGGATGTTCCTCTGGCAGAGTCTCCCCTGAAGACACCTGTCAAGGTGAAGGTCATTGAGAAGGACATCTCTGTCCAAGCCGTCTCCTGTCACGGCGCCCCTGTCAGTAAGACGTTCTCTTCTTCGGACACAGGTAACGGGCGCGCTCACCGCCTTTTCCTTCCTCCTGGCCTCTTCCCTCACGCCTTTCGCATCTGCCCCGAGGTCAGCATTTCCTTTTCAGAGTTTGGGAGGAGCTTTTTCCAGTAAAAGGAGAAAAACTAGGAGAAAGCGGAAAGGGAAGCCAGCCAGAGACCAGGAGTGGCATTTAGTTTTAGCAGATGCTTTAACAAAATAAACGTAAAAACCCAGTTTATAAAACTTTCGAGCGTTATTTTTCTGTTGCCCCGTGGGCCAGTGCTGTGAACATCATAAAATAAGCAGGTCGCAGGGGCGAAAGCGTAAAGGCAGCTTTGTTTTTGTCTCCTGCTGTCCCCGAAAAGCTGTTTGTTAGGAGTGGTTTCCCCCAGACCCCTGCCTGCAAATTTCCCATTTTTATGGTCACTTTCAGGTAATCGGCGTCTTTGGAGAGGTGGGTTTCACCGTCTCCCTAGATCAAAGCGCGATCTAACTCTGGGGATGAGGCTTTCTCCCTTGGCTCGGGTGTGACCTGCCATCAGAGAAGGGGCAGGTGGGCACCTGTCCCCATTCCCTGAGTCCTGTGTCTGATCTTGCCGAGGTCAAGGAGGGGACAGGGAGGAGGGGACAGGGGCAGGGAGCTCTTCGTTGTCCCTCAGCCCCGTCCCTGTTTCCGTGGATCTCTGCAAACCGCTGGGCTCCCCCAATGCAGCTTCCTAGACGCACGCAGTGTCCCTGCCGTGCTGGCCGCTCCTGATGCCCCCTTCCCTGCCCCTGGCAGTGTGCTCCAGCGACCGCGGGGACACCTTCACCTGCACGGGGGTCCCTTTTTAAAGGAGCCCGGGCTGACGTTTCCATGGTGGGCTCCCCATCTGGTGCGTGGGCCGTGGGGCCGGCCCCGAGGTCAGCTCCCTGTGCCGCCGGTGCCCTAGTAACTTTCTCGGGCGCCCCTGGCACTTTGATGGGACTTCGGAGGGCAGCTCAGGACCTCCGGGCTTGGCGTGGGGTGTTGGGCGGGACAGTGAAGCCCTCTCCTGGGGTGGGGTGGGGGGGATCCTCGCCCCACCCCTTCTTGTCACCCTCTCCCTTCTCAGTGTGGGTCCGTGGCCAGGCCGCTCTTGGCCTCATTGGCCCTTTGCTTCTTCCTCTGGAATTGTCCTCGGGCCACAGCCGAAACTGAGGTGGCAGGTGTTCCTGTGAACACGTTCCTGCCCCTTTAATGGCCTCGTCGTTTGACTCTGGCGTCAGGGGAGCTGCTTCAGTCAGGTTACGCGTTCCGGCTTTGCGCCCGAGACCTGCTGAGCCTCTCGGTTCTGCCACCTCCCTGGCTCCCTGACGGTCCCCCGTGTCTCCAGTGGGGATAAAAAAGGCATCTCTCTTGGGGTTCGCGGGATGGCTGTACGAAACAATGTGCAAGGAGCCCTTTGTACCGCACCTGCTAGGTGCTAAGCATCCCACAGACAACGGCCGGCCGTGGGGTTGGTAGGAACCACGGGACGGAGCTGCCTTGGCCCACTGGCTCACGTGAATGCTAGCTGCTGAGTCCCTCGGGAGGGAAAAGGGGCAGCCTCATTGCCTCCCGGAGTTCAAATCTTCCACAAGGTTAGAGGTGTTTTTGTCTGTCAGCCTACCTCCTTGACTTGTTTCTCGTCAACCCTGCGGAGGTATGACTGGCGTGTAAGAAAACGCAGGGATCTGAGGAAGCGTGCGTCAGTGAGTACGTGGAACCTTCCAGAAGCAGCCCTGGACCGAGGGTGGTCTGTGAGCCAAATCTGGCCCTGGTTCTGCTCATAAATTGCCTCAGAGCCCAGCCTGGCAGGGCTCTGGCTGCTCTCACCCTACAGAGGCAGCGGTGAGTGGCCGGGACCCGGTGACCCGCCGGCCCACAAACCTTAAACCATTTAGGCTCTGGCCCCTTCCAGAAGGTATCTGCCGATCTCTGCCTGGGGACCATTTCCGTCAGGCCTGGCAGTCTCCAGGGGGCGTGTGTGCACATGCTCAGTGCTGCCTTCCCTCCCGCAGAGCTCCTGGTTCTGAATGGCTCGGACCCCGTGGCAGAAGTCGCCATCCGTCAGCTCAGCGAGTCTTCGAAGCTGAGGGTCAAGTCTCCTCGGAAGAAAAGCACCATCATCATATCAGGGATCTCCAAGGTGCGGCCATGCGCTGGTGGGGGGCGGGGAGGGGGGGGATGGGCGGATTGCGTCTGTCAGCGGGCTGGTTTCCTCCTTGGGGAAGGTAGCCTGAGCTCTTGACGACGTCCGGAAAGTTCCGGGCCTGCAAATGGCAGGTTCTCTTTCTGACCCAGCGAGTGCGTCGTTCACGGCATCGTGTGGATGCAGCTTGTCCCGTTGATGAGGCAGCTCGAAGGTCTCTGGCCGGGGGGGCCCCTTTGGGACCGAGCCTCCGCCCTGTCGCTGGTCGATGACGGGGAGCGTCCACTTCCCACGTCGCACGCCTCCAAACCATTTAAGTTTTTTTGCAGCGAGTGTTTATGCCTTTTGCAACCAGAGAGACGTGCAGATTGTCTAAAACATACCCCGGTCTCCACTCCCTCCCTTCTCCTGCCCTGCTGGGTGCCAGAGGGGCCGGCCCCTCAGGGCAGGGAGCCACGCTACAGCCCCGTACTCGAGTTTGACATCTCAGATGGGCCAGGAAAATGTGTGCCACGGAGGGGCGTTTGGGAGACCAGGAAGTCATGGGGGACGAGGAAGACGACGTTCTGAACACGGAGGGGGGTGCTCGGAGGCCATGAGCGTGACGGGTCTAGAAGTCGTGCTGCAGTGGGTCGTGGCAGGTGCCAGAGGTGCGTCACCAGTGTTGACGTTGTACTTGGGGCCTCGGTGGCTGGTGCTCACGTACCAGCTGCCACGCCTGCTGGGCAGCCTTGACATGGCCCCCGAGGCCCCAGGTCCCAGGTGGGGGCCTCTCTGGGCTTCCTAGGTGCACTTCCGGCCTCAGCCAGCAGGGGGCGACGGCGTCCCCAGAAGGGCCAAGGCCCAAAGGCTGCGTTCTCCCGAGTCCCGGCCGGATGTGAGGGACCCACGGGGTCTCCTGACCATGTCTTCTATGCTTTCTGTGGCTCTTTAGGAGCCCAAGGGTCTGCACGTTTAACATATCCAACCCCCTGCAGTTACGATTTTTTTACGGACGCTTAGGTTGTCCCATCTTGAGCCAGTGGGCACGCCGCAAGCCGGCAGGGTGTGGACGTCAGACAGCGGCCCGCCCCAGGCCCCTGGCAACCACCTTCCCGCCCTGCAGCCACCCAGCCCCGCGGCTGAGAGGAGCACCCCGGATTCTCAGGCTACGACATGTATGCTGAGCAATTTCTGCCGGCAGAAAACCAAATCCTGTAGGATAAGTGTGAAAAGACGGAATCTGTAGCCCACGTCCCGTGACCGCCCCCTCCAGCGGGCTGTCCGCCTCCTAGAAGGAAGTGCTCTCCCTCCCGCAGGCTGGAGAAGGGTGTCTGCTTCCTCGATGCCCCTCCACGTGTGAAGGGCCCCTGGCACCAGGGGCCCCGACCCTCTGCTGTGAGCGGAGACCCATAGTCACCGCACTTCAGTCCCTTGGAGACCCAGTTGCCGCCCCCTTGGAAGACAAGCCGTGGGCGTCTTCTGACTCTTTGGAATCACCCCCAGCATATTTGGACAGAGGTTTCCGGGCTTTTCCGTGCCAGCCCTCCTTCCATGTGTCCTTGCCGTTGTCCCTCATGCTGGCTTTTTTCTCTTGTCCCGGGACAGACCTCGCTATCTCAGGACAATGCTGCCGCCCTCATGCTGGACTACGCGGCCTCCGTGGACGGCACCCCGCAGGAGGACCCCCCGTCCCTTCCGGGGGCGGCAGCCGTCTCTGCCCCGCAGGAGGAAGAGGCCCCGGCCCCGGCCCCGCCGGCCCCAGAGCCCCAGGAGCGCGAGCTAGGCTCCTGGGACTTGGACCAGGAGTCACAGGCCCCAGCGTGGGACAGCCAGGCCCCGCTGGACCCCGATGGGGACGAGCTGTCGGAGAGCTCCCTGAGTGTCTCAGAGCCGGATGCTGCCAAGAAGCATAAAGGTACCTGCGCCCACCCCTCCCCGCCCCCCCCCCCCCCCCCCCCGCCGCCCGCCCCACCCAACGGCTGATCTCTCCTGCCAGTTTCTGAGCTGACTTTCGGTTCCCATCACCCGCTTCCCTTCCCCTGCGCAAACCCACCCCCTCCTCAGCACCCCACCCCAGCGAGCACCCCTGTGCAGGAGGTTGGGGCCTGACTAGAGCCTCTGGGCAGGGGCCACACTAAGAATCCTTCCATCTCTCCGCATTGGGGGGTTGGGGGGAACAGCTTGTGGTCATGCCTAGAGGCCCCCTTCCTCTCTCTCTCTGCCCCCCACCCCCGCCCAGTAGAACTATCTAGAGCATTTAGAGGGGGTCATATCCCACAGTGGGGCCAAAGAGACTCCACACGTAGCCGCCAGAGACCCGGCTTCCCTCGGCTGTGCAGATGCGCACCTGTTCATTGCGTCTCAATCCCTTCCCTTCGCTAAAACCAGGGCAGACCCCACCTCTCGGACCTGCTAGGGCCCAGGGCGAGAGGAATACCCCAGAAACTGGGGTCAGTTGTAAGTTGACGACCATCAACTTAACGTGTGTGTAGGGCCGAGGAATCACATCATTAGAATAATCCGTTGTTTTCCATTAGCCCTAAATCGGGGCTTTAGCTTGTACGTTTCTCCAGCGTGCTCAGTTGTACTTAGCGCTTCGGCACGATGGTGACGTAAAGGTTCCTTCTGAGCGAACGCAGTCTGGGGGCTTGAGGTCCGTTCTCCACGGGAGGCGTCACGCCTCCTGCGCTCAGCTTCTCCTCGGTGCACGAGGGTGGGCCCACCCCCCGGGCAGTGGTAAGGGGCCCCCGGTGCAGAGACAGGATGGGAGCAGGTGCCCGATCCGAGCTGGGAGTCGTGGGTGCACCTCAGCGCCAAGTCCTGCCCCGCTGAGAACGCAGACGTCCCAGTCACTCCTGAGGTCGGGGACCCCGGTGAGCTGCTCCGTGGCTGTCTCCCACTGCCCCCGCTCCCCCCCCCCACCCCGTTCTTGCCGCCGGGACCGGTGGTTCTCAGACCCGGTGGTTGTGCCCCCCACTCAGGGGACACCGGCAAGCGTCCCGAGACAGCTGGGAGTGGGGTGCTGCAGGCAGCGGGCGGGGTGCAGCTCGGAGCCCCGTGGGGTGCAGGATGGGCCGCCTCGTGGCGGTGCGTGGCCCCGTGTCCGTGCTCTCGGGGCTGAGAACCCGGCTGGAGGCCTCTGCGTTCATCCCTACCCACTCCCTCCCGTCTGCTTCTCGTGCGTCCCCACGAGGCCCCTGCTTGCCGAAGCAGGGTGGGCACACGTGGGGAGCGGCTGGAAGCCAGGAGAAGGAAAGAGGGAAGGAGGACAGGATTTCTAAGCCACGGGATGAAGATCGGCCCCCGGGCCGCTAAGTGACCCCTGCGCTGAGCCTGGGTGACCTGTGCGTTGCCCTCTGGCGGCTCCCTCGCTCCTGTTCAGAAGGCGCAGCCCAGGTTCCGGGCTGTCGGTCTGCCAGGCGCGTACACACCCCTCTCGCCTGCTCTTGGGGCCAGCACGGCCCGAGGGAGCCCCCCTGGACCGGAGGAAGGCCGCGAGTGCAGGGTGGGGCGCCCCTTCCTCTCCCGGTGGCCAGCAGTCTGCTGCCTGTTCTCACGGAGCCCCAACCTCCCAGCCTGCCCTCCTGCCCTCCCGCGTCAACCCCGGCAGCCGCGCCTCGCCGACCCCGAGTCCATTCAGAGACCACCCTACCCTCACCCGTCGCTTCCTCCTTCCTCTGCTTTTCCCTCCAGAAGGTTCTTTCCCATGGGATCCCTTCCATGGCCGCCCTTCTCCTTGCCCGCCACTGGCCAGGTTGATGGCACCCCTCAAGAAGGGCACTCTTGGGGACCTAAGTGCCAGCGACTTGGACACAGCATCTCCGTGAGACGTTGGACAGTTATGTGTTAACGGATGCCAAATAGCTTTTGTGTTGCACCAGTTTTCAGCACTGGGGATCCAGGGAGTGGCTCTGTGGGGTTTCCTCTCGTTTCTACATTAAATAACTGAAGGTTAGTTTCTGGCCCAAGAACCACCTGTGTGGGTTTGCACAGATTTTTAAGACTGCCAGCATATTTCGAGTTCTGGAACCCCGCAGGTTGGAAATGTCCATCTTGTGAGGTCGCAGCCAGTTTATCCCCACACGTGGGCTTGTTTCTAGCTTAACGGTGTCGATGTGGCCGTGCTGCACGATGTGAATTTACTTAACGTGGCCGCGTGTTTAGAGACGGTCAAGATGGCCAAGGTTACACCATGTGTATTCCCCCATGAGTAAGAACCAAAGTATCGATGGAGACTTTGACAAATAAATATTAAGAAGTAAAAAAAGAAAAAAAAAAAAAAGCAATCCAAGCCCCCAGACTCTTGCCAGACGTCCTTCCCAGTCACTTCACGCGCACGTGGGGCACAGCGCTTTGGAACTCACTGTCTGTCCTTCTTGTTTTGCTCCCGCGCACTTTGCTTTTGACCTCTGACCTCTTCCTTCTCGTCACCTCGCGCTCATTCCCTCTAACTTAAGAGGATCGCTATGCCAACCAGAATTGATTGCCTACACAGTAAGTTACTTTTGTCTTATATACGGATTTTTAAATCAGGTGCGGTTTCGCCACGAGAGTAGCATATTTTGTAACAGCTGGAAGCTGACCCCCTCCCCCTTCCCTTCCCTTCCTTTTTATTTTCCTGTCCCTCTCCAGTGTGTGTTCGCAGTCGCCTCCGTAGAAGTGGCCTGGTTGGGTTGGTACAGCACTTTACGCGGGTGGGGCGCGGGCGCTGTGCCCCTAGATGGGGGGCACACAGCCTCGCTCGCTGTGATTTGCATACGCCCCTTCCCTTAGCGGAGCTCTGGTTCTAACAAGCAGTTGCTTATAAACAGACTATGTGGGGTTTAGCTCGAACTCAGAAGCTGTTCTTTGGGCAGCAAACTACAATGTGTAAGGTGGCTTTTGGTCATTGCTTTCCTACGTATGAGATTTTGAGATGGATTCTTCACGGAGCTATTTGTGCCTGTTAGGGTCTGTGCAGACAGACAAGCATAGATTTGCAAACATTTGCTCTAGTAAAGCTATAATTTGGAATAATCGTTTTCAAATTTCTTCCTATTTACTTTTCAGTGTTTTTGTGATTTTTTTTTTTTTTTTTAACCTTGTTAGAACCAGGGAAAGATTTTTCTCCTCTCTGCCCCCCCTTTAAGCGTTTGGCTATTTGTTTCACATTGTACATCTTCTCTCCAGATTTTGTTCTTAAGGGATCTTTAAAGTGTGGGTGAGGTCTGAGTCTTGCCTCCTGACTGCTGGTGTGGCTGAGCTAACCTGGAAAAAAGGGGCTTATGAAATCCAGACTTCTCCAGGTCCTCTGGCCTGGGCACTGTGAGCTTCCCCATCAGCAAAGGGGACGGGTTCTGGGGGCCCAGAGGCAAGCGTCACATACCAAACTATTAGTTACTGTCTCAGCCAGAGTTCTCTAGAGGAACGGCACCAATCAGTTCTACATTTCAAGGAACTGGCTCACGCGATTATGGGCTCTGACCGTCTGAAATCTGTGGGCGGGGCCGGCGGGCAGGGGACCATCCCTTCTTCTCCCAGAGCCCTTCGGGGTTGGCTCCTAAGGCATTCAGGTGATTGGAGGAGGCCCGTCCACATCATCCGGGGTAATGTGCTTTAGTCCGGGATAGCTGAATGCAGGTGTTACCCCCACATCTCCCGAGTGCATTCACCTAACAGATGAGGGTCTGACTGAATCCCTGGGCACGCTGGCCACCTTGACACAGAAGACACAGCCGCACGGCCGTGGTGAGGTGAGGGAGCTCCAGACGGCGTGACTTCTCAGCTGACGGGAGAGTCCGGTGCCCCTTGAGCCACCGCGGAGTGCGGGAGTCAGTGCCACACGTGTGGCCTTGTTCCTCTGTCATTATTTACCCCGAGGGTAACTGTGATGTGTGCCCAAGGCTCAACAGGCTTTGACGTTTTTATTTGGAAATGCAGAGGAGATGATCTCTGCTTACTCTGGTTTCTCCTCACGTTTGAGGAGTTAAACCGCGGGTCTGGAGACGGCCGTGTGTCCGTAAAACGTCCTGCCCGACACACGCTACCAGCACGCCTCTCGGGATCTGTGTGGTTCCAGAAAGCCTGTCCACGCCCGCGTTGGAGCGCAGGGCTGTGCTCTGTGACGCCTCTGGGAGCTGAGACTTATCTCACTCTCTGGAGGCCCCCCTGGTGACTGCCACGGATGCGCCCTCTACCAAACACGTGCTGATCACTGCTGGGCGGTGTGACCCCCCCCCCCCCCCCCCCCCCCCCCCCGGCCAGCTCAGACACTGTCCTTAGGAGCACAGAGGAGCTGGGTGTGAGAACACAGGCTTTCTGCACTGGGGCCCATTTAGTGAGGCAGAGCACGTCACCGCTGGGGAGGAGATCTCTCTCAGAGGTCTCTGGGAGACAGAAGCGGGGCTCCAGCCTATAGATGTGCAAACCTCAGTCCCTCCTTTCACATGACCCTTCCATCCAAGCAGGAGGTATCGTCCCCATAAAGCCGTGACAAGTCCTATCAAGCTAGAGAAGACACAGGTTTGGTGAGTCCCCCAAGTGACTTTACCAGGGGACCCAGGACATCATCGGTTCTGGTATTGATTTGGAACAGTCCTGTTTAACAAAACAGCAGCCCTGTTCTGGGAGCTTGCCTGGGGACCGGAAGGACAGAAAACACCCCGTGATGGGCCCCATCTGTGGGACGCACGGGAGCAGACCTTCGCTGGTGGGACAGACCACGGCCGGCAGGACCGTTCAAAGTGACTACGGCACACAGATGTTTCTGCTTTTCCAGTTTTATTCACAGGTTGGGGGTCCTTGATATGCCATCGTGATATGGCAGGAATTCGAATTTTAGTTATTTCAAGTGCGATTTCGTTGAAACGAGTTAAAGGGGTTGCTTGACAGCGTGCCGATTCCCTTTTGAGGGAATCTGAACACCTACCTCTTGCCTCTCCCCGCGCTCAGGTTTCCCTCGGAATCTGGTGCAAACCCACGCTTCTCGAGAACCAGACGCTGTGCCCTGCGGGGCGGGCTGGCCTCCTGCGATCCACACAGCCTTGTGCTTAGCAATGGACAGTCCCCCCAGCTCTGGAGGCCAGAAGCCCGAGGTCGAGGCGTGGGCAGGGCTGGTGGCTCCTGTGGGCCAGGATGCTCTCGCCAGGCCTCTGGTGTTTGTCAGTGTCTCTGGCCTTCCTTGGCTTATCGAAGCGTCACCCCATCCCTGCCTCCACCTGGCACTCTCCCCGTGAGTGTGCCTGTCTGCATCTCTTCTTTCTGTAGGGGCACGGCCACGCTGGTGTAGTACCTGCCTTGACGCCCTGTGGATTAATCACCTCTGTAAGGACCCCGTCTATAAGATAAGGCCACATTCTGAGGTGCTGGGGATTAGGACCCCAACACAGGAATTTTGGAGGGACGCGACCCCACCCATAACAGCACCCCTGCTCACACCTCAGACCCTGGCTCCAGACCCCAGACCAAATTCCAGTATGGGGACACCTAGGACGGGCTTAGGAGACGGGGCCCTCCAGGACAGCACCTGTTACTGCTGGCCTCCAGCTGACCCGGGGATGGGGCCAGCCGGCCCCCCTCGGGCTTCCATTCCCCTGGGGAGACCGGGTCAGAGCACTCTAACAGAACAGATCCCGCCTTCCCCTCCTCTGTTCCAGGTGAGAGCTCACATTAATATGCCCTTCAGGGACCCCACGCTTAACCTAAAGCAGGTCCCCGTATCAGAAACACTTCCTCGGCCCCTGCGACCCTCCGGCTGGAGCCTGTCACCATGCCGGGGTAATTAATCAGCAGGTACCAGTGTAATGCCCCCCGCTGGCCAAAGTCCAGTCCGGTTGGTGGCCGCGGTTGGTGCAATAACACGCCCTAACTGGTGACTTCTCGCGATACGCTGCATTCTTAGGGGGACTTGAAGAGCTCTGGGAACGGACCTTCGTGGTTCCCAGATGCGGCACCTCAGGCTCGCGGCAGGAGTGAAGCCGCTCACACGTCTGTACTCCCCTTCCCGCGGTCCGGGAGACCCCCGCACGCAGCCTCTCCGCGTTAGACAGTTGTAGAAACGTCCCCATGATTCTTCCCAATAGGCCGTTTGACTATATCCAAAGAGAAAATGGAAAAAAACCAAAAGATCTTTCCGGCAGCTCCGATCAGATGACATTCAGCCTATACCTTGGGGCTCTCGAGCCTTGTTCTGCGGCTGAGCCTGGACAGAGCCAAGGGCAAGTTCTCCCTTGGCCCCAGATCCAATTAAGATCCCTTAAAGTCACGGGCGTGCTGCTTTGTCCACAGACAGGGCGGGGCCAGACTCCACCGCCGTCCACACGCGTTTCACGTGGGAGAGCCAGCAGGCGCCCTTCGTCCCCTCTGGACAGACACCGGTGGCTTTGGTCTATGTCACGGCTACCGAAGCATCCACGGGCTCGGTCAGGAAAATAGTCGACTGCCAAAGAGCCACGAGGCTCCTCCTCCAGAAGCCCTCCACGCCTACACGCACAGGCGAGGAGCGCCACAGGCTGGCCCGAAAGGCTCCCGGACCCTGCTGGGGGGGGGGGGGGGGGGGGGCCCGGGCAGCAGCATGCTGGAGGCAGTTCGTGTAGTGGGTTCCGGGCCCCGTTGCTACGCGAGCTCGCCCTGGGTCTTTGAAGAGTCCTTGCCGTTGCCGTTTTTGTATTCCGTGTTCCGCTAGCTGACATCCTGCAGGCAGGTCGAGGCGCACAAAGTTGAGGCCTCGTGAGTCAGAAACAAGCCCGAAACAGACATTTCACGACAGCCCGAGGCACGTACGGTGGGGTCTGCAGTGAAACGACATCTTACTCCCTGAAAGAAGAGACCTTAACTCTCCTAAGACAGCGGATACCCTTGTTCTCAGAGACCGTTTTTGTGTTTTAATAGCGGGACCCTCTTTTCGGGGGCACATTCACCATTTACACCCTTCCTAATGCAGGAGAGTGAGTGGCCAGGGGACCCGAGGTAGGGACAGCCTGCCGCCGTCTGCTTTGACTAGGAAGGGGGTGACGGACGTCCCTGCCCTGGGATGCACAGGACAGGCCAGCTCACTGCTTCTCGGCTCAAAGTCTTTTTTTTTTTTTTTTTTTTTTTTTAAATAAAGTTTACTTATTTATTTTGAAAGAAAGGGAGATCTACAGGAGCACGAGCAGGGGAGGGGCAGACAGAGAGAGGGAGAGGGAGAGGGAGAGAGGATCTCCAGCCGGCTCCGTGCTGTCAGCACAGAGCCCAGTGTGGGGCTCGAACTCACAATCTGTGAGATCATGACCTGAGCCGGAATCCAGAGTCGGACGCTTTACCGACTGAGCCGCCCGGGCGCCCCTCCAAGCCTTTTCATCCTGAAAACTCTGATGTATGGTCCGGGCCAGATTCTGGCCGTTTCCCTCCCGTGTGGATAGTGACAGGAAGAAACTGCTCATTAGACTAGTTCGAACCTCCCTGCTTGTCTTTTCCACTTGGATTAGTGGCCCTGGCGTTTCCTCCTCAGCCCACCTGACCGCCCCCCTCTGCTTTCCCCTTCCAGGAGGGATTTTAAGGAAGGGCGCAAAGCTGTTCTTCCGCCGGCGACATCAACAGAAGGACCCTGGCATGAGCCAGTCGCACAACGACCTCGTGTTCCTGCAGCAGCCGGAGGGGGCCCGGAGGAAGGGGGCGACGCTCACCAGGATCCTCAACAAGAAGCTCCTCTCCAGGCACAGAAGGAAGAGCGCCATGAACGGGGCCCCGGCGGACCCCGCGGCCGGCGGCCTCCCCCACCAGGACGCGGGAAGACGCGTGCCCCCCTAAGCACCCCCGGGACGCAGCAAGAGAGCTGCAAGCTGTCAGCCGGCCGCCCCGTCCGGCCGGGTCGTACTGCCATCCTGTAAAGGGGGACGAAGATCCGCGTCTCCAGCCAGGAGGCTTTCCCCAGAGAAAACTCACCAAGTCAGATGCCAAAGGGCTGCGCTCAGGTCAAAGAGCTGAAGTCAAACGTTAGGAGACTTGCATAGCGGACTGGAGAACCTCCAATGATGGACAGTGACGGGGCCGGTGAGGGGGACTCCACCTCACCCCCTCTGTGCTCTGACGCGTGTTACCTTGGGTCCATGCCCGGACCGCGTCGCAAAGAGGAGGTGCCCCCTCTGTGCTGTCACTGTGACTGGAACGGATGGGTCACCTGTCCTGACTGGCTGCTCAGAGTAACACAGTGCGGCTGGCCCCGAGTGCGGGCAGGTGGGACGGAGGCGGGATTGGGGGTCAGTAGAGACATCGTGGTGGTGATGGGGACACTGTGACAAAGGTAGGAGCATAGTTGCCTTTGATATTAGCCATATAACTTGAAACGTATGCCAACACTAGATCTGTCCTGCGCACTCTTGTGTTTCCTTCGCAAATGGGAGGCCTGTGAGTTTCCGCGTGGTTTGTCCAGCCTCCTCTGTGGTTTCAGAAGCGCTCAGGATTCCCACGGGGCCGTCAACTCCTGGCTTTTTTTCCCACTGCCCTGCTGGGGTACTTGCCACACGGGAGTGCAGGGAGGGGCCTCTGGAATGAAGTCGGGGCAGTAAGTGACCGCTAACGGAACACGGTGACCACCCACAACCAGGTTTTTTTTTTTTTTTCTTTAGTCCAAGGTTAGTTTGCCAAATGTTGCCAATAGCTGAAACAAAGTACTTCTGGGACAAAAGAGAAAAATCATTCTAGGTCTCAGGTGTGAGGCTTAGGGATGGAAGTTAAGTTGAATAGTAACAAATGGGCCAAACTTGCCTCGCGTGCTTCCGGGAGCTCTCCAGAATTCTGTGAACAGTGCTTGACGCGTGTTGGAGGGGACGCACACCTGCTTTGATTTCCAGTGGGAAGAAAAGATCAGCGTGGCCCCCGGTGTCCGTATCCCCGGGTGCCCTTCAGACCACGTTCCTCGCCCGTGCGTCTGTCCACGGGCCTGCACGCTGGCCGGTGCCTCCTGAATGCACGCTTCGCGGGGACGAGCTTGTCAGGGCCGTGGTCATCTGTGTGGAAGGCTTTGATGGTTCAATAAGATTCACTTTGTTCCAATAAGATTTAAAAGGCCATTTATGAAGCCTAGACTTCTGTCACAGATAGGAAATTGGGGGGACTCCTTCCTACATTTTTGTTTCTCCTGACACTGGTGTTTCAGGGGTAAGAGAGCTACTGACACGCAGAAACCTCTTCGAAAACCAAAATTATAGAACTCCCCCCCCCCTTTTCTCGAGGGAGAGAGATTAGAAGACTACGTTAAGAATTTTACTTAAAAATACATATTTAAAAATTTTTTTCCGTGTCCCAGGAATTAATCAAGGGACTGTAAAATGGCTTTCTTCACCATATGCTGTTTTTAAAGACGATGTTCCGGTCCTCGGTTTTCTGTCTGATTTTGCAGTTCAGATGAACTCTTTGCCACGCGATGGGCTCCGAGCTTTACACGGGAGCTTTCTCGCTCAAAACAAGAAAACGTCCCATTCCTGACTGACCCCACGAGGGTTTTGTTCACCGTTTTAACTTTTAAGGGCTCTGCGTTTTCCACTTCCTGGTGACTTGAAGCCGCTCCCGGGTCGCGGGCAAGTGACAGGCGGGCTGCTTCTGTCCCGTGTGTGAAGCGGGACCGGCACACAACAGGGGGAGCGTGGCGTCCGGGAGGTCCGTGTGTCCGTCCGGCACACAAGCGCCCCGTATACTTGATCAAGGCCCAGAAGCCCCTCCTCAAGACGCACTCACGTCTTCTCCAGCCGAGGGCCCTTCCTGAAGTCACAGAGGACAGGGACTTAGCAGGGAGTTTAAGAGAAAATAGGGGGCGGGAGCGTGCGTGAGGGTCGGGCAGTGGGAAAACGGGTCCTGTGGATACTGTGAACGCTTCTTCCGTGGCTGCTTATCCAGGCCTGCGCTTTCCCGAGTAGGGATTCATGCGAATGCGAACGCTGTGAACTTAAACACCGATTAAGGTCACACACTGAGGACTACGCATACGAGTTCGTAAAGCCTTCCTCCCTTCCCTTGTGCGTTAGCGGCTGGAGGACTTTTGTTTTGCTGGCCTCCGGGCTGTTTTGCAGACTGGCGTGTCCAAAGCGGTTTCTTCTGGACGCTAAGGTCTGAGTGGGGCACCTGTGCATCAGGACTGGGGTGCTCACGTTGGTTCTGGCACGCTGGTGGCACTGCCCGGTCCGGGGCTGGGCCCGTGACCTTTGCAGAGGCACGCAGGGAAGCCTCGCGCGCGTGTGACTAGCGCAGCGAGAACAAAAGCAGCGATCGCATTGTCCCGGCTGAAAACCGGCTGTGAAGGAGGAGGTTTGGACAGAGCACTTTACGTAAACCGACCCTCCAGTTTAAGTTGGAGACCAGCCCTTGATTCCTGCTGGTGGCTACCTGGCCAGTCGCTGCCCGTCTAGATTTCTGATGGGTTTTGCCGGAGAGGCCTGGCACATTCTCTTCTGGAGCAGAAAGGGACAGATTAACTTCTGTCCCTGCCACCAGCTGGGGGGGGGGGGGGGGGTGGGTGGGTTCCGCATAATAGTCTCGCATGTAACAGTCTCGAAGCCTCGCGGCACAAGCCGGCAGCCGCTGCAAGTCAGGACGTTTCTGCCGGGTGGGAAACGGGTCTCGTGCTGGTGTGGACCCGGATGCCAGGCCCCCGTCTCCACTGTCCCAAACCTGCTCAGGCCTGATTACCAAAGCATGTGGCACGGGCACACTCACACTGCCACTTCCTGCAGAGCACTCAGGTTCCCTCCGGGTCCCTTTCTTCAGCACTCCCATTGGATGCATGAGGAGGCGTCCGGAATGCGCCCCCCTGCCCCGCCCACCCCGCTCCCAGCTGGTCGGGAACGTACCATTTGTGATTTAGGCTTGTGGTGTTTCACCCCAGTGTCCCACCAAAGCTAGATTTTTCTTTTAAAACAAGAAAACACATGGTTTTCCAGGCACGTGGCCGGGTCTGGCTTGACGATCGAGCGTGGTGATGGTTCTGCCCGACGGCGATCGTATTCCGCAGTAGCACTTTAAAAACACGTCACTGGGGCGCCTGGGTGGCTCAGTTGGTTAAGCAGCCGACTTCGGCTCAGGTCATGATCTCGCGGTCCGTGAGTTCGAGCCCCGCGTCGGGCTCTGTGCTGACCGCTCAGAGCCTGGACCTGCTTCAGATTCTGTGTCTCCCTCTCTCTGACCCTCCCCCGTTCATGCTCTGTCTCTCTCTGTCTCAAAAATAAACGTTAAAAAAAAAAAAAATAAAAACACGTCACTGTCCCGCACCAAACCGCGGAAGGTGTGGCTGGAACACGAACGGTCTTTGAGAGAAATAAACGTGCACATGGAACACTGACACCGAGTTGTGTTTGCTGCGCCCCGGGTCACGTTCCGTCGGGGGCTCGGCCATCTGTGTGCACGCCCGTCGCGGTCGGCCGCGTGAAAGAAGACGTGGGCCCTTCGCTCGTTGCTGCCGCCCCTTGCTTTGCTCTTGGCCAGTTGTGGGTGCTACCCGTCAGGGTCGGCTCGGCCTGGGTGCTCCAGGGGCGGAAGCTGGCATGAGGTGACCCTGCAGGACGCCCCGCAGCCTTCTGGGCGCAGTCTTGTGTACATCCCTCGGCTCCTGTGGTCCTCGCTGCCCCAGCGGAGGCCCATCCGGGAGAGCGTGGGGCAGGCTCCTGCGTGGGGCTCAGAGTACGGATGGTGTCACACTGGCTTGGGGCCCGTGGTGGTTACCGGGTGGGGCGGGGGCCGGAGCCGGGCACAGACAGATGGACGGATCCCACACGAACCCTGCAGGCAGCTGGGCTGCTTCCCCGCTGTGCCCGGGGTGCTGCGGCATTTGGGAAACTGCTGCACAGACCCCGACCTTTTCTCAGGGTGGCCCTCCTGGGTACCGAGTGGGGGCCCAGATGATTGATACCTCTGCCGTCGAGGGGGACAGTCTACCTGTGCAGAGCCCCAGCCGTCCCGGGGCTCGGATTCGGATTCTCAGCTCTGCTCGTGGCGAGGTGGTGGCCACGTGTCTTGTTGGGGATGGAGGCGTCCGGGGGTCTGAGACCACGGCCCTTTCTGTGCTGACGCTGGACCAAATGTGCTTGCTGGAAGGCCAGCCTTGCCCTGATTTACCAGGTCACCTTGAGGTACATGCTGTATTCTTACCAATCCCGTCCACACTGCCCACATTAATTCATGTCAACCACCTGCAGGCTGTGAATGTGCACCCCTCGTCCCCAGCACGCACCCCTCCCTGCTCTAATGACCTAACCGAACACAAACCCCACCTGCTCCGTGAAGCAGCTTCGGCCACCAAGGATGACGCAGAGCACGGGGCACCTCTTCCAAGTGCCTGTCACTTGACCCCAGATCACGGCCTCCTACGCTGGCTCCTGGGCGTATCCCCAGGGCTCAGGACAGCACACCTAGGGAGCAAGGACCAGGGTCAGCAGCCAGCCCCATATAAGCACATCTGGCAGGTTTGCTTACGCCCATCCTGCCCCCCTCATCCGGGCGCAGGGTCAGGGGACAGAGCCCGCCAAGGAGGGCACGGCTATGACAAAACCATGCCGTTGTGACCTTGGTCGCCTACCAGTACTGAGTGCCCGACATACGCATCAGCAAATGGTTCATAAAAAAAGAAAAGGCAAGCTGCTCACCACAGAGGCCCGGATACCAGGATGGATGGCCTCGCATGGTGCCCGCGCTGAAGGGAACGCTGCCAGACCAGACCCCTTCCCACGGCGCCCCAGAGGCACCAACTTCCACGGGCACAGCGCAGCCCGCCCCGGCTCCGCACCACCCCTCCACGCTGCGAACTGTCCCGTTGTGTCCTGCGTGTGCCAAGCATTCAACCGCTGATATCAGCGTTTATCAAGTTGGATGCTGGGGTGCCTTGGGCTGCGTGGTATTTTACGCGGACGCGGGACAGAGACTCGGAATCACAATGGTGGTAAGTGTATTGACTGAGCTCTTACTATGTGCCAGAGCTGGTTAGTGACTCTTACACTCTTTGAGAAAACCCCGTGAGTTATGACCTACCTCAGTTTTACAGATTAGGAAACCGAGGCACAGACAGGTTAAGTAACTTGCCCAAGATTCCACAGTGGATAAGTGGCAGAAAACAGAACGTGAGCCCAGGCTGTCTGGCTGGAGAGTCCCTGCTACCTTGTGTCAAAAGCAGAGACCAAGGACTTACGGCCTGATGTCGGCTTTTTCTAAACTTTCAGCTCCCTGCGATGGGCGAGAAAACTATCAAGTGACATCCCATGCTTTGCACGCAGTGAGAATTAAGTCACTTGCTGATTAGATTGCTGTCTTTATCTGGAGAGCAACACTTAGCCAGACTGAAAAGCTAGAGGTAGTGTAGAGAAGTGACTTAGGATATTTAGTTGTATGAAGTCCAGTATGAAGGGAGTCAACGAACAAAAAACCAGGGCTGATGAGCCATGTTAGTCCACGTGGAAGGCAGCCAGTGTCTGGGCTGAGACCATCGTCCCAGGGCAGGGGTGGAGGCGGGGGGGGGGGGGGGAGGGCGGGAGGAGTGACGACAGGGCATGGTGATTATGCCCTAGGAAAATTATGTAACGGAAATTCTATTGCTTACTTATTTTTAATTCCCCCGACTTATTTTGTAAAATTTCACACCTACAGAATAACCCACATAGCCTTCAACTAGATTCACCGACTTTGCATAGTTGCTTTACCTACCTACCTATCATCTAGCGATCAACTGATCGATTGCGGACACATCGTGTTCCATCCTGACTTCTTCAGAGTGCATTTTCCAAGAAGGACGGCGTCTCCACATCACACACCCCGTAGCTGTCGTGCTTGGGAAACAGGACGCTGATGCGATACCGCTATCCAGAGTCAGAGGCCACAAGCTGCCCAAGGAATATCTTCTACACGTGGTTTTTCTTTTCTTTTCTTTTTTTTTTAGGCAAGGCTTCCGCACTGTTTTGTTCTTAAGAGTAAAATTTGAGGGTGGCTCAGTTGGTTAAGTGTCTGACTCTTGATTTTGGCTCAGGTTGTGATCTCGTGGTTTTGGGAGTTTGAGCCACATGTCAGGCTCTGAGCTGGTGGCACGGAGCCTGCTTGGGATCTTCTCCCTCCCCCTTTCCCTGCTCACTCACTCTCTCTCTTTCAAAACAAATAGACGTTTTAAAAACTAATAAAATTTGACACTTTCAGAAACAATGTTTTTTTTTTAAGTTTTTAAAAAAAAACTTTAAAATTCTGGATATAGGGGCACCTGGGCGGCTCAGTCGGTTAAGCGTTGGACTTCAGCTCAGGTCAGGATCTCGCGGTTCCTGGGTTCGAGCCCCGCGTTGGGCTCTTGTGCTGACAGCTCAGAGCCTGGAATCTGCTTCGGATTCTGCGTTCTGCTCCCCTTTCTCTGCCCCTCCCGCCCCCCAAATAAATAAACACTTAAAAAAACTTGGATATAAATCTGCCTTAAAAGGCAGCTTTAGGGGCGCCTGGGTGGCGCAGTCGGTTGAGCGTCCGACTTCAGCCAGGTCACGATCTCGCGGTCCGTGAGTTCGAGCCCCGCGTCAGGCTCTGGGCTGATGGCTCAGAGCCTGGAGCCTGTTTCCGATTCTGTGTCTCCCTCTCTCTCTGCCCCTCCCCCGTTCATGCTGTGTCTCTCTCTGTCCCAAAAATAAATAAACGTTGAAAAAAAAAAAAAGGCAGCTTTATTCCTTCCACCTTTCACGGAAGGAATATACTGAACCCGTTGGGAATTCTCTTGAAGATGCGATGACCATTGCAAATATCGATTCCACCCTGTGCTGTACAAACCGACACAAGAAATGGCTTTAGACGGGGTCAGGTCTTCTGCTTCTGCTGTCCTATCTGTGTTTGATGTGCAGACGCCTCGGCGGCCAGCCACCTGGGCATTCGAGAGCTGTGAGGTCACTAGAGGGGCGGGGGGAGGGGAGGGGTGTGCGTTAGCTGCAGGCTGCAGGGGTCAGTCTACGGCTCTCGGGGACTGAACAGAGACCCGAATGCTGAAGAGATAGACGGTGGCGGAAAGCCCCCAGAGAGCATTCCAAGGTAGAGGGAATATGTACAAAAGACCCTGAAGATGTGACTGAGGAACAGAGGGCTGGAGGGAGGTTGGGATTCCACAGCGGGGGCAGTTGTGAACAGGGGAAGGGTGTGGAGGTGATGATCAAGAAAGGTGTGGCAGGGGCGCCTGGGTGGCGCAGTCGGTTAAGCGTCCGACTTCAGCCAGGTCACGATCTCGCGGTCCGTGAGTTCGAGCCCCGCGTCGGGCTCTGGGCTGATGGCTCAGAGCCTGGAGCCTGTTTCCGATTCTGTGTCTCCCTCTCTCTCTGACCCTCCCCTGTTCATGCTCTGTCTCTCTCTGTCCCAAAAATAAATAAATGTTGAAAAAAAAAAAAAAAAAAAAAAAAAAAGAAAGGTGTGGCAGGCTGAGGTTCAGCCCCACAGTACAAGCCATCAGGGAGCCACTGCAGATTGTCAGGGAGGGGCGGAGACAGAAGCTCGGGGCACCCGGCCACACTCAGCTTGCTCCCTGGGCAGCCGCTCAGCCTTCTACCCTCCTGCCACGCCGTTTCGATGGGCCCTCACTTATCACCAAGCTTGCACACATACCCATTCATACAAGTGAGTCTAGCTGAGAACACATTTCTGCTCGTGGGACTGCCGTGCCGTAGGCGCTATGCATTTAGAATTTCCATATTAACCAAGGGCCCCCATGGGGGTTATACCAAAGTATTCTCCCACCAGGAAAGGATGAGACAGCTCATTTTATACACTCTCTTCAAAATAATGCTATTAAGCTTTTAAAAAAAAAAGCCAAATCTGCAAATGTAACAGGTGAAAACGATTGTGCTGCCACTTTGCTTTGTACAGTTGAAGAGCTTTGCTTAAGCTTAAGAGCCACTATGCCTGCTTGCTTGCCTTTTTTAAACTTTTTTAATGTTTGTTTGTTTTTGAGAGAGACACACACACATACACAGAATCTGAAGCAGGCTCCAGGCTCCGAATGTTCAGCACAGCGCCCGACGCGGGGCTGGAACCCACGACCGAGAGATCATGACCTGAGCTGACATTGGAGGCTTAACCACTGAGCCGCCCAGGCGCCCTGAGCCGTTGTATTTCCTCTCCTGGGAACTGTCCGTTTTTCTATTGGGTTCTTTATCTTTTTCCTGTTGATTCCTAGGAGCTTCCCGTGTAGGAGGCAAATGAGTCCTGTCTGATGTCAATTTCAAATCCTTTTTCCATCTGCTTGTCCCTTCTTGCACTTTATCAGTGGAACTTTCTGCCAGGCAGAAATGAAGAAGACAGTTTTACTGCTCTGCTCCGGAGACTAAAAGACTCCTCTAGTCCCTTCTAACATTCTGTGGCCACACGTTTTGGGGTTTTGTTTTGAGAGAGAGAGCAAGCGAGCCGGCGAGTGGGGGAGAGGGACAAAAGGAGAGCGAGAGAGAATCTTAAGCAGACTCCAAGCCCAGCACGGAGCTCAAAGTGTGGCTGGATCTCACCACCCTGGGGGGGCATGACCTGAGCCAAAATCAAGAGTCGGAGGCTTAACCGACTGATCTACCCAGGTGCCCACCCGCCCGCCCGCATGCACTTTTGATGGAGGTCAGTCAGCAGGCCACTGAGCCCCCAGGGTGGGGAGTCAGGGAGCAGTCTGGCCTCAGTTGCCCTGGCCAGGGTGGTGGTATTCCCAAACCTTCCAGCATCACACGGGTCAAGGTGTGTATTTCAAGAGCCCACCCTGCCGGGTCCAGACGCTCCCTCCTGGTACTGCCCCAGCTTGTTGGGCCACTGTAAGCGCTCCGGGGCGGGTTCCCTGAGTGGACCAGGAGGACTGGGGCACACTATTGGCTCTTTTCAGAACTACCACCTGGCAGCAAATCTCAGACAGGTTTTAAAGAAAAATTCGACCCTTTCTTCCAAGTCTCCCCGCCCCGAAAAGAAATTATGGCTCCAGCAGCCACCAGAAGAGACTTACAGGGGCCCCCGGGAGCTGTGGGCTGTGGGTTTGTGCAGCACAGGGGTGGAATAGATATTTGCAATGGTCATGCGTCGCTGCCAGGGTCACACCAGCCACGCCTCCAGGGAAGGGGCAGCAGAGCCAGCCCCGCTTCTCCCAGGCCGGTCCGGATCCACGCCGCCCCTGCCCTCCGCCTCGCCATCCACACCGCCCGCTCCCGGCGCCACGCCACCCACTCTCCCACACCGGGTTTAAGCCGCCTGCCCCCTGCCGCTCTCCGTCCACGCCGCCCTTTTCCTCTATCAACCCCTGCGCCTCGCCACTCTCCTGTCTACACCGCCCGCTTTCCCACTACCCGATCCACATCGCCCGCTCCGGGAGCCACACCACCCACTCTCCCAAGCCCGGTCTACACTGTCTGCTCCCTGCCGCTCTCCGTCCACGTCGCCCTTGCCCCCCGCATCACCATCCACGCCTCGCTGCTCTCCAATCCACATCATCCGCTCTCCCACTCTCGGTCCACACAGCTTACGACCTGCTGCCCAGCCCCCGCCGTCCGCTCCCGGGTCCACAACCCCCGGTTCGCGCGGCCCGCTTTCCCACTCCCCGTCCACACCGCCCGCGACCTGCTCGCTGCCCCGGGTCCGCGCCGCCCGCGCCCCGCCGCTGCCCGCGCACGCCGCCCGCTCTCCGTCGGCCCCCCGTCCGCGACGCCGGCGCCCGCGCGAACTACAACTCCCACAATGCCCCGCCGCCGCCCCCCGGCTTCCGGTGC
The DNA here is from genome assembly GCF_018350155.1 of Leopardus geoffroyi. Taxonomy (NCBI): domain Eukaryota; kingdom Metazoa; phylum Chordata; class Mammalia; order Carnivora; family Felidae; genus Leopardus; species Leopardus geoffroyi. Next base: position 4,126,712 of record NC_059333.1, read on the forward strand.
TGCGCAGTTTCCGGAGCGGATCGCAACCCGGAGTCCGGATCCGAGCCCGCTCTGCACATTCCACAGGCAGGTAAAGCCCGGGGCCCCGCGCCCGCCGCCGCCCCCGCGCGCCGCCCCGGCCCGGCCCGGCCCGCGCCCCGCGCCCCGCGCCCCGCGCCCGGCCCGCCGCCCCGGCCCCGCCCGCCCGCCGCCCGCCCCGGTCCAGCCGCCATGCCGCTTGTTCTTTGTTACATTCGCCGGCTGCGGGCTCCGTGGGCGATCGGAGTCAAAACCCGGCTGGATTTCCCGGAGCCGCTCCGGGATCGCCCTGCGCGCCGCCCGCCCGCCCCGCCGCCCCGCCGCCCCGCGGCCCGCGCGCTCCGGGCCCGCAGCCCGCCGCCCGCCGCCCACGGCCCGGCCGGCGCGGGGTGCGGGGTGCGGGGCGCGGGGCCGCGCTCGCCCGTGGGTGCGGCGCGGGGGCTCCTCCGCCCCCGGCCCCGGCCCGCGGTCCCCGCCCCCGGGCGCCCTCGCCGCCGACGGCCCGGCGTGATGTCACCGCCCCCACCCCCCCCACCCCGGACCCCCCGTCCTGGCGCCCGGCCCCCCGGGGGGCGCTCGGGGAGGGTCCCGGACCCCCGCCCCGGAGGTTAGGAGCGCAGACCCCGGAGTCCGGGCGATGGGGTTCCCTAGGCCTCCCCGAGGGCACCCCGCTCCCCCCTCTCCCCGTTTCCGTAAGCCCTTGGGTGGCCGAGGGAAGGGAGTGAAGTCCGTGGACAGGTGACGCGGGGTGGGTGGCCGAGCCCGGGAGGGGCTCGCCGGCCGCACAGGTGAGGCCCTGCCCGGCTCGGCCCAGCGCGGACAGGTGGAGGCTCTGGCCATGTGGCCTCTCGCGCGAGGGACAGGTGTGCGCGGCGAGGGTCAGGTTAGAGAAGACAGGAGTAAACTCGCTGTGGAAAATCCACCGGCCTGATAGGGTAACGGGCTTACCTTTATTAAGCTCTTCACGTAGGGGATGGGGTTTCTCCCCCAAATGCTCAGAAATTGCCCCCACCGTCCCCAAGGGTATGTTAAAATGGTAGGAGTGTGACATCAGTGACACATGGACCCGTCTACGTGATTAAAGCCACCAACACAACACCACGTTTGCTTAAGCCACTTCCCTAAAATCCAGATTCACCAGGTAAATTTGGAGAACTCAGCTTGGTTCCCGAAGGTATTTTTGAGGATGAAAAGTAAGGGAGCCCCTGGTTTTGTGATGAACCCTGACAGGGAATAGCAAGAACTCTCCCAGAGAGTGTGGAGAGGTAGGCAGTGTTGTGAGGAGGGAGGTGCCCCTCCCCGACACAGCACACCAGATATTTTGTTTCAGACCTGCACGTTTTCCATATTTTCACGGCTCCACACGGCTTCCGATTTCCTTGACATCACTGCCTTACGGTGAACGGCTCAGAAATAGAGCTGCAAAGTTTGGATTTTGAAAGGGAAAAACGGCAAAGTCCTTCCTTTGTACAGAGTTTTTTTCCCCTGTTGATTTCTTTGATTCCTACATTGGCAAAAAAGTTGCCAACAAAGAATATAATGTTATATTCTCTTTCGGAAGCAGAAAGGACCGTTATTGTTATGTTTTTAACCAGAAGACCAATCAATCAATCAATCAATCAGTCAACCCCAATTGCAAGGCTGATTCCTTTTCTGGGAGTAATTATAGTTGAGAAAGAACTCCGTTTGCTTCAGATTCCCTTCTAATCACCCTTCTTTTGCTATCGTTCTCTGGGGAGAGCGCCAGGACAGGAACGCGCCTCCCGTTTTGCAGACGTTTAAGGGAGATTGAAGGAATGTTTCTGATACACGTGGTCTCAGAGGTTAAGTTTGTTAAGCAGCGACTCAGGTGCACTTGCGGTGTGCTTTTCACGTTTGTGCGGTGTGGGTGATCCGTGCCCGGCTCCCCTGAAACAGCTCATGATGTGTCCTCAGCTCCCCGGCTGTTCGTTCGACACAGATTTATTCAGCCAGGGCCCGTTGTGTTGGACAAGCCAGAAGGCCCTGCCTCTTGCGCCCCACGCTGTGGAGGCCGGAGGAAGGTGTTGACAACGAATAGTAACGCTCAGTGAGGTGGGCAGCGGTTGGGGTTGGAGGGTGTAGGGGAGAGGAAGCAGGGGGAGGCTGTGGTGGGGGGGGGGCACGCTCAGGCAGTCTGAGCAGGGGGAGTTGGGGCTGAGACCAGTGCCGTGAGGTGCTCGTGGAGGTCAAGGGTGAGTGTGTCGGGGGCAGATGAGTGGCACACGTAAAGGGCCCAGTGTGGAGCCAGCTGCGCGTGCCCAGCGGGGAGAGGCGGTGTGGCGGGGGGGGGGAAGCCCGGGCTGTCTGCCGCTCAGTTTATCCTGAGTGCCAGACGGATGCCACAGAGGGCTTCGGCAGGGGTGGGACAAGATCTGTGTCTGTGGCGGCCACGTGGGGAATCCGGGCCTGACAGGATTCCATTACAAACAGGGTGGAGGCGGGAGGGAAATGAGGAAGTAGGACAAAGTATATTTCTAGAGCCAGGAGGCCCCGCTGCAGGTTTGGTTGGGAAATGCGTGGCAGGTGACAGGAGGTGCCGATTACCGAGGTGTAGGTGACCGGTGTGTGGGGGCCCCGGGAGGAGGAGTAGACAGCGGCATCTTCCAACTGCCCCTCTCCGTCTGGGGTGGGAGAGACCCTGGCTGGGGGCCGGGGGAGGGTCCGGGTCCTCACCTTCCTGTCGCACCGGCATCCTGGAGGGCGGTCCTACCCCTTGCAGCCCGGGAGAGATCCCTACAGATGGGGGGGGGGGTGTCGGGGGAGTGGCCTCGCTGCGGGTCAGAGACCTCAGGCTTGCAGCACGTGGAAGGCGTCCTTACGCGGACGGAGCCTGTGGCACTCACGGTGGCAGGATGGTGGCCGTGGGAGGCGCTGCTCTAACAGAGCTCTCCCTTCCCGGCCACACGTCTGTGGAACGGGGCTCCCGCACTCACACTTAGAGAACTGGAGTGGGAGCGGATCTGCACACTTGGCCGTGGCGGGCCAGCCCACTGGGGAAAAGGCCTGTGCGCCTCATCAGACGTGGCTTCTCTGCCAGATGACTGTTCGTCAGAACACGTGCTGTCATTTTGTCGGCGTCGGGGGGGTTCCAATTCGCGCAGCCCCAGCCCGGCCCGGAAGACGCGATCACGGCCTGCGGGCCTAGAAGAGCAGGCCTGGTTGGACCTGCGTGCCTCAGTTCTCGTGCACACGTGCAGGTGGCCCCGTGGAGTCCTGCCAAGCGCGAGTCCGTAACCGTGGCTGTCCCGTCCCGCTCGCAGCAAGGGGAGCGGTGGTCACAGACGCAAAAGGGCCGTGGACTGTGACAGGGAGAGCTGGTTCGCGTGCGTGGAACACGGACGGCCGTGGAGATCACGCTGTCGTGGTTCGATTCTAGCAGACATGCTTAGAGGAGTGGCCTAACGGTTTTATTTTAAGAAGCCAATAGTTATAAAATGCTGGAAATCCTGCCCTTGCAGCTGTTAAAGCCAGGGACGAGCAGTGTGAGCTTCAGTGCCGGGTTGTCAGCAAAGCGGTCGGTGGGGTCGGGGCCGAGGAACGGACCGGGGACACGGGCCCGGGAGGCGACGTGGGGGCAGGGGCTGGGTCCAGAGGGAGAGGGGACCAGGGGGCAGCCCGGGTCACCCTACGGAGGCGGCTTTGGACAGGGGACGGGAAGGGAAAGGGACTTGGGAAGGCGCCCCGAGAGACGCGAAGTAGGTTCCAGAGGGAGGGTGTGACGGCTGCCGCCTGGTGCCTCTTGATGGAGGGCTGGGCTCAGCAAGCTGGAAGGCAAGGACCGGGCTGGTGGAGCCCGGGAGCGAATCCTCCCGTTGAAGAGAGAACGGTAGTTTGCAGTAGAAAGAGAAGTGGGGCCTTAGAGGTCACGGGGGACCATTTGCGTTTGCGGGTGAGCTCAGATTGAGGCTGCTGGGAACGTTGCAGGGCTGCAAACTGCCGCAGAGAGAGGTGTGCAGTGAGGAAGGTGGGGGTGGCCTGGGGCCTCCCAGGGAAAAGTGGGTGCGGCGTGCCTGTGTGGGGCCGGACAGAGTCGGGGAGGAGGGGCCGTTAGGGGGAGGCCTGAAAGATCGGGTGGGAGTTTGACAGACGGAGGGAAGAGTTTCCAGAACGGGAAACGAGAAGGGGTTGCCGAGGCCGGCAGCTGGCCGTGGAGCAGCCCTGCGGAAGCACAGTGGGGGCGGCTGGGGTCACGGCGGGGGCCCCTCTCCCTGATAAAGCCCAAAGGAACCCCGCTGTGGACCCTCCCCTGCGCCTTCCTGGGCCTGCAGGGTCAGATTTCCACGAGCTTGCGTAAGGCTGAGACTTGGGTCTCTCTGGGATGATGCCGATCTCTGCCTCATTTGTGCCACGTCTTCCTGGCTCCGTCTGGCTTGTTCTCGACCCGCAGCATGACCCGTGTCCCCAGTTACGGCCGCGAGCACGGATGTCGTGCAGGGTCAGGGCACCGGCATTGATGCCCTTGATGTCGCTGGAGGCAAACCCTCTGTGAGTCGGCCGTCCTTACATCATGATTCGTGCGGGGATAACGCTCCGGGTGATGTGGCAGGACTGTCCCTTCCCGCTCGTCTGTGGGGAGGGGAGACCGTGTCTGCAGGACAGAGTCTGTCTTAGAGGAGGAGTGGTTCGGGTGTTGCGTAACCGAAGGCCTTTGGCTTTTGGTGGCTTAAAAATACATGTGCTCGTTAGTTATAGCAAGTTTGCCTTCGATTGTGGCCAAAACCAGGTGCAAAACGTTGGCACGATGTCAGGGCAGAGGTTGACACAACCCTCGTTCTGACCAGGCCGCGGCAGTCCTGTCCGTGGATTCTGTGTTCTCAATGTCCACACGTCCCCCAGGGCCCCCTTTCCCCGGCACGCCGGGCTTCCTGGGACTTGGTTCTGTGCCGCCTTGCTCTCCACGGAGCTCCCCTCCTTCCCCTGAGAATGCACGAGGTTCTTTTCATCACCAGCGCTCCCAAGGGGCCCAGTTCGAAAGTGTCCCACGAGGCCCACGATTAAGAAGCAGGCCTCACCCTCCCATGTCTCCGTGTGAGGGCTGTCCGTCGGAGCTCTGATCCACGCGAGAAAGTCGATATTACCTCAGTTCCCATTTTTAGGGGGGGCAGAGTGCAGACATCTGTCTTCCCTCTTTGCTCAGAAATCCTCTTAAAAAAACCACACATGAGCATCGGAAGTGTCGATGTTGGCTTCGATGAAACTCAGGGGCTCAGGAAGAGAAAACAGAAGAAGTTCTAAAAGAAGTGACAGAAGAAAATCCGGAGGCTGGAGGGCCTGAGCGCGAGGGCGCCAGGGCCCCCGCGAAGGTCGGTGGCGTAAGACAGAAATTCTGAAAGCTTCTGGGGGCAGCGAGTCACGTGCAGAGGTGGCCCGGCCAAGAAGGTGTCAGCCGTCCCAGCCGTGACGTTGGACGCTGAGGGACGGTGGAGTCCTACCTTCCCTGCGTGGAGTGAACACGGCCGGGTCCCGGCAAACCGTCGTCTGTTGTCTGAGACGCAAGTCGAGACATCTGCAAAGAGGGCACATCTCCACCAAAGACGTCCCTCCCGTGCACCCCAAGGAAACCCCAGGACAGTGTGGCCCCCCGTGGAAGGAGTGACCTAGCGACGGGACGCAGGGACGGGCAGGGGCTGCCTTCTGGCTTCCACACACAGTGTGTGTGTGTGTGTGTGTGTGTGTGTGTAGCTGTTCCCTCTCGTAGGGGAAAAGTTACCTTAGATGAGGGAAGGAGAGAGGGGCGTGCGGGACAGATCCTTCCACTCCGCCCTGGGAGGTGGCTGGAGCCAGGCCGGGTGGGTTCTCACGCTGTGGCTCGTGTGGGTCTGTGCCACGCCGCTCGCGTGCCCTCCTGCCCCCACGGCCCGTGGCCCATGTCTGGAAGCACGTACCTCCTGAAGTTGGGAGCCCACTGACCTGGTCACCCGTGGCCGCAGCAGAGGCCCGTGTTCTGTGTCCGTCCCTTTTCAAGATGTGCAGACAGGGGCGCTAGACTCCCCGCGTCTCTGCTCTCGCGAACCACTGTCAGCCTGCAGATGCCGGAGGGGGAGCCAGCGGGGCAGATCGAGTGGCTCCTGGAAGTCAGTCTGTGAGCGATGAGATGTTTCCCGGATGGCGATGAGCCCCGGGCCCGGCCGGGTGGTGGTCTGTCACACTCATCCTGGGTCCCCATGGTGGGCTCACGAGGCAGGGCGGGAGGGCGTGGGCATTAACAGCGACAGCCTGGGGCTGTAGACGCAATGCTGGGGCAGAGGGAGCACAGGCAGGAAGGAGGGAGAGGGGGGAGGCACCGGAGGAGGCAGAGAGGAGGTGAGGCAGTGCGGCTGGTGGGAGTGCGGGGGAGGGAGACTCAGGGAAGGTGCAGAAATGAAAGCTCCTAGGGCCTGGGGAAATCACCGAGTTGGGCTGGAGCAAAGGGTCACGGACGGTGGGGAAGAAGATGGGAGAGAACCGGAGGTTATAACCAGTTTCCAGAATTGTGCGCGCCAAGTTCCGGAGCGTGAACTAAGCAGTGAGGCGTGATTGCTGCATCCTCCTGCTTCTGTCTGGCACTTGAAGGCTTGCTTCTGGAACATATATACAGAGCAAAAGCATAGTTGGGGCTGGGGGGGGGGGGAGGACTGTGCTGTGGAAAGTGCCAGAAAGCCACTGTTTTATGGGATTCTAATGACGAGCTAGAATTTTCAGATCGTACCTGTGCAGGCCAGAAAGGGACTCCTTGTGCAAATGAGGAAACCGAGGCCCAAAGAGGGGAGATAACTAACACGAGGTGTCTAACATCCAGTGCAGGGCAGAGCCAGACTCACAGCCTGGTCCCTGGTGCCTGTGCCCCACGGCAGGACCAGGCCCTTCCCTCGTACTGACGCACCCGGTCTGTGCTCTCTGAGGTTCTCTAGCGTGCGAAACAGTGTGTGTAGAAGTGTTCTTGCCCAAATAAGTTCAGAGGCTGTGGGGTGAACACATTCCAGCAGATTCTTATTGCAGGACTTCTCAGGGCCTTTAATGTGCCGTTGTGTATCAGGACTCCAGAATGGGACTCAGCAATGTCTCACAGATTTATTAACCACGAAGTTCCTCTCTACCCACCTACTACTCCCCTGCCCCCCCCCCTCCCCAGACCATCTTTCAGGACCGTTCCGCAGCATATGTTTGTCTAGCAATTACTTGTTTGCTTTCTCCTGTTCGTGACTTTTTCCTTCTTGCTTTTAGTATTTTCACGGGTCATGTGCCCAGTGGGAAAATGTCCTTCTTGCTTAAAATCCCCTGGGCCTCTCGACCAGGGCTGAGCACTTGACACGGCTGGTCCAAGTGCAGATACATACGTGTAAGTCACACACGGACTTTCTAAGACTTAGCGTGAAAAAAATTCATTCACTATTCTTATATTAAGTACGTATCGAAACGGTAATGTTTTGGGTAGATTCTGTGAACTACAGCGTTACCACAATTACACGTGTGAATCCCAGCAAGATTTCGTGTAGATGAAGGCGAGGTTGTTGTAGAACGTATAGAGAAAGTAAAGGAAATGAGAACGGCTTAAATAATTTTCAAGAACAGTTGCGTGAGAGGAAACGCCCTCCCCTGTTGTAAGACTTGCTCCAGACTGTGGTAACGACCGCGGTCCACCGAGTGCGGTGGTGGCCGAGGGACGGACGCAGAGGGCGGTGGGGACAGCGGACAGAACCTAGACGCAGACCCACGCACGTAGGGCCGCCGGTTTGGGGCACAGGTGCGGAGCAGCTCCGTGGTGCTGACTCCGATGCTCGTCTGAAGGCAGAATGAACCTTGACCTCACATCTGATGCAAAAACTAACTCAAGTTGCATAGTGCACTTTAACGTGTAAGGCTGTAAGACTTTCCTAAGAACCTAGGAGGACATCTGGGGGCTGGGGGCTTGGCGCACGGGTGTCCAACATGACCCCAAAGCATAATCCGTAGAAGGCAGAGTTAGTAAGTGGCTCTTGGCCCACTTGAAAACCTTCATTCTGCAGACGCCCCATTGGGAGGGTGAAAAGCAGTCTGTCGGGAGGGAGAACGGGCTGCGAGCCGTGCATCTGACGGGATCCGGACGTCCGGGAAGCTTCAGAACACAACAACAGAAACAAACCAACCAGCCAAGCCAGAGGGTCCGAGAAAATGGGCGGAGGATGTGAGGGGATGCTTACTGAGGCTTTACAGACGGCACCCTGGTCCGTGAGGAGGCGTCGCTCTCGTTAGCCAGCGGGGACGTGCAGATTGAAACCGTGGTGAGATGCCAGCTCACGGCGCTGAGAGCGGCTAAAATGAATGTGGTGACGGCCCCACGCGTGGGTAAGGGTGCAGAGAAATGGGGCCCCCGTGGCAGCTTCTTAGCAGACAACGCATCCACTCCGTAGGCCACCCAGTCTGACTCATTGCTCTCCGGGGCATTCATCCTGGAGAAGCCACGGCTCGTGTCCACAGAAAACCTGCGCACCATTCTTCAAAGCGGCCTGATTTGTAACAGCCCCAAGTGGGGGGAACCCGGAGAGTGGGCGATTGAGCCAGCTGTGTCACACACCCACGGAGAATTACGCAGCAGTGAAAAAGGGATGCCCTTGATCCGCGTGACAGCCCGAATGGACCTCGAGGGCACTTCGCTGAGTGAAGACAAAGGCCAGTCGCCAACGGTCGCGTCACGTAGGACTCTATCTGTACTAAGTCCTTCAAATGACAACACTACAGAGGTGGAGAACGGATTCGCGCCTGGCAGGGGCGAGGGATGCTGGGGCAGAGGGGGTGTGACTGTGAGGGGCGGGGTACGCGCCTGCAAAGTCTTCTGTCTAACGGAACGGGCCTCCCGCGTCTTGATTGTGAGGGTGGCGGCACGGATGTGCCCCTGTGACGAATCGAGCTTCTCGCGCACGCAAAACCCTTCCTGGGGTTGATAACGTGCTGTGGTCATGTGAGAGTTGTGATGTCATCCGCGGTGACGTAAGATACGGCCGTTGGGGAAAGCGGAGTCAAGGGTACTTGCGGTCCCTCTGTGTTCTTTTTGAAATTTCCTGTGTTTCTAGAATTGACTTTCAAAACGTAACACAAACAGCTCCCAGGGTACTGTGTGTGGCTCACTCTTTACCCCCGGGGGGCGCTGCCCTGGACACTGAAATCACTCCCGCAAGTTGTCCCCGACCATAAGGGGCTCCCAGGACGCCGTCCCCTGGCTCCCGTACCCGTCTCCCTGTCGCCTGAATGGTCCCAGGAGTCACAGGGAGGGCCCAGCCAAGCCGGCAAACCAGAGGGCATCTCCATTGCACGCTTACGTCAACAACCTCCCTGAAAACACCTCTCTTCCTTTGAGTTATTTTTAGCTGCGTGCGTTTGAAGATTGTGATGTTTTCATCTTGCGACGCTTCACCGCCGGTTGCTTTTTCTACATCAGTGCTTCTGCAGGGCACAGTAAAAGATCATCTTTTTCCGCCTCGTGTCCGCGGGGATGGCGACTCTGACTAGCAGAGCGGGTGCTGGGAGGGTGTAGTGCAGTCGGCAGCCTCGGGCACCGTTCCGCTCTGGGAGCCGCCGGCTGGCAGCCCCTCGGGGCATCGAGCAGACTTCCCCTGCCATCCAGCAGCTCCGCTTCCGGGTCTGCGCCCAGAAGAATGGAAAGCAGGGCCTCGAGGAGATGCTGGCGTGCCCACATTCACGGCAGCGTCTTCCGCGGTGGCCGAGGGGTGGGACCACACCACGTGTCCACGGGCGGATGAATGGGCGAGCAAAATGCAGCCTGTGCGTGCAGGGAAGGGCGTTCAGCCCCAAAGGGGACACCTGACACCTGCTGGGTTGGAGGGGAGCCTTGACCTCATGCCGAGTGACGTGAGCCAGACACAAAAGGACAAATACTGTGCGAGCCCCCCTGTATGAGGGACCCAGAAGAGTGCAACGCGTATCATAAGGAGTCTTTTTAAAGAGAGCCTGCTCACGTGTCCTGAGGTTACGCAGAAGCTCTGCTCCCTTTTCTTCCCCACCTGCGGGACCCTCCGCACGGACCTGTTTCCCGGAGGAAACCTGAATCGTGTGGTCTGTGCCAGCTCGGGACCCGAGCTGAGGGTGGCGGGGGGACATCTTCTTCGCATCCCAGAGTCCTGGGTGATGCGCGTTGGCAGCTGTGGAACCGGTCCCCTTCCCACCGGGGGCCGCAGCCCGGCTGGGGCGCGGTGGCCAAGTCGCGACCGTCGTCAGAGAAACATGGCTGGCTAGGTGCTGTCCTGCCGCTGTGCGTGGGCCCCGTACACATTTGTGGCCTTGGGATGGGCCCTGGTGGGTGTCCTGAATGACAGTGGTTCACGATCGTGGCACTTGGTTCCGTGGAGGAAAACTTTAGTAATTAGAAGGGAAAGGGATGTGCGGAATTAAACAGCTGTAGCAAACACAAAGAGGGGAGAAGAGCAGAGAAGGGTTCATACTTCAGATCAGGCGCTCACAACATCCAGCCTCCCGGCTGGGGAAGCCCCGCAGTGGGCTGGGGTCCCCAGCGAGGGTCCCGGGTGGAGCGCCCTCCCCTCAGGTGAGGCTCCCAACCACGTGTTCCCTCCAGGGCCATAGATGCTGCCTGTGCCTGATCTGTGCTTAGTCCTTAAGTTGCCTAAGTGCAGTCCTGAGCGAGCTGGGTTTTTTTGTTTCTCTTATCTTATCTCACAGTTTTAGGAGCCTGGGCGCCTGCAGATTTCTCTTCCTTCCCGGCTGCATTCCAGGGGCCCAGCCTGGTCCGGCTCAAGGAGGTGAGGCAATCCCTCTTGGCGTCAGGAACAGACGGGCCAGTTCTGATCCCGAGGCCAGATTCGGAGCACAGGCCAACTGGGCCCCCCACGATTGTGTGTGTGCGGCTCTGGGCAGAGGAGCACAAGTCACCCAAACAAGTTCTGTACAGAACGGTGGGGTAGACCCGCCTGGAAACCACGGGGCAAGCTGGTGCGCGCCGTTCAGACCTTCCCCCGTTGGTAGTGAGAAGCCAGCGTGTAGGGTTTCCCCGGGGGGCCGAGCAGTGTCTCCGGAAGTGAAGGGCGAGGATGTGTACGTTTGGCCAAATCTGGATCCTGCACCCCGGCCCTTCCAGGCTTCCTTCCGGCAGGCTCCGGGGTGCCCCTGTCCTGTATATTTTGTGGAGGGGGAGAGGGCTCACACCTGTTCCACTAGCCCCAGATAGAGCAGGCCTTTACATCGTGGGTGCCCTGGAGTACCTGGGCGAGAGGGGGACATCGCCTTGTTTGAGCTGATGAAATGTCCTCACAGGCACTAGCCGCTTGCCTGAGAAGCCGCCGTGTCCTGTGACAGCATTATCGGTTTGCAAGATTTCTACACCATCACAGATGGTGTTTAAGCTGTCTTTCAAGAAGCTGGAAACTCTTCATTAAAAAAAAAAAAAAAATTTTTTTAATGTTTATTTATTTTCAAGAGAGAGATAGGGAGAGAGAGATCAGGGGAGGAGCAGAGAGAGAGGGAGACACAGAATTAGAAGCAGGCTCCAGGCTCCCAGCTGTCAGCACAGAGCCCGACGCAGGACTCGAACCCACGAACTGTGAGATCGTGACCTGAGCCGAAGTCGGACGCTCAGCCGACTGAGCCCCCCAGCCGCCCCTTAGAAGCTGGAAACCCTTCAATCGGCTCAGAGTCTGAGGGACGGAGGGCGGGAGCCCTGTGAGAGCAGAGACAGGCCAGCCCTGGGGGCCTCCCCCAGAGGAGGACCTCTCTGGGCCTGGGCTGCGTGGGGGCAAGACGGAGCGGGCGGGCCCTGAGTCCTGGCCGAGGGGGGCGTCGGAGCAGGTGCTCTGTCAATACTGAGCAAGTGAGGTGAGTCACTTTTGATTGGAAGGTGGGGAATCTCTTCCACCTCTCATTGCTGCTCTCCCCAGACTTCCGAGCTTCCTGGCACAAGTCTTACAAACGAAGCATTTGACCCTTTCCAAACAACTCTTAACTACCGAGAGGCACCGAGGAACCCAGCCAGAAGCTCTCGAGGCTCTCTACTGGTCTCGAGGCAGATGGTGTACATGGTACATAAGAAAAGGGAGCGGGTAAATCAAGTTTAAAAAAGATACCCAGGGGCGCCTGGGTGGCGCAGTCGGTTAAGCGTCCGACTTCAGCCAGGTCACGATCTCGCGGTCCGTGAGTTCGAGCCCCGCGTCGGGCTCTGGGCTGATGGCTCAGAGCCTGGAGCCTGTTTCCGACTCTGTGTCTCCCTCTCTCTCTGCCCCTCCCCCGTTCATGCTCTGTCTCTCTCTGTCCCAAAAATAAATAAACGTTGAAAAAAAAAAAAATTAAAAAAAAAAAAAAAAAAAAAAGATACCCAGACATCGTCCCTGATTTGTGACAGCTTCACGTGATGGTTTCGTAGGAAGGGCCAACTTCATTTCGGGATTTCGGGAGAGTGGTTGACGGGGAGGAAGGTGTATGGAAGGGGAGCCTGGGCTCCATCTTGGAAGGGCAGGACCTGTGCTGGGCGGGTGGCTCAGAGGACGCAAACGAAGAGGCAGGCCACGCCCCAGGAGGGGACCTGGGTCCACAGCTGGGGGCGGGGGGCGCGGGGACGCCCCGGAGAAGTGGCTGATTCTGGTAGCAGTTGTCACCCCGCCCCGTGCCGGGCCTGTGTGGGGCTGAGGGAGGCTGGTGGCTCTTGCCAGCAGATACATAACCCAGGTGATCTCAGTGGTCAAAAGTGTGGTGAAGGAAAATTGCAGGATGCTTTTTAGAAAGTGTCACAAGGCCCGAATCTGGACAGGTGGACCAGGAAAACCCTCCCCGAAGACGTGCCCGTTAAGCTAAGCTGTCCCCAGGCACAGGGAACAGCATGCGGGAGGCCTGGAGGCAGCAAGCAGCTTGGTGTTTCTGGGAACTAAATGGAGGCCACTGTGGCCTGAGAGGGTCAACGAGGGCGAGGTGGGCAGAGGAGGCTGCTGGGCTCGGGTTTTGTCCCGGGGGCGGTGGGAAGCCATCAGCTTTCAGGCTGGCAAGTTACGTGACCGGGTTCAAGTTCTAGAGTCCCCCTCTGCAGTGTGGACAATGGTTTTGCTGGCCAGGAAGGAGCGGGAAGGGCCTTCCGGAGGCCCTTGCTCCCTCCACGAGGGAGAAGGTAGGACATGGCCAAGGGAGGGGGTGGAGGCTGCAGGTAGGGTCCCTGAACCATTGGCCCTGGGGCAGGGGGACCGCGGGGGTGGGGGATGGCGAGACCAGGTGTCCGACAACCATGTTCTGAGGTTCGGGAGGTACAGGAGGGCCACGTTGGGCACGGAAGCCAGGAATGGTGCCAGGCTCGTTTCCGGCACGTTCGGCTGCTTGTGGCCTCCGTGTGAAGATGTGGGGGGGGCAGCTGGAAATCCGCGCGGGTCTCCCAGGAGTTACCCACACGCACGTGGTATTCACGTGGGCCTCGGAAGTGGGTGCGGCTGCCTGGGGAGGGGTCTTGCCAGAGGGGAGGTGAGAAGGGGTGGGGGCTGGGCCCCTGGAGAGCCAAGACGCGGATGCTCTGGAGGAAGAATCCCCAGGGCAGAGCAGCTCAGGGAGGGCAAGAGAGGACTGTGTTTGGCCGTGTCCCAGGCAGCCAATCAAGTGAGGGGAGGGGCAGAGGGGAAGAGAGAGACTCTTAAGCAGGCTCCGGGCTCAGCGCGGAGCCCGACTCGGGGCTCGATCCCACGACCTTGGAATCGTGACCTGAGCCAAAATCAAGAGCTGGATGCTCAACCAGCTGAGCCACCCAGGCGCCCCTCCCTTCCTATCGTTCTTTAATTGAACTTTTGTGATAATCGTAGGTTCCCATGCAGTCGTGAGAAAGTCTGCCCTTTATCCAGATCCCCAGTGGTGACCCCTTGTGGAACTCAGTGCGGGGTCACATCCAGGGTGGTGCCGGTGTCACCGCGTGGGTACCGGCCCTCCATCCCCACAGGGTCCCCCTGCCGTCCCCTTCCAGCCCCCTCCCCCACCGCTGTCCCTCCACCCACCAGCCACCACTCTGGTCCCCGTCTGTGTATTTCGTCATCTCAGGGAGGTTAAATAAACGAGGTCACGCAGCATGTGACCTTTTGGGATTGGCATGTCCCCCCCAGCGCCATTCTGGAGAGCCCTCCAGCAGCTGTTGTGCGTGTCCATACTTGAGTCCTTTTCGGTGGAGACGGGTGTAGGGTGTGGGTGGACCACAGATCGGTCCCCTGCTGAGGGCCACGGGGCTCACTTCCAGTCTGCGCTGTGAACGGTCGTGTGCAGGGTTTGTGGCGGGGCGGGGGGGGCAGGGAATCTTCATTTCTCTGGGACAAGTGCCCACGGGCTGGGTCACGGGCGGAAGGCTTTCCCCGCCCCCGCCGGCCGCACAGGGCGCCCAGGCTTCCCTCATCCTGCAGCATTTCCGCCCCTCTTGGTGACGTGTTGACCCGCGTGTCCCTGGCACGGGGTTGGGCATCTCTTCCTGTGCTCGTTTGTGGTTTATACATGTTCTTCGGTCAAGTGTCTTTTCCTGTCTTTTGCCCATTTACTGATTGGATGGCTCGCATCTTACCGTTGGGTTTTGAGAGTACTTTGCGCGTCCCGGGTAGGGACGTGGGGTTTGTGATGCTGCCACTCAGTCTTTAGCTGGTCTTGTTACCCTCTTTGCACTGTCTTTTCTAGAGCAGAACTTCAAATTTTGATACAGTCCAATTAGTTCTCTTTTTATAGACTGCTCTTTTGGTGACAAGTCTAAAAACTGCCTACCCTAGATCTCAACGATTTCCTCCCATGTTTTTCTAAAACACTTACAACTCTATGTGTTCAGTCTGGGACCCATTATGACTTAATGCTTGCGTAAGGTGTGACAGTGAAGTTCATTGCCTCCCCCACCGCCACGCGAGCTTGCTGGGAAGGCTGTCCTTCCTTCGTGAATTGCTTTTATGGGTTTGTCAAAAACCAGTTGAACACATTTTGTGCGGGTGTGTTTCTCGATTTCTGTTGACTCGTGGGTCTGTCCCTTCCCCAGTACCAGCATTCTCTTTACTGTAGCTTAGGATTCAGCTTGAGACGGGGGTATGCCAGGTCCTAGCTTGAGTCTTCTTCCTCAAGGCTGCTTTCTTTTTTCTTTTTAGATTTTTTTTTAAATTTTTTATTTTTTTAAGTTTACATCCACGTTAGCCAGCATATAGTGCAACAATGATTTCAGGAGTAGATTCCTTTTTTTTTTTTTTTTTTTTTTAATTTTTTTTTTTAACGTTTACTTATTTTTGAGACAGACAGAGACAGAGCATGGACGGGGGAGGGTCAGAGAGAGAGGGAGACACAGAATCCGAAACAGGCTCCAGGCTCCGAGCTGTCAGCACAGAGCCCGACGCGGGCCTCGAACTCACGGACCGCGAGATCATGACCTGAACCGAAGTCGGACACTCAACCGACTGAGCCACCCAGGCGCCCCGTGGAGTAGATTCCTTAATGCCCCTCCCCCATCTAGCCCATCCCCCCTCTCACACCCCCTCCAGTAACCCTCTGTTTGTTCTCCATATTTAAGAGTCTCTTCTGTTTTGTCCCCCTCCCTGTTTTTATATTGTTTTTGCTTCCCTTCCCTTATGTTCATCTGTTTTGTCTCTTAAAGTCCTCATATGAGTGAAGTCCTATGATATTTGTCTTTTTTTTGACTGATTTCATTTAGCATAATACCCTCCAGTTCCGTCCACATAGTTGCAAATGGCAAGATTTCCTTGTTTTTGATTGCCGAGTAATACGCCATTGTATATATATATATACCACATCTTCTTTATCCATTTATCCATCGGTGGACATTTGGGCTCTTTCCATACTTTGGCTGTTGTCGATAGTGCTGCTATAAACATGGGGGTGCATGTGTCCCTTCGAAACAGCACACCTGTATCCCGGGGATAAATGCCTAGTAGTGCAATTGCTGGGTCGTAGGGGGGTTCTATTTTTAGTTTTTTGAGGCACCTCCGTACTGTTTCCCAGAGTGGCTGCACCAGCTTGCGTTCCCACCAACAATGCAAAAGAGATCCTCTTTCTCTGCATTCAAGGCTGCTTTTAACAGCTGGCATCACTGGGGCCCGCCTGTGAACTCCAGTTACCACAGAGAACATTGGTCCAACATCACCTACCCCCCCCCCCCCACCTTACATGCAGGTAATCCTGGTCTGAGCCCAACTGATGTTCGTGATAAATTTGGTTTCCTGCTGCTATTACTGTGGTCTCCCGGTGACTGCAGCCATGGTCCGTCGGTTCATGCAGTAGGGGTCGTGTATGTGCTAGAAAGATTTGAGGCGCTCAGACTTGAGGTGCGTCAGAATAACCTGGAGGTTCGTGTGCACGGCGTGCGAGGACCCGTCCCCGACGGTCTGCTTCAGCAGGTCTGGGGATGGGCCCCGAGAATTTGCATTTCTCAGAAATTCCCAGCCGCTGCCCGTGCTGCGGTTTGCCGGTCCAGGGGACCACACTTGGAGAATCAGTGACGTGAGGTCCGTTTTCCCAGGATTGGTGGTTACAGTGGCCAGATCTCACACTTAGCGTCTTTGGTCATTTTCCCTGAAACGCTATCTACAAATCCTCGGTCTGGGGTTTCTCACATGCCGTGGACGTCCGGAGATTGGGCTTGGCTGGGACAAGGTACCAAGGAACGTTCCGAGCGCTAAGGGGGTTTTGGGAAGAGAGCGCAGGCTGCAAGGTGCCCCCTTGCTTCAGGCCTGACTTGCTGTCCAGGGTGGCCGTGACCTATTCTCTTGGCTTTAAGGAACGATTTTAGAGGCTGTGTTTCAGGGATCAGATGATACTCATCAAGGATGGTCTTTCCAGGGCCTCGAACATTTGGGTGTACGAAGACCCAGTGTAATAAAAAGCTAAAACCTCCCGTTGTTTCCTGCCCGCTCTCATTTTCTCCCTGCGGCCGTTGCTAAAACCGAGTCGGCTGGGTTTCTCTCCCAGCAGGTGTGCTTGGAGGGGCCGCTTCTTTGGGGACACTCTGGACAGGAGACAGTCTGCTTCGCCTCCCTTGAGGGGAGCAGAACAGAGGGGGGCGCCGCCAGGGGACAGGCAGCCCCCCGGGGCTCGGTGGACCTAGCCCGAGGGAGTCACCCTGGTCTGGGCGCCCCGATTCTGACACGTTCTGTGGGGACCCCGTGTTCTGCCTGCCTCGATCCTGCAGCTTCGAGCAGCTTCTTCAGAGCCTGCCCTTGCCTTTGTGGGACCTTCTCGGGTTGTGACAGAGCCTGCAGGCAGACGGGCTGTGAGGCTCCTAGGGGCGCTCCAGGAACTCGTTAAGGCAGATTTCCACGCGTTTCTTCTGCCTCTTCGTCCCTCTTCCCCTTCTGCTCGGTGACCAGCTGCCGCCCCCGTTCCAGATCGGCCCCCGACCACACCCACGGTACCCGTCAGCCAGGAAGCCCTGAGTTACACTTGCCAGGGCCACGGGAGACACCTTTTTCCCCTTAAATGGGTGCTCCCAGGAGGAGAAAATACAGATTTGGAAAAAATAAACGCCCTGGGTATTGATCCTTGGCCCTTTAAAGGCAAGTTGGAAATCCCATGTCCCTGCCTTGTTTCCTCGTCGCTGACTCACTCTTCCACAGTGAAGTTTGAAATTCTCGTCTCAGCTCAAGTAAACGTGTGTTTGGCGAATGTGAGTTCCCATGTGGACGTTGCATTTTCATTCTTCAAGCTGCTGGGGATGGAAATGGGGCAGAGGCCACGTGAAATGGGCATTCGGGAGGCACGCTTTCCCAAGAGGGAACCTAGCAGCACAGAGGGGCCCGCACAAGAGGTGGGGGCGCAGGAAGGGTGTGCTGGGTGGGCTTAATGGGGGTTGGAGGAAGCGGGAGAGGAGAGGAATTTGTGTGTGTGGTGTGTGCTGGGGGTATCGTACTTTTTGCTCCCCCCAAAACTGCACGAGGTGTGCATTTCTTTTTTTTTTTTTTTTTAATTTTTTTTTTAACGTTTATTTATTTTTGAGACAGAGAGAGACAGAGCATGAACGGGGGAGGGGCAGAGAGAGAGGGAGACACAGAATCGGAAACAGGCTCCAGGCTCTGAGCCATCAGCCCAGAGCCCGACGCGGGGCTCGAACTCACGGACCGCGAGATCGTGACCTGGCTGAAGTCGGACGCTCAACCGACTGCGCCACCCAGGCGCCCCGGTGTGCATTTCTTTGAGAACACGTTTATTTTAGGGGCGTCTGGCTGGCTCAGTCATTTGAGCAGCCGACTCGTGATGTCGGCTCAGGTCATGATCACACGGTTCGTGGGTCCAAGCCCCACGTCAGGCTCTCTGCTGATGGTGCAGAGCCTGCTTGGGATCCTCTCTCTCCCTCTTTCCCTGCCCGCCCCCTTCTAAATAAATAAATAAACATTTTTTAAATGTGAAATTTATTTAAAAAAAATAAATACGAAATTTATTGTCAAATTGGTTTCCGTACAACACCCAGTGCTCATCCCAACAGGTGCCCTCCTCCCTGCCCATCCCCCACCCTCCCCTCCCTCCCACCCCCCATCAACCCCCAGTTTATTCTCAGTTTTTAAGAGTCTCTTATGGTTTGCCTCCCTCCCTTTTTCCCCCCTTCCCCTCCCCCATAAACAGTTTTTAAAACAGAGATGTTTTCCTTGAACTCTGATTGAAACGTTGAAAAAAAATTTTTTATTTTCATTCCAGTATAGTTAACATACAGTGTTGTATTAGTTTCAGCTGTAGAGTATAGTGATTGCACAGTTCTACCCCGTTACTCAGTGCTAGGCATCTAAGCGTGCCCTCAATCCCCATCCCGTTTGTCACCACCCCCCCCCCGCCCCCCCCCTCCCCGCTGACCATCAGTTTGTCCTCTGTCATTAGGAATCTGTGCTTTGGTTTGTCTTTTTTTCTTTGTTCGTTTTGTTTCTTAAATTCCATGTACGAGTGAAATCAAACGGTATTTGTTTTTCTCTGACTTGTTTCACTTAGCGTTATATATACTCCCTAGGTCCACCCATGTCATTGCAAATAGCAAGATTTCATTCTTTTTATGGCTAATATTCCATTGCATATGTATATATCTATATATGTATGTACGTATATGCATATAAATATATATGCACGTATATATAAACACCACATCAGCCGATGGACACTTGGGTTTCTTCTGTGCCTTGATTATTATAAATCATCCCGCACTTAACATAGGGATGCGTATTCCTTCAAGTTAGTATTTTCATATTCTTTGGATAAATACCCAGTAGTGGCATTACTGGACCATATGGTAATTCTATTTTTAATTTTTTGAGGCCCTTCCAGACTGTTCTGGAGGCCAGTTTGCACTCCCGCCAGCAGTGCACGAGGGTTCCTTTTTCTCCACATCCTCACCAACACTTGTTGTTTCCTGCGTTTTTTACTTTAGCCCTTCTGACAGGTGTGAGGCGACAGCCCACTGTGGTTTTGCTTTGCATGTCCCTGATGAGTGATCTTGAGCATCTTTTTATGGGTCTGTTGGCCATCTGGAGACATATCTTTGGAGACATATCTGTTTATATAATCTGTGCATTTTTTAACTGGATTATTTGGTTTTTTGAGCGTTGAGTTATGTCAGTTCTTTATATATTTTGGACACTAACCTGTTACTGGATATCTTCTCCCGTTCTGTAGGTCGCCTTTTAGTTTTGTTGCCTGTTTCCTTTGCCGTTGTAGAAGCTTTTTCTTTTGATGTAGTCCCAGGGGTTTCTTTTTGCTTTTGTTTCCCTTGCCTCAGGAGACACATCTGGAAAAGTGTTGCTGTGGCCAGTGTCAGAGACATTACGGCCTGTGCTCTCTTCTAGATGTTTATGGCTTCAGGTCTCTCCTCCGTTTTGAGTCCATTTTTGTGTGTGGTGTGGGAAGGTCGTCCAGTTTCATTCTTTTGCATGTTGCTGTCCAGATTGCCCAGCACCCTTTGTTGAAGAGACTGTCTCTTTCCCATTGGATATTCTCTCCTGCTTTGTTGAAGATTAGTTGACCCTATAATTGTGGGTCTGTGGGCCTTCTCTTCTGGCCCGTTGATCTGTGCATGTCGCCTTTTGTGCCATCGCCATACGGTTCTGATCACCACAGCTCCACAGTATGTCTTGAAATCTGGGATTATGGAACCTGTAGCTTACTTTTCCTTTTTCAAGGTTGCTCTGGCAGTTTGGGGGCGGGTTGTGGTTCCCTACACAGTTTACGATTGTTTGCTCTAGCTGGGTGAAAAATGCTGGTGGTATTTTGATAGGATTGCATTGACTGTGCAATTCACACGTTCCCGACTGCTTCGGGCTGTGTAGACGTTTCGACAGTGCTTGTTCTTGTGGCTCGTGAGGAAGGTCTTCCCATCTGTGACCTCTCCAGTTTCTCTCATCCACGGTTCGTGGTTTCCAGAGTGCAGGCCTTGCAATGTGGGGAACATTTTTATTTCCGTTTTATAGGTCAGAGGATCTGGGCCCTAGAATTAACGTGTCCAGATCATCCCTCAAATAAGTGGGGGGCCTCGCCTCCACTGCCTGACCTCACACGCTCAACAGAAGACAGAAGAAATGACTGGTCTGCTGGAGGTCTGGAACGTTCTCGTCCTCTGTGCTGTGTGTTGCTCGTGGGTGTGCCTGGCTGTCAGGCACCTGTTAGCGGCTGAAGGAAGACAGAGGTTGTACTAGACTTGACTGCCCTTGAGGAATTCACAGTCCGCTGAAGGAGGAAAGAGAAATGGAGGTGACAGTGTGAAACCAGCTCTTAAAAATGGTGATCCTTGTACTTTACAAATGGAAACCAGTGGCTAGTATAAAAAAGATGGAAAGTCCGAGTTCAGAAAGACTTCCTAATCTAGAGGCCATTACAATCAATCGCTTTTATTAAAAAACATTATTTTAGGGGAGGAAACCTCTCAAAGCCCCCAGCCTCATTACAGTAGAGGGGATCTCGCTGCTTGGTGCCTTTAAAGCCCAACGTAAGGTCCGCGCACAAGTTCGAGGAACCTTTGACAGGGCTGGTCTTCAAAACTTGCTTTGGCAAAAAAGCTTATCGTTAACAACCTGGCCTTTGTTTCCCCGACAGGTGTCAGAAATGGCTGAAGACGGGAGTGAGGAGATCATGTTCATCTGTAAGTAGTCCGTGGCCTGTCCGTGGGTGCAGTGGGGCATCGCACTGGCCGTCTGGGCAAAGCCACGTCCACGTTTTGTTTCCACAATACAGAAAAGCTGCCGCTGTTTGAGTGGACATGACTTTGCTCGCTTTACGGAACACAGTTGATTGCGTGGGAAATGCCCCCGCAGGGGTGTGTGGTTTTAAAAGGATCATCTTTCTCAGAACTTTGGGCCAAGGGCACTTTGCAGGGGGCGGCACTTGATTCAGAAAAGGAAGCCAGGGATTCGTGACACGTGAGGTTTCTAGTAAGCAGGTTACGTTGGTGAATTTTCACTTATTCTCCCTCCTTGGTAGATCTTGTTCTTTGTCACCAGAGAGGTGACCGCACACTTTGCAATGTGCCACAGAGCAAGGCCTTTTCCTTGGGGGCCACATCCTGAGTTTGCACCGTGTTCACATTGGGGGGGGGGGGGGGCGAAGCGCTGTAAGTCGCCCTCCTCGGGCAGGGGGCCTGCGATGTCCCCCAGGTGTCCCCTGTCGGCTCCCTGTCCCCCTGACACTCAGTG
Organism: Leopardus geoffroyi; assembly: GCF_018350155.1. Taxonomy (NCBI): domain Eukaryota; kingdom Metazoa; phylum Chordata; class Mammalia; order Carnivora; family Felidae; genus Leopardus; species Leopardus geoffroyi. The sequence goes on from NC_059333.1 coordinate 4,148,329, forward strand.
TCTGTTGCAGGGTGTGAGGACTGTAGCCAGTACCACGACTCCGAATGTCCTGAGCTGGGCCCCGTGGTCATGGTCAAAGACTCCTTTGTGTTAAGCAGGGCAAGGTGAGTGCTACCTCGGGCTGTTTTTACAGCGCTTCCTGTCAGGGTTGTCTGAACGCCGTCTCTGCATCTGCAGAAAGGAGAGCTCTTGGAGGGTTCCCGGACCCAAGTCCTGCGTGGGGGTCCCCGCACAGGACCAGGCAGTTCTCGGGCACCAGCGGGGGTTCAGCTCTGACACCTGCTGGGAGGAGACAGCAGGGGGCCCCACAGGCTCAGGGCTCAGCCCCACAGGGCCGCCCCGCCCCCCCCCACTCCAGACGCCAGCCGCGAGCCCCGGGCTGTCCTCTGTCCTTGTGACAACCACGCGGCAGACTGGAGGCTCCAGCGGCCTCCTCCTCGGAGGCTTCTACGTCGTTAGCGTGACGCACAGAACTCTGGGAAACCCTTACCGTTTCCGGGTTATTAAAGGACGTGATAAGTGGGATGAGTGAACAGCCAGATGAAGAGATGTGCAGGGTGAGGCCCCCGGAGAGGGCCTGGAGCTTCCCTGCCCCGCCCCCAGCCCCGGCACCACTCACCACGCCCCTCCACCTGTTCACCCACCCAGGCGTGTTTCCGAAGGCTTCCGAGTGAATGTCTTGTTCTAGTTCCGTGCTCCCAGGGGCCAAGCTGGCCGAGACACAGCGTGGTGGCCGGGGAAGAGCCCGCGGGCCGAGGCTGCGGGTTTCCCCGCGGCCCGAATCTCGGTCTGCCATCTGTGGATGCCCACCGTGGGCAGGGTGGGCTGCGGTGGGGCCCGGGCGGTGAGGGCAGGTAACAAGGCGAAGCCATCAGCGCTTCTGGAAGAACGCTGGCAGGTGGAGGGAGGAGGCCCAGTGGCTCTGCTGTTCCACGTTTCCGCGTGGGGGCCGTGTCGCCCGGGGGGGCCGGAGCAAGGGCTCTGAGGGACCGCCCGTTCACAGCCCGGGTCTGCAGCTGGTTGAACTGGGACAAGGCCTTCTCGTTTCCGTACCTTGGTGGCCTCATCTGCAGAGTGGACAGAGTAACGGTACCCGCTGCAGACATGTGGTCGGGATCGTAGGTACGGTGCCTGGCACACGGAGGTGCCATTATTATCTCGCTGCTGTCTCTAGAAGCTTCCCAACTGGTTTTCCTGGCATCTTTATTTACTTTTTCTCACTGTGACTTAGCTTCTCAAAACAGAGGACTAGTTTTGCCTGAAGTGGGGGCCCTGCCGGCTCTCCCCGAAAACTTGCACTCGTTGCCTGTTGCCCGTGAAACTCTGGCAGCAGCTACCGGTCCCACAGTGGGTGCCCTCTGTGGGGGCCTCCTGCCCTGCAGCCCGGCCTTCTGCGTGGTCCTGCGAGGGGGCTGCTCTCCAAGCACCCTGGCGTCTGGCCCGCTCCTGGATGGGAGTCGGGCTTACCCAGGCCTTGGCTTGTGCTGGGGTCCCAGCCCACAGGCCTTCCTCTTCCTGCACCCCATTCTTGACACTCGCAGTTTAGGCGAAAACATCCTCAGTGCCACTGGCCCGTTCAACCTAATGGAAACGCTTTTCTGGTCCTTGGAATGCCGTGGCACTTTTCCTTTTCTTGTGGTGTCTCAGCATGGAGCTCCCCCGCCCTGCCGCCGGGCTGTGGGGGGGGGGGGGGGGCGGGCAGTGAGAGCTGGTGCCCTTCATCTCCGTTGGCCCATCACAGCCCAGCTGGTGCCGTAGTCGTAGTGGCTTGTCTCTCGGGTGGGGATTTCAAACACCTCCCTTAGTGAATGCGCCACCCCCCACCCCCGCCCCGTGTGTGCTCTGGGTGGGTCTTGCCAGGGCTCTGGGGTTGCTCTCCAATGGCTTAGGCTTTTAAAGAGTCGGGCGGCCTTCCCCGCCTCTGTCCACGGTAGGCTCTTTATCAGCCTCAAGGACGGTATTCCAGCGAGAGCGAGCTTTGGGCCCTCTTGACCGCCTGTCCCCGGTGCGAGTGGCTGTCCTCAGCCGGCAGTGCTCCGGGACTGAGGGCCTCCTGTTCCATTTCCAGATCATCCCTTCCCTCCAACCTGGAGATCCGGCGACTAGAGGATGGGGCTGAGGGAGTGTTTGCCGTAACTCAGCTCGTCAAGCGAACGCAGTTTGGTCCATTTGAGTCGAGGAGAGTTGCCAAGTGGGAGAAGGAATCTGCTTTTCCGCTGAAGGTAAGGCCGGGGCCGGCGGGGGCTGGGAGCGGGCGGCACCTGCCAGCCGCGTTGGGGGATCCGCGAGTTCAGGGATCGAGAAGTGTCTTCAGACAGCTTTAAAGATCATCGTCCCGCTTACTTCCAAGACACCGTTTTCTCTTTTCACGTTAGTTTGTTTCGTTTTCAAAGGTTTGTTTTTGAAGGGGAGAAGGGGCGGGGAGAGAGGGAGGGAGAAGGCCCAGCAGGCTCCATGCCACTGTCAGCACAGAGCCCAACACGGGGCTCAAACCCATGAACCGTGAGATAGATCGTCACCTGAGCTGAAGTCGGACGCTTAACCAACTGAGCCACCCAGGCGCCCCTATTTTAGTTTGTTTTTACATCCTAAAAGCATCAGAGTTAAGCTAGCCTTTTGTTATTTCCAACCTTGCCAAACGTCGAAGAGAGCGTCATTTGAAATGTGTGCGAGAGTAGAGCCCAAACACTGCCCTTCCTTCCCTCACGACCTGGGCTGCCTCGCGGCCGTCGGGAGGTCCCTGGCAGGGCCTGGGCAACCCAGGCACTTCCACACCTGCACACCTCGAGTGGCACTTTGCACAGCGCTTTCGAAGGGAGGGGGTTCTGTTCAGGCAGCGATAAGACACTGGAGCAAAGTTTGGCAGCTCTAAAAAGCCCATCAGACTGAGAAAAGGCAGCTTTTATGTGAAATTGGGAAAAACAGACTGGCTGCAAGTCACAGGGAGGACTTCGACCTCTTGAAGGAAGACAGGTGGAAGGTCACGAGGCCACGGGACCCTTGTTCTGTCCCCGTCCCTAGCATGTGCCTCCAGAAGCGTCTGTGGCACCAACAGTGAGGACCAGGGTGCCGGTCCTTCGCGATTGCCCGCAGCGGCAGACTCCTGCTGGAGGCCCGTCACAGGGACATGGGTCTCAGGACACACAGGTGACAGATGGCCTCAGGTTCTAGGCAGTTCTTGGAAAAGTTGAGCTGACTGGGCAGATTGCACCAGAATGGAGAGCACGGAAAGCTGTTTGATTTGTTTGCAAACAAAAGGAAAGAAAGCAAGGTGGTTACGTGAGAAGCCTGAGGACAGGCCCCGGAGAGCACTGACTGTGTCCTTCTCCGGACCCAGGGCTCGTGGACACAGGGCTCGTGGGCATGTGGTCGGGCTGAGGCCCCTTTGGAAAAGTCCTCTGTGCTTGCTTTGGCTTCTTTCAGTGACTCGGTCGTCGAGGTCTGTCTGACATCTAGTTGTTTCCACTGCCGCATCAGCATCGAGCACGGGTGCGGCCGGGGGCGTGGGGCGGGCGGAGGCTCCCCGATGAGCGTACCGCACACCAGCCAGGGGTTCCAGGCACCTGGTGGCCCCCTCTGCTTCCGAGGGCTCCGTCCTCGGAGGGGGCCTTCACCCTGTTAGCAGTGGGGAGCGCCCACAGGAAAAGCCCAGGAGAGGGAGAGAGAGGTTCCTACAGCAAGGAGGCAGTGGTTGCGTCAGAAAAGATGGAAGCAAGACCCTTTTCTCCTCGTGTGGTTACTTGGAGCCTCGGAATGTTTGAGTCTCTCCCCCTGTTCCCGTCCACCAGCATCTGTGCTGTTACAGGTGCAGCTTATAGGACTGACTGACGTTACCGGACACGCTTGTAACAGAGCCGGGGAGGAACTCGGGTGTCCTGGTGCCCACCCAGGACGTACGCATTCCCCTTTCCAACTGGGCCACACGCAGATTTCCGGTGTCCGGATGACCCCGGGACCAGGTGTAGAGCCTACGTGTCACCCAGAGCCGGTGGAGTGCTCAGGTGTCCCAGTGATGTCTGGGCCAGGAGTAGATCTCAGGTGCCCTGATGATATTCGGTCAAGGACGAGAGCTCCATCAACCCGATGCCACCTGGACCGGGAATACGACTCCTATGTCGTTATGGCCCCTTGGAAACCGATTAGAACTTGGGTGTCCAGCCGCTGCTCCTGGACCTTGAGTAGGCCCGGCGTATCCCAGTTCCCATCTGGCCGTGCATGGTTCTCAGGTCCCCGGTGACTCCCAGAAGCAGGTTGTGTGCGGAGCCCGATCTGGCCTCCGGTGCAGCACTGTCGGATTGGCTGCCCAGCACACTCCCGCCACCCCACACGCACATGCACACACACACACACGCACACACGTGCACCCGCACGCGCTGACATGCAGACGGGCGGATAACCAGTTCCTTTCCCGGCCCCTTGGCGGCCGTGCCCACCCTCAGGTGTTCCAGAAGGACGGGCACCCCGTGTGCTTCGACACGTCCAGCGAGGACGACTGTAACTGGATGATGCTGGTGCGGCCGGCGGCGGGGCCCGAGCACCAGAACCTGACCGCCTACCAGCACGGCGAGGACGTCTACTTCACCACCTCCAGGGACATCCCCCCCGGCGCTGAGCTGCGCGTGTGGTACGCGGCCTTTTATGCCAAGAAGATGGACAAGCCCATGCTGAAGCAGGCCTGCTCCGGCGCCCACGGTACATGCCCCCCCCCCCCACCCCGTCCCGCCCCGCGTCTGCCTCCCGCCAGGCCTCGCTGTCGGGACCCGGGCCCCTGGCTGCCCACAGGCGCCTTGTGGTCGAGGGGGAGCCGTGCGGACAGGGTGTGGGGAACAGAGGGGGCTGCTCTTGACCCCACATGGTTGGGGCTCCTGTTCTGCTTGTCAGATGTCTGGGCCCGCCCCTCAGCCGGACTCCGGCGGGTGGAACGTTCTCCCTGGGAGATCTGGGCGCTAGGGCACGAGGGGCGGAGATCATCCCCGCCGTCCTGCTAGCTGGGGCGACTGTCTCTGTTTGGGGCAGCGGAACGGAGCACAGAGAGGTTAGGGAACCTGCCTTGAGCCGCACTGTGGGAGGTGGAGTCAGGATTCAGACCCAGATCTGGCTCCGGGGCCGGTGCTGGCCTCCTCGCGGCAGCCTCCTCCTTGGGGTGTGTGCTCACGTGTGTGTGTCCGTGTGCGAGTGCGTGCCCGCGTGTTCCAGGAAGGACCTAGCGAAGGTCTTGTGTGTGATTTGCCCAAATCCGGCGGCCCGTGGAACTTCCGTCCGTCCTGCCCAGTAGTGAGTCCTCACGGTGCAGCCTGAGACCACGCGAGGCCACCGCCAGTGCGGCACGTTTGGCCTGTGAGCTCAGCGGGTCATAGCCTCACCTGAGCCTCCAAGGGCGGACGCACCTGTTGTTGCCACGGTTACTTGCTGGGGGGGAGAAACAACCCTCTTTGCTTCTGACCCTCCACAGCACAGGGTTCTGACAAAATGGTTTCCTGATCACGAGCCCGTCGTGACACGAAGCAGCTCTGTAGAGTGAGAGTCTTCACATATGTGAGGTTCTGGTCTGTGCCGTGTGGTTGAGATTCCCCCCCTCCCCCCCGGTGGAGCCCTTCTGGCCGTCCCTGTGCCAGCAGCCTGTGAGGAGACGAGTCCGGGCGACTGCCCACACCAGGCACCGCAGACCGTAAGCAGCAGAAATGGGTCGCCTCTCAGCCCTGGAGCCTGAAGTCCAGGAGCAGGTGTTGGCAAGACTGGATCCTTCTAGAGGCTTCTCCCGGCTTCTGGTGCTGCTAGCGGCCCTTGGCGTTCCTCGGCTCGTCGATGCATCACGCTGGTCCCTGCCTGTGTCCTCACGTGGACCTCTCTCCCCCGTGCCTCTGTGTTCTCTCTTATAGGGACACCGGTCGCTGGACTTAGGGTCTGCCCTGCTCCAGGGTGACCTCATTTGCCCTTAATTGCACCTGCAGAGACCCTATCCAAAGCCTGCAGGAGCATGTGAATTTCGGAGGGCCACCCTTCCACCCACCACGGGCTGGGGGTGGTGGAGTGGGAGCCACTGAGGATGTCCTCGGGGAAAGTCTGTGGGGGCCACTCGGCCAGATGGCCTGCACTCTGGCTCCGTTGGCAGTAAAAGGCTTGCTGCCTTCACAGAGATATTTACGGGGTGCTATGTCGATAGTGAAGGGGGCAGGAGGAACTTGGAGACACCCGCAGCTTTTCACCCAGCTGCTCCTAAGCCGTCCGCTAGGATTTGCTGGAACCGGGTGCCTGGCCTGGCCCCAGGGAGGACCGAGGTGCCCGGCTGGGCTGGGCTTCGCTTCCGGGCACGGCGTGGCTGGGCCCATCGGTGCTGTGCAAGGTGGCCGGGGTCTTCCTGGTCTGGTTTTCTCATGTTCAGGTTTCCTTACGGCTTTGTGCCCCTGGGCCAGCCAAGCCCGCACATCGGGGTTTGTTGTACCAGAGGCTGACCTTGTCAGTCCTGTCCTGCCTGGTGTCTCACCCCTCACGAGTCTCCAGGTCAAAGTCAGAGCAAGGTGGCTGCCCTCCTGCCGGAGTTGCAGTGCCGTTTGCTTTTCCCCGCGGGAGAAGTCTGTCATCTGGAGCTGACATTGAGAGGGTGCGGTTGAATGAAATGGGCCCAACCAGACAGCTCCCTCCTCGTTTTGTCCCAGCCGCCCTCCCTGGGGAACCCTGAGTTGACTGTGGTCGTCCTCCGTGCGTTCCTTCTGAGAGCCCGGGACACGACTGTAATCATGTCAGCATCAGCTGGCGGGCACGGTCCCCCTAAAGGAGTATTTGATTCGGGCAAGCAGATAACCAACTCAGGCACTCGGAAATTCCAGAAATACTTTTGATGGTTTTTCAGTCTTCGTTTTGGGAGGAATGGCAAGCAGGTATTTCCTAGAAATGTCCTGAAAGTTCTTGAGCGCTGTTAAGGGGTTGGTTAGTTGGGGTCCTTATTTCTTACATCTGTTGGACGACGACTTCGCTCAGGCAGTGCTGGGAGCTCCCCAGAGGACGCGTCACGTCTGCTGTTGTGCGTGGTGCCTGTGGTCGGTCGGTGACAGGGCCACCACTCAGGCCTCCCACCAGCCCCTTCCCCAGGAACCCCTCCTGGCACAAGGGAGCCTCTAGAACCCTGGTCCGGCGCTGCCCGCCCTGAGTGCCTGGGGGCCCCGGGCGGTCTTGGGTGCGAGCTCTGGACGCCTCACCTGGTTGAAGCCGTATGTTGGGAGCCCACCACTGCCCGATTCTTAAGACTCTAGTGTGGGTGCCGAGACCTGTGGAGAGGGGCCTGGAACGTACAGGAAGCTGGGCCTCTGCGTGATTCTGATTGGCCAGGTCCGACAGGTAGGGAGAGGGCTTAACCTCTCCTCCCACCACAGAGGCTTCTGGTCTGCACACCCTTGAGACCACTGCAGTGCAGGGGAGGGAAGTGGCCTTTTGTGGCCATCACTGTACCTTGGGGCCAGTGGCAGTGGGGCCACGCAAGGTGAATGGGCCTGAGGGACCACGGTATGTTCTAGAAGAATCGTGCTGGGGGTCAGGGCACGAGGAGCTCTCTGCCCAGAAGTTATTCAGAATCTTTCTCTGTGAGCATCAGAACTGCTAAGACTCACCAGTTTCATTCTGTCTCTTTCAGATTTGCTTCAAAATGTATCTTTGTTGTAGAAATCAGCCAGTTTTGTAGATGGCACAGCCGTGGTCCAAACACAGCAAAGTCGGAGGAGCAGACACACTCTTTTTAAAAAACAAACAAACCAACTTTTACTATTTTTTCTTCCTGGTAGTAAATTTTCTTTTCTTATTTTTTCTTTTCTTTTCTTTTTTTTTTTTAACGTTTATTTATTTTTGAGACAGAGAGCATGAGCAGGGGAGGGGCAGAGAGAGAGAGGGAGGCACAGAATCCGAAGCAGGCTCCAGGCTCTGAGCTGTCAGCACAGAGCCCGACGCGGGGCTCGAACTCACGGACCGCGAGATCGTGACCCGGCTGAAGTCGGACGCTTCACCGACTGCGCCACCCAGGCGCCCCACATTTGGGGAACTTTCAAGTCACCATTTTAATGACCCTGGCATTTTTGCTGGCATCTTATGGTACGTGAGAAAAATCAGCACGGCTCACGTATGGTTTACCTACATTCAAACAGCAGTTTTCAGCGCGCAGCTCAGAGTTTCGACAGAGGCGTGCAGTTGTGTGAGCCGTGCCACCGTTGAGATAGAGAGCATCCTTATCACCCCTGTGGCTCTGTGCTGGGGCCCTGGCCACCAGCAGGATGACCCTGCCCCTGCCCCTGTCCGTGTCTTCCGCTCCTCAGAAAGGCCCTGCGTTCTCACACAGGCGAGGTCCTACTGTGCGCGGCGTTCTGTCGCTTGCTTTCATTTCCCTGTGGGCTTGTAACTCACCAGGCCTTCTTCTTCTTCTTCTTTTTTTAAATCTTTGTTCATTTTGGGGAGGACACAAGTAGGGGAGGGGCAGAGAGCGGGGGACAGAGGATCCAAAGCGGGCTCCGCGCCCCCAACGCGGGCATTGAACTCATGAACCGCGAGTGAGATCAGGACCTGAGCTGAAGCTGGACGCTCAACAAACTGAGCCACCCAGGAGCCCCCTGTCTTCTCTTTTTAATGTTTATTTATTTTGAGAGAGAGAGAGAGCGCGGGAGAGGGGCAGAAAGAGGGAGAGAGAGGATCCGAAGCAGGCTCTGCGCCGACAGCAGTGAGCCTGACACGGGCTCGAACTCACGAACCACGAGATCATGACCTGAGCCAAAGTCAGATGCCTAACTGACTGAGCCACCCAGACGCCCCTTGTCTTTTTTTAAAAATGTTTATTTATTTTGAGAGAGAGAGAGAGTGCAGGAGAGGGACCGAGAGAGAGACAGAAAGAGAGAGAGAGTGCAGGGGAGGGACCGAGAGAGAGAGAGAGAGAATCCCACGCAAGCTCTATGCCCAGCACAGAGCTGGACGCAGGGCTTGAACCCATGAACTGAGAGAGCATGACCTGAGCCAAGATCGAAAGTGGGACACCTAACAGACCGAGGCCCCAGGCGCCCCCCGCCCAGCCCCTCTCAAGCGTTTTCTCTGTCGCTCGTCTGTGGCATATTCGTGGTATTTGTGGCCGTGAGGTGTCACTGTTGCCTCGATGCTTCTTTTTTGTTGGATATTTGCGCGATGGGCAATCGAGAGCTGCCTTCTGATTGTTGGCTGATTTTTGTTCTTAAAAATTGTGATCTTTTAGGGAGAGTTTTTGGAAATCGAGTTCTTCCCCAGACGAGGGAACAGCGGCCGTGACTCGTTCTCCTAGTTAGTCCTGTTGACTGTCAGCCAGGCATGTTCTCGTGTCAGGTTCATTTGAGTCCCCATCACGGGGGTGGGGACCGTCCCACTGGGGATGGCGGCTCACTGGGACCAGAAGAAAGGGCCTCGACTCCGGGTGACCCCTCGGCGTCCCTTCCTGAAGCCACCACATACCCGCGTGTCCTTCGCCTCCGTAGAGCCACGTGTGTTTGGGAGGGTGAGCAAGGAGCGGGAATTCGGCTCTGGCGCCCGTTCATTCGCGGTCTCGTCCTGCCCGTCTTCACTCGGGGGACGCACAGGCAGGAGGGAGAACAGAGGGGGCTGGCTGGCCCATCCCCACCCTGCTGCCCCAGCATCCGCCCTGGGGAGCTTGGCCGTTTCAGCGTAACATTTTCCCTCCTTGTTACTTTAGGAGGACGCGCAGAATACACACCAGCGGTTGTAGCGGTGGCCTGCTGCGGTCTTTTGCTTTCGTTCTTCTTTGGAAGCTTGTTGCACGTTTTTGCTACAGAGAGAGGCATGCATCGTCCTGGGGCCGAATGCACGTGCAATGGCAGCTCTGGGTGATTTTTTCCAAGAACCCGGGAGTCTGCTGCACGCGTGGCCCTTGGGGTGACGCGCTAGGTCGTGCGGTGCAGTGGCCAAGTGGCGCTGGTGGCGAGGGCTCGTGGCCTCAGACCAGCCCTGGCGGCTGCCCGATGCCACCACGAATGGAGGCTCGCTTAGAGCATCCCCTTCTTTGAGGTCCCACGGGAGCGTCCGTAATGTTTTTAAAAGGAGGCCCCAGTTCCCCTCTTCACAGGCAGGGCCTCCCCTGTGCCGTGAACCGTCCCCAGATTTGTTCGGCGTGTGAGGAAGAGGGACCACGGGGGCTGCTCAGTGGCCACCTGCCCTGGGTAGTAGCCGTTGAAATTCTAGTGCAAAGTAAACAAAACTAAACACTCGAATCCACGGGGGCCGTAGCCGCACGTGGCCAGCACCCCAGACACGCCGTGTTTTCAGAGCCCTGGTGTCATCACAGAAAGTTGTGTTGGCCCACCTTCAGCGGGAGGTGCGGCCACATGGGCCGGGGCCACAGTGACGGCCTGTTTTGGGCTCTGCCGTCCCTCGTGGGAGCCAGAAAGAGGCTGAGGAGTTCCGTTTAATCTGCAGGGTGCGTTTTTTTTTTTTTTTTTCCCCCTCGGTCTTGTAAGGGATGTGTGTGCTCCCACCGGTCTGGCTTCTCGGAGGAGGTCCCGCGTCTGTGAGCCGTGACGGATCCCTCGTCGGGCCGCTCCGGCCCCCCCCCTCCCCCCCCCTCCCCCCCCCCCGTGCTCAGGTTCCTCCCCCGTGAAATGGGCACATCCGTGGGGACCGAAGGCGTCCACGCATGCAGGGCTCCGGGAATGGCAGCTGGAACGCCGAACGCGCCGAGCCGTGGTGGAGGGGGGTGTGCGGACAGGCCCGTCCCCTGCGGCCCTGGGCCCTGGGGGCACGAGCTGCTGTGGGTCACCCTTGCCCCTGCTCTCTCGAAGCTGCAGGCAGCCCCGGAGGTGGCACCACGGTGGAGCGGGAGCCCAGCCAGTGGGCGTGCAAGGTGTGTTCTTCCACCTTCCTGGAGCTGCAGCTCCTGAACGGTAAGCCCGGCGCGCGCGCCCCGGGGTGGGGCGACCACTGTGCTGGCACGTCCACGCCGTCCCTGTGCACACGTGGCGACGCGCGGCCGGCCGGATGTGAGCGGCCGCGTGGACCCCAGCCGCGTCCCCAGAGCCACACGCGTCAGCCCCCCAGGCCCTCCTCGCGGGGCCTCCTCCGCACCTGCCGTGACACGTAGCCTCGACCTCCCCGCTGCGCGCCTGGGGTCACTTGGGGTCTCTGTGTCATCCAGGCTTTCCAAGTGTCCCCAGCCAGGTGGGCTCGTGGCCGCCCAGTTCCGCCGTGTGGCCCAGGTGCCAGGCCCTTCCTGTAGCACGCGTCACGTTACTTGCTGCGTTTGCTTTTTAATTTCCTTTCCCTCCCACGACCCAGCTCCTTGGGGGCACTCCCCCGGCACAAGTGGCCCTAAATACGGCACAGGGAAGTGACGACCGCTTTGCGCCGAAGGCCTGTGCTGAGCCCGTTGAGATCACAGCGGGGGGAATCGCCCCTGGCCCAGCCGCGGGCCCAGGCACCCTCGGCCCCTGGACCGGCCGTCCCCTTGTGCCCGGTGGGCCGCCCCTCCCCCTCCCTGCTGCTGCCCCGCCGTCCGGCCGGCCTGAGCCATGCTTACCTCCGTGGTTAGGCCCCGTCTGTTCTTGAGCTCTGTAGCCACCCTGCCTGCCTGTTCCCTGTGGTTTCGTCGTTCTCTCTTCTCGGGAGGTCTCGGGGGGCTTTCCTCAGTTGAGAGGAGAGCAAAAGGGTTTCTAAAGACCATTTAGTCTGTCACGCGCGGAATCATTTTCCTTCAGACGCCGCGTTTTTGAGTAACTGTATCACGAATTCACCATATAAGTTAAAGAACGTAAGTGAGTGTAAAGGGGAAAGTGAACAGCCCTGCCCGGAATGTCACCGTCCAGAGGCAGCCACGTTACCATGTCGGTGCACCCTTGCACAGCACTTGCTTGCACGGGCGTGTGCTCGCATGCCTGCGTCTTTCATAAAGCCGTGTGCGTGGGCGCGTGCCGAACTGGCCCTCTTTTTACCACCTAATTTGCTTTTTAAATAGCAGTCATGTCTGGCGCAGTGAAAATGCTCTTATTTGCGAGAGCGGTGGCAATAGTCAATTTGCCTATAAGAGGACACACGGTCAGCAGATGAAGTTAAAACCAGACAGACAGAACGGGGGGCGGGGGGGGAGGAAGTGGGCACACCGCCGGCTGCCTCAGCGCCCCCGTGCATGTGCCCCCCTCTCCCGCAGAGCATCTGCTGGGTCACCTGGAACAGGCCAAAAGCCTTCCCCCGGCCGGCCAGCACGAAGCCGCTCCCGAGAAGGAAGCAGACGTGCCCCGGGGGGAGCCTCCTGCGGTGCCCAAGAGCGTCAGTGCCACCAAAGAGCAGAAGAAAAAGCCTCGAAGAGGGAGAAAACCCAAAGCCTCAAAACCTGAGCAGCCACTAGACATTATAGAAGGCAAGGAGCCAGCAGGTGAGGGCTGGGCCTAGGAAGGGGAGCCAGCAGGCGGGGGTGGCCCTGGGAGGGGGAGCCAGCAGGCGGGGGTGGCCCTGGGAGGGGGAGCCAGCAGGTGGGAAAACTTAGGATAGACACGTCCTACAGAGGGGAACCTGGCCTTTCCCTTTCCCTCTAAATCAGTTCTTTTAGAGCACAATTCCTGTATAAACATGGTTACCACTGCAAAGTGTGCAGGTGGTGAATGTTGACAAGGGGCCCGCCTGTGTCACGAGTGCCCCATCAGGACAGAGAACCTTAGCATCTCCCAGACTTTCTTCCTTGTCTGCGTGACTTAGCCTTGTCCGTCCTGGGATTTCACATGAATCCCGCTTTCTTTGCCCAGCGTCTTACATGCGGCGTGTGGAGTGAGACCCACCCACGCTGGGTTTCTGGCGTGGGTTCACTGTGTGAAAGCCCGGCCGTCCACTCCCCTGTCGCCTGGGCCTGAGGCCTGCTCCCATTCTCTGTGATGGTATCCCCGGTTGAGTTTGGAGGGACTCTGACCCACTCTCTGAGGTGCGCAGGGCCTGTGCCCCCTCGGTCCTCTCATGACCTCTGCCAGCACGGCCTGGTGCCGGCAGACCCCTGGGGGGTCTCACACGTAAGGACGAGCTGTGATGCTGGGGCTGGGTCCCCTCGCTGCCTTCGTGCTGACCGCTGAGAGCTTTCCTTTGCTGTCTGGTAGAGCCCTGGTTTTCTTTCCCGAGAACGAGAGGAAACGCTGCTTCCTTCCCAGAATGAAAAAGAATTCAGAGAGCAGCCTTCACCCAATACGGGCTCACCGTCTTCTGCAGCCAGCTCTCGGTCCGTGTTCTGGTCGGAACTGAGAGATGGGCAGGCGGCTTCGACTTCCCCTGCGCAGTGTCCCTGTCTCTCCCTAAACAGGGGAGAAGACGAGAGGGGAGCTGAGAGCTCTAAGTGGTTCTTTCCCTCATTATTAGTTGCATTAGGAAGACGTGTAGCAGGTAAAGTGGCAGAAGCCACTGTGTTACTTTCCCGTCGTTCATTGTCCGGAGGTTCGGGCCAGGACACCTGTTACCGTAATCATTTGGCCTTTGACCCTCGTAGAACACGATGATCCGCTTTTGAACATACTCAGGGTGGCCGGTCTGGTTTTAAAAGTCAATGTTTCCAAATCTCCGTTAGGACTAAGTAAGTTGAAAGGTCCCGTTACGTATCACGATGTTTTGTTTGGGGTTGGTGTGAAAGGGACTGAGATCGCGGCCCAACCGCTCTGCTTTTAGAAAAGATCACAAGTTATAACTTCAGTTTTGAGCTGACAGTAGCGTTTTGCTCCTTCGAAACCGGTAACTACGTGGATTCCGCCGCGGTGCTAGTCTTCTTTCCTTTCTTCCTCCCGCGTGTGTCTCGCAACGCATGTCTACGGCGTGGGCCTGGCTGCGGTCCGCTCGGGTGCGTTTTCCCGGTTTGGCCGTGTCCCGTCCCCCGCCCCGGCGATGACACGGCTGTTGTGTCCCCTTCACGCAGAGCAAGTGGCGGAGATCGTCACCGAGGTCCCTCCGGATGAGCCAGCGACGGCGGCTCCGGACGAGCGGATCATGGAGCTGGTTCTGGGGAAGCTGGCCACCACCACCGGTGACGCCGCTTCAGTGCCAAAGTGAGTCCTGCCGAGGCTCCCGGGGCGGCCGTGTGGACGGCAGGTGCCCCCGGGCGGGGAGGCACCCCTCCTGGAGGAAAGAAGCGGGTGTCCTTGGGGAGCGGCAGGGTCCTTCCAGAACTTGGGAGCGTGATGCCACGTCCGCTGTGAAGACAGTTAAAAGCGGTTGTGCGTGTGTGTGTGTGTGTGTGTGTGTGTGTGTGTGTGTGGTGAGCTGTACGTCACGGACGGTTGACCATCCGAACCTCTCCTGGGTGCACAGTTCGGTGCCATTAAGTGCACCTGCGCTCTGTGCAGCCTCCAGCCGCGTCCGTCTCTGGAACTTTCCATCCTCCCGGACTGAAACTCTGTCCTCATGGAACGCTAACTCCCCATGTCCCTCTCCCCCCACCCCGGCACCCCCTCCCGTCCCTGTCTCCGTGAAGACGGACGTACCTTGTGTGAGGTCCCGGCCTGGGCGCTGGCATGCGATGCCGGCCCTTTTGTGACGGGCCCGTGGCACTCCGCATGCCGTGCTCGAGGCTCATCCAGCAGGAGTCAGATTGTCCTTCCATCTCGAGGCTGGCATCCCATCCCGTAGACAGATTCCTCCATCCGTGGGCACCGGGCTCCTCCCACCGTTCGGCTGTTGGGAACAGTGCTGCTGTCACAGAAGTTTCTGTACATGTAACACCTTGTTGTTGTTTTTTTTTCTTTTCTCTTCTCTTCTTTTCTTTTCTTTTTTCTTTTCTTTTCTCTTTTCTCTTTTCTTTTTTTTTTCTTTTCTTTTCTCTTCTCTTCTCTTCTTTTCTTTTCGTGAACAAGGAAAATATTTTGTATTCTAGTTGTCATTCCTGGATAAATCTTTGCTCTGACGTGGAATAAGCTGATGCTGATTTCTTTTCGGGCTTTTTTGGAGTGCCTCTTAACGTTCTCACGATGTGCCTGGCCCCGTTTGATCCCGGAGCCCGTGCAGACTGGGGCCGGCGTGCTGTCGGAAACGGAGCCACCTGTTCGTTAACCTACGCTGTCCGACTGCCCAGAGGACTTCTGTGGCTTGCCGTCAGAAAGACGTTTAAAAGGGAGAAGAAATTTTTAAAAATCAGGGTCAGAGAAAGTACAAAACAGAGCAGAGGCCAGGCCAAGCGAGAGAAACGGGGATCTTCCCGGGGCATAATCTGAGAGCTTCCTGGTGGCCAGAGTGAAAATGCAGTCAGGAGCATGGCCATGCTGGAGGACCAAGCGGTGTCTCCCGTGCAGATTCCCCTGACGCCGGGGTGGTGCCCGAGTGCCTTCCCTCCTTCCTGGCGGCGAGCTAGGAAGGTTTGGAAGAGCCCTTCCCAAGATGGCTGTGACCTCGCACTTCCTCCCCAACGACGCAGTGTGCCCCCTGTCTCACCAGGTGTCTGTCTGACCTGGCAGGTTCCCGCATCATCAGAGCACCACCATCACCCTCAAGAGGAGTCTCATTCTGTCGAGCCGGCACGGCATCCGCAGGAAGCTCGTCAGGCAGCTGGGGGAGCACAGGCGGGTCTACCAGTGCAGCGTCTGCAGCAAGATCTTCCAGAACAGCAGCAACCTGAGCAGGCACGTGCGCTCGCACGGTGAGTCCCCGCGTGACGCCCGCCGCGGGGCGTGGACCGGGCTGCCCGTGCCGGGGAGAGGTGGCCGTGGACCCGGTTTGGGGGGGGGGGGGGCGGGCGTGCGCAGCCCCGGTAATGCCCGGAGTCGTGAAGTAGCGTTTCGTCGGTTGGCTCCTAGGTGACAAGCTGTTTAAATGTGAGGAATGTGCCAAGTTGTTCAGCCGCAAGGAGAGTCTGAAGCAGCACGTCTCCTACAAGCACAGCAGGAACGAGGTGCGTGGGGCCCGGGCTCTCGGGCTGGTTGTGGAGGTGCAGCGGGCGATCGGCAGGACGGGCTGCTGGGAAGGAAGACGGGGTCCCCGGGGAGGGGGAGGAGGGGCAGCGGGGTGGGGGGGGGGCGGGAGGAGCGGGGAGGGGCCCCTGGGCTGGCGTTCGCCCTGCGGTACCCGAACGGGGATTCTTCCAGGGCAGTTGGACGGTGAGAGTAAGAGCTTGCTCGTGTTCCTAAATCTTGTAGGAGAGTAGTGGGCAATGACACAGACCAGGACACGAATGGGGACCAGGGCAGTGACGTACACCAGGGCGGTGACGTAGAGCAGGACGGTGACGTAGAGCAGGCTTACGACAGAGACAGGACGGCAAAGTAGACCAGGGCGGGGACGGAGACCTTACCCACCGGGACGTCGCGAGAGGCAGGTCGGGGGCGCGTCCTTAGGTGGAGCTGCCCCCTGCCCCTGCCCCTCAACAGCGCTCCCCTGTCGCCAGGTGGACAGTGAGTACAGGTACCGCTGCGGCACCTGCGAGAAGACGTTCCGCATCGAGAGCGCCCTCGAGTTCCACAACTGCAGAACAGGTGAGCGGGCGCCCCCTCGCGGCGCTTCTCACCGGCTGGACGGAAGCCCGGGCGCTTCGGAACCAGCCGTGCACTTGTGGCCCCTCCCTCCGTTCGCGGCCCCTCCCTCCGTTCGCGGCCCCTCCCTCCGTTCGCGGCCCCTCGAAGGGTCATTACTGATTCTGAAGGAGCCGCGGGTGGAAATGGCCTCTTGGCCTCCCGGCGAGGCTGTGCCTGCCCCCTCCCCCACCCCCACCCCCACCCCCAGGCTGTCCTGAGAAAGGTGGGCGGTGGGCCGAGAAGCACGGGTGCTCCCGGACCGCGTGAGACATTCCTGGAGGCGTGGCGGGGGGGGGGGGGGGGGCGACAGCGTCAGGCCGGGGCCCCGCCTCACTGGCTGGAAGGCCCTCCCTCCGCTGGCCACCCTCCGTTACCCGCCGAGCCTGCCGGCCTCCGGGACCGTGGTGCCGCTGTGCATTGACCGGTTCTGCTCCGAGCCCGTTCTGTCCGCGGGTCCTGAAAGCGCAGGACTCACTCACTCGCTCGTGTGTGTCGCACGCTTGCCCGGGCCTTGAGCCGGGGGGGGCCTCTGCGGGCCTGGGCGCGCGTCTCAAGCCCTGGTTGAGCTCAGGCTCCCACCAGAAGGGAGTAGACAGAGCGCTGGGTGGGTGACAGCAGGGGTGACAGACAGCGGGGCATCCCAGCACAGCCGAGAAGGGGTGCCCAGCAGCAGGCGGCTCAGACACCTGCTACCTTGGCCTTTGGTTCCGAACTCCTTTCCTGTTGGCCCCTCCGTGCACCCCTTGTACCTGTGGGCTGGTTCTCACGTCCCGTCTCAGACCCTTTAAGCAGCTTTAGGTAAACCTCCACCACGTGTCCCGTGGGGCAGCTCCTGCTCCCAGGCATCTGCTGGGTCCCGTCCTGTGCTCGGGCCTGGAGCCCTGGCTTGTTTGTCCACAGCGCCCCGTGTGGCCACCTGCTCCTGTGACGGGGCTTTTCCGAGGGCGCGCGAGTCTCGTTTTTCCTGAGCTCCACCTGCTCCGCACCGTCCACGGCATGAAGTGGTGGCCCCAGAAGCTTCCAGGCGCACATGCATTCTGAGCTGTGCACCCCAGGAGTGCCCTCAAATCTGGCCACCCCCCCCCCCCAACTTTTTCGACGGATGCAGTGCCTGTCAGGAGCCTAAGCTGCGTTCGTGGCCAGAGTCAGGATGGCGCCCCATGTGGCCACCTGCGGCTCTGCAGGAGTGCGGAGCGATGTCCCCATGCCCTCCGGTGTCTGGTGGGGTAGCCTCAAGACAGGGGGACAAGTTGGCCTCTTTTTATCTGACAAATGAAACAAAGTAATAAAAGGAGTCAGAACAGCTATCGGTACATGTCAAATAAAGGGCCTGTTAAACCAGGCGTTTCTTTCTTTTCATTGTATAGAACTAACCGCAGCAGTGAATTAAGGTGCATCTTCTCTCTAATCTCCAAAGTTAGAAGTTTCCGATGCAAACCAAAGAATAACAGGGCACCTGGGTGGCTCAGTCGGTTAAGCATCCCTCTTCGGCTCAGGTCATGATCTCGCGGTTCGTGGGTTCGAGCCCTGCGTCGGGGGCCTGGAGCCTGCTTCAGATTCTGTGTCTCCCTCTCTCTCTGCCCCTCCCCTGCTTGCTCGCTCGCTCTGTCTCTCTCAAAAATAAACATTAAAAAAATTTTAAAAAAGAAAACAAAGAACAACTTGGAGACTAGCTCATTTGTGTCATAGGTCATTTGCATACTGTCTACTCTTCTCCATCCTTCAAGTTAGGAAAATGTGTCTTCCATAGGCCGTTAAACCAAGGAGTTCTACGAATGGGGAGAAGCTTATGGACGTGTAGACTTAGAGAACAGCGTGGGTTCACATCCAAGCGCCCCACCCCGTGCAGCACAGCTGTCCCAGAAACCCACCATCCCATGTCCTGGTGCATCAGATCCCAAGTAGCAGGCATTTGCTCTTAGTTGCTGCATTTTGTTGAAACATAAATGCAGACTTGGGGGCAGAAAGTGGCCGTTGGGACCAGGCGCCCGTCTGGACTCCTACACTGGTGACCTGTGTGTGCCCCGGCAGGAAAAGCCACCTGCACTGTGGCAGCCTGGTCCCGGTCAGCTGAGCCGTCGAGAACAGTTAGGAGTGCAGGCACCGGGTGGCACTCGTGACAGAGAAAGCTGACCCCCGGGGACAGTGCTGTGCCTTCCGCGGCTCTCAGACCCCAGGACTCGGGCCACCTGCCTGGGAGGGAGGCTCAGCTGTGCTGCTTAGTCCCAGCCCAGAAGTGGTGTGTGTGTGGGGGGGGGGGGGGGGTGCCTGCTAAAGACACATCTAGAACAAGACAGGCCTGCGAGCGGTGGCGGAAATTGGGCATTTGTGTGTGGGGGGGTGGGAAGGTGGCAGAGAAGGGCAGGTGACAGGTGGGCTGCAGAGGAGCAGGTGGGGGCTCAGCCTTGGGGCGGGAAGGATGCAGGTTGGGGGTTGGGGCTGCAGTCGGGGTGGGTGGAGGGTGAGGGCCAAGCCAGTGGCGGTTCAGCCCTCTCTACTGCAGAATCACACCGGGATGACCGGAGGCAGGTGGTTGGGGAGGGGAGGGGGCCTGTGGGTGTGGTGGCGGTGACAGAGAGGAGCTGGTGCCTGTCTTCCCCGGCGAGGAGCAGCTGGTTCAGCCCTGGGCTCCCGCAGCGCAGACGATGGCTTTTCGTGGCCGTGTGGCCCTCGTGCGCCTCTGCCTGTCACCGGGGCCTCCTTGCCATTCTCACGGCCGGGATGCCGATCCTGCAGTCGGTGTCATTTACCTAAAAGTTGCCGTGTGTCTGCTTGCTCTCTGGACAGATGACAAGACGTTCCAATGTGAGATGTGTTTCAGATTCTTCTCCACCAACAGTAACCTCTCCAAGCACAAGAAGAAGCACGGGGACAAGAAGTTTGCTTGTGAGGTCTGCAACAAAATGTTCTACCGCAAGGACGTCATGCTCGACCACCAGCGGAGGCACCTGGAAGGTGAGCCTGCCTGCCCTGGGTGTGAGCTCCTGGGATGGGGTGGGGCGGGCGCCTCCCCTGCGTGGTTTGGCCCCGCCCACCGTCGAGTCCTCATCCCCAGGCACAGAGAGGTACCTCGGGGCCTTAACAGTGCTGTGTGTCCGTGGGAACTCTTGGAAACATCCTAAATGTTCTGCGGTGGGGAAAGAGTCAAAAAAAAAAAAAAAAAAGAACTGGGTTTTTTTGTTTTTAATTACTTATTTTTGAGAGAGAGAGACAGAGCATGAGCAGGGGAGGGGTACAGAGAGAGAGAGAGACACAGAATCGGAAGCAGGCTCCAGGCTCCGAGCTGTCAGCACAGAGCCTGACGAGGGGCTTGAACTCCCAAAATGGGAGATTATGACTTGAGCCAAAGACTGACACTTAAGGACTGAGCCACCCAGGCGCCCCAAAAAACGGATTCTTTATAGGATTGAATACTCTGCACCTAATAAAGCATTTTCTGCTTTCTTTTTTTTTTTTAATACAGTCTTTTTTCCAACGTTTATTTATTTTTGGGACAGAGAGAGACAGAGCATGAACGGGGGAGGGGCAGAGAGAGAGGGAGACACAGAATCGGAAACAGGCTCCAGGCTCTGAGCCATCAGCCCAGAGCCTGACGCGGGGCTCGAACTCACGGACCGCGAGATCGTGACCTGGCTGAAGTCGGGCGCTTAACTGACTGCGCCACCCAGGCGCCCCAGCATTTTCTGCTTTCAGTATGACAGAGAGTCAGGGAAAAACAGCGTATGAAATTGTGTATGGGGTGTGCTTCCAGTCTTGTGCACGGAGCAAAATGTTCTGGGCAGATGCTGCTGGCTGGGGCCATAGTAGTTTCTCCCTCATTCCTCATTCTCCCTGCGGGCCCCAGATGGCCCAGGCCGTTTGTAGCAGGGGAGTCGGGGGGACTGCTCCTATGTGGTGGGTTCACGGGAAGCCAGGTACAAGAGGAAGACGGATGGCAGTGGGGGGGTCAGTTCCAGGGTGGGACGGGGAGTGAGAGACGATGGAAGTGAGGAGTGGGGTGGCCCCACAGGGCAGGCTCGGAGCCACGCAGACAGGATCCCCGAGTGGGAAGGCGCAGACAGCAGTCGCAGGGACGCCCCCGGGCTGCGGGTGACGCCCAGACTTGGTGTCAGAGCCGGCTCAGGCAGACCCTCTTTAATTTTTTTTTTTTTTAATGTTTATTTGTTTTTGAGACAGAGAGAGAGCATGAACAGGGGAGGGTCAGAGAGAGAGGGAGACACAGAATCCGAGGCAGGCTCCAGGCTCTGAGCTGTCAACACAGAGCCCGACTCGGGACTCGAACTCACAAAATGTAAGATCATGACCTGAGCCGAAGTCCGACGCTCAACCGACTGAGCCACCCAGGCGCCCCAGACAGACCCTCTTTAAATTGGCTTTCTAGTTGTGATAATCCTGGCTTTTCCTCTAGAAGCCCCTTGTCTCTTGCTGACCAGCCCTCAGTAAGTGACACTGACCAGAGCACCTTTATAAGAAAGTCTGAAAAGAATTGCGCATGAGGTACAGGCTTGCCGAAAAAGAAAGCGGAGTCTCACGGAACTGGAACTGTTCCGCACAAAGATGTGCGTACTCCCGTCATTATGCCTCTTCGAAATAAGACGAGGCACATTCTGTATAATTTTCTTACTCCGCTTTTTGACCTGGCTGTCGTTCCTGTGGCTTCAGGAGATCTCTTTCCCTCTGGGACCCGTGGGTGGTGCCCTTGGGCCTCTCCAGCCAAACCCGGTGCCCACTTAGTGAGTGGATGGCCCTGGGCAAGCCACTGGGCCTCAGTTTCCTCACCTGTGCAGCAGGGATACGCTTCCTGCCCGACCCTGTAGGCCGGTGGGTGGCTGAAGCAGATCCTCCCGGTAAAGCCTGTCACCGTCAACGCCGCCCTCAGCGTTCCCTGACAGACAGGTGCCCGGGCTTGATTCTACCGCATTTTACAACTGACGCACCAGTCAGATCGTTTTCCGCAGGAACGAACTAACGCATTCATGGTTTTCCCTTTTTCGTTGGCTCATCGTCCAAATCACTGCTTCAGATCTGATGCGTTTTACGCCACTGGGAGCCTTCTGGAGAATGACGTATTCATGTCCAGCTTGCTGGGTGTTCTTAAGTCTACCTCTGCATTCACACCATGGGATGCGGGAAGGTTCCAGAAGGGGTCAGCTGTGTAGAAAGAAACGATGAGAGCGAACTTCTGTCTTTTACTCAAAGATTACCTGTTTCGTGCAAACTTCTAAAAAGCTGTGGTGATCCCAGTTATGAACAGTTACGTCTTAAAACCCCAAGGGGCTTATCGTCATTAGGCGTTCTCTCCCTGACCCTGATCAACCGATTTAACTTGCAAGGATGAATATTGGTGTCTTTTTAAGAAACAATGTCACGCCTAAGGATGCGACCTCTGCCTTGAGCCTTTGAATGGGGGGAAAGCCCTTTCTTTGGTGTCAGCACCGGCTCGCCCTTCCACACTGTAGAACTCCAAACCCACGCGGCCCTTGTGTTTCCAAACGCTTCAGATGCACGAACCGCGTCCCTGGTTCCCATGGGCACACGCAGCCGTTCCTTCCCTGGAGCCGGAAGGAGCCGTGGTTAGCGTGGCCGCGTCCTGTGCCGGGCGCCACTCACGCGCTCGCTGGTGCCGCTGACCCTGCCCCCACCGCCCAGGCGGCCACACTGGCCTAGTGGCAGGTGCCCGGCACGCACGCGCCGTGTGTACTCACTCTCCTGCTTGGGTGGGCGGGCATTGCAGGAGTGCGGCGGGTGAAGAGGGAGGACCTGGACGCCGGCGGCGAGAACCTGGTCCGCTACAAGAAGGAGCCCTCGGGATGCCCCGTGTGTGGCAAGGTGAGGCTCAGCTATTTCTAACACTGGCTTCTTTGCTGCTTCCGACGACTTCTTGTTTTCACCCCTGTCTGCCTTGACCCGCTGCCCCTGCCCCTCCCCTGGAGCCTATCTTCCCCTCCTGTTGAGTCAGCTTCCCACCCAGCACCCCGGGTGTGGTCACGGGGTGGCTGGCCCTGGGTCACCATGAAAATAGTAGCCTCCTGTTCCTTGTGAATCGCTTCCCTTCACTCACCTCTCGTGTTCTCCTCCTGGAGTGGGTGGGGTCAGACGGGCTCAGGACACCTGCGCTCTGGGTTTACGTGGCCCCCAGGACTGGCCGTCCAGACGGAGACTCTCAGGCCAGCGGGGCCCCGCAGGTGGCTTCTGCTGCTGGTTTGTCCCCTGAGCTACGTGACGGAGGCCGCGGGGCCCCCGCATCCCAGCCCGGCCCCAGCGGCCGAGGAGAGGGCAGTGCCTGTGTCTCCACCCCCATCACAGCTGGAAACAGCTGTGGACGTGGGCAGGGGACGTGACTTGTGCTGACACCCGGTGCACAGAGGACGGAATTCTTCTCTGATGCCAAGTTTCAGAAAATTGCGCCTCTTTCTGTGTTTACTGGCTTCTTCCCAGGCCCCATCCTAGTGATGTAGTTAAGTGAGCGAGTAAAGTTGAGCAGAATCCCGCTGGCAGTGGAGACCAGAGGACGGTTAGGTCTCCGGGGTAACGTGGGCTCGTACTTAGACGACCGTTCGCTCCCGTCCGCTCGCGACTCCAGCACCCGGGAAGGGTACCGGGGACACGTAGCGCGTCCTCGTGCCTGGTGCGGCTGGTCAGGCCCCGCTCCTCCGCCCGCAGGTGTTCTCCTGCAGAAGCAACATGAACAAGCACCTGCTGACCCACGGCGACAAGAAGTACACCTGCGAGATCTGCGGCCGCAAGTTCTTCCGCGTGGACGTGCTCAGGGACCACATCCACGTCCACTTCAAGGTGCCAGCACCGCCCTCTCCCGGGTGGCTCACGTGGACGCGTGGCGGGCCCTCGTGGTCAGCTTGGCCCCACTGCCTCTCTTCAGCTGGGCTTCTGTGAGCCTCTGCTGCATCCATCCGGAGCCCCGTTTGCAGGGCTCACAAGCAGTCCCTCCGTTCTAGGTGTTTCCTGGGGGTGGGGGGGTGGGGGAGCAGTGAGGACGGGGCAGGGCTCACAAGCGGTCCCTCCGTTCCAGGTGTTTCCCAGGGAGGGGGTGTGGGGGGCAGCGAGGACGGGGCAGGGCTCACAGGCAGTCCCTCCGTTCTAGGTGTTTCCCAGGGAGGGGGTGGGGGAGCAGCGAGGACGGGGCAGGGCTCACAGGCACTCCCTCCGTTCTAGGTGTTTCCCAGGGAGGGGGTGGGGGAGCAGTGAGGACGGGGCAGGGCTCACAAGCGGTCCCTCCGTTCTAGGTGTTTCCCAGGGAGGGGGTCGGGGGGGGGGCAGTGAGGATGGGGCAGGGCTCACAAGTGGTCCCTCTGTTCCAGGTGTTTCCCAGGGAGGGGGTGTGGGGGGCAGCGAGGACGGGGCAGGGCTCACAAGCACTCCCTCCGTTCTAGGTGTTTCCCAGGGAGGGGGTCGGGGGGGGCAGCGAGGACGGGGCAGGGCTCACAAGTGGTCCCTCTGTTCCAGGTGTTTCCCAGGGAGGGGGTGTGGGGGGCAGCGAGGACGGGGCAGGGCTCACAGGCAGTCCCTCCGTTCTAGGTGTTTCCCAGGGAGGGGGTGTGGGGGGCAGCGAGGACGGGGCAGGGCTCACAGGCACTCCCTCCGTTCTAGGTGTTTCCCAGGGAGGGGGTGTGGGGGGCAGCGAGGACGGGGCAGGGCTCACAAGCGGTCCCTCCGTTCCAGGTGTTTCCCAGGGAGGGGGTGTGGGGGGCAGCGAGGACGGGGCAGGGCTCACAGGCAGTCCCTCCGTTCTAGGTGTTTCCCAGGGAGGGGGTGGGGGAGCAGCGAGGACGGGGCAGGGCTCACAAGCACTCCCTCCGTTCTAGGTGTTTCCCAGGGAGGGGGTGGGGGAGCAGTGAGGACGGGGCAGGGCTCACAAGCGGTCCCTCCGTTCTAGGTGTTTCCCAGGGAGGGGGTCGGGGGGGGGGCAGTGAGGATGGGGCAGGGCTCACAAGTGGTCCCTCTGTTCCAGGTGTTTCCCAGGGAGGGGGTGTGGGGGGCAGCGAGGACGGGGCAGGGCTCACAAGCACTCCCTCCGTTCTAGGTGTTTCCCAGGGAGGGGGTCGGGGGGGGGCAGCGAGGACGGGGCAGGGCTCACAAGTGGTCCCTCTGTTCCAGGTGTTTCCCAGGGAGGGGGTGTGGGGGGCAGCGAGGACGGGGCAGGGCTCACAGGCAGTCCCTCCGTTCTAGGTGTTTCCCAGGGAGGGGGTGTGGGGGGCAGCGAGGACGGGGCAGGGCTCACAGGCACTCCCTCCGTTCTAGGTGTTTCCCAGGGAGGGGGTGTGGGGGGCAGCGAGGACGGGGCAGGGCTCACAAGCGGTCCCTCCGTTCCAGGTGTTTCCCAGGGAGGGGGTGGGGGAGCAGTGAGGACGGGGCAGGGCTCACAAGCGGTCCCTCCGTTCTAGGTGTTTCCCAGGGAGGGGGTCGGGGGGGGGCAGTGAGGACGGGGCAGGGCTCACAAGTGGTCCCTCTGTTCCAGGTGTTTCCCAGGGAGGGGGTGTGGGGGGCAGCGAGGACGGGGCAGGGCTCACAAGCACTCCCTCCGTTCTAGGTGTTTCCCAGGGAGGGGGTGGGGGAGCAGTGAGGACGGGGCAGGGCTCACAAGCGGTCCCTCTGTTCTAGGTGTTTCCCAGGGAGGGGGTCGGGGGGGGGCAGCGAGGACGGGGCAGGGCTCACAAGCGGTCCCTCCGTTCTAGGTGTTTCCCAGGGAGGGGGTGGGGGAGCAGTGAGGACGGGGCAGGGCTCACAGGCAGTCCCTCCGTTCTAGGTGTTTCCCAGGGAGGGGGTCGGGGGGGGGGGCAGCGAGGACGGGGCAGGGCTCACAAGCGGTCCCTCCGTTCTAGGTGTTTCCCAGGGAGGGGGTGTGGGGGGCAGCGAGGACGGGGCAGGGCTCACAGGCAGTCCCTCCGTTCTAGGTGTTTCCCAGGGAGGGGGTCGGGGGGGGCAGTGAGGACGGGGCAGGGCTCACAAGCGGTCCCTCCGTTCCAGGTGTTTTCCCAGGGAGGGGGTCGGGGGGGCAGCGAGGACGGGGCAGGGCTCACAAGCGGTCCCTCCGTTCCAGGTGTTTCCCAGGGAGGGGGCCGGGGGGGGGCAGCGAGGACGGGGTCGTCTTTAAGGGCAGAAGTGCCGACTCAGGCAGCAAATGAGGAAATGGTAGGTGGTGCTCAGGTCCGGTGAGGACGGTGAGCCCTCGCCGGGCTCTCGGAGCCGTCTGTCCGCCTGCCTGCAGCGCAGGACCTGTTTCCTGGCAGTCCCGGCCTCGGGCACGGGTTGGGGTTTCGCTGAGAAGGTGTGAGTCAAAGGCGGGGGGCGAGCGTGAGTGTGAGGGGATCCCCAGGGCAGGTGCTGGGCCACGTGGACTGAGCTGGGGTGGGAGGACGGACCCAAGAGAGTCCGGGAGCTATAGTCGGAGGGGTGAGGGGCACTCAGGCTTCACTGGGACCTGGGATGCTAGTCTGCCGCCTCCTCAGCGTCCACTTGTCTCCTGCCATGAAAACATGGCTTCCTGAGGATTCAGTTAGGCCCAGCGCAGGTGACGGGCCCGGCCCGGGTGAGCGCCTGTGGCTGCGCGGCTCTGGTCAGGTGCTTCTCCGACAGCTCCTTTAGACGGTGTTGCTGTGTGTGTGTTAATGGAAAAGCGGGAATTGAACTTGAGTTAAGAAATAGAGCCTAGGCCCCCGTGAAAACCTCCTAGACGCGATAGCGAACTTTCCAAAGGAAACCTGTCCACCCTTCCCAGGATCCTAAGTTTTGCTGAAAAACGAAAGCTGGCCAGCAGTGCCGTGCGCCCCTGGCGGCCTCTGACAGGAAATGGGCCGCGCCCGGGAGCATGGAGCCCAGGTCCGCCGCAGCCGTGGGGGCCAGCAGCTAAGACGGGGAGCCGAGCCCCACGCAGGCACCCCACGCCTGGCCGCCAGCTCGCTGCGCACTCAGCGGGGGTGTGTGCGGGCCCGAGGGAGCCACGGGGGACATGGCAGGCAGTCCCGGGTGGGACCCACTGCCTTCTCCACGTGGGCCGGCCCGGCACTGCTGGGGGGCGAGGGACCCGTCAGCGCTTCTGTGCCCGTGCGGGAAGCCGGACCTCGCGACTGCGTTTTCCAGGACATTGCGCTGATGGACGACCACCAGAGGGAGGAGTTTATCGGCAAGATCGGCATCTCCTCGGAGGAGAACGATGACAATTCGGATGCCAGCGCGGACTCCGAGCCTCACAAGTACAGCTGCAAGCGGTGCCAGGTACTCGCCACGGGCCTTCGTGCCCAGGCTGGCGGGAAGGAGGCAATTCCGGCAGAGAGATGGCGGGGCCGCTCGCGGACGCTGGGTGTGGCTCTCCCTCTTCGCACGGACCGCCGTTTCAGAGCCGTCTTGTGGCTGGTCTGCGTGCGGCCACGCGGGGGCCCGGGTTGGGGTGGGGAACCCATCTCTGGAGGCCGTGCAGCGGGTGGTGATCCGCTCGCGGCGTGCGCGGTGGTCCCCGCGTTAGGCTTCGCTGCTCCGCGGAGACGCGGTTCGCTCCCTGCCTAGTGTGGGTTCCCGTGCGGCTGTGCCTGCATCAGGCACCTGGCCATGCGGCCGTCCGGGAGGTGGGGTGGGTGGGGAGCAGGAGAGGGTGCAGGGGCAGGCCGGTCTGCAGCGGGGGGGCAGCTGGCGCCCGCCTCCCCCGCTCCCCCCCACTCTGCAGTTTCCTGGCACCGGCCCTGCCCTTGGGAGTCCCCCCCCTGTCCGGCCCCGGGCGGCGGGCCGTCACCGGGGCCTCAGCGCCCAGCGGTGCCGTCGTCGGCTGGAGGGCGGGAGGCCGTGCGCGGGCGTGAACGGTACACCTGTCGGCAGCTCACCTTCGGCCGCGGGAAGGAGTACCTGAAGCACATCATGGAGGTGCACAAGGAGAAGGGCTACGGCTGCAGCATCTGCAACCGCCGCTTCGCCCTGAAGGCCACTTACCACGCCCACATGGTCATCCACCGGGAGAACCTGCCGGACCCCAACGTGCAGAAGTGAGGCCTCCTGGGGCTGGGCTTCCGGGGCCTGGCACGATGCCAGAGGGGGGCGTGCTCCCTGCGGGCAGGCAGGTGCTCGGCGGGCGGGTCTGTTCCCCTCCGGAGCCCTGGGGCCGGGTCTTGAGGGAAGCACGCTCACCTCCTCTATCCCGCACGTGGGGGGTCCCGCCTCCCTCGCCCTCCTGGCCCCGCAGCGCAAGTCGACCGCGCCACAGACTGATAGTGTCGTTCTCGGCCTGCCTACGGAACCGCCGGCAGCCCCGTTTCCCCACGTAATTAGGTTCCCTGGATGCCGTAGCCGTGGTCAGTGCCGTGTGCGGGGGCGAGCCTGCGGCCGCCCTGTGTGGAGGCCGCCGTAGCCAGCTTGGGCTGCGGTAACGGGGCGGCTGGGCAGCCTGCACGGTGGGAACGTGCGATGTCAGGCCTGGAGCCGGGAGGTCTGAGTTCAGGGGTCGGCAGGGCTGCTTCCCCTGGAGGCCGGGGCTTCCCGGCCCGGCTCCTATCCTCCTGCCGTGGCCGTGTGCCCACGTGGTCCTCCCCCGTGCGCGTCTGTGTCCCAGTTCCTCCTTCCGGCGAGGGCATCAGTCATACTCGAGTGGGGCCACCCTGGTGACCTGATGTTTCACTCCTCTGTGAAGACCCTGTTTCCAAATGCTGTCACCTTTTGAAGGCCCGGAGTCAGGACTCCAGCCTGTGGACTTTGAGGGGCGCACGGTTCAGCCCGTATTGGAGGCTGCAGTGTTCGTGTCCGGCGGCCTCCACGTAGCCTCTTTTCTGCGACCCCTGCGTGAGGAAGGGGCTCGGGGCAAGCGCTCTGCTGTTGCCGCCCGCCCTGAGGCTCGCGTCTCCTCGCAGGTACATCCACCCGTGCGAGATCTGCGGGCGCATCTTCAACAGCATCGGGAACTTGGAGCGGCACAAGCTCATCCACACAGGTAGCGCGCTGCCGCGGGACCGGGACCGGGACGGACCCGGGGTGTCGTGGCGCCCCGCTTGGAGGGCCTGTCCCCACGCTCCCTGCTCTGGCAGTCTCGCCGCCCCACCACCCCGCGCCTCCGCGCGCGCTCTCTCTCTCTGGCCTCTCCTGTCCCTGCGTCCTCGCCACCGCTTCCGTCCCCAGCGCGGCCCCCTGCCCTGTGGCCCCAGCGGCTCCTGGGGTCCCTCTCGCGGCCGAGGAGCTGGAGCAGAGGCTCCGTGGAGGCCGTGAGCTGTGTCGCGCCACGCTTCTCCGTCGCCGCCTTCGTGGCGGGGGACGCGGCTGGGTGGGTCGACGGGTGCTGAAGCGCTGGTGCGCTTGTCGTGCAGGGGTGAAGAGCCACGCCTGCGAGCAGTGCGGGAAGTCCTTCGCGCGGAAGGACATGCTAAAGGAGCACATGCGCGTGCACGACAACATCCGCGAGTACCTGTGCGCCGAGTGCGGGAAAGGTACGCGGGCGCCGGCGGGGGCGGGGGGCGCGGCGTCGCCGGGCCGGGCGGGGTGAGGGCGCCGGGACACAGGCAGCGAAGGGCGTCCGCGATGGACTCGAGGCACAAGTGAGCCACCTGAAAAGAGGGGCGAGCGCGCAGCCAGGGGCTGAGAAACGGGAAGACCCGCCGTGCGCTCCTCGCGTGCGGCCAAGTGCGCGGCCCCTCCCTGCGGCTGAGCCGAACCTTCCACGTGGGACGGGTTGGCTGTGACCAGTGAGCCTGGGTCCCTGGCTTTCGGATGAAATTACTGGAATGATAAACCTATTAGCAAAAGATCTCCCTTCTGTAAGTAAAATGGGGGGGGGGGGGCGAGGTCATCCCAGGACATGGCAAATTTTTAACCCTTTTCTGTTGCAAAACACAAGAGCCTCTGGGGCCGCGCGAAGGCGCTGTCTGCAGCGGACAGCGTCACCTCGGCCCCGTTCAGACCCGGGCACATCAGGCTCTTGGCTTTGCCTTTAGCTCTTTTAAGCATTTTGTATTCTATAAAGGTTTTTTTTTTCCTTTGTTGGGTTCTTATTTATTCATTATTTATTTTGTTTACTTGGTTTGAGAAAGCGAGCAAGCAAGCATGAGCAGGGGAGGGGCAGAGAAAGAGGGAGGGGAGAGCGCCCCAGCAGGACTCCACTGGCTGTCAGCACAGAGCCCGATGTAGGGGCTGGAACCCACAACTGTGAAATCATGATCTGAGCCCAAATCAAAAGCCAGTCACGTAACTGACTGACCCACCCCCGTGCCCCTCCTTTACTTGTTTTTGAAGTTAAACAGAAAAGTACGAACAAAACAGATGTCTCATAATTCCCCTCACCGGATAACCCGTTAAGCACACTTGAAATAAGATTACGTGTAAAAGCTTAGAAAGAACGAACTTCAGAGAAAGCGAGACGTGATCATTTCCCCTTCCCCTGCCTGTGCCCTCTCCCCTCCCCCAGTCTGTCTCCCTGGAGGTGACAAGTTCTTGTTTGTCCTCCAAAGTCACCTTGTGCAAGGGCAGCACGCAGCCTCCTTCATTGGAAAAGCAAGGCAGGCACCTAATTTTACTTTTCTGACGGTAACACAAACTGGCACACGAGGTAAAGCTGTTGCTTCTGCCTCGGACCCATTATGCTCTTCAAGAGAACCTCTGTCTCTGTTTTGTAGGAACATTCTAGAAGTTTCTATGCCCGTCTTAGTGATGCTGTCGCTCTCCCAGCCCTTCCCCCACTTACTGCCACCTGTCCCCTGGCTGGAGGGGACAGTGTGGAGCAGGAGAGAGACGGGGAGGGTCAGAGGTGTAGCTGCCAGAGTGGTTCCCTCCAGGGGGCAGGGAGAAGCCACGCCTGGGTCCCCTGGAGGGCCTGGTGGGGGAGGGACAGGTGCCCAGGGAGGGCAGTGAGGTCAGAGCCACATCTTGCCATGTGTCATACATACTCATATTAGAAGTGTGTTTAATGTTTAGTTTTGTGATTTCTTCTTGAATTCTGAGTACTTTTGCGAGGCCGCGGTGGGAGGTCGGAATGGCGGCGGGGGCAGGGGGGAGAGCTTTGTCGTGACTCTCCTTCTGTGCCTATGACACACAGTTACTTTGTGACTTAGGATCTGTTCATTTTAGCTGCGGTGGGGGGGGGGGTTGGGGAGGAGGGAGGCGCAGGTGTGGGGCAAGCCAGGAGGGACTGGTTCTCTTCCGTTCATCTCGGTGGTGGCCCCCTCAAGGGTCAGAGCCAAGGTGCCGTTGTGCCTGTCACAGCCTGGGGAGCGGCCAGCACTGGCGAAGGGAAGGAGGCAGTCGACTTCGGGTGGGGGGGGGGGGGCGTGTAAATTGCTACACAGGGTGGGCCGTTGGACACTGTTAGGTGCCGCTAGAAAAGTTTCTTGTTAACGAGTAGCACAAAGATCTGTTTGCAGCATAAAGATGAGCTTCTGCTGCAGCACTGTTGTGACCGAGAACAGCTTGAGACGCTGAGGGACTGTTTACATTGGCCTCAGGGCTTTTGCACTCACTGTTCCCTCCACCGGGAATGCTGCTCCCCCATGCAGCTCTTGGCCCCTCCCCCACTTCCTCCAGATCACTTTTTCAGCCGCCTCCTCTGAGAGGATCCCCCCGACATCCCACGTGATGAGCCGGGCACCCGGGCCCCTTCTGTTCCTCTCCCCCTGTCCCCGCTTTATCCTGCTTTTCTTCGTCCCTTCCCACGTGGCCCTCTCCCTGTGTGGCCGGGGCGTGGCTTGGCTCACTGCTCAGTCTGGCGCCTGCAGTGGAGCTGGTCCCGTGGCAGGTGCCGGCGTGGCAGGCATGTTAACGGGCTGTGAGTCGTGTTCACGGCTGACAGCAACGTGATGGTGGGTTTGCACTGGCCGCGCTCTGTGGGGCGGGTTCACATGGCGCCGACAGAAGTGACCGCACGGCAGAGGGTCTGTTCCGCGTGGCCAGAATGTGTTCAGCGGTGTCCCGGGGGCCGGGGTGACCTGGCAGGGCTGCTGGGCCGCGTCCTCGGGGCTAACCTCTTGTCGCCTGGAGCTTTTCACTATGAGCGCGTGTGATGGTTTCAATTGAGAAACTAAAACCCGCTTATTAAGGGAAAAATGCTCGTCCAAAGTCAGTGCTAGGCTCACACGTTTGCGCTTCCTGTAGCCTTAGAAGCCTTTTCTGGCAGACCGGCACTTGGGAGACTCCTGTCTGCTGGCTCAGACAGGCCGGTTCTCGTGGCTTCTCACAGCTCAGCCAGGCCCGGGTTCGTGCAGGTCTGGCGTGGAGGCAGGCCCGTGTTTGTGCAGGCCCAGCCTGGCCAGGCTGGGTTCGTGCACGCGTAGGGTTTGTGGAGGCCTGGATTCAGCCGGGCCTGGGGTCCAGTAGCAGCCAGAGCTGGCTGAGCCTCCCCTCCCCATTCACCAGGACGGGGTTTCCCAGGTAACCCGGCGGGGACTGTGGCCAGACGCGGCCGTTGTTTCACTACCGTTACCGAGGGCAGAACCAGCAGTGGTCGGACTCTGCCCCACCCCGTAGTCCCTCCAGGTCCTGTTCTGTGTGGCGGTGACAGCCGTGGCCTGTCCAGGGCCCCTTGACCGGTTAGGTCTGCAGCCAGCAGGACTGGACGCATCGGCCTTGCGCTTGTGAGCCCCCACTCACCTGCTCTGTAGTGATTTTTGCCCACAGCTTCTGTGGCCCCGGCCTTTCCGTTCAGACTGTCCACTGAACCAGGACCCCCACTTCTGATGCACACCCTGTGCCAGGACCCCCCCCCCCCCACTGATTCACACCGTGTACTAGGACCCCCACCTGCTGCTGGTTCACACCCTGTTCCAGGACCCCCCCCACCACTCACTCACACCCTCTACCAGGGTCGTCCCTTTTCGACGCCCAAGTTAGGTTGTGCTTTATCTCACCTCCTTTAGCCAAGATTGACTTCGTTATGCTTAATTAAAGGTAGACTGAAAGTCCGTGCGTATACCACACAGTTCTAATGTCCAGAAAACTGAATTCTCGTCTCGGTTAACATTAGCGTCCTCAGGACCAACAGGAACTCTGTGGCGGGCTTGCACGGCTCTCAGCGGGTGACTCCGTTGTGTCACAGTGGTTGCTTTGAGCACCGACCCTTTGAGCACAGTGGTTGCTTTGAGCACCGATCAGGGTCTGGGCAGGCCCCTGATCACATGAGGTGTCCAGACGTGTCTGGACCTCTGAGGGCATAACTGCCCATCTGCACTGGTGGAGGGGGTCCTTGGGGAGATTTACCCCCCAAGTCCCGACCTCTTCTCTTGTTGCACGCTCACCAAGACCTGTGCCTGCCCGAGGGACCCAGATCCCAGGCAGTGTGGAAGGTCTAGGCTGTGGTGTAGGCACCGTGGCGGGGGGGGGGGAGGGGGAGGGATCTTGGCACTGGGTAGGGCACAAGCACTGTGAGGGGCTCTGGGCACGGGGAGGAGTGGAAACTATTGCAGGTTGGGCATGGGCATTGGGGGGGGGTGGTCTAGCTATGGGGTTTGGTGTGGGCACTGGGACGGGTGTCTTGGCCCAGGGTGGGGTACAGGCACTGTGAAGGGTCCCAGGCGTGGGCGCTGCAGTGGAGGGCCCAGGTCCCAGGCACGGTGGAAGGTCCAGGGTGTGGTGCAAATGCTGTCATGGAGAGTCCCGTGTGCGGGGCACGGCAGGGGTGCGGGCACAGTGGTGGAGGGTCCCCAGCAGGGGCGCTACGGCAGGGAAGGGTCCTGGGGAACACAGGGCAGGCGCAGGGCAGCTCTGGAGGCGGGAGAGGCGGGCTGGCTGAGTGTCGAGTGTCCCCCCTGCCTCCCCCCTCCCCCGCCGGCAGGCATGAAGACCAAACACGCGCTGCGCCACCACATGAAGCTGCACAAGGGCATCAAGGAGTACGAGTGCAAGGAGTGCCACCGCAAGTTCGCGCAGAAGGTCAACATGCTCAAGCACTACAAGCGGCACACGGGTGATGTCCGCGGAGCGCCTGCGCTCCGGTGGGCCCGGTGGGACGCGTCGTATCCCCCGATCTGCGGCTCCCGGCGAGCCCGGCTTCTCGGTTCTGCGAGTGCCGTCCTCGGAGCCGTGGGCAGGCGGCCTCAGGTGTCAGAGGCCGTCCCCTCCTCCAGGCGCCTGGCCGGCGCGTCCCCGTCCCCAACACACGGGAGCCCGGGTCCCTGCACGGCTCGCCACCGGGTCTCAGTGCCACCTGCCGATCCTTAGTGTTCTTGCCTCGCGCCGGCCGTTTCCCTGCCCGAGCGTGGGCCTGAGACGTGATCGGACAAGGGCCCGCTGGCCACGGTTTCGTCTGGGGCGGGAGGCCCCGGAGCGCCTCCGTGTCTGTGCGTCCACAGAGGGCAGGGCGCCCGTTAAAAGCGATGTTAATTTACGTAGAGGTCTGTGATACGACCGGGGAAGAAACAGCCTCTGTAGCAACAGGCATGAGTTCCTTTCTTGCAAAACGTTACGTGTGGATAAACGCGTGTGTGAGTGAGAACCAGGGGGCGTGGGAGCTCGGAGGTCCCCCAGGGGACCAGGTGTGTCTGTGCATGAAACTTCCAGGGAAACCTCTCCCTGTGCCCGTGTCCTCCCTCACCTGGGTTTTGAGGCCCGCACTGTCCGGCCCCGCCCACCCACTCGCTCCCCTCGCTCACTGCCCCCCACAGCGGTCCAGGCCACCACCTGGCCACTGGCCCTGCGTCCCTGGGCGATTACGGGGGCCCTCGTTTCCCCGGGGAGCCCATCGGAGACTGCGCCTTTTTCTGGGGAGCTGTGTCACTGCCGGGGACTGGGCCACACGCCGCCTCAGGTTCTGTCTCGCTCCGCAGGCACATTGGCCACCAGGACATAGTTGTCTCTGTGCCTGCCCGCCCCTCAGCGAGCTCGGGGCCCCGCACACACAGGGACTCGGCACAGACTCCCGGGACCGAGCGACTGGGTCTCTGAAATCGCGTTCCTTGTTTCCGGGGAAAACCCCGTTTAGGAGACGTGCTGAGGGTCCATCTTCTTGTCCGCGTCGGGTGCGGCGGTCTGAGGGCTCTAACCCGTGCTTGCCAGGCGATCCCCGCAGACTGAGCTCCCGGGGCGGGGGGCAGCAGGGGTGGGGCCCTGGGAAGCTCCTGCGGGGCGGTGTCCGGCCTCCCTCACCGGGGAGCTGACGCCCAGCACGGCCCACCGCGTGGGCTCCGCCCGTTGGGGGTGGACGGCGGTCCCCGCGGGTCCCGGCCGGGCGGCGACGCCACCCCCCCGCGGAGGGAGGCGCTCGCTGAGCTGCCCCGGCTTTTCCGTGGGGTCAGCGTTTGCTCTGGGGTCTCCTGCAGTTTCCCTCCCCCCCCCCCCCCCCCCGGAGCCCCTGACGTTAGCGTGCCCTCTTCCGCAGGGATCAAAGATTTCATGTGCGAGCTGTGCGGGAAGACCTTCAGCGAGAGGAACACGATGGAGACCCACAAGCTCATCCACACGGGTAAGCGGGGCGGCGGGCTGCACGCGGCGGGGGCCGGCGTGTGCGGACGATTCGGTGTCCTGCCTCCGCAGGCGGCCCCTGCCCCTTAAAAACCAGCCCTCCAGCGCTCCCACGCACCCACTCTCGGACTCTCAGATGTGGGAGCAGCATCGCGCCGCCGTGCGCCGCGACGGAGAGGCCGCTGGCCTGCCCGTCCCCTGCCTCACCCGGCAGGTGACCCCGGCAGCGCGTGCAGGGCGCGAGGCACCCCCCCCCCCCTCGCCCGCCCGGGGGCCGTGGCACGACCCCACTCACGACCTTGGGCTTGTCTCCTCCCCGCGTGCGCGAGAAGTGGGCAAGCAGTGGACGTGTTCCGTGTGCGACAAGAAGTACGTCACCGAGTACATGCTGCAGAAGCACGTGCAGCTCACCCACGACAAGGTGGAGGCGCAGAGCTGCCAGCTGTGCGGGACCAAGGTGTCCACCAGGGCGTCCATGAGCAGACACATGCGGCGCAAGCACCCAGAGGTGAGCCGGGGGCGGGCCCGCGCTTCCTTCTCCCCGCCCCCCTGTCCGGTTAGCGCTGCCCCTGCTCTGAGACCCCCCCACTCCCACGCTTCCTTCTCCCCGCCCCCCCGTCTGTCGGCGGGTGCGCGCTGCCTCTGCTCGGAGACCCCCCGCCCCCACCCCCGCGCTTCCTTCTCCCCGCCCCCCGTCCGGCGGCGGGTGTGCGCTGCCCCTGCTCGGAGACCCCCCGCCCCCACCCCCACGCTTCCTTCTCCCTGCCCCCCTGTCCGGTGCGCGCTGCCTCTGCTCGGAGACCCCCCGTCCCCGCCCCCACCCCCACGCTTCCTTCTCCTCGCCCCCCCCCCCCCCCGTCCGGTGCGCCCTGCCCCTGCTCTGAGACCCCCCCACTCCCACGCTTCCTTCTCCCCGCCCCCCCGCCCCCCTGTCTGTTGTACGCAGAACCTACTCGGAGACCCGTAGTGCTGACTTCGCCCTGCCCCCTGCCCCTCTGTCTGGTGCTCAGAGCACCCCCCCCCCCCCCCCCCCCGTGCTGACTCACAGACCCGGCTCCCTCCGTAGACCCACAGTTCTTTTGTTGATTTATTTTGAGAGATAGCAAGCGGGGGAAGGGCAGAAAGAGAGGGAAAGAGAATCCCAAGCAGGCTCCGAGCTGTCAGCACAGAGCGCGGCATGGGTCTCGGTCCCACGACAACCGTGAGATCGTGACTTGAGCTGAAATCGAGTCGGATGTTCAACCGCCTGGGTCACCCAGGAGCCCTGTAAGGTTATAGGGTATGTTCTCGTTGGAATTCCAGCAGGACAGGAGCACGACGCTGATTCCCTTCCCCTGTTCCTCCCTCCAGAGCGGCTAATCCAGAGTGCAGAACGGGGAGCCTCCACATGGCGTGGGGGCCAAGCACGGTGCTGACTGGAGGGAGCAGTTGTAGAGAGGCAAGCACACCCCGGACGGCCTGGGTGCTCGTTCCAAAGGAAGATCTGGGGCATTTGCATAATTCATCTATTTAAGTCTTTTTTTCAGAGTTTTATTTAAATTCTGGTTAGCATACAGCATAATAGTGTTTTTAGGAGCAGAATTAATGATTCCTCTCTTACGTACGACACCAGTGCTCAGCACGACCAGTGCCCTCCTTAGTCCCATCCCCCACCCCCTTCCTTCCATCAACCCTCAGCTTGTTCTCTATCATACTCTCTTAGAGGTGTTTCCCTCTCTGTTTTCCCGCCCTCTTCCCGTATGGTCATCTGTTTTGTTAAATTCCGCATTCGAGTGAAATCATACAGTCTGTGTCTTTCTCTGACTTCTTTCACTTAGCATCATACATTCTGGCTCCATCCACGTCGTGGCAAATGGCAAGTTTTCATCCCTTTTGGTGGCTGAGTTATGTGACGTTGTATATACGTACCGCATCTTTTTTATCCATTCGTCAGTTGGTGGACGTTGCGTTTCTTTCCATAGTTTGGCTGCTGTTGGCGGTGCTGCTGTAAACATTGGGGTGCACGTGCACCCTCAAATCTGTATTTTTGCACCCTTTGCGTAAATACCTATAGTGCAATTACTGGGCCGTAGGGAAGTTCTATTTTTTAACTTTTTGAGAAACCTCCATGGTGTTTTCCACAGTGACTGCACCAGTTTGCATTCCCACCAACAGTGCACGACGGTTCCCCTTTCTCCGCATCTTCCGCAAACCTGTTGTTTCCTGAGTTGTTAATTTTAGCCATTCTGGTAGGTGCGAGGTGGTATCTCATGGGGGTTTTTGATTTGTATTTCCCTGATGATTGGTGATGTCGAGCATCTTTTCATGTGTCTGTTGGCCGTCTGGTCGTCTTTGGGAAAGCGTCTTCTGTCCATTTCTTAACTGGGTCTTTTTTTTTTTGGGTGTTGAGTTTGAGAAGTTCTTCATAGATTTTGGATACTAACCCTTTAACGGGTAACATCGTTAGCAAATATCCTCTCCCGTTCTGTTGGTTGCCTTTCAGTTGCGTTGACTGTTTCCTTCTTTGTGCAAAAGCTTTTCGTCTTGATGAGGTCCCAGTAGTTCATTTTTGCTTTTGTTTCCCTTGCCTCCAGGGGCATGTCTAGTAAGAAGTTGCTCTGGCCGAGGTCAACGAGGTTGCTACCTGTTTTCTCCTCTAGGATTTTGATGGTTTCCTGTCTCACATTTAGGTCTTTCATCCATTTGGAGTTTATTTTTGTGTCTGGTGTAAGAAAGTGGTTCAGGTTCATTGTTCTGCATGTCGCTGTCCAGTTCTCCCAACACCTTTTCCTGAAGAGCCTGTCTTTTTTCCATTCGATATTCTTTTCTGCTTTGTCCAACATTAGTTGACCGTATAGTTGTGGGTTCGTTTCTGGGTTCTCTATTCTGTTGCATTGATCTACATGTCTGTTTTTGTGGCAGTACCATACTGTCTTGATGATTACAGCTTGAAGTCCAGAATGGTGATGCCCCCAGCCTTGGTTTTCTTTTTCAGGATTGCTTTGGCTATTCAGGGTCTTTTGTGGTTCTATGCAAATTTTAGGACTGTTTGTTCTAGCCCTGTGAAAAAATTCTGGTGGTATTTTGATAGGGATTGCATTAAATGTAGAGATTGCTTTGGATAGTATTGACATTTTAACAATATTTGTTCTTCCTGTCCAGGAGCGTGGAACCTTTCTCCATTTTTTTGTGTCTTCTTCAATTTCTTTCATAAGCTTTCTACAGTTTTCAGAGTAGAGATCTTTTATCTCTTTGGTTTGATTTATTCCTAGGTATCTTATTGTTTTGGGTACAACCGTAAAAGGGATCGATTCCTTGATTTCTTTTTCTGCTGCTTTGTTATTGGTGTATTGAAATGCAACGGATTTCTGTGCATTGATTTTATGTCCTGCTGCTTTGCTGAATTTGTGTGTTCTAGCAATGTTTTGGTAGAGTCTTTAGGGTTTTCTACATAGAGTATTATGTTGTCTGCAAGTAGTGAAAATTTGATTTCTTCATTGCCGATTTGGACGCCTTTTATTTCTTTTTGTGGTCTGATTGCTGAGGCTAGGACTTCCAGTAGCACGTTAAATAGTTAATGGTGAAAGCAGACATCCTTGTCTCGTTCCTGGTTCTAGGGGAAAGACTCTCAATTTTTCCCCGTTAAGGGTATTGGCTGTGGGTCTTTTCTATATGGCCTTTATGATGTTGAGGTATATTTCATCTATCACTACTTTTTTGAGGGTTTTTATCAAGAAAGCATGCTGTATTTTGTCAACTGCTTTCTCTGCATCTATTGAGAGGATCATACAGTTCTTACGGATCATATGGTTTTGTCAACCGTGGCCTGTCGTGTTGGCTGATTTGCAAATATCGAACCACCCCTACAGCCCAGGAGTAAATCCCACTTGGTCATGGTGAATAATTCTTTGAATGTACTGTTGGATTCAATTTGCGAGCATCTTGTTGAGAATTAACTGAAAAACGAAACTGGAAAAGAAATGCAGGTAAACAGACGTCAGATCACTTCGGGGGAAGACTTTCCAAGTGTAAAATCAGTGGGAAAAGTCACAAGCAAAAACATCTGTGGATTTGACTGTCTGAACAGCGTACCAGTTAGAACTTCCGTGGTCCAAAAGGGTAAGCAGAGGGCAGACTGGAAATACGTGCAAGATATTTCTGTCACTAGCAGGTGTAAGTCGCTGATATTAAAGCTGATAGCCATTCAACGAGAAGCCATAAGAACGAGCACACGCGCGGAAAGGAAATCTACAAGGTTCAAACCCAGAAAGGAACGTTCCACCCTGCCAAATCCGGAAATGCAAACGTTAGCTGAAGCTGCTATCCGCCGTGTGTTGGATTAGCAGGAGAATTTTAGATTAAAAATGACCGTGCTGGCTGGCACGCGTCCAGCACTCTGGCCAGTGGATGTCCTCCTGGGACACGGCAGGACGGTATTGTCCCAGTGCTTTGTAAATGATGGCTTGGACCTCTCGGTTTCCAGCAGGAGAAATGTGGTTAAACTCGTGACAGTGTAGCAATGTGCTTGGCTCTGTGAACACGTTTCACAGAGAATTCTAGATACAGTTGTAAAGGGCCATTGTAAAGAAGGCGGCTGCAGCGGGTGCATGATGTACGTGTATACGCGCTATGCGTCCCGCGTGTCCTACGTGCCATGTGTGTGTACACGGTGCTCACCTGTGCAAAATAGGTTGATCAGGGCGCCTGGGTGGCTCAGTCGGTTAAGCGTCTGACTCTTGGTTTCAGTCAGGTCATGATCTCACTGTTTGTGGGATCAAGCCCCTCATCGGGCTCCACGCTGACGGCACGAGCCTGCTTGGGATTCTCTCTCCCTCTCTCTGCCCCTCCCCGACCGTGCTCTCTCTCACTCTCTCTCTCTCAAATAAAATAAATTAAAAAAAAAATAAAATAAAATAAGTGGTCAGCACAGAAAGAAGAGAAGACAGTGTTGCACTGTGGTCTCCTGGTGTTGAAGTTGTGGGTAATTTCTTGTTTTCATATTTTCTCCATCTGTAAGAATTTCTTTTTTTTTTTAATTTTTTTTTTTTTTCAACGTTTATTTATTTTTGGGACAGAGAGAGACAGAGCATGAACGGGGGAGGGGCAGAGAGAGAGGGAGACACAGAATCGGAAACAGGCTCCAGGCTCTGAGCCATCAGCCCAGAGCCCGACGCGGGGCTCGAACTCCCGGACCGCGAGATCGTGACCTGGCTGAAGTCGGACGCTTAACCGACTGCGCCACCCAGGCGCCCCTGTAAGAATTTCTTTTAACGAACAGGGATTACTTTTGCCATCATAAAAGCACCGTCTGCCATAATGTGGGGACAGTAGGTGTTTCTTTTCCTTCTGGAGCCCTGCCTCGCCCCCGCCCCCCCGCCCGGAGCCATTCTGAGCTGAGCCTGTGTAGTTGGGACTCCCCCAGCTGAGCTCCTCTTAATTCCCTCTTCCGCGAGCAGCCAGCCAGGGTTTTCACCTTGCAGAGCAGCCGGGTTGCGGGAGCCCGAGTGTTAGCGTCCCCTCGGCCGACCCCTGTCGGCCACAGTGACGTCCAGGTCTCGGGGCCCGGGGTGGGCGCTGCGCCCTCCCCAGCGGCACGCGAGGAGTCTGGAGCCTGTGCAAGTTCTCTGTTGCGGGAGCGTCTGTAGTTACGGGCGTTCACAAAGAGCGTGCAGGTCGGTTTTCACGGACCGGGTGGGTGACATGGGTCGCTGGGTGCAGAGATTGGCCTTGGTTAACGGGGGTGCTCGGCGAGCGCTTCTGTCCAGCGAGTCCTTTTGCCGGGGCTAAAGATCGCTTCCTGCTTAACTGATCGCTGTGCAAGGTCGCCTTCTTGTGCCTGCTTCTCAGAGGGGGGCAGTGTTATGTGTAGCCTGCCTGAACACACCCGCCCTGGGCAAAACGAGCATCCCGGAAGGGGAGACCGTCCAAGGGCAGCGAGAGTGCCGTGGTGGCCCTTCTGTTCCCACCCCTTCTGTTCCCCGAGGCTTCGGCCTGGTCTCCGTGGGCCATTCCTGTGTTTCGTTCTGTGTCGTTCACACACGCGTGAGCCGCTGCTGGTGAGCCCCGGGGAAGCCAGCCGGGCAGGATGTGTCTCCCCCTCCTGGACTTGGCCGTCTAGGGTGGGAGGCCGAGGGAAGAGCAGGAGGTGGACGAGAGGTAGAGCCGCCGCAGGAAGCCACAGCACGCGGAGGAGGTGACCCCAGACGGCGGAGAACATGGCGGGGTCCTGGGGACGCCTGGGTGAGCTCTGCTGTGGCTGTTCGTGCTGCCGCTGACACCAGGCTGTACGAGAGTGTGTGTGTCAGCAGGGAGGCGGCTGGTGACGGAGACGGAAGCCGCACCCACCGCGTCTAGTCCACGATTCTCCTCCTGCTTTAGTTGGGCAGAAGCGTTAAGGCGCTTGCAAAGCTGTCCGGGTGAAGAACCCTCGCAGACAGACTTAGGGTTTTCCCCCCGATCTCACGTAGGCTCTCCACGCGCGTTCCCTTTCCTTAGGGCTCACCTGTACCGTGCCTTCCTGGGGGCCCCTTCTCTCTGCACTCACGCTGCACTGTCCCACTTAGGATTTAATTCCCTTAATCAGCACAGCAGCACGTGAACTGGCTTGTGGGTGAGAATCAGGGGCAGGACACCCCTGAGCCACGGGAGGGCTGGTGGCCCCGAGGGGAGCGCGTGACAGCGTGAGGGTCCGCAGTGTGACTCATGGAGGGAAGGCGGGGGCGAGGGGTCACCTCACCACCGAATTGACGAGAGGAAGTTCCCGTACCTGTGTCCAGTTGAAAAGTAGCGTTTAAAGTGGAACCGTTTCATTTTTGGTGATTCTTCATGGGACAGGTTTGCCGTTTGTATCCGATCCTGCCCCGCTTATCGTATGAACTAACAGAGGAGTCACAGAAAATCCATCTACGGGAGGCATATAGTGTGAGGCAAAAAAAAAAAAAAGGCCAGAAAAGAGACAGGTGCACCCTTCCCCCCCCCCCCCCCCCCGTGTGTAAGAGCATCACAGAAACTTGAAACGTGGGGAGACGGGGGTGAGGGAAGGAAGGGCCAGGGCCAGACGGCGCCGAGCCGGGCTGGGTCAGGATGACCGAATCAGCTGCCGGCGCGGCGTCCCCTGGCTCACCGCCTGTGCTCCCTCGCAGGTCCTGGCCGTGAGGATCGATGATCTGGACCACCTCCCGGAGACCACCACCATCGATGCCTCCTCCATTGGCATTGTCCAGGTACGCACCGAGCAGGCCCGCAGGGTGGGGCGGAGGGGCCCAGACGGGTGCTGCGAGGGGCCTTTGGGCAGGGCCCCCAAGTCCCTTCCTTTCACCGGCATCTCTCGTTTTCTAGTAGGTTCTCTCTCCCAAGGCCTTTTGGAACGTCTCCTAGTTTCTGTAACGTTTCCAGAACTTCAGTCGTTTTCAATACTGAGGTATCTCATTTTAGAGAATACACAGTAATCTTCAAGCTCCCTGGAGAAGCGGTAGGGGGTGTGGGTGTAGAGACAAAGTTAGGTTTATTTTAAGGAATTGGCTTATGTGATCGTGGAAGCTGGTAAGTCCTAAATCTGCAGGGCGGGTGGGTGGGCTGAGACCCAGGGAAGAGTTCACGCTGCAGCTGGAGTCTGACGGCTGCCTCGAGGCGCAGGTCCCTCTTCCCCAGGGACCTCAGGTTTTCCTCTTAAGGCCTTCGACTGATTGGGTGAGGCCCACCCATACCATAAGGGGTCATCTGCTTTACCGGGAGTCCACTGATTTAATGTCAAGCTCCTCTAAGAAACACCTTCACAGCATCTTTGCTGGGCAACCAAACACCCAGGTGCCCTAGCCCAGCCTCCGTGACGCATGAAATTAACTATCACGGTTTCCATAAAAGCTTAGCGTAATTAGATTGTGGTAACCAAAGTAACTTTATTAGATGAACTTTTAGCCGATGTCTTCATAAAAATGGTTTTTTCTTGTAAAGGGAATATGCCATGCTCTTGATTCCTTTAAAATCACGTTCACATCCCTGTACTGGAAACGGTACTTTGAGCACAGTGCTCAGGTGCTGGGCCGTCGTGAGTGAGCAGGGGAAGGCCTGGGGTGCACCAGGGGCCCACGACCCGCGTCCAGCCCCTGTGAGGGCAGCCCCACGATGGCCTGGCCCTGGCAGGCTTCCTCTGGGTCTGTCACTGGGTGGGATCCCGTCACCTGGGATGGCATCAGGGGCCCAGGAGGCGTGGTCGGGGACTAGTCTGGAGAGCCTTGCCGGCCACCGCTGCCCAGTGGCCTCTGCGATGCTGAGCTCAGTCGTGGCGTCAGCCGGGTTCAGGAGGCCGGCCACAGTGTGGCAGTGCACCCTGGACGGGCCCAGAGAAGTGCGCAGGGCACCTCTCTGGGGTCGCCATTATGGCTGGCCACCATTGCTGTCCCCAGAGGAGGTGACCGTAAAGTTCTTGGGGTCAGAGCCATCCTGACGATCCAGGACCGTTTGTCTCATGCATTCGCTTCAGCCTGGGGGTGGAAGCGTGGACACGAGAGGCATTGCAGCCTCAGGCCGAGCTCACCAGGCCGAAACGCTGGTCCGCGTGCCAGCGCGAGACGCGGCTCTTAGAACTACGACTTCTGTGTGATTTTCTTCACTGAAAAGAAAGTGAACCCGGCAGGAACACGCCCCTACCCTTGGAGGTGGAAAGGAGCAGACACACCGCGGTCACTGTTCCCTGCAGCAGCCTGGCGGCCTAGGGAGGTGGCCGGGACGGTGCTGGGAGCCCCGTGGCCAGTCTGGGGACACGCCCCAGTGACCCTGACGTGGATGAGCCTTCTGTCCCCGCAGCCTGAGCTGAGTCTGGAGCAGGAGGAGCTGGCCGAGGGCAAGCACGCGAAAGCTGCCAGGAGGGCCCACAAGAGGAAGCAGAAGCCGGAGGCGGAGGCGGCCGGCGCCCCGGTGCCCGAGGAGGCCGCCTTCAGCGAGTACTCGGAGAAGGAGCCCGTGCTGTCCGGCGTGGGTGACGAGACCGACTCTGCGGTGCAGAGCATCCAGCAGGTGGCCCCCTTTCCGCCGCGCGCCGCACGTGTTCCTGCGCACACGCGTGACTCGGGGGCGGCCCCTTGGTGGCCCACGGCCCACGTAGCCTTAATCCCGGGAGCCTGTGCCAGCTGCGCGAGTCCCAGCTTAGAGCTAGACGTCGCACCTGTCGTCGTGAACAGTGGTGTGACCGTAGAGCGCGCGAGGGACAGCCGGCCCCGCCTGGTTGGGGATCGGGTTGTTTCTCGGAGGGTAGAAGTGGCCTCCGTGTGTTCCTTCGTCACGGAAGTGGGCCGACCCCCAGCCCAGGGAGGGGTGCAGGGACCCCCCAACCCCAGGAGGGATGCAGGGACCCCCAGCCCCGGGGGAGGGATGCAGGGACCCCCCCCCCCGGCCCTGGGAGGGATGTAGGGACCCCCCAACCCCGGAAGGGATGCAGGGACCCCCAGCCCCGGGAGGGGTGCAGGGACCCCCCAACCCCAGGAGGGATGCAGGGACCCCCCAACCCCAGGAGGGATGCAGGGACCCCCAGCCCCGGGGGAGGGATGCAGGGACCACCCCCCCAGCCCCGGGAGGGATGCAGGGACCCCCCAACCTCGGGAGGGATGCAGGGACCCCCCCCCCGGCCCCGGGAGGGATGCAGGGACCCCCCCAACCCCGGGAGGGATGCAGGGACCCCCAGCCCCGGGAGGGGTGCAGGGACCCCCCAACCCCAGGAGGGATGCAGGGACCCCCAGCCCCGGGGGAGGGATGCAGGGACCACCCCCCCCAGCCCCGGGAGGGATGCAGGGACTCCCCCCCAGCCCGGGAGGGATGCAGGGACCCCCCCAGCCCCGGGAGGGATGCTCGGGGCCGGCCTGTGTGCCGCTGTTCGTGGGCGTCTCCAGTCTGCTCAACATGAGCACTTTGGTTTGGAGGCTCCCAAATCTGTCATCAACGTGTGCTGGTCCTCAGTCTTGGATACTAGTCACGGTCGCACACGTTTCTTGAGTTTCTTTGGCAGCTCATTCCTGTCCTTCCTCTTGAACTGGTGCGCTCCTGGGCCGCACATCTGTACGGTGCTTCGGGGTTGGCATTTCCGTTAACCAGCAGCCAGGCGCGGGGCTGGAGAGAATGGGAGAGGCGGGGCGCACGTCTG
This sequence comes from Leopardus geoffroyi, assembly GCF_018350155.1. Classification (NCBI taxonomy): domain Eukaryota; kingdom Metazoa; phylum Chordata; class Mammalia; order Carnivora; family Felidae; genus Leopardus; species Leopardus geoffroyi. Next base: position 4,193,290 of record NC_059333.1, read on the forward strand.
TCTTTTTCGTTACCACTTCTCCCCGATCTTCTCCGGCCTGGGACGTCGTTTGTGTCTGTGTCTTACTGCCCTTTGTCACTAGAATTCTTTTTCTGGGACAAGATGAACTCGGTTTAATCTTCCACCGCCCGGTGTTTCCTCTTCGTCTGGGCCGGATGTGGGGTCACCCCACGTGCTGAGATGGCTCCCGTCTAAAGCGCAACATAAAGTTCGGCGGTTGTCCGTTTTGCAGACGCTACTGACGCTTTGTGTCGTGCGTGACTCTTGCAGGTGGTAGTGACGCTGGGGGACCCAAACGTGACCACTCCATCGAGCTCCGTCGGCTTGACCAACATCACCGTGACCCCCATCACCACTGCAGCCGGGACTCAGTTTACCAACCTCCAGCCCGTGGCTGTCGGGCACCTGACCACCCCGGAGCGCCAGCTACAGCTGGACAACTCGATCCTGACCGTGACCTTTGACACCGTGAGCGGCTCTGCCATGTTGCACAACCGCCAGAACGACATCCAGATCCACCCGCAGCCAGAAGCTTCGAACCCGCAGTCCGTGGCGCACTTCATCAACCTGACTACCCTGGTCAACTCCATCACGCCCCTGGGGAACCAGCTCAGTGACCAGCACCCGCTCACGTGGCGGGCGGTGCCCCAGACGGACGTCCTGCCCGCGCCCCAGCCGCCCGCGCCCCAGCCGCCCGCGCCCCAGCCCCAGGTGCCGGCCGAGCCCCAGCAGCACATGTACAGCTACTGAGTCAAAGCGCCAAGAACTCACGAGGAGCCCTGCCCACAGGTGTTCTTGCTTATTTTTGAGATTTGTCTGCTGGATACCAAACCGAGAGAAAAACATCGTCCTTGAGGTGTAAGTGAGGTTGACTCAGCTTTGCGGAATTGTCTCCAGACCCCCCCCCCCCGCCCTCCCCGGCTAGCACTGCCATCTGATAGCGTGCCTGGGGGGTGACTCCTGGCAGGTGGCAGCATGTGTGAGCGGCTCAGCCTGTGCCCGGCAAGGCCGCGTGTCACCCGCCTCCCCTAACAGAACTTGGTCGGTGGACACGGGGTCCGGGCAAGCGAGGCGAGCAGGGGCCGAGAGGTGAGTGATACGTTACGAGGAGCAGAGTGGCCCGCTGGTGTCCTTTCGGGCCTCACTCGCTGCGTCAGCACAGAGAACGGGTTCCCACGGGGCCACCGGCTGCAAGGAATCGCCATTTTCGCCTCCCCTCCGGCTGTTTCTGGCGAATGAGCAGATAGAAGTTAAAGTAACGTTTGTTTTCTTCTTGGAGATCTGAGTTGAGTCCAACTCGATGCACGCAACTTTGGGCCGAAGACCCGTGAGGAGGTGTTCCGTGGCTGCGGACGACCCCCCTCTGGCCTTACGATGGGTGAGGGGTCCCCGGAGGTCACTGACTCGGGCCCGAAAGGCCTCTTTGTAACATAACGCGTGGATTCACTTTTAGTCTCAGCTCTCGGTTTTTTTTTTTTTCACTTTATCTCAAGCACATATTACGTATCCGGGACGCCGTGGTGGCCACGTTGTTCTTGACTTTGACACGCTAAAGTCGTTTGCACTGTAGGAGTGTCGGTCCACGTCCAGTTCTGCGCCGGTGCCCGAACACAGGGGACACCCCACTGTGTGGGACAAGTCGGCCCCGTGCCGTCCCCTCTGGCGGCTCCCGCAGAGCCGTGTCGGGATCTGCCGCCATCCAAATACATTTATTACGGCTGAGGCTCAGCCAGAGCCACCGGAGAGCAGGGAGGAAAGTCACGTTTTCTTTCTGTGGCAACTTCAGTCCAAAGGTTGATCTGCTTCAGGACCAACTTCCGATAAAAATATTGAAGGAGGTTTGGCTCTTTACGATGGAAGAGTGTAGGTTTTTCGGAAGCACACAGATACGGCCATTTGCTGCCGGGCGGTCGTGAAAGCAGAGGCGGTCCGTTCGTCAGTAGGAGCGTTAATGGCCTTCGTGCTCGCACGTGCCGAGTGAGCGCCATCCCCGCGTCCCCGGCGCACACGCTGTCACACGCCGCGTCCCCGGTGTGTCAGAGGTGGTGGGCCAGGCTCACGCGTGCCCGCTGCTCAGCCGGGGAACCAGAGGCGCAGGTTTTAGCCTCCTGAGACTTTTTAATGCTGTCCAAAATGAAACGATACGTCTGCCTTGCTGCGGCCTTGATCGCTCTTTGTCACGCATCCCATGTTATTTGGGAGACCACCTTGAAGAAAGAGTGACACGTCACTAGTGGACCCGTGAGGCGGGAGGCGTCTAGGGCCGCCAGGGAGGCCAAGGGCCACTCCTTCTGCAAAATGCAGCGTCCTCAGCATTTCCCTTTATTCCGAGTCGTGAGATCTTGAGGACGGGGCTCGAATTCGTATCGTGCAATACCTGTCTTCAGAGCTAAGGACCTCCCGTCACCCACGCGGCACGTAAGAGCGTCCCCAGAGTCCGCACCGTGGACACAGCTCGGTCACACTCCCGTCTCCTGCCCGCAGTTGAATTAATAGTGGGAGATTATTTGACTCTTTAATTTATGATAATTATTTTTATGTTATTTATGTATATAATTAACTGCTTTATACACAATAATTCCATCAAACGAACTTGGGCTAGGAGTGATATATTTTCTCAAATCCTGTCCTCATCCTCCAAATGTAAGCGGTCCGGGTCCCATGGGGTCGTCAAGAGTACCGAGGTTCCTAATGTATTTAAAAAAAAAAAAAAAGAAAAGAAAAGTCACTGACAGTTTTTTTTTTTTTTTTTTGACCAAGTGAAAACACAAACAGGATGAAACGTCTTTTAGCCTTTATCTCCTGTTCCGCTTCCCTATGAAATAAAGGCCTTTTAAATCACGGTTTTATTTTTGTAAAAGACGTTGTTGTTGTGCCTCGAGTAAGGACGCATCGGATGCTCCTCAAGATCCCAGTGTAGGCCACACGGTCCTGGCGCCCGCTCGTTGTTCGTTTACACACACAGATGTGGGACGATCCCCTGTGTGATACTCAGTTAGAACTCCAGATAAAAACCAGCACCACTCCGGAGTTTCCTGTAGACACGCTTGGTCTTACTCACTTTTAGTCTCACTAGGGTCACTCCCTGAGGCCAGATAGGTTCGTGTTGTCTTAAAACAGTTGCCGTGAATTTGCGTTTGCAAGAGCTGGGGAGCAGAAAAACAAAACAAAACAAAAACCACTCAACCCAAAGAGTCCCCGACCATAGATTGTTCTGCGCGTGCATCACTGTTCACTGACGGGAAGTACTTCGTGTTTTAACTGATGCCAGGTGCGCAGCTGTGTTCGCGGGAGGACAGTAGATCAGGCCGTTGTGGCCGCCCAGCTCCGTGAGTCCGTGCTGGGTGTCCCAGATTAAGCAGTCGCGAGAACTTCCCTTGGACCCGTGGATTTGTTGTGGGGTCTTGTGCCACGTTCACGGTGTGACCCTCGCAGAGCCGGATCCCAGGCCGCCGCTGCTCCCCGCGAATTGCGTGCTCTGTGGCGAGGAAGAGTCTGGGCCCCCGGAACGGCACTTCCGTGGACGTGCCCCCTGCGCCAGGTGCCACCTCACTCGGTCCGACAGGAAACCGCCTCGGAGAATCCCGGGTGCGGGAGGGAGGGTCACAGACCTTACGCGGCCTTTCCGGCCACGGCATCGTCCGAATGCGTGAAGCTCGTGGCTTCTCAGCGCCAGGTGGCCTCCGTGACTTCCCGTTGGATTTTGAAAGGCACGAAGACTGTTTTGAGGAGTCGAGTAATTGTCGTGTCCCATCGGTTTGTATAATAACAAATAAAAGGTGCGGTGACCTGTGTTTTTCCATCGCTGGCCCTCCTCTCCGACCACCCGTTCCGGGCGGCCCCCCACCCACGGCGTCTTTGGAGAATAGTCGTAGTTCCTGCCGTCGACCGCGTCTTGATTCCTGTCCAGCCCAAAACCCACTTGATGTCTAGGCCGTTTGACACATTGTCGGAGACACTGAGGTGTATCAGAAGCTTTCACGGGGATCTGAAAAACAGCGAAGAAGGTGTGTGTCGTATGTTTGGCAAAGCTTAGATCGGGAGAAAATGGAGGTGAAAAAGAGAAGTAGCCAGAGAGGGGAAAACTTAAGGCATTTCTTTGGACAGGTGGCCCGGAACGGTCCCTTATTTCATTGGTCAAACATTAAATTATATGTTCCCGTCTGTTAGGATCGTCATTTTAAAGTTATAAAACACCTTAAGTCCCATCCAGTCCTTAGGGATTGAACTACGAGAGCCTGTCTTAGATACTTTTGTCCAATTTTAGGTAGTTTCTGGTAGCAGCTAATTCTGCCGGTGAGTAGAGTTGGTTCACTTGACCTTCCTGTAGGGGCCGGACCGACACGGTTCTCTTTCACACAAAGGCAGCCTTTCAGCACACTTCAGTGGAGGCGGGTTCATTGCTGTGCAGACACATCTGGCACATCACTCCTCCTGTGCTGCTTTGTGACGTAGGGACACCGAGAAGCGATTTGCTCTGCTAACGGCCACATGATGTGCTGGAAACCCAACAGCATCGATCTGTGAATAGTCCCTCCACGCGCCCTGAAAACAAATTCCCACAGAAAGGGGGGACTCGAGGGCACCAAAGGGACCCTGGTTCTGGAATGACAGGGATGAATGCTTGCATGTGCGGTGGTGCCGTGGGCAGAATAATCCAGAAGTGGCCCTGGGCGGCTCGGACGAAGAGCCGGGACCAGCCCTGCTCCCCACGGTCCCCAGATGCGGGCAGGTGACGTTCGCAGACAACCCCCGCCAGAGCACGGAGGTCCACATCCTGCTGCCTTCGAACCAAGCAGCCTGCTCCTTCCCCATTGACGGGGTTTCTCCTTCCGTGAGGAGGGAGCCCCACGGGGGAAGGGGTCCCATCGGTGGGACACAGACCCAGCGTTGTGTCTTTACAGGGAGCCCAGCCCAGCACGCTAGCCGGGGAAGAGCGAGGAGGAGCCTGCCGAATACTGCCTGTTGCACGATGGGGTGCTCCCCTCCCGAGGGCTGGTACCTCCCCACTTGCGTGACAGTCCAGAGCTTGGCCGGAAACCCCCGGCTCCCCTCCTCTCCTGAGTGTGAGCCACAAAATGGAGCCACAGCATAGTGGGGGAAGGGGGGGGGACTGTCTAGATCAGCGAGGCTGACTGCTTATCCCACACGATGCTGGCAGGGGTGGGAGGTGGGGGGGGGTGGTTGCTGGCTGCATCCTTTGCTGAAACAAAGCGCCCCAGCTTATCCACCTGGATGTCCCAGCTCGTCCAACCCGTGGGGTTTGTGACCCCCCCAGCCCCAAAGCTGGCCCTCTCCCACCGTGCCCACTCACAGCTGACAGCCCTGTCCATCTAATCAGCCAGAGCCAACCTGGACGTGTCCCTGCGTCCCACGTTTACATCTGAGCGGTTAGGGACCTGTCAGGATTCGCCATATCTGAAACTGTTCCCCACTCCAGCGCTCCAGCTGACAAGCCCCTAGGGGCCACCCAGCCCCTCCACCCCACCCCCGTTCCCAGGAGTCCGTTCTCCACGCCACCTCAATGGCCCTTGTAAGGGTGCTTTTCCATTGTGCCACCCGTGCACCAAGTCCAGAGTCCGCCAGTGGTTCTAAGTGCCGTCTGGACACAACCTGATCCTTTTTTTTTTTTTAATTATTTTTAATGTTTATTTCTGAGAAAGAGTGCAAGTGGGAGAGGGGCAGAGACACAGAATCCAAAGCAGGCCCTGGGCTCTGAGCTATCCGCACAGAGCACAGAGCCTGACGTGGGGCTTGAACCCACGAACCGCAAGATCATGACCTGAGCCAAAGTCGGACACTTAACTGAGCCACCCAGACACCCCTAATTGTTTTTAATGTTTATGTATTTTTGAGAGAGAGAGAGACAGAGCATGAGCAGAGGAGAGGCAGAGAGAGAGGGAGACACAATCCGAAGCAGGCTCCAGCCTCTGAGCTGTCAGCACAGAGCCCGTTGTGGGGCTCGAACCTACGAACTGTGAGATCATGACCTGAGCCCGAGTCAGACGCCTAACTGACTGAGACACCCTGGCGCCCCCAACCGGATCCTTTCTGAGGCTCGAGGCCTGCAGGGGCCTGTCCTGCCTCGGTCCAGCCTCTCCCCTCCGGGGGTTCTCTGCACCTGGTTCATGCCTGCGTGTGCTTCAGATCGTGGCTCAAAGTGAGGCCACTTCCTCAAAGAAGCCTTCCCGAATCCTCCAGAAGCTAGCATTCCCCACGCTGGTAGCAAGCTGCCAGCTTTCGGCACAGCACTCATCAGTCGGTAATGACATCGGATATTCACTAGGGAGCTTCTTTGTCGCTATTCGGTGAGCTCCAGCAGGAGGGGCTGTGCTGTTTTCGTCATCATTCTGTCCATTTCCCCTGAGTGCACCCAGCACAGTGAAGCCTGGTGCACAATCAAGATTAATCACAGCCGTGGAGTCACAGTTGTCCCTGGCCAGTGTCGTCTAACGTCTGGTTTGTGTGGTCTCTTTGCTGTGGACCGAGGGCTTCTGTATGTTCTCTTCAAGTACGATGTTCTCATAGATGACGAGACTCTGTCTCATGTAACACTTAGGAAACCCCATTTGGTCAGAATGGGCTGTTTTCTGCTGTAGCAACAAACCTAAAGTCTTAGCGGCTAAAACAGCGAATCTCCTTGCTGCTAAAGCTGTGTGGGTCCTGCAGGCTCCTTCCTCTGGCACCAGAGGACACCCCGCCCCTCCCCCCCAATCCCCTGTGTCGCTGTTGTCATGGCAAAGGGAAAGAAGAACCCTGGAGAGTGTCACACCTGCCATTCTCTGATCTGACACTCCTGCTTCTGGCCAAGGGGGGCTAGGGATGGGTTTACCCTCCAATATGGAAATAAGAAAGCCAAGGAAGCACATGACACAAGGGTACTGAAGCCTTGGCACCAGAGTGAAGGACAGTGGTCCCGAGGGACCAAAAACCAGCAAGGCAAGTCTTGCTGTTGCCCCGTGTGCAGCCTGGGGCCCAGGCAGAGGACAGCTGTCTGAATTGATGAGGTGGACCTGTGGGTCCGGGAGCTGTACAGAGAGAAACCTCCAGAGACCAGCAGAGCCTCCCTTGTGCATCTTTAGCTGAGCACTGACAGCACAGCAACTACCACCGCGTAGAACGAGAAACCTCATTATTTGGGGAACGTGGCGTGGAGTTCTCAGAAACATTGTGTGTCAATGTCATGGGAAGTCAGCCCTAAGCTCAGCCCTGGTCCCATCTGACAAAGCTTAAAAATAAAACATGAAAGGATCAACTGTTTCCAAGATCCTTGACTGACTCCCAGAACAAAGCCTATTTTATAGAAACACAAAAATATCCAGCCACCAGCAGTGTAACATTCATGAGGGCAGCTGATCAAAAGTTACCAGGCCTTGAAGAATCAGGAAAACATGACTCGCAATGAGAAGCAAAGTTAACTAATAAAACCCAGCTCAGAAATGATAGAATTACTAGACAGGGGCATGAAAAGAGTGAATTTAACTGTTTTCCATATGTTCAAAAAGCCAGAGGGAGAACTGATCGTGTTAGAGGCACAGAAGATGTGAGGTTTTGGGTTTTTTTTTTTTTTTCATCTTTAAAATTTATTTTAGAGCGGGAGCAGGGGGAGAGGGGTTGAGGGAGAGAGAGAATCCAAGCTGGATTGGGATCGCACATGGGGCTGGATCCCACAATGTTGGGATCCTGACCTGAGCCGAAATCCAGAGTCAGATGCTCAACCGACTGAGCCACCCAGGCACCCCATGGAAGGTGTGTTTTTTAAATCAGATCTAATTGAACTCCTACAGGTGAAGCTTCAGTGATGACATGAAAAATACATTGGATAGTATTAACAGAAGGTCAGATTTGGCAGAAGAAAGCATCCGTGAATTTACAGCAATAAAATCTATCTAAAATGAAGTGTGCAGAAAAGGCACCTGAGGGGAAAAACTGAACAAAGCATCAGTGAGCTGTGGGACAACTTCAAGCAGCCTTATGTATGTGGTATTCGAGTCCTTGAAGAGTCCTCAGAGGGGGAAGAGGAGAGACTGAAAAGATATCTGAAGAAATCATGATCCTAATTCTTCCAGCTTGGAGGAAAACGATAAACCTACATATTCAAGAAGTTCAATGAATCCCAAGCACAAGACTATGAAGAAAACCACATCAAGGCATATGATAACCAGATTGCTTAAAAACAGTGGCAAGGAAAAGGAGCTAAGAGCATCCAGAGGAAAAAGACACATGGTATACAGGGGAACAAAGACAATGTTGACAGACAATTCATCAACATGGCGCCATCCAGAAGCCGGGGAGACGCATCCTTGAAGTATTGAAGGAAACAGTCAACATAAATTCTATACCCAGCAAAAATATCTTCCCAAAAAAAGGTGGCTGAAGAGAGACTTTTTCAAACACAGAGAGGCTGAAAGAATTAGGCACCACGGCACGACAGCAATCCTAAAGGAAGCCCTTCAGGCAGCAGGAAGACACCAGTGGACAAGAAATCTTCATTATGTTAAATGACCGCTTAGCGGAAATGCAAACGGAAAAGAAATTTATGTGACACAATCAAGTAAGTCTGATGCCTAAAGTCGCAGTACATTTTTAAAATAATTTTTTGGGTTTTATTTTATATTTGACAGAGAAAGAGAGAGACAGAGCATGAGCAGGGAGGGGCAGAGAGATGGAGACAGAATCTAAAGCAGGCTCCAGGCCTCGAGCTGTCAGCACAGAGCCTGATGCGGGACTTGAACTCATGAACCGCGAGATCACGACCCGAGCTGAAATTGGACACTTAACCAACGAGCCACCGAGGCACCTCAAGTTGCAGTGCATTTCTGAAAACCCTGAGGTACATATCAGTGTTCAAATATACCAACTGGAGAAACATTACCGTACCCTATTTGGTTTCAAAACATTATATTCTCTGGACTGCCTCCCACACCCCAATCGCTGTTCTATAGCTTTCTAGTATCCTCCCTGGAACGGGCTATTGGAGACTCTTGATGGGGAAAATGAAAGAATAATAGAAGTTTCCAATAAATACCACAGTGAAAAAAAATACCCATACCTCATGTTCTTAGTCTCTTGGTGTCTTTCTCTGCAGCAGATTGTCTCTTTGGAAGGCTGGGCGCTGATTTTTCTACTCCTTTACAAACAGGTGAAATGTGTGTCACTAGATTTTTAGGGTTTATGTACATCTTGTAAGCATCAGTAAAAATATGAAATGAATTATATTTAAACATCCAGCATATCAGTTTAGGACAAGAAAAGTAACAGCCTATTGTACTGACTCCTGTTTGGGCAAGGACTCTGTTGTTTGTTTTTTTTTTTTTTTTTTTTTTAATTTTTTTTAACGTTTATTTATTTTTGAGACAGAGAGAGACAGGGCATGAACGGGGGAGGGGCAGAGAGAGAGGGAGACACAGAATCGGAAACAGGCTCCAGGCTCTGAGCCATCAGCCCAGAGCCTGACGCGGGGCTCGAACTCACGGACCGCGAGATCGTGACCTGAGTTGAAGTGGGACACTTAACCGACTGAGCCACCCAGGTGCCCCTGAGCAGGGACTCTATTAACATTATTAGCTCAGTTAATTCCCCCCTCCCCCTCCCATGACGTTCTGAGATGGCGGTCATCTCATGAGATGATGTGGGGTTTCTCAACCGAAATATACCTCCTTGCTAGTAAAACATCATTAGAACGTTTTCTTAATGTGTCTGTAATGTCCGATTTGTGGCACTGGGTTTCTTCCCTCGTATTTAGAACGATGTCAGTACTTTCGGAGACCTTGTATTTTGAGAAGCTGCTAGCCCCCTACTTGCGCCAGATAATTCCTTTTAAAAGAACAATGTTTTTGTAGACAGCCCCCACTAGGCTGACATTCTTCGGCTCCTGATTAAGAGTATCCCACCGGGATTGATCAGAACGTTCCCGAAATAACCAGCATCTGCATAGGACACCTAATAATACAGAGACTTTTTTTTTTTTTTTTAACTAGAGACCGATTTTTTCCCCCTCTTTTAATTTAAAAGGCTACAACAAAAAAATTAAATGACTTTCCTGGCTTCTGTTGGTCATACATGGCTCCCCTAAGCGAGCTGGCTCACTGTGGCTATAATTAACCTCCCACGTCACCCCTGCCTCCGAGTGAAGTCAAAGCCTAAATATTTCAACTGATTCCTCACCAGCCACAGCCAGACTTCTGACTCTCTAGGGCTTGCCCCCACCTCTAGTTTACAAAGTAAATTGCTGTGAGAACTTCTATTGGGTGGACAGCTCCAGTGACTGAGGGCTGAGCTGAGCGTCTTTTTCTTCACCTTGGGAAGAAAAACTCAGGTTTTCTAGCCCTTAGCTGCAATCTGGCACCATTATTTGAAACCGAGAACAGAAATGTGGCTAAACTACCCGGGACGTGATTTATTTTATTAATGAAGCAAGGGGAAGAAGATTTCACAATGTCGCACCATCGTGTGAGTGCTCCCGTCCCAAAGCATCCTCACGCCGGGTACTTCGAGGTGTTTCTTCTTGTTCTGTCCGTGCTAAAGGTCAAGGGGAGCTGATTATAGCCCGTGGCTCCTAACCTCCCACTTTGTAAACCCACCAACTGACTCCTTAACCAGCCCTTGTCCTGATGCATTTTCTCCAAATGTGTTCTCTGCTCTGACTCTCCTCCGAACCTTCAGGGGTTCCAAATGTTGACTGTAGACTCTAAATGGTTATTCTGCTCATTCTAATTAAGGGTCTTGCTCTAATTAAGGGCTGGGCGTGTTGTGGAAAGTCCGGTGACTTAGAGACTCTGAATCGTTTCACTTACGTTAAACGTGACAAGTGCACAGAGAGTCTCTAGAATTTATTGACTGTTGTCCTGTCTTTGGCAATAAAGCTCACGGGTCATCCCCGAGGTGATGTTTTTAAAATCCTCACTTTCCCGGGAGTGACAAAATAAGAATGAGTCTGCACCAGCTCCCTGCGATCTGACAAAGGGAGACTGGACGTGCGTGAACCACTGTGGGGGCATGAGTTTGATGCAGGACGTCCCCTGAAGCATCCGTACAAAGAACATCGCTCAGACGAGTCCTTGCCCGCGCCTTAATACCAGATGTAATGGCAAAGCTGAGGGGAAACTACCCGTTGCTCATCATAGGTTCTATTTTTTAACATACACAAAGAATAAGCTCGTTTTTATGCAGCCTGAACGCCATCTCTCGCTCTTGCAAAGAAACGGTTCCTCACTGTGCATTTCTGCGGTTTTAATTTTCTATGCTGGCACGTTACTCCAAACAACTTTGCGTTTCTTTGGCGATCAGTTTTCCAGGGATATTTAAACGTTTGGCCAATGCAGCGTCCAAAGCATCGTGGTTACATCGAATCTGAGTGTGTTTCACAAACTTCAGGTAGCAAGCTTGTAAAGATATTCAAGTTCATTACTGTCCCATCGGGACCGGATGGGAAATGAAGCTCTCTGGCTTCTGTAGCTTATGTTGCGCTCTATTGCACGGACGCTTTAGACTTGTCTTCCCTTTGACCTTGGCGTATGACGTACACGGAAGGCTCCACTAGACAAAGGCTGTAAATGTTGCTTAAGCACATAATCTTTCTTTCACTTTTTAGAGCGCCTTACAAAGAGTAATGGTACCTTGGGGCGCCTGGGTGGCGCAGTCGGTTGGGCGTCCGACTTCAGCCAGGTCACGATCTCGCGGTCCGTGAGCTCGAGCCCCGCATCAGGCTCTGGGCTGATGGCTCAGAGCCTGGAGCCTGTTTCCGATTCTGTGTCTCCCTCTCTCTCTGCCCCTCCCCCGTTCATGCTCTGTCTCTCTCTGTCCCAAAAATGAATAAACGTTGAAAAAAAAAATTAAAAAAAAAAAAAAAAAGAGTAATGGTACCTTAATCACAGCCAGGATATCATCACCCAGTTGAAGGAGCCCTTTTTATTATCCACAACACATGCCCGCAGGGTGGGGAACACACCCTCAGGAAAACGTTCTGGCTTGTCCTTCTTGTCCAGGAATGTTCTCCAAAATGGTTAAGTTTTTGATCGCGAGAAACAATAGTTTCCAGAACACCGTAAGTCAATTGCTTTTTTTTTTTTTTTCTAGTTGACCAATGAAATACCCCTGCAAAATATATATATATATTTTTTCCTGTGGTCCGGATTTAATTAGGACGTTCAAAGTATGCGGTTTTGAAGGTTTCTGAACCACAGTGCTATGCTTTAAATTGGTACTTCCTTTTGAATCTGAAGGCAGGGGGTGACTGTGTATACAGGACGCACAGCTGTTCTGGGCACATTGGCAGTCGTTCCTAATTAATCGTGGCCGTGCAGTGGGGCCTTGGGTAACTTCTTCCAGAGCTGAGCTGGCAAGACCGTGACATCAGCATCACGAGTCATTGTTCTACAGGGAAGTGTCAGACTACAGGGCAAGCACCAGTGTCGGAAGGGCTGGGGAGGGGGGCTGGTGCCCTCGCCCTCACGGGCCACACTCACGTTCACAGCTCCGGCCGGCTCCCCCGGCCCCCACCCCCCCTACCCCCGCAGCTGCCACTGGGGAAACACCGCATGAGGGTTTGGTAGGAGTTCTTTTTCACATTAATTATATTTCGATTTGAAGTCTTCTTAAGAAAGGCCTAGAAAGTGCATGACTTACTGGTAAGATGGGGGTTGACAGAACAGAAGCTCAGAAATTGGAGGTCTTAGAAAGGCTTAGAATGTTTCAAAGAGAACGGCATATTTTATTATAGTTATCGTCTGCATTCATTTAAAGCAACCAGTCTTTTTTGCTTCGTTTTTATTTTGTCCAGCAGTCAAATGCATCTCGTTTTGGATACCCGTCCAACGAATAGCTTCGTCCTCGCTTAGAGGTTCCTTGATATCTTCATGTTACCGCAGAACTGTTCCTGGATGTAAGGTTAAAGAGAGCCGTTTACCAAAAATCTAAAGTGCCTTCAAAGGTATTTTTCTTCACACCTGACAACTTGGGGTGACACAGGCTTTTTTTTTCAGCTTGACAACTTTGGGGTAGCCTCAAACCGTGTAAGGAACCAAGGCAACCCTGGGCTGTCCAGGTAGAGCAGCTAAGGAAGGATTTAGCTTCCTTCCTCTTAGAACCTCCCTAATTTTACACTGACATGGGAGAGCTGGAGACCCCTGCCTCGTTCGCTTAGGTCCTGAGCATCTCTGATGAATTAGAATGGGCCAGAAGGTCCTTGATGGCTCCACCTGCGAATGGGAAGTGTGCACATCAGCACGTTTTAAGACCAGGCAGTGGATGGCTGGGTTCACGTGACCCATAATAAAATCTGCTGTTGGTCTCGTGATGCTTTCCAAATTCGAGGCCCTGTTCACAGAAGTTTTCTCATGGGACATGTCAGTGGAAATAAAATATTTTCTTTCATACATTCTCTCAAAGCACACACACACGTTCACAAATTCAACTCAAGTTCCAAGATATTTGGTTAGCATTTTTTTCAAATTTTATTTTATTTTATTTTATTTTATTTTATTTTATTTTATTTCATTTCATTTCATTTTATTTATTTCATTTCATTTCATTTCATTTTATTTATGTAATCTTTAGGCCCAATGTGGGGCTTGAACTCATGACCCAGAGATCAAGTGTCCCATGCTGTATGGACTGAGCCAGCCAGGTGTCCCTCGGTTAGCATTTTAGAATAGATTTTAAAAAATTTTGCTTTAGGGGCGCCTGGGTGGCGCAGTCGGTTAAGCCTCCGACTTCAGCCAGGTCACGATCTCGCGGTCCGTGAGTTCGAGCCCCACGTCGGGCTCTGGGCTATGGCTCAGAGCCTGGAGCCTGTTTCCGATTCTGTGTCTCCCTCTCTCTCTGCCCCTCCCCCGTTCATGCTCTGTCTCTCTCTGTCCCAAAAATAAATAAACGTTGAAAAAAAAAATAAAAAAAAAATTTTGCTTTAAATGTTTATTTATTTTTGAGAAAAAGACAGAGTGTGAGTGGGGGAGGGGCAGAGAGAGAGAGGGAGACAGAATCCGAAGCAGGCTCCAGGCCCTGAGCTGTCAGCACAGAGCCTGACGTGGGGCTTGAACTCATGAGCCATGAGATCATGACCTGAGCCGAAGTCAGATGCTTAACCGACTGAGCCCCCAGGCGCCCCTAGAATAGATTTTTATTTAAAAAAAAAAAATTTTTTTTTCAACGTTTTTATTTTTATTTTTGGGACCGAGAGAGACAGAGCATGAACGGGGAAGGGGCAGAGAGAGAGGGAGACACAGAATCGGAAACAGGCTCCAGGCTCTGAGCCATCAGCCCAGAGCCCGACGCGGGGCTCGAACTCACGGACCGCGAGATGGTGACCTGGCTGAAGTCGGACGCTTAACCGACTGCACCACCCAGGCGCCCCTAGAATAGATTTTTAAATACACATTTAGTTTGTCTTTTGCAAATGAGTGTTAAGCATGAGTAAATTAGAGTATAGGTAGAAATGTCTTCTGAAATATTTAGATTTGCTGATTTCTTATTGCAGTTTTTTCTGTTATTGTTTTAGAGAGAGAGAGAGAGAGTGTGAGTGGGGGAGAGGGCCAGAGGGAGAGCGAGAATCTTAAGCAGGCTCTATGCTCAGCGTGGAGCCCGACGCGGGGCTCGATCTCAAGACCCTGGGACCATGACCTGAGCAGAAATCAAGAGTCGGACGCTCAACCTGGGTGACTGAGCCACCCAGGCGCCCCTTAATTACAATTTTATATTCAAGCAAATTTTTAATTGTAATTTTGTATTGTAATTTATTTTTTTATGCTAGTGTAAATTTGTTGGCTTAGTTATTATTATTATTATTTTTTAGAGTTTATTTACTTATTTAACTAGTCTCCACACACAGCATGGGGCTAAAACGCATGACCCCGAGATCAAGAGTCGAACTGCCCACCAATTGAGCCAGGCAGGAGCCCCTGAAACGTTACTTAAATTATTTCTATCTGTGCTAGAAAATGGGCCTCACTGACACTTCTGTCTCATGTAGATTTTGGGGGGGAAAATATGAATTATATCCTTCTAAAATCTTTTATTAAATTATACTTTAGTGGTGAGTTCAGGATCAATTTTAGAGCATCTTTACGTGAGTCTTGCAGCAAAGACTTTGCCGGCGAAGGAATTCCGAGGATCCAGGACCGAACAAAAGTAAGACAGGGTTCTTTGTACTTTTCCTAGAAGCACGGATGACTTTGTGGAGATTTTTAGACTTCAGTACAGTAAGACCCGTCACTATCCGACGAGAGTAGGTCCACTCTGGAGAGGTCCTGAATTTCCCTGTAACGGGGGGCTTTGTGGTGCTTTTCATCCTTGGCACGTGACCTGTGATTTGGCGTTGAATAGTGTGGCGTTGAAAAACGTATAGTTGGGGCGCCCGGGTGGCTCAGTCGGTTGAGTGTCCAACTCTTGATTTTGGCTCAGGTCATGACCTCACGGTTCGTGGGTTCCAGCCCCGTGTCGGGCTCCCCACTGATGGCACGGAGCCTGCGTGGGATTCTCTCTCCTTCTCTATATGCCCCTCTCTTCTCTCCCTCTCTCTGTCTCTCTCAAAATAAATAAATAAACTGAAAAAAAAAATGTATGGTTTATACAGTAGTTACTCTTTGTCTCTTTCAATTCCTACGTCTGCCCAGTGGCCGTTTGCAATTTTTTTGTGCCTGTCTGCTGTGTGGGTGTCCGTTCTCCCTTTGGCCATGACCCGCCCGGAGAGCCCCTCCAATTCTGCTTCCCTTACTCCCCCGCGGCAGGAACCCATGCCCGAGGGGCCACTGCACTCACCCCTGCGTGCTGCTGAAGAGACAGTCCTGGAAAGACAAGCCCCTTTGGACTATAGGTGAAAATATTTACAACGACTGCCTTCAAATATGCCAGAAGTAGCCTGCAAGTTGCTGCAGTCAACCGGAAACGGTATGTATCTACGTGTCTTCAAGACAGTGGCCGTTACTCTACAAGCCTTCAACGCTGAAGTACACTCTTTAATAAGTAATACACGTTTCACGGGGGTTGCTTGCAAATCCAGGAGTCGAAATCTCGAATTATAAGAACTGGGCTGTTTTCATGGTTCTACAGATTTCTTTTTCCTCAGTCATCCGAGCGCGTTGCCCACCGTGCCACGTGGTTTGTGTGTCTCCTCTCTGAGATGAATGCCCTGCAGTTGTGGTTTCTGTGATCAAGGGCAGGTCAGAGGACAGGGTAACTGGAAAGCAGGAAACACCAGCGGCGAGGATGAAAAATGTCCACCCGGGACGTGTCACGTACTTAACTGTAGTAAGAATCTTCTTCCTGTCTTGCAGGAAGGTACATAGGTGGTGTTTTATGCAACAGAGTCCCAAGAATCTCCGAGGAGGGCCTGAGGACCGGGCTCGTGTCCTGGGCCTCTCCCTCGGGGCCGCGTCCTAGCTCCCCAGCCACCTCCCCGCCCAGCTCCCCAGGCGTCCGCCCTGGCGGTGTTTACCGGGGCTCCCTCTCCCATGCACGCCTCTGCCCTTTCCCCCACTTGCACGGAAGTTGCAGGAAAAAAAAATCTCTCCGCAGAAAGTGGAAGTTTTTAAAACATTGTTCTAAAAGTGTGGAAAATGAGAGCCTTTTAAAAAGTCACGTGCATAGTTAAAATAGCTAATTCAGATGTTAACTAAAATTAGTAGTTAACAATCATTTGCTGACATTGCTTGATAAGTCATAACAAAGTATCACACTAATGCAAGAGGCCAATAAGACAGGAAACTGGGTGGCGTAGGCTTACGGACGCAGGGAGAGAGGGTGCGTGGGAATTCTGTGCTTTCTGTGTGATTTTTCTCAAACATGAAACCCCAAATCTAAAACCGCTCTGAAAATAGTCTTATTAATTTTTTTAAAGGCAATTATTTTATATATACACGCACGTGTGTATATGCATATGTGTTACACGTGCACACACATGTATGTATACGTATGTACGTGTGGGCATGCATTTATGGGGTGTGTGTGTGTATAAACATGGGTGCATATGACCATGTGTGTGCCAGCCTCGGTGGGAGATCAGGAAGGCTATGCTCCCGTGACTGTTCGTCGGTGTCTTTAGGTGACACATATACCCATGTCCCCTGCAGTTGAGGGCCACGGCTACGTGTTTGCCCAGGGGGGATGAGAGCACATCATGGGGGGCCTGAAGGTGGGTGCCCCAGGGCGGGGGGGAGGTGAGGGCGTGGGGGGGAGGGGCGCCGCGCTGCCTTGTGTCCTCCACTTCCTCTTACCGACTCTCCCTTTGTGGACACGGTCTGCACACCGCGGGTCCCAGAGGGCTCGGTCCCTCCTGCCACCGTCAGCCGGGAAATGCCTAGTGCTCTTCCCTGATAATTCCTGCCCCCCAGCTGCTCTCCCCGCCTTTCTGGAGCTCCTCGCCTGCCCCCCATCTGTTCTCCCCACCTCCCACCCCGGGAGCTCCTCTTAGCTGATGCTGGACTTCTGTGGATCTCTGCATTTCCTTCCGTGTCCTATCTCTTTGCCTCTTGCATGTCTGGATTCTAATCTCTTGGCTTTAAACGTGTTTTCTAGTTTTCACTGTCGCGTATCAATTTCCGAAAGTTCTTTCTGGGGACTCGGCCGGGTGTCTTGGTTTCAGCTTGGGTCATGATCTCACGGTTTGCGAGTTCGAGCTCCGTGTTGGGCCCTGTGCTGGCAGTGCGGAGCCTGCTTGGGATTCCCTCTCTCTCCCTCCCCCATGCTTCTGCACGCCTCGTGCGTGCTCTCTCTCTCTCTCTGCCCCTCCCCGGCTCACACACACACACACACACACACACACTCTCTCTCTCAAAATAAATAAATAAACTTAAAAATAATAAAAGTTCTTTCTGGTTTTCCAGTCCTCTGTCTTCCCACCGCTCTGTTCTAACCTCACAGGTGGGACAGCCCCTCCTCCGAGGTCACACGTCTGTTGTACTCGGAACCCCCGGCCCCTCCAGCCTCACCTCCGCGTTGTCTGCGTCTTCCATTTTCCACTTCCCCGATCGTTTCCTTCCTCTCGCGCTGGAGGCGCTCCCCAAGTCCCTGGCAGTCCTGAAGCTTCTTTGGGGACGGGTAAGCCAGCGGACCCATGAGTTCCGCAATCACTCCCCAGGCCGCCCCCAGATGCCGTGGAGAACATTCGGGGCTTAGGTGTGGTGGGCGGTGGGTGTGGGGATTCTCCCGCCTGTGTTCTGGGCTGGGGGTCTGTGCACCCGATGGGGAGAGTCTGGCTCAGGTGCGTGCATGCGCACACATGCACACACTCATATGCACACACTCATATGCACACACACGTGCACACACTCCTACACAACATGCACACACTCTCATATGCGCACACATGCACACACTTGCATACACACATGCATACAGGTGCACACACGTGCACGCATACACGTGTATACACATGCACTCATGCATATGCACGGGGTAAAGAAAAGTCCATCTGACCTTAGGAGGGAAGCCGTCTAAGTTTTGTAAAAGTTAGTCATTTTTTCATGTATTCAAAAGCCGTTCCCTTGATCTCTTCCTGCTTCCCACTAGATAGGCTTTACATTTGAGCCATATTCTCGAAAAATCAGCGTTGCCTTTTCTCTCAACAAATTGAAAATGAGCATTTAAATAGCGCGCCATTTGTTAAAGCTTTAAAGCACGCAGGAAACCAGTCGTCCTAAAGCCGGGCTGGGTTTGGAAATAATTTGAAGATCACATAACTAAAGTCGTTTTCATCCGAGTCCCCTCCAGCTGTAGAACCCCGCACGCTTACGTGAGAGGGCAGGTGGGAACGTCTCGGGACCCGTCTCGGCCAGGCTGGGTGTGGTTTTACCACCCGCGCCGTCCAGACCTTTGGATCAGGAGTCAGAACGGGAATCGGTTCCAGAAAGCATGCCAACCATGGTTTCCGCGGAGCCCATTTTGCGTCGTGGCACGTGTAACTTGGGCCCGCTGTTGTTTCCTGACCTGTAAGTGACAGATCACTGTAGAAAAGTGAATGTGTTCCTCTGACCTCTGAAATTAATAGTGAAAAATAAAATACGAAAGTCTCACCGTTGCTGACGGGTAGGAGTCCCTGAGCAGGTGGGGAGAAGGGGGAAGTGAACTCTGGATAATCTCGTTCCCCTTTTGTTCTTGGAAGGCTCACTACCATAAACACGGCGCACCTCATTTTGGTAGACACGGGAGTTTCCCGTTTATCTGAAATTCGTTGGCAGGCGGTGCTGAGGAGGAGAGAACAGTGCTGTCCAGAGAAACAACCCCCCCCCCCCATGAAATCAGTGTTCATTAATTTTGCTTATTATTCTGTGTTGACATTTCCCTTGCAAATTCAGGGCTCCTGACCCCCAAACCTCTCACACCGAAGATCTCCATCCGCCGTGACACAGGCGATGACAGAATTTGGGCGTCACGTTTGCTTCCTCCCTCAACACACGTACCAGTCCCGGTGTGATAACGCGCGCAATGGGGTTGTGTGTCCGACCCACGCCCTTCCACTCACCATCCCCTGTGGGTAACCTTCAGAAATGCTTATGGATTATTCCCTCGCTGCTTAATTTTAAAATAGGAGCAGATTAAGAGATGATAGATACGTAGGTAGAGAGAAGGTAGATGGTAGTAGACAGATGATAGATAGTTGATAGACAAACAGCTCATAGATGGACAGCTGCTAGATAGCTGGCTGGTTTTCCATTTCCGGCCGGTCCTGGATAGACAGTAATGCACATCTCACGCTTTCCTCCGTCTTGCTCCGTTCGCAGAGATCTCTGCGATCACTCCAGAGCCGTGTGCAGACTCCCTTCTCATGACCTCGTAGTACTTCGTGCGGAAGAGCGAAGGGGCCGTTCAGCCGTGGCCCCATTGGTGGCAACCCCATGCGGGTTGCGTCTCAGTTTTTGCTTCTACAAGTTATATAGCATTTTAACAGAAATGGGTCTCGTCGTGGAAGTGGCTGCAACTCGCTCTCTCGTCAACTGTGCTTTGATACTATTGTATTTGTCCACTTTCATGGGATTAATGGGAGATTAGGTGGGTCCAGGGCACCACTGAAAGCCCATCAAAGGGGGAAGACGGTCGGAGCCAAGGCTCTTGCCAGGCACGGGACACGCAGACGCTGTTCTGGGGACGCGTTAGTTTCTTAATACCCACAGTTCTGTGAAGTGGGCACCCTTAGTTTCTCCTTCCTCGTTCCACAGGGGGAGAAACCGAGGCAAGAGGCGCTGGGAGGTGGCAGAGGGAGCTGGAAGGCCATCGGCAGCTCACCCCGCCTGCTTCCGCCGGGCTGGGTGCCTGGATTTCACCGAGAGACCCAGGAGGGCAGAGCCGGGCCACGGTCCTCGGTGCCGGCAGCCGTGCCCGGCCCGCCCCGGGTGCACCCCACGTATTTGCGGAGCGAGCGAAGCACCGTTTGGTCGGGAGGCTCGTCTGCGGGGCCATCCTGACGCCAGGGCCGCGGCTGCAGTTCCCACGCTCGGCCCGCAGATGGCAGGTGGCCAACTGGAGGAAACCCTCCCTTGAGAATTTGGCAGGACCCCAGGGCGTGTGTGAGAAACAGTACCCGGGGAGCATTCCTTTCCAAACAGATGTCTTGGGGAGAGGAGTCTTGGCGGGTGAGGTCCGATCGGGAGCCGCGATAGGAGAGACCCGGCTGGCGGAGGAGGCGGGTGCGGGGCTCTGGGCCCCGGGGTGGGCGTGAGTCACGGTGGGGGTGGGGCGGTCTCCTGGGCCTTCGGTGGGAAAGCTCAACCTCTCGTCTCACGGGCAGAGCAGGGCCCGGAGGCCGCCGACCTTCAGACGCCTTGTCGTAGGATCCTTTTACTTGAGCTCCAGAAAGCGCGCACCTGACTTCCCTGCCTCTTTGTGTCAGAGGGCCTGTCCAGACACCCGAGGTCTCATGCCCTGACTGCTCGTTTCACTGACCTTGACCTGTAGCATCGGGGCTGCGCTGTAGGGGCTCAGCAATGGCTGTTTCAGAGGCGCCTGGGCGGCTTGGTCGGTGAAGCGTCCCACTCTTGATTTCGGCTCAGGTTATGATCCGTTTTGGGCGGGTTCGAGCCCCCCATCGGGCTCTGTGCTGAAGGTGCAAAGCCTGGTTGGGATTCTCTCTCTCTCTCTCTCTCTCTGCCCCTCCCCTGCTCATGCTTTCTCTCTCACTCTCAAAATACAGAAATAAGCCCATACAAAAAAAAAAAAAAAAAAAAAAAAAGAAATGGCTTTGAAAAACACAAAATACAATAGAAAATACAGAACAGCCTGCAAAAATGTGAGTCTACTATTTTTGCCAAAAAGAAGACTGGCCTGGCTGTACAAAATAGGGTTGAAGTTAAATAGGAAAGCTTAAGGGTCTGCGTGAGTCAGGGTTCCTCAGAGAAACAGAACCCATAGGTTCTGTTTTACCGGTTTTTAAGATATTTTTTTATTTTTGAGACAAGGGGACAGAATGCGAGCGATGAAGGGGCAGAGACAGAGGGGGAGACACAGAATCCGAAGCAGCTCCAGGCTCTGAGCTGTCAGCACAGAGTCTGGCGTGGGGCTCGAACTCACGGACCATGAGATCATGACCTGAGCCGAGGAAGTGGCTCACATGATTTTGAAGGTTCACGAGCCCCGACATCTGCAGGTGGTTCCGTAAGCTGGAGACCCAGGACAAGCCGCTGTTTCAGTTCAAAGGCCCCCGGGCAGGAGGAATTCTCTTACTTCCTTTCAGGCCTTCAACTGATTGCACGAGGCTCACCCACATTAGTGGCGGCAGTCATCTGTTTTGCTTGGTCCACTGATTCAAATGTTAGTCTTACTTCGACACACCCAGAATGTGTGACCAAATACCTGGGCACCCTGTGGGCCGGTCAGATTGATCCGTAAAATTAACTGTTACAGACCCTCCAGATGAGCGTTTTGACCAGCTACAGTCAGCCGGCTGGTAAGCCCAGCGGTGAACCCAGAAATTTAGTATCTCTGGTTTTTGCCAAAACAAGGATCCACAGAACTGTGACAGAGATATCAATCCAGCTGGTGATATCAGTTTCCTGAGGCTTCTGTGTTGAAATATTGCAAGTGGGGGGCATAAACCAACAGAAATGTGCTCTCTCACAGTCTGGAGGCCAGACGTCTGAAACCCAGTGTCCCCAGGGCCAGGCTCCCTGTGAAGGCTCCAGGGGAGTGTCTTTCCCTGCCCCTTCCAGCTCCTGGCACCTGCCAGCAGCTGTCGGCTTGTAGATGTGTCCTCCAGTCACATGGCCACCTTCTCCCTCTGTCATTGTGCCATTTTCCTTGTGCACATTTACCTACGGCGCCCCCCCCCCCTTTTTACTTTGAAGTTGATTTAATTTGAGACAGGGAGAGCAAGAGTGAGAAGGAGAGAGCGAGAGCGCAAGAGAGAGTGTGTGCGTGCCCATGAGCAGGGGAGGGGCAGAGAGAGAAGGAGAGAGTCCCACGCAGGCTCTGCAGTGACAGTGCGGGGCTTGAACTCACCGATCATGAGATCATGACCTGAGCTGAAATAAAGAGTCGGACACTTAACTGACATCGTCCATCCGGGCGCCTCTAAATTTCCCCTTTTATAAGGTCACCAGCCACATTGGAGCAGGGCTCCCCCTAATGACCTCATTTTAACTTGATCATCTGCAAAGACCGTTTAAAAATACTGTCACCTCGCGGCACCTGGGTGGCTCAGTCGGTTAAGCCTCCAACTGTTGATTTCAGCTCAGGTCGAGATCTCACAGTTTGTAAGTTCGAGGCCCGAGTCAGGTTCTACGCTGATGGTGCGGAGCCTGCTTGGGATTCTCTCTCTCCCTCTCTTTCTGTCCCTCCCCCTGCTCGTGTCACATGCTCGCTCTGTCTCTCTCTCTCTCTCTCACACACACACATAAATATTAAAACAACAAGAAATTAGTAATGTTAAAAAAAAAAAAAAACAATGTCACCTCCACAGGCACTGGATTTTAGGAGAACAGTGTATCTTTGCGGGGACACAGCTCAGCCCCAAACAGTGAGTCTCACCGGGTCCCCTAGGCCCCCAGCCCCTAAGTTCCTCCCTAGCCCCCCTGGGGGTTTCGGGAGACTCTCGGTTTCTGGCCATCCGCCGGACACAGCTGTTTTGGAAGCTTGTTCTCCCTCGGGCCCAGGAAGCAGTCTGGAGGCCCTGGCTCACCAAGGCCTTACCAGTCTGCGACGTCCACGGCCCTGGACCATCCCTCCCGCAGCCCCCCGCCCCCCCGGCCCCACGTGCAGGCCCTGCCCTACAGTTCCGCCCGGTTCCTCATCATCCGTGGGCACCTCCCCACCAAGGCTGTGAGCACACAGGTGAGGGAGGCTCGCCAGCTACCCGGCCAGCCGGGCAGAGCTGCCCTGCGTGTCCAGTAAAAACAGACCAGAGACTACGGGTCGCCTCCCGGTCCCACTCCGTTGTTGGGATCTGCTGACCTGCTTTTGGACGCCAGCTCTGCTTTGGGGAAACTACCTGAAGTAGGCATCGTCTGCTCGAAAGGACCGTTTGGCTGTGTTTCTGGACCCCCCTGGGCCTCTCTCTGGCCGTAGATGAGATGGGGCCAGTCCCCGCTTTGCCGCTAAGATCACCATGATTGACGGGAGATCTGGTCCTGATCTTTGCGCCCAGAGCAGACAGCCTTATCGGCAGCCACCAGCTCCAGGCCCGTGCTCGCCCTGGGAAATAAAACGCCTTGCAGGCCAGGCCCGCGAGCGTGAGGACCAAGGCCCCTTCCTCCCACTGCCCGTCTTTACCACGTTCTGTTATTCACTCGCCCACCGATGGACACTTGGGGTGTTACAACCTCTTGCTCTTGTGAATAATGTTGCCAGGAACACTTGTGTACAAGGTTTTGTTTGAATTCCTGTTTTCAGTTCTGTTGGGTAGACACTTAGGTGAAATCGCTGGGTCACGTGGTAATTCTATGCTTAACAGTTCTTTTTTAATTTACAAAAATGTGTACTTGTTTATTTTGAGAGAGAGGGAGGGAGAGAGAGGGAGAGAGAGCATGAGCAGGGGAGGGGCAGAGAGAGGGAGAGAGACAGCATCCCAAGCAGGCTCCGCACTGACAGGCACAGAGCCCGACGCGGGGCTCGATCTCACAAACCGTGAGATCCTGACCTGAGCTGAAATCAAGAGTGGGAGGCTTCACGGACTGAGCCACCCAGGTGCCCCTATGCTTAACTTTTCAAGGGACGGCTGCGCTGTTGTCCCATAAATACTTTTCAAATTGTGTGATCCTAACTACTTAATAAACGGAAGTGCCGGGCGTGTCTCCGTCCCAGGGCCAGTGTAGAAGGATCAGGAGGTATGAGGGTGCCGTGTGCAGAGGAAGCTTGGGAGAGCCTGGCGCCCAGGAGCACGTCCTGCCCGGCCCGGGCACCAGGGGGCGCTCTCACAGTGACCCCCGCAGGACTCACCTGAGTACCCGAGCCAGCATGCATTTTGCGATGCACGTCAGCAAGAGAGATAATAACTCCCCAGCCTCTGGAGTGGCTCCTGGGGGGTGGCATTGAGTTGGGCTGGATCGGTGCTGTTTTAGATGGGTCATCTGGGAAGGCCTCAGGGAGGCGTGACATAGAACAAAAGAGGTGAACACAGGTGAGGCCCCCTGGGGCCTGCCAGGGGAGGAGCTGCTCCTGCAGAGGCTCTGAGGAAGGAAGGCGTGTGTCACTTCGTGGAGGAACAAAATGGCCCGTGCGGCCGGGACAGAGAAGGGCGGGGGTCAGTGACGAGCCTGGATGGGGTGGGGGGGGCAGGCCGGTCACGTGAGGGCAGCGAAGGCGCCCCCTTGCGGTCCAGAATGGAGGAGCCAGGCCCTCATCAGCAGTGCCTACTAAACACGGCCATGTACCCAGCTCCATACCCCAGGACCTTGTAACAGAGGAAGCTGAGTGACTCTGGGACTCGGGGCAAGACAGAGAGGGGGGCTGAGCGGGAGGAAACCAGGCATCGGCGGAACTTTCCCAACAGGACAGCTTGTGCAAAGGCTGGGTGGAGTCTGAGTCAGAGGAATGGGGGTGGAGGGGCGGCTGGACGACCAAGGGCGGCAGAGACAGGGAGGGGGGTGGGGGACGAGGCTAGAGAGGGAGGCCCGTTGGGCCCGTTTCCATCCTCAAACACTGACCTCGGGTTTGCACGTTCAAACCATCGCTGCTGAAGAACGACTGGAGAGGGCGGCCGATGACCCCGGCAGGAAATGACCAGGACGGGGCCAGGGGCTGGCGTGGGAGCCAGCGATCCACCAGGAGACGCTCAGGAAGGAAGAGCAGGCATTTTGGTGATCAGACCACGATGGCGCTGCTGCCGGGGAAGGGCGCGAACGAGGCCAGCGTGCCGTGTGTCTAAACTGTTGAAAGTTAGAAAGCCAGCAGACAGAGCGTTAGGTAACATGTGTCCTGTCCTGCTTTGACAAATCCACCCTCACATCTCAGAAGGCCACATTTAAACTGGCAGATCGCAGACCCTCTTTCTGTCCACCCCCAGCTTCGCAGCAAACAGAGAGAGGCCTCCAGGGCCCACAGTGGGGACATCCCAACCCCGGGCCGTAGCCCCGCCCACTGCTGTCCCCTGCAAACAGCTTCCTCTGGCCTTGGACACCAGGGCGCTCACACCAGCAGTGAGGTCACCCTCCAGAGGATCGAGTCGTGCAGAGTTTGGGGGTGGTCTTGGGGACATTTGGGCTGGGGTCACAGGTATCTAGTTTGATCTGGGAGGGTGGACAGAAGGGCAGGCCCAAGGAGGGCCAGACCACAGCCCTTTGCCGTGGAGGCCAGGCCTCTTGTCCACGTGTGGGGTGGGGCAGTTGATGACGGGCTGGATCTCGTTGGACAGAGGGTGCGTGAGGGTCTGCAAACACCTTTTGGTTCCTGGCCTTCAGAAAAGAAGGCAGTCTCTTCACAGGGATGGGGCACTCTGGAAAGAACCAGTTTGGGGGTGACAATTTGGGAGGCTCGTCCCAGACGTGTGGAGGTGCCTTAGAGATATGGGTGCCATGTTGAATTTGGGGCTCTCGTGCGCAGAGGGAGAAGTCTGGCCTGGACGGACAAATGTCGGAGTCTGTCAAACAGATGAACACTGAGGCGGTGGGCCTGGAGGCGCTCACCTGGGGATAAAGAGGAGAGTGTCCAGCGAGGGAGGAGAGGCCTGGGATGGGCTTTGAGAAGCCCCAACACTTAAAGGGCAGGGAGTGAGGGCGAGGGTGCCCAGGGGATGTAGAGAGATATTATGGGTGATTCCAGAAGCATGTGCTTAATGCTGTCTTCGTGCATAAGCTCGTGATGTGTCCCCAGCGCACGGATCTTACACTTGGGGAGGGCAGGCGTGGGGTCGCTGGAGTCAAAGAGGACAACTCTGGAAAGGGAGGTTTGTGTAGAAGAAAACGTTTGCTAAATAGTAACATTTACAAGATACTGAAGTGTGTATGGAATCACAAAACCTCGAAACCCTCAAGATCCTAGAGGAGAGCACGGGCAGTAATGTCTCAGACATTGGTCATAGTCCCATTTTCTCTAGATACGTCTCCAGAGGCAAGGGAAACAAAAGCAAAAATAAACTCTTGCGACTACGTCAAAGTAAAAGCTTCTGCACCACAAAGGAGACAATCAACAAAACGAAAAGGCAACCTACAGAATGGGAGAAGATACGTGCAAATGACATACCTGGTAAAGGGATACTATCCAAAATATATAACGAACTGATAGAACCCAACACCCCCAAAACCAAATAATCCAATTAAAAAATGGGCAGAAGGCATGAACAGACATTTCTCCATAGAAGACATCCAGACGGCCAACAGACACATGAAAAGATGTTCAACATCGCTCATCGTCACGGATATACAAATCAAAAACCACAATGTGACAGATACCACCTCACACCTGTCAGAATGGCTAAAACCAACAACACAAGAAACAACAGGTGTTGGCGAGGATGTGGAGAAAAAGGAACACTCACGACCTATTGGTGGGAATGCAGACTGGTGCAGCCACTCTGGAAAACAGTATGGAGGTCCTTCAAAAAATTAAAAGTAGAATTATCATACGATCCAATAATTCCATTCTAGGGTATTTACCCAAAGAATACGAAAATACTAATTCAGAGGGGTACATGCACCCTTGTGTTTACAGCAGCATTATTTACAATATTTACAATAGCCAAACTGTGGGAGCAACCTAAGTGGTCAATGAAATATTACTCAGCCATGAAAAAGAACGGAAGCTTGCCACTGGCAATGACACGGATGGACCTAGAGAGTATTAAGTCAGACAGAGAAGGACAAATACACAGGACTTACTTACGTGTGGGACCAAAAAAACACAAAACGAATGAACAAACGAGCAAACAAAATGCAGAAAAAGAGACCCCTAAATACCAAGAACAGCTGGGGGGGGGGGGTTGCCAGAAGGAAGGGGCGGGGGGGGGGGGGGGGATGGGCAAAATGGTGACCAGAGAGGGAAGCCCAGGCCTCCAGTTATGGAATGAGTAAGTCAGGGCCCCGAAAGGCACAGCCTGGGGAAGACAGCTCATGGCACTGTAACCGCGTGCCCGGCGACGGCTGGGGGCTGCCCTGGTGAGCCCCGCACGACGGACAGGGACGGTGAATCACTGTGTCGGACACCTGAAGCGGACATCACCTTGTGTGTCCCTACACTTTAGGTCAAAGAAAGGAAAACACGTGCTCCATAAAAGCTAGACGCTGGAAGGCAGCCCCTCTCCCCTTCTCTCCCTCTTCCCAAACCCTGGGAGGGGGGCCGTGGCAATCCGGGCCGCGAACTCTTGCTCCGGGCGCTCTTCGGCTCGAAGGGAGACGGAAAGGCAGCGGTGAACAAGTTATGTTCTTTAGCAAATAACATTCAAATCGTGCAGGGAATTCTCAGAAACAGCCCAGCAAGTTGCTGCAGGAGCTGCCCTCCGGAGAGAGCAGAGTCACCTACCTGGGGCGGAGCCTGCGGGGCCGGAAGGGGCTGCACCCGGAGGAGCCCCCGGGGCGGGGCGGGGAGAGGGGAGGAGCCCGGCGAAGAAGGAGGGACCGGCGGGGAGGCGGGAGGAGGGGGAAGGGGAGGAGCCAGCGGCCCCGCCCCAGCGGGTGGCTCAAGCCGAGTTCGTCCCGATCCCGGGCCCGGGCTCGGTGGCCCCTGGCCTGCTCCGTCCGCCTGGGAGGGCCGTGTGCGGGCGGCGCGCTGCTCCGGCCCCCGGAGGGGGACAAGCTCACGGAGCAGGCACCCACAGCGCAGGTGACAGACACCCGGCACTGTTCCTCCGGCACCTGGTCCACGCCGTGCCCCCTGCGTCCCTGGGGCCCCACGGCCATCCTCAGGCAGGGGCCCCTCTCCCCGGGTTCAAGGGCCGGCCGAGTCCCCACGGGACCCTGCCGCAGGAGAGCCCTGCACCTGCCTGCTCGCGGGCCGCAGGGTCGGTGGGCTCCCCGCGGCGGGACGCGCGGGCTGCGCGTGGAGAAGGGGACATCCCCGCCGAGCCGGCCACCCCGGGGCCCCTGGACTAGGGGGTGCCGTCGGGCGAGCTGCGCTGGCGGGGCACCCGAGGTAGGAGAACGCGGACGAGGCACTTCCTCGGGGGAAGGACGGCAGAGTCCCCGCGGGCTTGCCCACCCGGCCCCGCTGCCCCTGAGCTCCCGGACAGGCCGGCTGTCACTTCCCCCACTTCCCCGAGCGTCTTGCCCTCGGGGCGCACCTCTCCCGACTGCTCCCGCCTCGCGCCCCTCTGGGTGCCCGGCGCTGCCCTGCGCGGGGAGCGGGGCGGAGGGGGGCGCTGTGTGCGCGGAGTTCCTGGAGCGCGGCGGTCGCACGAATCCTCACGACGGCCGCTTCCCAAGTCTGAGATGCAAACTTGCACTACTAGTTTTCTTTAAGTCAGTCCACTTTCATTTTGACCCAAAATGTACTCAGAGTGAAACTTTATGCTTCGATCAAAGGTTTTCATTGGTATAAATGGTTGACAGTGTAGCGTTCAATCATTTCGGAGAATGTGTTTACATAATCACGGGTAAGGCTTCTCTGTTTATTAAGAAAATTGCCACAGCCCATTAAGAAGGGAAATTCAATTTAATATACATTTCGTCTTCTTTAATATTCCGATAACTTACTATAGTTTAAAGCTGACATTAAAAGCTTTAAGTTCCAACGTGTATATGCTCAATCTCACACATAAAATATGTTAGTAGCGATATTTTGGAAGCTTACAGGTGATAAAACATCTCTAGTTCAAAAAGGATGGATCTTTAGGTTTTGTGCCCTATCAGTGATTGAAATCATTTCAACAAACTGATTTCTTGTGTCCCTTTTAAACCTCTTCACCTGTCACTTGTACTTGCATCTATGTTAAATATTTGCACAACAAAATAACACCATAACTATTTTATTCTCGTTAGGCACTCCGGTGTCATCATACCTCAATGGGACACCAAGGTTTCTCTGTCAAAAATGGTAAGATATCTTCTGTATCTCACTCTCTTCAGGGTTTCTTGGATGGCCACAGAGTAACCACAAAGGCTTATCCCCTCACCTTATAAAATAAACAATGGTAAAATAATCACTAAATTATTGACACTGTAAGTTATTTAAAAAATTGTTTTTAGTATTTATTTATTTTTGAAGGAGAGAGAGACAGAGTGTGAGTGGGGGAGGGGCAGTGAGAGAGGGAGACACGGAATCCGAAGCGGGCTCCAGGTTCCAGGCTGTCAGCACAGAGCCTGACACGGGGCTTGAACCCACAGACGGCGACATCATGACCTGAGCCGAAGTCGGACGCTCAACTGACTGAGCCACCCAGGCACCCCAACACTGTAAATTATTTTTATACTTAGAAATGTCAACCTTACCCACGTAGGACTGGTGACCATTAGCATGAACAGTTACTCTCCTGTAATCCCACAGCGTCTAGAACCTGGGCTCTCCTCACAGTTCCTGCAACGGACTCTGTTTTCCTTCTACGGATTGAAAAATTGACCTTCAGAGTGCATTGAGTGGCTTGCATGAAGAGCACAGCAAACCCCAAGGGGGCGCCAGGGGCAGGCTGCCCAACCGTAGCCTTGATCTTTGTCCCCATCAGTTTGCAGTGGGGGACTGGCTATCCAGGCCTCTGTGAGCTCTGGTTGTGGGCCCAGGAGCCCAGAGCTGAGCCTGCAGCAGACACTCCATAAATATTTGTCGAGTGAAGCGCCAGATGATTAAATAAATGAAAACAGTGTATTTTATTACGAGACTGGTGTGGGCTGTTAGTCACTTAGGCTGCTGAACGAAGCCCCCGGCAGTGAGATTCCGGAGGTTAGAAAGTCTGCAGAAAGATGCCTCCAGCCGAGTCCCGGAAACAGCACACACAAGTGACTCATTTTCTAGCCGATTTGCTGGTTTTCTCCACCAAAATAACCACTATGCTTACTTTCAAGTTACCTTCACATCCTTAAAGGCACAAGGCTTCTAAACAGGTTAATGTCCATGTTAGTTACAATCAGTTAGTTACAATCAGTAGCCATTTGCCGCTAAGGTCTCACGAGTTCAAGATGGTGTGGAAGAGGACGCGGCTGCCTGGCTTTCTTTCCCAAGAGGCCCACGGTGGGCCGGAAGTGTGAGCATTCTTCAAAGAGACCCCGTGGGGGAGGGGCAGTGGGCTGTTTCCAAAACAGCAG
Organism: Leopardus geoffroyi; assembly: GCF_018350155.1. Taxonomy (NCBI): domain Eukaryota; kingdom Metazoa; phylum Chordata; class Mammalia; order Carnivora; family Felidae; genus Leopardus; species Leopardus geoffroyi. The sequence continues at coordinate 4,223,877 of NC_059333.1, forward strand.
GAGGGCTCCATTACTGGGTGTAAAATTACTGGGCTCCATAAGCCCGTGGAGGGTAAAGCCTGCAGAGGGTAAGTCTGCCGCTTCCAGGCGCCAGCGAGGACCGGCCCCTCCTTTGGGGGTAACACAAACACAGTGTCATTAAAACGCTCCCTGCTTAATACCTCCCCCCCCAATCCTGCCTCCATTATTCATCTCCCTGGGCCAAGAATAAACCTTCGCTCACGGTACGTGTGCAGGAGTGAGTGGTTTTTAGGTGCGGACGCTTGCAATCACATTTCTCGACCTCTGACTCAGATGTCTTTCCCAGATCCGAGCTCATTCAAAGCTGGGAATTTTTTTTTCCTCCCAAAGGTGGAAAAACATCTTTCCTTTCCAGTGTGTTCGAGGTGTAAAAAAGATACTGTGCTCCAGGAAAGGGTGGAGGAACCCCGTTGTCTTTAAAACCCCACTTAAAAAATTTTTTTTAACGTTTATTTATGTTAGAGAGAGAGAGACAGAGTGTGAGCGGGGGGAGGGGCAGAGAGAGAGGGAGACACCAAATCTGAAGCAGGGTTCAGGCTCTGAGCTGTCAACGGAGCTCAGAACCCATCCCCGGGCTCGAACTCCAGGACCACGAGAACATAACCTGAACCGGGCCGCTCAACCGGCTGAGCCACCCAGGTGCCCCTAAAACTCCACTTTAGATCTGCTGTTGGGGTGATTAAAAAAAGGGTTACTTCCAAAGTGGAAACTTCAGTGTCAAAAAGCGAGCCGCTAATTTCCAGGGAATTATGCTTAGTGGGGGGGGGGGGGGGGGGGAAGCCAATTCCCAAAGATCCCACCCTCTACAATTCCTGTGTGCAAACACAACGTATTTGAAAATAACGCAATTTTAGAAACAGAGGAAAGATTAGTGATGGCCAGGGTTTGGGGTTTCGGGTACTCAGGAGGGGCGGGGGGAGGGGGGGGGGTCCTTTCCTGATGGAATGTTCTAGATCTTGACAGCAGTAGTAGATGCACGAACTTACACAGGTGATACCATGGTTCAGAACTTAACGCGCGCCAATGAGGCCAAGTAAAATCGGGGAAATCCGAATCAGATCGGTGGGCCGCATCCTGGTCGTTGCGGTACTTTTTCCCCCTTTTTGGCCAACTTCTGCCAAGCGACAGCACCGGGGGAAACGCGGCCGTGACTTGTCTCTCACACCTGCGTGGGACCCTACTGGGATCTGCACACACGCACGCACTCAGGCCGGCACCTGCGCGCGCCGCCGCCCGGGGCGGAGGACGCAGTGACCCCACGCGTCCCTCGGTGGGGCTGCAGGGACCTGGCGCCCGGGGAGGGGCGGGGCCGGCGAGCGGCGGAAGTGACGTCAGCGGGGCGGGGCGCACACCTGGGCACCTGGGCGGCCGCGGCGGCGCGGGGCGGCGGCGAGACGCGAGCGATGGAGGGCGAGAGCGGGAGCCCGTGGGCCCTGGGGCTGCTGCGCACCTTCGACGCGGGCGAGTTCGCCGGCTGGGAGAAGGTCGGCTCGGGCGGCTTCGGGCAGGTGTACAAGGTGCGCCATGTCCACTGGAAGACGTGGCTCGCCATCAAGTGCTCGCCCAGCCTGCACGTCGACGACAGGTCAGCGGCCCGGGCGGGGGCGCTGGGGCGGGCGACGCGGCCGGGCCTGGCTGCTGCGCGCCGCGGCGGGCGGGGGTCCGGGCGCTTGGATTCCGGGGTTGGGGGGGGGGGGGCTCCTCTCCACCTGGGTCGCCTCGGGAGCCCTCGGAGGGAAAGCGGTGTCCGCGCCGCTTGCCCGGCCCGAGGGACGCGGAGGCCGGGGCGGCGAGCTAGCTGCTCCGGGTCCCCGGCTGCGGCTCCCGCTTCGAGGGGCCGCGTTTGGTCGAAACGTTGCGAGGTGCCCGGTGGGGCCACCCCGGTGCTAGCGAGCTTCGCGTGAAGCCTCGGGTTTTCCGGGCTTTGGACCCGCGCCCCTCGGAGGCGCGTCCGGCCCGCCCGCGACCCGCCTGGGCGCTGCGGTCTACTCCCGGCTTAGAAAAATTGCCGTGTGGGGATCTGGGCTTTGTGAGTTAGTTAGACTCCCTTCGACTTACTTAGTAATTTACGCTGGAGCACAAATTGGTATAAGACGGTAATTATTTCGGTCGGAAGCACTGGGCTTGGCTTGGCCGGGCTTCCGCAGCCACGGAACTCGGGCTTGGCCTTGGGGTCCGGCAGGCGGCCCCGGGGGTGGGGGGCGGGGGGTTCTGCCCAGCGCTCCCTGACCTAGCGCTCTGGCTTTGGCTGACTTGATTTCCAGGCCGAGCCCCTGGTGGGGGGTGGGGGGAGGCCTTTACATTAACCCGCTTTGTGGTCGAGCCATAGCGCCCTCCTGCACCCCAGCGCCCCAGTCCAAGAACCTGCCTGTCCCGGCCTAACACGGGGACTCAGTTAACCACGATTGGAAAGGACGCGAAGCCACCCCTGTGAAACAGGGCCGGTGGATTGTAGTCTGTGCTTAATTTGGGGGGAAGGGGGTGGAGTTGGGGGGAGGGGTGGGGGGGAGAGGGTCTTGAGAAGCAGTTCTGGTTTTAATGCCGCCTGTTACGTTTGCATTGTAGTAGTTGATATGTAAACTTAGTTGATATGTAAACTTCAGTGGACCGCACTGAAATTATGTGGTGAAAGTGTGCCTTCTAGGAGGAAGTTGGGTTTGTATTCCGTGCGGAGATCCCCCTTAGGGAGTCCCTACCGAACACACAAAGGAAAACAGCTCCTGTGAAACCTCTCATAGCCTTTGCTGTCTCCAGCGCCTGGGTTTGAATCCTCGGCTGATTGAGCGATGGGGCCTCCAAACCCCAGCTTCTCGCTGGTGGGATGGTGGTGACGTCCCCTCCCCCGGGGCTCTTTGAGTCCCCAGGACTAAGGTAAACGGATTGCAGTGTTTTCTGCTGCAGCGTGAGGTACTAGGCCCCGCGCGTTCGCTGCCCTCGTATTTTCATCCTGGCCTAGGAGATTAGGCAGGAGAGCTCTGGGTGACCTCTTGCCGTGAGCCTCAAACGCAGTGTTACTTGGAAACTGGCAGTAGAGTGGTGACAAGTGTCATAGAAACATCACAGAGGTGAGGGGCTGTGCAAGCCGTCCCTCCCCCTCTATGCCGTGGATCCTGGGAACTTCTCAGGCCGGGAGGGAGGGGCGCTGTGGTTATTTTGATGAAATCCGACCCGCGTTGAATACCAGCCAGTGGTCAGATCCTGAAAGGCAAGACCCTCGCCATAGCGACATTTTTATGCTCTGGGGACCTTGGTCTGACGGAGTCTTCTGGTCAAAGCGAGTTTTATTCACCAGCAACGTTTTTCACACGGGTTTCTTGGAGGAGCAAACAAAGTAACCAAGGATGCACCCAGGCTGACTCACCAGCCGGCACCCTCAGAATCTGTTATTTCCAGCCACCAGGCCCTTCTTTCTTGGGTGGCCCAGGAGGAGGTAGGGTTTCTCTACTTGACGCGGATCACTTAGGATATTGCATAGCCTGGTTGAAAAGTGTTTTGTCCTTTAACTGGAAGCCTTTCCTGCCCTGCCCGAGCCAGGCAGGTGGTGGCATGTTAGCGGGCGGCCCCGTGGAGGTCAGCATCGCCCAACAGGAAGAGAGTCACCTCTCGCACTTTGCCGGCCCGGTAGGGCGGGCCGGGGTTCTGTATTTGCAGCAGTGGCTGATTTCTCTGCTTGAGAAGATGGTTAACCCCCTGCTCTTTGTGTGTGAAGCCAGAAGTTAATGATTGACTGAATTCAGCTCCAGGTTCGGGGGTGGGGTGGGGGTGGGGGTGGGGTTGTGTCGTGCAGGAGGGGCTGGGTGCCTTGCACAGTCGCATCTAGACTTTGAAATGGTGGTTGTGCTGCCCCCCCATCCCCACCCCGCAATGTGTTCCCTGAAGTGGAGTGGGGAACAGGGTTTTCTTGGGGTTCTGGGTGAAGCCTCCAGCCCTACTGCTGCCCTGGCTGCAGACTTTATCCACAGCCCCCCCCCCCCCTGTGAGCACAGGGTTCTGTGCAGGGAAGGTCAGGGGCCACCTTGAGGAAGGGGTGGGAGGGAGGCAGGGGCCACCGAAGCACCTGCCATAGGAGCTTCCAAGGGGACCTTCTTGGGATTTCACAAGTGACACCCTACTGATCTGCGTTTCCCACTCCTTATGGGCATGGCTGGTGGCTTGGGGGAGACACGTGGCCTCCCTGGCTAACCCTGATCAGGGGGATCGTGAGCGCTAGGGTGGGGTCTAGGGCTGGGCAGGTTACCGTGTAGAGAGCACAAGTGACCCCAGAGGCCCCGGTCCTCCAGCCTCCCGCCCCTCCCTTGGGCTAAGAGGAAGCCCTGAATAACAGAGTGCCTGGCCTGGGCGCCGGCCCACAGCAAAGGCGCCATCCGCGCTGGCTAGTCCGGACGAGCCCGAGCAAACCCCCAGTCTGCAACGGCAGAGCTGACGATCTGACAAGCCCGCTTCTTGTCAGTTTTAAAAATAGCAGTGTGGGAACCCTCGGAGGCTCCCTGGGAGCATCCCCGGCTTGGTGCTCGAGTAGGCCTGGCCTGGAGGCATCCGCTAACCGAGGATTAAACCATGTTTCCTGCTGCCTTCCCCAAAGCTGGTTCCCTCTCAGGAGCTCTTCGGGGCTTGTCCCCCCTTCTCTCCTCCCACGGTGTGTTACTCCCCTGACGTCCAGAGACCGCCACCCTTTCGTCCCCTACTTTCTACTTTCCCCTTTTCTGCCCTCAGTGCTTCCCGAAAGGGAAGCCTCTCCCTCCCTCACCATCGGCCCATCTTTGGAATTTCTGAGGGGAGGGGGGAGGCTCTGGCTTCTTAGAAACTGTCTTTTAGAAACGGTCTGTCTGATGATATTTCTGATATTTTCCCCTACCCCGATGCCCTCCCTGGGGTGGGGAAGATATGCTGAGACCTGTCCTAAATGAGAAAAAAAAAACAAAAACCAAAACTGGGTTAATCTAAGTGCTACTGAGAAAGTATTGGGCAAATTGAACCCCAGCTTAGTCCTGTGAACGTCCAGAGGTTTTCCATCTCGGACTAGGAGGAGGTCCTGGGGGTGGGGGTGCTTTGTGCATTCCTGCCCGGAAACGGAATTAATAACCTTTCCCCAGATGGTGACGAAAAGGAGCCTGTTTTGAAACGGTTACAGAAGAGAAAAGTGACACCAGTCCTGCCGAATTTGCCTAATTGCAGGTAGCACGTCACAGTGTTAAGGTTGCGCTAAGACTGATGTCTGTGGATGCAGGTGGCCTCGAACTCTGCTCCTGACAGCCAAGAAACGGGATTTGATGGTGTGGACCCGGACGGAGACGGAGCCTGAAGTTCCATGGCTCCGGCCCCAACCGCACGGGGACCCTCAGGTCCCCTAGTGGTGATAGTGCTCACAGTACTGGGTCAGTAGTTTCTTCTGTGTTGTCGCCAACATGAGCCAGAAACACTGCTTGGAGGGAAAGTATATTTAAAATAAATAATTGCTGTTGACAAAACAAAACAAACAAACGAAAAACAGTGTGGGGGGGGGGGTGTTGAGGGGCATGTTTCAGTCCTGACCCGGGCTCCCTACTAAGGCTTATTTCAGTGAATTGCAGATGCCACCCGGGGTTATCCACCTGGGCTGGGGGTGTAGCTTCCCTAAGCCTGTGGCTCCTGCTGGGGCATAGGTGTGTGTGTGGGGGGGGGGGGTTGTCCCTGGAGCAATTAAGGGAAAGCCAAGAGGTTGGGGACATTTGGATTTGGATTACCAGGGAGGGAACGGGGTACAAAATGGTGCAGAGCCTTCTCAACAAAACCAGTGCTAGCGCTTGGGGGGCCCTGGGGAACCCCGCTCCCCAGGCCTGTGTGAAGGGTCTCCTTGTCCCCTGAGACCTCCCCGAGGCTGTCCTGGGACCCCCCCCTTCCTTGCCCCAGGGAGGCGTGGTGACGGGTGGGATCCTCTCTGCTCTAAGGCATTCTGATAGAGTTGTCAGGAAAAACATTTGTCCTTGGACACTGCCTGGTTTTCCTTGGTGAGAGGCCCTTACATGTGTTGGTCAGTTGTCCTGCTTGACATTCTTCCAAAGAGGGTTCTTAGAACATTCAAGCTGTGATCAGCATTTGGGAGCAAACCAGCACCGCGGGGCCCTTTTTGATTTTTTAAACTGAGGTGCATGGCGCCTCGTACAGTGGAAAGGGCCTGGGGCAGGGGGAGCAGTGAACTTGCTGAACTGGGGCAGCCGCCTGGGTGGAGGGGGGTGGGGAGTGGGGAGCGAGAGTGACTGATCTGCCAGTGAGGCTCTTAAGGCGCTAATGAGCCCGGCAATCAGAAGTCACCCTGCTTTATGTATTATGCCCTTTGGGCAAATGGAAGAAAACGCTTTATTTGCAGGGTAGCTCAGAGCCTGCATTTAATGAGAAGTTCGGCCTTGATGTAATTGACTTTGTTCCCAGAATACGTTTGTTATCAGTCAGGCTTGGGCGGAGGCTCATCTCCACCCAGATGGAGGGTGTCTCCAGCCCAAAGATGACCCTCGTTACTGTCCAGCCTGTAAATACCTGAGCCATCGATCGGCTCCTCAAAACCTGCAGGCCAGGAGGGCAGCCTCACGCAGGTTCACACTGCAAGGGGCGGGGGGGGGGGAGAGAGGGTCTCTATTCATCCCCGGGGTTGGGGGGAGGGCAGGACGCAGGCCAGTGCCATGTGGGCACAGTGGCACCCAAGGACACACATGGGTCAGGGAGGGGTGGCCAGGCAGCCACTTTAAAAGAAAAAAGCAATGGGAACAGACAAGTTATAACACTGACTCTTTTTTCCCCCAATATGAGCATATTTATTTTAATTTGTTTTGTAGGTTTTATTTATTTTTGAGAGAGAGAGAGAGAGACAGAGTGTGAGCCGGGGAGGGGCAGAGAGAGAAGGAGGCACAGAATCCGAAGCAGACTCCAGGCTCCGACCTGTCAGCCCAGAGCCCGACGCGGGGCTCGAACCCACAAACTGTGAGATCGTGACCTGAGCCAAAGTTGGACCCTCAACCGACTGAGCCACCCAGGCGTCCCCTATAACCGTGATTCTTAGCAAAATAGGGAGGAGAGGTAGCCCCTGGTACTAAGTCATGTTAGGAGTGGTAGTTGTCCTGGTTCAGTGTAATCAGCAGGTCTTCCGGGAGGAGGACGGAAGAGATGGGCCCAGGGATGCCGTTTTCTCTCTCTTTAGATGACGGGCTTTCTAACGATGCTTGCTGCTGACATCTAGCCTTTCCTGCGTTTAGACACCCGTGGAGACCAGACACAGGGCGAGGGGTCTGCCTCTGTGTGGCCAGAGCCAGCTGAGCCCGGACCCAGAGGGGATGGAGCCACTCTCAGCCCGGCCCAGGGACCCCCACACGCAGCACTGCACTCTTGTGGACGCTGTGCTTTCCATTAATTGGCCGTTTAACCAGAGAGCTAAGCAAGCAAGCCGTGCTGAACTCAGTTCTGTGTCGTAGTGGTCTAATACTTCATTCCTGATGTGTCCTGATGTGGCCCACTTGTTCCGAAGGCCAGTGGGATTCTTTGCCTCCACGAGTGTGCCCAACACCGACTTCTCTCCCTTCTCCGGGATGCTTCCCCTCGCAGAGAGGAGGAGCTGCCCGGTGACTCCTGGTAGAGATCGGGGTGGGGGGGTGGTGCCCTTGCTACCTCTCTCTCCTCCATACCCATCAGTCGTCAAGTCTCATTGATTCTCCTCCAAAATGTGCCCTGTGTCTGCCCAGTTCTCTCTCTCTGCCTGGAGCTGGGGCGACCACCTTAGGCACAGGTGCTCAACGCAGGCAGAGCTTGGGTTGCTGCAGCCTCTGATGACCTGTAATCCCGGCTCCTCCTTGCTGGCGGGCCTTCCTCCCTGGCAAATGTTTTCACACACGTATGGGAAGCCTGGCAGCATGCAGTCTCAGAGAGGAGGTCAAAGGAATAAGAAATGAATTTGTTTGGTGGGTACAGTGTTGGAACTCTGCATCAGACTAGCAAATGGGAGCAGGTGTGGGCGGGGAGGTCAGGAGCGGGTGCATCCAGGCTCCAGAAGAGCCCTTCTGGTGGGTTACGGGCAGGGCTAATTGTGCCGGAACTGGCATTTCAGGGGGAGTCCCTGAGGCCACCCCAGCCTGCATTGGTGGTACGCAGATGCTGGGTCTGCTCGGTTCCCGGCCGCAGTAGAGCATGTCTGGCATGTGATTCTAGACTTTTCCTTCAGGAGTTTATTAGAAAGCGTGTTCTCCAACACATGCCTGGCACCTGGCACCTGTTCTGCAGGGAAAACAGATGAACTTTTTTGTTTTTTCAGATTAAATATTTTTTTATTGGATAAATTTGATGCATAACATTGCGTAAATTTAAGGTGAATACTGTGTTACTTTGATGTGTGTGTGTGTGTGTGTGTATGGTAATATGGTTGCCCCTGGAGTCATATTTATCATATTACATACTTATTGTGTATGTTGAATAAACTGTATGTTTCTGGCCATTTAGCCCTTGTTACAAGTTTATACCTTTAAACGCCATCAGTCTTATCTGCCACCGTCTTGCCCCTGGTAACCATCATTTCTTCTCTTTTCTAGATTCCACATATAGGTGATATCAGTATGTTCTCTGGCGTATCTTGCTTAGCATGATGCGCTCAAGGTCTATCTAGTTGTTGCAAATGGCAGGATATCCTCCTTTTTTTTTTTTTTTAATGTTTTATTTGTTTTGAGAGAGGGCGAGAGTGCATGGGAGAGGGGCAGGGAGAGAGAGAGAATCCCAAGTAGACTCCACACTGACAGTGCAGAGCCCGATGCAGGGCTCGATCTCCCGAACCATGAGATCATGACCTGCGCTGAAATCAAGAGTTGGACGCTCCACCAACTGAGCCACCCAGGTGCCCCGTGGATATCCTCCTTTCTCATGGCTGAATAATAGTCCGTTATGTATATGTGCCACACCTTGTTTTTTTTTTTTTTCTTTTAATCCATTCATCTGTTGATGGGCATTGATTGGGGTTGTTTCCACAGCTTGGCTGTCGCGATAAACGTGGGTGTGCAGAGATCTTGCAGAAGTCTTGTTCTCACTGCCTTTGGGTATATCCCCAGAAGCAGAATTACTGCATTGTATCGTAGTTCTGCTTTAACTTTCTTGAGGATCTTTCGTTCTGTTGTCCGTAGCGGTTGAATCAGTTAACGTTCCTGCCAAGAGTGCAAGGCCCCCCCCCCCCCCCCCCCCACAGCTGACAGGTGTGAGCTGATACGTCTTTGTGGTTTTGGTTCACGTTTCCCTGATGGTTAGTGATATTCAGGATCTTCTCACGTGCCTGTTGGCCATTGTGACATCCTCTTTGGACAAATGTCTGTTTAGTTCTTTGCCCGTTTTTAAATCCGATTTTTTTTCTTCTTTAATTAAGTCGTATTTGTTATGTATTTCGGATGTTAACGTCTTATCCAGTGTGTGGTTTGCAAAATTTTTCTCCCATTTTGTAGGCTGCCTTTTCATTTTGTTCCCTGTTTCCCTTGCTGTGCAGAAGCTTTTGGGTTTGATGGAGTTCCATTTGCTGATTTTTGCTTCTGCTGTTTGTGCTTTAGGTATCGTGTCCAAAAGGTCATTGCCAAGATGGGTATGAATGAGCTTTTTCCAATGCTTTCTTCTAGTTTTTATGGTATCAGGTCTTATTTTTAAGACTTTGATCCATTTTGAGTTAATTTTTGTGTGTGTTGTGAACTAGGGTCCCAATTTCATCATCCTGCGTGTGTTTCTCCAGTTTTCCAGGCGCCATTTGTCGGGAAGACCAGCCTTTCCTTATTGGGTGTTCGTGGCTCCCTTGTTGAATATTAGTTGACCACAGAAACAGATGAAAATTAAAATAAATGCTGAGAGTACATAGTGGGCAATTCCAGAGTGTAGTGGTTTAGTTTAAATTTGGCCGAGATGTACTTGGCTTTGTCTACATGCTTGGCACTGTTTGCATAGGAGCTGGGTAATTCTTGGTCTTGGGAGCTGTCTTATGCATTGTGGGTTGTTAAGCAGCATCCCTGGCCTCCACCCACTGGATGCCGGCTGTAGCCCCGAGTTGTGACACCCAAAATGTCCCAGACGGCGCTCGGTGTCCCCGGCGGGCAAAGCTGTCGCTCCATGAGAATCACTGGTCTACCCTCAGGGGTTCTCCCCCTGAGACACCCACTGTACAGCTTCTTGCCGTATGCTCACATGAGACTCCCAAATGCGGGGGCCGGACGGGGAGTCAGAGGGGCTGAGATCCCGTCGGGGCACCTGGTGTCCACGTGGGAACGGAGCCCAGCTCAGCCAGTTTTTGGGTTGCTTTCTGCCATGGCGAGTTCTAACAGCCGCCGACCTAGATGGCGCATGGCCGAGCCCTGTCCTTATGCGATTCAGCCCCTTTTCCTGAATGCGCTCTGGGACTTTTGCCCCATGAGGCTAACACAGACCAGGATACGGGGATTCTAATCTGAGGCCGTGGGCTGCACCCGGAAGTGACCTTAGACCCGGGGCTGGTGCACTTTCTACGGAGGGCCAGGGAGCAAACGTGTCGAGGTCTGCAGACTGCTGGTTTCTGCCTTGAGCGAGAAAGTGGCCACAGCCCACGTGGCGTGAACGGGTGAGACCGTCTTCCAGGAAGTTCTTTACAGAACCGGGGGCAGGCTGTGCGCGGTGGTTGGTGGTTTCTGAAAAGGTTAGACATCGGATTATCACATGGCCCGAGTCACCCTGTTCCTGGGTGTGTGTGTAGCCCAGAATGCTGAAAGCGAGCGGGTGTTTGTACACCTGTGCACACAGACACACAGCGTTATTCACGGCAGCCCAAGCGCCCATCAGCGGGCGACTGGATACGTAAAACGTGTTCATGCAATGGAGCGTCATACAGCCGTGAAAAGGGGTGAGGTCTTGACACCTGCCACAACGCGGCTGAACCACGATCACATTACGCTGAGGTGCTGAGCGAAAGAAGCCAGACGCAGAGGGACAAATTCTGTGTGATTCCACTTAGGTCAGGTGCGTGGAGTGGTTCACGGAGACAGGAAGTGGACGAGGGGTGGGCGGGGCCAGGAGGAAGGGGTTCCTGCGGAAAGCTACAGGGTGTCTGCTGGGACGACGGACGAGGCTTGGGTGTCGGGCATGTGTGCACGTGATGCCTGTGAACTGTACCCTTGGGAATGGTGAAAATATGACTTATGTGTCTTTACCACGACTGAAAACGTGGTTGGAATAAAGGGGGCTCTCGGGCCACAGGCTGCAGACCTGGCTTCACCGGCTGATGCCCCACAAGCACCAGTGTGGGGCCCGAAGGAGGGCCCACTGGGCCGGCTACGTGTTGAACTAGATGAGTTGGGTTCTTTGGACGGATACTTTGTTGCGGCTTCAGTCACATGGCATCGTGTGTCCCCTCAGCCCAGGAGGAGGGGTGGCAGCATCGGCCCCCCTGGCTCGGTGGCCCCATGGTGCTGACTGCGCGTTCCCAGATGCTAATCGGGATGTCCGTCCTCCTCGCGTACGGTGACCCACGATGCACAGAAGCATTTGAGTGGCCGTCGGGCCGATGGCCCCGGGACGTCCCGAGTGTGGTTCTGCGGCATCGCGGGGAGCCCCGTGCGCCCGGGTCACCCGCTCGGCCCGCGGACCTGGCGCCGGGTGTCGGGGCCTGGGCGAGCGCCTCCCACGTCTCACGTCTGCCAACTCTTCCAGGGAGCGCGTGGAGCTTCTGGAAGAAGCCAAGAAGATGGAGATGGCTAAGTTCCGCTACATCCTGCCCGTGTACGGCATATGCCGGGAGCCCGCCGGCCTGGTCATGGAGTACATGGAGACCGGCTCGCTGGAGAAGCTGCTGGCCTCCGAGCCGTTGCCGTGGGACCTGCGCTTCCGTATCGTCCACGAGACGGCCGTGGGCATGAACTTCCTGCACTGCATGTCCCCGCCTCTCCTCCACCTGGACCTCAAGCCCGCAAACATCTTGCTGGACGCCCACTATCACGTCAAGGTAGGACCTGCCTGGCTCCGCGTGCGGGGCCCAGGCGGCCGGAGGAGGGGGGAGGCTCTGAGTGGGGCCGGGGGAGGACATAAGGACTCAGCACCCCCAGTCTCCACGAAGCGTGTAGCTGGAAAATGGACCCTTACGCACACAGTTACCCCCCACCCCCGCGGATCCTGGAGCATGGGCCTAAATTCTGAGCACTCTGGAAGAAAAGAGCTTGTGGGTTTGTGGCTTCCGGTCTCACTGGACGTCTTGTGAAGGCTGGTTAGGGATCCGACCGGGGGGGAGACCGCTGCACCCCCCATCTGTGGTCTCAGGGATGGCGGGGGGGGGGGGGGGCGGCGTGGGGCGCTCCCTGGAACGAGGTTCCGGAGGGGCTCATTCTCTTCTCGTCGTGTGAGGCCCCTGAGGTCTGCTATCATTATTACTCTTTTTGGGTAAGTTTGTAAAACACAGAGAAGTACGAGGGCCGGTGGAACTAAATACCAGGTACCAGCCACCTGGGCCTGCAGTTAGTAACGCTGTCCGGTTTGTATTTCTTTGCCTCTCCTCTGTCCTGGGCTCTGTCGTTGCCACCAGGGGGGACGCAGGTCACGGGCCTTCCCTGCGTGGTTCAGGAGGCCCGGGGTCGTGTGCTGGCCCGCAGAATGCACTTGCCGCCTCCCTTCCCCGTGCCCGGCTTGTGAGCGAGTGAGAAGCACCCGCGAGCGGTGGCCTGAACCCTTTCCCGGGCCCTGCGGGGACCGGGAAGGGACTCACCTGTACACTCTCCTGGCTGGTCACAGGGAGCTTGCAGGAGCCCCTCCCTTGCTGGTCTGAGGGGTAGGAGGGACCTGAGTTCAGTCCAGCCATGCCCGTGGGAGAGGTGGGACCACGGGGCACAGGCACCCCACCTTTGTGGCTCACCTGGCCAGCCTGAGGCCGATGGGGAGACTCATGTCCACGTTGGGCAGTGACTGCAACTGTCCCTTGATTAGGAGTCACTCCAAAATGAGATTGTCGCCGCCAGATGGACGAGCTCTCCTGGTTCGAATGGGTGCCACGGGGGTTGTGTCTTTGCTAGAGCCGAGTTTCTTTCCAGCTGGTGCACTGGCTTCCGGTGTGGAGCCTCTGCCCCCCACTGACATTCCAGGGTTTATCAAGGAGGGTGCTCCTGTGGGCACCAAGCGAAGGATGAAGCCTTTTTTTTTCTTTTCTTTTCTTTTTAAAGTTTATTTATTTTGAGAGAGAGTGCAAGTGGGGGAGGGGCAGAGACGGAGGGAGAGAGAATCCCAAGCAGGCTCCCCGCACCTGCCAGCACAGAGCCTGACATGGGGCTCGAACCCACGAACCGTGAGATCATGACCTGAGCTGAGACCGAGGGACGGATGCTTACCCGACTGCCGAGCCACCCAGGCGCCCCGAGAATGAAGCTTTTGATCTCAGGCTCGAATATACACAAGAGGAAGCAACGACAGACCTCTGTCGTGTGCCAGGGACCTCGCTGGCAGGAGGTACTCTGGACGGTGGCCTGGCCACCTGCCAGGCTGAGGCCCATAACCAGGGTCTCCCGGGCTCTGGTCATCCAGCTGAGGCCACGGTCAGGTTCAGCGGTCTCTGGAGTCCTCCTGTCCCTCCCAGCCCGCTGCTGCATATGAGAGGTACACAGCCTGCGGCCCGTGGGCATCACACGAGGGCGGAATAGGTGTCCTGGCAGTAGGTGTCCCACAGGCAGCCTCTGGGCTGGAGGAGGAGTTCCTTCCCGAACTCCGGCTGGGAGTGGGGGTTGTTACTGGGAGAGACTGGGTCTTCAGAGAGCATCAGCCTTTGCTGCTATCAGGAGTCGGGGAGGGGGGCACAGGCAGAAGAGTCATGGAAAATTCTAGGTTTTGTAGGGGGAGGGGAAGCAGGAGGCCGAGTTAGATCAGGGTAGGGGTTCTGAAATGCTGTCGTGACGGAGGCTGCCGGGAAGGTGCTTGTCTTAGAGAGGCCGCTGTTGGGTGCGCGTGGGGCACGCAGACAGGTGTGTGGGCGGCTGTGTCCCTGAGACGCCTGCAGGGTCGGGCTGGTGCTTGGCCTGGCTGGCTTTTATCTCCACTGCTTGCTTTCCGCTCTCCCCTCCGCTCTTCAGCAGGTCATGTGGGGTGCTTGGGGCATGTGAGTGTCCCTTAGGGGAGCAAGTGGCACTTCTAAGTGCCCTCCTTGTGGGCACGGCCCCCGCCCCCAGCTCTGTCACCTGCTGGGTGGGGGTCACACCTCTGTGTTGCCGTGAGTGGTCAAGGATGACGGAGTGCTGATGGCTCAGTGCCTGGCCTGTGGATGTGCTCGGTGGGGGTTGGGACCGTCGGGGTTGGTGTTCTGTGGCTGTAGAGTCATTTTTTGCACACCGTGGATGGTGGCTTCCGTCCAGGGAGCGTCTCCGGTGCCGGGTCCACAGTAGACGCTCGATACTGGCTCAGTGGGGACACGCTGGGGGCCTGCCTTCCTGGTCGGTCACTTCTGCTTTGGCTCTGAGCTCCCTCCACTTGAACGCTCTTCTCTCCCTCTCCTTGTGAACACCTGACTCGGGAGCCCTGCTGCTTGCGGAGGTTTTAGTAAATGGTGAAGATTCCTTGAAGAGCTGAGTGGGTCCTAAGGAGCCTGGGGCGACCCAGGAGGGAGCTGATGGAAACCTTAGGACCCGCCTCGCTGACACTGAAAGCTGATGTTGTCGCTTCCGGGCGGGGCTCTGGGCCTCTGCACAGACCGGCCCCTTCCGCAGCTCCCTGCAAGGCCCAGGTGGAGCTGCGTTTCTGTGACCACACTCAGCCCCAGACAAACAGATGACATATTTACGTAGCACATTTCTTCATTCCCAGAAATGCAGCGTGGAGGGTGCTGTTGGAGCTTTCCAGTCGGCCAGGAGCTCTGCAGTGATTGGCCGCCGGCTTTCTGCATACTTTTCAGTCTGCGATTATTTGAAGCCATAAAACTTTAATCTGGAATCTTGAGATGAGATCATAAGTAGTTGTGAGCTTGGCCACTCCCCTTGTGCCCCTCCAGACGCGGAAAGGATGATTAGAGCTGAAGGTTTCACAGCAACTGCCTACTTTGCAAAGTGTGTTAAAGAGACTTAATGTTAAATTAATGCTGAGGTTAATAGTAACTAAATGCCAAAGGAGTGAACCCATTTCACGTTGAAAATGAAATAGCTTAGTTTATTGTTGATGTATTTAAAAAATTTTTTTTAAATGTTTATTTATTTTTGACAGAGAGAGAGAGACAGAGCATGAGCGGGGGGGGGGGGGGTGGGGGCAGAGAGAGAGGGAGACATAGAATCTGAAGCAGGCTCCAGGCTCTGAGCCATCAGCACAGAGCCCAACACGGGGCTTGAACCCACAGACCGCAAGGTCATGACCATGATGCTCAACTGACTGAGCCACCCAGGCGCCCCATATATATATATTTTTTAATAGTCTCCATACCCAATGTGGGGCTTGAACTCACAACCCTGAGATCAAGAATTGCATGTTCCACTGACTGAGCCAGCTGGGTGCCTGCTGAAATAGCTCAGTTTAAAATCTCAGGCTACTTCTGGTCCAGTTTGCCCAGACCACATCCAGAGGGACCCTGAGGGTCCTGTTCTCCTGTGATCTGAACGGCCTGTCTCTCTAGCCAGCACAGCCTTGATCGTGCCCTTCTTTGGTCTCGTCCAGCTGGGCCTGGAAGGAGAAGGGCCCATGTCCCCGGGGCACCTGTGGGTGCCTGTGAGCACTGAGCTCCGAGCGGCCCTGAGACCGGTGCCGAATGTGAAGATGTATGGGCAACTTGTAGGGCATTTGCTGTATACTCTGCGTACCCTGGGATTGCCAGGGCCCTGAGGGTGGGAAAGGGTGGGGGGAGAACCCGGGACGGGGGGAGGGTCAGCGGCCATCAGAGACTTAATGATTTCTGAAGTGCATTTTGATGCCATTGTTTTTATGTCGAATTTATGCTTATTTTCTTGAACCACGGATATTTTGAAGTGGCTGGCTCTCCCTGCAAACGGCAGAAACAAACAGAAATCTGTGAGCGGGGTAGGGGGCACGGGGTGAGACCCTTGCACCCTAGTCGGGCTCCGTTTCTGAGATTAAAAGGTCGAAGCAGCTGAGAGTTTGAACTGAAACATTTGCTCTCACCGACTTGTTCGAGATTGCCACAGGTGGCCCTGTGTTGGCCCTGAGCTGCTTTGTGGGTCTGCGGGCGAGGTGATGGCTGGTGTTGGGGGGGGGGGGTCTTGAAGGCCAGACAATGACAGCCAGCAGCCAGGCGCCCAGAAATGCCCCGGCTGGCTCTGCTCGCATGGCCCCACGCCGTCCTTGTCACGGGAACAGAGGGCTGGGCCCAGTCCTGCAGGCTTTTCTCCACCAGCTCCCTGCCGGCGGGGCCAGAGATCCCTTGAAGGACCGGGTCACCACTCGTAAATTCTCCCGGTGCTCGGTGATGACACCGGGCTGTGGCCTCACCCCGAGGGCATGGTGAGCCCAGCAGTGAAGCCTGACCGAGCCCCGCTTCCTATCACTCCATGGGTGCGTTTGAAGAGGGGCTCTGGAGGTCATTAGAAGGCTTCAGATTCACTCCTAAGCCTCGAAGGGGGATACAAAGGGGCAGTTTTCCTCGTGGATCCTGAGTCCCTTTATGCCAGTCAGTGTGACCTAATCCCACGCACACCTCGCTTCCGCCAGCTTCCAAGGGCTCTGACTTAGACAGGAGCTGGGGGAGGCTGGCGCCCCACAGGGAGTGTGCGATGGTGTTGTCGCCCTCACTGTGGGGTCCCGTGAGCTTTCCAGACACCTTTGCCCCAAGGAGAAAAGGGGGTGGAGGTGTGGGGCCTGCACAGCGGTGGTCCAGGTGTGCCCTCAGGTGGGTGGGCTCCCCACAGGTGTATCACACCTTTTACTTTTTTTAAAATCTTTTTTTAATGTTTGTTTATTTTTGACAGAGACAGAGCATGAGCGGGGGAGGGGCGGAGAGAGAGGGAGACACAGAATCGGAAGCGGGCTCCAGGCTCTGAGCTGTCAGCACGGAGCCTGACGCGGGGCTCCAACTCATAAACCGCGAGACCATGACCTGAGCCGAAGTCGGACACCCAACCGACTGAGCCACCCAGGCGCCCCGTATCACACCTTTTATTTGGGGGCCTTGCATTTGGTGAAGGAGCCAGTGAGAACCTATTGATCACAAATTGTTCCAGGTCCAGGCAGAGGGCAGAATGCCCCCTCGAGGCTGTGTGGTGTGCGTTTTGTTTGCTTTAAAGGGCATCTGGGGATGCCTGGGGAAGCATTCGGCTCAGGTCATGATCTCACAGCTCGTGGGTTCGAGCCCCGCATCGGACTCTGTGCTGACAGCTCAGAGTCTGTGTCTCCCTCTCTCTCTGCCCCTCACCCACTCGCACACTGTCTAGCTCTCTCTCAAAAATAAATAAACATTAAAACATTCTTTTTGGGGTGCCTGGATGGCTCAGTCGGTTAAGCGGCTGACTTCGGCTCAGGTCATGATCTCACGGTTCATGGGTTCAAGCGCCACATCAGGCTCTGTGCTGACAGCTCAGATCCTGGGGCCTGCTTCAGATTCTGTGTCTCCCTCTCTCTCTGCCCCTCCCCTGCTACTGCTCTGTCTCTCTCTCAAAAATAAATAAACGTTAACAACAACAAAAACAAATTTTAAAGGGCTTCTGAAGGCACATTTCCCTTCAAGGAACAGACTGCATCCTGCCCGCCTCCCCAGCAGGGCCCTTGCACAGCCGATGGCCTTAGGGCCAGGCCTTGCTTTTCGTGTGTTACCTGAAAACCTGACAACTCTGAGAGTCGCTTTCCCCTCTAGGCCGACTTGGGCCGTCCCCAGGGGCAGACGTGATGCTGTCGAAGATGGTGAACGTGCCTGAGTTCAGTCTCCCAGCGAATCCCTTCCTTAGAGCGGAATCTGGTCCCTGTCCGTCAAGCCCCTAACAGCTGGGGCTTGTTTCTCCCAAGCCGGCCGTGCCTTCCTGTCCTCCCCGGAGGAGCACAGGACGTGGCTCTTGGGTGTGGATTCCCCACTGTGCCTGCACGGCCACATCGGGGGACCGTGCCACACGTCCCCACAGAGGTGGGGATGGAGCCTCTTGCCTCCCTCGGCGAGGCCCCAGCGAAGCCCACTGAGCCTCGTCTGACTGCTGTGTTACAGATTTCCGATTTTGGGCTGGCCAAGTGCAACGGGCTGTCCCACTCCCATGACCTCAGCATGGACGGCCTGTTCGGCACCATCGCCTACCTCCCTCCAGAGCGCATCCGGGAGAAGAGCCGGCTCTTTGACACCAAGCATGACGTGTACAGGTGTGTGACAGGCGTGCAACAGGTGGGGGCAGGTGTGCAACGGCTGTGGGATGGGTGTGGGACAGGGTGGGACGGGTGTGCGTGGGGGCCCAAGCGGGGGCTCTGCACCTCGATTCCCAGAGGCCATCAGACGTGAGGTTGAGTCCACGTAAAAGGGCTTGGGGTGTGTAGTTTGTCGGTCCACGTACCCCAGGTGTACAAGAGACCCTTGTCCCCTGCGAGTGCTGAGCCGAGGGTGGAGAATGTCACGGCTGGTGCCAGTTAGAGACAGTTCTGTGGCCAGCCCCCACACTGTAAATGCTCTGGTGTTTTTATGAAACGTGGGGTTTTATAGCTCATCTGCTGGGGGAGCCTGCTGCTCGAAGTGATCTGTGTGTCTGTACGTGTGCGGATTTGCACTCCTGGAACCCAGTTCCCTCTGGCCCAGTGGCTTGTGCTTCTCATGTCACTTACCTTTGACAGAGGAATGCAGACACATCGGGGGCTGTTTGCAAACCAGCGTCGGTGGGGTTTATGTGCTTGAGAATAATCCCCAAGTCGTTGGCGCCTTCCTTTTCCAAATTGCAAAGGTCTTACTCACTCAGACCAGTTGGAGGAGAAGAGAGGAGGGAGCGTGTGCCTAAGCCCCTCACTGTGGCTCTTGTCTCACGCGTGGTGACTGTGACCCCAAGCCCCAGAGCCCTGAGCTGTGCCTTTTTGACATGACCGGCATCCGGAGTCCTGGCAGACTGGTTTCACGGTGACCGTTGTGCGCCTGCCTAGCTGGGCTTTGAGCCGTCCGTCCGCTGGCGAATGGCACGTCGGGGACTAGTCACGGCTTGTAGAGTTTGGGGAGAATGAGGTTCTGTGTTTACTTTGGAGTCGAGAGCTTCAGCTCTTGGACTTGCAGACTTGCGTTCATTTTCAAAGGAGAATTCCCGCATCTCTGTCAGTAGCCGCTCTCCGCTCCGTGCAGGGTGGTAGCTGCAGGTTTAAAAATTTTTAAAAATTAAAAAAAAAAATTTGTTAGGTTGTGCTTTTTGGGGTATATTCAGAGTAGCTATATATACGACATAGATAGATAGAGAGGGAAAATATACTTTCCAACAACCAAAAAAGGGCCCAGGACGGTGAGCCGGACCGCCCCCTATGTTCTCCGTCTACTGTCTCCACGGCCTTGTGCGAAGTCTCAGTGAGCAGGCTGCTCGCACCACCACCCCCCCCCCCCCCCCCCGGGGCCGGAGTCGGCGTCTTGGTGCCCTGCACCTGCCACGAGATGGGGGTGACTTAGGCAGACACAGGCCCTTCTCCCCATGAGCTGATGTTCCAGAGCGGTGGTCCTTTTCCTCCCCTCCCTCCCCCCTGCCACCCCCTGTCCCCACCCGCCCCGTCCCGCCCGTGCTGTCTGAGCTGGAAGCCCAGCTGGTGTGGTTGTGTCTGTGGTGTCACATCCGAGCCACCGTCGTGATGCGCTCCACAGTATGGGTGCCTGTGTAAAGCATCCATGGAAAATATCTTAGTGTCCTCCCCCTCCCCCTCCCCCTCTCCTTTCCCCCTCCCCCTCTCCTTTCCCCCTCCCTCCTCTCTGTCTGTCTGTCTGTCTGTCTGTCTGTCTCTCTCTGTTTCCTTTGAAGACTCTGGAGTGGTCTTCCTCAAGCTAGTTGCTGTTGGGAGAGCTTTTGACTTTGTTTGAGGGTCCTGCTCACCGATACTAACCCGGCCGATTTTCCTTGCAGCTTTGCCATTGTGATCTGGGGTGTGCTCACGCAGAAGAAACCGTTTGCAGGTGAGTGGGCTTGTCTTTGGGGAAAGTGCATCCCTCTGTCTGTCCGGGGACACGGGAGGGCGCTCTCTGTGGTCCTGTTTGAGCTGTGCCTGCAGTCCGCGTTCCCACAGGGGGTGGTGCGGGGGTTGCTCTGGGCCACGGAGCTGGTGGGGCCATCCTGTGGGGCAGCGGGGACACTGCTCTGTGCTGCCCAGCGTGTCCTCCTGGAGCCCCGCGGCCTCTCTGCATGCAGACAAGCAGTCTTGCGGCATAATTCACATTTCAGCAAAGGCTGCAATCTGAAGGGGTCTGTTCAAGGGATTTCTTTATTTAGGTGCCAGCTCATTCCTGTGTGTGTGTGTGTGTGTGTGTGTGTGTGTGTGTGTGTGTGATGCACGTGACATAAAATCCATCCTTTCATCCGTTTAAAGTGTATAACGCAGTGGCATCGAGTACGTTAGCTGCTGTTGTGCCTGTAGCACCAGAACGTTCTCATCCCCGCAAAGGGGAACCCCGTGCCCATCCAGCCCATCCCCCCGCCCCCCGAGAGCCACCTGCTTGCTTTTCTCCGTGGATTTGCCAGCTGTGCTTATTTCCAGCTGATTCTGCTTTTGGATTCATATACATCTGGTGAAACACATGCAAAATTTACCATCTTACCCAGTTTTCAGCGTGCACTTCAGTGGCAGCAAGCACCTTCACGCTGCTGTGCAACCCGTCTCCAGAACAGTTGAGTGGATTCTGCACAAACGTGTGCACCAGGCCACCTCCCTTCCACTCGAGGGCTGTGACGTTTCTTTCCCTTCAGGCAGCCGCCGTTCTGGGGTCTGTCCTCCCGGTGCCGATACCTTGACTTGTTAGCAAAATCGAGTGCTTCTTCAGCCTCGTCATTTTCCTCCACGGGCGCGTGGGTTACTCACGCTGTTTTGTGGTTTGACCAAAAATATCCAAAAATGCAGAGCAGACTCAACGTGGGGGCCCCGGGTCTGGGAGCCGGTGCGGGTTGGTGTCTGTTGTCTGTCCATCTGTCTCCCTGACTCCTCCTCCTCCGTGGAGGCCGTGGTCCGGATCCGTGCTGGTGTGGCAGTGTCCGCTCTGACCCCAGACTGTCCCACAGACACGACACCCAAGGCGGGTACGGGATACAAACGTCGGGAGCCAGGGCCCGCGTGTTTTACTGCCTGGGATGTGGGGAGTTCAAGGCAGAGAAGCAAAAGGTGTTTCTTGATCTTCTCCCATCTGTTTGGCAGCAGAAAACGCTGCGGGCGTTGCTTTCCCATCATTCAGAGGGCCTCCAGGGATCTGGAAGCCAGTGTGCTGGAAATAGCGCGTAGATACCCACAATAGCTGTTGCACAAGATTTAACGGGAAGGCGGGACACGGCATCGCACCAGAAGCCTGGCAGGCGCCGGTGACTTGGGGCCAATTTTCCACGCCTGCTGACATGCGTGTGGTGCCCCCGCAGGGCTCCCCGTCCGTGGGCGTGCTGGGAACTGTGGGGTCTGGGGCGGGGCGGGGATGGGGCTGGGCTGCTGGGAACAAGGAACTCGGAGTCCAGCTTGATGGACGTTGTGGTTTTAGGCTGAGCAGAGAGAAAAGTCTGGCCCGCCGAAGGTCACCTTGGGCCCCTTGGTCTGTGACCAAGATTAGGGTGATAGGAACGAGTTTGTTGTGCTTATAAAGGTCGGAGCAGAGGGCAGGGGGAGCCCCACATTATGAATTGCAGGAGGAAAGGCCCCCTGTTTATACAGCCCAGGTCTGAGCGTGCTCTGAGGGGGCAGGCGTCCCGGGGCACCATCGCTGTGGCTGGCTCACTGCATGGGGCACCCGGGGCCTGCGTTTCGGTGTAGAAATCAGAATTTTGGAAGGCTCTTGCGTCATCACAGGGCGATACGGGTTCGCTTGGAGGCTGGCCCACGTGACTTCGTGATTTATAAGTGTTGCCTCCCTTTGGTGCATGCACGGGCCGCTTTGGAACATGTCTCGTCAGATACTTTCTCCTCTGAACCCTGGTCGCCTTGGAGTTGGATGGCCAGAAAGATGTGCCCTGTGATACAACGCACAGGCTCTGTTGGGTGCCTCGCAGAGAGTCTCTGCGGCCTGGAAACGGGAGAACAGACGTGCTCCGTAAGGATCAGGACCAGAGGGAGCCGTGGGCTTTGCGAAGGAAGGGCTGCCACCGGCCCCACGCTCCTTTCCTCCTGAAGGCGCGGAGCACGGCCCCCAGCCCCGCGGAGCCGCCCTGACCGGGTGCCTTCCCTTTGCAGATGAGAAGAACATCCTGCGCATCATGGTGAAGGTGGTGAAGGGCCACCGCCCCGAGCTGCCGCCCGTGTGCAGAGCCCGGCCGCGGGCCTGTGGGAACCTCGTGCGCCTCATGCAGAGGTGCTGGCACGGGGAGCCGCGAGAACGGCCCACCTTCCAGGGTGAGTCTGGGGGGCCCCCGGGGCTCGCGGCGCGACCGCTCTGCCGTGGCACGGGAGCTGGGGTCGACGAGCAGGCCCGGGTGGGGGAGGCCGTGCAGACAGGTGCACCGGGGCGGGCCCCGCCTGGACGGGTTGGCCACTCGCCTGTGGTCTCCCAGCACGCGGGGTCGGGGTGGGGCGGTCACTGCCGGCCGGCCGCCCCAGCTGCAGCCCGGTGGAGCCGTGCTCGGTGCTACGGGTTCGGACCAGGGGTACATCTGCAGGGGACGGAGGAGACCGCTCACTGTGGCTTTCTCTGCATTTCTTTTGGGGTCTTTCCCCCGCCTTGAATGGGTGTGTCCTTGGGTTAGCAAAGTGACTTCAATAAAACGAGAAGTGATTGTAACGTTGAAAGCACGTGGGGGGAAGCGATAGAGTGTCCCCTGCCGGGTGCCGGCCACCCTGGCCAGTGTGGGGACACGGTCTGGTGGCTCTTGCAGACGGGGCTCCCCCTGGGGAGGGCTTCTTTGGGAAACCGGGACACCGTGACTCCTCCTTGGCACCTGGCACAACCCTGCCAGGTCGCAAACGGTAGGCCCCCCGCGTGGCCCCTACAGAGGTTCCATGGGGATAACCTGGGAGCTCAGCCCAGCCGGCGGCCTGGGCAGCTGCAGCACCGACCGGTCCCCTGGGGTGCGGCCTCTTCTGTCCCCGCCCGAGTCGCACGTGTAAGCCGCGAATGTGGAAGTCATTGTCCAAGTGACGTGCCCTTTTCTGTTTTCTCCCCAAAAGAAATTACGTCTGAAACCGAGGACCTGTGTGAGAAACCCGATGGTGATGTGAAGGAGACAGCTCAAGATCTGGACGCGAAGCAGCCCCTAGAGCCCAAGAGCCCGGTAATGGGGACCTTCCCGGAGGTGTCATTTGGGGGGGGGGGGTCTCATGTTTTCACCCTCGAGTCCTCCCTTTCTGCACATTCCCCTGCTGCCTGAACCTGCCCCTCGGCTCACCCGGCGGGCGGAGCCCTGTCCCGTGCGAGCAGCCACCGGGTCCTGTGTTCAGGAGCCGGTGGCAGGTCGCGTGGCCGGCTCTGGTGGCCCCAGGTTCCTTTCCCGCCCAGCCCCATCCTGTCCCCACCTCCTGTCTGCGGTTAAGAGTGGACAGTGTGGGCCCGCATGTGACCTCGAGGAGCTGCTGGTCGGATGCTCTTTGAACCAGGGGAACAGAAGGGGTGTGTGGGCCCTGTTGCGGGGCGGGGGGTTCTGGGCTCCTGTGGTCTGGCTGTCTCGCGCCCCTGACTTGGAAACCTGGCCACTTTGTCACCGCCACTCATAAGCGGTTACCCCCGGGGGCACCCACGTAGGTCACGTGAGGTGTGATGAGAGACCCCGAGGCTACGGGTAACTCAGTGTCCATAGCAGACTCGCAAAGGGAGGCTTGACGAACTTCCTAACGTGCCGTGTGGCGGGAGGCCACTTACCCCAGGCATCCGCGTGAGGCCGGGAGATGAGTCCACGCTTGAGGTGTGCCCACGGTCTGAGCGTCAAGGGGCGTGTGCGCGAGGGTGGGGGGCAAAGGTGTCTGGGGGAGGCGGCCTGCCCACCGATAAGGGAGAGCAAGGCACCCGGTTCGCGGGTGCGACTCGGGGCACGGAGCCACCAAGTCCGAGCGGATGGCAGTTCCCAAGGAGAGTGGGGACCGGGGACAAGCGGGCGTGAGTCCGGAAGAGTCGTGAGTCACCCTCGGGTTTAATCGCGCTCCGGAGACCTACCTTTCTGGAAGCCCGTCAGGGAGACCCTTGCAAAGGCCCCGTTGGTACGTGTTGGGTTGGGGCGCGCCGGTGACACTGTGGCTGGGCCCGTCCCTGCGCCCGCCCCCACGCGGCCCCCAAGCCGGACTCAGGCGGCTCGGAGGGAGGGGCGCAGGCGCACAGGGACCCCCAGCCCCGGTCCCGTCTCCTCCCTCTGCTGCTTGCTGGTGCTGACCTGCCAGAGTGGGCGCGGCCGGCATTCAGGCGTCACGTTCTCCCAGCACGGTCACGGTCCACCCGTTGTCCGGGTGGCCCTGTGCGTGCGCCACTGCGGGGACGGGCTGGGGGCCACGCCGCCGGGCTTCCTGTTTTCATGGAGCCGTCTCTCCCCGCCTCTCCCCAGAGCGGTGCCTCTCTGCCTGGCGGGCCCGGCGCGGTGTCCCTGGGCTCCCCTGCGTCTGCGTGTGGCGGGACGGCCTGAGCGCCCTGTGTGGCCGTCTGGGGACCGAGCGTCCCCTCGCCCTCCGCCGTCCCGGCCTCTGTCCTGGCTGCGTCTCACCCACCTCCCTCTGCCTGGTTCGCAGAAGCCCGTGTGCTCGCCTCTCAAGCGGGCCTCCGCCCCGACCTTCGACAGCAACTACAGCCTCTCCGAGCTCCTGTCCCAGCTGGACTCGGGCACCTCGCAGACCCTCGCGGGCCCAGAGGAGCTCAGCCGCAGCTGCTCCGAATCCAGGCTGCAGTCGGCCAGCAGCAGCAAGAGGCTCTCGGGGGTGTCTTCTGTCGACTCTGCCTTCTCCTCCAGAGGGTCGCTGTCCTTGTCTTTCGAGCGGGAGCCTTCCACGGGCGGTAAGTGAGGACGCCGTATCCTGGGAAATCGTGAGCCCGGCTAAGGGGCCATAGGAGCCCGCGAGCAGCTCAGAGAAGCAGGCATCCAGCTTCCAGACCCAGTTCTTTATTTTCTGCCTCCCGTAGCTAATCGGCCTGGGGAGTCAGCGGCATAGCTGGCTCACCGAGCGCATATCTGGAGGTGGGTGCTGGCCGAGCGGCCGGCCGAGCGGCTCCGGGGGCATCACTTAAGCGTAAGGGGGACGGGCCAGGCCGCTAGCTCTCACCTGTGCCGACACCAGGTATAGGGGCTGGCGTCAGGTTTGTGGACTGAGAACCCTGACCTGTATCGAGGGAGTCCAGATGATTCTAACCCCACGCGCTGCAGATCTCTCTCGTGTAGAGGCCAGCCCCGTACCCCCTTTCTCTGATACTCCTTTACTTTCTTGTCTGTGAGCTCTCTGCTTGTTTCAGCCGTGCATTGTGATGGCTGAGTTGTCCCTGGACGTTATGACACCTTGGTCCCGTCTGTATTCTCCCTGTTGGCGTGGGGTTCTTCTCAGTTAGGTGACCTTATCTGTTTATGTTGATTTCGATGGGTTTTCCTCTTGGAAGGGGCCTTTTCTGTGCCCCTGCCCTAAATGCCGGTCCCCGGGTCCTGGGGCCGGCCCTACACTGTAGCTCCCTTGCTGCCCCCGGGGAGGCTAAGATGTGGTCCTGTCCTGCCCTCTGAGTGCTGCAGCCCCGTGAGGAAAACACGGGTTTTCACGCTCAGGGTGACAACGGTATAGGGGGGCCAAGTGCCCAGGGTCGTGGAAAGAACACGGACCCCAGCAGGAGGGGCAGTTTGTTTTTCCTGGCAGACCAGGGAACTCCTTCTGGAAGGAAGTGCTTTTCCTGGATGCACTGAGCCTCCTGGGATTTTCAGAGTGGAATATTTGGGGCAAAAGAGGGCATTTGGGGTTGAGAAAACACCTTACGAAGACACAGGGGTGGGCAAGGCCCAGCCGGGCGGCTTGACTGGAGGTAAGCGGTGGGTGACGGGGTCGCCCAGGAAGGAAATACCCCGTCCCTGGGAGAGAAGTATGCTATACGGCTCTCTCTGGGTCTGATACTCTCAAATGGCATCTTCGTGCTCGCGCGCGGTCAGTTCCCATAAAGACACAGATGTCGTCTGGGTGGCTTGTGTCTTCTCGAATTCCACCCTATACCCCCACCCTCCCGTGCAAGTCCCCTTGAGAACGTTTCATGTGAGGGAGGGGCGGGCCTTCTTTCACGCAAATCGGAGGCCAGACACTGTGGTGGGAGTTTTACGTTAAATAGAGGCGAGGCTGCATGTGGAGGCTGGGGCGGGGAGCGGCCGGTGGCCCTGGAAAGGTGTCCCTGCTGTGGGAACTGTCAGCTCTCAAGTGGACTGGGACGCCTCCCTGGTCTGTGCCTTTCATTCTGTTTCCTTTTTTTTTTAATGTTTATCTTACTTTTGAGAGAGAGAAAGACAGTGCGCGAACAGGGGAGGGATGGGCGGGGGGAGACAGAATCCGAAGCAGGCTCCAGGCTCCCGGCTGTCAGCACAGAGCCCGACGCGGGGCTCGAACTCACGAACTGTGAGATCGTGACCTGAGCCAAAGGGGGACGCTCAAACGACCGAGCCACCCAGGCACCCCATTTTTATTTTCTTAACAAAGCAACGTTAGTCATCACCGCCATTTTCTGAGCGCAGACGGGCCGAGTTCTGCGCCCTTACCCGATGACGACCCTACGGGACAGCTAGAATGACTTTTACTTTGCGAGTTGGCGGGAGCCCCTTGGCCTGCCCGAGGTCTTCCCCCTGCACCGGAAATCTAATAACACGGCGGGGGTGACTCCTGAGTGGTTTCGGGCACGCGGCGACCCGGAGGCCGCTGGGGAGGCGCGGGCCGCGTTAGGGCGCCCACCAGGCCTTGGGAGCGGCCCGCAGCCCGAACCTCGTATCTCTCTCCCCCAGATCTCGGCACGGCAGACGTCCAGAAGAAGAAGCTCGTGGATGCCATCGTGAACGGGGACACCAGCAGGCTGATGAAGATCCTCCAGCCCCAGGACGTCGACCTGGTCGTGGACGGGGGCTCCAGCCTGCTGCACGTGGCCGTGGAGGCCGGGCAGGAGGAGTGCGTCAAGTGGCTGCTGCTCAATAACGCCAACCCCAACCTGACCAACCGGAAGGGCTCCACCCCCCTCCACGTGGCCGTGGAGAAGAGGGTGCGGGGCGTCGTGGAGCTCCTGCTGGCCCGCAAGATCAGCGTCAACGCCGCGGACGAGGACCGCTGGACGGCCCTGCACTTTGCGGCCCAGAACGGGGACGAGTTCAGCACGCGGCTGCTGCTGGAGAAGAGCGCCTCCGCCAACGAGGCGGACTGCGAGGGCCGCACCCCCATGCACGTGGCCTGCCAGCACGGCCAGGAGAGCATCGTGCGGATCCTGCTCCGCCGGGGCGGCGACGTGGGGCTGCGGGGCAAGGACGCCTGGGGGCCGCTGCACTACGCCGCCTGGCAGGGCCACCTGCCCGTCGTCAAGCTGCTGGCCAAGCAGCCGGGCGTGAGCGTGGACGCGCAGACGCTGGACGGGAGGACGCCGCTGCACCTGGCCGCCCAGCGGGGGCACTACCGCGTGGCCCGTGTGCTCATCGACCTGCACTCGGACGTCAGCGTCTGCAACCTGCTCTCGCAGACGCCCCTGCACGTGGCCGCGGAGACGGGGCACACGAGCACCGCCAGGCTGCTGCTGCACCGGGGCGCCAGCAAGGAGGCGGTGACCGCCGAGGGCTGCACCGCCTTGCACCTGGCGTCGCGGAACGGGCACCTGGCGACCGTCAGGCTGCTGCTGGAGGAGAAGGCCGACGTGCTGGCCCGGGGGCCCCGGGGCCAGACGGCCCTGCACCTGGCCGCCGCCGGCGGGCACACGGAGGTGGTGGAGGAGCTGGCCAGTGCCGATGCGCTCGACCTGGCCGACGCGCAGGGGCTCAGCGCGCTGCACCTGGCCGCCCGGGGCCGGCACGCCAAGACGGTGGAGACGCTGCTTCGACACGGGGCCCACGTCAACCTGCAGAGCCTCAAGTTCCAGGGCGGCCCCGTCCCCGACGCCGCGCTGCTCCGGCGGAGCAACACCTAGCCTGGGGACCCCGTGCGGGGTCCCTGGCCCGTCGCGTTCCGCCACGGGGACAGGATGACACCGGGCCGGCCGGCACCGCGCGCCCCCCGTCTGCGGCCCGGCGGGGCAGTGAGCGGGCGGCCGGCGAGAGGCCGGTGACCGCCGACTCTTGATTCGTCCGGGGCATCCGCTCGGCCGCGTTTCCCTCCGGAGGCAGCTGGCGAGAACGCACTTGGCTGTCGGCCCGTCGCCCGTCGTCCGCCTTCCGCGGGAGGGGGCGGGGGAGGGAAGACGGGTCGGAATCATTTCGTTGAGTGTCTTGCTCCTACTGTGGGTCCGTCGGTGGCAAAGCCGTGGGTGGCGCGCGGTTCACCCCGGCCTCAGCCGAGCCACCTGGGACCGCTCGGAGCGCAGCTTCTGGGGAGGCGGGAGCGGGAGGCGCCGTGTCTCTTTCTCTGCGTACCCAGCGGCAGGCAGAAGAGCCTGTTTCCGGAAGTTTTAGTGGAATTCTTGTTTCGTAGGCTGCCTTTAATAGACGGACGCGGAATCGCCCGTTGCTTTAAACCTGTTAAAAAAGTCCGTGTCGGCGGGTTGTCTGGTTTGTGAAGAGTGAACGTAAAGTCACAAGGTTGGTTTTGAAAAGCGAACGAACAGCATATCCGACCGGCTCTTTTATATCCAAGTTTGCCCTCCGCTCAGCGGTCGCGGGGGGGGCCGCACGCGCACCCCGACGGTGCTACGTGCCGTCGTTCCTCGCTGCCCGAGAGGCGTTTGGAACTCTGGCGCGAACTGTGTCAAGACAACGTCATGCTTCGTCGTTTCGCTTCGGGACGTCAGTGTTATTTAGCTAGACGAGCCCCCCTCAGCCGGGGGTTTCCTTCCCGCTCTGATGTTTGGTGCGGTGGTTATCCGTGCGGAGTGCTAGTGTCCTGGGGTCTTAGGAGTTTTCTGACCTGCCGGACAAACGCCTGCGTCGTGCGGGAGCCTTGGCCTTAGGATGTCACCCCCGAGGCGGCTCCAGGAGACAACGGCACGCTCTTGGATGTAAAAGATGCAATCCTAGCCGTGTTCCTTCCGTGTCTCCCGTGCCCCCTGGGGTGCCCCCTGAACACTGTGGACTAGGTTTGCCGCAGGGCGTGAGCCTGTGTGCAGACATGTGCTGTGGCCTGGTGCACAATACCGAGATTGATGTTAATGTACCGTGTATGTTAATGTGAATCTGTGGGCAGGATACTTCTTTTCTATGACAGGAAATATCCGTACCGCTTAGAACTGGCTATGTTTTAATATGCCTCCTGCGTTCACTCCAATATGCTACCGTTGTATAGAATGTGTGGAAGACAGTTCTGTTCAATGTCAATAAAACGAAGTCCTCCTCTACTCTTGGAGTCCGCGAGACGACTTTTTCTTATAAATGAGTGCAAACAATCTGATTTGGGAAAACCAGAGAATTCAGTTCAGGCAGTCATGTGGTTGGACATGCCCTTCTAGAAGGGTAGTCTGGGTGCTCTGAGTTAACCTGTGGCATGAGGGGAGAAAGGAAGTGGAGGGTGGCCCCAGGCTTCCTGCCTCCTTAGCTCGGCCCTTCTACACGTGTGAACCCGCAGAGAGATGATCTCACCTTGGTAGAAAAGTTCCTCACGCCAATGTTTTTATGTGTTTTTAAGTGTTTATAATTCTTATCTTTATATGTTAAACTTACATTTTGACATAGTTTCGAGTTACAGGAAAGTTATAATACGTAGCACTCTGGTGTACCTGTTACCTAGGGTCCCCATTCATTTACATTTACCTCATTAGCTTGATCATTCTCTTTTCTTTCTCATCCATCTGCCCACATACCCATGCATTCACCTGCCCATTTTATCCATCCATCCATCCATCCATCCATCTGCCTGGCCACCCACCTGCCCATCCCTCCCTCCATCCGTCCATCCATCCATCCATCCATTTGCCTGGCCACCCACCTGCCCATCCCTCCCTCCCTCCATCCATCCATCCATCCATCTGCCTGGCCACCCACCTGCCCATCCCTCCCTCCCTCCATCCATCCATCCATCCATCCGTCCATCCATCCATCCATCCATCTGCCTGGCCACCCACCTGCCCATCCCTCCCTCCCTCCATCCGTCCATCCATCCATCTGTCCATATACCTCTCCATCCACCCATCTGTCTGAATACATTGCAGACAGTGTGTCCCATGACCCCTAAATACTTCAATATGTATTCCCCCCAAATAAGGACTTTCTATATAGCCACATTGTACCAATCAAAACTAGGAAATTAATACTGATACAATACTACCATCTAATCCA
This sequence comes from Leopardus geoffroyi, assembly GCF_018350155.1. NCBI lineage: Eukaryota > Metazoa > Chordata > Mammalia > Carnivora > Felidae > Leopardus > Leopardus geoffroyi. The sequence continues at coordinate 4,254,320 of NC_059333.1, forward strand.
CAAATCCCCAAATTTCGTTGACTGTCTCAAAAATGTTCTTTACAGAAAAAACTACCACTGGGAGCAACAAGCGAATCTTCCTTCCCTCTTTCTGGCTCAGGAACCACCCCCTTCCCCCCAATTTTACTATCCTGACTCTTGAGTCTTCAGTCCTCTGTTCCTCGGTCCTCTCTTTTATAATTTTTCCTTTTGGGGGGAAGTACAGTTATTTTGTAGAAAGTCCTCAATATAGGTTAGTCTTAATTCTCAGGATTTTTTTAGTGATGTATTTTTGGTGCAAATACCACAGATGGGATACTGGGTACAAAGCAGGTCTTTCCCTTCTCCCTTTTTAATTTTTTGCTTCGGTATGCAGTCATGGATTCCCATTTAATCAGGGGCTTCTACTTCATTATTGTCATTTATTTGCATGTTCAAATGACCCCCAGTTTGGCCAATTCGAGTGTCCCCGTGCCAGCTCTTGTGTCCCTTTGATGCATCCCGGTCGTTGTTTGAGCCCCTCTCGCTTTCTGACACGAGAGTTCAGGCTCATCTTGTCGTCCCTCCACCCTGGCCCCAGAGGCAGTCATTTCTCCAAGGAAGCCAGTTCCTTCTAGTGAAGAATGGGATTTGGATACCAAGATCCAGGGGTTGGATGTGTTCATTGTTCCAGGACTGCCATTCCCTCCAGGCTTAGCAGACAGATCTGGGAAAGACTGTGAGATCTGTGTGTCTTTGTTTTCCTTCAAGTTTATTTATTTTGTGGGGGGTGGGGAGAGAGAGAGAGAGAGAGAATGAGTGGGGAGGGGTAGAGAGAGGGGGACACAGGATCCAAAGCGGGGTCTGTGCTGACAGCAGCGAGCCTGATGTGGGATTTGAACCCACAAACCGGGAGATCATAACTTGAGCCGAAGTCGGACACCTGACCAACTGAGCCACCCGGGCATCCTCAGATCCATGTACCTTATTGAGAAGCATAATTTCACATCAGTGCCTTCAACTACAATCTAACGCCCCAGGGTTTCTTCCCGCTTATCCATATGTGGGTCTAATTCCTCTGATGGTGACGAGGTTAGTCCTCGTGGTCCTGAACAGACGTGCACGTTTGCTCAGCTCCCGCGTGTGTGATACACCTTCCTGCCACGCTGGCTGCCGCCTCAGCCTCTGTCCCTTCACACGGGCTGAGCCGGCCGGGGTTCTCTTGCCCCCTAGTGCACCAGCCACGTTCCCCAGCCCCACAGAATGAGGATTCCTCTTACAGAGTTTTATGCCCAGAATCAAGACTTAAGGAACCTTTTTTTCTTAAGACTCTGCTACTTGGCTTAACGTTACATTTTTCCTCCTTCCCGTCTCCGAGGACTTGGGCATTTCCCACCCCCACTTCCCCTCTGATCCCTATTCCACGCTGTTTCATTTAGGAGCATCTTCTGGTTTCAAGGCGCCATGAACTTTTCTCTTAGACCCTCTGCTTTAAGAAAAAGCCACACCTTCGTTCCCGGAAGGAAACAAAGGGGTGGGTCTTCTAGTTCACGTGCTCTGCTGTTGCCCTGGGGCTAGTCCCTCCCGGGCCCCAGCCCTGAGCAGCATCAGAAAGGCATACCGGCCTTTCTTCGGCAGCTCTGGGAGGGGGAGACGGTAGGTTCGAGAAGAGCAGCGGTTCTCCCGGCCGGAGCAGGCACAGAGCAGCACCGTCGTGCACTGACGTTAAAGCTCACAGACTGTCCCGCTCACCGCAGCCTGGGATGATGTCAAAACCAGGGGGCAGGGCGGGGGAACACGGCACCAAACACACTCTGGTGATTGACCAGGATATTCAGGTTGGGGACCACCTGGCAAGTAGCGGTGGCAAAGGTCTCGGCCCCAGCCTCTCGTTAAGATCTGCCACGGTTCACACTCCACAGAGCCGGGCACGGAGGACCCGAGCGTGAGTGCTGGGTTTCTTCCTGTGCCCGTCCCTGCTCACCCCCGGCCGAGCGACAGGCGCGGGCCCCTGGGCTCAGGAGCACTGTGACTTCGTTGCCAGCACATCTCCTTTCTCGACGCACGCCTGAAGCCACAGAGGGGTTGGACACCCGGCTTCCTTAGCAAACAACCGGTTTGGCACTGGACTGCCCCACCCCCAGCGCTGATTAGCCAAGTCACCTCTTGATCCAGGTCACTGAACCTCAATCCAGTTCTCCAGGACTCTGTTTGCCAGAGGCATTTCACTGCCGCTGAGCCTGGCTGCTGATTACAAAAGCGTGGGCGGGGCGGGCGGTGTTATTAAGGCTTCTTGCTGACACCTCAGCAGAAAGGGAGCAGAAAGGGAGCGGGCGTTGTAGACATCGACATTCGGAGGAGAGAGAATCCTTGCCCCTGAGCTTACGCTTGGGTGGCTGTGTTCTTGGAAACATAGACTCTTAACCCTGGACAAGTTTTCCTCCCCTCCTTCCTTCCTTCCTTCCTTCCTTCCTTCCTTCCTTCCTTCCCTTCCTTCCTTCCTTCCTTCCTTCCTTCCTTCCTTCCTTCCTTCTTTCCTTCCTCCCTCCCTCCCTCCCTTCCTTCCTTCCTTCCTTCCTTCCTTCCCTTCCTTCCTTCCTTCCTTCCTTCCTTCCCTTCCTTCCTTCCTTCCTTCCTTCCTTCCTTCTTTCCTTCCTTCCTCCCTTCCTTCCTTCCTTCCTTCCTTCCTTCCTTCCTTCCTTCTTTCCTTCCTTCCTCCCTCCCTCCCTCCCCTTCCTTCCTTCCTTCCTTCTTTCCTTCCTTCCTTCCTCCCTCCCTTCCTTCCTTCCTTCCTTCCTTCCTTCCTCCCCTTCCTTCCTTCCTTCCTCCCCTTCCTTCCTTCCTTCCTCCCTCCCTTCCTTCCTTCCTTCCTTCCTTCCTTCCTTCCTTCCTCCCCTTCTTTCCTTCCTTCCTTCCTCCCCTTCCTTCCTTCCTTCCTTCCCTTCCTTCCTTCCTTCCTTCCTTCCTTCCCTTCCTTCCTTCCTTCCTTCCTTCCCTTCCTTCCTTCCTTCCTTCCTTCCCTTCCTTCCTTCCTTCCTTCCTTCCTTCCTTCCTTCCTTCTTTCCTTCCTTCCTCCCTCCCTCCCTCCCCTTCCTTCCTTCCTTCCTTCCTTCTTTCCTTCCTTCCTTCCTCCCTCCCTTCCTTCCTTCCTTCCTTCCTTCCTTCCTTCCTTCCTTCCTCCCCTTCTTTCCTTCCTTCCTTCCTCCCCTTCCTTCCTTCCTTCCTTCCTTCCCTTCCTTCCTTCCTTCCTTCCCTTCCTTCCTTCCTTCCTTCCTTCCCTTCCTTCCTTCCTTCCTTCCTTCCTTCCTTCCCTTCCTTCCTTCCTTCCTTCCTTCCTTCCTTCCTTCCTTCCTTCTTTCCTTCCTCCCTCCCTCCCTCCCTCCCCTTCCTTCCTTCCTTCCTTCCTTCTTTCCTTCCTTCCTTCCTCCCTCCCTTCCTTCCTTCCTTCCTTCCTTCCTTCCTTCCTTCCTCCCCTTCCTTCCTTCCTTCCTTCCTTCTTTCCTTCCTTCCTTCCTCCCTCCCTTCCTTCCTTCCTTCCTTCCTTCCTTCCTTCCTTCCTCCCCTTCTTTCCTTCCTTCCTTCCTCCCCTTCCTTCCTTCCTTCCTTCCTTCCCTTCCTTCCTTCCTTCCTTCCCTTCCTTCCTTCCTTCCTTCCTTCCCTTCCTTCCTTCCTTCCTTCCTTCCTTCCTTCCTTCCCTTCCTTCCTTCCTTCCTTCCTTCCTTCCCTTCCTTCCTTCCTTCCTTCCTTCCTTCCTTCTTTCCTTCCTTCCTCCCTTCCTTCCTTCCTTCCTTCCTTCCTTCCTTCCTTCCTTCTTTCCTTCCTTCCTCCCTCCCTCCCTCCCCTTCCTTCCTTCCTTCCTTCTTTCCTTCCTTCCTTCCTCCCTCCCTTCCTTCCTTCCTTCCTTCCTTCCTTCCTCCCCTTCCTTCCTTCCTTCCTCCCCTTCCTTCCTTCCTTCCTCCCTCCCTTCCTTCCTTCCTTCCTTCCTTCCTTCCTTCCTTCCTCCCCTTCTTTCCTTCCTTCCTTCCTCCCCTTCCTTCCTTCCTTCCTTCCCTTCCTTCCTTCCTTCCTTCCTTCCTTCCCTTCCTTCCTTCCTTCCTTCCCTTCCTTCCTTCCTTCCTTCCTTCCCTTCCTTCCTTCCTTCCTTCCTTCCTTCCTTCCTTCCTTCTTTCCTTCCTTCCTCCCTCCCTCCCTCCCCTTCCTTCCTTCCTTCCTTCCTTCTTTCCTTCCTTCCTTCCTCCCTCCCTTCCTTCCTTCCTTCCTTCCTTCCTTCCTTCCTTCCTTCCTCCCCTTCTTTCCTTCCTTCCTTCCTCCCCTTCCTTCCTTCCTTCCTTCCTTCCCTTCCTTCCTTCCTTCCTTCCCTTCCTTCCTTCCTTCCTTCCTTCCCTTCCTTCCTTCCTTCCTTCCTTCCTTCCTTCCCTTCCTTCCTTCCTTCCTTCCTTCCTTCCTTCCTTCCTTCCTTCTTTCCTTCCTCCCTCCCTCCCTCCCTCCCCTTCCTTCCTTCCTTCCTTCCTTCTTTCCTTCCTTCCTTCCTCCCTCCCTTCCTTCCTTCCTTCCTTCCTTCCTTCCTTCCTTCCTCCCCTTCCTTCCTTCCTTCCTCCCTCCCTCCCTTCCTTCCTTCCTTCCTTCCTTCCTTCCTTCCTTCCTCCCCTTCTTTCCTTCCTTCCTTCCTCCCCTTCCTTCCTTCCTTCCTTCCTTCCTTCCTTCCTTCCTTCTTTCCTTCCTCCCTCCCTCCCTTCCTTCCTTCCTTCCTCCCCTCCCTCCCTTCCTTCCTTCCTCCCCTTCCTTCCTTCCTTCCTTCCTTCCTTTCCTTCCTCCCTCCCTCCCTCCCTTCCTTCCTCCCTCCCTCCCTTCCTTCCTTCTTTCCTTCCTTCCTTCCTTCCTTTCCTTCCTCCCTCCCTCCCTCCCTCCCTCCCTCCCTTCCTTCCTCCCTCCCTTCCTTCCTTCTTTCCTCCCTCCCTCCCTTCCTTCCTCCCTTCCTTCCTTCCTCCCCTCCCTCCCTCCCTCCCTTCCTTCCTCCCTCCCTCCCTCCCTCCCTTTATTCTCAATTATCATGGGAATCAGGAGTTCAGAACGTCCCCGCACGGGCCCTGCACTGGACACTCTGTGTGAGACCTCCAGGCCCGTCTCCTGTGGCTGCGCTCTAACATCTGAGATCAGGCGGACAGCGGCACTGTTGTCTCTTACAGGAAGAGAGGCACCGGATGGGCAGTCTGTTCCACGGAACGGTACTAGTCACGCGTGTGGGCCACACCGGCAAAGAAAGTGCACTTACTACCTCATGAAAATCCAGCGTCAGGAATGGCTGGATCCAGGTGTTCGCAGTGTTACCTCCCCTTGATGTTGGCTTTACTGCTGGGCCAAAAATGGCCCGAAATCTCCAAGCCTAAACAATCTTGGCTCAAGGATCCCAGTAGAAGAGCTTTTTCTCCCAATAGTTTTCCTTTCCCAATCCCCAAGCATCATTCGTAGGTTCTTAGACGCCCTTCCCCCACCACCCCTACGTTTTAACAGCTGTGAGAGTTGATGGCATTGTGCAGTTGAAACTGGCAGCATATTTCCTCCTTTGGAGGCGCTTAAGATAATGGGGCATCTTGCAGTTCATGGTATCTCAGAACATTTGCAATATGGCGGCCCCCTCCCTGGCTGTGTCCACCCTTAACACCAATCATGGCAGGCAGGGGAAGAGAATGTTCTGGCCCAGCCTGGTTGATCTCATCCCCGAACGTGGGGTTGGTAGTTTCCCAAAGGAAGGTCGAGATGCTCCTACTGGAACAGGTGGGCTAGAGGCTGGGTAGTGACAGCCACCGGTGTCCCCACACGGGGGGCCCTCTGTGGAGCGTCCACAGAACGCCCAGAGCCAGCTGTGAGTGATTTGGAGCGGTGTGGGGTGTGTGGCTTTGCATTTTCTCAGGGAAACAGATAGTAGGCTCCCCGATCCAGAGAGCCCCTCTCAGAACCCTGGGAGAAGGGGACTGAATGTTCTGGAAAGGTGTTGCTGGAAGCCCAACAATGCAGTCGCTGCCCGATGGCTTTGAAGCCGCAGCAGGTGGGTCACAGAGACAATCTGGGGGCCACCTGCTAGATGCATCAGAGGTGGGGGACAAGCCTCAGGTGCCAGTGCTCAGTGGAGCCCCCGGATGACGTCTAGAATGAAGAGGGTTGTCTTCAGCCACTGACCACTGCCCGGAAGGGGAGGCAAAGAGCCAGCATCCCAGCACTGGCCGGGCTCCCTGCTGACGGGACGGGTTGGGGACAGTGTTCCTCACCCCAGCGGGACCCACAAGGCTGCCCTCCTAATTGAAGGGAAGAAGCCACCGGACAAGAGGGAAAGGCCTGCAGGAACAGTCCCCTGGCTCGGGTAACCACTCTGCTGAACACAGGAGGGGAAGAACATTCTGGAGCCTCCTAGGGAGGCAGCTGCTGCAGGCCATGGGGACGAAGAGACTAACAAAGACTAAGTTGTCGCCCAGGTTAGTGGAAAGTGCTACACTCTACATTTAAAATGTCTGCCTCGAGGCGCCTGGGGGCCTCATTCGCTTGTCTCGTGGTTCAGGAGTTCGAGCCCCTCCTCGGGCTCTGTGATGCGCTAGGAAGAGACAAAAGCAAGCCGGCTGCCGGGCAGGAGATGCTCTCGCTTACCGGTTTCCACACCGGGGTATGTGCAGTTAAAAGAGGAAATATATAGTCGTGCGTGGTTCCTCCCAAAGCGCGAGTGGTGCTGCCCCAGGGAGCCGGGCGGGTTCGTCAAGCCTCGGTCCCTCTGTGACAGCCAAACAGAACGCCGTCTCCCTGCGGCTGTCTTCCTTCCTCCTCACTGCCTGGCCCAGCCGTCCCACTGGGAGGACCGGGAGGGGCTGGGGGGCGGGGGGCGGGGGGGGGGGAGGTGGCCCGTGGGCAGAAAGGAGACCTCGGCGGTGGCAGCTGTCCCCTCCGGGGCTGCGGCCACGGGACCTCGTTTTTCTCCCTGTCCTCCCTGGGCAGCTGGGGGAAAGAGGCGACACACAGTGATGGCCCTGCTCCTTGATGAAGGCCGACCAGCTCCCCAGGAGAGAACCTTCCCCGCCTCTGCCTCTCCTGTGCCTCCCAGGGATGAAGCCAGATGGGGAGGGACTTGCGTCGTGACGGCTGTCCCTGGGGAGGGCGCAGGGCCGTGTGAGACCCCGTCCCCACCTTCGGGGTGGTGAAGCTTTAGCTGGGGGGAAGGAGAGGCGAGTGACGTGGGATGATGCCAGCGGGGTGGAGGACAGGCGGCTCCCACATCCTGGCTCTGTGAGCTCAGAGAGGGGAGACAGGGGCCAGCTGGAGCTGGTCTTTCCAGGGTGGATGGGAAGCGGGGAGAGGGGAGCAGATCTGGGGGAGGGAGGGCACCGATGGACGCATCCCAAGGTGGGAGCTTGGAAGCACCCTTTCACAGAAATGGGGAGGACGCGCTGTGTTTCCCTCCAGCCAGAGGTCCGGCAGACGCGGAGGGGCCTGCCTGGTCCAGCTGGTGAAGCGGATCCCAGCCTGTGTCTGCATGTTGTCGCCTGTGGACGGCCCCGGGCCTGGGGGACAGCACGCGGGAGACGGCATGGGTCCGTCAGCCGGCTGTGCGGTCTGCGGACTCTTCTCGTCCGCGATGAGAAGCCCAGAGCCTGAGAACAAGCATGCGGAAAATGTCTAGCCACCCGACAGAGTGACTGGACCGCTGGATCTGGCAGGAATACTTTCGGGGTGAAGGCAGCAGCCTCTGAAGGCCGAGGAGGCGCCCGGGGCAGAGGTGGGGACTGCTGGCCGCCTTTCTGGGAGCAGTTAGACCAGGCCTCTCCCCACCCTGCCCTGCGCCGCTGCCGGCTCTCTCCCTGCCCCACTCCAAGGACGGGGCCGGCTTGAATCTGGATGCGCCTGACCCAACGACTCTGGCACATCTGGAGGGGGGCTGGGGAAGGGGCTCAGTGGAGGAAATCAGGTGGATTCCATGAAGGGGAGAACCGGGCCAGCTGGCTCTCCAGCCTTCACCCCTCTGTCAGCACCCAGCTCCTGCAGGGGGGAGGAGCCCTGCAGCCCAGGTGGGCAGAGGCCACGCCCCCATCATCCCGCAGAGCCGCGTCCAGATGGATCGGCCCACCTGTGCACACAGGGTCTCCAGACATCGGTTACTGACTCACGTCTGGGGAATAAGCAGGGAACCCACTAGACGCAAAGAATGGCCCTCGCGGGGAGACAAAGACACCACCCCAAGCCACCAACCAAGCCGGGGGTGGGGTGGGGGGGCTGAGGGGGGGGAAGGAAAATGGAGACAAAGCATGGATCAGAAGAGAAATTTGTAAAATCTATAAGCATTTCAGAGAGAAAACAGGACATTTAAAAAATTTTTGGGGGGGCGCCGGGGTGGCTCAGTCGGTTAAGCGGCCGACTTCGGCTCAGGTCATGATCTCACGGTCCGTGAGTTCGAGCCCCACGTTGGGCTCTGTGCTGAAAGCTCGGAGCCGGGAGCCTGCTTTGGAGTCTGTGTCTCCCTCTCTCTGACCCTCCCCGTTCATGCTCTGTCTCTCTCTGTCTCAAAAATAAATAAACATTAAAAAAATTAAAAAAAAAATTTTTAATGTTTATTTATTTTTGAGAGAGAGAGAGAGAGAGAGACAAAGTGCGAGTAGAGGAGGGGCAGAGAAAGAGGGGGAGACCCAGAATCCGAAGCGGGCTCCGGGCTCCGAGCTGTCAGCACAGAGCCTGATGCGGGGCCCGAACTCACAGACCGCGAGATCATGACCTTAACTAAAGTCGGCCGCTTAACTGACTGAGCCACCCGGGTGCCCCCAAAACAGGACATTTTAAGTAGATGGAAAGCAGGATGGGAATGTGTGTGTGCACACACATTTAGAGGACAGAAGTTGAAAAATTTGTGAATGTGATGAGAGAAGACTCTTCAGGAAGGGAAAGTCAGAATCATTCCAGCAACCCTGTGACAGGAGGGCCGGGGACAGAGAGAAGGAAACACCCCCAGGCTACAGGACAGGGCGGTCACATGGAGGTGGCAGCAGGTACACAGAGCATCCCTGGCCGGATAGCACGCACAGCACTGGCGCCACGCCCTGGAACAGCAGGAGGGCGCTCAGAGGCCCTTCCGCAGCTCCCCGGGCGGGACTTAAACCCACAGCGTCAGGCTTCTAGACAACAAAGCAGAAGCCAGAAGCCAAAGAATGCCGGCAACATTCTGAGGCAAGTGCCTTAACTTTCTCCTTTAAGCCTCAGCGTCCCGCCCACGTGCCGGGCTCCCTTCCCCCTGCGCTGTTCTCTGCACCGCCCACTACCGCGCGGGAGCCGAACCTTCTAGCTGCAGAGTGGAGCTGACTTCGAGATAAGTCCGTTCTGTAGTGAGCCATCCATGGGCATTTTGCTTTCACTCACTGCGTTTCATTTCCAAGAGCTCAGCCTCACTCCTTCCCAATCTGCCTTGCCTTGTTCAGCACGTGTCCCGTGTTCAGGTCCTAGCTTTCCACCTGTCATCATTTGAAACGTGTTTACTTAAAGCCGTTATCTGATCATCTTATTGCCTGAGAGTCTCAGGAATCTCATCTCTCTGTTTATCGGGCCTGCCGGTCGATCGTCTCCTCGTGTGTCATAATTTTGGATTGTGAGCTCATGTTCGGCAGGGCCGTGCCTGTGGGAATCGTATGTGCCTGGGCCGAGGACGTGTTTGTAAGAGATTCGTGTTTGTAAGGCTCGAGGTCGTCCTGTGATCACTCTTATGTGGATTTTAGGGCTGGGAAAGGGACAGACCCAACAAGACAAAATTCTCAAGGGGAATTGCTTTCCATCTGGGGCACAGGCTGAGACAGATATGCCTTAGGTGGGTGTGTTTCCTCAGGGCCCTTCAAGGGGGTCAGGTGCAGCCATAGCTCCAGGCCTTACCTCCTGCCCCTGAGACGTTCGGCCCAAGCCCCCTTGTATGGGACCGCGCTGGTCTTTATGTCTCTATTAGCCTCTGGAGATTTTGGTCCTTTCCTTCCTGCTATGTTTAGCTAATCATTTAAAAGGAAACTCCCATTTCGTACAACCTTCCCAGCTGTGTGGTAGAAAGTTCCCATTCCAGTCCACACAAGCCAGGGGCGCGTCGCCTCATAACTGACCATCCTGGCGATGTACACGCAGTGAAGTTTGATTTCATTCTCGGCGATAGGACTCACGGGGTGGCTGTGGGCGTGGGCGAGGTTGTTACGGACGCCGTCTTCCGCCTTCGGAAATTCATACCTAAAACGTCAAACAGGAAAAGCGAACCAATGGCGGTGTGAGCATGTGATGGGCGAGCGCTAGAAGAAAGGGCGGTGAGATTGGACCGTGGCCACCTGCGTGGGAGAGCTGGCTCGGGGTGGGCCGGCCGTGGGCCCAGAAGCTGTGGCCTTCTCTCTGGGGGGGGGGGCGGTTCCCCAAAGTACCAGAGTCAAGGGGATCTGTTGTCACTTTTCAGGGCAACTGCCTTGACTTTCGCCATTAACACAAGCTGTTGTGTGCATCTCCCGGTGCGTGTGACGGGGCAGGTGCTGGGAGCTTCCCCGCTGTCGGGCGGGAGGAGAGGGGATGCGGATCAGTGATGGCCGGCTGACATGCACCTCAGTGGACCCCGAGGCCCACCGCATTGATTTAGAACCGGTCGCCTGCCTTTGTGATGAATCCACACTGACTTTCTCTCTCCACGCAGCTAAACCTCTGCGCGCTCATGGTGGCTTCTCGGGAAGGCAGCACGACCAGGGAACTTTCCTCCCCGTCCCTTTAGCCCCGAGTGGGAATAACCGATGCTTACTCGATGCTGAGTAACGGGGCGGGACTTCCCAAATGAGGTCGTTCCTCGTGCTCCCCTTTCTCCACCCAGACTTCGGATTAGCCTCCCCAGGAAGCAAAGGCCTTTGCCTGGGACCGTGGATCAGACCCTACGCCGGCCTCCTCCAGCTGCCTGGGCGTGTGGGCAAGCCTAGCTTGGGGGGCGGCAGAAGGCCCGGGGACCTTTATCGTTCCGGTGGCCACCGCAGGGAGAGAGCACAGCGCTCGGTCAAGGCCGTGGCCTGCCCCTGCCGTTCCTGACCCGGTGCCCTTGGTCCAGTCGCGATGCCGGGACACTGAGCTGGTCTAAAGTTTCATGAACCGTGAAGCACTGTTGCAGTCACATGGCTCAAAAGAACTGCAACCAAAGACTCAAGGAAATACAGGTGCACATGCCCTGGGTGCTGTTCCCGACGGCCCGGAGGGGAGACAGCCCCATGTGCCTCAGCGGGCGGACGGACGAACAGATGTGCTCCATCCGGACGCTGGAGTATCATCAGCCGTGAAAGGGACGGAGTCCTGGGGACGGGCGACGGACACGGAAGGTCACATGTTACGTGATTCGATGTGCGCGAAGCGTCCAGAACAGGCAGATCCATGAGACGAGGTTGGCGTTGGGCAGGTGCCCGGGGAGGCGGATGAGGAGGCGCGGCTGAACGGGTCGAGGGTTTCGCTTTGGAGGGTGGGAATGTGTGAGCTGGACGGAAGCCGTGATGGGGGATGGCTCCCTGGATCTTGTGTGCCTATCACCTCAATAAATGCTTTAAAAGCGGGGGGCGCCCGGGTGGCTCAGTCGGTGAAGCGCCCAGCTCTTGGTTTCAACTCAGTTCGTGGTCTCGCCGTTCGTGGGATCGAGCCCCGCGTCGGGCTCCGTGCCGCCCGTGTGGATCCCGCCTGGGATTCTCTCTCTCCCTCCCTCTCCCTCCACCCCTCCCCCTGCTCTCCAAGCAAAGAAAAGCTCAACAGAAGCAGTGCCAGCAAATGGCCGGCGTGTCACCGTTTGCTTCCGTCCCGCCAATGAGGCGGTGGGTGAGTTGGCTCGCCAGGAACTGAGCCGGGGTGCTCCCGTTCTCCACACTGACTTCTCTCTTGTTTTGTGATTTGCCCAGTTGCTTTTCTAGGCGCGTCACCGTCACAGAAGCCAGCTAGGCCTGCTACGCAGCGCAAAGAAGCCAGACTAAAGCGTTCACTCTTTCCTCCGCCTCCCCTGTCCTTGGGTAGATGCTCCTCGCGCAGGACCGCGTTCCTGCCAAGCACCGGGGGTCACCTCCTGTCCTCTCGGTTAGAAAGGGCAGTGTCGCCGAGTTCACTGACTTCCCTGCGCCTCTGGTCACCTTCTGAGGGACGTTGGCTTCTGAAGACAGCCGGCTTCGGGGAGAGGGAAGGGAGGAGGCTCAGAGGTCCCCGGCCCAGGGAGCCAGACTTCGGGTGGCTGCTGGGTGACAGTCCTGGGGGCCAGCGCGCTGGGGTGTCTCAGGGCCCGGCTGCTGGGAGTCGCCTTGATGCTGGTGGGAAATGGTGCTGTGGAGACACAGGGAGCCACCTGGGGTCACCGCCAGAGTGAGTTCTGGACCCTTTCGGGGGGCCAGCTGGGCAGTGGCTTAGAACAGCATCCCTTCCTGTGGCCCCAGCATGCGAATGAGGTGCTAATGAGGAGTGAGCCTCCTGGCCTTTTCTGGATTCTTCCCAGCAGATCCACGAGCTCTCGGACCCGGCTTCTCTGGACTGGAGACAGGGGCTCACACCGGGGTGGTGTTAGGTCCCCCCTCCCCACCCTGCGCTCCTGCCGTTTCCACGCTCCCCGCGAGGCTTCCTCCCCAGGCCAACTCCAAGATGGGAGCTTTATCTTCGTGGGAAAGGGGCGGCTCAGGCAGCGGGCCCCCAAACCACACCTTTTGGGGGCAGTGCTTCTAAAACAGCAAAACAAAAACACTCCCCAAAAGGCCGAGGAGATTGGCACAGAGCTTTTGGGGGCGTGCTTCCTGGTGACTATTAGCTGCGGCCGTCACGACCACCACGCCCTGGCCGTGGCGATGTTGAGGACGGAGAGGTGGGGCTGGCATATTCAGGGGGAGTCTTTCAGGTTATTTCGCTCAAGTCTGACCCTTCCAGAAGGCTTCTGTGAGCTCTGACCGGCCTGGGGACCTGTGTGGCTGATGCTCGTCACCAACACCTGTCAAGGGCTTGGCCTCCTTCCTGGTTGTGGGGAAAAGAGCAGCTCAGCCCACCTGAGACTCCTTGTTTGCCAGGGCTCTCCAGAGAAACATAGCAAGAGGATGCGGGTATATAAATATTACGAGGCTTGTTTTAAGGAATCAGCTCACACAATTACGGAGGCTGCCGGGTCCCAAAGCTGCACGGGGGCCGGAAGATTGCGGACCCGAGGAGGACCCGATGTTGTAGTCCAGATCTGAAGGACAGCTGCTGGCAACATGCCCTCTGCTTCAGGGGAAGTCAGCCTTTGTCTCTATTTACTCCTTCAACTGATTGGACATGGCCCACCCCCGTTATGGAGGGCAATCTGCTGGACTTTGAATTAATTCAAATGTTAATCTCATCCTAAAGCACCATCACAGTGACATCCAGAATAACGTTTGGCCAAATGTCTGGGCACTTTGGCCCAGCTAGCCTGACACATGAAATTAGCGGTCATATTCCCCTTCCCCTTCCAAGCAGCCTTGTGTGCCCCGGGCAGCACAGGATTGCTAAATTGCTCAACCCAGGCTCCTACTGGGCGCCCCTTCCACTGGATGAATGTCATTGTCCTCGCTTGGCATCCAGGTAAGCTCAGGGGACAGAAGGGACTGGTTCCCCCAGGGGTACCCGTGGCGCCGGGCCACACTTCCTATCTGCAGAGAAGCATCTGGAGGGAGGGGTTAGCACAGATAACCACGCAGCTGCTGGGCTCGCGAGGCACCAGAACCGCTTCTACCCAACTGGGCGCATTTTTCCCTCGTTTATCAAAGCTGGTGTGGCCTGTTGGGACCTGCCACAGGAAACTGTCACCTAGACCTACCCAAGCAAGGCCTTCCTGGGGCGGGCCGGCCCCGACCTTCAGGTGGCCTCCCCGCTGTCCTCACGGGGCCTCTCTGCACTGTCAGCCCAGGGGTCCCCCCTCCCCTTGGAAGGAAGCTTCTGGGGGCCTGCCAGAGTCGGGGCATCGAAGCCAGGGGCCAACTTGCCTTGACCTTGTTCATTAAAACAGAAGCCAATGCCACCATTCCCAGGGGCTGAGGAGGCGGTGGCCATTCTGTCTGTCCCCACCGAGGACCCTGACTGTGCTTCAGGGACCAGGCGCAGCGGTGGGAGCCCGGACCTGGGCTTCTCGCACACAGAGAGGAGCGCGGTCAAAGGCATGAGGTGTTGGTTTTGGGGAGACCCGGGGCTGACCCCTGTGCAGCCCACAGTGCCCAGCATGTGAAAAATGTGGGCGGGATTGTGGGGTCCCCCCGTCCTTACAAAGGGCAGGTCCATCCCTAAGCGTCGCTGGCTTGTTAAGGCTGCTTGCAGGGCTTAGCAAATAAAAACACAGGATAAGAAAGAACGCAAGCTGCCCGGTTACATTTGAATTGCAGAGAAACAATGAATCATTTTTTAGTGTATGTTCCAAATATTGCATAAGACAGTATTCAAAAGTTATCAATAATACAGCTTATGAATTTGTATTAAAACTTAAAACTCTCGGGGTGCCTGGGCAGCTCGGTTGGGTAAACATCTGACTCTTGATTTCAGCTCAGGTCGTGATCTCACGGTTTTGGGAATCGAGCCCCACGTCAGGCTCTGCACTGACAGTGTGGAGCCTGCTCGGGACTCTCTTTCCCTCTCTCTGCCCCTCTCCCCTGCTCTCTCTCTCTCTTTCAAAATAAATAAACATTTTTAAAAAACCCTTCAAATTCTCATTTTTACTAACATTTTATTCGAAAGTTGTACTATACAAATTATTCATGATTTTAGGCATTGCATGGGGCTTATAAAAATTTACAAGTAACTTATGAATATTTATAATCTATAACTTCTACTTTATTAGGTATGAATGCAGATGCTAAAAATAGTTTTTTATCTGAAATTCACATTTAGCTTGGTGCCTTGTATTTAATCTGGCAACCTTATTTATGGAATGTCTTCCCAGGAAAGCTTGGTAATTTGGAAAGTAGAAAACTTTGTTTCCAAACGCTCCAGAATTTGGATTTCTCCCAAGTGGGTTTATTCGGCAGGCTTTGCCGCAATCCACACATGCCATGACTCTGTTGGCAAAGAGGTCACGTTACCTGTGTTACAAAGAATACATTCATTGCTATTTGCAAAAGTGGACGGAGAACGAGGAGATCAGGAGTCTCTTCAAAATGTTGGGTCCCTTAGCCGCTTGTTTCTGTCTTTGGTCTCCAGAGGGGAGGCCTTTGGGGGCGCCGTCAGGGTGATGGGGTCCAAGGAGACACGGCCCCAGGGCGCTGAGGCTGGCGCCCCGTGGTGAGCGCTGGGACAGGGACACCGGCGCCGCTCCCGGCCACGTGGCCGATGGGCTGAGAGAGGCCGGGAGGGGGTCAGGAGGGGGCGGACCGCATGACGGGGGCGGCGGGATTCCACGGATTCTGGGTGCGGACAGTGAAGGACAACCCGGGCCCACAGGGAGCACTCGGCTCCCGTCGGCCACTGGTCGAGGGCATCTCCTTCCTGCGCTGTGGGAACTGGGGCCTCCTCCTTCCTGTTAGCACGAATCAGCTCGTGAGGTTAACTCAGGACACAGCCTGGCGGTCCCTCCAAGAGGCGCGAGGGCTCCCGTGTTCCTCCGTCTTGCCCCCTCTGGGCCTGTGTCCCCACAGCAGCCAGCAGACCCTGAGGGAACCGGACTCTCACCCCGAGGCCTGAAGCCCCCGCAGGCCCTTCATGGGCCTCTTTGGCCCACAAAGTCCTCCCCCTCCAGCCCGTCTCCGGCCCCACCGCTGGTCACCGTCCCAGACCCTCCATCCCAGCCCCTGGGGGTCCGGCAGCCTGGCTCGTACATCCGTCCCCTCTGCCTGGTGCATCCGGCCCGCAGCCCCGCCCCCCTTCCTCCCCGAGGGGCAGGGCCACTTTCTCCAGGAAGCCTCCCCACCCCACGCCTTGGACCCTCTGGGAGGATGTGCCTGGTCACCTGATGGCACTTTCCCACAGGTCCGCATTGAAGGGAGCAGCGAGGGCATCTCCCCAGACATCCGTCCCCCAAAGCACCAAAGAATCCCCCAGACGGGGGCCCCTCCCAGTGGGAGGCAAGTCTTTCTCTTTCTGGCATGTGCCAGGCGGACGGATGATTACACGGCGGGGGCTTGGGGCGGGGGGCAGGGACGGAAAGGAGCGTGTGGTGACCCAGGGCAGGTGCTGGGGCCGGAGCTAGAGCAAGGGACTTTGATGCACTTTGCTTTGAGGAGGCGTTTGGATAATGAACTTTCGCATTCATTGAGAAGCGGGAGGGAAGGATGGCGTGTGTGTGTGTGTGTGTGTGTGTGCACGTGTGGACCCTGACCCTCCAGAACTCTAAGCACAAACTCGACTTTCCGTCCTGCGTGGTGTCCCGTCTACACTGGATGTGGAGTGCAGGCAGGACTTTCCACCCCTGTACGTGCCTGGTGCCGGGGGGACTCGGAGATGGCTGCACGGCTCCCGGCCGCGGGCGCACACACACCTTCTCCGGCTGTTGCAACAACAAACTAGCCTCAGTGCCGCTGCGGGGGCTTTGCGCGTGTAATTAAGGTCCCAGATCAGTGGACCCTAAAGTGGGGCGTTGAGTCAGGCACGCCTGACGCGATCACGTGAGCCCTCGGGGTCCCGGTCTAGAGGTCGGAAGACGCGAAGTGAGAGGTTTGAAGTGGGGAAGGGGAGGGCCTGGGTGGCTCAGTCGGCTGGGCCTCCCGATCTTGGTTTCGGCTCGAGTACATGATCTCATGGTTCATGAGTTCGAGCCTGGAGTCGGGCTCCAAGCTGATATTACGGAGCTTGCCTGGGATTTTCTCTCCCTTTCTCTCTCTGCTCCTCCTCTGCTCAATCTCTCTCTCTCTCTCTCTCTCAAAATAAATAAATAAAAACTTAAAAAAAAAATAATTTGGGTCCCTGGGTGGCTCAGTCGGCTAAGTGTCCGACTCTTGATTTCAGCCCAGGTCACGATCTCACGGTTCGTGGGTTCGAGCCCCACGTCGGGCTCTGTGCCGACAGCTCGGAGCCTGGAGCCTGCTTCTTGTTCTGTGTCTCCCTCTCTCTGCCCCTCCCCCGCTCAGGCTCTGTCTGTCTCTCTCTCTCTCTCTCTCTCAAAAATAAACATTAAAGAAAATTTTTGTATAAAAATTGGTGGAAAGGAAGTGTGAGAAGGATCAACACGAGGGGCAAGTCCCCGCTGCCGGCACTGAGGATGGGGACACTGGGGGTCACGGGGTGTGGGTGGCCGCCGGGGGCTGAGAGCGGCCCTCAGCACTGCCAGCAGGGACACGGGGACCTCAGGCCTGCACCCCCAGGGTGAGGGTGAGCTCGGAAGGAGATTCTCCTCCAGAACCTGCAGACAACAGCCCAGCCGGGCTAACACCCAACCGCACCCCACGGGGCCGGGCAGAGCCCCCGCACCGGGCGGCGTGACCAGAGGGTGCTGTCCTGGGTGCCGGTCTGTGCCGAAGGTCTCTGATCTCGGCGTCCTTTGGGAGCAAACCGAGCAGTTGCTGAAAAGTCCGACACAAACGTGTTCCAGGCCTCGTTCGCCTCGTGATAATAAAGAACGACACCTATTTATTTCATTTAATTTTGATTGGTATTTATTCATTCTTAAGTAAGCTCCAAGCCCGACGTGGGGCTCGAACTCACGACCCCGAGATCAAGAGTCACTCGCTCTCCCCACAGCCTGCCGGGCCTCCCAAGAATAACACCTACTCGGCAAGCACTTACTTAGCACCCGATTCTAGACCTGCGCTGCCTCTAACCTGCCAGCATTCCGGGACTTTCGTGTGGTTCTGGTTTGCTTGCCAGGAACCTCATCGAGGGATGTGTCTGGCTCCAGACTTTCCAGCCGGCTCAGAGGACCCGTTAAAACCCAGGGATCCGGCCTCCGGAGCCCCGACTGCTTCGCCCACACCCCGCTGCCTCCGGGGCTGCCTGATTATTTTCAAACTCATTGCTGCTTTCTCCGGAGAAGCTATGAAGGTGGCCACTAAGCACAGGAGAAGGTGCTGAATGTCTTAGTCGTGGTGGAAATGCAGGGCAGAACCGCAAAGAGACGTCACCCCTCACCCATCAGAAGGGCTGCAAGGCCAGCGGGATGGGGCACGTGGTCCCGGACGCTGCTCGGGGGACGGAAAACGGCGTCATCGCTCTGGAAAGCCACAGGACGGTTCTGGGAACGAGTTAATACCGCAAGAGACCCACGCCCGGGTGCGCGCCCGAGAGAGATGACCCGTGAGGCCCACACAACCCCTGCGTGCACGCCCACAGCAGCCGTATTCGTCACAGGCAAGAAGGGGAAACCTCCTGAATGTCCGGCATCTAGGAAATGGATAGACGCCGTGTGGTCTGTCCGCACAACGGAGTGTCACTCGGCCAGGAAAAGGAGTTGAGCATCGACGCGCGCCACACGGCTGAACTTTGCGAAGATTACGCGCAGTGGAAGAAGCAATCCTAGGACACCTTGACCTTGGACTCAGAGCCTGCGGGGCCGGGAGAGAACAGACGTCTGTTGCGCGAGCCTGCAGCCCGTGCCGCCTTGTTACGGCTGCCGTGGCGAATGCCTGCTCTCGGGTCACGTCAAGGCAGAGCGAAGCGAAAGCTGCTCCTGCAAACCCTCGATGCTGATTTCAGTTACTTTCAGGGACCGCTCTTGTACCTTCGGAAAGCAAGCCAAATCCGCAAAGGCAACGCAACCTAAATTTCGAGGACCATTCGCGTGAAGAGCCTTCCTCGTCCCGAGGGGCTACGCTCGGCCGAAACCGCCGTCGCTGCGACGTGAACGCGGTGGTTTTGCGGGCCTGGCGGAGGTTTCCATGTCCCGGTGACTCAGTTTCCCTCCCTCCCCGCGCTCTCATTCACGTGCAAGCCTCCCTTGTGGCCTTGTGGGAATCGCGGCCCACAGCTGTGAAAGCAGCGGCTCCTTCCGGGGCCGTGTTTTGTGGGAGCCGCGGGGGAGGTCTCCTGCCGTCCCAGAACCAGCGAAGGGAGCAGCCATTCGTCCAGCGAGCGTGGAGGGATGGGCCGCCCGTCCCGTCAGCCTCTTGCAGAGACCAGGTGGCTTTCGGGGTCCTGGAGACTTCGCTCTTGGGGCCCTGCCCACGGGGAAGGGCTCCCCAGAGGGGCGCAGGCCTCCTTTCCAGACGTGGGTGGAGCCTGGTCTCCCGCCCTGGGCCTTGAAGGCCGACCTCAGGGTCCTCATTTGTGTGCACGTAGGGGGATGGGGGCCTTCAGGCTACACCCAGTTACCTTTCTGGGCTTCTGAGTCCCCGCCAGTCCAGCCAGTGGGAGCAGAGGCTTGTGGGGCCCCTTCCAGGTCCAAACTGGAGCGTCTGCCCTCAGAGCCAGGACCGTGAGAGCAGAGCGTGGGAAGTCCAAGCCGCAAGGAGGAAAGGCGCGAGCCGGCGGGGCGGGGGGAGGGCCAGAGGCAAGAGAGCTGGCTGCGGGAACAGGTGCTCTCAGGCGTCACCTGCATCTATCATTTGGGGCGCCGGAGGTCAGTCCCAGCTGGGTCCCGCTGGGCTAAGATCAAGGGGTCGGTGGGGCGGGTCCTCCCAGAGGCTCCAGGGGTTGGGAGGTCATCATCCCCCGGGGGGGGGGGTGTCATTCTGCCCACCACCCGAGAGCAAAGAAGGTGCCCGCTCGGAGGAACCTCGACGAATGTGTTGAATGAAAGTAGAAGCGATCGGATGAGGCTGTGCTGTCCGCAGGAGCTGCTTGTGCTTCCGGAACAGGGGGGTGCCGGGTGGGGGCAGCAGGGACCTCGGTGGTAGGAGGGGACGGCGTCGCCCGCCCGCTGCGTTGCCTGGAGGTTGGCAGGCAGGTGGAAGGCGCCCGAAACAACCCGTGTGCCGCCAGCCCCGCTGCCTTGGTCCTGTCGCACAAGGTGGGGGTGAGACGGGGCACGGGCTTCCCCTGGAGCCCCACCTTGCACGTCCTGGGGTGCTGAGCCGGCCCAGGCCCCCCTGCTGGGGTGCACTCAGGAGCCGGAGAAAAAGGACTTGGGAGGACCAAGAAGGTGGCCTTGAGGGACAAATGAGTGCCGAGTGTGAATGATTAACGATCGGGTCCCTGAAGAGAAGTCGGGGCTTCTGCTTCCCCTCCCCCACTCGGGGCTGAACCTTGCACCCCACAGGAAGGTCAGCCTCCACTGCAGGTGTCCCGGTCCCCCTGGCAACCAGGAAGCATCACCCAAACAGCAGGTTGCGGCTGGTAGGGAAGGGGGAGGTGAGGAAGGCTCCAGGAGCAAAGTTGTCATTTCTCCCACCGTGGCGTGAAGGTGTCAGGCCAGGGCTCAGAGCCAGATTCTGCCCAGAATGACCAAGTTCAGAGAGCAGGCCTCCTAGCTTTGCCTGTCAGCAGGCTGGCAGCGGTCAGGGTCGTGGCGAGGCCGCCGTTGGCTGCAAATAGGAGAATTCCTCTCAGAGGCCAAAGCCATCGTTTCAATCGTCTCAGACAGTGTGGAAGGAGGGCACGGAGTTGGTGAGATTTTCTTGGCTTTCCTCACAGTGGCAAGATGGCTGCAAGGGCTCCAGGCATCGCATCCTCCCAGGACAGCATCCAGTGCAGGAACGAGGAGCTGGTGGCAAAGGGGCTTGTCCAGAAGCCCTCTGCAACTTCACCTTCCGCTGGCCAGCTGGTCACGTAGCCTCTGCTGAACATTCAAGCACTTTAAAGACACAGGAACAGGGTCGGGGGCTTCCTGAAGCTTCCAGTCTCTGCTGCAAACATCCTGTGTCTCCCTCCCCGACAGCAGGCACCGACTCACATGCATGGGCACATATAGGCTCACACTCACGTGTGCACACACCCACATATTCTCTCTCTCTCACACACACGTATCCTCTCCCCACCCCCTCCCTTCCTTCCTTCCTCCTGCTTCCCCTCCTGTTCCCCCTTAACCCTCATCGCCCCCGTCACATGGTACCCCTAACCCTCCCACTACTCCCCCCCATCTCTCAGGCACCAGCTGCAGCCTGGCACCTGCCCCCAGCCCAGGAACCGGCTCAGCATAGGAGACAGAATGACCTGTCTGCTCGGACGGGGATGGTCACCGTGGGCAGAAAGGGGAGGGGGCAGGGAAAAAAAATGACGTTGGCTGAAAAAACAATGAGAAAATATAGAAAAGTATAAACCAGGCACGAAAAGCCCCCTCCAAACCCAGAACCCAGAGATGAGGACGGTTAACAGTTTAGTGTATTTGTGTCCAGTTTTTTTCTCTAGAGTCTAGTTCAGTTTGTGACCTGCTGGGAAGTCAGAAGGGTCACCGATCTGTCACCGGTTCCCCGCAGAAGACCTGCTCCTCAGCCCCAGGCGGGAGGGGTGCAGGGCCTTGGGAAGCTGGGGCCGGCGCCCTCCCTGGGGAAGGTCCCGGAGGGGACGCCGGAGTGGCCAGAGGGCTTCTGGCGGTGGAGGTGGTCAGGGGCAAGGTTTGCATCTGTCCACGGTGACCCTGACTGCCCTGTGACTGCGGGAAGCCGCTGGGGCCGGGAGGGGACACGGCACCCTAGGGGGTGGCCTTGGAAAGGTGTGCGCGGACAGAGCCGGGGGGGGGGGGGGCTGGGCTCCCTCCCTCCCTGGGGCTGTGGTGTCTCCCTCCCCGCCCCAGACCGGTCCCAGCCCCAGGCGCTGCTCGAGCCCGGGAGCCCAGAGGTCAGAGCAGGACCCAGAAGCAGCTGCCAGTGTAGACCGATCTCTGATCTCTGTGGGCCAGGTCCTCATCAGGCCCCCGAGGCCCCACATGAGGGTTAATTATTCACGTGGCCCTGGGACCCATAGCTGCCAAAGTCCACTCCCCCCCCCCCCCCACCCTGCGCCCAAGCTGCCCTTTGAGACTCCAGTGCCAAAGACGAGGGAGGCATCACGAAATACTTCCTATGAGATAGACGTTGGTGGGAAAAGGTTAGAAACTACAGAAAAGGGTAAATAAGAACACGAAAATGAACTTGCAAGGGCGCTGACGGGGGGTAAGCGCTATGAACATTTCACGTGTTTCCGGCCAGGGTTCCCACTAGGAAATCCAAAGCGTCTCTCAATATTTGAAACGTGTTTCATGCGGGGAACTGGCCGCCTGATGGCAAAGGAGCAGTGCGATACCGGGTAACATTTAGAACCTCCAGTTATACGTGGTCCTAGGTAAGTAACATTCACCTTCCTATGTGAACATCCCCCTCGATGCAAGCTTGTTATCTGGAACTCAGGCTCAAGTTTCACAGGGCATCCTTTCCGCCCCACAAATCTGGCAACCCTGGGTGGGGGGAGCGTAGCCTAGAGATCGGCATCCCCAGCGCTGTCCCCCTGCCTCTGGCTCGAGAGACTGAGGGATGGATGCTGCCAGGGACCAGGGGCCAAGGTTCCCGTCCGCTTTCCCTCCACCCCACCCCCCAGTCTAGAACAGGAGCCCCGTTCGTGACGGCTGGGGCCCGGCTTGCCCTCCAGCTCCCGCCGGTGCCTCCCCTTGTCTGGGTCCAGTGAGGCCGGGAGCCGGAGAGACGAGTCGTGTGTTCCCGGCTCGGCCCCTGGGATTCGAAGGGAATGTGGCCCCGAGGGCAGACGCAGCGTGCACCTGCTCAGCGGACAGCCCGGTCCCCACACGACGCCCCTTCTGCGTTGTCTGATCATGTAACCCTCAGCAGTTGTGCAGCATTCCGGAGTGTGATATTCTAGAAGGTACTTGACCATTCTTAAATTGTGTGCTTAGATACTGGGACTTCCCACCGAAACTGTCGGGCAGGGGGCCCCAGAGAAGCTTCAGGACCCCCTCCTGGGAGGCGTTTTCGTGGTTTTGAGGTCGAGTTCCACCCTAAATAAGATAGTGTTCCCAGTTCACCAAGCTCTGGGGCCAGGAGTGGGGGCTGGGGGTCCACACATGGGCATCTAGACGCATTGGATGCCCCGGGGGATGTCAGGAGGCTGTCAAAGGCACGTTTGGGTCACACTTGTGAACATCCTTATTTAAAGACCAGGGCTTGAGCTTGGGGTCGCGAGCACACCCACACAAGCTTCTACACACACGCGACTTCATACAGCCCAGCCAGCTCTCCCCTGAGGGCCGGGTCGGGGTGACGGCGCGTTTGTAAGACTTTTGTGCCCGTGTAGCTTTGGATGTCAACCAAAGCACAATCATGAGGTGGTTCTTCCTTCTTTTGTTTTTTCAAGTTTATTTCTTCATTTATTTTGAAAGCGAGCTGGGGGAGGGGCAGAGAGAGAGAGAGAGAGAGAGAGATTGAGAGGATCCCAAGCAGGCTCCACACTCAGGGCAGAGCCCAGTGTGGGGCTTGATCTCACGGACTTGGAGAGCCTGACCTGAGCAGATATCAAGTCGGACGCTCAACCGACTGAGCCACCCGGGCGCCCCCGTGAAGAATGTGTGGTTCTTCCTCAGCCCGCTAAGCACACGTGCACGCTTGCACGCGTGTGCACACGTAGGGCACAGCCACGCACGCACCCACGTGGGGCGTGCCCTCCGTGGGTCCCGGCAGGCTGTCTGCAGGTCACGTGGCTCCACGTCCGGGCTCCGTCGGGCTGCGAGGAGGAGAAGGACGGCCCCGTGTGCGGAACCGCCCTGCCTCGCACGGGCTGGGCTCCGAGGGGTTTGGTGAGACGCCGGCCCCTCTGAGCCCCATGCCTTCCTCTGACAACGGGGCTGACAAATGCCTACCTTGCAGGCCTTCTGGGACGATGGTGAGGTACGGTTTGAGGGGTCTCGGGCACACAGCAGGTACGCAGCGAGTGGGTATTTTATGTTACCATGGGCCGCGTGGGCACTCGTTCGGTACAGCTGGGCAGGAGGCTCCTGTCCTGGAAGGCTGGGGGCCGTCAGATGGCTCGGGGACACGGGCCTGGGGTCCTCTGCGGCCTCAGGGAGGGGTGTCTTCAGCTTTGCCGAGCCCCCGGGGACACTGGTGAGCAGCGGGGGCTGCAGGGGCGCCTGTGGGGAGGCGGCGGGCAAGAGGCCGGAGCTGACAGACCGAGGTGACGAGCTGCGGTCCTGGGTAGTGACGGGCAGGATGGGGAGGGACGCCAAGGCACGGGGGGAAGGACGCAGGTGGTGGAGAGGGAGGACCCGGGGCCGTCCTCGGCCCCAGTGAGAGCCGCGGGGTGGGGTGCTGGTAGTTTTAGCCACACTGGGTACGATGTGCAAATACCCACACTGTGCAGGCTGCCGGGATATGGGCTCAGAACAAAGTCGGGGGGCCGGGGGGCTCGGGGCCCCCACCACGGGGCCCACCTGGCATTCAGGTGCTACCTGGAAATGCGGGAATCCGCCCTCTCGACTCGGAGACAGGGAGGGACGGGCCAGGCGGCTCCCTGCCCACCCTCCCCTGACCCCCTGAGGGGCCCTTTTCCCCGCAGACGCCCCGGGGGTCCCGCCCTCGGTACCCACCGCTGTGTCCTCCTCCTTTTTCCCAGCCCCTCCCCTTGCTTGGCGTCCCTGGGGTCCCTCAACGCCCGCACGTGGGCCCAGGCTCTGCTTGGGACAAGCAGGCATGTGCAGCTGCTTCCGGCCGGCCTGCAGGGTCCTCACAGGAGGGACCCCGGTGCCCTTGAGGCCCCTGCAAGGACAGGGCCCCGCGATGGCCGCGAGGAGGGAGCCGAAAACAGAAGAAAGACCAGAGACAAATCGGCCGGCGGCAACGGTCTCCGTGTGGCTGGATCCGCAGTGGCCCCGCGGAGCCCAGCTTCGAGCTGGCGGATGTCACCACGTCTGACGTGGCTCAGCGTCCAGTGGCCGGGACGTTGGCCGGTTCAAGGCCGTTCTGGAACAGAAGGTGCTCAAAGCGGACCCTCGAGGTCTGAATTATCCGAGCGCGGGAGGGACGGCCGGCCCACCTGGCCTCGTTCGCACACATTTTCTCCAGGTACCAATTTCTGGGGTCCTGGCTTTGAGACCTCAGACAGGACGACAGCTCAGAAAGCCGGGGACCTGGCAGGCGGCTTCGTGGACAGAAACAGCTGTTTCCACACCGCGTGCCCCGAGGTTAGAGTCAGGAACTCCCCGCCTTTAACCTTGACCCCCCGAGAAGGTCGCCGACCGAGGGGTGTGCCGTGCCCGGGGAGGCCCATTGGCGGAGATCGCATTCCCAGGTCAGTGACCTGCTGCCCCACCTAGAACATGACCCACACAGAGAGACGGCTGGATCGAGTTTCGACCCGAATCGCTCTCGAGACAAATCACACGAAGGCGTGAGCTCTCCTTCGTTGAACATTCTTATGGCCTCGGCTCTGGCAGGCGTGACTTTGTGCCCTGTTCGTGGTCACAGGCCGTGTTCCGTCTGCCCGGCGTGTTTTATTGGCACGGAAGCACAAAAACGAACCAGGGAGCTCCCTCCCTGCCGCCAGCTCCCCCTCTCTCCCCCCTTCCTTCCCTGCCCTCCTCTCCTCTATTAGCAAACGGGCCATGCGGTGGCTTGATTATGTGTCCCCAAGGATATGTTGGGGTCCTGACTCTCCCATGTCAGAACGTGACTCTGTTTAAAGACAGGGCGTTCACAGGGGTGCCTAGGTGGCTCAGTCGGTTAAGCGTCCGACTTCGGCTCAGGTCACGATCTCACGGTCCGTGGGTTCGAGCCCCGCGTCGGGCTCTGGGCTGACAGCTCAGAGCCTGGAGCCTGCTTCCAATTCCGTGTCTCCCTCTCTCTCTGCCCCTCCCCCGCTCATGCTCTGTCTCTCTCTGTCTCGAAAATAAATAAACATTAAAAAAAAAATAAAGACAGGGCGTTCACAGAGGCGAGGGAATGAAAGTGGGGTTGTGACGACGGTACTGAAGGAACGTGACTGGCGTCCTCGTAGACGGGGAGCTGGACAGGGACACACATGCACAGAGGCGCACGCGTGAGGATAGCGGGTGGAGACGCCCCGCCACTGGAGTCACGTGTCTATCAGCCCCGAGCACCAAGGATCGCTGGGGCCGCCGGGAGCTGGCAAAGCCGAGGCAGGGGCCCCACCTGAGGCTTCAGAGAGAACACGACGCTGATTTTGAAGTTCTAGTTTCCAGAACTTCGAGAGAATAAATGTCTACTGTTGCCAGCCCGCCAGCACAGGGAGCGAGCCCACTGAGTGCAGGGGAGATGAGACTCTCCTAAACATGGCCTTGAACGAGGGTCACGTTACGCCCGGTCATCTGTTCTAGTTCATCAAATAGTTCTGTGTCCCTCAACACTCTGAGAAACTGAGTATATCTTCAGGACTCCAAAGGTTTGCCTGTGGGCCGCCTGGGTGGCTCAGTCGGTTAAGCGTCCGACTCTTGGTTTCGGCTCAGGTCATGATCTCACGGGGCTCGTGGGTTCGAGGCCCGACTGCGCTGACAGCTCGGAGCCTGCTTGGGATCCTGTCTCTCCCTCTCTCTCTGCCCCTCCCCCTTCTCAAAATAAATAAATAAACTTAAAAAACAAAAAAGTGTTTTGCTTGCTAAGAACTTGCCTTGCCACGTAAAGAACCGCTTTATAGATCAAATTTGTAGACTTGTTTTATCTCTATGGTCGCGGACCCGCTTTGCTCCGAGACGACACGGAAATGCTAGGCGCTCGAAAAACACAGCATCGTGTTAGCTCCACTCCCAGGACGTGGTTGCAACCAGAGTCTGGCCCGACCTTGCTTTTGGAGCCGCGGCGTGAGTCCAGCACCCACATTTCGGTTTGAAAGGTTCCCCTCGGCCCACGAGAGGCCGCGTGGGGGACAGCGGACGACACAGTGGTTCCCTTGTCAATGCGCTGATGCCTGCTGTGGAATGCAGGGCGGTATTGATTCTGGCTGCAGGGTGGGACTATTTTTAGCCTTTGGCCTGGCTGGCAGGAGGCCCCGGGGGAGGGGGGGGCAGGCTCCCCGGAGGGCGGGGGTTGGGGGGGGCAGGGCCTCCCGCTGGAAACCCTCCAGTGAGGAAACAGCACCCACACCGCATCTGGTACCTTCCTTTGCAGCTTGAGTTCCCTGTGAGTGTTCCCTTCTGTGGACTGAGTCATCTCCCTAAATGCGCTTGGGAAACACCCAGAAGGCTGTTGAAATGGGAAGTGGACACAGTGGTTTGGGCCCTGCCCCGCTCTGATCCCTCAGGGCACATGGCCCCAACCTGGGGAAAGACGGTTCTGGCCCCCCGAGGGGGCCTCGTGGCCGGGGGTGAGGGGTCGAAGGACGCACGCTGGAGTCCTGGCTTTGCCACCTGTCCCTATGCTCGGAGATGAGGCCACAGCTCTGTCAAGGGGTCTCGAGAAGCAGACACCCAGTGCTTAGCCCACGAGTGGGCGATGCGATGGTGGTCACGGCCTCCTGGCAGGCAGCAGACCCGCGGGGAGGGGCCAGCCCTGTCCCCAGGCCCGGGGCTCAGCATCCCTCCCCTGTGGGACCAGCCCTCTCCCAGTGGACGCGGACGTGGCCCGCCTTGCTTCCTCGCCTGCAGGGCTGGAGGGGACTGGAGGCAGTGCCTGAAAGCAGAGAGGAGGGGGCCTCTTCGAAGAAACCTAAATGCCCAGGGGGATGACCACTTCCTAGTGGGCCCAAACTCCCCCAAGGTCACAGACTATCTCACTGAGGGGCTCCACAGCACCCACTTGAGGTCTGTCAAAGCCTGTCACTTGCAAAACGGTTTGGAGAACGAATCCGCTTGGCTAAATGGTCTGCAGGACTTCTCAGGGCCTTGGCTGTGCTCACTCGCTCAGGGACCCCATGAGCAGGGGCGCGGGAGCTGAACTTCCCAGGGATATCTGACTTTGTCTATTTTTAAAAGTCTGGTTTATCGAGACAAATTCACGTACAGGAAGACTGCTTCTCTTCCGTGTCCCTTTCTATGAGTTTCAACTGACGCATGTCTCGAATTCGAGACACAGAACATAGCTGTGACCCCCAAAGCGCGCCAGCCCCCGTTGCTATCAGTCTCCTCCTCCCGCCCCAGCCCCCGGCCACCACCGACTGCTTCCCGGTCTCTGCCCTGAGACCCTAAGTCAGTTTGGGTGCAAACATTAGTTCGTATTTCTTGGGTCAACCGCCAAGCTGTTTTCTGAAGCGTTTTCACCTGCGTTTTCTCTAACGATGAGCGACCGGGCATCTTTTCCCCGTCTTCTTTGCTGACCGTTCATCTTTTCCTGCAATACCGTTTTTTTTGTTTTGGGTTTTGTTTTTTGTTTTTGTTCGTTTGTTTCTCTTTGCTGGACTGTCCCTCGGGAAATGCTTTCCTCTCCCAGTCCCTTCATTTTAAACAGGAAGAGGAGGGGCGCCTGGGTGGCTCAGTCGGTTGAGCGTCTGACTTCGGCTCAGGTCACGATCTCATAGTCTGTGGGTTCGAGCCCCACGTTGGGCTCTGTGCTGACAGCTCAGCCTGGAGCCTGCTTCTGCTTCTGCTTCGGATTCTGTGTCTCCGTCTCTCTCCACCCCTAAGCCACTCGCATTCTGTCTCTGTCTCTCAAAAATAAATAAACATTAAAAAAAAAAAAATTTAAAGATGAAGAGGAAAGTCAGGACCGGTGAGGGCATGTGACGTGCTGGAAGTCGCTCAGTGGTGGCACAGCTGGGAGAAGACCTCACTCTCGACGCTGGCAGGAGGCTCTGTTCCTTGAAGAGATGAAGAACGAACCCCAAAGCGACTGAGTGGGATTGCTTGTTCCCCTCCACTCAAAATGGGAAGTCCCCCCGCTTATAAGGAAACCAATGAGCTCTATGGCCCTTGATCTGGGACTTCAGGTTAAACATGATAGAACATATACATTGATTCCTGATCCTTTGAAAGAAATCCTCTAACACACCGGCGCTGGAGAAGTCAGAAAAGTCAACTCACCAGAGCAAAAGGAAAGGAGACGGGGCAACGGGCCAGGGTCGTCCGTGAAAGTTCCTAGAGTCGGGACTACCGGCCAGTGGCCTCCCCAAATCCTTTTCCCTTGGTCCTTGCTGACAGAATCCCGATTTCAGCGGGGGCGGTAGTGTTCCCAATTAACTTGTTTCCCCACACTCCTTGTACCTAAGGATGTCCCCGTGAGCCCTGTAACTGAAGTCTGCTGGAGACCATGGGAAAATCCTGTTCCTGACACCGGGGCCACTCCTTCTTCCTTCTTCCTTCCCTCCTCCCTCCCTCCCTCCTTCCTTCCTCCCTTCCTCTCTTCCTCCCCTTCCTCCTCCTCCTTCTTTCTTTTCCTTTTCTTCTCTTCTCTTCTCTCGTTTCTTTTCTTTCTTTTCTCTTTCTTTCTTTCTCTCTTTCCCTTTCTTCCCTTTCCCTTTCTTTCTTCCTTTTCTCTCTCTCTCCCTTTCCCCCTCTCTCTCTCCTCTCTCTCTCTCTTTCTTTCTTTCTTTGTTTGCTTCCTTCTCTCCTCTCTTCCTCTTGACTTGGAAGGTGGACATGAAGCTGGGGTGAAGGGGCTATCCTGTGACCACGAAAGCACACTGAGGATGGGAGTCACCTGAGGAGCATGGTAAAGCAGAAAGGCAGAAGGAACTGGGGACAGCGCTAACATCGTGGGTCTGCTGTAATAGCCGCGGATGCCTTATTTTGGTAAGAAAATTAGAATGTTGTTTGGTTGAGCCATTGGGTGGGGTTCTATTACATGCAGCCACATGCACTTGTATTTGGTGATATACAAACACATTGGTGTAGCACAGCAATGAGAACTGAAGCAAAACTTCTTACCAAAAGCAACTTGCATTGCAGAACTCCAGAATGGCTAAGGAATTAGAGGTGCCAGGGTCTTGGAAAGTGGACAAAAGGAGTTGGCTGAATACTATAGAATTGAAGCCCTGAAAGTACGCTATAAGAAACATTTAGACCCTGGAGGTGCCTGGGTGGCTCAGTCGGTTAAAACCGACTTCACCTCAGGTCATGATCTCGAGGTCTGTGGGTTCGAGCCCCACGTCGGGCTCTGTGCTGACAGCTCGGAGCCTGGAGCCTGCTTCGGATTCTGTGTCTCCCTCTCTTTCTGCCCCTCCCCGACTCTGCTCTGTCTCTCGTGCTCTCTCTCTGTCTGTCAAAAATAAATAAAAACATTAAAAAAAAACACTTAGACCCTAAGACTTCCTCCCTCACCCCACAGAACCAGACAAATGCCCAATACCACTAAAGAGAACACAGGATATTTACACTACAGGGAATTTCAACCAGACAGGCTCCAGACCTGGTGACTCAAGAAAGAGCAGAAGAGAGGAGCAGTATAAGAACATTTCCCAAAACTGTAGGGCATGAGTTTCCTGATTGAAAGAGCTACCTACATTTCTAAACAATAAATGAAAAAAAAAAACCCACATCATTTTGACAGTTCAAAATGCTGGGGATTTAGAAAGGAGGAGAGCTGGGCACAAGCCAAGAGATCAGCCAGTCCTCCCATCTGGGAGGGCAGAGATCTCCAGAAGGGATATCTCCGTGGGAAAAACAAAAGCAACAAAACAAAACAAAACAAAACCAAAATGAATGATTACCTGGTGTGTGTGACTTCTTTGAGAGGAGCTCTTCTGCTTTATAAAATAATTTTGGGGAATAATTGGCAAGTAGTGTGTAAAAAATGAAGTACATGAGAATAAATGAAGCAATAATGAAGTCCAGGAAAACCAAAAAGTTGCACAAGAAAGAAAAGATCATCTTCGTGTCCTGAGTGGCCGCATTGCAACAACATTTATGGAGTCATAGTAATGTCAACACTAATTGTTGATTTGGCCAAAGACTGTGATGTAAGTAAATTAGGAAGACCATGGGTAGGGCAAAAGAGGTTGAGAGTGTGTGGGGGGTGTGGTAAAATTGAATTAAATCTGAAAAACCAAGAAATCATAGGCTAATCATGTTAAAAAACGCAGAGGTAAAGATTAAAAAAAAAAAAAAACTGCTAGGGGTGCCTGGGTGGCTCAGTCGGTTGAGCATCTGACTTCGGCTCAGGTCATGATCTCTTGGTTCGTGGGTTTGAGCCCCGCGTCGGGCTCTGTGCTGACAGCTTGGAGCCTGGAGCCTGCTTCCGATTCGGAGTCTCCCTCTCTCTCTGCCCCTCCCCTGTTCACTCTCCATCTCTCTGTTTCTCAATAATAAATAAATGTTAAAAAAAAAAATTAAAAAAACAAAAAAGAAAGAACCACACAGATAACCACTGTGCTCACTGCTAAAAAGTTTCCTTTTTTTTTTTTTTTTTGGCAAGATGTGCTTTTTAACGTACAACAGTATCACCTGGCTGTACCACCCGCCTCTCTTAGCTCCGAACGGTTTTGTCTGCTTCCAAAATCCGCTGCGTCCTCAACGGGTGGGGGTCAATGTGCTAGAGACCGAGAAGGGGCCACAAGGGGACTTCCCAGCTGCCTGACCACTGTTGGGCAGGTCGCTTGTCCTTTTGAAACCTTGGCACCCTCAGCTGGAGGGTGGGGGTGACAGTGCTTTCCCCGTTGGGTGGCCGTGGGGATTAAAGGGCCACAAGCAAAATGCTCACGCGCGGTACACAGTGCTTAATTATTCTATATTAAATGTAGCTTCTCAGTGAGTGGTGGCTCCCCGAGGTGCCCCCGTGAGCTCTGCGACGTGCGTTCGGGGTCAGTTCGTGAGTCGCCGGGCACACCTGCGATGACTCACCTCCCGCAGGGGCTATCCTGCGGTCAGGCAGCTCCTCCCCGGGCCTGTGACAACGCTGATCCCTGGCGTAGTGAGGACAAACAGGTTGACACTGTGGGCCAGGCTCTGCTGGGTCTTTCCGGGAAGGGCCCGCTGCCCCTGGGGCCTCCGAGAAGCTGGGCAGCGGGCACACCGGGGGCCTGACCTCCCCACCTCCCACGCCTGGACGCTGGGGTGCTTTCAGTTCCTTTGGGTCTATGCCCAGATGGGATTGCTGATCATACGGCAATTCCGGGTTCAATTTTTTTCAGGTTTATTTTGAGAGAGAGAGAGAGAGCACGAGCAGGGGAGGGGCAGAGAGAGAGGGGGAGAGAGAACCCCAAGCAGGCTCCACACTGTCAGCGCAGAGCCCGACGCGGGGCTCGAACTCACAAAGACTGACATCATGACCTGAGCCGAAATGAAGAGTCGGACGCTTAACCGACCGAGTCACCCAGGCGCCCTTAGGTTTAATTTTTTAAGGAGTTGTGAACGTTGTCTTCTAAAGCAGGGATTTAGGAATGAGCGTCGAAAGGGAGACGCTTAGGGCACGATGGAAAAAAGGTCTGCGTCTTGTCAACCCTGCAGAAGTCGGAGTTCTGGCTTTGATCTTGGCCAAGCAAGTTCACCTTCGTGAGCCTTGATCTCCTCATCTGTAAAGCGAGAGCAATTCCAACCCCCCTGGTGTCGTGTGGGGTTCTGAGAACCCTTAGCTTAATTGGAAGAGTGCCAAACCCAGTGGCTCAGGACAGGGGTCAAAAGGCCATACCCCTGCACCTGGTTTTGTGCGGAAGAGTCAGGAATGGTTTTCACCGTTTTGAGGACTGTAGGAAAATACAGAAGAGGCAGCAGAGGCCATGCGTGGCCTGCACAGCCTAAGCCATTTACCCCCTGGCCCTTTAAAGCAACAAGCCTGGGATGCCCCTTTAAGAGAATGTGGTCTCTCAAGTCAAGGCTCAAGGTCAGCCTCTGGCTGGGTAACGAGCCTCAAGACCTTGAGGAAGTTACTCCGTCCACCTGTGCCTCAGTCTCCTCATCTGTAAAGCGGGGATGATGACTCCCGGGCTTTTTGTCCCCCTCCACCGAGTCTCTGCTCGACACAGCCTCACTTAGCCCCTTCTAGCACATTCTGTACGCATGTGTCCGGTTTTCTGTGCGGCCCATCTTCCTAGCTAGGAAGTAAGGGTCGCAGGGGCAGGGATTTTTGTAACCTCCGCTCCCTGGTGCGTCCCCAGTGCACAGAGCAGCACTTGGCGGAGAGCAGGCCCTCGGTAAATATTTGCTGAGCGAATTCTGACTCCGCGGGGGGGGGTTGAGAGGACGAAATGGGTTCATATGCAGCACGCAGGGAGACAGTGCTGGGCGGGTGAGCGCCCGGTGCAGAGTCAGTGCCGATGACCCCCGGGCACATCGGGGGTGCCTTCCCCGGGCCCCGCCTCTGCCCAGCACAGCGCAGTGGAGGAAACAGTAGGAGGCATGGTAGAAAAGGCCGGCGTGCCTCCCGGGGGCTGACACATGGGGTGTGGTGGCAGCCGGCTGTGGACCAGCCCGGTGAGCCAAGGCAAACACGGTCAGCTTCCTGGGGACCTGCCCGACTAGTCCCCACGCCTTCTGGAGCATCACCCAGGGGCCGGCCAGAGGTGGGGAAGCGACAGCTCCTGCTGCTGCAGTGGGTTCTGGGAGCTGGGGGCCCCCTCGGCCGCGGCCCGTGTCTGCTGAGTTGACGGGGCACAGCTCCCCCGCGACGGACGCCCCGGGTGATGACGGACCCCGTCTAATAGACGCAGGCACAGACGCTCCCACTCAGGCTCACTGCTACCACGTGACTTGCCAGAACTTGACCCCAAGACGGTCCGCCATCTGTCAGGGCTTCTGTGACACAGGGGACGAATGTGCCGAAGCTGTGCATGGGGAGGGGGCATGAGAATCACGGGCGTTCCGGAGAAGTAGGGAAGACAGGATGTCTCTCCTGACATGGCCTTCTCTTCCGACCGAGGTGGTGGCTGGGGGGGCGGGGGGGCTGATTCTGCTCTGTTATCTGCAGCTGAAAGCCCAGAAAAAGAGGTGCTGTGGCCTGTGGGAGGCTCCCCGACTCCGTCCCTAGAGACGGTTCCCAGGACAGACGGCTTTAGATGTCACTGAGTCAACCTCGTGAATGTGCTGATCTGCTGTTTGTCACAAGGCCCCAGTTCATCGTGGTTCTCTCCGGGGCAGGCCCGGCTCCCAGCACCGAGGCGGCCGGAGCAGGGAGGGAGGTGGGTGGAGGGGCAGAGATACACGGCTTTCTCGATGGATCAGGAAACTGAGGTCACGGAACAAGTGTCTCCCTCAACAGGAAATGCGAGATGAGCGGCAAGCCTGAAGGGCGAGGGTGATTCCGAGCGAGCGATCCGCGAAGACAGGCTAACAGAACAGCCTCCGGGCTGCAGGGCAGCAAAGGAGGAGGGCCAGAGATGTCCACGATCCGGGGCAGGGAAGCTTTCTGGCACCTTCTCCACTGGCTCAGGGCCACGGTGAGGTTGCTGGGAAGAGGAACCAGAAAAGGGACGGCTTCCAAGTGCCGAGAGCCCTGCCGCATTTAGACGGTGCGAGCGTCCGCGGCCTCGGACTTGCCCCTCGGTCATCTGATACAGCAAGTAAAATGGGATTGGGTCTTGGGCGCGGAAGAGGCTTCTAAACACACAAGAATGAGCCGCCAGCAGAGAGAGGGGCCGGCCGGCGGGGGTCCTCGTCCGCCCCAGGCCGCACGGCCTCACCCGTGGATGCGTTTCTGGCCACGCTGTCCACGGAGGATGTGGCAAACTTGGAAAGAAGGAGAGAGAACCTGCTTTGAGAAGTGAGTGTCTCTCCTGGCACCTGGGTGGCTCAGTCGGCTGAGCATCTGACTCCGGCTCAGGTCACGATCCCACAGGTTTGTGAGTTCGAGCCCCACGTTGGGCTCTGTGCTGTCATCACAGAGCCCGCTCCAGATCCTTTGTTCCCTCCACCTCAGCCCCTGCCCCTTTCACACACTCTCTCTCTTTCAAACATAAAATAAACATTAACAAAAAGAAGATGCGGGTGTTTCTCGAGGGCTGAGGCTAGAGCCCAGCGTTCACTCTGTCCTGCCGATGCACTGCCTCAGTGGGCCTTCCCCAAGTCCCCGGAGCTGCGAGCTTCCCCAATCCAATGTAGAGAAGAAGCTTGTTCATGCAGGCGGTTGGAGGCAGAGAGGGGACCCCAAGTTCACTCTGTCTGAAGCCAAAGTCGCCACACGTGCTGTTGGGGGAAGTTGAAATATAGGTGGTTTCTAATTTGCTTTTGGATTGTGAGCCCCTCACAGAGGGGGCTCGTCCTGAGCTCTGCCCTCAGCTTTCACGAGTCTCAGAGCCTCTTTATTTGCTGGGAGGTTCAGGGGACATTGATGGCGGGCATGTCACAGCTTATTAACGGCTGCCATGGTAGCGGCTGACCCCAGCTCAGGGAGCTGGTCAGCGACAGGCACCCGGGCCCCCCTCAGAAGAGGGGTGCAGCTTGGGGAAGGTGAGCTAATGTGGAAGTGACCGGAAGGCTCAGGTACGACCGGATGTGCTATGTGGACACTCCCTTTGCAGGAGCCCAAGGCCAGAGCCAGGCTTTGCACAGGCACTGGTGACCGGGAGACAGGCTGTGGGGGATTTTGGTGAAAGAGAAGGAAGAGGGTGCCCTCCACCACCAGTGCCTGCTGAGTCTGAGCCATCTGGGGAGATGGGGATTCCTCAGCTCTCAGCCCCGTGCGACCAGACATGCCGGGACAGACAGGATGGAGGAAGGGGACACTTTGTGGCACATGCAGTGTTCTTTGCGGGACTTGCATGCCCAGATGAGACTCTTGAACTTCCCTGCTCTTCATGGTTCCCCGATAGGAGGCTGGCTGTCAGGTCCCAGATCCGCTAATCTGCCCTAACCTCTCCTTCTTATGCTGCTGTCTGCATTGACCCCACTGTTTCTCATCGAGGCCATCGCTTTGGATAAATTCATCTCCTTATGTCCAATCCCACCATCCTCTGGGTTCCATCCCTGGCTCTGACCTTGGGCAAGTTACTTAAACTCCAGCTTGTGCCTCGGGTTCCTCCCTGGGTGGTCATGAGGCCTGAGGGGGGCAGGGTGTGCGCAGGAAGCACTGAGAACCTGCGGGCCATTTTCATGATTGCCCTTGTTTTTCCTGCCACACTGGAGCCAGCAAGCTGCCCCAAACCATATCAAATCATGTCACTTTCTGCTTTTCAATCCATAATTATTCTCTGAATGGTGTTGTGAAAGGATCCATTTAGATCCTCTCCCATAACTTAGACAAAATAGTCTGCCTGTGGACGTAACAGATAGGTGGAAGGATCTCAGTGATTTCCCCCCAAAATGGAGAGAAAATATTTAATTGATCTCAGTTCTGGGAAGGAATTGTTGGCATAAAATTAATGGCAGGAGTCATCAACAAAGATAAGAGTGTGTTTGTTTACATAAAATAAAAATCTCTTGGAATACCAATGATGTAAAGCCAAAATAAGTGGAAAATGTTGCAAAAATATCAGCATAAATACAGCAAGCAAAGGGTTAACACCTTAACATACAGCAGAACTCTTATAAATTAATACGAAAAACACATCCCATTAGAAAAACAAAACCATCAAAAAGCATGCAATTTGAACATAAGACATTAAGGTCTGAGAACTCTGGTAACACAGAAAACATGGGGAATGTTTCTGGAGGACTCAGGCCCCCCGACACCAAGCTGAGTGCTTTGCGTATCTGTCTTGATTCGGTCCTCGAAAGGGTGAGGTGGGCTCCACAGCCCCACTCTGGTTTGTTAATGGACCCGGAGGCCAGAGGGGTTACAGAACTTTCCCCAAGTCCCCCTGTTTCGAATCAGCAGAACTAAGATCTGAGCCCATCTTGGATTCTGAAGCCTTTAACCACTATGCCATATAAATAACATTTTAAAATAAACCAATTTGGGACGCCTGGGTGGCTCAGTAGGTTAAGCATCCAGCTTTGGTTCAGGTCATGATCTCACAGTTGGTGAGTTCGAGCCCCGTGTCAGGCTCTGTGCTGACAGCTCGGAGCCTGGAGCCCGCTTTGGATTCTGTGTCTCCCTCTCTCTCTGCCCCTCCCCTGCTCGTGCTCTCTCTCTCTCTCTCTCTCAGAAGTAAATAAACATTAAAATTAAAAAAATTTTTTTTTAATTAAAATAAACCAAATTTTAGAAATGTAATTTCACAAAGAGTCAAAGAAAAGCAAATTGAAACACGGAAGTAATGTCTTCAGCTATGGGACCAACATATGCTTTTGAAGCAGTGATGTTCTACTCAGGGTGGGACAGGAAACCCTATACACTGGAGCCTGAGCACAAATTGTACGGTCTGTTGGGAAAGTAATTCTGAAATATGTAGGAAGAACCTTAAAAAGTGTTCTTCTCCCTTGACTTAGAGATTTTGCTTCTAGAAATCTATCGTAAGGAAGCAGAGATATGATCAAAGACGGTGAACGAGAAGGCTCATTACAACATTACTCATAACACAAGTGTGGGAAACAACCCAAATGCTCCCAAACCAAGGACCGATGGAATAAATCATGGTGTGTCCGTGGGGGAATACTATGCATCCATTGAAAAGCACGGTTTGGAAGGACACGGGAAGCGCCGGCAGAATTGTAGCGGACAGATGGTGCTGTGAAATTCAGCAAGGAAGATGTTTAAACTGGGTCTTGAGGAGTAAGGGGAGATTTCGCAAGCAGAGGTGGAGGTAAGAATGCTCCAGACAGAATTCAAGGTGAGCCACAACCAGAGGTATGAGAAAGCCTGGCGTCTTGGGGTTGTGTGGGGGGTGCCCCAGGAGGCCAGCGGCCGAGAGCAGCGGTGGGCAGTGGGCACGACAGTCGGTTGGGCCAGGTGCGGAAGGGGCTCGGGAACCTACCAGACTTTTAGGCAATAAGGAAACACTGAAGAGCTTTTGAGAACCTCCCACCCCCAATACAGTCTGCAGGTGGACAATTTGGAAGCTATAGAAGGTACTAAACGGAACGAAACCGTTTGCTGTCATCTCACCAGCTTTGTGAAAGTGTTTATCACCCCAAGACGAATGTGCCCGCAACATTCTGTTCTAGGATGGGGATGGATGGGCAGATATTTCACAAAAGAAATAACTGAAGTTTTTCATAGAAAATCAATAATTCTTCACGATCCCTTCTCTCCCTCGAGTGTGGACACCTCAAAATTGGGGGCCGTGCCACACTGAACTTTAGATTCCAAGCATCAGGTGCAACGCCTGTGGGTGGACGGGTGATGGGTAGGTAGGACTTTCTTCTGTGAAGTCCTATTTACCCAATCCCTGCCACCACCCCCCTGGGGATGGCCCTGCCACCCACTGATGGGCAGCTTGTGAAAGCCTCAGAGGCCTCAGTTTCCTTGCCCTGGAGACGGTGACCCTGCATTTATAAACAGATGCGGGGACCCTCTTGGGACCCCAGAGTTGGCATGAGGATTATTCTAAGCTAAGACATCTGAGATTCAACAGATGCAGACAAAGCCTCCTTGGAGCTTGCCTTAGGGGACTAAAAGCAGCCACTTCTGAGAAATGAGGCCGTCATAATCCCCTCTCTGGGGATTTACAGCCCTGAAGAGGACAGAAAGACCATTCATACCTGTTGAAACAAACACTATCACAAATCCTCTCCTGTCCGTTGTCCTAAAAACTCATTTGTCTTTCCTAAAGAAACCTATTTGTTTTTCCCACAGAAAAAGAAGCCCATAGAAGCGGTTTCTTCCCCTCCCTTATCCCTACTAAGTTAGATGTATGCGCCTTTAACTGTAACCATTTAATGAGTCAGCTGCTTTTGTGCTGGCTCCCACGTGCATATGGAGGAAACATTTTCCTCCCGTTGATGGCTTTTGTCAGTTTACTATGCGGGCCCTGCTACAAGAACCTAGCAGGGTAGAGAAAAACTTTTTCCTTCCCTGCACAGGCAATGGCCAGACCATACGTGGCGCGAGAATGACCCACAGCCTTTGCAGCGATCGGCCCGGAATGGTCAGGACTTGGTCAGTGAGTGCCAGCTTCCCTAACTTTGGTCCTCACTCCTAATTTAGGGCCAGTCAGAGAAAGCCAAATACGCTCCCCTAAACCGATCCCGTGGATGACCCGTGCGTGTCTAGGGAGCCCGTCCCGTCTCAGCCATGATGACAGCCTCCCCCTGGGCACCCCTGAAGCTTTCCGTGTTTTCCACCATAACGTGTCTCCAGTCTCCTGTCTGTCTTTGAGTCTCTGCCGAACTCACGTGATGGTGGCTAACTCCCTTCATGGAGCAAACTCTGGATATACGGCCTCTGTGTGTTCTCGTCTGGGTGGCCTTCATGATTCCCAGAGTGGGGACAACGGTCGCTTCAGGCACGTCAGGCTCGGACAGGCTCTTCCTGCTTTGGGGCAAGGAGCCTTTCCAAGGGCACTTCTCCACCCCACGGACCCATCGGACAAACTGGAGGAGGTTTGGCCGATGTAAATATTCTCGTAAATGCTCTTTTCCCCAGCAGCTGCCCAGCAGAGAAACGGTGACCGACCGGGAAGAGCAAGAAAACGCTGCCTTTGGGAGCCGAAAGATGCTAGCAGTTTGGCAGGAAGGTGCAGGGCGGCTTTTACACGCACAGGCTCTGGATTCAGAGCTGGGTTCAAATCCTAGCTGTTCCCGTCAGTAACCTTTGCCGGAAAGTTCCCTCGCCGCTAAAACAGGTCTGGGGTGAGTCTGGGTCTGGGGGAGCCCCTCGTCCATCATCGTCCCTGGGCCAGCCCGAGGCTCCAGGCTGAGGCGGGGCCTGGAGAGATGTTTCCAGAGGGGCATCCCAGGGCCAAGCAGGTGCAGGGAGTGCAGCTCAGTCTGCTTGCCCGCCCCCGTCAGCAGAAGGAGAGGGGCTTCCAGCTCTTGCCGGAGGGACAGGATAAGGGAGGAATGCGGAATAAGGTCCTGGGAAAGTTGAAGACGCCTGAGCGGAGCCTCACCTCGGCTCTGCGTGAGCTGCGAGGCCTCAGGGGGAACGTCCCTGCACACAAGGGATAGTCCTGTTGGTTTTGAGGCTTCCCTGGGACGGCTGAGGTTGAGACCTCAGGGGGAGGGCCCTAGTCTGGCCGGAAGCAGAACTTTCTGGATCTCAGCCCCGCCTTTCACAAAGGAGGGAGAATCCCTGCCCTGCTGCCCCAGAGCCAGTCGGTGGGTGTGGAGTGATGGGAAATCGGAACGTGAAATGGCCTATGGGGGTGAAATTCTTGTAGAAGCCCAGGCTGGGCGCCTTTGCCCTCCAGAGACAGGGGTGAGGTGTCTCAGAGAATGAGGGGAGCAGAGGGCCCAGTGCCGGGTGTTGAGGGGCCTCTGTTGGCCCCACCTCCTTTGCTTTTAGCAAAACTCCCCTCTGGAGAGACCAGGAGACACCCTCGTCTGAATTCTTACCCTGCCGGAAGCCACTGAGCAGGAATGATGGCACTCAGTCCACAGTACAGGTGAGGTCCCCCGTGTGAAGGGTTAGGCCACCTCGTCTACAACTTCGTCGTCAGCGAGGGGGAAGGATGGTTCCACCCCCTCCCGGAGAGGATCCACGGTCTCACCCTCAGCCCACACTTGCCCACCGACGAAACTTGCCCTCTAGCGGGGCCCTGTTAACACTCAATGTCAAGAGCATGACCTCCGTGTTTGCTCCCTGAGGTGACTGTAACAAATGCCACGCATCCAGGGGCTCACAACAGCGCAGAGGTAGTCGCTTACAGTTCTGGAAGTCAGAAGTCCAAAATGAGTGTGGAAGGGGCCACACCAAGGTGTGGGCGGGGCTGGTTCCTTCTGGAGGCTCCAGGAGCAGCCTCACCTCTCCCAGCCTCTAGAAGCTCAGGCCCGCACCTCTCTGACCGCTGTTTCTGTCGTTACCTTGACGCCCCCTCACTTGGCCCTCCTGCCTCCCTCTCACAAGGACCCTGGAGATGACATTGGGTCCACCTGGATAATCCAGGAAAATCTCACCATCTGAGGTCTTTAATCCCATCTGTAGCATCCCTGTTGCCAAGCAAGGAAACACATACGCACGGGTCCGGAGATTAGGACACGGACATCTTTGGGGGGCAGTGTCGTAAGTCTCTCCACTGCACCCACAAAGTAGGGAGAAAAGTAACAAGACTGCCTTCGGGGTGTGACTGAAAGGAACAAAGATGCATCCATGGGCCACGGCATCCGCTCGCCCGAGTGGGTCTCAGGAACCGCTCTTGGGAAGTGGAGACTTAGGTTAGAAGAGTTTCATGCCTGCATCGTCTGATGAAAGATCACACCCAAGTCTGATTGCAGGAACAAATTTTTTCCGAGAGCTGAGACCGAGCTCAAACGTGTCACCCCAGGGCGACAGAAAGCGCACACCTCTCTGCATCTTCCAACTGCAAACGCCGTGGGCCGGGAGTGGGTCAGAGGGCACAGAGGGCGGGGTCTCCGCACGTCTGATCCAGCGTCCTTCAAGTCTTTGGTTTTCTGAGCCCCCAGCCTGGCCCAGGTGCAGAATCTGGGGGACGTTTGCTGGCATCCGTCGGTGGCCTCTCCCAGGTACCTGCCGTCCTAGGCAGACCCGTGTCTGGGCCGTCCTGACGTTGTCGCAGGCTGGACTTGTCGCTCCGACAAGCATTGTCACGGGCCACGGGAGTAGCCGCTTCAAGGCTGGTAAGAGATACGCAGTTCTTGGTGGACACAGATGTTACTGTGGCTCACTGGTCATTGGGGGTGTTTTCCTGATAACAAGGGTGCATTTGCCCCCCTCTGTTCACACTCTTACAGCAGAAGTAGGAAGGCGGAAGCAAGTAGGAGAGATGGAAGTAAGGGGACGTCCCCTTCCAAGTTGGGTTGGCGCACGTCTGGCTGGGAAGCGGAATGGAGACCCGACCCTCTAGAAGGTGCAGCGGGAGGCAGGGCAGAGGAACAGAGGGGCGCAGGAAACGGGTGAGTGTGAGTCATGCGGGATGACCTCCTTCCAGAACAATCCGATGGCTCTCCTGCGTTGGAAATACCTGGGATGTGGTGATAGTTGCCTCCTGTCAGTTAGGAGGCTGCCTACTATTGTTATAGCAGAGAGAGTGCGCTATAAATAGCGAAAAGGAACAGGAGGGAAAGCAGAAATGTTCGAGCATCAACCACCGCCTCCTCGGCCCAGCTACTGTGACGCCAGCTGCTGAAAGAGGTTGTTAAAACCCAGGCATCCAATGCGGAGTTGGAGTGAAAGTGAGTGGGGGGAGACTCACCCTCCTTTCATCTGATGGAGGAGTTATTTAGATGCCAGCTACGTGTTTCGTGGTCAAGTGCGGGATCCCAGGAGTAGCGATCCCTACCTTTAGCTTTGCCGTGGACATCTGTCACGCCTGCCGTAAGGGGGACAGTTGGCCTGCCAGGATGGCACTTCTGACACGGGCCATCTTCTCCCCCGGGCTCTTCTGGGCTCTGGGCGTGGCCACACGCTGCTTAGTCAGCCCTGGAAGGAGGCAGTGTGAGGGAAAGCGCCCCAGGGAAAGGGCAGGGACTTTCCAGAAGGGCCAGGCGGCATCAGCAGGCGTCAGTCTTGACACATGGCCGCCATGTTTGCTTTGCCCAAGTGGCGTTCTTGGGGAGTCCAGACGATGCCAGCGACCATCTTCTCTTGGCTTGACCTTCAAAAATCACTTAGCACCTGGACGCTCTTGCCCACAGCTCTCACCTCGCTGGAGTCAAATGCCACCTACCTTTTCCATATGGCTTTCCAGCACCCCTGCGGCTGCCGGTGCACCCCCACTCATGGGCCGTATCCCTGGGACCATGGATGCATGTCCGTCTTCAAGGCAAAACGAAAGCCCCTTTGCTTTAAATGCAAAATCCAAACTAAACAGAAGAGCTGTTTCTGTGCCTCATTTGGTGGCCAAATCTGGCCTGAAATGTGACTCATTTAGTATGAGTTCCTGGCCTGAAATGACTATGAAACTATTATTTATACCAGTCATCGATCCTGCTCAGGGTGAAGGGTCTTTGTCGCAGAAATATTGACAGAGCACCCGCTCCAGACCTGCTGGGGGAGGGGATTGTTTAGTACATGTGTCACTTTACCTTCTGGAAACCCAAGGATTCTGAACGCTCTGCCCCTAAGTGTGTGAAGGGGGCTAGTGGAGGCATAAGAGAC
Organism: Leopardus geoffroyi; assembly: GCF_018350155.1. Lineage (NCBI taxonomy): Eukaryota > Metazoa > Chordata > Mammalia > Carnivora > Felidae > Leopardus > Leopardus geoffroyi. The sequence goes on from NC_059333.1 coordinate 4,296,958, forward strand.
GAGGCTCGAGGGCATAAAATCCAACCAAGGGGCTCTCCCACCTGGTTTACATGGTAAGCCTCACCGACCTCAGGACAGCCCTTAGACGAGGGGCTTAGATCACCCCCATTTTACCGATGAGGACACTGAGATATGCAGGGGTAAGTTGCCCAAGGATCCATGGCCCAGCCAGAACTTGAACTCAGACATTCTGCTTCCAAGATCGATGTTCTTTTTTTTTTTTTTTTTTAATGTTTCTTTATTTTTGAGAGAGAGAGAGAGAGACAGAGTTCGAGTGGGAGAGGGGCAGAGAGAAAGGGGACACAGAATCGGAGGCAGGCTCCGGGCTCTGAGCTGTCAGCACAGAGCCCGACGCGGGGCTTGAACCCACGAACCGCGAGATCATGACCTGAGCCAAAGTCCAACGCTTAACCGACTGAGCCCCCCGGGCCCCAGGCTGCTTCCATATCTTGCCTGTTGTAAGCGATGCTGCAATAAACACCGTGGCTGTCTGTTCTCTTAAGCCACTGAGTTTGTGGTATTTGTTACAGCAGCCACAGACAACTCATAGTCCTGGGGTGGGGGCCGGCTGAGATCCTGGGGGGCGCTCAGGGGACCCAGGTGGCTGTCAGAGGGAATTGGGGCAGGATCAGCCCAAAGCCCCGCCCCTCAGTGTCTCAGGAACGGAAAACGTGTGGGAAACTTTGCAGAGGTGGGGCAGAGCAGGGCTCTCTCCCTTCATCTTGGAGCTTCTACCAATGTTTTTATTTTTCAGAGTGTCGTTGGGAGTTACCTATCAGGGGAGCTTTTGTGTTTCCTTGTTTGTCCTTATCTCCTTTAAAAGGACAACTAGGACTCCCACCACCTGGTGAATGTCACATTTGTGAGTGGCTTACTCTCTCCTGGGGAATTTCGCATCACCCGCCCCTCCTCGCCCCTGCCCCTCCCGGCTCCTCCCTCTCCCTCCTCACATTCCTCCCCGTCTGGGAAATCACCCCCTCCTCCAGTGCCTGGAGAAGCACCTTCCAGTCTATGGGCCCCCAGGTCCTCAGGTGCCTTCCTAAGGGTGCATTTCCAAACAAAGATGATTCCTTTTCCAAGCAGAACACCTGCCTCTTGGTTGCTTGGCATGTTTTCACCTCATTACACACATTCACTGCATATTTATTTTGGACCCTGCCAGGCGTTCAGGGCTTTGAAGTATCTTTCCTGTCTTCACAACCAGTTCACAAAGTGGCTAGTATCAGCTCAGTTTTAAAGATGAGGAAACGACAACTGTGGGAAGACTGGCCCAAATCGAGGCCACGACCAGGGTGCCCCGGGGCTGCGGGCTCTTGGGAGGGGCTTGCTGCCCTCGTGCCCCCCCCCCCACCCCGCGGCCTCAGCGGGCATACACCGAGGCTCGCATGCCTCCGGGGAAGGCGCGAGGCTGACTTCTGACGGGCGGCGCGACAGCACGCACAGGATTTGCACGGGGAGTCTTCGAGATTGGTGATGATAGGTCACACTGAGCCTCCAGCTTGACTGCTGCGGCCTCAGGGCATCCTCCCACTTGCCCTCAAAGCCAGAGGCAGAGAGTGACGGGTCTCTTCTGTCGTCGCCGTCTCTGGGTCTCTGACTCTACGTGCGCACCCTCGTGGACCATAAGTGACTTTCAGTCTCGCTTCCCTTAGCCTGAAATAGTCTCTAGTGTGTGAAAACCTGATGCGGAAATGATAAAACCTGGTGTGCCTGTTGTACGGGCTCAGCACCTGTTTGTACGTGTGTACATGTGTGTGCTGTGTGTGTGCCCTGTGTGCTGTGTATGTGTGCATGTGCACACGTGTATGTATGATGTGTGTCTTATGTGCCATAAGTGTGTATGTGCACACATGTGTGCCCTGTGTGCATGTGTATGTGTGTATGTGTACATGTGTATATGTGTGTGCGATGTGGGTGCCCTGTGTGCATGTGCATACATGTGGGTGCCCTGTGTGCATGTGCATACATGTGTGTGCCCTGTGTGCTGTGCATAGGTGTGTTGTGCCCTGTGTTCACGTGTATATGTGTATGTGCATGTATACATGTGTGTATGTGTGCATGTGTATATGTGTATGTGTGTGTGCCCTGTGTGCATGTGTATATGTGTGTATGTGGGCATGTGTATATGGGTGCATGCGTTTATGTGTATATGTGTGCAGGTGTGTGTATATATGTGTGCATGTGTATATGTGTATGTGTGTGTGCTCTGTATGTGTATATGTGTATGTGTGCATGTGTATATGTTTGTATGCATATATGTGTGTATGTGTATATGTGTGCATGTGTGTGCCCCGTGTGCACGTGTATATGTATATGTGTGCGTGTATATATGTGTGTGTATATGTGTGTATGTGTGTGTGCTCTGTGTGCATGTGTATATGTGTGTATGTGTGCATGTATATATGTATACATGTGTATATGTGTGTATATGTGTGTGTTCCCTGTGTACATGTGTATATGTGTTCATGTGTATATGTGTGTATGTGTGCATGTGTATATGTGTGTATGTGTGCGTATATACATGTGTGCATGTGTATGTGTGTGTATGTGTGCGTGCTCTGTGTGCATGTGTATATGTGTATGTGTGCATGTATATATGTGTGCATGTGTATATGTGTGTGCATGTGTGTGTATATGTGTGCATGTGTGCATGTATATGTGTGTGCCCTGTGTGCATGTGTATATGTGTGCATATGTATGTGCGCGTGTGTATGTGTGTGTATGTGTATGTGTGCATATATGTATGTGTATATGTGTGTATGTGTGCGCGTGTATATGTGTGCATGTGTATATGTATGTATGTGTGCGTGTGTATATGTGTGCATGTGTATGTGTGTGTATGTGTGCGTGCTCTGTGTGCATGTGTATATGTGTATGTGTGCATGTGTATATGTGTGTGCATGTGTGTGTATATGTGTGCATGCGTGCATGTATATGTGTGTGCCCTGTGTGCATGTGTATATGTGTGCATATGTATGTGCGCGTGTGTATGTGTGTGTATGTGTGCACATGTATATGTGTGCATGTGTATATGTATGTATGTGTGCGTGTGTATATGTGTGCGCATGTGTGGGCCATGTGTGCACGTGTATATGTGTGCATGTGTGTATGTGTACATGTGTGCATATATGTATGTGCGCGTGTGTATGTGTGTGCCCTGTGTGCATGTATATATGTGTGCGTGTGTTTATGTGTGTGTTCCCTGTGTGCATGTGTATATGTGTTCATGTGTATATGTGTGTATGTGTGCACGTGTGTATGTGTACACGTGTGCATATATGTATGTGCGCGTGTGTATGTGTGCGTGTCTGTGCCCTGTGTGCATGTATATATGCATGCCTGGGTGCATGTGTATGTATGATGTGCGTGTGCCCTGTGTGCCGCATTCGTGCGTGTGCATACATGTGCGTGCCCTGTGTGCTGTGCGCAGGTGTGTGTGTTCACGCATGTGTTAGATGTGCGTCCTCGGGCTGCTTGCCATGTCCCCAGCACAGCCAGCTCTGGCACCTTACGGGACAGACGCAGTGAGCAGGGTGAACGCTCTGGCGGGTGCGGGATGCCGTGTGCTGACTCAGCGGGGGCAGCCGGGCGAGGATGGCTTCCGGCTTGTTGGCGGCCTCCGGTGGGCCCGGGTTGTCCCTCAGTCCCCCAACACGTGTTAGATGCCTTGTGAAGACAGCACGGGGGCCAGCGAGCGACAAGAGGTGTGCTCCCCACGGCAGCCCCAGCCGCCAAGAGGAAGAACAGACGCTGACGTCGCCCTCAGAAGGTGCAACCAGCAAACCCCCCCGTGTCCGAGCAGGGCTCAAGCTCCCGCACCCCGGAGGCCCCCCCGCCTCCTCGGCAGCTTGAACGTGCCAGACCTCGGGGCCTGGCACGTCCGAGGAAGATCATTGCAGCCTGGAGGGCGGGCCTCCAAATGAGAAGGCGAGAGGAAGGAATGTTCCAGAACAGATGGCAGGAAGCACTGGCTGGATAGGGGGCCGTGAGCAGCGACAGCTGCCCTCCGTCGTGGAGATGCACGGCCCTCCGCCCCCTTGCTCCTCCCTCCCTGCGAGCGGGCTCCCCCGCTGCCTCCTGACGCCTCGTCTGTCCGCAGGCCAAGGCCGTGCCGGGCACCGTCTGAGCTGCCTGACGTTTGCTTTTCTCATCCTAAGAAGCCGATTGCTGGTTTTCCCTCAGTCCCTCGTGGGTGTGTCTGCGCCGGGATCGTCTCAGTCTTCTGAGTCGGAGGTTAGACCCATTTTGCAGATCAGGAATCAGAGGCTCCGAGAAGGCAACGAGCGTGCCCCGGGCTCGTTCGTGAAGCCGGAGCTCGGGCCCGGTGGTCAGAGCCGAGTCCCGCTCTGGAGTGCGGTGCGCCAGCTGCCCCGACAGGATGAGGCTGGCGTGTCCGAGCTCGCCTGAGGGGCGAGTACCAGGCTCACCGTGGGGCCCTCTGCTCTCAGGAGCTCAGGGTCCAGCCAGGGATCCGGACACGTGGGCAGGTCGCGTTCCAGACCGGGGTCAGAGCACGGCTAGAGGTGGCCAAGAGATGGGGGTGACCGTTGTCGTTCCCGGAGGAAGCCCCCGCTGTCGGGAGTTTGCGGGGCGGACAGGTGAGGAAGGGCCTTCCTGGCAGGGAACAGCTGGTACTAAGGCTTGGACGTGTGATGGTCGCTGCCGGGAGGTGGGGACAGGGCCGTGCAGGATGAGGGGGGAGCGCCGGGGCTGGCCCAGGAGGAGCCTGTGAGCCTTCTGGTGACCATTAAGCAACGGTCGGGGCGGCCACAGGATCTGGTCAGATTCCAGAATGTTCTCCAGCTGCTCCGGAGGGGGTTTGGAGGAGAAGGAAAGTTCTCGTCCCAGGCTCGTGCCGTCACACATGGAGAGATGTAGCAACGGCACAGGACGGAAGGGTCTTCATTTCTTGGGGGGATCAAAGTAAGAAAAGGAGGTGCAGGTGTCCTTCGGGGTGCACTCACTGCAGGCCTTGCGCCGGGCCCTGAGCCTGAGAGCAGAGGCTGCTGGGAGGGCCCCGCCTCCCTCAGGAGCTCTGCGTGGCTTTGGGGTGGGGGTGGGGGACTGCGCAGGTGTGGGGTGTTCGACTGTTCTGGAAGGGGCTCTGTGGCGCTGCCTGATGCTTTCTCACGGCTGTGCTGGGCGGGCCCCAAATACCTGCGTTTCCTCCTTCTTCCTTCCTTTCCTCTGGAGCCTCTGTTCTGGCCCTTCAGCTTCTGTGAGTTCAGGTGATTGAACCGGAAGAGTCTACATTTGACCTTGACATCTTACCCACCTCGAGGTCCCCCCTTCTGGCCAGGATCTGCTCACTCCAGCTCCGTGGGTGGGGGGATGGAAGGAAAGGAAGGAAACACAGGGCAGGGGGAGTTTCGCGCCCTTTGTTCCTCCTCCCCAGGTACGGACTTATGTTGGAAATAACACGTGACATCTGCCGCGCGTGGTAGGTGTTAGTGCTCCCTCCATTTTAAAGATGAGGAAACTGAGGCAAGGAGGGGCTGAGCAGCCTGTCCTTGTCCGTGGACGCAGGCAGCCACGCTGCAAAGCCGGGCCGTCTGCACCAGAGACACACTCTATCCACGAAGCCGGTGGTTTCAAGCTGGGTCCCCAGCCAGCAGCGTCGGCCGCGCCTGGACACTCGCGAGGAATGCACGTTCTCGGGCCCTGCTCCGACCTGGGTTCAGATGATCCCTCCTGGGGAGTTGGGTGCCGCTCAGGGGTTTCTTCGATTCGTTGCCGCCTTTGCTGATCAATTACTTGCAGCACAAGCCTTGTACGAGATGGTGGAAAAGCCACCTGTGACCGCGATAGAACCCCAGACGTCACCTGCCTTCTCAGAGCCTGTGGTGAAGAGCCCTGGCCTTGCAGCCAAAGTGTCTGCAGTCAGGGGCAGCTTCGGATAGCTCTCTGCAAGCCGGAGGAGGGGCAGGGAGCCACCAGTTAAAGGGGAGACGGGCAGGGAGCCACCGGTTAAAGGTGTCCGCACCCAGGACACAGACATGGGCATTTCAGGTTGGGATGACTTTGCTGGCTGAGCACACCGGTTAAATATGTATTTTCTGGGGACTTGTTTTTAAAATTTAAAGACCATAGGAGATTCGCGATGGCATCTGTGTGGACCTTGTGTCTTTGTTTCAGCATTTGGGCTGCTGGAAGATTTTTTTTTTAACTTTTTAAGAAAATTTTTAATGTTTATTTCTGAGAGAGAGAGAGAGAGAGAAAGAGAGAGACAGAGCACGAGCAGGGGAGGGGCAGAGAGAGAGGGAGGCACAGAAGCTGAAGCAGCCTCCAGGCTCTGAGCTGTCAGCACAGAGCCCGACGCGGGGCTCGAACCCATGAACCGTGAGATCATGACCTGAGCCGAAGTTGGACGCTTAACCGCCTGAGCCCCCCAGGCGCCCCTGGCTACTGGATGATTTTAAGAAGGAAACAACTCTCCCGCGGCCCACAGCCCCGTCGCACAGGTTGCAGGCGGGGTTTGCCTCCAGAGGAGCCTAGAGCCCGTGCTGGTCCTGAGCGTCTGTCCCCTCTAGGCCACCTCCTCCCCCTCCCATACTTAGACCCAGAGGAAAGTGCAGGCCCCCGGCTGCGAGACAGATCATCTTTTGCTCAAAGAGCAGGGATAAGCTGAACGCAAGCAGGGACACAAGCCTAAAAACACGCCAGCTGTCCTTTGTATAGACGCCGTGGCCCCACCCCCAGGCGCCTTCTCGGACCCCCGCCCCCGTCCACAGGAGGGGAACGGGGTCCTCAAGTTCTGGCTAGTCTGACAAATGGGCAATTCCACGTGGTTGGCCAAGGACACCGCGGGGCAGGGTGCACCCCGACCCAGGACCCGGCCTCCCACGGGACACTGGCACCGACGCTACCCCTCACGTCTTCCAAGAGCGTGCTTCCCTTCCTCGGTGGGACCAGATGAATGGCCTTTGGCCTTGGACGGTCCTCTGGGCCGGGCCCTCTGGCCTCTCCCTTCCTAGCGGGGCTGTCCGTGGCCGGTCCCCGGGGCTCTGACCGCACAGCGTCACTTGCTGGCATTCTACTGGCCAGTGCGGGTCCCGGGCCCAGCCGGACAGATACGACGGATTCCGGGTGTCGGGGAGACTCCACCCCGGGGCCGGGCAGCTGCAGACTCACCTTGCGGGAGGGTGTGGACTCGAAGCGGTGGGAGTAATTGCAGCTACTTTTGCAAACAATCTACTGCTGGGGGATCGTTGCATTTAATTCTCAAAGCAGCCCCGGGGGTCAGAGGGGGAAACCGAGGCATGGGGAGCTTCCTGGTTCCCGCCAGGAGCTGGCGGAGCTGGGACAGAAACCCGGAGCCTGGGCTCTCATTCCCTGTAGTCTGGGCCTGGGCTGCGTGCTGGGGACCCGAGGCACGTGAACCCGTTCTTGTCCCCAGCCCCCACCTCCCCGGTGCCGCGGTCTTCATGGGGCGTCCGGGAGACGGTGGGAGGTGGGCGTTGATGTGCTTCTGGCCGCTGGGGCTGCCCCAGAGAAGCGGCTGTACAATCCTTCCTCTCCCCCCGTCGTCCTCGGCAGAGGAGACCCGTGGCCCTCCCTCGGGTGTGGGGTTGCAGACAGCCCGTTCCCTTGGCCTCCGCCAGAACTCCATCAGTGTGCACATTAGGCTCGTAAATAATTCCGGCTGGCAATTCTCCAGGGAGGAAGCAAACACCCGGCACTTAGAGCCCGGGCAGGCTGCGACAAGAGCCGCGGTGAGTCATGGGTCAGATGGAGAGGCAGGAATTCACGACAATATGCCCGGGCTAAGCCTCGCGCTGGGCTCGTCCCCCAGCAGCTGTGGGGCCTGGGCCCCGAGGGTGCCCCCGGAGTGGGACGGCCACCCTAGCCTCGGCCCTGCCGCTCTCCCCCAGCCGCCCCCACCCCAGAGGACGGCAGGCTAACCTCTCTGTTTGGGCCACAGGTAACGTGCTCATCTGCGGCCCCTGCCTGTGACTTGGACAGAGAGCGGGGACCTGGGGCGATCCGGGAGGTGGGGCTGCGAGGCTCCAGCAGGGACACCTGCAGTCTTCCTGTGTCGGGGGAAGGAGAGTCCCTGCTGTGGATGGCACTATTGATGGCATTTTCTGTCTCTGGTGGCCGGTGCCACCCAGGGATCTGACCCGTCCTTTCCTGCTCCCTCCGAAGGAGCTGAGCCTGGTCCCCATCCCCTTCTGCTGCCCGCCTCCCACCTCCAAGGCTTCCTGGTCCTCCCTTACGCTACTGGACTTAGTCACCCAGAGCGCCTCCCTGCCATTGACCTCCAGCAGCTGTAAGAAAAATGGGAAAAGAGGGGCGCTTGGGGGGCTCAATCAGTTGAACGTCCGACTCGATTTCAGCGCAAATTAGGAACTCACGGTTCGCGAGTTCGAGCCCCATGTCAGGGTCTGTGCTGGCTCTGGGGAGCCTCCTTGGGTTTCTCTCCCTCTCTCTGCCCCTCCCTTGCTCGTGCTCTCTCTCTCTCTCTCTCAAAATAAATAAATAAGCTTTAAAAAAAGGAAAATGGGAAAAGAGAAAGGAAATCAAGTCTGCACAAGAGCCGAGTCTCGGGAGTGGCCCGTGGGAAACAGGCATCGCGTGCCTTCGGTGCTGTGGCTCAGGATGTTTCATAGACTTTAATGTCCCTAAGGCTTTGGGTCCGGGTGTGACCTCTGTGAGTCCTTCTCCTCCCCAAGCCCAACTCAAAACCTACTCCTTCCACTGGCCAGGGATGTCCGTGGGGGAGGTGACGGCTTCTCCCACCCAGTGTGTGCCTGTCCACCTGGGCAGGTCCCCTCCCCGTCACACAGGAGCTCAGGGTGCAGTGGAGGGGGGGCGGGGAGGCAGCCTGGGGGCGGGGGCACTGGGCGCCACCAGGCAGAGGCAGGGTGACGCCGGGTGCATCACCTGGCCTCACTCACCTGCTCCCTCATCGTTCAAACAGGTGCCTACCTGAGGCGGTGTTGGGGGGCGTGTTCATGCGGCCCGGGGTCTGGGCATGCCGACCGCCAGCTGTTACTAAACCCCGAAAGGTTTCCTTTTTAGATGCCGCAGCCCTGTCTCCAACTGCCCCGGGGACAGTCACCACGCTTTGCCTGCATTCGATTGACATGTGCCATTCTGTCTTCTCTCGTGGCGGCAGGTGCTTGCTTGCCAGTGCGGTTCTCGCACCCAGACGGGGCCCAGAAGAGAGGCGCTCGGTCGGCGTGGACTCTAAGGCGGCCTGACTCGCCCTCCGGCCCCTTGCTGCCTCCACCTGCTGGCTCATTCATTTCTGCATCTGTAAGCTCGCACGTCTTTTGTCAGACCTTCCCTAGGCCAGGGACTCCACTGCCTTTGATCCAGAACGCCCCCCTCCAGGCTGCATGAGGAAGACTAGTTTTCACCTTTGCCAAACTGCTTGAGAATAACCAGCGGAAACAAAGATGGGCTGGCCTTCTGACAACCAAAGCGCCCTGCCCATAATCCATCCGCTGGGGATCAAAAGGCCCCCTGGGCCGCGTGTGACCGATCTGTTGCTCCCCGCCACCCCTGCCCCCAGCCCTGGGGGTCTCCGGGACTCTGTCCCACATCTTCCTCTGGAAGCCCGGTGAGATCGGGCCCTGCCCTCTGATGACACATGACACGGGAGCTCCTTCTGGAAGACCGTCGTCAGACACAGCCAAGCGTCCCTGCAGACAAAACCAGAATCACTTTGAACTTGTTGTTTTGAGGCTGTTCCTTTCAAAGGGGCTGCAGGGCCCCCACAGGGGGTGCCCCAAGCAGGTGCCCCGCGCACCATGACAGCCGCCAGCGTGGCTGTGACCCCACAGTCCTCCCTCGGTTGCTGGGATACTCACAGGCTTGGTGACTGGATTCTCCACACAGGGCGGTGCCCCAGAGCTTGCCCCCCAGACGGGGTCTGGCCCTGCTGCCCCGTCTCTGACCCAGGGATCTCCTCGGCCCCCGCCGGGGGGGGGGGGCCGCGCCTCGTTCCCTTTCCAATGACGTTTGCTCCTGGGGGGTCATGGTTAATGCTTGCAGCTAGCACAGTGAGTTAATGACAGCAAATCGTAAAATAGCCTTTAAATGGGCTGCCCCCCGGGTAAGCCGGTGGGCCAGCGAATGTGTTCCGCAGCTCACTTGTTGGAGGGTCGGGTGGGGCAGGGGTGAGTTTCCAAGTCGGATTTAATAAGTGAGTGATTAGTCTTTTTCCCAGGAAGAGGGGCCTTTTCCGTCTGCCTCGACCAGCTACTCAGACCTTGCAGGAAGAATCCTTACCATTCGTGGAGCTATTACTGTGTACTTTGTTTATTTTCTTTAATTCTAATCATTCCATCCTTGAAATCCTTATTTAGGCTGGAGGTGACCTCCACGTCCCAGAAGGCAAAGGGGAGGCTCCCTTGTCCATCGTCAGAGAGTGAACATCTTCATTTTCCTCTGCAGAGCGTCCCCCACCCCCAACTCTGGGCTCTGGGTGTTGGGAGCTGTCACCTGCACGCCCCCCTCGAGGTGGCCGTGTGCCTCCTGGCTGGTGACCCAGAGCCCCGCGTGGGCAGCCAGGAGTCCAGTCTGTCGCCTGGAGTCCAGTTGTGTTACTCCTAAAATGAAGGACTGGAAATCGTTAATCACCACCGGTCTCTTCCCCATCTGGCTCATGGGGACCAAATGTCTCCTTACTCAGGCCTGCAGGACGTTACACAGTCTGGGTCTGTGTTTCCAGTCATCTGTCAATCAACCGTGTGCCGGGGCCCTGAAGGAAAGTGGATTTCTCTCCTTTAAGCCTTTGGCCGTCATTATCTTGGGAGCTTTCAACGCCCACCTTCGTTCTTATCTCCACCCACCAAAGCACAGCAAACCCAATCTGTAGACCACCTCCTCCAGGAAGCCTTCCAGGAGGCTCGAACCTCAGCACTCAGTTTCCAGGGAGAGACAACCCCCTACGGGGTTCTCGGTGGTCACATCTGTGTGCACACATTCCCCTCCCACCCCCGGCTCCTAGAATGTGGGCCAGGGAGGGGCTGGGACTGTCACTTGTTTATCTTGTCCCCTCCCTTAGACGGAGATTTGAATAGACAACTTTAAACAGATGCCGGTTGGATGTGTATAACTTTGGCGTCTCAGAGGAGCTGGAAGGATGAGCAAAAGAAGACATGAGCCCCAAAGACCTGAACACTCGCCAGATTTACTCAGTGCCAAAAGAGGTGATACGTCAACAGGAAAAACCCAGCCAGCACCAGCTTCATAGGAAAAACTTACCGCTCACACAAGCAGGAAACACGGTCTTCCAGAACCCAGTTTTGCAGGAAGCGAGTCACTTCTGTGGCTCAGCAGCGTCCACAGGACCAGGTTCACCCCTGTCTGCTCCCCAACCCTGTGGTTGGCTTGTGCTTTACATCAGGATGCCCCGCCGACGGTCCTGAGACAGCGGCCGCTGTTAGCATCAGATGCTGACCACAATATTCAGAGAGGAGCTCCCCTTCGAGGACAGGTGCTCTCCCCGAAGCCCCCAGTAGGTCTCTGTGTCTCCTTGGCCAGAACTGATCACCTGCCTGTGCCTCTATGTATTCATTTTGTTTCAGTTTCTTAAAACATAGACAAAATTTTCAGGCAGTTCTAGGTTCACAGCAAAATTGAGGGGGAGGTTCGGAGGGCTCCCGTATAACACCCCCCCCGGGCCCCCCGCACTGCCTCCCCCGCTGTCAGCCTCCCCACCAGAGAGGTGCACCTGCTATGGTACTTGAGCCCGCGCTGACGCGCCCTCGGCACCCAGAGCCCACGGCTGACAGTGGGGCTCGCTCGGTGCTGCTCGTTCTGTGGGTCCGGACGAGGGCACGACGCTGCACATCCACCGTCACGGCATCACACAGGCCAGCTTCACCGCCCTGAAGTCCCGTGTTCTTCCCTCCTTTTGTTTTCGTTTTAGAAGAGATTTCGGACCCATTCAAAAGTGGGCAGACAAGTAAATGCACGGTGAGGATGTGGAAAACAGGGTCTCTTTTGCCCTGCTGGTGGGAATGCAAGCCGGTGCAGTCACTCTGGGAAACAGTATGGAGGTGCCTCTATTTTTAATAGAACTGCCCTACGACCCAGCAATCGCACGACTAGGCATTGATCCAAGGGATACAGGTGTGCTGTTTCGAAGGGACACATGCACCCCCATGTTTATAGCGGCACCATCAACAATAGCCAAAGGACGGAAAGGGCCCGAACGTCCATCGATGGAGGAATGGATAAAGAAGATGTGGTATATAGATACGATGGAGTATTACTCGGCAATCAAAAAGGACGAAATCTTGCCATTGGCGACTACGTGGATGGAACTGGGGGGGATTATGCTGAGCGAAATTAGTCAGAGAAAGACAAATATCATATGACTTCACTCATATGAAGAATTTAAAACACAGAACCGATGAACATAAGGGAAGAGAAGCAAAAATAATATAAAAACAGGGAGGGGGACGGACATAAGAGACTCCTAAACATGGAGAACAAACAGAGGGTTCCTGGAGGGGTTGTGGGAGGGGGGATGGGCTAAATGGGGGAGGGTCATTAAGGAATCTCCTCCTGAAATCATTGTTTCACTATATGCTAACTGACTTGGGTGTAAATTTCAAAATAAATAAATAATTAAAAAAAAAAAAGAAAAGGACAATAAATGTAATGTGCCTGGCCCTGACCTCCAGATTCAGCATTTACCAAGACCCTGTACCTTGGCTTCGGCCATCTTTGTCCTTGGCTTTCTTCTTTGCTGAAGTATTAAAAAAATTTTTTTTTAATGTTTATTTATTTTTGAGAGAGTGAGAGAGTGTGAGTGGAGGAAGGGCAGAGAGAGAGGGAGACACAGAATCCCAAGCAGGCTCCAGGCTCTGAGCTGACAGCGGTGAGCCCGATGTGGGGCTGGAACCCACAAACGGTGAGACCATGGCCTGAGCCGAAGTTGGGCGCTCAATTGACTGAGCCACCCAAGCTCCCCCACAAGGAAACTTTTTAGAGTGATGGAAATGTTCTGGATCTCAATTGCGGTCATGTTACATGACTGTTAACGATCGCCGACTTGAGCAAACCGCACACTTAAATGGGTGGATTTTATTAGATATAAATGATCACTTGACAAAACTGGGGGAAAGTGTATTTGCTCTGCCCCAAATCTGAGCTTAGAAAGACCAGAAAAAAGCCACAATGATGTTATGCAATTGTCATTTCTAATAAAGCGAGAACTGCATTTACAGAGAAAGAATGAACTACTTTCTGCCAAATAAAGATAGCGTTTGTTACATTAAAGCAAAAAAAGTTTGCACTGATTATCTGGATATTAAAGAGCAACTGTCTGCTGAATAATAATTCTCGATAAATGTTCACTTTCTTCAATTAGTTTTTAATTTTATGTGATTTTTTTTGCCATGTTAGTGGCATTTTTCAGAAGGATCTATTATTTTCAGAGTGGCCTCCTGACTTTTAATTTCTCATAATATCGCCTGGAATCTTCCTCAAAAAGACATTTGGTGGCTGATATATTCGAATTTGCCGATGACTTAAATGGAATCTTCTCTGTATACCCCGATGTGGTCAGGTGAGCCAGCGTTAGATGAGTGCTGCTCCAAGAACCCTGTCGGTGCTTTGGTAACAAAGGTGTTCAGCCCAGATATTTTCATAAGCTCTCCGATTTGGCTTCCATCCAGAGAATCTCTCATAAATGTTTTTAGAAGGCAAAATGTGTCCAAGGGTTTTTTGAATGTTTTGTCAGATGTATATGCTGACAATCATAAGCCTACTCAGTTTTATTCCGCTGTCATAGTATATATACATATACAGATATACGGGTGTATATATGTCTACCCGATTAAAATGACCTCTATCAAAAATTCACCTCATACACGGAGATACTCCAAAGGGCAATTTCAGGATTCTCATTCACCATGCAATTTGTTCATTTCCTTTCTTTCTGTCGCAGCAATACATTTTATTTTATTTATTTATTTATTTTTTAATTTTTTTTTTCAACGTTTATTTATTTTTGAGACAGAGAGAGACAGAGCATGAACAGGGGAGGGGCAGAGAGAGAGGGAGACACAGAATCGGAAACAGGCTCCAGGCTCCGAGCCATCAGCCCAGAGCCCGACGCGGGGCTCGAACTCACGGATCGCGAGATCGTGACCTGGCTGAAGTCGGACGCTCAACCGACTGCGCCACCCAGGCGCCCCGGTGTGCATTTCTTTGAGAACACGTTTATTTTAGGGGCGTCTGGCTGGCTCAGTCATTTGAGCAGCCGACTCGTGATGTCGGCTCAGGTCATGATCACACGGTTCGTGGGTCCAAGCCCCACGTCAGGCTCTCTGCTGATGGTGCAGAGCCTGCTTGGGATCCTCTCTCTCCCTCTTTCCCTGCCCGCCCCCTTCTAAATAAATAAATAAACATTTTTTAAATGTGAAATTTATTTAAAAAAAATAAATACGAAATTTATTGTCAAATTGGTTTCCGTACAACACCCAGTGCTCATCCCAACAGGTGCCCTCCTCCCTGCCCATCCCCCACCCTCCCCTCCCTCCCGCCCCCCATCAACCCTCAGTTTGTTCTCAGTTTTTAAGAGTCTCTTATGCTTTGGCTCTCTCCCTCTCTAACCTCGCTTTTTTTTTTTTCCTTCCCCTCCCCCATGGGTTTCTGTTAAGTTTCTTAGGATCCACATAAGAGTGAAAACATACGGTATCTGCCTTTCTCTGTATGGCTTATTTCACTTAGCATCACACTCTCCAGTTCCATCCACGTTGCTACAAAGGGCCATATTTCGTTCTTTCTCATTGCCCTGTAGTACTCCATTGTGTATATAAACCACAATTTCTTTATCCATTCGTCAGTTGATGGACATTTAGGCTCTTTCCATAATCTGGCTATTGTTGAGAGTGCTGCTATAAACATTGGGGTACGAGTGCCCCTATGCATCAGCCCTCCTGTATCCCTCGGGTAAATTCCTAGCAGTGCTATTGCTGGGTTATAGGGTAGGTCTATTTTTAATTTTCTGAGGAACCTCCACACTGCTTTCCAGAGCGGCTGCACCAATTTGCATTCCCACCAACAGTGCAAGAGGGTTCCCGTGTCTCCACATCCTCTCCAGCATCTATAGTCTCCTGATTTGTTCATTTTGGCCACTCTGACTGGCGTGAGGTGATATCTGAGTGTGGTTTTGATTTGTATTTCCCTGATGAGGAGTGACGTTGAGCATCTTTTCGTGTGCCTGTTGGCCATCTGGGTTTCTTCTTTAGAGAGGTGTCTACTTCAATTGGAGGTGGGTTGCAGCTTGCTAAGGCTCATTTATGAATTATGTGTTCACTACAAAAAATTCCAGCTACATTTCCGGTCCACACTTTCCTAATTTAATAACGGCGCCTGTTTCCATAATGCCGAGTGACATCAACATCTGCCTGGGTGTTAGCACAACACCAACAAATGACCTCATCAATAGCCACGATTTAACTGAATTTGCATTTACATCTAGCACTTGTAAGAACATCAGAAGACACATCCTCAGCAGAATAAATGCTCAGAGCTTTACTTTTATTTAATGTTTTGAATGAAAACGAGGCAATTAACTCAGATTAACTTAATTGGCTTTTCTATTT
Source organism: Leopardus geoffroyi (assembly GCF_018350155.1). Taxonomy (NCBI): domain Eukaryota; kingdom Metazoa; phylum Chordata; class Mammalia; order Carnivora; family Felidae; genus Leopardus; species Leopardus geoffroyi. Next base: position 4,312,530 of record NC_059333.1, read on the forward strand.
GAAGCGGCTGATAATGCTTCTCTTAACCTGGCATCGCTTCACTGCGAAATTCTGCTCTTGGAGCCAACGCCATCCCAGCGACAACGTTCTGTAAATGCACACGAGAGCAGGAAAACAGATGACATTAATTGGAATTGTCACTCGCACTCGATACACGCCGTGTCTCGCAGAGGGCGGCCACACCAGCAGCACGCACCAAGTCTCGGTCTGTCGAGCGAGTTGTAAGAGGGTCTCTAACTTTGAGGTGAGCGCTGGCTGACTCAGCAGAAACGTGTCCTCTGGGCCTCACACGGTCCGTGGTCTCACGGGGCTCGGAGTGGAGCAGTTTGGACAAACGATTTGTGTCAGGCATTCGTATCGACCTTCTCGAAAAACGCCAATCCGGTAAGTTAACCTTTTGATTTAACGTGCACCTTAATTTTTTTATTTATTTATTTATTTATTTATTTATTTATTTATTTTTTTTCCAACGTTTATTTATTTTTGGGACAGAGAGAGACAGAGCATGAACGGGGGAGGGGCAGAGAGAGAGGGAGACACAGAATCAGAAACAGGCTCCAGGCTCTGAGCCATCAGCCCAGAGCCTGACGCGGGGCTCGAACTCACGGACCGCGAGATCGTGACCTGGCTGAAGTCGGACGCTTAACCGACTGCGCCACCCAGGCGCCCCGCACCTTAATTTTTTAAAGCTCATCATGGCCCAAAGGGCTTATTACAAGCGTAGAGCTGCTTGCCAAACTGTGAAATCAAAGGGCGGCAGACTTACTCCATCAAATGCATGGTGAACCCATTGTGGCGGGGGTCTGGCCATTCCCTACAGGGACGTGCCAGCGCCGTGCCTCCTTCCCGAACCCCGGTCCCGGCACCCAACCTATCACTTCTGGCAGCTTCCCGCTGGCCTTGCCCCCTGGGGGTCCTGGAGCTCTCTGCGTCCTTCTGTTCCTGCTCAGGCCGCACATCGGGCACGGGAACAGGGACATGGGATGCTTCTCCTACCCACCCCCCCGCAAGGCGAGAAGGGGTTACCTGCCCCTAGCCAAGCTGGGCATCAGTGCATTTCCTGTTGTCCCCGAAGACGTTTGAGGACAGAAGGCAGGGAAATGGTTCACGGCGGGTCCTCTTGACTGAACCCTGTGTTAAAGCCAGAGCTCTGCTCACTGCCTGCATCTCGCCCCGCCTCTCCCCTGGCGGATGAAGTTCCTTCTTGCGGTCCCTCTGTCCTTGTCCTCCTGACCTGGCCTGACTGCCCCTTTGTTTTATGGCTCCCAAAGATGCCCCAGGTCCGACCGGTACCATCCTTGCTCTGGCCCTAGAGTTGGCGTCCCTCCAGAGGTTCACAGTAGGGTGTGGAGGGTGAGGCCCCCCATCAGGGCATAACCCCCTTGCTCTGATGGCCAGGAGAGGCGAATTCACGTACGTGAGGTCTCACGCCGGCTCGTGGCGAGCCTGGTCTCCTGACCCCATTTATTCAGTGTCCTTTTCCCTCCCCAGGTGGCCCCTGTGGCTTCCGCGTGGCCAGTGGTGGCGGCCCCCGGCAGCCCGGCGCCTGTGAGGGGATGTCCGTAGGCTCCTGCTTCGGAAGGGACCAGCCAGGGCTTAGGGGACACACACAGCCCCAGTGGTCACACCCCCTCCTTGAATAGGAAGGGAAACACAGCCAGAAACTGGGATGGTCCGCTCTTGTCCTGTAAGCTTGTGAATGACTGGTGTGTGCACACGTGTGCGTGAATGTGTGTGGGCCTAGTGCCCGTGTGGGATGGTGTGATGGTGGTACAGTGTGGGTGTCAGGGGAGATGGGCGTCTGGGACCTGCCCCCAGCACCCCCCCGTGCCCAGCTGCTCCCGTAGGAAAGCTCTGCGGCTGTCACGGCCAGCGGCAAACCCCAAATCCGAGCTCTGTTCTTTGGCTTTTAACCCCTTCCTGCCCTGGGCAAGTCTTTTAACCTGCCCGTGCCTCAGTTTCCTCAGCGCTGAGGGCCAATTAAATCCCTCCCTGCCCCTCTCCGGAACTCCCAAGGATTTGGCACAAGGATGCTCTATAAATCCAAGCTGTCATTACAATAAAACCTTGGCCTCCACAGCGGGGGCCTGATTACAAGCCCATCCGAATGTTGAGAACGGGCCTCCGGACTGACAGGAGGCGGTTCTGGGCCTTGGGGAGACTGTCAGCCGCCTCCTGGGGGATCGGCTTCCCTCTTACCTGGGCCGGCTGGCCTGGCGTGCCTTTGAGGCAGGACGCGGAGTCCCTTCTGGTCTTGCTGTTGTCTCACGGGGTGCCCAGGGGTCTCTTTGCTCCCGATTCCAGGCCCGGGTGCCTCACAGACGGGGCCTGCCTCCCCGCTGCCTCCCCAGTCTGAGGTGAGGGGTGATAGGATGTCTTCCGACGCCTCGAGAAAAGATGGCCTTGGGGAGGAGGTAGGGAGAGGTAGAGAGAGGGAGGTAGGGAGCCCATCAGCGGCGTGGGGTCAGCGTTCTGCTCTGTGTTGCTGACCAGTGTCCATGAGACATGAAGTCCAGCTGAGGGTGTCCCCGTAGAGGTGGCTCTGCATTTTACAAATACCTTCCAACAGGACTTCTACCTGGGGTAAATGTGGTTCTTCTCCTAAAAAGAGAAAAAGTCTCCAAAGGAACTGGACCTTCTGAGAATGACCGGCTTTCTTTTGTTTGTTTGTTTATTTTTTGGTCAAATGTCATTTTTTAGAAAATATAATTCCAGGGGCGCCTGGGTGGCTCAGTCGGTTAAGCGTCCGACTTCAGCTCAGGTCACGATCTGGCGGTTTGTGAGTTCGAGCCCCGTGTCGGGCTCTGTGCTGACAGCTCGGAGCCTGGAGCCTGCTTCGGATTCTGTGTCTCCTCCCTCTGCTCTTCTCCCACTCACGCTCTGTCTTTCTCTCTCTCTCTCTCTCAAAAATGAATAAATGTTAAAAAAAAAAAAGTTAAAAAGGGGCACCTGGGTGGTTCAGTTGGTCAAGCAACAGACTCTTGATTCCGGCTCAGGTCACGATCTCACAGTTTGTGAGTTCAAGCCCTACATTGTCAGTGCAGAGCCTGCTTTGGATTCTCTCTCTCCCTCCCTCTCTCTGTCCCTCCTCTGCTCACTTGCTCTCTCTCTCTCCCAAAATAAATAAATAAACCTAAAGAAAAAATTAAAAAAAACAAAATACAACTCCAGAGAAAGTAGCAGATACAAGGGAAGTGGGTACAGTACCCAGATCTCTTTAAATCAAGGGCAGAGAGGGTCAGAATAAAATGGGCTACAAGCAAAAGCCAGTAACGCATCTGTGGTCCGTTCATCTGGGGAAGCTGCACCCTTGCTCCCCACCTCCCCCAGCCCCTCCCCACAGTGGCTGAAATGGACACAGAGGCTCTCCCCAGGGACTGCAGGCCTGGAAGGCTTCCTGGAGGAAGTGGGGGAAGTCTTCCCTTGAAGGACGTGTCGCGCTGTGCTGGGGGACTGTTATGGGATGAAGGGTGTCCTCCTGCCCCAAATCTCCATCCCTCAGAATGCGACTATATTTGGATGTAGGGTCTTTAAAGGGGTAATTAAGTTAAAATGATGTCACTGGGTTGGCCTCGATCCAATCTGACTGGTGTCCTTGTCAAAGAAGGACACAGACGCGCACAGGGACGACCGCGTGAGCGCACGGGGAGCAGGGGGCCGGCCGCGAGCCGAGGAGAGGGGCTCGGGAGGAACCAGGCCTTGCCCACCCCTTGATCGCGGGCTTACAGCCTCGAGCACTGGGAGAAAATAAACTTCTGTTGGCACGGTCGCCCAGCCCGTGGTACTTTGTTGAGAGCTGAGCTGCCTTCTGGAGGGGATTTGGGACCCTTGTCGGAAGGACCTGCCTGGGCATCCCGCAGATGTGGCCGGAGGGCAGGGGAGGGAGAGACGTCCCTCCAGAAACCTGGGAAGGTTCCTCTCACAGAACCTCCACGCCCTTCCATCTGAGTGACAGTGACTGAGGAGTGACAGTGCGGCCTCACAGGGTCTGCAGGGGCCCCGGCACCACTACTCACGTGTGGTTTTTATGGCTCCCAAGTGGGACCTCCTTTTTCCACAAAGAGGCCCAGAGCGCCCAGGGAGGGGGGCGGCCAGGTGAGTCAGGTTGTCCCCCGGGAAGGGGGGTGCCCCGCCTGTTCCCTTCGCCGTGTCGGGGCCCTCACCGCTGTGCTGGGTGGGCGGTGGGTGGTCCCGCGGAGCTCAGTGTTCCCCGGGCCCCGGCCACCCTTCTCCGCATTTGCTGCCGAACACTGGGAATGTTCCAGTCGGGCCGCCGAGAGCACCTGTCTGAAAGCCCCCGAAGCCAGAGCCGGTGCCCAGCAAACTCTCAGCGGCTGCAGGTGGGGGCTGGGGGAGGGGCGTGTGCAGCTCCAAGTCCCGGGTCCCCACACCTTCCTTGTGAGGTAAGTGTTACTGCGTCCGGTTTCCAGGTCCGACAAGACGAGACAGGCTGGAAGGTCTCATAAACCAGACCTGCCTGGGGCAAGCCGGTGGGGGGCGGGGGTGGAGTCTGGGGGACAGCCGGTGGGGTGACAGGAGCTCAGAGCCCTCGCCCCAGCAAGCTTCCCCCTCCCTTCACCCCATGCCCCAAAGACCCCCTGGGTGGCTGGGAGCTGGGGGGCTGTTCTGGGGGCACGTGGGGTGCGTAGGCACCCCTCGTCAGGGGCGGTGGGGTTTGAAGACACGTGAAACGGGATAGACTCTGGGGTCTTTGAGGGGGGCCTGGGGGGCCCTCAGCCGCCGCCAGAGTTTAGGGGACAGATGTAGTCACACCTGCCTGGGGCATTTTCCTTTGAAGAAGAACGTGACATCTTTGAAGACACCTCGGCCTCCCCTGCAGAACATCTTCTGAAGCCAGATGTCGCCGCCCCAAGGTGGAGCCACCTTGGGGCACCCGGCATCCTGGCCCGAGTGTGGGTCCGCCCCTGCCCTGGCTTTGGGTGACAAGGTCTCTTCCTACCTGGCTGACCCCCTCCCCCCCGTTGTCCTGGACTCCGTCATGCAGGGAGCTAACCCCAGCGGACCCCTCTCGGGACAAGAATCGGGCTAGGAGTCAAGGGTTCTGGGTTCGAGTCTAAATCCCGGCCCCGAACCGCCGCTTTCCCATTCCGGGCCTTGGGTTCCCTGTGGGGACACGGGGGAGGGTCCTGAAGGGTCTCAGGAGTCCCACTCGCCCTGTCTTCTGCTCAAACAGGGGGATTCCAACCCACTTCTAATTTTCTTAGGGCCCCCTCACCATGCACCCCAACAGCCACGCTTCGGGGTGCGGGATAACCTCGGTGTTTCTCACACCCCTGACCTTTGATAAGGCCTATTGACCTCACCTCTCTTCATTTTAGAAAAAAAGTTTTTTTCAGGAGAAAAAAAGTAAATCCTGCTTTTACCTACCTTTAAATGAATTTTTGAACGGTCTCATTTAGAACGCAAACAGTGAGCCTCAGTGGCGTTGGCCGAGCCCTCGGATGTTTTCACATCATGTCACACGTGCCCCTTCCTGCTCGAGACACCGTGGAGGTGCCTCGCCGCGTGGAAACAGCGGTGTCTTTGCACCCAGCAGCCTGATCTTACCATCAAAGGTGTCCACAAAGAAGCGGGTACGATGTTCTGTCACTGGGTTTCATTTTTGCGGACCTGTGCTTTGACATCGGTGGGTTCCTTGGGAATCCTGTGTGTGTGATCTCAGCACATTAATCTGAGGGACATCCACGGTGTGAGAGGCCCCACTAATACCAACCCCAGCTCAGCCCTCTTCTCCCGGAGGTGGCCCTCCCCGCTCCGGGCTGGCCTGTCCCACCGCTGCAGGCGACACGCTCGTGTGCCTGGGCCCAGCTCTGGCCACACAGTTCCACAGAGCACTGCCCTTCACAGAAAACCTGGAAATCCAGGCCCTCAGCGGGCTGCCCCACCCCACCCTCGCCCTCACCCCTGATCTAGCTGGGGACCTGTCCCCAAGCAAAGCATGTTTCATATAGGTGTCTGCTGTGTGCTTAGCGATCAACAGTCAGAGTGAGGGTGGGGGCCCAGCTGTGCCTGGGAGGGGCTGGAAGGCGGGGCCTATTCCCTATTCCACAGGGAACCCCTTGGTGCCCTCTTTCCCCTTCTAGAATGGGAGGCCCAGCCCTGTTCTCTTGGCTCATAGGTAGTTGCGGGGGTGAGGTCATCCTTGGAGCTCCCCAAGGAGATGATGGAGAAGGCGCTATTATAACCTTATCAGATCCTCTCTGTTGAGGCGCTGGAGGGAATCCACCAAGCCCCACCCACACTGAAGTCTCACCTCCCAACAGCTTGCGGGGGGGGGGGGGAGCGGGGGGGGGGGGAGGAGGGGTGGGGGAGATCAGTGGAGAGGCAGCTAGGAGCATTCGTCCCCCTCTAACTCCCAGACACAGCCCCAGCAGTGAGGGATGCCCTCCGGGTCCCCTGGGGAGGCGGCTTCCTGTCAAAGGTCTGCCAAGGTCAGGGGTGAGCACAGGTGTCCCCAGCGTTTCCACCTTGGGAGGGGGGAGCGTGGACCACAGGGAGGGAGAGCAGAGCTTTGGGGTGTATAGATCTCCCCCCGCCGCTGTGGGGCGGCCGGCTCCTTGGCCTTGCTGAACCTGCACACGTAAACTGGGCTTACCCCGGTTACCGTCCACTGGGGGTACAAATGCAATGAACGTGGGAAGCCCCCAGCCCAATGTGTCTGGCCCAGGGTTGCTGTTAGCGTGGAGACAGTTCCCTCCGCCTTAAAGGAAGGGTGGCGAGGACTGGCCAGCCGTCTCAGGCCTCCTGGGCGGGGCTGCCCCGGGGACACACAGGACCCCAGCTCAAGCTGGTGCTTTCATCACTGGCCAGCAGGGTCCACGTAGGCCCCTGGGGCCCGCTGGGACTCAGGACAATCAGTCCTCTGCCCTCTGGGAATGAGCCTGCCTGGAAACTGGTCCCTGAGGTCATTAGTGATGTTTGTAAACACAAGACACCTCCTTGCCTTGCGGGGGAGCTGGGTGGGGGGGGCTACCGTGACCGTCTGAGGGGGCTCCCCTACCCCAGAGGGAGTTGGGTTGGGGCCCTACTCGTGGACAAGGGCAGGCTTGCTGCTGGGATGACCTCCCTCTCACGCCAGGTGCCTGCACCCAGATTCCAAACCAGTCCCTTTAATTCCATAACCCGGGGGCCGGCCACGCCCATTTTATACATAAAGTTTTATTGGAACGCAGCCACACCCATCCGTTTCTTCACGGTCCGCAACCACTTTCTCACAACAAGCAAAGAAGTTTGGGGTGGCTCCGGTTCCAGGGGTGCGGGGGGGGGAAGCTGGTGGCTAGTTTGGGGGCAGGGGGCCCCTTGACCCGGGCGGATGTAAGCGTTCTGAGACACATGGAAGGTCGGCCTTGAAAATCTCTCGTCCGGGCAATTTATTTTGCAGCCAAACTCACGGGGCCCCGGGGCCTGAACCCAGACCCTTTCCCTTTGATGAAGTACGTTCACGTCTGGACTGTTCGTGGAGGGACCCCAGGACCCCTTCCTGGAGGCCAGTCCAAGCTTGTCACAGCCCCTCTGATGGAACTCTCCGGAAATACCTGTGGGATGAGGATAGGAAAAAGGACTAAATGAAATCATATAGACTCTTACCCACTCAAGACAGTCACTCGGTCATTTTGTTGACATTGAGAGTGTTCCTTCTGTGCTTCTAGATTTTCCTCCTCCTCCTCTGCGGCCGTGAGCCCCCCTCGAAGGCCGGGCCACTGAACCGAGAGACTGAATTCACAGGCCCTGTGACGGAGCCGACCCAAGCCGACACGGTGGGACCACGGCTCCGTCAGCCTGCAAACAAGGTCAGGGGCGGCGCGGGGCTGAAACTTGCTACAAACACCGGACGCTGGAGGCATCGCGCAGCAGACACGGGCAGCCTCGGGGGAACAGGGGCCTTGTGTGGGAGCCCGGGACCCGCGTGTTAGGAGCTCTGGCACCCCCGTTATAGGGCAAAGCATAAGCCCAGGCCGGTGGGTTTCATTTGAGCTGCCACCAACCCCTCCGTGTGGGTTTATGGCTTGGGGCTGATGTGCCTGAAGGAGAGGACGGTGCTGAGACACCCCAGCCCACTTCCCCAGGGCACTTTTTAACAACTCTGGTAAAATGTATCTAAATATGGGGGCGCCTGGGTGGCTCAGTCAGTTACGCGTCCGACCTCAGCTCAGGTCGTCATCTCACGGTTCATGGGTTCGAGCCCCGCATCGGGCTCTGTGCTGACAGCTCAAGCTCGGAGCCTGCTTCGGATTCTGTGTCTGTCTCGCTCCCTCTGCCCCTCCCCCGCTCATGCTCTGTCTCTCTCTGTCTCTCAAAAATAAAGTAAACGTTAAAAAAAATTTTTTTTAAATACACTTCAATAAAAGTTTCCGTCTGAATGTTTTTGTCCCCCGTAATTCATGGGTGGAAATCCTAACCCCCAATGTGAGGGTGTCAGGACTCGGGGTCTTGGGAGGTGACGGCGTCACGAAGGTGGAACCCCCACGAATGGGGTTGGTGTTCTGAGAGGAGACCCCCTCCTCCCAGAGCACCCCCGCTCTTTCCCCTGCACATGAGGACACAGGAAGCACTGGCCCTTCACCAAACACCGAATTAACCGGCGGTCTTTGCCCTCCCCAGGGGGCAGTTCAGCAACGCCCAGGGTATTCACATTGCTGTGTGTCCTCCTCCAGAACTTCCTGCAAAACCGAAGCTCTGTGCCCGTTAGACAACGGCTCCCCCCACCCCCCAGGCCCTGGTGTCGCCCCGGGGAACTCGCACTGACGTCAGTTTTTCTGCAGGATAAAGATGGGGAACTTGGGCTGCGTGTCCAATGTCAGGGTCTGCACGGCTGGGCTGCCTCCGGAGACTCCTTTCTGAAGGCCTCCTTGCCTCCTGGGGGTCTGCAGGGCGGAGGCAGAGGACCCGTGGGGGTGGGAATCCCGCTGTGGGACTTTGGGTTTTAAGTCAAAGGGTGGTACAATGATCCCCGTCAGGCCCCTACCCTTCCCTGGGCTACTGCAGCCTGGGGGCCGGCCTCTCCCACTTGCCTAAAGGCCAAGTCCACCTGGCGCCCCCTCCCCTCGCTTCCTGCTCCTCCCCCTCCCCCCCTGCAGAGCCCCTGTGAGGGGAGGGGGAGGAAAGTTCACGAACACGGAAAAATCTCTCAAGTCTTGCTTGGAAACCAAGCCACATTTCTTAGGCATCCAGGCCACTCTGGAGAGGTGGGGACACAGAACGTCAGGGGACAGGCCTGGAGGGCCTTTAGCCACAGAACCGTCAGGTAACTGCTTCCCCCTCTGACAATGTTGCTTCAGATTAGATTCCTTCCTCCCTTCTTCCCTCCCTCCCTTTCTCCCTCCCTTCTTTCCTTCCTTCCCTTTCTGATTTCCTTCCCTCCTTCCTTCCCTCCCTTCCTCCCGTTTTGTGGGGGGCTGTACTAACTGCTTTTACATACATCCCCTCTCCCAATTCCGGAAACTGCCTTTTAAAAAGTTCCCATTATGGTTCCCCATGACAGAGAAGGGGTTTGGGAGAGCTGAAATCCCCGCCTGTGGCCGTGTGTTACTGGTGTTGGTGGATTCGAACCACTGCACTCTACCCTCCCCCCCACCCCCCGCTCCTAGCGACCTGGCCAGGGCGCCTGCTTGCACCAGGGCTGGCCCCTCGGAGGTGGAGCTGGCCCAGAGATGGGAGTCCTTGGGGACAGAGCTCCACAAGACGCTGACCCAGCGCGGGGACAGGCTTACCCCCCATGTCACATGCCACGTAATGTTCCTCTTGTTGGATTCCACGGCTCTGGCCACCACTCCAGTCCCTTATCAGGCTTCCGAGAAGGAGATACTTCAGGTCCCTCTTTGTGCTTTGTTTTTCTCTTTGGAAGGAGAGAGAGTCTAAGAGAAGCCCCTTTACCTGCACACTGGGGCTCTGGTGGGGGCCCCATAGTGCGGGGGGGGGGGGATTTGTCGGGACTTACGTGACCCAGGAAGAGCAGTAGGTTGCCCCCCAATTCCCCCCACGACTCACCAGCGGCAGCTAGGCAAGGTGAGAGCCGGCGCATTCTGGCACATTCTGGCACATTCTGCCCCTGCACACACCCGTGACCCAGCTCCCCGCCCGTGGGCCGGCACTCCTCCTTGTGTTACTCTTCCGAGAACACAGAGCATCCTGCCAAGGGGAACCCCAACCCCCCGGCTGAGGCCCTGGCTGGTGGCTGAGAGGCGCCAACCTGCTGGAGCGCCCACTGTGCCTGCCTCTGCCACGGGCTCCTGGCCATGGCTGCCTGGCTCCGGGGCGCGTCCCATTGTCCGCAGGAAGCTCTGCCGGCCTGTACACCGGCAAGGGGCAAATTCTGCGCTGACAGCAGGGAGCCCTATGCAGGGCTTGAACTCACCAACTGTGAGATCATGACCTGAGCCGAAGTCGAACGCTTACCCGGCTGAGCCGCCCAGGCACCCTTAACTTTCAGCTTTTTTTTTAAGTTGCAGACCAAACCAAAAAAAGCCACAAGGTCCGAAAAGAGCTTTGGCGGTGACTGCTGATTGATCAGGTTTAGAAGCAACCAACTCATGCCCCTGGGGTCTGGCCGTGGTCAAGCGGAGGCCAACAGGCTGTCGGGTAGGAGGACAGGGCGAGGGCTTTCGGTTGAGTTTGCAGACCGGGGTTCCGTGAGGCAGAGCCGCATGGCCCCTCCTCCCTGGCAGACGAGATGGGAACTGATGCGTCTTGGGGGGAGGGGGCCCTCCCCCACCCCTTCCCCACAAGTCTTGCCGAGTGGTGACTGCGTTTATATGGCGGCCTGGTCCCCATCACCTTGCAGAGCTGGTGTGGACCCTGGGACCCCTCCACCCTCCCGGGCACAGGGAAACGCTGAGCTGTCACCAGCGCATTGTCACCGCAAGCAGGGCACGGTGTGGGCCCCTGCTCCCTGCCCAGGTCCCCGCCGTACCTTGCTCTCTGGAGTCCCTTCTCCGGAGCTCCCAGAAGTGACCCTCATTCCCAGCCTTGCAGAGCCAGGGGTTTAGGGACACTGAGAGCAACCGGCCCACCGCCTCAAGGAGCGACGAGGCTGAGATGTCTGTCTGTTCCCCCTCTCCTCCCTCTGCTCCCTCCATGTCCGCTTCCCGGGGCGCCCTCCCTCCTTAGAGCACGTGCACGGGGACACCCCGGCCGGGGGTCTAGGGGAGGCGTCCGAGGACTGAGACTCTAAAGATGAGAGTTTCCAGAGCAAGACTCCCCCACGGGCTAGCAGGGAGGACCCCGGCACATGCGGGGGGAAGATACGTGGCCCTTGCACGTGAAGGGCCTTTGCCCGGCAAGCCGCGTGGGGTGTGGGGGAGGGGAGGCGGGGACGGTGGGCGGGGAAGTGACCGCAGTAAAGCCCTCAGGTGCGTGACAACAGCTTCCAGGAGGAGAGCTGATGTCTCAGATCTACTCATCGGCCACTAAGAGTGAAACATGGGCGTCGAAGGCCCGCGTGGCGGCATCTATAAAGCGCCTCATGGCCTGTGGCGGGCGGAGCCCAGGGACCAGACCTGGGCCCTGACGGGACAGCACGTTGCTCGGATCCCACGAGCAAGAAGGGACTGGTTCTCTGGATGCCTTGGCGAGACACGCGCCTTCCAAGGGGAGGGGCCAAGCCCTAGAAAGATTCCGGAGCCTGTCCCACGGGCACATCTTGCAGGATGACCTGGGACAGGCCGGCATCGTCCCTTGGAAACAAAGGACCAGTCTTTGCGCCTTGCCCCTCCCGCCACGAAGCCCAAAGCACGCCGTCGGGCAGGGCTCCTCGGCTTTGGGAGACAGGACGTTCTGCGCCTCGGGATAGTTCTGTGGCCCACCTGCCGGGCTGGGAGCTGCCAGTCTGGAGCAAGGCCCAGAGGGAAGGTCGGGCCATAGTGTCAACAGGCCCGCGGCTCGGGTCGCGTGACTTGGCAAACTCCCGGCGGCCAGAGGTATCTCAGGGAGAGAGATGTCGGGAGAGCCTCCAGGGAGGCCCAACAGGCGAGACCAGGGCAGACCCCCAGCGTCCCAGAGGGAGGCCGTTCCAGCCGTAGCAGAGGGCCGCCCGTCATTCCAAGGGCACGGGGGGCGGAAAGCGTGGGCACGCCGAGGACCCGGACGTGCCCCGGGGCAGAGCCGTAGGCTGGCATAGCCTCACCCGGGCTGCTGTCCAGCCGCAGGAGGGAATGACGTTTGGAAACCTGCCACCACACGGTCACCCGTGATCCTTGAGGACACGATGCTCAGCCAAAGAAGCCAGATAGAAAAGGCCACGTACTGTATGTTTCCCTTTGATTTGTTTTAATGTTTGTTTATTTTTGAGAGAGAGAGAGAGAGAGGGACAGGGAGACAGCGAATCCGAAGCAGGCTCCAGGCTCCGAGCTGTCAGCACAGAGCTCGACCCGCGAACCGTGAGATCGTGACCTGAGCCGAAGTCGGACGCTCAACCGACTGGGCCACCCAGACGTCCCTGTGTGTTTCCATTTACGTGGACTGTCCAGAGTGTAGACATCCACGCAGAGAGAAAGTAGCCTGCTGGTTGCCTAGACCCGCGGGGAGGGCAGGGGGGACCCGGAGGGGACAGCAAAGGGTGCAGGACTCTTTCTGAGGTGGTGGAAATATTCTCAAACTGCCTGGGTGCACACACCAAGCACACCGAAACTGAATATACTAAAAAAAACATAGTACATGGGTCATTTGCCTGGTATGTGAGTTACAGCTCAATAAAACGGTTTTTAAAACACGTGTAAGGAAAACGTGACAACATCAAAGCGTCCACACGAATGTGCTAAGAGTTACTGATGCCTCAGGTCAAATATGGATTGTATTCTGTCCTTGGCCCGCTCCCCTCTTGACTCTGCGCTGTCAGGGGGCCAGGATCCCCACTGATTGCAGCCTGGGCCTGGGAATGACCCCCCAGGGGCTCTGGGGCCGAAGCTGGGTCTCCTGCAACGTCGCGCTCTGACCTTTCTCTCTCCAGCCCACTGACTCCTCCGCATCAGCCCCAGAACTAGAAGAACAGGATTGCATCCCTGGTTCTCTGCGGCTGGCTGTGTGATCCTGGCCACTTATGCTACTCTCTGGTTTGTCCTCTTTCGTCGTCATAAATCCCTGGCGGCGCCCCGGGGCTAAGACCATCAGATCCGACCTGAAGGCTTTCTCCATTTATACATTTGTGCTGTGTCTGTGGGTCTGTTGGGAAATGATGAGGGAGTGTTATAAAAATTCCACTGCTCTTTGCTCTTGGAATTTCTGTTTTATAAATTAATAAGACCTTTACCGGTTTTCTCGGTTTCTCAAATTTGAATGCCTGGGCGGGGCTTTCAAGGAGCGCACAGAAGAAATGTGCCATGTTCAAGAGCAGTAGCCATCCGGAGGACATCTTCCCTGACACCTTCAAGTCTCCAGAAAAGGGACAGTGCCCGCCTGTGCGGAGAGACTGCCAGGCTCCAGCCTGAGCCCCGGGGCCGGGGGAGGGGCCTCGAAGATGCAGAGAAGGAAGCTTGACATTGTGGTAAAGCATTTTGAAATCAACCTGGCATGATGATGTTTATCCTTCATGGGTTTCAGAAATATGGCCCTCCATCGAGGGATGCATCCGAAGACCAGAGAGCAGTTTCGCCCTTTGCTTTTTGCTAAATACAATCCAACTCCCTGTCCCTTTCTGGAACTTGGAGGGCAGAATGCGGCGATGACGAGGGCCGCCCTCTACACGCCCCAGACCTGTTCCTCTACTTGCTGGATTGTTCCCCTATTACCTCCTTCAGCTACTCTAAGGCTGTTTCCTTATGATACACCTCACCCTTGAAGAGTTTATGACAAAATGAATGCACAGGGAGTCAGGTTGAAGGGGGTGGCAGGCGAGACGGGCTACAGAATTTGCAGAGCCCAGTGCAAAATGAAAACGAGGTGTTCCTTGTTCAAAAAGTATTAAGAGGTTCATGAGGTCGATAGAGCTTTAAAACAAGTGTGGGCCCTGGTTTAACCGGAGTTCAAATGGAGCTGGGCCAGGGGCGTGATTAAAAGTCAGTTAGTGAGGGGCGCCTGGGGGGGCTCAGTCGGTTAAGCGTCCGACTTCGGCTCAGGTCATGACCTGCCAGTTCGTGAGTTCGAGTCCCGCGTCGGGTTCTGTGCTGACAGCTCAGAACCTGCTTCAGACCCTCTGTCTCCCTCTCTCTGCCCCTCCCTCCCTGGTGCCTGCGTGCTCACTCTTTCTCGCTCTCTCTCACTCAAAAATAAAGAATAAACGCTAATAAAAAAAGTCAGTTAGTGAGGCTTATACGGAGTTCTCAGCCTTTCCTGCTTGGCCTCGGTGTGATAGACAGGTTTTAGAAAACAGCAAAAACAGATTGCAACAAGTATGAGGAGTGGAGACAAAGTGGGTCCAAGATGTTCCATGAACAAATCCATTAAAAAAACGGGCAGAGGACCTGAGTAGACACTTTTCCAAAGAAGACACACACATGGCCCACAGATGCATGAAAAGATGCTCAACATCGCTGGTCATCAGGGAAACGCAAGTCAAAACCACACTCAGATACCACCTCGCACCTGTCAGAACGGCTGGTATTAAAAAGACAAGAATTAACGAGTGTTGGCGAGGATGTGGGGCAAAGGGAGCCCTCGGGCCCTATTGATGGGAACGTAAATTGGTGGAACCACCGTGGAAAACAGTACAGAGGTTCCCCCCAAAATTAATAATGGAAATACAATGGGATCTAGCAATTCTGCTGGGCATTTACCTGAAGGAAACAGAAACACTAATTCAAAAAGAGATTGCAACCCCCCGTTCATTGAAGCGTTACTTACAGTAGCCAAGATACGGAAGCAACCCAAGTGTCCATCCATGGGTGACTGGATAAAGAAGGTGTGAGATATAGATACAATGAAATACTACTCAGCAATGAAAAAGAATGAAATCTTGCATTTGTGACGACATGCATGGACTTCGAAGGTATTATGCTCAGTGAAATATGTCAGAGGAAGACGGACACCGCATGATGTCACGTCAACGTGGGATCTCAAAATGAGAACACACAAACAAAATAAACCAGAAACAGACTCATAGACGCAGAGAACAAACTGGCGGTTGCAGGGGGGAGGGCGGCGCTGGGGGCATGGGCGAGGCGGGCAAAGGGGGCTAAAAGTACAACCTTCCAGTTATAAAATAAACCAGACATGGGGGTGGAAAGCATAGCACAGGGAATAGAATCAGTAAGACCGTCACAACGTTGCCTGGTGACAGGTGGTCCCTGGGCTCATTGTGGTGACCGTTTCGTAATGTACAGAACTGTCGAGTCACCACGTGGCGCGCTTGAAACTCGCATAAAATTGTATGTCAACAGTACTTAAAAAACAAACGAACAAACCAAAAGCCCCAAAGGGAAATGTTCCTCGAAGTGAAGCCCCGGTCCCCAACCCCGGGGGGCCGCAAAAGAGAGTTCCTTTCTGGCTCCCTGATGCCTTCTTGCTGCCCTCACTCGCTGCTTATCCTTCCTCCGGGGGACAATACCCAGGTCTCCCGAATCCACTCCAGACGCTTTTTCATCCTGCCAGCGCTGGAGGGTGGAGACCCCACACTTCCAGTAAGTTCTATCATCAGGAGCCTTGAATCGTGCACCCTTCCGGTGGCTGGAACATCTCGTTCTCCAGCGGAACAAAGCTCTCAGGCTCTGCTGGTTTCTAACAGACTCAGGTGAGACCATCTCCAAAGGAAATTAGTGGGTGACCCTCGATTCCAATAGGGTTTTTAAAAATTATAATTTTTTTATTTTAGAGAGAGAGAGTGCATGTGAGTGCATGAATGAGGAAGAGACAGAAGGGGAGAGAGAGAGAGAGAGAGAGAGAGAGAATCTCAAGTAGGCTCCACACTCAGTGTGGCGCCCAATGTGGGGCTCGATTCCACGAGGTCATGATCCTGGGATCGTGCCCTGAGCCGAAACCAAGAGTCGGACACTCGACCCACTGAGCCACCCAGGTGCCCCTTAAATGATTTTTTTTAAATGATTAATCTTTATTGGTGAACCTTTTTATTGCTGCTTAAAATTTCGGGTTTAAAAATTACAGATAAGTGCTTATACAAAATTTGGATCGTGCCATATGTATTTTTTCACAGACCATGAAAATTTTCCCATATGAAATATTCTTCTGCATCACTAAAATAACTTTTTTTAACCTTTATTTATTTTTGAGAGACAGAGAAAGACAGAGCACAAGCAGGGAAGGGCCAGAGAGAGGGAGACACAGAATCCGAAGCAGGCTCCAGGCTCTGAGCTGTCAGCACAGAGCCCAATGCGGGGCTCGAACCCACAAACCGCAAGATCATGACCCGAGCCCAAGTTAGATGCTTAACCAACTTGGCCAAAATAAACAGTTTTTAAAAATTTAAAAAAAGAGAGAGAATTTGGCACCTTATGGTAACTGTCAGATCAGCCTTGTAATTGGGGTTTAAATTGTGCCATTAAGTAATTGATTTTAGACCCATGATTTCATTGGAAAAGCATAAAGGCATTTTGCTAAATCTATACACGACACTGGGACAGTCAAGGACTGATATTTACCCCATTCAAACTCTATCTGTTAGATTTAGTGGAACAATCTTAGTACATGGGGGGTTTTGCTTCGTGGAGCCATTTGAAGTAATGTAAAAAAAAAAAAAAAATATATATATATATATATATATATATATATATTTACAGTGCAGTTTAAATTGTTTAAGGGAGGGGCGCCTGGGTGGCGCAGTCGGTTAAGCGTCCGACTTCAGCCAGGTCACGATCTCGCGGTCCGGGAGTTCGAGCCCCGCGTCGGGCTCTGGGCTGATGGCTCAGAGCCTGGAGCCTGTTTCCGATTCTGTGTCTCCCTCTCTCTCTGCCCCTCCCCCGTTCATGCTCTGTCTCTCTCTGTCTCAAAAATGAATAAAACATTAAAATAAATAAATAAATAAATTGTTTAAGGGAGTCAGACTTATTCAGTCTTAAATACGATTGATTACATTAGGGAGTTTAGTAGTTCAAACTGAGTTGTTCAAATATCAGTCAGATCAAGCCCCCCTGAAAGTGATATTAAAATGTCCTGAATTTACAGGAAAATGATTGGATTTGTAGGTTGAACCTCAAAAACCAAAGGAAAACTGGATGTTAAAATGTGATACATTTTTAACAATACATGTGATACTAACCTAAAACACAAAAACCGCCGCTGCTCATTCTTGCCACATGAGCGCCTCTCGAGGACACTTACCTCCTCCACACTGATGGTTTTTCTCCTCACATGTGCTTTCAGACCTCAGCTCACGGGACAGCTCATACAAGGATGCACCCCAATCATGCCCTTCCCACCGCCTCTCCACCGGGTCACCTCTCACCCGAGGGAATGCCACGGGCACTGGACAGTTGCCCTGAAGTTTGGGGTGGAAAATATGGCTTCCTGGTTGAATTCCTTTAAGACTGCTCTACGGGCTAATAGACATTTTCCCTTGAACCTGACCGATTCCAGCTCGTCTATCCCCACCTGAATGCCTGGCCACGTGGAGAAGCATTAGTCCCTCTTTTTGCACTGCAAACCGCAAAGGAATGGCTTGTTGGAGATCTCTTTCTAGGGGTAAAGATGACCAGGTTATTAAAACTCAGAAAAGTTAGCCGCAAAGTGACTCACTTGGGTGTTTATTTCTGAGCTGTTTCTCTCCCGCTGCGTTCGAGCGGGAGAACTTGAGAACTGTGTCTCTATTTGTAGCGAAAGGAGAGATGGAGACAGACGCGAGGGCTGCCTTGGTGGTTGCGTGTGACTGACACAAACGCCAGGCGGGCTCGCCTTTGATGGTGGAAGCGGGACTATTGTGTTCCCGCTGATCCTGTCTGAGCCTCCCGCGGTCACGGCAAGAGGTAGGTCAGTGGGGTTATTGTTCGCCTTGGGGTTTCCAGGAAGACTCGGACATGCTCCATCCCCTGCGATTAAGCTGTGATAAGCCCGCGGGACTCTTTGCCTTTGCAATTTCCTCTGGTTCCCCCACACCAAGCCCCCTGGGGATGGCTTCTCTCCTTCCGTATCTTCGCTACCTCTGGTGAAAAGACACATCCAGTGAAAGTCTGTCTTGCTCTGTTCCCCCCAACGTTAGCACCCACCACAGTGAGGGGGTTCCCCCAGAGAAGCAACCCTAAGCCTGGCCTGGCTCCAGCGAGCTGTGGGCCCCGCGTCTTGAGACGTTCTTTGGAAGCAATGAACTTGGTGTGAAGGAAAATTGATACAAATTGCATTTTCAGGCGGGGCGTTTGCCGTGCCTCCCCCACAACCGAGGCACTTCTTGGCCGGATCATTCCTTTTGGGGTCGCCATTGCTTTCCCTTTGCAGGCATCCTGGGAGTGAGTGAGGTCCTCAGCCAGCTGCTTACTAGCCCCAGGACCTGTGAGCCTCCATATCAGACACCTGCATCTGCGTCTGGCTTGTCCTCTCTGGCCTTGTGACCTCAGTTGAGCTTAGCTTATCCAGCTGGGTTTCTCTTCTGTAACCAAGATCCAGGGACTCATTCTCAGCCACGTGGGGCACGCCGGACCTCTGTCTTTTGTCTCTCGTGGGGGAGCGTGGTCTCGCCAGCCAGCACGAGGCATGCCCAGAGACGTCCCGGAAACCACGGGGAACCCAAGGGGCCCTGGGCCTTTTCTACTGATGGGGTGACAGTTCTGCCAGGGTTCACGTTAAGCGACAGCGATGTGAGTGACTCCGACGGCAGCACAGCCAGATTTTGTCCCGCAGAGATGCTGATGGCTCGTCCCCCAATACGTTACTTCCCAACGGAGACGGTCTGAGTCCCCTGTACAGCCCTGGGCCACGTGACAACGTCCTCCCCACGCCTTCCTCCTACAGGACTGCGGACCGTTCACTGGCTTCCTCACTGTGGGGATCGATAAATCGCTGACAGGGGCTCACTTTCCCCAAGAGTCATGCCTTTGACTTCTAAGTGATCCTCCCCCATTGAGGGCGAGGGTGCCATCGGGTCCCCACGCCTGCCCACTGGCCCTGCCCCCTCCACCCGGCCCTGCCTCCTTCTCTGGTCTGCACTCCCCCCACCCCCCACCCCCACCCTTCGCTGCTTCACCCAGCCTCAGACCTGCCGTGTCCGCATGTGACCCCGAGCCTCCTCTCCCTCCGGGGCCGACCTTTCCCCGGAATCCCCAGGTCTCATCCTGCCCATCGTCCCATGTCTCACGAGCATCCAGGCGTAACGGGTCCGAACCGAACTCCCGATGACCCACCGCGCCCTGACCTCGCTTCTTGCCGAAGTCCGCACGTGGCAACTTTATCCTTTCTGGTTGTCCGAGCTGAGGGTAAGCAGCGGAGAGCAAGGTCCCGAGATGCCGCAGCTGGGAGCAGCCCCTGTGTCGCGTGCCCTTGAGTGCTCGTCTCTTCCACATGGCCCCAGAAGCCACCCCGCCCAGCGCTCAAGCCTGTGCACGGTCCCCTCTTAAATCTGGCCGCCTCGTGACTCAGTCTGATGGGCGCATTGTGGCAGAAGTGGCATCTGCTGACCTAAGCCTCAAGGAAACCTGGCAGCCTCCACGTTCGCACCTCTGAGCGCCCGGGGCCCCTGCGTACGAAGGCCAGTGGCTCTCCCTGACCGTTGCACAGACAGAACTCCGGGAAAGGCCACAGGAGAGAGAGATGCCCTGGGACCGTGTGCAGGGAGATGCCCTGCCATCCGGTTGGCCCACCAGCCTGGGGCAGCCACACTGAGGACCCCTGAAGGACCAGCCCAGGCTGCAGACTCCCCCAGGAAGAAGAGTGGCTGTCGTTTGCAGCTGTGGGGTTTTGGGTGATGTCACCCTCTGCTGCCTGTCGTCTCCTGTCGCTGTTCCCTTCCACCACGTCCTTCCCACAACACTGGCCTTTCCACTGTTTCTTGGACACTACCAGCATGATCCTGCCTCAGGACCTTTTCACTTGCTGGTCCCCGGCCAGAATTTCTCTTATCCCATCAGCTCTTTGGGGTTCTCCTTCACCTCTTCGGGTCTTTGCTCAAATCTCACCTGAACATCCAATTTTAAAGTGTGGCCCTCCCAAACGGTCCCTCTCCTTCTCCAGTTTCCTCTTTTTCAAAGGACTTATCTCCATCTGACATATTACAGGTTTACTTCTAGTTTGTGTGTGTCAGTTTCCCCCATGAGAATGTGAGTTCCGTGAAGTACAGCCTTTCTCAGAGCACTATTTCAGCAAGGAAATATTTGGGGGAGGAAGGAAGGAAGGAAGGAGGGAAGGAAGGAAGGAAGAAAGGGAGAAAGAAGGAAGGAAAGAAGGAACGAAGGAAGGAAGGAAGGAAGGAAAGAAGGAGGGAAGGAAGGAAGGAAGGAAGGAAGAAGGGAAGGAGGGAAGGAAGGAAGGAAAGAAAGAAGGAAGGAATGAAGGGAGGAAGGGAGGAAAGAAGGAAGGAAGGAAGGAAAGAAGGAAGGAAGGAAGGAAGGAAAGAAGGAGGGAAGGAGGGAAGGAAGGAAGGAGGGAAGGAGGGAAGGAAAGAAGGAAGGAAGGAGGGAAAGGAGGGAAGGAAGGAAAGAAAGAAGGAAGGAGGGAAGGAAAGAAAGAAGGAAGGAGGGAAGGAAGGAAAGAAGGAAGGAAGAAAGGAAGGAAAGAAGGAGGGAAGGAAAGAAGGAAGGAAAGAAGGAAGGAAGGAAGGAAGGAAGAAGGGAAGGAGGGAAGGAAGGAAGGAAAGAAAGAAGGAAGGAAGGAAGGAAGGGAGGGAGGAAAGAAGGAGGGAAGGAGGGAAGGAAGGAAGGAGGGAAGGAGGGAAGGAAAGAAAGAAGGAAGGAAGGAGGGAAAGGAGGGAAGGAAGGAAAGAAAGAAGGAGGGAAGGAGGGAAGGAAGGAAGGAGGGAAGGGAGGAAAGAAGGAAGGAAGGAAGGAAAGAAGGAAGGAAGGAAGGAAGGAAAGAAGGAGGGAAGGAGGGAAGGAAGGAAGGAAGAAGGGAAGGAGGGAAGGAAGGAAGGAAAGAAAGAAGGAAGGAAGGAAGGAAGGGAGGAAAGAAGGAAGGAAGGAAGGAAGGAAGGAAGGGAGGAAGGAAGGAAGGAAGGAAAGAAGGAGGGAAGGAGGGAAGGAAGGAAGGAGAGAAGGAGGGAAGGAAAGAAAGAAGGAAGGAAGGAGGGAAAGGAGGGAAGGAAGGAAAGAAAGAAGGAAGGAGGGAAGGAAGGAAGGAAAGAAGGAAGGAAGGAAGGAAAGAAGGAGGGAAGGAAAGAAGGAAGGAAGGAAGGAAGGAAGGAAGGAAGGAAGGAAAGAAGGAGGGAAGGAGGGAGGGAAGGAAGACAGGCCTCATAGGTTGTTATATTAAACATCGGGCAGGTTGCCTAGCATATCATAGAGAACCCATAATTTGAAGTACCCATTCCACAGAGTCCCTTGTCTAATAAAGGAGGTGAGCAGCAGGGGAGCTGAGACCAGGGAGGCAGATGAAGAGGAGGGAAGGGCAGAAGGAGGGGATAGAGCACTGACAGTAGGCTTAGCCCACTCTGGATTTTACCTGGGGCTGGACAGGCCCCAAACCCTGGTCCTCATCGTGAATGATGGAAGAAACCATCTTCCTGTCCTTTGCAAACCCAAGGCTTCTCCTCTATCATGCTGGCTTGTGGACCTGGGGTCAGGATTGAGAGCAGGAAGAGGACAGTCCACACCCAGCAGGATCGAGCGTCCCTTGACAGCCCACAGATCTCTGCCATGCAGGCAAGACTCAGCCTCAATAGGTTCAAGGGGTTGGGGACATCCCAGGACAGGGTCAAGTGCACACTCGACTTCTGGAGCTGCAGTTCTCAAACACCATGCACAAGGAATCCCTGAGAAGTTGTTCACACACAGATGCCTGGGCTCTCTCAGATCCTAATTCGAAAGGGCTGGGGCCAGGTTTGTGCGAATGCTAAATAAACTCCTGGGGGGGTTCTGAAGCTGGTGTTCCTTGGACCACCCTTTGAGCTCCTGGGGAGTCGTTCAGAACCCACAGCGGGCAGCAGGTGAGGAACGAAAGACTTCGGCTCCTCTGCCCATCCTCTGCTGGTTTGACCTCCCTTTGATGAAACTGACCCTAGCTTTGGATTCTTCCTCCAGAGCCCACACATGGCTGCCTGCACCATAGTCTCCCCAGCAGAGAATATCCCCAAATCAGAGGGGTGCAGAGAGGGGCCTTGGGGTCACCCCCTGTGTCCCAACACCCTCACCCCTGCAGAGGAGCAAATGGAGTGTAGATCAAGGCAATGAGAATGAAGAAAAGCCTCTTGGAGATGTGTAGAGTGGGACAGGGAATGTCCTTTGAGAAGCCGGGCACTGTCTCACATTTATTTTCCCAGGTAAGCCCTGTGCTCTGCATCTTGGCTGGAAACTGGAGGTAGGTCTGAGTTCATCTCAGTGACTCCAGGGCTTAACATGGGCCTGAAAAAGCCAACATTGGGTGGGGGGTTGGAAGGATAGGTGGGTAGATGACTGAATGGATGGGTGGATGGATGGATGGATGGATGGATGGGTGGGTGGATGGGCAGATGGATGGATGAATGGATGGATAAATCGGTGGGTGGATGGATGGATAGATGGATGGATGGATGGACAGATGGATGGATGGATGAGTAAATGGATGGATGCATGGTTGGATGGATAGATGGATGGATGGATGGACAGATGGATGGATGGATGAGTAAATGGATGGATGCATGGTTGGATGGATAGATGGATGGATGGATGGATGGATGGATGGATGGATAAATCGGTGGGTGGATGGATGGATAGATGGATGGATGGATGGATGGATGGATGGATAAATAGGTGGGTGGATGGATGGATAGATGGATGGATGGATGGATGGATGGATGGATGGATGGACAGATGGATGGATGGATGAGTAAATGGATGGATGCATGGTTGGATGGATAGATGGATGGATGGATGGATGGATGGATGGATGGATGAATGGATGGATAAATCGGTGGGTGGATGGATGGATAGATGGATGGATGGATGGATGGATGGATGGATAAATAGGTGGGTGGATGGATGGATAGATGGATGGATTGATGGATGGATGGATGGATAAATGGGTGGGCGCATGGATGGATAGATGGATGGGTGGATGGATGGATGGATGGATGGGTGAGTGAATAGATGGGTGGATGGATAGATGATTGTATGAATGAATAGATGAATGGATGGATGGATGGACAGATAGACAACATTTATCTTTTCTGGCTTGGGGTTTGGATTCAATGCTCCCCAGGGTCCTTGACAGTTCTACTTGCTTGGTTTCCATCACTTCGGAGGCAGAACACTCATTGTGGGGACTCTTGAGAACATTTTTTTAAATGTTTATTTATTTTTGAGAGAGAGAGAGACACACACACAGAGTGCAAGTGGGGGAGGGTCAGAGAGAGAGGGAGACACAGAATCCAAAGCAGACTCCAGGCTCTAAGATGTCAGCCTGACGCAGGGCTCGAACCCAGGAATGGTGAGATCAGACCTGAGCCGAAGTCGGACGCTCAACCGACTGAGCCACCCAGGCTCCCCGACATTGTGGGGACTCAAGCTAGGAAGGAAAGTGTGAGAGTAACTTGCTGGTGACACAAGAAGGACAAAGGGATGGTAGGGGTGAGGAGGGGAGAAGTAGCCAGGTGGACACAGAGAAGAGATCAAGAGGGGCCGGAAAACCCAGGCGAAGTAAACTGAGTCTGGCAGCTTTGAAGATTTATTCAATTGCAGGCCCAATTACTTCTAATAACACCTTGTGGCTCCTGGCGCCTTTCTCCTGGGAGCTCAAAGACTTTTACTGACACTGTGAAGCCGCACACAAGCCATTGAGGGAGATACTATTATTATCTTCATCACCGCTTCAGAGGCAGGATGGCGAGACTCAGAGAAGTGGGGCGACTTGCCCAAGGTCATAGGCCGCTCTTGCGGGGCAGAGCCAGCACACAGGGCAACATTCCCTCTGTTAGCATCTCCGTCCCCGGCGAGGTGTGCGGTGTGGACTGCCTTCCCCAAGCTCCCAGACAGTGTCCAGCTTTGCATTCGTAAGAAGTAGTGAGTCACCGATTCTCACAACACACTGTGAGGCCACAGCTGCTGCCAGCCTCCTCCTTTCCACCCTCCTGACTGCAGGGTGAGGGAGCAGTGACTTCTCCTAAGTCCCTCCATGAGTCAAGGCTGTATTGGGAAGGGGTGAATTTCAGGATGTGGAGACCAAGCTTTAGCCTTGGGCAGAAGAAAACACCAGCTCAGGCAATGCAGAGCCTCGGAAGACCTGTGGGTCGGCTGCCTCATCTTTCTGCCCTCACTACTTGGGGCTTGAAGCCATCTTGCTCCTCCCCTCATTGTCCCTCCCTCTGCTGTGGTGGGCTTCCCTCCTCCCAGCCTGCCCTCCCACCCATAGTAGGCGATCCATCCATCCATCCATCCATCCATTTATCCATCCATCCGCATACCCATCCATTCACTCATCTATCCATCTATCCTTCCATTCCCTACCCAGTGCTGACTTTTCCAGGCCCGTGTTAAGTCCCGGGGTCACTCAGATGAACTTAGGCCTACCTCCAGTTCCCATCCCTCCCTGTTCCCAGTGCTTAACCGAGCTCCTGGAGTTCCTGGTTCCCACCAGGCAGGGCCAGGGGTCTGCAGGTCAAGAGGTGGGCGGGCCAGCATTCCTCAAGCTTGAGTCAAAGAGGTAAACTGTCAAACCAAGCAGCCCCCTCCCTCAAAAAAACATAATTCCCAGCCAGGCAGCCAAGAATGTACCTGAAAGGGCGTGATTTCTTGGCTTCCTCCCTCCAGAAGTACCCTTTGTACCTTTATTGAAATGAGAAAAATGCAGAGCATTCTTGAGCTGCTGTGGCCTCAGGGGAAGTCTTGTGCAGACTGGCAGGGGTGAGGCTGCTAATCACCTGTGCCTGGGGCAAGGAGTCCTCCTCCGGCTGGTTCCCAGGCTTTGGAGGAGGGAGGGGGCAGCATCAGTGGAGGGGACCGCCCTACTTTGAATGCGAGCTACTAAGAAATCGGACTAAGAGCAAGGGAATGAAGGTGAAGGGGGCAAGGCACCAGCTGCACCCTGCTTGCGACACTGCCTGTACCTTATGCCTGCAGATGACACCCGTCACACATGTTCTCTCTGCTTTCTCAGTACCAAAGTCTCCATGACAGTAAGACTCTGCTCTTGAAACCTTTGTAACTCCAAGGACAAGCACAGCTCCTGGCACATTAGCAGGATCTCAAGACTTTTCTAAGAGACGGATAGATGATGGGTGGTGGATAATGGAGGATGGACAGATGGATGATGGAGGAATGTTGAAAAGTGGGTAGATGATGGATGATGGAAAATGAATGATGAACGGACAGTGGATGGATGGATGGATGGATGGATGGATGGATGGAATGATGGATGGTGGATGGCTGGGTGAATGGATGGGTGGATGGGTAGATGGGTTGATGGATGGGTGGGAGGATGGCTGGCTGGCTGGCTGGATAGATGCATGCTGGGTGGATGGATGGATGGAATGATGGATGGATGGGTGAATGGATGGGTGGATGGATGGGTGAATGGCTGGCTGGCTGGCTGGATAGATGCATGCTGGGTGGATGGATGGATGGAATGATGGATGGATGGGTGAATGGATGGGTGGATGGATGGGTGAATGGATGGCTGGCTGGCTGGATAGATGCATGCTGGGTGGATGCATGGATGGAATGATGGATGGATGGGTGAATGGATGGGTGGATGGATGGGTGAATGGCTGGCTGGCTGGATGGATAAATGCATGCTGGGTGGAGGGATGGATGGATAGGCGGATGGAAAAATGAACAGGATTCTGGGATATAAGGAACAGATTTGGGATCCTTCCAAAGTCCCCAATGTAGCAGGCGATTCAAAAGCATGCTTAAAAGGGCCAAGCTTAACTGTGTGGGCAGGAGCCACCCTTTGTGCCCTACACAAGCAGTACACCCAGGACTTTTGGGCCAGCCCTGAATCTTCAGGAGTCATATGGCTTGGGCAGACAGGTGCAGACTGGGGAGAGCAATGGCCAGGGGAGAAAGGAGTAGTTCTGCTGCACCCTTCCCCTGAAATCAGGCCAAGTGGCCCCAGCCGGGTTTGCAGCCCTGGGGAGATCCTCACCTGGGACCTGCCTCTGCCCTTGTGATGGGGTTTCAGGTGGCCCCATCACACCTGTCCTTATACCGGCATCTTTCTTCTGGCTGAATCATAGCAGAAGGCTGTGATTACATTTCCATCTTACAAGGGACATAAAACCGAGGCATTGAGAACATGCCTTTCAAGCTGTGGCATGATTTACAAGCTGCCAGGGAAGCTCTCGGCGCTGGGGGACGGGGGCACTCATTGCGTGTTGCTGCTGGAAGGAGCCCCCTTCCCAGTGGTGGGTTCTCTGTGGGGTGCACGGGGAGCAGAAAGCCGAGAGGTGAAGGAGGAGGACGGTGACCACTGTCCGGCTGGGCCAGGCTCCCAGGCCAGCTACAGTCTGCCTCAGGTCAGGGTGCTTCTCCTTCCTTCCTGTTGAGACTCTGATACCCCCACCCTCCCCCAGTCCCCTTTCCTGTCCTGTCTGGCCCCAAAACATCTTTGTTTAAGCAGAGGGGCTTTCGCTGGAATCAGATGAGCCTGAGCCGCAGGGCTCTCCTCTGCACAGCCGAGAGGAGTGCGCAGGGCTTCTGGGAGCCACAGAGTGTTGTAGACAGGGAGAGAAGGCCGCGAGGTATTCTGTAGAGGCTGTGTTTAGACAACAGGTTTGAGCAATGGGAATTGATCAAGGCAAAAGGGCCTACAGGGACGGCTTGACTGAATACAGACCGGCCCATTTCACAATATCCACAAGTCCTATGGGTTACTTACAACGGGGCACAGTTATCAAAAAAGGGAAGATTCCAAGACTTCCTCACCTTCCTGATTTAAAAACAGCCCCACCCACTGCCTCCTTGCGGACAGTTCCTCCTTTGCTGTCCTGCCCGCTGCTCCCTGGCCAAGCGTTCTAGAAACTTCTGCCTCCTTTGTTGTGCCTGGGGCGAATCCTTTCACACACACTCCCCCCCTGCCTGCCCCCCCATGCCACCGGCTCCCACCTGATCGTCACCCCACATTTGGGGGCCCCCACCTGATCCACACTTTCTAGGTGGGCGTTTCTCCGAGTTGCCTGGGCAGACTGCAGAGGGAAGGCATCTGAGCGTCCACAGCTCCAGTAACTTCTTGTGATTTGTCTGCATTCTGAATATGCATTCACATTTGCACCTCATTTGTATTTAATCATTTTGTATTCTTTTCCTTAAAGGGCACCTCCAGTTTGTAGCAACTTGAGTCCTACGAAGCCTGGGCGTGGGTGAGGGTGGGCCCTCAGTTCAGCCACCAGTGTCCCTCTAAGAAGAGGGGAACTGGGCGCAGACATGAGGGAGAAGGCCGTGTGAAGGCGGAGGCGGGGACCGGGTGACACATCTCCAAGCCGACGAGGGCCGAGGATTGCCAGCAAATACCAGAAGCTGGGAGAGGCCTGGATTCGCCCTCAGAGCCACCAGAACCAACCCTGCAGGCGGCCGCCTGGATTTCTGGCCTCCGGAACTGAGCGAGCGTGCATTTCTGTGACTTTTAATCCCCCAGCTTGTGGTGCTAGGCCTCGAACGCCTTTTTAGTCGGGGGGAAGGATGGATCTATGGAAATGAAATCAAATCCCAGCTTTTAGGGGAAATGATTTAGACTGCACAGCTGGCCGCTGGGGTTGATAGTTTTGACTCTCACCCCGCGGTTGTAAACGGCGATCAGTGGGCTTTTTGCTACTGATTACGCAACAGTCCCAGTCGGGAGGAGGGGGAAGGCTAAGATCCCGTCAACCCAGCCTCCAGCCCCTCGCGCTTCGGCTGCTCCAGGAGCCCCGATGATGGAAAACTCTGTTGTTGTTGTTGTTTTCTTTTCAATTGCAGTGGCCTGGATTGCTCACCGTCTCTTAGATGGTGTGTCAAGAGGAGACCAACATGTTGCCTCACAAAGTCCTTAGGAGCCCCGCGCAGAGCCTCGTGAGTCACTCCAGAGTTTTGGGAGATGAATGGCCGGTGAGCCGGCTTCTCAGGAAGATTAGCCACAAGTCGTGGCTGCGCTTGCCGGGCCGGCCGGTGCAGAACTGACTCACGTGGGCCAGGAAGCAGGCAGACAGCCTAACAGCTGGGAAGGCCCCGGGCCCGCTGTCTTCCCATGTGCGGGGCAGGGGGCGGGGGGGGGGGTGCGTCTCCCCATTTGGTCATTTCTGTTTGTTGTTGAATAAGGTGGACACTATTTCAATGGGGACATTTTATACATAGGTATATATCAGTGCATATGCTCATCTCTCTGTCCCTTTCCCCCTCTCTATATACGTACACACACACACACACACACACACACAGAGTATGTAGCTATACGTTGCATGCACTATAGATACAGTATAATGAGTGGGAAGAAACTGATGGTTTTCAGATTTTTAAAGCCGGAGAGACTTCTTTATGGTGAAATATCGGCATACGTAGAAGAATGTGCAAAGAACCAAAACAGCAGGGCTCCGTGAAGGATCCCAAAGTCAGGTAAAGCCTCCGTGACCCTCCCACAGCAGCTCCTGCGGGAATCCTTCCCCAGGGCCTTGAGAAAAAGAAACACCTATTGAGGGAGGTGTGCTTAGGTGGTAATTATGACCAGGAAGTCGTTACAGCCACAGATGGGTGGTGGAAAGCAGGAAAGTTGGGGGGGGGGGGGGAACTCAGGGTGGGGGAGGGGCTCAGGCAGCCAGGACCTTGCCGGTCCCCAGAATTGCCCCTGTGTCCCCCGCCCCAGATGTCTCCATGGTGTTCTGGCCAGCTGTGCTGTGTCCCCGTTCATGGCTACAGAGTATTGCACTGTATGAATGCACCACAACGTATCTGTTCCGCGAATGCCCTTCTGGGTTGTTTGAAGTTTGGCTCTGTTACAAATAGATGGCCGTGAACGTCAATGCCTTCTCTCCACCCCAGCGAGGGTGTGCTGTCTACCCAATTTCCAGCCCTGCCTACCAGACCTTTTCCTCCCCAGAAGGCATATGCCTGATGCAGTTCATAGGGATCGGCCTATGATCTCAGGGTCCACAAAGGGCCCGGTCTTTGCTTGGGCAGTTTCTTATCTGGATGACCAACCCCAACTTCCCCCCTCTTTTCTCCTCCAGATCTTGTGAATCCTCTTACCCTGCCATAACCCACATCCTCCAGGAAGCCTTCCAGGGTTTCCCCAACCCTGTGCCTCCTCTGTCCTGTGCCCTCAGTGCCCTGAATCCGTATCTTGACTCCCAGTCCCCACTCTGTGTGTGTAGAACGGGTATGTATTCACAGAAGTTCACAGAAAGCCTCAAGCTTTCTGGACGGCACTTTGTTCCCTTTCTTTCAAAGGGAAATATGCTCACACTCCCTGGCTGGGCACTCCCGTTCCTGGAAACTGTCCTCCGGAAATGCTACCCAGAGTGCTTCAAGATGAATGGACCAGAATGTTCGTTCCAGTGCTGAGCGGAAGCACACAGCACTGCAAGTCGTCTAAACGTCTATGGGTAAGAGAACAGTGGCACATGCGTTCGATAGAATATTCCGCAGCCATTACAGATCTGATGAAAGGACGTGCAGGGAATATAGTTAATGGGAAAGCCAGTTGTGGTACGTGTTTCATGCCCCACAACCTGGGAGGACACATGTTGGCTGTGTTCACTTTGCCTTCAGAAAGTAGGGTTGGCAGGTGGGGGACCTCCCACTGCTTCCTCTATGGGGTCTGTGCTGTTCCAACTGTCTGGTAAGCCTGAAGTTGCTTTTGTAATTAAAAAAAAATAGTAATAATATATTAAAAATGTTTTTATTTATTTTTGAGAGAGAGAGAGACAGCATAATCTTGGGAGGGACAGAGACAGAGGGGGACAGAGGATCTGAAAGGGTCTCTGAGCTGTCAACACAGAGCTCAACACAGGACTTGAACTCACAAGCCATGAGATTGTGACCTGAGCCGAAGTCAGAGGCTCAACCGACTGAAGGCAACCAGGTGCCCCCCAATAATACATTTTTAAATGAAGACATAAAACTGTCAAAACTCGTAGAATGTACACCAAGTGTGAACCCTAATGTAAACTAAGGACCGTAGTTAATAATAACATATCAAAATTCATTCATCAATTGCAACAAAGAGACCTCACTAATGAAGATGTTAGTAATGGGGGACACTGTGCCCCGGGGTATATAGGAATTCTATACATCTATGTGATTTCTCTGTAAACCTAAAACTTCTAAAATATAGTTTCTTGGGGCCCCTGGGTGGCTCAGTCAGCTGAGTGTCCGACTTCAGCTCAGGTCCTGATCTCACGGTTTGTGGGTTCGAGCCCCACGTCGGGCTCTGTGCTGACAGCCCAGAGCCTGGAGCCTGCTTTGGATTCTGTGTCCCCCTCTCTCTCTCTCTGCCTCTCCCCCACTTGTTCTCTGTCTCTCTCTCAAAAGTAAATAAGATGTAAAAAAATTTTTTTTAATTAAAAAAATAAAATATAGTTTCTTTCAGAAAGAAAGAAATAAGGGAAAGAAGGAAAGGAAGGGAGGGAGGAAAGAAGGAGAGGAAGAAAGAAAGAAAGAAGGAAAGAAAGAAAGAAAAGAAAGATAGGAAGGAAAGGGAGGGAGGGAAGGAAAGGAAAGAGAGAAGGAAAGAAAGAAAAAGAAAGGAAGGAAAGGGAGGCATGGAGGGGAGGAAAGGAAAGAAAGAGAGAAAGAAAAGGAAAGGAAGGAAGGAAAGGGAAGGAGGGAGGGAAGGAAAGGAAAGAGAAGGAAAGAAAGAAAGAAAGAAAGAAAGAAAGAAAAGAAAGAAAGGAAGGAAATGGAGGGAGGGAGGGAAGGAAAGGAAAGAAAGAGAGAGAAAGAAAGAAAGAAAAGAAAGAAAGGAAGGAAAGGGAGGGAGGGAAGGAAAGGAAAGGAAAGAAAGAAAGAGAGAGAGAAAGAAAGAGAAAGAAAAGAAGGAAAGGAAGGAAGGAAGGAAAGGGAAGGAGGGAGGAAAGGAAAGAGAAAGAAAGAAAGAAAGAAAGAAAGAAAGAGAGAGAAAGAAAGAAAGAAAGAAAGAAAGAAAGAAAGAAAGAAAGAAAACAGTTAGTGGATACTTGGAATAGAGCCGGGATTGACCGACAAGCTTTTTTTCTGTTTGGGGCCAGACAGTGAGTAATTTGGGCTTTGGAAGTCACGGCTACTCAGATTTGCTATCGTCCTGCAAAAGCAGCCAGGGGCAATACGTGAGTGAGTGAGCAAGCCAGCCGCTGTGTTCCAATAAAACTTTATTCACAAAAGCGGGTGGCGGGCCGGAGCTGGAGCCTGCGGCCCCCAGCGCGGAAACAGAAAAGGGTCCTCACGGTCGGAGGAGGAGGAGGAGGCTGACGGGCTGCCCACTCACCCTGGACGGACCGCAAACCCAGGTACTTTGCCGTCGCACGCGGCCCTTCCCAGGATCAGAATGGATTCCAAAGACTGATTTCATGTCAGTTCATTTTCGCGCAGCCTGACCCCGAAGAGCGGAGGGTCACCGGTAGCTGGAGACACGGGGAGAGCCGGGGCCGGCCATCCAGCTGGAGGAGCTTCTCCGACGACGGCCTGCCTGCTTCCTCAGCTCCGGGGCTCCTGCACACGCAGCCCCACGGCCCCCACGCACCCCTGCCTCTGCACCTGCTGTCTTTCTCCGAGAAGCTCGCAAGCGCGGTGGCCAAGGTCAGCTCAGAGATCTAGCGCTCTCACTTCCCAAGAAAGATGACAAAGGGAAATCACGCGACGTTCTTTCGGCAAGTTGTGAGGTTGTGGTGGGCGGAGAGGAGAACGGTGGCCGTGCTCACCCCGAGCCGTGCGGCCCTGCCCCGGAGTGGGACGGCGAATGAACAGACACGGCCACGCAGGGAATTTGTCCCCTCTGGCCGGAAGGGCCCGATGCGCTGGAGGTGCGGCCGCTGACCCCGCGTCGTGCCTTCGGCAGCCCTGTGAGTTAGGATAGGAGTCCCATTTTGCAGATGGAGGCACACGAGGCTCCAAGCAACTTTTCGAGAAACAATACCTTTAAAATGGCCGAAGGCTGAGGGGCACCTGGGTGGCTCAGTCGGTTAAGCGTCCGACTTGGGCTCCAGTTATGGTCTCACAGTTCGTGAGAGCCTGTGTCGGGCTCTGGGCTGACAGTGGGGAGCTTGCTTGGGATTGTCTCTCTCCCTCTCTCTCCCTCTCTCTCCCTCTCTCTCTCTCTGCCCTTCCCCTGCATGCTCTCTCTCCCTAAATAAATAAATAAGCTTTAAAATAAAATACAACAACAGAATACAATGAAACTGCTGAAGGCTAGAGCTGACCCAATCCCCGGCCCCCACGTTTCACCACCTTGAGCCCCAAGCCCTGTGAGACCCTGTCCGGCATCACGTTATGTCAACCTCAGGAAGGTGCGTTTGTGGTTTCGTCAGACTCAGGCAGTGACACTGGTCGATGTTTCCAGGTTATATCCTGGGGCGGGGGCTTTGGCAAAGCTCCCAGGTGACAGGAGCCAAGTCTGCCCGTCCCCGTCACCTTCTTCTTCCTCTCCTGGTGCCTTTGCCCACGTCCACGTGTGTGTTACACCAGCCGTGACTTAAGATGTATGTGTGTGGGTCACCACCCCACGGGCGGGCCTGATTCAGCGCCACCGAGAGACAGCACTGAAGCTGCCCACGCCCGCCGGGCCATGAGGAAGACCAGAGAGGGCCTCTCCCCGGTCCCAACTCACACCTGACGTGCCGGGAAGGGCCGCTCCGGAGGGGGGCTGATGGTGGAAGGCTCACCGTCACCTGTGCCCACCCAGCCCGCCATTGCTGTCTCTCGAATGGCCACCCTCTGAGAGCACTGGACCCCGATGCCGCAATGCCCGTCCCAACCAGGCAGCGTGGGCAGCAGCCCCCGACGCGGAGCGATCACTGCACCCACGCTCGGCTCTCGTCCGCTGTGCAGAATGAACGTGTCTAGCACCTGCTTCTCTCGTCTCCACTCTGCCATGTGGGCGCTGGGTCGAACAGCATCCGCCCAGAACTCCTGTCCATCCAGAACCCAGGGACGTGTCCTTGATTGGAAAGTAGGGTGCTTGCAGAGGTAAGCAGTTAAATTCACATGAGGTCATAGAGCATCAAGGTCGGCCCTAACTCCAATATGTCTGGTTTCCTTATAAAAAGAGGAGAGAGGGGTGGCCGGGTGGCTCAGTTGGATAAGCGTCCAACTTCGGCTCAGGTCATGATCTCACGGTTCGTGGGTTCGAGCCCCGCGTCGGGCTCTGTGCTGACAGCTCGGAGCCTGGAGCCTGCTTTGGATTTTGTGTCTCCCTCTCTCTCTGCCCCTTCCCCACCCATGCTCTGTCTCTCTCTGTCTCTCAAAAGTAAATAAATGTTAAAAAAAATTTTTTTTAAAAGAGGAGAAGATGGGGCGCCTGGGTGGCGCAGTCGGTTAAGCGTCCGACTTCAGCCAGGTCACGATCTCGCGGTCCGGGAGTTCGAGCCCCGCGTCGGGCTCTGGGCTGATGGCTCAGAGCCTGGAGCCTGTTTCCGATTCTGTGTCTCCCTCTCTCTCTGCCCCTCCCCCGTTCATGCTCTGTCTCTCTCTGTCCCAAAAATAAATAAATGTTGAAAAAAAAAAAAAATTTAAAAAAAAAAAAAAAAAAAAAAAAAAAAAAGAGGAGAAGACACACACACACACACACACACACACACACACACACAGACGGAAGCCAGCCTCGTGACAGTGGAGGCATCATTCCAAGGGTGCATATTCAAGCCAAATTTCCCCAAAGGCTGCCAGAGCCTCCAGGAACTGGGTGCCGCAGGAAGGGTCCTCCCGGACCCTCAGAGGGAGCACGGCCTTGCCCCCACCTCGATTTCAGAGCTCAAGCCTCCGCACGGTGAGAGAGGAAACTTCTGTGGATTAACCCCCCCCCCCCCCAGCTAGATAAATGGACAGGGTCTTGGCCACGGTGGGAGCCTTTGCCACCCCTGGGGAAAAAAATCTGCTGACCCAGAAGGACAGCAGGGTATGTTCAGGAGAAACTCCTTCCCGGCTGCACCGGGGGCCGCAGCTTTGTGTCCCAGCTCCTGTGGCCCCCCCGCTGTCCTCACGGACTCCTGTGCGTCTTCTCTGTCGCTCCCGGAGCGAGCCCCACGGGGGGGAGGTCCCATTGCATTTAGGCATCCCTGTGTCACCAGCCCCTGGAATAACGTCCTGCGTGCACCATTAAAAATAAAAAACAGTTGTGCTTCCTTACCACACGAGGTAGAAAGATCTGGGACGTTTTTCCCATCTGTGCAAATTAACCTCATTCTTCCAGGGGGCTGCGCCCTATCCCATTGTGCAGCTGTGCTGTAATTTATGCAATTCAACCTTTGCTGATAAACTTGCGGGCTGTTTTCAGACTTGGCTCTTACACACGTGTTGCAATAAATATCCAGCGTGCATATTTTCGTGTCCTTGGGTAGGTGGACACCCTTCTGGAAGCTGGGTCGACGTGGATGGAAGGCTCACCTGTTGTTGGACTTGGCCCCACTGCTCTCCTGGAGGCTTTTGGCTGGCTTACATTCAAGCAAGCCCCACACCGTCAGCACAGAGCCCGATGTGGGCTTGAACTCAGGGATCGTGACCCGAGCCGAAATCAAGAGTCGGATGCTTCGCCGATGGAGCCCCCAGACGGCCCCAAATCCTTATTTGCAAGGCTTTCGGCACACGGTCTTAGAACCAGGTTGGCCTTGGGGTGTCGTCTGGATTGTGTGCTTTCTTTCTGATGTTCACGAGTGTACGTGTGTGCCCATGTGTGTGTCCGTGTGTGTGCACATGTGCTTATATGTTTTCACGTGTCGTGATGCATTCACATGATTGGGTCATCTGAGCGACCGCTTTAAATCGTCTGGCACCAAGGGGCTCCCGGGGGGCTCAGTCGTCGAAGAGTCCAACTTCAGCTCGTGTTACGTTCTTGGGGTTTGTGGATTCGATTGGAGCCCCGCGTCGGGCTCTGTGCTGACGGCTCAGAGCCTGGAGCCTGCTTCGGGTACTGTGTTTCCTTCTCTCTCTGCTCCTGCCCCGCCCCAAAGTAAATAACATTAAAAAAATTTTTTAAATGCTATGTGAACATTTAAAAAAAATTGCCACCACACGACCTTGTTACCTACTTACACGGGTTTTATAATCATAATCATGCTGGCATCTGGTCCCAGTGAACGAATGAAGGCTTTCTAGCTTACTATGTAGAACAAGCCCATGTCACTGGACTGTAGCATCCAAGACGGTCCTCCCTCGGGGGGGCAGGGAGATTGTGGGGGGTCTCTCCTTGTAGAAACTCCAGGTAAGTACAGTAGGGAAAAAAACCCAACAACAACAAAAACCCCCCACGGTGTAGACTTTCTCATTGCAAGTTAATTTCTCATGGCAAGTTAATTACATTTTGGGGTACTCTTATGCTTTTAGGATCGTCACAATAGGGGACTGGAAGTTAGACGGACTTCGTTGTTTAAAAAGAGAAGTAATAGTTTGGGGGCACCTGAGTGGCTCGGTTGGTTACTCTCCTAATGCTTGGTTTCTGCTCAGGTTATGATCTCGCAGTCGGAGATTGGGCCCCACATCGGGCTCTGTGCTGACTGTGCAAAGCCTGCTTCGGATTCTCTCCCTCTCTCTCTGCCCCTCCCCTGCTCATGAGTGCATGCTCTCTCTCTCTCTCTCTCTCAAAAATAAATAAATAAACTTTTAAAAATACATTTATTTATTTTTGAGAGAGAGAGAGAGAGACAGAGAGCATGAATGGGGGAGGGGCGGAGACAGAAGGAGACACAGAACCCCAAGCAGGCTCCAGGCTCTGAGCCCGACGCGGGGCTCGAACTCACAAACCGTGAGATCGTGACCTGAACCGAAGTCAGTCGCTTAACTGACTGAGCCACCCAGGGGCCCCATAAATAAATAAACTTACAAAAAAAAAAAAAAAGGGAGAGAGAAGTGATGATTTTACCACACAAAACTCAAAAGAGGGATGGAGAGACCAGGGGCTACAAGACCCTGCAATTATCCTGCCTGACCACAGAATGACTATAAGGGGAAACTGAGGCACGACACCAGGGCATACCGTTGGGGTGGGAAGTTACTGTCCGAGGGAGGAGGGCAGTGACTCGGGGGTCTCTGCCGTGGTGTGCAGGGGCCGCGGCAGGCTGTCCCCGAAGGCCGGGAGGAGGGGCCCCGTGGGACAGTCATTGGCCACGCTGCCTTGGGTGGACACGTGGATTGTTTCCCACCCGTCATGACCTGGAATAACACATGAGAATTCCTAGAATTCTCCAGGCCCAGAAAATCCTCTCTCCTCACTGGGGAGCAGACCTCTGGACTCCTAATTCCATGCTCCTCCTAGAACTTAGGCAGGTTCAAGTGTATCGAGGGCATCTCTTGTCCCTTCCCACAGGCCCCTGCCCATGCGAGGAGGGGTGGCCGGCCCGTGCGTGAGGCGCCCCCCGCTCCTCTGTGTCCCCTCTGAAGGCCCACGCCGCCTTCTCTTCCGTCACCTGGGGCGCTTTGTTCTCTGTTCGGTGAGGAGCACAAGACGTCGAGTTGGCATTCTCGGGCTAGACCGA
Organism: Leopardus geoffroyi; assembly: GCF_018350155.1. Taxonomy (NCBI): domain Eukaryota; kingdom Metazoa; phylum Chordata; class Mammalia; order Carnivora; family Felidae; genus Leopardus; species Leopardus geoffroyi. The sequence continues at coordinate 4,349,110 of NC_059333.1, forward strand.
CCGATTCTAGTTCCTGCCAGAAGCCCGTGTGCCACGTCCATTACTGGATGGCCCACCATCCGTTTTCACGTCCCCAGTTTCATCCCGTGTCCGGGAAGGAATCGTCGGGAAGCAGCACACTCTCTGAGCTTCGCCCGCCCCCTGAGCGAAATACTTCCTGAATAATAAGTTGAGGCAGTGGCCTTGACTTCTCTCCAGGGCCGGTGTATGACCGGTTCCCCACCGCCCGCCGGGCCAGAGGAGACCATGATGAGACTCCTCGCGAAGGCGTGTGTTATGTGTTTTTCCGGGGTTGACAACGGTCCCAAAGCGAGACGTGTGCACCCCGGGAAGGGTGGGGGGGGACACCGCCTCTGACGCCGCTGGGGTGGACGCAAGTCGTAGGGAGAGCTGGCCATTTCCGTCAGAACTACAGATGCCTGTGCATCTTTTTTTTTTTTTAATATTTATTTTTGGGAGGGAGAGAGACAGAGACAGAGCAGGAGCGGGGGAGAGGCAGAGACAAGAGAGGGGGTCACAGAATCCGAAGCGGGCTCCAGGTTCCGAGCTGTCAGCACAGAGCCCGACGCGGGGCTCGAACCCACAAACTGTGAGATCATGACCTGAGCCGAAGTCGGACGCTCAACCGACCGAGCCCCCCAGGCGCCCCTCTGTTCGCGCATCTTTGAGCCAATTCTCTGACTGCTGGAATGTACCCCCCCACCTCTGCTTGCCTGTGTGCAAAGTGTTACCATGTACCAGATTATTCGGCGCAGGGTTTTTAATAAGGATGAAAGGTTGGAAAAAAGCCAACTATCCGTTAACGGAAGAGCGAGTAAATGCATTTGCAGAATTTCTCTGCTGTGGACTACGGCTTATCTGTAATAAAATAAAATAAAATGAAACAAGGAGGGGGTCTCCTGGTATGACAGGCAGAATAATGGTCCCCACTGTCCTCGTCCTGATCCCTGGAAACTGTGTGTTCCTCAGACAAGGACCTGGGATCTCCCACAGGCCTTCCAGAAGCAACCTGTCCTGCCAGCATACTGATGTCAGCCCAGTGAACCCCCTGATGGACTTCTGACCTCCCGAACTGTGAAGTAATAACTTTGTGTCGTTTTAAGCCACTAAGCTTGTGGTCATTTGTTATGGCAGCGACAGGCAACAAATATATGCAGGAATGAAACATTGAGGCATTGTTCCGGGAAAGGAAGAAAAGAAGGGAGGGAAGAGAGGAGGAGAGAGAGACAGAGGAGGCGGGAAGGGGGAGGAAGGGGCAGAGGGAGGGGAGGGAGAGACACAGCAGGTGGAGTTCTGGCGGAGACAGGATGGGAGGCAGGGCGCCCCCAGACCGATTCTGGATCGTTTATTGAATTTCTCCCCTGACCGGAGCTGGTAACTTAACCTCTCTGTGCCTGGGCTCTTCAGTAAAACGGAGTCAATAATTTATTTACCACCTGACTCTGTCGCGCAGGCTAAATTGGTCACACACGAAAGTACTTAGAGCCGGGCCTGGCATAGAAAAGCACTCCATAAATGCTAGCGGGCACCACAATAGCTCGCTCTCTGCCCTGCGCAAAGACCGGGAGAGGAGCGTCCGTTTTTTGTTTGCTTGCGTTTCCCTAAAGAAACACGTGAAGGGTACATTGGAAACCCCTCCATGGTTATCTGAGGAAGGAGGGCCGATGGAGGGGAGCCGAAGGGACTTTTCAACGTGTGTAGAACACGCGGTGAAGATACGCCTGTGTATTTTCTAAAATATGGGTGTGTTTGAATATATATTTAAGCCATGTGAATGTGTTACCTCTGCAAACACACACACACGCACACACACACACACACAAACGTGTGTACCTTTCATGCCTGCTAGAATTTCTCCTGGGGAAGGAGGCCGGCCCCTGGGGGATCTTGCAGGCATTCTGTGGGTGACGAGCCCCTCCTGGCTCCGGTCCATCCTGCCCTGGGTCCCAGGGGAGCGTGAGCTCAAGGCAGCCGTCGGGTGCAGGAATTAGCTCCCCGCAGACACCTGGAACCTGCCCTCTAAGGGGTTTCTGCTCTCCCTTTATAACTGTAGCAGAAGTGCCCTGATTTGTATACTGTGGCCCAAAATCCTTTGAGGCAGATGACAGACCTTCTACTTTAAATAATAAATAAATGTGCCATTGCTAACAACAGCTTTTATTTCTTGAGCTGCTATTAACTGCCGGACGGTGTGACCCTTTACGCTTACCCTCTGCAATTGTGCTGACAACCCGGACTTTGAGATTCTTGTGCCCATTTGGCAGAGGGGGAAACTGAGGCCCGGCTAGGCTCAGTCGCGGCCCTGAGTTGCACGGCTAGTTAGCAGAGAGCTGGGATTCGAGGCACGGTCCGGGCCTGGCTGGAGGGGGCGCCTGCCTCCCACACCCGCCACCTGGACCCCCGCCGAGGCCCCGCCCTGCCCCTCCCCGCCCGACCCCGCTCTGAGAGAAGGCGACTGCATTTCTGCACTCTTCCTTCCTCACCCACAGACGGCTGGTCGTAAAGATCACCAGAATGTCCTTGCTCATAAGCCGCATGTCATTTCCTGGTCCTGAGCTAACACTTAGAGAGAAAGAGCTTTGTCAGGTGTCTCGGCTTCCTCCTGCCTCTGTAACAAAGAACCACACGCTTAGCGGCCTAAGACACATGCATCTCTCATCGCATGCTTCTGGAGGCCGGGAGTCTGCCGCGGGCCTCCCTGGGCTAAGGCCAAGGCCCGGTTCCTCCCAGAGGCTCTGAGGCAGAATCTGCTTCCTTGCCTTTTCCAGCTTCTAGGGGCCGCCCGCACCCCTTGGCTCAGGGCCTCTTCTCCGCCTACACAGCCAGCTGTGTCGGGTCAGGTCCTCGCACTGTGAAGGCCCCTTGTGACTTGGGGCCCCGCTGGGACAAAACAGGATCATCTCCCTGTGTTAGGGTCGGTCGCTTAGCGATCTCACATCTGCCTACAACTTGAACTCTCCTTTGCTGTGTGATGCAGCCTCTTTACAGGTTACGGGGACTGGCGCGTGGGCTCTTTGGGGTCATTGCTCCCTTGGGGACTGGAAGAAACCCCTCCGGGTCTCTGTTGTCCCCTGCCGGGACGGCTTCTCCATTCCCTGTGTTCCCTGCCTCGCCCCGTCTCCTCTGCCCGGCGGAGGCTCACACAGGTGCCCTCCCGCCTGCCCGGCCCCGGGCGGCTCCCTGATGCTTATCCTTCACGGCTCCTGCCATAGCCCCTGGTGCCGTTCCCTGCTCGTTGTCTCTCTTGCTGGACCACGTGCTCCAGGGGCGACGGCCACGTCCAGCACAGGCAGTGACCCATCCGGCCCTGAGCAGGGCCCCCTGGTCTGTGAAACCCAGGCCAGACCTCACGTTCACACAGCACATCCGAACTTCCCAAGCGTCGCCTACTAGCTTATGTCCAGCCCATCGGGCCGGCTCAGCGACGTCCGACCACAGAGGCCGGGTACCTCTTCATTACTCCTCCCCCTCCTGCACCTGCTGGCGTGCTTCTGCTTCAACTGGGACTCCGTCTTCCTGGGATCTATCTCATCTCGCGCCTTTTCCCCCCTTACGTTGTTGACTCATGAGATCAGAGCTAAGAGCGACAAATGTGTTTAAGACTTTGTCGCTCTTAGCTCTGATCAAGCCTTAAACACACTAATACACTTTGTTTCAAACGAACCGAAGGAATAGTTTTGTTCTAGAGGATCCCACCCCTGTTACTTGTCTCTTTGAGGATCTTAATTATAACCCCACAGTTCAATCATTCCCCTTAATTCTTTTCTTTTTCTCCCATTGCCTTCCATTTTCTCACAAGGCAAAATTTATTACTACCATCCTTCCCAAGATAAGTCTGTCTATCCCTCAGGAAGAAAAGGAAATTTAATAGCCATAGCAAAGGACAAGAGTCCTGCTCCGGCCGGAGCTGTGGAGCCCTCTCCCATGTACGGATGGGTGCCTTGTTCCTTTACCTTTCCCACAGAAACATCTTTCGATTTGTGGGTTTCTATAAACGTTTACTTCTATTTTCTAGTGTGGCACTCTTCAGACTGCAATACGGGCTTTGGGACATTTTCCAGAATGCCCAGGGGTAGTCTTTTCAAAGCACGTTTAAGGAAACGTATAATGCGGGGGCATCTGGGGGGCTCAGTCGGTTGAATGTCTGTTCTTGGTCTCGGCTCAGGTCATGATCTAGCGGTTCGTGGGTTCGAGCCCCACATCGGGCTGTGAGCTGACCCTGAGGAGCCTGCTTGGGATTCTCTCTGTCTCCCTCTCTCTCTCTCTCTCAAAATAAATAAGCTTAAAAAATAAGTAAATAAAATCTTTAAAGCATTCCATTCCCAAGGATGCTGTCTCTCTCTCATGTACCAGCCACAGAGCAGGAAAGTGTCACCTCTGAGGCTCCGTTTCCCACAGGTCTTTGGGGCGAGGCTCAAGTCTTCACCCGGCCAGAGGCTCAGATCGATTCACCGTCCACCCTTGGATGAAGCACGTCGCCCGGGGTGTGGGGACCCGGTGCATTTGGCGGATGGGTGGTTGAATGAATAACTAGTAGGCACCGGCTGATTTAGGACGGGCGACGGGGGGCCGGGAGCGTGCGTTCTGTGACCTCATGGGAAGGTGGGGGTCCTCTCAGAGCATCCAGGCTGGAGGCTGGGACACGGTTTGCACCTGGACATCTGGAGCCTCCCCCATGAGATCGACATTTCATCCTGGGCGCCTCTGGCTGTCCTCACGGCCCCTCTACCGAGCACTGCAGGGGAGGGAACGAGCTGGGATGCCCGGGCTTGTTCCCAGGCCTGAGCTGCAGCGAGCTTCCCACACTGCGCTCCAGGACCCAGATCAAAGCCCCGGCCAGGCCCTTCGGCTAGAGTTGCTGGAGGCGGGCACACATGCCTGTGAGTCTTGGCAGCGAGGCTCCCTGGCAGAGGGCAGGATAGGAATCTGCGAGGCCCTGCCTTTGTTTGAAGGACGACGCATTCTGAAACCCAGAAGCACGGGTGCCCTCCTAGAGGCCGAGGCCTGGCCCGGCTGGATCGCCCGGGTGCGGAGGCCACGTCGGGGGCCGTGAAGGGTGCGGAGCCCCTGCTGTCATTTCTGCCCCATGCCCCCAGTCCCCCCTGCCTGTGCCCGGTGTGTGGGGTCCCATCGCTCAGACAGAAAACTTCTGCAGTGACGGGAGGGCTAGGATTCCAGCAACAGAATTCAGGGCGTTCAGTGGGGACTGGTTTTGCTAAAAAATAAAAGAAAACACCTCTTTCGTGTTTGCAGTCCTCAAGATGAGGGCAGGGAACATTCACATCACCTTCACGGATATGCAAGAATACACAGCAGGTGTTTGCAAAGGGACAAGAGGTGGGCTTCAGGATTTCTACTGCTTCCCCGCCCCCATTTCCCGGGTAGGGGTGCTTCCTTGTGTCCAGCACCCCGCGTTTCTGGGTCTGTGTAAGTGGAGGCGGCCGCGAGGCAGCTGGGTCACCGCCGGCTGAGCCTACGGTCAAGGCAAAGGAGAGAGCTCCCTCGTCTGGAAGTTACAGCTCTGAACCCAGGTTCTGTCTTGCTCAGGTCCAGCCGGGGTCCAGCCAAAAGGAATCACAGACAGACCCGTCCCCTCCTCACCTGAGGCGAGCGGACTTCGGTGCAGAGAATCGACTGGTCTGTGCGTGACAGGTGTGATGGAGCTCCAGACGCTGGGCTGCCTCCGTGGTCCCCGGGGGCTGATGATGCCGGTGCGGCACCAGAGGACTGTCTCTCTAGCCTCTGGCCTGCCGTGCCTCCCACCTCCCACCGAGACCCTCGTGCACCAGACCCGGATGCGCCTCGGCCGGCCGGCAGCCCAGTGCAAGAGTTTGCTGTCTCCGCCTATCCAACCACGGTGCTCGTTCGATGATGCAAGCATTTTACAGCACTCCCCCTTCTCATAAAAATTAGAGGCAATTGAACAATCAAGGTGATATAAAACACGGTGCAATAAACCGCATGTCTTACAGATGTAGCCCACGCGAGGCCAAGTGGAAGGTGTCGGGCAGGAGGGAGCGGATCCCGTATCCTCGAGAGGAGGCTCCCTGGACCCCAGAGGGGAGGGAAAGCCTGAATGGGACAAGAGGTGTAGGGCGAGTCAAATGTGTCCGAGTCGATCGTTCCTAAAGGCGGGTAGGGATTTTATCGCTTTTTTTAACTCTCTGGACCTGGGGTCTGACATTTGCACCTTCGTGCCCAGGGGATACATTCCTCATGGGGGTGGGGGCTACCTGCCCCCTTCCACCCCGTTCCGACCAGCTGAGCCTCGGGGGGTCCCCATAAACCCTGCAGGGAAATGCCAGGAGAGGAAGGCATCTTCCAAAGCCGGCATGTGGCATGCGCAGCACTGACTTGATCAATGCAAAGCACCCAGACAAAATAAAAGTGACAAAAAGTAAGCAGACAACCCCCAGAGACGTTTCTGAGGTGTCCCAGCAGAGGAAAAGGAGCGGTTGGGGTCCTCGGCCTCTCTCCCCGCTGGCCAGCTTCTGGAGACGCGGTGCGACTCTCAGACCTTAGTCCTTCAAGAGTCGCATGCACACAATTTACTAACGTCTGACTTATAATCTATCACACGTGGCTTCATTCTCCCAAACGCATGACCCCGGGCTGGTGGCTTCTCCCTGCTCCCGGCTTCCCTCTCCTTTCAAACCTGCTGGGGTCTTTCCATGACGGCTCCCCAGTGTGTTCCTAGTATTTGACCGTGGCTCCATTCATGTCGAAACATAGAATCAGCCCTTTTTAGAAAATGGGTTTGAAACATCTCAAGCCCCCGAGATCCCTCCAGGCCAGCAACAGTGCCCTCCAAAAAAAAAAAAAATAAATAAATAAAAGATCACGCGCACAGGTCTGGGGGGACCGCACCGACCATCCTTTCTCTGGGAGAGTGGGGGAGCAGGTGCTTGTGCCACGCTGCCCCCTGCTGGCCAGAGAGTGCCAAGTCCCACCCCCCCTACTTTTGCCCCGACCCCTCTGCCTCCTACCAGCTCTGCAGCTGCTATAAAGGAAATGTCTTTTGTAGCAGGCAAGGGTGGGGTGCAGTCACAGGGGGGCTTCGACGCCTCCCCAGGTCTCCGGCCAGCCCATGAGCTTGCACAGGCTGTAAACGGAACCTGTTCAGGCCTCAAAGTCGCCGGGGCCGCCTGCGGCCCGTCAAGGGCTACCTTGTGCTTAGTGCCGGCCGGCCGGGGTCCTAGAAAGCCTGAATCCGGCCAGCCCTTGTCCTTCGAGAACTCACAGATGACTCTGCAGGCTTCCAGGCACCAAGCGCCCACACAGATCTGCTGCTACCCGTTACAGGAGGCTGGAGGACAGAGGGCCAAACACAGCTCGTTCCCCCCACCCAGGTCGTCCACCCAAAGGCTGAGTAGACCGTTAATGCTGCCATGAATCAGAGTGAGTGGAAAGGGGTGGGGGAATGGGCGTTTCGTTCCTTGGCAGGCGGTGGAGGCTCCCCGTGCCCCCTGTGGGTCATCACAGCCGAAGACAGCGGCCCCAGCCTAGACCCTGCACCCGAAGTGTGGACACCTGGAAACCTCTGGGAACTTACAGTGCAAGTGTCCCCGGCCCAGCAAGCTGACATCGCTTCTCCACGGAAGCCTGGGGGCGGGGGCGGCGGCAAGGTGGGGCCTCCCTTCCTTCCTCAGTCACACACGCCAGAAAACCTGAGCCACAGCTCTGTCTGGTGGAAATATGATGCTGGCCACGGATGGGAGCCACAGACGTAATGTTAGCCACATTTTTAGAAGTTCGAAGAAACAGGTCAAATTAAGTCTCTTCTTTAGTATTATTTTTTGTTGGTGTTTATTGACTCACTTTAAGAAAGAGAGGGTATGTGCTCCTGCACATGTGAGCAGGGGAGGGACAGAGAGAGAGAGAGAGAGAGAGAGAGAATCCCAAGCGGGCTCCACACTGTCAGCACAGAGCCTGATGCAAGACTCGATCATGACCCAAGCCGAAATCAAGAGTCAAGACGCTCAACCGACTGAGCCACCCCAGTGCCCCCAGATGAATCCCAATAGTATAATTTAACCGCCTATAGGCAAAATACTGTCATTTCAGCACGTAATGATACAAAACCTTACTAAGGAGACATTTTACATCCTCTGCTTCGCACCGTCTTCGAAGGCCAGTGAGCATTTCTCGCACGGTGCGTCCTCTGAGCAGCGGGCCCCTGGGTCTGACGGCACAGCTCTCCCGTCCCGGCCCCGGAGACAGCCGCGCTACAAGGAGGGCCGGGGGTGGGGAAACAGAGCTGTGGACAGAAAAGGCTGCAGACTCCACCATCACCCCTCTCCCCCACAAAACAAACCCTACGTCATTGCTTTAAGCTCCACTCCGCGCTGAAAAAAAAAAAAAATAAATAAGCGTGATTTTCCTGTGCCTGCGAATTTAACTCGGACCTTCCAGAAGGTCCGGTGTGCCCTTCCCTTCCCAGGAAGACAACCTGCACGTAGACCCAGGGGCTAGAAGCAACCACGTGACCTCACCGCTGTCCGGCTCGTCTCAGCGTCTAGACAGTGAGCACAGGGGATTCGCCCGGGATTGCCCAGTTGTGTCTGGGTCTCTTCTTCTCCGATATATTAATAAGTGTTGTTTAAATTTTTTTTTCAATGTTTATTTATTTTTGGGACCGAGAGAGACAGAGCATGAACGGGGGAGGGGCAGAGAGAGAGAGGGAGACACAGAATCGGAAACAGGCTCCAGGCTCTGAGCCATCAGCCCAGAGCCTGACGCGGGGCTCGAACTCACGGACCGCGAGATCGTGACCTGAGCTGAAGTCGGACGCTTAACCGACTGCGCCACCCAGGCGCCCCAATAAGTGTTGTTTAAAGGAAAGTTTCTACTGACAGAAACTCTGCCCGTTAAAACCCCTGGCCTTAAGTTTTATGTTTCCTCTTGGGCATCTCAGCTCTGAGGACGAGCGAATACGAATGTCCCTACAACAGGGGACTTTCATTTTACGATGTGGTTTCCCAGCTTTACTGAGCCTGACACTTCTTGTGCTGACCACCTTTTCCCGTCTTGGGGGCGTTGGGTGGGACACGCATGAGGGACGCCGGATGGGAATCCTTCAGACAGGCTGTGTTATAATCACAGGACTTTGTGTTTGGGGGGCTGATTCAGGTTCAGAGTCAAAGAGGATGCCCAGACACATCAGGGGCCTGGGACGCCGGAGCAAATGACCACAAACTGTGCTTGAAACAATAGAAATTTATTCTCCTCACCACCCGCGAGGCCAGAATCCTGAAATCAGGGCGTGGGCAGGGCTGGATCCTTCTAGAGACCCCGAGGGAGAAGGTGTTCCATGCCTCCCTCAAGGCTTCTGGTGTTCCCGGCAACCGTTGACTTTCCTTGGCCTATAGAGGCGTCACTCGGACCCCTCTGTTTTCACGCACCCCCCACCCCCACCCCGCCATGTCCGTGTGTCCCAAGTGTCTCCGCTCTCTTATAAAGACACATGAGATTCCTTGGATTGTGAGTGCGTCCCTCCAGCCTCCACCCCTGCCTTCACACGGCTGTCTCTCTGTGTCCTTTCCTCCTCTGTTAAGGATGCCAGTCACCAGGGTTAGGGCTCATTCGATAATCTAGGGTGATCTCGTCTCCGGGTGGCACACGGGCTCTGGCCAGAACGCTTTCCTTTCCTATCACCAACTTGTACGGGATGGTGGAGGCAAGCATTGACAAACTGAGTCATGCAGGGACCAGTGTGAACAGAAAGCTTGCTTTTATCAGCTTTTTCCTTTGTGGCAGCCAGTGGGCTTTGCGCCTGCTGCAACTGTATGATGCAAGTAATAACTCGACCTGGCTCTGCCCAAAGGGGCTTCCCTCGTGGTGACAAAAAGGCTGCACCAGTTCCAAGCATCACACCCTCATGCTGTGCGATCCAGGAGAAAAGAAGACTGGCTTCCAGAATGTCTCTCAAAGAGCAAAGAGTTTTGTCCCTCGGGCCTCTGTGAGGGCAGATGTCGCCCACGTCTGTAGAACAGCAAGCAGGCTGCAGGTTCATTCTGAAGCATCTCTCTGGTCCTGGGAATTCTTTATATTGACAACCTGAGGCCCAGGTCAGGGACTAATCTCTGGGCTCTTAGACATATCTGGTTGGGCTCAAACAGACAAGGCCATTGTCCTCAAACCTTCGACCATTGTATTACGTAGGGAGAGTTCAGGGTGCTGGAAGTGAATCTCTGCAGAAGCCCTGCGGGGTGGTTGCCTCACACCCGACTTTATTTCTAGAAACGATCCCGAGGAAATAGACACAGAGGAAGTGATTTATGCATGAGAACGTTCGTTTTGGATTTCTTTTTCATTGCAGGCAATTGGAAGCAACCAAACTAAAACTGGTTAGCTATGATGGGACATTATAAAACCATTTCAAGGAAGCTTTAACGACGCAGGAACATAGTGACAATATTTTGAAAAGAAAGTGTGCAGTGTAAACCCAGCGTGAAAACCACACACGTGGGGCAAAACCTGGAAGGGCATAGACCAAAAAGGGTGGCGTCTCTGAGAGGTGGGGTTATTTTCTTGTTTGCGATTCTTCTATTTTCTGTATCTAGTCCACAGGTGTGTATTTTGTGCATGAGCGTGTGTGTGAGTGAGTGTGTAAGTGTGCGTGTGGTAGTGTCCTAAGGTGGCTGTGACAAAGCCCACAGAGTGGCGGGTGGGCAGGGGCGGGGGTGGGGCTTGCACAACGGAAATGTCTCGTCTCACAGTTTGGGGGCCAGAAGTTCAAGACTGAGGTGTGGGCCGGGCTGGTGGGGCCGTGACGGGGAATCTTCTCCACCCCCTCCCCCGGCTTCTGGGGTTTTGCCGGCGCCTTTGGGGTTCCTTGGCTTCTGGAAGCTTCATTGTCACACGGCCCTTCTCTCTCTGTGTCCCCATTTCCTCTCTTATAAGGACACGGGTCACATTGGATTTAGAGCCACGCTCCTCCAGTATGACCTCATCTTGCTAATTCTTCTGTAATGACTGTCTTTCCAATAAGGTCACATCTGAGGTTCCCCCCCCCGGGGGGGGGTTGAACGTGTGAATTTAAGGGGACACAATGTCACCCCTAAGTATCTGCATATATATTTTTACACACACATATTTAAAAAATCTTTTTTTTAATGTTTATTTATTTTTGGGAGAGAGAGAGAGGCAGAGCATGAGCAGAGGAGGGGCAGAGAGGGAGACACAGAATCCGAAGCGGGCTCCAGGCTCCGAGCTGTCAGCACAGAGCCCGACGCGGGGCTCGAACTCACGAACCGTGAGGACATGACCTGAGCTGAAGTCGGACGCTCAACCGACTTCCCCAGGTGCTGTCCCCTCCCCTGCCACACAGGTTTCTTAAAAAGAAAATAATGCAAAAGAGAAAAGTGCCTTTTCTTGGCCAACATTTCTGCACCCGGGGAGCCGCCCGGTGGCCGCAGGGAGGATGTCGAGGCGAGAGTAGCTGGCGGGAGAAGCCGGTAGCTACCGTGAGCTTCTGGAAACACAGGCAGCGTTCCCTGTGTCCTCTTGGGGCAGGAAGCGCTTGGACCCCAGCAGGTGTGTGCCGTCCGCACTGGGCCGCCCCTGACGCTGAGCAGCCGCGCGCGGAGGGTGGATTCCTGCCAGCACCTGCAAGCCCTGGGGGGCCGAGCAGTAATTAGGACAGAACTTTCGTCAGATTCTCCCACATAACAAGGCAGGGTGGGAAGCTTGCAGCCGCTGGATGACTCTTGCGGCCCCGTAGGGTGACAGAGCCCCGGGGAGTCCCCCCCAGGTGGTGGCACAGTGTGCCAGCGGGGAGGGACGCCCACTGGCCCCCGGGCTCCTGGCCCACCCTCCGCCTGGCCTCTTCCTCCTTCCCTGCAGGCCTGAGGGAGCCAGCGAGGCCGGCCCACACGCCTCCCCAACTTACTCTTCTGCCCCCGCTCTGGAGGCGGCCCACGGTCCCGAAGATGGGCGTTTAGTGATGATCACCGCGTCCCCATCACTAACGGACGCACAGCAACTCGGGGCCAAGCAGGAGAACCGGACTGAGCAGGACGGCGGAGGAAACAGGAAGCCTATGGACACGGGAAGAGGATTGGAGAATTAGCCCCTCGCCCGTTGCTGAGCCCTCTGTCTGCTCCCCTGACTTTCACCGGGCCCCCCGGAACCAGCTCCGTGCTGAGCAGGGCCCCGCGAGCGCACCCACAGCCCCTGCCTGCAGGGAGGCCGCCGTGGACAGCAGAGGAGACAGGTGCAGGGAAGCGATCAAGCCGACCGTGTGGTAAATTCCAGCAGGCGGGCGCCTTCCGCAACATGCGGCTTCCCGGGAGGCTTGCTGGAGGAGGCAACATGCGGCATGCTAAAGGGAGTGGGTGGGCACAGACCGGCAGGCTGGCATCCCCTGGGAGCAGAGCGTTCCCTCACGTGACACAGTGGGAGCTGTGCAGGACAGTGGTCGAAGCAGGTCTTTCCCCGGGAGGCAGGGCGGGGTGGGGCTGAACGGGGAGGTGGGCACCAGCTTGGGGTCACACGAGGAAGGCCTGGCTCGGCCAGGAGGGGCTACGGGGATGAGGGGAGTTCCAGAGATCCCGGGGGGAGAAGCCCCTCCCCTTCCAACCTTGGCGATGGCCCAGGCCAGGGGAGAACGACGACGTTGGCTTGGCAGGGAGAAGGGGGCTTGCTTTTGGGAGCTGTGACTTTGAGGGACTCCTGGAAATACCCAGCGGCGAGGGATAGAGGACATGGGTCCTGGGCCAGGGTGGAGCCAGGAGAGCCCAGGCCGTGGGGACACTCAAGCTTAGGGAGCCCCTGGCAGGACAGGCCTGGTGGGGACGGTGAAGAGAGCCCGCGAGTCTCTCCCCGGCCTCCGCTTCCGATCTCAGTCCTCCTGCTTGGACGTCGTGTCCTGGGCCTGTCGGCCTGGTGGTGGGGGGTAGCCTGCCGGACCCACCAGATGATCGGGGGTTGGCTTCTCCGGCCTCCCCCTGCCCCCACGGGTCTTTCCCCGGGGTTGTCCCAGGCCCTGCAACTCCGTGTGGCTTTCCTGTCCTTCTGCTTCCGTTCCCAGGGGGCATAATACCACTGCGGCCCGGGAGGACTCCATCCTGTCACCGGGTCACAGAAATGTAACACGGGGATGGGGGAAAGCACGGCAGACAGCCTGGCAGAGGAGGGGCCTGGCGGGGTAGGGGTCCCTGGGGGCTGCTGCGCCCAAGGACCACACACTGGGCAGCTTGAACCACAGAAAGTTCCTTTCCCAGTCTGGAGGCGGGAAGTCACAGACGGAGGGGTCTGCCGGCCTCTCTCCGAAGGCTGCAGGGGGAGAACGCCCCCCGCCTCTGTCTTTTTTTTTTTTTTTTTTTAGCCTTCAGACTTTTAATATTAATTTCTACGAGGTTTGTATCTGTTAACAGGTATGACCCGAGAACTCAAGTGTAAGACCTTAACCTTGGGCATTTTATAAGAATCAGAGACCCAATACTGGCAATAAGTGAAATAACTCTTTTTTTTTGGATAGTATAACAGAATAGTTATTTATTTAATATGAAATTTATTGTCAGATTGGTTTCCATACAACACCCAGTGCTCTTCCCAAAAGGTGCCCTCCTCAATACCCATCCCCCACCCTCCCCTCCCTCCTGCCCCCATCAACCCTCAGTTTGTTCTCAGTTTTTAAGAGTCTCTTATGCTCTGGCTCTCTCCCTCTCTAACCTCTTTTTTTTGTTTGTTTCTTCCCCTCCCCCATGGACTTCTGTGGATCCTGAGAATCCCGGCCTCTGTCTTGGCTGCTGCCTCGGGATTCTTTGCTTGCAGATGTCTCTCCAGTGTCAGTCTCTGTCTCTGTCTCCTGGGATGTCTCTTTGTGCCTCTTTTCTTCCAGATCACCGGTCCCTGGATTTGGGGCCCAGCCTCGTCTAGACTGGCTTCGTCGTACCTCGATTACATCTTCCTATTTCCGAATCGGGGCACCTCCACGGGTGCTGGGGGCTAGGGCTTGGACATATCTTTTTTTGGGGGGGCGGTTGCAAGGAACCCACAGTAATGGGAGAAAGCCCACACACGGCCGGGTGAGCTCGGCATCATGCTTTGCGGGAGCCATTTGCAACAACGAGAAAGGTTCCCCAGGGAACGGTGAGTGGAGCGAACCCAGCCAGCCGCTCTGAGGGCATAGCTGAGAAACCTCAAGAATGTAGAGCCCCAAACTTCCTTAACCCGAGACAGTGGGAGTCCTGGATCGAAGCCTCCTGAGAACAATGCCCCCGGCCAGTGGTGTCTTCTTCCCCCCTCCCTCGCCGGTGTCTCATGTCAGGCTCCAACACGCTTAGGTTCTCAGCACCCGCTTTTAACCCCTGCCAGCACCTCGTAAGCCCAGCCTCCAGCTGCCCCGGGCTCCCCCGAAGTCACCAGGCAGGGGCACCAGCTCTGCGCCTGAGAGCGGCTTGCCCGGCCCCCCGGCCGGCAGGTCTGGCACAGAGCCTTCTAGAACACCTGGGGGCCTGCTCCACGAGCCTTTGCCCTCCTGTGCCCCGTGGGCAGCCGGCCTGACCAGCCCGGACAGCGGCTCCGTGCCAGGGAGGGGGCTGAGGGGGGCATCAGGAGCTGGCGGGTTGGAGTCCTGGCCCAGCCCTGGGCTCGTGTGGCGAGCGCGGAGGCCACACCACCAGCCTCGGGAGGCACCTGTCCCAGGTCGCAGCTCAGCTCTGCCTCTGGGCCTCGGGGACGTGGTGAAGGTGCTCAGCCCCGTGGCGACTCACTCTCCTCGTCTGTAAAGTGGGCTACTAGGAACGGGGTCCCCGGGGCCGCGTGGGGTTAGCCGGCTCAGTGCCTGTTGCACACTAGCGTGGGGCCTCGGGCTCCCTCCGGGGGACCCTGGTGGCTCTGTCACTCCGAGCCTCCCCGTCCTCATTTGTGTATTGAGACGTGACATCCGGGGTCCCTTCCGGGTCCTCGCTGCCTCCTGTCCCCTTCCAGGGGACCGTGTCGTGCCTGTTCTGGCAGGCAGGCACAGCTTCCACCTCCTGCCTTGAAAGATAACCCGGGACACGTTAACAACTTTAAGAGCTTCCTTACTTGATCAAGAATCGATCTGCATGGGGAGTGCTCCCCCGACCCAGGCCAGGGGGAGGACTCCCTAGAGGAAGCGAGGGAGCAGAAAGGGAATTGTTTGACTGGCTGCAGCTTAGAGCCTTAGGTGGTTGCTTGTGATGCTTGTGGTCCTTAGAGCGTCGAGTTGGCGACCTTGAGGACTTTATAGACTCATTTCCGTTTGCTTAGGCGGGTCGCCCCAGCGTCGGAGCCCCCTCAGTGCCTTGGCCTCCTTGTTTACTTAATTTACAACCTGCTCAGGGGACACCCCCGGCCCCAAGAGGACCCTGCCCCTTTCTGCCCTGTGAGGACCCAGTGGTTTCTCTAGGGCAAGCCCCTGGCCAGGCTGACCTCACCGGCCGTGACCTGGACAATCTCACAGGGTGGAGCTCACTGGGCCCCAAGGTCACAAGACCCCGAGGTCACAGGGTCCCCAGCTCCCGGGGCCCCAAGGTCACAAGTCCCCACGGTCACAGGGCCCTGGGCTCAGAAGGGCCTGCCCCCAGGGGCCCTGTGTCAGGCTCAGTACTGTGCTGCCGCCATCCGGAAGGTTCTGTTACTACCTGAACAAAGCTCTTGCACGGTCACGTTGCCCCGCCCCCGCCCCCCACCCCCCAGAGCATGCGGCCATGCTGCCCCCTCTACAAGGTCCTAGAGTGCCCCTCTCTCAGTCTCAGGCCGCGTCAGGGTCGGTATGTGGCCTCCACGCCTGCAGGGGGAGAAGGGAGACGTGGAGACCTTGGATGAAAACCCTCACACGACACAGACTCCAGAACCCGGGCTGCTGTTCTGGGTTTACGCGAGGGGGTGGGCAGGAAAGAAGGGGCAGGGACCTCATCTGAAGAGGCCTGGCTGGGGGCGGAGGGGTGGGGGGAGCTCCTGGGCACAGGGAGGAGGGTCCCCACTGAAGACGGGAGGACCGAGCACGTGAAGGACCAGCAGGGACCGGAAGGGAGGACACAGGAGAGACTGAGTCCCAGAGCGAGGCCAGGGGAGCAGGGGTGGTGGGGGGCCGGGACAGAGGAGCTCGCCCTCCTCCTCCCTCCTCTCGTAGAGGTGGGGTTGAGCCTGGACGGCAGAAAACTGAGAGGCCTCACCTGCTTGGGCTTCCTGTGCGATGGAGGGAGGTCGCTGCTGTGGGCTGGAAGCGGGCGCAGGCCAGGGACCCAGCGTGGAGACGGCCGTCACCAGGATCAGGGGAAAACACCCGTGCATCCCACGGCAGAGGGTGGCATGGGTCAGCAGGGAGGCCGGTTGAGGCTAGCAGAGCCAAAGGGCGTGGATTTTCCGGGTTTCCTGCCTGTGAGCCTGTGGGTTTCCTGCAGGGGCCGGTTGGGGCCGGGTTTTGCCAGGTGGGTGGGAAGGAGCCACAGCCACGGTGGGGGGTAGGGTGGGGGGGGGGAAGGAAGGGCATCTCTAGGCCGTGCAATGCCATGGCCAATAGCGTCTTTGTGGCCTGGGGGCCTCAGGTCACCCTGAAGAGCCTAACAACGTGGCTGGAAAGGTCCCCAGGCCCCTGTTGTGGAGGAGAGAGCACGTGACCTCCAGGAGCTCTCTGGCCGGGACCCATCAGGGGTGACGTGGTTGGCTCCTGGGGGGGGGGCGGAACGTTGTCAGGAGGAGTGAGTGTCTCCTGATGTTGCCCCGGGACACAGGACGGCGTGAGGCTTACCTGGGTACAACCAGTGAGCTCACCCAGTGCTGAGCAGGGACACGTTCGCGGCCCAAAGCCGGGGGGACGGATTCTGGCCACCCCCACCCCGTCAGCACGTGCCGAGCACTGCAGACAGCTCTTTGCAAGGGCTCCTTCGCCCACCCTGCCCCCACCTGCCCTGCCCTGCCCTAGCCTTCTGGTCTTGCTGTGTTCCTAGCCTCTGACAAATGCAGGTCTCAGGGGTGGGCACACAGGTGCCTCGAGGTAAGGCTTTCCTGAGGGGCTTGGGGGCAGGGGCGGCGGGGATCCTGGCTCATGGCTCATTGTGTGTCCATCAGGGGCCGGGGAAGGAAACCAGGACTGTTTTCCTTCAAATATCCAGCTGCTCCACGCACTCTCCTGAGGGCTCGGTGGGTGTCGGATGGCCCAGCAACCAGATGCCGGGCCCGGGCCCGGACGGCCAGCGCGTGGCCGAGTGGGGCATGAGCACTGGGTCCGGCCCACGTCCCTCTGTCCGCCCCTCGCCAGCTGACCTTGTACCACGGAGGGCCGTCTTCTCTAATTTGACAAAAGGGTCATCGGGGCTGTGGGCGGAGCGGGGAGAAAGGTAGTCCGGGCCTTTGCACGGCAGATATTCCCCAACTGGGTACTTCTAACACAGGGGTGACCTCTGCGTGACTCACGTAACCCAGTTGAGGTTCCTAATACCTCACCACTGTGATGGTGGCAGAATATACCTCCCCCAAACGGCCACTTTGGAATAAGGATTATTTTGAGCTTCAGGTGCTTGAAAAACAGCGGGTGAAGACAGGCTGTCCGAGTCCCCTTCCTTCCTGAAAGCAACAGCTGACAGTCCCACGGGAACGGAGCCCTCTCTGTGCCCGGAAGAAGGACGTATTCGCCTCACCAGAGGCGGGAAGTTCTGTACAAGCAGCCTTGTTAAAATACCTCCGAGCTCCCTTTCTGTCCCCATACGTTGTAGTTACGTTCATGTTCGATTCTGTTTAATCGGGTATAAATGCATTTAGGTGCTGCCTTCTCTGGGGGGATCTTCATTTCCTTAGGGAGGCTCCCATGGCCCATGAAACTTGCATTAAACCTGCCTCCTGTTTGTGAATTCTCGGGCCCAGCCGGAGGCACTGAGGGGGAAAGAAAGTTCGGCCCCCCTACAAGTGCACGGCACTGGGCACGGATCCAGCAGGTAGATGCTGGCCGTGGTGCAGGAGCAGGGCCCTAGGGACCCCACGAGCCGGGGCTGACCTCTTTAGGGAGGTCCCCACAGGGAGCACTCGGGGTTTCTTGGGGAAGCAGCTATTTAAGGACCAGTCCTGCAGGGCTTCGGGGACAAGAGACGCAGCCCTGCGGATGTGTCCTGCTGAGCAACCTCGCGACCCTCGGCTCTGTCTGTGAGGGCGTCCAGGGCAGACGCTGTGCCTTGTGGTTCTTTGTGGTTCCCGTCACCCCTTCTGCAGACACCGTGGGGGCTTATCGTTTCCAAAGAGAAGGACAGGCGTTCGTTTTTATCTGTGGATCCTCACATGTGTCTTGTCCGTGGCCAGGGTTAATCGGCGTGGAATGAGCTGAAGAAATGCGTTTCTGCGGGTGCAAAGAGGGCGTGGCTCCCTGTCGCTAGGCTAGCTATCGCCGAGTAACAAATTAACCCAGAAGGCTCAGAACATTTATTATCTCGCGGTTTCTGCCGGCCAGGAGTCCGGGAACAGCTTGGCTGAATCTTCTTCTCCGGAGCCCCTCCCAAGGTCTCAGCGAGGTCGGCTGGGGCCACGGTCATCCCAAGGTCCAGCCGGGCGTGTCTGCCTTGCTGCTCGCTCACTCGGCAGGTGTGGGCAGGATCTGGCTCCTTGAAGCCGGGCTGTTGGCTGGAGGGCCTCGGCTCCTCGCTGGCCGCGGTCAGAGGCTGCGCTCAGATCCTGCTTGTGGACTCAGGCCTCTGCGACGGCTCCACGGTTCGTTGGAGCGTGCAGACAGAGCAGGGGGTTGGGAAAGAGTCCCACCAGCTGCAACTCAGTCCTGGAACCTACTCACGGAAGTGACACCCCATCACTCTTGGATTCTGTTCGTCAGAAGCACGTCACTAGGACCCGCCCCCACCGAAGGGAAAGGGACAGTGCAGGATGTGGGCACCGGAGAGCGGCATCACCGAGGGCCACGGGGATCCTGTCCGCCCGGCACCGGGCGTCGGGGTGGAGCTGAGCGCCAGCAGCAGCAATAAGGGACACTCACCATGTGCTCATTACACGCCAGCCCCCCGCCCAGAGCTTCCCGTGAAATGCCTCTGACGTCAGACACCCAGCCCGTCTGCATCCTCAAGTAACATCTGATAACGCACAGACTCAGAGACAGTGAGTGGCTTTCCCGTGATGATTAATGACGAGCCTCAGGCTGACCTGGATCGTCTTGGCTGCAGGGGTTCAATTTTCCTGCATCACCGTCTCGGCCGTTCTCAGAGTTGAATGATTCAGTGTAAGCAGGCTTCCTGGAGGCGGCAGCACTGGGCCCGATTGTGAAGGATGAAAGGATTGTAGCTTAATGACTTGGATGAAGGACCTTGTCACGGGGGAGAGACCAGGCGCCAGGGTTAGGCTCCCCTCGTCCCGGGGGCAGGATTGTGGCGCTGGGAGGAGGTAAAAGCTTGTCCTCGGGCTACGGCACATTCTGGAACCTGCTACCGTCTGATGTCTGCTTCTGCCCTGACATTCCTAACAACACCCATTGCCACCAGCCAAGGTGTACTCTTGGCAAAATGGCCCGCAGCCTGGGTTTACAGGTGACAGGACGGCAGACGGTGACCAAGCTGCTGCGACAACGCTCCAGCGATCCTCTCGCTGTGGGGCCTCCCAGAGCTAACGCTGTGAGGGCCGCGGCCGGCCGGCCTCCTCTGCACACAGGCATGACGAGCCGCAAAGGCAAGACAAATAATTCAAGAGGGGGTGGGGGGTGGGGGGTACACAGGCCCGTCTCGCAGGAGGTATGGCCCTCCCCTCGGCCGGAGCCACCTGTCCCCTAGGCCTTGGATTGTCACTTCCAGGAACGGATGGTGGACCCGCTCACGGGCCCCGAATCAATGAGTCCTCTGCCCCACTGCTAGGAGCTGAAGGGTCCGCACACTGCGGATGAACGAAGATCCCCTTGAAGTCTGTCTCCTCTGTGTGTCTCTTGCTCTGGATCAACAAGCCGGAGTAAAGAGGAAGTGTTTGGGGTCAGAACGCACGAGGTCCACATTGGCAACGGTCACGTCGATGGCCGCACATAATTGCTCCTGAGCCCTGTGCCTTGTGCGGCCCCGAGTGTGGAGCTGGGATGGCCTGGCGGGGACCCTGTGGGGCGTGAGAGCGGGAGAGCTTCCGCGGCGGCCGGAGGAAAGGGCTACAGACGGGTGGCTGGAAACCACAGAAATTTACTCTCTCGCCGCTCTGCAGACCGCAAGTCCAAGATCGGTGTCCCCAGGCTGCCAAAGGGACAGTCTGTTCCCTGCCTCTTGCAGCTTGGTGGCCGCCAGAAACCCTCGGCTGGTGGCCGCTTCCCTCCGATCTCGGTCCCTGTGGTCGCATGGCCTCCTGCTGTCTTGTCTGTATGGGAAGCCTCCCTCTGCCTTTCTTTCAGAAGGACACTGCGGTGGCATTTAGGGCCTGTCTGGATAGTCTAGGGCAACCTCCCCACCTCAAGATCTTTGACTTCATCGCACCGGCAGAGTCCCTTTCACCTCACCAGGCCACACTCACTGTTTCCAGAGCCTAGGACATAGGTAGGCTGTTGGGGCACCGTTCGGCCTTCCACAGATGGTGACTGCAGGCTGGTGGGGTGCCCTCGGTTGTGCTGCCGGGCTCGGGGCACCTCTGCCTCCCCGCTCCGGGTGGGCACCTCGGGCCCATCCACACCCACAGGGGAGCAGGTGTAGACTGGCAGAGGTGAGGGCTCGTGCCGGGGATCCACAGATGACCTTGGGACCCCAGAGGGCACCGTCTGTGCCCCTCCTGCTGTCATACTCCGTGGGGCATCCAAGCATCCCCCACGCCCACCCCCACCCGGAGTGAGCAAACGCAGAGGGAGTCTGGGGCTGCCCTCTTGGGGAGAGAGACAGTGGTATGCCCGGCGTTCGGGCTTGAATCCTATCAGCAGTGTGATTTTCGGGGCCTTCGTGTCACGAGCCTGCTCTCCAGGGCTGTGGCTCCTACAGTGGCCCACGGATGCACGCCAGCCAGGGCCCGAGCGGGTGGGGGGGGGGGCACGAGAGGTCTGCTCTGCCAGGCTCACAGTGCCCATCAGGCCGCCGCCCTGCCCTGGCACAGGCCACCCCCTCCCAGGCCACTGCTCGTTTCTTCAGCAAAGCTGCCCCCGTCTGAGGATTGTTCTGCCCCTGTCAACCCCAGGGGACTCTCCCGGGGGCCCCGAGATCCAGCTCCCTGGACGCGGCTTGCTCTATAGCCCACCCTGGAGACTAGAGACAGGACAGCCAAGGCAGATAAGTCACGGGGTGCTGACACAGCTCGTTGCTGCTGATGGGAGGGGCATGTGAGGCTCGGGGACCCCCATGCTGTGGTTTGGGAAGAAGGGTGCTTAAGAGCACTGCCCCCCCCGCCCAGCTCCCCTTGTCTTAAAGCAGCTGCCCACCCCCCCTCCCCCCCACCCCCAGTGGAGCTCCTGGAGACACGGGCCTGCCCAGAAGACAGGGGTCTGTGTTCCCATGACCTAGTTAGGGGCTGTCTCCATCACAGTACTGCCCCCCCCAATTCCCTTCCTTACCCTGTGTGTCACCACCCTGGGGCTGCTGTGACAAAACAGCACAAGTCAGGGGGCTTGCAACAACAGACATTTATTGTCTCACAGCTGGGAGGCCAGAAGCCCCGGATCGAGGCGGAGGCAGGACCGTGCTCCCTCAGAAACCCGTAGGGGAGAACCTATTCGTGTCCTTCCGGCTTCTGGTGGCGGCCAGTGGTCCTCAGCGACCTCTGGCTTGTAGCTACGTCACTGCCGTCTCTGCCCCCCTCTTCACGTGGCTTCTCTCTGCGTCTCTATCCAAACTGCTCTCTTCCTATAAGGGCGCATCTTATAGGCCCATCCCCACCCAGTGTGACCTCATCCGCAAAGACCCTGTTTCCAAATGAGGTCACGTTCACAGGCACCAGGAGCCCAGACCTCAGCGTGTGTATCTTCTTGGTGGGAGGGATACAAGGACAGACTTGGAACAACAACCCCCATGGGTGAACCCTGAGACAGAGCCCCAACGGCGCAGCAGGCCCACAGCGCGTCGTAAGGGAGCTGACAGTTCACTCCGTCAGTCCGGGACGCAGGCTGATTGTTGTGGCCACAGCGGTCAGTCAGGAGCTCCTCGCTGGCAGCTCCAAGGAAACGGAGGATGGAAATGCCAGGCTTTCACCCGGAGGGGATGTCAGGTCTCCGCCGAGAAAGCAAGGAGGCCACGCGAGCCGCTTCGGGGAGCCCAGCCTGTACTTGGGGTGTCAGCCATTTGATTGAAAAGGTTAGCAGGTCTGTATCACAAACAAGGCTTCTGAAAACAAAGCAGAAACGCAGCTTACTTTTAAAGTTTATTTGTTTATTTTGAGAGAGAGAGAGGTGCACTGGCAGCACAGAGCCCGATGCGGGGCTCGAACCCACGAACCCTGAGATCATGACCTGAGCAGTTCAACTGATGAGCCCCTGAGACACCCCAGCAGGAAACCAATTTAGACCAACAATGCGACCACGACTTTGTAAGAAACACAGACTCCCTTCCGATGCAACACACAGAATCAGGAGACAGGATTTTTTTTTTTTTCAACGTTTATTTATTTTTGGGGGGACAGAGAGAGACAGAGCATGAACAGGGGAGGGGCAGACAGAGAGGGAGACACAGAATCGGAAACAGGCTCCAGGCTCTGAGCCATCCGCCCAGAGCCCGACGCGGGGCTCGAACTCACGGACCGCGAGATCGTGACCTGGCTGAAGTCGGACGCTTAACCGACTGCGCCACCCAGGCGCCCCATAAAGATTTTTTTTTTTTTTTTTTTAACGCACCAAAGTCTGAACAGTGGCTCTCTAAGGAGCGGGCATGTGGGGTGACTTCTTTGCCTTCCCTTTTTATGGGGATTTCGACCTGTGGGGTGGAAGGAATCCCAGCAGCACGGCCTGTAGCACTGAGCGAAGATCATGCTTACTCTCTCTGGAGTCTGGGACCCTGAGCTCTGGGAAAGCACCCTGTCTCCTTTGAGTGAACAAGCGGGGGTTTTTTGTTTGTTTGTTTATTTTTTGTTTTTTTTTTTGTTTTTTTTTTGTTTTTTTGTGCGTGTGCCAGTTTACCGAGCACCAGGAGAGAAGCCAGATTAACTTTCCCGAGGGCATACCTTGAAGTTTCCAAGATACTTGAGTCTCGGGGATAAGCAAATGCTTATCTAGGACTGTTTGCCTGGTGATCCAAGTGGCCCTTCGAGAAGTCTTTCCACCGCTGTGTCAACAGTACCTCTTTGTTAAAGTGTAAATTATTAACACATTCTTACAGAAAAAGACGCAGAATGCCCGTTAGTGCTGTAGCCCCGTTGCCTGAACCACTGCTATTTTGCAACTGCTTCACATACTTACAAAGCACAGAGGCTACAAATGTCAGGGGAGGCAGGCCAGAAAATACCTCGTTTGCATTGCAGCTTTACAGATTAGAAAGTAAATGGGATGGGTCATATTTCAAAGGGTTTTCTTAACACCTATTGTGGGCTTGCCCAAGGAGTCTTGCAGGTTAAGGAAGAAAGATTCTTTCTGAGAACCGAAAAGTCTGGCACTTGCCAGACCCCTTCCCAAAGCCATGCTAGAAACCCCCTTTCTGCCCCTCGGTGACTTTATAGAACTCATTTTTCTTTAAGGGCGGCTGTCGCCTCCCCGGTCTGTGCGCTAATAATCAACCAGGCTTAAGTGTCACAGGAGTGGAACAGAATAGTCCAAGGACGTCATTGCCCTTCTCCAGTTGCTAGGCAACCCCTCCTTCTCCAGAGATGGACAGAACAGGTTGGGGGAGATACCAGAAAAGAAGGCTGATTCCAGGTCGGCCCCGCTGCCCCCTGGAAAGGGACAAGAGAGAAGAGCCTCTCTCGAGGCCACCCACTCAAGAGGCGGTGTTGTCTTCTGTGCTCCAGAGCCCTGCATTCAATGGAATGGCTCTCGAAGCCCCTGGGTGCGGCTGGTGTGCGTTACCAAGTGTGATCCCCGGTGGAGGTGGGGGGGGGGGGCGGTCCTCTGCCTGCCGCTGTCTCATCAGCCACCTCACCTTGTTACCGCAGGACTGTCCAAGCGCTGAGCAGGGGGCTCATGGGCTCCGTCTGTTTACTGGATACCCACATGAGAAACGCTGCTCCACCGTGGGGGGCCTCCTGGTCCCCACGTTCAGTGACTGCAGGTTTCGAAGGGTCAAATGTTTGCAGCGGCTGTCAGCTGGTGGATGCTTCACCAGCCCCTCCAGAGGCTCCTACGGTCGATGCATTCGGGGTCCCCAAGAGCCTCCTGAGCAGGGGGCCACCGATGGCGGTGGGGACCAGCTTTGGGGATCACGCGGCTGGTTGTGGCCACTGCTGTGAGCTGATTGCAGCCTTGGGCAGCCAGCCTTTCAGGGCCCACCGACCCTTCTTTTATAAAGTGGGTATTTCTGGGGCTCCGGGGTGGCTCAGTCGGTTAAGCGTCGCCTGGCTTCGGCTCAGGTCGTGATCTCGCGGTCCGTGAGTTCGAGCCCCGCGTCGGGCTCTGTGCTGACAGCTCGGGGCCTGGAGCCGGCTTCGGAGTCTGTCTCCCCTCTCTCTCTGCTCATGCTCTGTCTCTCTCTGTCTCAAAAACAAAATAAACGTTAAAAAAGCTTTTTTAAAAAAGTGGGTATTTCTGCCAGGATTCAGTCCCAACAGAAGTGCTTGCACAGAGATACACATAAAAGGTGTTTACGGTGACATCAGTTGTGATAGCAGCAACGACAACAACAAAAGAGACCAGAAGAAAACCGTTAATAGACCAATAATGTTATTTTCACGTATCTGTGTAATGAAATACTTACCACGTGGGCACTAAAGACAACAAGGTCGATCTATGCGTGTGGGCGAGGAAGAAGCCTTTGATAGTTTACCCGGAGAAGCCAACTGATTACGTATAAGCACATTACAAAACTCTGTGTGGAGAGACACATACCTCCGATACTTACGTGATGTATATGCCGTGAGCATTTATACGAGTTTGAAACACCCGACTATAAACAGTGGAAAACTACTGTCTCGTTCAGGGCGATTCCCGTTGTGTCCTGTTGGTGGAAAAGCGTTGTCCTTGGGGAACCGGGACCCCCAAACCTGTAGAGCTCACCGTTGCGGGGTCCGCATATACACATCCCCCACGTGGGTCACTGGGCGACATGGTGAGTGGGGACCCTCCTGTTTTCCATTCCTTGGTTTCCAGACTCATGTTTTCTACCCATTCTGGACTCGGTGCCGTAAAAAGTCTGACGCGGGAAACAAAGGCAGAAGGAAACACACATAACACGAAATGTCCTTATAACCTGTAGCCCATCGACAAAGACTTGAAGCGGTCAGAGTATATAACATTTGTCCGGGGATTCCCTGCTGTCTTTTACTATTATTATTTTTTTAAGTTAATTTTTGGAGAGAGACAGCGCAAGCAGGGGAGGGCCCGAGAGACAGGGAGAGAGAGAATCCCAAGCAGGCTTCTCGCTGTCAGCTGTCAGCCCAGAGCCCCCCTCAGCCTTCAATCCCACAAAGCATGAGGTCAGGAGGCCAAGAGTTGGATGTCTCTCTGACTGAGCCACGCAGGTGCCCCAGAGTAAAACTCCCTACTGTTTTAATGCTGATGCTTTGCTCCAGGGAAAAAGCAGCCTGAGCTTTTCAACAGCTAAGCCTGGGGAACCTGTGAGTCTTCTTTAGCATGAGAAAATCCTTCTGGGAACTTCCCCTGGCCTTTTCCTGCCCCAGCTCCCCGGTATGTAATCACTTTCTCCTTACAATCCCGGGCCAGCTTTTCCTGCCCTCGGGTCCTGTCCCCGTGCTTTAACAAAACCACCTTTTTGCACCAAAGACGTTCAGGAATTCTTTCTTGGTTGTCAGCTCCAGACCCCCAGCACCACTCCAAAACTGCTTCAAACCCCACTGATGTGGAGTGTCTGATGATGTTCTAGACGGCGGTACGCCCTCCTCGTGAGAGGTCACCTCCAAGCTGGCCAACAGGCCATC
Organism: Leopardus geoffroyi; assembly: GCF_018350155.1. NCBI lineage: Eukaryota > Metazoa > Chordata > Mammalia > Carnivora > Felidae > Leopardus > Leopardus geoffroyi. The sequence goes on from NC_059333.1 coordinate 4,375,033, forward strand.
TCAAGCTGTATTGGGCTGTGTTGAGCGTCGGGATGTGATGTGACCGATGGATCCCGTGGCCACGTCCCCGCTCATCCACCTCGTTTGCCCTGCACTGAGCCCCCTGCTCCAACACACTGCAGGTAATGCTGGTGGGTCAGTCTGTGAGCTCGGGGACCGCGGTCCCGGCCGAGGGCCCACAGGCAGGGATCCCAAGCCCAGGCCCGGAATATGTGTCCAGTTTTGCTAAATGGAGATTGCCCCTCCCCGCGTCTAGTGTAGTCAGCTTGGCCCCTGTGGCTGGCTGGTCCCCTTGAGGAACTGTGCCCTCTCAAGGACTCAGTGCTGGTTTCTGTGGCGGGAAGACTGAGCCCTGGTTCAGGGCCAGGTCAGTCTCCGGAAGAGGAAGCTCACGCTGTCGGACTCATGCGTAGCCTCGAAGGCCCTTCCTAGACCTGGAAGAGAGGTGAGGTCACAGGGCAGACCGCTGCTCCCAAAGTGCAGACGCCAAGGGCAAATGCAGACAATTACAGCTTGCTGGGGCTGGAACTGCCAGGGGCCAGGGCAGGGAAGGCCAGACAGTAATTCACAGCTCGCGGGAGTTTCCGTGTAGACCAGTCTGTGAGATTAAAAACTTCAGGGGACCTGGTCATGGAGGTTGCCGTACTTATGTGAGTTTCGCCACCGAGAACTCTTGCTGGAGGAAGAAGTTTCCCACCTGCCAACGAGGCTCCCTCAGGAAACACTACTAACCGGAGTTTAACCCACTAGAGAAGGAAAATACCCAACTCAGCCCCCCCAGCCATCCTGTCTCATGTAAGACAAACAAATATTGAGGGAATTTTTTGCCAGTAGACCAGCTTTGCAAGACAGTCTTTTTTTTTTTTTTTTAATTTCTTCTTTTTTTCTAATGTTCGTTTATTTTTGAGAGAGAGAGAGAGAGAGAGAGAGAGGTCAAGCAGGGGAGGGGCAGACAGAGGGAGACACAGAATCCGAAGCAGGCTCCAGGCTCTGAGCTGTCAGTACAGAGCCCGACGCGGGGCTCCAACCCACGGACCGTGAGATCATGACCTGAGCTGAAGCTGGACACTTAACTGACTGAGCCACCCAGGCACCCTTAATTTTCTTATTTTAATTGGTTTGGCATACGGTTTGTTCCCAATAATAAACCAACAATATATTTGATCATGTATGCTTATGCATATGTTACATATATATGCAAGCATATGTGCTTACATACATATGCAATACATAAACATATATATACGAAATGATTGCTTATGGTTTTGTATTGAAACTGGGGTTTCTGATGGATTTCAGGCAGTTGGGTCTTGCTTTTTTTATCCCATTTGAAGACCTCTGTCTTTTGATTTTGACGTGTGGACGTCTTGCATTCAGTGGAAATTGTCGCCATATTTAAATGTAAAACGCCATCTTGCTAGTTGTGTTGTATTATGCCATCTGTTCTTTTCTCTCTCTTCTTTTTAGGTTTGGTAATTTCGATTATCCCATTACATCTCTACTTTTGGCGTCATTAGTCACACATCTTTTAGAAGTGGATTGGTCGAGAGTTTACAATTTATACCTTTAACAGAACACAGTCTACCTCCAAATGATATTATGCCGTTCATCTGTAGTGTGGGGACACTAGCAGTGTTTTTCCGCATCATACTGTCTGAGTGAGTGTTGTCTACTTTACTTCTACACGTCTGAAGAACCCGAGGTGCATTGCTACGGTGTTTGCTCTGGACAGTCAATTATTTGTAAAGTTTTTTGTAATTATCTTCTCTCTAGAATCGTTTCTAGACCCATTGTTTCCCTCGTGTACGTCCTGGTTTCTCTCTGTTCTCAGAATCACCGGCTTGAAGAAATTTTCTTAATATTCTTGGCAGTGTGTGTCTGCTGTTAATCTCTCTCAGTTTCTGTTTATCTGAAATAATGTTTCTTTCCCTTTAATTTTTGAAGACGCTTTCTTAAAATTTCATAGAGTTGACAGATTTTTCTTTTAGTGTTTTAAAGATGTCATTCCACTGTCTTTTAAATTGTTATGGAGAGAGAGAGCACGGGCAGGGAGAGGGGCAGAGGGAGAAGGAGAGAGAGAATCTCAAGCAGGCTCGACCCTCACTGCAGAGCCTGATGTGGGGCTCGATTGTATGGCCCTGGGATTGTGACCTGAGCTGAAATCAACAGGTGGATGCTTAACTGACTGGGCCACCTAGGTGCCCCTGAATTGTATAATTTTTCATTAGACTCTGAAGAAATTCTTATCTTTGTTCTGTATGTAGCATGTCTTTTTCATGTGGGTGCCTTGAAGATTTTCTTTTCTCTTTTGGTGTTACAGTCACACTTTTAATGATGAGTCCGGGTCACTATCTTTTGCAGGAGTTGGGGGCTGCTATAGTTATCCTACGTGAAGTGCTCTGAGCCTTTGGGTCTATGATCTTACGTCTTTCATTTTTAGAACGTTCATGATAAATATTAAGAAATTACATATTTCTTCTGCCTTATTCTCTCCTGTTTTTCTGGGAAATTAATTACCTGCATTAGTGATGATCTAATACTGTCCTAGCACTCTTTGATGCTTTGTTTTTGTGTTTTTCCCTTACTGTCTTTCTCTTTGGGTTTTAACATGGCAATATCTATTGGCTTATCTTCAAATTTAATGATTCCACACTTGGCTGTGTCACGTCTACTGACAAACCCATTGAAGGAATTCATCTTTGATACCATATTTTAATTTTTACATTATCTGTTTGGCTCTTTTGTATGGCGCCCATTTCTCTGATGAAATTCTCCATCTTGTCATATATGTGGTCTGTGTTTTACCCCTGATTATTTTACATATTAATCTTAGTTACTTATTTATTTATTTGAAGCCTTATATGCCCCACACCCTTCAATGCTTTAGTTCATCTCGAATGTAACAATTATTCTAGATTTAATATTTATCATTTATACTTTTATTTATGAATCGACCACACATGTTCACCTCCCTAATCATTTCCTACATTGTGTAATCTCTCTTACATATTTGCTACTTTTTCGACTCTTTTTGTCACGTCATGGATATTTTCCTTGGATCTGCCTTCTGATTTTTCTAATTCTCTCTTCAGCTGTATCTGATATCCTGTTTAAGTCGTTCCACTAAATTTTTAATTTTCATGACTTGATTTTTTATTTGGAGAAGTTTTCTTTGTTTCCCTCAAGTCTGTTTGTTTCTATCTTAATAGAGTCTCACTCTGTCCTCATATTTATAGTTCTTTTATTTCTTGAAACATATCAACTTGGGTTTTTTCTTTTATAGTTACCATGCTGTACATTACAGTCCCTAAAACTTATAAATGGAAGTTTGTAACTTTTGACCCCCTTCACTCATTTACCTGCCCCCCGCCCCTCCCTCTGAATCCTTTTTCTCCCCCACACATATACGTGAGATCATATAGTACAGTTGACTCGAAGAACATGGGTTTGATCTGCATGGATTAAAAAAAATACAGTACAATACTGTAAATGTATTTTCTCTTCCTTATAATTTTTAAATAACATTTCCTTTTCTCTATTTTACTTTATCCTATGAATATATAGCATGTAATATGTTAACATGAAACATATATGTTAATAGACTATGTTATCAGTAAAGATTCTGGTCAATACTAAGCTATTAGGAGTTAAGTTTTCAGGGTGTCAAAAGTTATATGTGAATTTTTGACTTGCAAGGGGTCAGTGCCCCAGACCCCCACATTGTTCAAGGGTCAGCTGTATTTACCTTTCACTCTCTGACTTATTTTGCTCATTGTAGCTATTTTCATGTTCCTGTCTGATGGTTTTAACATCTGAGTAACTCCTGAGTCTAGTTCTATTGACTGCTTCGTCTCTGGACAATGGATTGATCTTTTTTGCTTACTTTTTTCCATGTCTTCAAATGTTTGTTTGAATATCAGGTATCCTGTATTCATTGAAAGGGACATACCCAGTGTTTCTTCCTGGAAATGGGCGAGTCTCTTCTGTCAGGTTCCCAGGGTGGTGGGGGGTAAGTTTCGATCAGCCTGCTCAGATGTTGACCTTGGCTTGGGCGTTGCTGTTCTTGCGATGACCTTCAAGGTACTAAGACTTCGGACTCCTTCATGCTGGGCTTCCAGTGCCGTGTGCGTAGGGCAAGGGCTGGAGGCGCAGAGTTCTTGCTCTGCCCTAAGTTTCCAGCAGCCCCCTGTGTGCCCCGCCCGCGGAGGGGACCCTCCACATGCCTGCCTCCCCCCAGTGACCGCTGCTGCTCCTGCGGCCGTGCCGGCCAGGCCGAGTCAGGGGCAGGAGGGCTCTGTTGTCCTGGCCCTGGGTCAGTCCTGAGCAGGCCCGTGGGCCTGGGTCTTGGAGGGCGAGGCTTCCTCACTTCCGGCTGCTCCTCCCCGGGATGGCCAGACTCCGCTTTGCAGTGGGGGTGGGTTTGTGCGAGCTTCCCCGCCCTCCCTGTTGCAGCGATCCTCGAAGGCACCACGTCAGGCCCGGCGCCCGGCCCGATTCCCGGCCCCTGTTCAGCGGGGCGGGTTACCCCCGTACTTCCCCTTCTGCAGTGTGAGTCTCGGTGGTGGGTGTGTGGATGGCACCGCCCCCCTGCGGCCTCCGAGGAGCCCCCACCTCCAGCTGAGCTGTTGGAAAGGGGGCTCTTTGAGGAGGGGCGGCCGCGCTTATGGTTTGTATATGCCGTCGAGGAAAGAGCTTCAAAGCCTGTGAAAATAAGACAGGGGCAAGCTGCCTCAGGAAGGCACGATTTATTGGGCTCACACGGGCTGGGTTCCCTGCCGGAGACAGAGAAGGACCCTGGCGGAGACACGCAGGGTCACAGGGGGATGCGGCTCGTCCTGCTCCGTCCTCGCCCCAGGGTTCAGACGATTCGTCGGGAATGTTTGAGCTGCCACGCGCAGAACCGGAGGCCCGGCGAAGACTTGGTCCTCACCGGAGGGGCACGGGTGGGGCCCCCTCTGCCGCCGGAGCAGGTGTTAGGAGACCCCTGGTCAGAAGCAGCACGGGGAGCTACAGCACACGGGTCTGCAGACCAGGGTGGGGCAGGAGGGCCGGCAGGAGGGCACACACGTGGGTCTGCAGCTCACGGGCACGCACACGGAGGACTGGCAGGAGGGCACACACGCGGGCCTGCAGCTCACGGGCACGCACACGGCGAGTCTGCAGCTCACGGGCACGCACACGGGCTTGCAGCTCACGGGCACACAGCAGGACGCCTGGCCGGGGCCGGAGGAGCCGCAGGAAGCCTGGCAGCCCGCGGAGCAGCTGGTGTGGCACATGTTGGCGTGGGGCTCGGCCGGTGTCCGGGAGGGAGGAGGGCGGGGACGTCTGGAGGCTCCTTGCCTGGGCCGCCTTTATACCGGGCCGTGGGCGTCCTGGCCACCCAGAGGCACAGCTGTGGACTTCCTCATGGCTGTTTCCGCCACGTTTCCCCAACACCATCGTGTCCTGAGACGCCCTCCCCCGTGTGACGCTCCGCTGTAAATTAAGTTTAGCTTAGAGGCAGTTTCTTCTTCTGTAAACAGGACGTCCTGGTTCGACTTTACTTGGGGTCCGTGTCACTTCTCCAGGCCGATACTGTGCCCGGAGCGCCACCGGTTCGACTCAGCGCCGAGCCTTTATTCCTTTTTGCCGTCAGTGGAGGCTTTGGGGCAATAATGTGTTTTGAGCTTTTATGTTGCACGGGAAAACATTAAAGTAGGGATCTGCAAACTGGGGAGCAGAGAAGTCTGTGGGACAAAGGTGGCCTGCCGCCTGTTTGGCAAATAAAGTTTTATTGGAAACGGCCATGCTCGTTTGCTTACGTGCCGTCTAGGGCTCGCGCTGTAATGTGAAGTGGTTATGAGACAGACCACGTCACTGCAAAGGCTGAAACATTTACTGTCTTCCATTTATAGAAAGGTGACCGACTTCTGCCTTATAGCCATCTATGTAATCATCGATTTGTTCGTGCAACAGACATATACTTTGTGCTGGCTATAGAGATGTCCTAGCCTCTTGGGCCTTCCGGGGCAATGGATACATGAGTGCGTACAGATCAACACCTGAAATAATTACAGAGAGGGCCGAGTCCCAGAAAGGAAAGCAGGCTCAGCAGGTAGAGAGTAATGGGGTGTTGGTGGGTGGTTGGGGGCCTCTGTGTGGAGGCGACGCTGAGCTGACTCCTGGGTGATGCGGAGGGGTCGGGAGGCGGTGTTCCAAGCAGAGGCAGCCGTGGGAGTGTTAACGACACTGCTGCAGGATGGGCATGCTCCAGGAGCAGCGGGAAGCATGGACGAGAGCAGTGTGGATGCTCGTCTTTAGGTGCAGGCGGACGGGTTCAGACCGTGCAGCTGGGGGTCCAGGCATCCCAGTCCTGGGCCGACAGAAGAAGAAAGACAATGTCAACTTGAAGACACGTCGGGAGGAATCATCCAGTCCGAAGAAGAGAGAACAGAATTATGAAAATCGAAGAGGGTCCCTGGGACAATATCGGGAAGTCGAACAACAAGCAAGTTCAACACAAGAAGGAGAAGAGAATGATACTGAAGCACAAGAATGTTTTGAATAATGGACAAAATACCCAAATGTGATCTATTAAAAAAATAGATACCTTCTACCTAATAGATATGCTTCTACCTAACAGCTCCAAGAAACTCAGAAACCCCCCAAAGCCCTAGCATAATTTGGCCCAATGGTGAGGACCACGGACTCCAGAGTGAAACCCAGCAGCTTCCAATTCCTGCTGCTTAGCCGCAGCGATGAGAACGTGCACACAGCACGGAATCCTTCCGAACCTAATTGCACATCCGTGTAAGTGGGGCACACCTGCCCCTCGAGTGGTGGCAGGGACCGATAACTAATCACTTATGAGACGATCCACGTGAGATGCTTAGCACAACACCCGGCACAAAGCTGGGACTCCCTCATTGTTATTCTTGCAATAACGTGGCCACAGCTCTCCCCGATGAGGAGCCCAGCCGCCTGGCCCTGGCCAGGGGGGAAGGCGTTGTAGATCCCTGAGTTTCCAAATCAAAATGGGGGACCGCCCCCGCCCCCCCTCCCCCGCCCCGGGCCTGGTGACTAGGATGGTACTTGTGTGGACGCAGGGCAGGGTGTATAAACTTGGGGAGGACCTTGAGCGTCCTGATGTGGAGTCCCCTGTCCCTGCTGGTGGTCCTTGGCCATCCAACCTGGGGTCTGAATCCAGAAATCGCAGGGCCGCTGGGTCACAGTGAGCCTGGGGGCTGAGACAGAGCTTCCTGAACTGAGTCACTTCCCGCAGAACCTCCAGGAAGAGACGCACACAGGAGGAAGAGGAAGAAAACAAGCAGGCAACCAGGAGGAGGGCACCTGTGTGGCTGGTTGCCAGGACGCCACAGCCTGGGTATAAAAGCCGCCTGGGGAAGGAGGCTCCAGACCAGCCCCGTTTTCCACCCTGACTCCACTCCAGCCCTACATCGCCATGTGCCACACCAGCGGCTCCACTGGCTGCCAGCCGGCCTGCTGTGTGCCCAGCTCCTGCCAGGCGTCCTGCTGTGTGCCCAGCTCCTGCCAGACAGCCTGCTATGTGCCCAGCTCCTGCCAGGCGTCTTGCTATGTGCCCAGCTCCTGCCAGACATCTTGCTGTGTGCCCGTGAGCTGCAAGCCTGTTGTGTACCTGCCTGTGAGCTGCAAGCCCATTGTGTGTGTGACCCCCTCCTGCCAGTCTTCCGGGTGTTGCCGGCCCTCCTGCCCCACCCTGGTCCTCAGGCCTGTTCCCTGCGGCACCCCTAACTGCGGCTAGCCCGTGGCCTCCTAGGACCCCTCCTCCGTGGGGCCAGAAGTAGCTGCTGCCTGAACTCCCGGCAGGCAGACCTCGTCCACCTGAGACGTTCTGGACCTGACTAGACCATCTTACAGCAAAGCCGCCTGATCCCCACTAACCAAGCGGACAGAGTCACCCCCGGCGTCCCCCGACCCCAGCCCGGGTCGTCCACACGGCACCCACCCTGGCTGGTGCAAGTGCCCAGGCTCTGCAGCCGCCAGCACTGAGCTCTAATAAATCCCAGAGCGCATGTGAAGCCCACCCGAGCGTGTGCTGTCTCTCCTTAGTGCTTTCCTCAAACTGCTTCCTCCAGGGCTCGCTCCCAGGCTTCTGGAAAGCTCCCTCTGCAGAGAAGCCACAGGGGACCAGATGGCTGTGCCCGGGGGACTGACCACTCAAAGGCGGCCCCTTGGGCGCGTGGGCACTCCTAGCTCAGCCCGACGGGCCCCCAGGGCTTCCTGTGTCCCTTGAACGTGAGGTCAGTTCTCAGCTCTGGGCGGGACCCAGGGTGACCCTCTGACTTTGTGAGGTTAAAAGTCCCCTGCTCGGCAATTACTATGCGAGCCCACCCCGGTCTAACCATTAAAACTGTCCGCTCCATACAGAGTACAGCTCCTCCTGCAAATGTCCGGGTGCAGAGGGCTTTGTGGGTAACTTCCGTGGGCCCCAGAGATGTCCACGTCCCCATGCCCGGAATCAGCGACTGCAGCCCTACAGGCTAGGCGGCTTCCCAGACGGGGTGCACGGAGGGTCTCGCAATGGGAGATGCCCTGGAGTAGCCGGGTGGGCCCGTGTCATCCCAGGGACAGGCGGGAGACGCACAGAGAGGGCGTGGTCGTCGGCACAAGGAAGCTGAGGCACACCGGGGTGCCGGGGGGAAGCTGTTTGGGAACCGAGAAATAATGTAAGAGGAACACCATCAAGGGGGGTCCTTCCTGCAACGGACACATATCTGGAAACTTCCCTTATCGTGAGGTCACGGGATCATAGAGGATGTGAAATTCAGGAGCGGCTCTCAGAGCACCGGCCGTTCGCAGCCCTTCCTCGTCCTTGGTCCTGTTCGGACCCCACCGCCAGCCACTGTCTCACCGTCACAGGTGCTCAGTCATTGCGTCAGGCCCTCGTCTTGCACACACCCTCCCTCCAGGACCCCGGGGCCACGGGCCCACCCCCCAGGCAGCGGGGAGGCCCTCCCAGTGTCCTCAGTGACGCCTCGGAGGGGGCGACCGTCCTGGTCTCGGGCCCGACGGGTGACGGGGTGTCTGGGGTCGGGAGTTGCCCACAGACGGGCTCCCCCGAGATCTGGAGGGTCCCAGAACATGCTGGAACGCTCTAGCTGGGAGTCGTCCTGCTGACGGTGTAGACATTCTGTCTGAGAGCTGTCTGGCTGACCGTGTAGATGCCCCATCTGGGAGCAGTCTGGCTGATGGTGTAGAGTTGCCCCGTCTGGGAGCAGTCTGGCTGACCGTGTAGATGCCCCGTCTGGGAGCAGTCTAGTCTGGCCGACCGTGTAGATACCCCGAATGTGAGCAGTCTAGTCTGATTGACCATGTAGATGTCTATCTGGGAGCAGTCTAGTCTGGCTGACCGTGTAGATGCCCCATCTGGGAGCAGTCTGGCTGATGGTGTAGAGACGCCCCGTCTGGGAGCATTCTGGCTGACCGTGTAGATGCCCCATCTGGGAGCAGTCTGGCTGATGGTGTAGAGATGCCCCGTCTGAGAGCTGTCTGGCTGACCGTGTAGATGCCCCGTCTGGGAGCAGTCTAGTCTGGCCGACCGTGTAGATACCCCGAATGTGAGCAGTCTAGTCTGATTGACCATGTAGATGTCTATCTGGGAGCAGTCTGGCTGACCGTATAGATGCCCCATCTGGGAGCAGTCTAGTCTGGCCGACCGTGTCGACGCCCTGTCTGGGAGCAGTCCACTGACCATGTAGATGTTCCAGCTGGGACTAGTCCTACTGACTGTGTAGATGCCCCTCTGTGAGCAGTCTGGCTGACCGTGTAGATGCCCCATCTGGGAGCAGTCCAGCTGACCATGTAGACGCCCCAGCCAGGAGCACCTTGGCCTCAGGGTGGCCGGCCACGCCTTCTGCAGCTGTGACCGACTTTCCCGGGGAGCCATCAGAAAGTCCTGGATGTTCTCGTGCCACGGGGCAGGGGTGGGGGCGGGGGCGCGTCCTGCAGGGGCCCTGCCCCTCCCTCCCATGCACTATCCTGGCACCGTTGTGCGTTGTGGGTTGCTGGTTTCCACGTGAGTCAACATCCACGCGCTGCGCTCTTTTTGGTTCCCGATGAGGCGGAACTTCCTCACGTCTCTCACTCTGTGCTGTGAGGAATCCAATCTGCCCGTCTATCTGTGCAGACGGTGGAATTTTTCTTAAAACTCGAATGGACGAGGAACGGGCACAGGTTTTGAATAAATGTGGGGAAACTGAGGGATTTAGGAGTCAAGGCAGGTAACAATCCAGCCCCTTTCTCTTCACAGGCCCCTGGGGATTTTGCTCTGTCTCTGCTTCCCTGGGAGGGGGGTGGGGAGAGCCAGCCTCTGCGAGGAGGTACCCCCCTCTCCCGGCTGCCGGCCTCTGCTGTTCTGCTCCCGAGGGCCCCTTCCGTCTGTCCCTGGCACGAGGGACAAATAGGGAGCCTGATGCTGACCTGGTGGGTCTGGCCGGTGCTCGCTGACCCTCTCTAGTGCTACTGGTCCACTGAGACTGCAGGCTCGTCCTCTTCCACTGTCCTGAGGATTTGTTCACAAGGCAGCGTTTTGCTCCCTGTCTCCTCAATCAGGCCTTGAAAGCTGGAGCAGAATGTGTGATGCCTGAACCGACCCCTGCACCCCTCCTGGGGCCCGCGGGAATCTGCTGGTGCTTCAGAGCGTCAGCCCTCGTGCCCAGACCAGCACGCAGGCGTTCCTGTGTGTGGACGCCTCTCTCCAAGGGCGTCAGTGCGGTGTTACTGGGCCCTCGGGCTCCCACCAGGTAGGGTCGTGCTGCCCCCAGCTCACCTTTAACCTGCACGGGCAGGGGGCCAGGCGTGGGCAGGGCCCAAGGCCCACTCAGGGTGCGAGGCTTCTGCAGCCGCACTCAGGTGCCGGGCCCAGCCCGGGGAAGGCCTGGCTCTTCCCGGGGAGGAGGGTGGGGCCGCGGGGTGGGAAGGGAAGTGGACTATGCGGACGGCGTCCGCGTGCAGATCTCCTCTTTCGCGGGCTTTGAACTTGGACTTGGAGGCTACGTCTTTGTCGCTTGCTTCCACCAGGCAGAGCAAACGCTGCCCGCGTTGGCGTGGTCTCTGGGCTCAGAGGAGAGGGAACAACACAGCCATCTCTGTTTCATGATCCAGACATTTTATTGATGATAGCAGTGGCCTTTGTCACCCGGAATGAGAGCAACCAACCCTGCAGGGGAGGGCTCCAGGGTGCAGCAGCCCCCCCACCCCGTTGAGGGACCTGTCTTTGCAGAAAGGGAAGCCGGGCATGTCCGGATCCCCGGGAGGCAGCAGCTGTGCGTCCACCGAGGGGCAGGGGGGGTGTCCTGGCGCCCCCAGAGGGGTTCCGGGGCTCCTGAGAGAGGACGTCTGTGCTCTAGAGGCAGAAGCTGGAGCCGGTCAGCAGCAGGGCTGGCCCGAGACAGGGCCGCAGCAGGCAGGGCGGGGGCACGCGGGGCGGCAGAGCAGGGACACGCAGGAGGCCGGGCGGCAGCAGGAGGAGGCAGGGGCGCAGCAGGCGGGGCGGGGGCACGCGGGGCGGCAGAGCAGGGATACACTGGAGGAGGGTCTGCAGCAGGGGCTGGGCTGGCAGCAGGAGGGGGCTGAGCAGGGGGAATCCTTGCAGCAGACAGGGGTGCAGCAGACGGGTTTGCAGCAGACAGGAGTGCAGCAGACAGGCTTGCAGCAGACAGGGGTGCAGCAGACGGGTTTGCAGCAGACAGGAGTGCAGCAGACAGGCTTGCAGCAGACAGGGGTGCAGCAGACGGGCTTGCAGCACGCAGGGGTGCAGCAGTCTCCCTGGCAGGGGGAGGAGGGGCCACAGGACGGCTGGCAGCATGAAGAGGTTGTGCAGGGGGAGTCCTCACAGCACACAGGGGTGCAGCAGACGGGTTTGCAGCAGACAGGGGTGCAGCAGACGGGCTTACAGCACACAGGGGTGCAGCAGGCGGGTCTGCACACGGGGCGGCAGAGCAGGGACACGCAGGAGGAGGGTCTGCAGCAGGGGCTGGGCTGGCAGCAGGAAGAGGTTGTGCAGGGGGAGTCTTCACAGCACACAGGGGTGCAGCAGACGGGCTTGCAGCACGCAGGGGTGCAGCAGTCTCCCTGGCAGGGGGAGGAAGGGCCGCACAGGAGGGTCAGGCAGGGGGCCGGGGCGCAGCACGGGGGCTCGCAGCAGCTCTCTGGGCAGTCGTCCACCTGCCAGGAGGAGTCGGGGCAGGAATCCGAGGATCCGGGCAGGCAGACGCGGCTGTCATAGCTCAGGTCGCTGGAGCAGACGGACACGGCGGACGCGGCCATGGCGGGGGCGGTGGGGCTGCAGGAGGCTGTGTGTGTGTGTGTGTGTGTGTGTGTGTGTGGAGCTCCGGCTGTCTGTCGGCTTTTATACCTCCCGGCTGCGTGTTGTCCCAGCCGACGGCTCACACGCCTCCTTCCTTGTTGGTCTGAGAGCTGCTTGCCCGGTAAGCCCTCATTAGCGCTGCTTTATTTTGTACGATTGGATTTTACTCAGTCGTCTTGTGAGTCTGTTGTAGGACGCTGTTTTTCTGTGTCCTTTGTTTGGCTCCAGAAATATTCGAGGCAGATTTTGCTGGGTGACCGTCACGGTTTATAACGTCACACTCATGCCGCCACTCAGTGTGCGATCGACGTCCCCCCCCCCCCCCCCCACCGCCAGCGGCTCCGAGGGACAGACACCCAGGGCCCTTGTGGGCCAAGCCTTGAAGCGCCTACAAGGAATGTTAAGAGGGTAAGACGTGCACAAGAGAGTCAGACTTGACCACAGAACGCAGGCAACGTACATGCGCCGGGGACCCGAGACGGTCGCGGGTGGGAAACGCAGGGACTTGGCCCCGATCCGCCATCACCGGTGTCCTTTCTGCCAAAACCCAAAGGGAATCTTCTCGGCATGCAAACCGAAGATACCCAACTGCCAGAATATATTGGCGGTGTGCATGACGGATGAAAGATCAATACGGAATTCAAAAGTCCCCACAACCAAGGCAGGAGAAGGTACAAAAGAATCAAATACACAATTCAAAACACTCGAATTTCCAGTAAGCGTATGGAAAGCTATCTGAGCTCATTAATAAAGCTTCTCGAGTTAAGGCATAAATGTCCCACCTGTCAGATCAGCCAAAATATATAGTGTTGATAATCTCCAGTGCTGCTGAGTGTGGGGTCTCACTCCTAGAAATCCCTTAGCAGTTGTGGGGTGTGTGTGTGTGTGTGCATGTGTGTGTGTGTGTGTGTGTGTGTGTGTGAACACATAATATAAAATTTACCATTTAAATATATATATACATATTTTTTTTTTTTTTTTTAGGGAGAGAGAGCGTGCATGAGTGGTAGAGGGAGAGAGAGAGAATCTCAAGATGGCACCACACTCTGCGTGGAGCCCGACATGGGGCTTGATCCCACGACGCCAAGATCATGACCTGAGCCGAAACTAAGAGCCAGATGCTCAACCAACTGAGCCACCCAAGCACCCAAACATTTAACTGTTTTAAAATGTACAAGTCAGTGGCATTTAGCGGAGTCACAATGTTGTGCAACCCCAACCACCCTTTACTTCCAGAACATTCTCATCAATCCAGAAGGAAATTCTGCACTATCTCGGAGCCCCCCTCCCAGCCCCCGTCAGTCACTAATCTGCTCTTGTCTCTAGGGGTTTGCCCGTCCCACACATTTCACAAACAAGGAATCCCCCAGCACGTGGCCTCTTGTGTCTGGCTACTTTCACTGAAAATCATGTTCTCCAGGTTCGTCCGCGTTGTAGCAGGTGTCCGTGCTCCGCTCCTGTTTGTGGCTGAGTAATATTCCACCAAACAGGGAGACCACATTGTACTTACCCGTTTGCCAATCAGTGGACATTTGGTTGTTTCCACCTCTTGGCTGTTGTGAACAGTGATGCTGTGGACATTTTTGTGCAAGTTTTTGCTGGAATAGCTCTTTTAGGTTCTCTTGGGCGTATATACCTAGCAGAGGGATTGCTGGGGCAGATGGTCACTCTGTATCTACCTTTGGACGAACCACCAGACCACTTTCCACCGCAGCCGCGCCATTTTACATTCCCAGCAGCGAGGTGCGAGGCCCCAGTTCCTCCGTGGGCTCCCCAACACCGGTTCCATTGTGTTCGGCATGAAAAACATTGGAGCCATCCTAGTGGGCGTGAAGTGGCATCTTCTTGTGGTTTGGACGCGCATTTCCCCGATGACCAATGACACGGGGCGTCCTTTTGGGTGCTTGTTGGCCACCTGTGTATCTTCTTTGGAGAAATGTCCACCAAAGCGTCCAGCCCATCTTCAATCGGGTTGTACGTCTTTTTGTTGTTGAGCGACAGGAGTTACACATTCTGGACACTAGGCCCTCCTCAGAGTTAAGATTTGCAAATATCTTCCCCGTGCTGTGGATTGTCTTTTCACTCTCTTGATAGCGTCCTTTGATACATAAATCTTTTTTAATTTTGATAAAGTCCAGGGTGTCTATGCATTTTTGTTGTTGTTGCCTGTGCTTTTGGTTTCATGTCGAAGAAACTGTCGCCAAATCTAAGGTCATGCAGATCTGCCCCTGTGTTTTATTTTTAGAATGTTATGATGTTAGCTCTTACATTTAGGCCTTTGATCCACTTTGAACTGATTTTTGTATACGGTGTGAGAGAGGGCTCAACTGTTGGTCTCTATCTATCATCTACCCATCTTCATGTAGAACAAAGGGAACACAAGATAACTGAAAAATTCTACAGTTCACTGATGGTTCTGTATTCCCTATTGTAATTCCAATTTCCCTCCCGTGCAAGCAAACCCTTTACCCAGTAAGTTGGGTGTAGTGAAAGGGTGGGTGCAAATTAATAAAGACAGACCTCACTAAAATGGAGTAGGGGGCCTGGAAGGGGAGCTCTCAGCCCCACCACTCAGCTTCCATTGCAAAGCCAACAGGAAGAGACACTCCCTGCCCTTAGCTACTACGTTACAGGAGGAGGAAGGACGTCTCTCCCTCCCAGGGCAACAGCCCAGCCAATAAGAAGCCACGACACCTCCAGCTCCCAGTTTACGCCAATGAGCTTTGTGCTTACAACACCCTCAGCCTCACTTTCATCTACAAAAGAGCCTCCGCTCCTCCATTATCCAGACTTGCCCATGGCTTTGCCCTAGCTAACTTGTCTGAGACTGTAATTCTCTGCTATTCCCAAGTACACCCGTCTTCTTTTGCTGGTAAAACAACTAGCAGTTTTATTTTTCAGGTTCACAAGTGAATAATAAGAAGTCATTGTTCATTGAATGGATAAATGCATGAAGTACTTTATCCGGAGTGAGGGAACGTGTTTCTAGGTCCTCACAACATCCCCATAGGGACTGCAATCACTTTTTTGGGTATTTCTGACGCGTCATCTGTACAGGAGGGTAATGACGCCTGCTGTGGCCAATGTCGCTGGTGCTGCTCCCAGATGTCCTCCGACCCCGTCACCCACCACACCTGCATGCTTCCCTTAGCTTCTGTGAGACAGCTTCTAGCAGCACCCCCCCCCCCCCATCCCTGTCCTGGCTCTCCTGGGAGCATAGCCGTCACCACACATCTGACTGAGTCCGCAGCGCCTGGGGCTTTATGCCCACCCACGCTGCGCCAGCCCCGGGCTGACAGGGACCAGCCCGGCTCCTTCCTATCGGCCTAGTTTACCTTCTTCTGCTTCCCCTCTCTGCCTTCCCCCTCCTGGAGGCTCTTCCTGAGTGCACCACTCTGTGTGCGCGTCCTTATCTCAGGCTCAGCTCCGGGAAACCTGCTTCTCTCCCGGGGCTGTTTGGGCATGAAAGCTCCATGCCTGTTGGATGTCCTGCACGGGTGACAGGCGTTCCCACCCTCGCGGCCTGTGCCGCAGTCGTCTGACTGGCCTCCCGAACACCCACTGCCCCTGCTGTGCCCACCCCCCGCCCAAGTGCCAAGTCCTGCCCACGACTCGACTTCCTGGACTCCCATTTCACCCAGAGCTTCCCCTTTGGGGGCTCGAATAACTTCACCTTCTTTCCAAAGCCTCCCGCCTCTCTCAGCACCGGCTGGCACCCCTCCTTTCTGAACCCTGACACCACCTGTCGCCTCTGCCAAACCGTGTAGCTCATGATGGTGGATTGTCTTCGTTTTTTGAATTTATTTCAGGCGTGTGAATCTGGTCTCTCCCACGTGGCCTCACCCATCGAGTCAAAATAACGAACTCTTTCGCTGAGTCAAGGCCACATGCTAACACCCCTGAAAGGGGGAGATGATCTTTCAGAACATGGCATGTCAGCGTGTACCTAGTCGGTCCCTGTTAGTTTTGCTGAGAGGTACATAAAATAACGGGGCATCTTTACTATGGGTGAGACCTCAGTCTTGATTACCTGTGACCTAGGATGTGTGCGTGTGTGTGTGTGTGTGTGTGTGTGTGTGTGTGTGTTATTCTCTAGTGCATTCTCCCAAATGGGCCCACGGTGAGCATGAAACACGCTGTGATGTGAATTACGTGAAATCCCCAAGCTGCACCAAGATGCCCGGATGCCCGGAGCATCACCAGATTTCTGTTTGGGTTTCACGTGCAAATAAGAGTCCTTTCCTTAAGGCAAAAGCACTCCCTTTTTTTCCAAACAGAAAAGGGAGGCCGCAGTGAACCAAGCATTGAGCACCTATTGTATACAAACGCCAGGTCTGAAGCCAGCAATACAAATCTGCCGCCTGGCCCCACTTCCTCAGCACCCACAGCCTGGTGGGGCTGCCCTGGATGGGGGGAGGGGAATAAGGGGGGTTCTCTGCTGTTTAGAGCGGAATTAGCCCTAGCCTGTCTCCTCCACCTTCCACCCCCGCACTGTGCTAGGAGCAGTCAAGGTTGTGCACGGGAGTACTGGAAGTAAGAATCACGGATGGTAAGTAGGAGGGCAGATAAGAACATGCCCCTCCAATGACCGCCCTCAGGAGCCCCACGCCGTCCCCATCTCGGGGCAGGGCACTTTTTCCCGTATACCTGTTGGCACCTGACTGGATCCAGTAGGCATGAGAGAAAGACTCAGGTACCTGGAATGTAAATATTTGGGTTCAGGGTGACTGAGTTCATACCAACCCCTGTTGTACCTCGTGTGCGTTCTTGTAAAACAGGAAGAAAAACAAAACACTTCGGTAAAAATAGTTCTGTCTTATGTGGAAACACCTCCCCACCACCATCCCCAACAGTACGTGGCCTTGTATCAGAGGCGGAAGAGGGTTTCCAACGAATTCTCTTGCTCCCCCCTCCCCCCCCCTTGGCCATGTTGCCAAGGGCACTTTTTCCGTGGCAGGCTTTCTGGGCAGGCTTCCCGGGAGCCCCACCCTTGGCCATGTTGCCCCCTCAGCCGGGCGTGGAGACTAGATGAGGAAGAAACCCGAATTTAGAGTCAAGAACAAAGAAACGCAATCCGACAAACAGAAACTGAGGGCCAGAGAAGCAGAGATTTTGTCTCTTTGTCAGGCATCTCGCTGGTGGAGCCCACAGAACCATGGCCATGCCACACATCCGGCCACGTGTGGGGGTCCTGGGAGAGGTGGGACCTCACAGCATTTCAGCCTTCAGTTCTCCTCCAGGGGGCTCCTGTGAGTGTCCTTGCCACGCAACTCCCGTGTCCTCGTCAGCAGCAATACAGGGACGGCCAGCACGTCCCCCCGACTTCAACCCTGGTCTCTTCTGATCACGTTATAAAGCCCCCCATACGAACCCTCGTTCCCCTGCAAATAACTCGCACCCTGACTAACCCCGGCCCCGCTTGGGGACAGTGGCCCCACGGTGCCATCAGACCCCCTTGCTCTCCCCATCTCCCTCCTCTATCACCCTTACCGCTGGCTTTCATTCCCCACATCATTGCTTCGTGATTACAAGGTGGCTGCTGTAGCTCCGGGCATTGCTCCCGTGGTTCAAGGAGAAAGAAAGAATGGGAGAAGGGGGATGGTGTCTGTTCCGGGGAAGTAAAGTTTCCCCAGAAGCCGTAGCAGGTTTGCCAGAAGGTTCCTACGGCCACCTCTAGCTTCAGAGAGTCTGGAAAGCTGACTCCTTTTACCTGGGCGCCTTATCTGCCCTGTTAGTTAGGACGTGGGGGGTTGGATATTGGGCTGGCAGCCAGCGGCGTCCGCCCTGGTGGGTAAGTGAGGAAGCCAGAATCTCTGTCCAGTGCGGGGGGGGGGGGGGGGGGGGGGCGGTGGGCGGGCATATGCTTTAAAAAGCAGGAAATCCAGGGCGGGCACAGGTCAGCACACGCCATCAGGCCGTGTTTTCTCCGTGTCTTATGAAAATAGTCACACAGCCCTCCCACTAAATTTCCCCCACTCTTCAGGGCATGTTAATAGAATTTTCACCTAAAAGAACAGAGGACGTTGGATGCCAGTGCATTTGTTGGAGTGGTCTGGAGAATTCCGTGTGCCCGAGAGCTCTCTCTGGACCGTGTGGGAGGGCTCTTGATAGGGCAGAAGGTCTGAGAGCGCCCGTGGCCCCCCACGTGCCCCTCAGGCCCGTCCCACCTGCTCTAGCCTGCTTAGCGGGATTTTCAGTTCAGACACTGGCTTTCTTTATTTTTTTTTTTAAATTTTTTTAATGTTTATTTTTGAGAGAGAGAGAGAGGGAGTGTGAGTGGGAGAGGAGCAGAGAGAGAGGGAGACAGAATCCGAAGCAGGCTCCAGGCTCCCAGCTGTCAGCACGGAGCCCGAGGCGGGGCTCGAACTCAGGGACTGTGAGATCGTGACCTGAGCCGAAGTCGGACGCTCCACCGACTGAGCCCCCCAGGCGCCCCTGGATACTGGCTTTCTGACCACAGTCAGGGCGGAAACCCAGTGCCCCTCAGAGCAACATCATTCTGGATCCAAGTTCCCTGACCCATTTTTCCCCCGAGAGGTAAACCTAAATCCTGGGGTGTTTACTGTTAGAAAACAAACATGCGAGAAAAAAATGGCAAATATTGACCCAGCCCTGGCAATGCGCTGGGCACGGCCCCACAGGCTCACCGTGGCCACGAGGAAGCCGTTACAATCCCTATGCACACAGGCAAAACAAAGTTGTCTCTGATCTCCGGTGGAGAGTGGGGTCCGCAGCCTCCTGGGGCCCAGTTCACACCCGTGCACGTTCCCCAGAGTCCCACCCAGGACTGCCATCACCTGCATCCGCCAGCAGCGTCTCTGGGTCTGAGGTCCCTGGCCCCGTACACCCTGGTGGACCCTCCTGCCAGACGCCCCTGCAAGTGCCTGCTCCTTGGCCCCGAACTCGCAGCTTGCAGACCCGCAGAGAACCGCACGGCGTGGTCGCCTCCCCTGGGGCTCCCGCTCCAGTCCCGCCTCGGCCCGTGTGTGGGGAGACGGGTGCTCCCTGGACCCGTAAGGAAATCAACAGAGAAGCCAGGGACAACGGGCCTATCGTCCCAGTGTCGTTGATGGGAGGGAGGGAGGCCCCAGATCAGGCCCTGGGGACAGCGGAAGACCCGGGAGGACACGAGCAAACAGACACGGAGCTCGGGGTGAGTGTGGGGGAGGGCAGGGCGCCGCCGGCAGGCAGGAAGGTCGCCGTTCCCCCATCCAGGCTCAGCTCCTGGTCCCCTGTGGGCTGGGAGGCATGGACGGCCTGTTACTGCTCTGCAGAATGTTCCCCGGGGTGGGCCAGGCTCCTTCCATCCAGGGAGTCCCCTCACGGACGCCATCCCCAGCCCTCACCACCCTGCCTCTGGCTCGTGTCCCCCCATCCTCTGTGAGGGTCTGGGCTCGAGACCCCCCCAGATGTGGTCTGCTCCCTGGAGGTCAAGCACACCCAAGATTCAAGGCCCCGGGGAGGGCCGGGCAAATGCCTCTGACGACCAGGCAGTGGGGGCCTTGTGGACAGGCTGCATTCGGCTGAGGACTTGGTTGGCAGGGAGCGGACGCTGGGGCCCAGCCGCAGCCCTGACTCCCTCCCTCCGCGGCTGTCTTCGCCCCCTGGCCTGGGTCCACCTTTTATCTTTGCCCGCCGTGGATATCTGCCAGCCTGCCAGCCCTCAGAACCAGGTAAACGAGGAATAAACAGAGGCACAGCCCTGTGACTGGCCCCGGGGAGCCAGGCACATCCCCAGAGTGCCAGGCAGAGCAGGCCACGGGCGGGTGCCACGTAGCCCTCTCCCCTGCCCAGAAAGTGCACACCGGCCGCTGGGTCTCGGGCGACCTGCCCCGGCACCCATCACAGCCTCTGGGACGTGGTTCCTCAGTGATTGCAGACATCACCCCGTGGGGTTCCGCTCGACGTCAGGAATGATGCAGAGCCTTGCCCCTTGCGACTCTGGTTTAGGGACGTATAGGTGCTTTCTGACTCCCGTGATTCCGTATTGGTGGCTGTGTCCCCGGGCCACAGGTGGGGGGAGCACCAGCTGACGGTGTGGAGAGAGCTGTCCCATAAGGCCCAGCTGCATCCCACTTTCCTGGTCCCAGACGACTTTCAGCCAAGCCTGCCCCTGACTCACACAGGACGCAGAGCAC
Organism: Leopardus geoffroyi; assembly: GCF_018350155.1. Classification (NCBI taxonomy): domain Eukaryota; kingdom Metazoa; phylum Chordata; class Mammalia; order Carnivora; family Felidae; genus Leopardus; species Leopardus geoffroyi. The sequence goes on from NC_059333.1 coordinate 4,395,499, forward strand.
ATTTGCACCCACCGGCTCCGTGGCTGTGTCCCTCCCGGGTGGACAGTGTGCTCTGTCTGGTGTGCGCCTGGGGGAGTCACTGGGCCGGGGGACTCAGGAAGGGGGGGAAATGGGTCACGTCAGCTCAGCAGGGAGGCAGGGGAAGAGCTGTCAGGAGCCCGAGTCCTCTGTGGCCAAGTGCAGTCTCCCACTCCAAGGAGAGAGAAACTGAGGCCGGCTCTGGCCACGCCCTCCTCCCCTGCTTTTCCTCCAACCTGTCCGGTGGGCCCCTCTTTCTGGCCTTCTCCAGGCTGCAGACTTCTTGCCAGTCCCCAAAGAGGATGCCCCGGCTCCCCTTCCGCCTCCGCAGCCCGGCCAGGCAGCCCCACCCCTGGGTCTCCATATCCCCCGTCCAAGGCAGCTGGTCCTCTGGCTTCCTGAAGCCCCAAATACCTCCCGCTCTGCTCTCGGGGAAAGCCAGAGACCCCGAGCACCCATGGGGGCAGACCTGCCGAGGACCTAGGTTGCTGTTGGATGACTTTCAGGAGCTGGTGGAAACAAGGGCAGTGCCCCTCGGACGTGAGGAAGGAAAGCCTGAAAGCCATTGACTTGGCCCCCAGCCGGATTCACCGTGGCATGTGCTGGGTTTGCTGAGCCCAACCATCTTGATTAGCATATCATCCTAAATCACTTCCTAAGGAAACAGAGCAGCCCAGACCTGGGTCCCTGCAAACCCCAACACCCTAACTGCCCCCATGTCCACTGTGGCTGCCCCTGGAGGAACTTCCTGGAACAGACAGTTGGTAATGTTGGCCTTTGTTCATTGATTCTGCAAATAATGGAAATTATCTTTTGCAGCCCTGACAGAATGACAGTGAATTTCAATGCACAGAGTCCCTGAGGCCGGGGAGCCCCCATTTTAGGGGAGCAGGTGCCCCAGCTGTGGTGCGACAGAGAAGATGTGTCTCAGCACTTTTCTGTTTTGTTTGTTTGTTTTTAAAGAATAAGTAACTGCTGGAGAAGCTTGCTGTGGCCGTGAGATCATCGCTCATGATCAGATACATACATGTCACCACCTTTGGTGAAGCCTAACTGTGCCCCCTCTGTGATCCCACAACAACCCACACCCAACAGAAGAGGTGTAAGCGGGTATGTTTGTGTTACAAACCCTCTCTTAAAACTTTGGGCCACATTTCACTTTAACAGATGCACCTGTTTATTCAGATCCAGTCCATCTTTCTGTATGTTTTTCTTGTTTGAAATAAATAACCCCACTTCCTGTTGTTTGAAGATGTGAAAGTTGTGAAGAATAATCTTGAATGGATCACAAAGAATACAAATGACCCACTGTTGCAGCGTGACTCATAATTAACACTTTGGTCTTTGAGTTTATTAGAATGAATGGCTGTGGATTGTATAAACTGAGATATAAATATTTGAAGTGTGGAGCACTGTATGTCCGAGACTCAGAGGAATATATAGTAACGAAAAGAGAGCATGTGATAAGTCACGTTTATTCGTCATGGCTTTGAGCAAGATCGACTTCCGGTTATTTCGACTGCAGAGAGAGTTTGGACCAAAAGCCCCAAATGAAAACAATTGGGAAAATGTCTTTGAACACTGTTTCCAGGAATTGGAGCCCTAACAAGGTGATAAAATGGTATGGGTAAAGATCCAGGAGAAGGTGGAAACCCGCAGAGAAATGGTCAACCTTGGGTGCTGCCTCTGTCCTGGGGGTTTCTGCTGATTCAGGAAGAGGAGGCCAGAATCTGAGAAGCACTTTGGCCACCTTGGGAGGCAGGAGGTCAAGAGCAGGAATCCAGGCCTGCCAAGTTTGGGTCTCCATGACTCCCTGAAGCATTGAGTTGGGAGCCCAGTGGGTCACAGCCTAGAGGTCAGAAGAAAGAAAAAGTAACTCAGCCCCCACATGGACCACCACTCAACTTCAAGTTCCCCAAGTGGTCCCAAGTATGTCAACCACTGAAATTGTATTAAGGTGATCCCAGGTTGATGGTACCTCCAGGTACCTGGCTGAAATAAAAGAAAGTCATCTCTGGAGAAAGGTGACATCCTACCAGCCCTCAAACTACTTCTAAACAACCCCTGAAATACAATGTTTGGCACCCTATCCGAGATAACCAGAAACATGAGGGGACAACACACCATAAATTAGAATGAGCAAAAACACCAGGCAATCAAAAGAGGCACACAAGGGCTCTAGAGAAAAGAATTTTCAAACACAATCTCTGAAGTAATTATGCTTATGGTGTTCAAGGTTTTAAAAGGCAAGGTTTAAAATTCTTAACAGAAAACTGAAAACTTTAAAAAAGCGAGAACAGTTTGGGACAAAGTAAAAATTCTAGAACTGGAACACATTAATCACACAATGAGTGTGTTTTGCAGCAGGTTAGACCCAGCTGAAGAGAGAATATATAAACTGGAAGATAAGCCAAAGAAAATATGCAGATGGAAGCAGGCAGAGAAAAATGATGGAAAAGACAAAGGAGGTACAAGACGAGGGGGATACAATGAAAGCAGAGCATTTCAGAAGGAAAGGAGAGAACGGACAGAGCAACATTTGAAGAAATAGAGGCTGAGGAGGTAATTTAGTTTTTCTCTTCATTTTATAGGGAACTGAGCTCATAGTTTGTATGAGCTTTCTTATTAGGAAGCTGAAGTGCTCTAAAAAAATACTCTATTATCACTCTCAGATAACTAGGGCAAAAAGACTATTTTAAAGTTATGGGAACAGAGGCACTTAAAGCAGGCCTAGACAAATTTATTTTCAAAGATCACTCTTTAATTTGACGGACAGATGAATAATAAACTTAGGATTATTTTAGCTAACACGCTGTTTGTAACTGTTTTGGTGCTTTGGGAATATAGTTGAGCAGCTTTTCAAGTACTTGAAACTAAAAACTAAGAATGCCCTCTGAGAGTAAAACTGAAACAGGGAAAGAATTCATGAGGGCAAAGATATGCAAAACTTTCTTAATCGTACAGAATAGCTCCCAGAAAGCTTGACTTGACAATGACCTGAATGATGTAATGTCTTAAGTAATCTCTACACCCAACTTGGGGCTTGAACTCACAACCCCTAGATTGAGTCACATGCTCTACCGACTGAGCCTGCCCTGAGTCCCAACAATGACCTGAATGCTGTAATGTCTTAATCTCCTTGGGTGGGTGTGTGAATGTGGGGCAGGCTTATCAGCTAAAGGAAGCAGAGAAAAAAGACGGCCACAGAGACAGACATTGACTGGGTTCAGAAAGCACAGTCCAGGGCAAGGAGTGTGACTATTCCCGTACCCCAGATAAGACTCTTCCGTCAAAACATCCTTTACACGCCATTCATTCAACCAACTCCTTTGTTTGGGGTCCAGATCTACCATTGCAATTTTCTGGTTAGTGTTTAGTTTCCTAGGCCGAGTGTCCATGGTGAAAAAATTGTCCCTCAGGCAATTGTATACTTTATTATAAATCGTAAGTTATCGTTCTGGTTTATACAGTGGTGTCTATTAAGTTGATTAATGTGAGTCTACTGCTGCAAAAGCACCCACTCAAAAGCCAGGGGTCTGAATCCATAAGGCTGGGGGCCAAAACCTCGACCATTTTATGTTTGCCCAAATATGCCAGACTGTGAGTCCTCTTAAATTTGTCATTCATTGTCTGGTTGCAGCTCTGGTGCCATTATTGGCTAACAATGGTCTTATTTTTCCAAATGTATGTATCTTACAAATCAAAGCAATATTATTACACACAAAGTAGGGTCATCATAAAACAGCTTTTCCCTCCCTTACCCCTACCCATTCCATTCCCCAAAGCTCACCTCAAGTCTTCTGGAATTTTCCATCATAACTTTTAAATACCGAGAATACACTATTTATACTTTTATTGATTTGAGATATGGGGAAGAAAAAACTAGAAATTTGGTGAGCTTCTATTTTCTGAGAGTTTTCCTTGCCTTTATTTACAATCTAATTTTTGAAAGTTTATATTGACTATTAGATTGATATTTTACATACATGCTTTCTTTTTCTCTGATAGCTTCTCTTTCAGATCATGCAGCGTTTGCTTTATAATTTTAATCTGGCCAAAGTACTCACGATCATTAAAAAAAATGTTTTTTTCTATCCACAGAATAATTTCTGTGTCCTTCACATTTTTCAATTCTGTTTATTTGTTATAGCTCTACTGGTATATTACAGCTTTTCCAGAAAGTCCAGTAAAAGTTGGATCTATACTTGCTTCGGTGGTAGGCTCTTGAAGTGGCCCCTGTGACACCCCCCCCCCAGTCCTGGGGCTCACACCCTGTGTGACTCCCTCCCCTTGAGTGTGGGGAGACGTACACCTTGCTTCTAACCAGTGAACACCACCGTGGTGTCCGGGTGTATGTGGTCACGATCGCATAAGGCTTCAGCATCCTTGTTGGACTTCCTCCCTCTCTGTCTTCCCTTCCCCCTTTCTCTCCTTCCTCCCCACCCCCCGCCCCAACCTCACCCTCACTCTCTTGCTGGCTTTGAGGAAACACGGGATCTTTTTGGGTAGCCCTGGGTGGCAGGAATCTGGGGTGTCTCTAAGGGCTGAAGGTGGCCTCTGGCCAAAACTGATGAGAAACTAAGGGAGCGTGCAGTCAGAGTGGGCTTAGAAGACATCCTTCTCCAGTCAAGCCTCGAATGAGAACACGGCCAAGCTGATACCTTGAGTGCAGCCTGCGTAAGACTAAACAGAGAATCCAGCTAACCCATGCTTGGACTCTATTTATTACTGAAACGTTGACAAGTGTATAGGAAACTGTGTTTCTGAAACTAGAAGACTATAACCATCATGAGTGTTATCAAGTTGTAGCAGCTTTTTGTATATTCTGGATACAAGTCCTTTGGTAGATGTATGGATTAGGGATATTTTCTCCCGGTCTGCGCGTTGCCTGTTAATTTGCCTCATGATTTTTATTAGAAGGATCCCAAATGAAATCTAATGATCAATTTTGATCTCTCGTGTCCAGTGCTTTCTGTGCTCTGCTTAAAAAATCGTTGCCTGCTCGGAGATAAAGGTTTGGTCTTTTAGTTATTACATTTGAGTCAATAATCCACTGCGAATTAATTTTTGCGTCTGGTGTAAGGGAGGGGCCGAGGCGTGTTTTTTTTGTTTTGTTTTGTTTTGTTTTTTATATGGATATCCTTTGTTTCAGCTTCCCGGCTGTCCTCTCTCCACTGAAATGTGCTGGCTCCTTCGTCAAAAATCAATCAAACAGATAAGTGTGGGTCTACCTCTGGATGCTGTTCTATTACACTGGTCCATTTGTCTATCCCAGGCCAATACCGCTCTGCCTTGGTTATCATAACTTTTTTTTTTTTTAATGTTTATTTTTGAGAGAGAGAGAAAGAGCACGAGCAGGGCAGGGGCAGAGAGAGAGACACACACACAGAATCCGAAGCAGGCTCCAGGCTCCGAGAGGTCAGCACACAGCCCGATGTGGGGCTCGAACCCACAAACTGCGAGATCACGACCTGAGCCGAAGTCGGATGCTCATCCGACTGAACCACCCAGGCGCCCCTGTTCCTTTCCAATGTTAAGTATGATTCTGTGTTCATGATTTTTCTTTTCTGTTGGTGCTCTGCAGTTTTTCTATGATGTGTTTAGATATGGATTTCCTTTTTATTTACTTGCTTTGGACTCATTTGGCCTCCTAGGTCTATGAGTTGATGTCTGTGAACGGTGTGGAAAGCTCCTAGCCATTATCTTGTTGAGTATTGCAGCTTTCCCACTGCCCCTATTATATCCTTATAGAATTCCGGTTAGATAATCATTAGATTTTCTTGCCCCATTTTCTGGGACTCCGTTTCTCCCAAGTGTTTTCCATCTTTTTGTCCTCCTAGTCTTCCAGTCTTAAGCGACCGACTTCGGCTCAGTTCATGATCTCATGGTTCGTGGGTTTCAGCCCCGCGGCGGGCTCCGTGCTGGCAGCTCGGAGCCTGGAGCCTGCTTTGGATTCTGTGTCTCCCCCTCTCTCTGTCTCTCAGAGATAAATAAACATCAAAATTTTTTTTAAAAAATAAGAACATAAAATATATCCTTCCTGGGCACCTGGGTGGCTCAGTCGGTCAAGCGTCTGACTTTGGCTCAGGTCGTGATCTCACAGTTTGTGAGTTTGAGCCCCGCGCTGGGTCTGTGCTGACAGCTCGGAGCCTGGAGCCTGCTTTGGATTTGGTGTGTGTCTCTCTCTGCCCCTCTCCTGCTTGTGCACGATCTCTCTCTATCTCAAAAGTAAATAGACATTTTAAAACAAATAAATAAATGTATCCTTCAGCTTGCTTTATTAAATGTTTTCACCGCTTAACTTTTCACTTTGAAATAATTCTAGAGGCCCAAGAATGTTGCAAACAAGGGACACAGAATTCCCGAATACTCTCCACTCACTCAAATTCCGCAGATGCTGAGGCCGTGCACACCACAGCGCATCACCAAACTCCGGGGTGAAATCAATCTGATGCCGCGGCCTCACCTGCATACACAGTCAGACCCCCCGAATGCACCCTGGATGTCCTTTTTCTGGTCCAGAGTCACAAGCTGTGTGTCACTGTTATGCCTTTTTAATCTCCTTTATTCTGGTTTCTCTTGTCCTTTTTCCTCTTTGCCTTTTGGGATCTTGGCTCTTTCGAGGAGTGCTGGCCAGTTATTTAGTACGATGTCCTTCCATGTGCGTTTTCCAGTGTTTCCTCGCGGTTGAGTTCAGGGGATGCATTTGGGGCAGAAACGTGCACCTCATCAGGAGGCCCTGGTGTCCCTTTGTGCTGTTTCTGGGGACGTTACCTGTGCTACCTCTCCCCTCCCCCACGTAATAGTGAACTTGGGCCCCGGTAGTGACGACTTGTCATACGAGACTTTTCCCCTCCACCCACCGCAAGCTCGCTCCGGGAGCACTTGCCGGCTGGCTCCGTGGGCGCAGTGGGTTTGCGTGTCATTCATTTGTCATTTTGTCATTGTAGGAGACACCGGCTGTCCGCGTGGGCCCCCCTCGGGCCCCCCTCGGAGGACCTGATGCTTTACCACCTGCTCTGTGAAGCTCCGTTTGTACCAGGGGGCCCTGTCCCCACTCACAGGACTCACCCAGGCCCCCAGGCCCCTCCGGAGGGGAGACACGCGGTCTCCCGCTGGTCTGGATGTCTCCAGGGAGTGTGTCTGCGAGAAGGCGGGCTCTAGGACGGGACACCTCCCTTGTCCGGGTGATGGCCAGGCCTGCTTTAGGAGAGGGGATTGGAGGACATCCTGGGGACTCCGTAAGGAGACGAGTGGGGTGTTAGGGAAGCTCACCCGGGCTCAGGGCCGGCACCTGAGAGCCAGAGGGTCAGGGAGCAGCCCGCAGGTGTCCTGTCTGGGGTCTGGGAACCTCCCGATGCTGCCTGGATGAGGCTGCAAGCCAACATTTTCACCCGCTGCCTCACCGCCTCTGCCCGCTCGCCTTTTACCCGGGTTTCCCCACTTCCCTGGGCGTCTGTGCTCATCCTTGCCCTCTGGAGGGGGCGCCCTGCACACAGGAAGGGGACGAAACAGGCCCAAAGGCGTCAGTCTGGAGGAACCCATCTTGTGGACTTTGCCAGCACCCTGGGATCCGGCAGTTCCGGAATTCACTCTCTGTGCTTAGTCGTGAGGGGCTGTGTGACCGGGGAACGCTTGTGTGTTTGCGCAGCGCCTTCCATAAAATGGAAATAGTGGCCCCGTGTACCTTACAGGAGCCATAGGAACCAAGTCTAGTGTCCTACAGCATTGTAAAATCACCGGAAATTCCGAGTCGCGATTCAAATGCTCGCCGCTACGTGCCACAGATGCGCACGAACTACCGTGAAACACCCAGAAAGTGCTAGTGAGGTCACAGAGCCTCCTCCCCGATGGCTCCTGCCCCTCCCCTCCGCACGGCGGTCCCCAGGCTGGGGGCTGCTCTGCTCCCCTCCCTGGAGCGCCTGCCCTGTGCTCTCTGACCCCTCTCACGGCAGGAGCCCCCCCCCCAACAAGTCTGCCCCCCTTCCCGGGGTCCAAAGGCCCACCCGCCAATCTCTCCCCTCTCGGTTTCCCTTCTGGGCCTGTCCTCCAGGCCTCTCTGGCTCTCATCAGCGTTTGCAGCTGGCTGATGGCCCCAGAGAGGCCACAACCACAGTTCGTATCCCAAACTGGGACCCACTAGCTAACAGAGTGTTTGCTCTGGAAGCTCAGCTCCCGGCAATTTACGGTAAAGTTAGGAAGACGCGGCTGGCGGCAGGGTCTGTGCAAAGCCTCACGGCCCGTCGGGTGACGGCCCGTCGGGTGAGGCAGAGGCTCCAGGGTGCAGAACCTGCAGCGGGGAAGGCAGCAAGGAGGGGAACTCAGTCCTGCAGGGACTAGAGTCACCTGCTGGAGCCACGGCGGGGAGTCCAGACCCCGTGGCCACACCACACGGGCGACTGGGGCAGGGCCCCGTAACCCCCGGTGCATGATCCTTGCTCGGCGCTGTGTGGCTTCCAGAGGCACACCCCCCCAGGAGTGGGCTCCAGTCCCCAGCAGCAACCCCCCCCACCCCGGGGCAGGTCACTGCTGGTTGGTCCACCGCGACATCCTGATCCCAAACGGGACCTGGCACGTAATTGCCGAAGGAGACCCCGGCCAGCCCGTCGGGACGAAATGGGGCTTGGGGGCAAGGCAGGGGGGCCCGGCGTGGCCTTGGGCAACAGGAGTGCCGGAGGGCTCCAGAGCGGGGCCAGTCTCGGGCATATACGCAGCCGCTTGGGGTCCCGGGGGGCCTGTCACACCCGTGTCGTGTTTCCTGGGCTAGGATCACACCTGCTCAGCATCGCCTGCCACGGAGGAGGGAGTGGGCAGGAGTGAGCGGATCCTCAAGCCAGACTTGCTCCTTCTGGGGACCCCCTTCTTTACAGCTCCTGGGTACCAGGTCACTCCTGGAGACGGGGCCCATCCAGCAAAGACTATAAATTGGACAAAGACTATAGTCAGGCCCTTTCATTTCCTCATAGTGTTTTAGACCCCTAAGCCTGTCATAACCCAGGTGCTTCCCTGCCCTTCTCTTTTCTATACGGCTAGTGTCAGAGGGCAAGTGAATACTAATTCTCACTAAAGTGTAAAAGATCGATAAGGTTTGTGTTAAGTTATACCTCGTGAGAAAATCCCATTTCATATAGAAACCATTCCTTAAAAGTGGCACCCAGACCATTATTGGCAAGGCCGATAGAATTCATTCACTCATTTTATTTCACTGGAGAAGCAGGTGAAAACCCCTCCCGCATGTCGCAGGACAGGCCTACCGCTGTGTGGGACACTGGTTCCCATCACCCCTGTCCTCCACAAGGGTTCCCAGAGGTGGAGGCCTGGGGGCTGTTACCCCAGCCCCTCCCTCCAGAAGAGCCCCACCTAGGAAACGAGAATTCAGCTCCTGGTTTGTCCTTTCCTCCTAGGATTAGCCTGGAAAGACCGCATTACCCCTTTGCCCTTTGGATTACAAACCAGGGTTCAGGGAGCCCCGAGGGAAGTTGACGGTAACATGCTCATCCGGGTAACTCAGCCAAAGCCAGGTCTGTTTTAAGAAACATTTGGGGAAACTTTAGCTCAATGGCTTTGGAAAATAGGTTTTCATTCACCAGCTGTTGGCCTTTGGGCAACAGACTTACTATCTCTAAGCTTCGACTTCCTCATCCATAAAATGGTGCCACAGCTTTATTCATTGGGATAGACTTGAAAGTGCTTATGAAGGTGAGTCCTTCATTCAGCACACTCGGCCTCTGTATGAACCGTGCCTGCTTACGGGGCAGCAGCAGGTGTAGACAGAGAACAACACAGACAGACATCATCTAGTCCCACAGGCCAACTGCTAGAGGCATGCGCACCGTTAACGCATAAATTCTGGGCATCTGAGCCCATCAAAAGGTCAAGGGGAGCTTCACTGAGGAAGGAAGGCTTTGAGGCCGGAGCTGAGGGTGATTCCGGCAAAAAGGAGTGAAGCGTGTCCAGGTAGAAGGAACGGCATGTGTGGGGTCCCCGAGGTGGGAGTGAGTGAGCGTGAGCGTGGCTGGAAGGGAGAGCAAGAGAGAGGGTGTGCTTCACCTTGGAGAGTGGATGAGATGAGCTTGAGTTAGGGTTTCCATCCTTATTCTGAGCCCTTGACAGGGTTTTACCGAGAAAAGGATATGCTCAAGCATCAGGATTCATTCATTTTTCCCCTTCTCACCATTTGTCTCCACGCATCGAATCTAAACGTCAATCAAAAGCCATATTTTCTCGATTATGGACTTTCTCGATTATGGATTTTCATCGGATTAGGGCGATGACTTCTATTACACTGCCACATCCATAAGTAACTAGTTTCCTAAAGATCAAATACAGCAGGTGGGTCCCAGAACGCACACAATGGAAACAACACCGAATTTTGTGTCACTGGAGGGAGATCCCAATGGCAAGCAGCGAACCCTGCCATCCGGTTTGAAACACGGCCCCTGGGAGGCAGAATTTAAAAAGCGCACCGACAGTTGCTTGAAAAGACTGCAAGAGATCCCACAAAATAAAAACCGGTTTGACTCCTTTGTTCAGACTAATCCACTCCATACTTCGAGACGAACATCTGAGTAATACGGGGGCATCTACTCAGAGTTTTGGGGAGAGGAAGGGGTTAAGGAGGAAGTGAGCAGCAGGTGATGATTCTACAGGAGAATCGTGTGTTGATTAGGGGCACCAGGAAATCAGGTCACATGTCTGTGAGCCATTGGGGGTGGTAAATCATGTAGAAAGAGGAAGATGGGGGGTAGAAAAGAGGGGACTCCCCAAGGAAGTTCCTGCTGTGCTGTGTATGCCTCGGAAACCCTTTGAAGAGAAAGGTCTAAAAACAAAGATCAGGTTTAGCAACAAGGAAGCAACCAGGCACTGGAAAAAAGTGCTAGTTCGCAGGAACAGGTGACACGTAAGTCACACCGCTCACCCCTGGAAACGAAGCATTTTGCCGAAAGGCAGAGAAAGGCCGGAGGGCGTCACCGAAGGGCCAAGTGTAATGTAGGAATTTCCTGGGTATTTGCAACAATTAGTCTGGTCTCGCTCAGGAAGAAACTGACCTCGGGGAGGTGAGGGTGGCAGGGTCACCTGCTTGGAAAGGCCAGACCCAGAGTCAGGGTCTGGCTGCAACCCCGTGGCCCCTGCTGCCCTGGCTGCGCCCTGACGGCTGACCACAGCCCCGCTGGGGTGGTCTGCACGCGAATTCAGAAATGTTCTCCTTGGCGGAAAATCACGATCCCCAGGCTGAAAGTACGTGCCTAAGGGCTAACGTCAAGGAGAACCCTAGTGAGTATCTACCTCTTTCTGGAAGTTGCATAAAAATGAAGCCTGGAAGGGTGATGGAGTGCACGTGCTGTGATGCACACGGGGTATCCGCTGTAAGCCCTGGACCCCTATATTGTACACCCGGAATTGTATTACACGGCACGGTAACGGTCCTGGGATTTGAATAGAATAATTGTTTAAAAATGAAGCACAAGGGGCGCCCGGGGGGCTCAGTCGGTTGAGCGACCGACTTCGGCTCAGGTCACGATCTGTGGTTTCTGAGTTCGAGCCCCGTGTCAGGCTCTGGGCTGACAGCTCGGAGCCTGGAGCCTCCTTTGGATTCTGTGTCTCCCTCTCTCCCTGCCCCTCCTCCTGCTGGCACTCTGTCTCTGTCTCTTAAAAAATAAAATGAAACGCTAAAAATTTATGAAAAAAATGAAGCATGACAATCACAAGGGAGGGAGGAGTTGCCTAAGTCTTGCAGATACGGCCGTGAGGACACCCCCTGTTCCTCTCCTGTCACCACTGGCCTCTATTATGTCCCCTTCCTCTCCCCTCCGGTTTCTATGGAAGGACGGACGGATAGACGACGGACAGCAGCCCCTGCCTACTTCCTGTCAAACTTCCCGAAAGAGCAGCGTGCCCACACCTTCACACCCCCACCTGCTCTGTCCCGCTGGCCAGTGGCCACCTAGATACACTAAACCTCCATGGAAACTTCTGGAAAGGACACCTTCTTTCCAGACCCACTTCTGCTCCACCCACCAAAGTCCCCACCCCTCGCCCAGGTCCCTTGAAACCTGGGGCTAAGGATCCACCAGCCGGGGCTCCCGGGTCCCCTGGGCCACAGGCCACCCCCGGTTGGGGGAGTGGAGACACGGAGGCGAAGGCGGGACAGAGACACGAGCACAGAGGCAGGACGGGGCAGGGGCCCGCTCCTCCGGCGTTCCTCGGGGCTGGAGCTGCGCGAGGGGCAAAGAACCATCTTTTCCGCCACTGTCGTTGGGGTCTCTGCTCGGCCATGTCATCTCAGAGTTGCAGGTGCACCTGAAGGGCCCCTCCGAGGATGGGCAGGCCAGCTTCCCGGTCCAAGGTTGCCCGAGAGACAGAGCCGAGGACAGAGAGGTGGAGGGTCGGCTGGCCAGCAGAGGAGGCATGGCCCGAGGGTCAGGGGAAGAAATGGGGGCACACAGCCAGGGACCCGCAGGTATATACCTTCGGAGGCATTGGAGGGGAGCGGGCGAGCGTCCCAGTGCGAGAGAGGCCAGCATTCCAAGGAGACACGTGTGCTGGCAAAGTCAGGGTCTGGGGAGGATGAGGACCACACAGCAGCTGGAGGACTGAGATGGGCGGGGGGGTCCCAGGGCCACCTCAGAGCACCCTCCCGAGTTTTAGAGGGAACCCACACCGCAAGACATCGCAGAGCAGGAGGTGGGAAGAGGCTGCAGGTAGCAGGTGCCGTTCCTCGAGGTCTGACCGGGAAAGGCGGGAAAGGGACAGTGTGAGACAGGGTGGTCTCAGCTCAGGACACCACAGCAGAACACCACACGCTTCTGCACGGCTTCTGCACAGCCGGCGTCTGTCCCTCCCGGTCCTGGAGGCTGGAAGTCCAGGATCAGGGCGCTTGCAGAACTGGGGTCTTTTGAGGCCCGCTTCCTGGCTCACAGACGGCCGTGGCTTCTCACTGTGGCCTCGCGTGGTAGAAGGCGGCAGGTAACTCTCTGGGTCTTTTTTTTTTTAAGTTTATTTATTTATTTTGAAAGAGACAGAGCGAGCGAGCAGGGGAGGGGCAGACAGAGAGGGAGAAAATCCCAAGCAGGAGCCACGCCGTCAGCGCGGAGACTGACATGAGGCTCGAACCCATAAATTGCGAGATCGTGACCTGAGCCGAAACCAAGAGTCAGATGCTTAACCGACTGAGCCACCCAGGTGCCCCTGGGGTCTTATTTTTTTTTTTTTTTTCAACGTTTATTTATTTTTGGGACAGAGAGAGACAGAGCATGAACGGGGGAGGGGCAGAGAGAGAGGGAGACACAGAATCGGAAACAGGCTCCAGGCTCTGAGCCATCAGCCCAGAGCCCGACGCGGGGCTCGAACTCACGGACCGCGAGATCGTGACCTGGCTGAAGTCGGACGCTTAACCGACTGCGCCACCCAGGCGCCCCTTATTTTTTTTTTTTTATAAGGACACTAACGCCATTCGCAAGGGCTCTACCCTCCTTACCTGAGCACCCCCCAGAGGCCCCACCTCGTACGACCATCACGTTGGGGGTTAGGATTTACTGCACGGATTTGGAAGGGCGCAAACATGCAGACCGCAGCCGTTAGCGTGGACACAGTGGACACAGAGGCCACCTGCAGGAGCCACGCCCCACTGAAGGTGACCTGGCAAGGCAGCACGTGTTTGGACAGACAAACCCAGCCCTTGACGGGTTTTGGGGGGGTGGAGGGGTGCAGTGAGGGGCAGCTGTTCACAGTTGCGTGGTTCTCCTGAGTGGCTGCTGGTTTGTGGAGGTTTCTTTTCCTCCTTCGAGACAGAGCCCCGACGACATTCCACCTGGGTTAAAATGCAAAACGCTGTGAGCCACGTGTCATTGTGGCCAGCGGCTCATGGCACCGCCTCGGACTGTTGGTCCTGCTGGGGGGTTTGCTTGCCCGTGCCCCTCGGCCGTGGGCTCCAGGAACCCAGGGAACAAAGACTCATTCCGGCCACCACGGTGAGGGCCCTCGATCCAAGTCCCCGGTCCTCCCCTGTCTGCATTGTTTGGTGGGCAGCGAGGGTACAGTGGGAAGAGGCTGGTGCTGTCCTCGGTGGCACTCCTTCCTTTCCTCCAGAACCGTGATTTTGGCCAGAGTAGACCAAGGGAAGCCCCTGATCTGGAAGGGTGTGGGTGTGTGTGTGAGAGAGAGACAGACAGACAGACAGAGACACCGAGAGGGAGAGAGTGCTGTGAGCCCATTACCCTCCTGAGACATAAGAGATGGCGTTGCAGACCTGCAAATTCCATTCAAGACGATCCCCTGCACAGGGAGGGCCATTCTGCCCCAGGTAGAGCAGCTTTACTAGCAGGGGTGGGGGAAGGGGGCCTTTGGGACCTCTCCCCACCTCGGCAGGGCCGCAGACCTCGGCTCCCGACAAATCGTGTGGGCTTGTTGGCTCAGAGACTCAGCATACCATAGATGCTGTGTGTCGATGGGGAAGGACTCAAAACCGTGAGAAGCCGGCTTTTCCGGTGCACCCACACGGAAGAATCTGGTGAGGCCGGGAGGAGAGGGGGCGGGTCTGGAGGGGGCAGAGGGACCAGAGGAGCTGCCTTTCTCAGCCTCAGTTGCCCCACGTGTAAAATGAGGGAATCAAACCGGTCCAGCGTTCTCTGAGACACACTAAAAGATAACCCAGCTCTCCCAGGGGCACGCCGCTCGCGGGGTCCCTGAACGGCGCCCATAGCCCTGGCCCCGGATGGCTGTGCGTGGTGATAGCTGTCACCATGAGAACTGTGCCTGCAACACGCAGCATCGACACTCGCAAAGTGTCCTGGGAAAGAAACGGTAAACGACGGTTCCGTATTCTCACCGTGCTTCGCCAGCTGAGCGGTGGACTCCGGGGGGTTGCAGAAGTGGCCCCCGCTCCGGGGACGTCAGCTTCCCCCGGGGGACCTCACCTGGCTGTTGCAGGAAGACAGGCCCAAGCCCGCAGAGAGCAGAGCAGCGTTTCTCCAAGTGTGACCACTGGCTTAAAATGCAGATTCCTGAGCCCTGTCCCGGGCACACAGACCCGGGGGCTCTTGCGTTTTGCACCGTGCACGCTCGTGGTTTTCAGGCACAGTAAAGTGGGAAACACTGGCGAGCCAGGCAGCAGAATTTTTTTTTTTTTGTTTTATTGTTTATTGGGTTTTTTTTAGTGTTTATTTTTGAGAGAGACAGAGACAGAATGCGAGTGGGTTAGGGGCAGAGAGAGGGGGAGACACAGGATCCAAAGCAGGCTGAAGGCTCCAACCTGTCAGCACAGAGCCCGACACGGGGCTCGAACTCACAAACCGTGAGATCATGACCTGAGCTGGAGTCGGACGGTCAACCGACTGAGCCACCCAGGCGCCCTGCTTTTGTTTTATTTTAACGAAAAGATCTCACCTACATCAGCCCAGAAACACCCTGGTGTAGACAGCTGTGTCGATGCTCAACTTGACTTGAACGCGCGCACAGACAACACCCTCTATTAGCTCGCCTTCTGGACCCGCTCAGTACCGTCATCTGGTTCCTTCGGCACTTTCGGTTTGGAACTCCAGTTCCAGGAATGGTTATTCAGGACAGATTTCAAGATTCAGGGCTGGCCGGGGTGGTGTCCTGTCAGGGAAGAGGCTGATGCAGGTGTTCTGGGTAAATGCTTATTGAAATGAAGTAGAAAGAAATATTTGGACAAAGGTCACTAGGCTGGCACAGAAGCCCCAGGTAATCATCTTATCTTCCATCACTGCCCAGGGCCCGCCCGAGAGCACAATAGCAGGTTATTCCATAACCGCACGTACACTTGGGATTAGTCAGGCTTCCCCACTTTACCATTAAGGAAGTAAAACCACCAAACAGTCACTTGATTTGTCCAAAGTCCCCCAAGTAAGAACACAGTTGAGACAAGAGTTTTGAATGTGATTTGTCCAAAGTCCCCCAAGTAAGAACGCAGTTGAGACAAGAGTTTTGAATATGATTTGTCCAAAGTCCCCCAAGTAAGAACGCAGTTGAGACAAGAGTTTTGAATGCATCACTCGACAGCGAGCTGACCGAGGTTCCAGATGTGAAATGCAGAAGTGGGCCCAGGAGTAATGGAGGTCAACAAGCCTAGAAATCAGCCGCAGCCCTGGAGATATTTCCCATGTGCCTAAAAGACATTAATTTGGTTAATGCATGAATTTTTTGTTTAAAATAATTGTGAAGAATGTACCTTACGTACCTTCTAAGGGACTCGGCAATGCATTACATCTAGTTTCCAGTACAGATCAGCTCCTGAGTCTGCCTGCCTTCTCTGCTGCTTCCCCTACCTGTGGCCCAGGGAATCCCTAACTCAGCGGGTCTCAACCTTGATTGCCCTTGAGGAGATCCGAGAGCCCCTGTCTTTGAGGTCTCCCCGTTATGAGGTCTGAAACATTCCCCAGGTGTTTCCAGTACACAGCAGGTGGGACTGCCTTCGCTGCCTTCTTTCTCGGAATTATGCCACCGAACTGACCTTTCTCCTCCAAACAAATGTAAGTCACCTAACAAGTGAGTGACAACACTTCATTTGAGATAGCGCGAAGCCAGTGAAATCAGATTGTCCAATAACTACCTCACCCAAACCAATGAAGTTATTATGGAGGATTCTCCCCCCGCCCCAAGCAACAACAATCCATTATATTAACCGCCATCGTTTTCACTGATTTGCGTGCTGTTGGGAATGTCTCCTAGGTTCATTTTTCTTCTTCCTCCATTTTTTTTTTAGGTAGCACAGTGATTTCAACCCTGGCTGAATATTGGAACAAGCTAGGGGGACGTGAGAGAGCTGACATGTGACTCTGGGTGTGGCCTGAGCCCTAGAATTTTTAAATTTCTCCCAAGGTGGTTTAACGGGCATCCAAGGTTGAGAGGTTCAGAGTCACTAATTTTGTCATTCCTTCATCAAAAGTCTGTGCTAAATGCTTCTGTCTTTTGAAGTCTGAAGTCTGTCTTGTGCATTTGGTCTTAATAACAAGAATTAACACAGAATTCTGGGGTGAAAGTCATTTTCCTCTGCCTTTAGAAAGCATTCACTCACCACCTGCCATCATTAGTGTGAAATGTCAGCTGGTAGTCTAATTATTTTCCTTCATGTAGGTTGTCTGTCTGGGACTCTTGAGATTGTCATTCTGTCCCTGATGCATTTTTACTGCAACGCATCTGACTGGGGTTTCTAGTGTATCCCGCTCGCTCCTCCGTGTTATCTTTCTATTTGGAAAATTGCGTCTTTCTTCAATTTTGATAAATTGGCAGCTGTTGGGAGGAAATCACTTTTCCTCCACCCTTCCTGTGGTCTCTAATACCAGAACTTTCATTAGATGCGTGTTTCAGTGTCTCCTATTATCCTCCATTTTTTTTCATTTCCTTTCCAATTTTTCCTTTTTTTTTTTTTTTTTTTTTTTGCCTCTCTGTCCCATTAGCATTAATTCCTTGGGGCAATCTTCTATTTCACTAACTTTCTCTTTAACGGTGTCGACTTTAGGGTTAACTGTGTTTCATTACAGTGTTTATCTCAATATTTCCAGTTTTTTGTTTTAATTTCCAGGCTCTCCAATCAGTCATTTTTCTCACCTGCTTCTTGATCCCTAGCTTTGCAATCTGTTTTGTGATCTGTTTTGTGGAGTCCTGTTGTCTGTTTCTACTGTTACCCCTGCCTCTGTGTCTTTGAGGAACGCATACAGGGAGTTAAATCCCTTTGATGATTGCTCTTTTCTTCAGGTTTCCTCAGAGGCATTCTCTCATTTGTTGTACTTACTGGAAATGCCTCCAAGGCATTTATTTCCCTCCTGTGTTCTGGACGCTCTTTTGCAAGCTCCTATTTCATCCGCTCAGGGCCTCTACTCTCTTCTATTATGGCTGACGGCTTACGGTTAACTCCACCCGTGTCTCCACCCCGGCCCAATGCCAGGAAAACAGTCTTTATCAAAAGCAATCAGTTTCTTTTTTCACCAGAGGAAAGCCACAGCCCTGCTCTTTGTTTCCTAGTGAGCCCACAGCAGGCTCCTGCCACACACAGGGCGCCATTGGTGTCCTTTCCCACTTGGAAGTGACATTCCAGTGGTACTGCCTGTGTCTAGGTCTGGACACTAATAGGCAGGTTGATTTTGCCTCTTCCATGAGTTTGCTCACTCAATTTATAGCCAATATATGTGTGTGGAATAGTTGTGTACATTAAGTATTTTGTATATGTATATTAGGATGCTCTGGGGTGCCAGAAGGAGAAAAGCTAATTCAACATGACTTTAAAATATGGGGCTCCTGGGTAACTCAGGCGGTTAAGCATCTGACTCTTGATTTCTGCTCAGGTCATGATCTCACCATTTGTAGGATTGAGCCCCAAGTCGGGCTCTGTGCTGACAGCATGGAGCCCACTTGGGATTCTCTCTCTCCCTGTCTGTCTCTGCATCTCCCCTGGGGAGAGGGCAACCAACTTCCCTCGGTGTTTCATTGGCCAGAACCACTCACGTGTCCGTTCCTGAGCCAATTCCTGTCCACTAGAGAAAGGCCATGTGTTGGTTGGCGTAGATGGAATGTTCTGACCCATTGCTATCAAGGAAGCTGCTGTGATTGGCTTAGCTTTTCTAGCTCTGAGATCTGTCCTCCAATCACAGGGCTGTTGTTACATGGTGGGGCAGGGACGGAATGGGTGACAAGGAGACATTCACCATTTCTGCTAAGTTTGGAGAGAACAGAGGATCACCTGGTGAATCTAAGGGTATATTTCCATGACAACTCCCTTTGCTTGGCAGTCTATAGAATTTTGCAGTTCTTCTGAAGATACTTGTTATTTGAAAGTCGTGGCTCGTGGGGCGCCTGGGCGGTTCAGTCGGTTGGGCATCCGACTTCGGCTTAGGTCATGATCTTGCAGTCTTTGGGTTTGAGCCCCACGTCGGGTTCTGTGATGACAGCTCAGAGCCTGGAGCCTGCTTCGGATTCTGTGTCTCCCTCTGTCTCTGCCCCTAACCCACTCGTGCTCTGTCTGTCTCTCTCTCTCTCAAAAATAAATAAACATTAAAAAAAATTTAAAAAAAGAAAGTAGTGGCTTGTAAAGCCTTCATAAGTCCCCAGATCCAAGACTACTTCCAAGATGCAAATGCTCTCAGTTTCCTTACTAGAAAGAGAATGATTATCACAGCGCATTGCTTTGAAGATTGAATGAGATCTTGTGTCCCATAAGGACAACCATGCCAGGTGGGGAGGCAGCCAGCCGGGTTCAGGTAGAGCTCTGGGACTGGCTCTTACCCTGCCCTGTCCATGATGCAGCCTGACCGAGGCAGCATTCCAGGGGACCACTGTCAAAAGCTTGGGGGGTTACTCATGATGGTCTGAGGCCAACTGAGTACCAAGTGTCAGAGACCATGCCCTCTCTCCTTTTTTGTGAAACTTGATCTTCAGACAGTTTTTATTTCAAGATCCATCATTTAAGTAATTTTCTTCATAGGAAGAGAATGAGAATTTCCATAAACTACATCTGATCATTGCATATAACTATAAAACACGATCATATATGCAATGTCTGAAACTTGTAATGATTCTTCACCCCCTTTCCTTCTTCCTTCTTTCCCCTCCCCTGGCAGCAGTAAAATTTAAAGCCAACCCACTCTCTCTGTGTGAATCTTGCCCCAGGGAACAAAATTGTTACAAAGAAAACATAGGATTGGGGCGCCTGGGTGGCGCAGTCGGTTAAGCTTCCGACTTCAGCCAGGTCACGATCTCGCGGTCCGTGAGTTCGAGCCCCGCGTCGGGCTCTGGGCTGATGGCTCAGAGCCTGGAGCCTGTTTCCGATTCTGTGTCTCCCTCTCTCTCTGCCCCTCCCCTGTTCATGCTCTGTCTCTCTCTGTCCCAAAAATAAATAAACGTTGAAAAAAAAAATTAAAAAAAAAAAGAAAACATAGGATTACAGGACGCTGTGTGAATGTGTGCACATGTGTGCTGTCATGTTTGAGCACACACGTGTGCGGCCATGTGCGTGTATGTGCATGTGTGAGATCATGATGGTGCACGTGCATGTATGTGTGAAAGCATATGTGCATGTGTGTGCACACACACAATTGTGCTGTCCACCGTGCATATATCTCCTGGGCTCCTAGAAATAAAAAAAATAAATAAGATTTAAAGACCAGCTAACTCACACGCTTTTTCGATCTCAATGAACTTAATTTCAGCAAAAGACCCAGAGGTCTGCCAACATCTACCCGTTTTCACTCTGTGGCAGAAAAGGACTCGGTCACAACAACAAAGGTGAATGAAGATCCCCTAGAAATGTACCTGCCTCATTTAGTTACGTCTCCCTTAGAAACGAATACCAGCCTGTATATACTATTTGATATTATAAACGACGCTCTATAAAACTTCAAACGATCCAATAATTTTAGTATGCTTTCCTTCAGAGAATTTTGCACGCACTTCAGTCTGTGCGGATTCAGAGGCAGCCCGGTGTCACTGCCTCGGCAAAGCCCCCCAAGCACGAGCCTCCATCCACCCCTGCCTGGGAGGGGTGGTAACACACGTGAACGCTGATGATGCAGGGCTTAGTTGTGAGAGAGTTCCAGACCAAAAACCCTATTAAGTTCCAGACCAAAAACCCTATTAAGGCATTGCTGTACCCAAACAACCTAAAACCAGGTAAGTTAATAATAAAACCAGCCTAACAGTAATTGACGAGCAAAAAGCACGAATAGTGACAAAGAAAAGCCACTGATGGTGTCAATGACCTCAAAGTCTTCAG
Source organism: Leopardus geoffroyi (assembly GCF_018350155.1). Classification (NCBI taxonomy): domain Eukaryota; kingdom Metazoa; phylum Chordata; class Mammalia; order Carnivora; family Felidae; genus Leopardus; species Leopardus geoffroyi. The sequence goes on from NC_059333.1 coordinate 4,416,242, forward strand.
CGATCACAACCGCTGTGTATACCCCTCACTAACGTTGTTTCCCCCCAAAGAAATCCTCCCCCGGAAAAGATTAGGTTTTCTTCTATGGAAGTTCGTATCGGGTTTCTCATGTTATAAGGCACTCACAATTGCTTTTCAAACAATGTTTGTATCGTGAAGCACAATTTTGCAGAAAGCACACCTCTTTTTTCCTGGCAGCACAAGAGCCTCAAGTGACCTCGGTCCGTGCTCAGTAGGGATGCTTCGAGTGGCCACCTGGTTGAACCACTAACAGAAGATAAAGAAGAAAAGATATTTAATGAGGATCGAATTACTCCAGAAAGTATGACCTCACACTCAGAGGACCAGGGTGTTAAAAAGAAGCCTTTATTTTTTTGTTTTATTTACTTTTTTAAGTAAACTTTTTGTTTTTTTTAAAGACTACATTAAAAACAATAAGGTGCCCGTGTTGTGCAAATTCACCCACAAAAGGATTAACACGCAAAGGGGTTATGTAAATAGCACTTCCAGTTTGGGATACAGTCTCTAGGGACGGCACCCTCCTCAGTCACCTGGCTGTTGCTCAAGGGAATTAGACCCAAGTGAAGATGTCTAACGTCCTCTGGAAAGCTGCCAGATGGCACACGCAGCTGTGGGTCCGCAGCGTGCACGCGCACAAACCACGCTTCAAAGGCAAGTCTTCGTTGAACTGCGTGTGGAAAGTCAGTCCTCGGGTGACTAGGAATTTATTTGTACGACATCTGATCTTTTCATGCGTGTGATGGGATTAATAAATGCTATATTGTCAGTAGAGGTTTGGCGATTCAATCTGTCAGTAAATCCTTTATGGGTTTTCTCATATGAAAGGGCCTTTGGTGGCCAGTGTCCCCTGTCTTCAGGGACATGAGGCAGCTCCGTGACTGTAAGCAAATTGGGAGGCATTCTGGGCGTCAGCCTGGATACTGCTTTTGCACGTGCAGTAAATGGGCCACAGGCTGATCGTATCTGATGCCTCCGAAACATCAGCAATCTTTACTAACTAATTTCATAGGACCACCCACCCACCCACAGGGGCAGCCGCCTTCAAATGCTCCCTCGTATAACTTCGCATTTCTGCAAGACCATGAGGCCCTTGCGCTTTCTAAGCTGATACGTAAACACTAGCATACATTTAATCAGTGAGGTGTGGAATCCAGCCCATCGTGGATATTGACACTTAAAGAACACTTTTATCATCTTTAAAGTGCATCCAGTTGAATCTCCATAACGCAGCAATTTGACATCAGCCACTGGCCATTTATTTTTTTTATTTTTTTTTTAATGGTTATTTATTTTTGAGAGAGACAGAGACAGAATGCGAGTGGGGGAAGGGCAGAGAGAGAGAGAGAGACAGAATCGGAAGCAGCTCCAGGCTCTGAACAGAGGTGTGAGCAGGGGAGGGGCAGAGAGAGAGGGAGACACAGAATCCGAAGCAGCTCCAGGCTCCGAGCTGTCAGCACAGAGCCCAACGCAGGGCTCGAACTCGCAAACCGTGAGATCATGACCTGAGCCAAAGCCGGACGCTCAGCCGACTGAGCCACCCAGGCGCCCCCAGCCGCTGGCCATTTACAAAGCCAAGAACCAGCTCTTCTTGAACAGCCAGGAATTTTACGTGGATTCTTTTCTCCCCGACTTGCATCTCCACCCCCCACCCCTACAGCATCCCCAGAATATAGTCTATTAAATACGGACAGCGTTGAACTTTACCTGAGGGTTATGAAATCCCCTTACCCTTTTGCGTCTGCAGTAAGTGGTTTACTCCAAGGAACGCCCTTCCTCATGGGACTTGGTAGGACTCACAGATGCCACCTGGTTTACCGGTGACACGTCCCGGCATGGACCTCCAAATCTCCATTCTCTGCCTCGTAAATGATTAGCTCAACTGCTCATCCCCACTGCTCCATTGAAACAAAATGCTGGTTAACTAGAGTTCAGGTCCCTTCCGGGCCACCAAACTTTGGCCTGAGCTGGCCGCAACCTCTCCTGACACTGATCAGGCTTCTCGGGCTTCCCGTGTCTCCTCCACGTCACTTCCCCACACCGTTCCCGCGAGCTTTGTCCGCTCCTCTCTAGGAACAAAACCCCCTTTCGCCTGGCTCTTGAGATGCTGCCTGAGCTTCAGAGCGATCTTGCTGTGGCCACGGTCTCCTCCCCTTGCCTGGGGTCCCTTTCCCTCCCGTGAGACTTTGCTCAAAGTGTCTCCTTACAAAGTCCAGGTTGGTTTTTGATTTGGGGGCAAACCTAGTTTGTTCTCCAGAAGAAAATGTAATATCTAAGTGATCTGGAACACAGGGCACAGAGTATGGGAAAGTGGCTCTTGACTTGTCCTTATCACCTGGCTAAGGCACAGCAGGTGACAGCGATGTGAGGTACAAACTCAGACGCGGTTGTAACTTCTAGCTTCGGTAACTTTATCGGAAATGCATCTGTTAATGAGATGAACTGATTTGAGAGCAGAAACCACACACACACACACATGCACACACACCCCCGTCTAAGGAAAGGACACCATCTCACGTGTTCACTAGCGTGACTTTTCTACTCTCGGCGTCTGCTCCCAGGCAGATGGCCTGAGCTCTCAGCGTAGGACGTTCCTGAATGATCCATCAACCTTCCAACGGACAGTATCCACAGACAGCCCAAAGATTCTGTCAATCCCCTCCCTCAAAATCCCCTCCCGGCTCTTTCCTCCAATCCTGTGACCCTAACCAACCCCAGTCAAGCCCCACCCATCCAGACTTCAAAGTTGCAGTGAATCCCAGCCCTGTCTTCGCTTCAGTGACTGGACTCCCCCGGTGTCTCTGCCCAGCGCCCGCGCAGTCCTAGCGCAGCTGGGAGACAGGGACCCGGCTGTCTAGGGGGCTAGACAGCGGCTGCCTTGCTGCTGGGTCCACGGAGACAGTGCCCCCCCTGTTGAAGGCACCCCCAAGTTGTGAGGAAGTCACCCACCTCCTAGGTAAGTCTCTTGAGTGACGTACAGGTGAAGGAAAGGAATTACCCAGGACAGTAAGGCGATGGTTCCCAAACTGGGTGTCAAGGCACCCTGGGGAACCTCAGCGAATTTTCCGGGGGCCCTGTGTCGTATTGAGAGACATCTGTTGGACACCACACAACCTGCTATTACTGAGTTGTGTGGCCCTAATCAATAGGACCCCTCAGTATTTCTTTTGGTCAGGGGTGAAGGAGTTAGAAACAGCACCTCCCCCAAGAAGATGTCACTTTGCCATGCGGATTATTTTGAGCTGAAGGCAACTGAGACCCTGTGGGCTCAAGAGAAACTTTTGCCCCTCCCTTAACTACATAGATGAGTCTCGACTGGGGGGGGGGGTCTTTACAAAATAAGAGTTATTAGCAGAGATCAATTTTATCTGTCTAGCAGGGCAAACGTCTAATTACCTTTTTAATGTTTATTTTGAGAGACAAAGAAAGAGAGAAAAGAGAGAGAGAGAGAGAGAGCAGGGGAGGGGCAGAGAGAGAGGGAGAGAGAGAATCCCAGGCAGGCTCCACACCCAGTGCAGAGGCAGAGCCCAATTCGGGGCTCAGTCTCACGATCCGTGAGATCATGATCCGAGTTGAAACGAAGAGTCGGACGCTTAACCGACTGAGCTGTGCAGGTGACCCAAACATCTACTCTTTTTGTGGCCCAGGAGGTGCATTGCTTCCCTCTGAGTTCCCAGACCCCTGGCCCTTTCTCCTTAGTTCAGGATCCCTCGCATGCCTCCTGTTGCCCGATGGTCTTTGGAATGCCCGTGTCTGTGTGGATTCCCCACACGTACACGACCACATTTGATTTTCTCTGTCAATCTGTCTCATGTCAACCTGATTCTGAGGCTGGCTAGAAGGACCTTTTAGGGAACAGGAGTTCCAGCTCCCCGGGCACCATCTGCCTTCATCTCCACCGTGACACCTGCAGCCCACATCAGTCCCCAGCAAAGGGAAGTCTGCTCCCTCATTTTCTGTTCTACGCCCTGGTCTCTCTGACGTGTTCCCTGATGGCTCCACACGCCTGGAATTTGTATTATTTTAGGGACCATCTGTCTTAAACACCATACTATATATTTTCTTAAAAATATTATTTATTTTGAGAGAGAGAGACAGCACGAGCAGGGGAGGGACAGAGAGAGAGAGAGAGAGAGAGGGAGAGAGAGAGGGAGAGAGAGAGAGAGAGAGAGAGAGAGAGAGAGAATTCCAAGGAAGCTCCATGCTGTCAGCACAGAGCCCAATGCGGGGCTCGAACCCACGAACTGTGAGATCATGACCTGAAGCAAAACCAAGAGTCAGACGTTTAACCAACTGAGCCCCCCAGGCGCCCCCATCTGTGGTCTCCATTACCTCTTAAACCACCTGTTGGACACTGGTTTCAGTTTACTTTTTAAGTTCATATGTTAATATTCTTTGAAAGGGAGATGGTACAAGGAAAGTTCCATGAATCTTCTCTTGTCTGGAAATACCTTTATTTTCACTCTCACTCTGGATTATGCTGTTGCTGAGAACAAGATGCTGGCATGATGGCCATTGTCGCCCAGCACTGTGAGAATGTTCCCTCCTCTATTGGTGATGAAAGGTCTGTTGTCTGCTAATTTCTGTCCTTTTATCAGTCATCTGTTTTCTCTCTCCGGTGGCCTGGAGAATTTCCCACCACCCCTAATGTCCTGAGTGTTGTTGCAACACCCACCTCAGACCTTGCTGTCAGTTGAGTGCTCGGTGCTTGGTGGCCACTCGGATGTCACAGCCAGAGTGAAAGTCCCCACCAATGGGCTCTGGCCAGTCAGGGACCTCAGTGCCTGATGGATCGCCTGAACTTGGCTAGAATATCAAATGTTTTAGTTGGCAGGTAACTGATTTTGTGCAGCAGCTTTATTGAAATGTGATTCACATACCATTGTGTCACCGATTGTAAAGGTGCCGTTCAGTGGTGCTCCGTGTAGTGACAGACTTGTGCGTCCATCACCACGGTCAATTTTGGAACTTGTCATCACCCTTTGGCCGTCGAGCCTACACCCACTTCTAGGCAACCACGAATGTGCTGGCTGGTGCTGTGATCTGCCTGTTCTGGGCTTTTCCCACTGACAGGATCACACAATATGTGGCTTCTTTTGCTCAGCATCGTGTTGTCGAGGGTCCCCCATGCCATAGACGTCAACGTTTCATTCCTTTTGGTGGTGGAAGAACAGTCCATGTAGGCCATTTTGAACGCCTGTGAAGGCTTTGAAGAGAAACCGAGGCAAGAGTTGAATTTCCCGTGAAATGAATACTGCTTAATCTGCAAGTCCTTCGAACGCATGAGCCCCTTCCAAGGCTTTGGAGGTCCTTCCATAGTCATAAATGTGTCCCCTTTCTCTTTCTCTTTTTTTTTAAAACTTTTTTTTAACGTTTATTTATTTTTGAGACAGAGAGAGACAGAGCATGAACGGGGGAGGGGCAGAGAGAGAGGGAGACACAGAATCGGAAACAGGCTCCAGGCTCTGAGCCATCAGCCCAGAGCCCGACACGGGGCTCGAACTCACGGACCGCGAGATCATGACCTGAGCCGAAGTCGGACGCTCAACCAACTGAGCCACCCAGGCGCCCCTGTGTCCCCTTTTTCTTGAAGAGCCTGCAAATTGAATCAACTAGGCCCGATGATTGGTTGGTTTGTTCGTTTTGAAAGAGAGAGAGCACGAGCGGGGGAGAGGGGCCGACGGAGAGGGAGAGAGAATCCCAAGTGACTCCACACTCATCCCAGAACCTGATGTGGGGCTCCAACCCACGGCCCTGGAATCGTGACCTGAGCCAAAATCAGGCATCGGACGCTCAACCAGCCGAGCCCCCCAGGCGCCCCTGTAGTGTGTTTTTGACTCATTGATTTGGATCTTTGACATTAACTTGAAAGACAGAATTTTACTAAGTTTTTAAAACAGTACTAAGGCATTTGAGCCAGTTTGCAAGTCGCTGCCTTCATAAGTTTAAGTCGTTATAGTGGAGTAAGTGCCTGAAAAGGTCTTCTTTGTTAGACAACTGAGGCACTTGAAGCAAAAATAAAAATATTTTATTTATTTATTAAAAAAATTTTTTTAACGTTTATTTATTTTTGAGACAGAGAGAGACAGAGCATGAGCAGGGGAGGGGCAGAGAGAGAGGGAGACACAGAATCTGAAGCAGGCCCCAGGCTCCGAGCTGTCAGCACAGAGCCCAACGCGCGGCTCGAACTCGTGAACCACGAGATCATGACCTGAGCCGAAGTCGGATGCCCAACCGACTGAGCCACCCAGGCGCCCCCCCCAAAAATAAAAATATTCTAAAATAAGAAGTGTAGGGGTGTCTGGGCGGCTCAATTGGTCAAGCGACCGACTTAGGCTTGGGTCACGATCTCACAGTTTATGAGTTCAAGCCCCGAGTCGGGCTCTGTGCTGACAGCTCAGAGCCTGGAGCCTACTTCCGATTCCCCTCTCTCTGCCCCTCCCCTGCTCACGCTCTGTGTCTCTCTGTCTCTCAATCATAAACAAATGTTTAAAAAAATTTTTTAAATACATAAAATAAATGCAATTCGTAACGTTTAAGGACACTTAATAAATAGTTTTGGAAGCCTCCTCTCCTCCCATAAGTGATTACCAAAAGTCTCCAGATTTATATTAAAGTAAGTGAATTGAACATTAAGCCCAAGGGAGAAAAAAAAAACAGAGGTTTAAAAACGCACAGCTTTGGGGGCGCCTGCGTGGCTCAGTCGGTGAAGCATTTGACTCTTGACTTTGGCTCAGGTCATGATCTCGAGGTTTGAGATTGAGCCCGGTGTTGGGCTTCGAGCTGAGAGCCGGCTTGGGATTCTTTCTCTCTGCCTCTCTCTCTCTCTCTCTTTTACACACACACACTAAATAATTTAAAAAAATAAAATATACAGTTATGGATAAATCAAACAGTAGATTTTTAAAGGTGGTTGCAAATAGTCTTGTCTGCACACAAAAAATGTCCTCCGGGACACCACAAAATCCAAATGGAAAAATAGAAATTCCTCCCCCAGTGGTGGCTGTGAGCAGACTTTCAGACCCATTATGAAGCCTGTGTCAGGCCTTCTGTAAACTGAATTTGCTCAGGGAGAAGTCATATCCTAAAGATCAGTTTTCCTGTGTGCCTCCCAGCATCCGAGTTTATAATGGGGCTTTGCTGTCCAGCTCCTTCTAGGAGAAGCTTGCCGGCCCCGTGCCGTGGGTCTCTGTGGCTCCCTCCTCCTCTCCCTCTGCTCCCTGTCCGGAGCCAGCTCTCACATCGGCATTCAAGGCTCCTGTCCTGCCCTCGCTGGGGAACCCAGGCCCAGCAGCTGAGTTTCTCCCATACCTGCTGTGGCTCCCTTGTTCACCCGCCTCCCGGGACCAGGCTTGTAAGAACACCGTGGGAGGGAGGTCTGTACAGATTTGTTCTCGCCTTGTGCTTCAAGCCCCAGAGTCTGATTCCAATTCCTTGTGTCTCCAAATGCCCCTGGGTGTCCGTGCCCCCTCCGGGAGCCCACCCCCCAGGCCCCTGCTGGCCTCAGTCCAGGAGCCCATCTCGCTCAGGCTCTGGCTGTCACGTCTATCCCCCTCGAAAGGCGCGGTTCAGGTTTTCAGCCCACGTTCTGTGTTCTGTTTACATACTTCATGTCATCGCCAGGTGTTCAAGACGACGAAAACTTTTCGAGGTACGAGCCATTGTAGACAACGAACAAATTTCAGGGCGGCTTTTATTTTCTTCTTTATGTACATATACATTTTTTCAGCGACAGTTGAACTATTTCAAATATTTATCTGCCCATGTATTATCAGACAAAAATTCAAAACGTGAACTGGGAAGGACGTCGCCAGCCCTCATCTGACTCGACCCGAGCGGCCCCGGACGCAGCGCCCGGGACTGATCACAACCCCCGCGAGGCACACTCGCTCCCGGGTTTCCACGACCCGACCCCGTAGGAGTCTGCTGAGGCTGCGGCCCGGAGTCCCGCGACCCCGGGCGACTCGAAGAACAGGAATCTCTTCTCTTACAGGCTGGAGGCTGGAGGTCCGAGGTCGAGGCGTGGGCAGGGCTGGTGTCTCCCGTGGCCTCTCTCCGTGGCATGTAGATGGTCCCCTTCTCCTGTGCCCTCACATGGTGGTCCCTCTGTACACGCACCCCCGGGGCCGCTCTGTGTCTGTGTTTCCTCCTTCTCCGACACCAGTCAGATTGGACTAGGGCCACCCTCATGCCCTCCCTTACACTGATCCCGTCCAGCGGGGTCTACCCGGAGCCCTGGGAGGGTGCTCGTGCAGTCACAGCGTTTTGCAAAACACACTGCAAAAGTAGGACGTTTTCACCGCAGTGCCGAGGACCCCGGCCTCTTTCTGCCCACGCTTTTCCTTTATTCCAGTCCTCTTGGTGAGGCAGCAGCCTCTCGGGCACATTTGGACGGGCGCTAAGGGGAAGCTGAGCGGGGGGTACGTTTCGGTGGGGATGAGTGATTCTTATGTTGTCTGCTGTCGTCATGTGAAGGTGATGCGTTAACTGTGACGGGTAGGGATGGCCTCCAGCGACGCCCCTGCCACCCACGGTGCTCGTGGGGGTACTCTTTGGATTACCAGTGCCCTGTGTTTGTGGGTTCCAGATGGACGGACTCAGAAGCCACCATGCTGAGGGGCACAAGAAGGGTTCGTCCGGCCCCTCGATAGACACGCTGTTTTTAAATCGTGGTCGTAAGAAGTAAGCCAAGTGCATACACCCCAGAAATGCAGTTAAAGTGTCATTATGGAGTTAATGAAACGCTTATGTTGTTTTTCTAGATCTGTGATATTGGGGTACGGTTAGCACTTGTGATTTGTTGTGGTTTCTTCTTTCATTTTAAAAAGATATGTGCTTCTGATCTGCTCTTGTAGTTGTAATTCTTTGTCTTACTTTTTTTGTGAAAGAGACAGAGAGAGAGAGAGAGAGCTCATGCAAGCAGGAGAGGGCCAGAGAGACCGAATCTTAAATCATTGCAGAGCCCAATGTAGGGCTGGATCCCATGACCCTGGGCTCGTGACCTGAGCCAAAACCAGGAGTTGGACGCTCAACCAACAGAGCCACCCGGGTGCCCCTGCATTTTACTTCTTAAAGAGGGTCCTCCCACATCAGATAAGCCTCAGCGCCCACAGACTAGGGACCCAGCCCTAATCGGGCCTCTTGCAAATATACGTCACCCCTCCTCCAGCGGCAGGAGATGCCCAGACCTTTTGCATAAACAGCCTGTTTGTTTCACCATGACTGACGGTGAGCAAAAGCTTGGATGTGCTGATGCCTGAGAAAACCCAGTCCCACCTGCCCCCAGTTACCGGCTCCTGCGGGTCAAGGTTGTGATTTTACGTTTGATTCTGTACATTGGTTTAGCACTCTCTTCTCTTTTTAAACCCCCTTCGGATCCATCGTGTCCTGGGACGGCTGGGGCAGGGGAGTAGGACCGGCAGGTCACAAGTCCTTGTGTGACGGAGGTGGACACCGGCCAAAGTGGTGTCATTGACATTGAGGGCTCAGCCCTGGGGGCCTGGAACCCGGACCTGGCTTCCCTAGAAACTCCAGTCCTTGCCTGAACGCATATGCAGTGAATACGGACGTATCCAGCGAGGGCCGTTGTCCGAAATTTCCAGGGACAGGAAATCTGCCAGGACGTGTGCAAGAAAACACCCTCTCCTCCAGGCCCAGAGGAGCCTGCTCACGAGCCCCAGGGGTTAACACACTTCAGCAGGCATTTCCGGACCAACTGGAAAAACCAGGCCAGGTCCCGGGTGACCGCAGGCTGCCCAGTGGGAAAAAGAGAAGTGTTTCCCCAAGCGGGTAGGGAGAAAAGAAGGCAAGAAAAGAATCTGAATCACTCAGCAAGTAAACACATACCATCCAGATTCCCGCTGGTGGAACCGGTCCTGGGGGAGGCAGGCGGTTGGGCGGGGCGGGGGTCTGGGCCCCTCACCCCAGGCATCCTGGCTGCTCGCCCTGGCCAAGGAAGGGTCAGGACCCATTCAGTCTCTTCTCCCTGAGCCCCATTTCTACCTTCTTCTCTTCATCCCGTGTCCCAGCTGCCGGCCCAGCTCCCGGATAGGACAGGCGATCCTGTGCCCTTTCTAAAGACCCGGCCACGTCTCCCCCTGCGGCCCAGAAGTGAACTTAGAAATGTGGAAAACACGACCTCCCACCGTGCGGAGCCACCTGGGAGCAGGGACGGCCTCTAGGGCTCAGGCCTGGGCATGACTCCACTGGCACCGACCCTGCTGGCCCAGCCCGGCGCCCACCTCCCACATCTCACCCAGCCTGATGGTCGTGCCACGCGGTGCCCAGCCCGGCGACTCAGCTGGAGGACATGCAGTGGACACGGGCCCCCCTCCGCCCCCTCTCCCTGTCCCTGGCCCGGCTCCTGACTGCCGTGCAGCTCTGACCTACACACTCAAACTCTGCCTCGAGTGCAAAGTGGGCTATGCCCCCGACTCCCAGTATCATGCCCAGAATCTCAGTGGGTCACATTCAGGAAGTGCGGTCGAGGTGCCAGGCACATGGTTAACCCTCTTAAAACTTAAAAAAAAAAGAAACCTGTCGCCTTAGTCCATTCAGGCGGCTACGACACAAATACCATAGACCGAGTGGCTCAAGCAACAAACACTTCTCGGCTCTGGAGGCCGTGAAGACTGAGATCGAGGGGCCTGCAGATCCTATGAGGTCCCTCCTCCCAGTTCATAGCTGGCCGTCTTCTCCCTGTGTCCTCACATGGGGCCCGAGGCCAGGTTGCTCTGCCAGGGGCCCTCTGCCACGAGGAAATTCATCTTTTTCATGAGGTTCCACCTTCGTGACCTACTCACCTCCCAAACAGCCTACCTCCGAATGCCGCCACACTGGGGATTAGGATCTCAACGTGCCAATTTTTGGTTCGGGGGGTGAGGGAGGGGATACACAAATACTTCGTCTATGGCATCTATGTGATTGCATTTCTGTGATAAATAATGACATTTTTAATTTGCATATTTATTATACTTAATCAATATAATTGGTATCACAGATTCTATATTCCAAAAACATTGACCACAAACTCTCCCATCTCAACTATTCTTCCCCATCGCTTTGGGTGCCTTTTGGGTGCTGCTGATGAACAAGAACCAACATGGCACCAAGAAATTCATTTATCCTCCCAAACTCTTCCCTGATAAGATGGCGCCTAGTTGCTATATTGGTCTAGGGTTTGTAACAACAGGAATGTTCTCCTTTAACCATGTCTTCATTAAATCTCGGGGGGAGGGAAGACATTTCACACCTAGAAGTCAAGCTCTCTTGGGTAAGGCTCAAGCTTCGTGTCTACATCGTCCACACCATGGGGGAAGTATGAGTTTAAGGTGCATAAACAACCACACCAAAACGCCCAGGTTCCGAGAATTGGGCCACAGTCTCCTTTCTCAAGACCAGGACCTCGGTGTGTTGATTCTTTGGATGCGTCACCCTGCTCACTTCCACCTGTGGCTCTGTGTCAAGCTGTCATCACTGTTTTCTGTAAAGATAGAAAGACCCTTCCCTTCCTTCTCTATCTTCTCGGTGCCGGGGGCCTGGAGAACACCTGTGAAGGAATTCTGACAGTTCTCAGATGCTGTCCAAGTGTGGTCATCACAGGTTGGGCGTTAGCAGAGTCTGGTAAGCGTGGCTCTCTTGCCTTTCTATACCTCGTGTCCTGTCATCGTCCCGGTAACCCGCGGGGAGGCAGGGTGTTCGCGTTAGGAGGCAGCTGAGGCTTGGAGAATTTCAGCCACCTTTCATGATTGCTCTTCATGAATGATGGTGCCAGGGTTTAAAATGTGTTTTTTAACCCGCCTGAACTGAACACGCTAATCAACCAGCCCCTCTCTAGGGAGCATCTACGCATCCCAAGGAAGAGTTCATGACTGGGATCAAGAGGTGGCCAAGGGGCCATGGCCTCATGGAGCTAGAGCTCCAGCACAACTGTCTCCCAGGTAAGGAACTGCCTTTTTAGAGACCAGAAATCATCCTGGCTACTCATTTTCTGTTTGCTTCTCATCTTGCCTCCTTTTCTATCTTACCCTGTTCCAGCCAGCCCCACCCCCATCCCCACCTCCACTGGGAGGCACCATGATGGATTCTCTCCCATCCCCCACCCCCAAGCCTCCTCCAAATGTTCTCCTCGGCCCAGCACCCCTGCCCCACCCAGCAGCTCCCTTAAATCTGCCACAGCTCACCCCACATGCCATCCGGGCGCCTGGCACAGGTGAGCCTTCTCAGATGGGTTTCCCACTCAGTGCTTCCAAATGCCTGTGTGTCATCTGCAGGAGAGTCTAGGGGCGCCTGGGTGGCTCAGTCGGTTAAGCGTCCGACGTTTGATTTCAGCTCAGGTCATGATCTCACGGTTTGTGAGACCAAGCCCCGCGTTGGGCTTTCGCTGACAGTATGGATCCTCCTTGGGATTCTCTCTCTCTCAAAATAAATAAATAAGCATAAAAAAAAAAAAAGGAAAGTCCAGTTGGCTTTCAGTATGACTTGTAAAATGCAAGACTGATTATCAGTTGCAGATGTGGTCCCTTTGGCCACTTACCCATGGGACAGAATCCAATCCAGTCCCCTTTTTATCCCCATGCTGAGGGCATCTCAGCGACAGCAGGTTGGGGATGAAGTTGGGAGTTTTGTCAAAATAGTGTCAAAATAGTCCTTCTCAGGGGCAGCCTCCCATCCCCCAAGCCCAGAGACCTTGGAAGGGGGTGTTCAGAGTATGTTCTAGATCACCAGCATCACCCTCCCCTGAAACCACCAAAGAAGGCTCTCGGAGGCAAGGCTCATACGTTTGTATCTCTTAACCAAGCTTTTTAGGTGACTCTTACATAGGATGGCATGTGAGAATGACTGGGGACGTCACACACTCATATGTACATAGACAGGACCTCCGTGAGAGCACTTTTCCAATCTTCCACGTCTGCTCAACCCTCTTCCGCTGTGTCTGTTTGCTTGTTTTAGCTGTATTCATATGTTCAACTGAATGAAGGTAAGGTCTTGCTGGTGTTGGCTTTGGCCACCTATGCTCTGATCCATTGTGAATTGATTTGCACCGTTTTGCTGTCAGAAAACAACTCCCCCATTATTTTCAAGTTCTTGGGTCACCTCCTTGTTCCTCTATGCTGGGGAAAAACGTGCTGTTAAAAATCCTGTTGTTTTGGGGCGCCTGGGTGGCTCAGTCACTTAAGCATCTGACGTCGGCTGAAGTCATAATCTCACAGTTGGAGCCCCGTGTCGGGCTCTGTGCTGACGGCTCAGAGCCTGGAGACTGTTTCACATTCTGTGTCTCCCTCTCTCTCTGCCCCTCCCCCACTCGCACTCTGTCTCTCTCTCAAAAATAAAAAAAGAAGGTTCCTGGGTGGCTCGGTCGTTTAAGTGCCTATCTTCAGCCCAAGTCATGATCTCGTGGTCTGTGAGTTCGAGCCCCGTGTCGGGCTCTGTGCTGACAGCTTGGAGCCTGCAGCCTGCTTCGGATTCTGTGTCTCCCTCTCTCTCTGCCCCTCCCCCGCTCGTGGTCTGTCTTTCTGTGTCTCTCAAAAAATAAATAAACATGAAAAAAAAATTTTAAGTCCTGTTGTTTTTACTAATCTCACTGTCACAAAGGTGTCTGTGCAGTCACTGCGTCCTGTGCGGTGGTGTTAGGAAGGGTTTCGTGTGCAGCTGGATAGTTTTAGGTATTAATTCATGTTTTCCTTACCTTCCCTCTTTCCCCCATGGTCCAGACCAGGCTGGCTCCGGACTCGATCTCTCCCAAACCGGAGGTGGTAGCCTCAGAGAAGTGACCAAAAGTGGGTCTTTCTGGTTCTTACAGTCCCAATGTCTAAACCCTTAGGAGAATGTTTTAGAGAGCACCCTTTTTAAATTTTTATTATTTTTATTATTTTTTATTTTTATTTTTTTAATGTTTATTTATTTTTGAGACACAGAGAGACAGAGCATGAACGAGGGAGGGTCAGAGAGAGGGAGACACAGAATCCGAGGCAGCTCCAGGCTCCGAGCTGTCAGCACAGAGCCCGACGCGGGGCTCGAACTCACGGACCGTGAGATCATGACCTGAACGGACGTCGGATGCTTAACCGACTGAGCCACCCAGGCGCCCCTGGGGAGCACCCTTTAAAAAAACTATAAAATGAAAGGAGAAAGAGAATTTTTTTGGAGGGAGAAGAAGTTCCCTTCTCGGGGAGAAGAGGCAGGAGGGCTGGGGGTGTACGTGCTTCATATCTAGGCAGTGCCCTTTTTTTAAAAAACAATCTTTATGTATTTTTGAGAGAGTGAGAGCAAGCGGAGGAGGGGCGGAGAGAGGGGGGCACAGAGGACTCAGAGCGGGCTCTGTGCTGATAGCAGAGAGCCCCATGCGGGGCTCGAACTCACGAACCGGGAGATCATGACTTGAGCAGACGTCGGCTGCTCAGCCAGGAGCTCCTAGGCTGTGCCCTTTTCTAGGCAGAGATGAACTGTTTCCGTTCCCTCTTATACAGACCGCTGGTCGCCTCCACCCGAGGGGACCCACGTGCACTCGGCAGACGGCCACACAGCGCAGTCTTCCTGAGCAGCGAACGCTGGGGTCCTGCCCTCTGCCAGCGCGGACCCTCCTCCTGGCACTGCAGGGCCCATGGGGCGACGTGGGGGACGGCTTCACAGCTTTCTCAGCAAAACGTTGTGGGCAGACATGCCCCCAAACAGCAGCGAACCCTCACCTCCAGCGATGCTCTGGGTTTGTGCCTTTCTTTCTAGGCCGCTGTGTGGTGTCTGGGTATAAGGTTTTGTATTAAAATGAATAGATGCATTGGGCTTGAAAATTTGAGAATTAAATGTCATCAGTATGATGACTAAACCTACCTTATGAAACAACAAAAAAACCCCAGAGTCTGGAATCTTTAGGAGGGTATAGACCGATTCAAACTGACTATGGTGTCCACCCAGAAGAGCCGGAAGGACTGCGCAGGGAATATTTGCTGGGACTGATTCGTTGGCTGCTCATTTTAAAAATAAAACATTTTTAGGGGTCCCTGGGTGGGTCGGTCGGTTAAGCGCCGCCTGACTTCGGCTTGGGTCACGATCTCACTCCTTGTGAGCTCGAGCCCCGCGTCGGGCTCTGGGCTGACAGCTTGGAGCCTGGAGCCCGCTTCGGATTCTGGGTCTCCCTCTCTCCCTCTCTACCCCTCCCCTGCTTGTGCGCTGTCTTTCTCTGTCTCAAAAATAAACATTAAAATAACTTTTTTTTTAAATTTCAAAAACCCACTAAGGTGACTGAAATAAACAAGACAGAAAGCAAAAGGAAGAAGACAGCATGAGGGCCGTAGAGGTAGACGCAATAAATTTGCCTTGAGTTTCCTGGAAACCAAGGGCGAGGCAGAGGGAGTGCTCTGAATCACCCAGAGAGGGAAACAGCAGCGTGCTGGGGGAGATGATGGTCCTTTCCAGAAGGATCAGATTCCACACCCTGATGCACCCTGACTCCGCCTGCATAGACAGGGCTGTGTGCTTTCTGGGAAGGCCAGTAGCACTGTCCTTGTCTACACTGGCTGTTCCTTCTATAAATAACATAGAAGGAAATCCCCTATTCTTGGACTGGCCTTAAGATCGTGCCTCAAAAGGACATGAAGCGTCACTTCCTTCTCTCGCTCTCTCCTGACTCCTGGCCGGTGTTTGTCACCCATGGTCCCCTAGAATTGCCCTTCCCGTGCTTTCTGGATCCAGTCAGGTGCAGTCTGGTCCTCCCTCACGCCACAGCCGACTGCTTCATTCTCCCTGGACCCTGTCACTCAGCCTCCCACCCCATCACGGGCTACTCCCTCTCATTCCCCTTCCCTGGGCCCCCCTGACCTTCACGCAGGCGCCCCTGGAGCTCTGTCTCGCCCAGCCCCTGGCTTTCAGCAACATCTCTGTGCTGACCCCCAACTCTGTGTCCAGTCCCTGAACTCCAACAGCATACTGACCGTCCCCACTCAGAGGGCTAAGGGCCATCCGTGTTCATTTCCCAGGGCTGCCATTGCTGAACACCACAGACCAGGGGGCTGAAACCATTTGCTTTCTCGCACTCTGGAGGCCAAGAGTCCCAGACCAAGGTGTCTGCAAGGTTGATTTCTCCCCGGGCTCTCTGCTTGGCTTTTGGGTGGCTGTCTTCTCGCCATGTCCTCACATGGTGGTCTCTCTGTCCGAGTGTCCAAATTCCTCTTCTTACAAGGCCGCCAGCCAAACAGGATTAGAGCCACCCTGAGGACCTCATCCTCACTGAATCACCCCTTTAAAGGCCCTATCCCCAAATGCAGTCACTCCGGGGCCCCTGGGGTTTGGGGTTTCACATGAATTTGGGGCAGCGGCACAATTCAGCCCACAGCAGCGTCTCCGACTCAAGATGCCCACGGCCATGTTCTTGGTCTCGTCCCCCAGATCTGCCTTCCCATCCCAGCCGACAGCACCCCCATTGCTCTGGCTGTTCAGGCCAAAGCCCTGGGGGACCCCTCTGACTTCTCACTTCAAGGTCCGCATCATCTGGCTCCGTCCCCCCTCCCCCGGTGCCAGGACCACTGGATGCACCTTCTCCAAGGACCCTCCTCGCCTGCATGGCCCCCCCAGCAATTCGGTCTCATCACAGCAGAGAGCAAAGTGCTCCTTCCAAACGCAAGCCAGGCCGTGTGACCTCTCGACCGCCACCCACTCCGAATAGAACCCCAAGTCCTTTTCGTTGCTCCGAGGCCTTGTACCATCTGCCCCCCTCCCAGTCTCTTGTCTGTTATGGTCCGTGTCTCCTCGGCTGCTCCTCTGGGCTCCACACCTGCTCCTGCAGGGGCCTCTGCCTGGAAAGTTTTTCCTCTGGCAAGACCGCTGGTTGCCCTTCCTGCCCTACTGGGGGGCCTCCCCTGCCTCTAGCACGAGCAGGACGCCTCTGCTGTCGCCACTCTGGCCCCTTAGCCTGGTTTTTTCCTTTTGAGCCCTCAGCACCCTCTGACTCTGCGTATTTATTGTTTATGAGTTTCTGTCTTCAGTTGGATGGGGGCTGCATGAGGACTCACACGGGGCTCCCTCTGCGCCCCCGGTACGGGGCCTGACGCGCCGCAGGTGCCCCGGAAAGGTGTGTGTCTGCCCTGTGGAATAGAGGCGGGCATGGCGGGGGGAGTGGGGACTCCTCTGCTGTTTCCCTCATCACCTCGAAGCTAAGGAACTGAAGAGGCCAGGAGAGAGCACAGAGAAGGCGAAAGTGTTTCCTACTTAACGGGAGTTTCTGACCTCAGCCCTCCAGGGACACGGGGACTTTGGGACTAGGCGTCAGGTGTGGACCAGACCCAGAGCCTACTGGAACAGTCCAGGAGGGTTCCGACCATGTGCCATGCCGGGACCGGCCACTTGGATGCCATGGCTGCTCCGTATGATCTGTGCGGGCTGTCGGCCAATTCTTCCAAGTTTTAAAGAGAAGCTCGGAAGGCTGGATTTTTTATGTGAAGTCTCTCCATTTTAAACTGTTAGTTCAAATGTTTTTTTTTTTAATTCTGTGTTTCTAGGAAAACGTGTCACACCTGGTTTGGGCCCACTACAACCAAGTAAGAGCTTTGCTATAAATCAACGTAGAGTGGCTTGGCACATTTAATCACATTAAAGTGATTGATGCCTTTATTTCTGGCCTCTAACCATATATTTAAGTCAAAGAACAATTAAGATACAAACCCATGATTCAGCTTTATAAACCACGTGGAGGAGAGCAGTGCTGTAGGGTTAGTTTATCTTACAAGAAAGCGGAGGGACAGGCTGCCTCATGAGGGGTGCGTTCCGCACTTCCATACGAATTGGAACAAATCACCTCCACGAGGTGTTTTCTGGCATCTCCTGGAAAACTGCCATGTTAAATACACACATCCCTCGTGACTACGCATGTGGAAGGCACTGCCTGGGTTTGTGCAGTCCGCAACCTGCACAATCCCCAGGTACGGATGCCTCTGTCCAACCCACCCCAGACCTAGACTGGCTTGAGAGTTGTCTGAATTCACCCCTCCTTGGAAAAGAGGACAACTCTCGTTTGCCTACCTCTTCACAGGTGCACAAAGTCTCTCTTCCTTCATTGGCTAATTGAATCTTGCGCAGTCCAGAAATGTGCTATTATGCCTCTTTTTTTGGATAAAGGAATAAATTCCCAGAGACTTTAAGCAGTTTGCCTGTGAAAGTACTTAGAGGCAGAGAGGAGTACCAACCACTTCTCTGACCTAAGGGGTCCCTGAGGTCTGGGCCGTACCACCCGGCATGGCCCGGACCGCTTGGTCCTTCTCCTTTTGGCTGGTGGGTACTCCCACTCCCACTGAGCCCTTTAGCCCGCGGAGCGGTGATCTCCAGTCCCTCCCAGGCCACTGCCGGCAGGACTGTGGACAGTCCTTTTTACAGTCAGTAAAAGAGGAAGTCGATCTTTTTTCCTTCCTTCTTCATAGCCGCATAATTTATGGTTTTGCAGTCGATGTCTTGTAACCAGGACTCCAAGACTTTTACAACTGGGAACATGACCGCTGGTTTATTTTCTTTATTGCTTTGTTGAGTCATTTGTCACTGTCGGGCTACATAAGATCGTCCATTATTGTGAGGTGCAGGCTCCCCAGATACCTGCCAACACACCCAGACAAAGACCCGCTGCTTGCCCCAAGGTTAGTTTGTCTGCGTCTTCAACTAAGAGCACGGTGGGGGCAGTTTGTCGAACGCATGGGGGCCCCCCGGAAGCAACTGGGTCCAGCCGTTTGGATAAATAGGCCACCGGTCGGCACCAAGGTCCCAGGCGCCGAGTCAGAACTCCCTCGGTTACCCCCCCCCCCCTTTTTTGGCTACAAACAAATGGAATGGCTTGGTGGGATCTGGCAAAGCCAAGGCTGGTGGGGTCATGAGAGCATCTCGTAAGGCTTGGAAGGCTTTAGTCTGAGTCTCCCCCCATGTGAAGGAGTCCGGAGACCCCTTGAGAGTGGCACACAAAGGGACTGCCAGCTCAGCAAAGCCAGGTATCCAGAGTCTGCAGTAGCCTGCTGCCCCCAGGAACTCGCGGACTCGTTTGCGAGTTCTAGGCTGAGGAATATCGAGTATAGCCCGAATTCTTTGTTCGCCGAGATAGCGCTTACCTTTTTTTAAGGTTGTAACCTAAATAGGTCACTGCAGTACGACAGATCTGCGCTTTTCTGGCTGACGCTCGGTACCCCGGTTTTTGCAGAAGACTCAAGAGTTGTTTGGTGGCACTCAGGCATTCTAAATGAGAAGGGGCCGCCAACAAGATCTCATCAACATACGGCAGTAGAGTTACCTGCGGGTTGGAGATTCGAAATGGCTCTAAATCCTGGTGCCGGGCCTCATGAAAAAGAGTAGGAGAATTTTTAAATCTTTGGGGGAGTTGCGTCCAGGTGAGCTGTCAGCTTTTCCCTCTTTGGGATCAGTCCATTCAAAGCTCATCAGTCACAGCTGTAAGGCGGGGCCTGCAGTGTCCCGGAGAGGGGACCCAGGCAGGACCTACTGGGGACTGGAAGTTTAGCTTGGGGCAAGGCTTTCGGGACGTGGTGGGGAGGGTTTGGGTGCAACTGGGTGTGGATGCTGTCGCAACACTCAGGACTGGTGGAAACAGCCCGGCGAGGAGTTTGAGGAAAGGATTCGAAGAATCTTAGGGCATCGATGGTTGATACTTGCCAATGAAGAAGTGTGGGGCTGGGGGGGGGGGGCTCCCAGAGGCTTCAGCCACGAATGGTCAAGCCACTTGCTGGGCCAGAGTCTCCTAGAGTGGTAAAGTCATGCTACTAGGGGCAGCGGAACAGTTGATCTTGTTGAAGGAGACAGTGAGCTGCTTTAGGTGTGGGCCTGGGTGGTTTCAGTGCTCATTCTTTAAAGGACAGACTCAGGGGCGCCTGGGTGGCGCAGTCGGTTGAGCGTCCGACTTCAGCCAGGTCACGATCTCGCAGTCCGGGAGTTCGAGCCCCGCGTCAGGCTCTGGGCTGATGGCTCGGAGCCTGGAGCCTGTTTCCGATTCTGTGTCTCCCTCTCTCTCTGCCCCTCCCCCGTTCATGCTCTGTCTCTCTCTGTCCCAAAAATAAAAATAAAACGTTGAAAAAAAAAAAAAAAAAAAAGGACAGACTCACTAAAACAGTTAGAGTTTCTAAAACCCAGCAAGAATAGGGAGTGTCTATATCTACCTCATTACACATACATATCGTATATATGTGCGCACATACATGTGTGTATATGCACACACATCCATGTGAACACATACGTGTGTATGCATATTTACAGGCTCTCTCACTGCCTGCCCCCTCTCAAACTAAATAAATAAACGTGGTTTGTTTGGGTTTTTTTTTGAAGAAACAAATTTAATGCGATGCTAAAGAAATAAGAGGGACGGAAACATATTTGGCATGCAAATGAAGCTGAATACTATTCCTGGTGTCTAACCACCCTCGCCCCCGCCCCGCAAACACCCCCTCCCTGCGCTGTACCTGGGTGGGTGAAGGGAACGAGGCACAAGCCACAGGTGCAAGTTCGTCTCATCTTTCCTCTCAAACCCTCGAGGATGCCCCCGCGGGAGGTCAAACCAAACTCTTTGAACGGGTCTTCGAGCTCTGATCCAACCCACTTCCATCTGTTGTCAAGCATCAGTATTTGTTCCTCCGGTGACATCCGGTACGCCGTCTGCGAAACGTACCCAAGCAGAGGGCAAAGGAGGGGACTCCGACCTGCCTGTGCCCACCCGCCTTGGTGCCCACCCGGGGAATCTCCTTCACGCATGTACGGCAGGAGCCCTGCCCCACGTAGCTTGCCCGAGCACACGTAAAGTTGGGGCACAGGTCTCCCTGTCGGGGGAGGGAGGAAAAACCGTTCCCACCCTGGAGTTACTCACCGCCTCCCTCTCGCCTCACCTGGAAGAGGCTGCCGGCCTGGCTTTGCACAAGTTTCTGGTGCAAGGAACTGCCGGCCCCTGAAGAGTCCTCACGGACAAGACGGGCAGCAGGTCTGCTGGCCTTGCTCTTCTGACAAGCAGGACGCGTGCACGGAAAGGCTTTGCGACGGCCACCTTGCCTTGCAAAGCAGCCCCGTGTGCCTCGCCAGTCTTGACTAGGATAGCCTTTCATTCCAAGCCCAGGAAGTGGGCTTGAAATAGAGTTCTAGAGGCTGACCTTTAACGAAGTCCGTTTGACAATAAATCGTTGTCGTTAGAGCTAGTGCGGCACCGGGGGGCATGCCGTAAAGGTCACGGTAGCACCCACAGCGGGCTGGCATCTGCCCTTGCCCAGGAGACCGCAGTCACGCTGCCATTGATGCCCAACATGTTGGCATTCATCAATGCGGCATTAAGTATTAGTCTCGACGTGATGGAAGCAATTTCTTCACTCACGGAGGCAAGCTGAACACAATCCACTGGGCCCCGAGAGAGCATAGGTGGAGGGCTGTGAGGACAGCCGTCTTGGATGCTCCAAAGCAGACGTGTGGTTTGACACGAGGCAGAGCTCAGCATTCCCGGGCTGAGGTTGGTGATTCATTCCCCACAGAGGTTCGTTCCAGAACGCCTTCGTTAGAAGTGGATTAATTCACATGTGTGAAGTGAGTCCCTTTACTTTACGGTTCCTGGAGCCACAAGTGCCAACTCGAGAGTCTAGAATATGTCCCCATGGCGACGTGGGTCTGAGTCAGGGTAGGTGTTTTGCTAGGCTTGTTTGAGGAGGATGTGGCATGTCCTGAATACCTTACTAGTTCTCCTACAGTAGTCGTAGTAACTAGGCATTTAGTAGGAGCTGGGTGGTCTTTGAAACCTTTAGTATGCCGGAACTCATTTCCACAGAGCTGTGTCTCTATGAGACTTTAGGGGCATCCAGCAGTTAAGTGACTTCTGTCCTGTTCCAGGCTCTCCGGGAGGCAGGAAGTTTCTTGGGGAGTGTTATTGGGTCCATCCTTCTGGGAGCGCAGGTGGCAGAGTCAGGCAGAGGGAAGGACTGAACTCTGGTGCGGTCACTCCCAAGGCCTCCTCCCCCAAGCTGGGCGCCTCTGGCTCTCAGAGTGGCCCATCGAGTTGTCCCGAATTAGAGACAGAGGCTCTGGTCAACTGGCCATCGGACGTGGACAGTCTCAGCAGGTGGCTGTGCTCAAGGGCCAGGCGGCTATCTACAGGACAGCTGTGGATGTCGTAGGCTGGGGTGGGGCAAGCGGGGGGATTAGGAATGAGGGGAATAGCTTCGGTGCAGGGACGGGGGACACACGTAGCCAGGAGCTGACTGGTGTGTAAGCAAAGAGCCTGCGCTTTTGAAGGCGTAGAGCTGTGTCCCTGTTCATCCACCGCCGCGAGAGGGTAGAGGGTCGCCTACAAGGAAGCCTGATAGCTTGGGAATTCCTAGTCTGCCCAGGAGAGAAAACGTGGGGCGAGAAAAAGGTCACAAAGCCATGAGAAAGGCCAGAGCGTGGCCCGCCCCCCCCCCCCCCCCGGCCTGGCTGGGACGTGGGGGAGGGGGGTCTCCCAGGGAGGAGGTGGGACCTCTTCTCAGCTCCTCTGTTCTCTGTGACAGGACACGGGCCATAAAGGCCAGCGGACCAGGCCTGAGTCTAGCTTCGAGGAGCTTGTCTGACCAGGACCCTGGTTGATGGAACCCACATCCTCGGGGAGCCTGGCACGGACCTCAGCCCAGAGGGGCCCTGGGCTAGCCTAGAAAAGCCTGTCATCCCTCAGCTTGGAGGCACAGATGCACCCAGATGCCCGCCCAGGCAACAGGAGGCAAGGAGAGCCCTCTGCTCTGGACCAGGGGACCAAGGAAGTCCCCTGAGGGCAGAGCTGGGGCCCCCGGGACCTCTCGGGATAGCAGGGCAGGGGCCGTGGTCCTCCCCGCTGGACAGCATCTGAGGGAAGCCACGTGACCACCAAATGCTGCTTCCACCCTCCCCTTCTCAAGTGGACCTTTCTATCGCAATTATCCTATTTTTCCTCCATCATTATGACTCAGGTGTGTTGGGGACAGTTTACGTCGTAACTTGGCCTCCAGAGCCGGGCCGAGGGGCCCCGCTGATCTCAGTGAGTGCACGTCAGCCCAGCCCCCCATTCCTACTTGGTTGCCCAAGACGCACCCGAGGCCAGAGAGCCAGCCCAGGTCTTGGCATACCCGAGGGACCCGGGGAGCCGAGGTGCCCTCCTGGAGACCCCGTGTTCCTCAGCTGTAAAACGGGGAAACCCACGCGCCTATCTTGTAACCAGGTCACTGGCATGATACGTGCTTGATAAAAGGTCGTTGTCATTTTTACAGGGCCGGGGACCCAGTGCCCACTGAGCCTTGGAGCCACGCCTTGTCACTTGCTTCCACCACGGAAAAGAACGACTATTGAAAACTTCTTCCCTGTTTGAACAACTGGGATGTGGATTTACGAGAGGAACCCGCTGGGAGCACGGTGTCTGCATGAAGGGGCCCAGGAGTGGCGTCTAGGAGAGGCCTCGTCCGTCTCTTCAGGACACCCCGGAGGTCCTGAGCTCACCCAGAGAAGGTTTCAAATGGTTTCCTAAACAAAGCGCTGACGCCCTTCCGACAGCACTCTGCTGGGAATCAATTCTCTGTGTCTTCTGCAGGGGGTGTGTCCTTTCTCCGCCATTCCTTCTGACTACGGGACTCTGAGCTCGTTAACATGACCATCAAAATACAAAACTAGCTTCTCCGTCTTAAATAGCAGGGGGGCCCGAGGTCTTACCAACAGCGGACCACGAACTATTCCCATCAACGGATTTGCTGTCAGGGACACACATTTCAAAACCAGTCAGTTGGACGGTTATTCGTACATCATTTTTATTTTTATTTTATTTTATTTTATTTTATTTTATTTTTAAAATTTTTTTAACGTTTATTTTACTTTTTTGAGACAGAGAGAGACAGAGCATGAATGGGGAAGGGACAGAGAGAAGGAGACACAGAATGGGAAACAGGCTCCAGGCTCTGTCAACACAGAGCCTGACACGGGGCTCGAACTCACGGATCGCGAGATCATGACCTGAGCCGAAGCCGGCCACTTAACCGACTGAGCCACCCAAGTGCCCCATCATACATCATTTTTAAACTTAGGAAACATTCCATCCATACAACAGAGTACAGATACTACAAAAAGAAGGTACGAAGAGAAAAGGAAGGGGACCCCAATGTTGTCACCGTCCCGGTTAACAGATTGTCACCGACCCCAGCCTGTCAGGCTCTCGCTTTGCACCCTCCGCCGTTCCCACTGGGGGAAACCACAATCCTGCATCTGGGGTTTGCCCGTTTCTTTCTATGTTTCATGGTCTTCATAGGTAAGTATACACGTATATACCTCGAAACAAGATGTCACTGATGTTGAATGTTTAGATATTTATGTGACTGGAGCCACCCGTATGTGCCCTGCTGCAACTTGCTTTTTTGCTCAACATGTTGTGGGATTTATTCACGATAATGGCTACAGCTGTGATTTGACAGGAGTTTCGTGGCGTCCAGGTTTCTGCAACAGAAATAGTGCTTTTGTGAACACTCCTGTGGGAGTTTCTGGGCACACTGCTAGAGTTTTCTTT
Organism: Leopardus geoffroyi; assembly: GCF_018350155.1. Taxonomy (NCBI): domain Eukaryota; kingdom Metazoa; phylum Chordata; class Mammalia; order Carnivora; family Felidae; genus Leopardus; species Leopardus geoffroyi. The sequence goes on from NC_059333.1 coordinate 4,440,762, forward strand.
AGGGCACACACTGAAGAGTGGAATTTCTACGGGGCGCCTGGGTGGTGAAGTCGGTTAAGCGTCCGATTTCAGCTCAGGTCATGATCTCGCGGTTTGTGGGTTCGAGCCCCGCGTCGGGCTCTGTGATGACAGCTCGGAGCCTGGAGCCTGCTTCGGATTCTGTGTCTCCCTCTCTCTCTACCCCTCCCCAACTCGAGCTCTGTCTCTCTCTCTCTCTCTCTCTCAAAAAAAAAAAAACATTAAAAAATGTTTTAGAAAAAGAGTGGAATTTCTGGGTGAAAGTTTTATGTGTCTTCAACATTACAGCCTAATACTGAAAAGGTTTTCAAAGTGGTTGTACGAATTTAAACCCTTCCTCCTTTCTCTTCCCCTCCCTGCAGCTGACTCAATTTTGGTCATACACAGTATTGAGTGACTTTAATTTTTGCTAGTCTGGTGTGTGTGTGTGTGTGTGTGTGTGTGTGTGCGCACTACATAAAATTTGCCATTTTAACCATTTTTAGGGGTATAGTTCAGTGGTCTTTAAATGCATTGACTTTGCGGTGTAGACATCACCGTCATCCATCTCCAGAACGTTCCATCTTCTCCAGTGGACACAATATCCTGATTAAACAGTAACCCCTCCCCCAACCTCCCGGGACTCCCACTCTATTTTCTGCCTCTAGGACTCTGACTACTCTAGGGACCTCATATCAGTGGGATCATATAATATTTGTGCTTTTGTGTCTGGCTTATTACACTCCACATAACGTCCTCAAGGCGCCTCCACTTTGGAGAACTCCGAGTTTTAATTTGTGTTCCACGTCCCGTAACGGCACGTGTCTGTGTGTTCTCCAGGGCACTGGGGAGAGGATCTGGGGTCATGCAATTGAGGGAGCTGCCAGCCGGCCGCTGTGTGCTTCTTGTCTGCGCAAGGGATGCTGAAGCTTGGAGACTGCAGGGCAGGGAAGGATGCTGTCTTAGCCAGCTCGGGCTGCTACAGAAAAATACCACGGCAGGGTGGCTTAAACACAGTTCTGGAGGCGGGAAGCCCAAGATCAGGGCTCTGGCCTCTTTGGTTCCTGGTGAGGGCTCCCTCCCGGGCTTGCAGGTAGCAGCCTTCCTGCCGTGTCTTCACGTGGCCGTGCGCGCAAGAAGAGAGGGACAAGACAGAGACCGAGGCGCAGACAGACACACACACACAGGGGTCTCTCTTCTCATTATTATTAGGGCACCAACCCCATCAATCACCAACCCACCCTGTGACCTCATTTCACCTGAATTATCCAAAACCCCATCTCCACATACGGTCACGTTGGGGGTTAGAACTTGAACATACGAATTTGGGGGATCATAATTCAGTCCACAACAGATGTAACAAATGGGACGGCAAAGACAAGCTGGAACCCACGTGCATGGGCTGGAGGCCATGGGGCCAGACGGTTGCCCGTGACCTTGATGCAGGTGTCCTCCAGAAGCTGGGGCAAGGGTTCGTCGACACAGACCTAAACACACATGCCTGGCCCAGGAGTTGGAGAGGCGGGGTGATCCGGGGAAAGGCCTGGCCACTACCTCGTGCAAGGAGGTGCATAGCTGACCAGCAACACGATACAGGAGCAGAAACCAGACCTGCTTCACTTCTGGCCTCCAGATCCCCCCAGGACCCCTTATGGCCCGACCCCAACAGGTGCACACAAGACAGGGAGTTCTGGTGATGTCGTGTCATTGCAAAGCCACCTCCTCTCCTAAAAGTGCTGGCACTTTTACGTTCACATATGGTCTGTAATTCACCAGAACTGCCCACACATACGATGCGATACAGGATCCTAACGCCATCTTTAGCCACACGATACTCGGTTTGCATTAGACTTCTCCACCGATCTGCATGTTGCCTGTTAACACTTCAAGACCCCGTACATCCGTGGTTCTGTTTCTTGGCTCTCTGATCTTCCCTATTCACTGTCTTCTTTTCCCCACATCAGCATCGTTGCACAGCTTTTTATAATGAGGTCATCAGACCCTATCTCCTGCAACTGGTCTTCTGAGACCGTTTATTTGGAAATAATCCTGCAGTGTCTTTGCTCCCTGTCAGGCGTGTCTTGCCTGTTTTTGGCCCTGTGTTCTTTCACGCTCGTGCATATGTAGTTTAGACTACATCAGTGAGCGTCATTACACACGTGTCAGAAGTTTGGATGCTGTTGTGCTAAATGTGTGATGTCCATTGGAGGGGACAGTTGACATCCTTATAATATTGAATCTTCTATACGTGAATTGTGTTTCTTTCCATTTATGTGGTTTTTCATATCTTTCAGGAAAGGTTTATAATTTCCTCCATAAGAGTTTTCACATATTTTTGTAAGATTTATTCAAGGCAACTAATTTTTTGTTACCTTTGTTGGGCTTTTTTTTTTTCAACTTTTTATGATGACACGGTTCAAAGATGCAGAAAGTATGGAATATTAGTATAATGAACACATGTACACACTCCTTCTACAGCCAATTAGACGGCTTTTTCTGATGAACCCTTTGAAATTAAATTGCAGACATCATGACCCTTCATGCCTCAATCCTTCCACGTGCCTCTTCTGAGAATGACATTCTCCCACCAAATCATGCTACCATTGTTACGTAAATGATACGTTTAAAAAGAACATTCTAGGGGGGCCTGGGTGGCTCAGCCAGTTAAATGTCTGACTTTAACTCAGGTCATGATCTCATGGTCCGTGAGTTCGAGCCCCACATTGGTCTCTGCTGACAGCTCAGAGTCTGGCATCTGCTTTGGGATTCTATGTCTCCCTTTCTCTCTCTGCTCTTCCCCTGCTCACTCTCTCTCTCTCTCTCTCTCTCTCTCTCTCTCTCTCTGAAAAATAAATAAACATGAGAAAAAATAAAAACATAAAAAATAAATAAAAAGAACATTCCAGTGCCTAGTTGGTGACGTAAAAGAAAGCAGACTTTTTTGTGCACTCTCTCTGTATCTACATTGACAGACAGCCAACCTTTCTTAGCAATCTTACTGATTTCCTCGTGAATCTTTGAGGTTTTGTAGGTACACAGTCACATCATCTTCAAATAATGACAGACTAGTTTCTTCCTTGGAAATTCTCATCAGGTTAATTTCTCACCCTGGCCAAAACATTCCGTACAATGCTGACTAGAACTGGTGCTAGCAATAATCCCTTTCATTTCACCACGAAGGGTGATGTTTGTGGAGATTTTTATAGATCTCCTTCATCAGATAAGAAAGCTTCTTGGGGCGCCTGGGTGGCGCAATCGGTTAAGCGTCCGACTTCAGCCAGGTCACGATCTCGCGGTCCGTGAGTTCGAGCCCCGCGTCGGGCTCTGGGCTGATAGCTCAGAGCCTGGAGCCTGTTTCCGATTCTGTGTCTCCCACTCTCTCTCTGTCCCTCCCCCGTTCATGCTCTGTCTCTCTCTGTCCCAAAAATAAATAAAAACGTTAAAAAAAATAAATAAAAAAAAATTAAAAAAAAAAAAAAAGAAAGCTTCTTTTTATTTCATCTTTGCCAAGGACTTTTATTTTTTATTATGGAGGCATGCTGAATTTTACTGAATGTTCTTTTTAAATCTATTAGGGAAGGTTTGTTATTGTGTTGAACTATACTGATAGCTTTTTTAATGTTAAAGTAATAGTATATTCCCAGGAGAAATCCAACCTGATCACAATCGTTTTTTGTAGAGTGTTGGATTCATTTTGTTAATGTTTGTTTAGGATTTTTACATTTATATTCATGAGTTAAATTGGCTTGTAATTTTCCTTGAAGAGTCTTTGCTGGTTTGGACCTTGATAAATAAACGAAATTTTTGTTTGTTTGTTTTTCGATTTCTTGGAAGAATTTTTGAAAGACTAGAATAGGAAGTTACTTAACTCTTCCTTTAAAAGATTTTTTAATGTTTATTTATTTTTGAGAGGGAGGGAGAGTGAGTGGGCAAATGGAGGAGGGGCAGAGAGAGAGGGAGACACAGACTCTGAAGCAGGTTCCAGGCTCTGAGCTGTGAGCACAGAGCCTGATGTGGGGCTTAAACTCATGAACTGTGAGATCATGACCTGAGCTGAAGTCGGATGCTCAACCGACTGAGCCACCCAGGTGCCCTCTTAACTGTTTCTAGGAATTAACCTGGAAAATCATCTGGCCAATTATTTGGTGTGAGCGTCTACTAATTAATAAAGATTGCTCATTATGTTGTACACAACTTCTATATTTTTACTGATGTTTATTTGTTTGTTTGCTTGACTTTTGATGGCTAGTTGTTAGGTATATATAAGTTCACAACTATTATATTGTCCAAGCGATCTGTTTACTTTATCATGATAAGTGACCCTCCCTTATTTCCAATAAGGCCTTTTATTCTCAGATCTATTTTGTCCATTATTAATAAAACGAAACCAGCTTTCTTTTACATATGTCCATTCTACAGATGTTTCATAAACAGCATAGCACATGGCTGTCTTAAAAATTAGATGATCAGCTAATTTATGTATTAAAAAAATCCATTCCTATTAACTGGACAGCGTAGAGCATTTACATGTAGTATGACTACTGATGAATTTGCATACACTTCTACATGTATGCTTTGTGCTTTCTATCTGTCCTGTTCTTTGTGGGTTCACTTTTCCTCCTTTTCCCTCCCTTATTCTTCTTTGTTTCATTTTGTTTGACTTCATTTAGTTCTTTCCCACTTATTCCCTTTTTTCCTCTTTGCAGTTGGACATATCAACATATACTCTATTTCTTATTCTTTTGTAATTATCCTTTTAACAAGCATATCAGCAATGTCTAATGTTAATCAGTATATTTATTCTCCTCCAGAGGAATCCAATCCTTCAAATATGTTGATCTTGTTCATTCCACTGGGGATACCACTGTTTTCATGCTATTATTTTCTGATATTTTAGCTCTATTTGTTGTTGCTGTTGTTTCTACTCTACCTTTGCAAATTACACATTATTGGGGATGCTGCTTTTTGTTTCTTTGTTTTTTTTTTCTTTGAGAGATAAAGAAGGAGCAGGGGAGAGACAGAAGGAGAGAGAGAGAGAGAGAGAGAGAGAGAGAGAGAGAATCCCAAGCAGGCTCCATGCTGTTAGTGCAGAATCCCATGCAGGGCTCGATCTCATGAACTGTGAGATCATGACCTGAGCTGAAATTAAAAGCCCCACATGGGGCTCAATCCCATGAAGCACGAGATCATGACCTGAGCGGAAATCAAGAGTCAGACGCTTAATTGCTTAACCATCTGAGCCACCCACATGCTCCTCATGGGTGCTGTTTTATGCTGTCAATGTTGGTTTAGATTTATCCACATTTTTACCACGTCCTTGGCTCCCTCCTGCCTCTGTGTGTCAGTCTTTCCTTCTGGGATTTTCTTCTTCCTGAACTACATCCTTTTCAAGTTTCCTTCTTGTGGTCAATACTGTCTTGATTTGTCTGGGAATGGCTTTTCCCTCTTCCTTGAAAGAAATTTTTTTACAGGATATAAAATCCTAGGTTGTCAGTCACTTTCTCCAACACTTTGAACATTTGATTCCTTCCTATGCTGCCTGTCCTGGGAGGGGGTGGGGTGGAGAAGTCTTCTGCTCCAGGAGGCTTTTCGGGTCTCCTCTTTATTTTAAGGGTTCTGCATTCTTACTATAGGATGTTTAACTATGGATTCCCCTTTTTCCTGCTTTGGATTTGTTGTGCTTCAATAATCTAAAGATTCATGACTTTTATCAATTTTAGAAAAGTTTTAATCATCACTTTTACTTCATTCTCTCTGTTGTCACATTTTGGAGATCTAATCAGACCTATTTATCTTTTTTTTTTTTTTTTTTAAGTAGGCTCCATACCCAGCAAGGAGCCCAACACGGGGGTTTGAACTCACCACCCTCAGAATGAACACCTGAGCTGAGATCAAGAAAGACGCTTAACCGACTGAGTCACCCAGGAGCCTCCAGACATAGTTTAGATCTTCTTCCTCTATTCTCCATACCACTCAGCTTCTTTTTCATATATTTTTAAAAATAGCTTAGTCCCTTTGTGTGCGTTTTGGATAAATTCTCCGGTCCGTGTCATGAATTCCCTCTTCAGCTACTGGAATGCTTTTTTCTTTGGAAGTTCTCTTTAGTGTTTCCCCCTGCAGGTCTGCTAAGTTATTTTTACAGATCCTTACTTCTTATTCATTTGTAGAGTCTCTCTTTTTTAAAATATAGCGAACATACTTATTTTCTCATTTGTATCTAATAACTCCAGTAGCTATGGTCTGATTCCATGGCTTGTTGTTCTCGCTGACTTTTTTCCTAACACCTTCTATTTGTTGTTTTTAACTAAATTAACGCTCTCTTTAATTGTGACTGTATAGGACTCCCCCCACCCCCCCTCCACTGGGCTGAGGGGTGAATAGTCAGGGTCATCCAGAGAAAACAGAACCAACAGGATAGATCCACCTCTCTCCTCTCTCTCTCTCTCTCTCAGAATCAGCTCGTGTGATTATGGAGGCCAAGAATCTGCTCCCTGCGCGCTGGAGAACAGAAAAGCCAGCGGCATGATTTAATCTGAGTCAAAGGTCTGAGAATCAAGAGCACCAGTGTTGGAGGGCGGGCATACATGGATGTCCCAGGTCAGGCAGAGAGAGCATACTTCGTCCTTCCTCTGCTTCCACCTGCATTGGTGAAGGCAGTGCTCAGTGTACTAATTCAAATGCCAATCTCTTCCAGAAGCACCCTCACAGCCACACCCAGGAACAACGTTTTACCAGCAAGCTGGACCTCTTTTAGCCCAGTCGAGGTGACACATAAAATCAACCAACACAAGCAGCACTCCACGAGAGAGGACCCAAGTTGGCTCTGGCCGTGTGCTGGGACATCCCCAATCTAGAACCACCTTAGATTAAATTCTTGGCTCGACGTTTTCTGGCCACCAAGGTAGTGAGAATTTAGGCTCAAAACTTAAACTGTCACAGGAGGACCTGTTTGTAGTTACAAATTCTCAGGGGAGTATTATTCCTTCTCTACAGAGAGCCAAGACTAAGATACAGACAAGTTTGTTGGTCATCACCTTCCAGTGGGATGGATAGCAATTTTTTCGTTGCATCCTCTCTTTCTGAGAGAGCTTTGTGTGTTTTGACGTGCTGTGGTGGTATCCTAGCCAACTTCCCACCTTGCTGAAGCCTTTGACTTTGCCATTCACCCTCATCCCCTGGGTGTAAAGCTCTTCAGAACTTTTGATGGCTTCACGATGTGTGCCACTGTGGCTCCTTCCTCCCTTCCCCGGATACAGACCCACACTTCACTTTTGTGTCCGAGAAGTTCCCAATTCTTCTTGCAAATTCCGCTGTAATTTTTTTAATGTGTACTTATTTTTGAGGGGGGGGCGGGGGGGGGCAGAGGATCCCAAGAGGGCTCTTCACTGACAGCAGTGAGCCCAATGTGGGGCTCAAACCCACAAACCGTGAGGCCATGACCTGAGCCGAAGTTGGATGTTCAACTGAGCCACCCAGGGGCCCCAATGCAGCTGTAATTTTAAAGGACATTAACAGGGAACCCTGGGTGGCTCAGCTGGTTAAACGTCCAACTTCAGCTCAGGCCATGATCTCATGGCTCATGAGTTGGAGCCCCAAGTCAGGCTCCGTGCTGACAGCTCAGAGCCTGGAATCTGCTTCGGATTCTGTGTCTCCCTCTCTCTCCCCTCCTCCCCCACTCATGCTCTGTCTCTCTCTCTCTCTCTCAAAAATGAATAAATGTTTAAAAATTTTTTAATGAAAAAAGAAATTAAGGTTCTGCTTTCATTGTATCACAGCTACTCCCCTTGGTAAGCCATTCTGATTTGCCGCCTGTATTCATGAAAAAGGTGGCAACGTGGGCCTAACTTGGGAGCCGATGTGACGCCGTGGTTTAATGATGCCGTGAAGAGCTGGGTTTCTAGTCTTCTCTATGCTGTCGTTTTGGAAGGAGGGACTTTCTCCACTGCACAAGGCAGTAAGTTTCTGGACGTTCCCTGAGAAGAAAATCCCCAAGCCCCTCCCCTAAGCCCCTCACCTCACGGGCCATGAGCCAGTCGTGAGCTCATCCCTGAAGCAGGAATTCTGGCAGGGAACAGGACAGAGCGGCTGAGCTGAGACTGGCCACATGGCCACCTCCAGCGAGGAGGTCAAGTTGGCTCCCAGGCTGATGGTCAACTCCTGGGAGGTGTGTCCACTCCAACAAACATTCCCCGCAGCTGTGCAGAGAAGGAGAAATGGACGTTGCGAGAATAACCAGCAGAAGAGGGATGAACACAGAGACACATGTGCCACCTGGTGTGAAGGTGGACCTGGGGGTTTGGTGGAACACGGGTTCATTTCTGGACAGCCCCCAACACGCCATTCAAAACCGAGATCAGTGAGTGGCCGGGAGGAGACCATCTGACCCGACCTATCTGTCATTCACAACCCCGCCTGGGCAATGTCCTCTACTGGGGACAACCCAGACACCTGTAAAGTATGAGAGATGGGTGGGTGCTGGGGAATATTCAGGATCGTCCCCTCGGTGGCTGTGAGGGTGGGAGACAAAGGAAAGGTCGGGAAGGGAAGAACTTACTAGGGAAGCCCAGCTCCCTGCCAAGGAGTCACGTGAGTTGGCAGGAGGTAGGTTTTCTTCGGCTCCCACTTTATCAGAAAGCAATCCATGTTTTGTGTATTGCAAACTTGGAAAGAGTTCCTAAGGACAGGGAAGAGCCTGCCTTCTGGACGAAGGTTTATCTCCCCCCGCTTTCCGCACCCCCCCCCCTTGTCCGTGATGGTGGGCAGCCCTTTAACCATTGCTGGGGACAAGGGGAAGGTGGGGGTGACTTGGGATCCGAAGGCAAAAAAAGGCGGGCACAGGAGGGCTGGAGAGGGTCCTCGGCGGTCCTTGCGTGGGGACAGAGGCCACACGCTCTGTCCAGGAGCTCCCGGGGGGGGGGGGGGGCTCCGGCAGGGACTCAATCACTGCCCCCCCAGAAGTTCCCTCCTTAACCCAAACTCGAGACCTCGGGGCCCCAAAGCGCTCGCAACGGGGGCGCTCCAGGGGACGAGGGGAGGGAGGCGCGCCCCTCAGAGCCCTACGCCGCCCTCGGCCCTCCGGGGACCTAGCCGGAGCTCCAAGGGGTCCACCCCGCGGGCGGGGACCAGGAGAGCGCCCCGGGCTTTCCCGGGAAGAAACTCCTCCTCCCGCCGCCCCGCCCCGTCCCCTCCCGGTGCCCGAGGTGCCCCGGGACCGCGTTTAGGGGTGTCGCCCTGGGCGCTCCGACACCGCCTCCCGGGATTAAAGCGGGGACTCCGGGCAGAGGAAGACGCGAGTTCCGCAGGAGGCCGAGGAGGCGGAGGAAGAGGAGGAAGGGGAGGACGAGCCAGGGGCGGAGAGCGCCGGGCGGGGAGCCCCGCAGGTGAGCGGCGCGCCGGCCGGGTCTCCCGGCGGAGTCTGGGGCGCGGGTCCCAGGCGCGAAAAGAAGGATTTGGGCGCCAGGGGACAACCCAAGCGTCCCTCTCCCCCCCCGCGCTGGGTGGCGGCGTCTGGAGGTGAGGCCAGGTGTGAGCAGCGCGAGCTCAGCAGGTGCGTCCTCCCGCCGGCAGGACGCCCCGGGCAGGGCCGGGCAGCGTGCCCTCGGTGGGGGCCGGAGGGGGCCGGCTTCGCGGGCCGGGAACGTCGCTCCGCGTCCCTGGCTCATTGGTCGGAGCAGAGAGTGCCTCGGGGTCCCTCGGGGTGGGTGCCCTCGGCCAGAGCCGGCTTCAGGACCCCCCACCTTCTGCGGCCCCGGAGCTGGGGACCAGGAGTGCGCCTTTTCCTTTGGGGGGATGAGGAGGACAGAGCGTTGCCTATCCGTTTCTTTGTTTCGGGAAAATCTCTGCAGCCCCGGAGTGTTACCTGAACTCCTTCTACTTCTTGGTTCCCTCCCGAGGTGGGGAGAAACTGGAAACTCGCTGTAGATTCCGGGAGCGATACGGCCGGCGCGGCGGGGACGGCGGGGACAGGGCCCGGAGGGCCCCCGGGCGAGGCGCGAACGGCTCGGCCGTTCCGGGGAGGGAGTGGCCCACAGCCCGGATCAGAGCCGGGCCGCCCGGGGAACCGGGGTCCGCAGGAAGCCGCCCGGGAGGAGCGCTCCTGGCCCCGGCCGCGCGCTCCCTGCCGGGGACAAGGACGGGGCCGCCCCGGCGCTCCGGTCCACCGCTCGCCGTCAGGCCCGGACCTGGACAGTGGCTGCGGGGCTCAGCGCACCGGCCTGGCCGTGGACAGGTGTCTTGCCCGTGGCCCCACGTGCTCTGCGGAAGAATTGCCTTATGGCCCCAAAGTTCGTGCGTCCACACCCCAGAGGGCATTTGCCAGCCCAGAGCCCTGAGCTGGTGCTGAAGCGGTCGCCCCCACCCCAGGGCACAGCCAGGTGGCCTGGAATCCCAAAGCCCGAATCCCTTTCCAACGCACAGGGGAGGCGGGGAGCGGTCAAGAGGAATCCTAGTGGCTCATTTGGGAGGGAAATGATAGCTGGGAGGCCGAGGTCCACCTGGTGGGCAGGCATCACCAGGGGCTCGGCCCTGACACCGCAGACCCCTAGATTCCAAGAGGCGCAACAGTTCCGGGGCTAAGATGGGCACACCCAGGGGGGCGCTGGCCTTTGTGCTCCTGGCCTAGCAGCTACAGAGCCTCACCCGGGTCATGGAAACTTACAAAGGCCGCCCGGAGGGAGTTTTAAGGTGTTCAGGAACCCTGAAGTGAGGGTTGTTGACTTAGCCTGGGAGGTGGGGGGAGGTTCTCCCGGAAGTGAGGCCGGTGCCAGCCTCCCCTGAAGGCCGGTAGGGGCTGGGAACGGGGACAAAGATTACCCAGGCCCAGGAACCCGGGGACGCAGGCTCTCAGGCTGCCGCTGCTGGGTGAGGCAAGGGGACCTGGTGGGCCAGGTCGGGTGGGGGGGGAGCCCCCAGGAAGTCGCTGGCTTCCTTTTCTCAGCGTTTCCAGAGGTGAGGCCTGCCTACCTCCCTCCACCACGGCAGGCCTGACGGGGGGTTGGGGTTACCAGGAAAGGGCATGGCCAAGCAAGCAAACGCTCAGCCCAAGAGTTGGGGGGTGGGGGGCGTTCCCGCAGTGGAGACCCTCTGCCTGGAGATCGGTCACTCAACTCCTTCCTCTGTTTTTGTTTTTTGTTTTTAAATATCAACCCGGGAGCAGTGTGGCCTTTGTTCTTGGCTTGGATGAGTCAGGCCAAGCCACTTTTCCCTTCAACATTCACAAGGTCAGGCTTCTCTTAACAAGGCTGTGTTGTTGCCAGAGCCCCGGACACTGCTTGGAGCTCGGGCCTCGCACCCGTGGCTGGCTCTGCCCTGGGCTCAGTCCCCGGAATTGCAGGAGAAAACGGGGCCGCACTGGTGTTATAATAATAATGGCAAACCCGGATGAGGCACTCTCTTCCAGCCAGGTGTCATTCCAAACTCTTTGTAGCGTACTTAATTATGGGGAAACTGAGGCACAGAGGTGAGATACTTGCTCCGGGTCCCGTAACCCCTGGGAAGACCTGGGGAAGAAGCCAGGCTGTCTGGCTCCTTAGGGCTCTGACAGGTAGTGCGACTGCCTTTCCTTCCTCTAGAAGATGGGAGTGTCGTAGAAACCGTGTGGACAAGGGCTCAGGGAGCTGAGAGCGGGGCCCAAGAAAACCTCACGCGGAAGGGACTTGCTTGGGGGCCAGGCCTCGTTCCCCCTATCCTAATATTGGAGCACCTGCCCACAGCCCCACCTGGACTCGGTGCTGAATCTTCCAGAATAATCCAGGCAGACGTGCGCAGGACTCCTCCGCGGGGAGAGCTGAACTCCCTGGCTATTGGGACATTGAGGGGCAAGACTCAGGTGAACATGTGCAGTAGACAAGGAAGCCCAGATACCTGGGGGCCTACCCGGAATTGCACAGCAGGAGCCCAGGCCAGTGGCTCACTCTTCTCCACCCAAACCTGTGGCAGCGGTCCTGGGAGCGCTTCCTAATGAGATCCAGGTAATTGTCCTGGTTCCAGTCGCCGTATCAGACTGACAGCGGGGCGGAGCTTGGGAATATACTTTCCTAAGCTCTCCAGAAAATCCCAAGCTTGGGGGCCAGGGGCAGGTCTAAGCCTTGATGATAGGAAAATTGGCAGGGTCGAGTTAGTGGTGACCAGTTTCGGTTACGTGCAGGCTAGAAGCCGGCCTCTGATGAGGGCGGTGAAGGGCATCTGGAGAGGCTCTCGGGGTCTGAGTGCTTTTCCATGTTGGTTTCCTCTGCTGCTCTGGATCTCCCGGGGTCATCCTGTTTCTCACAGCTGCTCGGCCTTTGCTCGCCCTCCCCGCCCCACCTTTCCGGGGCACCTGCAGGGACCTGCTGACATTGGGTCCTCCCAGGATGAGTTGGTGGCCTCTGCAGATGGGGTGTGAGGGCATCACATACCTGAGCGCTGAGACCTGAGTTGGGAAAGCACCGTGAGTCCCATCCTGGTTTGGTGCTGGGGACCCGAAAGGCCATCTCGGGGAGCCCCGGCTTGTACGCCTCCAGGGGTAGTGGGCCAGGGGTAGAGGGCCTGGGTAGTGGGCCCTCTGTGCTCTGGGCCACCCTGGCCTCAAGTACATGAGGAATCCTGGGGAGTAGCAAAGGTCTTGGCTGGTCATACAGGCAGTTTGAGGGAGACCCCGTAGGGGCAAAGCTGGCCGTCAGGAAGGAGAAGAGCCGGCCAGGGACTCAGTCTGTCCCGGCCACTGCACAGTGGTTGGGAGCAGAGGCACCAGCACATACGGAAATGTCACGGTCACGGGCAGCCTTAGAGGCATCGGGGGAGAAAGGCAGACGCCGATTTTCCGGTGGGAGTGCGGGCAGTCATGTGGACTGTGAACGGTGTGAACTTTGAAGAGGGAAGGTGGCCCAAAGACATGCTCGTAGAGGCGAGTCCAGGAGGAGGAGGACAGCGCTTGCTGGGTAGAAACTCAGGACATTTTGTTGGTGTGGACGGAGCTCAGCCGTGGGCGTCCCCACTGTATGAGGGTGCAGGGGTGTGGTAAGGGAGCACAGGACGTTTGAAGGGCACCACATGCCGTCGCGGCGTTCTGGAAGCTCGTTCGATGGCAGGAGAGATTGGGGGCTCAGGGGAAACCAGCAGGAGGCCGCGGCGTCCAGCGGACATTCGACAGAGAAATATCGTCAAGCGAGAGCTGAGCTGGAAGGAGACGTGGCCTGGGCCTCATGACCACTTATTGGTGTACGAGGCAGGAGACCCAGCATCGGAGTCTCTCAAGGTCACTGCTCTGCGAGGGGCCGTCCTGGCAGGACCCCACGCCTGAGCTCATTTCAACCCTTGATCTGAACTCCGGGGACGTGGGGCCTGTTTTCCAGGGGTGCTGGATCATTCTTCGGGTGTCTGACCTCAGGCAATAAGAATTCATCATCCCTGGCCCCCCCATTCAAAGCTCAGCACCGTTCTAGAATACGCTTGGACCAATACACGTGGAGAGCCCACCTGCCAGTCTCAGATCAAACATGCTTCCGTTTGAGGAACTCTGTTCTCTCCAAGGCAACTAGTTGACCATTTAAACTTCCTCACTGTTGGAAATTTGGTTTCCCGGGATTGGGTTACACCTGCCTTTCTGATACCGCTGACCGCTTTGATCCTGGCTGCGTCCTTCGGATTTACACAGACTAAACTGAATGTCTCTCGCACATGACAGTCCCTTCGCTACAGGCAAGCAGATCTTAGCTGCTGTCACGATGTGATTGTTCAGTGCCTAGCGTGTGTTGGCCACGGTGTTGGAAACGGACACACTTGGTCCTCGAAACAACCCTATTACTTTATTATCCCATTCCACAGATGGACTTGGGCAAGGTCTTCAACCCTAGCCGGAGCCTTTGCACGTCTCGGGACTCCTCTCTCCTGCAGGGACCCGGACGCCTCCCCAGCCGGCCTGCCACATTAGGTGTGCACTCAGTCTTGTGCACCTGGGCCCGTGAGGTCACCCACGTCCTCACCTTGGAGGCTGGTTTTGTCCAGGTGCAGACTTTCCGGCTTGCTCTGTCCTTCAGATTCCGTCTTACTCCTTTGGCCTCTGGAACTCAAGAAATATCGGAACGCTTTCTTGTATGCTAGTAAGCTAACAAAGCTTAGCTGTAAGAAAAAAAGACAGAAAGAAAAAAAGGGACCCGACCCAATTCCTGCCCTAAAAAGTTTGTAATCTCAACCGGGACAATGAGGCATTCATAGAAAAAGAAATTTGGAGGATGCGGGCAGAACCTCTCCTGAGGTGATGACTCTGCCTCTGTGTGCCTGCACTGTTCCTGTGTGAATCACCGCGTAGGCCTTTTGTCCGATTGTCTTATACTCGTTCATGTTGACTTGCTACTTAAACCTACCACTGTCCGATAATTTGCATCTAACAGCGCTTTGGATTTGGGGGGTGGTTAAACATTTTTTTAAGTTTATTTATTTATTTTGAGAGAGAGAGAGAGCATGAGCAGGGGAGAGGCAGAGAGAGAGAGAGAAAGAGAGAGAGAGAGAATCCCAAATAGGTTCTGCGCTGTCAGATGCGGGGCTCGAACTCACGAACCGCGCGATCAGGACCTGAGCCAAAACCGAGTCGGACGCTTAACCGACTGAGCCACCCAGGCGCCCTATAACGACACTTGTGATTTGACGCAGTGGTTGAGGCATAAAGGGGCTGTCCTTGATCATTTGTTCATTGGATAAGGAGTGTCTGTTGTTGCTCGCTTCGAAGTTTGAAGAAAGGGGTACAGGGGTCAAGGAAGGGGGGCCTCAGAAAGCAAATGCTTTCTGAGATTTCCAAAGAAGAAATTTATCGCTTGGAAACAGCTTCGTCATGTCGCGGGGTGCAGGCAGGACTCCACGGCACGGTCCTGCCGAGCAGTGGCCGGGCAGGTGCTCGGGGTGACCCAGCTCTCTGCAAAGAGTGACCCCCGAGTGACCGAAAGCACCGTGTCGTGTTGTGTGACTCAAGTGGACCTTTCGGTGCCGGCGTGGGGAGCTGGCCGAGGACAAGGAGGGGCTAGGAGCTTGGTCACACATCTGCTCTTCTGTCACTTAAAGAGAAAAGTGCTTCGTTATGGCTGGCTTTCCGGAATCGAGGACAAGCATCTGTGTCCTTTAAATGATAGGAAAGGCTGTTTGAGAAACCACGTCACTCCCCATCTAGGCTGTGTGGCTCGGCTCAAAAACCAGTTGAAGAGATTTGCTTTGCTGTGGAAATGCGTAGGGGTTTGTGTTTGTTTTGGTTTGTTGTGTGTTTTTGTGACACGTACCCTTATTTCTACACGTGCCGGTTTTGAAGATGAACCCACCCCCGTGTGGCCTCCCGGGCGGGGCTTCTTAGAGATCCAGTTCCAGAGTGAGACCCTGCCCCTTCCTTTCTTTTCAGCCAGAGAAAATTACGGGCAGTGTGACTCCTGCCTTCTGTTCCAAAGCCCGAGGAGGCTGATCTGGGCGCACCGGGTGTTTCTGGTTCTAAGGTTGTGTGGCTCGTGGGACCTCTGGATGAGATAGGATTATCCTGTCATGACTTCTGGGTCCTGTGGCTGTTACTGGATCATTCATGGCTGCGGCCGCCTGGGCTCCTTCCTTCCCTGGCTTCCTCGTCTCTCTCTGTTAGGGATCTCGAATGAACAAGGAGCATGGATTTCGAGCGTTGAGTGATCATTCTTTTCAGAGGGCTCTCAAACTGGGAAAGACGCCAGAGGGATCAGATTTTCATTTCCTGAAACTTCACCCAAACCTATAACTGGTGAGACAGCTCAGAGGCGCGGGGAGCCGGAAACCGGAGGGCTGAGAATGTTTGCTCAGGCAGAGTGCTTCGCCAAGTAACCTTGGGGATGTGCTGTGATTTTTTTCCCCCCAACTTGGACCAGAGGGGAGCGGGAGACACTGTATGTGTTGGGTCTTAGAGCCCTTGTTCTTCAAGGGGCACACGTAGGACAGGTGATTTTTTTTTTAAGTTTACTTATTTATTTTGAGAAAGAGCCAGAGAGAGAGAGAGAGAGAGAGTCCGAGAGAGAGGGAGAGAGAGAATCCCAAGCAGGCTCTGAGCTGACAATACAGAGCCCAACCCGGGGCTCTGACTCACGAGTTGTGAGATCATGACCCGAGCCGAAATCGAAAGTCAGACACTTAACCAACTGGGCCACCCGGGCGCCCTGGACAGGTGTTTTAATATGTGATAATCACACCATGTAGAGGCTTCCATGGGGACCCTCCCAAGTGCATACGGCTCAGGTTTCTTTCCTCGTATCTAGAACAGCGTTGCCCCTTTTTGATTTTTTAAAGTGAAAAAATCCCACAGCCATCCCTATGGACTCACGCGTGTATTTTGGCTCTATGTGAACAGTAAAGAAATGACGTGGGGCCTGTTTAACGTGACCCGCTCAGGGAGGTTTCCCAAGATTACAAAGCCATCCTCACATTTTCAGTTACAGCAAGTTAACGTGCGTTTTGAGTTTGACGAGTCCAGTGATGATCGTGGGCTGGAGGGTCGCATTTCGCTCCCCTGGGGTTTCGGGGCGGGTGGACTTGGCCGCTGGGGAGAAGTACCCAAGGCAAGTGTGCAAATGCCTCCTCTCAGTCCCCAGCCCCCCAGCCCCCCCGCGGCAACATCTGTCAGCTTTATAATCACTTTTATTTAACAGAAATGTTAAATAGCATTTATTTTATTTAACAGAAATCTCTGACCTTGCTGCAGACACCGAGGGCTACGTCGGTATGCACTCATTTCACAGCTCATCAACCCGGTAGTGGGGGCTGCTCTGATCTCCTTTTGTGGATGAGGACGCTGGGGCATGGGAACGTTAGCTGACCTGCCCCAGGTCCCAGGTCCCGGAGGGGACGGGCTCACCCACTGCCCTGTGCTGCCGGCCGCCGTGTGCCAGGCACTTTACGGGCCGTGTGAAGGCCAGAACTTTCTCACTGGGAGCACGGTCTCGTGGGTGGAGGGCTGGGAGGGCCATTTCTTGCAGTGTTCTTTGGCCATTCCGGGACAGCAGGGAGGGGCCCAGGGCAGCCCTTCCTGTGCCCACCAGAGGGAGGGAGTGATGGCCGAATGGGGGCTTTACTATAACGCATCCCGTGTGGATGGTGTTTCTAGAAATTGCTGTCACAACTGTTCACAAACCTCTGCAAACAAAAGCACCTTCTTTTCATTACCGCCAACCTCAGAAACGATCAAGATGGTCAGTTCCAAAGTGGTTTTTTTTGGATTTGGGGTAGTAGGTGGTGTAATGGGCGCGTGTGGACGTGTTTTATGGAGGGTTTTTTACATGTGTTTATTAAGAAGTAGGAGATTCCACATGGCTTATTTGGAAAGTCCGGTGTGACCTCCCTCGGGTACTAAGTTCTGGACCACGTGCTCTCCAGGGCACACCTACCCCCCCAACCCCCACCCTGTCCCCGTGGGCGCTCAGCAGGAGCGAGGGAGGGAGCCTCTCCTGGCCAGCTGTTGCTTGCTTGGGCCCCCTCATGAAATCCTTACCAGGGGGGCGCCTGGGTGGCTCAGTCCGACTTCCGCTCAGGTCACGATCTCGCGGTTTGTGAGTTCGAGCCCCGCATCGGGCTCTGTGCTGACCGCTGTTCCGGATTCTGTCTCCCTTTCTCTCTGCCCCTCCCCCGCTCACACTCTGCCTCTGTCTCTCTCTCAAAAATAAGTAAACGTTAAAAAAAAACAAAAAAAAATCCTCACCGGAACGGGACCGTGCCCGACTCCGTATCCATTTCTGTGCCAGATTCAGAGAGGTTCAGGCGCTGATGCAGTGATACCTCCAGGAAGGGGTATTGCCACGAGCTGACCCCAGGTCTCTGCCCCCCCCCCGTTAACCTCGCCTGAACTTGAGGGTCTGAGAGGCACCTCGTGCCTGCTTCTATTGCCGGGATCCTCTGTTGCAAGAGGCAGCCTGGGGATGTCTGGCCAGAGCCGTGTTAAGCGTCGCTGGCCTTGGACCCTAATGCAGGCAAGCACCAGGCTCCTTCCGCCCGTGCGTGGGGAAGAGGCGGGCGAAGGTGAGGGCCAAGGTGAACGGGCCGTTTCTTCCGGAGCTAACTCTCACCTGGAAAGCCTTCTGGTTCTTTCCCCACGGGTCTCCTAAAAACTCACCGGTATGGAAGTGCCACAGTCTTATCATTCTGTCTTCTAGGTCGTCTTGAACGTTCCGGATCTCTACCATTACCTGATGCTGCTGATAAACTCAGGATGGCTTTAAACTCAGTAAGTGGTTAATAATTACCTCCCCAGCCTTTTCTTCGTGCCCTTAATTCCTGCTGTTGTTTTCTGAGGTGTGTGCTGGGCAGCATTTTAAGAGCTGGCCGCAGGGAATGCGTGTGCTCCACGGATGCTGGTCGGGGCCCTCTCTCGGTGAGGCTGGGCGGGAGTGCGGACACAGCAGCTGCACCCCTTGAGAGCGCCCCAGAGCTGTGGGGTGGTTGTGGGGTATGTGCACTGCTCACTGGGGCCTCTTCTCTTCCTGCCCTGCAGGTGGGTTTCAGGATAGGATGTGTGGAAGGAAAAGGGGCAGGAGGGTGCCCGGAGGGAGGCAGTCCCAGGGAAGGACAGCAGACCGCTGTGCAGCCGCGTGTCCTGATGAACCGGGGGAGGCTGTGACCGAATGGAGCACTGGGCTGACCATCCCTCTCTCTGGACGCCCCCACCGCCAGCAACTCTGGAGACTAATGCAGTGTCCTTATCCTTGGTCCCCATTATCTCTCACTGATTTATCTTTTTTTTTTTTCAATATATGAACTTTATTGTCAAAAAGGTTTCCATACAACACCCAGTGCTCATCCCAACAGGTGCCCTCCTCAATACCCATCCCCCACCCTCCCCTCCCTCCCGCCCCCCATCAACCCTCAGTTTGTTCTCAGTTTTTAAGAGTCTCTTATGCTTTGGCTCTCTCCCACTCTAACCTCTTTTTTTTTTTTTCCTTCCCCTCCCCCATGGGTTTCTGTTAAGTTTCTCAGGATCCACCCAAGTCTCACTGATTTATCTTATACCTGGGAATGCATGCGTTCAGGGCAGCTGTGTGTCATCACAGACATTTCCCGTATGTTCTATCTGGAGAATAGATCTTTACGCTTTTTCCCCTTTAGCCATTGCCGGTAGCTAGTCACTGGATCCATTTAAAACTTCCTATCCGCTGCACAAGACTCTGCGGGGACAGGCCACTGTGCCTGCTACAACCTTCCCTGGGTGGGACAGCATGTTCTTAGATGCTTCCGATAGAGACCAAACACGTGTGCTTTTTTTTTTTTTTTTTTTTTTGCCTCGGGTGCCCCATTTAGATTAGAGATTACACTGTTTCCCTTTGTGTGCACTGCTCTGGTTCAGAGTTACAGTCTTTGAACTTCTGAAGCAGAGCGTCAGTGAGTTATTAAGCAGAGGTGAACACTGAGAGCCCGCCTTTGGTGCATCGCTGTATAATCTCGCTTCCCCGGAGGCCCCGCTTAAAATGCTAAGCGTGGTGCCTCCTCTGCTCGGAATACCAGTCCTGTCGGAGACCATGGTCCACAAGAAACGGAAGAAATGAATCAGTGGGAAGAAGGCTGGGGGGGGCACACGTGGCCTCCCAGCGTGGCCCAGCCGGTGGGCGATTAAGGAGGACGGATACAGAGGACACGGCGGGGGTCCAGGCGGGGTCTTGAAGGGGCAGCCGGGAGAAGGCGGCGTTTAGGCAGAGGGAGAAGGGAAGGGCATTCGGAGAAGATGGAGGGAGCCGGAGAAAAAGCTCGGGCTGGGGCAGCCCCTTGCACACCCTGTGCGCTGAGACCCAGCGGTTGCCCTCAGGGCGACAGAACCCCTCAGGCTCCCTGCGGGCGTGCGTGCCCACAGCCCCCATCCACAAGCTATTTAAATGTCCGTTAGTAAACGGTGACACGTCTCTGTAAGAGAAGAGGAGATAGAAAAAGAACTTTTAGAATAGCATGTATAATGTGGACCTTCAGGTAAGTTTCTTAGCCTCCATCATTCACGTTCGTCTCTGCAAAATGGGCGCATCCGTCAGTCATCCCTGCACCATCCTCGGGGCGTCTGGTCAGGCTTCCAGGAGGTCGTGCCTGCAGGTGCCTGGCTGCCGCCCAGATACAGCCGGTACTGTTCCCCTGAGAATCTCCGTCCCTGGGTTTGGGTATTGACCCATTCCCAGACTCCTGCACGTGTTGTCTTTAATTCATATTTTATGCTTCACTAAATTGCGGTGTTGACCGTTACTCGCTCTTTACTTCAAAAAATGACTAGTGAGCAAATACAAAAACCGTTGACAACTAGCTGGAAGTTCTGGCTAGCCTTTACTGCAGGTAAGTTCCGTGTTCGGCCCGACAAGAGTCTGCAGCAGCCTTATCAGTACCTTGTCTGAGGACCGCGGGTGGGCGGGTAACCTTCAGGGCAATTGGGGTTTTATGTGATTCATCTTCTTCTTCATTGTTCAGGGGCCCCCGCCAGGTGTCGGACCTTTCTACGAAAACCATGGATACCAGCCTGAAGGCCTGTACCCCCCGCGGCCCGCCGTGGTCCCCGGGGCCTACTCGGTGTATCCGGCTCCCTACTACCCGCCCGCGGTGCCCCAGTACGCGCCGAGGGTGCTGACGCACACTTCCACGCCCAGCAGCCACACGCAGCCCAAGTCCCCGTCGGGGACAGCGTGCACCTCAAGTAGGACCCCTTTGCATTTACTTCCTACAACAGTCCAGGCGCTGGGGCCTGTCTTCTCGGTGGCTCTGTCGCTAACCGTCCTCCGTGTGCCGGGGCTCCCCTCTCCCTCGCTGTCACTGCCCTTCTCGCCTCCGGCCCCGCTGCAAAGCCCTCTCTTCACTTTCCTTAACCCTCCTGTCGCAGCCTTGTCCGCACGCAGGCCCTCCCTGTCCTGCTCTTGCCTGCGGGGCCTGTCGCTGGGTCGTGTGGAATGAATGGTGAGCTAGGCCACGGGAGTCACCACCCACCCTGTCTTTGCGGTGCGGTTCCCTGGAACGGCGAGTCGTGTTTGAGACGCGGGACAAGGCCTTTGTGCTCCGCGAACGAGGTGGCTGGTGTGGTTGCCACACGGACGTATCTCGTGGCTTTAACGATCTCGTGGAGGGGGGGCGGGGGGCGGGGGCGGGGTGCTGGGTGGCTCAGTCTGTTAACCGGCCGACTCTGATTTGGGCTCAGGTCCTGATCTCACAGTTTATGGGATCGAACGCGGAACCTGCTTGGGATTCCCTCTCTCTCTCTCCCTCTTTCTCTGCCCCTCCCCTGCTCACACACACTCTCTGTCTCCAGATAAATAAACACACGGGGCGCCTGGATGGCTCCGTCGGTTAAGCGTCGGACTTCGACTCAGGTCACGATCTCACGGCTCGTGGGTTCGAGCCCCGCGTCGGGCTCCCTGCTGACAGCTCGGAGCCTGGAGCCTGCTTCGGATTCTGTGCCTCCCTCTCTCTGCCCCTCCCCTGCTCACATTCTGTCTCTCTCTATACATGTATATATATAAATCTCAAAAATAAACTAAACCTGAAAAAATTTTTTTAAAGTACACATTTAAAAAAAATAAAGTAAAATAAAAAAGGATCCCGTGGACACAGCAGAGCAGGTATAGAGCAGGTAAACGAGTACTGGAATTAGTGACTCAACAATTCGCATTTTTGTCGACGGGGTTTTTTATTTTGCAAGCACGCATGTACACACAGCTTGTACGGTCAAAGATTAACAATAAAGCGAATTTCCACCTGCCCCCGCAGCGCATCACAAAGCACAGAAGTGAGTCCTCGTGGCCTGTGCTGCTCGAGGCTCTGGACCCCTGTGGCCCTCAACCAGAGCCGTCACCCTTAATTCCGCCCCGACGCTTCCGTCTGCTTCCCCCACCCTTCGCAAATGGTTCTTTTTCCTTCCTCCTCTCGTCAACCTCTACTTTTTTTTTTTTTTTAATTTTTTTTTTCAACGTTTATTTATTTTTGGGACAGAGAGAGACAGAGCATGATCAGGGGAGGGGCAGAGAGAGAGAGGGAGACACAGAATCGGAAACAGGCTCCAGGCTCTGAGCCGTCAGCCCAGAGCCCGACGCGGGGCTCGAACTCACGGACCGCGAGATCGTGACCTGGCTGAAGTCGGACGCTTAACCGACTGCGCCACCCAGGTGCCCCTACTTTTTTTTTTTTTTTTTTTAATGCCAATTGTTGAGAGACAGAGACTGAGTGCGAGCGGGGGAGGGGCAGAGAGAGAGGGAGACACAGAATCGGAAGCTGTCGGCACAGAGCCCGACGCGGGGCTCAAACTCAAGCCATGAGATCGTGACCTGGGCCGAAGTCACACGCTTCACCGACTGGGCCCCCCGGGCGCCCCAACCTCTACTCCTTTTTACTCCCACATCTGCTACCCTTCAGTCCTCCTCCTCCTCCTCAGTTACCCCTTCTCCTTGCCTATACGGTTCCCTCTTTCCCTCCCCTGGTTCCTCTCGGATCAAGGAAATGCCCGCCTCTGCACTGATGTCTTTCTGGTGGTAGTTGGGGAGGTTGAGACCCGTGGTTCTTAATCGGGGCTGATTTTGACCCCCACGGACGCTGGGCAGGGCCTGGTCGTTATAACTGGGGAGAGGCTGTGACTGGCAGGTGCCAGGGATGCTGCTGAACACCTGTGGTGCACGTGACAACCCCCCCGCCACGGAAGACCCGGCCAAGATGTCAGTAGAGCCACGCCCAGAAGCCCCGGTCTTAGTTCATCATGGTGGTTGGAAGGAAGCCAGGGTGTAGACGGCTAGGGAACTCCTGACAGTGGTACCTGCCTCCCAGAAAAAAGGGGGTGGTGATCAGAAACCAAGGGTCCCCTCTTGAGGTCAGCACCTTGAAAGGGCAGGCAGACAAGGGGAGTCCACTCGCCTGACACCCACATTTCCACTGTTCTGGGGGGAAACCTGGCGATGACAGGCAATTGGACAGGAATCTGTACCGTCCTTATCAGTGACTTTATAAGGGAAGAACATGAGCCTACATGTGTGACTTTGCATTACAAAACTGCCCTTTAAACTCAAAACGAGCTGAGTGAACCTACCTGTCTATTTTTAAGACCTTTTTAATTCTATAGACGCAACGGACATTTTATAAGTCTAATGTTTGGCCTTGGAAATATTTTTTTAATTAACAGACCATTTTTTAGAGTAGTTTTTAGGCTTGCTATTTTTAAGACCTTTTTTATTGGCTTCTATAGATGCAATGGACATTTTACAAGTCTAATGTTTGGCCTTGAAAATGTTTTTTTAATTAGCAGACAGTTTTTTAGAGTAGTTTTTAGGCTTACCCAACAGCAGGGCGCAGTCCCTCTTACCCCTCCTACCCCCAAGTCTGTCCCCTCATCTTGCCGCAGCGGGCCCCGCTCGTTACAGTCGATGAACCAATATGGATACATTGTCATTAAAGTCCATAGTTTTACATTAGGATCAGTCTTTCCCTTGTGTGTCCTGTGGGTTTTGACAAACGTACGGTGGCCTGGCCGTCATCACGGGAAAGAACGGAAGTTTCAGCGCCCTCAAATAGCACAGATTCGGGAGTGCAAGGGCTACTTGGGGACATAACGCATCTATTTGCTGTAGCAACGGTCCTAAATGTTTCACGCTGCGTCCCAGTGCGTGCACTGCTTAAAGACTGGGTTTTGGAGGAATCGAGGCCAACAGTCAGTGATGCAGATGCTTGGTCATGGGCTCGCTAGGGCCGAATCAACGGCAGACCGAATCGATAACGACGAAGGGGCGTGGGCGGTGAGTTGTAATTAAACCCAATAGTAGCACAGTTGCAAACCAGCCCCGAGTCAGGTCTGGACCGACCAGACGCTGACTGCAGGATGCCTGTCCAGCGAAGGTGGGATCGGGGGGTCCCGCTGCACACCTGCTCCTAGTGAGAGGGGGGCAGGTTGCCCTCTGCCCCTTGAGAGGTTCAGAATACTTAATAGCTTCTAGCTCACCGGGCACGTTATTTTATCCTAGATCAATAGGATAGGAAGCTCCCTGAAGCGAGAAACTGTCCTTGGCTAACGGGTCAAACTGGCCATTTGGAATTTCCCCTGTGAGCGTCCCCTGCCTCTCCGCCCTGCCCAGTTCTGGTAACTTCAGGGCTCTCCTCAGACCAGTAGCCTCCGCCTCCCCTGTGAGCCTGTTAGAATTGCAAATTCATGCCTCCCCGCCCCCCAGTGGAATCCAAATTCCTGGTGATCGAGGCCAGGAACGCTGGTTAGCAGGCTCCCTGGTGATTCCTAAGAACATGATAACAAGATGAGAGGCGTGGCTTTGAGCCCAAACAGATGGGTCCGCCCTAGTCCACCTGACTCCAGAAGCTGAACTCTAGCCCCGGGTGACTTCCAGAAGCACAGACGTGTACAGGTGGGGTTCCCCGGGCCTCCCCCACCCTCCGGGACACCCAGGTGTCCTATAAACAGAGGGCGTCGGAGGGTCTGTTGAATGCCCTCTCCGCCTCCCTGCCCTCTGCCTGTCTCTCTGCCTTCTGCTCCCCACCCCCGACCCCGGAGCCACTAATTACTGGGCGCGCCATGTCTGGCCCTGCCCTCGGAACCTTGGCTTACACTCTGACCAACAACGGGCCCCTCGTTTTGTTTTGACTAGAGAACGCTGATGACCCTCTGCAAATGACTTTATTCGTAGCTGAGATGTGAGCTCAGTGCTCCTCCTCCAACCAAAAGGCTGATGTCAGCACTGCCCGATGGAACGTTCCGCAGTGACGGGAATGTTCTACACCCGCCCCTTCCGTACAGCAGCCCCCGGCCCCATAGTCTGTTGAGCATTTGAATTTACGGAACTGTTTAATACCCCTAATGATACGTAACTGAAGTGAGAACAGCCACGTGCGGCTGGTGGCTGTTGAACGGGACGCTGTGGGTCTGTGGCATCCATTCGCTAACCTGCCTTGAGTAAGACAATTTATTCTACCTTGAACACCAGCGCCAGGGAGGTGATAGTTTGGGGACATTATTACTGCTATCTTACGCTTGTATTTTTTTTTTATTTTTTTAAATATTTATCTTTTGAGAGAGAGAGAAAGAAAGTGTGCAAGCAGGGGAGGGGCACAGAGAGAGGGAGACAGAGAATCCGAAGCAGACTTCAGGCTCTGAGCTGTCAGCACAGAGCCTGACGCGGGGCTCGAACTCACAAACCGCGAGATCATGACTTGAGTCGAAGTTAGACGCTTAACCGACTCAGCCACCCACGTGCGCCTATGCTTGTAATTACTAAAACAAGGCATTTTCCCTCTTTGGGGCAATTTTTTACATTAATCACTTATTGGACTATTTTAAGATGATACTTTTTTTTAAAAGAGCTTAACATAAGTATATGTTACTTCATATCATGGCTTCCTGTTTCGCTTTTGTGCCCTAAAACGCATAAAATTGAGTGCGCGGAAGAGGTTGAGACCTCCCAGGATGCGTTCTTAAAATTAAAAGCCTCATTTTTGAGTGAATAAAAAGTTATCATGGGGCGCCTGGGTGGCTCAGTCGGTTGGGCATCTGACTGTGGCTCAGGTCACCATCTTCTAGTTTGGGGGTTCGAGTCCCGCAGTGGACTCTGTGCTGACCGTGTGGAGCCTGCTTGGGACCCTCTCTCTTCCTCTCTCTCCGCCCCTCCCCCACTTGGCTTTCTCTCTCCAAACACATAAATAAACTTAAACAAAGTTATTATCTCATGATATGCTGTCCTATACAAGTAGTGGTGAGATGTGAGAGTGTACTTTCTAAGAAATTCTGTAACCACATGGTGTGCCCACCCCCCTTTCCCCAGAGGCGAAGAAAGTGGTCTGTATCACCTTCACCCTGGGGGCCGTCCTGGCGGGAGCCGTGCTGGCCGCTGTCCTGCTCTGGAAGTTCAGTAAGTGCAGGGGGGCATCCTCGTGGGGTGTCCTGCTCTCCGGGGGTGGGGCTCGTTGCTTCTGTTCGGTGACGGGGACGCAGAATCCCCATCCTCCTCCTCCAGTCTCACGGTCCCCGTTGTTAGGAGTCACTTTCCCGCTTCCTCCTACCCCGTGGGTCGCGGGAATCCCATGCTGTTGGTGGAGTACTGACCACGGTGGGTTTACGCGGTGCTCTGGGGCGCTAGCTGCCGCCCCGGGGCCACCTGTCACCTGGATCTCTGTGCAGCATCACCTGCTACATGCCGGGACGAGCCTTGCCTGCAGCAGCTCTTTAACCACAGCCCGGCCTTTCCGTCCACCCAGGGCAGGGGACTCAGGGCATTTACGGATCCAGAGGTCACCTGAGGAAGGCGGGGGGTGCTGTCCAAGCCCAAGGCTGGGAGCCCCTCCCCGCCCCCCTGGAAGTGATGCACCGGGGCCCCCCCTGCCCTGTTTCCTTGGGTAGATGATGGGGTCAAGGACGCATCTGCTCCTTATTAAGACAAAGGGGGGACGTGCTCTTCTCTCCTGCCGCTTGGGGCTCGGAGAGCGGACGTTGGCGCTCGCAGTGGGTGCGTGGGGTTTTCCTGGTGTCCCCGGCTGACTGGGTCTCCCTCCCGTCTCTCTGCAAGTGGAGAACAAATGCTTGGTGTCCGGGATCGAGTGTGGGTCCTCGGGAACCTGCGTCAGCCCCTCTCACTGGTGTGACGGGGTCCTGCACTGCCCCAGCGGGGAGGACGAGAACCGATGCGGTAAGTCGCAGGACTGCGTGCGCCTGGGGACGCGACCGCTCTGCCTGGGGTCCCAGAGACCGCGGCCCCATCCTAGGCAAGATGGCCAGGCCTGTGTCCGGCACGGCCACCCGGGAGGTCACTGAACCGCTATCTGGAGGCTGTACCTTTGGTCTGACCGCAGATGAGGACCCAGGCTCAGAGAGGGTGTGCTCCTGGCCCAGCAGCACACAGCGGGGACAGAGGGGGACTGCAGGGCTGGGTCACCGTGACAGGGCGCCCCCAGCTGGCCCGGGGCGTCACCTCGCAGCCACTGCAGGAGTGAAGTATTTAACGTGGAGATGGGGGGGCGCAGTATGTACTTTCAAAGCCGGCTCGCCTTTAGAATCATGTGTGTCTATCATCACAGAGCGGGCACCTGGCTTTGCTTTCGGTATTTTCTGTCGATTGTTGCAAGTGATTTCAAGGGTGGTGGCGTGGCTGTAATCGGAGATGGGGCCTGAGCGGAAGCGGTGCTGCATCCACCGACAGCCACCCGCAGAGTGAGTCTGACCTCAGTCCGGCACCGGCCGAGGGGACAGCACGCCGGCTGGTTGTTTCCCGGCCGTGCCCGTGTGGCCTGGGTGGGCGGAGATGGAGGAACGAAGCATCGTCTAAGGTGCCGGTAACTGAGCTCCACCCCTGGCTGGAGCTGGCTTATTTGTCTTGAAAAGCTTTTACGTTGCGGTCCTCCCGCGGAACATGTTAGGCAGTGTGACCCAGGCACGCAGGGACCACGGCCGTGGCGCTGTGATGCTATGTCCCCGCGCCCTCGATCCTGCCGCACGCTCTGACACGTTTATATGACAACCACTTGTTTTTAAGCAAACAGAAATTTCGGAATTGTAGCGCCAGGGGCATCGCCAGAAATTTCACGAGTGGCTTTACTCCTCTCCCGTCCATTTTCTCCTAACTCCCGAGGTTTCATTTAAACATGGGGCAGACTAGGGGCGCTTGGGGGCCTCAGTCGGTTGAGCGTCAGGCTTCGGCTCAGGTCATGATCTCACGGTTCATGAGTTCGAGCCCCGCGGCGGGCTCTGTGCTGACAGCTCGGAGCCTGGAGCCCGCTTCGGCTTCTGTGTCTCCCTCTCTCTCTCTCTCTCTGCCGCGCCCCTGCTTGCGCTCTGTCTCTCCCTCTCTCAAAAAAATAAACATAAAAACATTTAAACACAGGGGCGCGGAGGATGTGGGTCCCCTTTCTTCTCCTGGGCCTTCCAGGGTGAAGACAGCTTTCCTGCATGTCCTCTGAGCCAGGTCACGGCACCTGTGCGGGACACGCCGCCGGCCCCGGCTGGTGGGACCCCCCAGTGGGGAAGGCTGGGCCCTGGGCGCCGGCTCTGTGTGGCCCGTGGGGCGGCCTGTGTCCATGGCCGACACCTCGGTCCGTGAGCCCCCACAGCACAGCCTTGCCGGTATCTCAGAGACCGTTTGCACTTGGCAGTGACCCCCCCCCCCACCCCCAGCTCGTTAAACTTTCAACACACCGCCTTGCCCGTGTGTTGGTGACACATTTGTCGCCATTTTCCTAAGTAGGGGGCGTAGCGATTCAGAGCGTGGTGAAGCGATCAGGTGTGATGGCTTTTGGTGTTTTCATACGCGTGGGCGGGCGCACATGGGCAACCCTGAACTCTAGCAAGACGAATTCAAGTTCCTCTTCCTCCCTGTCTTCTTAATGTTTACGTTGTGTTTCCTTCAACACGTTGAGCTAACGTACCCGGGCAGATCAAAATCAGGAAGTACCCAAGGACGTGCGGGGAAAACTCAATCTCCCCCACCCTGCACGCACACGTGTGCGCGCGCGCGCGCGCCCACACACGGTCATGTGCCCATCCACCAGCCAATCACGTTTCTCTCTCAAGGGCAACAGATATGCGTCTCTCGCTTCTCTTCCCGAGAGTTTTTAGATGAAAAAGCAAATACGGGTGTGTATATTTTGTATTGTCCTCACCTCCCAGTGGTCAGTGCCCCGCTGACTGCACGGGCCTTGATGACACATCCTGGGACCATTTCTGATTGGGACGTGAGCCCTCGCTTTCCCGCAGCCACACACTCCGTGCTCCTGGGTGTAGACATGCCTTGGGAGGCCTCTCTTCTGGGGGACCCAACATGCATGTTCCAGGCACAGGAGAATATTGGTAGGAAATACCTCCAGAAGCAAGATCGCTGGGTCAGATTTTGTAATTGGATAGACCCACCTTAACTTGGGATTATTTAATTTCCACATTGATTATTTATATAAAGCAAAACAGGTGACCGTGACATCGTGCGTGTCTTCTGCGTCGGATCCGAACACACATTTGATGTGCTTGCAGTTTGTCCACCTTGTGGAGCGGACATTATTTTCAACAGAATGCACGTCTTCTGACACTAAAGAATATCGCCCGTCCCGTTGAAAACGTTCAAGTGTGCACAGAGAGCGTTCTTTTTCCAGGGGTGCGTGTATTCTTGAATATATATATCGAACGTATGCGTATTGTTAACGCTAATCCGCTTTCTACATCCGTCGCCCTGGTTTCTGTGGCCATTAAATGTCGCGAGAGAAACTGGAGAACCACTCGAGGTGACCCAGTTACCGTACTGCTCTGTGCACTTGAGATCGGCTGAGAGGGGAGACCTTAGGTGTTCTCACGGCAGAAAGCTGGATCTGTGCGAGGTGGTGGGTGCGCTTGATTGTGGCACCCGGTTCCCAGGGTACACACGTCTCAAAACACCAGGTCGTACCCCTTAGGTATGTACAATTGTTATCTGTCCTTTATACCTCAGCGAAGCCGAGAAGTTCCTGATACTTAAAAAAAGAAAGAAAAGAACTTGAGCTTGGGACCGTTTCCAGCTCTCTGGGGCGTCAGCTGTCGTGTTCTCCTAGTTAACATTTGTCTAAGCGTTTATTTAAACTGCAGTTAGTTCACGTACAGTGTAATATTCGTTTCAGGTATACAGGAGAGTGATTCGATAGTTGCGTACATCGCCCCGTGCTCATCATGACAAGTACCCTCCTTAATCCCCATCACCTGTCCTAGTGAGCATTTGACTGCAGAGACACGAGATGGAAGGAAAAAAGAAATCCCTAAAATTACCACAAACCAAAAAGGAAACGTCTCCTTCACTTTCTGCTATGCCACAGTGTCAGTTTTATTTTAATTTTGGAATTATTTTTAATTTTGTTTCATGTTTATTTTTGAGAGAGAGAGAGAGAGAGAGAGCAGGGGAGGGGCAGAGAGAGGGGGAGACACAGAATCCGAAGCAGGCTCCAGGCTCTAAGCTGTCAACACAGAGCTGGACCTGGGGCTCGAACCCACGCGCCGTGAGATCATGACCTGAGCCAAAGTCAGACGCTTAACCGACGGAGCCCCCCAGGCGCCCCAGGGCCCCCTGCCCTGCACACAGTGTGCCCTTATTTTTAACACCTTACATCGGTACGGGACTTTCATTTCAATTGATGAGCCAATTATTAGTATGTCATTATTAACACAAGTCCTTAGTTCACACTTGGCATTGTGGACAAACGTGTAACGTGTTTGCATTTGGGCAGCGGGTTAGAACAAATGTGCAACGACACGTACCCACCCGTACAGTATCGTACAGAGTATCCTCACTGCTTTGAAGATCCTCTGTGCTCTGCTCGTTCATCCCTCCCTCCCCCAACCCCTGCAACCACTCCATAGTTGTGCCTTTTCCAGAATGTCCTATGGTCGGAATCATACAGTTTGTAGCCTCTTCAGAACGGCTTCTGTCACCTGGTGATACGCATTTCAGTTTCCTCCCCGGCTTTTCCTGGCTTGATAGCTCGTTTCTTTTTAGCACTGAATGATGTTCCATTGCCTGGATGGGCCACGGTTTGTTTAGCCACCTCAGGGAGCTCGTGGCTAGCTCCCACATGGCACACGGGGATCACCCATCCAGGAAGCATTAGGAAATTATCAGACCACGGCTGGTCACGTCACAGGGAATGAGCCAGAACGTCCACTGAGTTGGGGCCACAGAAGCGGGGCAAGAATGAGGTCTGCGATAATCAGGTCCTCATTTTATATTTTAAGTCACATATATTCCCCCCGGAGCTCAGAGCACGGGCTCACATGCTTTTGCGCATCAGTGAACGTCGTACGTCACACAGCGTTTAGCAGCCTGCCCTCCTTCACGGCATGCCGTTTTCAAGGTCATTTGTATGAATATGCGACACCAGTTAATCCTCCAGCCATATGGGCGGGACCCGCTCTGTGGCTGTGCCCCTCCTGATGCAGCCGTTCACACATGGAACGTTCTCGGAATTCTGGATTGTGGTTACCCCTAGGGAGGGAAAAGTCACTGGCATAGAGAGAGGTTTAGACGACGTCTAAGGTGTTTCATTTCCTTAAACATAAGCACTGAGGTCATTTGGGCGAAGTGTGACTGAATTTAGAGGCAGAACCTTGCACCAGGGGGGTGTGGCATGTCTCTGGTGCTCTGCCAGGATCCGGGGTGTTGGGCAAGAATGGTCGATCTGTTGTTCAAAATGATTGTTTAAAGATCATTTCTGGGGGCGCCTGGGGGGCTCGGTCAGTTAAGCGTCCGACTCTTGGTTTCAGCTCAGGTCACGAATCTCACAGTTCGTGAGTTCGCGCCCCGAATCGGGCTCTGCGCGGATGCTCGGAGCCTGCTTGGGATTCTCTCTCTCCCTCTCTCTGCCCCTCCCCCACCCACTCTCTCTGTCTCTGTCTCTCTCTCTCAAAATAAATAAATAAAACTGAAAAAAAGATCTTTTTTTTTTTTTTAAAAACCCTTTATCTTTTTCATTTATTTTTAAATACTCGCTTTATCAAGATACGGCTCACGTACCATAGAATTCATCCCTGAGAACATACAGTTCAGCGGCTTTTCTATGTTCACCCCCTCCCCCCACCCCAGGGTCCCCCGCAACCACTCATCCACCGAGTGTTGCTCTGGATTCCCCACTCTGGGCCTTTCATACAGCGCATGGGCCTGCGTGGGCCTCCTTTCAGGGCCGATGACACTCCGTGGCGTAGATGGGCCACCTTGTGTCCATTCATCCTTCCACGGTCGCTTACGTTCTCCTGCCTTCCGGCTCTTGTCTGAACACCCGCTGCCAGTGCTTTGGGGGTAAAGAGCACTTTAGAGCCGGGAAGGGGTGCGTGGTCAGTGCCGTGGGGACAGGACCCCTCGTGTCGCTGCCTCTGAGCCTTTGTGTGGGGGCGGGGGGGGGGCTCGAGTGGTGTCCGGACGGCCCCCAGAATCTTACGGAGCGTCTCCTTCGCTGCAGTGCGCCTCTACGGACCGAACTTCATCCTCCAGGTGTATTCGTCCCAGAGGAAGTCGTGGCACCCCGTGTGTCAGGATGACTGGAGCGAGGGCTACGGAAGGGCCGCGTGCCAGGACATGGGCTACCGGTGAGTACGGCCCCACCGCAGAAGCGGAGGGAAGATTCTCTCCGCCCTCCCCGGAGGGACCTCTGGCTCCTTCCCAGAGCTGGTCAGGGAAGCCAGCAGATGCCCACCGCATCCCCCTGCCCCTGTCCCCTGCACCTGGTGAGCAAGACTCACTACCCCCCAGCCCTGCCGCCTCCTGGACCTCCATCCACTCCCGGTTCCCCGTCCGCTCCCATCCACGGTCAAGGTCACCGAGGTCCAGGGTGCCGGCCGGGGACTCCTTTTCTCAAGGAGCTCTTAAGGAGCACTGAGGCCTCACCTCCTCAGGCCTCCCTGGCTGGGGGGGGGGGGGGGCGGGGGGCTGGGGGAGGTCAGAGGGCACAGATGTGCAGACGTTCACCGCATACATGCTTGGGGGACGCACTGAGCCTTTGAATGGGGGACAGGTGGCATCAGATTGCCGTGGAAGAGAATTCAGTCCTGCCTGTGGCCACAGGGATGGGGGGAGAGGCAGGAGGAACCCTCCCTGGGGCTCCCAGCCAGGGGATCCCCAGGGGATCCCTTGGCGTGCATGGCAGCCGTCTGGCCGCACGGGGAAAGGCTGTGTGATTTTATTGTCACTACGTCTTCCTCGGAGTGTCTCTGTGTGACTTCTGCGCAGCACTGGGGGGTTCTCCATATGCCAGTAGTCAAGGTTAATCACTGCTTGATAAGAAGCGTGACATCTTCGGGGTGGGGCAGAGGGGGAAACGGGTGATGGGCATTGAGGAGGGCGCTTGTCGGGATGAGCGCTGGGTGTCGTATGGAAGCCAATCCGACAATAAATTATGTTTAAAAAAAAAAAAGAAGAAAGAAGCTTGGCATCTTAGCCAGCAAAATCTCTCCAAATGCCATCCCCAATGGACATAGTAACGCCCCCATCGTGTTCAGGACCCGACGGGATTTTATAGCGGGGGAGTGTTTTAACATCTGTAAATTCTCTTAGGTTACATGTCCTCACATCCCCTCTGTCCTTATTTCTCTATCCTCGCCCAAACTAGATTAGAAAAAGGCCCACGGAGGGCTTCCACCTGACGCTTCCGGGTTATTGGGTCCAAAGAGGATTATTAGCGTCACTTGATCAGATCTTGTGGTTTTGTTTCCCACATGCTCAGGGGTCCCCCCTTATCCGAACACCGTACGAGAGAAGTATGGCGATGCGGCCCAAGGATTTGCCGTCGCTCATCATGAAGCCATTATTTTAATTAAGGTTTTCCTTCTCCTTTAGGAATAGTTTCTATTCTAGCCACGGAGTAGCGGATGACAGTGGGGCCACCAGCTTTATGAGGGTGAACACAAGTGCTAACCATGTGGATCTCTATAAGAAACTGTACCACAGGTATTTGGTGATTTCTTTATTTTTCCTTTAAGAAGTGTTGTAACAAGAGCGAACAGGAGACACCATGGGGAGTCATGGTGGCGTTCTCGGACTGCGATTCCAGTATCGCTGAGAGTTTCTCTCTGGGAGGAGATCGGACTCGGAGTGGGGGTGGTTCGTTCTCGGGGAGCAGCTGAGGGTTATTTGCCATGGTCTTCGTGCCCTCTGCCCTCGGCCCTGGTGGCCCTGGAAAACATGGTAAAATGAAAATGGAGACTCCTCCTGACCGCATTAAGATACTCCCCAGACATTAGAGACGGACGGACTGCGGGTCAGGGTATGTCTCCACGAACCCCCGAGAAAGTCAGCGTCCCAGGGGGGGTGACCAGCCCATCCTGCTTCGCCCGGGATGGTGCCCGTTTCAGCCCAGAAGTCCTGCTTCCCCAGGGGCCCCCTCAGTCCCCAGCAGCAGGGATGGCTGGTCCCCTGGCCCCCAAGCCACCCTGTCAGATGGCACCCGGCCGGGCGTGCGCGGCATCCCGGGGGGGCCCGGGAGGGAGCAGCTAGTCCGGTTCAGCCCACGTGTCCTGTAGCTCGAAGCCAACTTGTGGCCCGGGGCAGGTCTCAGTGTGTCCAGTGGGTGGAAGAGAACCTGAACAGCAGATCGCACGATTGGTGGCCTAGCTGGTTGGGAGGGTGGGGGACAGGGGGTGCTTGAGCTGCTTGTTTCGTCTCGCGTGTTTAAAATGTTCACCGTCTCCCCAGACCGTCGTTGCTACCTGCCTAGTCTTTCATGTGAAAGTCGCAAGGCGTCTTTGTGGGCAAGCCCTGGTCAGCTCCCAGGTCCCTATCGCTCATCCCCAGGTGGCCGGCCAAGCCGTCACCTCCCTGTGGGCCAGGTGCCAGGGGCTGCCCTTGGGGTGGGTGAAGTGACGTGGCACCCCTCCTTTCCTTTGGGTGGCCAGCAGCGGCTTCGCGTTCCTGGTGGCCGCTGGCCGTGGTGGCTGGGGGGCCGATTTCCGCCCAAGCTGCCCAGCCTGGCTGTCCCCAGGAGCGTGACAGAGTGAGCCTAGGAGGAGGGCTGTGCTCGCCAGGTGCACATCAAAACGGCAGGGCCGCGGTCTGCCTGCCCAGGAAGCTAAACACAGCTGCCTGGGCTCTTTGTCGATGCTGAGTGTTTCTGTCCTTCCCGGTGACACTCCCATGCGGGATCAGGGCTGCGCGGGGAGGGAGGGCCACCACCTCCGGGACTCACAAGGTGGCTGCCGGGTGGGGGGGGGGGGTGCGGAAGGCTCCCTTCTCTTCGCTTTGATCCCCGAGTCGCAGACTCCATGTGACCACACGCTGGTGGCCGGACAGCGGCCCCTCCACATGGAGGAGAGTCAGCCTTGTGACCCTCAGAAAACATTTTCTTTTCATGGGAACGTGTCTTCTCTTGGCGTTGCCATGCCGCACAGCCGAAGACGCCTGGGACACACAGTGTCCGTGGAACCGGGGGGCATCTCGATGTGAGGGTGTCAGAAGCTGACTTTATGTGTGGAACTTGGGCTTGTGTCGAGTCGTTTGGGGGAGGTTCAAGGAAGCAGGGCTCTGCTCTGGACTGGATGCTGTTGGGAAGCGAGGCGATTTTGCGATTGGTATCTTCATGCCTTTTTTCCTTCTAGAAGGGGGCTGGCATGAAGCCAGGCTACACGGAGATTGGCAAGCAGGTGCCGTCACTCCCGGCAGCCAGCAGAGGGGGCTGTTGGTCACTGTGGTCTAGACTAGGCTTCCGGTCAGGCCCCGGGGTGGACCCCCTGAATGTGGTTACGTTGGGTGCAACCAACCCTCTCTCCTCCACCATCTGTCGGGGGGAAGATTCACTCTGAGACGGAATGCGCTGGTGACTTCTTTTTCAGATGTAACTTCACTTACCTCCCAAATGAGTGACTTAACTTTTCTTTGGCTCCTGAGCCAACGAGGGGTCGTCTCGTTTTTCTGTGCAATACGTGTAAAGCAGTTACAGGAACCCGGAAGGTTACAGATGACTTCCTTACAAAATTAGAGGCTGATTTTCAGTTCTGGAAATAAAAATAGTAGGTCATGTTATTGGGTGCTTACCCTCACAACCAGTCTATGACCAGGTACTGTTATCCCACTCTACAGATGGGAGAAACGACGCACAGAGAGGTTAAGTAACGAGCCCGGGGTCACACAGCTGTGACTTGAAACCCGGGCTGGGATTCAGTGCCTGCTCGATGCCAGGGTCCCCCACGTGGATCTGCTCTCCTTTTTTGACTTTTCAGTCGCCAGCCCTTCTGTGTCTGGGGAGGCAGGGGGGTGCGACCATGGGAAGAAAATGTTTATTTCTAAGTATTTTGAGGGTCAAGCATCTCGTGTATTCTAGTGACCAGAACACCCCCTGTTCTTTTGTAGTGATGTCTGTTCATCAAAAACGGTGGTTTCTTTACGCTGTATAGGTAAGCGATTCCTGGTTTCCACCCCCCCCCTTTTCTTTTCTCCAAAGGGAGCACCCTGTCCCTTCAGAAATGCATCCCCTGCGTCTGGGGAGGCGGGGTGATGGGGGGGGATGTGTCCAAGCCTTGCACCCGGTCCGTACCCCAGCTCCACTCAAGGAACACCTTTCTGAAACTGCGGTGTCCTGGAGATGCCTCCGGCCTCGGGGCCAGGGACGCAGCCGTCCTGCGGGGACAGGCAATGTCAGGAAACTGTCGGGGCGCCGGAGGCCGTGGGTCTCCCCGTCTCGTGTTTGGCTTGCTTCTGGCTTCCCAGCCTCTATCCGTGTGGAGGGCACCCTCCCCGTGCTCTCCTCTTTGGTCCTGTCTTCGAATGAAACACCGGTCCTGCAGCTCAGCTGCAGTGTGAACAGGTCAAACTAGCCGATGCCCCCGGGTGGACCGCGTGACCCGGGATCCTGGCCGTACCTCCCCAGCCAGGCTCAGCTCAGGCTCTTTCAGGCACCAACAGGACGTGGTGCTCACCCCGGCTCTCCGGACCTCGCTGTCCACTTCGTGGGGCAGGAGAACCACCCCCTCGAGCAAAACCTCCAGGCAGCCCCCATTGGATGGACGCTCGTGGAGCCCCACCGCCTTTGCCCTGGCGGTGACGGGGACAGGGCAGACACTGGAGGGGCTCGGAGATTTACCCAGGGAAGCCCCTGGGACGTTAGCATCCCCTCCAACCTCCCTTTCTCCCTGGGTTCGGGTCCACTGTGAACGTCTGCCTGTGCCTCTGAGGCCCCTGCATCACCCGCCCGCACGACCAGGAGCCTCTGTCCTGTGGCTCCTTCCCCGCCAGCGCTCAGAGTTTCCAGAGAGGAAGCCTCCTCTCCCTTTCTGGCAAAGAACTTGTCACAAGTAGCAGCAGGCCAGGCCAGGCATTGAGGACTCACACTTCTCCTTCCTCCCTCCTCCCTCTTCTCTTCCCCTCCTCCTGCCTTCTTTCTCCTTCCTCCCTCCTTCTCCTTCATTCTCCCCCTCCTCCCTCCTCCTTCTTCCTTCCTTCTTCCCTCCTTCTTCCTCCTCCCTCTTCCCCTCCCTCCTCCTCCCTCCTCTCTCTTCCCTCCTCCTTGTCCTTCCTCCCTTCCCCTCCTCCTCCCCTCCTGCCTCTTCCACCCTTTCTCTCCCTCCTCCCTTCCCCTCCTCCCTCCCTCGCCTTCCTCCTCCCTTTCCCTCCTCCTTCTCCCTCCTTCCTCCTCCCTCCTTCTTATCCCTCCTCCTCCCCTCCTCCCTCCCTCGCCTTCCTCCTCCCTCTTCCCTCCTTCTTATCCCTCCTTCTCCCCTCTTCTCTCCCTCGCCTTCCTTCTCCCTTTCCCTCCTCCTTCTCCCTCCTCCCTCCTCCCTCCTTCTTATCCCTCCTCCTCCCCTCCTCCCTCCCTTGCCTTCCTCCTCCCTTTCCCTCCTCCTTCTCCCTCCTCCCTCCTTCTTATCCCTCCTCCTCCCCTCTTCCCTCCTGCCTTTTCCACCCTCTCTCCCTCCTCCCTTACCCGCCTTCCTCCTCCCTTCCCCTCCTTCTTATCCCTCCTCCCTCTTCCCTCCTTCTTATCCCTCCTCCTCCCCTCCTCCCTCCCTTGCCTTCTTCCTCCCTTTCCCTCCTCCTTCTCCCTCCTCCCTCCTTCCTATCCCTCCTCCTCCCCTCCTCCCTCCTGCCTCTTCCACCCTTTCTCTCCCTCCTCCCTTCCCCTCCTCCCTCCCTCGCCTTCCTCCTCCCTCTCCCTCCTCCTTCTCCCTCCTCCCTCCTTCCCACCCTCTTTTGCAACGTTCAGGAGTCTTGGGGCCCCTGAGCGTTCAGTCTGTCCACGATTCCAGCAGGCCCCAGGGCCTTTGCTCCCCAGGATGGCCGCCTGGGTGCGCAGGGGACAGCGAGAGGGGGCGTCAAGTGCCAGCGGAAGTGCTGCTTCCGGGGGGGTGGGGGGGAGCGTCCCCTCCTCCCCTCAACCGGAAACAGACCAGGACGCATTCTCTGTAGTTCAGACCCCAAACGCGTGGGGTGCTCCCCCAGCCTGGCCGGACTTCGGGTGGAGGGGCCGGGCCCACCCTGCGGGGGCGGCAGGGCGGCCCCGCCCGCGCTCACCTGCTCCGCGCTGGTCGCCTTCAGAGTGCGGGGTCACCGCGAAGATGGGCCGCCAGAGCCGCATCGTGGGCGGGACCAGCGCCTCCCCGGGGGACTGGCCGTGGCAGGCCAGTCTGCACGTCCAGGGCGTCCACGTCTGCGGAGGCTCCATCATCAGCCCCGAGTGGATCGTGACGGCTGCCCACTGTGTGGAGGAGTGAGTCCCCGGGGGCGGGGGGAGGTCTGGGGGGGGGGGGGGCGAGGGTTCGGAGGTGGCTCTGGGGCCGTGTGACCTGGGGCGGAGTCTCCGATCTCTTCAAGCTCCGGTGTCCTGGCCCGTGCGTGGGGCCCGCCGCCCCCTTTGCGGCGTGACCGGGGGGGCCTGGTGGGCTGGAGTGCGGGGAGCGGGACCCCCTCCTGCCGCCGGCTTCGCGGCTCCTGCCTCTCTCGGGAGCCCTGTCCTTCTGGGAGGGCCGGGCTCCCTGGAAGCCCGTCCTCACCACCGCAGGCCAGAGGACTTCCCGCTGCCCTGCCCCAAGGCTCCCTGGGACCCACGGTCAAGCATCCCTGGCCACAGCGTGGCCCTCAGGACGGGGCAGCCATAATTTACAGCGTCCGCTTTTGTGGACGACGCTGCCCCCTCCTTTCTCCTTAAACACAGACTTTTTTGGCCACACGCCTCCTTTGGAGGAAACCACTCGGCAGAGAGGTCTTTCCGACTTAGCGACTTAGCGTGACCTCCTGCCGGCTGCGGTCCTGGCCATGCCGTCCTCTGGCTGTGTGGCCCTGGACCGTCCACGAAAGGTGTCTGACCGCAGTGCCCCCTTTGCACACCTGCAGGACAGGTGTACCTGCCCTTCCCGAAGGCCGTTGGCGGGGGAGGGGAGTGACGTTTGTTACCCACTGGTGTTCCCTTCCTGACTTCCTTCCACCGGATTCCGATAGCTCCCGGGATCTGGGGTTTTCCTAAAAGGGAAACACCTAGACGAAGCTAATGCCCTAATGGCTGTGAGGCCTACAATCTAGCCATCCGCATGCACTTATTAAGCACCGGTTGGGTGCCAGAAGATGCCTTGATACGTGAAGGCAAGTAAGACCCAGTCCTGCAAGAAACGAGGTTTGGAACCTCAGGGAGGCATTCAGGCCAAGAAACAGCGTTCTCCGATGTTCTGAGGGTTTGCGGCTGGCACAGAAGTATGGGGGTGGAGGGGCTGGGTGGCTCAGTTAGTTAAACGACCCCCTCTTGATTTCGGCTCAGGTCACGATCTCACGGTTTGTGAGTTTGAGCCCCCCATCGGGCTCTGTGCTGATGCGCAGAGCCTGCTTGGGATTCCCTCTCTCCCTCTCTCCCTGCCCCTCCCCTGCTCGCTCTCTCTCTCTCTCTCTCTCCCAAAATAAATAAAAACACTAAAAAAAGAGACAGGCACAGGAGGAATGGACCTCATTGTCGAGGTGCAGGGGTGGGTGGGGCCACGGCAAGGCGCCAAGGGACAAGAGCCCGAGACCTCGCCGGCCTGGCCGTGTTGCTTCTAGAGGGTCATGGCGCCTCCGGGACGCCTGGCTCCGGCTTGTGACTTTGGAAGTCACCAAAGGAGTGTTTCCCATTTGCGTTTCTGAGGTGCTGAGTGGTCTTCGGCTTTACCTTCCAGACCATTGAACAACCCACGGCACTGGACGGCCTTCGTGGGAATTTTGAGGCAATCTTTCATGTTCTACGGACACGGGTACCGAGTGGGAAAAGTGATCTCCCACCCGAACTATGATTCCAAGACCAAGAACAATGACATCGCCCTTATGAAGTTGCAGACGCCTCTGACTTTTGATGGTACGTGACCGCGTCCGTGGGGCTCGGGGGCGTGTGGACGACTTTGACCGCGTGTCCCGGGAAGATGGAACCAGAGGGAGGGGGGTTGCACTGTGTGCGGGGGGCGTGCACCTGTGACGGCTGGGGGAGGGAGTGAGCGGCGCGCTTTTCCTCTACCGTCCAGAGTCGTGATTTAATCAACACGCGTCAAAGTCCAGACGGGCTTTGCAACCACAGCACTGCTGGCCTTCGGGGTCGGACGGCGCTTTGGAGCCGTCCTGGCCTGGTCCCCATCCACCAGATGCCACTGGTGCCCTTCAGTTGTGACACGGATGTCTCCAGACGTCGAGAGACCTGCCTTGGGGGTGAAATCGCCTCTAGCCGAGAACCGCTGATCTAAAATTTGTCAGGACTTTACTTTTTCCCATAAATCCTGAAAACAAGAAACTTAACAGTTTACAACAACGAAAAGCAAGCCATGGTTTCCCTTAGCTTGGGCCCCCATTCTAGTCCATCCAAGGGGTCCTCCGGAATGTTCCAGCCCACACGGGCAGAGACAGACCAGACCCTCATCTGCCACCCCCCCCCCCCCCATCAAGGTGTTTGCATTCAAGTTGGGACACAATGTGGACCCAGAAGAACCGGTCCATGGGGGCCGTGTCCGGCATGGCCTCCGAGGCTCAGGCTGGGAGTGCCCGCCAGCGTCTCCAGCCTCACGTGTGTCCTCTCTGCCCCTCGTCCCCCGCCGACAGTGTCTATTGTCAAATTTTTGTTCCTTGAAGATTTAAGTTTGAAAAAAGCTTCACTACTTGCAGCCTCTTTCTTAGTTCTGTTTCTTGAAGAGTTCAGCGTGAATTTCTAGAAGCAGAGCTAGCAAACACTTCTGTTTCTGAGCAGCTTAACTTCCAGAGAAGGGAGCACCTCGCCTGTGAGAAGGAGGGGCCCGGCAGGGACAGAACGTGGGCGTGCGGGGACAGGTCGGGGTCCGGGACTCTCCTGGGGTGATGGTGGTGGCACCGGGCCCCGCGGCGTGCAGATGGGGGCGGGGGGGGTGGTCCGGGCTGAAGACGGTCGCTGCATAGCCTTCAGTTAGACCAGACTGGCTCGTGCTGTTTTCTCTTCTTGGAACAGACAAAGTGAAGCCGGTGTGCCTGCCCAACCCAGGCTTGATGCTCGAGCCGGAACAGCCGTGTTGGATTTCCGGGTGGGGGGCCACCCACGAGAAAGGTGAGGCTCTTGGCCACGCGGTTCCCACGGAGCCCAGCACCGGGCTTGGAAGTGGGGGGGCCGGGGGGTTGATCCCGGATCCGCTCCCACGCGATTAGATCACTTCGGCCACGTCGCTCAGGCTCCGTGCCTCAGTTTCCCCATCTGCTAAATGGGAAAAAAAAAAAAAAAAACCTGTGCCTGCCCTACCTGGCACTGTGTCCTTACTAAGACGCAAGGGAAGCAACGTGTGTGGAAACTGCTTTTCGAAGCGTAGAGGCCTCATCACTGTGCGATCGCGTCCCCTTGTTGCTAACGGCTTGCCCCGGAAGCCGGCCGTGCCCTCCGAGGGCTCAGGGACAGTGGGCTCGGTGAGGGTGGGCTTTCATGACCCGCGATGGCCAGCCGCAGGCCGCTGGAGCTGCGTCCGTCTGCCCCGACGCCCCGGGGGCGGGGGGGGGGGAACTGCACAGTCGTGGTGCAGACCCGCTCAGTGGGCTTTGCTACGATTGACTTTCCTCTCTGAGAATACTTTCCGGAGAAGGGGAGCTTAGCGGTTCCACTTTTACGGAGCGTGAGAAGCGCTTGGTGGTACAAAGAGGCCTCTCACGCACTGTCTACGTCCTTCTGGAAAGTGTTCAAGACAACACCCAAGAGACCCTTTAGAACAAGGCGGAAAGGACAAGAGCTGGGTGATGTGGGGGCAGATCGGGGCGACGGTGGCCGAGCCGGGCATCCAGGCACCTGGAGTAAAGAAAGTTAGCACAGCTGAGCCTTACCCTGGGCTCACAGCAGCCCGGACGAGTGGGAAAATCGACACGTGTTTGTGGAGCACCTCCTATGGGCTGGGAGGGCGTCACCGCACAACATAAGACAGGAACATCTGCCCTCAGGAATGTTGCATTTCCTCGTGGATGTCTGGGGGGCGGGATGTGGTCAGCTAGCAAACAAAGAGCTGAACTGGGTGCTTTCAAAGGGCAGAAAGTTGTCACGGCGGGGGGCCTGGCTGCTCTGAAGGGGTGATCAGGGAAGGCTTCTGGTAAGAGGCCACACTTGAGATCTGAATGATGAGGCTGTTGAAGGAACAGAAGGGTCAGTGTGGCGGGGTGGGGGGGGGGATGGCGAGTCAGGGGTGACGGTGTCGGTGTAGGCTGTGGGGGGGCCTCACAGGCTTTGGGGAGGACCCTGGCTTGTATTCTGCGTGAGCTAGGGAGCCGTCGGGAGCTTCTAAGGAGAATGCCATGAGCTGGCGGGCTTCTGGGGAGTCACAGAAGGATGCAGGCAGGAGGGGGCTGACCCCAAGTGCAGGGGCATCATGTCTGGGACGCGCTGACGGCTCAGCTGTGGGAGGTGGGCCTGGAGGCAGGAGACCATGTCTGGGGCAGACCCCCCCCCCACCACCTTGCAGGTGGACTGAACATCAGCAGGGGGAGACGGAGGGATCCAGGGTGGTCACCTTCTTGCTTGGGGATCTGAGCCCCAGGGTGGGTGTAGTGCCACTTTCCGAGCCAGGGAGGACGAGGTGGTGAGGACTTGGGGTGGAAGGGTGTGGTGAGAGGCTCTGTTTTGTCACGTGAGGCCCGTGGCACCTGGAAGAACCCCACGCGGAGGGAGCGAGATGGGAGGGAAGAGGTAGACGGACACAAGGGCCCACCCTGCTGTGGAGAGGTTTAGTGGGCAGGGGAGCCGGGAAGCGGGACCGGACCGTCGGTGGAGCCCCGCGGGGCTACGGAAACACAGCCTGACCCCGGTGGGCTCGGGAGCGGTCTGGGGAGGACGGAGCCCCAGAACCAAGGCGCTGGGCGGAGAGGGAGGAAGATTCTAGAACACAGAGCGTTCCGTAGCTCCAGGGCCAGGAAGGCCTCCCTGATCGGGAAGAGCTGTGCCAAGTCCGAGCCGTCAGCTGTCGGGATGACCCGGCCTCCCTGGGGGAGGAGGAGGAGGAGGAGGGAGGGGCCGTGGCCCCCGGTCTCGGGTGTGCACTGGCGCGTCCCCAGGAGGGAGGCCACTGTTCCACGGGAGCCGCTGGCTGCACGGCCGCCCGATGCTGTCCTCCGTCTCAGGGAAAACCTCGGACGAGCTGAACGCCGTCATGGTGCCCCTCATCGAGCCCTGGCGTTGCAACAGCAAGTACGTCTACAACAACCTGGTCACGCCGGCCATGATCTGCGCGGGCTACCTGCAGGGGACCATCGACTCCTGCCAGGTGACTGGAGGGTGCCCTCGCAGCCCCCACAGACACGGGGTCCATGTCCCTGGCACGCGGGGGGTCGGCTCCGGGGTGGCCGTGGCCAGCCGCCGTGACACTGATGGTGTAAAAGCACGCGCGTGCCCGGCCACCGGCCCCGAAGGGTTTTATTTTGTCGGCTTGGGAGCGGAACAGAAATAAGTTTTGCAACCGTTTTAAAATACGGCCAACAATTTACTTAGTAACTAACTGCCACCTGATGCAGGCCAAAAGTCGTCACTGGAAGAGTCTCTTTTGGGGATTATATTACTGTCCCTCTTGGTGGGGGGGGGGACACAAAAGCCGCACACTGTGTCATAACTGCCAGGGGGACCCCCACTCCGACCCCCGCCCTGACCCCATCCCTCCGGGCACGGCCAGTTTGTGTGCGGGCTGTGGCTTAAACTTCCGCCCTTGGCTGTGTCCCCCAGGGTGACAGTGGAGGCCCCCTGGTCACTATGAAGAGTCACATCTGGTGGCTTATTGGGGACACGAGCTGGGGATCAGGCTGTGCCAAAGCCAACAGACCAGGCGTGTATGGAAATGTGACCGTATTTACGGACTGGATTTATCGACAAATGAGGGTAAGTTCCTGTCCCCCTCCCCACCTTGCTCTCTACTCTCGTCCCAAAGCCCAGAAGTCCCCGGGGGGGGGGGTGGCTGCCGGGGGCTCAGGCTGGCCAGGGCACGGAGGGACAGGGCCGGGTGGCGGGACAGACAGCAGAGGGAAGCCGGCACTGAGTAAGCACCTGCACCTTCATGGGCTGCGGTCGACTTGCGCCTCCCAGACGAGGCTACACGGCTCACTTCCGCACATTCTCGCTCCTGCCCCGTCCTGCCCTGTCCGCCTGGAGCCCCTTCCTTCGGCAGCCCGAGTCCTTGACCGTTGCCCTGTAGGAAAAAAAACGTCTCTTGGCCCCGCTAAGCTTGCTGCTTCGGTTAGAAGTCAGTCTAGGAGACAAAACGAATTTGCTGCCTTTTTGTGTCTTGAGAAAATAAAGCCGTTTCTTTTTTTCTCGTTTCCTTTTTGAACAGGCAAACGGCTAAGCCGCGTGGCCTTTGTCCTCGACACCGTTCCACAAGAAAATGAAGGGGCTGATTTTTAACTCCCCGTGCGTGATGTGCTGTATTTTTAGAAATGATTCGAAGGTCCTTTCGTTGTTATTAAATAGTGTATTTGTCTGTCTTCGGCACTGTCCACAGTTCTGTGCAGGCCACAGGCCCACGCTCCTGGACCCTTGGTCTGCAAGGCGTGACCAGGCCCAGCGGGGTGTGGGTGCCCAGGGCCACCACAGGGCAGAGGGATAGAGGCCGGCCGGTGGGGTCTTCCTTCTAAGCCCACTCGGGGGGCTGATGCATCTTTTGGATGCGCCTGGGGCTGGTGACTTCTCAGCTGCTGGACGGCTTGAGACAGAAAGGGAAGAAAGCCGGGTGGGACTTTCAGGGTCAGCCTGCTGGGGTCATTGCTAGGGAGGGCCAGTCTCCCCCCACCCCCTCGGGGGTTTTCGCTGATCATTTTTTAGTGCCTTCTTAGCAGCCCTGGATGGTGGCTGAAAATAAAGGGACCAGCCCTTCATGGGTCAAGATGTAAAGGCAGCAAG
This sequence comes from Leopardus geoffroyi, assembly GCF_018350155.1. NCBI lineage: Eukaryota > Metazoa > Chordata > Mammalia > Carnivora > Felidae > Leopardus > Leopardus geoffroyi. The sequence goes on from NC_059333.1 coordinate 4,485,471, forward strand.
AACCTTCTCTCCCGCTCAACAGGGTGAGTGTAGACAGACCCCTCGGGGCAAGGGAAGTCCTTGCAAACGCAGACGCCACTGTATGTGGGGCTGGGCGCCCCGGGGAGAGCCAGCCCCACTCCCTCACCCTCTTCCCTTCAGATTGTGGGGTGCGGCGGAGTGGGGTGCTGTGCTGACCCTCTTGGGGCCTGCTGATTACATGGAAATTGAGGTCACCCCCTGGGAGGGGGGGCGGGAATCAGGGATGTGTGATTAAAGATACACTGTTTCCACGTAAAGTTCCTACGTGTTACTACCTCAGTGCTCCGGGAGTCTTGGCTGTGATGTCTCTAAGTAGTTGCTACATTGGCTCTTTGACACTCTTGGCCTTGCCAAGTGGGCCGCGCGGGGGACTTGTGCTTTCCAAAGTGTTCTGTGCCGGGGGTGTGGCTTGTGCTGGCCACAGAGAGGAGAACCTGCGGCCCCTTCCAGCCCCTCAAGCTTCCCCGGGAGGGAAGGGCCGGGGTTGAATTGCCAAGTGTGGAGCCTAATTGCCTCTGCGCTGAGTCCTGCTTTTGGGGGGGGGGGGGGTGCTGCCTCCTCTCAAGCGCACTGGTTTCCAAGAAGGAAATGAACGATCCCACCGCCTAGGGCTTAACCTTGAAGCGGGAGGCGGTGGCGGCCCCACTCCCCGGATGGATGCTGCCGTTCCGCGTGACCCGCCACACCGCGAGGTGCCCGCTCCCCGAGCCGGATCTTAAAATGCATTGTCGTGGCGAGAACGTGTTGCGTCCCTGGCTTCTTTTTATGTGACGCCTGTTTGTCCTCTGTTTTGTACCTTTTTTAAACTGTAAAATTCAATTGTGAAATACTGTACAAATAAATTATACATTTGTTTTCCAAGGATTTATGGAGTCCCTGCAGATGGGGACGGTGAGCAGAACCAGTCTGCACCTCCTTGGAGGGAGGTGATGCTGGGGGGCGGCTGGGGGGCGGGGGCAGGGACGAGGGGGGGGGCTGAGGGCTGAGGGCTGAGGGGCGGGGCGGGGGGGGGGGCTGGTGGATGTGGTCCCGTCGGAGGTGTCCCGTGGTAACTCCTTTTTTTTTTTTCCAAGTTTATTTAATTGAGAGAAAGAATGAGCAGCGAAGGGGCAGAGAGAGTGAGACAGAGAATCCCAAGCAGGCTCCGAGCAGTCAGCACAGAGCCCGACACGGGGCTGGAACCCACCAACCGTGAGATCGTGACCCGAGCCGAAGTCGGAGGCTTAACCGACTGAGCCCCCCAGGCGCCCCCGTCCGTGGTAACTCCCGCATGGCTGTCACCCATGGCTCCCGCTTCCCCGACTCGGACCCTGAGACCCCACTGTCTTCCAGATCCCTCTGCCCGGTATCCCACACATCCTCAGCCCCAGCCTGTCCAAACCCGCGCCCAGCATCTTGTACCCTGAAGCTGTCTCCCCAAAGTCCCTGTTATTTCTGGGTGACAGAGCTGCCTCCTCAGCTCTCTTGGGCGCCAGTCCCACGGAGATGGGACTGGGACTGTGGGCAGGAGAGAAACACTGAGTTTCTTTCTCTGCCTGAGAACAGAACTCCATTCGGATCCTTTGCACCCCCAAATCCTGCACCCGTGACAGGTGATTGTTTTCATTATGTGTTAAAATTATGGAAAGACACGTGGGGCGCCTGGGTGGCTCAGTCGGTTAAGCGGCCAACTCTTGATTTCAGTTCGGGTCACGATCTCAAGGTTGGCGCGTTCGAGCCCCGGATCGAGCTCTGTGCTGGCAGTGCTGAGCCCGCTTGGGGTTCTCTCTTCTTCTCTCTCCCTGCCCCTCCCCACCCTCGTGCTTTCTCCCTCCCTCAAAATAAGTTTAAAAGTTTTATGTTAAGACGTGTTAAAATTATGGAAAAAGTGGTCCTAAAAACAGGGAAAAGCACACATTTTTGCTAGACAATACCCTTAAATACAGTGGATTCTCACTCATGGTAATTATGTTCCATAAACCCATCACGAACGCTGAATTCGTGAATGAGGAATGTTGCTTCTGGGGGACAGAGACAAGGTCAGGTGCCCACGAGCCTCCGGTCTTTGTCAACCAATGGGTTCATGACCTTGTTTTGTGGGTGCTTCTGTTCAGGGACGCCTAATTGGATATATAGCTGCTGCACCAACACTGAGCCCGAGCGGATGGCACCATCCCTCCCGAACTTGCTTATCTGCACGCGTGTTTTCCCCGTGAGGCACTTCACGGAGACCACGCTTCTCCACGACACCTGGGGCCGTGTCAAACCCAGAGATCACCAGCCAAAAGTGCAAAAATGCTGGAAACCTGGCACCAACCAGATCACAAAAGGACATTTATTGACAGCGAGAGCTGAAACGAGAAGGAGGACTCCACTGTGTGTCCTCGGCGAGGCACCTCCCCTTTTTTCTTTTTTTTTTTCTTTTTTTTTTTTTTTAATTTTTTTTTTTCAACGTTTATTTATTTTTGGGACAGAGAGAGACAGAGCATGAACGGGGGAGGGGCAGAGAGAGAGGGAGACACAGAATCGGAAACAGGCTCCAGGCTCTGAGCCATCAGCCCAGAGCCCGACGCGGGGCTCGAACTCACGGACCGCGAGATCGTGACCTGGCTGAAGTCGGACGCTTAACCGACTGCGCCACCCAGGCGCCCCTGAGGCACCTCCCCTTTTTTGCCGGGCATAGCGCCGTGAGTGCTGGTTTTGGAATTACGAATAAATGTTAGCAGGTAGGGGGACTCAGAAATAAAGGATCTGCGAAGAGCAGTGAACCGTATACCTAGAAAGTCCACATGGGCCAAGGCAGTTGACAATCTTCAGTTGCATTTTTCACGCTAGAGTCACCGGGTGAGTGGCCTTTGGATGAGGCTGATTGCACCTCAAAGATCTAGCCAGAACGCTGGAGCTAGGGAAATATTGATATTTTTGGATTAAAGGCTTTATAAAAGATGTAAGTTAATTTGCTTGATATAAATGAACCCCAAACACTCATCATTAAAGGGAAACACACGTATTAATAAAAGTAAATCATTTGTGCTGATTTGTGTCTCTCCTTGCCACTGGGTCAGTGGGTGGGTTTCCAGCACTGAAACATGTGCCCTCCAGGGGCGCCTGGGTGGCTCAGTTAAGCGTCTGACTTCCGCTCAGTTCATGATCTCACAGTTGTGAGTTCCAGCCCCGCGTCGGGCCCTGTGCTGATGGCTCGGAGCCTGGAGCCCGCTTCGGATTCTGTGTCTTCCTCTCTCTCTGCCGCTCCACGACTCGTGCTCTGACTCTCTCTCTCTCTCTCAAAAATAAACAAGCATTAAAATAAATTGTAGAAGCATGCACCCGCCTCGATTCGTGTCTGGCTGAGTTGTCAACGGGGGACAGTCCTGCCTCGAACCCAGGTTCCGGGTCTGCTCCCAGCTCTTCCTCCGTCCCCCTGTGGCTTCCTTGCCCCCACTCCGATTTCAGTCTCTTCCCCTTCTGATCGAGGCTTCCCCTTCCCCAGTGTTTTAAGAGAAGTGCTGGAATAAAGTGACATTTAAAGATTCACTGATGTACCAGCTGCCCCATGTTTAACGAGCCACCCCCATAAATGGTGTTCGTCAGTCACTGTGACTACAGAGATGCATCTCATAACCGACCGAAATCCCACGGAACCGCTTGGACCTTTCTTCCCTGGACAAACAGAGCAGGTCTGACGGAAGCTGTGCCTCATTCCCCGCGACCTGGTGCAACATTGGCCGCCTGGATTCCTTTCCTCTGAAACAAAACCTGACACTTGGGGGAATTCTCTGGGTGCCTGATTGTTTTGTCTGCCTTTCCTCGAGAAGGACAGTATAACGGCAGGTGCTCTGGGGGCGCCGGGGGGGGGGGGCTCAGTCGGTTAAGCGTCTGACTCTTGACTTCAGCTCGGGTGGTGACCTTGAGTGGGGAAAGGGTGAACATTAGGCAGGGGGAGGTGAGGGAGAGGCAGTGGGCAGCTGCAGGTGGAAGGCTAGAGCGGCAGCGGGGTTTGAGAGGGACAAAAGGAGAAAGGTATTCCAGCCCCGCCTGGAGCCTCCCGGACTTCCTGATCAGGTCCCCATAAAAAGTCAGGGACAGAAATGCTCGGCGGCTACCCAGTCGGGACCCCTCTCCCTCTTGAGAGCTTCGTGCTTTCTCTCATTACACTCTGCCACTCTGCTCACTCTCTGTCGTCTGCGGGACTCGTGCTTCGACTCCGTGAGACCAGAACAAGCTCACAGTTCGGGAGTTTGGGGCTGCTGTGCTGACGGCGGGCAGCCTGCTTGGGATTCTCTCTCTTCTCCTCTATCCCTCCCCCGCTTATGAGCCCGCTTGTGTGCGCTCGCTCTCTCTCTCTCACTCAAAATAAATAAACTTAAAAAAAAAAAAAAAAACAGGTGCTCTGAAGCATCTTAGAAGATAGTCACGAATCCAGAAAGCCATTTGAACAAATGCCCAGCGTGTCCCGTGCCCCGCTCCCTCTCATAGCATTTATTAAGCACCGACAGCACATCAGACCCTGCGTTCTGGAAAACCCAGGCTTTCCATGTCAGTCCGCTCTATGTGGCCCCCCTCCTTGCTCTGCTCTAGACTCGGTGCCATCCTGTGGGCTCAGCAGAGCCCCAGATGTACCGAACGTGAAGGGTTCGGGAGTGGGCATCACGGATATTCTAGCATAGTCTTCACAGACGGATGGACCTCCCTACTAGTGCTGTAGGGTGGGCAGCAGAATCTGGAGAGGCACGCAGGCTCTCATCCTGGCAGTGTCCCTCATGGGTGGGGGCAGGGATGGCGGAGGGGAGATTGGGGAGGCACGTGAACCCTTTGTCTGAGGCTGGCTGCCCTCGGAGCAAAGAAGTGACCCAAAGTGGACTCCAGGGCCCTCTCTCCCTGGGTCCTGAACACACGGGAGAAGGGACCGTACACTTCCCCCTTGTTGGTGGCGGCCTAGGACAAGCCTGGGGGAGCCCTAGACACCTGCTCTCTGGGGCCAAAGTGAAAGTGACCGCCAGCACCTCGTGAGTCCGCGGCAGGTGGGCTGCCCGGGGAGGTCCCTTAGTCAGCCTTCTTCCCCCACCTCCCCTTCAGTCCCCTGCCAAATTGGAACCGCAGCAAAGAAGACCCCTTTGCGACTCCGGCGCCTCTGGCCGTCCCTGGTCCCGGCAGAATCTTCCTGTGGGCGGCGGGAGAAGTCACTCAGGCCAGGCCTGCGAGGGGGCCGGCTCCAGCCGGGGATTGCTGCGGGGGCTCCCGGCACCCCCGTGAGAAGCCGCCCGCATCCCCTCTGCGCAAGGGGCACACGCCTCGTGCTGGACTCGGAGCGCCCGCACCGCGCGCCGGCCTTCGCTCTTACAAAAGCCCGTGCGTATTGCTGGAGTGTTTCCTTTCGGCCCCAGTGAAACTGCGCCCTGCAAGCCTGAGCGGCTGTGAGCCACCCCTCAGGTGTGGGGCTGACAAGAGGGGTAAGGCGCCGCGCCACAGTGGGTGCTGGGGGGACCCCGCCGAACGCCCTTCATGCTCCCGGCAGCCTCTGTCGTGTACAAATTCTCGGACGGCCCCTGAAAATACGGGGTCGCAGCGGTGTCGCTAGAAACGGGTTTATTCCACATGGGCGAAATGCAGCCTCTAGGCACACGCACACCGCACCAATGCTCCAGAAACATCAGGCGCGTGAGAGGAAGTGGCACAAAGCAGGAACTAGGCCTTCTAGGGTGTTCCCCATGCGCTGATCTCCGGCGGGAGAGGGAGAGGGGTCCGGAGGGACAGTCCCGAGGTGGAAACCGGTTTCTCCCAACCAGGGAGGCGGCGGCGTCCACCCAGTCTAACTCTCGTTCCTCTTAATCCTGACCTGTCTTCTCACCAGGTTCCTGCCCTCGAGGGTCAAGCACAGACCACAGACGGTGCCGGGAAAGACTGGCTAGTAACTCCTCGCGCCTGTGAAATGGGCCAGCGGGGGAGAGGGCGGAGCTGAGGGCGGGTCCCTCCATGCGCCCGGGGCTGAGGGCGGGGCTGAGAGCGGGTCCCCCCACGCGTCAGGGGCTGAGGGCGGGTTTCCCCCCCACCCCGGCAACGCGTCCGGGGCTGGGGGCGGGGCCGAGGGCGGGGCTCTCCCCACGTGGCCGGGGGCTGAGGGCGGGGCTGACAGCGGGTCCTCCCACGCGTCTGGGGGCTGAGGGCGGGGCTGAGAGCGGGTTTCCCCCCCCCCCAACGCGTCCGGGGCTGGGGCGGGGCTCCCCCACGAGTCCGGGGCTGAGGGTGGGGCTGAGAGCGGGTCCTCCCACGCGTCCGGGGCTGAGGGCGGGGCTGGGGCGGGGCTGAGGGCGGGTCCCCCCCCCCCCCAACGCGCTCGGGGCTGGGGCGGGGCTCCCCCCACGCGTCAGGGGCTGAGGGCGGGTTCCCCCCCCCCCACAACGCGTCCGGGGGCTGAGGGCGGGGCTGAGGGCGGGGCTGACAGCGGGTCCTCCCACGCGTCCGGGGTGAGGGCGGGGCTCACCCCAAGCGTCCGGGGGCTGAGGGCGGGGCTGGGGGCGGGGCTGAGAGCGGGCCCTCCCACGCGTTCGGGGCTGGGCGGGGCTCCCCCCCACGCGTCAGGGGCTGAGGGCGGGTTTCTCCCCGCCCCCCCCCCCACAACGTGTCCGGGGCTGGGGGCGGGGCCGAGGGCGGGGCTCTCCCCACGTGGCCGGGGGCTGAGGGCGGGGCTGACAGCGGGTCCTCCCACGCGTCTGGGGGCTGAGGGCGGGGCTGAGAGCGGGTTCCCCCCCCCCAACGCGTCCGGGGGCTGAGGGCGGGGCTGAGGGCGGGGCTGACAGCAGGTCCTCCCACGCGTCCGGGGTGAGGGCGGGGCTCACCCCAAGCGCCCGGGGGCTGAGGGCGGGGCTGGGGGCGGGGCTGAGAGCGGGCCCTCCCACGCGTCCGGGGCTGGGGCGGGGCTGAGGGCGGGGCTCCCCCACGAGTCCGGGGGCTGAGGGCGGGTCCCCCCAGGCTTCTGGGGCTGAGGGCGGGGCTGGGGGCGGGGCTGGAGGCGGGTCCTGGAGATGCGGGCGGGACAGGGAGCTGGACTTAACCGGGGAACTTGGCCAGGCGGCGCCGAGCCTGGGCCAGCCGCGCAAGCCGCTCCTTCAGGAACTTCCTCTTGTCGCTGGTGTCGCTGCGCTCCTTCAGGAGCCAGCTGTAGGTCTCCTTGTCCTGCAGCAGCTGCAGCATATTCTTCTGCAGCCGCTGGCCGTACACTTGCAGGATGAAGTACTGGACGATCAGGGGGATGTGGCTGGAGATACGGTTGGCGGCCTCCTGGCAGGGAAGAAGAGTTCACGGAGGGTGAGGGGCTGACGTCAGCACGCCGGCGTCAGGAGGGGCCGGGCCTGGCAGGTGCGGGTGCCCGCCTGGGTCTCTGGGTCTCGAGCCCAGCAGCGGCCTCTGGGCCAGAGGGCAGCCTGACCCCGCCTCCCTGCCGGGGCCACTCGGGCACCTTCGGCTTGGCTCGAATGGGCTTAATAAAGGTACGTGGACTGAGTACAAAAACCCCGTTTTCGAATTAGTTAAACTTTGCTGAAAAGATGTTGCAATTTTTTTTTTTTTTTAATCAACGCTAAATATTCAGCAGGAAAGAGGCCGGGCCGCCCAAAGCCACAGGGCGGAGGGAGCACCTCTGCGGTCTCTGGGAGTCCGGAGCTAGTTTCAAGCCCCCCTTCACCCTCCCCACGCCCTGCCTGTTCCTAAAGAGCTCTTTCCTGAGATAAGGCTGATCTCTCGGGAAGCCGATTCGTCCGGTGCCTCAGCAATACCACTGCCCATAAAACAGTGATAACATTAGCGCCCGGCCTCGTGAGACGGCTGTAAAGATTAAACGGACTGAAGGATAAAAAGTTTAAAAAGCTGCGGGGTGTGTTGGGGCACCTGGGCGGCTCAGTCGGTTAAGCATCCGACTTCGGCTCAGGTGTGTCTCCCTCTCTCTCTCTGCCCCTCCCATGCTCTCTCTCTCTCTCTCTCTCTCAAAAATGAATAAATGTTAAAGAAAAAAAAAAAAGAGGAGTGCCTAGGTGGCTCAGTTGGTTGGGCACCCAGCTCTTAATTTCGGCTCAGGTCACGATCTCAGTTTGTGGGATTGAGCCCCGCATCTGACTCTGCGCTGACAGCACAGAGCTTGCCTGGAATTCTCTCTCTCTCTCTCTCTCTCTGTCTCTTTCAAAATAAATACACAGAAAGAAAAATGTCATGTCATAAAGATGTCAACTCTCCCGGTGCAGACTGATAAATGAATAGCATTGTGACAAGAATGCCCACAGCTCTTTTTTCATCACAGACAGAATAGGCTGATTCTAAAACTCCTAGCGAAACCCACGGAAGAAGAGGCAGGATAAATCTGCCTAACAAAGAAGCAGGGGCACAGACAGACACATGGCCGTGTTCACAGCGGCGTCATCCAGGGTGGCCCAAAGGGTGCCAGCAGCCCAGAGGCACACGGACAGGTGAACGAACACGCACAATGCGGTCTCTCCATACAAAGGAGTATGATGCTACTTTTTAAGAGGAAGGGCAGTCTGATGCACGTTATGGCAAAGGTGAACCTTGAGGACCTGACGCTAAGCGAAGTCACCCAGACGCGAAAGGACAGAGATTGCATGAGTCTACTTAGGCGAGCTCCCGGGAATCAGAAAGTCCACAGGATCAGAAGGTAGAATGGGGGCGCCGGGGCTGGGGGAGGGGCTGGAGAGGTGCATCTCATGGGGGGGGCAGGGTCTCAGTTTGGGAAGGTGAAGAATCCCGGAGACGGAGGTGGGGACGGCTGCCCGACAGTGTGGATGGGCTTTTTGCCACCAAGCTGGGCACTTGAGGATGGTTAAGACGGTACATTTTATGTGATATGTATCTCAACACGATGCGGAAAAGAAAAAGAGGAAGAGAAGTGGGCAGCATTACGGGAGCAGTTCTGGCTGCGCTAGACATTTAAACCTGGTATAAAAATCCGCTAACGCAAAACAAGGTATGTGAATGTAATCGTGTTGATGCTGACATATGAAAAGTAAACCAACAGAAAGAGAATCGGGTTTCTACTGGGCCTTGGTTTAAAGGCTTGCCGTTCCAAGAAGGTCTCTGTCCTCGGAGCCCGTTAGAAATGCAAAACCTTGGCCCCACCTCACACCTGCAATCCACATCTAACCTGCAACCAGATCCCAGGAGATCTGTGTGCATGGTCGGGTTCTAGAAACACTGCCCTTACGACAGATGCTGGTGAGGACGCGGAGAAAGAGGAACCCTCTTGCACCGCTGGTGGGAATGCAAACTGGTGCAGCCACTCTGGGAAACAGTACGGAGGTTCCTCAAAACACTAAAAATAGATCTACCCTACGACCCAGCAATTGCACGACTAGGCATTTATCCAGGCGATACAGGTGTGCCGTTTCGAAGGGACACATGCACCCCCATGTTTATAGCAGTGCTATCGACAATAGCCACAGGTTGGAAAGAGCCCAAATGTCCACCCATCGATGGACGAATGGATAAAGAAGATGTGGTATATTTACAGTGGAGTATTACTCGGAGATCAAAAGGAATGAAATCTTGGCATTTGCAACTACGTGGATGGAACTAGAGTGTATTATGCTAAGCAAAAGAAGTCAGAGGAAAACATCATATGACTTCGCTCGTCTGTGGAACTTAAGATGCAAAACAGATGAACATAAGGGAAGGGAAGCAAAAATAAGATAAAAACAGAGACGGAGACAAACCCTAAGAGGCTCTTAAATACAGAGAATAAACAGAAGGCTGCTGGAGGGGTGTTGGGGAGGGGGATGGGCTAAATGGGCAAAGGGGCATCAAGGAGGACACTTGTTGGGACGAGCACTGGGTGTTACACGTAAGTGGGGAATCATTACATTCTACTCCTGAGATCATTGTTACACGCTCTGTTAACTAACTTGGCTTTAAATCTAAAAAGAAAAAAAAGAAAAAGAAACACTGCCATAAAGCATCCAAACAGTGACCTGGTGGAGATATCTGATAAGCCAAAAGATGACTATTGGCTTCATCTGTCCAGGTTTTGACCTGTCTCAACGGCTCTAGCAGAGCTGTGCGTCCTTCCCCAGCGTGAATTAGACGGCTTTTTCACATGCTTGGAAATGTACAGTAGCCACGAAAGCGTGTGTCTCTGCAAGTGGCTCCTGCCATCGCGTCCCAACCCCGAGCCAAGGGCTCCACCCACGCCCAGCTCCCAGAGTATTCACAAGAACCCGGTGAGGAGATACCGCTCTACAGAGAAGAAAGCTGAGGCTCAGAGAGGTCAAGTGACTTGGCCAGGGCCACACAGCCCGTCAAAACCAGACGTGAGTGACTCCGAGCCTTAGCCTCGGCTCATCCGCCCGAGGCTCGAGGCTTCCACGGAGGCTCAAGGAGGCCGGGCACACGGGGCTGGCTGACGGTCACCACACAGAGGCCCGGAGACTTAGAGAGAGGCATCCACAAGGAAAGGAAAGGGAACGAAAGCCGCCTTTCCGAGGCGCCTGCAGACTTACCTGGCGGTAGGCCAGCAGGTGTTCAAATATTTCACACAAGGAGACGCTCCCCGAAGAGACTTCTTCCGAGATCGGACTGTTTGTTTTTTTATTCCTCTTCTCCTCCTCCGAAACCCTCTCCCTGACCCTCTGCAGTGCCCGCTGGTAGATCTGGTCCTGGCAGTAGACAATCTGCTCCATTTGGAAGTGAAGTCGGATCGACTTCTCCGCTTCGTTTTCCAGTTCAAACTTAAGGTCTTCGATTTTGGACTAGGGCAAAAGAGAAGCGGAACGAAGTTCGCTCAGAAACAAATCGCCGGGTCGAGGAAGGGGGTCCTCCCTGAAGCCCGCAGCCAACCGGCTCCTACTGGAGCGTGCCACAGCCTTGCGCACCCCACGCTGGCTCATCTAGGACGGGGCTCCCTCCCCGGCGGGGTGTGAGGGGGCGGGCAGCGCGCCCAGACCCCGACCCCCCTGCCCTGAGCCTGGGGACCTGCACGGGCTCTGCTTGCGGGCCTCATTTCTCACATTCTTTCTCTTCTGGGGGCTTTCCCGTCTCATCAGGAGTATATATGCCCATCACAGAGATCACGGGGGTGAAACGGGGGCCAAATTGAAATCCATTCGATTCCGTAGGGTTCGTGTTCCTGCAATTTACAGAAACTGGCTTCCAGAAGGTCGGGGAATAGATCTCTCGCACAGAAAGTATCTGCCCTCCCCAGAGCCCACTGGGAGCCACCGACTGTGATGCATAAGGCCAGGTGCACCCCAGACATTTTCTTCCGTGTTCATGACACCTTCCAAACAAGGTATTCTTAGTCGTATTTCGTGGATAAGGAGCCAGAGGCCCGGGCAGCTTAAGTCGCAGGCCCCAAGACCCCAGCCTGTGACAGGCCAAGCCAGTGTTCCCAGCGGTGCTGGGTGCCAGGGACCGAGAGTGTGTGTCTCCCCAAATCCGTTAAGTTGAAAGCTCAATCCCCAAAGTGATGGCATTGGGGTGGGGGGTTGGGAGATCCAGCCCATGAGGGTGAAGTCCTTACGGATGATGCCAATGTCCTTATAAGAAGGGACACCAGAGTGCTCTCTCCCTCCCTCCCTCTGGCTCTCTCTCTCCCTGTCTTGGGAGGATACGATGGTCCTGGCAGCGATCACGCAAGCCAGGAATTGGGCCCTCGGCAGATGCCAGATATGCCACATTGATCTGGGATTTCGGGTGAGCGGCCCAGCGGGGCTCCGTGACAGCGGCCTGAGCTGGCCACGCCAGGGGAGCCCCTGCTTCTGAGGGTAGACGCTTCGGGTCTCAGCTGCGTGACGTGGGGGGCCTCACTTCCTCCTGACTCCTCCCTCTCGGAAAATGTCAGGTGTATATGTGGCTTCCTCAGTGAGTTGCAGGGTTGGGGCCGTTTCCCTCAGATGAGGCCATTCTCCACGAACTCTGGCTCTCTTTTGTGATTTTAAATATTTATTTCCAGAGTCTGCCTCGCTTACTGCTTACTGTTTCTTCCCCTGGATCACTGGTGATGCCCCTAATAAAGTTCGCCACTGAGCCTGCTTCTCTGCTTCTCTGCGTACGCAACAAAGTAGGGATGGTCTTCATCCAAGAAATCTGTTTTCTAGCATCAGGCTGACTTTTTTTTTTTGGTTAAATCGCATGTGGTCAGTGTTACCTTGGTTGTTCTGTAGAGGTTGAAAAATTCATCAAAGTTTCCTTTCGAAATATTTGCAAAGGCAAGCTGGACCATATCTGAAGAAAGGAAAACAAGATTCATTCAAAATCATGGATGGCTGGGGCGCCTGGGTGGCTCCGTTGGTGGAGCATCCGACTTCAGCTCACGTCATGATCTCGCGGTCCGTGAGTTCGAGCCCCACGTCGGGCTCTGGGCTGACAGCTGGAGTCTGGAGCCTGCTTCGGTTTCTGGGTCTCCCTCTCTCTCCGCCCCTCCCCCGCTCGCACTCTGTCTGTCTCTCCCTCAAAATGAATACACATTAGGGGAAAAAAAAAAAGGATTCAAATAAATAGAGTATTTTGAGACTGTGGAATAATCATCTCAGCTGCAGAGCCGACCAGAGGTGTGGACGATGAGAAAGGTGTATTTTGTGTGTGCTCCTGGTTCCTGACACCCAGCTCCTAAATCCCTTAGAAACTCCCGGGTGACAGGAGCATCTCTTGTTCTAAGAAGGTGACTCTTGGTGGGCCCCGGACTGCTTCAGGGTGAGGGCTGGTCACCAGAAAGATGGAGCCTAGATTAGAAGCCTGGAACTTTCAGCCCCACCCCCACCCCCCCCACCCCCATCCCACCTCGCCGCCTCTGAGGAGGAGAAGATTGAGTTAATAACTGATTATGTCTTTGTGATCATTGATTCCACCTCATTAAAATCCCCTAAACGACAGGGATCAGAGAGCTCCCAGGCTGGTGAACACACCCACGTGCCCAGAGGGTGGTGCCCCCCGCCCCCAACTCCACGAGACAGAAGCACGTGCCCCAGGACCACCCCTCCCAGGCCTCATCCTCTATACTTCCCTTCATGCCCTTTATAATAACCTGGAAAAGGGAAGTACATCCTTTAAAATAAACGAGTAGAGGTAAGTCAAGTGTGTTCCTGAGTTCTGTGAGCTGTTCTGGCAACTTATAGAACCTCGTGAGGAGGGGGCCGTGGGAACCCCCGAGAGCCTGTCCGGCAGGAGCACAGCCTGACGTGGGGGCAGTCCCCTGGGGTGAGCCCTTACACCGTCCGGTCGGCGCTAACCCAGTTAGTGTCGGAACTGAGTCCAAATGTCGAACACCCAGCTGGTGCCCGGGAGAATCAGAGAATTGACTGGGTTCTTGGATCCTGGAAAACACCCCAGGGAGGAGAGCTCTCATTGGTTTTGATCCAAGCCTTTCCCGGGCCTGGAAATAAAACGCCGAAAAGCCAAATCAAGAACTCACCGGTTACCGTGCGCAGCATGTCGACAGCTGGCTCCTCCAGCTCTCTGATTTGCTGTTTGATAATAATCTCAAACGTCTTGTAATTGACAAATCCCGGCAGCTCTCTGCCACGATACCGATTTTCAAATTTCTCAATTTCTTTATATATCGCTTTGTACCCTGGAAAAGAACGGTGCTGAATTATTTGACGAAAACAACCCTGTGGGCTTTTCTTTTTCATTTCCTAATTTATTTTGAGATAGAGAAAAAACATGAGTCGGGGGCAGAGAGAATCCCAAGCAGGCTCCGCACTCTCAGCACAGAGCCTGACATGGGGCTCGAACCCACATACCACGAGATCGCGACCTGAACCGAACGAAGTCGGACGCTTCACCGACCGAGCCACCCAGGCGCCCCACAGGTTTTTCGAAACACAATACCATTCTGGACTTTCTGAAAACACAGAGCCGCATGGAAAAAAAAAAAAAAAATTAAAATCGGATTTATCGATGGAAAATAATTCAGGGATAGCAATAAAAAAACAGATCTCGGGGCGCCTGGGTGGCGCAGTCGGTTAAGCGTCCGACTTCAGCCAGGTCACGATCTCGCGGTCTGTGAGTTCGAGCCCCACGTCGGGCTCTGGGCTGATGGCTCAGAGCCTGGAGCCTGTTTCCGATTCTGTGTCTCCCTCTCTCTCTGCCCCTGCCCCGTTCATGCTCTGTCTCTCTCTGTCCCCAAAATAAATAAACGTTGAAAAAAAAAAATTTAAAAAAAAAAAAAAAAAAAAAAAAAGATGGCAAGTATGGAGCCAGGGTATAACGCCAGAGGGCAGGGAATGCAGAAGGCAAGAAAACTGTATCACATAAAAAGTAAAAATGACCACGAATGCCATCCAGAATCAGCGACACATCACAGAGCATGAGTACAAAGTGTTTGTAATCGGCTTGGGACAGCGGACTAGCCAAGCCCGTAAGACCACATTCACGGGATCTAGTACAATGTTCTCTATATAAAACACTTTGTTGTTTCTTTACACTTTTGGAATTCTTTTTCTTCTCAACAAACTGGACTGTGGAGGACACTGGGGGGTGGAAATTCAGGAAGGCCCTAAGAACTAACCAGGAGGGGCGCCTGGATGGCTCCGTCAGTTAAGCATCCGACTTTGCCTTAGGTCATGATCTCACGGTTCATGAGTTTGAACCCCGCGTTGGGCTCAGTGCTGACAGCTGAGAGCCTGGAACCTGCTTTGGATTCTGTGTCTCCCCCTCTCTCTGCCCCTCCCCCGCTTGCACTCTGTCTCTCTCTTTCTCTCTCTCAAAAATAAATAAACATTTTTTAAAAATTAAAAAAAAAAAAAAGAACTAACCAGGAATCAGGGTCTAGGTATCCTCTTTTGGTTGGGAGATATTTTCTCGTAGGAATTTTGTACAAACTGAGATAAAATTCACATGCTATAAAATTCACCCTCGTGGGGCACCCGGGTGGCTCAGATGGTTGGGCATCCGACTCTTGGTTTAGGCTCAGGTCAGGATCTCACGGTTCATGAGATCGAGTCCCACGTTGGGCTCTGTGCTGACAGCATGGAGACTGCTTAGGATTCTCTCTCTCCCTGTCTCTCTGCCCCTCCCTTGCTCACACATGCTCTCTCTCTCAAAATAGATATATATACTTAAAAATAATTTTTTTTTTAATTCAACCTAGTCAGGGCACCTGGGTGGCTCAGTCGGTTAAGCACCTGACTTCAGCTCAGGTCATGATCTCACGGTTCGTGGGTTCGAGCCCCGCATCGGGCTCTGTAATGACAGCTCAGAGCCTGGAGCCTGCTTCAGACTCTGCCCTTCCCCTGCTCTCTCTCAAAAATAAAACATTAAATTCAACCTAGTCAAGCGTAGAGCTCAGTGATTTGTTAGCACATTAACAAAATTGTGCAACCGTCCCCAGTAGCTTATTCTCAAACACTTCTATCGCCCCAAGGAACCCTGCGCCCTATCAGGACTGCCTCCCCATTTCCCTCCCCCTGCCCAGCCCTCCAGAAACCACTCCTCTACTGTCTATTTCTAGGGACATGCGTGTCCCGGACGTTTCGTATCAATGGAACCAAAACACATGCGGCTTTCTGTGTCTCGCTTCCTTCACTCAGCACAATGTCTTCAAGGTTCGTCCATGTTATAGCATGTTTCGTCCTTGATGCTTTTCCATGGCTGAACATTTTCTATCATCTGCTGTCACAGGCTGAATTGTATCTCTCCAAAATTGGTATGTTAAAGTCCTAACCCCTAGCACCTAGGAAATGTGACTGTGTCCGGAGACGGGACCTCTGAAGAGGCGATTGCACTGAGATGAGGTCATTGGTGTGGACTGAACTCCAATCTGACTGGTGTCCTTATAGGAAGAAAGCAGGACACAGAGCCGCGCAGGAAAGACCACGGAGGACACACGGAGAAGGTGATGTCTACGTGCCAAGGAGAGAGGGCTCCGGAGAATCGAAACATGCTGGCACCTTGATCTTGGATTTCCAGTCTCCAGAATTGTAAGAAAGTAAGTTTCTGTCGTTTAAGACACACAGTCTGTTGTGCTCTGTTGGGACGGCCCTAGCAGACCAATACACGGGTACGTTAACATACCAGCCACCCTAGTGCGTGTGAGATGGGGTCTCCCGTGGCTTTGGTTTGCATTTCTCTGACGGCTAATGATGCTGAGCGCCTACTCGTGAACCCAGAAGCCATTTGTGTGTCTTCTCTTTAGAGAAATGTCTATTCTCATCCTTCGTCCACTTTAACTTGGATTATTTGGCTTTTTGTTGTTGAGCTGTAAGAGTTCTTTGTATATTCTGGGCACTGGACCCTTGTCAGATGCGTGACTTGCAAGTATTTTCTCCGGTTCTGTGCGTGGGGGTGGTGCCCTTTGACCCACACACGTTGTTTATTCTGATGAAGTCCCCCTTGTCTGTTACTTCTCTTGTCGCCTGTGATGTCGTGTCCTATGCAAACACCGCCTCTTCATCCAAGGCCACGAAGGCTAGAATACAGGTTTTCTCCTAAGAGTTTTATAGTTTCAGTGCTCACAGGTTGGTTTCTGATCATTTTGAGTTTATCTCTGTACAGGGGGTGAGTTAGGGGTCCAAATGCATTTTCTTGCATGTGGGAACCCAGTGACGTGCAACTGATAACTTGTTGGAAGGAATTTAGCACCTTAAAATGAGAGCTATTTTCTCATGGGCCGCATGCTGTAATAAGCTTGCTGAGCCATGCACGAGGGGGGTTGCTGGAAGCGAAGGACTGTTGTCTTCCCGCAGCACGGTCAGCAGCTCGGGAGTGGCGCAGAGATGGCAAGTGGCAAGTGGCAAGTGACCGCCCCAGTCTTCCACCAGGGAACACTGTCATTTATCTCGTCCTGCCCTCCATGCCCTCTGCCAACGAACAGACGACTGAAAGGCGTGGCCGTCAAATTATGTCAACAATGGCACGATGTATCCTCTCACGTTCATTACTCAAAGCCAAGGACAGCGGCCAGTCGGAACCTCCAGTCAGCTCAAGGTACATTATGGAACCCGCCACCAAGCTGCCCGAGTAGAAGCAAAGTCACTTAAAATTCCCCTCAGCTGCTGCCGCTTTATCACTGGCCAGTATATGATTGACCTCAAGCATCTCGAAATATTAAAAAAATTAACTTCAGGTCACACTCTCTACCTTTTTCGGACTCTTGAGAATTTGGTGGTGTAGCGGTGGTGTCCAGGCTGTGTTTCGTTTCCCCTGCATCGCTGTTGCAGCTACAAAATCCACTGAGATACACACGGGCTTCAAGGCCACGGCCAGCTGACCACGAAGAGCATGAGGCAGTGGCGGGCGCCATGTTGACCCGCTACTGTTGCGGGAGGGCTGATTCTGGTCGAAGCCCTGGCGGACTTGGGCGGATTCCTCTGCGTGTTCTCTCTAGGTGTCCTCCGAAGTCTGCAGCAGGCGCTGGCTGGCCTGAGTTCAGTGACGTGGGGCGGAGCAAAGGCGGCCCCCACACACCCCTCCTCCGGCCCTCCTCACCATCCGCACCACCCGCCTTGACCCACCTCGCCAGGCCTACCGCGGTGCCTGGCACTCACCTTTCTGGAACTTCTTTTCAATCACGGTGCTCCACTTGTGGAATTCATGTCTGATTTTGGTGAACAGCCGACTCTCACCCTCCCCCACAGACTCCTCCCCTTGTATTAAAGAGGTGATGTCATGATTAAACGCATTGATTTTCTGTTAAGAAGGAAAACGTACGTATAAGCGGAGATGTTCCACATACAAGTGGGGTGGTCTGGAGGCCGTGTGTAGGCTGAGGGTGGGCAAGTGACTCCTCACCACGTGACAGGGGTACCAGACCCTCCCACACCCCCAACCGCCCTCGGGTCTCGGGTGAGCATGCGTGATAAGCAATCCATATGGCAAATGTGACCATCTGTCACCGCCCATTGTCCCTCCGCCCTGGCCCCTCTTTGGTGTTAAATGGGCACAGTGAGCCTGGGTCGGCTTTCGGGGAGTGAGAGAAAAGTACATGAGGCACATGATCCCTTTCTGGACAATGATGTGTGAATCTCCGACTCGATACTATGGGCAATACTCACATCTATCAGAAAAAACATTTTTTCATGTTCGTCTTCTGGTACATCTGAGCCATACTTTTGTAATTCCTCTGTTATTTTCTCATGATTCTCCTTTATTTGATTCTCTAACAGGGGAAGAGATTTCTGAGGAAAACAGAAAAGAATGCAAAGACATAAATACGGACAGGGAAGGAGCTGGAGCCCCCAGGCCACCTGCACGGTACACCTGACCTCCTGGCTTGCTCTAGAGCGAAGGTGGAGAGGGAGGCACATTAGCGGGCACTGACTCCACCCAGGCCTCCCCACATTCCCACTCCTGGGGGGAGGGGGGACAGTCTCAGGGACACGCCAAGGTGGCCACTCTGCACAGTTCCTGCATCCTGTCCAAGCAACGCCAGGAAGAGCCCCTTCTACGATCTGCAGGGACATTAGAAAGGGCCACCTGTCTTGTGGGCTCTGAAAAAGCAGCAGTTGGGACAATTTGAGATTCAACAACTCTTGTGAACAGATTTAAAGTTTTTAGGGACTTCTGTCTCTGACGACACGGTGGATGGCGCATGCTAGCGCCCTCTTCCACCACAAACATCAAAAAATGCTGGCTGGCACATCGAAAGCATCCCTTGAAGTGTATCCATGAGCTGGCAGGTACTCAGAGGCACAGACAGGTGACACGGGTGCCCAGGGGCGGACGGGGAGAGCGGGAGTACAGCCAGATTTGGCCTCGCAGGGCATTTGTAGGAAAGAAAAATTGAGGTGACGTTTCAGAGCCTCACTTGGTGCTGGGGCAATGAATAAATCCCGGTGGGCTTGCTCGAGGCAGGGACTCTGACGAGCCAACGTCTTCTTACTCTACAAAGCTGGGACCCCAAAGAGCTAGGAACAACCGTGCCCTCTGTCCCCATTCCTGGGGACTAAACTCGGTGCTGAGCGGAAGGACATAAAATCTCTGCCGAAAATCTGTAACCGCAAGCCAGCCCTCAAACCGGTCTGCTGCCCAAATTCATACTCCCTGAGGGGTCCCCCAGGCCTCGAGCTGAGAATCTAAGATGATTCAGGCCGGAGGCTGCACCTGCCTGGAGAAACCGATTCTGAACCTGGGCTTCCATGAACACCCAC
Source organism: Leopardus geoffroyi (assembly GCF_018350155.1). NCBI lineage: Eukaryota > Metazoa > Chordata > Mammalia > Carnivora > Felidae > Leopardus > Leopardus geoffroyi. The sequence continues at coordinate 4,504,556 of NC_059333.1, forward strand.
AGATCAAGTTCCAGAAAGGATAGGCCCAGGGTCGAAACCCTAGCCCAGGTCATTGTGGGTGATGGCTACCAGGACCCAGCGTACCTGACACTGGAATCCTCGAGCGCTGCGTACAACAGAAATATGTGCAAAGGAAACCTTTTTAAGGGACCGCACAGGTGAAAGAGAAAGGGATTCTGTCCAGACAAACTTGAAAAAGAACCACGGAGAGATTTAAAATATGAAATCTACGACCATGACCATCGTCAAGCCATTGCCCTAGCGGCTGGCAACGAGAAAGCAACAGGTTCGTGCAGGGCGCATGAGATTTTAGGCCAAGCGGATGTAGTCTATCAGGTCCCGCCCAACACGTGGTGCCGCAGTCACACACCGTCCGGGAGCTGGCTCGAGGGTCCCAAGCTGTGCTCCAGACCCGCCGCACCTGAGCCTGCACCTTAACGAGATCCCCGGGGAGATGTGCGTGCGCGCGGACGGTGAGCGAGCCCGTGCGGGTTGGCTCTGGGTTTGTGGGACTCGAGTCAGAGAACGGACGGCTCTACGTGTGCTTACGCAGATGTGCATGATGAGTTCAGTGGTCAGTCTGTCCGCCAGACAGGGCACGGTGGCCCTTCCTTCCTCCAGGAGAACCCTGCGGACGGAGAAGAGAACACAACACGCACAACCGTGCTGGTGTGGCCAGAAAACGCAAGCCGGCTTTCTGCTGCAGGGAAAGGCAAGGCTAGTCCAGTTATTCCCAGGCGGATGGAGCGCCCTGCCGCGGGTACCCAACAGATGTGCAGAATTGCCCTGCGCAGAACGAGGGCAGGGTCTTCATTATTTCGGACACTTCAAAAATGGCATAGAGTTGGAGAGAATTGTACACCTCAAGCTCATATAACACTGTATGTCAGCTGACCGGGACTAAAATAAAAAGCTTTCTTTAAGAAATGGTATAGAGGGATCCCTTCCAGCTGAGACATTAAATATGGCTCGTGACATTTGGAACGCCTGGGTGGCTCAGCCAGTCAAGCGTCCCACTTTGGCTCACGTCATGATCTCACGGTTCGTGGGTTCGAGCCCCGCGTCGGGCTCTGTGCTGACGGCTCCTTCGGATTCTGTGTCCCCCCCTCTCTCTCTGCCCCTCCCCTGCTCACACTGTGTCTCTCTCTCTCTCAAAAATAAATAAACATTTAAAAACATTTTTTTAAATATGTCTCATGACATCTGACTACAGAACTGGTCTTTATAAAGATACGCTTGGTCACCTATGGATATGTTTTCATAACACACACACCCTTCTTCACGTAGGTAATATGCACATAAATCTAGGTAATGCATGTCGGCATAGGATTTCACAAAAATACCCCGACACGTACCTACGTAGGTGTATGGATGACATTGAACTATGGGACACACCCTTCCCCAAGACAAGAACCTAAACCATGGGCTGCTTGGAGGAAGGAAGGCCTATCCTCGCTCTATCCAAATCTGCGTTCGCCGAGTTATTATAGATTCTTTATAGTTTAAAGAACTTTTTAGGATAAAGGGCATGCCTGTTTGTGAAAGTACACTCACAGCTAGGCTCTGGTCTCCACATCTGTCAATTTTTAAAAATTGTGGTAAAAGGTACATGACATAAAATTTACAATTTCCCCCAGTGCCCCTGACTGATAATCAAACTGATGTGGCCCGCGATTGGAAAGGCCGCATTTATCATAGAGCAAATGTATGTCTCTGGGTCAATTTCTGAGCTTTCTAATTATTTTTCTCTTCTGAGGTATTTATGTTTTCTTCCGGTCTTTGTGTTTCTATTTAATTTATTTTCAATTGTCGTAGCCAGTTCCCTCCTCATCTGGTCGTGGAGGTCTATTTTCTGCTGTACTTTGTCAGTTCCTCTTTTGTTCTCCCGGGCAAATCCCACGGGCATTGTCAAGGTATAGACACACTCACACACCCACTGCGAATGTCTGTTTTTGGGCGGCAGCCATGTTCCCCAGGAGAAATGGAGGGCCTATGTTTTGGTTTGCCCTTTGCGGAAACACGGCCCGGGTACCTGAAATGTGGGTGGTCCTCAAAGAAGACTCTCTCTTTCTCCAGAGCCTCGGCCAGGCTCAGCTGGTCCTGGATGTCCTGCTGGCCCCGGCACTTGACGACCATGTAGCCCTTCTTCAGGTGACAGATGAGGTTTTGTGCCACGTCGACCACCTTGTCCTCGGTGCCTCTGTCCACCAGGTCAGGCTTTGTCAAGATGCCTGCAAGCCGGAGACTTTCCATCAGAGAACGCTCGCAGCTTCCTCTCAGCCTTGCTCGTGGGGACACGATGGCACCCCCAACCCCCAAGTCCACGGTTTGAGGTGGAGCCCCTGGCCAGTGACAGAACTACAGCTCAGGCCCCAGGAAGACGGCATGCCCCTCCAGGCAGCTGTGGGGGGCTTGCTTCACCCAGGGCTTGGCCCTCATGCCAGAGAGACAGCAGCATGTGACGGCCATTTAATTTCCCTTCTACCCAGTCGAAGAGTTCATGCTCTATTGCGATGACTCTCCACCTCCCCAGTGAGGCACACTGGGCTGTCAGCCCAGAGCCCGACGCGGGGCTCGAACCCACGGACCGCGAGATCGTGACCTGAGCCGAAGTCGGACGCTCAACCGACTGAGCCTCCCAGGCGCCCGACTAGCATTTCTAAACATTCTCCAGTTACTTCTGGTGCAGATGCGGCTTGGCCCACGCTTGGGGAAACACGGGTCCGGCCGAGACCAGAGGCATCATTTGCTGAGCCCACGGCCAAGTAAAGCCCTCCTATGGTTTCTAGGTTCTTCCCTCTTCTTACCTATGGTCCTGTCTCCATCGGGGTCCACCTCCTGAGCCATGCTCAGGGCCTCTGTGGTGGCGATGTCCACATTGCAAGGGACCACCACCAGGTTGATTGTCTCCTGCTTAACGATGTACTTCCTGATGAGTTGCTTGGTCTGTGAGAAAATGAAGGTGTATGAGGGCAGGGACAGGTCCCGACCTTGCCCTTGCTTTGGGACCTCCAAGTCCCAGGGGTATCTCCCCGAAAGAAACAAGCCTGCAGCATTTCTCAAGCCAGAGTTATAAGAAACCAAGTCTCCTGTGGCAGAAATGGAGCTCTGGGGTCTGGGGAAAACCGCCAGACCTTAGCCCATTAACTATCTCCCAGGATTCCACAGAGGACAACCGCAGGGAAAGAGAAGATGCCACAAAGTGCATGACGGTGCCCTAGATCTTAAATCTCTTGGGTAACATTTGCCAACATGAAAATGCCATCATATCTGTTGCTAATGCTTTCTCTCCCCACATAAAACCCCTTCCTGTACACGCCAGCTTAGATACGCCACGGAATGTAACTCTAACCAAAAATGGGTCCCCGTATAAAACCGAAACACTGTAAAATGGATTTCCAGTTCTGCCTCCTTGCCTCGCGCTCCCCAGAACATCTCCATCTGACTTGGTGGAGGCCACGGAGCCCACCCCTTCACACCTCCTGATATCCACCCTCCCTCCCAACTCAGCCCGGAACTCGCTGTTGTCCAGGGCACGGCCCCGGTCCCCCCCAGACCGAGGTTGTACCTGGCGTCCGATGTCGGCCGGCTGATTGCCCACAGCCACCCTGGTGATGCCAGGGAGGTCTATCAGGGTCAGATCCGGGACATGAGGGGAGCTGACCTCCAGGTTGATTAGCTCATGACTGATCCCCAGTCCTTCCCCGGCGATGGCATTCTGGGCTAGGGAAGGGGGAAACGAGAAAACCTGAATAGAGCCTTCAGTACAAGCATCTCCCTATAGCAAATCCTCCGAAAGCACCTTCTACCTGCCGTGCTTGGATAAAGCATATCTGGAGCAGATGCACTTTTCCGGGGCTAAAAGGAAACTCAAAGGACAATTCACGGGTCTCCCTGCCAGTGGCCAGAACTGTTTGTGGAGAGAGCAAGAGAAACATCTCTAAAGATGCACCTGCACCGGGTCGGAGCGGGGCCGACCTGAGCTCTTCCTGGCATAGCGCCTAAATCCTTCCCCTGACGTCACTAGGAGATTAACAACAAAGCAAAATGAAAGCAAATAAAAACACACGGGCACGCTGGGACAGGATTTGGGAAATGATGGAGGGGAACGTGCTAGTTTTGAGCAAAACGAACGTGCTAGTTTTGAGCAAAACGAGCCCTGGCATTGACATCCTATCAAGGGACCTCATTTGGCTCCTGCCTCCGTAACGATGACAATTTCAAGATCTAAATTTATTTATCGGTATTCCCTTCCGTCACTGCATGCACGCTCCTCTCCAGGGCGACCTTCTCCCAACAGGAGAGTCTGTCCCTCGACCTCGGGCTTGCCCGTGGCTGACAGGACATCACAGAATGGACTCCAGTAGAGATTGAGACCTTGTGCCTGGGGGATCCTCCTCCCTTCCTGCCAGGAACCCGTCCGCCACCACGCAAAAAGCCAAGCCTGGCCTCCTGGAGGAGGATGGCCACCGCATGGGGAGAAGGCCTGGTCTTTCCAGCCCAGGGCCTGGGTATGTAACCGAGGCCATCCTCGACGGTTGGCCCCAGCCAAGCCAGCTGGAGGGAAAGAACTGCCCAGCTGATCACCGAATCGCGAGAAACCAATGCTTCCAAGCCACTGGGCTTTGAGATAGCGTTGTTACACAGGAAGGGCGAGGGGTACACACAGCGGTTTTGAGTGTTCTGCCCCTGGAGCCAATCTAAGCCCAAAAATCACACAATGATGTTCTGACTGCAAAAGCATCCTTCAACTTTTGTAAAACAGTCTATAAATGCGACTTAGTGCTTCTATCTTTTTTTTAAATACAATTTATTGTCAGATTGGTTTCCATGCAACACCCAGTGCCCATCCCAAGTGGCTGCTACCTTCTTAAGAGCCAAGCTCATTCTTTGCCACTTCTGCTCCCCAAATGACTGAGACTAGGCTGTGACACACTAGGAAGAAGTGAAGGTCCACGTGGCAGAGATTATCTATCCGCCTTGCTCACTCTCAGCCACAGCCAACCCTGCCACCACTTGTCCTTATGTCCTCCGCGTGTTATCTCTCCTTTTGGATGCTTCATGGGGACAGGGTGATCTCTGTCTCTGTGGCTGGCATTCACTGAGACGCACCGTAGGTCAACCCGAGCTGGGATTATGCAAACACATGCAGAGGAAAAGGCCTATGAGATGCTTCCAGAGAGGGTTCGGGGATGGTCCAGGATGCCTTTTATGAGGCTAGCGGGGAAAGGGGTTCCCTGGCCCCACACTCAATTCTTCTTCCATCAGATCTGTGGAGTGGGGAAGCCCTTGAATAAGGGACAGATACTCCTTGTTTAAATTTTAAAGTCCACATTACTCTCCGATGCTTATTTACATACTAAGCAAGTAATTGCTGAGGTCAGATTCTGTCCAAAGCTCTGGTCTTACTGAGGGTAAGAGAAAACACAAGGGAGCCGGGGCCTGATGCAGATGAGGGCCGGAGGGAGGCCCCCAGGAGAACAGGACAGGCCCAGAAAGGGAAGAGGGGGACAGTGACAGATGGACCCCTTCCTCCCTCACCCAGGTGGCCAGATGTCCAAACAGGTGATAGCGAACAAATGTGGGGCACTTACCCGTATTGATTGCCTCCTCCACCTCCGAAGGGTCTGAAATCTCCGCCTCAAAGTCCTGGTAGCTGACTTTGCCTCTCCATTCATCCTCATTCATGAGCTTCTTCAGCTTCAGCACCAGAGGACACCTTGTGACAATACCTGGAGGCCACGTCCACATCAGTCCTGCACTCTGCTCTCAAGAGTCCTAGACGGTGGCCTGAGATCAATGCTGCGCAAACTTTTCTATAATCATCTGGGCAGGCTGCTAAAAGCGCCTGGTCCCCTTGTCTGACGCTCGGATGCATTAGTTCTGGGGTGGCCTTAGAAATATGCATTTTGAGTCTGCATTCCAGGTAATTTTTTGCTCACTAATGCTTGAGAGCCACCACTTTCGGCTTCTCGCTTCATGTTTTGCCATCAGCTCGGGTGGCGCACTCTCGTAGGAAACCCCCAAACTCTTGTAAATGTCCTCCGCTATCCCCCAGGATACACCCATACCATCAGGAACACATACTGCCCTCACCAGGCCCCCTGACCACGTCCCCCTGCTGTAAACTTCCAGACCCCACCCTCTCCTACATCTGACCTGTATGTCAAGGCCCATCTCAGGTCTGCCCTCTCTCCCCTGGAGCCCCACCGATCCCTTGACCTTGGCACTCAAATAGCACCACTAATCAGAGCACCAATCTTTACCTCCCATTTGGAAGGTCACCTCTTGAGAAGGGGCTCAGGAAAGACACCCACATGCACGTGGTTCTGGGCTGGGGGTGCAAGTACATATACTCAGACCTGCCGTAATGCACAGGTTATACACAACCCACACAAAAATGTGCAACAAGAGGGTGCCATGCGATCTCGCGGTCCGTGAGTTCGAGCCCCGCGTCGGGCTCTGGGCTGATGGCTCAGAGCCTGGAGCCTGTTTCCGATTCTGTGTCTCCCTCTCTCTCTGCCCCTCCCCCGTTCATGCTCTGTTTCTCTCTGTCCCAAAAATAAATTAAAAAAAACGTTGAAAAAAAAAATTATTAAAAAAAAAAAAAAAAAAAGAGGGTGCCATGAACTGACTCACGTCCCCCTCCCAATTCATGTGTTAGAGCCTCAGCCCCCAGTGTGACCACTGGGGCCACTCCTTAAAGGGGTAATTAAGGATACATGAGGTCAGAAGAGTGGGGCCCAAGGTGACTGGCATCCATACAAAAAAGGGAAGAGACACCAGACGTGTGTGTGCACAGAGAAAAGGCCATCTGAGGACACAAGGAGATGGTCATCTGCACAAGGAGAAAGGCCTCGGGAGAAACCAACCATGCCAACACCTTGGTCTTGGACTTCCAGCCCCCAGAACTGTGAGAAATAAGTCTCTGTTTCAGCCACCCAGCCTGTGGCATTTTGTTATGGCTGCCTGAACTGATTAAAACAGAGAGCAAGTTGTTACCGCTGCCTCTGGGAAGGGCGACCCCTGACAGGGCCTCCAGCACTGAGCTCTTGCCCGAGCTCTGGTCTCCGATGACAGCGATGGCAGGCAGGGCCAGGTCCTGCTCCACGCCCAGGGCACGAAGGGAGTCGATGAGGTCAATGCAGGGGCGCACTTTCTCCTCGTACTGGCTACATAGGCTCTTCTTGAGTCCCTGAAGAAAGCAGAATCAAAGAATTCTGTCATGGCCTGCGGGTCATGTTCCATCAGAGACAGACAACTTCAATCAACCTATCACAATAGGTGAGAAGAGATCCCAAAAGAGAGTGGGAAAGGAGCACAAAGAACTATTTAAAGAAATGATAGGTAAAAATTCCCCACACTTGAAAACAATTAACTCAAAGACCCAAGAAGCTCAATGAACCCCAAACATAAGGTACATAAACTACATCAAGGCAGATTATAGTCAAATAGCTCAAAACCCGCGACAGACAGAAAGTGTTTCAAGCAGCCGGAGGACACGTTACACGTTGAGGAGCAAACATGAAATTTATAGCAGATTTCTCATCAGAAACAATACAAATAAGAAAGTAGTGGAATAGCCTTTTTAAAATACTGGAGGGAAAAAAAAATCCATCATCCTAGAATTCTATACCTCGCCAAAATACCTTTTTTAAAAATGAAGGCAAATGAAGTTTTTTTCAGACATAAAAAAGTGAATGAGTTCATCACCAGCATTGGCACTACAAGAAATGTTAAAGAAGTCCTTCTGCCAGAAGGAAAATGATTCTGAATGAAAATCTGAATCCACACAAAGGAATCTACACCAGAAATGGTAACTACTACATTTTTTAAAAGTAACTTACATATCCTTAAAAGATATATGACTGAACAAAAATAACAATATATTGTGGGGCTTATAAGTCAAATTAAAATTCATGAAGGAATCAACATGAATGCTAGGAGGAGACAAATGGAAGCATACATTTGTAAGGTTCTTATTTAAATATTAAGTTATAGGGGCGCCTGGGTGGCTCAGTCAGTTAAGCATCCGACTTTGGCTCAGGTCACGATCTTACAGTCTGTGAGTTCGAGCCCCGTGTTGGGCTCTGTCCTGACAGCTTAGAGCCTGGAGCCTACTTTGGATTCTGTGTCTCCCTCTCTCTCTGCCCCTCCCCTGCTCATGCTCTGTCTCTCTCTGTCTCAAAAATAAATTTAAAAAAATTTAACAAATTTTAAATATTAAGTTATTTACTATCACTTCAAGTTAGACTTGACAAGTTAAATATGTAAAATATAAACCCTAAAATAGGCACAGTTAGAAAATCAACAAAGGAAATGAAATAGAATCATCAAAAATGTAGTTGATTAATTCAAAAGAAGGTAGAAAAAGAGGAAAGGGGAAATAAAGGGCAGGGAAAATAGAAAATAAATAGCAAAATGATCTTCTCAAACTTCATTAACAACCACAATAAATATAAACGGTCTAAAACATTTTTAGAACAAACTGACTTTGAAAAAGAAGAACAAAGTCGGAGGGCTAACATTACTGATTTCAATATTTATTAAAAAGCTGCAGTAGGCAAAGCAATGTGATAAAATTGAGAAAGAGATCAAAGGAACAGAATATATGTTCCAAAAATAAACACATTGTGTATGGACAACTGATTTTGACAAAAGTGCAAGGGCAATGCAGTGGAAGGATAAAGCTTTTCAACAAATGGTGCTGGAACAACTGGGCATATATATACCCCCCCCCCAAAATAACCTTGTATCTATATTTCACACCACACTAAAAAAATAACTCACAACAGATCATAGACCTAAATGCAAAACCTAACACTACAGAACTTCTAGAAGAAAACAGGAGAAAAATCTTTATGGCTGTGAGTTAGGCAATGTTTTCTTGGATATGGCCCCCAAACCACAGTTCATAAAAGAACCAACTGATAGATTGGACTTCATCAACATTGAAAACATCTGGTCTCTAAAAAAGACTAAGAGAAGGAAAACAAGCCACAATCTGGGAGAAAATATTCACAAAACATATATTTGACAAAGGATTTGTACCCAGCATACATAAAGAACTGCCAAGAAATTCCTTGACAATAAGAAAACAAACAACCTGATTAAGAAGAGACTATGAGAATATGCTTTATAATATACATAAGTTTTACTAGGTAGTTCCTTTATCTCGTGGTGAGAAGCTATTTATATTTTCTGCCAGGTCAGCTTTTGTTGTTGGGGGCTGTCCTGTGCATTGCAGGAGATTCAGCAGAATCCCTGGCCTCTATTCATTATTCACTCTGAGTTGTGACCATCAAAATGTCTCCAGACATTGCCACACGTTCCAAGGGGCAAAAGTGCCTCTGGTTGAGAACCACTGCCTTACAAAGTACATGAGTACAAGAGTTTGTATACAGGGAATGCTGGCAGATTTCTGCAAGGACCTCCTTGACCAAATGTTAGTGAGCCCTCTTTGACCACCTTGAGCCCTGTTCTCCACTTGGCTTCTCCCGGGCTGCTGAGCCCAGACTTAGCAAAGAATCCTTCTTAGCAAAGAATCCCCTCACCTTTGAAAGCTAATCAAGCTCTTTCTCCCGGTCCCCTTGATGATAACCTGTTCTTAGTCATTCTTTCTCCTCTCCCTCACCCTTCCTGCTGGCTGTAAATCCCCACCTGTCCTCCCGTACCACCTTGACCTCAGTCTCTCTCCCTTGTGGCATTAGGCTGGAATAAAATCCTCTTGGCCATTTTTTTTAACAAGCGTCTGCTGCCAGTTTTTTCTATAACAAACTTCAGAAAGGTGTGGAGCACAGCTCCACAGGGAAAGCCCCATGGTGGTCGTACCAGAAACCTGGCTACACCTTTGTACCCACCAGCCTCCGTCTCAGCCTTCCTCATGGGTTCTTCTTTGTTTTCATTTCTTTAGATCACCTAGTCCCAAGAGTTTATAAAACATGAATAATAGTACCAACCACCTGAATTAAGAAAACACATAATCCCAGTCCATAAGACACTCCACGCACCCTTCCCCATCACCTTCCTGCTGTTACCCCTTCTCCCCACCGAGGGTCTCTCCATCCTGAGGCTCGTGAGAACCACGTTCTTGTTCTTCTTCGTGGTTTTACCACCTACCCACCTTTCCCTAAGCAATACATTGCTTCTTGTTGCCTGAATTGGAACTTTGTATAAGGGGGGCCATACCATACATTTCTTCTATGACTCAGTTCTTTGTTTTGCCACTGTTTTTTAGATCTTGATGCTTTGAGGCCCACTTCTAAGCAGAATTCTGCTGCATGAGCGTACCGCTATTGACACATTCGTCCATGGCTCACAGGCACTCGTGTTGATTCTGGGTTTTGTTATCATAAACAACGCCATTATGAACATGGCTCTCAGAGGGCACCCGCAAGTTTGCATAGTGGTTTCGCACAAATAGAGTCGCCTGGAAGCACTATTCGAACACAGATGTGGGCCCTACCCCTGGAGTTCCTAGTTCATCAGGTCTGGGGGGAGGTGGATGTGTGGGCTAATCATTTACAGGTCAAACTTCCCAGGCCTTGCTGAGGATGCTGGTCTGGGGACCACACGTTGAAAACCAAGGTCTGTACCTAGAAACGGAATTTCTGGATTATAAGACAGCACCGTTCAGCATGACTGGAAAAGGCCAAGCTACAGCCAAGCAGGTGGGTGTGAACGGTATGAGTTCTTACTGCCCCATACACTGCCGGTTACAGTCAGGCAAGAAACACAGTTCTATTGAGGACCTTCTTATTTTTCTGTGTGCTTCAATGTGGCTTTTAGTATTGTTTAATATTGTTTAGCATTTATTATGAAAATGGAGTCAACTTGAAAGAGGCTGATGATCCATGACTTTAAGACACACGACAGCAGTAAAGGGACCTCTCTCTCAACAGTCACAGAAGGCAAATACTGTTATCATTCCCATGTTAGAGATGGAGAACCCAACTTGTACACCAGGGAGGAAGAGCCATCTTAGAAACTTCCATCACACAGCTGGAAGTGTTTGCACTGGGATAAAATTCAGATCAGACTGATTTCAGAGGCTAAGTTTGGTTCCCATCAAAAATACGTTCTGGATTCTGGGGGAAAAAACGATGCCGCATGGCTTGCCGGTGAGGGGATGGAACCGTGTGGTGGGTGTGGGATAGCACGGTGGTCCTTGGGCCCAGAGCGAGGCCAGTTCCTACAGGAGCCGGACAACATCCTGCCCGGCTTCCCAGGCTGAAACTGCACCCCAACCAACCAGTGTCAGCTATCTACACTACACTTGGTGGCCAGATGGGCCCCAGATGGACGAGTAGGGGATCACATCAGCAACCGCGGCAGGAGAGATCGAGAAGCAGTCATCCCGGGTCAGGAGCATCGCCGTCTACAAGGACAGCCCTCAAACACGGCTATTTTCAGGCGGCAACTTACCATTTCCTGATTTTTCTCTGCCTTATCCGCAAGTCCATTTAGTAACAGATGATCGGATACAGGATCTGAGTCAGTCATCTTTCCTTTAGAATTAACCATCTCCGCCCTTTATCAGCTTAAAATCAAGCACATCGGGATTAACACAATTCAGAAGCCAGGTTCATTCAGTCACACAATCACCACTAGATACACTGGGACACACTATGGGCTCCTGAACTCTTTAGGGATTGAAACGAAACAAGGAGCCAAATGATGGATGGAGGCAGCTTAGCCGTCTTCAGGAATGGGCTCCCAGACCCCAAAAGAGTCTTTAAAACTAGGTGTTTCCTATTACAATTTTAGGTTGAACGGCAAAAATTCTTTCACCATCAATTGGAACAGTGGCAAAGAACAAAATTTCCATGAATTTTTAAAATTCGCATGTAAAAGGAAACTTATTATAGAACCATTCCCAATGTTGCTGTGGGACTCTCAATATAATGGAACTTTGATACCCAAGCTTATAGTTGAAAAAAAAAATGCCTGAACTTTAAGTGCTTTTACTCTGTTCGTTTTGCTCCTGGCTTCATATTTTTATTCCATTTCCCCCCATACAAGTGTATCTTAATGACCTTCACTTTTTTCTATTTTTTCCAGTTTGATGGGTTTGATGGATCGACATCCATCACTGTGTACGTTCGAGGCGTACAGCATGAAGGTCTGAGGTACACATTTTGTGAAATGATCACCACGATGGCTTCGGCTAACATCCACCTTCTCATATAGATATGATGTCATTTTATTTTGAAAGAAGCTAATCGTCCACTTCACCATACTTGTCTGTATCCCTTCAGATCCGTACATATATGTCTGAAATTCATTTTTCAGAATTTCTGGGGGTGCCTGGGTGGCTCAGTCGGTTGAGCGTCTGACTTCGGCTCAGGTCATGATCTCGCGGTCTGTGGGTTCGAGCCCCGCGTCGGGCTCTGTGCTGACAGCTCGGAGCCTGGAGCCTGCTTCGGATTCTGTGTCTCCCTCTCTCCCTGCCCCTCCCCTGCTCATGCTCTCTCTCTCTCTCTGTCTCTGTCTCTCTCTCTCTGTCAAAAATAAATAAGCATAAAAACATTTTTTTAATAAAGTAAAATAAAATAAAAAAATTTCTGGGACCCCATGCCTCTAAATAGTAAATTTTACACATCTAATCATCTTGGGTAAAAGTGAGCAGGAATTTTTCTATGACTTGAAACAAATTATGAGAAATGTAAACCGCCTACTTACCTCCAACACACCTTCCTTTTCCCTTGACGATGCAACGTTGATTAGTTGGATAGAAACACAGAGCTCTTCTCCCACGCCTCCTTGAAATCACACAAAACTTACAAATTAGGCCAAAACCCAGGTGAATGTATGTGACGACTCATCAAGGTAAGGTCCCATTGTTAAGAACGACGCACAGAGGCCTCACGATGAGGCAAGTTCATGGTTCTCAGAACCCTTTTGGTAGATCTTGAGTATTTTAATTCCAAGAGAGACCGATAAGGCACAGAGCCTTACGGTTAATTTACTGCCTGAATCAACGATATTTTCTGATGTTCTCTGTGTTTCTTTCACAAGACCCTCCCCCAAGAGCTACGCGATCTTCCTTTAATATTGGGGCAGTTGAAAGGGACAGGTTAAAAAAAAAAAAAAAAAAAAAAAAAGGGAGGCGCGCTTGGGTGGCTCAGTCAGTTAAGTGTCCGACTTCGGCTCAGGTCACGATCTCTCGGTCTGTGGGTTTGAGCCCCATGTCAGGCTCTGTGCTGACAGCTCAGAGCCTGGAGTCTGCTTCACATTCTGCGTCTCCCCTCTCTCTGCCCCCTCCCCCACTTGTGCTCTGTCTCCCTCTGTTTCTTAAAAATAAATAAATGTTAAAAAAAAAAAAACTAAAAAGAAAAAAAGGGGAGAAATGTATTCCTTTTATCGTAAAGTGGGAGAAAGGTGATTTGGAAAGGCAATCAATTAGAAAGAGTATGACAATCTGGAAATGTATTTCCTAACCTCTCCCCGACCAACCATGCCTTTGGAGATGCTTTGTGCGCTCAGGGAGTCCCAGACTGGGGCCCCACATTGAAGACCACAGCTGCCTCAGTTGGCCTTAGTGCACCCAGTCAGGTGGCATCATTGGTCCCCAGGGCCTACAGCCCCATGACCACGGGTTCAAATTCTGTCAACACAGGATTGTGTGAATACATTCCCCTCCTCTGTTTGCTTCATATAGTGACATTCCTTGGACACAAAATCTTATCTGTGCCTCTTAAATGTTTGCACCTTTCATAGATGATCTTTGAAGATCAGTTTGGAGTTCAGGGGCAGGACAATCTCAGGAATTAAAGCCCGTCTCTTACTTATCAGTTACACTCGGCACCCGGCCGTCAAACCGAACTGAATGCAGTCGCCAGTTGTGGCCACGGTGGAGTCACGCTCTCAGCCCGCGTCTGCTCCTAAAACGTTTAACCCACACTGTGTGTTTAAGACAAGACTGTGGGCTGCTCTCTGAGGTAGGCACATCACCCGGAACCCCTCTCCACTTTCATCTTCCTCCCCCCACCCCTGCCAGTGGTCAGGATGGGCTCTTCCGTCACTGCCAAGGTTGGGGCAGGGGATAGAGAAACTGCCCAGGGCGGGTCTGTGGACACTCAGCCCCCCCCCGTTCTCGGACGAGGCTGTCTGGCTGCCCCTGCACTTTGGATTTCAGACGGTGGCTTCCAGACCCGGACACTATCCACCAGCGGCATCCCTGGAGAGTCTCTGCAGCAGAGGGTGGGGGCACCATCCAAGGGCGGTCCCGTGGGTCGCTATCCTTGTGGGAAAGCTTCCTCCAGCCCAGACCTCACAGAGGTCTCCCAACCCCTATTAAGAACCACCCACCTGTTGCGTCCTGCTGAACCCCTGATCCAGGAAGTCTGCCATTTGCCCAACACAATTGAGTCCAGTTTTTAAAATAATCCTCGTAGGACTTACACTCACTTTTTCTCTTGGGAGTCTTCTGCCTTGCAAAAACCCACTGACATTTAAATTTCTATGGTGGAAGGGGAGAACATTCTGCTCTTTAGACCTAATGCTCTCTACCAAACCACCCGGGGGGAGCTCAGTACCGGGAGGTGGGGAGAGGGAAGCCAAGAAGGAAATGGAGGGGCAGGGGGGGCATCCTGTCCACATGACAGGGGTTCCCGGCCAGCAGCTCTGTTCCAAAGTGGAAAAATGACACGGCTAGACATTCGAGGAGCCGTTTGGGACTGACCGCTAGGGGTTAGCATCACTCTAAATCAGGTGACAACCACCTGATTTAAATTTGACCAAATGAGGGGCGCCTAGGTGGCTCAGTCGGTTAAGCGTCCGACTTCCGCTCAGGTCACCATCTCGCGGTCCGCGAGTTCGAGCCCCGCATCGGGCTCTGGGCTGATGGCTCAGAGCCTGGAGCCTGCTTCCGATTCTGTGTTTCCCTCTCTCTCTGCCCCTTCCCCGTTCATGCTGTGTCTCTCTCTGTCTCAAAAATAAATAAACGTTGAAAAAAAAATTTGACCAAATGATTCCAAGAGCCCCCACATGCACAGCTCGGGCGGTCACGCGGGGTGGAGTGCAGGTGTCTCCGAGCCTGGCTCCCTCCATCAGCCCCCAGGACGGTCTTAACTCCCTCAAAACTAGCCTGTCCCCTGCTCAGTCCCACCCCGCTGCGCTAGCAGCGGAGAAGCGGGTCCCTGGGGGTTACGTTGGGCGGGGCACGTCCCCAGATGCCGGGCCCCTCCCTCCTTGCCCCTCCTTCCTACCCGGCTGCTCGGCTACTCAGGACGCCCCCTAGCGGGGACCCTCCACCCTAACCTCCCTGAATTCTGCAGGATAGTGCAGACCCCCCTGGTCTGCGCACTCCCACTGTGGACTTGTCTGGTTTTCACTCCCCAGCAATGTGAAAACCAATAAAATTACTAAAGTAGTGGGGAGGCCAGAAGGGGGAGGCTGTACCATTTCTCCTCAATCATAGGAAGAATTGTCAGTAACAGACCCCGACCGGAGACAATCATCAATTATAGCCCCCCCCCCCCCCCGCCACAGGGACAGGTGGGTACGTCATCTCCTACGGGAAACCGCCACCCCTGCCACTCAGCTGCCAAGAACCTGACATCGCCATGACCTCTTGCATTTCTCCGGTGGACTAGGTTCAAAACAACCCTCCCCAAGCCCCTTCCAGAAAGCACTGTTCCTGTCCTTTGTTTGTTGGACTTGCCTATGGTTTTGCCATGGCTTGCGCGTCCCGGATTCCAGATCGCTGCTATTCCTGAAGAAGCCCACGTTTGCTGATCAAAGAACACACTTTTATTTTTAAGGTCGATAGCAGGAAATATAAACTGATACAAGCCATGGGCCACCTTCGGGGTGGGCTTGGAGGGCGCCCAGCACTGAATGTGAAACTTTCTCAGTGCACACCCCTGGGAGACCCCCTTGGGAGACTGGCCCCCTGGGAGACCCCCTTGGCCCCCCTGCCCTCCACGGGCCCACCTCCTCAAGCAGAAAAGTCCTCGAGGTGCGGGGGTGGGGGGGGGGGCTGTTTCTGATAAATCATCCAGGAGTCTCAGCAGCCTGTTGGTCAGAAGCAGAATCAAGCGGGCTCTGAGCCCAGCCAGTATTTCCATCATCATCATCACTGTCACCGTCACCATCACCATCATCACCGTCCTCACTATGACCAGCTTCTGCTCCCCCATGCCTCCAGAGAGCTTGTCTCCGCACCCAGCCCTCCCACCCCAGCCCCCCAGCTTGCAAGAAGGTGCTGCGACCCAGGAACGCGACCCTCACCTGTCCCCGCGTAGCTGCCAGGGCCCCTCGCCGCCGCCGCCGCCGCCGCCGCCGCCGCCCGGCTTTTATGCAGCGCCCGCTCCGCCCCCTCGTTCTCGTCGCCCCCGCCTCCGAGGAGAAACGAAACTCAGGGGATGCGAGGGAGCTAGACCCGCCTGGTGCAGGAAGGAAACCGAACCCATCACCCCCCACCGCCTCTCCCCACTCCCCCCACCGCCGCCCCGTGCCTGTCGGCTGCCGCAACTTCTCCCGGGGCTCCGCGCGCCCAGCCTCATCCCAGGCCCGCGCGCTCGTGTCTCTGCAAGCTGGGAGGAAATGCAGATTCTGGGGCCCAGACCTGCTGACCCAGAAACTCAAGTGCAGGGCCCAGGAAGCCCCCCACCGCTCCGAGAGCAGTCTGAGAACCGCTGCCCTACTGGCCTTGAGCCATCCGGAGCAGAATGCAGCCTTGAACCTAGACACGCCCATTCCCTTAAGCCTGGTCTTCCTTCCCAACGCTCTGATAATTGGCACTGATAATTGGGCCAATCTGAAATTCCTGCTAGCGGTTCACAGGGATCATTCCGGAACCAGCAGGAATTCCCAAGCGCTCTGCCAATGGCCAACTTCCCCTTCCCCATGCAGACAGCTATTAACCTTAAAAAGAAAGGTTATTTTACCACCAAAAGATGGGTTTATTTGGGAACAGTAGAGAATTGCACATTGGGACAAGCAAGCTGTGGCAAAACCATACGCAAGTCATTTTACGGAGAAGTTGGAGGAAGTTGGGACGTTTTGGGTTTTTTTAAATGTTTATTTCTTTACTTTAAGTTTATTTTGAGACAGAGAGAGGGAGAGCGCAGAGGAGGAGCAGAGAGGGGGAGAGAGAGAATCTGAAGCAGACCCTGCTGCTGTCAGCGCCGAGCCCAACGTGGGGCTTGAGATCATGACCTGAGCTGAGATCGAGTGCCGATGCTCAACCCACTGAGACATCCAGGCGCCCGGGGAGGAGTTGTTTTGAACGAAAGGCTGTTGGAGAAGAGCAGGCATCGGGGTGATGGCAGTTTCTCCTTGGCTGAGCTGCAGGGGCGGGGCTTTCCATAGGAGATGCGGCGGCGCACACGTGTCTCCCCGCTAGGCGCCCTCCCCCAACTGATGGCTCTGTCCTCTGGGGAGTCTTCCGCTGGGTCTGTGATTGATGACTCTTCCTGTCATTGACCCGGAGTGATGCCCCCCACCCCGCCCAACCTCCCCAGCTAGCAGCCAAGTCCGCTTTCGTGAGTTTCCCTTTATTCATTTTCGCGGGACCCACACCATCTTCCTCCTTGTCCTCCTGGAGCCCTCTCTGGAGTTGGGCTCACCTGATTTCTCCAGGATAGAAATGGGTGGAAAGTGGAGGCTGAGGTCAAGCAGGCTCCAGAGTGGCCCTCTGTAGATGGAGAGTGACATATCCTTTTGGAAGGGGCTGGCCACCTACCTCCATTCTCCTTAGCTCAGCTCAGAGTCCCAGACAACAAGCTCCCCAAAACTGTGATTAGGAAGGGTCGCCCCCACTCCATCCAAAGACCCAGAACCCACCCCAGCTCCAAGTCCAAATTCAGTGTGGCTCACCCCGAGAAGGGGAGGAGGCGCCACAATACAACTCTCTGGCTGAAGTCCCCTTGTTCTGCAGGGTCCATTGCTGGGTCCCGGCAGCCCCATCCAGGGTGGCCTGCTGGGAGACACATACTGTCCCCATAATTAGCGAGGAACGTTTGTCCAGCCACTCATCACCTCTGGGCCTCAGTGCCTTTCTCACTAGGAGGAAGAGTGACACCCTTTCCTGATGGGCTGTGAGCAGGATGGAGGAGGGAAAGTGCCATCCGAACACGGAAAAGCGAGAGCAGCCAGGCAGAGACACAAGACTTCA
Source organism: Leopardus geoffroyi (assembly GCF_018350155.1). NCBI lineage: Eukaryota > Metazoa > Chordata > Mammalia > Carnivora > Felidae > Leopardus > Leopardus geoffroyi. The sequence goes on from NC_059333.1 coordinate 4,522,677, forward strand.
CTGCGAGGAGGGATGCGACTTTTTCAAACCACAGGAGGCTCTCCCCAGCCCCCCTTGTTGAGGAATAAAATCAGAAAGCGCCATGGGCGAAAGCGAAAACCAAGTGGAACCAGCCAACGCCAGGGCCAGGGCTAGGCGAAGGTGAGCGGCGTGTCTGGTGTGCCAAATTTAAGGAGCCGCTCGCGCGCTCGCTCTCAGTGGTGCAAGCGGCTACTTACATTGGCGCCCGGACGCTCCAGGAGCCTCCCTCTCATGACTCCAGTGACTCCTGGTCTGAGATGTTGGTACCTCGCTGTTTCTAATTGGCTCCTTATGTGAACTTCCCTGAAGAGCCCAGGGGCTTGTTAGGGGTGAAATTCGGAAATAATAAAATAATAACTCATCTGCACCGCGGAAGTATGTGCTACGTGTCAGCCTGTGAGAATAAGTCACCTTCACAACCATCCTATGAGAGGAGTACGGTTATCACTCCCATGTGGCACATGAGAAGACAGAGACCAAGGAATTAGGCCACCGTTGGGTTCCCTAACTAGGAAGCAGCCAGGAGGTGGGAGAGCTAAGATCACAGTCTAAGGTTTCACTCCCTGTGCTCTAGAATCTTCCCCCACCATCCTAAACTCAACAAGATCCAGCTCCTGTCCTCCAGAAGCTCACAGCCTTCCCCCTGAGTTGCTGACGATTCCTTCTCTACCAAAGAAACGCTGATTACGTTCTCTGAAGTAAGTGTCCAACCCTGAGCCTTTGAGAATTAGCCTTCAGGATCAGCACCCTACTCAGACATCCCTAAACGCGGCCGGCAATTCTGGTGGCCTGTCCTTCCCCCTAGGCTCCCGGAGACATTCTCCTGCCCTGCCAAGCCCCAACTGTGATGTTCTCTGTCTATGCAGCTGCCCCTGGGAGCTCCTTTCAAGCCTGGGTCGCCCTCAGCTCCTGGGGCTCCCACCATGGCACAGCTGGCCCTGCCCTCTTACTATTGTCTCCTGTGCCCCAAAATAATCTGGCAAAAACACAGCATCCACAAGGAAGCATAGTAGTAGGCAAACAGTCACACTGACCCCACCCCCTGCTGCCAGCGCAGCCCAGGGTGCCCAGGCAGCTCCAGATCCCTCTGGTCCTTGTCCAGCCCTCTCTCCAGCTGCCAGCCTGGCCCCGGGCCTGTGGAGGAGAGCTGGTGCTCATGGAAAGCCGTGACGGGCAAGCTTCCAAGCCATCACCCCCTACCTCCAATCCAGTGCGTGTCCTCAACTCCCTGTGGGGAGTGGACAGCACCCTGCTTAAATGCTGCGGGGTCGCCCACTGCAGGGGTGGGGGTGGGTGGGGTAGTCCCAACTGCTCAGCTTGGTGTGCCAGACCTAGCCTCACCTGGCTCAGCCCCACCCCCACTGCTTCTTGTAACACCTTGCTCACTACACAGAACTCCTGCGGCTCAGGGGTGCTCCTCCTCCTACCCCTCCCTGCACACTGGGCTGCTTTCCAGGTCACAGCCTCCGGCCATCCTTCCCCAGACCCGGTGGACTTGCTTCCCGGGCGCCCCCCTGTTCCCTCCCACCCGCACCCACCCACCTAGCGTAGTGTCAGCACACTGCCTTGACCTCTGTGAACGCCCATTTCTGCCCCCAGGTTGTCCACAGGGCAGCTCCGGGCCCGAAGTGTTGCTGTTGTCCTTGGGACCTAGCAGAGTTCGTGGCACATAGCATTTCAACGGATGTTTCTAGAATGAACTAATAAACGAATGAATGGTGAGTCTGAGAACCGGCTCTGATCTTGCAGACCCGGTCCTCAGACGACCTCTGGCGAATTACCCTGAGCATCTCCTCCCTGATCTTCCGTTTCCCAGTCAACTCAGGTTCAGTTTCAGTTTCTTTTCTCCTTCTTGGTTCCCAGAAAAGGAAGTGAAGAGGGAGACTCTGATTCTAGGAACTAGAATAAGAGAGACAGAGAGAGAGGCGGGGGTGGGCGGTGCCGGAGGCGGAGGGGCGGTGCCGGAGGCGGAGGGGCGGTGCCTGGGGGCGGAGCCGGAGGCGCGGTGCCGGAGGCGAAGGGGCGGAGTCTGAGGCGGAGGGGCGGTGCCGGAGGCGGAGGGGCGGTGCCGGAGGCGGAGGGGCGGTGCCTGGGGGCGGAGCCGGAGGCGCGGTGCCCGAGGCCAAGGGGCGGAGTCTGAGGCGGAGGGGCGGTGCCGGAGGCGGAGGGGCGGTGCCAGGGGAGGAAAACAGAGACCAGGAGGGAGCGGAAACCCAGGCGGTGAGGGCGGTGAGGGAGGCGGAGGGAACCGAGCCGGAGGCGGGGCGGACGGGCGGACGGGCGGACGGGCGGACGGGGTGGGACCGGTGGAGGCTCTCCGGCTGGGGTGCCTCGGGGTGCCTCTCGAAGGCCCAGCGCAGCCTGGACACGGTTCTGGCGGTGTCAGGGGAGGGAGATGGGGAGGGGACGGTGACGGAGAGGAGGTTGGGGTTGGGGCGGCGCCCCGAACCGCAGAGGTCGCTGCGCCCACCTCTGACGCCGTCCTTGCCCGGGGGCAGAGCAGTGCGCTCCCGAGCGGCGTCCCTTCTGTGCGGGCCCGGAGCGCGGAGTCCAGGGTACGTTGTCCCTGGCCCCGTTTTTGTTTTCTCCTCCATAGACCCTTGCCATGGATCGGTGCTTCTCAAAGGAGGGCCCAGCAACACTGGCTTCACCTGGAAGCTTGTCAGACCTGCAGGGTCGAGGGCCACCTCAAGATCACTGAATCCATCTGAGTTTCAAGAGGGTTCTCCAGATGATTCGTTTGCAGTTAAAGCGTGAGAACCTGGAGCCTGCAAGGTTGCTATTTATTTGGTCCTTAAGGCCAGGGGGTCCGATTTTGCCTTCTCCGCGGCCCTCTGCGAGCCAGAGGAGATAGAAACTGAAAAGTCTGGCGAAGCTGACCTGGTTGGTGGCCCTGGGCCCCGGCTTGGTGTCGTTCGGCTCACCCAGCCTGCAGTCACACGGGAAGGCTGGTGGCCTAGCCTTTTCCTGGGATACGGCCAGCTGTCTTCTCTGGCATTCGCCTGGTGATCAGCGCTCTGTGAAAGCTTATCTTTCAGATAAAGGAGGAAATAGCGCTGTGACCTGCCCTCCCAGGACCTTTCCCAGGGAGCTTATGGGAATTGGCACAACCACTGGAGAATTCCCCCTAATTCTCAAATTCCACCCCAGGCCGCCTCCTTCCTCCTCTGCCTGCAACCAGGCTCAGTGTTTCATAGTCTAGAAAGTGGGGTGCTTGCTTCGGCGGCCTGTGTATGGTGTAGGAAGTGGAGAGACCCCCAACACAATACCGCTGTTAAAAATGCCACCTTGTGGGGCGCCTGGGTGGCGCAGTCGGTTAAGCGTCCGACTTCAGCCAGGTCACGATCTCGCGGTCCGTGAGTTCGAGCCCCGCGTCGGGCTCTGGGCTGATGGCTCGGAGCCTGGAGCCTGTTTCCGATTCTGTGTCTCCCTCTCTCTCTGCCCCTCGCCCGCTCATGCTCTGTCTCTCTCTGTCCCAAAAATAAATAAACGTTGAAAAAAAAAAAATGCCACCTTGTGGCTGTGGAGCATTCCCCGGATATTGGCCTCCCGCCCCCGTAAGACAGCGAGCCAATTTCTTTACACACATGGTCTATAGAAAAAAATCAGTCAGCTAGGAAATGGGGGCTCAGAGAGGTGGGCTCTTGGCCCAAATCACACAGCTAGTGAGAAATGGAAATCCCTTTCCACGCTTTCATGAGCCATCCTGTTCTTTCTGTTGTCACTGCAGTCACCCGCCAGCCATCACTCATTGCCTCAAAACAGCGTCCGCCGCGTGCCAGGTGCCCCAGAAACAGGCGCGTGCATTGAAGAGTCGTTGCCACACTACCTGTCTTCACACTCACTTGGGCAACCTTAAAAAAAAAAAAGCCATTCAATTCTATTTACAAAATGCCATCCTGATCCTGATAATCCTATAGACCTTCCATGTGGGTTGCCCTGTTGTGGTAAAGTCCCAGCAGGCGACGTGGCAAAGAACTGATGTCTTTGGCCAAAGGCCACCCAGGGCCTGAGGCCTGTCCACAGACAGGAGAGTGAGCTTGGAGCCCGTATCAGTTTCCTGCAGCTGCTATAACAAATTGCCACAAACACAGTGGCTTACAACAACAGAAACTCTCTTACAATTCTGAGGCCACAAGTCCGAGGCCAGTTTCACGGGGCTAAGGTCATGGTGTTGACGGGGTCATGCTCCCTCGAGAGACTCTGGACAGAATCCTTCTGCTTGCCTTGTCCAGCTTCGAGAGCTGCGTTCCTTGCTCTCTTTAGCTCGTGGCCCCTTCCTCCACCTCCAGAGCTGGCAGGGTGGTCCCTTCCGATCTGCTCCTTCTTTGCTTTGCCTCCCTCTCTTGAGGACACCTGTGATGGCGTCTGGGGCCCACGGGGACAGCCCAGGGTCACCTTCCAGTCTCAGTCTGTAGTGTCCCCAGACCTACAAAGACCCCTTTCTCCATTTAAAGAACCTGACACCAGAGGAAGGAGGGTGACACTAAGAGAAAACAAGAGCCTTATCTGGGGTCTCAGAATGACGCCTGCAAGAGCACCGATCCCAGAGTGACCAGAAAAAGTGTCCCGCTTGGGTAGGGAAAGCAAGGGGGGTTTTGTGAGGAAGAAGAAGAATCACCTATTTAGATAAACCAGGGAAGAGAGGAAACCTGTTAATGCCGTGCTAACCAGCTGAGCAGTTTTCAATCACCGTCTAATCGATTCTTCTCTGCCTGCAACCAGGCTCGGTGTTTCATAGTCTAGAAAGTGGGGTGCTGTCAACACAAACTGTTCCTGGTCTGCATTAGTTAACTCTTTGCTCTTCCTAAAGTTCTATCAGCGGTTTTGTGGTCGAAGGCCAGTCGTTCTACAGGATGTGATGAACGGCTGCTTGTGAAACAATTACGATGCTGGCCTGGTTTGAGAGCTCATTGGTTAGAAAGTGAAATGGAGCCTCATCATGGAGCCTCTCACGGGCAGAGATTTTGTACGGGTCCACGTCGCTTTCGCCGGCACCAGGGATCAGAGCCTGGCTATTTGGGGGGCTGTTATGCAGCCCACCATAGAAGCTGGACCAACTCTGTGAGACCTCCCCCCACCCCCTCACCCCCCCCCCCCCCACACACACACACACGCACAGCCAGAGGCACCTGCCAGGGCCCATGTGAATTCCTGACCCTAAGAAACCGAGAGAGGAAATTTCGGGGGTAAAACTTGGGATAATTTGTTAGGTAACAATAGATAACCCAACACCATGTCGCTGAGCATGACCAAAGGGGCATTGGAGGCCCTCCCCCCAACCAGGGGTAGAAACAAGATGGGGGAATCCGGATTTGTTTATCCCACCGGGGTGATAGCTTTCCATGAATACCCTTCGGCCTCATCACTGCGGCGCTGATGGAAGGGAACACCACCCCCCTCACTGCCGCCCCTGTGAGGAACATCAAGGGGGGTGTAAAGACGGGGTTGTGGATCCGTGCACCGTCAGCCCAGACTGGGGTTACAGCTCGTGTCACCTGCCGGGGCTGTCCTGAAGCACCAGGGCCAGAGAAGGGAAAAGTCTGACAGCCAGACACGGTGGCCAGACCATCTGTTCTCTGCCATAACCGGCCCCGGGGGCCAGCCTGCTGGAAGTCAGACTTACGGAAGGCAGACTGTTTCCTACCCACGATCTCGAAAGTGAAGCAATAACCTCTACAGCGACTCGCCCCCAGGTGACCAGGGTTTGCTGAGTAACTGACAGCTTCCCACAAATTGTGTCCCTATTTCTGATTTAGGACCCGCCAGAGAAAGGCGAATATATATGCCTAACCAGCCACAGGGGACGTCTGCTCCTAGCTCGCTGCCCTCAGCCCCCACCCAGGGCTCACACGGAGCCTTCTCCCTGCCTGTGAGGCTTTGCCCAAAGCCCCGAGCGACGAGCAGAGCAACGGTGGCTGACCTCCTCCTCCTCGTCATCATCAGCTCTCGCTAAATACCTTTGCTCCTTCCCCCTTGGGTGGTCTTCCTCTATTTCCGCACTTGTTAGGAACAAAACGCCAGCCCACAGTCGCATTGCAGGAGGAAACGTACGTGTGTGCATGTGTTGTGCCTGTGTGTGTGAGTGAGTGAGTGACCCCGGGATAAGAAGGAAGAGCAGAGAACACGCCTGTTCCTTTACTCCCGTGTTTTGTGCAACGAAGGTTCCCCACGGATGTAGGGGCGGGTGTGGCAACAGGCAAAGCCGGTCTCCCCTGGCTTCTGTCGGCTCAGCTGGACCACATTTCCCAGCCTGCCTTGCAGTCCGGCGAGGCCCTAGGCCTGAGGCCTGCCTCTGGAATGGGGGAGGAAGCGAGGCACACAGCTCCTGAGCCTGGCTCCTGGAAACTTCCAGAAATCCTCTACACTCTCCCGTTCCTCACCTGCTGGTCAGATGCAGAGGGTCTGGTGGGGACTCGAAGCCGGCGATGGTGGGGCCACGAGGTAGAAGGATGCTGGTGGCCCAGGGACAGTGTGGCTCAGAACGCTGCCAGTCGGCCTAGGACATCCGTGATGTGATCGAGGGGCACGGCTGGGTCGTGGTCAGCTGCGGAGGTCTTGAGGTGCTTGTGGTAGCCGTGAGCTTATTCCGATGGGAACGTGGGCCCCGCACTCAGGCCCACGCTCCGACCTGCTGGGAAGCCAGGTGTGGTGGGGTACCTCTTCAGAAGCCACGTTCAAGGGCTCACCCCCAGAGCCTCTACAGACCTCGAGAGTACAGAAGAGAGGTGTTTGATGAGCGGGAAGAGTCGCTGGATTTGGGGGACAGGTAGCTCATAGAAATGGTTTCACTTAATGTTCCTAAAATCCCCCTGAAATTAACTATTGCTCAGCGTGACGAAGAAAATAAAATTAGCCGCAATCCTCCAATCTAGAGATGACCACTGGTAGGAAGCTCGACATTTTTTTAAAACATGTATTTTTCTGCACGCCTGGGGGGCTCAGATGGTTGAACGCCTGACTTGGCCTCAGGTCACGATCTCGTGGTTCGTGGGTTCGAGCCCCGCGTCGGGCTCTGTGCCGACAGCTCGGAGTCTGGAGCCTGCTTCGGAGTCCGTGTCTCCCTCTCTCTCTGCCCCTCCCCTGCTCACCCTCTGTCTCTCTCAAAAATAAGTAAACATTAAAAAAAATATTTTTTTCCTTACAAAACTTCTCTTCAGGGCTTCACATAGCAATGGGAGCTCATCGCAGCCAGAGAAACAGGACAGATGACCATCAGTATCACGCCGGCTCGTTTCCCCTGGGGGTTGTAAACACGACCGTGGTCAACAGTGGGGAGCAGGTGGCACAGCCAGAATCCTCTGAGAGTGACCAGCTCAGGGACACCGTCTCAAACGACCAAAGTCTGGAGCTAAGCCATAGCAGCCGGTCACCCTCATCATGCATTTGTTCAGTAAGATGTCATTCATTAAGCAGCTACTAGGTAACAGGTGCCATGTAAGATCCCGGAAATACCAAAGAAGAATACGATACGGACCTCCCCGCTCTGGGGTCTTATAATCTGATGGTGGGGAAGATGAATTAACAAAGAAAGAGAGCAGTATTTGAGAACCCCGTAACTGGGGGGGCTGTGGGGCCCAAGGCCCGGAGAGCCATCTCTCCCGGCAGAGGGGACCGCCCCGGGCGTGTGTGCCTGTCAAACCCAAACTCTGGTGCTGCGTGCAATCCAGCGAAGGTGGACACGGAAGGCGACAGAGTGCGGTCCCAGATGTGGAGCCACTTCGTGGGCCATCTCACGGTGAATGCACGGCGGGAAACACCCCAAAGCATTGCTGCCCTTTTGTGCATCTGCCCCCTTTAACTGGATGATTTCCAGAGAGCCTGAGCCGGTCAGTTTTCTCCTTAAGGAACCTCCTCTCGGTGGAGGCGTCGCTGGGTTCCTGAAGCCGCCGGGAATAGTGATCTGTCTCCTGCAGTATCTGCATCGTGGCTTTCTGTAAGGGAGTGCCCGTTCGCTGCAGCATGAAATATTGAATTACGAATGAGATCTGCTTGGCCAGACGTTTGCTGGTTTCCTGGAAGAGGGAGGAAGAAGGGTCAGCCGGAGGGGTCTCGGCCTGTGCTTGCAGTGAAGCCTTGGGATTCTCGGATGAGTGGATAGTTGCCTCGAGAGGTCCCGGTGGTCCTGTCCACCCCACTCCAGTGGTCAGCATCCAACCACGGCAAGGCGCTTTCTGTGCTGCCCCGAACTCTAGTATCAGGCATTCCCTCTGGCACTAAGAACCCACCCTGTAAGCTGGCAAACCCATAGCACGTTCTGGACATCCCAGCCTTCACAGGAGCTCCTCCCCCTCCTCCACCCCCACGCCTGCTCCACCTCCCAGAGAGACCTCTGGGCCCCTTGATGCCCTGGCCCCTCCCGGGAGCTGATCAGGATGTGCTTCAAGGCTCACCTCGTTCCCTCTCTTCACAGGGATGCCCAGTTTGCCTGGCAGCCGGGCCCCACATCTGGGTAACTACTTTCTATTCTGATGAAGAAAAGGCTTCCAGAGTTGGGCTTCTTTGCGGGTTAAAAGCCACCTTCCGTTCTATGCACCCCGCGTGGGCGGAGGGTTGGAAACCTTGGAGGTGACTGGGCTACGGGATCTAGGCAAAGGGTTTTTCCTTCCTGTCTTGTGGACTCAGTGAGTTCGAGGCTGCTTCAGACCTCAAGGAAAACCAAATTATAACGAGTAAAGTGAGTGCTGGTTGTATTTTGCTGAATTCCAATAATAGTAGCTTGGTAATAGATGCATAGCATGAAATATAAAGAACTCTGCGGTTGGAACTGGTTTTGAGTACATGCTTTGCCGCATCAAAAACCTGATTCCGGGGCACCTGGGGGGGCTCAGTCAGTTAAGCTTCAGACTTCAGCTCAGGCTATGATCTCACGGTTCGTGAGTTCAAGCCCCTGTGTTGGGCTCTGTGCTGACCGCTCAGAGCCTGCTTGCGAATCTCTCTCCCTTTCCCTCTCTCTCTGCCCCTCCCCTGCTCTCTCTCATTCTCACTCTCTCTCTCAAATATAAATAAACTTAAAAAAATTTTTAATAAAGAAAATAAAAACCTGATTCCCGAATTAACTAAAAGTCCCTTGACAGGGTCACTGTTAAACTATAACTGAGGGGTGCCTGGGTGGCTCAGTCGGTTAAGCGTCCGACTTCGGCTCAGGTCACGATCTCGCGGTCTGTGGGTTCGAGCCCCGCATCGGGCTCTGGGCTGACAGCTCGGAGCCTGGAGCCTGTTTCCGATTCTGTGTCTCCCTCTCTCTGACCCTCCCCCGTTCATGCTCTGTCTCTCTCTCTGTCTAAAAAAACAAAAAAACAAAAAAAAAAAAACACAAAACTTAAAAAAAAAACTATAACTGAGATAATATGTGAGTATTTATCACTGCAGAAGGGATTTAATACACAGTAGTGGCCCCTCCCACCTTCTCTCAGTGACACAACTGTCAATCAGAGTGCCCGGCATCTGCCTCGCAAACACCCGTGGCACTGACCTACACGCTCACCAAGAAATACGCACTCACGCGCACAACTCGATCTCAGTGATGGGCGAAGTCAAAGACCGATCATTTGAGAAAGACCGTTTCTACTCAAGGTCCTGCACAGGATTGCCCACTGGGGTAAAAACCTCTTCCCGGACTCTGTTCAGAACCACGCGGTAAATCTGGTCTTGACAAAACCAGCTGTTCCATATTCCAAACTGAAGTCGGACCCGATTTTCTGCTGCCTCTGCTTGTTTCGTTTCCATGTCTTCAACTTTGTCCTGGTTGGATAAGAAAGAGAAACGTGTTCCTTCTTTTCTCGCCCTTGTTTAAACATCGTAGGAGGCACTATTGTGTTGAGATGGAATTAAACACAATTTAAGTCAGAGAAGGCCTGGGATTTTACATGGTGACTTTAAGAAGGCCCTCGGCCGCCCGTGCTGCTGTCCTCATCCGTCCTGTCCTCTGTCCCTTACAGGTCCTGCCCTCTCCACTGCCGTGGGACCTCCTCTCCAGCCTGGAGAAATGATGATCCAGGACCAGGCCTGTCCCCCAACCCCTGGTGAGGCACCCGGGGGCTCAGACACAGCCCCTGGGAACAGTGGAGCGGTCATAAGTCAGGTATCACTTTTACCAACTGGCCAAAGAGGTAAAAGACAGTCAGTTGTTGTGGGAAAATGGCAGAAATCCTTTTTCCTGCTCACCTGAGTTGTGGAATGAGATTCAGACCCACCGACCCAGGCCTGGGCAGAAGAGGGTTTTTATCTAGAGCGCAGAAGGAAGCTGGACATCCCTGGCACCCCATTACTGAGAGGGGGATCAGAGTTGTTGAAGGGGAAACCCACACAGCTGTGGCAGTATGTTTAAGTCCAACTTATAAAGATTGTGGAATAGGACTAGTGGACAATTCTGTCTTTGTGGTAGATAAAGATTCAAAGAACGGGTCAGACAGCAGGCACAGCCATGTATTCAGAGGATCAGCACTAAGCCTACATCATCCTGTGCTGCAGAAGATAATGCAGAAATGAGAACTCGGCCGGGTGCTTCCTTCCATCTCTCCCGGGGGGGAGCACGAACTAAGTCCTGAGCAGGTGCAAAACAGCAGATGCTCCTGGACCGGCCGGCCCAGCAAGCCCGCGGCTCTAACCTTGGCCTCAACTTTAAAATAATTTTTTTAACATTTATTTATTTTTGAGAGATAGAGATACAGAGTGTGAGCAGGTAAGGGGCGGAGAGAGAGACATACACAGCCTCTGAAGCAGGCTCCAGGCCCCAAGCTGTCAGCACAGAGCCTGACGCGGGGCTCGAACTCACGAACCGTGAGATCATGACCTGAGCCGAAGTCGGACGCTCAACCGACTGAGCCACCCGGGCGCCCCTGTGGATAATATTTCTAACTGCAATACTAAACAAACCACCGTGGTGAATTCTATAAATTCCCCAGACATTTTAAAGATAGGAACTTTTTTAAATTTAAGTCTGGCTTACCCACTGTACCCTAAGGCAATGTTTCTAAATGGAGATTTTTTTCTTTTCTTTCTTTAAAAAATTTTTTAATGTTTATTTATTTTTAAGAGAGAGAGAGAGAGAGCATGAGCAGGGGAGGGACAGAGAGAGAGGGAAACACAGAATCCAAAGCAGGCTCCAGGCTCTGAGCTGTCAACACACGGGGCTCGAACCCACAAACCATGAGATCATGACCTGAGCTGAAGTCGGACACTTAAGGGACTGAGCCACCCAGGTGCCCCGAACGGAGGTTTTTTTTCATAATGAGAAAAAATTTATGATCTGATAATGCTAATTTAAAGAAAACTGACTTTTTTTTTTTTTTTAATTTTCAAGCAGATTGCGTGCCCAGCGTGGAGCCCAATGTGGGGCTTGAACTCACGACCCTGAGATCAAGACCTGAGCTGAAATCAAGAGTTGGATGCCTAACCGACTGAGCCACCCAGACGCCCCGAGGAAAACTGACGTTTAGGAAACCAAATTGTTGTTCTATGAAAATACATTTCAGTTGAGGGTATTCACCCTGAGAGAGAAGCTGAGTGTTTGTAACTCGTAGAAAGCACTGGACTCGTTCAATGGAAACAGAAACCTATTATTACAGCACTTGCAGATCTCCCGAGAACACATCCAGACACGAAGAGTGCTGCTTTTATTACGTGTGAAAACAAAAATACAATGCACGCATGCACACACACACACACACACACACACACACACACACGAACACCCTCCTGGCATCAGGGCTATAGCAGAATGAAAGTTGGAACTTCCCCAGGCAAAGCAAGGACACTCTTATCAAACCACCGACCCGTGTGCTCGCTTCGGCAGCACATACGAAACCACTGACCTCTTCGGTCGGTCGTGCACTAGGGGTGAAGACAAGAAGGGAAAAGAAGTAAGTAGAACTGTCCAGCCTCAAAACGAAGAAGCCAGAGAAAGTTGGAGGCGGTGGAATTGTCTCCTGGTGCGGGCGGGGCTCCACGTTGGTGGCTGGGAAGCAGTTGTAGGAAAGCCTAAGGGGCCCCGTGGTCTCTTGCGTGGGCATGTTCATCTGTCTGCACGCTTCTTACGTGCCAGAAGTGGCTTCTGGTCTTGGTAAACATGACACCGTGTTTAGGCGGAGCCTCGTCCTAGGACTTGCCATTTGGGGTACTGGCTGTAAGTGTGAGAACCCAGTTTTTAAACTCCTCCCTGATTTTGTTGTATAAGCAGGTCTCGTTCTGCCTTATGACTTTTTCTCCTAACTTTCCGAGGTCCTGATTAAACACCTTAATTTTCCGAAAATGAGAGAGAGTCGTCGATCTGAGCCGTAACCGCATTAAAGAGCTGGGACCTGCCTGGGGCAGCAGCGTGTGGTGTTGGGCTGGGGGCCGTGAGAGGATCCCATCGGCCACCCAACCATCCCATCTCTCAGGCAAGACAAATGGAGGGCAGCTCCTGCCTAACGGGGCGGCCAGCACGCCACAGGCAGGGACGCGAGGAGGGCCATCTCAGGATGTGCTGGGCCACCAGGAAGGATGCGGCCGTCTAAAGGGAGCGGGTGACAGAGAAGCCAGTTTCTGTGCCTGTCACCTGGAGTCCCCGGGAATCCTCATGGATCCCTCATGGGATAAAATGTTCTTTTATCCGCTTCGTTGCTGGGGATGCCGTCTCCACACAGGTGCGGCCTCTCTGTCGCCCTCCGGTGGCTCTCCCTTATTTGCTTTTCTAACGACGGGAGTGATTTCTGAACAAAACAATAGCGAACGATGACACTCCGCAGCTTGATGGAGTTGGCTGACAGATTTCTTCGATACGTGGGCCGAATCCCCTGTGACGGCATTCCAGGGGATCCGGAATTTCTATTTTTGTGTGAAGTTCGCTAAGACGGGCCCCTGTTGTGGCGCCTGGGTGGCTCAGCTGGTTAAGTGTCCAATGCTTGACATGGGCTCAGGTTATGATCTCACGGATTCGTGAGATCGAGCCCCGTGTTGGCCTCTGCACTGACAGTGTGGAGCCTGCTTGGGATTCTCTTTCTCCCTCTCTCTCTCTCTCCCTCCTCTCCACCTTCTCTCTCTCTGTCTCAAAATAAACAAACATTTGTAAAAAATGTTTAAGATGGACACCTGTTAAAGAGCCCAAGGACGGCTTTGCATGCAATACAGCTCGAATGACCCGGTGTGCAGTTTTGTTATGTCACCGGAGTGGGGAAGTGCCAAGAAGCGGCCGGGCTTGGGTTTGGCTTCGCGCTTTGTATTTAGAGAACAAGTACACTTGAAAATAACGTAAGCTTTCTTTACGAAAACGCTCTGTCAGTGATCATTTGAGTGTTATAAACTGATAAACGGCACTTTGGTAGGGGATCTTGGTGGATATTGGTGGCAGGTACGGTACAGTCTTAACCAATGAACGATGGCGATGATAATGAAGGGGAGGAGAAGGAAGGACACAGAGAGGCACCACAGAGGGTTGTCACAGAGGCCAAGCACCCTCCACATCTCAGTTAAGCGCCGCCCCCGCCCCCCCCAACTGCAGGACAAAGCACGTGGCTTGGTTGCTTCTCTGTTTTACAAGAGAGGAATCTAAGGCCCAGAGAGGCTAATTGCCAGATACCGTCACGGAGCGAGTCAGTGGTGGAGGGTCCCAGGGCACACCCAGCTCACCGCCTCCGCAGCCCATGCAGGTGGACACGGATGCCTGAGTGCCCAGCGGGCCCAGCTTCTGCCTCGACGAATGAGGTCCCCGAGCCAGGCGGGAGGAGTGTGTTGGGGTCTAGAGGCAGTTTGTGGATTAGCGTACCGAGGCCTTGTAAAATGTGGATGACGTTGGATGACACCAGGAAGTCATAAGGTCTCACGGGTGCTTTGGGGGGGGGCGGGGAGGGGCAGTTTGAATCTCTAGTCGGAAATGTATGAGATTGTTTCCTGATCCTTCAAATTATCATTATCATAATCGTTATGAATTTTTAGAAACTAACTTAAAATATCACAAATGTAAAATTAAAGTTTGAATGTAGACGATTTAAATATTGAGAAATGTACTATCAAAAACGGCTATCAAAATGCAACGTCTTTTGGCAAAACACCAAGGTTTTTGTCAGTTTGACAAGGTTGTGTCTTTTAGACAGGGATACGTCTTTCGAAGCCCTCTTCTGTGAATTGAGGGGAATCCCACTAGAGTTGGGGCTCCTCAAGGTATGTTCCCTGGATCACCTGGGAAGTTAGAAGGGCAAACTCATTGCCCCCTCATCCCCCCAATTTATTGACCCAGAAACTTGGATTGGGACCCAGGAATCTGAATTTAAATAAACTTTCCAGGTGATTCTTTTTTTTAAATTTTTTCAGTGTTTACTAATTTTTGAGTGACAGAGACAGAGCATGAGCAGGGGAGGAGCAGAGAGAGAGGGAGACACAGAATCCGAAACAGGCTCCAGGCTCCGAGCTGTCAGCACAGAGCCCGACGTGGGGCTCGAACTCACATCATAACCTGAGCCCAAGCTGGTGCTTAACCGACTGAGCCTCCCAGTCACCCCCAGGTGATTCTTGTGCACATTGCAGTTGGAGAACCACTGGCTTCTTTCTTCCAACTCAATGTTCTTGGGAGTACATGTTTCCTGGCTCAGGAGAATTCGTTGCTGTTGTCTGACAGGCTGGGAAAATAACTGGCTGTTTCACTGTCAAGGTCGACAAAGTGTGAACCTATTGCAAAAGGATACATTTGCTGAGTCAGTGTTCATTCCTTTTGCCCTCCTAAATGGTTTCTAGTTTTCTTCCTTCCCTTCTTGCTTCCCAGATTGATCGGCTCTTCGTTTCAACATTAGGTAGTTGTTACTTCCCGGTTTCGGAAGCTCCCCTGTGAGCCCCTGGCCACGAGCGATTTGGTTTTCAGAACGTGCTTGTTTCTTGGCTTGTGTGGGCTGCTCAGTGGGGTGTCTCAACCACCTCAGGACGGAGTGCCTTGGGTAGGCTGTAACTTTTGCAACTTGCAACTCAACCCGTTGAAACTCAACCCGTTGACTCACACTGACAAGGCAACGTGAGCCCATGGGTAAGTCTTCCTGCCAGATGGGGCACTGTGGCCTTTCCTTCCTCCCAGGAGGGCTCGGAAACAAGACGGAGCACAAGGGCATTCACGAGGGACCCTGGTGTCAATGCTCAGGGAAACCTTGCTGCAAGGGAGTCGGGAAGCCAGAAGGGGGAGCTCTCCCGCCATACCACTGTCCAAGAAGTGTCCCTTACAGACCTAGCAGAGGACTCTTCAACAGGAATCATCAACTGTAGGCCCCAACAGGAAGAGACGTGCACGGCATCCCCTACAAGCGACCAACCACCCCCTGCGGCTCAGCCAGGGAAAAGCCGTCAGCACCCTGAACGCGTGCTTTTCTCCGATGGACTGAGTTCAAAACAACCCAACTTTCTCCTTCTTCTGTATAAAATAAAATTCTTCTCCTTTGTTTGTGGGACCTGCCTATGGTTTTGCCATGGCTTTTTACCCCCAAATTGCAATTCTCTGTCATTCCCAAATAAATTCATTTTTGCTGGAGAAATAACTATTTTATTTCTAAGGCCAACAACCTATGTGAGTGATCATTTTGCCAATTCTGGGCTTTATAAGGGGGTCGGTAAGCTCACCTCCCCAGGATGACACATGCCTTCAGAAAAGCCAGGTAGTGCATTAGGGCGACAGTTGCTAATTACAGAGTGAGCCCAAACCTAAGCAAGCATGGTGTTAGAAAGGCGAAATTTATTTTCTCTTTACCATCCCAATAAATTCATGAGGTATGTCACCTGTTTTATCTACAGGAAAACAAAACAAACTTAACTTCGTAGAGGTTATGTGACTTGCCCAAACTAGTATTTTATTTCTTGTAATACAGAATTATCTCCGAATAGCCAAATCAATCTTGATAAAGAAGAATAAAGCTGAAGGCATTATACTTCTTGATTTCAAACAGATTGGATAAATCTACAAACACTATGGTACTATATAAAGATGGACATTCAGACCAATGGATCAGAACAGTGAGCCCAGAAATAAACCCACACACATGCAGTTAGCTGGTTTTTGATGGCGGGGCGGGGGCGGGGGGGAGGTGTCCAAGAATACACCACGGGGAAAGGATAGTCTCTTCACCAAATGATGATGGAAAACTGGAGATCTACATGCAAAAGAATGCAACTTACACTATACACAAAAGTCAGCTGAAAATTGATTAAAGGCTTGAATGTAAGACCTGAGATGGTAAAACTCCTAGAAGAAAAAAACATAGGCTGAAATCTTCACGATATTTGTCTTAGAAATTATTTCATGGATATGATACCAAAAGCACTGGCCACCAAAGAAAAAAAAAGATAAGCTGGACTACAGCTTAGTGGAAGCGGAAAAGCTTCTTCACGGCACTGGAGACAACGAACAAAGGCAAAAGCAACCTACAGAATGGGAGAAGATATGTGCAAACCATATAACTGATAAGGGGCTAGTTTCCAAAATACTTAAAGAGCTCCCACAATTTAACAACGATGACAACAATAAAATCCTAAAAACCCAATCAAAACTGGGCCCAATACTTGAATAGAGATTTCTTCAAAAAAGACATACAGGGGCGCCTGGGTGGCGCAGTTGGTTGAGCGTCCGACTTCAGCCAGGTCACGATCTCGCGGTCCGTGAGTTCGAGCCCCACGTCGGGCTCTGGGCTGATGGCTCAGAGCCTGGAGCCTGTTTCCGATTCTGTGTCTCCCTCTCTCTCTGCCCCCTCCCCGTTCATGCTCTCTCTCTGTCCCAAAAATAAATAAACGTTGAAAAAAGAAATTAAAAAAAAAAAAAAAAAAAGACATACAAAGGGCCGATGGGTCATGATCTCATGGTTCGTGGGATCGAGCCCTACGCTGGGCTCTGTGCTGACGGTGTGGAGCCGGCCTGGGGTTCTCTCTCGCGCTCCCTCTGCCCCTGACCCTCTCTCAAAAATAAATAAATATCAACATTTAAAACAAACCACACAAGTGTGAGCAAGGACGTGGGAAAATTAGAACCCCTGTACACTGTTGGTGGCAATGCAAAATAATGCAGCCACCGTGGAAAGCCATAGATATGTTCCTCAAAAAATTGAAATATGGAGCTACCATAGGATCCAGCGATCCCACTTCTGGGTATTTATCCAAAGTAGTTTAAATCAGGATCTCAAAGAGATATTAGCACTCCTTTGAGGATGCTGGCCCCATCACAAGATGTGGAAACGACCTAAGTGCCCATAGGTGGATGAATGGATAAAGAAAATACACACAAAGGAATAGGATTTGGCTTTTACAAAGAAGGAGATTCTGCAGCATGTGACAGCATAGGTGGACCTTGAGGACGTTGGGCTGAGTGAAATAAGCCAGCTACAGAAGGACGAAGACTGGACGATCCCACTTACGCGAGCCATTTAAACAAGCCAAACTCACCGAACCGGGGGGTAAAATGAGGGTTGCCAGATGTTGGGGGAGGGGAAACAGGCAGCTGCTAATCAACAGGTGTGACATTTCAGTTATGCAAGATGAATAGGTCTAGACGTTGCCATACAACATCGTGCCTGTAGTTAACAAGACTGTATTGCGCACTTAAAAATTTGTTAAGGGGCGCCTGGGTGGCCCAGTCGGTTAAGCGTCTGACTTCAGCCCAGGTCATGATCCTGCGCTTTGTGGGTTCGAGCACCGCGTCGGGCTCTGTGACTGCCTCAGATTCTGTATCTCTGTCTCTCTCTGCCCCTTCCCTGCTTGCACTCTGTCTCCCCAAAATAAATAAATATTAAACAATTTTTGTTAAGAGGGTAGACCCCATGTTAAGTGTTCTTACCCCAATAAAATTAAATTTTAAAAAATGTACATGCTGTTTTCTAAGTGACGGGCACGATTCTAAGGGCTTTACAAATGTGAATGCATTTCATCAGAAAACGACTGATGGTAAAGGCCCAGAGAGGTTACGTGGCTTGCCCAGGGCCACACACCAGGCAGTCTGGCTGCAGAGTATTTGTTATTTACGCGAACTCAGGGAGGACCGCTGGGGCTCATTTTTCCGACACCACTCTGAATGCTTCTCACGTCAGCAGTGAGTCCCCAGCACCTGGGCCCTCAGGATTTACACCCGGATGCACGATGACGGACCATTTCAATGCATTTGCTCATCCAAGACTTGACTTTCCCAAAGACCTTGAGTGGTGGTTTTCAAAGTGTGGTCCCTGCACCAGTAACATTGGCCTCAACTGGGAACTTGATAGAAACATAAATTCTTGGGCCCCACCCCAGACCTGGCGTGACTATAAAACTTGTATAATTTTATCTCTATCACTTGGTAACCTTACCTTGGCCGGTTCCGGAAGGCAGGGCTGGCTCCCACAGCGTTCTGTTCTAGGACCGTCCTGAAGAATGTCACCTGAAATACCGATGTGTCTAGAAGAACATTTCTTCCTTCGTTGCCTCCGCCAACGTCAGCTTGTTCGTGATCTGATCTCCTGCCGGCTCCGCATGTCGCTATCCTGTAACGTGATATTTCGCACCACACTCACGACAACTTTTTCGGTGCCTTGCCCGCTACATCTGCTTTGGTCGGGATTCCTGTGAGATGGTTAGCGAAAGGCAGTGGAATGTTCCATTTTCTCCTCAAATATACTTGAAGGCTGCGAGGCTCTGGGATCCTTCTTTGGCCAGGACCAGCGAAGCCTTCTGTTGCGATGGCCCCGCGCCTGACACCCTCTCGGTGCGTTCCATCGCCACCCCTCTTATCTGCGTGTTTATTTGTTCTTTCGCTATGCAATTCATTAATTGCCTCGTGGGATTTATCGAACAACCGTTCCCGGGCGTCTGCTGGGTTCCAGACACCAGGCAGCGCGCATCATCATTACTGACCGATGCCCACCAGATTGCCCGCAACGGCTCAGTCCCTGCTGTGCAGAAGGTCGGTGCCCCTCTCAGGTGTCTCCTGTGACAGACTCATGCTGCCCTCCTCCTGTGGGTGCCTCCGTTGACATTGTCCTTCCGGCCTCCCTGTCTCCCTGCTGCCCCCACATATCCTCCCACTTGGTTCGGATCGAAAGCTTTGAATTCTGAGTATTTCTTTCGATTCCTGGGGCATCAAATGACCACTGCATGTTTCTGTTTGTTTGTTTGTTTATGTCGGGAACCGAACGTCATCTTCTGCTATTTTCGTCCTTGTTTTTAATTTGTGGTTAAGTCTGGCCATCTGGCCTATCATTTCCTGAAACCTTCCTGGCCTCTAAGCAGCTGAATGTCTGTCTCTCTGTTTTACCTTCCTATTGGCAGAAGTTGTCCTTCCTGTTACTAACAGAGCCGACACATCTCTGAATGTACGCCCGCACTTCCCAAAGGAAAGGAGAGGACCCTCCAGTGGGAGAGGAGGCAGAAAACCTGGGGAAGCCCCTCCTGGGAGCCAGCAATCATTCAGGAATGCCTACATCCCTGTCCTTTATCCTGAGAAAAAGTGGGAAGATAATAAAGAGTGAGACTTGCTATCAGAATTCACGCTAGGGAGTGCCTGGGTGGCTCGGTTGGATGAGCCACAGACTCCGGATCCCAGCTGAGGTCAGGATCTCACCCTTTGGGAGTTCGAGCCCTGCAGTGGGCTCTAAGCATCATCTAATATCCCAACTATTGCGCCACAGAGAAGGGAACGGTGACCTGTTTTTAGATGCTTTAGGGTTTTTTTTCTCTCTTTTTAAATTAACTCCTTCCTGCATACCTTGCACATTCATATGGAATTGAAAGATGCTTATTAAGCACGCTACTTTAGTTGAGGAAGCGGCAGTGAACAAGACTGCAGAGTCCCTGTTGTGTGACTACCCCGTCACCTTCCAGCGGGTAAAAGCCAGATACATTAGTCTTGTGATTCGCGAGAAATAAAGAAACATACCTTGCTAGTAACGCTATTGAGAAGCGTTACGCAGAGAAGTGACATCCGGTCATGTGCCGGCAAATGAGTGCAGGTGGGGGTGGGTGGTGCGGTGCTGGGCTGAGTGGACAGAAGGCCTCTGGGAGGGTAGCATTCGGGCTGAGATCTGCACACCCAGCCCTGTGAGGAAGGAGAAAGAACATCCCAGGCCCTCCGGCTCACAGCTACACTGAAGGGTGGTGGGAAAGGCAGAGTGAAACAGAACCATGAGCACAGAGGCGG
The DNA here is from genome assembly GCF_018350155.1 of Leopardus geoffroyi. Classification (NCBI taxonomy): domain Eukaryota; kingdom Metazoa; phylum Chordata; class Mammalia; order Carnivora; family Felidae; genus Leopardus; species Leopardus geoffroyi. Next base: position 4,542,808 of record NC_059333.1, read on the forward strand.
ATGGAGCCAGGTCACAGGAGGGTTTGTCGTCCAGGAAAGGAGCCTAGGGTTCGTGTACGTGGCGTGGACGCATTAGGGTAGAAGCAGAGGAAGGGAGTGACTTCATTTACCTGTTCAAAGGTCAGTGGAGGGTGTACTTAGGGCAAGGTGAGAGCCGGGAGGCCAGCAGGAGGATGCTTGAGTAGTCCAGGCAAGAGAGGAAGGGGGCCTGGCCTACGTGGTGATGGAGCGTGGTGGACAGATGTGGTTTTGGTTTTGGGGACAGAGTCATCTGGACTCCAGATGAATTAAAAATGGAAGCAGGGGAAGGAGGAATCAAGTGTGACTCTTAGATTTAGTTCTAGAACTGGGCAGGCAGATGTGGTGCTGGGAATAGGGGGAGAAGCCTTGGGAGGAGGAGGACTGAGGCAGGGTAGGGTATCAGGAGCTATGTTTTGGTCGCACTAGATTGGAGACCTTTGACAGACATCCAACTGGAACTGTCAAGTCTAGGGAAAGGGAAGGGTCACAAATTTAGATCTGGGAGTTGCCAGCTGATAGAGATGAGCTCACCTGATAAGTTTGCCTAAAGAGCACGTGTTGACGGAGGGAGGATCTCAGAGCCAAGTTTTGGCTTTCCGACTTTAGGGATCAGAGAACTAAAGAAGCAACCAGACCAGGAGACTAAGAATGTGACCTCCAGTGGCCAGTGAAGGAGGAGACCGAGGGAGAATGGTGAGCCAGAAACCAGCAGGCTGTGTGTTACAGCAAAGGAAGGAAAGCTTTCAGGAAGGAGGGAATACGGTCAGCCATGTTGACTGAGGTCGAGAAAGATGGGGACAGAGAAGTGACCACATGTTTGTCAGCATGGAGGGCACTGGTGACCCTAACAAGTGCCATCGCTGTGCCATGGTGGCGACAGGAGTCGAGCTGGAGCTGGCTTTGTAGACAGTGTGCAGTTAGCAATGGACGGGTGGGGAACCAGTCTGGTGGAGAGTTTGCAAATATACTGACTCACAGCTCTTTTTGAAACTTGGCATTATATAAACCACCACTCTATTTATTAGTCACCAAATTTGTTCGTTTTCATCCTTTTGGAAGTACTGTATAGATAATCCATTTAGCTTCCTATTAAAAAAATTGTGGTAAAATAGGAATCACATACACGTTACCGCCGTAGCCACTTTAAATTGTACTCTCATTGCTGTGTGACCATCCCACCAGAATTTTTTTCATCTTGCAGACCTAAAACTCTGTACTCGTCCATTAAGTCCCAAGTGCCCCACCCCACCCCGCTTCTACAAAGATTTTGATATCCAGATAGATCTCCCTCCCAGACCGATGATACTACCTACTGTGGCCATCAGTAAAACACCCTTCACGACTTAGGATTGAGAGGGGAGAAAGAAGGTTGACCTACGATGACTGATGACCCAAAGCCTGAGTGTTCTCTCTGGCTCAGTGCGTTTGTGATGCTTGGAGAAGTCAACAGCTAACAGGGCGCAAGCGTGGTCCAGCGCGTGGTGAAACGTTATACTTGAGGGGTTTGCCCCTACTGTTTATTTCTGTCCTTACTGGAAAACCAGGCATCTATGTGGGAAGAAACGGGAAAGGCGGTTATATGACGAGCGTGCGTTCAGTCAAGGCAAATGACCTGCAAAGTTCCAGGCAGGTCAACTCGACGGGTAGGTGGGATGGTTGGTGGAGAAGGGATGTTGAATGGTAATATTGCAAATTAAAAAACATAGCAGCAACCGTTTGTTGAGAAAATACCATGTGCACAGACCTAAGTACCATCGTGTACAGTATTTCTTCGTGGAATCCTTCCAACAAGCCAGCACATAGGTACTTACTGGGAGTACCATTTCATGGATGAGGAGACCGAGGCCAGGAGAGGTTCAATATATTACCCAAGGATATGTAGCCAGAAAGCGGTAGAACAAGGCCTCAAACGAGACTGCTCTTAAACCAAGTTCCCTGTAATGCCTTCCAAGGCAACTATTTTTTTTTTTTTTTTAAGAAATTTAGGAGACCCCAGCTGCCTACGAATTCTGCTTGAATATACATTCTGCAGACCCTCATATTCCAACATTGGCCCAGTAGAATGTTCGCTGAGACCTTATAAAGGTGCTTTCCATGCACCAATGGGTCCCAAGAACTTTACCTGTAGCAAGGCAGATCTGAAGGGCCAGTCACTTTCTCCTTTCCAGACCATTGTGGGATAGCAGATAAGGTAGTTCTCGCCCCCACCCCATCCAGGATGGTTTGTGAATCCAAATGAGGGGCAGAGGAAGAAGGGTGAGGAACCCCCAAATTCTGGCCACGCCTCTAACCCTGTGAGCGGAGATACCCATCCATAGGGTGTGAATGCGCCCTGAGCCCATGGAGCTTCTCCTGGGAAGAGCTCTTGTCTCTAACGGTGCTGCATTAAGGGACCTTCTAAATATATAAGAAGTCTCCCCCTTCTTACCCATCTTCTGGGAGCTAGGTTCTTTCTTCTTACCTCTGGCCCTGTCTCCATTGGGGTCCACCTCCTGAGCCACGCTCAGTGCCTCTGTGCTGGCAATGTCCACGTTACAGGGGACCACCACCAAGTTGATGGTCTGTTGCCCCTGGATGTATGAGTGCCTTGATCTGATGCCAAAAAAAAAAAAAAAGAAAAAAAGAAAAAGAAAAAAAGCACACAAAGGAAGAGTACATCTCTTCCAACATCCAACAATAATACGGCCAGACAGGTGTGATGGTGGAAAACCGGTAACTGAGACCATGACCTGGTTTTCACGCTCCTGGGCGTTGGCTTGGCCAATCCCTTCCACAGGAAGGCCTGCCTATCTGCCTTTACTATGCTCTCTGTTGATTTCCTACCTTTCTTCAAAACCCACCACTGGTGGGGTACCTGGTGACTCAGTCGGTCAAGCCTCTGACTCTTGATTTTGGCTCAGGTCACGATCTCACAGTTCTTGAATTTGAGCGTCGGGAAGTCCCTGCACTGAAACTGCTTTGGATTCTCTGTCTCCCTCTTTCTGGCTCTCTCTCTCTCTCTCTCAAAAATAAATAAATGTTAAACTTTTTTTTTTTTTTTAACCCACCACTGGTATTTCTTCTTTTCCGAGGACTCTGCCTCCTGTAGCCAGACGAGACCTCTCCTTTTCTGAATCTCTCCTGTGATGCTTCTAAGATTATGCCTTCTATGACAGTGTTTGTGTACGTGTTGTATTTGCCCCAAAAGCCCAGGGGTGCCTTTGTGACACGTCACGTGCCATCTCAGTGTCTCCATGCAGTCCCGCAGAGGTCCCCAAGCCACAGGTGCTCTGTGCCTGCTGTGATAGGATCTGATGTCAATAAATGTCTCTACATGTGCTCATTCCTAATATTAAATACTTTTTCTGGAGTCTGTTCTTGGAAGGGGTTACTCAAATTAGAGAAATCCAATCAAATTTCTTAGAATCTGCAGACAGAGAGAGAGAGAGATGAGCAGATAAGCCTTACACACCAAATTTCAATAATGTTTTTGCCCACAGACAATACAAACAAACAAGGAAAGGCTGACATCTAGGGACATATTTTTAAAAATAGTTTGCTACAGGGGTGCCCGGGGGGGGGGTCTCAGTCAGTGAAGCGTCTGACTTCGGCTCAGGTCATGATCTCACGGCTCATGAGTTTGAGCCCCACATCAGGCTCTGTGCTGACAGCTCGGAGCCTGGAGCCTGCTTCGGATTCTGTGTTTCCCTCTCTCTCTGGACCTCCCCCACTTGTGCTCTCTCTTTCTCAAATAAAAATAAACATTAAAAATTTTAAAAAAATAATGAAATAAAATAGTTGCTCCGATTGACATGTGCTTTAGCTCTCATGATGTCCCATAAAATTATGTTACGCCACACACAGTAGATAATACTGCATAGCCACAAGTTGGAAATTTGCATCACATAAGCACAAGCTAGCATCATATAAGCAATTAAGTGCCGGGGTCAGATAAAGACGACAAATATAAACAGGCTAAATTAAGTCCTAACCATGGGAAAACTTCACCGAGGAAAGTTACAGTCGACTTCGGGAAGTGAGTTTTAACGTGAACTGTCCTTCAGTTAAAAGGCATCTTCTCGTTGGTCTTTATTCCCCCTGCTACCCCCATGCGTAGCACGCGGTCTGATGTCTGTGAGTGAACAGACCATCCAGCGTTCTCCACCTCAGCACCATGGACAATTTGGGATGGATGGTTCTTTGTGGCAGGGGTCATCGGGTGCATTCTAGAAAATCTAGCTCCGTTTCTGGTCTCCACCCACAGGATGCCAGTAGCAAACCTTCTTTCCCAGGTTGTAACGACCATAAATGTCTCAGACGTTGCCATTGCCAACGTCCCTGGGGATGAAGTCGGCTTGGGGTAGATACCACTGTGTGAAACACATATCTTCCCGTGCATTTCGACAGGGTCTTGGGGAGTGGTAACTGCTCCCCAGAATGTCTGCCGGCAGAGAGAGACCCCATAAAGATCACCTTCTAGTCATGCATCAGTTACGGGCACTCATAGGCATTAGGTCCATTCCAGGGTCTGGAGATTCACTATTACGCACACAGGCACTATCCCTCAGGGGTTTGTGCCCCAGGAGGTAATGTAGACAACAGACACAAGGACCAGGTCCAGGGTATCAGGCATCCCGGAGAAGGTGGCATTTGTCAGAACTTCGAGGGAAATAGAGAACGTGCCACGTCAAAGCTGGGCAGGGAGAACGTTTCAGAGAGAGGGAAGAGAAGGTACAAAGACCTTCTGGTAGGTTCGAGGACCACTGAGGATTCAGGTGTGGCTGGAGTGGATGAGGGGTGGGGCACAGTGATGGGTATGGCCAATGAGCGAGTGGGGCCGGAGCACATCAGACGATGGATGCTTTTATTTGTAAGTTAATTTCTTTATTTTGAGGAGGAGAGCACAAGGGGGGGGAGGGGCAGAGAGAAAGAGGGAGAGAGAGAATCTCAAGCAGGCTTTGCTGGCAGCGCAGAGCCCAACACAGGGCTTGAACTCACCAACCGCAAGATCATGACCTGAGCCAAAATCCAGAGTCAAATGCTTAACTGACTGAGCCACCCAGGCATCCTGGCCATTGGAAGCTTTAATGATGATGGACATGGAACCACACTGGAGAGTGTTGGGGAGTGATAGCCTCTAACCTGTGTCCTAATAGCTCTGCCCCGTGCCCTGGGCACTGCTACCCCAGTCTCCTCCCCAACCACTCAGTGCAAGGGCAGAGGAGGCACACCAGAAGCCCTGCTGCTGCCCACAGAAACCTAGAAGTCTCCCGAACTTCAGCCTGGCCCACTCCCAAGTTCTAGAAAGACCTAGAAGTCTCCCGAACTTCAGCTTGGCCCATTCCCAAGTTCTAGAAAGACTTGCCTGCAGTCTGCTGTCCTGGGGCTGGTTTCCCACGGCCATGCTGGTGATGCTGGGAAGATCAATGAGGGTCAGATCCAGAACCTCAGGGAGGTGATCTCCAGCCTGATGAGCTCATGGCTAATGCTAACTCCGAGGCCAGCTATGGTGTTCTGGGCTGTGGAGGCCCAGAGACGGGAAAGCCAGCCTTCAGATTAATGACCCATCCAAGGAAAAGCAGTGGTAGGAGTCTCCAAATGTCTCTGGTGCTTAGAAAACACTTCACAGAAGCCTGGGGAGTGGTCTCTGAGGCCACTAGTGTGGCCATCAAACACAGAGATAGCATAGATATTCACCTTCCGAAAGCCTGGAGGAAAACATACCGATATGTTCATGGTGGGGTTACAGAGGGATTCTGTTCTCTTTCTTTACCCTTCTTGATACTTGCCAGTGACCGCAGCAGTGGCTTAAAATATACCCACAAATTCTTCCACACTCTTCCCTCCGAAAGGTGAAACCTTGAGCGCAAACTGGACATAGGGACTTCTGTCTAAAGATAGATATGGCGGAAGTGACCGTGTGGGACTAGCAGTAAATGTGTCATGACTGCCTCTTGCCTTCTCTTGCATGGCTCGCTCTGGGGGAGGCTGGCAGCCCCGTCCTGAGGACACCAGGGACCGACAGAGAGGTCCACAAAGTAAGGCACCGAGGCCTTCCGCTCACGGCCACGTGAAGAGCGGCTCGCCAGCCACAGTCGAGCCTTCAGCCGATGCAGACCCAGCCAATACCTCAACCACGGCTCCCCAGGGACCCTGAGCCACAGCCCCCCAGCCGAGACCCTGCAGTTGCTGACTCTCACACTGTGGGAGAGAACAAATTCTGTCTTTGAAGTCACCAGGTTCGGGATAATTTGTTATGCAGCAAACAGATAACGCACACAGGTATATACTACTTTTATGAGCAGAAGATAAACACAGACACGCACACGCTAACACGTACACAAAAGCATGTACCAACACACACACATAAACGCACACTACGAACACACACAGTCAGTTGTGTGTTTAGCACAGCATGTTTCTGGGCGGCGTAGACACCCATCTACTTCCCGATACTTAAGGAAAAGCCCATCTGCCTGCTTCCTGTCTGTTGGAAAGGGGGGGCCGATCGGAAGGCCGGCGGTCAGTCTGGAGCTAAGCAGACCCCCGAGAAGAGGGGACCTCCCAGGGTCAACCGCCAGCCACCCCAGGGTCTGCCGGAGGGACGGCAGAGGAACTCAGGGAGCGGGACCCCTCGGCCGAACAAGATCACGTAAGCAGACACACCATGTCCGTAGTACCCGTGTCCCTGTTTAACACCACCTGCCACTTCTCTTAGGTCCTGGAACGTTTTGCAGGAATCCCCCTGCTCTGTCTCTTGGGGGGTAAGAGGTATGGAAGGAAGGGATGGAGAAAAGGAAGCGGAAGGAAAGCAAGATTATTTCTTCCCTTACGTTCATTTTTGCAAGTAGATTATTTCTGTAGAGTCTTCACTGGGGGTTCAAAGGACGTTTTGAGAACGGTATCTAATTTAGGGGATACCGAATATGTATCCCAGCCTACACGTAAATCATATACAGTGATGGGCATCTGAGCGGCTCAGTTGGTTAGGTGGCCCAGTCTTGATTTCAGCTCAGGTCATGATCCCGTGGTTTGTGGGTTCGAGCCCTGCGTCAGGCTCTGTGCTGACAGCCCGAAGCCCTCCCTCTCCTCAGCTCTCTCCCAAAACAGGCAAATAAACTTAAAAAATACTCAGCGATTCCATCCTGTGTCTCAGATTCCTCCTTACTGTGGAACCGATGGAGACCTTTAACCTGCGTGGGTGGGAAGATCTACTTGTGTCTGGGTTCTGTAAGCCGCCGATTGTCCTAAAAGTTTTAAAAAACAGCTATGTCATAGATGTGACAGAAACAATCTCTAATAGTGCTCAAAAACTGAAAAAAAAATTTATCCTTGAGCTGGACTTGAGCCTTGTCCGTGGGCAGGACAGTTCCTGTTCTAGAGGATGGCCAAAGGATAGGGTCCCTGGGCCACAAGTCCGACGGCATGCACACTTGGTAACAGAGACCCGTGTCAATAAAGATGGCCCCTCAGTGCCATCGGCAGGGACCTCCCGTCACATCTGCAAGCCAAGTCTCGGTGCAGGGGCGGAGGACAGACGTGGCAGTGGAGAAGTGACATGCAGATTTGGGCCCCGGGGTTCTCCACGAGAGCTTTGCAAAACAAATCTCGAGGCCGGAGGGAGGAGATATAGACAGAGCTAAGAAAGTCCCCCCACCCGCCTCACTGCTGTCACCCCCTCCCAGCTGCCCGGCTCTGCACGCACTTGGCTAGGCTGCTACTCACAGTGATGTCCAAGTGGCCTCAGGCCCAAGGGGGCACCAGACATGCCATGACGTGCTCTTGGGAGCAAGCCCCGTAGGTGAGCTGGAAAAAACGGGAGTCTTCCCCCGGGTTGTTTTTCAAAACCGGAAAAGGGACCAACGTGGATATTTTGTGCTCACACACTCAGAACCAGGACTAATCCCGTGGAGCCCCGTGTTCAGAAGGGTCCCCTCCCGGTTTGCTGTCTGCTTTCACTATCTTGAGAGTCTAAGTCGTTTCGAACGAGGGGTCTTGCTGTTTTATTTTACTCTGAGACCCTAAGTCGTGTAGCTGGCTCTGCTCTGAGCCTGGTTTCTCAAACTCTGAGTGCACACGACCCATTTTGGAGCTTGGTTCAAGTCCAGATTCTGACTCAGCAGGTCCGGGGTGTTTTTCCCCAGCCGTTTCTGCAAGCCTCCAGCAGAGGAGGTCACACTGAGGGGCCAGGGGCTAGGGGGACACTCTTGAAACGAGATGATGTCCAGGATGGTCTAGGTGAGGGGAGGGTATCGATGGCAGACATCAGATACGTGGGGCACGCGAGCCAAGGACAAGACAAGGACAGAGGTCATTGGTTACCAGCTCAAGCGTGGAGACATAAGGACGATGCTCCCCAGTCACCTCATCTTGTCCCCGTGGGTGTCCTCAGTCCTCAACACCTCCCGGCGTCCCTCTTCCTTCTCCTCTTGGAATTAGCCGCCGATCCACCAAGGAACAGGAAGTGAGTCCTGGAAAATCTGGCCTGGAATATCCTTCTCTGTCTCGCAGCCTTGTGGGGTGGTCATCCGTATTTGGGGGTGAACACAAGGACTGGGGGCAGGACTTCTCCATTCTGGAGGGGGTCTCTCTGCTGAGCCATTCGAGGCCTGCAGACACGGAATCTCAGGGAGCTGAGCGCGGGAAGCCACGGAAAGGCCTCGACCCCAGACGCTGTGTTACCGGTCACATGGAGCCCCGCGTCCCACAGGGCCTGCTTTCATCATCTCCAGAGCAGTGCCCCAGGACAGCGGTGACCAGGACAGCCGGGAGTCCCGCGGGGGCCTTTCTCAGAGGAGGATCAGCACATGGAAAAGCCTGGAAGGAAGAGGCAGCGGGCTCCCCGGTGGGGACCGAAACACCTGGTGGGGACCAGGCAGCAGAGGAGGAGCCAGGACAGTGAGGGAGCGGCCATCCGAGCCTCACCTGCAGAAACCCCGTGCCTCCCACCTTCAAGGACCTCCTTCCTACCTGGGAGGCGTCCTGAGGACGGACTGTCCTGAGGACCGGCCGGAGGAAGCCGATTCTCTCAGCACCAGGTCACAGGTCCTGGGCAGTTTTCCAAACATTCCAAGTTCGCAGGTGCCTTGTCCTCTTACCCCCCAAGGGAGCTGCCCCAGTGTCCCCAGAGTCCTGGACTAAAATTTCTGTCCCCGTCCAGGGCTGGGAGGTGACGGGGGCCGCCTGGACTGGGCGGGCACAAAGGAGCACAGGCCCGGGGACAGAGGCATCGGCAGGGGAGTGTCTCCAGGCCGACCGTGGCCACGTCCCCACGGTGCTGCTCTGTCCGCCACACGAGCCGGAGTCGCGGCTCAGTGTCTGAGGGCCCCCAGGACTCCCGGGCCGGAGTCAGGCCTCGGGCTTCGGCCACAGGACCTGCATTTGTCCAGGTGGCGGCTGAGGGAAGGGGACAGACGGAAATGTGGGGAGCAGAGGGATCCGTGCGTCTCCAAGGCCCCTCACAGTTGTGGACGGTGGGTGCGGGGAGAAGGCAGTAAGAGCCAGGGCAAGAGTCTGGACGTCCGAAGGAGGGGGTTCAAGGGAATTCTCAGTGGGCAGTTTGCACAGCCGGAGCTCAGAAAGGCTGGAACCACCCTGGGCTTCTTGGGCCTGGGCGTTCCTGTCGCCGAGTCCTGAGCACTGACGTATCCTTTGTATTGCTGGCCCTATAAGGGCGTTCATCATCTCCTCCAGCCTGGGGACATGCCCAGGGGTCACATGCCTGCCACCGGCATCCAGACCCTCCACCATGTTGCCCCTCTCCCCAAAATGGCGACCCCGTAGGGGCGCCTGGGTGGCGCAGTCGGTTAAGCGTCCGACTTCAGCCAGGTCACGATCTCGCGGTCCATGAGTTCGAGCCCCGCGTCGGGCTCTGGGCTGATGGCTCAGAGCCTGGAGCCTGTTTCCGATTCCGTGTCTCCCTCTCTCTCTGCCCCTCCCCCGTTCATGCTCTGTCTCTCTCTGTCCCCAAAATAAATAAACGTTGAAAAAAAAAAATTAAAAAAAAAATGCCGACCCCGCGGCAGAGCAGAGGGACGACTGCCCCGGATCCTTCCTCTCTGGTGCATTAGGTGTTCCGCCGGGCTGACCGGGATCTCGCAGGACCCCCTGGGATCAAGGACTGGGCTGCCAGTGACCTGGAGGGAGCCCAGGCCGGGGCATCTGGCGAGACAGCTGCTGTTGGGGGCTGTGCAGGATCTGGGCAGCCCACTGGGGTCCCCACACCCTCCTCTGTGCCCAGGGCGGGGGACGGGCCGGGCAGGACGGCGTCGGTGGTGCCCAAACCCTGGGTTCTGGTTGGGTCTGGCCTCTGACAGCACTGGCAGGAGATGGGACCGAGGGAAGGGACCAGGACGGAGCCTCCCCCAACCCACGAGGAGGCTACTATCTCCTTCCTCCCTTTTTTCCTTTATTTTATTAAATCATAGACGTACAAAATCACTTTTTTTTTTTTTTTTTTTTTTTTTTAAGAAAAACATCGTGTCTTATCACGCTATGACCCTGGCTGATCGCTTTTTCCAAACACTGAGAAAATTCTTCGGAACGACTTCACACGGCACCTGAGACTTACAAGCTCGGTGTCCTCAAAGACATGCCTGCCACAGACCACTGGACAAGGTCTGGAGTCAGGGCTGGGCTGTCAGGTTCCGGAACCCGATGGACACAGGCCCAGCGACGGCTAAGGATGCGAAAGGGGGTCAGAGACCTGGGGGCAGCCCAGGCCATGCCCGTAGACCCAAGCCTCCCGGGGCCAATGTCTGAAACGCCTAGTACCCCCGGGATGCTTTGTGGCCCGCGGGGAGAGCAGAGCCGGCCCAGCTCTGCCTACCACTGCCTCTGGGGAGGGCGACCCCGACAGAGCGTCCAGCGGGAGCTCCTGCCCCAGCTCTGGTCCCCGATGACAGCGATGGTGGCCGGGGCCAGGTCCCGCTCCACACCCAGGGTCCGCAGGGAGCCGACGAGGTCAGTGCGGGGGCTCACCTTCTGCTCACACTGGCTGTCCAGGCCGCTCTGGGGCCCCGGAAGAGGCAGACCGCACTTCACGGCCTTGGCCTCTGATCGGAGTCCCATCACCATCCTTGGGAATTTGTGCCCCTCCTGATGCTGGGCTGCAGACGGGAGGTGCGTGTGCCTCTGGGAGGTCCCTGTGTTCTTGTCCCGCACAGGCTTTGCTTCCGCTGATGTGGGATGTCTGGCGGGGGAGGAGGCGTCTCACTGAGCAGGGAGAACGTACCCAGGGTGGGAGCTCCTGGCCAGAGGGAGGACAGGAGCCAGGCCCTGGGCTGCTGAGCAGGGGTGGGGGTGGGGAGTGGGGTGGGTCAGCAATGGTCACAGTGATAATAGCCGCAGGGAGAGCTCCCAGGAGGGAGACCCCAGCACCTGGAAAAGAAGCCCCCACACTTGCTGCCCCAGAGACCGGGCGCCCCTGGTGCCTGTCAGAGGTGCCTGGGGGACTGCGGGGCACCAGCCGCATGTTGGGGTTAGACCACGCCTGCAGGTTTATGGCCGCGGTTGGGGTGCTCGCCTCTGGCCGGCGCCTGGAACGCACCCTTCCTGAAGGTCCCTCTACGTGACTTACCTTTGCCTTCCGTTGGCCCCTGCTTCCTCCTGGCTGCTGAAGGTTCAGTGTCGGCAAGTTGAACTTCTTGGGGAGCTAAACTGGGTCCTGTCGTGCCACCTGCCAGTCTGGGGGATACATCATGTGCCCTGCTGCTGTGCCGGATGGCGGTGGCTGTCGCTGGACGAGATTCATTTCTTTTTTTGCACATTGTCAGGAAAAGAAAAAAAAGGAAACAGACTGTGCCTCGGGCACGGCCAAGAACCGTGGGCCTTAGGCATTAGCTGTCATTCAGTCCGAGCTGGGGGGGTGGGTTCCCCGCTGCTCAGCACCTCCCGCCTCCTTCACGAGCTCTGCAAAGACACAAGTTGGCAGAGTGGCCCATTGTCCCCAGGCGGTCCCCTCCCAGGCTGGACCTTTGCCAGCCCCCCCTCGCCCGAGCCCACACAACCCACACACGGGGGAGACTGGCAGCCCGGCAAGGCCCCAGTCTGCAGGAGAGGCCGCCGCAGTAAACAGGTGCAGCTCACAGCTGGGGTCTCGGTGGCCCCCGGGGCGTGGGGACAGGGGCAGAGAACTTCCTGTCATGTATTGGTTTATTATGCTCTTAAATCCACCTGTTTATGAGTTACGGGAAGCTATTTAGATCTAAGGGTGCATTTACTTACATAGAGGAAGCTGTGTTAGGACGTCATCCTTGACATCTGTTGTCACCAAGCAGTCGCTCAGCAGCTGGCGGGCGCCACTGGGGACTTACGGATATAAGAATATGTGGACAGGTGTGCAGAACACGGCAGACATTGAAACTTCAAATAGCGAGAGTTTGTGAGGACCCACTGAGAGTGTTCCGTCTGGGCAAGGCTACCCTTTGCAGAGCTCGAAAGCTCTCTGCAGACCTGGGGGCACTGGCTTCTGGAGCAGCAAGGCCCCTCTTTGCTGGCAGGGGTGAAGGCCGTGCAGTGGCCCCTCCAAGGGGGCCGTCTTGCCCGCCTCCCCCCGCAGCTCTGCTCCCCAGCACCATGCTCTGGACTCAGGGGACTTCTGCTCTGTGCCGGTGGCTGGACATCAGCTCCTGGTGGGCTAACTGGATCGACTCTTCTAAGAACCAACTTGTAGAAAGCAACCTCAACTAAATTTGGACTTGGTTTCTGTCCCCTTTGCTTGGACCAGTAGGGTAATCAATCTATCACTGGTTTGGAGTATGTTATTTCTTCATTGGCCTATTAAGAGATACCGTCCTGGGGCTCCTGGGTGGCTCAGTCGGTTAAGCAGCCAGCTTCGGCTCAGGTCATGATCTCATGGTTCGTGGGTTCGAGCCCCGCGTCGGGCTCTGTGCTGACAGCTCGGAGCCTGGAGCCCGCTTCGGATTCTGTGTCTCCCTCTCTTTCTTCCCCTCCCCTGCTCACGCTCTGTTTCTCTCTCTCTCTCTCAAAAATAAATAATAAACATTACACATTTTTAAAAAAGAGAGAGAGATTGTCCTGTATACTGTAGGCTTGTCCCCTGCAAAATATTTCTATAAATTGTAAGTCCTGAGTTACTGGCAAAGACAATGTGAGCCTCTGGGCATAACTCCGCATTTCCACAGAGGGGGTCGAACGTTCCCCTAGAGAGAGGTGGGCTCCGTGTCACCTGTGGCTGAGGACCAGACAGGAGACCATCAGGCAGGAAGAGATGGGAGGTGGTATCTCTCAGGCCCTCTGGAAGCTAATCTCTGCCCGGCCCTCACTGGTTCTCGCCCAGACTCGTCTGGGAGAGGTGGGCGTTTGGTCTCTCGCCCTTGAACGTCCATGGCCGATGATCACGTAAAGTCAGCACTGTTAGAAATAGTCTGACTGCCGGCCTCCCCAGGGCTGCTCCCAGGCTCTTGGCTCCCTTGTACAGCAGCCTTGTGTGCTAGGTCCCTGTTGCACCTTCCAGGCCAAGAAATTAAGTGCAGGGGCCCCTGGCTGGCCCAGTCAATACAGCACTTGACTTTTGATCTTGGGATCGTGAGTTCAAGCCCCACTTTGGGCAGAGAGCTTACTGAAAGAAAAAAAAAAGAAGAAAACAGATTGAAGTGTGGCGGGGGGGGGGGGGGGTCAGCTACTGGTCTAAGTCAGGACTCAGACCCACCCCGGGCCACTCCCCGTCACAAACCCTTCCCCGCTATGACCTACACAGCTCATCCTTCCGGGAACAAAGTGGCTGCAGTAGGTTGAATGGTGTCCTTGGAAGAGCGAGCGTGACCTTATTTGGAGAAAGAGTATTTGTAAGACCTGGACGTGGGGCCTAAACCCAGCCGCAGGTCAGAGGACGCAGCGGGAGATTGGAGACACAGATCCGGGGAGAAGGGAGAGACCAGTGTAGACGGAGGTGGGTCTAGACTGAGGTGGCCCCAAGCCGAGCAGGCCAAGGACCTCAAGGAGCCATCAGGAGCTGGGAGAGGCCTAGGTCCCTCCTCAGAATGTCCAGAGGCACCAGCCCCACTGATGCCTCCCTCTGGACCTTCCGGCCTCCAGACTGTGAGAGGGCACATCTCAGTGGTTTTAAGCTGCTGAATGTGGGTAATTTGTGAAGACAGACTGAGGAAGGTCACAGAGTGGGGACGGCCTGGGGTCTCCAGGCAAACCAGCTGGGCTTTGGGAAGTCCGCTCACGCGCCTCGCCCAGCTGGACTCCTTCCGCTCAGCCCAGCCCCTCCGTCCTCGAGACACTGGGCGCAAGTGTGTTTATTTACCTTCTTCCTAAACCCCCGGCCTCGTCCCATCTCTCTGTGGGGTGACCTGATGGATGTTTACACAGGCAGGGAGAGCAGGCAGCGTGGACAGAAGGCAAGGACATGAGGAGGCACGGTCGTCAGCCAAAGCCAGAGTCCCAGGTTCGGGACTGACGGCCACCAGGCCCGGGACCCAGAACCCTCTCACTTCCAGCGTTCTGTCTGCCTGCCCTGCAGGCTAAGGCACGGATTTTCACTGCCACCCTGTGCCTGCGGGGTTCCTAATTCACAGACCAGGATGCAGAACTGCAGGGAAGTGAGGCGCTCACCAGAGGCCACCAGCTGCTAAGTGGTGGGGTTCAAACCCAGGCAAAACCAGGAGTTGGAGGATGGCACCCAGTCCCAGGTAGGAAGACACGGGTGCGAGCGGAAGACACGGGAGCCGCGTCCCACCACCTGCGCTGCCTGGGCTTAGCTCGCCCTCCAGCCACACGAGGGGTCTCTCTGAAGCTGCAGCGGGGGCGCCAGCCTGCACCTGCCTGCAACTGCCCTGCACCCACCCGCACCCACCCTGCTCCCAGGTATGCACCCGCCTGCACCTGCCTTGCACCCGCCCGCACCCGCCCTCCTCCCAGGTATGCACCCGCCTGCACCCTCCCACACCCGCCCTGCTCCCAGGTATGCACCCCCCTGCACCTGCCCTGCACCCGCCCGCACCCGCCCTGCTCCCAGGTATGCACCCCCCTGCACCTGCCTGCACCCGCCCTGCTCCCAGGTATGCACCCGCCTGCACCCACCCTCCTCCCAGGTATGCACCCGCCTGCACCCTCCCACACCCGCCCTGCTCCCAGGTACGCACCCCCCTGCACCTGCCCTGCACCTGCCTGCACCCGCCCTGCTCCCAGGTATGCACCTGCCTGCACCTGCCCTGCACCCGCCCGCACCTGCCCTGCTCCCAGGTATGCACCCGCCTGCACCCCCCTGCTCCCAGGTATGCACCTGCCTGCACCTGCCCTGCACCCACCCGCACCCACCCTGCTCCCAGGTATGCACCCGCCTGCATCTGCCTGCACCCACCCTGCTCCCAGGTATGCACCCGCCTGCACCCGCCCACACCCGCCCTGCTCCCAGGTATGCACCCGTCTGCACCCGCCTGCACCCGCCCGCACCCGCCCTGCTCCCAGGTATGCACCTGCCTGCACCCGCCCTGCTCCCAGGTATGCACCTGCCTGCATCCGCCCTGCTCCCAGGTATGCACCCGCCTGCACCCTCCCACACCCGCCCTGCTCCCAGGTATGCACCCGCCTGCACCTGCCTGCACCCGCCCGCACCCGCCCTGCTCCCAGGTATGCACCTGCCTGCACCCGCCTGCACCTGCCCTGCTCCCAGATACGAACCTGCCTGCACCCGCCTGCACCCGCCTGCACCTGCCTACACCCGCCCGCTCCCAGGTATGCACCTGCCTGCACCCGCCTGCACCTGTCCTGCTCCCAAGCATACCCACAACCTGGGGGGGGAGCACAGAGTTAAGCCCCTTGAGGCAACCTGTGACGCATGCCGGCTGTGACAACTTTGCTCTTCTCACCTCTCTGATGTGCACGTTCTTGCCCAGCTCCCTAGGGAGCCCAGTGGCCCGCGTGGGGTTGGCTGCACCCACCCAGACCCTACACCTGCTCCCTGGGAACCCCTC
Organism: Leopardus geoffroyi; assembly: GCF_018350155.1. NCBI lineage: Eukaryota > Metazoa > Chordata > Mammalia > Carnivora > Felidae > Leopardus > Leopardus geoffroyi. Next base: position 4,558,752 of record NC_059333.1, read on the forward strand.
CCTGCAAATCTCCGCACAAGGTCCTGTCTTAGGCTCTACTTCCGGGAGGCGGCGACTGAGTCAAAGCAAGGAGAATCAGAGAAAAGCAAGCGGCAGTGCTCTGTCTTGAAGATAAACTTCATGGTCAGATTTCGGGATACATCCTGAGAAACCAGGATTAGTTCTGGTGTCGCTCAGCATGGAGGAGGCGTCCGGCACCGGGACCTGGGGGCCGGACTAGCTGTGCGGGTGAGCTGGCCACATCCCTTCCTCGTGACACCCCGTGAGGGTGTTAGAGGGCTGAGGGTTTATGCAAAGGCGCAGCACCGGGCCAGGCGCATCGTGGCTCCAAGAGTGAAAGCCGGTGCCGGCCTTGTCATTCTCTCCTTCTTGCCACCCCCTCCCCGGGGGCCAGACCCCAGGGCGGGAAGGGCTGCTCCGGCCGAGGAGAAGGCCCTGGGCTCATTGCCGGCAGACAGAGGGTTCTCCCCACACTTCCTTCCCAGCTGCCAGGGACCCCCGGGGAGGAGGCCCCCCCCCGCCCCGTTTCTGTCTTGCTTTCTGTTCTTTTTCATTTTTGTTTCAAACTTCCGAGTTCAGAGAAGCAAGGTGTGACAGGAGGCTCGGGGCCAGGCTTTCTCTGTCTCTGAAGCTCCCCCCTCCCCCTTTCTCATGGAGGGGGTGCTCAGAAAGCCAAGCCTGGGGGCAGCTCCTTTAGGGGGCGAGGGGGGCCTGGCCCCCGGGTGTGGTCGGAGCCAGAACTGACACCTGGGCTTGGGCCAGAAAGAGGCAGGGAAGGCCCTCCTATGAGAGGTCGGTCAGTCCCACTGACCTGGAGACCTCACGTGAGGAGGGATCCCCAGGGAGGGGCACCTACAAAGTCACTCTCTCTCTGTTTACTTGTCACCTGTCCCCTCATGACAGCAGGTACTGTGCCTTCTGCACTGCTGAGTCCCCCGCCCCAGGCTGGCACCGGGCACAGGGCAGGTGCCGCCTAGACTTTGGCTGCATGAACGAATGGGCGGGTGACCAATACTCCCCTGCGGGGGCTGCGAAGGCTGTTGTTCTAGGGGAGGATTTAGGGGTTCCTCATCCCCTCTCAGTAATAAAACTGGTATCACGCTCCTCCCCACCCAACCCCCCACCCCACCTTCCCATCCCAGTTCAGGCCACTTCCGACCTTCCCGCAGCCCTGGCCAAACGCCTCCCCAGCCGCTCTGCCCATCAGCCCCACAGCCCCCTCTCGGCAAACACGTGGACTCTGCCTTCGACACGTCCAGCATCTGATCTCTCACCACCTTGACCCAAGCCACTGTGGATCACATGATCAAGCCATCTCAATCACATGCTGACCTGGCCACCCAGCCTGGTGGCTTTTTACCAGAAGCGGCCACTGACCCCACAATCCCGGAAGGGACCCCGCTCCCGGGGCCCCCGTGAGTGCAAAGCCCCCGCCTCAGCCGTGCTCCCCCACCCCCCGGCCACCCCTCCCCACCAAGCCTACTCGCAGTGTGCTCCTGAGGCCTCACGGACGCCTGCTAACTCACAGAGCTGTGCCCCACCCCCCGGTGGCCCGCTGCCTGTCACAGTCTGCCCCCTGAGCCCCAGCCAAGCCGTGCCCTCCGCTTACAGGCAAAGGCAGAAGCAGCAGAAGTGACAAGAGTCTCCCCACCTGGAGCTCAGTAGCTTCTGTGCACGGTGCGGTCCTGCCAGCCTCTGCTTTCCTGTTTGCTTTGCATCCCACGCGGCTCGCAGCCTGCGCCACCTCCCTTCCCTACGGAGGAAAGGCGACCGTGAGGTTGTTCAGCAGGGACTCAGGTACTCATCACGCCCAGGTCCCTTCCCACAGCCGGTGCGTCCAGGGCTGGAAACCCCTGGCCGTGCACCTGTCAGAGGAGTCGCGTCGCCGGGCACTAGCTTCAGAGACACGGGCTCCAAGAGAGCCCCTCCCTCTGATGGGGGACCGAAAAGAAATCCTGGTTATTTAGAGGGATTTTGCGTCTTCCGGTTTTCCTTCATTTCTCTGAGTTTTAGCCTTTGATAGTGTCAGCATCCTATGGTTTCCTACTTTAACACGTTACCATCTTATCCGGGGACCCCCACCCCCCACCGATCATTTGTTTTACCAAACTGCCACTCCCCCGTCGTGCCTGCCCTTCAGCCAGTGTCCAGACACACTGTCATCCCATGTCCACTGACACCAGCTCCGGGCGGGTTCCCGGACCCAGTCCCAGCGTGGGGGTCCCCGCACAGGACCAAGCAGTTCTCAGCCACCAGCGGGGGTTCAGCTCTGACACCGGCTGGGAGGAGACAGCAGGGGACCCCACCGGGTCAGGGCTCAGCCTCACAGGGCCGCCCCGCCCCCCACTCCAGACGCCAGCCGTGAGCCCCGGGCTGTCCCCTGTCCTTGTGACAACCACACTGTGACAACCACTGGAGGCTGCAACGGCCTCCTCCTCAGAGGCTTCTACATCACCAGCACAGCGAAAGGAACTCTGGGAAACCCTCACTGTTTCCGGTTTAGTAAAGGATGTGATAAGGGGCACCTGGGTGGCTCAGTCATTCAGCGTCTGACTCTTGATTTCAGCTCAGGTCGTGATCTCACCACGCTGAGCATGAAGCCTGCTTGAGATTCTCTCTCCCTCTCTCTCCCTCCCCCCTGCCCCCCACTCTCTCTCTCTCACAGAAAAAAAAAAAGGGATGTGATAAATGATATGAATGAACAGCCAGATGAAAGATGTGAAGGGTGAGGTCCCCGGAGAGGGCCTGGAGCTTCCCCGCCCCCCCCCCCCAACCCAGACACCACTCACCCGCCCCTCCACCTGTTCACTAGCCCAGATGCTCCCTATTCAGTCCTCTCGGGGGTTTTATGGAGTCTTCATTACTCAGGCATGACTGACTGAGTCCTCGGCTATTGGTTGACCCAACATCCAACCCCGCCTCCCCTCCCCGGAAGTGGGGGTGGGGTGGGGGCGGGACCGGAAGTGCCAACCCGCTCCCCTCTGGGCCTCCCTACACCGGCACCTGCCCCAGGGTGGGGTCCAGAGGTCACCTCCATCAATAAATAGGAGACACCTTTATCACCCTCAACGCTTAGGAAATTCCAATGGCTTTTGGAGCCGTGAGCCAGGAACTGTGGACAAAGACCAAATATATATGAAAATACATTCCGGTCATCAGAATGGCCAAATATATGTTTCTTATGAATCATAGTATCATACACGTAAAAAATCAAGAGTCAGACACTCAACCGACTGAGCCACCGAGGCACCCCTGCTTTTTTGTTTGTTTAAGTAAAACTGCCATCAAGAACAAATCCATCGACTTATTTAACCTCCTTAAATAAGGAAATCATGTAAGTTATATTAACCTCTATGAGACAAAAATACAGTAAATTACTTTGCAGAGGGCCAGACTGGAGACGTTCTCCCTCCTGGTGAATCGAGTGCCCCCTTACTCCAGAGAGCCGGGCACACCCATCTGTGCAGCCTGGCCCTTGACTGCAAGGAGGCTCACAAGCAAATCACCGGCGGTCGTAGGGTCGTGGGCCTTGCCGTGCTCCATGGCTTTGTCCCCAGAGTCTTACCAGGTTTCATTCTTGTTTTATGGTTTTGCGAGCAGAAGGAGTTAGGGGTCCCCAGGAAAAGAAAGATGAGACGTCGCTTTCTTGACATAAGAAAAGTCGTTTTGGGCCCCGGACATCCTGCGATCCTGACCGGCGCTATTTGCCCAAAGCACATTTTTGCAGAGCCTCCTGGGATATATTGGAACTCCAGAACAGCCCCCAGCAGTTAACCATTTCCAGGGAAGAAAAGAAGGCAAGAACGAGCAGCCACCATCAGGCCAGGAGGTTGCCTTAAGCATCAGGGACGATCTATCAGCCCCCTCGCTGGTTCCAATGTGCAGACTGGCCCCACATGTTCTTGAGTTATCAGTGCAGTATCTAAACCCCTGTGAGTCTCACTAACACTGCCTGCTTTATGCCTAATCTGTTCCCCACAAAGGCCACTCTTTGCCGGGAAGTCTTGGCATCAGGGTGTAAGTAACACTGTGAAGGCGCCACACCACACTACGTGCCATGATACAGAGTAGCAAATGCTAGAAGGCAGGCGCCCTCTCCTCTCGGGGGGGCCAGTTTCCCAGCACCCCACTCAGGTGGCCCTGCGCCACCAGGGTCACAAGCAAGCAGGCACCTGAAGTCCCAACACCAGGCTTTGGGGCTCGAAGTCTGACACCAATTCCAATACATGAGTTTTTTTTAATGTTTATTTATTTTTGAGAGAGAGAGAGAAACAGAGCATGAGTGGAGGAGGTCAGGGGGAGGGACTGGAAGTTCCAACGCTAATCACAGGCCAGCCCCACCCTTAGATGCTTTTCAAAGTGACCTTATTAGCATAACAAAAGACCACACTATCTCCTTGTTGGAAATTCCCAGGGTTTTAGGAGCTCTGTGCCAGGAAGGAACACTAAATTTTGTGTGTGTGTGTGTGTGTGTGTGTGTGTGTGCGCGTGTGTTTTCCTAGGGGCATGTGGGTGGCTCAGATGGTTGAGCATCTGACTCTTGATTTCTGCTCAAATTATGATCCAAGGGTAGTTGGATGGACCCCCGTGTCGATCCCCCCCCCCCCCCCCCCCCCCCCCCCCCGCAGTGTGGAGCCTGCTTAAGATTCTCCCTCTGTCCCTCTCCCTGGCTCATGCTTTCTCTCTCTCTCTCTCTCTCTCTCTCTCTCTCTCTCTCGCAAATAAATAAATTATTTTTTTCTGATATTTGTATATATGGCAAAATGATCACTGCAATAAATCTAGTTACATCTGTCTCCATACGTAGCTTCGTTTTTCTTACCATGAGGACTTTTAAGATCTACTCCCTAAGCAACTTTCCAAGATGCAATGCAGTGTTATTAGCCACCCTATTACAAACTCTGGGGAGGTAATATATAGCAGCGTGACTAGTGTTAATATACGTTATAATCACAATATCACAGGGGCACAAGCTCCCGCCCCACCTCCAGACGCGGGTCCACCATCAACACCGAGCAAAGTGTCCCAGAAGCCACCCCTTTGTGGCCATGGGGCTTGTGGTCAGATTCAGGATGGGGGGCTGCCCTGGGCCCCCAGGCCAGCCGCCTCTTCTCTAGAACGCACTCTCTGCGTCAGCGGGCACCAGCACAGGCCTTTCCAAATCTCACGTGGGGCAGCCTCGGAAACTTGCCTTTTTGTCCCCTGCCTGCCAGCACAAGCCACCCTTCCTGGGAAGTCCTTTGAAAAGGCCAATTGCTGCATGAGGATGTCGTGAATTCCCCCCCCCCCACCCTCGCCCCAACCCCACGACCCGGCCCTGCTCTCACCTGTGCATCTTCAGGACAGAGACCAGGTGAGTCACCCGCCCTTCTTCCCGTCGCTCCCACGTGGCGTGTGGACCACTCCTGCTGAGCGGCAGTGAGAGAAATGACCAGACACCGGGCCCCAGAAATGAAAACTGTAGAAACAGCACCCTCCCCGGTGGCTCAGGCGGAGGTCCTCAGCCTCCAGCTGCACATCGGGGTCTCCCGCAGGGCTTGGGGACACGGGGTCTGCTGCCCAGGTGAGTTGGATGCCTGAGAATCTGCATCGCTGATGAGTTCTCAGAGGAGGCTGGTGTCCGGCCACAGTCGGGGACCCAGCGACTTAGAGCAGCCGTGTCCTACAGGCCATCCCGCGACGGTGGGAACGTTCTGTTCTTGGCTCTCTGATACAGACGGGCGCCACTCTGGCTGCTGAGCCTGAGGACCTGAGCGTCTTACTCTGTTTCATTCTAATTCACTTAAAGAGCCACTGAGCGTGTGGCTCCCCTACTGGACCGTGCCCGGCAGGCCTCTGATCTAAAAGTTCTGAGCTGCCCCGTGGCAGCACGCCTGAGCCACCCAGACAGTTGTCACCCTCTCCCCGTGTTAAGGGCTGCAAACCCAAAGAAGGGAAGTCCGTAACCCATTCGTGCAACAACCCATCTGTGCAGTGCACACTCTAGAACCCCTGGCGGGTCCCCCACTTGGAGAACTCTCCACGGGGACGGGAAGAGAGCCGGGTCCAGACCTAAGGCGGCTGCCGCCCAGGAGCTCAGCTTTGAGCCGAGCCAGTTGACCTTCTGGTCCTAGGTTGTGTCACCTGCAAAAGTGCAGGCGTGTGCCCCAGCGGTCCTGAAGGCTCCCCGTTCTGTGACGGAGTGGAAGTGAGTGGGGACTTCCCATCCCTAGAGCACGGCTGTCAGGGAACCCCAGGAGCCCTCGGGATGCCGGGGCTGTGCAAGAAGCGGGGTGCAGGCCTCAGTCTCTGATCCTCCCCCCAAAACGAAACATTAGAAACCACGGGGAAAAAAAATCCCAAGCACTTCTTGGTTCGTTCATTTTACTGCCTCTGTGGGCAAGTTTTCCTTTAAAGAAGGAATTTAAAGGCTTAACAAATGTTTTTAGAACGCTGGCAGTGGGAGCCTTCGAGATCTGTATGCTGTAGGCTCCGAGGCTGAGCTGAGTAACTCCAGAGCCCCCCCGGGGGAGGGGGGGACCGGGCCGCCGATTTGCAGCGGGTGCTTTCCTGTTTCCCCGCTGACGCCTTGTAGACAGCTTGGGGCGCGTCTGCCGCTCCAGGAATGGCACAATGAAGGCACCGCTCGGAGAGGCTGGACAGAGCGGCTCCAGCTTCTGAAGGGGCAGCGGGGAACCCCCATCGGCGTCCAAAGAGCACCCCCTCCTGCTGGCTCCTAATCCCAGTGGCCTCTCCAGGAGGACGCAGGGGCGCCTGAGTGTTCAAAGTGCCGGGCGGGGGTCCTTGCAGCCGGTGGATGGGGACGTGTCCAGCTCACGGGGGGTGACAATGGAGCCCCCACCCCAGGGTGGGCGGGCGCAAGGAGTGGAGGGTCCACAAGCAAGCGGGCTGGGCACATGGGACAGCCTGTCGGCCCTCACGCAGGGTGCCGTCCGTGGTGGACTGGCCCGGGCCGGCAGTGGCAAGGTGTGGGCCAGATGGGACAAAGGTCCACTAAGGGGCTGGTGCATCCCAGCTGGCGACGCCCTTTTCTCCAGGAAAGGCTTGTTCAGGAGTAAGCTCCCTTCTCAGTTTTGTGGTGTTCGGATCAGACATATTTTTTTTTTTAATTTTTTTATGTTTACTCTTGAGAGAGAGAGAGACAGAGAACACGAGTGGGGGAGGGGCAGAGAGAGGGAGACACAGAATTGGAAGCAGGCTCCAGGCTCTGAGCCGTCAGCACAGAGCCCGACGCGGGGCTCGAACTCACGGACCGCGAGATCGTGACCGGAGCGGAAGTCAGATGCCTAACTGACTGAGCACCCAGGCACCCCAAAGTCCAAGGCATCTTGAAAATGGAGATGCTGAGGTTGGTGGGGGTAGCGGGGCAGAGGCTTGAGGCCCTGGAGGCCTCTCTGGAAGGGGCAGCTGCTTCCAGACTCCCCTGCTGCTGTGCTTGAGCCTGCCATAGGGAAAGGCAGGGTCTGCCCTCCTCCGGGGAGGGTTCACCCCTGCTCTGCCCCGGAGAGGGGCCTTCGACCTACCCCCGCATGCCCATCTCTGGCTGGCTGGCACGTTTTTCTTTCTTTCTTTTTTTTTTTTTTTAATAGACTATTTTTAAAGCAGTTACAGGCTCAAAGCAAAAGGGACAGGAAGGCGCAGTTTTCGCCCACCTCCCGGCGCCCCCACTGTGGACACCCCCACCAGAGTGGTGCCGTGGTCCCGGTGGAGGAACCCGCCCCCACACAGCGCCACCCGGAGTCCACGGTTTGCATCAAGCTCGCTCTCGGTGGTGGGCGTTCTGTGGCTTTGACGTTGACAGGTCCTCTGAGCCCCGCCCGGCCACCCCACCCCCACCCCGAGGCCTGCCCGCGGCCCCCACTCTGCCACCCCCTCAGTGACCACCTCGCTGTCTCCAGCTACCTCTGGTCCAGAGCCCCTGACTCCTCCTGCAGAGGGGGCCAAAGGGGGCTTCCGGGAGGTGGCTGGTGAGGACACTGGGCTCTGTGGGGCGGAAGCACTCCCCAGCGCGGGGCAGGGGACACCGTCAGCACAGCCGTCCCACGGCTGACGCTGTTCCTGGGCCGTGAACCGCCCCGTGCAGACAGGGAACACATGCTTTCAGGAAAGTTCCCTGAGACCTGCCGGAAGAAAACCCTGTGGCGGGGCCTAGCCCGCAGCAGTACCCCAGGCCTAAAGTGTCACCCGCGCTAATGTAGAGCCATCGCACCGGCCATGTTATTTAACAGAAAACGTAAACCTGATGAGGAGGACATTTTCAGGAAGCTTTGTGTTTGGCCGGCAGTCAGCTTGGCCAGCGAGCGTCAGCAGGTGGCACGGAGAGAAGGGACATGGGGACCTCCCCAGCGCTGGCGCCCGGGGGGGCCATGACCACATCCACACTCAGTGCCCTTGTAAGCAGGAGACAGGACAGGGACGGTTCAGGGTCCTGTGCCCCTGGTGGGGACGCACCAGTGAAGGCCACTGCAGGTGCCAGAAGAGACCGAGGGGCCCCAGTGCTGTGTCAGGGTGGGGGTGTCACGGGAGCCTCGCATCCCGGGGCAGGACTGTGGGATGTGCTAGGCCAGGAGGCCCCGAGGCCTCATCAAGTTCACGGTGCTATGCAAATGTAGCGATCCCAGTCAGAATAAAATACGCTCCCTCCCCGCCTTTAGTACAGAAAGGTCTATGGGCACGAGAGTTTAGAACCACAAGGCAACTGTATCCGTGTCCCTCGGGCCGCATACAGCCTGGGTGACTTAAACAGCAGACGCTGACTCTCAGTCTGGAGGCCAGAAGTCCCAGGCGTTGCCCTGGCCCCGTGCCCTCCACGGGCTCCCGGGGAGGGTCTGCTCCAGGCCTCGCCCCAGGCTTCTAGGGGTTTGCTGGTGTCTTCGGGGTTCCTTGGCTCGTGGAGGCATCACCCAGATCTCTGCCTCCATCCTTACAGGGGACTCTCCCTGTGTGCGCGTCCGCGTCCACATTCCCCCTTTCCACAGGGACACAGTCACGCTGGCTCACGGCCCACCCCACTCCATCTAACCCACTGCATCTGCAATGACCCGATTTCCAAAAAGGGTCACGTTCGGAGGCACCAGGGCTTAGGATTTCAACGTATGAATTTTGCGTGTGACTTCCTTACCCCCAAGCCCCATATCTCATGATACGTCCTCCGGTAAGTGGGGGGGGGTATACAGTTGTCCTCCTGACAGCAGACCCTGCTCACCCTGCCCGGGCTCCTCCCTCCCATCCCCGCCCCCACAGAGACACCTCCACGTTCACGGGAGAGACTGGGTCTCCCTCACTTCCATGATGCTGGTGCCAGAAGGCAGGTGCGGCCAGATTGCTGGGGCAAATGAGTAAGTTCACGGACCCCCAGGAAGAGTTTAAGGGCTTAGCTGGAGTGGACCGAGGCAGCTCTGTTAAGCCCTCTGTGCACAGTCTCCTGGGAGAGCCAGGTCCAAAACGAGGGTGTGCCTGGTGCTAACACAATAAAGGTTTTGTCTATGCAGGGCTGTCTACGTGAAGCTCGCTTCCCCCAGAAGCTCCTTGCCAGGCCAGACCCTCCCTCCCCTCACAGTTCCTACCCATGTCAGCCTTCCTGCTCATTAGTGCCCTCACTAGGTAAATCCCGGCGTAAAAACACCGTGTGCCAAGGTTGTATCCAGCTAGCAAATACTGCTCAGTTGAAGACAGACTCCAAGTCCTCATCAGATATTGACCGTTGGTTAAGATGCTCGGGTCATTCCACACGGTGTTGGTCTATACATAACCTATTTATTAAGGTCGCGCAACGTTAGCTTGTTTTTTTCGGTATGCAGCCTTCTATCTGTACCTCTGCAGGCCAGCCAGAGTATCTGTTCCTTGCACTGTCAGAGTGGTTGATCTGTGTAAAAAAAGAAAAAGAATTTTCTGTATCCACCAATCTAATTAACAAATATTTAATGTGTCAGCGATGAGCAAAGTCATAAAAACAGAATCACTTCCTAAAATGGGATTTGCTCCAAACTACTCTGGGTACTTGATTTTTTTTTCTCAACATGTTTCTTAATAATAATGGAGAAAAAATAATAATATTGGAGCCAGGGGGGGGGCCTGGGTGGCTCAGTTGGTTAAGCGTCCAACTTTGACTCAGGTCATGATCTCGCGGTCTGAGTTTGAGCCTGCTTCGGATTCTGTGTCTCCCTTTCTCTCTGTTCCTCCCCTGCTCGCGCTCCCTGTCTCTCTCAAAAATAAATAGACATTAAAAAAAGTTTGTTTAATAATATTGGAACTAGGTGTTAATGCAGCTCTAGAACTTTCTTCAATGATGGAGATATCTATCCAGGAGTCTATGCTATCCCGTAGAGTCACATTTGGGTTAGTGAGTACTGAAAATGTGGCTACTATGACTAAGGAACTGATTTTTTTTTTTTACTTTTTCAAAAACGTTTATTTATTTGGGGAGAGAGAGAGTGCGCACACGTGCGTGCGAGTGGGGGAGGGGCAGAGAGACACAGGGAGAGAGAGAGAGGATCCCAAGCAGGCTCTGGGCCATCAGTGCAGAGCCTGGTGTGGGGCTCGACCTCATGAACCGCGAGAAATCAATGCTTAACACGCTGAGCCACCCAGGCACCCCTAAATTCTATTTAATTTAAATAAATTTAAATGTAAATGCAAATTTGGCCAGGAGCTGCCTTATTGGACCGCATAGCTCGAATGCCTACTTTCCAATTCTCTGGGAGTAGGACTGCATGTTTTTCAGGGACACTGTATAGTCCCTTGCTCAGCAAATGTGTGCTCATCCTGACCGGGCTTTAGTTTTTCACATCTTCGATCCTTTCACAGATAACGGAACGCCTTAATCTAAAGCACGGGAGGGATCACACGCATCGTTATGGGACTGTAGTTTCCGTAACTTTCCATGAGTTTCATTCCGGTTTCACATTCCTTTTTTTATAGAACAGATTTACTAAGATAAAATTCACATTGAAAGTGTAGAATCAGGGGCACCCGGGTGGCTCCGTCGGTTAAGCGTCCGACTTCGGCTCAGGTCATGATCTCACGGCGTGTGAGTTCGAGCCCCGCGTCCGGCTCTGTGCTGACAGCTCGGAGCCTGGGGCCTGCTTCGGGTTCTGTGTCTCCCTCCCTCTCTGCCCCTCCCCTACTCATGCTCTATCTCTCTCTGTCTCTCAAAAATCAATACACATTAAAAAAATTTTTTTAATAAAAAAAAATAAAGTATAGAATCAGGGGTCATTCCTAGCCATTCAGTGGCCCGAGCAGGGGAAGCTGTGGACCAGTCCTCAGCGACAGGCTGGCTGCTCAGTCTCCAGTGGTAAAGTGCCAAACAGGCAGAGAGGGCACCTGCCCGCCTCAGGCCAGCGTGACCTCAGGAGCCGGAGCAGCCCGTTCACCCTGAAATTCCTCTTTGGTCACAGCCTCTCCAGCAGCGGCCTGCTCTTCCCTTACAATGTCTTCAGGCCTCCGTAGAAGCGGAAATCAGGCACAAGTTCCCACAGCCACCCACGCGCAGAACCTTCCAGGCCGGCGTTCCCCCGAGTGAGCTCCCTTGGCGTCGCATGGGATGGTGACCGGTCCACACAGCGCAGAGGAGAGTTGGGGCTGCACAGAGCGACGGGAAGCAGGTTAACATGAGATGCCTCCCTGGGAGGCTGGTGGTCAGCCCTGGGGTCCGCAACCGCCTGGATCTGCTTCCGGAGGGTTCCAGGAGTGAAGCAGCCAGCTGCAGCCCAGCTCGCTGGCCAGGGATTCCTGGGTGAGAGGGACGCTGACATCAGCCGGGTTTTCAATGGCCACAATGGCACGAGCTGCCGGCAGAAGCTTCTCCCGGTTCTCCTCAGGTTCATGACGTAGAGGCCACCACTCCTCCTTCTGTGGAGGTGCTGTTCCACCTGGAAGTCAAGGTTGGTGCCGCCTAGGTGGGTTCCTGCTGCAAGGAATTCAAGGACATCCTCCTCCTCTGCCTGCAGGACGTCAAGGTCCCGGACGCCGCGAGTCTCCTAAGATACCACAGGGATGCGGAACGATGACAGACGGATCCCTCCCTGGGTGGCTCGGAAGAAAGCAAGCGTCTTACGTTTTAAGATTCAGTTTGGTGTGCAGAGGGCTGGTGGAGGCTTCCGAACACGAGAATGACCCGCGGGCTGTGCCCTGGAAACAGCAGGGGGCTGGATGCGACAGTGGCTGGGGGCCACCCAGGGCTCCGGAGGCCCATCCCACACAGCTAGACGTCACCCTCGGGGAAGTCCACGCAGCAAGTTCGCATATCCAAATCAGGAAGACATGGGAGTCCCCCGACAGTACCCGACTCGAGCTCTGGGTGACGCGAGGCCCCCAGCTCGGGCCTCGCCGGCATCTGAGCAAACCCCCTTGAGTGTCCCCAAGCCGCGGCTCTAACAGCCCTTGCAAAACCCGCTCACGGGTTCAGGTCTCATCAGGATACTCTTGTAGCCACTGCAGCAAAAATCTTCAACCCTCCCATGCAGGGAAGACACATGTTTTCCCAAAATTCCCTTCGAGCCCCCCCCTCCCACCCCCCTGCCCCCCCCCCCCCACCGTTTCAAAACACACGGGTTCTCTGAATTCAGGACGCGTTTGGAAACCCGCTCTTTCCTTGATTCCTCCTCTTCCAGAAACTTTTTCTCGCAGAGAAGCCTGGAGAGCAAGGGCCACTGCTACTTTGCAATTCAAACGAGGTTTTATTTTAAGTGTCTTAGCTGAACATTAGTAGGGAACCTGTTTGTTGAGATGTTAACGTTGAGTTAGAAGGGATTCAAGCCTCACGCCTGGCTTTGCTGATACTGAGGACCCACTCAGGCACCAGAGGGCGGGGTGGTAAGGGCAGTGCACCCCTAGGCGGCCAGGCTTGGGCTCTGGCTGGGGTCCCTGACCTGGGGCAGGTGGCGTGGGGGTGGAGCCAGGCACCCAGAGAGGCTGAGGGAGCTGGTGGAGAAGGGGGGGGGGGGTGGGCAGGTGGGGAGGACACAGGGTAAGAGAGCTGGGGCAAGGGCCTCCAACCCGCCGCGCAAATCAGGGCGACGGGTCCAACCCTTCCTGTGCGTCAGAATCACCAGCCAGCTCCCACCCTGAGACTCCAGTCCGGCTGGCCTGCATACGGCCTGGGCATCAGTGTTTTACGGAGACTCAGGTTGGGGACGGCAGGTTGGGGGTGGACGAGTGCGACGTGGCGGGGCAGGGGAAGCTCCGGGAAGTTGCTCTCTGCTCATCGTTCCCACTCAATCCCCAGGGACCCTTATGTGGCTGCGCCTGGCCCCTGGCTCAGCTCACCTCGCGGAGCAGAGTGGGTCCAGGCGGCCCTGGCCCAGACAAGCGCTACCACGCGGAGCCCAGGGAACGCCCTTCTCATTAGGACAGGTCGCTGAAGTCCCTGCTGGGCACTGGGTGTCCGGACCCAGTCATTAGTAACAAGAAGTCTACGCTAGGGCGCCGGGTAAACACTCCTAACGTGTTCTGCGAGGCTGGCTTCCTATCGGTAAAAGAACCTGAGAGTTACAAGGGGAAACGTGCTTTTTTAGAGGCGTGCTAAAATAACCCCGGCTGCCCAGCCTCCAGAGTGCTACGGCGGAGGGCATCAGAGAAGCCGAGGGCCTTCCCTTGGGAGCTGGTCGCGAGTTACCTGGTTGTGCGGCCACACTGAAGCCCCAGCTCTCTCAGCCCCCATCTCCAGCCAGGGTGGTCCTGCGAACGAGGAGAGACCCCCCTGCTGTCTGTTTCTGCGCGTCTCCCTTCCCAGACGCGTCACCACACCAGAGGGCGCCAGGAGGGCACCTGGCCTGAAGTCGGAAGCAGCCTCTTACAACGGCCTCCAGACGCCCACTGCCTCCTTGCGAGTCTCCGGCTCCTCGAAAGGAGGCGCCTCTCCTGCGCAGGAGCAGCTGGGGCCCTCACTCCGATGCCGCTAACCCCTCCCGTCCAGAAGCTGTCGGGTGTCCCAGCGAGCGGCGACTCTGCAAGGGGCTGTGTGACGGTCCCCAGGGGCGCCCGCTTGTGACCCCCAGGACAGGTGCCGATGCTCCGTTGGAAGTTTCACAGGCGACCGACTTCCTGCGTTAGAAACCTTATTCTCTCGGTCTTTGCTCTCCCTCCACAAAGAGGACACGGTGGGGGGGACTCGATGACGCGTGGACTTCTGGCAACAACACCGATGAAGGCTGCATTCATCCATCGCGTGTCTGGCACCCGCTGCTTTAAGCGCATCACGTGCACAGGCTGGGTGAGTCCCCAAACCGGCGCGGCTACGGGCCTCACGGCCGAGGCGAAGGACAGAGAGGCTTGTCCCGGACTGCGGAGTCTCAAGCGTCCTCGACTTTTAAACAGGCGTGGGCAGTGTGAACTTGAGTCGCACGCCTTTTCACGGTGTAACGTGAAAAGGGTTACCCACACTGTGCAATGGGCTCTGTCACCTAGAAGGGCATCTCGAACACCTCCCCGTGATTCTTCCCGGACTTGGGAATGCAGAGTCCCAGGCCACGAGCCCACGCGGCCGGCCTGGCGCAGGAATGTCTCGGCGGTTGGCGGCCGTAACCAACCCACAGCCTTTCAAATCACAGAGCGCGCTCTACGGACCGTTTGTGGGAAAGGGCCTTTGAAAAACACTTACACTTTCTCTCTGAATTTCTTCGGGAAGTTGAAGGCCTTTGGCCGTGAGAAATACCCAGCTCGACCTGAACTGTATGTTCCTGATGTGTTTACTTCCAAGTCCTTCTATGACCTTCTTGGCGTCCTCCTTCAACCTGGGGGGAGAAGGGAGGGCGTGTGAAGGTCGCATGTGGAGACACCAGAGGGTCACCCCTCTTTGTCCTGGGAAAGGGGCTTCTAAAGCAATCTACCTCCTCCTGGTGTAAACAGCGGGGGGATATCGGATTTCTAAACACGTGACAACATCAGGGACTCCTTAAGACCCGTGTGGGACGCACAGTTTTAACTCTCGATTCTCAAAAGCCCTGTGTCTTGGGGTGCAGTCACGTCCTCGCATCCAGCCATGTAACCACTGGGCTCTGCTGTCCCTCCTGTTTCCTGACCACAAAATAAGCAGACAGAAGTTGCTGAAAGATGAAAGCAAAGGTCAGAATGGTCCCTTTCATTTTCACAAAGGTCAGTATCAAAAGAGAAAAAAAGTGGAAAACAAGGCCAACCATCGTAAAAGCGTGCAATTTCGAGTCAGCGGAGGAAGGAAGGCAGCAAGGAAAGGAAAAAAACAAAACAAAACAATGAGCTCAGAGTTTCCCCGCGGGAGCGAAGTCGGAATTTTTCCAAGTGTGCACCAGATAACTTCAGTCTGGTAAGATACTCTATGAAAAATAAGGGCTGAGGTCACATAAAGCTGGGAATACTGGGTTCGGGAACCACCTTGGAAACGCAGCGCACAGAAGCACTTGGAGGTCCTTGGAAGTCTGGCAATGAGGGTGCACATGTTTACCCAGAATTGCGAGAAACGCGGAGCCAGATGGACCTCTCCCTACGGACAGTACTGTGCGTGTGTGGGCGTGTCTTTTTCATTCTATTGGTGCTCCTACAGAGAATTTTCTCAACTCCCTTTCCTATTTCTGTGAGTCCAGCCCTGGGTTTAAGCTTTTTTGGGCCAAGTGTTAGCCTTCCTGCGCTAGTCGTGGTCAGTGGTGGCTCCGTCTTGCTATCTGGAAAGACTCTTTAGCTTCTAGTACTGACTTACTCCTTTTCAGGAACACAGGCTGCTTTGTCAGAGGCTCCCGTCCTTTCTCCTTAAGAAAGCATCCTGCCCTTTGGATTTGTGTTCTTTCCTACAGGATGCTCTGGAGGGGCCCTGTTGGTGGCCTGGCGCTCTCTGCCAGCTGGCTTCCCCCCTGCCGCTGCGACAAATCTGTACACGCTCACCTGCTGGCTCCATCATCGTGGGTCACCATGAAAAGCAACGACTTTGACGGTGCGCTCTGAATAAAGTTTATCATCTGTCCGGAGTTATCTGTTGGGTCAAGGCAAATCAATCAGTTTTAGGGTCTTCCCGGCCCACTGGCCCCGGACGCTGAGGCTCCTCTGCTCTTAGCTGCTGCGTTTGCTCGGAATCTTCCAGTTCCTGGAGCTCCTCCCACGACCACGTGAATGGTACTCCTAGTCCACGAGTGAGCGGCCGCTGGGCTCCACGGAGCAACCAGCAGAGGTGAGGGGCACGGGCGGCTCTACGTGTCTATGACTACGAGTCTATGACTCGACCTTGAGACCGCAGCACACGTGGCCCGTTCTCTGCAATGACTAATGAAGCCCTGACCCGAGAGGAACCATCTGACGGCAGAGTGGCCCCAGGACACTCATATGCAGAATGGGGGTGAGAAATCAGACGTGCTGACCAGACCGAGCATGGTAGGTCTTGTGGAAAGAACAGGAAGGGCTAATCTCAAGCCCCCATGGTTTTACCACGGGGGCTTGTCATTTACAGTGACGCTTCTGTTACTTACAGAGTAAAAATGGGTAGTGCCTGACAGGTGCATCCAGCCATCTCTTAATTTCTCTGTTGTCCTTATAAAGACTTGTTGTTTTTTTTTTTTCATTTTTTTTTTCAACGTTTATTTATTTTTGGGACAGAGAGAGAGCATGAACGGGGGAGGGGCAGAGAGAGAGGGAGACACAGAATTGGAAACAGGCTCCAGGCTCTGAGCCATCGCCCAGAGCCCGACGCGGGGCTCGAACTCACGGACCGCGAGATCGTGACCTGGCTGAAGTCGGACGCTTAACCGACTGCGCCACCCAGGCGCCCCAAGACTTGTTTTTAATAAGCCTCACTGTTCAATAAAAATATAAGGGGCTGCTATATCCTGACTGACCACTGCGGTCAAGTCCAGTGCATCCCAGGGATGCGTGTGCCTAGCCCAGCGGGACATTACGAACAGGATAGGGATAATGATGCTGTTCAGGGATGGAGGCTAATCACATTATTTTACACTTATCTGATTTTAAAAAAATGTTTTCTCTTTCCCATTATCTGATGAAGGAACAGAAGAAAAGATCCAGGACAAGCGTGATCAGAGAAGACATTTTCTAGACAACACCTTCAAACTTCACCATATGAATCCAGTTAGAGACGAGGAGGGCTTGTGTAAGAGTGTTCTAGAATATTCACATGAGCTTCTGGAACGTTTTTAGTAGACAAAATGAGAATGTTTGACATTTTTATCTGTGTTTTCTTTTTAATCTTAATGTTTAGAATTCATTTTAATTTTCATAGGAAAAGAGTTTTCTTACCTCCTTCAAACATATCAAAATACTGTGTTGCCGTCACTTTCCCAGTCATATCTAAAAATAAAAAGAAATCGTTTTTAAAAGAAAGTTCACTGGACCCCGGGATGCATTTGTGGCACCACGGTGCTCAAAACGACACATTCGTCTTTCCAGGAAGCGTGGCTGCTGTGGGCAGGTCAGGTCATGGCTGAACAGCTGTTCTAGAATTTTCCTCCTGTCTGCTTTCAGTTAGGTGGACCCTACCCTTTCCTGCCACACCCACCTCTCCCACAGAAACACTGGGGTGCCCACCTCAGCCCTCTCCACTTCATATTTTAATTTCCCAGCCGGATTCCCAGAGCGGGCACATTTTCTCTGGTTCCCACAGCCCCGCGATCAGGGGACCGCGTGCTCAGCTTGCTGTCAGGCACAGGACACACAAAAAACCCATTCTCCAAGCCTGCAACAGTTCTCACAGTCACGGGCCCCCAGTGGCAATCGTGACAGGATGTCTTTCCCAGGTCTACGAGGATGCCAAGCTCGGCTTCCCCTGAGGCCCAAGTGGCATTTTCTCACAGAGGTGGGGACTTGCTGCTGGTGCCACCCTCTGCAGGGCTCGTAGGAATCCAAGAGCAATGCCAAACCGGTCTGTGCCCCCATAGCATGCTTAGCTGGTTTTAACCCTGCCTTCTGTGGGCCCTTTTTATTTTTTTTGGTTTTTAAAAGCCTATTTATGGGGCGCCTGGGTGGCTCAGTCGGTTAGGCGGCCGACTTTGGCTCAGGTCATGATCTCGCGGTCCGTGAGTTCGAGCCCCGCATCGGGCTTTATGCTGACAGCTCAGATTCTGTTTGAGATTCTGTGTCTCCCTCTCTCTGACCCTCCCCCATTCATGCTCTGTCTCTCTCTGTCTCAAAAATAAATAAACATTAAAAAAAATTTTTTTAAAGCCTATTTACATTTGACTTTTTAAAAAAGTTTATTTATTTTTAGCAAACTCTACACCCAACATGGAGCTCGAACTCACGACCCTGAGGTCAAGAGTTGCACACTCCTCTGACTGAGCCAGCCAGGAGCCCCCCCCCCATTTTTTTTGTAGAAACCACAAATAATCTGGACAGTGAGGCATTATAAAAATAACCCCAAAATTTAAAAACACATTCAGATATAAGCCTAGACTAGATCGTGTGCAAAAATCATAAAAAACCCAAGGTATCTTTGAAAACCCAATCATGGGAGCTTTTAGAGAAGTTTGAAAGAAAACATTTAATAACTCACAGTTGACAATGGCAATATTTATTCCTCTTCCAACATTTCCAGTCTTTTCTCCTATAAGCCTGAAATATAAATAAGGGTCAGTCAAAGAGTCCCTTTCTTATTAAGCAATGAGTAGCCCTCCCCGTTCCCTAAAATCTTCTCTCGACAGAGACACTGCCATTGGTGCTTACCATCCCATCACAGGTCCGTACCGGCCTCGGCCCAGCGCCCTTGAAAGTCACCCCCATACTTGCTCCGCACATACCCAGACAAATGGCCAGGAAAAGGAAAATCAAGTATTTGTGTAGCGCAGGCTCTTGACAAATATTGTTTCACTGAATCCTCGACCATCTCACCACCATTCATTTTTCCATCTTACAGCTATGAAGTCCCAAGAGGTGGGTCAGTTGGAAATAGACCTAACTCAAGGCTGGTACCCACGTATACACCCTCTGTCCTCGTACTGACGGAGGCTTTGCTTGACTCTTGATGATCCTTTTATCCAGCCACAAAGCGGAACCCAGCCTACCTCCTCAAAGAAATGCCTTATATCACGTCACTTAGTTTTCACTTTTAAATTGGAGAATAGGAAATGTCCACTTCAAACGAATTGTGCCCTAAAACCAGTAAGAAGACTGACCTTCCGGGAGGTGGTATCTATTACTGAAGATCCTGGAATTGTGTGTGTGCGTGCGTGCGTGTGTGTGTGTGTGTGTGTGTGTGCATGTACCCTCTGTCAAGTTTTATAATCAGCGATACAGTCACAACAAGAAGCTGGAAGTTTCCCTCCTTTTCCCATGCTTGGGAGCAGTGAATATGGCACTATATAATATGTTGCTCTTGACATGTTTACCAAAACTCTCCTGGGGGCTTTCCAGGCTAAGTCCTTTTTGGAGGCATAGCTTTTTGATAATTTTTGAGAATATTCTATAGTATCTTGAAAAAGAAAAAGAAACCTCCATTTGTGATCATGGCAAGTGGGGTCACCTGAACCTAACGTCTCAGAGAGAAAAATTTAAAAACGGGACTTGAAGAGTGTATCTACTTGACTGTACTGGAGACCTAACAAGGAAGTGAAGAGTTCCAAAGCCAGGATGTGGGAGAACACTAAGTTTCAAGCAGGTGAGCTCAGCATGTAAATCTACTTTGCCTCAGGAGCATTTGCTAATTCCAGAAAAAGTGTCAAAAAAGAAGAGTAGCACTTTGACAACCATGTGAGGCTAGTGGGACAGAAGTTGGAAGCTGGGCCCACCAAACGGAAGGCCACGTCAAATCCTCCAATCTCTTTGGGTTGGGATCAAAAACAGATGAATCTTAAAAACAAGAATGAACCAGAAATAGATCAGAACTTGAATAGCTGCCTCCAAATTTTAAGTCAACTGGATGACCCCCGCCCCCGCCAAATCTCAATCCTTAGCATTTATTCAGATCGTTCTATTCTGCTAATGGTTCCAAGTCCTTGGTATAAGCAAACAAAAATCCCCAGAAGAATATATCATCTAATGCCTTAAGAAAAAATCACCACAACTTCTCAAACGCATGGTCTGTCACACTATCAAATGTCACCTGGCACATAAGGAGAGATGCCAACGTAAACAAGTGTCGATGAGACAGGAGAAAATAATAGAGAATAGTGGCGATGTGTGAGGATTCCAAATAGATTGCCCAACAGACTTTACGATAAAGAAGATAATAAATGAAACAATATAGATATTATAGATAATATAGATATAATATAGATATAGATAATATAGATATAGATGTAATATAGACAATAAATGAAAATTTTTGAACTGGAAACTACAAAAACTGACATGAAGATTAGAAGAAGAGTAAAATGAAGCTCTAAAACTAAAATCGCTTAACAATCGGTAGTTAACAGAGGGGTTTAACAGCAGATTAGGCACAGAACAACCGGTGAACTGAACGACAGTTCAGAGAAAAAGAGCTCTGTCTACAAGGAAAACCAGAGAGATACAAGGATGGAAAACACAAAATAGAATGAAGGCTATAGAGAATATAATAAATAATAAGATCTGACATATGTTTCGTTAGGAGTCTCATAGGAACAGAAGGTTAATGGAGAAGAAGATGCAACGTCAGAGAATTTGTTAGATGTATGAAAGCCTTCAATTCACACATATTTAAAAAGCACAATGAGGGGCACCTGGGTGGCTCAGTCGGTTGAGCATCCAACTTCGGCTCAAGTCATGATCTCGCAGTCTGTGAGTTCAAGCCCACGCCGGGCTCTGTACTGATGGCTCAGAGCCTGGAGCCTGTTTCAGATTCTGTGTCTCCCTCTCTCTCTGCCCCTTCCCCGCTCATGCTCTGTCTCTCTCTGTCTCAAAAATAAATAAACGTTAAAAAAAAAATTTTAAAAAAAGCAGCACAATGAACACCAAAGAGAATACAGCAATAACAACAGACACAGCAGGGTATAAGTGCTGAAAACCAAAGACAAGGAAAAATCATACAGATAATAAGAGAGGGAAAAGAAGGCTGTTACTTTCATAGGATTAGCAATTCAGTTGTTAGCTGACTCTCATGAGAAACAATGGAAGCCGGAAGACAATGGAATGGTATCTGGATGGGTTGAAACACAACCTTGGAACAAACATCTTTCAACAATGAAGATGAAATAAAGATACTTCAACATACACTGAGACAGTTCCCCACCACCAGACAACACAGAAGCTTTTGTTCTGTATCTTTTGTTGTAATAAACCTTATCTGTAAGTATTAGCTGTTACTGAGTCTTACTAGTCCCCCTAGAATATCACTGAAGTTGAGGGTAGCTGTGCGACCCCCCAAAACAATATCCAACTGAAGTATATGCACATGTGCACAAGGAGATGTGAAATTATATTACACATTTGATGTCTAAGTGGACCTATGTCAGCCTGTTTTCAATTCTAGAATTTCTTTTGTTTTTCTTTGGATTGTATTTCATTTTTGAATATGCAATACATTTATGCGGTTCAAAAATCACCGTTATGTGCACAAAATAAAATTATACCCAAAGAAATCTTCCCTATATCCTCCACTTTGTTCTCCTCATCCCCTGTTCTCATTTCCATTAATTTTTCTTAGTTTCTGATTTACTCCTCCAGTGTGTGTTTTTATGTCAAAAATAAGCAAATTGCATGTGTATGATTAATATATGTTTATGCCTGTGTTTTACATATAGGTATATATACACGTATGAGTACACTTATGTGTGAGTGTATTTACGTAGATGTGTGTATTCTTTATCATATTCTTTTATAACCAACTAGTAAATGTGTTGCTCTGAGTTCTGTGAGCCATTCTAGCAAATAACGAAACCCAAGGAGGAGGTCATGGGAACTCGGATTTATAGCCAGTCAGTCAGAAGCATAGTAACAGTCTGGGACTTGTGATTGCATCTGAAGTGTGGGGGGAGAGAGTCTTGTGAGACTAAGCCCTTAACCTGTGGAGTCTGAGGCCATCTTCAAGTAGACAGGGTCAGAATTGAGTTGAATTATAGACCACCCAGCTGGTGTGGCAGATAATTGCTTGATGTTGGGAAAAACCTACCACACATTGGGTACGGATGCACTCAGAGTATCGTGTGTAGTGTAAGGAAAACAATGGGGTTTTTCTTTATGCACCCAAAATAATGGGGCTCACTTGAGAAGAAACAGATAACTTGAGTAGCTCTGTATTTCTTAAAGAAATTGAAATGTGCAGTTAGAAATCTTCTCACAAAGAACACTCCAGGCCAGAAGGCTTCACTGGGGAACTGCACCAAATCCTTAAAGAAATAATACCAATTTTGTACAAACTCTCTCAGAATATTGAAAAGGAGAGAATACTCACCAATATACTCCACCCTGATACCAAAACCAGAAAAAAAAATAAGAAGAAAACCATAGACCAATATCTCTCATGAATGCATATACAAAAATTTTTAACAGAATTTTAGCCAATTGAACCCAACAATATAGACAAAGGATGATATATCACAAGCAAGTGGGACTTACCTCAGAAATGCAAGGTTGGCTTAATATTCAAAAATGTAATTTGCCATATTAGCAGACTAAAAAAGACAAACTATATAATCACTTCAAGAGATGCAGAAGGGACACTGGCTGGCTCAGTCGGCTGAGCATCCGACTTCGGCTCAGGTCATGGTCTCACAGTCTGTGGGTTCGAGCCCTACATCGGGCTCTGTGCTGACAGCTCGGAGCCTGGAGCCTGCTTTGGATTCTGTGTCTCCCTCTCCCTCTGCCCCTCCCCTGCTCATGCTCTGTCTCTCTCTGTCTCAGAAATAAACATTAAAAAAATTAAAACATTAATTACAATTAATTTAATTAAAAAATTAAACATTAAAAAAATAGACGTGCCTGGGTGGCTCCGTCGGTTAAGCATCCAACTTCAGCTTAGGTCATGATCTCGTGGTCTGTGAGTTCGAGCCCCATGTCAGGCTCTGTCCTGACCGCTAGGAGCCTGGAGCCTGCTTTGGATTCTGTGTCTCCCTCTCTCTCTGCCCCTCCCCCACTCGTGCTTGGTCTCTCTCTCTCTTTCTCTCTCTCTCTCTCTCTCTCTCAAAAATAAACATTAAAAAAAGAGAGATGCAGAAAAAAACGTGTGACAAAATCTAGTATCCATCACTGATTAAAAACTCTCAGAAATCTTGAGGTAGAAGGAATTTCGTCAACTGATAAAGGGTTTCTATGAAAAATCCCTAATTAACACCATATTTAATGATGAACGATGGAATGTGTTTCCTCTACGACAAGGAAAAAGGCAATGATGTCTACTCTCATCATTTCCATCCAGCATTGTAGTGGAGGTTTCATCCAGTGTAATCAGGCAAGAAAAAGAAAGCAAAGGCATGCAGATTAAAAAAGAAATGGTAAGGGTCACCTGGGTGGCTCAGTTGATTTTGGCTCAGGTCACGATCCCAGTGTCGTGGGCTTCATGCCGTGTTGGGCTTCGTGCTGAGCATGGTGCCTGTTTGAGATTCTCCTTCTCTCTCTTTCTGTCTCTCCCTCTGCCCCTCCCCTGCCTAATAAAATATTCTTTTTTTGTTTTTAATGTTTATCTTTATTTTTGAGACAGACAGAGCATGAGTGGGGGAGGGGCACAGAGAGAGGGAGACCTAGAATCGGAAGCAGGCTCCAGGCTCTGAGCTGTCAGCACAGAGCCTGATGCGGGGCTGGAACTCATCAACTGCGAGATCATGACCTGAGCTGAAGTCGAACGCTCAACCGACTGAGCCACCCAGGTGCCCCAAAAACTATTCTTAAAAAAAAGAAAAGAAGTGGTAAAACTCTCTTTTATTGGGGGTGGGTAGATGGCATTATCACCTACATAGACTATCCAATGTAAAAACAAAACTACTAGAACCAATAAGTGAGTTTAGCAAGGTTGTGGGATATAAGCTCATTATCCAAAAATCAATCGTATCTCTATATGCTAGTAACAAACAGCTGGAAATTAAAAAAAAATTTTAAATATACTATAGCATCAAAAATGAAATACTTACAGATAAATATAGTAAAAGAGCTACAAGATGTGCATATTGAATACAGTAAAAACATTACTGAGACAAGTTGAAGAAAATTTTAATAAATGGAGAGCTAACTATGTTTCTTGAGTAAAAGATTCGATATTGCTAAAATGCCAATTCTCCCCAAATTGATCTAGAGACCCAATGCAA
Organism: Leopardus geoffroyi; assembly: GCF_018350155.1. NCBI lineage: Eukaryota > Metazoa > Chordata > Mammalia > Carnivora > Felidae > Leopardus > Leopardus geoffroyi. Next base: position 4,582,883 of record NC_059333.1, read on the forward strand.
TCCCAATCAAAAGCCAATAGTTTTGTGTAGCAATGTGTAAGCTGATTCTAGAATTCATATGTATATGGAAAGGATCTAAAATAGTCAAAATAATTTTGAAAAAGAAAAACAAAACTGAAGAAATTATGTTACTGAACTTCAAGAATTACTGTAAAGCTACATTTATCAGGGCAGTTTATATAATGAAAGACAGACAAGTGGAAGGGAATGGAGAGTCCAGAATTAGATATGGTCCCTTGATTTTGGCCAATGGTACAAATTCAGTAGACAAAGACCGTATTTTGAATAAATGTGCTAGAACAATTGGATATCCACATTTAAAAGTGATTTCAGTCCCGACTTCACATCATATGCAAAAATTAACACCAAAGGGGTATCTCACAGTATATGTATCGAAAAATCTAAAATTATCAAATTTCTGGAAGAAAAATACAAGAAAATTTCTGTGACTTTGGGTTGGGCAGACAGGATCTTAGATAGGACACAAAAAATATGATCCTAAAATTAAAAACTGGTAAACTGGACTTCAATGAAATTAAGAATTTCTGCTCTTTGATAAACACAGTTAAGAGAAGAAAAAAGACAAGCCACAAACTGGGAGAAAATATTTGCAAATCATGTACTTGATGAAGGACTTGGATACAGAATATATAAAGAAATCTGAGAGTCAATAATAAGAAAACAACCCAGGGGCACCTGGGTGGCTCAGTCAGTTAAGCATCCAACTTCAGCTTAGGCTCATGGTCCATGAGTTCAAGCTGCGCGTCAGGCTTTCTGCTGCTGGCAGCACAAAGCCCGCTTCAGATCCTCTGCCCCCTTGTCTTTCTGCCCCTCCCCCATGTGTACGCTCTCTCACTCTCTCTCTCTAAAATAAACATTAAAAAAAAAATTTTTTTTTCAACGTTTATTTATTTTTGGGACAGAGAGAGACAGAGCATGAACGGGAGAGGGGCAGAGAGAGAGGGAGACACAGAATCGGAAACAGGCTCCAGGCTCCGAGCCATCAGCCCAGAGCCTGACGCGGGGCTCAAACTCACGGACCGCGAGATCGCGACCTGGCTGAAGTCGGACGCTTAACCGACTGCGCCACCCGGGCGCCCCTAAAAAAAATTTTTTTAATATTTATTTTTGAGAGACAGAAGGAGAGAATCAGAGCGTGAGCAGGAGAGAAGCAGAGAGGGAGACACAGAATCCGAAGCAGGCTCCAGGCTCTGAGCTGTCAGCACAGAGCCTGATGCGGGGCTCAAACCCATGAACTGTGAGATCGTGACCCGAGCCGAAGTCAGAAGCTCAACCCACTGAGCCACCCAGGCGCCTCTTAAATAAATATTTCTTTTAAAAAGAAAACAACCCAGTTAAAAAATGGACAACTGACTTAAATAGACACTTCATCAAATGAGATATACATATAGCAAATACATACGCAGAAAGAGGTGCGACATCAGTAGTTATTAGGAAAATGCAGATTAGAAACTTAGATACCACTGCACACCTGTTAGGATGTCCTAGATTGGAAGGACTGAGCATACGAGTGTTAGTGCAGCATGATGGTGGATCAACTCTCATACACTGATGGGAACGTAACACAGGACAACACATTGCTTTCAATACTTAAAATGTTTCACCCCATTTTCTTCTTGTTTGCCTGGTTTCTGAAAAAAAAGCCCAATATAATTCTTCGCCTTGTTGCTTTATAGGTAAGGTGCTTTTGTTTTTTTTACTTTGTTTTATTTGCCTCTGGCTTCTCATGCGATTTTTCTCCTTGTCTTTGATCCTCTGTAGTTTGACATACTTAGGTGTAGATATTTTAGTATTTATCTTACTTGGTTTCATTAAGCTCCCTGGATCTGTGGTTTGGGGCCTGTCAATAATTTTGGAAAACTTCCAGCAACACTGCTTCAAATATTTCTCTTCCTTTCTCTTTCCCTTCTTCTGGTACTCCTATTACACATTATACCTTTTTACTTGTCCCACAGTTCTCGGATATTCTGTTGCGTTTTTTTCCTTCCTTCAGTCTTTTTTTCCCCCTTCTCTTCCTCTTTCAGTTTGGGAATTTCTATTGACATATCCTCCAGCTCCCCAACTCTTTCCTTTCTTGTATCTGGTCTACTGATGAACCCATCAAAGGTGTTTCTCATTTCTGTTACAGTAATTAATTTCCTTTGATTCTTTCTTAGGGTTTTCATCTCTCTGCTGACGTTGCTCATCTGTACTTGTATTTTGTCCACTTTTTCAATTGGAACCTTGAGCATATTAATCATAGTTGTTTCAAATTCCTGGTCTGCTAATTGCAAAATCTCTGCTATGCTTGAGTCAAGTTCTGATGCTTGCCCCGTCTCTTCAAACTGTGCTGTTTACCTTTAGTGTGCTTGTTACTTGTTTTTGAAAGCTAGGCATAGTATGCCAGTTAAAAGGAACAGAGGTACTCTGATGAACCTGGATGCAAAAGTCCTCAATAAGATACTAGCCAACCAGAGCCAACAATACATTAAAAGAATTATTCATCATGATCAAGAGGATTTATACCCAGGATGCAGGGCTGGTTCGATATCCACAAAATAATCAATGTAATACATCACATCAATAAAAGAAAGGACAAGAACCAAATGAGTCTCTCAATAGGTGCAGAGAAAGCACTTGACAAAATACAGCATCCTTTCTTGAGAAAAACCCTCAGAAAGTAGGGATAGAAGGATCATACCTCAAGATCTTAAAAGCCATATGTGAAAGACCCACCGCTAATATCATCCTCAATGGGGAAAAACTGAGAGTTTTCCCCCTGAGGTCAGGAACACAACAGGGCTGTCCACTCTTGCCACTGTTATTCAACATAGTTTTCAAGTCCTAGCCTCCGCAATCAGACAACACAATGGAATAAAAGGCATCCAAACTGGCAATCAGGAAGTCAACCTTTCACTCTTTACAGATGACATGACAGTCTATATGGAAAACCTAAAAGATTCCACCAAAAAATTGCTAGAACTGATCCATGAATTCAGCAAAGTGGCAGACTATAAAAATCAATGCACAGAAATCAGTTGCATTTCTATACACCAATAATGAAGCAACATAAAGAGAAATCAAGGAAACGATCCCATTTACAATTGCACCAAAAAGCATAAAATACCTAGGAATAAATTGAACCAAAGAGGCGAAAAATCTATACACTGAAAACTATAGAAAGCTCATGAAAGAAATTGAAGAAGACGCACACAAAAAATGGAAAAATATTCCATGCACCTGGATTGGAAGAACAAATATTGTTAAAATGTCAATACTACCCAAAGCAATCTACATGTTCAGTGCAATCCCTATCAAAATAACACCAGCCTTCTTCACAGAGCTAGAACAAACAATCCTGAAGTTTGTATGGAATCAGAAAAGACCCCGAATAGCCAAAGCAATCTTGAAAAAGAAAACCAAAGCTGGAGGCATCACAATTCCGGACTTCAAGATGGATTACAAAGCTGTAATCAAGACAGTATGGTACTGGCATAAGAACAGACACTCAGATCAATGGAACTGAATAGGGAACCCAGAAATGGACCCACAAGCGTATGGCCAACTAATCTTTGACAAAGCAGGAACGAATATCCAATGGAATGAGGACAGTCTCTTCAACAAGTGGTGCTGGGAAAACTGGACAGCGACATGCAGAACAATGAACCTGGACCACTTTCTTACACCATACGCAAAAATAAACTCAAAATGGATGAAAGACCTCAATGTAAGACAGGAAGCCATCAGAATCCTCAAGGAGAAAATAGGCAAAAACCTCTCTGATCTTGGCCACAGCAACTTCCTCCTCAACACATCTCCGGAGGAAAGGGAAACAAAAGCAAAACATGAACTACTGGGACCTCGTCAAAATAAAAAGCTTCTGTACGGCGAAGGAAACAATCAGCAAAACTGAAAGGCAACCGACAGAATGGGTGAAGATATTTGCAAGTGCCATATCAGATAAAGGGTTAGTTTCCAAAATGTAAAGAACTTATCAAACTCGACACCCCAAAACCAAATAATCCAGTGAAGCAATCAGGAAGACATGAATACACGCTTCTCCCAAGAAGACATCCAGATGGCCAACTGACACATGAAAAAATGCGCAGTATCACTCATCATCAGGGAAATAGAAATCAAAACCACAATGAGATACCACCTCACACCTGTCAGAGTGGCTAACACTAACAACTCAGGCAACAACAGATGTTGGCGAGGATGCGGAGAAAGAGGATCTCTTTTGCCTTGTTGGTGGGAAAGCAAGCTGGTGCAGCCACTCTGGAAAACAGTATGGAGGTTTCTCAAAAAACTAAAAACAGAACTACCCTACGACCCAGCAATTGCACTACTAGGTATTTATCCAAGGGATACAGGTGTGCTGTTTTTTAAATTTTTTTTAATGTTTATTTATTTTTGAGAGAGAGAGAGATAGAGAATGCAAGCCATGGAGGGGCAGAGAGAGAGGGAGAAAGAATCTGAAGCAGGCTCCAGGCTCTGAGCTGTCAGCACAGAGCCTGATGCAGGGCTTGAACCCACCAACCGTGACATCATGACCTGAGCCAAAGTCGGACACTCAACCGACTGAGCCACCCAGGTGCCCCCAGGTGAGCTGTTTTGAAGGGACACGTGCACCCCCGTGTTTATAGCAGCACTATCGACAATAGCCAAAGTATGGAAAGAGCCCAAATGTCCATCAATGGATGAATGGATAAAGAAGATGTGGTATATAGATACAATGGCGTATTACTCGGCAATCAAAAAGAATGAAATCTTGCCATTTGCAACTACGTGGATGGAACTGGAGGTTATTATGCTAAGTGAAATTAGTCACTCAGAGAAAGACAAAAATCATATGACTTCTCTCATATGTGGAATTTAAGATGCAAAACAGATGAACATAAGGGAAGGGAAGGAAAAATAATACAAAAACAAGGAGGGGGACAAAACATAAGAGCCTGTTAAATACAGGGAACAAACTGAGGGTTGCTGGAGGGTTATGGGTGATGGGCATTAACGTAGACACTTGTTGGGATGAGCACTGGGCATATACATAGGGGATGAATCATTGGAATCTACTCCTGAAATCATTATTGCACTATATGCTAACTAACTTGCATGGAAATGAAAAAATAAGTGAATAATTTTTTTTTGAAAAAAAGGAACAGAGGTAAATAGAACTTTAGCGTGAGTGTTTACGTTCACCTGACTAGGAGTGAGCTGTGTTTGGTTATTTGCTGTGGGCTGTAGGTGCCAAAGGCTAAAATTTCTCTCCTATGTCTAGGATATGCCTAGAGACTCTTTTTTAAATTGGGTTTAGCCTTGTGGTTCTTTTACGCTGTAACCCTCTGTTATTTTTTTTTTTTTTTTGAATGTTCATTTATTCATTTGGAGGGACAGAGAGAGAGAGAACAGGAGGGGGAGAGAGAGTGGGAGAAGACGGAATTCCAGGCAGGCTCAATGCTAACAGCAGGAGGTCACGGGGCTCAATCCCACGAACCATGAGATCGTGACCTGAGCAAAAACCAAGAGTCAGATGCTCAACCAACTGCAAACCCCTGTTATGTCAAAGGAGCTTCTTTTGTGTGACGTTAAGATGTGGGGGAAGGGGAAATGTTGTACAGTCCCAAGACTGAGTCTCAATCTTTTGGGGAGCCTGTGCTACTTGGGCGGTGGGCTTCACAAGAGGCCATATTGTTTCTTTGACCCCTTAGGTGAGACAGGAAGGTTAGAGGGGGCTGGTTTAGAGGGGGCCCCTCTGGTGTTGGGTATTTTCCTCCCACAGGTCGGTTAGTATCAGGGAAAACCCACGTTGGTTAGACTCTGGCAAAAAGTTTCTCTTGAAGGCAGGCCATCGCGAAGGAGAACAGAGCCCTGGGGGCATATTTCAGCCAGGCTGTTTTCCCTTCCCCCTGACAAAAGCAGGAGGGGATTTTTTCTTTGATCTTTACTCTGAGGGCCTGGTGGGGTTCCTGGCAGAAAAACTCAGGAAAGTGTAGGGATTCCTCCAAGATTTGGCCTGCAGGAGTTTTAATCTCTCAAAATGGTCCAAAACCCCCGTCAGCAGCAACTGACCAATTGCCCCTGAAGGATTCCTGCCTGATGCTGGCTCCAAGCTGACGTGGGATTCTGGGGATCTGCCTGTCTCTCCCATTTTCACGCCGGTGGTTTGCCCTGTGACCTCAATTCTCGGGTATGTGTATGTTTTTATGTATAGCATAAAAATTGGAGGTTTCTGTGCCGTGATCCAATCTAAGAGTTGTTTTCCCTTAACTGGCAGCTTTCGGACCACCTGCTATTATGTGAGACCTACTAGTTATCCGTCATACCATCATACTTGGGTTGTTTTCTGGTTTTGTTGCTTTTTAAAATTTTAAAATTTTGCTTTCACTATACAGGTTTTTTTCTTTCATTTTTTTTTTTTTTTTAATGTTTATTTTTGAGAGAGAGAGAGAGACAGAGCACAAGCACGGGTGGGGCAGAGAGAGAGAGGGAGACACAGAATCCGAAGCAGGCTCTAGGGTCTGAGCTATTAACACAGAACCCGATACGGAGCTCAAATCCACGAACCACGAGGTCATGACCTGAGCCGAAGTTGGACGCTCAACCGACTGAGCCACCCAGGCACCCCATACAGTGTTTTTGGCTTTGTTAAAGGTCATATATTTTAAAAATAGCATTTTAATAAGTGAACTGATAAAATACGGAGAAGATTTTTTACAAACACACAAAAAAGACTACTTTAATAGGTAAAGAATCTTGTAAACCAATAAAAAGGCCAGTGACAGAGGTGAAAATGGGCAAGAGATACGAACAGACAGTTTACAGAAAATCAACACAAAGGCTCTTAGCTTAAAAGATCCTCAATTCACTCACGGCAAAAGCAATGAAAGTAAAAATCTCATCTGAGACTTCAATTTCTATCTCTCAGAGAGGCAGAGATCAAAGTCTCTGTCAACATGCTGGGCTGGACAGACTATGGGGGAACGGTCATTCTCACTGTGCTAATCTGAATCCTCTGAGAAGCTATCCAAACAGGATAAAATGCACAAGAATTTTTATCAGGGGAACTGCCTACAAGAGGAGAGGGGGAAGGGGCTGAGTTAAGGGGGGAGAGCCATCAGACCGCAATACGAGTCTGACCCTAAGCCAAAGACAGGGGGACGGAGCCTTGCAGTCTCTGGAGGGTTCAGCGAGGCCACCGGGGCATCTGGAACCCAAGCCGGCCATCGGCAGAGCCTGACTCTCCCAGGAGTGGGTTTGCCCGGTGTCCCTCTGCTCACACGGATTTTCTCCTTCACCAAACTCTCCCCTGAGCTCCTTTTTTAACTCAGGCCTGACTTCGAACGTTGTGCATATGTCTGCATTGTCCAATTTTAGAAGAACTCTGCTAAGGCAGTTTATCCGGGTCCCCCTCCCTTTGATAGCTGATCACCCTCCATATCTGGTTGGGTTTGCCATCCAGGCGGTGTCTGATCGCCCAGCCCGCCTTCAGCAAAACACAGGAGGGGACCAGGAAAGTGGAAGGTGCCATATCTTAGAAAAAGGAGTTAAAATTCCAGAGAGGGAGACAAGGCCGTCCCAGGATGACGGTGGATAGGGGTGCCAGACGGCAGCTGCACGGTGACCCGAGAGCAACCTGGCTGACCCGAGTGGGTCGGAAGGCTCCAGAAAAGGGACTTGGTGGATATCTGATGGGACGTTAGATTTGTTTTTTAACTAGAAGAACATTTTGGGATTAAACGGATGTAAGTAACAGAAAACCAAGCAAGCTGACAACCAACAAAAAGACAAGGAGACACGATGGTTGTACACGATGTGATTCAGCCATGAAGAACCTTCACTTAGCCGTGTTTAAAAAAAACAAACAGGGAGTCCTGGGTGGCTCAGTCGGTTGAGCATCTGACTTCGGCTCAGGTCACGATCTCACCGTTCGTGAGTTCAAGCCCCACGTCAGGCTCTCTGCCATCAGCACAGAGCCCGCTTCAGATCCTCTGTCTCCCTCTCTCTCTGCCCCTCCTCTACTTATGCTCTCTGTCTCTCAAAAATAAATAAATATTAAAAAAAAAAAGCAAACAAAACTGGAGGCCACCATTTGAATATATCCCTAGACCAACCATCATAGTCACGTAACCAAAACTTGACACGGAGACACTGACTCTGACCTTAAAATGTGACCTTTCCCCACATCCGGGTGACTTTTCAGCTTCGAACAAGTAAGGTCATGCCTCCGGAAGGCATGGCCGTCTCCAGTGACAAGTGACCCTGGACAACAATGCACTAACTCACGCCTGCCTCGTAAATGCCGCTGTGACTACTGAGGCCTGGGCTTTCCAACCACGGTCAGTTGGGAGGTTTCCTGTTCTCCAACCGTTTCCCACTGAGTAACACACTCATATCAAGGAAAAGTCCTTTGGATTTTCTCTTGACGGTCTTACTGATGCAAATGCTGGGGTTTGATCACGCTAAAAGGCGTGGGTCAGGACCACGGTGTGGAGGAAGACAGCAGTGGGCAGTGTGGGGGGACCGCTCACCTACTGAGTGGCCGGCCCACAGATGATGCCTAACCTGGGAAAGCCAACGAGGGCCAGCCCGAGGCTGCCATTAGAGACGGGAAGTAAGGAAAGAGGCTGCTGAGAGATGGAAACTGCTGTCCCTGGGGCCGGCACGGCTGCGGTGCCCAGTAAGGGCTGGTGGCACTAAGGAAACGAGCAGCAGAGAACCGCCTTGTCTTTCTACATAAATTGTATTTATTCTTCATATGATGATCACCACAACCCAGCACTCTTGCTCCGTGAGTCGACTACAAAAAAACCACAACGCTATGCCCGGCAAGTGACGCTCCGTAGGCCTCTGCCTGGGTTTACTCCCCTGTCCCTTTTAACCTGCTTTTATCTGAGTCTATCCTGCTTTGCACCACACCGTGTTCTGAAAACCTTCTGGAATACTGTTTGAAAGCAGGCGAGCTACATTTGGGTCCCGCCTATTCATATCATGAGTTGTTCCGTTAGACTACTGGACTCAAGCCAGTCTACCCAGCACACCCCTGGACTCCAGGGCAGAATCCTGGCTCTGCCACGAGCTCTGAGTGACGAGGGGCAGGCTGCTGAATCTGTGAGTCGGTCCCCTTGACTGTGCCATGGGGATGACAGACGGGACATCTCACAGGAAGTCGCCTGAAGTTAACACATACGTGCATGAGTGTGTCCTAGGTTGGCATGAAGCTGTTGCTTTGGCACCATGGTCAGGGGAAGGCTTCAGGCAGTGTGGACCAGTGGGAGCCCGGTGCTCTGGGTCTAATTTGGAACAATTCCCTTCTGGTGACGTGATTCTGGGTGAGCATCCCTATCCCACTGTCCCTACCCCTCCCAGGTCTCCTTCCTCTTCTTTTTTTTTTTTTTTTTTTAAGTTTATTCCTTTAGTTTTGAGAGAAAGAGAGTGCAGGGAAGGGGCAGAGAGAGAGGGAGACAGAGAATCCCAAGCAGGCTCCACGCTGTCAGCGCAGAGCCTGACGTGGGGCTCGAACTCACGAGCCGTGAGATCATGACCTGAGCTGAAATCAAGAGCCGGACGCTCAATGGACCGAGCCCCCCCCCCCCCAGGTGCCCCTCCCCTCTTCTCTACCACAGGCTCCTGCTCAGTTTTCAAGCCGGATCCCCACCTTGTCTCCTCCATGGACCTCTCTGGCAATCCCATTCAATGGTCCATTTGCTTCTGGAATATTCCACAACCACCCACAAAATCACCATATCGCCTTCACCACGGAAGACTGAAAAATCTGTTCTCTCCCAAGTATAACAGTTCTTGGTGGGGAAGGAGGGGCTTGGCCCCCAGGAGACATGCGGCCGTGTATAGAGACACGTATGGCTGTCACAGCTGGACGGGGTAGCCTATGGTATCCAGCAGCTGGACGTCTGGGATGCTACTGAACCCACACCACAGACAAGGTCATTGGTCCACAGGGTCAGTGGTGTTGAGGTGGAGAACCCTGAACTGTGACATCAGCTCCTTGAGCACAAGAGCCATGTTTATTGTCACTATTCTGCCACCGAGTGCCCCACCCGGGGGGTTTGTGTGAAGGAATGTTTATCGATAAGCCCCCCGGGGCTGAGTAAAGCGGGCCTTGGGTGAGTGAGGGACCCCCAAAGGGTAGTGTGCTTTCCATCCAGTCCCCGTACGGAATGCGGAATGTGCCGAGACCAGGCAAGGGGGCGGGGTGCCGAGTCTACGGCTCGTGCCCTGGCGTGCTATGCTCCTTGGGAGGATGAGCTAAGTGCAGAGACGACGAATTAAAAGTTGGAGAGAGGGACGTGCATCTCTCGCAATGAACCAGCCAGCAACGAGAAAGGAAGGCGAGCCCAGTTTGGGGAAAAGGGTGGATGATTGGGAAAGACTTCCTCCTCTGTGTTGGGGGAAGCCCACGCTCTCTCTCCTTTGTAGTAACTATTCATGGCCTAAGCATCCTTAAGCTAGGTGTTACGGATTGCACTGTGGCCTCTCAAAATCCACATGCTGATGTCCTAGCTCGCGGTACCCCAGAACGTGACCTTCTTTGGAGGAAGGGCCTTCCAAGAGGTGACTAAGTTAACATGAGGCCATTAGGGTGGTCCTACTTCATATGACTGGTGTCCTTTTGAAAGGGGGGAATTAGGACACAGACACACACACACACACACACACACACACACAGAAGACAGCTCTTTGCAAGCCCAGGAGAGAGGTTGGGACAGACTCCCCCTCACAGAGGGAACCAGCCCTGCCCACACCTTGACCTTGGGCGACCAGCCTCCAGGACTGTGAGAGAATGAATAAATGGCTGTTGTTTAAGCATCCGGTCCGCGGTGCTTTGGTAGGGCCACCCGGGCAGAGGCAAACACTAGGCCAGGGCAGTTCTAAGCGCCGAGATTTATTTAAGCTATCGTGGGTCAGGCCGTCAGGAAGGAGGAGGTGTGGGCTGCCAGGAGAAACAACATCTGCTTTAATCCACGAGGGTGAGGGCCATAAAAACAAAAGGGAAGCAAGGGGCACCTGGGTGGCTCAGTCGGTTGACTTCAGCTCAGGTCATGATCTCACAGTCTGTGAGCTCGAGCCCCGCGTCGGGCTCTGTGCTGACGGCTCGGAGCCTGGAGCCTGCTTCGGATTCTGTGTCTCCCTCTCTCTCTCTCTGCCCCTTCCCTGCTCACGCTCTGTCTGTCTCTCTCAAAAATAAATAGACAGTAAAAAAAAATTTTTTTAAAGAAGGAAAGCAAGACGGCATCTGCTGAATTCTGGCACGTCTATGACTTTGGAGGGCTGTGCCACGTGTTCGAAGCAGGGCACAGCATGGAAGCTCGGCGCTATCCCACCCGCAGGCAAATGAGAGCTCAAGGCAGGGACACCCCCCACCACAGGACACAGCCGCTGTCGCCCCCATTCCCGCTTGGACTCCCAGCCTTAGCCTTTGCCTTTCCCTCTGAGGGCACGCATGCCGCGGGGCTGGCCCCGGGGAAGGGAAGGCATCACGTGGGTATCCTCATCACGGGTACTCACACCTCGTCTTCAAAGCAGATTTTGGCATACTTGTCCCTGCCGCCCCCGCTGAGCAAGCGGTAGGCGTAGGTGTCCGAGGGGCACGGGGTCCAGTGGTCACATTTCTGCCTTTTAGGAGCTGGGGCTGCAACAAACAGGAACACAACGGTTAGCATCTTGCAGGTACTTGTCCAATGGACCCACTACTCGACCGTGAGCAGTGGCCCTTCGATCCCAAGACTCCACCCTGGCAAGTCCCACCTGGAGTGGGGAAGGGAGTCACCAACTTTGCATTGGCAGCATCCGAAATTCCCCTAGAGATACAGCTGGTTTAACCTGCGTGTGTCTTTTTTTTAACGTTTATTTATTTTTGAGAGACAGAGAGACGGAGCACAAGTTGGGGAGGGGCAGAGAGAGAAGGAGACACAGAATCGGAAGCGGGCTCCAGGCTCCGAGCCGTCTGCACAGAGCCCGACGCGGGACTTGAACTCACAAGCCGTGAGATCGTGACCTGAGCCGAAATCGAAGCTTAACCGACTGAGCCACCCAGGCGCCCCTGATCTGTGTTTGTCTTAAAATAACAAATATGCACAAGGGAGAGGATGCTGGGTGGGCATAACAATTTCAGAAGGTGAGGGAACCCCTGCCCAGGGCCAGTTCCCTCACTGACATTCTTGGCACACAATACGGAAAGAAAGCTCCCTTGAGCTCCCTTGGGTCGAAGGGGGCTGGTGAGCAAAGCAACAGCCATCTATGGAGCATCTACCCAGCTTCTGCATTTACACACACACACACACACACACACACACACACACACACACCTGCTCTGGCCACGTGACCCCTTTCCTTCCACATGAGCCTGAGACACTGAGTTTTTCCGCCAGAGGGCGACGAGGTCAGCGCGGGCAGGCCATAGCGATGTCTCCCCAGCACCCCTACTTCACAGGGGCAGCCCCTGAGGAGCCCAGCTGGCCCTAGGACAGCCCCGCGCCCCTCCCTCCGCTGGGTGCCATGTGGCCGTCCCTACCACGTGCCCTTCTCTGTCTGCCGTCGTCCACAGAACCCGCCGTGCTGTGCCCAGTTCAGATTTAAATCCCAAGTCCCCCTCTCACTTGTCCAGTTTGACCAGAGGTGTGATCCGTGCCTCTCTGACTGAGGACGCGCGGCTGTGACAGCCAGGCAGGTGGTGAGGCCCTGGGAGGCCCTGCTGGCGGGAATCCGGCTGCAGACACGCACGGGGAAGGTCCGGAGCCGGACGGGCAGAACTTCTTGGGGAGCACAGGGAAGCAGGTGCCCCGGCTGGGGATGGGAAGCAGGTGCTCCCTCTCCAGGGAGCGCGTGCCCCATCCACATCTTCCCCTCCCTCCTCGCCTGCCCCGCCCCTGAGACCTCCCCGCTGCCCAGCTCTCTGTTCTCTTTTCTTTCTCCTGGCCCTCAGCTTATCCCCCAGTCCCCTTCCCCCAGGAGACGGTGACGGTCTCCTCTCCGCCGTGCTCCCAGCCCCCGGGTGGGATGTGGTAAACGCAGTGGCTCTACTCTTAGTTGACCGACTGAGTGGGCATCTGCACCCCCCGGGTGGGGGAGAAATCTCCTGACTTCAGAGACACCGAACTCTGTCCCCACCCCGCGCCCCATGCGAAAGCCGCGAGGGACCGTAAGGCTTTCTGGACACGTGTGGCTGCAGGCCCCGGGTCCACCTTCCCCAACCTTCCTTCCTATCGAGTCTATCTTTTAACACAAGAAAGGACCGTGGGGTTTTTTTTTACCTTTCCTTGTTTAACTTCTGCCGGAGAAAAATAAAGTGAAAGAAAAGGAAAACAGTCCCCATGTTTTCACTCTAAACAATCTCGAGACTCTTTTCGGCGTATCTTCCTCCAGACTTTTCTATGCATGCAGAGGGCATCTGCAAAGTTGGTAAACATAGGTTGTATATATTCAAGCAGTCCGTTACTTCCATAAGCGTTCACATAATGTACTTAATACACTTTTTTCCCAACCTCTAAATTTAAAGCGAGGGGTCCAACCATGAATGTGAAAAGTGCCAAAAATACAGCATCTTCTCTGTGTCTCTGGATTTGGGGCACTACGGTATTTATTTTAGCTCTTTTTTTTCTTCCAATTTAATAAGAATACCCATTACTCCAAAGTTAGAGGTAATTTCCCTAAAAACGCACCGGGCATAGTATTTGAAAACGTAACATACCGTTTAAAAGGAAACGTGTCCGGGGCTGGAGGCGGGGGGGGGGGGGGGGGGTTCTGGGTAGCTCAGTCAGTTAAGCATCTGACTCTTGGTTTTGGCTCAGGTCACGATCTCACGGTTCGTGGGATCGAGCCCCGCACCAGGCTTTGCACTGACGGTGCGGAGTCTGCTTGGGATTCCTTCTCTCCCTCTCTCTCTGCCCCTCCCATGTGTGCGTGCGCGTCCTCGCACGCGTGCTCTCTCTCTCTCTTTCTCAGAATAAATAAATAAATAAACATTTAAAAAATAAAGTAAAAGCAGGTGTGCCCTGTCTCCTGGCGTGCAGACATCCTGTGTATACAGCCCACCCGGAGAGAATATTCTTTTTTTTTTTTTTTTTCAACGTTTATTTATTTTTGGGACAGAGAGAGACAGAGCATGAACGGGGGAGGGGCAGAGAGAGAGGGAGACACAGAATCAGGAAACAGGCTCCAGGCTCCGAGCCATCAGCCCAGAGGCCAATGCGGGGCTCGAACTCACGGACCGCGAGATCGTGACCTGGCTGAAGTCGGACGCTTCACCGACTGCGCCACCCAGGCGCCCCACCGGAGAGAATATTCTTGAACAGGGATCCACATACATCCTACCGGGTACCTGCCTTGCCTTAACGTTGGTGTCCCTGTCCCCTTAACAAGCACACAGACTCGCTCCCTCGTGCGCGGACCCCGCTGTTCCCCACACAACTGGAACGAGAGTCACCGAAGCAGCCCTCTGCTCTCGGAGAAGGACACTGCTTCCGGGTCTTGCCATCACCCCAGGCTGTAGGAGGGCCCTGGCCATGTGGTCCTCTCAACCTAGAGCTGAGAAGGACCTACGTGTGTCCTGAATGCACTGAGCACGCCGACAGGAGTGCCGTGTTGACTGACGGAGGTGGCCAGTGTCCCGTGTGCCCAACGGCCACACTGTGCCCCCTGGGAATGTGGAGACAGAATGACAGCAGATTAGTACAGTGATGGCAAGGGTTAGAGGAAAAGGGATTTTGGATTGTTCTAGAGCCAGGAGCCGGGACTCCACCTGGGAGAGAGACCTGGTGAAGGTCAGGAGGAAACAAAGGGCTGGGTGGGGCAGTGCGGGCTGGGTCCCAACCTGAGCTGTTCTGTTCTCCTGTTGCTGATCCCTCTGCCCCGCCTGGCTGGGGCTCGGGGACACGGGGACACGGACAAGGTGACTGGCGCAGCAGGGCAAGCACGGTACAGACTTGACCCACCCATCCCTCCCGCCCTCTCACCCCAGGCCTGACGCTGGAGTTTCCCAGCCGGGCCGTCCTTGGGAGATGGGGAGGAGGGCTCCCATAAGGATGTTCTCCCGTGGCCTCCTCCTCCCCTGGGGTCAGCAGCATGACCCAACTTGCTGTCTGCACGGTGGCCAGCTCCCCTGGGGGCCGGGTGGGCTGGGAGCAGGGCCCCACGCTTTTCCGGGAGTGCCATGGGCCGGTCTTCCAAACCTGTGGCCCCGCCACTCACAGGCCCCTGCAATATGCAGGTGCTGCTCGTGTAGATGTGTGTGGGTGTGTTTTCTAGAAGGGAGGCGTTGGTTTTCATCGGATTCTCCAAGGAGAATGTGGTTCTTGTGACCAAAGTGACGTGGAGATGCTGTTTTCTCACAAGGCCTGGGGACAGTTGTGTGGCATTTTAAAAAGGTTTTCTGGGGGCTCCTGGGGGGCTCAGTCGGTTGAACGTCCGACTTCGGCTCAGGTCACGATCTCGCGGTTCATGAGTTCGGGCCCCGCATCGGGCTCTGTGCTGATGGCTCAGAGCCTGGAGCTTGCTTCGGATTCTGTGTGTGTGTTTTCTCTCTCTGCCCCTCCCTCGCTCTGTCTCTCTCTCTCCTTCAAAAATAAATAAACACTAAGAAAAAATTTTTTAAGGTTTTCTTAACCTTCTACCCATTCCCTAGAAGCACAAAATACCATTACGTGAACAAAGATCGTATTCGTTATTCGGAGTGGGGGTGTGGAAAGACAGATACATCGTCTCAGAAGACAGAGCTCTGTCCAAACCCTGCCTCTTCCCCACCATGCTCCCCAACCAGGTTCACTCCTTGACAAATTCACAGAGTCTGACCTCACAGAGAGGTATTCAAAAAATACCTGTTAAATACCCGACACTGTGTTATATCTAGGTCCTGGGCACTTTTCCTGAAACTCATTCCCCAAAGACTGAACGGGAAAGCCCTCGTAAGCACCCAGAAGCTGACGCCCAGCCAGCACAAACAGCCAGCCTGCTGGTCAGTAGCCTGCTGATGGGTCTCCCAAAAAACCCGCTTGTTGTTCTAAGTAAGACCCGATGTCCTGATGGGCGGTGTGGTTCCCACACAGCTGGCCTCCTGCTGGGAATTTCAGTCCAGAAATCATTCTCTTGCTGAGGGAAGTCTACCTTAGTTCTTATCCGTACATTAACTAAAGCAAATAAAGGTTCTTAGGCTCCACCCTGAACCCAGATTTTTAATTTCCTGGAGCAGGGTCCAGGAACCCGTCTTCCTGAAGTACTTCCTGATTTGGGAACCATGGCTGCATTCACCCCTTTAAATGAGGAAGGTGATTCCAGAAACGCGATCCTGCCGTGTGCTCCAGGCAGAGAGGAAGGGTGCTCCCGGGCGTGCGCTGAAGGCATTTCAGCCACGTCAACTCGCCTCATTGTTCTATAGGAGATGAAAGTCCGGTCCACAAAAAGCAAAGCCCAGAAGGCACCCAAAGAGGGCTGGTGTCTCTCATAATCAGTGATGATGATTTCTCAGATGCCCCCAGGGCGGTGACAGGTGCCAGACGCTTGGCACGCCCACCGGTTCACGTGGCTCAGTGATGCCGATGCAGAAAGATGCTGAACCCCACGGGGAGACCGTGTGGGCACACCGCCGTGTCACCTCCACCGAGCTTCTGTCCCCATGTCCCCCCAGAGGGAGTGGCATTGCACCTTCGCTGAGGGGGCACGGGAGTAGAAAGCAGGAAATGCAGCTGGTCCCGGAGGACACGGCACCCTGGAGGGCACGGTTGATTTTGGAACTGGAAAGAGCCTCAGACGTAGACCGCATTTACAATGTCCCCTCAGCGACAGAGGAGGGATCTCGAAGACACTGACAACTAGTTAAGAGCAGAATCAGAAGTGGCTTTTTGGGGTCCCTGGGTGGCTCAGTCAGTTGAGCGTCTGACTTCGGCTCAGGTCACGATCGCGTGGTTTGTGAGTTCGAGCCCTGCCTCAGGCTCTCTGCTGCCCGCACAGAGCCCGCTGCAGATCCTCTGTCCCCCTCTCTCTCTGTCGCCCCCTCTCTTCCCCACCCCCGCTCATGCTCGCTCGCTCTCTCTCTCTCAAACATAAATAAAGGTTTAAAAAAAAAAAGCAGCTTTTTCGGGGCACCTGGGTGGCTCAGTCGGTTAAGCGTCCGACTTTGGCTCAGGTCACGATCTCGCGGTCCGTGGGTTCGAGCCCCGCGTCAGGCTCTGTGCTCACAGCTCAGAGCCTGGAACCTGCTTCAGATTCTGTGTCTCCCTCTCTCTCTTTGACCCTCCCCTGTTCATGCTCTGTCTCTCTGTCTCAAAAATAAATAAACATTAAAAAAAAAAAAAAGTACTTTTTCTGGCTTTTTTGTGCAACGGTAGCCATTTAGCGGTCGTCAGCTCCTCTCACCTCGGCTGAGAATCTAGGAAGGCAGCTCACCACGGCTGATTTGCCTGGCTTGGTCCCCTCTCGCAAGAGTGCCTAAGAAAATGATTCGACGACCTCGTATCTGGAGTATACGAGAGAAAACTCCAACAGGATCCTCCTCCCACTTGCTCTCTCCTGAAACTGACCTTCGCGGCCTGGGGTTGCAAGCTGCGTATGGGGCACGCGGGGCCTCCCACCAGATGCCCCCCTCCAGTGACATACAAATTCTTCCACGGACACTTACTAAGATACCTGTTAGACATCACGTACCGGCCCCAACCGGACGGGACCGCAGTCGACGCAGGAGCTTTCATACACGCAAACGTGGGAGACGGAAGGTAAGCTAGGGCGGGTCATGGTACATTGTGACATGTGCCGTGGGGTGGGGGAGGGGGGTGATCAGGCATCAGTAGCTTCACACGTACCCAAAACTCCCTGCGAATCAACAAGAAGAAAGAGAACCACCGCAGAGAAACGGGCGAGGCACACGCGCGCAGTATACGGAGGAGGGGACAGGGCACAGGGACGAAGGCCTGGCGTTCCCAGTCGCCGGCTGCCACGGAACCACAGGCCCCGGGCCAAGGGGTCAGCACCTTCCGATGCCAAGATACACTCATCGGCAGGACAGGACGGTTCTGTCTGCGATTAGGTATGCAAACAGGGAGATGCTGTCACCAAGAGATGCTGGTTGGGAGAATGGACTGGAGCGGAAAATGGGGCGAAGGGGCAGGAAAAGTCAAACCAGGGCCGCCTTTGCCCAGGTAGGTGATAACTCGGCATGTTAACTCCCTCACCCGGGCAGAGGGTCAAAGACGTGAGGAGGAAGGGCGGTGGGGGGAGACTGAGGCCTGAGAGGAGAGAAGGAGCCGGAAGGCGCTATGTCCTCCGGGGCGAGCACGGCATCCTTCACAAAGGAGCCAGGCCGATGCAGTCAGTCCTCTCACCAAACACGAGGAACAGGGTGGCCCAGGGCAGCCGGAGCACGGATTCCCAACGGCCGGGTCGCGGAAACCACCAGATTCAGGGGTACTTGGGATGAGCTCAGATGTACCGTCTCGTAAAGACGGCGGGGAGGCAACATCCAACGTGGGGACGGTATGAGCCCAGCAGAGCACGGACTCGCGGGGTGAGAATTAACTTCAGAAAACCCAAAGCCACCACCCCCGGGCTGGGCAGCTGTGCCGGGAGGTGGGTCATTTTCAGAGAATAGTTTATGAAGTGGAAAAGCAAGCCACGGATTAGGGGGAAAGCCCGAGGTTGAGGGGCGTCAGGGCCAAGTGAGGGGGGCTCAGCCCGCGTGGCCTCGGGCACAGGGGTGAGTGCTCTGTGGGTGCCTCTGGCTCCTGGGCCCCCGTCCGTCCGTGCCCAGCACCGATCTCACAGGCCAACACGCTCCTTCCTCTGCTTCAGATCTGATCAGACATGGGGGGTCACTGAGGACATGAGAACAAACACTCCCAGGAGGGTGTTCCCGTCATTCTGCTGAGCCAAGAGTAACAGAGGTCCCTGTGCTGATGGCAGGAGCTGCGCTCACCTTGAACCCTGTCCAAAACCAAGGATGACTAGGTCCCTGTGTGCTCAACAGGCACGGAGGAGTGCAGGTGTCCAGAGGGACCCAGGGGTTCGCTGAGGGCTCTACAGGCAGTGCCTGGCCAAAGGGTACCTGTGTTTGCACGGAGGCCACTCCCTGGGGGCCTGACAATGGCACGAAATGAGCCCCACAGCAAAGCCCGCAGAGCCCCAAGGACGACGCGGTCCCTGTTAATGTCTTATCCACGCGAGCACTGAACCACCAATGGATCACTAGGCTCAACTCCCACCAGACGCCCAGGAAGTCATGTGTCCCTCCAAAGTGGGGCCGACTGCCAGCAGGAGCCAGGACGCAGCCCTCTCACACCAGCCATGGTCACCTGCTCTCCCGCCACCTCTGAGTTTCCAGGAACCAGAGAGTGCTTCAGTTGCAGGGGAAGGTGACAGGGCCTCCCCCGGCCTGCGCTGGGGGGGGGGGGGGGGGGGGGGGAGGGGGGGTCTGGGATACCACACGAAGGAGCCCCACTCAAAAGGCAGGCCTCAGAGGCAGCTCCTAGAGGCAAGCCCACGTCCAGGACAGACCGCACATTTTGTATAACAATGGGGACGATGAGAAAGCCCTTTGAGGGTGTCTCCCATGTTCTCTATGTGTGTGGGCCCCACCTGGCACTGAGCCTCATCCACAGTCTGGATGCTGTAAGCACATCCAATTGCATGCACATTCACTATGGAAACTTCATTTAAAATAAAAACAGTCATAATCACTTCCTAGAAAGTTATGGGTTTTTTAAAAATTTTTTTGTGGGGGTGGTCATCAAAGGTAATTAATCCAAGGGCGCCTGGGTGGCTTGTCGGTTAAGCCTCCGACTCCTGATTTCTGCTCAGGTCCTGATATCGTGGTTTGTGGGATCCAGCCCCACACGGCAGTGACATCAAGGAAGCTTCTTGGGATTCTCTCTCCCTCCTTCTATCTCTGCCTCTACTCTGCCCATTCTCCCAAATAAATAAATAAATAGCTTTTCAGAAATGCGATTAATCTGAAAAGGAAGAGATTTACAAGTTTTTTTTAAAGATTTTATTTGGGGAGGGGGGCCTCCTGGGTGGTTCAGCCAGTTAAGTGTCCGACTTCGGCTCAGGTTATGATTTCATGGCTCGTGGGTTTGAGCCCTGCATCGGGCTCTGTGCTGGCAACTCAGAGCCTGGAGCCTGATTTGGATTCTCTCTGCTCCTTCCCCATGCACTCTCTCTCTCAAAAATAATAACCATTGGAAAAGAAGATCTCTTTTTAAGTAGGCTCCACACCCAACATGGGGCTCAATCAAACTCATGACCCTGAGATCAGGAGTCATATCCTCCACCGACTGAGCCCGCCAGGCACCCCTCTTGCTTTCACAACTCCTTAAATATCATTACCCAGTTCTTCATATTTGCGCAAATTAATTTTGTAGGACCCATTTCTGCATTGAAAACGTGCCAGCTTACCTCTTACAATGAGATTTCGAAAAAGGGTACGAATTACTACCTGAGTGCCCCACGCCTTTTCCTATGGAGACTGTAACGGAGATTTTGTGGTTTCACTTCATTCCCAGTTTGCGTTGTGTCCCAAACGCTTATTTTTATCTGACACCTCCTGGACATGAAGTTTCTTTGTTTTCCTAACATCATAGTTTGTCGTGGGGTCTCATATGGGGATGAGCAGGGGTACCCTACCTTGGAAAGGTGTGGGAGCCCAAGGGGCGAGTATTACCCCCCCTTCTCCCCCTCCTTCTCCTCCTCCTCCTCATCACCATCACCATCACCATCACCATCACCATCACCATCATGATCAACTTCATCAACATCAAATGGCCAGCTTGGGCACAGCTGAGGCCAGACGCCCCCTCACCACCACGGCTGGGTTTCAGAACCGTGAGCCGACACATCTCATGGAACTCACCCTTGAGGACGGGCCTCTCACCAATGTTCCGGATGCTATAAGCAGCACTGGACAGGGATACCTCCGGAATGAGCTCTGCGAGCAGGTACCCAGAATACCAGGCGCATACGGACGCGAAGAGGAAGAACACAGCCTTCAGAGTGCCTGGGGACAGACAAGACACAACGGTGGATGCCCGGGGAACAGGTGCCATCCTAGCCCCCTTCCTGCACCACGTCTGCAGGGCGCTCCGAGGAGAAATTACTCCCGGGTAAGCGGGAGCCGGGTCAAGCCCGTGGCTGCCTCGATGAAACCATGATGGCTTCGCTGGCGCTGCTAAGACTAAGCATTTGTCACCATAGCAGCAAAAGATGCAAACAAGTTAGGGATGTTTTCTACGCCCATTTTTTAGATTTGCGGTCGGTCTGGGTCTCAGCTCCCTCAAATGCTAACATCAACGACTCATTAGTGGCCTGCAGACTGAAAATCCCAGAGGGCAGGGACTTTGTTTGGTTTATGCTGAGGACAGCACCTGGAGCCCCTGTAACACTGGGAACAGCCACCAAGCCTGTCATTATCATCACAGACAAGTTGGCGGCGAAACCCAGGTCGGGCAGAAGCAGAAAGTCCCTGGAGGGAGTCTTTCTGGTTGACTGGCTCTGGTACCTTCCTCCCACTTTTTTCTAATGTTTTATTGTTTATTCTTGAGAGAGACAGAGTGTGAGCAGGGGTGGGGCAGAGGGAGAGGGAGACATAGGCTCCAGGCTCTGAGCCGTCAGCACAGAGCCTGACGCGGGGCTCAAACCTGCCAACGGTGAGATCGTGACTTGAACCGAAGTCAGCCGCTCAACCAACTGAGCCACCCTGGCGCCCCAATTAAAAAAAAAAAAAGGCATCACCCACTCCTGGGTCAGGGGAAGCCTAGGGGGTCAACTCCTCGTCCCTTCACAGACAACCTGCCACCAATCCTTTCTGATTTCAGCCCCCAAATATCTCAAAGATCAGGACTCAGTTCAGGATCACCCACAGTGCCAAGATGCAGGCCCAGCATACAAAGGCAGCACGAATTTCCGATCAGCATTTAACTATGTGTTAATGGGTCCAGTCCTAAGAATTAAGAAAAAGCAGGACAGCGGGGAGGGAGGAGAGGAGAAAGAAAAGAAGGTGGAAAAAGAAAAGGGGAAGGGAAGGGGGACCCCCCCCTCCCCCCGCCTGGCCCCACCATGTTCTGGCTGCCTCACATCTGCACCCACTCAGGCCAAGCACCTAGAAATAACTGTCCCCTCCCACAGCCTCCAGGCCTCACCTCCCACAGGTGGCTCAGGGTAGCTGTGCTGGTCGAGGCCTCCCAAGTCCTCCACACTGCCAGCGCCCTGTCCCTGGACGGCAGACTCCCCTGTGCATGGCCTCCCCGGACGACCCTGACAGGGCTCCCACTTTGTGGGCACGGCTGGCCTTCTCTGCCGGCTCTCCCTCCCAGGGCGCAGCCCGGGCCTCTCCTCAGGACCCCAGGGCCGGCTCACCCAGATGATCCTCTGAGTTCCTGGCAGGGGCGCCCCACCGCGGACCTGCGGTCAGCACCCTGGGATGTCTAGGCTGCACATGTGGCACGTTCCGGAAAACCCTTCCTCCTCCCTGCCCCCCAGGTCTGCTCCTGACCCGCGTGCGGCCCATCCCAGTGCGTGGACGGGGTCAGGTGCCAGGCAGCTGGGACCCTTCCTTCGTGGCACGCTTCCCCGCCCAGCCCTGATGGAATCCATCGGCCAGTCTCCATGGGTTTACCTCCACCATTAATCTCACCTCCCCGGACTTCTCTGCCTCTCTCTAGCCTCCCCCTCCCCAGGCCCACGACCATCCTAAATCCTCCCTCCCGCTGACAGGGAGAGAAAAGCCCACACCCGCCTGGGCTCCCAGATGATGTGTCCATTTATCACAGGGGGTACGATAAAGATTTTGGTCTTTGTCCCTGTCCCTGGCAAGAGATCCTAAAACCCTTGCTATCTGTTGTCTCTTACGAGTGTCTGCGGTGTTCATAAAGGAGCCCCGTTCAACCACACCTGAGCCCGTGCTAAGGAGGTGACAAGGGGGGAGGGGAGGCCCTTAGGTAGCTTTTAGGGAGGGGCTGGCCCAGCATGTGCCCGGAAGGCTGGCGCTTCCAGCCCTGCCCCCGACCTCCAGGAGAGGAAAGGGAAGGGAGTCCCGCCTGGGTCACGTGGTCATGTAACCGAGGCATAATAAGATCCAAGAACTCTGGACTCCCGAACCTTGAAGGTGGGTCCCTTCCTGTAGCAAACATTCGGGCGTGTGAGGACAGTAATGTGCCATCAGCCCACGGGGCAAAGGCCCAGAACTCCGAGGCTGGGGCCCTCCCAGCCTACCCCCCAGAAGCCTCCTCGTTCGGTTGGTCCTCCCGACCCACGGGTTGTCCACTGGGGATGTTAACTCGAGCCGGTGTGTGTTTGTGCGTGGGGGCGGCTCCTGAGCGCAGGGGGGTCGTGCTGATGGGACAGGATGGGAGGCTTCGGTTTGACCGAGATGAGTCGGTCTTTTTCAAGTGTGACCTTCGACATCAACGCCCTCCTTCCATTCTGCAAACCCCGCGGTCCCGAAGGTTGCTAGAAGGTTCTGCGGAGATGGCTTCTGTCGTGAAGCACCTGGGGCAGTTGTGACCACCGCCATTTGCAGGACTGAAGGGACCCCTCAAAGCTGGAAAAACCAGCCACAGGTATGGCCGACCCTGTTCCTGCAACTCCTGGGTTTGCTCTGTACGGGGTCACACGATTCACGGGAGCCCAGGCCCTCTCCTGTCTCACACGTTTGTATGAGTTTGTCCCTCCGACTACAGCGTGCTCTCCTCCATGACGCCCAGCCTTCTCTCTCTCTCCCTTCAAGGCTCCCCCGACCTCAGTGCGGCCTGCCACACACCCTCACACCAGCCGTTCACATGCCCTGCCAGCATTGCACACCAAGGTCCTCCAGGAGAGTGCACGGGCCATGGGCCACGTATGTTCCAGAATATTCCGTTGGATGCACACCGAGTGAACAGTGCGGTAGGACTGCTGGAAATATGGAGTCAGCGTTAACGGTGTCGGGTTCAAAGCAACAGTAGTCCACTGTGTCGTGTGTGTGTGTGTGTGTGTGTGTGTGTGTGTGTGTGAGATCACGGCCGGGCTATTTTATCCAAGTGTCACATTTAAAGAAGAAAACTGGCAACGAGAGATTCTTCTCAGGATCTTCCAGGCGCCACGTCCCATGTGAGATCTCGGAGCAGAGGTGCCGTTTAGCTTGGAGAATTCTGGAACGGAACATGATGCTACCTTCCAAATGTGGAAAGGACAGCGACAGGGGAGGGAGACGTGATTTCGTCCCCAGCCGAACAAGGACAAATGAATGGAAGTGACGGGGAAGAAAATAAGGAACAAATAAGGAGCCCGTGCATCCTCGTAAGCAAGAGTATAAACCGTGGCCGGCCTGCCTTGCAAGGCAATGAGCTCCCGACCCTGGACATTTTCCAGGGCTCCTCGGAAGGCTATGGAGCGTGTGTGCATCAGGTGAGGGGCGAGCCAGTGACCTTGCGGCTTTCTGGGGTTGGCTGAGAGAAGCCGAGAGCTGGAGCCAGAACCACCTGACGGCAGGAGGGGAGACCGGGCAGCACAGGCCGGGGCCAGTCCACCGTGAGACCCAGGCGGCAGGTGCCGGGGATGAGCTAGACCATCAGCCAGTGCACAGGCCGGTCACGGTCACAGAAGCATCCCGGCTGGCAGGGGAAGGCAGGCCCGGGAGCCTGGACAATGTCCAGACAAGCTGAGGCACTTGCATCAGGAGCTCAGTCCCTGGGGTGAGTGGAGAGCAGATGGGACACGGGGCAGTTTGTGGCGACAGCCTCGGACCCTGGGCAGCAGAGAAGAATCCAGAGCCCCAGCAGGGCACAGGTGAGGACTCATCTTGGGAAAGGTGGGAGCCAGACCTCAGCTAAGACGGCTCCCTGGACCTGCGTGGGAGGGGGTCCAGCAGCTTCCGAGGAGGTGGGGGGGACGGTGAGGAAGTATGCAGAGTTCAGGAACCTTCTGTGACCCTGCAACCAGGATCCGGCCTCTTCTTGTAAAGTAATGAAGTCCTCCGTGGCTGACAGATACGTATCCTGCAGGCATCACACGTGAGGGCTAGAGCGAAGGTCAGTTCTAAGCACAGATAGGGAGTCAGTGAAACCCCTCTCCAGACACTCTCGATCACTGTGTACTCCTGCCTCTGTGTGTGTGTCCTGCCCTCATCGGCGCCCGCAGATTCTCGGGGTCTCAGGCCGGCCCCGGCCCCTTCACTTAAGCTGCAGTCCCAGAGTTCACGCTAAGCCAGGCTGGAGGCAGGTGGCTCTCAGGGCTCCCCCTACCCCTCCAACCCGGGGTGGGGGGGGCTGAAGAAGGCAATTCTGAGCCCGTAAGAACACACCTTCTTTGGTGGGACTTCTTCAACGTGAAGTAGGATGAGGAAGCTGTCTCACCGACATGAACCCAAACCCCCGTCACCCTGGAGGCGGCCACACCTGCACCTCTTGTCCCCGGTGGGGGCCGAGCAGGCTGGCGTGGCTGAGCCCTATTCATCCTACTCGGGACTTGGCTGCTGTGTGGCTCCAGGCTCAGCCAGCCTCAGCGTCCAGTTGTCGCTGTCCTGTTGACTGGGACTTGGGGGCAGAGAGACTGGCAGGTATGACACCCGAACACCACAGTAAGTTTGGAAGGTCACTTGCCTTGTAAGGTTCGCACACCAACACCCTACTTCTGCCGAGTTAGGACAACCACCACCCAGCAGCTGCCCCACGGGCGAAGGGCGGTGCTGGCTTAACTCACTTCACCCATTCGATCTGAAAATGTCCTTCCTGTGAACTTTCTGCCTGGGACAGACCCAGGGCTGGACTGAAGTAGCCAGGAAAATGTCGCTTCCAAGAACGTTGCCAAATCCTTAGCTCACAAAGTCCAGAGCAACACGGTTCTGAGTTGCCGCAGGTGACCTTCTCTCATAACCACACACATCCATATAAATACAAATCTGGTGCCGTGTCAGACAGGGCCTTGTGTGAAAGGACCACGTGATTCGTGCAATGACTCATAGGGCTATGTGTGAAAAAGGTGGAGGGAGGGGAAAGCAATCTAAGAGTATTCAGCATTTTCCATCAAGTAACCGGCAAAATATTGTAAGAATACAATACAGAAATAATGGGGGAAAAAATCTTCCCAAATAGCTATCATGAAAGCCAGTGTCCTGGGGGAGATGTTTTCTCCCCCCACAAAAAGAGACATGTATTTCCACCCATGTATCCTACCATCCACACGAGTTACCAAAAGCCACGTTGTTCATAAACAACCAGTTTTGTAGAGAACATGACTATTCCACACAGTAAAGAAAAATCTTCAAATCCGTCTTTCCAAACTTTGGGTCCAGAGCTGTGAAGGTGGCCTTTAGAACTCTCTGGAGTTGTGACCACACAGCTGGAAAGCTAGTGCCAGAAGGAAAGAGGGTCCTTGACCCCCTCCCGGCAGAGAAGCTGTCCCCCAGGGAGGGGAGGGGGCTGCTAAAGAGGCCAAGAGATCTTTCCACTTCTGAACTTCCCCTTTTTGGGCAAGGTCTGCAGACCGGCTCCAGGAGGAATCCGGATCCCTCAGATTATAGGAAGGAAACAGCAAAACCAATCAGAAAG
Source organism: Leopardus geoffroyi (assembly GCF_018350155.1). Lineage (NCBI taxonomy): Eukaryota > Metazoa > Chordata > Mammalia > Carnivora > Felidae > Leopardus > Leopardus geoffroyi. The sequence goes on from NC_059333.1 coordinate 4,609,405, forward strand.
GAGGCAGGTGGGGCAGGTTAACGCAGGAACCCAGGGCGCCCTGTAAAGCCAGGCAGCTAGGCCAGTGACTGTGGACAGAGGCCACGGTCAGGAAGGCCGGCTTTGGAAGACCAAATGACTGGTGGGATGACCGTTTTGTTTTTCTTTCCCTTTTCCTATTTCTCCCAGGCTTTCTGCGGTCTCAAGTAGTTTGGTATTTGGAGAAAATAACAAGGGCCTTATGGAGAGATGCTACCAGAACTGTTACAGTCAGTGACACGGGTCGCTCCCTGTTAGTCCCTCCCCATGTCCCGCCCACCCACATCCCCCAGGGACTTAAAAAGGCTGCCTCCCGGTGGTGCCTAGGTGGCTCAGTCCATTAAGCATCTGGCTTCAGCTCACGTCATGATCTTGCGGTTTGGGAGTGAGTTCGAGCCCTGCCTCAGGCTCTGTGCTGACAGCCCAGAGCCTTCAGCCTGCTTTGGATTCTAGTCTCTCTCTCTCTCTCTCTCTCTCTCTCTCTGCCCCTCCCCTGGAACCTGCTTCAGACTCAGTGTCTGCCCCTCCCCTGCTCTCCCTCTGTCTTTGCCTCTCAAAAATAAATATTAAAAAAATTTTTTTTTTTTTTACGGCTGCCTCACTGTCCTCTCCACTTTCCATAATTTGCTGGGCTGGTCAGTTTGACCTGTGGCTAATGACCCCTGATTCCAGCCAGAGGACCACCAGGTGGAGCCCACAAGTGCCTCTAGCCGGCAGCAGCCCGCCCCCCTTGCTGGCGCCTGAGGTCCTGGACATCCCGGCGGGCACACGCCCTTCCCCGGGACCGAGCCCCGTCCTCCTGGAGCTCGTTGGGTCCGGCTGTGCCTGCGCTCACCTGAGACCTACTTTCCAGGCAAAGCGTCAGACTCCCGGAGCGGGGAAACGGTGTAGGTCTTACCTGCGCCGGGAACCCCGGCCAACTGGCCCCTGTGGGATTCGCTTTCCGCATTTCAGATCCCGGGGCTACGAGGAGACCCGGCCCCAGCGCCGGCCCCGCCCTCGGGCTCGGCCGCGGCAGGCACCGGGAGGGGTCCCGGGGAGGCGAGGGGGCGGGTCTCCCCGGCCAAGGTCCCCTCTTCCTCCTGCGGTGGAGGCAGCACTCACCGGTCGTCCCTGGGCGCATCTTCCAGGTGCGGCTCCCTGGGGACCCGAGGGACCTCGCTGGGACCGTGTGGCGAGGAAGGCACCGAGACGCGCCCTCGAAGCGCACAGCGGCGGGGAAGGAGAGCAAAGGGCGGGCGGAGGGGCCGAGACGGAAGTGCGGGCCGGGTGCGGGCCGGGCGGGTGCTGGCCCGGCAGGTGCCTGCAGATCCGGCAGGTGCGGGCCGGCAGGTGCGCGGGGCGGCGCCCGCGAGCTCCGGGCCGGCAGCCCAGGCGGGATGCTCCCTCCGCCCCGCCGACAGGGGGCCAGGAGTAACGAGCAGGGTTTGTTCCCGAGGCAGGACACTGGGTCCCGGAACGGTTCGCGGCCTCAGCCCCCAGTATAATGTCTCACAACAGGAAACAGCTACAAAGACGAGCATGTCCTGAGCCTTTGAATCGTCAAAGCCGAGCGCTAGCAGGGTCCAGGCTAGCGGTCAACAAACAGCCCCTGGGCCAAAGTCATGAGGCTCCTTGCTTCATCCAGAACGTTCCCGCCGCCCACCACAGTCCTCCACCTCGTGTCCTTTTTTAACCTCAGGGCCTGATTTGGGGAAATGTGGCAGGGACAGTGCCCCCAGGCGCCATCGGTCAGGGTCACGGGCTTCCAAGCCCTTTTGTTCACATGGAGGCCCGGGGCTGCCAGGGCCGCAGTCCGGCAGGTGTTCGAAGAAAGCTTCCCAGAAGACGCCCCAGCTCCTAATAGGAAGAGTCTCTCTCTGTGTAGACTCACATTCCAGCCCAGGTTTTTACAGCTCTTTGGAACACACCGTGGTCATCGTGGCCTCAGACTGCCAAGGGCGAGTTAAGGCTCCGAGGGCAGTTGGTCACCTTCGCAGAGCAAGAGTCTTTGCAAAAAACCCACGCCCGCCCCCAGAGTCCGTGGGCCCCACAGTTCTGCTCGTCCCTGTTTCTCTTCTCCGGAAAAGCCCAGAGGCCTCGACGGTGCAACACAAAGTCCCCTCACCTAGTCCCAGGATACGCATTGACCTGTGGGCTGTCAAAAGGGACTCGACCGTGACCCTTCCCCATCGTGGTCTTTGCCTCCTGAGGAGCTGCTGTGTGGCCCCATCCAGGGAGCCTGGGGACACATGTCCTGTGGACAGTTTGGCGTGAGTCCTCCAGGTCACCCCCTCCCCCAATGGTTCCCCACATCAGGGCGATCAGAAGACGGGGTCTCCCAGCTCCAGGGCTTGAGCACTGAACCATAGCTTCAGCATGGCACATTTCCCTTGGGATGCCGCTTCGGGGCTGCTCTCCAGCTGCTCCTAAGTTACATTGAGCAAGAGCATCGATTCATTAAAGCGGATGTTGGGGGGCGCCGGGACGGCTCAGCCAGTTGAGCATCTGACTCCTGATATCGGCTCAGGTCGTGATCTCACGGTCGTGCTGCCAAGCCCCCCCGTCCGGCTGCACGCTGAGCATGGAGACTGCTCGAGATTCTCTCTCTCTGCTCCTCCTGCCCTGTTCACGCGTGCACACACACATGCTCTCTCTCTCTCTAAATAAAAAAATAAAAAAATAAAAATAAAAATAAAATATAAAAGTAAAAATAAATAAAAGTAAATAAAAATAAAAATAAAATAAAATAATTAAAAAAATTTTTTTTTAATAAAGTGGATATTGGTTTCATTGACCAAGAGTCTCAACTTTTTGTCTTTGGCTCACCTGATTTCGGAGATTGAGCGTTTATGTCCTGTTGTTTTCTTTCTTTTTTTTTTTTAATGTGGTAAAAAAATACATAACATAAAGCCTACTATCTTTTACCACATTTAAAATTTGACATTTTAAGTGTGCAGTTCAGTAGTGTTCAGTATATTCACATTGTCACGCAACAGATCTCAGGACATTTTTGTCTTGCAAAAGTGAGACTGTGTCTCCGTTAATATCAGCTCCCCTTCCCCCACCCCCCGGCTCTTGGCAACCGCCATTCTACTCTTTTTCTATGAAGTCATCTCCTTTAGATACTTCACAGAAGTGGAGCCTCCACCATTTGTCTTTTTATGACTAGCTTATTTCACTTAGTATGACGTCCTCAAGGGGCATCCGTGTTGTGGCACGCGACAGGATTTCATGCTTTCTTAAGGCTGAGTAATACTCCGTCATGCATACGTTCCACATTTTGTTCATCCATTTATTTGTTGATGAACACTTGGGTTATTTCCGCCTCGTGACTACTGTGAGTAATGCTGCTCTGAACATAGCAGATGGATGCACATCTCTTCGAGACCCTGCTTTCAATTATTTTTGGGTACACACCCTGAAATGAGATTGCTGGATCATATGGCAATTGTATTTATAAGTTTTTAAGGAACCACCGTGCAGTTCCCCTCAGTGGCTGCACCATTTTATATTCCTAATATAAAGTATTGGTGTGCACGCATTCCAATTGGTCCACATCCTCACCAACACATGTTTTGTTTTGCTTTTAAATTTTTTAAATAGTAGCCATCCTAAGGGCTATGGGCTGGTATCTCACTGTGGTTTGATTTGCATGAGTCTCTAATGATGAGTGATACGGAGCATCTTTTCGTATGCTTTTTGGCCATCTGCATATCATCCTTGGAGAAATGTCTGTTCAAGTTCTTCGCACATTTTGTAGTCTGATTTTGTTGTTGTTGCTGCTGACCTGTAGGGGTTCTTGAAATATCCTGGATATTAATTCCTTATCCGATGTATTGTTTGCAAATATATTCCCTGATTCGGCAGGTTGCTTTTCCACTGTGTTGATTGTGTCCTACGATGCACAGTTGATACGTTTGATACAGTCTCCTCTATTTTTGTTGTTCTTGCCTGTGCTTTTGGTGTCACGTCTGAGAAATCATCACCAAAGCCAGTGTTGTGAAGTTTTTCTCCTGTGTTTCTTCTAGGGGTTTTACTGTTTTAGGACCTACATTAAGGTCCTTGATCCATTTTGAGTTAGTTTTCATATGTGGTGTTAGGGAAGGGTCTCACGACATTCTTTTGATGTGGATGTCCACTTTTCCCAATACCATTTGTTGAAGAGACTGTCTTTTCCCTATTGAATGGTCTTGGCATCCTTGTCCAAGATCATATGACCATATATGCAAGGGTCTCTTTTTGGGCTCTCTGGTACATTCCATTGATGTATACAGAATCTTTCTTTATGCCAGTACCACGTTTTTGATTACTGTAGCTTTATAATAAGTTTTGAACTCAGGAAGTGTGAGCCTTCCAACTTTTTCTTTTTCAAGATTGTTTTGGATATTCAGAGCCCCCTCAGATTCCACCGGAATTTTTGGTTGGATTTTTCTATTTCTGTAAAAAAAAAAAAAAAAAAAAACAGGGGCGCCTGGGTGGCGCAGTCGGTTAAGCGTCCGACTTCAGCCAGGTCACGATCTCGCGGTCCGTGAGTTCGAGCCCCGCGTCAGGCTCTGGGCTGATGGCTCGGAGCCTGGAGCCTGTTTCCGATTCTGTGTCTCCCTCTCTCTCTGCCCCTCCCCCGTTCATGCTCTGTCTCTCTCTGTCCCAAAAATAAAGAAACGTTGAAAAAAAAAAAAAAAAGAGGAAAAAAAAAAACATCATTGCGATTTTGATAGGGCTTTCATTGAATCTGTAGACTGTTTTGGTGGTATTGATAGCTTAATGATAATAAACCTTCCAATCTGTGGACACCAGGTGTCTTTTCATTTATTGGTGACTTCCTTCCTTTCTTTCAGCTACGTTTTCTAGTTTTCAGTGTATAAGTTTTTCTGCTTCCTTGGTTAAGTTAGGGTTTGTTTTCATTTTGCTCTAATCACCTGCATTAGACCCTGTTCCCTATTCTCAGCCGGTCTGTAACAAACATGTCTAATCAATTCTCCCTAGCAGCTCCCATTATTTGAGAAAAAAAAAATGATATAATTTCCATTTCTGCTGATCTATACTAAGGAATTTTTTTTCTTTTATAAAAAGTAAATGCTATGTATACTAACAATGAAAAATGTAAAAAAAATATTCTATGAGGCTAATAAAAGGTGGGATGACTATTTAAAAAAATTACTATTACCCACTTGGAACTCAACTCAGGAACTTAAAATGATTGGTATCAAGATTATATATTACTTGTAATATACATGGAAAATATACATGAAATTTACTTTAAGTGAAAAAGCAGGAACAAAAGCAGACATTTATGCCTATAAGAAGACTAGACGGAAACACCTGTGGTATTTGCCTGTGTGTACTATAAAGCCACATTACCTAAAAAAAATTTAAATAAATAAGTACTACAAGATATGGAAGCAACCTAAGCGTCCCTCAATAGAGAGATGGGTAAAGAAGATGTGCTGTAGATATATAATGGGATATTACTCAGCTATAAAAAAAGAATGAAACCTTGCCATTTGTGACAACATGGATAGACTTGGAGAGTACAACGCTAAGTGAAGCGAGTCAGACAGAGAAAGACAAATACGACATAATCTCACTTCTATGTGGAATTGAAAAAACCTACCAACCAACCAACCAACAAAAACCAGAAACAGACTCATGAATACAGAGAACTGGTGGGTGCCAGAGGAGAGGGGGCTGGGGGGATGGGTGAAACAGGTGACGGGGACGAAGAGGCACAAACTTCTGCTTGTAAAATAAATAAGTCCCAGGGCTGAAAGGTACAGTATAATATTGGAATGCCTTTGTATGGGGACAGATGGTAACTAGCTGGCAGTGAGCGCTGTGCAGCAGTAAGGCACAGAATGCTGACTCATTGTGTTTTACACCTGAAATGAACACAGCACACAGTTCCCCCTCAATTCCTCATGCGTCTGTGGGCCACCTGGGCCACAGGCTCATCTGCACAGCCCTTCCCCCTCAACAGGCCCCTTCCCTCCGCTAGGTCCAGGGTTCCCTCCCCAGAGTCCCCAGAGACAGCTACTGTCCCTAGCATTCCCCGTGGTCCTCAGAGCCTGTCTCCACATACGCAAGCCTGCGTGTATCTCCCTCAGCCTTTTTACACAAAAGATATATTGTACGTGGTGTTTCACAACTTACCTTTTTATGTTAGAATATCTTAGAAAGCTTTGTACATAAACACACCCGGGCTTTGCTTATTCTTCCTGAGTGCTGTGTTCAATTCCATGGTTGGGTGAAGCACGTCTCTGTCACTTTTTTTTTTTTTCAAAACTTTATTTAAATTCTAGTTAGTTAACATGTAGTGTATTTTGGTTCCAGGAGTAGAATTCAGTGATTCATCACTTACACACAACACCCAGGGCTCATCACAACCAGTACGCCCATCACCCATTTAGCCTATCCCCCCCCACCACCTCCCCTCCATCAACACTCAGTTTGTTAAGAGTCTCTTGTGGTTTGTTTATCTCTCTCTTCTTCGCCCCACGCCCCCCACCATGGTAAATCATATCTTTAAGCCACACCTTTTATTTTGGGATGAACATATTCTTTAAATAGGTGTAGAAGGGCAGTTTTGGTTATTTTTAGTCTTTTGCACTATTAACAATGCTGCAATGAATAACCTTCACGTATCCACGGTGGCATAAATATTGAGAAACGTTAAAAACAGATTTTCTAAAAAGTGACTGCTCGGACTTCAAGCTATACTACAAAGCTGTAACCATCAAGACAGTGTGGTAGGGGCACAAAAAAAAAGACACTCAGATCAATGGAAGAGAATAGGGAACCCAGAAATGGACCCACAGACGTGTGGCCAACTAATCTTTGACAAAACGGGAAAGACTATCCAATGGAATAAAGACAGTCTCTTCAGCAAGTGGTGCTGGGAAAACTGGACAGCGACATGCAGAACAATGAACCTGGACCACTTTCTTACACCAGACACAAAAATTAACTCAAAATGGATATAAGACCTAAACGTAAGAGAGGAAGCCATCAAAATCCTCGAGGAGAAAGCAGGCAAAACCTTTTTGATCTTGGCCGCAGCAACTTCTTACTTGACATGTTTCTGGAGGCAAGGGAAGCAAAAGCAAAAATGAACTATTGGGACCTCAACAAAATAAAAAGCTTCTGCACAGCGAAGGAAACAATCAGCAAAACCAAAAGGCAACCACCAGAATGGGAGAAGATATGTGCAAATGACATATCAGATAAAGGGTTAGTATCCAAAATCTATAAAGAACTTATCACACTCAACACCCAAAAACCAAATAATCCAGGGAAGCAATCGGGAAAAGACATGAATATACGCTTCTCCAAAGAAGACATCCAGATGGCCAACCGACACATGAAAACATGCACAGTATCACTCATCATCAGGGAAATAGAAATCAAAACCACACTGAGATACCACCTCACAACTGTCAGAATAGCTAACATGAACAATCGGGCAACAACAGATGTTGGCGAGGATGCGGAGAAAGAGGATCTCTTTTGCATTGTTGGTGGGAATGCAAGCTGGTGCAGCCACTCTGGAAAACAGGATGGAGGTTCCTCAAAACATTAAAAGTAGAACTACCCTACAACCTAGCAATTGCACTACTAGGCATTTATCCAAGGGATACAGGTGTGCTGTTTTAAAGGGATACATGCACCCCAATGTTTATAGCAGCGCTATCGACAATAGCCAAAGTATGGAGAGAGCCCAAATGTCCGTCGATGGATGAATGGATAAAGATGTGGTGTATCTATCTATCTATAGATAGATATATGTATCTATATACGTATCTATATATATATCTATATATGTATCTATAGATATACACACACGCACACACAATGGAGTATTACTCGACCATCAAAAAGAACGAAATCTTGCCATTTGCAACTACGTGGATGGAACTGGAGGGTATTATGCTAAGTGAAATTAGTCAGTCAGGGAAAGACAAACGTCATATGACTTCACTCATATGAGGACTTTAAGACACAGAACAGATGAACACAAGGGAGGGGAAGCAAAAATAATATAAAAACAGGGAGGGGGACCAAACAGAAGAGACTCTTATTAAATATGGAGAAAAAACAGAGTGTTGCTAGAGGGATTGTGGAAGGGGGGATGGGCTAAATGGTAAGGGGCATTAAGGAATCTACTGAAATCATTGATGCACTATATGCTAACTAACTTGGATGTAAATTAAAAAAAAAAAAAGTGATTGCTCTGGTATACTTTCGTAGGTTTAAAAGCCATTTGTGATTTGTATTTCTTTTTCAGGAACCATCTAGTCATGTCAATTGCCCAGTCTTCTATGAAGCTGTTAGCCTTTTTCTTTTTGAGTTGTGGTAGCTGTGAGAAATACTTTGTTGACTAGATAATACATTTACATAGTCCAATTTTTTTAAGTGTCTTAAAAGATATATGGTGATAAATCACCTCCCTACTCACGTATCCTCTTTACCTAGTAGAAACCCGGAGTTGTTAATTCCTTGGGTGTCCTTCCAGAATTTCTTCTGACATACCCAACCAAACCCCACCACACACACACACACACACACGTGAACAAACTGTCACATACTCTGCCCCTGCCCCCACCTCTTGCTTGTCAAGATATCTTGGAGAGTTTTCACTTGTGTCTACAGAACTCTCCCTCGTTCTTTCAACAGCTACAAAGCATCTGACAGCGTGGCTGGACCATAATTTATCTAGCAAGCTCCTCACTAGAGACATTCTTTTCCACTTCTCATTAGGACTAACACTGTAACAAGAATCTTGCACGTAGAACGTTTCGCTTACGTGAAATGAATAAAACAACAATAACAAAACTATCTTTGATGTTGGGGTGCCCAGCTGGCTCAGTTGGTAGAGCAGGGCAGTCTTGGTCTGCGGGTCACGAGTTGGAGCCCCATGCTGGGCATAGAACCTACTTTAAAAAAAAAATCCTAGAAGCGGAACTGCCAAGCTTCTGCTATTTGTAATTTTGATAAAAGTTTGCCAAAACGGACCTGGATGGCTGTTGCACTCATTGACAACCATGCTGATGCACGTTTGTTTCGTCATAAAGTCTTCTCGAGGATAATTTTTCCTACTCTTGATTTTCACTTCACTTGCTTACTTGGGAAAACACTGCCATTTAAAATGGGTCTCCCCTTATTAAAAATTTTAAAAAAGGGGGGGCGGGTGCCTGGGTGGCTCAGTTGGTTGAGCGTCTGACTCTTGGTTTCGGCTCAGGTCATGATCTCATGGTTCCGTGGGTTCAAGCCCCATGTCGGGCTCCGTGCTGGCATCACGGAGCCTGCTTAAGTTTCTCTCCCTCTTCCTCTCTCTTCCCTTCTGCTACTCATGCTGTCTCTGTCTCTCTCAAAATAAATAAGTAAACATTTTTAAAAATTAAAAAAATAAAACAATTATCTGATTTTTTGTTTTTACAGCTTTGGAGTTTTGCCTTACTTAGAAAGGCCTTTCTCCCCTTCCCCACAGTTTCTTATTTTTTGATTAAAATATTTGATCCCTCCATATTAACTCTGATGGAGATTTTATTTTCTTCCCATCTGGCTAGCCGGTTGCTTGCTATTTGTTGAATGATCATTTCCTGATATTGACTGAATTGCCCCGTCACCATATTAAGGCTCAAGTGTACTTGTTTTGATGTCTGGACTTTATATTCTGTTTTCTCCGCCTCGTCTCCTTCTGCTCAGGTATTAGTGATCCTTGCGTGTTCACTTTACCCATGAATTTTGGATTCAGCTGTCACTGCTCATGTTGGCTGTCCCACTCCAGCCACAGAGCCCCCAGCATGGGACACACTCTGATCTGGAGGCTGGACTGAGAGAGCTTTTTCAGCCCTCACAACAGCCTAAAGGGAAGTTATCTTAACCCCTTTACAAGTGGTAAAGTGAGAGGCGCCTGGGTGGCTCAGTCAGTGAAGCGTCCGATTTCGGCTCAGGTCATGATCTCGTGGTTTGTGAGTTCGAGCCCCACATCAGACTCTGTGCTGATGGCTTGGAGCCTGGAGCCTGCTTCGGATTCTGTGTCTCCCTCTCTCTCTACCCCTCCCCTACTCGCACTCTGTGTGTGTCTCTTTCAAAAATAAGGACTTAAAAAAAAATTTTTTTTAATGGTAAAATGAAGCATCAATTGTCATAAAAGCCATCAGTTAGGGAGTGAGGATTCCAAAGGATTCTAAGTGAGTCCGAATGTACTAAGTTCTCCTTGAGTGTATTTGCTTGCTGAAGTCACAGCATAGGACAGGCCAGGGCCTCCTAATCGCAGTACTCTATAGTCATGGCCCCTAAGTTCTGTCTCCTTGGATCCTCAGAATGACCTGGCTTCCAAATTCTCCATCTCAAAAATCCATAGCACATAAAATGCTAAGGCCTTTTAACTTTTCTTTCAAAGAATTAGATTTAGCCTCTTAACAACTAAGCCAGCTGTTTTCCTTATTGATCCCAAAGCTGGAGACTCCACATGTTGAAATGCCTGGAAATTTCTGGAAACGAACTTCCCTTCTTCTCCTGGGGCAGGTGTTAGACGTCATCACTGTGTCTCCACATCACTCACCCTTTATTCTGCACCCTTTTGTTTCTCTACGCTGCACTATGTTTATTTAGCTTTTTGTGACTTTCCGGTCACTAATTACATAGCTCTATCTAATCTGCTGTTAGACGTGGTCATTTGAGTTTGTTGTTATTGCACAGACTTTTATTTCTAGGAATTCGATTTGGTTCTTTTTCAAAGCTACTTATAATAGAACTTTATATTATATAATTTTCTGTTTCCTGAAGGTATCTTAAAGCCTGATTTGACTTTAATCATAATTAGTGTAGCCAGTTAACAGTCTAGGGCTATAACCTAGAGATTAGTACAGTCTATACTCTGATTATAATTTGTTTGAAATCTTTGCAAGCTGTTTTCCTGGTTTGTAGCTCATGGAGATTTTTGCCTGACTGGCTGTGCACTGGGCATTGTATTTGAAAAAAAAAAAAAAAAATGCGTGAAAAAACGTCTTCGGGCCAGTGAAAGTAATTTGCTCCTGAAAATATTTGTGTTTGTTTTTGCTGGGATCTGAGTCATGACCACTCTGGGACCATCTATAAAAATATACATATAGGGGTACCTGCATGTCTCAGTTGGTTAAGCATCCGACTTTGGCTCAGGTCATGATCTCAAGGTTCACGAGTCTGAGCCCTGCCTTGGGCTCTCTGCCGTTAACACAGAATCTGCTTCAGATCTTCTGTCCCCCCTCTCTCTGCCCCTCTCCCGCTGGCCCATGCGCTCTCTCACTCAAAAATGAATAAACATTAATATATATATATATATATATATATATATATATATATAGTCAAGGCTTGAAAACTCATGAATGACCTAGTTGATTCAAAACTGGCTATGATTCAACATAAGCTGTTCATCTGAGGTTAGTGTCTACCCTGATGGAGCTGGGCTCCCCGCCCCCCCCCCCCCGCTTTTTTTTTTTTTTTACATGGAAGGTCTGCTATCATACTCCTTTGTGCTAATTTGGGGGATTAACAGTGCCCTTGGATAGAATGCAACTTCCTGGCATGCGGCCCCCAGAGGTGGGGGTGCATCTTTGGGGAGCATAGGGAGGTGGTGAGCTCAGTCTGGAGTAGGGGGCACAAGGTGACTGGGATGCTAGAGAAACATCACGGTAAACAAGGAGGAACGCATTGTCAACAGGGATGCCGTCAACTGTAAGGGACAACGAGCAGGAGACATAAGAGATAAGGGCAAGATCAGTCTCCCCCCGGGACTGGTGGCCGAGGATAATGAGGACTCACTCCTACATGACATTGACACATGCCCACCAAGGGGTCTCTGCAGAGAAGCCTTCCCTGGGCACCCAAAAGCATAAGCCCAGAGCCCCACTCCCCTCGCCCTATCACTCTTCTTCAGGGCACTTAGCACCAGCCAAGTTCTTTGCCTTCTTTGGGGAGCCGCTCAATGTCTGCCTCCTTCGTCGGCACATAGGCTCCACCAAGCGGGGCCACATCCCGCGCGCTGCCGGCCCCCGGGTGCCCAGCACAGAGCCTGGCACAGAAGCGTTTCTCAACAGATCTCTGGTGAACACGCGAGTACGTGAACTAATGAGCGAACCAAGGATTCCACTGAATGAGACACAGGCCAGGAGGGCGGCAGATGGAAAGGGGAAAGGAGTTAGGACTCTGATTTAGGTACTGAGCGAGCAGGTCAAAGGCTGCCCAAAGGCAGAGTCCATAAACAGGAGGCTTTACAGGAATCTGGAAAGAAGGAAGGTCACAAACAGGAAAGGAGTCATCCAACTAAAGGTAATAAAGACCCACCTGAGTTTTCTTCTGACCACGCGAGGGGCCACAAATGGAGGACACGGACAGCAGACCATGTCTGTGGCCACACCGCACTGTCTTAGAGGCAAAATATATATATACCAGGTGTCTTTTTTTTTTTTTTTAACAATTTTTTTAGAGCAGTTTTAGGTTCATAGCAAAATTGAACGGAAAATAGAGGTTTCCCATAGTCCCCCCTCCCCCACCCCGTCAACATCCCCCACGGGAGGGTACATTTGTTACAAACTGATCAATCTACACAGACATGTCATAATCACTCAGAGTCCACCGTCTACACTAGGATTTGCTCATGGTGTTGTAAATTCTGTAGGTGTGGACAAATGTATAGCGACAGGTTTCCAGCGTCATAGTATCACGCGGAGTAGCTTCATTGCCCTAAAGATCCTCTGTGCTCTGCCTGTCATCTCTCCCTGCCCCCCAGCCCCTGGCAACCACTGATCGTTTTACTGTCTCCACAGTTGTAGCGAGAATGTCCTGCAGTTGTAATCATACAGTACGTAGCCTCTTCCGCCTCTTCCAACGGGCTCTTCTCACTTAGCGATCTGTGTTTAACTTTCCTCCCCATGTCTTTTTACGACTTGACAGATCATTTCTTTTAGCACTGATCAACCCATGGTTGTTTTGGATGCCCCCGCTGATCTCTCCACCGACTGAAGGACATCCTGGTTCCTTCCAAGCTTTGGCAACTATCAGTAAAGTCCCGAAAAACAACGGTGTGTAGGTTTTGGCGTGCACGTAAGCTTTCAAGTCCTTGGGGTAAAGATCAAGCAGCGTGACTGCTGGGTCATTCGGGAAGAATACGTTTAGTTTTGTAAGAAACCCCCCAAATCGTCCAAAGTGGCTCTACCGTTTTGCATTCCTGATCCATATCCTCACTAGCATTTGGGGTTGTCAGTGCTCTGGGTTTTGCATATTTTAAACAGGTGCTTAGCGGTGTCTGTGTCTGAATTTGCACTTCCCTCAGGACATATGATGTGGATTATCTTTCCATTCACTTATCTGACGTTTGTATATCTTTGGTGAGGTGTCTGTTAAATCCTTTGGTTCATTTTAAATTTAGTTGTCGGTTTTCTTACGGTTGAGTTTTTAGAGCTCTTTGTATATTTTGGGTGACAGTTCCTTGTCAGATGTGTCCTTTGCAAATATTTTCTCCTGGACTGTGGCTTGTCTTTTCATTCTCTTGACACTATCTTTTGGAGAGCAGACATGTTGAACTTCAATGAAGTCCAGCTTATCAATGATTTCTTTCAGGACCGCGCCTTTTGTGTTGTATCTAAAAGGTCATCACCATACCCAAGGTCATGTAGGTGTTCTCCTAGTTTATCTTCTGGGAGTTTTATAGTTTTGCATTTCACAGTTGTGTCTGGGATCAGTTTTTCTTTGTTTAATGTTTATTTATTATTTATTTTGAGAGGGAATGAGATTGCGTGAGTGGGGGAGGGGCAGAGAGAGAGGGAGAGAGAGAGAATCCCAGTCAGGCTCCGAGCTGTCAGTGCAGAGCCCGATGCAGTGCTCAATCCCACAAACTGTGAGATCATGACCTGAGCCAAAATCAAGAGTTGCAATCTTGACTGAGCCACCCAGGAGCCCCCGGGATCAATTTTGAGTTAATTTTTATAAAAGGTGTAAGGTCTATTTCTAGATTCGGGTTTTGGGGGGGGGGGGTTGGGTCTTTTTTTTTTTTTTTTTTGCATGTGGATGTTCCATTGTTCCAAGATCATTTGTTGAAAAGACTATCTTTGCTCCCTTGTCTTTGCTTCTTTGTCAAAGATCAGCTAACTATATGTGGGTCTATTACTAAGCTCTCTAGTCTGTTCCATTGATCTACTTGTCTATTCTGTCACCAACACCACAGTGGCTTAATCGCTGTAGCTTTATAAGTAAGTCTTGAAGTTGGGTAATGTCAGTCCTGCGACTTTGTTTTTCTCCTTCAATACCGTGTTGGCTATTCTGAGTGGTTTCCTTCTCCATATAAACTTCAGAATCAACTTGTCAATATCCACAAAATAACTCTCTGGGATTTTGATTGGGATTGCAGTGAATCTACAGATCAAGTTGGAAAGAACTGACATCTTCCAAGTATTGAGTCTTCCTATCCATGAACATGGAATATCTCTCCCATTTACCTTTTCTTTGATTTTGTTCATTAGTGTTTTGTAGTTTTCCTCATATAGATCTTGTACATATTTTTTTTAGATTTATACCTAAGTATTTCATTTTGGGGGGTGATAATTAAATGGTATTATAGCATTTTTAGAACTGCTGAGATTAAATGAACTGATAATATGGAATGTGCTGGCACAGACAGCCCGAAGCTAGCAGGCACTGAGACATGTTATTGTTTATGCACACTGCACTTTGTCCTATAAGACACTGAGGGTTGCCAGAGAGTCTGCCGAGTTGGGAGTGAGGTTGTTCAGAGTCCAGGCCAGCTGACCAACCACAAGGAAAGTAAAGGCTCTCCATGTCCTGGGAGGTCTCCTAGGAAAGCCATAGGACAATGGAAGAGTCGACCCTTCCAAGTTCTTCCAACCTTGGAAGAGGAAATGTTCATCTTTTTTTTTTTTTTTTTTTTAACATTTATTTATTATTGAGAGACAGAGAGAGAGACAGAGCATGAGCAGGGAGAGGGACAGAGAGAGAGGGAGACACAGAATTCGAAGCAGGCTCCAGGGTCTGAGCTGTCAGTACAGAGCCCGACGCGGGGCTCGAACCCACACACCGCGAGATGCGAAGTGCCTGTGATCTGTTTCCTCACACCTCCCGGGGGGAATGGGAGGTTTGTGAGAAACAAAACCAAAAAAACAAACACCCAAACTCATTTCCTTTGCTGCTGGTTTTCACTTTTTATGAAACAATTTTTGCTGGCTACAGTGACTGAAATTTGGAGGATGAGGAGCATGGAAATCGGATCAGACTGACCCTGATCTCCTGGCTCCATCTCGCAGCAGCTGGGTGGTCTGGGGTGGGAGCTACTTTGGAGGTGGGGAGCGATGTCCACAACACCCACCCCAGAGGTGAGAGAATACAGAGAAGGTACCAGAACGATGCTGGATGTAAGAAGGGAACCTATAAATGGTCACTATTATTATTTTTAAGAGATTTTAGGAGTTATTTTATTTCTCACTGTCACAAGCAACCAAGAAGAAAAATTAGCTGAATTTCAGCTTTGATCTAGAAAAAAGTTGGGGCGCCTGGGTGGCTCAGTCACTTAAGCATCTGACTCTTGATTTCGGCTCAGGTCATGATCTCATGCTTCCTGACACGGAGGCCCCCATCAGGCTCTGCTCTGACAGTGCAGGGCCTGCTAGGGATTCTCTCTCTCCGTCCCTCTCTGCCCCTCCCCGGCTATCTCTCAAAATACATTTTAAAAATAAATAAATAAATAAACGGAAAAAGTTAAGTAAGAGACTACCACAAACACACCGTGGGACACCTGTCCTAGAATATTCCCACGAGAAAAGATGTTTCCTAAAGGTAAGTCCTTTGGCAAAGAACACAAACCATGTCAACAGCGCGCGTAATGGTCCCAAAACGCTAAAAGGAGGAAAACACAGGATTTCTGAAACTCGGTGACTGGGAAGCGGGACCAGCTGCCATACGTTGGCGGTTGGGAACCTGGGGAGGACTGCCCTCGTCCTTCACCGCACCCCCAAGCCGTCACCTATCACTGCCGGGCCCCCCACGCGGAACCCGCAGCCCCACTTTCTCTTCCACCGTCCTGTGAGGCACCCGAGAGACGGCGGCCCCCTTCCCAGCCCCCCAGACAGCTGCCCCCCCCCCCCACCTGGGGCGGGATCGGAGCCTGTCTCGGGATGAGTGACGCCTCACTTGGGACACGACGTCCTTTCGGGAGGGGGGATCCTCGGAAAACTGAAAGCATCAGCAGCGAAGGGAAGGACAAAGCGTCGCACAACTCACCGCAGTCCCGCACCAACACGGGGGTCCCCCGCGGCCCCACTGCCCCGCCGGTCCCGCGTCACGCGGTTCTGGTGACGTCACCCGACCGCCCCCCCACCCCAGCCCCGCTGGATGAGCCGGATGGCACCCGACAGGGGCCCCCCTCCGCTGCCTCCCCTCCTTTCCGGATGCCCCCCCACGTGTCTCGTCCGCCCCGCTTTCAAGGAGAAGCACGGGTCTCGGGCCCCAACCCCACGCGCGACCCCGGCCGCCCACGTGGGGTCAAGCCCGGAGGCCCTGGGTCCGGGCCGGGTGTCCCCGGCGGCCGAGAAGAAGGGGCCTGAGTCCTCCGACCCTCGCGCCGCATCCCCGACGTGAAGGGCGGCTCCCTTCCAACCCCGGGGTCCCGCCCCTGCCCCGCCTCGCCTCGCCCCGCCTCACCCCGCCTCGCCCGCGCGCTCTCACCCTGCCGCCGCCCTTCTCCGCGGGCCGGAGCCGGTGTGCGCAGCCTCGCCATCCCCGCCGCTGGGGGCGCCTCTCCGGACCTCCCTCCTCCCCCCTCCCCCCTTTCTCCTCCCCCCTCCCCCTCCCCTCCTCCCCCCTCCCCCTCCCCGCCGCCTCCCCACCGCGCAGGCCCCGCGGGGCCGAAAGGGGGCCCCACCGCCTCTCCTGCGCCCCCCCGTGTCCCGTGGGCGCCACCCCCGCCTCTCCTGCTGGGCGGACCCCGGGGAGCCACAGGCGGACCACCGAGGCCTTCCCTCGGCCGCCCTGCCGTAGGACCCCCTCAAACTGCCTTAGGCTTTTCTGCCGTTGGGGTCGCTGAAACTGCTCAGCCAAAGGTCCCTGCAGGAGGGTCCCACAGCCAGAAGAGTGTGCCCCACAGCGGCGGGGCCTGCGAGGGGCCCCCTGCGGGGTAGTGTGAGAGCTCTGGGCCTGGAAGCCCCGTCCTTGCTCCTGCTACCCGCAGGCACACACCGGCCCGGGCTGCTCCAAGCCGGGCGTGGCTTCCTCCCTGCCCTTTATAATCACCACTCATTGTTGGAAGGTAAGAGGAGACTCTGGAAGGACTTTAGAATTCAAGTGCTTGGGGCGCCTGGGTGGCGCAGTCGGTTAAGCGTCCGACTTCAGCCAGGTCACGATCTCACGGTCCGTGAGTTCGAGCCCCGCGTCAGGCTCTGGGCTGATGGCTCATGATGGCTCAGAGCCTGGAGCCTGTTTCGGATTCTGTGTCTCCCTCTCTCTCTGACCCTCCCCCGTTCATGCTCTGTTTCTCTCTGTCCCAAAAGTAAATAAACGTTGAAAAAAAAATTAAAAAAAAAAAAAAAAAAAAAAGAATTCAAGTGCTTCTGAGAAAATGCTCCATTAGTGGTGTCAATCCTGCCCGCGCAGTACTTCCGCGTATAAAGTGGGATCAGGGACTTCTTTGGGAGACACCCCCGCAGGCCCGTGGAAGGCAGGGCCTGTGTTTTCTCTGGGTCCCCAGGCCACCGCCCTGGGTGGGGCACTCGGGGAGCGCTGGGCCACCACACGTGTGCTGAATGAATGCCTCTTAAAATGCAAAGCTGGCCCAAAGTCCAGGCTTCACCTAACTCCACTCCTTCGGAGCAGCTGTACCAGTCAGCCCGGGCTAGAACAGAACACCTCATACTGGGCAGCGAAAACAGTACAGGTTCATTTGCTTCCAGTTCTGGAGGCTTCAAAGGGCAGGACCGTGGTGCCTGAAGATTAGGTTCTTGGGGAAGTCTCTCTTCCAGGGTCACGGATAGCTGCTGCTCTGCTGTGAGCTCATGCGACAGAGAGAGAGGGAGAGAGAGAGCGCACTCTGGTGTCTCTTCCTCTTCTTAGAAGGGCACTAATCCCATCAAGACCCTCATGACCTCATCTAGGCCCGATTATCTACCATTGCACTGGGGGTTAGCACTTTAACATACGCATTTTCAGGGGACACAAGCCTCTGGTCCGTAACAGTGTGATATCCAAACCCAGCACCCCGCAGCCTTCCAGGAGGAAGTTATGGGGAGTTCCCCCACCCCCACCCCCCGCCCGACCCCTGCCCCTCAATGCTTTCTGTTGCGGATGAGGACATTGGGAACCCAGTTAAGTGACTTGACTGTGGGGTATGCTGTGACTCCTGTGCTATGTATAAATCCTGTCCCTTTGAAGTCCGGATCTTCAAGAGTCCCATGTTGGATTCAACTGGGAGAAATAACAAGGTAGTATTTGGGGCACCACACTTGTGGCAGAAAACAATGCTTTGCACTCCTACCAACCAGTAAACTGTAATTTGAGTTCAGGCCACAGGGATCAGGAAGACGGTTGATGTCACACTTTCAATTCTTCCTGTCATCCGTGTTGACAGGTAAGGTGTGTTTGATCAAGGATTTGGCTGGAGGAAAGCTGTTTTCTGAGAGAAACAAAACCAGTAAGTTCTTTCTCACAGTTTGCTCTTGACCTTATTGAACGGAACAAGTCAGAAGGCCTGGTTAAGAATGCAGAGCAGGGGCGTCTGGGGGGCTCCGTCGGTTAAGCATCCGACTTCGGCTCAGGTCGTGACCTCACGGTTCGTGGGTTCGAGCCCCGCGTCGGGCCCTGTGCTGACAGCTCGGAGCCTGGAGCCTGTTTCGGAGTCTGTGTCTCCCTCTCTCTCTGCCCCTCCCCCACTCATGATCTGTCTCTCTGTCTCAAAAATAAAATAAAACATTAAAAAAGGTTAAAAAAAAAAAAAGAATGCAAAGCAAAAAGTCCTCGGTCACATTGCCTTAGAGCAGCCGTGCCAAGCAGCCTGGCTTACTTTGTCCCGATAATGGTAAACCTCCTTTGAGATGTGAGCAAAAAAGCTGCTTTTCCTTTCTAGAGTGAAACAGCGATCGGCAGTGGTTAAATTAAATACACACGCACACGTCTTGCTTAGAGATGACGAGAATTTTCAAAACCTGGTTTTTAAATATTTTTTATGTTTATTTATTTTTGAGAGAGAAAGAGAGAGAGAGACTGAGAGCGAGGGGGGGAGGGGAAGAGAGAGGGGGGAGACACAGAATCCGAAGCAGGCTCCAGGCTCCGAGCTGACAGCACCGAGCCCAAGGCGGGGCTCGAACTCGCAAACTGAAGTCAGATGCTTAACGGACTGAGCCACTCAGGCACCCCAAAACCTGTTTAATAAGAACGCCTGCTGGGGCGCCTGGGTGGCGCAGTCGGTTAAGCGTCCGACTTCAGCCAGGTCACGATCTCGCGGTCTGCAAGTTCGAGCCCCGCGTCGGGCTCTGGGCTGATGGCTCAGAGCCTGGAGCCTGTTTCCGATTCTGTGTCTCCCTCTCTCTCTGCCCCTCCCCCGTTCATGCTCTGTCTCTCTCTGTCCCAAAAATAAATAAACGTTAAAAAAAAAATTAAAAAAAAAAAAAAAGAACGCCTGCTTTCCTTCTAAAGGGAAAAACAAACGAAGTTATTACTCTTTCTTTGATTCAACTTCTTCCCATCACCGTGCACCTTCGCTTCTGCCCAGTGTGGTAGAGAGGCCGTGAGTGGATGAATCGACATTTCCTGCAGAGCTGTCGCTTCGATGATTTCAATTTACAACCACAACAGTGTAGGAGAGCGGAGTTGCTGTACCCATTTCACAGATGAGGCCGCTGAGGATCAGAGAGGTGCGGTGAGTTGCTCAGGGTCCCACAGCTGGCAGGATGCAGGCTGAGGGTAGCGTGACGGTCCGCTCCTTTGTGGTCCGCCAGGGGCATCCATCACCCTGCATCGTAAGGATCGGGTCCCCTCATCTGCATGGGCACGAGCTCTCCAAGCCTTGTTTGTCCGGCCACTGGAAGGATCCTTGGCACACACCGCAGATTTTTCATGCGTCTGAATGAACAAATGAATGAACGAATGAATGACCGCGTGAATGAGCAAACAAATCAATTCTGTGGAAAGTGGAATAACGGTGGAGATTTCATGTGATTCGACCGTATAAGTTCCAGGTTCTGATCCCAGCTCTGCCTGTTTTCTAGGCAGCCCAGCCCGCTCTCCCGGCCCCTCATTTTCTCGCCTGTGCAACCACAGGACGATTGTTGTTACTAACCATTCACCCCCTATTTTCATAAAAATGAGATGAAAACTCCCGTGTAGTGTCTGTGCTGCCGGAAGCCAATCACGGCCAGGGGATGGGGGGAGGGGGCAGCAGGGGACCCGTCAGCTCTCCCCTAGCCACGCACACAGAGTGGCCCTTGGGGTTTTCCCAGATCCTCACGGAGCAGAGCACAAAACTCGGTTTGTGTTCGGGCTGCTCCACACCCTGGCAGCTGATGTTAGTAAGAACGTGTGCTGTGCAGCCAAGCAGAGGGCGTGTGAAAAGTCCCAAACACCAGCCCTCGCCCCCAGCCCACGGCTTCCATCAGAGCGGTCAGTGCTGGTGGAGGCCTGCTTCTCAGCCAGGGTTGCACAGCGGACCTGTGAGTGCATCTGACAAGTACAGAACCAAGGTGTCACCCCCGAGATTGTGATGTCACGGTCTGGGAGAGACCCTGGGAACCGACATTCTTCGAAGAACCCGAGGTAACTCTCACGTGTCCACGAAATTAGGTCCTACGGAGGTGGGATGTAGGGTTTTTCAACCGGGACACTATTGATGTTTGGCGCCCGATAATTATCCGCCACGGGGCTGTCCTGGACAGAGCGGGAGACTCAGCAGCACCCCTGATCTCTGTCTGCTGGTCGGCCAGCGGCAACACCACCTGTCGTGACCCCCAACAATGTCTCTCCGGTAGGCCTAAGGGCCCCCAGTTGAGAGCCACTGGATTTGAGAATGAGGAGGGGTCAGGCACCCGGGTGGCTCAGTCGGTTAAGCGTCCCACTTCGGCTCAGGTCACGATCTCCTGGTTCGTGAGTTCGAGCCCCGCATCGGGCTCTGTGCTGACAGCTCGGAGCCTGGAGCCAGCTTCGGATTCTGTGTCCCCCTCTCTCTCGGCCCCTCCCCTGCTCGTGCTCTCTCTCTCTCTCTCTCTCTCTCAAGGATAAATAAACACTAAAAACAGAATGAAGGATGGGAGGAGAGAGACTACCGTGGTATTTGATTCTCAGTGGGCCACCCCAGGTCCTATATCACCTGGGAGCTTGTTAGAACTGCAGACCCCACCCCCACTCCACCTGAAGGGGGATCCTCACATTCTCAAGATCCCTGGTGACTCACGTGCCCGTGAGTGTCTGAGAACGCGGCCAGGGCTCCCATGTTGCGATCGCTGGGAAGCAGCTGGTTTATTGCAATGGTAATTCACCGTCAGCATCCAGAGAGTAGGACATCAGAGCCTTGGAAGGTCAGCGTGCAAGGGGCGGGGAGCCACTGGAACCTCCCAGACGTGGTGGTTTGCTTCCCTGCATCAGAGCTCCGCTGGGCGAGTGGCAGGGAGGCAGGGGAGAGGTTGTCCCTGGGGTGTACCTAAGATGAGCTTTGCTTGATGGGAGGGCCGTGGGTGGGGACAGCCCAATGAGAGGAACCCTAATGACCGTCATCACCAGGGAACTGGGTGAGCAAGTCTGCCGTTGTCACAGGCAACCCGAGCCTCCTAGGTCTCCCTCCTCGACACCGTGCAAATGACAGTCATGTGAGGCCGGTGCTTCCTGCCGAGTGAAGGGGCCTGGCCCCTGGTGGGGTGAGGGTGAGGGAAGCGTGGGAGGGACTGAGCTGGCCTGGCCAGGGCCGTCAGGGCACAGCGTGGCGGGCACAGCCAGGGCCACAGCCGCCGGGGAGCAGAGGGCAGGCCTGCCAGCTGGCTTTGCACTCTGTCCCCCGACAACCAGGCCTGGGTTGCCCCCCAGACACCTGTGTGGGCCAGAGCTGGGCGGGACACGGGTGTCAAGGGCAGCTTGGAAGGGCAGGGGAGCCACACGAGGGCAGCCTTGGGGATTTATGGAAACGGGATGGCGGCCCCATGATAATTATCCTGACTTCTCCTCTCCCCTCCCCCACCCCCCCAGCACTGAGCACTGATGGCAATTATCTCAGGCATTTCACTGTGAACTTGCTTGTTACCTAACCCTTCTGCCCTGGGCTGCAAGCTCCATGAGGAGAGGGTCTTTGACTCACTCAGAGCTGCCTCACCAGGGCCTTGGGTGGGACCTGGGCCACAGTCCCCACTCCCTAAATGTTTGTCCAGTGGCTGGAGACAGGAACGGCAAAGACGGTAGACGGGCATCAGGTTGATTTTCCTAACTGCGGCGGCCCCCTCTTCCTCTTTCCTCTTCCTCCGATGACTTGCTTTTCTTGATATTTCCCTGCTTTTGTGAAGTTAGTTTTAAGTGTTTATTTATTTATTTTGAGGGGGAGAGAGAGAGAGAAAGAGAGCAAGAAAGGGAGGAGGGGGAGAGGGAGACACAGAATCTGCAGCAGGCTCCAGGCTCTGAGCTGTCAGCACAGAATCCGACGCGGGGCTTGAACTCGTGAACCGTGAGGCCGTGACCTGAGCCGAAATCCAGTCTGATGCTTACCTGACTGAGTGAACCAGGCACCCCATTCACCTGCTTCTTAAAAAGTTACTTGAGGGGCGCCCGGGTGGCTCAGTCGGTTGAGCGTCCGACTTCAGCTCAGCTCATGATCTCACAGCTCGTGAGTTCGAGCCCCGTGTCGGGCTCTGCGCTGACAGCTCGGAGCCTGGAGCCTGCTGCGGATTCTGGGTCTCCCTCTCTCTCTGCCCCTCCCACACTCGTGCTCTGTCTCGATCTCAAAACTAAATAAACATTAAAAAAAAATTAAAAAAAAAAAGTTGCTTGGGAGGAGGCACCTGGGTGGCTCAGTAGGTTAAGCATCTGACTTTGGCTCAGGCCATGATCTCACAGTTTGTGGGTTTGAGCCCCAGGGTGGGCTCCCACAGAGCGCGCTCGGATCTTCGGTCCCGTTCTCTCCTCTGCCCCTCTCCACCCTTCCTCAAAAATAAACAACTACACATTTTTGTTAATAAAATAAAAATTTTTAAATAAATACAATTAATTTTTTAAATACATTAAAAATTTTTTAATAAAATAAAAGGCTACTTGGGGTTTCCCTAGCAAAGGACCCAGAGGGGTGTCTCCATCTATCTGTTGCCTGAGGCCAGGGGCCAGGGGCCAGGGGTTTGCTTGCATTCATTCTCTTCTCTTTCAGAGACGTTAAAAACTGCTTGTAGGTGAGCCTGGGTGGGCTCAGTCAGTTGAGTCCGAATTTTAATCTCGGCTAGTTCATGATCTCATGGTTCATGGGTTCGAGCCCCGAATCAGGCTCTGTGCTGACGTCGTGGAACCTGCTTGGGATTTTATCTCTCCCTCTCTCTGCCCCTCCTCTGCTCTCTTTCTCTCTCACGCGCTCAAAATAAACAACTAAAAAAAACACAACTGCTTGTATTGGGGCGCCTGGGTGGCTCAGTCACTTAGGCATCCGACTCTTGATTGCAGCTCAGGTTATGGTCTCATAGTTTGTGGGATCCAACCCTACATCAGGCTCTGCCCTGACAGCTCAGAGCCTGCTTGGTAATCTCTCTCTCTCTCTCTCTCTCTGCCCCACCCCTGCTCACGTGTAAGCACACAGTCTCTTTCTCCCTCTCTCAAAATAAACAAATCCTCTTAAAAAAATAAGAACTCCTTATGTCAACACTTCCTATTTCTTCTAAGAGTTCAGCTTAGCAAATGCTTCCATCCATCCATCCGTATATTCAGTGACAGAATAGGGACAAAGGTGAGGAAAAGCATGCCCCGGGTCACCTACGCCTGAGCCGCCACGGGGAGGCGGGTGTTGTATCCCCATCCTTCAGGGAGGGGTTATCAGATGGGCCCCGTCCCCCTTCCACTCACACAGCTGCTCCCCCGGAGCCTGGGAGGCCCAGGCCTGAGGCTTGGAATGGGGGCCAGTTTTAAAGGATGAGGGAAAGAAAGGCCTTATTGACAGCCGAGGCAGGGATCACGACACAGGCCACCGGGGCCATGACAGGCATAGACCCGGGCCCATGGCCGCCTTCCTTTTGGAGGGTTACGTTCAAAGCGCTGATCCCTGCTAGATAGCGGCTGGGTGCGTGGGTGGGCATGGGGAAGGGGCTGGGGGGTAAGCGGATTCGTGGGGAGGGCCACAGCGCTTTCAAGAGTGGAACCGACAAGTTTTTGCCAAGTGCATGGCACAGAAATGGATCTCAACACACGCCCCTAGTCCACTGAGGGTTTTTACCGTCTGGAGACTCAAAACGTTTTCATGAGGTTATAAAAAGCATAGAGAAACCCAGATAAGTTACATGCACTCACTGATCTAGAAAAGAGGCATCGTCTACCCCCAGCCAGGCATGGCGCCCGATGCCGCAGCCTGCTTCCCACCAGGCTGGACACAGGCCCAGCTAATCAACATCCTCGGTGGGGAGGGCTTGGTTTCTGTCCCATCTCAGGGCCTGGTGAGATGGCCTTCCTTCCAGCGGGAGGTGAGACCTGGCCGGGGTCTGAGAATGAGGGGCAGCAGCGTGTTTCCTGAAGGCAGGGCTGGGGGTGAGGGTGTAACCTAGGCCTTGTTACTTAAGGGGGACCCTATCAAGGGAGCTTGTCACAAAGGCCCCGCCCCTCCTGGGTGGCTCAGTTGGGTAAGTGGCTGACTTCAGCTCAGGTCGTGATCTCACGGTCCGTGGGTTGGAGCCCCGCATCCAGCTCTGCACTGACAGCTCGGAGCCTGGAGCCTGCTTCGGATCCTGTGTCTCCCTCTCTCTCTGTCCCTCAAAAAAATGAATGAAAACGTCAAAAAAACATTAAAAGAAAAAAAAAAAAAGAAAGGCCCCACCCCAGACACAGAATCCAAAGGCGAATTTTAACAAGATCCTGCCACGATTCACGTCACGTTAAACCCCGAGAAGCTCTGACCCAGAGAATTCTGTGCAAAGAGTATCTGCGGTCTTGGGGGTGAGAGAGGGTCGGGGGCCATTATGGGAACGCGCACAGGGCAGGTGAGTGGCAGCCAGGAGAGGTTTGAAAACCACTGTTTCCTCCATCTGTCCTCCTGAGGGGCCGGCAAGCCGGGGACTGGAGCGTCCCTGCTCTCAGCCAGCTCCCAGATCCTTCTCCTCCTTGGCACGGGTGCTTGTTCCCAGTGCATGGAGTGCAGTCAATAAACAAGATGTGACCTAGCGACTCTGAGCAGAGAGATCTGCTCCCTCCCCGGCCTGCTGGGCTGGGACGCGCACTTCTCCTTGAACGTTCCTTCCTCACACGTGCAGGGCTCAGCCTTCATGCTCATCCAGCAGAGCAAACCTGAGACCCCGAGTAGAAAATGGACCAAGAAGGGGCGCCTGGGGGGCTCAGTCACTTGAGCATCTGACTTTGGCTCAGGTCAGGATCTCATCGTTCGCGCGTTCGAGCCCCGTGCTTCTGATCCTCTGTCCCTGCCCCCCTCTGCCCCTCCCTGGCTTGCGCACTCTCTCTGTCTCAAAAAATAAAAAAAGTTAGAAAAAAAGAAATAACTATTTTTAAAAAATGGACCAACGAAATGAAGCAGCCGTTTGCAAAATACGTGATACACAGAACAAAAAATGTAATGTTGCAAACAAGCGGATGCCTCTAAAACTAGGCGGGGCTTGACAGATAATATATGTCAGGCGGCCAGTCTCATCCCACTGCTGAGAGGAGTATGAATTTGGGTATCTTCCCGGAAAAGTATCCAAATACCGACAGAGCGGACAGACCCTCTGTTTCCCAGGACCCAGGGCTGCTGTCTGCACTATCTTACAGCACTACGAGAGGGATCCAAGGAGAACGTGGGGTCCAGAGAAAACAAGCCCAGAGACGACCGAACACGAGCGTTTCCCGCTAACACGTTCAAACGATCAAAACACGAATTGGGTGCTATAATGGTTGCCACGCAGGAATCTGGCGTTCCTATTCTCCCATGCCTCTAAGTTAGGACAAGTTACCATTTTCTTTTTCTTTTTCTTTTTTAATGTTTATTTATTTGGGGGGGGGTTGCAGAGAGAGAGGGAGACACAGAATCCGAATCCAAAGCAGGCTCCAGGCTCTGAGCTGTCAGCACAGAGCCCGACGGGGGGCTCGAACCCACGGACCGCGAGATCATGACCTGAGCCGAAGTCGGACGCTTCACCGACTGAGCCACCCAGGCGCCCCACGACGAGTGACCATTTTCTAGCATGTTTAGAACTGGTTCTGTCTGGGCCCGGGTGCTCCCTGCTTCCTGCACCGCCACGACCTCGGTAACAGGTCCTTCCACTGAGCACCTGTTAACGTTCTCGGCGGGCAGTCAGCCAGCATTGGTTCTGGTTGCTGGGACGGTCACGTGGACCCAGGAGGGTGCCACAGGGCAGGGTATACAGAGATGGGAGTGCAGCAGGTGTGTCATGGGATAGAGATTCGGGTCAGGCTGAGGCTGGCCTTGAGTGCTTGAATTTGCCTTTTTTCTTCCTGCTGCTGCAGTAAGCCAGGGGCGGTGTTTAGGCTGGAGGTGATTCAACCCAGAGAGAAGGCGGTGTCAAGGTGGGATAGGCAGACGGCCAGGGTACAAACAAGGAGACCAACTCAAAAGCCCAGAAGACAGGGGCGCCTGGGTGGCTCGGTCGGTTAGGCATCTGACTTTGGCTGAGATCATGAGCTCGGGGTTTGTGAATTCGAGCCCCTCATTCGAGTCTCTGCTGTCAGCCCAGAGCCCCCTTCGGATCCTCTGTCCCCACTCCCCTCTGCTCCTCCCACACTTGCATTCGCTCTCTCTGTCTCAAACAAACATTGAAAAAAGAAAACCCTAGAAGACAGATCACTGGAGCACCTGAGTGAGAGGGGGATCGATAGGAGGCCTCTAGAAGGTAGAACCAAGTGACTAATGACCCACCCAGGGTGGGGAATGGAGGACCAAGAGGACAGGAGAATGACTCAGGTTTCCTGCCCAGGCTGTGGTGGGGCTGCCATTGACCAAGACAGAAGGAAGGATCGAGGGAGAAGGAATCGAAGGAAGGATCGAGGGAGAGGGACAGCAAGACATCAATGGGCAAGATTTTCAAATGTATTTTTTCATGGTACTTGCTGATTATAAATATATATTTAGGAAGTACACAACTTGTAAAAGAATGGTTTAAATCACCTGTAATTCCTTTGTCAACGTTTTGGTGTTTTTCTCTCCGGTATTTGGTCTGTCTCTCTCTGTACGTGTGTGTGTGTGTGTGTGTGTGTGTATACATTTAAGACAGTGATCTCACTGCATAGACAGTTTATATCATTTTTCTCTTAGTATAATCATTTCCTGACCTTAAAATTATTAAAATAGATTTTTAAAAGTTGCCTTGCACTGTACCCTATGGGTGTATGACAATTACTCTATTCTGTTAGTGCTGGATACTTGGATCACTGCCATTTTTTCCCACCTTGAAGAACACAACTGGGGGCGCCTGGAGGCTCAGTCAGTTAAGAGTCCAACTCTTGGTTTCGGCTCAGGTCACGATCCCGGGGTCGTGAGATCGAGCCCCGCGTCAGGCTCTGCACTGGTGTGGAGCCTGCTCTAAATTCTCTCTTTCTCTCTCTCTCTCTCTCTCAAAGTAAAAAAAAGAAAAAGAAAAACACAACAATATGTTTGTAACAAAATCTTTATTCACGTTTCAATAAAAAGGTTTAAAAATATTTAAATAACCAAACGAAAACGTTCCAGTAGTAAAAAACAAAAACAAAAACGACGCCTCCCCCCCCCCCCGCCAAAAAAAAAACCCCATTGAAATGATATAAAAATATATACAATAAATGGCAAAGGCCAGACTCCCCGGCACGTAAGTCAGCAACTTGCCCTTCTTGTCCTGGGAATCACAGAAGCAACATGAGAAACACGAGAGAATGGGAGCCACAGAGCTTTGAACTCTGTATTTCTCCGGAAACCAGGAGCGGAGATAAGCCCAAGGAGAGATAAGCTGCCAAGGTTAGAGCCAGGAAACCCAGGAGGCTGTGTGAAACTCACATGCTCTGTCCCGGTGGGACCTCCTGTGGACAGCTGGTCCCCTGCTCCCCCGTGAGGGAGTGGTTTGAAAAGGAAATCGAGGTGCGCCTGGGTGGCTCAGCCGGTTGAGCGTCCGACTTCTGCTCAGGTCGTGATTTCTCGGTTCCTGAGTTCGAGCCCCACGTCGGGCTCCCTGCTGTCAGCACAGAGCCTGCTTCAGATCCTCTGTGCGCCCTTCCCCCACTCATACTCTTTCTCTCTCTCTCAAAAAGTAAATTAAAATATAAAAAAAAAAAAAAGAAAAAAAGAAATAGAGCAGAACCGATGAGCCAATGTGACGAGAAATAACATGTGGGAAAGCTTCCCATCTAACAAAGAACGCTTTCCAGAAAAGGGTCTTCAGAGAGCAGATGACAAATGCGAGCGTGCCTTTCATCACCAATTAAAACAAACAAAAACAAAAACACCTCACGGAAGCAATTCCTTCAGTGAAGGAGACCCGTAATGAAGGAAAGCAAAGCAAACGTTTGAGGAGAGCAAAATAATAGGAAGAAATGAAATCCAAGCTGACCAAACTCAAGAAAGAAGCAAAAGAAAAAGACAAAGTCATCAGAAGACACACACGTGGGGGAAACAATGCTTAGGAAAACAGGTGCTTAGGAAAACAGAGTAGGCAACATGGTTCGAGAGAAATGAGGCCGGTAAAAAAAAATTAGGGAAATAAAGCAATATTTTTCAAGTATTATAAAGTGATGGTTATCAAAGACAAGCAAGACAGAGATCCCATATGTATAACTGAAGTTGACATACAAGTGGGGAGGGGCCAAAGCATTGGATCAGAAGAAACATTTAACTTTCCTGGACCCCAAATGGTCAGCATGAGACAGGTCATTATATACACATTAGAGAGCTTTTGAGTTAAGAGTCTTTAGGGTAGCTAGGGAAAAAAAAATGTCAAGTCATATAAAATAGGAGGGATAAAAAGCTGGTATCAGTTTCCCCCAAAGCCATGTTCAAAGCCAGAAGGCAGCAATGCTGTGCCATAAGGTGCTCAAAAAAGAAAGAGGGGCGCCTGGGTGGTTCCGTCAGTTAAGTGTTAGGACTCTTTTTTTTCCCCCCAACACTTATTTTTGAGAGAGAGAGAGAGAGGCGGAGGGACAGAGAGAGGGAGACACAGAATCTGAAGCAGCTCCAGGCTCCGAGCTCGCAGCACAGAGCCCGACTCAGAACATCAAGGTCATGACCAGAGTCGAAGTCGGTCACTCAACCCACTGAGCCACCCAGGCACCCTGGTGTCAGGCCTCTTGCTTCTGCCTCAGGTCATGGTCTCCCAGTGGGAGGTCAGGCGCGCACTGGGCATGAAGCCTGGTTAAGATACAATTCCACCCGCACTCAGAGAAAAACGTATTGCCACAAAGCTTCTATCAAGGAAACAGAATGAAAATAAATGCATTAATCATCAATCAAGAAGATATGTAAGCAAAACAAAGAGAAAAGAGATTCATAAAACAGAAATGAATAAGGACAGTAAACAGTCGAATTAATCGGTAAAACCTTTAGAACAATAAACCCTTCAAAAAATAAAATGGGTGGGGCGCCTGGGTGGCGCAGTCGGTTAAGCGTCCGACTTCAGCCAGGTCATGATCTCGCGGTCCGTGAGTTCGAGCCCCGCATCAGGCTCTGGGCTGATGGCTCAGAGCCTGGAGCCTGTTTCCGATTCTGTGTCTCCCTCTCTCTCTGCCCCTCCCCCGTTCATGCTCTCTCTCTGTCCCAAAAATAAATAAACGTTGAAAAAAAAAATTAAAAAAAAAAATACAATAAAATAAAATAAAATAAAATAAAATAAAATGGGTAAGTCATGAGCTAACCTGACATAATAAAAAAAAAGCACAGGGAGGGGTGCCTGGGCGGCTCAGTGGGTTAAGCATCCCACTTCGGCTCAGGTCATGATCTCACGGTCTGTGGGTGCGAGCCCCGCGTCGGGCTCTGTGCTGACCGCTCGGAGCCTGGAGCCCGCTTCGGATTCTGTGTCTCCCTCTCTCTCTCTGCTCCTCCCCCATTTGTTCTCTCTTTCTCTCTCTCTCTCTCAAAAATAAAGAAACAAAAGTAATTTAAAAAAAAGAGCACAGATACACAAAACGAAGAATAAAGGAAAAACAAGTTACAAAAACAGGCAAAATGGAGAAAGGAACCATAAGACTGTTATGCTTAACTTGTAAGGATAATTTGGCACCCTGAATTAAAATGCATAATTTTATAAGAAGATATAATTTATCAAAACTGATTTTAAGTCAAGAGAGAAAATCTAAACAGACTGTTTCCACGGAAGACACAGAGAAAGGAGTCAAGGTGCTAGTTGGCAAAACATCAGACACAGAGAATTCTAAGGAAAATCTACCAAACGTTTCAAGAGCCAGTAATCCCATTACCACACATAAGCTCTCCCAGAGCGCAGGAAAAGGGTAAACATCCAAATTATCTTTATGAAGTGAGCGCAGCATTGACAACACCTGGCAGGCTGCAGAAAAAGGAAACGATAGACAAAACACAGTTGTGAATATGGTTCAGAAGGTGTTAAGTAAAACATGAGCAAACAGAATCAAAAGAATCAAAAAGAAAAACATGTCACAACCAAATACAGGTTATTCCAGAAGGGCAAATGGTTCACTATTAGGAAATCCGGAAATATAATTCACAATATTATTAAATCTAAGGAGATAAATCACGACGTCCTCCATAGATGATAAAAAAAAAAAAGTACCTAACATAATTGTAAAATTTATGATAAAATCCTCAATAAGATAGAAACAGATGGAGGCATCGTGGATGGCTCAGTCAGTTTAGCATCCAACTCTTGATTTTGGCTCGGGTCATGATCCCAGGGCCATAGGATCGAGCCCCGTGTCGGCTCTGCACTGAACGCGGAGACTGATTGAGATTCTCTCTACCTCTGCCCCTCCCCAACTTGTGCACACATGCGTACGTCCTCTCTCTCTTAAAAAAAAAAAAAAGGTGGTATACCAGTTGGGGTTCTCCAGAAAAACAGAACCAAGAGGATGGATAGATACATAGATTTATTTTAAGGAATTGGCTCACATAATCGTGGAGCTTGGCCAAGTCCAAAATCTGGAGGACGACCAGGCAGCCTGAAGACCCAGGAAAGGGTCCATTGGCAGTTTGAGTCTGAAAGCTGTCTGGAGGCAGAATTCCATCTTTTCTCTCTTAAGACCTTCAACTGAGTGGGCGAGGCCCACCCGCAGTATAGAGGGTAATGTGCTTTACTCAACGTCCACTCATCTAAACGTTAATCTCATCTAAAAAAATACCTCCATAGCCACACTGACACAAAGTTAACTATGAGAAATGGATACTTCCTCAACATAATAAATCATCTCTTTCTCAAGTAGTATCACGTTTAAAGTCATGAAAGAGGGGTGCCTGGGTGGCTCAGTGGGTTAGGTGTCTGACCTCGGCCCAGGCCATGATCTCACAGCTCCTGAGTTCGAACCCCGCATCAGGCTTTCTGCTGTCAGCGTGGAGCCCGCGTTGGCCAAACTAAGGAATTCACTACGAAAGCATGATACAAAATCGGTATATAGAAACGAGCAGATTTGGGGGCACCTGGGTGGCTCAGTCGGTTGGGCGTCCGACTTTGGCTCAGGTCATGATCTCACAGTTTGTGGGTGCAAGCCCCACGTCGGGCTCTGTGGCTGTTTCAGATTCTGTGTCTCCCTCTCTTTCTGACCCTCCCCCATGCATGCTCTATCTCTCTCTGTCTCAAAAATAAATAAACGTTAAAAAAAAAGAAAAAAAAAAAAAAAAAGAAACGAGCAGATTTCATATTCAAAAACAACCGGTTAGAAGATGTAACTGGAGAAAGATCTCATTTGCAGTAACAACGACAAAAGATTAAACACCCAGAAATAAATTTAATAAGAAATTGGCCAAGACTTTTACCAAGGAAACTTTAAAACGTCCCGAAGGAACAAAAAGGGAGAAATTAATGACTAGGAACACATTTCCTCTTCTTGGATAGGATACCTCAACAGCAGAAGGGTGTTGAGTCTCCCTAAGTTCCACTGCAAGTTTATGAGATCCCAATAAAAATTCCAATGTATGTTTGGGGGAGGCATCTATACAAACTGATTCAATTGTTCATATGAAAAAATAATAGGAAACGTTTGAAAAAGAAGGGCAGTATGAGGGGCTCCTGGGTGGCTCAGTCAGTTAACCATCCGACCTCAGCTCAGGTCACGATCTCACGGTTCGTGAGTTCGAGCCCCGCGTCGGGCTCCGTGCTGACAGCCCAGAGCCTGGAGCCTGCTTCGGACTCTGTGTCTCCCTCTCTCTCTACCCCTCCCTCTCACTCACGGTCTGTCTCTTTGTCTCTCTCAAAAATAAATAAACATTGGGGCGCCTGGGTGGCGCAGTCGGTTAAGCATCCGACTTCAGCCAGGTCACGATCTCCCGGTCCGTGAGTTCGAGCCCCGCATCACGCTCTGGGCTGATGGCTCAGAGCCTGGAGCCTGTTTCCGATTCTGTGTCTCCCTCTCTCTCTGCCCCTCCCCCGTTCATGCTCTGTCTCTCTCTGTCCCAAAAATAAATAAACGTTGAAAAAAAAAAAATTAAAAAAAAAATTAATTTTTTTTTTTTTAAAAAAGAAGGGCAGTATGAACACAGTAGCCATGACTATGAAAACTTGTGTAAAATTATAATACAGAGGGGGCGCCTGGGTGGCTCAGTCAGTTAAGCATCCAACTCTTGGTTTTGGCTCAGGTCGTGATCTCACAGTTCATGAGACTGAGCTCCGCACTGGGCTCTGCATTGTCAGAGGTTGGGATCCTCCCTCCCTCTCTCTCTCTCTCTCTCTCTCAAAATATATAAACATTTTTTTTTTTTTTTTTTACTTCTAAGACTGAAAAAGAAATTGTAACACTGAAACAACCAGGTGCTGGCAAGTCACAGAACAGACCAATGGAAAAGAAACACAGGGGAAAGAAAGAGAACGCACAGCACAGGGAACAGAGAGTCCGGAAGGAGGCACAACCCCACGCATCATTGGAGGCACAGCCACACACAACAATGATGCGTGCGATAAAAAGGCATCGTAAGTCAACGGCAAGGGTGAGCTATTGAATAAAGAGTGAGAACTGGGTGCACCTTCCAATGGAAACACCACACCTCACACTTGCATGAGCTTCTTCCAAATGGATTGAAGGTGAAATGCTTACCAAAAAAGCAATCCACAAATATAATCAGAAGAAAACATGTGTATAAGGCTCTTTATAAACACCCAGGTGGGAAGGCTTTTCTAACAGACTTAAATCCAGAAGGCTTATCAGAAAACATTGTGTAAAGTTGAGTGTGTGTGAGTGTGCACACCTTTCTCAAAGGCAAAAACAAAACAAAACACAACAACCCAAACCCATGATATTCAGTCAAAAGACGCGATGAACGGGAAAACAAAATTGCGACTGATGAGAACCCCCCCGCCAACCTGTCTACTTTATTATTTTATCTTATTTTATTTTCTTTATTTTTAAGTAGGCTTAACACCCAGCACAGAGCCCAATGTGGGGCTTGAACTCACGAGGCTGACACCTGAGCTGAGATCAAGAGTCGGATGCTTAACCAACTGAGTCACCAGGTGCACACCACCAGCCCCTCCTCTAACATCTTAAAAATGTTAAAAACCATCATTTTAAAAAACCATCATCCCGGGGGAGGCGGGACTTCTTATGCTACCGAGATTAGCTCAGTTACTTTGTATACCAACCCTGGGAGGGAGCGTTAGTATTAACACCATTTCACAGCTGGGAAATTCAAGCAGGAAGGGTTAGTTTGCCAAAATCACACAGCATGAAGTTAACATGTAAGGAGACTTCGGTATGTAAATCCTGTAATATGCACACCGATATACACGTGATGGTTCCCCAGAAATTGACCAACAAAGAGTTCTATGGAAAAATGGCCAAAAGATGTGAACAGCTCATAGAAAAAGAACTCAGTTGGCTTAAAAAAATTTTTTTTAATGTTTATTTTAGAGAGAGCACGAGCGGAGGAGGGACAGAAAGAGAGGGAACACAGAATCCGAAGCAGCCTCCAGGCTCTGAGCCATCAGCACAGAGCCCGATGCAGGGCTCAAACCCATGAACCCTGAGATCATGACCTGAGCCAAAGTCAGCCCTCAACCAACTGAGCCACCCAGGCGCCCCAAAAGAACTCAGTTGGCTTTTAAATGCATAAAAAGATATCCAAAGTTGCTCATAATAAAAGACATGCAAATGAGAACTACACTGAAATGTCACCCTCCACCCATCAGCTTGGCAAACATTCTGCAAGTTAAGCTACCAGCTTCCTGATGAGAGAATAGGCACATTCATGCATTACTTGTGGGAGCGTAATCTGGAATAACCCTTAAAAAGGGCAATTCGACAGCGCTTGTGAGAGTTACACATGTAGCTGTCTTCTGACCCAGCAACTCCCCTCCTGGAAACTCACCGTACACGTGGACCTGCCCACATAAGGATGTTTGTACAAGGTTATTCATTGCAGCCACGTTTGTAGAAGCAAAAGAGAGCAAACAACCCAGATGATGTCACCAAGGGACCAGTTGCATCAAGAATGTACATGCATACTGCAGACATGGAGCATCTGGGAAACACACGGGAAGCAATCTCCCAAGGTGAGCTATGTGGGGGGCAAAAAAAAGAGAAGCAGAATGGTGTATATATACTTACCTTTTTATATCAAAAGGAGACAGAAAATAAAAGCGTGTGCTGATCAATGCCTAAAGAGAAACTGGAAGGCTACACGGCAAACTCCTCTAACAGGTTACCTTGGGAGAGGTGGAGAGCAATACGGAAGAGAAAAACCAGGCGGATGAGGAGTCGGGAGTGGGAAGGAGACTTCTCATCACGCTGTGTTTTGGTTTTTGAACTCTGCGAACATACAACCCATGCAAAAAGTAGGGAAAACGACAGCTCAAACATTGTATTTTATGCCATCACACACACACACACAAAAGAACACAGAAGGCACAGATCTCAGAAAGGAGATAAGATTACCATCATTTGCAGATGACCTCATCGTCTTCCTGGAAACCCCCCCAGACAAGTCAAAGCAGAACAAAACGTGTTAGAAACAATAAGTTTACTGATGTGGTCAATTACAGGATGAACATAGAAAAATCCCATTCATAATGATGACAGAAAATTCAAAACCCTGGGGAATTAAGTTATCAAGAAATAGGTGTGGGTCTACATGAAATAAAGTCTGCTTGGGACGGGACAGAGGACAAGTCGAGACAAAACGACCCGTTCCATTGGGTTCAAAGTCTTCGTTTCGTAACGATGTAAATTCTCCCCAAATTTATCTATACATTTAGCACGGTTCCAAAACAAATCTCAACAGGATAGTTTTAGAAACATCACCCAATATTTCTAAAGGATATCTAGGAGAATCAGTATACAACGTTGAGCAGGATGACTAAGGGGGGGGGGATATTATATATTAATTCTATATTAATTCCATTAACCATCCTATATGTTAAAACCGTATTAATAAATGTAGGGGTGAGTCGGGGCCCACTGCTTTTTGTGAAAAGCCTCCTGAGATTATTTGAATTTTTAATAATGATGCCAATGTAGGACTTGAATAAAAACTAATTAAAAATCCCTAAACTATTCTTTTCACCCAGGATTCCCAATTTTTGAGGTAACAGGTTCGGGTGAATGTCATATACTCACTAGATTCTTACATTTTACACACTCGCGTTCCTATTCGTTTATTTCTCTTGAAAAACGGATGCGATACTGGCGTATCATTCAGCAAACCGCCTCTCTCTCTGCATCATTTCCTGGTTTGTCCACATTGCTATTTCTTGAGGATAGATTCCAGAAGTATCCATTCAGAGGGGACGTGGGTATTCTTCAGGCTCACTGGAATGCCTGCCCCAGCTTCCACGCTGCCCCAGCACCGTAGATGGCTCACCTCGTAGGCAGCGACTGGTCATTAAAACCTGGGTTCACTAGGGGCGCCCCAGTGGCTCAGTTGGTTGAGCGTCCAACTTCAGCTCAGGTCATGGTCTCGCGGTCTGTGGGTTCAAGGCCCGCATCGGGCTCTACAGTGACAGCTCAGAGCCTGAAGCCTGCTTTGGATCCTGTGTCTCCCTCTCTGTGCCCCTTCCCCACTCATGTTCGGTCTCTCTCTGTCTCTCAAAAATAAATAAATGGTTAAAAAATTTTTTTAAAAACTGGGTTCACTTGATTCCTAAGTATGTAAACTTCTGCACACATTGTAAGATCCATCAAGCAATTTTACGTTTCGTGACCATTCCCCCCCCCACCCCACCCCCACCCCCGCCATTTGCCAGCTTTTGTGTTTTTCTTCTCGGCTCTCATGTTCTTCTTTGGTGTTTAATGGGTAGCTGAGCTTTGTTTTAATGAGGTATGGTTAAGACAGCAGAAGCAGAAGGGGCTGTCAAGAAGAAAGATCCCTGGAGACAGGAGGCGTGGCATGCCCTACAGGGCCACAGGGGGAGGCAGAGGGAGGAGGGGGAAACAAGAGCCTTCACTCTGGTTTCCAGAGGAAGGAATGGGCAAGGCAGGGTTAAAAGGGGCTGTCTGGCCAGACTGAATGATCTCAGCAGGCTCTGGGGCACAGAGGTTGTCCTGAATTGTCTGGTACCTGACCCTGGGGTGATCCGGGCGGCAGGGGGGGTGGGGAGACAGTGGCCCAGAGTGTGGGAACCAGATAAAGGAGACCATTGCGGGGTATGGGCTCTGGCTTGCTTGGGTCACATTTGGAGCCAGTGTCGTTTACTCTGGAGTGAGCTGCTTGCCCTCTCGAGGAACTGGCGAACTCCGGGAGCCCAGTCTCTCCACCGCCAATAAGGTACCACATGTCCGAGCGTCAGAACACAGAAAATAAAGACATGGTTAGTACCTTTGGCTTACTGGTATGAAATTTTGGATGCGAAGGGCAGCAGGTCTCTGGCTTTTATTACTATTTTTTTTTTTCTTACCATGATGATACACGTAAGACCTTGGCCTATGGGCAGCTCTTTCTGCCCACGGGTCCTGTCCCCGTGCTTTAATAAAATCACCCCTTTGCACCCCCCCCTCCCAAAAAAAGACCTTGGTCTACGGACTCTTCTCCTGTGGGCGAGAGTTTTCTTTCCCCAGACCTCTCAATTTCTGTCATCTGTCCTCTCCGTACCCTTGCCTTCCACACACAGTTCACAAGATATTTTTAGTAACGACGCGTACCTGCTAGGGCCTGATCTGAGGAAGGAAGTGTCATCATGTACCTGATCAGCCAGGCCAGAATTCACCGTCCAATAAATGTTTGCTTCATCCTTCTATTTATAAATACATACATATATGCCAATGTGTAAATACACAAATATTTCTCCCAATATCTACCCAGGTAGCGTTTTTATTTTAGCATACATCAGTTCCCATTTTTTTTTTTTTTAAATTTTTTTTTCAACGTTTATTTATTTTTGGGACAGAGAGAGACAGAGCATGAACGGGGGAGGGGCAGAGAGAGAGGGAGACACAGAATCGGAAACAGGCTCCAGGCTCTGAGCCATCAGCCCAGAGCCTGACGCGGGGCTCGAACTCACGGACCGCGAGATCATGACCTGGCTGAAGTCGGACGCTTAACCGACTGCGCCACCCAGGCGCCCCCATCAGTTCCCATTTTTAAAAATAGTTTTCTTTTTGATTCTCCATTTTTAACCTCATGAAAACAGTAGCAGAATATGGTTGTGATCACAGGTCTGGTAATCAGAAAAGGTGTTTTTTCAAATCTGGACGCTGCCACTGACAGCGAGAACCCGGAGAGCTTACGGCACCTGTGACTCAGTTTCCTTCCCTGTGCGGCAGCCAAATAGGCTAGGAGGTGGAAATGCACATGTGGGGATCACCCCCCAAGATTTACTACATTTTCTAGCATCTTTTGAAGATTCTACTTCAGAGTAGAATGGAAGAGTAAACATCCTCGGATAGTTGTGGGGTATAGTTTCATTTCACGCGCACACTTGATGAAATTTGCCAACAAAGGTACACAGAATGGAAAATAAATAACTAAAAGCAGAAATGTTATTTCACAAAGTTTTGCAACAGCACCACCTAGTGATGAGCACACAAAACCACATCTTCAACACCACCCACCGCTTAAGGAAGGGCAAAATATGATAAACCAGCATAGCAAAAAAAAACCACACTGAAATCAAATGATCTCTTTCATTATAAAGAAGCAAACGTCCTGTTCTCTTTCTCCAGTAACTATTGCTTCACTTACTAATGGCTTGAAATTCCCTCCCCAGCCCCCCCCCCTTGCCTAGGTATCACCAAACCCATCTATCTAATCATTGAAAGGGGTCTTTCAAGGTTTGGCGTAGCGGCTAGATCACAGCTCGCGGGTGACATCTGTCTTCGTTCATTACTTCTGCTTCCCCCAAGTTGGCAACATCCCTGTCTGGAAGCTGAACCCACTCGGCTGGCCCCCGATGCTTCTGGAAGCTATGGCTCGGCATCGCACCTGGGGAGACAGTGTGGTGCAGATTTGCTCGGCAGGTGGACAGACCAGGGTCCCTTCCCAGGCGAATACTTTTCTGGCTGTGTGTTCCTGAGCGTGTGACCTGGGGCTGGTTGGTCTGTCGGATTCGGACACCATCTCCTTGCAGGGTGAACAGGGCGGGGTGGCCCGGGGATCCTGTCCAGTCCTTGTGACCCCTTAAACGTGCTGATCTATATACATGGTTTAGATGGTTAGACGTGGCCCCACGTCCCTAAGTACTCTATTCTCCGCCAGGTAGATCATCCCCCTACCCTCGATTTTATCTTTCACGCTTCCCAGGAACCCATCTGGCAGCAGTGGAGGCGAGCGGAACATGACACGCGCCACGGCCAGCCACGTCGGCAGTGTGACTCGAACAAAAGCAGGAAAACGACTCCAAGCCCAGTTAAGTCGAAAGCGGTGTTTATTCAAACAAACCAAGCTCCTCTGTTTCCTTCCCAACGGGATACATCTTAAAGTGGGGGAGCCTACAAGTATAAAAAGACAAGGGCTTTAGAAAACCCGACTGTAAGGTGCCCAACCACGTGGACCGTGGCCGTGGCTGCGAGGCCACTTCCGAGGAGGGGCGCGTACCTCCTCACGCCAACTGCTGGCCTAGTGCGCCCTCGGTTTCAATCACCGTGGCACGCCCCCAACGGAGGGACATCCCAAGAGGGACACAAAAAACAATCTTCAGCCTTGTCAGAAATGCAAGTTGCACGGAGCCGTGCACGGAAGATGTTCATCTGAGACACGCACGCCAATTCGGTCTGCGAAGTGCTACGGTCGGCACCACTTGAGAATCCGAGGTTTGCAGCTTCCCGGCCCGAGCAGGCACACCCCAAGGCGGCAGCAAAGTCACCCTTCGTACGGAAAAAAAAGAGTCACCGCCTCCAGGGACCGGACGTGGAGATTTTAAGCCTGAAGTCTCCCTGACTGTGCAAATGAAAAGGAGCAGTAAGAAATACCTTATCGCGGATGGCAAAAATTCACCTTTCATTCGCGCGTAGCAGATCCCAGCCATCGCTCCGGGGTTGAAACACGCTTATTACCAAAGTACAGCTGACCTACGGGCACTCGCTCAGGCCGCCTCCTCCCGGGTTCCAGGTACCTCCCGGGCTACATAGGGTTGCCAAGCTCACGGATACAAGAATGTTACACGTGACACATTAGATGGCACATGGCCTCCAACTAGGAAAGTGGAAAAACGATCCCGGTTGTAACTCCCAGCCACAAAGCACACACGGTTATTTAGGAAGGCGGATGGAGCCTCCCGGCCCAGCCCTTGGCTACGGGCAGATCTTCAAGAGAAAAACGTGCGGCCACATCACCCAGCACGATGTAGTTTAGAAACGCCAGACACGTGTACGTAACACTGACGCTAAGAAACCCAGAGAAGGCTCAGGACTAGGGAGAAACGCTGTACCGATTGGCTGAAGCCACGTGTCTTTATGACACTCGAAATTCACCCCGGGAACTCACGAGACTAGAGGTTCGGCCGACAGGCTGGCGTCACTACAATCCGGCCGACCCGCCCCCAGGATGACATTCTCGTGGAAGCAGGGCGTGGGCTCAAGCGGCGGCTGGAGTTCACTAGACACGCGTGGGGGCCCTACGGAACTGCGCTGATTCTGAACAGAACCTGGGTGAGCTGCGAGATGTATGGCCTGTGAGATGCCACAAGGCCACGCTTGTGCACAGGGGCACAGGGGCTGACGCTTCTTTCTGCAAGTGTCTCTGACAGCAGGCGTCCGCAGAGGAGGAGTGCGGTCAGGGACCTGTCGGGATTCTTCCTGAGTCAGGGGGCTGCCCGGCAGGGTGGGGCGGACGTGACTGTGTCTGAGTCGCTCTGGCTTTCAAGGCAACTGTCTGATGCCCACACCCCTAAGGTAACTGCCGACCACCCGCTCTGGCTGCGGCCCCTCGACCCTGCCCTAGGAACATCCCAGTGTACAACCTTGAGTCTACAGCCTAAGGACTAGGTCTTGCTTGGGAGCTCATGTGTCTCTAGTTGCGTCAGAATACAGGTGTTCTAATATGGCTGTAAAGTAAGTTTCCCTTTAGAGGTTCCTTTGGAAAATTCTTGGAAAGTATGGGTGCAAAAAAAATCATTTCCAGGGGGTGGAAATGAGTTGCCTATGACATCCTGGGACGTCCTCAGTTTGCCCAGCAGATCCTTCACAGCCACCTGCCGACAAAGGATCCGGCTTCCTACCCCACCTCCCTTCTCAGATTCTAGAACCTTCGAAGTCCCAATCACCCCCCTTCCCTGGTCCTCGAATGAACCAACCTTCACCTGGCTTGGGCAATGCGAAGTGTAAGGGGCCGCGTTATCACGTTGCCCATGCTGACACCTGACCCGTGACTCCGGCTTGAATGTTCTTGAAGTTTCGGGCTTGCTGCTGTAGAAAGTAAATCCCACCTGCCACTGATTCAGCAACTCTAAGGGTAAGAAACGTGAGGATTCCCGGAATTAATTCGAGCAGCTTTTGCCAAACTGCGAATTCCGCTTATGTTGTCGCCATACTTTGGATTACGTGTTTATTTCCCTTCCCCACTCGCAAAATGTATTTTTCCAGCTTTGCCACGTAATTGGTCAACTGACAGAAGTTCTGATCGGAAATTCTTAAAACCCACTACAAATGTATGTGAGAGCTTCTGCTGTATGGAGTCTTCTTGGCGCTAAAAACCTCGTCCCTCTCTTGGCAAAACCCAAATTCTACAATTTATAATGTTTAGTCGTTTTTCCTAAAACAGAAAAAAAAAAAAAAAACAACCTCTTGGTGGCAAAGTATTGGCTCTGAACAGTTGTGATATCAATTCTAATGAGTCTGTTCAAGACAAGAACATCTGGGGAGTCCACGCAAGTATCTGGTTTCCACTAAGAAGAATAAGTTGGGGAAACTCTATTATTGATGCTTATGGAACAGGTTTTTGGGCGGGGGGAGGGGGGGGGGGGGGGGGGGAGGGGGAGGGCAGGGTTTTATCTCCCGTGTCATCACGAGGCCCTGGGCCAGAACTCAGAACTGAACTGTGATGGTAATCCACCACACGGGGGACCTGGAGAGAAGAACGTGACAAATTTTCATTTCCACGGGGACCTATTAAACGATCAAACAGTCCTTCCTCACTTCTTAAATAAGACAACGCTAAGTCAGAACCTTTTGCAAGATCTATCACCCACGGCTCTGCGGAGATGTCAGCGGTGGGGGCACTGCTGGGGATTACTTTCGTGATTCTGAGCCATAACTGACCCCACCTTGATCTCCAACCACAACACTCTGCATTTCACAGGGAGTCTGGTGCCAAGTTTTCAGGAGTGGGCTGCATTCACGAAGGACAGCATTCCCAGAAGTCTCACGCGAGGGACCCGTTTCTTTAATGCCAGATACTGGTTTTTGGTTTAGAAAAAATACAGAATAGTGTGGTACCAATCACTGTGGCGCTTTTTAAAACTCCCGGGGGTGGGCGGGGGGAGGACTCAGTCCTCATCTTGTTTCTTGCTAGTTTTCAAAGAGGTCTAGAGACTGAAGACAGGACTGCATTGGGGGCTTCCAAATAACTTACCGAGAATATAAAATATCACCCTAGTAAAAAAAAAAAACAACAACAACAAACCTATGGTTCACGAAGAAGCATCCCACTTCTCATGGGAGGGTTGACAAGGTTTGACAAAAG
The DNA here is from genome assembly GCF_018350155.1 of Leopardus geoffroyi. Classification (NCBI taxonomy): domain Eukaryota; kingdom Metazoa; phylum Chordata; class Mammalia; order Carnivora; family Felidae; genus Leopardus; species Leopardus geoffroyi. The sequence continues at coordinate 4,651,799 of NC_059333.1, forward strand.
CATAATGCTAAGTTGCAGCTTTCAAGAAAGGACTGTCTTCCAGCATTTTCCATAACGTGGTATAAGGTAAAAATGACACGGTCAGACAACTGCTACTTCCCTTCCTGTTCAAAGCAGGCCTGCTAGAAGGTTTCCCAAGCTCCGTATCAATTTACATAACTCGAGGAGGTGGGTGTCACGAACCAGGGTTTTGACTCAACGTCCAATTTTCGACAGCAAAGCATGCCAGAAAAATGTCCCACATTCCACTGTCTATTTCATTCTGGCTGCTAACTTACACTTTTGTAATCTAAGCATTTCCATTAAAATGTCACATCCCATGACATCTGGGATGAAAAGGTGGCGAAATCTGATAGGAAACCCACAGCATTACAGCAAACTTCATCAGCTACCCTAGAGCTTGAAACTGACTTGCTGTCATCATGCATTCTGGGGACAGTGCCTGCTGGTCTAACACGAGCCCGGAAACCCAACACGAGAGACTGGAACAGAAGATATCCGTGTGAAGGACGAGGCGGCAAAACTGCCCGGGTCACCTCTGCAGTTCCCTCGTTTTAGTGCACGAGCTTGGATTTTCACCGCCAAGGGAAGACCCGGTCTGGGAGGACCGCCATCACTTCCGTGCGAAGTGGACCACAAAGCGGGAACCCATGAGAAAGCCAACAGGACAAGAGAGTTAGGCTTCTAGAGATTTCAAACTCTGAAATGTGCTCTGCAATTACTACCTGTCACCTAGCTGAGACCGGACCTGATGAGTATCCGATAAGGGAACCCCCCTCCTGCCATCCCATCTCTAGAGGGCCTCGTAACCCGCCATGTTCCAGCTGTTTCCTGAACAGAGCACAGAAGATTCACGCTCTAAGATCAACTCAAACCTTCTGTTGCCGCAGTGTCCACAAGGACACCGCGACATGTATATGTGGCCCCACATCTCTGTGGTTGTCTATTCCTCAGGACGGATGTGCCCTGGCCCAGTGAGCAGAGCAGATGGCTGACGCTCCCCCGCCCCCCCACCGCGATGTAGCCTATTCTGAATATACGTGACGGTCCAGCCAGAGCTGAAACTCCAGTTAGCCCTCCCAGTAGGATTCCTGCATCCACCCAACTCACCCCAGTAGCAATGCAAAGTGAACATGGACTTGGGCACCCAAACAAGAGAGGGGATATTGGCTTTGAACTGTGAACACTTCTAATTACATCTGATCACAGCAGGCTGACTACAGAGCATGAAGGATTTCTTTCTTTTTTTTTTTTTTTTTTTTTGCGAAGAAATTCGTTTATCAAATAAATGATAGCAAGAGGGAGGTTCCCCAAATAAAGATCGCACTGCACACCCACCTCGTCGCCGGAGACCGAACACGCCAAAGGAGAGCAGCGCGCAGGTCACGGATTTGTTCTCGCGGGTTCAGATGGCTACACTGGAGTCTAGGGGTTCTGCAGATGCGGACACATGGTCTGGAAGCACGGGAAAAGCCGAAGTTCCTTCAAGTCCTCCGCACATCTTGTGTCTTCCTTCCCCCTGAGTGTTGGTCACAAGGACGGGCATTCGGCCATTTCCCTACCTTCCTAAAAGGTAATAACCCAACCTACCTTCAGAGATCTGGAAAAAACAAACAACCAAGCTGGCGAAATAGGATCTGTTTTTCTCACCCAAGCCCCACTTGTTAATTTTAAGTACGACTACGCCTGTGGGATGATGGCCAGCTGGGTGACAGAACAGCACCTGTCACTCTCACCCAGCGGGATGATGATTCTTCCAGCCGAGGGCAACAAGGGCAGCAAGTAAGCTGCCTGCGGCCCCCACCCGGGCGCGGGGCCCCGGGCAAAGTCTCAGCAGAGGTAGCTTCTTATTTTCAGACCCACGGTACTACACAAGCACGAGCACAAAAGAGGAGGCTTCCCTTGCACTCTACCATGATGGACAATAGGCTTCCCGTCTTCAGAAGAGGCTGGTGAAGACCGTGGAGGGATGTTCTTCTCCCGGAAGATTCGAGCTCCCATTCAGACCACAGAGAGACCCAGAAAAGGGTTCTGTTTCCAACTCCGAAGCGGGCAGGATGGTCATATCATCAGGCCCCAGGTTGCTCCTCCTGCCGCCATATTGCAAGGTTCCCGTACACTCTGATCCAGGTTGAGGCCTGGTGCCAAATACCCTTCCATGCAATTAATATGAAAAGCTTCCCATTAGCTAGGAGGAGTTACGAACCATACGTACTCCCTTCTCCAGAGACGGGAGGAAGGGGAGAATGAGCCAAAGCTGGTCTTGGCCGCACACTTAGCCAGTCTGGCATAACCAGTCACATAAAGCCTGAAGCCCAATTCACTCTGTTTTGGTTTAGAATGAGGTGTTTTTTATTATAATTTTTCTTGGAAGTGAGGGAGAAGAAGGAAGCTTTAAAATCAAGAATCAAAATACAGTGAATCTGGAAGGCATCTGGGAGCAGAACAGATTTAAGACTAGTGGTTACAGGAAGGAACCCTGCCTTATGACCCCGGCTGCTGCACCTGAAACGGAATTCTCCTAACAGAGAGTTCAAGGTCGCGCACGAGCTCGGACCCTGCTCTTCATTTCCAGCGATGCCGGACGAGCGAGGACTCATCATTGACAACCTCGGGGTCCGGGGGCAGGCGCCGACACCGGAAAGGAAGTAGCAGCAGGACGATCAGGGTAAGAAGGATGATTCCACACACGCTCATGAGAGTGTAGGAGACAATCCACAAAATGGGCTCATTCAAAGGCAGGGCGGGGACGCAGTTGCTGGCTATGTCGTCTGTTGAGAAAGGCCCAGAAATTTCAGACACTGGAGCACCGGCAATTTCTGGGGAGACAGAAAGGGGGAAAATCCACAGCTGTGAGGGGCGCAGCCCATCTCCGCCGTGTAACGAGAGAGAGAACGCCTGCTCTGTGAGACCACGGCCTCACGGGTCAGGAGCCAGTGGCTCAGGCAGGGGACCTCTGCGTCAGCACGTTGTCACGGCGTTCAATGCCCGCACCCGAGCACGGCACGTCCCGCGGTCTGCGGGTGCTGCACCCACGTGGGGGAGAGCGATGTGCAGAAGGGCACATCCAGAAGCCTCGGGGGCCCCGGTGAGGCCTGGCAGGGCCGCGGGGCCCGGCGGGCGAGGGTGCATCGCCCAGCGCCTGGGGAGGACAACCGAGACGGGGCGGCTGGGAGGGAAGGAGGGGAAGGAAGTAGGGAGGACAGTGGTATCTACGGCGAGGAGCTCGGCAGAGCCTGCCCGAAGCTCGGGGATGTCCCCGGTGCAGTCCACCTGTCCACCTGACTTCATGCCGCCTTCGCGTCAGCCTGCCCCACACTCCCGCTGGGCTCCAAGACCAGCCGGCCAGACCGGCCTGCCCAAGAGAGTCCCCCCTGCAGTGTATGAAGGGCCCAGAATCAGGAACGGTATGTGAGTGCAACACTGAATTCGCAGGAAACACGGCTCCAGACACCGGGCTAGAGCTCTTACCGCGGACGAGGTCGGGAGGCTTCCTTCCTTCCTTCCTTCCTTCCTTCCTTCTTCCTTCTTTCCTTCCTTCCTCCCTTCCTTCCTTCCTTCCTTCCTTCCTTCCTTCCTTCCTTCCTTCCTCTTCCTCCCTTCCTTCCTTCTTCCTTCTTTCCTTCCTTCCTTCCTTCCTTCCTCTTCCTTCCTTCCTTCCTCCCTCCCTCCCTCCCTCCCTCCCTTCCTTTCTTTTTCTTTTTTTTTTAAGTAGGCTCCATGCCCAGGGAGCCCACCCAGGTGGGCTCAGTCAGTTAAGCGACCAACTTCGGCTCAGGTCATGATCTCATGGCTCATGAGTTCGAGCCCCGCGTCGGACCCTGTGCTGACAGCTCAGAGCCTGGAGCCTGCTTCGGATTCTGTGTCTCCCTCTCTCTCTCTCTGCCCCTCCCCTATTCATGCTCTGTCTCTGTCTCAAGAATAAACATTAAAGAAAAAAATTTTTTTTAAATGAAAAAAAATTGTAGGCTCCATGCCCAGAGCAGAACCCAACACGGGGCTTAAACCCATGACCCTGAGATCAAGACCTGAGGTGAGATCAAGAGTCGGATGCTTAAGGGACCTAGCCACTCGGGCGCCCCGGAGAGGATTTCTCAAAGCAAGTCTGGGGGTTATCAGTACTGCATTTCTCTACCATCAGATTTATCTGCCCCTTTCAGAAGCACAGAATTTATGTGGCATTTTACGTTTTACTTGGAAAAAGAAAACGGTCTTGCCACCCACTTCACCCATGTTTAATCGCAGAAATGAATATTGAGCCCCCAAAAAACAATGTCACGAAGCATTTGATTTTTCTGTAACTGGACGCCTCAAGACCCTAAGGTCTGCCACATAACATCTTTTTTTGGTGAGGAAAGAAAAAGTCAAACTAACAAAGGAATGATGGCCTTAGAAGAAGGGTTTAAAATGGGGGAAGAAACAGACGTGATTGGAACATTTTCCTGCTCATGGGGATTGTGTGTGTGTGTGTGTGTGTGTGTGTGTGTGTGTGTGGACTCACGGCGTCCTCTGAGTCAGCTGGAAGAGCGCAGCAAGGGACCAGAGCCTGTGTGTACCCAGGAACACAGGGGCGCTGGCCTCCTGTCCGTCCAGACGGCAGGTGCCACGGCTGTGGTCACCATTTAAACAACAAACTCTTGGGCCATTTATATTTCCATTATAATTTCTGCCTTTTTCTCCTGAGCTGTAAGAATCCTTCACGTAGTAGAAACAAGTGGCAAGTGCCTTTCCAGAGCAGGTCCTCTGTCTTTTAAAAAGCATGTTTACTTTATATGGGGCGCCTGGGTGGCGCAGTCGGTTAAGCGTCCGCCTTCAGCCAGGTCACGATCTCGCGGTCCGTGAGTTCGAGCCCCGCGTCGGGCTCTGGGCTGATGGCTCAGAGCCTGGAGCCTGGAGCCTGGAGCCTGTTCCCTCTCTCTCTGCCCCTCCCCCGTTCATGCTCTGTCTCTCTCTGTCCCAAAAATAAATAAACGTTGAAAAACATAAATAAATAAAAAAATAAAAAGCGCGTTTACTTTATAAATTGGGAAGCATGCTTAGTGCAGGTACCAAAACCAGCACCAGTGCGGAACGTGAGGCGATGAAAATCACCTAAAACCACTTTTGCTTCAAGATGGAGGAAGAGGGGCCACATTTGCCCCCCCCCACACCTGAAGCAACTAAAATACTGGACAAAATATATGATGAAACAAAGATTCTGAAGATATTGCAAACTGCGCAAGGAGCCTAAGTCCCGAGGGATAGAGGAAAGTGGCCTTGAGAACGTTTCTGGGTTGTGGTGCAGGGAGGGGGAGACGGGCAGAGGTGGGCAGCCTTCTGGGCGGGGGCGGGGCTGGGCTGGGAGGTCCAGGCAGGACTGAGAGGAGGGGCAGGGCAGAGGGGCAGGGCTGCGGGGACAGGGCAGGGCTGGGAAGCAGGGCAGAGGGGCAGGGCTGGGGGCGGGACAGAGCACGGCTGGGGGTGGGGGGCAAGGGAGGCCGGGGACTGCTGGGGTTCACAAGGGCAGTGAAGGGCAGGAGGCAGCTGTAGACAGAAATTCCACACACCTCCAGAGGGCCTCCCGCTGAGCCTTCAGCAGAGAGCTGACAAAATTGAGCGGAGGGCCCAAGATCCACTTGAAAGGCCTAGAAGGAACAGGCTTGGAGCTCCCGTGCAGAGCTGACAACTCTATCTACCGCCAACCGCTTTCTGTCTACGCCGTGTCCCAGTGGAAAAAAACCCAAACCCAACTCGCAGGGCATGAATCAGAGTACTAAGGGTCTCTCCTCCATCACTGGGAAAGGAATCATAGACTGCACAGCGCTCTGGTCTGATCTTAGAGGCTTCAAAGCAACACGGGCCACGGGCGCCTGGGTGGCTCAGTGGGTTGAGCGTCCCACTCTTGGTTTCAGCCCAGGTCATGATCTTGTAACCGCTTTTCTAAAACGCGGGGATCGCGTTCTGGCGGATGGAACCCACGATCAAGGCTGACGGCAGTCCCAGCACCCGGTTGATGAGGTCCAGAATGAAACCAAAGGAGTCTGGCTACCCGGGAGGGGCTCCTCCGCAGGAGGCCCGTTTAGACCAACATTCAATATATCCGGAGGCAGTTTATCAGCCTGATTAGTAGCCAAACACATTCTGCAAGAGGCCCTGAGATTGGGAGCCTGCTTTAGGGCCATTCACAGCTGCACGCAGGGTACCTCAGTCTACCTGTTGTTTCCTGCAGAAGAGAGGACTTCAGTAGTCAGTAGGGGAGTCTGATGAAACATAGTAAAGGCAGAATTCCATCATGGTCCAAGCCACATTCCGACACATATATAGTCCTTACAGACCACTTCCTAGGAAACAGTCCTTGGCTGGGTTTTAAGTCGGTCGGGTCCTAGTTTCGGCTGGCTCCCAGTGGAGGTCCCAGGGCCAGAGGCAGCCAGACCAGGGATGTGGAGGGGATCACATCAGACCAAGGAGGAGGAAATCTCATACGGCAGTCGTGAAGGTTGGCAGCCGTCGTGGTGACTTAGGTGGCTGCCCCGTGCCCAAGACAGACAACGTCGTACAAGGACAGGGATAAAGAGAGGGCATCCAGCTCCTGGGTCTTACTACCAAATCAGCCGGGGTCCTAACTTCCAGCCAAAGGGCGGGTTTTGTCCTCCCCGTGGAGCAGCCCTGGACTAGAGGATTACAGCCCGAGCGATTGACATCAAAGTGTTCCATTAGGACCAAACTTCTCTCTTTTTTTTTTTTTAAATTTTTTTAACATTTATTTATTTTTGAGACAGAGAGAGATAGAGCATGAATGGGGGAGGGGCAGAGAGAGAGGGAGACACAGAATCGGAAGCAGGCTCCAGGCTCTGAGCCATCAGCCCAGAGCCTGACACGGGGCTCGAACTCACGGACTGCAAGATAGTGACCTGAGCTGAAGCTGGACGCTCAACCCACTGAGCCACCCAGGCGCCCCAGGACCAAACTTCTCGAAAAGCCCCTGAAATGAGAGTAAAGGAAGAAGAGAGAGGACTCACCTAGTTCGCACCGAGGCGCAGAGCCCAGAGGATGGAAAGACTCACAGCCCCATGTAAGGGCGCCGAAACGATGAAATTACGGAGTGGGGTTCGGGAGCAAACGGCTAAGAAAGAATTCTTGCGACGTCTGGTGCAAAAGGTGATTTTCTTCCAGCTCGGGGACAGGACCCGGGGGCAGAAAGAGCTGCACCGGGCTTGTGAGGAGTGACTGGCGATATACTTGTAAGTTAGTGGGGGTGAGGGGCGGCAGTTAGTGGGGGTGAGGGGCGGCGTAAGTCTCTAAGGAACTCGGAAGCTAGGCTTTCAGGACCTTGAGGGGCTCGCTGCTGCCAAGATGAGGTTACCTTTGGTCTTTAATAAAACAAAACCACCAAGGCAGTAAGGCAGCCAGGAGGTCCCTGAGCAAGGTCACACTCGGCACGTGTGTCAGTGGGCTGCGAGCTGTAAGGAGATTTAACTTCAGCTACATTTCTCTTTGTTTCCCTCATCAATCTCGGGGTTCCTGAGATCAAGCCCCACGCTATCAACACAGAGCCTGCTTGGGATTCTCTCTCCCTCTCTCTCTGCCCCTCCCCTGCTCCCGCTCTATTTTCTAAAATAAAAAAAATAAGCATTAAGGAAAAAAAAAAAAAAAGCAAGACAAGGCAGGACTCTAACTTAAATGTGACCCGGGAACACATCTGAAGCCTATTTGCAGGAATACAGGAGTATTCAGCACTGTTTTGGATACCTGGACCCAATTTTAACATGCTGGGGCTTAAGTCACCAACAGGCAATTCTCACACCCCAGCTGGGTGTCCACGAATTGAACTCAATTCTGACACTGTCTACCCGGAAGCAGCATCAGAGCCCACAGGTGAAGGGCTCAGTCCTACAAAGCTGTCCCCCAACCCCCAACCTTCAGACATCAGTTAAAAGCCCAGGTTGGGGGCGCCTGGGTGGCGCAGTCGGTTAAGCGTCCGACTTCAGCCAGGTCACGATCTCGCGGTCCGGGAGTTCGAGCCCCGCGTCAGGCTCTGGGCTGATGGCTCAGAGCCTGGAGCCTGTTTCCGATTCTGTGTCTCCCTCTCTCTCTGACCCTCCCCCGTTCATGCTCTATCTCTCTCTGTCCCAAAAATAAATAAACATTGAAAAAAAAAAATTAAAAAAAAAAAAAGCCCAGGTTGTTACCTACGCTTCTGACTGATGAACTACAGACTGGAGGTACCAACCACCCCCACCTTGAGCTTCATTCATTTGCTAGAGAGGCTCACGGAACTCAGAGAGACTGGGTTACTTACTGAATTACTGGTTTACTATAAAAGGACAAAACTCAGGGACAGCCCCATGGAAGAGGTGGCCAGGGCGAGGTCTGGGGGGAGGGGGAGGAGCCTCCGTGCCTGCAGGTGCCGCTCTCACCATATTTCCACACATCCACCTGCCCCGAACCCTCTCCTTTTGGATTTTCATAGTGGGTTCGCTGCACAGACCTGATGGATGAAGTCACTGGCCAGTGGAGATGGCTTCAGTGACCAGCCCCTCCCTCCCTGGAGGCCAGGGGGCGGGACCGGAAGTTCCAACACTAATCACAGGCCAGCCCCACCCTTAGATGCTTTCCAAAGTCACCTTACTAACATAACAAAAGACAACACTCCTTGTTGGAAATTCCCAGGGTTTTAAGGAGCTCTGTGCCAGAAATGGAGGCAAATACCAAACACATATTTCTTGTAAACTGTAACATCACAAGCATCCAACAAGGTGAAATTCACAATGTCTGGCCTCCAATAAAAAAAAAAAAAAAGAAAAAATCACCAAGTGTGCAAAGGAGCAGGAAAACACAATTCATAATTCACACAGAAGTAGAAAAACACAGTTCATAACAAGGGGGGAAAGAATCAATCCTATGAAACTTGGCAAGGAATGACACCCATGGTGGAATTCGTAGCCAAGATATTAAAACAGCTACTATAACTACATTCCACTCAGGATGCTGGAGGGAATATCGGGCATGAATAGAGACACAATAGCTATAATCACGTCAGACGTGTTAAACAGACAGACAGAAGCTATAAGACCTAAGTCAAATTTCTAGAGACAAAAACTGCAATGTGCAAGAGGGGAAATGCACTGCATGATATTAATAGAATATGTATCCGCAGGAGAAAAAGACCAGTAAACTTGACAACTTGAAACTAACCATGAAACACAGAGAGGGCAAAATCCTGAAAACAAACAGAGAACGTCGGTAAACTGTAGGACCACACTCAGAGGACCCAGATGAGGGGAGGGATGGGAAGCAGAAAACGTATCTGAAACAATGATACCCCAAACCTTTCCAAACTTCAAGGAACCAGCAAGGTCACAGATCCAAGAGGCTCAGAGATCCCCAAGCATAAGAAGCACGAAGCAGATTACACCAGTGAACTGCTGAAAACCGGTGACAAAGGGAAAATCTTAAAAACACAGAGAGCAAAACGAAACATTCTGTACAAAGGAACAAACAGAATTAGAGCGACTTTCATGTCAGGAGTAACACAAGCGACAAGACTGTGCGGTGACAGCATTCAAGTGCCAGAAGGGAAAACCTTGTCAATCTAGAATTCCGTACCAAGCAACAGGGTCTTTCAAAGTGAAGATTAAGATGTTTTCCGACATACACCAGCTGCAAGAATTTATCACAAGAAGAGACACGCACAGCCTTAAGAAAGAAGGAAATTCTGGGACACCTGGGGGGCTCAGTCAGTTAAGCATCCTAACTCTTGATTTCAGCTCAGGTCATGATCTCAGGGTCATGAGAACTGAGCCCCCGCATCAGGCTCTGCACTAGCAGCAAGGAGCCTGCTTGGGATTCTCTCTCTTCCTCTCTCTCTCTCTCTTTGCCTGTCCCTGGCTCTCTCTCTCTCAAAATAAACTTAACACACACACACACACACACACACACACGGATAAACCTGGAGGACATTATGTTAAGTGACATAAGCCAGACAGAGAATCTGGCTGGATCTCACCTACACGTGGAATCTAAAATAGTTCAACTCAGCAGCAGAGAGTAGAATTGTGGGGGTAGATCTTAAGTGAAGGAAGGAAGGAAAGAAAGAAGAAAGGAAGAAAAGAGAAGAAGAAAAGAAGGAAGGAGGGAGGAAGAGAAGGAAAGGAAAGGAAAGGAAAGGGAGGGGAGGGGAGGGGGAGGAGAGGCAGGGGAGGGGAGGGGAGGGGAGGGGAGGGGAGGGGAGGGGAGGGAAGGGAAGGGAAGGGAAGGGAAGGGAAGGGAAGGGAAGGAAAGGGAAGGAAAGGGAAGGAAAGGGAAGGAAAGGAAAGGGAAGGAAAGGAAGAAGGAGGGAGGGAGGAAAAAGGAAAGGGAAGGGAAGGGAAGGGAAGGAAGGAGACAGTACCTTTGTGAGGTAGGTGATGGATATGTTAGCTTCCAGGGATCATTCCACAACATACACATCTATCAAAGCACCAAGTTGTATACCTTAAATGCATATAGCTTTCATCTGTCAATTATATCTCAATAAAGCTGACCAAAAAAGAAGGAAACCATCACAGCCAACTGCACCCAAACCACGGCAAAGCCAGCCCTTCGAGCAGAAATCGGTGATGTCGGATGGAAGCTGGGATCCACACAAAGGGAAGACGAGCCCAGACTCGGTGACCACACGGGCAATGATAACGTCTCTCCTTTTCATTTTAAACACTGAAGAAGATAACTGGCTGAAAGCAAAAATAACACCAGTGTAGGGGGCGGTTTCTAACACATGCCTAAGTAAAACGTGTGACAGCAACATCGGGGGACAGGATGGCGAGAGACCATGCAAGAACACTGTAGGTCCCTTTCCTACCCGAAGCGGTCCCCTGTGTCAATCAAAGCCACAGGCTACGAACCCTGTACCACCACCACCACACAACAGCCACAGCTCATAAACTCGCCGAGATCAAGAGAAACAAAAATATTCAATCCAAAGGCAGCAGGAAAAGGCGGGGAGGGAGAGAAGAGGCCGACAGAAAACAGGTAGCAACGCGGGAACAGCATTCATTCCCACATGAATCATCACATCAAATATAATCTCAGCCGGGGGTCGGCAAACATTTCTGGGAAGGATCGGATAGCAAATGTGTTAGGGATTTTGGGGCCGCCTAGGATTCCTGTCCCCTTCTGTCCTGATTATTTTCACACCCCTTTAAAAATGTAAAACCGGGGCGCCGGGTGGCTCAGTCGGTTAAGCGTCCGACTTCGGCTCAGGTCACGATCTCACGGTCCGTGGGTTCAAGCCCCGCGTCGGGCTCTGTGCTGGCAGCTCGGAGCCTGGAGCCTGCTTCGGATTCTGTGTCTCCCTGTCTCTCTCTCTGACCCTCCCCCGTTCAGGCTCTGTCTCTCTCTGTCTCAAAAATAAATAAAACGTTAAAAAAATTTAAAAAAGAATTAAAAAAAATGTAAAACCATCTTCAGAGGTCGTAGAAAAAACCTCCACCCGCCAGATCCGGCCTGCAGGCTGCCATCTGCCAACCTCGGGTCTCAACGCCCCAGCGACAACGCAGACACCGTGGAATTAGATACGAAGCAAGACCCGACTACTCGCGACCCGTAAGAAGCCCACTTTAAATACAAATACTCAAATACGTTGCAAGTCACAGGGTGGAAAAAAGACGGGTCAGGCTAACGGTAATCAAGAGAAATGCAGTGGCCGTGTCAGTTATCAGACGCCGCAGACTCAGAGCAAAGAGGACTGCCAGGGACGAAGGCACTCATTTCCGAAGGGTTCAGGTTCAACGCACGAACAGGGCACAGCCATACTAAGGGTTTACGCGCCTCCTAAGAATTTTGAAATGTAGCAAACAAGAATAAGGAACCTGCAGAAGTTTAGGGAGACCTGCCCTTATCATTCTCAGCAAGAGGGCACGCGGGCAGGAAGTGAGTGCGGGTAGAGGCCACCCCAGCAGCATGACCCGCCAGCTTGACGTCACTGGCAATTACTCCGCCCACACGGCGAATATTTTTAAAAATTTTTTTTTTAACGTCTATTTATTTTTGAGAGAGAGGCAGACAGCGAGCAGGGGAAGGACAGAGAGAGAGAGGGAGACACAGAATCCGAAGCAGGCTCCAGGCTCTGAGCCATCAGCACAGAGCCCGATGCGGGGCCCAAACCCACGAACCGCGAGATCATGACCCGAGCTGAGGTCGGACGCTCAACCGACGGAGCCACCCAGGCGCCCCGAAAATACCTTGCTTTCAAGAGCACATTTAACCAACACAGGCTACATTCTGGGCCACGAAACAAGTTTCAAGACATTGAAAAGAATTCAGTTCAGGGGCGCTTGGGTGGCTCAGTGGGTTAAGCGTCTGACTTCAGCTCAGGTCATGATCTCACGGTTGGTGAGTTCGAGCCCCGCATCTGGAGCCTGCTTCCGATTCTGTGTCTCCCTCTCTCTCTGCCCCTCCCCCACTCATGCTCTGTCTCAAAAATAAATAAAAACACTTAAAGTTTTTTAATAAAAAAAAGAAAAGAATTCAGTTCATACTGTGTTCTCTGACCACAGTGGAATTAAGAAGTCAGAAACAGAGGGGTGCCTGGGTGGCTCCGGCAGTTAAGTGTCCAACTCTTGACTATGGCTCACTCAAGTCACGATCTCACAGTTCGTGAGTTCAAGCCCCACATGGGGCTCTGCTTGGGATTCTGTCTCTCTCTCTGCCCCTGCCCCACTTGCGCACGTGCGCTCTCTCTCTCTGAAAATAAGCCTAAAAAATTAAAGAAAGAAAAATCAAAAGAACGGGGCAGTCAAAAAAGTATGTCAACGAACAGCACACATGATATGATTTCACTTAGGTTAAAAGAGAAAACCAAACAACAACAAAACCAAAACCAAGCCCAGATCTCCTAGGTACGGGGCGGGGGGGGGGGGGGGGGGGGAATTAACTGATTCTAGCATTTGCTCTTTGCTCTTCAAGATCATATACATTTTTCATATATACACAGATACAATAAAAATACATAAAAACCCTCAACCAACTCCTATTTTCTTCAATGTACATGTATTCCTTTTTTTAATCAAAAAACATTTTTTTTAAGTTTTTGGAAAAACAGCACCAATTTAAGGCTGCCAGTCAAAATGTATCATCTGGAAACAGATGTATCCTCACGTATTCCAAGCAGCTGCTTCACGTTAAAAGCCGGGCACCCCTCTGGCTCAGTCTGGCTCAGCTGGAAGAGAGTGCAACTCTTGATCTCGAGGTTGTGAGCTGGAGCCCCACGCTAGGTATGGAGATTACTTAAGTAAATCAATTTTTTTTTTTTTAAATGAAGGGACAGGGCACCTGCGTGACGCGGTCGGTTAAGGGTCTGATTCTGGATTTCCGCTCAGGTCACGACCTCATGATTCATGAGTTCAAGGCACACATCAGGCTCCGTGCTGACAGCTCGGAACCTGCTTGGGACTCACTCTCTCCCCCACTCACTCTCTCTCTCTCTCTCTCTCTCTCTCTCTCTTTCTCTCCCCCCCCCACTCTCTGTTCCTCCCCCACTTGTGCTCTCTCACTCAAAATAAATAAATAAACTTTCAAGTAGTTTACAAAAATTAAGGGAAAGTTGACTTAAAATTACTTCTGGAGGGTATTTTCCATTCACTGGATGATCTGCACATTTCTTACATATACTAATTATTCTATGACCATGGAATAGACTTTAATGTTTTGTACTGAAATTATGAGGCCATCCTACATACTGGTTAAGAGCATGGACCCTGGGGTCAGACTTCTGGGGTTCAAATCCTACGTCCCACGTATGAGCTGTGTCACCTTAGCCAACTTCCTTAACTTCTTCGCCCCTCAGTTTCCTTATCTGTAAAATGGGAGATGGCAATGGTCCCCACAAATCACAGTCTTCGTGAATGGGGACCAAGCTAATAGAAGGCACTTAGTACAGTGCCTGGGGTAAGGGCAGTGCTTCCTAAGCATCGCTTGTTAATATCTTGTTATTTTAAATCTTTCATCAATGTCTTGGGTTAAAATTGTAACTATGTGTTTTCTCGGTTCTATCTTCCAGAAGACCCAGTTGATAATGAGCACCTGAGCAAGATCCATCAACTTACCAACTATAAAAATTATCATGGTTGGGGTCTTTTCTGCCATGGCACGTAAAATAAAGTGATGGTACCGAGATGCCTTTCGAGCAGCCGTGGTTCGCTTGGAAGAACATTCTGGAGTTCCAGGACAGGCATTCTAGACCCAGGGCCATTTTGTGCTGCAACTACACGAAAACCTCTTACTAACTACCCCAGGCCTCAATGTTCTTTTTTATAAAACAAGGAACGGAGACTGCACGATTCATGTCTTTGGGGCCCCTTGGCTTTGCGATCCTTTGATTATATTCTAAGTAGATGGCAGAGGCCTCGCTCTGAAACTCTGTTCTTAACAGCTAACTTTCCTATTTTTAAACATGAATATGTACCAGATGATCCACTTTCAACCTGCACAAGGAAATTCACAGCGAAACGACTGCCACAATCCATGGTACGTTCTCAAGTTGTAAAAGCTCAACTCTATACAGCTCTTGGGTGTTAAATGTCTCAATCTATAAAAAGACATGAGTGGTATTTCAGAAGCTTTGGATACATTAAGAGAGATCTGTCAATCTTAACGCTCTGTTATCCTTCTAGCTCTAGGACACTTGGCCCAGCCAACACAGAGGCATCTGAACGTGCACCGGCCTTGAACGTCTGTCTGTCTGCTGCTGACTTGTGAGACTATCTGTACGCTGAAGCCCCAGGCCGGCCAGCACTATGACACGTGGTGACCACCGCCGTATTTATCCGGCTCTGATCTGAGACCAGAATAGTGATTCTTTGTAGGGGTTGGGGGGGGGGGGGGGTGAGGCGAGGAGAGGCAGGGCAGCACAAGAGAAGCATCTGTGGATCTTTTTCCAAAATAACCATCACCCTCCCACCCACCACCATTCTGATACACCCTGGCTGAAAAAGGAGGGGAGGGTGTGGGCCATCATGTATTTTAAAAAGCTCCCCGGCAAAGTCCTCAAAGAGCTCCCACTCGCTGCTCTCCTTCCCACCCTGTCCCAACCCTTAGAGACAAGCCTAATCCCATAGCGGAGTGTGGTGTGACAAACACCAATTATTACGGAAACCCAATAAAAGACATCAAGAGAAAAGGGAGGCTCCCAAAGGTTTGGGCTCCACCAAGTGCTAGCTGGCACCGCGAGAGAACGTCCTCCTCCTCCCACACACAGAAAAGATGATAAACTCATATTTTTAAATATGTAGATGAGCCCGGAAATAGGTGCTAGAACTGGGGATCCAAAGCCCAGGGACAGGGGTGCGGAGGGGGATGGGCAAAAGACTTGACCCCGGCACCACGGAGATGGCTGGTAGAGGCTGGCTCGCCGGGGGAGGGAGCCGGGAAATTTCTGCCAACCAGGAAGCCGGACTCACCCTGCCCGAGGTCTGGGGGCCGGAAGGGCAAGGAAGAACCTCCTGTGAGAAGCAGAGCTTCCCTGCCACCGCCTGGAGCAGGGCTGGCATCGAAATTTACACAGCTTGGTGTAGAAACCCTGAAGTGCTCATCGCCTCGCACTCAGCAGAAACAAATGCAAAATTGGTTTATGGCAACATTTTTACAACCCAAGGTGCACTGAACTCTCTCCAAAGGGAAAAAAAAAAAGAAAAAAAAAGCTTTCCCACTAAAGATAAGCTCACAACAAGTAGTTGCAAACCAAGTGAGAAGAAAATCTGCCACGAGAGAACAGCAGACACAAAACCAAAGAGATCAGCTCTCCGTAAACGATAGGAAAACAGAATATGCTGGAGATTACACAATAGCGGTGTTGAAAAACTCACTAAAATACCACCCAGGCTTTTTAATCAGGCTGATTGAAAAGTTCATAAAGGAAAATAAAATTGAGGAAGAACAGTGGGGGGGGGGCCTGGGTGGCTCAGTCGGTTAAGCGTCTGATGCTTGATTTCGATTCAGGTCACGATCTCACCGTTCATGAGATCAAGCCCCTCATCCAGCTATCGGCGTGGAACTTGTTTGGGATTTTCGGTCGCCCTCTCTGCCCCTTCCCCACTCATGCATGTGTGAGCACATGCGCACACACTCTCTCCTGCTCGCTCAAGAGCAATAAATTTAAAAAACAAATACTGTAAGATATATCGATTGAACAGAATAGAAAATCCAGACATACAGACCTATCTCCCCAAATACTTACTGGAATTTGGTATGTGATAATATTCAAATCAGTGAAGAAAATGTGGATTATTTGGAAAAATGTTATAGGAACATGGGATAATCATATGGGGGTGAGGTTTAATCCATACATGCTATGTCAAGGTAAATCAAACATAGAAGTACTTGTACAAATCACGAAATGATTTCAATAAGCAAGGTCATTTAAAATGTGGCTTTAAACCTAAGGGCCTTAAAGGAAAAGACTGACATATTTAAATACATGAAAGCATTTCTTCAATAAAATCCATTATCAGGGGCACCTGGGTGGCTCAGTCGGTTGGGCGTCCGACTTCGGCTCAGGTCATGATCTCGCGGTCCATGAGTTCG
Organism: Leopardus geoffroyi; assembly: GCF_018350155.1. NCBI lineage: Eukaryota > Metazoa > Chordata > Mammalia > Carnivora > Felidae > Leopardus > Leopardus geoffroyi. Next base: position 4,668,338 of record NC_059333.1, read on the forward strand.
AGCCCCGCGTCGGGCTCTGGGCTGATGGCTCAGAGCCTGGAGCCTGTTTCCGATTCTGTGTCTCCCTCTCTCTCTGCCCCTCCCCCGTTCATGCTCTGTCTCTCTCTGTCTCAAAAATAAATAAACGTTGAAAAAAAAATTAAACAAAATCCATTATCAGCAAAGTGTCTAAATAATGTAGAATTGAAATATGGATTATAGCTTTTTTCCCTCCAAATAGCTAATTACTCCATTACACCACAGAGATTCCACAAATCAATAGAAAACAACTAAAAACCCGACAGGAAACAAAAAATGGGGAAAGGATATGAGTGCCTAGTTCACAGAAAATGAGAAACAAATGCCCTAGACATTTACTTATAAAAATAAACAAAATAAACTCCACCTCACGCATACAAAGTAATACAAATTAAAAACTACACTGAGATAACCTTCGTCCATCAGACTGGCAAAATTCCCAAAGGGGTGACAACACCTTGTTGGTGACGCTGACTGGAGAGTCAGGCCACAGTATACATTGCTAGACAAATGGTACAGCCAACGCAGAAAAGAGCACAACCTCCTTAGAAGGCGATGTGACGATACCCATCAAGATGACAAAATCTTAGGGCACCTGGGGGGCTCAGTCGGCTGAGCGACTGACTTCGGCTCAGGTCACGATCTCACAGTTCGTGAGCTCGAGCCCTACCTGTATCGGGCTTGCTGCTGACAGGGCAAAGGCTGCTTCAGATCCTCTGTCCCCCTGCCCTCTCTCCCCCTCCCCTGCCTGCACACTCTCTCAAAAATAAATAAACATTAAAAAAAAAGATTCTTATATGTTTATACCCTTTAACCCAGCAATTCTATTCTACTTTTGTACGTGAGAATAAACACAGACAAATGGGATCCACTGCGACACAGTCTATAACAACAGGAGACTGGAAACGACTTCAATGTATCCATAAGGAATTGTTAAATGAATTAGAGAAGAGCAACAGAAGATTATGAGGCTCAAAAAATAATGGGGAGAGGGGGCGCCTGGATGGCCCACTCGGTTAAGTGTCCGACTTCGGCTCAGGTCATGATCTCGCGGTTCGAGAGTTCGAGCCCTGCATTGAGCTCTCTGCTGTCAGTGCAAAACCCACTTTGGATCCCCTGTCCCCCTCTCTCACTGCCCCTCCCCTGCTGGTTCTCTCTCTCTCAAAATAAACAAATTTAAGAAAATAGTGAGGGAACACTTGAAGTATTTATAATTGCCTCTAACAGAGCCGGGCACTATATAATGCATTGTAACTTGAACATGATCTGGCCGTTTTCAAAACTTAAATAAAATAATGGAGATAAAGGGAATACAAGTCACAACAATATTTACAGAACAAAATTTACAGAAAAGTAAACTTGTCTATTTGAAAAAGTACACAGTGGAATTGCCAGAAATGAAAAATACAGTCCGTGTAATTAAAAGCTCACTGAATAGTTTAAGTGGTCGACTGAACACAGTTGAAGAGAGAACTAGGGCACTACGGGATGCATCTGCGGAAAACTACACAGCATACAGCAAAGATAAAGAGAAGAAAGTATGAGTGAAAGGTCAAGGGACATGGAGGAAATAAGGAGACATCTCGAAATTTATCTCAGGAGATCCAAAAGAAGTAAAAATGGCTGTGAGGTAATAGTGAAGGAGGCACAACTGAGAATTCTCTAGGATTGATGACAAAAAACATGAATGCTTAGATTCAGAGAGCACGACGAGTCTTGAGCAAGATGAAAAACAATCTATATCTACATACCTCATGGTGAAACTCCAGAAGACTAAAAATTTAACCTAAGTCTGAACAGCAAGCAGAGGAAGCAGATGACCCTTTTTGGTACAACTGAAAGTGACTTTTCATCAGCAGTAATGTTGGCCAGAAGACGTTGAAACATCATCTTCAAAACACCAAGGGAAAAACGGTCACCCTAGAATTCCACACATAGTTAAATTATGATTCAAGAATTGGGGAAAAATGAGGGGCACCTGGGTGGCTCAATTGGTTGAGCGTCCGACATCGGCTCAGGTCGTGATCTCATGGTTTTTGAGTTCGAGCCCCGCATAGGGCTCTGTGCTGACAGCTCAGAGCCTGGAGCCTGCTTCGGGTTCTGTGTCTCCCTCTCTCTCTGCACCTGTCCTGCTCATGCTCTGTGTGGTCTCTCTCTCAAAAGTAAATATTAAAAAAATTTTTTTAATTTTTGAATTTTTATTTATTTTTGGAGGAGAGAGAGAAACAGAGCATGAGCGGGGGAGGAGCAGAGAGAGAGGGAGACACAGAATCAGAAGCAGATTCCAGGCTCTGAGCTGTCAGCACAGAGCCCGACATGGGGCTCGAACCCACAAACTGTAAGATCATGACCTGAGCCAAAGTCGGACGCTCAACCGACTGAGCCACCCAGGCGCCCCCTAGAAATTTTTTTTAACTTGGGGGAAACATGAAATTTAAAAGAAATCCTAAATTACATTCTTCAGCATAAGGAAAACTGCTGTGTCATAATGTTTATCCATTTTCCTTTGTCGAGCTTTGAACAGTTTTTAGTTTGATGAAAATGGCGGTTTTATGTAATAATGTAATTACTGAATGATGTGCTTTAGTTTGTTTTATGAATAAAGCTGCTTCTGGTCAGGTCTTTGGGTGGAAACACACATTCATTTCCTCACTGCATCTACCTAAGAGTGCCGTTGCTGAGTCATAGAGTAGGAATATGTTTAACATTAGCAGAAAATGTCAAACCGTTTTTCCATTCATACTAAACAATTTCAGCAAAGTGAGAATCCCTTAACGGAGGATTAGAAGGGAACTCCAAGAGCCTACTCCATGCACCAGACTATAGGACTGCTCTCACAAAAAAATCCAAGTGACTAACAACTATTTTAAAAGGAGAATTTAGGGGCGCCTGGGTGGCGCAGTCGGTTAAGCGTCTGACTTCAGCCAGGTCACGATCTCGCGGTCCGGGAGTTCGAGCCCCGCGTCGGGCTCTGGGCTGATGGCTCAGAGCCTGGAGCCTGTTTCCGATTCTGTGTCTCCCTCTCTCTCTGCCCCTCCCCCGTTCATGCTCTGTCTCTCTCTGTCCCAAAAATAAATAAACGTTGAAAAAAAAAAAAAATTTAAAAAAAAAAAAAAAAAGGAGAATTTAGCAACGTGACTGGATAGAGGATTAATACACAAACAAACCCTGTGTTGCCTGTACACCAATCAAAATAGGTATCTAAGCAAGAGGTATATGCATAAGAACTTCTTGAAGAAAACTGCAAAAACTCTGTAGGATATAATAGAAGACCTAAACAAGTAAGACTTGGCACATTCAGGAGGAGAAGACTTGTATAATAAAGATTTGATTTGGGGGTGCCTGGGTGGCTCAGTTCGAGACCCGCGTCGAGGCTCACAGCTCAGAGCCTGGAGCCTGCTTCAGATTCTGCCCCTCCCCTGCTCGCACTCTTGTCTCTCTCTCTCTCTCTAAAATAAATACACATTAAAAAGTAAATAAATAAAGATTTGATTTCTTCTCAAGTTAATCTGTACATCCAGTGCACTTGCAATCAAAATCCCAATAAGGTTCTTCAGAGATCTTGACAAGCTGAACAAAAGGACAAAAGTAGCCAGGACCATCTAAAGAAGAATAAGGAGAAGAGGTGAGCTCCTGCTGGATATTAGGTCTTATTATAACTACAGATGTTAAACTATATGTTATACCACAGGGGTAGGCAGCTACACCAGTGGGATAAAAGAGAATGTTCAGAAATAAGAGATCCAGGGGCACCTGGGGAGCTCAGTTGGTGGAGCGTAAGACTCTTGGTTTCAGCTCAGGTCATGATCTCACGGTTCGTGGGTTCAAGCCCTGAGTTCAGCTCCACACTGACAGCACAGAGCCTGCACAGAATCTCTCTCTCTCTGCCCCTCTCCCACTTGTGCTCTCTCTCAAAATAAATAAATAAACTTAAAATAAAAAAAAAAAATAATAGATCCAGATTTATACTGGGTCTTGGTTTACAACAAAGATGTTATTAAAATTATTTAATTATTTAACTTGAATCTAAACCAAGCCAAGTTTATAGAAATGTGAGGTTAAATGAACATGTTAAATGATACCATTAGGAAAAATCCAGACAAATCTAAATATATCCTACAAAACAACTGTCTTGGAAAAAAAAAGAACAGCTAAGAATATCATTTTGGGGGTAACTGAGGAAATCTGAATATGGTCTAGATACTACACAATATTACAATGTAAATATTGTTGGTTTTTTAGGAGTCATAATGGTATTATGGTTATATACGAGCCTGTCCTTATTTTTAAGAGATATTTGTGGATGAGGTATTATGGAGTAAAATATTTAGGAGTAAAATGTCATGATATCTGCAACCTATTTGCAAATGGCTCAAACAAAAACTACATACACACATATACTAATATATATCAAAATATAAAAATTATTAAATCTAGATAGTGTGTATTTAGAATGTCATTATTTTTAGTTTTTTCTGTATATTAAAATTTTTTATAATAAAATATTGAAAATATCAGAGGAGAAAATATATTCCATAAATGGTACTGAGAAAACGGAATGCCCTTATAAAAATTAGATTCCTACTTCACATTATGAGAAAATGAGGGGGAGGGGAAGTATACAGTATCTTTAGAAAAAAAAATCTCTATTTTCTTAGATTAAAGAAAAATTTCTTAAATAAGGTACAGAGTAAAAGCCGTAAAGAAGAGATTGGTACATTTTATTTCCCTAAATGTCAATAAATGTAAGTGAAAGCTAATAAAAACAAGTAAGAGAAATCCAGAGACTAGCAGATATTTACCACACATTAGCCCCCCAGAATTAACGGATCAAATATTAAGACTGTGTAGCCACCAATAAAAAAGATGGTAGAAAAATGTCCATAAGCTATTAGTAGAAAAATTCACCATAAGAGAGAAAGCTCAGACACCCCAAAAACATCCAAAGTTGCATCATCTCAGAAGTAATCAAACTGTGACACTATTTCACACATATAGATTGGCAAAAAGCAAAAACAAAAAGAAAACAAATAGAATAGTTTGAGGAAATGAAAACTCTTGTAGAATCCTGATGGTCCAGCTACCTTGAGGACAAATCCAACAGCAGCCAGTAATTCCAAACCATCTAGAAATTCCATTTTCAGAAGATCTCATTCACAGGCAGAAAGATGTTCGCTGCAATAGTGTTTATAACTGCAAATATTAGAAACGATCCAGATGTTAAGGCAGGACTGGGTAAATAATCTGGGTATATTCATCCAAGAGGATACTATACAGCAGTCAAAATGGGTGATCTCCCATCAACACGGAAAATCTAGTAAATGTAATGCTGACCGATAAAGCAGGTGGACAAAGGATATATATTATTATCTATAGTACTGTGTAGAATTCACATACATTTCATTTTACTATTTTTCAATAATTGTTTCCTTAAATTTTTTTAATGTTTATTTATTTTTGAGAGAGAGAGAGAGAGAGAGAGTGAGTAGGAGAGGGGCAGATTGAGAGGGAGACACAGAATCCGAAGCAGGCTCCAGGCTCCGAGCTGTCAGCACAGAGCCCCACGTGGGGCTTGAACCCACAGACCGCGAGATCATGACCTGAGCCGAAGTCTGATGCTTAACCGACTGAGCCACCCAGGCGCCCCCGTATACACTTTAAAACACCAAAAACCCACAACCAACCAACCTATGTTGGTTGTTATATGGTATTTATTTACAGGTAAATGGGAGACAGCTTCTAAGGTGACGCCGATGATGCCCGCTCCCCGGTATGTACGCTTGTGTAATCCCCCTCCCACAGGGCACCAGGGTGGTTCTGTGCAACCAACAGAATAGGGTGGAAGCGACAGTATGCCCTTTCAAAATTGGTTGGAAAAAAGACTGTGGCTTCTGTCCTGGTTGCTCTATTGCCCTGCTACTCCCTGCAATCGCTTGCTCCCGGGTGACCAGACGACTGTCCTAAGTGTGCTCAGGGAAGCCTGGTGTGAGGTCCAAACGGCAAGTAAGGTCCGGTTGGCAAGGTCCAACCACAGGAGTGAGCTTCCAAGAGTCCCCCTCCAGCCTCACGAGAGACCCTAGACCAGAACCACCAGCTAAGCCACTCCTCGGCTGCTGACCTTCAGCACCTGCACAAGGTCATCAAATACTGCTAAACTGGGGGCTAAGTTGTTACCAAGCAAGAGACGATGAATGCAAGGTACTCATACCTATGTAGTGAAATGTTACGTGCGTAGTAATTATAAGAACGTACACGGGTTTCAAGCTAAAGGGTAATTCTGGGGAAGGCAGTGGGGTGGGGCTCTAACTCCACTTACTTTGTTTCTATGACACATTTTTGAAGAAAATATGACAAAAACGTTAGCATTTGTTAAATCTGGGTGTTCCAAAAGTGTGTACAAAGCACATGATTTCCTGTGACTTAAATCATTTTCTTTGTTATTTAAAGCAGGTTATGAATTAAAAATAAACACTTCTAGAAAGAGAAAAAAAAAAAGCGGTGTCTCTCTTCCATTTATTACAGCCCCATAGACCACTGTCTGGCTCCTAATTGCAGCCTGGAGGGAAGTAATCACTTTAATGGCTAAACGGTTTGCACGGGAGAGGAGACATATCTGCGTGTATTCCCATGGCTGGTGAAATCAAATGTTTAAGTACCCAAACCCTAAATATATATTTTTTAAATAGTAACAGAAAAACTTCTATAAGCGCACCTACCAAAGGATTCATGCTGAAATGCAGGAGCGAACGTTGCTTTGCCTGGAGACACTTCGTACTAAACTATTTCCAACAGCAATTCACTTAGGAGACACGGTGATTCCGCTCCCTGCGGAATTAAGTGGACGATATACGGCTGTTGCCATAGCAGCCTCTACTTTAATGGTATTTAACAAGAGAACAGAAATTGTGAGGAAAATTGCCTTCGTTCTTAGTTCTCTGGGTTATAAGAAGTAAAACATTCAGGGGCGCCCGGGTGGCTCTGTCAGTTAAGTGTCCGACTTTGGCTCAGGTCACGATCTCGCGGTTCGTGAGTTCGAGCCCCGCGTCGGGCTCTGTGCTGACGGCTTGGAGCCTGGAGCCTGCTTCGGACTCTGTGTCTCTTTCTGTCTCTGCCCTTCCCCCATTTGTGCTCTATCTCTCAAAAATAAATAAGTGTAAAAAAAAAAAAAGTAAAAAAAAAAAAAGTAAAATATTCACATCCAGGAGACAGAGTAGCATCTCAGATTGTACACTCCCAGGTAGTGCCCAGAGAAAGGTCTCCCCCAGGGATACCTCACAGGCTAAAAACAGTTAATGCGCTCTCAAAGATAAACATTATCTCAAGGACTCTGAGCCCGCTCACCAATAAACTCAGAGGAATCTGCGTTAACGTTTAAGAAGGTATTTGCAACAAATATGTACGTGGTGTTGGGCATTTTCTTTTTTTTTCTTATGTTTTATTTTTGAGAGAGAGAGAGAGAGCAAGTGGGGAAGAGAGACGAGGGTGGGGGGGGGGGGCGGACAGAAAATCCAAAGCGGGCTCCATGCTGAGAGCAGAGAGCCCACTGCGGGGCCCGAACTCACAAAGCATGAGATCGTGACCCGAGTCGAGGTCGGACGCTTAACCGACTGAGCCACCCAGGTGCCCCAGGGTGGTTTTTTTTAGACAGCACATGAGTAGGGCCAATATTCCGGATGTAAGTTCTCCTTTCACTATTTCTCTTCACCCACTCTCCAAATTGTTATGTTACCCTTCGAGAACGCCAATGTGTCTAAACGAGGCTGCGAGGCACCGTGACGCCATCACTGACCTGCTTTCTTAACCAGGATCCCAATGTTACGACCACGATTTGGGTAGCAAATAATAACTGAAACCTCCCTCTCCGGAATAAATCAGCGGAGATCGTTTGACACTGTCCCCCAAATTCTCCCGTTGGTTTTAGATCCCAGGGAAGGTCTGGTCAGGGTCGAAGCGACCAGCACAGTTAGTCAGCCTTCCTGCCCATCCTGTTGCTACGTCTAGTGCCTAAGGATGCTTTCATCTAACCCACACACCTCCACCCCTGCACTGCATGGTGGTCTTGTATTTCACCCCAGCCTCTAATTTTCTTCGGTTCCACCTCCCTGTTGCCCACTCTTTGGCTGCCTCACGTCTGCTTAGTTTTTTTCCTCTCCCTTGGCATGTTACCCACCAACTCTGAATCCAAAGTGCCAGGATTTGTGAGTTCCCTGGAATCCTACCCAGAAGCACCGTGGCACCCGGCCACTGCCTGCTCATGCGCTCTCCACGCGTCCGGGCGATTCCATCCCATGCCACGTCCAGCCCTGGCCTTTTCCACACCAGCTTGGGCTACTGCGAGACGTACTCGACCCCCCGCCCCCACCCCGCTAAACCATGTGCTGTGCGGACACCCCATTCTAGCAAGTTGTTCATCTACAGACATTCTCGAGTTTGGGGGGATTACCCGCCCATCATCTTCCCTGTCCTCTCCTGGTTTCTCTGAACACCTGCCCCACTCTCTCAAGCTCAGCTCTGCAGAGCCACGCTGCTGACTCACCCTCAAACCAGCTCTCCAATTCTAGGAGAAAAACAAGCTCCTTGATCTCATTATTTTAGGATTTCAAGAAATAGCAACGATAGGCATTGACTTATTTCACAACGAAGATTTCTTGGAGGGAAAGAAAAACACACAGCTTACCCATGAATCTGCTTTATTTATTTTGATTTCACTGTCAAAAAGCCTGTAATTCATCCCCAAGGCCGCGTATGTTTATTCTATGGTGTGAGATACCCTTTTTTTTAATGTTTGTTTATTTTTGAGAGAGAAAGACAGAGCGAGAGTGGGGGTGGGGCAGAGAGCGGGGGAGACACCGAATGTGAAACAGGCTCCAGGCTCCGAGCTGTCAGCACAGGGCCCGACGCGGGGCTCGAACCCACGAAGAAGTGTGAGATCATGACCGGAGCCGAAGTTGGAATCTCAACTGACTGAGCCAGCCAGGCGCCCCTTTGAGATACCATTTTAAATTTAAGCCGAGAGACAACTATCACGCTAACATTTACAAGCACTTCCCATGTGTCAAGCACAGGGCTAAACGTCTTACGTGGATTGTCTCGCTTACTCCTCTCCACAACCCTACGGTACGTCTTACTGGTAAGACCGATCAGTGACGACAGGCCCGCGCCAAACAATTCAGTAGCAACTGACACGCTACCAAGAATCGCTTCCAATAAAGCGCTCCGGTTAGGGTCCTCTGTCCAACGCACGCGTCGCTTACCTGCACAGGGGCTTGCCGCAAAGCCCACCCTCTTCCGAGCTCTGTCAAAGACCACGTAGAAGCCCTCCATCACGGTAGCACCGATCACCAGCGCGTTGGTGGAAGGTGAAATGCCGAATCGGTAACATTCGTAGTTCAGGCCAGCCCCCATCATGGGCTGGATGTAAAGCTACATAAGAGGACAGAGCAAACAGACAAGGAGGGGCATGAATCGGGCAGCGTCGCGGAGCTGTCGAGGTCACGCCGCGTTCGGAACCCCCGCCCCCGCCTCCCCGGTGCTGTGGGGAGATACACAGTGGGGTGGGGTGGGGTGGGGAGGGGTGCGGGGGACATCACCCTGCCATCCAGAAGCTGAGAGCACAAGCGTGGCGATAAGCATCGTTGAAAGTGACAAAGGCACGTGCTCCACCTGTAACTCCACGGGGGCGCCACAGTGATGTCCGGCCGGCCTGCCAACCAGCCAGCTGTTATTGACAGTGCACTTGGCATGGCTTAGATACTGCCTCAGGGCCAGCACCACAGGGCTGAAGGACACCCCGTGCCTGCCCCCTTGAAGCTCCCCATCTACGGAGGAGGCAGGAGGTAAATGCGGAGTCGGGGGGAACCGCTCCGACAGGCCCCTCCACGGCAATGTCGCCCAGCGAAGTCTCCCCCTCAGACCTCTTCCTTCGCTTGGCTTCTGAGAAAGGGTTCTCTCCTCTTCCTCCCAACTCACTGGCCGCTAATTTCTTCACTGCAAGCATCGGCGAACTCCAGGGCTCTGGGCTCTCCTTCTGGCTGTCCCCCTGGGTGACCCATGTGGCCCCGTGACCCTAAGGACACCCCTGGGCTCTATGCTGACCCCCGAATCTTGACCTCCAGGCAGATCTCTGCTGCCATAGCCACACTCCTATGTCTTCCTGCCCATTCGCCACTCAACCGGCATCTCAAATCTAATATTAAAAAAAACTGAACTGGGAACATTTCCCCCAAATGTGCTTTTTGTTTAAGGTCTTCCGTCTCAGTAAATCCGTGATTCACCCAGTTACTCAGGCCCTACAACACCGGGCCAGGATCTCTTTCCCTACACAGCAGGCCTTCCTCTGAAATGGAATCCGAATGCGATCATCGCTCCCATCCCCATGGCTACCGCCCAGTCTGGACCATCGGCATCATCTTCTCTCCCGAGCAACAGCAAAGGCTCCTAACTGGCCTAGGACACCGTCCTTGTCATCTCTGCCAAAGGGAGCTTCCAAGGAGGCAGCAAGGCAGAAGCAGGAAGATCTATTCCCTCAAAGAGAGAGAAGCCGTCAGAGTCAGAGAGAAGATACAGCACACCTCGTGGAAGAAGGGTCTGTCCTGGCTGAGGGCCATTTCTTGCAGGGGCTGTGAAGTTCAATAAACACAAACATGGCCCTTGAGGTCGTTGGGGGGGGGGGGGTGGCAGGGCACGGAGGGGTGGGGCACGAGTTCCAGAGGAAATGAGTCAAAACTTAAAACAATCAGAGAGCAAATCATCCTTGCATCAGTAAGAAGGCTCCCTTTGTTCTTTTAACAGCAAAGTATTCAAATGCAGGCAACCGAGAGAATACAGTGGCTTAGTAACACAAAATACCAAACATTTGGAAAATAAAGCGTAAGATTACAACACGAGTAGGAAGAAGGACCTTCTTGTGAGTACTGACCGGCCCTAAAGGGCAAAAGCACGAGGAAAGATTTGGAGGGAAAGGTCTCGAGCCCTGGGCTTTGTTGCCAGAAGGAGTGTGTGTGTGTGGGGGGGGGGGGGGTATTTTCAGAGGGTGCAGCAGGGAGGGGCTGTCCCAAGGAAGGAATGGTTTGCCTCCCGGCTGCACCCCGACAGCAGGAGGCAGGACAGAGCACCAGCCACAAGGAGGGACGACACGAGAGCAGGAAAGGAAACCAGAAGTCAGGCTGCAGAGAGAGTATCTGATCAAACGGACCCCTGAGGAAGAGGAACATCACTGCCCTGTCAGTGCAGAGAAGGCGAGAGGGAGGGCGGCTGCAAGGCAGGGAGGCGAGCAAGGACATCGCCTGCAGCGGCTGCTGCTGCGTCCAGGGAACAGCCTTGCCCTTAGAACCCTGCCCGACTGGTCTGTCTGTCTCCAAGCCCTCCTTCAAGACAAGGACCCATTCATTCTGTTCCTCACTGTATCCTGGTGCCTAGGCTTCTAGGGTACGACAGGCACACAGGAGGACCTCAGGAGGTGTGCGCTACGTTGAGTGAGAGGGGCTAAGCATCATCGGCACCAAATGAAAAGCACGACTTCCCAGGATCGACTTAAATTAGGCAAAGGCAGGGGACAGATACACTTACCTGCCGTCAAAGCACCTTCACCTAAGGTTCTGTAAGCAAGCCCTAGGAAAGTACACGAACACGCGCACACACACTCCCCCAACTGATTCTATAATAAAACCCAATCAATCATCACGTTGTCCTGTAACAGACGCTACCGATACAAAAACACGCAGACTGAATCTGGGATCTTTTACTCTTCCTGTGTGTCTCCCGGACGACTTCCAGTAAAGGTTCCAGACTGTAGATGCTGGAACATGCTAGGAGAGCTGCAGCATTGCTAGATCTCAGAATAAACTGTCTGCCTCACGCGAAAATAGCACCCATAGACCAATCAGGGGTAGGCTGGCATTATTTACATTTTTAGGGTTCTAGGGAAAAGAAAACCAGAATTCGCCTGTGGGCTGGGGTTGGGGCCGCTTTTGAAAACTGGCCAAAACAGATTCAGCCCATGTGCTTTTGGAAAAGAGCGCCGGAGACGGACAAAATTTCAGAGATGCCTCTGACACAACGCTTTTCTGCACTAGCCAGCATATGCCCCTCCAGTACTGCTGTTACTGGAGGTCCTAGGCAGGGGCCCCCCATTCTAAAACTTTGGGGACAAGGAGCCCTGATGGCTGCCCTAAATGTTAGGAAGTGGGGGGCAGGAGTATTAGGAGATGCTCCCCACCCCCAGCGCTGACCCTGAGGGGTGTGTCAGTGGCACCCGGAGCTTGTGAGATTCTCAGCAGGCGACAGTTCACAACTGCCCATCCAACCGCCTGCTGTGGACATAACAGATTTTCCGCCGAATGCCTGTTTTCTTGGTTTCTTAGGAGTCCCTGATGCTGGCAGCCAACCCCATGCCATTAATTTACCGTTACGTGCTCACCTTTGTCCTGAAGCTAGGATTCAACTTTAGTTACGAACCACGCTGATGAAATGATGCCTACCTCTCGAGGTGTGCCCAAAATGCAATCACGGCGCGCAATTATTTTAAAGACACGGAAAACACAGCGCCGTATGCAGTGAGAATGTCTCTGGCAAGTATCATGAATCCTCTTTTATAGTTAAAGGGACAGACGGAGAAAGGGCGAGGCGATCTGCTCAAAGTTACAGTGTGAGTCAGGGGCAGAGCTGAGAACGTAACCGAAGCCTTGGGCTCCGGCCGCGTGCATCCTCTGTGAAGCCTTCTCCCGAGGCTTCTGGGCTCTTCCCCAGTAACCCTCCATTCCTGGAAGGCACGTCCCCCCTCTCCCCATATACAGTCGAGAAGGAAAAAGGCAATATTATCACTTCCTTCTTTCCTCTGAAATGACTCCTTCTTCCTTACCCCCCCCCCCCCGCATCCCATCCTTTATCCCCAATTCACCAAGTCACAACAAAGGCACACTCATCCGGTCTGCTCAAAAAACAGTTACTACCCACTAGCCTCCCCGGCCCAGTCATTCCTGGGAAGGAACAAGGTCTTCAGTCTCCTGGTTCTTATCTTCGAGGAATTAATGTAGCTGAGGGAGAACTGTAAGGGTGTGTGCGTGTGCTTTTAAAGAAAACAGAAGTCGAATGAAAAAGGCAGCAGCATAAAACACACCCTACAGACACGACTGCATGCCAGATGAGACGACTAAACAACATGCATTATGAGTCTGAAGGGCAGCCTCACAACGGGTTATTCTGCTCAGCGGAGGGTCAACAAAAGAGGGTTTGTCTGAGTTGGATCTTGAAGGATGGGAAGAATCTGGATATGCAGAGGGAGTGGGGAGGAGAGGGCATTTCAGGCAGGGGCTTGGCAGGAGCAAAGGTTAAGCGATCGGAGCGAGCACAGAGCCCTAGAGGACGGTGACCGGTGAGTGGTGGGTCAAGGGCGTAGCAGGGCGCAGGCTGGAGGGCGAGGAAGGGTCCAGCGAGGCCCAGAAAGCCACCAGGAATGAGGAGTCAGTACGCACGGAGCGGGGACTCACTGATGGCTCACGGCAGGCAGAGCAGGCTCAGAGCGGCCACATAGAAGATTACGTGGCAACGTTTTTAGGAGAGAAAGAAGGGGGCTGGGGTACATGGAGGGCACTTGGGAGGTTCCTGAAGGGGGACCAGAGCGAGAGCCAGAGCGAGATGGAGCAGGGCACAAAATGCTGTTCGATTAGAAGCTTAGGAAGAGGAGGGGGCGCCTGGGGGGCTCAGTCGGTTGAGCGTCCGACTTCGGCTCCGGTCATGATCTCACGGTTCGTGGGTTCGAGCCCCGCGACGGGCTCTGTGCTGACAGCTCGGAGCCTGGAGCCTGCTTCATGTTCTGTGTCTCCCTCTCTCTCTGCCCCTCCCAAGCTCATGCTCGGTCTCTCTCTGTCTCTCAATAATAAACATTACAAAAATTAAAAATAAAGTAAAAAAAAAAAACAAAAAAACCACCAAAAACCAAAACACGTACTGGTGCTTTGGTGGATACTGCAAAAATGTCCTCAATTCCCGACCTTCCCTTGTTGCCAGGCCCTTGCGATGGCACTGCGCAGCCCCTGCCGTTGGGAGGTGGGCGCACTTCCCCCGCCCGGGCCCCCAGGGGCAGCAGTGCACGGGAGGTGATGGCCAGCTGCGTGCCTGCTCCGGGGGCTCCTGCGTGTCTCCCCTCTCTCTCTGAGCCCCGCCACCCCCGTGCGTCAGCCACTGGACGGTGGGAGTCATCTGGGAGCCACTAGACTCGTGAGCGAGGCCCACCCTAGACCACCCAAGCGAGGCCCGGCCAAGCACGCCAGCGAGCCTGCGGAGACCAGGCAACCCGCCCAGACTCACGCTCGCGGACAGGCCTGCTGGCTTTTGCGGTCACCCGTCACACGGCATCACCGTGGCGATCGACACCCCACACAGACGTGCTATCTGTACCGGCACGTCCCGCACCAAGTGCCTGACTTCCGCACGGGACGCGCTCCGGGAGAAAAGCACACGGGCGGGTTCGTACCTGAGGCAGGATGGTTAGGCGGAACGACCGGCTGGAGTTCTCGTCTCTCAGGTAGATGGAGATTTTAGGGAAGTAAGACCAAGGCGTCTCGGAATTCGTCCAGCAAGCCAGCTGGGACCCAGTCCAGAAACCGTCAGAGAATTCTGGAATCTGGACAGAAAGAGAGCACGTGAGAGACCAGGACTCGTCTGGCGCGTCAAGAGGAAACGGCTCCCAGCTCTCCTCATCCCCTCGCCAGATGCCCGGGACGGCCTGGCCGAGACAGCAGTCTTCTGGAAGGCGAGCGGTGATGACGAATCCCCCAGGCACACGGAGTCCTTACAAAGTATCAGGCGCTGTTCCGAGCCCTCTGTAGCAGTAATTCCTTGAATTCTCAAAAAACCCCACCAGCACAGTATCACCCCACCCCACCCCACCCCCCAGCACTTTATGGGCGAGGAAACCGGAGCACAGGTGAAGTAACGCGCCCAGGGTCACAGCAGTGGCCGACGACCCTTTAGAAGAGAGAACCTTCCGAGCCTTTCGGGCATCGCCTCTCCTTTGAACTCCGAGCGCGGAACTCATCCCGGTGCGCAGCCCTGTGGGGGGCTCTCTGCTCTCCGGCGATATCGTTCTGCTCCTCCAGACGTCAGCTCAGTCGCCCTCCTGTCCAGGAAACCCTCCCCACCATGCTGCTATCCCGTCATGCAGCTCTCCCCCTCGCTCTTTCTTCCTGCGGTGGTTAGAATTTGACATTCGTTGGTGGAACTACCGAATTTCTGTTTCCTGCACCACAGTCTGAGTCCTTTAAGGACAGAGGCCTGCTGTCTGTCCCACCTGGCAGTTCTAACACCGGGCCCCCAGGAGAGACTCAGGAAGCCTTTGCGGGAAAAGCGAACAGCCAAGGCCACACAGCGTCCACCTGGGCCTCCCGCCCTGGGTCTGGATGGACAACGCCACCGGCACATGCCCACCAGTTGCCGAGTCCACAAGTCAAACGCAACTAACTCCCATCAGCTCACCAGGGCGAGTGTAGGTTCCGGAGGACATCTACCCGCACCTGCCAGCTCAAAGAGGGAAGAACCGTGCCGGGTGTGCCTCTTCGAAAACGGCCGGCAGAGCGAGGGCCCAGCTCAGGTCAGAACGAGAGAAGTGTGCGACAGGAAGAGCTCTAGGAGCGTATGGGACAGGAACAGATCTAGGAGAGCCTGGGACAGGGGCACAGCTGGGACTGAGTGTGATGGAGCAAAGGCAGGAGGGCATGGGAGGGGGCGGAGCCAGGACATGGGAGGGGCGGGGCCACGAGGGCAAGGGAGGGGGCGGAGCCAGGAGGGCACGGGAGGGAGCGGGGCCACGAGGGCATGGGAAGGGGCTCAGCTAGGAGAGCACCCACTTGGAGTAACAGGTGACTGTCACTGGGGAGACAGTGGCGAGAGAGCATCTCCAAGAAGCTGAGCTGAGCTAAGGGCGGGGGTGGGGGGCCAGCACGAGATGTGTCTGAGGGAGGACGGGCAGAGAAGCTGCCTCAATGGGTAAAACCGAGGTCGGCAGTGGAGGCTGGTGGGGCGGATCGGAAGGAACAGAGGGGAGACAGAGGAAATGATAGTGCCCTGGCATCTTCACCAGAGACCATTAAGAGAGATCTGAGCTTTGTGGCAAGCCAGTAAGGTGGCCAAGTGGGATTTGCACAGGCCACTGGTTCTTGAGTCTCAACTCCAGGGGGCGGGCCTGGCTAGAGTCACTGATGGGTGGTGATGTGGCATAGATGGAATCCCTCCGAGAGAACACAGGGAGAAGGGAAGGGCCTAGGACCCACCCTGGATCAGGCTGGCAAAGGAGACCCCATGAAGAGGGTGCAGGGACCAGAGGTCCAGGAGGAGGGTGTTATGGAAGCAGAGAGGAGGTAAGACAGGTAAGCAGGGATGGTGTGCAGGCCAATCGGGGCAAGAACTAAGAAAACTGGGTGTTGCTGCACAAACCCGGAGTGCCGTGTACTACAGGACCACACCTGGCAGGTGCAAGCCCCCCTCCACCCCGTCCTGGGCCACACAATGGGGAGAAAATGCCCCAGAGTTTTTCGTCCTCCCATGGAACATCCAGCATGAAACTTAGTGACTGATCTGTAAAATTTCTAATGTTGGCGTTAATATATTTTCACCTTTTATAAAAGTTAAGTCGAGCTGAACTGTGTATCAGAGGGCAGAATCCCCTGCCAGAGGAGCTGAGAAGGGTGGGGCTGTCATCTGCTGGACCCAGGGATGAGCTAAGACAAGGGCGGCCAGGCCTGCACCCAGGGAAGGGGGCCCCACACCAGTGCTGGGAGCGACACCGATGTGCAGACGGGAGGGATCAGGCCCAGGGGGGTGCCCAGTAACTCACCTAAGGGGTATAGCTCTGAATCGGATGGGGGACCATCTACCTCCAAAGAGGTGTCTGTGAGTCCAAGGGCCTCCCGGAAGGCTAAGCTACGTGTCCTCGGGGGACAGTTTTGACCCTCAGATCACAGAGTTTGGGGTCAGAAGTCATCCACAAGCAGGTGTCGCCCCGCTTCTGGATTTTACAGATGGGGAAGCACTGGGCAGAACACAAGGGCACTTCACCTAGGAGGACGGGGAGCCCAGGTCTCTGCCATACACAGAACTCCCCATGAGGCTCCTCTCAAATTACAGACCTATAAACCACGCATTCCTAAAATCCCAGCTGAACAATCCAGGCCACGAGCCCAACATCTGCACTGCGTCTAACTCCCCAAAGCCGGCCATTTCCCGGGGCGCCTGGGTGGCTCAGTCGGGTAAGTGTCCGACTTCAGCTGAGGTCATGATCTCACGGTTTGTGGGTTCAAGCCCCACGTCGGGCTCCGCGCCGATGGTGTGGAGCCTGCTTGGGCTTCTCTCTCTCTGCCCCTCTCCCACTTGTTGCGCACTCTCTCTCTCTCAAAAATAAATAAACTTAAAAAAAAAAAAAAAGAAGTCAGCCATCCCCTTAACTGGAAAGAAACTCTACGCCACGACAGGCGAGAACACTGGCCATCTGTGGTCCACGCGCGCTGACCCAGGGACCCCGTCTGCCCTCCCTGGACTTTCTCGGCCCAAGACAGAGAGCCGGCACGGGTCCTCCCCTCCCTGACACAGGCTCTGAGGTCACAGGGTAATTTTAGACAAGGCAAACACATGCTGTAATCTCATTCTTTCTACCTCCTGCTTTTCTCACAAAGTCCGTCGCCGCCGAACGGGGGCTGTGACGCCGTCTGGGGTCCCAGCGCCTGGCAGGCGTGGCCCGCTCTCTTCCCGTGGGGCTCACACAGGGGCTGGGGTCGTGGGCCCCGCACAGGCCGGGGCTGGCCACAGGCTGGCTGGGGTCACACGTACACACGCATCGAGCATTTCTGCAGGATACGCCTGAACACATTTACGGCCCAGAATACTCCGTCTGAAGAGGCTGATGTCAGGTCTGCTGAGGACACTTTCACTACTGAAGAAAATCAGCATATGGCTCCTTATTTTAAGCATGGTCTGATTTTCAGCCAGCGTTCTGAATTTAGGGCACTAAAAACTTTACTTGCCACTTTTTTCTGATTCAGCAGATACGAGACAAGAGGAGGAGCTTTACTCTGGCTTTTGACCGCTGCTGCCTGGAAATCCTCTCAAGCTCAAAAAGGGCCTCGGCCCTACGTCTGTTTCACGGCCCCTCTTCGTCCTCTCGGATCACCTGCCGCTCTTCCCATGACGGTCTCAGACTCTTGAAGTCTGGTTCAGGACAACCAAAAGCCCTGTGCTCCTCCCCATGCTTCTGCGAGAAGCTGTCACAAAGCAGCTGCTACGCATGTTCCGGTCACTGGTCCTTCGGTTCCGGCCAGCGGAGCAGTGAGTGGGGCGGTCGGGCCGGCACTCGTACCAGGAGAAAGACTCTGGGTGGGAGACGCGCGCTTTTGGTGACCTTGCAAGCGTGGCCCTGTGCAGACAGAGGCTTATGAAAACACCCAAGAAGCTGAGGGAAACGTTTGGAACGCGTCCGAACAAGGAGCAGCAGCGGCACCGTGGTTTGAACATGAAACAGAGGCTTCCTCTCCCCAAGCATCACCGTGTGGGGGCTTTCCACCTCGGCCCTCACGACAGCCCAGCGACGAGGGCATGGAGACTCCGAGGGCCCAAATCCCACCCCGGGCACCTAGCTACGTTCAAGCGCATCAGACCCCTGAAGGTGTGCTCTTCCCCAGTCAATGCCTTTGGTCCATCCCGTTGCCCCGAACCAACTGGAAAGTTGGAGCCATACTGGAACACCTGTCAGCCAGTTCTCCAAAATGCATGCCGCCCTTGGCCGTGGTTTTAATCATGATTACGCGGGCTTGATTTTGATTGACCTTCGTCTTCTGTGAATCACATTCTTTTACAGAAGTAAGGAATTAAAATTCCAGCACAGCTTGGATGAAGGCCAAAAAAAAAAAAAAAAAAAAAAAAAAAGAGTACAATTTTTGGTTTATTTGTTTTGTTTTACAAGCTGCAAATATATCCTCGGTCTACCACGTACTTTAATATAGAGTATTACCAAGTGGATTTTTTTTTCTTAGATTAAAAAAAAAAAGTCCTACACCCACGACTCTATTATTTGAAACACTAAACAGCATTGCACCTTCAAATCCAAGTCCTCTGAGGTTAAAGTGAAGAAATTCTTTGCTGGTTAAGAGTAAGACTGTGAACTTAATAAGTCATAGTTAAAAAAAAAAAAACCCAACCCCTCAAAATCCTCGGATGACGACTATTGGAGTACAAAGCAGTACCCCTCAGCACGTGGTCATGACCTGGCGGTCCCCGAGATTTATCAGCGCCCCGAGGACTCACCAGAGACGTGCGGGCCACGGCTTCAACAACCGCATCAAACACCTTCTGGGGCAGGCGCAGAAGTGTGGTGCCGCTATCCACGATGGCTTTGTCTGCATTGTACTAGAACAGAGGAGAGTTGGTGGGGAAAAGGCACAGACATAAAACTCCATAATCGATGCGTGGCTGCAGCCTGTTATTGCTGTCATTGCTACATACGCATTCAGGCAGCCGTGGTCCCTCACTGGTGGCTAAATTCCTTTCCTAGTCTTGGAACTTGGACACTAGCCCAAATGCTCACTTCCCGGATAAGGAAACTGAGGCCAGGAAAAGGAAGTGACGTGACCGCCGTCCACAGCTCTCTGCATGCAGAAATCCCCCCATTTGGGGGTGCTCAAATGTCCTTGGAGGAGCCCCTGAGGGCAAAGACCCACTTGTCTTTCCAGACGGGCGCGACATGTTAATTACCGCGTATACGAATCATACAAAGTCAAGTGTTATCCCACAAATGGAGAAAGAGAAGGACAGAGAGTCTTTATTTAACAGACACCTGCTACCTGCATTTGACGGAAGCAAAGCCACGTTCAGGAAAGGGATCTCACACCCACATGTGGAATTTGTATTTTATTGTAGGCCCTCCCATTTGGTTCTACCGCCGGATTCTTTAACGGCAGATAAGGGTCTCTGACGACAAACCCGGCTTTGGGGCCTATCGCAGGGCAAGGGAGCACCGCTTTATCGAGCTCTGACGGGTGTGCGTTTGGGAACTGGTGGCAGAAGGCACGGACCGTAAGGAAGCGATGGCAGGTGGGGATTTAATGAAATGCTGTGGTTTTTATAAACCATCCTGAAAGCTCGTTTGGTTTTGTATTTTTCATCCTGAACATTCTGCAAACCAGGCCGACCTCATCACGTTGTCCTCCTCATAATGCCATCATGGCCACAAAGGAGCCAAACGCAGACAGGGTGTGAATACGGCTCATACGAGACTTGGTGCCCCAGCTCTACACGGGCGCCTCCCGCGAGGACAGGCGAGGTGCGCCCCCTCGAGTGACAGCTGAGCGCTGGGGTGGGGGGGCGGGGGGGTGGCGAATGATTAAGCTGATGATCTGAGTTTCATTTTGCTTATTTCTAGTTCCCCCCCCCCCGCCCCCCTGCTGCCTTTCCCCTTCGCACTGACGAAACCTGCTTATTCCGTTCTCTTCAACACAGTCCAGTCACCATCAGGCCCAGACGAACAGTGAAAGATGTGGCCCTTGGGACAGTCCTCCGCACACACCATTTTATGCTAATTTTCCCCTGCGAAGCCAAGTGACTGGAAGGAAACAAATTTTCTGGAAGGAGGAGTTCATTATCATACAAAAAGGCCCTGTAACTTTTAATGTAATGAATCTATGATTTATCTATTTTTCTATTCGGGTCCCAGCGGTAGTATTGAAGCGACCCAGCCACACAAGGGTAGACACAAAGAGATCACGGTGCAAATACCTCTCTGCAGTCCAGATTAAGGCTCTGGCCTCCAATTTCCAATTTCAGAATTTCTATCTGGTAATACCACTCCTCCTTAATAGGGGTATACCAGATGTCTCCTTTGTACAAACTTGGTTCAATTCCACCCAGGACCTGAGAAGAAAAATATTTACGGGGGTAAGAAAAAATACGTAGGCATAGCAACACGTCACACAGAGAAAGCATGCGATCAGAAGGTGAATCCTCCCTGGGATCAGTACCTTCACATTATTGTGATGTTACAAAACAGATAGATATGCTTGAAAATTAAACAGGGAACGTTTGGGGGCCATGTATCCAAAGGTCCAACAATGTCACACCCTAGTCTAATCGAGATGCTCTGGGGGTTTCCATTATGTAAAGGAAGTACATACAATTTAGCCTTATGGTCTCGAGACTTCGCTTCCTCCAAACACATGAAGCGAAATAGTTAACTGTGTTGATTGATGGGAATTTAGTTCCTCTGAGGACTTAGACTTACTGTCTTGCAATTGTGCGTGGAAAGCAGAACAAAAGAGCTTCCCTACCCAAAACTGCATGCTGTCAAACTATAAAACATCGCCCCATGAATCCTAGGCTGCCCTCTGTCCAGAAAAGGGGGTACATAAGGTATTAAGATCGTGTATACTCGGGGCGCCTGGGTGGCTCAGTCGGTTGGGCGTCTGACTTCGGCTCAGGTCATGATCTCACGGTCAATGAGTTCGAGCCCCGCATTGGGCTCTGTGCTGACAGCTCGGAGCCTGGAGCCTGCTTCGGATTCTGTGTCTCCCTCTCTCTCTGCCCTTCCCCCACTCACGCTCTGTCTCTATCAAAAAATGAATAAACGTTAAAAAAAAAAAAGACTGTGTGTACTGTTAGCAAACGAAAGCAACTGGGCTTGCTTCGATTAGAGGGGTTGTGGGCACGTGCCCAGAGGTGCCCTTCTTGTACATCGTCCCTGTCACCTCCTGCTTTAGACATCGGGGTGCAGGGCTCATTGAGAGGACGCCCAGGCCACAGCATATCCACAGCGCTGATGGCTTTGATCTGTCTGTGTAATAGAAAGCTTTCCGCTGTGTGTGCACAGGTGCGCCTGTCTCCCCACCGCACTGATGACATCGCCAGCATTTCCCTCTGCCTCCCCAAGGCAGAGAAAAGCCCGCTCACCGCACCCCCTACGGTTCCTCACCTGCCCCTCCCCAACCCGCCAAAAACTGTCACCCTTCAAAGAAAAAAAATTTTTTAAGAAGCTTTAATGGATTTGGGGGAAGCAATGACAATCATCAGCTTTTGGATGGCAAGGTAATTAGGAAAGATAAAAATAATTCCCAATTGTATCCATTTTCTAAAGGTTCTAGAACAAAGGTTATCAAAATTCCACAGGACTTCTGCATGCGCCCACGTCTACTATTCCTATCAGGGTGTCAATGAAACAGAAGAAACTGCCCGATTGATTTGTGATTTTTTCCCCCCCTTTAAGACTAAAAGATACCCACAAGACTACCTCCGTTGGTACCGGATCCAGCGACGGGCAGCCCCGCCCCACACATCTGCATGGAGAAGACGTTGGGGATTCTTGCTTGTGCCACCAGAGAATCAAAGAACGTCTCCAGGGAACTTGACGGCTGTAGGAGGGAAAACGGCGACAGCACAGATGAGTGACCCAAAGCAGACACCACGCGTGACGTACCCACTGTTTCCCTAATTTGTCTCATGGCTAAACAACAAACAAGCTGCAGTAATTCAGAAAAACCTACAACAGACTTCCCACCAGGCGGCATTTTCCCTGCTGGAGCGGCTCTGTTGTAAAAATAAGACAGTATTTCCAAAATTAGAGCGATACGGTAGATTAGCGAGAGGCCCCTGCGCGGGGACGGCACGCAAAAAGAAGAGGGTATTTGTAGAGCAACCACGACGCCGTCTCATTTGTCACCACGACTTTCCAGGAGGCAGGGGTGAGACGTGGAAGTAGGTCGCCGAGATGGGTGGTGAACTCTAATCATGGCCATCTGAGAGTAACAAGAGAACGGTCTCCAGGTGCGGCCTTTGTGGCTTCAGAAAACGTCACTCACTCCTTTCAGCCACGGTCGTCTGGCGCGCCGCGAGACATCTCTGATCACAGCACCCACTGAACGCCGGGGAGCAGGAAAGCAGCAGGGGAGGGACAGTCCTGGGATCCTCAGGTTGAAAAGCCCCTCTTCCCTGCTGGGCCCAAGCGGCCCGTGCCTCCCTTCCCGTGGAGATGGCAGTCACTTGGGCACCCCCAAGTCTCCAGGACTCAGAGGAAGAGGCACGGTGTGCGAGCAGCTCTGAGCTGGGGGTGAGCCTCCCCCCTGGTGGTCTCAGGGCAGGTCAGGGACCTCCGGGCAGATTTTTGACAACTGGGAGATACCAATCACTTGGAGTTGTTAGTTTCTTAAGTTTATTTCTTTTGAGAGAGAGAGAGAGAGAGAGAGAGAGAGAGAGAGAAGGCAAGCTGCGGAAGGGCAGAGAGAGAGGGAGAATCTCAAGCAGGCTCCGTGGGGGTCAGCACAGAGCCCAACGCAGGGCTCGAACCCACAAACCGTGAGATCATGGCCTGAGCCGAAACCAAGAGGCAGGCGCTCAACCGACCGAGTCACCCAGGCGCCCCTCGCAGTTGTTGGTTCTTGACGGAAACTCGCCTGTGGTGGCACAGGTGCCATTGGCACATTCTGACCCCCGACGGTCACCGTCAGAACTATTTGCTACCTATAAGAATTAAAACTGAAATTCTGGAGGGAGTAGGAGAAGAGCCCGCTGGCAAAGAGAAGTCTTCCCACGTATTTAACTCTGTTGTCTCTGGCCTCCTAGTCCTGCTTCCACGACTCTCTGCCAGGAGTCGGCACAATCTCTGTACGCAAGGTGGGCAGAGGACTTGGCATCTGGGTCGATGACGGAGAGACAAAGTCCCCTCCTGCAGGAGGCCGGGTGTGGTGCTGACCCAGGCCGCTGTGCCTCCGGTCACCCGCATGGGAGGCAGCGAAGTAAATAAACGCTGCCTGGAACTAAATTCTGGCTCCGTCCCTTGCCAGCCGTGTGACTTGTTCCTTTGTTTCTTTCTCTGGAAAATGGGAAAATAATAGCCTCCTAGAGCTGTCGTGGGACTCAAATGGGTCCATACGCACAAAGGACTTGGAATAGTGCCTGGTGCCCGGCAAGGGATCCATTGTTACTCTGTCGAGTCACTTTTCAGGAGGACGGTGCCTCAGGATCCCTCTTGAGGTTTAAAAACATACAGGTGCCAGGATCAACCAAGAGAACCGGATTCAGGAGGCGTGTAGGGGGACCGAGACACCACACGCTGTGGTGGCCGCTGAGTGGCTCGGTCAGTCTCTCCCAGACCCCAATCCAGACTGCGCCGCCTGGCACGGGTCTCCCGCCACGCGCCTCGTCCCACCCATCGCGCGACTGTCTCCCCCAGGCTGGGACGGGACCCCCATCGCTGGTCATCTCGGAATTTCACGCACAAAAAGGTCACGTGGGGAGTCCGGACACCCAAAGGGACCCCGGAGTCATTCCTTCCCAGGAAGTTTATTATCAACATTATCAATTCCGGGAAATTCAGCTTCCTTCTACCATCCCTCCAGATGATCCGCCATGACACCAACCGGGCACACTCCTTTCGCGGTCAATGGCAGGTAAACAGGGAATGGTTTGTCCTTGGTCACGCTGTCAGGGAAATCGTATTTAGGAAGGGAGGTGATTGGCGCGCCTGGGTGGCTCAGTCGGTTATGTGTAGGACTCTTGATCTCGTCGTGGTTCATAGGATCGGGCCCCGCGTGGGGCTCTGTGCTGACAGCTGGGAGCCTGCTTGGGATCCTCTCTCTCTCTCTCTCTCTCTCTTTCTCTCTCTCTCTCTCTGCTCCTCCCCCTCCTCTCTACCTCTCAAAATAAATAAAAATAAACTTGACAAAAAGGAATGTAGGTCAAGAGTCTGCAGATTTCCCATTAAGCTCGCCACACAGTACTGAGAGCAAAAGGGGGCTCCAGAACCCCCCAGGGTCTGCAGACGGGCTCTGGGCAAGGAAGGTGAGCTTCTCTGACCCTCAGTCTGCACAGCCATAAAATGGGAGAACACGGCCTTCCAAAGTTGGCCTCATGGGGAGGTCTCGAGATTCAAGGGAACCAACATCCTGTGATGTGCCTCACGGGCTGTCTCTCCTTGAGAAGTCACAGGGTTGGGAACCTCCCCCGACCCCTCCCTGCTGCCCCCTCCCCGCCTGGCCCCCCCCTGCACCGTTTACTAGTGGGCTTGGGCTGGAATAAACGTCCTTGCAGGGAGAGAAAACAGGCCTCCCCTCCTGGGCCCTCACGGACCACGGGGGGCTCTGCCGTTACTGGGTGGGTAGGTCCTGCATGCGTGCGCCTTGTGGTTTCACACTCCGCTCTGGCTCCAAGCCGGCACCGAACAATGAGCAGGGCAAGGTGTGGTGCCCACTGCAGACTAGGTGGGGTGACCTCCCGCTTTGCTCAGGTGTGCACAGCCCGAGCCCCGGGCACACCCTGGGTCCTAATCTGCTGGCCTCTGGCTCCCTTCCTGGTGGAAATCCCCCGGCCTGTGAGCAAGCCCGCCCCCCCACACTCCTGCACACCAACGTCCCTTCCTTTGGGCCGGCCTGAGTCCAAATGTTTGGAGAACATTCAATTCTGTCTTTCCCATTTTGTGCAGGTTCCGATGCTGAAGAGAGCGACGGTTCCACACTTTCCCCCCGCGCCTCCCGGGCCACTGGCTGGCGGTCCCTAGGACGTGCGTTCAGGCCCCACTCGGGCTCTGGGAGGGGGGGCTCCACAGGGGTGTCTGCAGCCACAGCAAGAAAGCACGACGCTCTCCTCCGTGGTGGGGAGCCTCCCGGCTGAGGTTCAGGACCTCCCGCAGGCTCTGTGTCTCCACGCAAAGGTGGGAGTTTAATAAATGTCTTTTCGGGGCGCCGGGGTGGCTCAGTCGGTTGGGCATCCGACTTCGGCTCAGGTCATGATCTCGCGGTCCGTGAGTTCAGGCCCCGCGTCGGGCTCTGTGCTGACCGCTCAGAGCCTGGAGCCTGTTTCAGATTCTGTGTCTCCCTCTCTCTCTGACCCTCCCCCGTTCATGCTCTGTCTCTCTCTGTCTCAAAAGTAAATAAACGTTAAAAAAAAAAAAAAAAGTGTTTTCTTTTGACCCTACCCGAAGAAAAACCCCTCACCACCATAATTCAAGTGATTCAGGTTCTGTTAACATTTTTACACGGCAGAAGTAAAATAGGCAAAACTAAGACAAATGAGGAAAAGTAACGCTTTGGGTGTATCTTGGGAAGTTCGAAGGACTGCACCGTTTACCTTAAGCTTCACAGATGCCCAGAAACACGATGCGCTGTGTGACCACGGTCTGCTTCCACCACGGGAGTCTCACGGACCGCCTGTGCCCCGCGGCCCGGACCCACCCGCCGCCCGTCCGAGCACTGGCCCCAGACGCGTCCCACCTCCGACTCACTCAGGTCCACGCTGGCCTTACCTTGGCCAGGGCAGCGTACGCGAGTCCCAGAATCCCGTTCCATTTGACGCCGGGCAGAAAGAAGTTCTCGGACTCGAAGATGGTGGCAATGTTGACAAGAAATGAGCTATTGAAGCCTTTCGGGATGGTGACCACGTCCTCCCCCACGAAGCCGGTCCAGCTCCCTTGCGTGTACTTCACGGTGACGTCGAAGCCCTTGGAGCGGTACGTGCTGGACCTGGCGGAACACGAGGGAAGGCGTCGTATTTGTCTGTGAACCCGCGTGCTGACACGGCGGCCGGTCACCGTGGCGGAGACCGCTGTGCTAAGCGCCGGGGGCGGGGGGGGGGGGGGGGGGGGCTCTGACGGTCAACTCTTCAGGACTGACAGTGGCCCTGCTGACGAAGTGGCATTTCCCACAAGACACGATCGCTAACATTTGGGTAGCAGTGGTTCCGTGCCACGTGTGAGGGAGGTACCGGGGTCGACATCTGCCCCTGGGAAGCCAGTAAGTCAGGGGCTTTACTTAACTGGATGAGCCTTTGAAGGCAGAAATCAAACCTGGGCACCTGCCTGGCCCTCTGGCTTCACAGGGGCCCTGCAGTGGCTTCTCTGTGACACAGGGAGGGGCCGCGGGCAGTGGCCCGAGGTTCAGATTCACATGTACCATCAGTGTGAAAATACCAAGTGATCCCCTCCACCTCCACGGCCTTCCTTCTGATGTCACAGGCTCCTTCTCCCGGTTGTCCCCAAGGCTCCAAAGCTCATTATACTCATACCAAAATATGGGGGATACCAAAACATGAAGGGATTCAGACGATGGTCAAGGCAGAGGAGAATCCTGCCCTTGGGGAGACCGACAGTAAACAAACGAATACACAAAATTCCAAGTGGTGATAAAGAGTGTTAAGGACTCTCCAGAGAATAAATCGGTGGTGGGGGGAGGGGGGTTGGCAGTGACGTGGAGGTGACCCAGGCGTCTGCAAAGCAACCACGTGTGTGTGAGACATGCACAAAGACAATGAGCCACATAGGAAGGACATTCGGGAGGGAGGACAGCAGGTGTCAAGGCCCTGTGGTGTCCCAACCTGTAAGGTTAATTCTCTTACCCAGCTGAGTTTAAAAACTCTGCTGATTTACAGCAAAGGACCCAAAGAATGTCTCCAGGCAAATATCTGAGCATTCACACCACACGCACCCTAGGAAAACTGTCCACTTCCTCAGAGAAGTGTCAAATCACCAAACAGATCAGTGGAAAGTGCCCCCCTTTGCCTGTGGTTTTTATTTCGCTGTTTTATCACTGAACACTCAGTCCTTGTTTTAGGATTACATGGACTAATGCAGTCTTGCCTGAGGTCAGGAAGGAAGTTAAATCGGAGATGATATGACCTCTTTTGGGTGGGGGGTGGGGTGGGGTGTGGTGCGCACAGCTCTTACGCTTTAAATATATTTGACAGTTTTTAATTCGGTAATCACGCTTCTGAGAATTTGCTCCTAAGGAAACGCCCATGATGCACGCGGAGATTCAGGTACAAAGACAGCCACTATGTTTTATCTATAATAGCAAATGGTTGGAAACAACCTAAGCGCCCAGTAAAAAGGAAACAGTTTAGCAAACCATACTATATCTCTATGATGGAACATTACATAAAACCGAAACAGACTAAGTCATTTTCAACGACACAGGAACAAGGTACAAGAAAAATGTCGGTGGCTCCCTTGGGTGGTGGGGTTTGTAGGGGAGACTCCCCTCGTTTTTTAGGCCCATCTACAATTTCTGCATACTTAACTTCCACAATCAGAAAAAAAAAAAAAGAGTTCTTTTTAAAATGTCTGGCAGACACGGGGCACCTGGGTGGCTCAGTCAGTTAAGCATCTGACTCTGGATTTCTGCTCAGGTCATGATCTCGCACTTTGCGGGTTTGAGCCCCGCGTCGGGCTCCGTGCTGACAGTGTGGAGCCTGCTTGGGATTCCCTCTCCCTCTCTCTCTGCCCCTCCCCTGCTGGCATGCGTGGGAGTGCCCTCTCTCTCTCAAATAATAAACTTTACAAACTGGCAGAAGATTTTTGGAGAAATTTGATCTACGTTAACTTCGTAACGGGATACAAACCGTACAGAATGGCTGCTTTTGATATTTGCCGTCTTAGATCGCTCTGCCATGATCTCTAAGGGGCGGCAGCATTAAGTGACCACCTCGTGTGTACCTGTCTCCTGACAAGGGAGAGCACAGAAGAGTGAGGGTGGAGGGGTCCACGCACGCGGAGAACTAGGGGACCCATCAGAAGTCGCACGTGTAAGGCAGTCAGGTCGCTGAGACGCGGGCACCCGAGGGTTGCTGTAACGCCCAGTTTACCGCCAGCACTAATTCAGGTGTGCCTGATGTGTAGCAGGGGCTGCACGCAGCGACGGTGACCCGCAACGAAACCACTGAATTATTCGGGCCCTGCTGACAATCTCGGGTCATTCCTCGAGTCCGCAAATCCACCACTGCTAACGAGAGCGGCTACCTAGGATCCAGTCCAGGGTCAGCACACTGTTTCTGGAAAGGGCTAGAAAGCAAGTGCTTTACCTTTGGTGGGTCATGTGATCTGTTCCAACTCCCCAGCTATGCAAATCTAATTGAGGACGGAGGCCACAGACGGTACATCAACAAGGCGCGCTGTTGTATTCTAATACCGTTTTACGAACAGAAACACACAGCAGGTTGGGTCGTAGCCTGCGGGTCCTGGTTTGCCAACTTCCGATCTAAAAGATTAATTATCTCGGGCGCCTGGGTGGCTCAGTTAAGCGTCTGACTTCGGCTCAGGTCAAGATCTCGTGGGTTCATGAGATCGAGCCCCGAGTCGGGCTCTCCACACTGTCAGGGCAGAACCTGCTTGGGATTCTCTTCCTCCCTCTCTTCTCTCTCTGCTCTTCTGCTGCTCACGCTCTCTCTCTCTCTCAAAATAAATCAAAAAATAAAAATTTAGAAATAAAATAAAAAGTCTGCCTTAACAAATGTTAAATGATTCGTTATCTCCCCAAAACCACCTGAAGTACTTCTCAAAAGTACTGTCTTTTGAGAAGTTGTTTTATTTCTACTGTGCCCAGAGTATAGAACACTCATTAGAATTTGCTAATATCGTCGGAGTCTGAGCCAGCCTCTTACATGTATTTGGCGTGTTTTCTACACTATCCTGACCAGCTTGCTACTCCCCTCATGGGGGAGGCATTCTGGATATTTCAGTGCCACCCGGAGAGCTGAGAGGCAGGTGATGTCACGCTGACTGCGTTCAACCGCTTATTAGCTGTGTGATACGGGCCAGGTTGCTTCACCTCTCTGTGCCTCTGGCTGAAAGGCAACAACATAGCACCACACCTCGTGCGGTGGTTTAAGTTTGAGGAACAAGAGTTAATACTGGAAAGCGTTTAGAACAAAGTCCCTGGGACACAGCAGGTACGCAACGAAAATAGCTGCCATTATTATAATTATCTAATCACTTGCTATCTTTATTCAATCTAGGAACTACTATTAGAAGAGGTAAGAATTTTTTTTCCCTGAAAACGCTCCTACAGAGTTACTCTCACTGAATTCCCAAACGGTCTCATTTGGAAGTCCAGCCATCCCTCGGAAAGGGGGTTAGTCTGTCGAACGGCTTGGTTAAGGTGGTCAGGAGCGGCGGAGGGGGCTTGGTGTCTAAAGGCAGAGTTCTCCTGCATCCTAGAGAGGTGCGGTCCAACAGAACTGGCCGCAGATCGGTGCTGTCCAACATGGTAGCCGTAGGGGCCACTGAGCGGTAAAATACGATTGCAGGGTGACTGAAGAGGTAAACTGATTTCACCTAACGTCACGTATTTTCAACAGCCACACGCGGCTAGCAGTCACCCCTGTAGAAAACACAGCTGTGGGCAACGCGAGAAGAAGGTAAATGCATGCTGTCTGAGCTCCCTGAAACGAACCTCAAAGGGCAAACACCTCAGGGATGAATGGTAAGCAACTCTGAGGGTTGTGGACACATAGTTTCCGGGACTGAATTAAAAAAGGAAAGTCTTCCTCTGCCTTCATGCTCTAACATCCTACTCGTTGGCACTAAAATGCTGTGGCTCTCAAGGGCTCCGCTCACTAATTAGCGACACTGAGAGAGAACCCCACATTGGCTCCTCCCGTGGCGTCCATTCTGGGCGCTCAGAAACCCCAATCGATCAAGGATGCAGGCAGCCAGGAAAAAGTCTCCTCACGGCAATAAAACCCACTTGGAACCGGGGGCGCCTGGGTGGCTCAGTTGGTTGGGCGACCGACTTCAGCTCAGGTCGTG
This sequence comes from Leopardus geoffroyi, assembly GCF_018350155.1. NCBI lineage: Eukaryota > Metazoa > Chordata > Mammalia > Carnivora > Felidae > Leopardus > Leopardus geoffroyi. The sequence continues at coordinate 4,698,897 of NC_059333.1, forward strand.
ATCTCACAACTCGTGAGTTTGAGCCCCGCGTCAGGCTCTGCGCTGACAGCTCAGAGCCCGGAGCCTGCTTCGGATTCTGGGTCTCCCCCTCTCTCTGCTCCTCCCCCACTCACGCTCTGCCCCCCCCTCTCTGTCAAAAATAAACAAACACTTAAAAAAAAAAAACCCACTTGGAGCCCAGTTCAGGAGGCATTCTGCCTCTGAGTGTTGCCCGAACACAGGAGTGGAAAGTGAAATCAACGAGCAGAGGAGAAAAGAGCCACAGAACATTGTAGTGTTCTGAAAGAAACCCCCTGTTGCTTCCAGAGGACATAAAAAGATAAGGTGTAAGGGCAGAATTGAAGAGTGGGGTCCTGCGGTCTGACCTGGTTCTCTTAAACCACCGCACCCCGGGAACGTGGAACCTCCGGAAGAATGCAGCCAGGGGCTCTTCTGTCTGTTTGGGGGTTTGGAACCTACCTTTGGGGTTGCTGGGCTGGCCCAAGTGACCAGATACTCCCTCCCCTTCTCTGCTCGCTCTGGGAGTGACCGGACCAGAGTGGTGGGGCCGTTGATGGCCCTTGGGGCTGCTCAGCTAGCCTGTCTATCCTGGAGACTCGTCAACATCCTCAACAGTGGCCAAAGCTCATGGGCTCCAAAAGTCCCGTCTGGGACAGGCAAACAATGGGTGGGCTTGAGAAAGGATCTAAGTCATCAAATATCCGCATCGTCGCACACGGAGACATGAGGCATTTCTTGGGGGCATCAGGGGTCCAGCTCAGCCTCCTTCAGTTGGTCACCGGTAGTCCCCTAACATCCTAATTCTACCGACAGGCATCGACGGCTCCTTTGCCGCGACTACCCTGGGGGCTTCACCCGGCATGGAGTATGGGAGGAGGAGACATTTTAATGGAAAGATGTTTAATTTCCCGAAGAGATTAGTAGAAGGTCAGGGGAATGAGTATGTTGGCTCTTTAATCAAGCCAATTGGCCGGAGGCTATTTTATTGGCTAAAAAAGAAGTACATCTAAAGAAATACACAATCTTCTTTTTGCCATGTGGAAATTCATCGGAACGTTTGCCACCATGAAAGGAGGGCTTCTGATGGGAAAAAGCTACACAAATGATTAATGGTAGTCTGACGGCTCATTCCATAAATCAAAGAACTCTTGTCAAAGAACCCCAAGCCAAAGCTCCAATTACTGGGAAATGTTTCAGGAAGCATTAAACCTGAATATCCAAAGACTGGGGGACTTGAATCAGAGGCTGACAAACCCAACCAGGAACCTTATTATAACTGAGGGAGATCAGAGGGACAGGCAAACACAGAAACATCATAGAGCGGGCAGCTACATCTCAGAAAAGAACCCTTTGTCAGAAACTAAGAAGGGAAGGGAGAACGTTCTCTTGGCATCCATCAAATACAATGGGGGAAAGCATACCGTAGGCCAACTGTAAAGTCAGCTCAAAGCAACAGGCAAATTAGTAATACATAATTTACACAGAAAATGCTCCTATCTTTCCAATATTAAATCTGCGTCAAATAGAAGCCTGGGAGAAACATGGCGGGGCGGGGGGTGGGGGGCACAGGGGAAGGGAGAGAAAAGAAAGTTGGCGTAAATCTAAGCGACTGCTTAACCTGCAGACGCCCGCTGTTAGTAGGGACACCACTGACTGAGCAGAACCAGCCCCAAACTCAGAAATGTGATGCTTCATGGAACAGTCCTCTTAAAAGGCCGGCCAGAGGCCCCAAATGTGGGTGATGTCTTCTGGGTACTGAGAACTTTTCAGCATCACCTGTGAACCAAGAAGGTGGGCTCAGGTCTGGGCGACAGAGCCAGGGGCGTCCCCCGCCCGCTGGTAGGTTCTGTTATCTCTGCTCGTCCACGTGTGGACAGCCCAGGAGACCCTTGAGGGCCCCAAAAGCTGGTAGGGAGCCCTCAGCCCTCCTGTGCTAGTTAGCGGGAGGGAAGGCTTAGCCATCGGGGCAGCTACAGACGTTCTCACGAGTTTCACCTTAAACGAGGCTCAACCACCTAAATATGAGAAACAGACACATCTGCCGCCGGACCACAAACCTGGCCGGCAAGGTTAGCGGCGAGGTTAGAAAGACGTGTCCTCCCGAAGCCTGAGACGGGACCACCGTCCGACCAAACCGTGAACAAAGCAAAAGGTAAACAAGAAAAGACCCCCGCAGGCTACGGTCGGGTAAATACCGTACACGGTTATTTGTAACGTTGCCTGCGACCTACCCCGGTTTCAATAACCGCATCTGCGTGGCAGAAGGGACTGGCTTGCAAAGTGCTCTTTTGGCCTTTATTGATCCCTGGCTGTGGGCGCTTGCCCAAGCCCTACCGTCTACCCACTGGAAGGGCACACTCATCCACAGGGTTAAATCTGCACACTTGAGGGGCGCCTGGGCGGCTCAGTGGGTTGAGCGTCCGACTCTTGATTTCAGCTTGGGTCATGATCTCACGGTTCGTGGGTTCAAGCCCCGCGTCGGGCTCTGTGCTGACAGCTCGGAGCCTGGAGCCTGGAGCCTGGAGCCTGTTTCGGATTCTGTGTCTCCCTCTCTGCCCCTCCCCTGCTCGTGCTCTCTCTCTCTCTCTCTCTTTCAAAAATAAATAAACATTAAAAAAACCTTTTTTTTAAAAATCGCATCCTGGAATCTAATGTGAGTACACACATCTCTCAAATGTTGGCTTTACTCTCCTGAACTTTCTCCTACTGTCTCTCGTGTCTGCAGATCCGTGATGAAAACCAGAACGACCCCAGGGGAGGAAAGCCACTAAAGACACAGCTGAGCCTCGAATACGAGGTTCAGAGCACAGGGAGTGTGCTGCACATGCGTGTTCTGAGCACAGGGTGGGTGTGGGGACACCAGGTACGTGTCGCGACTACAGCCTGCAGTGTGAAGAAGACGGAGGGCTAAGGTTGCTATGCCACCCAGATACATTTTTTTACGTATTTTTAATACGCATTTGCCCTTTCCAGAAACGCGAGTCAACCCGGGGAAGGCGACGCTTTTGGGGGAGGGACAACTTTACCAAGATGCTTCGCCTGTTTGTTAAATCATGTCACCAACCCAAGCCGCTCGGGGGGTCTGAATCCACTTCACCCCTCCTTCTCCCCTTCTCTGCACTGGCTGCTGCAAGGCCCCCGGGGATGCTCACAGCCTCGTGTGCCCCCACCTCCCAGCCCTCCCACTGCAGCCGACCCAGAGTGTGCACAGACCAAGGTACCGACCACCTCTGTCCACATGACCGCTTTCCATCCTCCCCGTACGGTCCCGGGGCGTCTAGACTTAACACATGCAGGTAAGCGATACTGCCTTTCCAATTCATTCAGGGCATTCCCAAATACTTGCTAGAAAAACGGGGTGTGCCGGGGCTGAAGGTTCAGGAACGGCTGACCTAGAAGCTTGATCTTGGACAAGTCTCTTGGCCTCCTGGGCCTCCTGTGCTACGTGAGTAAAATCAAGGTCTGGACCAAGTCCAAGTCCTGCTCTAGGACGAAACAGTCCAGACTGAGCAGCTGGGGGCAGAGGATGTGGATGGACGGCCCATCGGAAGGGGAAAGGGCAGAGGGTAGCCCCCAGCCCCGTGCACACGCGCGCGTGCACACACATACGCCCCCCCCCCCCCGCTGCACATCTGTGGCTACAGCAAAAGCTCTGGGGCACCCACAAGTCTTCTTCTGTCATAAACAGTCACTGGCTGGGAAGTTCGCCCCGGAATTTCAGTAACGACAGGTTCTCGGTGCACGGGGTCATACACTAAGCCACAGGCTCTTCGAAGGACGGGCCCATGGGGTAGCTGGTGGCCCCACGAGGCCTGCCTAGCACCTGCCACCACTGCTTTTCATCTGTGCCTACAGAGGAGCACATCTCTTGTGCCACCAAAATGGAGACCGAGTTGTGGCATCGGGAGAAGACAGGCGGGCACTTCTCCCACACGGGGCGACGTCTCCTGCCTTACTCTCGACGCCCACAGTTTTCTGAAGCTTCCCAATTGTTATTTTCCCTCAACCAAAGTTGGGGGAACAGAGACTGTGGACGAGGAAAGTGAGCAGGGAGGCATGTAGAGGATGGGCAGCAGGGCACTGAACGTGGTCAGGGTCTGGCAACGGCTCACCAGCCTGAAGAGCCAACCGCATTCCCCTTATTTGTTTTCTCTGTTTAAGGTTAAATTTCAGGGTCACAAAAAGAGATGTGAAATCGAAATGTGCGTGGCATTTGGGCAGCAACGGCACCCAGAAGACGGCGACTCTGACCCCGTGGGCTCCCCTGGGGCCCAACGCTGCCACGAGGCCCTGGGGGCCGTCCCGGGAGCCCAGCGGGGGCTGCGCGATGCCATCCAGGCTCCACACTGTTCTCAGGGGCCTGCCCCACAACGGCAGGCTTGGAGCCCTGTCCTCAGACTGAATGTTCTGTGCTCCTTTCTAAGCGAGTCACAGAAGTGGTCCCAGTGAACCACACCTTGACCACCATTGAACTTCGGGACAGCAAAGGTGGCTCTCCGAGCAAGCCCAGGCCGCAGTCCGGAACAGCCTCACGCTGACGCCTAACGCTCCCCTCCCGGCTCGAGCCCCCCCCCACATCAGGACTAGAGGGGCTCGAGGACCGTCAGAGGACGGTGTGCTGTCTGCAAACCGGGTGTGACTACAAAAAGGCCAGCTGACTCAGATTTTTATCAAGTCAATGATCCTCCTATGGATTCCCCTGGAAGGAGTTCATACCTGTGTGTACACGCATACCCAGACAAGTACACGACTCACAGGAAAACACACAACCATATACTCACACACACAACCGTATACACATATGCAAATATCTAAATACACACAGATGTCTACACATGCACACAAAGGACCCACAACCATATACACGTATGCAAATATCTACATACACACAGATGTCTACAAACACACACACAACCATATACACAAATACATACACAACCATACAAACGTATGCAGGTATCTACACATAACACAAAAACATATGCATACACATAAATATACAATAATCATAGACACATACAGATATGTACATATACACAGATGTCTACATATACACAATGATACACAGTCATATAGACACATATATATACACACAACCATATATACATATGCACAGATATCTATACATGTACAAATATATTCATATACATACAACCATACACACATATGAATATACACACAACTATTTACACATCTGCACAGATACCTGCACATATACACAGAGACAATCATATACACATACACAGATATCTACACATCTACATACCCACAGATATATACACAACCATATACACATATACACGAATATACAATCATATGCACAACTATACACACGTATGTAGCTATCTACATATACAAATATTTACATACACATAAATATACACGCATACATACACAGATATCTATACATATACACAAATATATACATACACAGATATACACACACCATATGCTCAAATATACACACAACCGTATACACATATGCACAGATATCTACACACATACAACCATATACACATACACAGATATCTGTACATCTATATACACACAACCACATACACATACCCACAGATATATACACAACTATATACACATATACACATATATAGAACCATACACACATATGCAGATATCTACACACACAAATATTTAGATACATATAAATATACACACAATCATACACACACGATATCTACATATACACACGTCTACACATACACACAACCATATATGCATACACAGATATCTACAAATACACACACAAATGGACATGCAACCATATACATATACACACAAATAGATACACAACCATACACACGTATGCAATATCTACACATACACACAAATACGCACACGATTATATACAAATATCTACATATACAGATGTCTACAAATACAAATACACACAACCACACACACAGACGAGTACATACAGAACCATATACAGATATCTACACCTACACAAATATATACACACATATACACACAACCATATACATATACATACAAATATACACACCCATCTATACACACACATATACATATACATACACATATATATACAACCATATACATATATACACAAATACACACAATCATACAAATGTCTATACATACACAGAAATATGTACACACACACACAAATATACACACAGCCATATACACAAATGTCTACACAAATAGACGCATGTACACAGGTCTACATACACACAGATATCTAGGCATACAAATATACATGCAGATGTCTACACAGACACACGAATACATACATACACAGATCCCCCTTTAAACAACACAGCCTTTCGGCTTCTCTTATGCCAGTGTCTGCTCAGTATTCACGCGGTGCCCCAAAACCCTGCCGCGCCCAGCCACGCGCCCGTCACTCACCTCTCCGTGTCAAAGTACGAGTCTATGTAAGAATGCGGGGCACCTGCCACGGCGAAGTTGCTGCTTCCAGTGTCCACGAGAATCTGCAGCTTTTATTTTGAAGGGGAAAAAACAGAAACTATCAGGTTACTGGAAGAAGGCAATGCTCTCGAAGAATTCTTTCTAAAACTAAGCACCAAAAGGTATTGCTTGGAAAAAAAAACTTGTATCAATGAGAAATTTGTGTTAAAAGTCGTTATGAAATTGAAATCTGAACAGTCCATTAAGAAGCTAACAGCAGGGAGGGGCACCTGGGGGGCTCAGTCGGTTAAGCATCTGACTTCGGCTCAGGTCATGATCTCACAGTTTGCGGGTTCAAGCCCCGTGTCGGGCTCTGTGCTGACGTCTCAGAGCCCCGAGTCTGCTTTGGATTCTGTGTCTCCCTCTCTCTCTGACCCTCCCCTGCTCACGCTCTGTCTCTCTGTCTCGAAAATAAACATTAAAAAAATGTTTTTTAATACACAAACCTTAAAAAAAAAAAACTGCTAAAAAACATAAGCTATTGATGAGATAACCCAGGTGGGTAAGTATTTACCTGCAATTCTCTCAACACTTACACAGCTGCTCTGGGGAAAACCCTCAGTTTTGCCAAATCCAGTGTTTTCCATGCTTCTCTCACTTGACCCCCTCCCTCAGCAGTCTTGCCCAGTCAGCCACTCTGTCCTGGAAATACGGTCTTCGTTCTGGATTCCGGGACTCCACGCTCCCAGTTTTCCTCCGACTTCCTGCCTGCCCACTTCAGTCTCACTGCTGGGTGCCTCTCCTCTGCCCCGTGTGCGGGAGTCCCCCACAGGTTGGCCCTGCAACCGCCAGGCACCAGCCACACTCGCCCCGTGGCAGCGACCTCATCAGTCTCACGGCTTTGCCCTCCACACGCCCGTGACTCCCCTACATCTCCCACGCGGGCACCCCCAGGCCTTCCCCGCTCAACACCTCCACTTGGATGCCCAACAGCCATCCGTTAGGGGTTGAAATGTGTCCCCCAGAAAGTCACACCGCGGTCCTAACCCCCCAGAACCTGTGACTGTGACCCGACTTGGAAATAGGGTCTTTGCGGATGCCATTAAGATGAGGTCATTAGGGTGGCCGTCATCCAACAGGACTGAGGTCCTTACAAGAGGAAAACACCATGTGAAGATACAGACACACAGGAAGAAGGCCAGGGGACAGGGGCAGAGACTGGACAGAGGCAGGTGCAGCCAAGGGGCACCAGAGACTAACGGCCACCACCGGCAGCCAGCAGACGCAAGGAAGGACTCGACCCAGAGTCCCAGAGGGAGGGCAGGCCGGCCGCCACCCTGACCTCAGACTTCTGGCCTCCAGACTGTGAGAGGAGGCATTTCTGTTTCAGACCACCCGGTCTGTGCTTCACGATGGCTGCCCCAGGAAACAAACACACTGTCTCACATCTGACGTGTCCAGAACCGAGCCCCCGGCACCCCCGGGCCTGCCGCGTCCATAGACTTTGTTGCCATTTTGTTAACGGTGGCTCCGTCGCGTCAGCTCAGGCCAGACAGCGTGGTGACACCTTCACCGCTTCTCTCCCCCATGCCCCACATCCAGACCCCCTCCTCCGGGCTGTATTCCGCGCCTGCCCGTCTCCATCACCTCTGCTGGGACCAATGTGGCCGGGGGCATGACCGTCTCCCGCCTTTCCCAACCAGGGTCCCCGTTTCCTGCCTCAGTCCGCTCCACCCAGTGGCCACCGTGACGCTACAAAAGTGTAATTCAGAGTGCACCACCCCCTGCCCTCCCTCAGCTCGACAGCCTCAGTCCTCACACCGGCTGCCAAGTCTCCGGCGCCCCGACTTCACTCCACCCCCACCATGCTGTTCCGTGGACATTCCAGACTGGGGCCGTCCCTGCCCCCCGACCCGCTGCCTGTGCCGAAGTGGACTGCCCTCCTGGGGGGGACCCGGAACGCGGCGTGCCCTCCTGGGGGGACCCGGGACACAGAGTGCCCTCCCAGGGAACCCGCAGTGCACATCCCCCCATGTCCTCCAAGGCTTTACTCAACGGGCACCTCTCAATGTACCCTTCTGAATGGCAACTCCCTGCCTCTGCTGGGCACCCCCTTCCCTTCCTCCCTCTGCTCCCATGATGCTCATGCCCTCCTGGGGTAACAACAGCAATGGCAGGCATCTAGCAGCACCTACTATGTGCCAAGGACTCAGCACCTACTATGTGCCAGGGACTCCTTACAGTGCTGCATAGACACTAACGTGTTGAACCCTCACAAGGGCCTTCTGAGGGCAGCGTCGACACCCTTATTCACAGATAGGGCAAGCAGGTGCAGAGGGGCTGACCAACCTGGTCACGCACGGGTGTGTGCGTGGCAGGGCCGGGTCTGAACCCACGCCGTCTTACTCCAAACACATTATTTTATTTAACCCAGCTACCCACTTCCTGGTTCTAGGAGCTACCCATTTCCCCTTCACCCCATTACCGTGTGAGCTCTCAGGCAGGGATATGTGTTATTTTGTTCGCTGCTCTGTCCCCGTGCCCGGAACGGGGCCAGGCACAGAGGAGACGCTCAAATATGTGTTGAGTGAACAGCTAAATGATTCTCAAAGGTTAAAAAAAAATCAAAGACACCAACTTTTCCTTTGAAAGACAATACAGATTCGGGAAAAAATAAACAAGGTACAGTTGGGGCGCCTGAACGTGCTGTGGGCAGGCTCCGCGGAGGCCCTGTTTTAGGCTGCCAGGCAGACAGCAATTCTGGCTCCCGCTTCTCCAATCGAAGTGCCCTGGCCTTCCCCTGCAGGAGGCTGCGGAAATGGCCGGGAGTAACGACCCGTCCTGGGAGGACCTGCCCTGGAGCTGTGGGCACAGCGAATGCACTGCCCACGTTTTCCCAAACAAGAGCCAATTCTGTGACCTCAGAGGGTGCCCTTCCCAGCACTGAAGATCCCATCCATGACACTTGGCGGAATGGCAGACAGATCTGGGGCCTGAGGCCTGACGTGACTCTAAAAGTACTGAATAAAGAGATGATAAAAATCACTCGATACGCCTTAACTTTAGGAAGTGAATTCTGCCCTTCGTCTGCATCTACTAACACGGAGTCACCGGAAAAGGTGCAAAATCTCACTCCCCTACAGAGAGGAGATGTCAGACAGCCTGCAGTTTGAATAAAAATCATCTGGTTCCCCGTTCAAGCATGTGATGCCCAACAGCCCCGCGGCTGCCGCCAAGTCTGCGTGTACTTGGGCTGGACCGGAAAGGAGCTGCAGAGACCTCGCGTGCCTCCAGCAGTCAGGGCAGGTGCGCCCGGGGGAGGAGTTCGTGCGCAGGTCAGCCGGGAGGGCCGGATATTCCTACAGGGCAGAGCTCTCCGCTCCCGCTCTCAGTGTCAGTGACTCAACACAACGTGATCCTCAAAGCAGGCTTATCAGAATCTCTATGCAGGTTTTTAAAAAGTCCCTTCACATTGGGGCACCTGCGTGGCTCAGTCAGTTAAGCGTCCGACTCCGGCTCAGGTCATGATCTCCAGGCTCATGTGCCGACGGCTCGGAACCTGGAGCCTGCTTCCGATTCTGTCTCCCTCTCTCTCTGCCCCTCCCCCACTCATGCTCGTGCTCTCTCTCTCTCTCTCTCTCAAAAATAAACGTAAAAAAAAATTTTAAAAATAAAATAAAAATAATAAATAAATAAACGTAAAAGCAATCCCCTCAAAATCAGTTAAGACACGGGGCGCCTGGGTGGCGCAGTCGGTTGGGCGTCCGACTTCAGCCAGGTCACGATCTCGCGGTCCGTGAGTTCGAGCCCCGCGTCGGGCTCTGGGCTGATGGCTCAGAGCCTGGAGCCTGTTTCCTGATTCTGTGTCTCCCTCTCTCTCTGCCCCTCGCCCGTTCATGCTCTGTCTCTCTCTGTCCCAAAAATAAATAAACGTTAAAAAAAAAAAAAAAATCAGTTAAGACAGGAGCCCATCCCACATACGTCCAACTCAATACCTTTTTCCTAATCCTATGGCTTCCCATGTCCCATTTCCATTTTGATCCTGTAGTTTGCGTTTTCATGGAGGCCTCACGCTTAGGATGGCTGATGGAATCGTCGGCCGCTGGTGACCGAGTCAACCTCCAGCCCGTCTGTCCTCCCGAGGCGAGCCTGAACTCCCAACTCTCCTCCCAGGTTGGTTCCCCATCCCAAGAGCAAGCTCATTAACGTCACTCAGGTGTGGGCGGACGGGGGCTTGCTCTGAATAGCAGTCCTATCCCTGGGGGAGCTCCTCGGGTTTCAGGAGCTCTGCCAGGAACTGGACCAAGATCAAACATAGATTTCTTCTAGTAAGTCACAGTATCACATATGGCCAATGTGAAAACAGCAAGGATGGCACCTTTACCCACCCTGGGAACGAACTGCCAAAATGCAACCTGTCAAGCACCAAGGCTTTTGTCCCAGCAGCAGACACTGGGTCCAAGCTGACATACGCTCAGCCGTGCAACACACGGGAACCCGCTTCCAGATTTAAATGGTTCCTGAGGACAAGAAGAGCTTCTCAAGTTGCTTGGAGGAAAGCAGCAGAGAAACAAAGGAGAAGGGTAAAACCCCAGGACTCCTTCATGAGGCCAATCGGGGAATTCGACACCTTTAAAAACAGGGAGTGAGGGGCGCCTGGGTGGCTCAGTCAGTGAAGCATCCGACTCTTGATTCCAGCTCAGATCATGATCTCGTGGTTCACGGGTTCGAGCCCCACGTCGAGCTGTGCGCTGACAGCGCGGACCCTGCTTGGATTCTCTCTCGGCCTCTCTCTCTGCCCCTCCCGTGCTCATGCTCTCGCGCCCTCTCAAATAAATAAAAGAAGAAAGTGTGGCAAGACATATCAATCACCCGAAAAATAAAACAAAACAACAGAAAACAATTTCACAACAGCGAGGAATACTTCATCTGTCATTAAATCACAGGTGAGAAAACTCTAGAATCCTGAACATGAGCATCCTTCCTGCCCACACTCATGGTCGGGCAGGAAAAGCGTGCCATCTTTACGAGCGTTTCCGGGTCTCCACGCACCCAGCCACCCAGCAGGAAAGGCCAGCTGCTTGGGGGCATCCCACCTCCACACCCAGTGCTTTTTCGCAACAAGCATGGTCAGAGGCACAATCGCCTAGGAGAATTTCTGGGTAGACATCCACCCCCCCAACAGTCTCCGCATCTTACCAGAACTTTCACACACCCCTGCGCTTACGTCTACCGCAACAAACAAAGCCCCGTTTTGCAGAGGCAGGGGACACAAAAGCAGAGAAAGCTGCACCAGAATGCAGACTCCGCTCTTTTACACAGCTGACTCCTAACCGTCCAGGCATCTGGTACGACCCTCTCTTTCCCAGCGAGTTCAGCAGGGCTCAGCTTGCAAGAAGATTCAATTCGAGTCACGGCTCGGCAAAGCTGGCCACCTCAGTCGTTCCTGGAGCAAAGGATCTGAGGAGAGAAATCACCCCGATAAATGAGGCAGTCCAAAGTCAGGCAAGGGACGGATGTCCAGGGAAACCACCGTGGGTTGTGTTTCAAGTGACATCTCTGCACAGCAACAAGCCGACACTTTTTTCTGTGCGACGATGCTGGAGACAGACGTCGTGTGTGCTGACGTCCCGCCATAGCTCCCCTTTTGGGAGGAATCCAAGCCACAAGGGAAAAAAGGTAGTGCCACTCGCCCCGTACCTCTGCTCTGCAACAAGCTGAACCTCCGAGGCTCAGGATACCGGTTTCTTAGCCTCACTCCACGCATTCACACCGCCTTCTGCGGCATCCTTCATCCTGAACTTCCAAAAGCATTTCCTGCCTCCTTGGGTTCAAGTCCACACACCCATGATGGTCTAAACCCCAGGACGCTCAGCCCCATCAAGGGACGTTGAAGATGCAGATAGATTAACATTAAAAAAAAAAAAAAAAGGTCCAGAACTGCAGGAATTGACAGGACAAATTTTTTGTCGCTCCGTAAAAACAATAAAAACTCCAAACACTCCCTGGAGCCACTGCCCTGTGCCTCCCAGAACAGCCAGGCATCACTGAGCTAAACTTCCGTCTCGATTACAAGCCTGTAAACAGCACAGGTAACTACTGACCAGTGCCCCTAGAAGCTCCAGGAACATCGCCTTCCTGGTTTTCCCACCACAGCCCTCCTTTCTCATCCCCCCTGCAGATACTTCCCTCCTCTGTGCTCTTGGAAACGCTGTACACGTTGCTGCTAGGAATTGTGTCCCCAGCCCCTGGTGCACCGTTTCCACACTGGACGGCGCCCCACGGTCTTCTCCAGGGGACATCCCAGCACGGGGCACCCTGCAGGGGAGCAGGGCCTGGGTGGGATTCGCCGCTTCGGCCCCAGTACCTTGGACAGCGCCCAGGGCATCTTGGCCGCTCGATAAAGTTGTGAAAGCCGTGAACAAGTCGCTGCATATTCTGGGCAAAAGAAACTTGTTTATTCATTTATAAGACAAGTCGGTATTGCACACCCACCAATAATACACATAATATCAAGACGGCAAAAGATCTGAGACCGCCTATTCTAGAAGACGAGAGAGAAGACGTAGGAGACTCCTACTACCCCTAAAGCAAACACTTTCCCCTTTGGCGTGTACTTCTTCAACGATATTCTCCAAGCCCAGCAGCCCCGGCTAAACCCGCGCGATGCCATTCTACAAAATAATCCTGAAGCAAGGACACCATTCGGCACACTGGCGGGTGAGGACTGGACAGGTTTCGAAATGTGAACGGCCAGTGTCTTCACGACAATGTGCTTCTGAGCCACTTTGCTGAGCGGTGACAGAGCCCGGGATCCAGGGGGCCCCACCTCTCACGAGCAGTGACACAGCCCCGGATCCAAGGGCGCCCCACCTCTCACAAGCCTGCGTCTGGGCAGGACCCCACCTCGCTGCCTGTGCCTCGCTGCTCCCTGGTGCAGACTCTCAGTGAGACAGCAATACCTGCTTGTGCCAATCACACATGCAACTCTCTGCAGGAGGTGGGAAGACTGAGGTCAGTCCTCAGTGGCCACCACCACAAACTCCAGGACATCCCAAGGGACCTCTGGCCAAGGGCTGGTTCCAGAGAAGTTTGAATCTAACGGGTTCTTCAGGACGTCCACTTTAGGAGTGTCCTTGGGGACAGTCAGGACTTTATCCTCACGCCCTGGCCTGCCTAGACAAAGCTCACTCATTTTTAAAATGGCACCTGCTGTGGGGTTTTATTTTCCTCATTGTGTGTTGGTGCAACGCTGACGGAGTCCTGGCCGTCTGGGTCTTTACTGGCCTTCCTTTTCTCCAAGTAGCTTTCCTTTCAAAGAGCTTGAAAGTTGCTTGAGGGCAAAACAGATTTTCCGGTCTCCTTTTGTCATTCCCCACAATGACTACCTCAGGCATCTGCTAATCAGCTGACCTGTAGGGGTAAGAACACACCTGGGAGAAGGTGCACCTGCCAAGAAGCTGGAGGGAGATGGAGATCAAACTCCTGATATGTGTGTGCAAAGTATTTAGGTTTTCTAGAAATGGCTGGGGGGGGGGGGGGCTCACTTCATGTCCCAGGTGCTCTACAAAATAACCACACGTTTACCTCTTAAATATCCAAGGATAACCAATGTTAGGACAAGATGATGGGGGCACCTGGGTGGCTCAGTCGGTTAAGCATCTGACTTCGGCTCAGGTCATAGATATCACGGTTCATGGGTTCGAGCCCCGCGACGGGCTCTGGGCTGACAGCTCGGAGCCTGGAGCCCGCTTCGGATTCTGTGTCTCCCTCTCTCTCTGCCCCTCCCCTGCTCGCACTCTGTCTCTCTCAAAAATAAATAAACATTAAAACATTTTTAAAGGAATTAAGACAACAGCAGAGGTTCTGGTGCCCACCCATGTGCCCTGGTATTTACTGGAGCTTCCGGTACATTCTCTAGCTGCAGCAGCAAAGACCCTTCAAGCATCCAGGGTGGCATGAAGTGCCAGGAAGTGAACACAGCATCGGATGGCCTGAGACCTCCACCTGCCGGCTCCTCACCTGGACAGCTGGACAGCGCGCTCTGCCGCCTCCCAGAAGTCCGGGCAGCCCCGGACCCAGCTGTTCCCGGCAGTCACGGGCTCCTCCCTGCCTCACTGCCTTGCCCCCACCAGTGTCTCAGGGCAGGGAGAAACTCGAGAAGGGTGACTCCGGCAAACCTTGCCTTATGTGCCCCAGAGACCAAATATGCTTAAACTCAGAGACCCTGAACGGAACGAAAGCCAAGTGTGGTCAGGAAAGCGAAGAGCCCTCCAAGACAACGACCCACCTGACCGTTCTACCACCAGCCGAAACCTACGTCCAGACTGAGCGTGTCTCCCACTGTCTGTCCCTCCTTAATCTTCTGCTGACGCATGGGGCCATCACCTTGCAGAAAGTCATTTGCTCGTCGCTGCAGGCGGGCAAAACATCGCGTTAAAGGAAAGAACTGGGTGACGCGTCCAGTTAGCGATTAGCAGCTGGAGATCTCTCAGATATCACTGTCTCTTTTTCAGCAGGTTAATAGATAGGAAAATGAGCAGATCGTTTAAATAATGGCTCATTGAACACAACGATTCCTAATTACATTAGCCGCCCATCTGCTGAAGTCGGCCGGCAAGCAGAACCCACAAGCAGCGGCATTTTCCGGCCCAGCTACGCGGGCTGTTTGCCCACAGTTATTACGCGTGATTATAGGCGCTGATCTTGTTAACCAGGTTCTTTCTCCGCTTCGGTTCTGGAGATGAATCTCATTTACTTAAACACATCTTGTTGAAGAAAGCAAAAATAATTGCCACGCACCATTTCTCCACAATCTAAAATTAAGGTTGTTTTATAAAGAACAGGGTGGGGGGGGGGGAATCACTTTCAAAGGGCCCCACTTAACACAAACAGATGTTACCGAACTCAGCTAAGAGGAGCTTGATTATACGATTTATTCAGGCTCTGCGCTCACGCACGCTTGGGCTTTCACTACTGCAACGAGGCTCCTACTAGAAAAACACACGTCAAGGGCCACATGGATTCCTCAGCTCCTTTTGGAGGAAAAAAACAAAACAAAACCAGCAGTGAAGGTTTTCCACAGGGTGCTCAGGGCTTGGCAGGTTAATTCTGGCCGTACAGGTGGAGGTTAGGAGCGCGGGATCTGGGGTGCGGGAGGGTTGATGCGGGGGTCCCTGTTTTAAGAACCGAAGTCAACCCCAGATCAGACATGGCTGATCTCCTTCCGGACACAGGAGTTATGGCTCCCTCTGCAGTGAAAACCCATCCCCGGGGTGGTTTTACCGCAGGGAGGGAGTGGTCCCTGAGTTTTGAAACTTTCCAGACACCCCCCCGCTCCGCGCCCCCCCCCCCCCCCCCCCCCCCCCCCCCCCCCCCCCCCCCCGGTGGCAAGACTGGAGAGGCGAAGGGTGGGGGAGATTTCATCACACATCCAGAGCCCGGGCCCTTAATGGTGTCCATTCATAGGCTGCTGGCTGCAGGTTCATTTTCCGCCAACGGTCCCAGGATACGCTCTGCACTTTCTCTAAAGCAGAGCAGCATGACAATATAGTGGCTTCAGGGTCCGTGACGCCTGGATTTGGGCGCCGGCTTAGCCTCCTACTGGCTGGCTGTGGGGGCTCAGGTAAATGACACACCTTCTCCGGGCGTTGGCGTCCTCATCCACCCGTGAAGCGGAAGGCTAAAGGCTGCTGTTCTGAGGGGCACCTGAGATCGTTCATGTGTGGTGCGCCCAGAATTGCGCCCTGCTCACCGGGATGTTTTAACTTCTCAAAGGGGTTGGAGCGACTCTGTCCGCCCTCGTCTGCGGGCTGACTTGCATCGCGGTGTATCAGCGCCAGAACTGGTACGGGGTCCCCAGCAGCCCTCCCCGGGGAGGGCACTGCGGCCACTCCCCTGCAGCAGGCGGTGCCCACGTGAACGCGGCCATGTGCCAAAACACCGGGGTGGTGGCCCGGGCGCCAGGAGCACCCACACTCGGCTCAGACTCTAAACCCCAGGGCCAGCGAGGCCGCTTCACTCCACCAGTCCTTCTTCCACACTCGGTCCCCTGGCGGACTGGGACCCTCCACCTCCTTTCCTCTTCCCTCTGCCTCTGTGTCCCGTATGTTCCACGCGCCGGACCTTTCCTCAAGCTGTTCCGCTTCCTCTGCCTCCTTGGGTCACCCCAGCGGCTTCGATGCACTAGCCCTGAGCACAGAGCTCAATAAAGGTTTGCTGAGTCAATGAATGAGTGGTGCCGTCCGTACTCAGAGCTGGAGCCAGTTAATTTCCGCCCTCCGGATGGGTTTTCCTAGGGTCTGATGCCCTCAGGGCTTTGGGGGTTTGGTTTCTCTCCCACGGCGCCTCTAGTGGCCGTCCTTACCCTCTGGGGCCACCGCGGAGTGGAACTCACCCTTGGGTGATGGGTGACGGGGGAGGGGGGGCTGTGGCAGGACCCACGGGGCCCGCGCCCCACCCTCAGCAGCCTGACCGCCCCTCGCACCTCAAGGCTAACCAGCAAAGGTGATGTTGGTGAACAAGATCCTGGTGAACAGCCTGCACAACTCTGAAGCTCCGAGTTCTTGCACACGCTTCTCCCAGCCAGCCCCCGGGAGCGCAGGAGGGGGGCAGAGAGATGGGCTTTCCCGCTGATGGGAAGTCCACGTGCCCCGGCCCTGCCCCCACAAGGCAAAAGAACCCTCTAAGCACCTAGGGTCTCAAATACCCTTTTGTCCCCCTGGAAGACGAAATGGCGGTAGAGTGTGCGGGCGCTGCCCGGATTCCCCACTGACCAGCTGCGAGAGGTCACCTGGCCTCTTCCCCCAAGGCCACACCCCTCCTGGGGACAGCCACAGATAATGACGAGTGACACTGGATAACAAAGGCCTGGCCATGTCCGCCCAACTCGGGAGGGCTCTGCAGGGCCCTCCTAGCGCCCGAGTGCCCGGCGGGGGGGGGGGGGGGCAGTTGAGGCCACCTTTGGGCCTCATCAGCCCCGTCTGCCCACTCCTGCTTCCTCAGCCCCTCGCCCCGCAGCTACACTCTGCTCAGAGCCTGCTCCCCGGAGCCCAGCCCACACCGGCCTTCTCGGCTGGACACGTGCTCCAGGAGCACTTCTCCAAGGGCTTCCCTCTGAACAGAACCTCAGTGGGTGCCTAAGCCTGGTTCGTAAGTGGGGAGTCTCCAAAGCAGAGGCCTGGGCCTGTCTCCCAAAGCAGACAGAGCCAGATGCCTCCCCAAGCGTCAAAGGCCAAGGACAGAGGCCCCCCCCCCAGTAAAGCGGTGAGATCTGCTCTCCGCTTGGCCACTAGCTGGCTGTACAGTCACTTTTAAGTTCTGTGTAGTTAAGTAATCTCTACGCCCGACGTGGGGCTCCAATTCACGAGCCTGAGATCAAGAGTCGGAAGCAATTCTAGCTGAACCAGCCAGGCGCCCCGGGAACAGTCCTCTTTGGCCCGGAGTTTGATCATCTGTAAAACGGGAGGGAATAGTTTCAGCCTTCGAAATCCGTGCGCCTAAGTCTAGCTGTCGCCCACAGAATTCAGACAAGGAAGGACATTTGCAGCCTGGGTCTCCCCCAGTGTGCAGGGGCACCCCACAAGGCTGGGCTTCCTCCGGGCAGAGTTGGCCTAAGGCTCAGCCCCCGGCAGCCCGGACAGGGCATCAGCCTCCCGGGTCCAAGGACAGTTTTCATCGTGAGTAGCAATGGCCTCAGAGCACACTTGGGAAGAGGCAACAGAACCCTCTAAACCCACCTCCAAGCCCTGAGGAAGCTGTGTCTGTGGGTTTCCAGCTCTTGCTCTCAGCCTCACCTATGAACATGGTGTTCCAGGCCTCCGCCTGTGCTTCAGGCTGCAGAGACTCGAGACAACATTGACACGCCAAGTCCTGGGAGTGGTCAGGCACGTAGGGCTGCCCTGACCGGTGACCAGCAGGGCCAGGGCCAGGATCAGGAGCCCATGTGTCACTGGGCTCACCGTAGCCGGTGTCACGCCCGAAGAAGGGTGGGCTGTTGGCTACATCTTCGGGAATCAAAACAGTCCGGGGGTCTGGTTCTCTGCCCCTTGGACACAGAAGTCAAGCACAGACTCCTGGGGGCACTGCCATAAGCAGCCTCACATCGACCAAGCTTCTGGAAGAAAGTTGGAAGCCACAATGCTTGCTTGTTTGCAAAGGGATATTCCGTGACAGGTGGCCTGGATGATTCCATTTGCTTGCCCGGCCCCTCCCTCTGAGTAGGTAAACTGGGGAGGGGGCTGGGGAGGTGGAGGCCTCTCTTCTATGGAGACGTCACAGCCCTGGACACCTCCCAGGCTGGAGTCTCCCTTGGCCTCTGGGCTTAAGTAAGCTACCTGTTGTCAGGATGCAATTACACTGACAGAGGAAGGCGGATATTTAAGCAGTCATGTGTCAGAGTTACAAGGCTAGACCTCATTTACCGAGGCCAATGATAATAATGATTCCCTTTGCCATGGAGAAGAAAATTCACGCTAAATGGTGCTTTTTAAAGAAAGCACTATTAAAAAGTTCAAAAGCAGTGGCTGGCTCAGTGACTTTGGCTCAGGTTATGACCTCACGGTTCGTGGGTTCAAGCCGCGCATCAGGCTCTGTGCTGACAGCTCAGAGCTGGAGCCTGCTTCAGATTCTGTGTCTCCCTCTCTCTCTGCTCCCTTCCCCACTCACTCTCTATCTGTCTCAAAAATACACATTAAAAAAATTTTTTTAAAGAAAATCATTAAACAAAATAAAATAAATAAAAAGCTCAAAAGCAGGTATGTCCCATATTCGGGTGACTGTGGAGGGAGGGAAACTTCTATTTCCAGAAGGCAAGGTAGCCTCTTCCTTCCCCAAGAGACAACTAACTGCTCAGTCCCCAAAATCCTTTATAGGTTTCCAGGGATCTTAGGAGACATCGTTTTAGCTTAAAATCAGCCCTTTCTGCACATTTTCCAAAGGAGTTTAAGCAGACTCTCATCAAAGGTATGACGTCTTAACTCTCAAGATATTTCCAGAGTTTCACTAAATGCTCCCTTGTGCTCAAGAGTTGGTAACCGCAATTGAAAAGCCATTTCAGATCTAAACTTTCCGAAAAGAGACACGGGATTAACTTCGCCCAGGTTCCCACGTCCAAGTACTGCCAGTTTTTAGTCAACGTTAGGAAGAAAGACAAAGCGTTTACACTTTTACTGCAGCAACGGGCAAGACCGTCAAGTTACTGTTATTATAAAACGGCTACTTTTGGCCATTATTCTAGACAGCAAGAGTCATGTTCTTAATCGCGGTGAAATACACATAACGTTTGCCATCTTAACCGTTCTGGAGTCTGCAGGTCAGCGCTGTTAAGTCCATTCACACTGTTGTAACAGCCGCCCCCCACCCCCCCGCCGTCCACCTCCAGGACTTACTCATCGCCCCCAAATTGAAACTCTGTCCGCTGGAAACACTAACGCCTCATTCCCTCCTCCAGCCCCCACCACGCTACCTGCCGACGCTGGGACTCTGACCCTCTAGTGGGATCCCACAGTTTTTCTCTGTGTCTGTCAGATTTCGCTCAGCATCGTGTCTCCAAGGTTCATCCACGCTGTAACCGGTGTCAGAATGTCCAGAATGTCCTTCCTTTTTAGGGCCGAATAACAATCCACCGTATGGATATATCACATCGTGGTTACCACTCGTCCGCCAACAGACACCCACGCTGATTGCACCTGTTGGCTATGGCGACTAAGGCTGCTGAGAACACGGGTGTGCAAATATCTCTTCGAAATTCTGTTTCAAGTCTTTGGGGAAGATTATTTTTTCCGATAAATATTTAGTGAGCAGCTACCATGTGCCCGGGGCCGCGGTGACAAAGAAGACTGGGTGTGCATTCCAGACTTCACCACCTAACGTTGAGACAACAAACAAAACAAAACAACAACAACAACAACAACAAAAACCAAACAGCTTTCTCTGGACGCCTGGGCGGCTCAGTCGGTTAAGCGTCCGACTTCAGCTCAGGTTATGTCCTCGCGGTTCATGAGTCTGAGCCCCGCATCGGGCTCTGTGCTGACAGCTCGGAGCCTGGAGCCTGCTTCCGATTCTGTGTCTCCCTCTCTCTCTCTCTGCCCCTCCCCCACTCACGCTCTGTCTCCCCCACTCTCAAAAATAAATAAACATTAAAAAAAATTGTCTTTTAAAAACACCTTTCTCTTTTATGATGGCCTTCAGTCTCTGCTGAATCAACTGTAGGACGGGAAATGAATGAAGCACACACAATCAGAGATTAATTACTTGAGGTTTATCCACTGAATTAAAAGTTTAATGTCTAAGTCCTTTCCCTGCTACACAACACACTTAAGAAAAAGAACTCCCTCGGTTTTATGATGCTGTTTGTCAAAGGTACTGTAGTCAATGTTAAGTGTGTGAAACACAAAAGAATGAGACTAGGGACGTGAAATGCCGACTACACAACCTGTTACTGTACTGTGAATAAACAGCGCTGAACTCGAGTTAAAACTCACCGGCCATGGGAATGCAAGCTGGTGCAGCCACTCTGGGAAACAGTACAGAGGTTCTTCAGGAAACTAAAAATAGAACCACCCTACGACCCAGCAATTGCACTACTAGGCATTTATCCATGGGATACCGGGTGTGCTGTTTCGAAGGGACACATGCACCCCAATGTTTACGTGTTTATAGCAGCACTATCAACAATAGCCAAAGTCTGGAAAGAGCCCAAATGTCCATCGATGGGTGAATGGATAAAGAACATGTGGTATATATATTCAATGGAGTATTACTCAGCAATCAAAAAGAATAAAATCTTGCCATTTGCAACTACGTGGATGGAACTGGAGGGTATTATGCTAAGAGAAATTAGAGAAAGACAAAAATCGTATGACTTCACTCATATGAGGACTTTAAGAGACAAAAACAGATGAACATAAGGGAAGGGAAACAAAAATAATACGAAAACAGGGAGGGGGACAAAACAGAAGAGACTCCTAAATATGGAGAACAAACGGTGGGTTACTGGAGGGGTTGTGGGAGGGGGGATGGGCTAAATGGGGGAGGGCGCTAAGGAATCTTCTCCTGAAATCATTGTTGCACTAGATGCTAACTATCTTGGATGTAAATTTAAAAAAAAATAATAATAATAAATTTGAAACAAAAAGCAATAAATATGAAGATCAAAAAAACAAGACCAAAAACAAAAAACCCTCACCGGCCAAACGGACTTGCCAGGTTAGCCTCACACGGTCTTATGAAAATACACGTTCAATACGATCATGGAAGTGCTTTGGAAGCAGACAGTGTGACTTACACCCTAAGCGTCGCAAAGGCACGAAAGCCATCTAGCAACACTGATGCTTCTATGTGATGAGGGGCAGGGTAAGAACGCTTGTACTCAGCTTACCGTGGAACGGGACCGAGCCTTTGCCAACGACACCTTCTCAAAACCGAAAGCGTTAAGTCCGTTTTGCATGTCTTTGCACCACTGTCTGATGGGCCCAACCCGGGAAGGTGTCACCCAGAAAGGCCATTGTTTTGGGTTTGCTGGCCTTTGCTAATTTCAGGCCGGCCATTTAAGAAACAGGCTACTTCTATGTGATTTGTAAAAGGCTTTGATGGTCTTTCCTTGTGAAACCCACGAGGGGAAAAAAGTGTTTTAATAGGCATATGGCGATCAAAGAGATCATTCTCCGCTAAAAAGATTTTTTCAAGCCCTTCCAAGTAAATTCCTCTCAGGAAAGACATTAAATCTCCATTGATCTCCACATTTTTACGGTGTCCAGATATTTTGAAAGAATGCTAACCCAAAAGAGAAGTGACAGATGCCTCCCTCTTTTGTCTCCACACCAGCGAAATACAGATATTTCCCTAATTAGGGTACAGAACAGCCGCACACAAATCTTCCAGAACATTCTAGAGGCAGGAAAAACTAAGACTTGGCTAAAAAAGAATGCAACATACTAACCTTGGCAAGATCTCCGACATACGTGTGAGAGAACCCTTCTGTATGACATCTAAATGCCCTTGATGCAGCAAAGGTAGAGACAGATCCCCACCCACCCCTCCCAACTCCCACCACCACCCACTCAGGATGGCACAGCACCGATGCCCCCGACTCTCTTCCGCATCGTCAGCACATCCCCCCAGGATCGCTCCCACCTGCTTACAAACAGGCTGTTCCATTTCCCATCTGGACAAACACAACAACCCACAACTGTCTTCGCCTGAGAGCTTCCTACAACCGCGGCCCCTGCGCACCTGTAGGGAAACCCCTTGCAAGAGGTGACTGTGCTTGGGGCGCTGGGGGGCTCGGTGGGGTAAGCGTAGGACTCTTGGTTTTGGCTCAGGTCACGATCTCAGGGTTCGTGGGTTCAAGCCCCACGTGGGGCTCTGTGCTGACGGCGCGGAGCCTGCTTGGGATTCTCTCTCTCTATCCCTCCCCTCCTCTCTGTCTCTCTCAAAAATAAATAAACTTAAAACATTTCAAAGAAAGAGGTGACTGTACTTATTCACGGCTTCAAAGCCCTCTGCTTCCTTCTCTCTTGAACCGCTGGGGACAGCTCTTACCCACATCACACGCCAAGACCAACCGCTAGACCTCCCGCCCCTTGGCCATCAGGGCATTTGGACCTTTCCTGAGTCCCCACCTCCCCCCCCCCCCCCCCCCCCCGCCTCCCGGACACGACCACTTTCCTGTTCCCCTCCCATCCCCCTACTGCTTCTCCTCGGGCCCCCAGCCCATTCCTCCTCACCTCCCCAGCCTCCAAGTTCTGGGGTGTCTCAGGGCCCATCCTTGGACCTCACCTCTGCATCCAGGCTCACGCCGCAGGAGACCATGTCTAATCTCATGGCTTCACAAGGCTGCTCTCACGGTGACGCTCTGCCTGGGACCCCTTGTGGAACCCCACGTGCATATTCAGCTGCCCCTGAAGGGATCTCAATTTAGCATTTCCAAGACTAATCTCCTAATTTTGCCTTCTTGACCCCGTAGCTGCCAGCCACCTTTCCTCTTGCTGACACACCGGCGTGCTCCACATGGGGCGTCCTGGGGGCACCTCCCAACACGCAAGCACACATCCTCCTCAGGGCCTTTGCCCTGGCTGTTCCCTCCACCTGGAAAACCCTTCCCCACATACCTCACTCCCTCTGTCTTCAGGCCTCTGCTCCAGGGCTGCCTCATTGAAGACCCCTCCCCTGACCACCCCGCAGCACCCAAGAACACCCCCCCCCCACGCCCAGCATGCCTTTGTCTGCGTTTCAATCCACCTTCCAAGTAGCAGCGTATTTACTGGATCGGTCTCTTCTCCCTAAATGTAACACCAGATGTGCTGTGGCTGTGGCTCACTGCTGTACCCTCCGTGCCTGGTGGGGGAGGGGGGGCGCACCCCCCCAGGGGGGGGTCACATGACCACTGACATGTGTCAATGCGCATCAAATATCTGCTGAGTGTGCTTTGTCACAAGTGAGTTAGAGTAACTGCCTTACCAGTTAACCAAACTCGGACACCAGGCTGCATTTTATTGAGAAACATAAAAACAGAAGAACTGAATCTAAGGGGTCATTGTTTTCCCACTGGAATCACCCCGGGAACCACTAGATATAATCTCCAACCCAGAGAACAGAACCTGGAATCCATACCATTCTTTGCATGTTTATTTATTTTTAGGAGACAGCGCATGAGTGGGGTGGGGGGCAGAGAGAGAGGGAGACACAGGATCCGAAGCGGGCTCCAGGCTCCGAGCCGTCAGCCCAGAGCCCGACGCGGGGCTCGAACTCACGGACTGCGAGATCACGACCTGAGCCGAAGTCGGACGCTTAACCAACTGGGCCCCCCCAGGCGCCCCTAAAGTGTTCCTTCTCTTTAGTCCAGGAAGGATGCAGAGGACACTCATCATCACGGGCCCTGAGTGACGTACCGAATGGCCGCATCACTCTACGGCACACCGGAACCTAATGTAACACTGTGTTAACTATGCTTCAGTAAAGAGCGCCTGACTCTCGACTACCATACACGTCCACCGCACATCCGTGCCACGATACACACAACGCTGGATGACAGTCCCCCCGCCCACTTACCACAAACGCCTGTGCAAACAATTCACAGTCAAAGCCGTGTCACGTGATTTCACGATTCCTTACGACATTAAAAACTGCATGAAAGCCAACATCAGCCCAAGACCGGATTTGTGCCTGATAAAGACCCGCACACTCCCAAGCACGCTGTCCTGTCCGGAGCGTGGAACGGTTAGCATCCACCGCAACTTTTAAAACAATCACCTTTTAGGGGCGCCTGGGTGGCTCAGCCGGTTAAGTGTCGGACTCTTGGTTTCAGCTCAGGGCGTGAGGTCACCGTTTCGTGGGTTCGAGACCCGCGTCGGGCTCCGTGCTGACAGTGTGGGGCCTGCTTGGGACTCTCTCCCTCTCTCTCTGCCCTTTTTCCCTGCTCACGCTCTCTCTCTCAAAAATGAAGAAATAAACTTAAAAAAAAAGAAAAGCAATCAACTTTTGGTGTTAGTCACTAACAACAGGCCTAAAGGATGCCGCGAGAATATGGATGACTGCTTGCGATTGCAGAAACTGACACACTTTTTCTCCTCCGCTGTCAGAATAGCTAGGCCTCAGAGAGGAGTGTGAACACACACTTGGGAAAAGCATTCCACCTCCCGATCTCCTGCTCTGATTTACACGAGAGCCCGCGGCCGTGGCCCACAGCTCCTACCCGGCGCCCAGGCACACCTCGCAGCTCCCGCACAAAGCAGACGTTCGCACCGGCCGTTCTGTCTTAAATCTCCTCTCCCCGGAGGATGCCTCTGCCAGGTTTGAGATCAATGAACTGCGAGACAGACGAGACGGTTAAGAGTCCAAGCTGAAAGCCTCATACGCTTAAGTGCCAGGCCTCGTACAAAACATTCCAGTCCTTCTGGTTTCAACTGCTCAGAAAGGCAGGTGGCTGGCTGGCCCCAGCCCCCGGATCGCTGGCCATAAAAGAAGCCATAATTTTCTGATGCACCTGAATGTCACAATTTCTCCCAAGTGGATGTGTCTTGATTTGCGAAAAATAAATAAGCTTAACTCTATTAAATGTGCTTCTCCTGGGCGCCAGGGGTGGCTCAGTCATTAGCATCTGACTTTGGCTCGGGTCGTAATCTCACAGTTTGTGAGTTCGAGCCCACATGGGTGAGCCCTTGCCCCACGAGCGGTGAGCTCATGCCCTGGGTGAGACCAAATCTCTCCTTCCCTCTCTCTCTGCCCATCGGGGGATTCTTCCTCTCTCTCTCTCTCTCTCTGACCCTCGCTCACCTGCACCCTCTCTCTCAAAAAACATGTTTCTCTTAAATCTGCCATTAGTGTGGTAATAAGAGTCGTTTGACCTGCAGCATGCTATCTTAGCATTCGCTGACTGAAGAATAAAAGACTTAATAAGAGCTGGGTTTTTTTATCTGTTATTTTGAGGGAGAAAGAGAGAACACCAGCAGGGGAGGAGCAGAGAAAAGGAGAGAAAGAATCCCAAGCTGGCTCCGCACCATCAGCACAGAGCCCCATGCAGGGCTCGAACTCTCGAACCACAAGCTCGTGACCTGAGCCAAGAACGAGAGTCGATGTTTAACCGATGGAGCCACCCAGGTGCCCCAGACCTGTTTTTTATGGTCCAGAAAATAAAGCCTGATGGGATATCACAGCACAAGAACATTTCTATCAGGGAAGGCCCGCCCCCCATCCTCCTTCCTTGCCCGGTGACCAAGGGCAGTGTGGGAAAAGCGGGGAGACCTCCGGACGGCCACGTGCGCTAGGACCCCATCGTGCACTGGGACGGAGGCAGGGCGCATCAGTTGGTTCAGACTAGTGTCTTAACAGAAATTCACCTCCTCATAGCTCTGGAGGCTGGAAGTCCAAGGTCAAGGAGTCAGCGGGGCCGGTTTCCTCTGCGGCCTCTCTCCTGGGTGCGTGGATGGCCACCTTCCAGCTGCCTCTCCAGGTGGCTGGTCCTCTGTGCCCGTGCACCCTGCCACCGGTGCCCTCACCTCTCAGAAGGTCACGGGGCAAAGAGAACTAGGGCCTGACAGCCTCTTTTATGCAGGCACGTTTCAAAGGCCCTGCCTCCAAATACAGTCACATTCGGAGGTACTGGGTTTAGGGGGGGCACGCAGGGGAGACACACAACGCAGCCCTAACAGAGGCCGGGCCCACACAGCGCTGGGACACGGCCCGAAGATCACACGGTTTCCGTCCAAGTCCCCATGCGCAAGCATGCACAGACATCCAAACCCAGAGTAAGACGGGAAGGACAGATGGGATGACCCTTGTCTTCTCTGCTTCCCGGAGTTTCTGCAGCTCAGGACACTTGCCAGAGACCAACTGAGGCACGCGGTGCCTGAATTTAAAGTTCCAAAGATTTGCCTTTTGTTTTTCCTTTTTTTTTTTTAAGTAGGCTCCACGACCAAAGTGGGGTTTGAACTCACAACCCTGAGATCGAGGGTTGCACACTCTACCGACGGAGCCAGCCAGGCGCCCCTCGAGTTCCAAAGATTTGGACAGACTCATGCAGTAAGCAACGTGCTTCACGTGTCCCCCTCACCAGCTGCAGGAAGCTGAGCACACATAGCAGGAGAGGGGATTCTACTCAGGGTTCACAAGAGGAGGCTGTCTGCAGGGGTGTGGGGGGTAGGGAGAGACTGTCCGCAGGGGTGTGGAGGGGGGAGGGGCCGTCCACAGGGTATGGAGATGGGAGGGGCTGTCTGCAGGGATGTGGGGGGGGTGTGCGCAGGGGGTGGGGGCTGTCTGCAGGAGTGGGGGGAGGGGCTGTCTGCTGGGGTGGGGGGGTAGGGAGGGGCTGTCTGCAGGGGTATGGAGGGGGGAGGGGCTGTCCACAGGGGTGTGGAGGTGGGAAGGGCTGTCTGCAGGCATGTGGGGGGGTGTCCGCAGGTGGGGAGGGGGGCTGTCTGCAGGGGTGGTGGGGAGAGGCTGTCTGCTGGGGTGTGGACGGGGGAGGGGGGGGCTGTCGGCAGGGGTGTGGGAAGGGGTAGGATCACAGAGCCAGATGTCCAGCGGCCTGCGGCCCAGGGAGGAGGAGCAGGGTGGGCCGGGTCCTGGAAGAGGTCAGGGCTCGGCAGCTGCCGTGCTGGAGGAAAGTCCAGCCACCCTGAACCCGGAGGGGAGAAGGGGTGGGATTTCCACACCAGCTTCTCTCACCCCTCATCCCAAGCCAAGGGAAAAGGGAGCCTGAGCAGTGCAGTTCATAGAAGCTGGCCCCCAGACCGCGTCCCAGAAAACCAGCTCCTCCTTGGGGCCCCCCGTGTGGTGCCATGTGCACTCGGTCACCCAGATCAGATGCCACCCGCACAGGCGTCCCTAGCACCTTGCTCCTAGCCGGCCTCCTCCCCCTCCTCCCCTTTCCAGCAGCATCCACCAGAAGGAGGCAGGGAGGCGGGCAGGAGTGAGAACCAGAGGGAGGACGGAGGGGAGCCAGCAGGCTGAGGGGGGGGGGGGTGCCCACACGCCTCCCCACCTACGCAGGTGGGAAAAGTCAAGCAAATCCAAGCCGCACCCTGACTTCTGCGGTTGCCCGTAAAAAAGCGGACAGCGCCACAACTCAGGCGGGCGTAAGTGACACCCGCCGATGGGAAAGGGGAGACACCACACGCAGGCTCTGCCCGGCCATCGCTGCTGGGAGTTGATATTTATGGTTTAGATAAAGCTTCCGACCGCCCGGTGCTATCCTGGGGCTGCTCCGGGAGAGGCGCTTATTAAACGAGGCAGCCCGCACATCTTCCAGAAGGCCGGGCGTCCGAACAGGCTGGCGGATGAACCAATGAATGCCTCTTTCCTAGGCGTCTGTCTATGCTATTCTAAGACACCCACGAACTCAGCTCATGGATGAGCAGTTTCTCTTGAATCGAACCAGCCCCGCCCCCCCCCTTACAGGGCACCCGAATTCTCACGGACTAGTGACTCTGAGAATTGGTGGAGAAACTAGTCCGCCAAGAAAAATATTCTTGGGGCGCCTGGGTGACTCAGTGGGTTGAGCGTCCGACTTCAGCTCAGCTCATGATCTCACAGCTCGTGAGTTCAAGCCCTGTGTCAGGCCCTGTGCTGACAGCTCGGAGCCCGGAGCCTGCTTCGGATTCTGTGTCTCCCTCTCTCTCTGCTCCCCCCCGCCCCCGCTTGCACTCGGTCCCTCTCTGTCTCTCTCAAAAATAAACATTAAAAACAGTTTTTTAAAAAAGAAAAAGTTTTGAGTACTCAGCCCCATGCATGTATAGATCTAGGACTTACATGCTAAGAGCGAGTTTAGCAGTGGTTCAGGGCACAAGATGGGGGCCCAGACCAACTTGTTTTCAAATCCTGGCTCTGCTCGCCCACCAGCTATGCCTCAGGTTCCTCATCTGTGAAATGGGGATAATGAATCCTAAACTTTCACCTTCCCTAATGTCAATCAGTAGTTCTAGCAAACTAACCAGAAGGTGCTACTTTTCTCTAGGTGGTTGGGGTTTTTTTTTTTTTCTTAAGTAATTAAAATTCTTTGGAAGATTTCTACACAGGTAATAAATGGTCTCCAAGGGTTCAAAAGTGTTTATGTACATAGCAAACATACCTTTCTGGTGGCAGAAGTTAAATAATGATGGAAACATTTAAAGATATCATCTTTGGGGGTGTGCCTGAGTGGCTCAGTCAGTTAAGCGTCTGACTCTTGATTTTGGCTCAGGTCATGATCCCAGGGTCATGGGACTGAGCCCCACATCGGGCTCCACACACAGCACGGAGTCTGCTTGGGTTTCTCTCGTTCTCTCCCCTTCTCCCCCGTTCATGTTCCCACTCTCTCTAAACAATTAAATTCAAATAAGTAAAGATACCATCTTTGGGAGACTTCTCTCCTTAGGAGTTTCTTATGAAAAAGCCGTTTCTAATGCGGTGTGAAAATATCACCTTAAAGGGACCTGTTTTAATTGCTTAGTATTTTTTTTCAGTATCTGCTAAGTAGCAAACCACTGCCAGTCACCCTGTAATCACAATAAAAGCCAGCCAGTCTGCAACGGTGGCTTTCTGGGAAGTGAAAGCACGTAACTTATCTTCAGAGGTCTTGATCTTTCCAACATACCAGACGGATAATGTGCTGGAGCCTGGAGAATGTTCTGCGGGCTGTCAGCAGAGAACAGGTGACGGAACAAAGGCAGCACTCACAGAGCTGCGCAGTCACCCAGCTCTGGGGGCCTCTGTCCCGCACCATCGAGGGGGGGTGGGGGGGAGGGGAGACAGGCGCCTCCACACGCCTACCTGCTTTCCTAGACGCATGCTACCCTCTTTTCTCCATCTGGCTTTCCTGACTTGGAAGGTGTTTTGTTGTGGTTGTTGTTGTTTAGCTTATTTATGTTGAGAGAGAGAGAGAGTGAGCACAAGCAGGGGAGGAGCAGAGACAGAGGGAGAGGGAGAATCCCAAGCAGCCTTGCACTGCCAGCACGGAGCCTGATGTGGGTCTCGAACTCACGAACCGGGGAGATCACGACCTGGGCCGAAATCAAGGGTCTTAACGGACTGAGCCACCCAGGAGCCCCTCCTCACTTGAAGTTTTGAACGACAGTCAAAACTCACAGCTGCATCGCGTCCCACAGTGTAGACCAACACTTCCCTCCGCGAGTCCCCTTTCCACAAACATCCGGGTTGGGGTTGTCTCCATGGTTTGCGGCTGCAGGTGACATCCCCATAGCCTTGGGGGATGCTTTTCATGCCCCACCCCCCTGCGGTGTAAACCCGCAGAAGCAAATTTGTGAGTCAAAGGGCAAATGCGTACATAATTCTGAGACATTTCCCAACCCCCCTCCAGAGCCTTTGTATGATGGCGTCATATTTTGGTAGAACGTTGTCGTCACACGACTGCCTTCAAACACGCTCTGAAACTTGTTCTTTGCCATCCTTGAATGAAGTCTTGGGCAAAGGCTGCATTCTTCCAAAAGCTCTGTGGGAATTCATTCATTTTCGGGCATGATCGGCTGAGCCCTGTCTAAGGACAAAACTCAAGCTCGTCCAGTATGGTAGACCCGCCTTAGGCTCAGAAATCCACCCTGGGGAAGGGGAGGCATGACTGGATGTACTTCTGTTTCCCCACCTGGTTCACAATAATGCCTGTGATTTCCCCAGGACTGGAGCCAAAGAAACGGGGGGTTGAGGGAAGAACATGTTCATCTGACTTCATGACTGGTACATCCAGTTGAGGTGGCCGATGTCTACACCTCCAACTCTCATCCTGCGGGGTATTCAGTGGGGTCCTCAGAGAGCCGGGAGCTCCCCCGCCCCCATGCCCACCACAGAGAGCTCCCACCTGCCGGTGTGAGCAAAACCACCGCCAGCCAGCTGGCCACCTAGGCCCCCTCATCTCAACTCTGCCACTGTAGGGTGAGACCACTTACAACACATAATCCACCATCCATATGGTTGCATTCCAATAAAACTACAGAAACAGGCAAATTTGGCCCATGGGCCTTAGTCTGCTGGCCCTCTCACTCCTCCTGGTGGTCCTAAGCGTCTTGCCAGTAACAGCAATAAAGACATTAAGGAGAAGACTTTTTTAGACTTGTCCTCCTCTTCTTGGGAGAGGTTAAGAAGAATGACAAATTGCATTAAGTAATTTTTTAATTTTTATCTTAGAGAGCATACAAGCAAGCGAGAGGGGCGGAGGGAGGGAGGGAGGCAGAGAGAGAGAGAGAGAGAGAGAGAATATCTTAAGCAGACCCCATGCTTGGCGTGGAGCCCAAAGCATGGCTTGGTCCCACAACCCTGGGATCATGACCTGAGCTGAAATCAAGAGTCGGAACACAACCCGCTGAGCCACCCAGGGGCCTCTCAAGTATTTTTTTTTTTTTAATGAGTAAGCTATTTTTTTCCCAAAAACTTCTGACGGCACATCATTTGGAACATTTTTGGCTGCAAGTAAAAACTAGATTTCAAGCGGCTCAAACAAGTGGGGATTATTCTCCACGTCCAGAAGTGTCCAGAGAGAATTGGTATTAGATCAACACCTCACAGAGAGCCAGCGTCAAATCTCTGCTGCTCCCCCCAAACCTGTCTCTCAAGGTCAGACGCTGGCTACCTGTTGACAGGCTTTCACCTTCATCAATGGCAGGAAGGAGCAGAAATTATAATCCCAGCCACATCCATTGTTTTAATCAGGAGAAGCTTCCCAGAAATCCTCCAGGAGACCCCAATTTATGTCCCACTGTCCACCACTATGGGCTGAGTCACACAGGCCACCGCAGGCCAGAGAGGAGAGGACTGGGAAGGTGTTCTGACCTGACCACCCAAGTGAAAGTATCGCTCACTGGTCAGGTACAGGGTCACTGTCACCGCCATGTTTCAAAACCTAGGCACGCATGTAAATAACAAAAACTCACTCTATACACGGTCTACACACACAGCCTTCCTCTTGGTCTTTTAACGCTTCCCTTTAATTGATTTACTTTTTTAAATTTTTTTTTTAATCTTTATTTATTTTTGAGAGAGAGAGAGAGAGAGAGAAACAGAGTGAGCAGGGGAGGGGCAGAGAGAGACAGGGAGACGCAGAATCCGAAGCAGGCTCCAGGCCCTGAGCTGTCGGCACAGAGCCTGACACGGGGCTCAAACCCACGAACCAGGAGATCATGACCTGAGCCCGATTCGGACGCTCAACTGACTGAGTCCCCCAGGCGCCCCTACATGATTTACTTTTTTAAAGTAGGCTCCACGCCCAGCGTGGGGCTTGAACTCCCAACCCTGAGACCGTGAGTCACATGCTCCGCCGACTGAGCCAGGCACTCCTAACACTTGCCTTTTAAATATGAACAGTCAGCCACTAATCCCTGGACATCTGAGGAAAGAAAGTCTGTGGCCTGTGACACAGACCAGACCAGGCCCCTAAGGGCAGGATTCAGGGGCAGCAGAGAAAAGGCAGGAAGCGGGAAGAAAATTTCAAAAAAAATCGCAAATAATTTCCTCAGAGAAATAGCAGATATGCAGTTTTGGAGCAAGAATAAAGTACAAGCAGGAAATGGAACATTCTGAGGAACAAGAAAGCGCTCTCGAAAGTGAAAGTGAAGGTGGCAGCCGTGAATCTGCCATAGAAGCAAAGACCAAGGGATGGGGACAGGAGACGGAACCAGAAGTTCAACATCTGGGTAACTCTTTTTGGTCCCCCAAAAAAGAGAGCGGACGTTTTACTAGAAAATCCCTCAGAACTGCACATCCTGAGCTTCTAGACCGAAAAGACCACGTGCCCAACATTAAAAAACCAACCAACCAACAAAAACAGCCATTCGAAGGCACACTGCCATGAAATTTCAGACCACCAGACCTCAGAACGCCGCTTTTCCGGTATCTCCCTTAGCTCACTATCTCACACATGGTTCGCTTACAACGAATCAGAGACCAGAGTGCCTGGGGGGGCTCAGTCGGTTGACGGCCCAACTTCGGCTCAGGTCATGATCTCACGGTTCGTGGGTTCGAGCTCCGCGTCGGGCTCTGTGCTGACAGCTCAGAGCTTGGAGCCCTGCCTCCGAGTCTGTGTCTCCCTCTCTCTGCCCCTCCCCTGCTCGTGCTCTGTCCCCCTCTCTCTCTCTGTCAAAAATAAACAAACATTCAAAGAAAGAAAAACAAAGAATCACAAACCACAGCTGCAACAGCGTCCGTGTGGAAGGCAAGGTGACGCTGCACGTTGTGGAGGGATGCTGTCTGTCCGGCTGGAGGGGCCAGAACTGCTGGGTCTGTATTCACTCCTGGGGCGGGGGGCAGAGGGGACCTGAGGTGGGGCCGGCCCCCAGGCATCCACAGGAAATGTGTGCCGCTGACTGGGAGCCCCACGCACGGCACTGGCAGAGCTGGGGTGGAGCGTGAGGCTGAGATTTGAGGCTGGGCAGGCCCCCGCCTCCCTGGAGGCCTGAACACAAACACTAGGATGTTTCACTTGTCCGGCCAGCGGCATGGCTCACAAACCCAGGACAGCGAGGCTGGTGTTCACAGAAAACCCAGGACTGGGATGAACAGGTCCCCTGCGAGGCACCAGCTCAGAGGTAGAGGGGAAGGTGGGGATGGTCTCTGCCCTCTATAAAGAGCCCAGCGGGAGGCCTGCAACCCCACCCACCCAAGGACCACCAGTCTCTCCCATCTGGGTGGGGCAGATGGGGTCACAGAAACTACCAGGTCCCGTGCAGGGGTAAGGAGCCCAAATGCACATAGGTCTACAGACTTTAGGGCGACAGAACATATCTTAGGTATTTCTGAAATGAGCGTACATCCAAGGACTGGTGTCAGACAGGGTGCCTGGGTGGCTCAGTGGAGCCCGACTCTTGATTTCAGCTCGGGTCATGAGCTCGCAGTTTGTGGGTTCGAGCCCCGTGTCGGGCTCTGCACTGGCAGCGCGGAGCCTGCTTGGGATTCTCTCTCTGCCCCTCCCCTGCTTGCCCGCCTCCCCCACCCCTCAAAATAAATAAATAAACTTAAAAAAAAAAAAAAAAAGGAAAACAGAATTGGTGGTGGGGCACCTGGGTGGGTGGCTCAGTTGGTTAAGAGTCTGACGTCAGCTCAGGTCATGATCTCACCGTTCATGAGTTCAAGCCCCGCGTCAGACCCTGTACTGAAAAGCTCAGAGCCTGGAGCCTGCTTTGGAATCTTGGTCTCCCTCTCTCTCTGCCCCTTCTCTGCTCGAGCTCTGTCTCTGTCTTTCAAAAACGAATAAACGTTAAAAAAATTTTTTTAATTGATGTTATATACACTATAAGCGCACAGCTGGATGATAAATCTTTAGGCTTCCGTAAGCTTGTGGATTTCACGAGCGTGTCAGGGTGTCTGGGACCTGACCCTGTCCTGTACCCCTTGCTTCACTGCCTTCAGACATCGCAAGGCACCTGGCACGCAAAAGTGTTGGAAGTCTCGGGTTCAGAGCACTCGACCTTCAAAGGAGGTTTTGTGGTTGTTTTTAACCTCAAAACATCATCTCCCTTTGCCCTCCCCCCCCCCCCCCCCCCACCAAGCATTCTCCCTTGCTCAGTGCCCACACAGCACATCCTCCTCTTCTGGAAAAAAGTTCAAAGTACGCGTCTCCATGAGAAGCACACTCTGGACTGACTCACAGAGGCTTCCGTGAGTTAGATTCTAGAGCGCTTTAGGAAGTTAGGATTTTAAAGCAGCGTTTCCAAACTGCTTGGTGAAAGGCCGAAATGATGCCCTCAAGTACATTCAGTGACGGAACGTATTCCTTCTTTCCTTGCCCAGATATTAGCCTAACCGGTGCCAGCCACAGCTCCAGCGGGAGGGCTGCAGCGGCCGCAGCAAACCCCATGCTGAGCCAACCGTTCCGTGTATCTGACCCTCAAAGCCCCAAGTGCACGGCCCCTATAACCGCCTGGTGGCCTGCTCTAATCAGCTGTAGGACCACAAATGCCAAAGGTTAGCCATTAGTTCGCCCACTCTGGAGCAGCCTCGGGCACACACCTGCAGGAGCAGGGGTGGGGGTGGGGGGAGGGGGACCCCAGCGTCCTTGCCCTTCACCTGGGACCCCTAGTCCGTTGGGCATCCTCTCAGAGACCCTCAGGGGGCTCGTGTACCGCTGCCCACACCTGCAACCTCTCCCCGCACGCTCCCCTTCCCTTCTCCCCTCCCCCACCCACTACACACGAATCCCGGGATCACCTGCCAAATACAGCACCCATCCACACACTTAGCTCCTTCTGTCCCTGGGGAACCTGACCGAAGGCACTGGTAGAAAACAAGCATCGGTCGTCTGGCGTCCCACCTCCCTTGGGCACGCTGAGCGTCATTTTCCTTTCTTTTTTAAATTTTGTTTTCTAAGTTTTATTTATTTATTTTGAGGTAGAGCATACAAGCAGGGGAGCGGCAGAGGGAGAGAGAGAGAGGGAGGAGAGGGGGGATCCCAAGCAGGCTCCGTGCTGTCAGCGCAGAGCCGGACGCGGAGCTCCCCGCGAACCGTGAGATCATGACCTGCGCTGAAATCAAGAGTTGGTCGCGTAACTGACCAAGCCACCGAGGCGCCCCCGTAATTTTCTTTTTTAATTCAGAAATTCCTGGCTAACCATGGTTAGCTCGCCCCACCCACTCTTCACTCCCTACGCGCGCGCGCGCACACACACACACACGCACGCATACACACACACACACACACACACACACACACACACACACACACACTGCCTCTCTAAGGACTCTGTTCTAATAAAATCTAACCCCAAAGCGCAATTTTAAAATAGAGGAAAGACGGGGGTGCCTGGGTGGCTCAGTCAATTAAGTGCCGGACTTCGGCTCAGGTCATGATCTCACAGTTCATGGGTTCGAGCCCCGCGTCAGGCTCTGACAGCTCGGAGCCCGGAGTCTGCTTCGGATTCTGTGTCTCCCTCTCTCTCTGCCCCACCCCCACTCATGCTCTGTCGGTCTCTCTCTCAAAAATAAACATTAAAAAAAATTAAAAAAAGAAAATAGAGGAAAGATGAGCTACTCCCAAGGCCGACGCATCCGTCGGCAGCACCCAGGGCCCACGTGCATTCGCGGTGAGGGACACTGCCCGGTGCACAGCCCTTGCCTTCGCCTGCCTGGCCTCACCTGGTTCCCTCCACGTCTTCCCACACTGCTGGCCACAGCCAAACTGCACTCCAACCCCCACTCCCCCGGAGCACAGGGCCTGGCACACAGTAGTCACTCAATAAATGTGCCCAAGGAGGAGACCCGCAGTGCTGGAACAAGACAGGGCTTTGAAGATCAGGGGAGGTCCACAGGCGTCACGAGCAGCCACTGCTGGCTCGTGCCCACGGCAGATGCTTCTCGTGGGCATTCTCCCCTCACTGCTCCCAGGCCGGCACGGGTGGCAGGCCAAGTTACCAGGATTTCTCACCCTTGGCATCGGTGACAGTTCAGACCAGACCATCATCTACCATGGGGAGCCGTCCCGTGCCTTCCTTGCAGGATGTTCAACAGCGTCCCTGGCTTCCACCGGATGCCAGTGGCACCACCCAAGCTGTAACAACCAAAAACCATCGCAAGACAGAGCCCAATGTCCCCGAGAAGGCACAACATCCTGGGAGAGAAAACCTCTGGGTTAGACCTATTTGCTGCCGGTGTAAAAGCTCTCTTCCCACCCCCGCTGGAGAGGGGCTGGGAAGCACAGAAACCAGCACCACCATATTCCCTTTCCACTTTAGCAAAAATAACCACCGTCCCACTAAAGGGAGGGACAGCAAAACAAAATCAGTGGCTGGAACCATTTCTAATAACTTCTGACTTGCCCCACGTCTTACAGAGCAAGCTTTCTAGAACACGTGTATCAGTGAGAAGTCTGGCCTCCCCAGACTGCCCGATCCACAAGCCCAACAGTTAGGGCTGATCCGCAACGAGGTAGCCACAGGATGGGAGAGGAAGCCTTGAAACAGACATCAGCCCAACCAGGAAACCGGATGTTTGCTGTACCCAGGAACTGAAAAAGGAGCGCTTGTATTTACACACTTTTTAATTTCCATTTTGTTTTCCTACTAACTCATTTTTATCGCTTTACAAATTATTGCCCCGTGACAGACTGAAAAGTTAAAAAGGACACCGTCAGCACACGTGCCCTGAGAGCATGGTCCCTGGAGAAAACGTTCTCCTCGTTTCCAACCTGCCAAACACAAAGAAGCTTCTGGAAGGCAGTCTGCTTGAGGTTGCTGAACCCGCAGAGGAGACACTGACCAAATAACATTTAGGAAGATGAAAAAAGCTACTCATGCCAGGTTCCACGCAGACAACCACCACGCAGAGGAGAATCTGGCCTCTGTCGGGCTCGCAAACAGCATCCCCGGGCTGGGGCCGAGTGCCTGCTTAAGGGGGACCAGGGGAACAGGGCAAAATGCAGAGGACTCACCCAGTACACGGGGGCTGGGTCCTGGGAAACTACTTCGACCCAGCCCTACCAGGCACT
The DNA here is from genome assembly GCF_018350155.1 of Leopardus geoffroyi. Classification (NCBI taxonomy): domain Eukaryota; kingdom Metazoa; phylum Chordata; class Mammalia; order Carnivora; family Felidae; genus Leopardus; species Leopardus geoffroyi. The sequence continues at coordinate 4,736,182 of NC_059333.1, forward strand.
CTTAGTCCCTCCAGGCCAGCTGTGACCTGTGACCCATGCCCTCCCCTCCCCCCAGGGTGCGGAGCCAGACTCTGCATTTTAACAGATGCCCGGGTGACTGCACACAGCTGAATATTAGAGCTTTCGCGAGCGCTCAGAACTAAAACAGATTGTAAACGTTGTGTGTTAGAGCCTCTGAAGGGATCTCAAGTCACCGGGTAGAATTTACAGATGAAGAAACTGAGGCTCTGAGAAGTTCTCCCACACCAGCACTTGGCAAGCAGCACCTCTACGGTCAGCACCCAAACACCTGCTTCCCAAAGGACTGCACAGCTCTGCCGGCTCCCCAAGGGGCCTGTCTGGCTGGAAAAAGCTTATGGTTTCCGGGCGTGGCCTGATGTTGCGGAAAGGGCTCTGGATGCCCACGGAGGCTTCTGGAATCCACACCTACCTTCCCCGAGGAGCTTGTCTTCTCACCAGGGTCCTGGCTGTCCTAACCTCTCTGCTCCCGGGAAAACTTTTTGATTCGGTACCTTCCCCCGTTTTCCTCCACGGCACCACTTTCTGAGGGCCTGGCTTGTGGGCTGACTTTGTGTTTGTTTCTGGGGTGGGTTGCAGGGCTGGCAAACTGAAGCAGTCCCCCCACATACTGCCAATAAGGCCACTTATTCAGTGCGCCTGCGCTTTGGAGGCACTCCTGGCACCGGGGAGCGCGAGCCTGGCCTTAGCGAAGCCAGGTATAAATCGTGGTGCTGGAAGGAGAGAAGTTTCCCACCGCCCTTTACGGCTCCCTGGAATGATGAAGCTGGCCCAGGGCAGCACTGCTTTACTCTTCAGACAGTGCTCTCTATCTTCCTAAAACGGCAGTGCTGAGAGTGTGTATTATCAGGTACAGGTATATGACGTGCCATATAATAAAGATCCCAAAACGTCCAACCTGTGACCGGTGCTGGCTGGTGTGCACGAACTCATAAACAAACCTCCTAGTTGAGTGTCTTGAATGTGGTTACACCAGCAAGCCAGGAGCATTTTGTCCTCTTTGGGGATCCCAGGGGCGAAAAAAGCTACCGAATAGCAATGGGCAATAAATAAATAAATAAATAAATAAATAAATAATCGTCTGTTTGGGCCAGAAGAGGACAAAGGGCCCCCAAGGGGTGGCCAATCCAGCCACGCATCACACACCAGTTCTCCACGGCTCAGGAAAGGAGCTCAGAATACGGGCACACACCCTTACACTCTACCCGCAAATACGCACACGCGACGTCACAGAAGCTAAGCGGGGACATCCACCTGCCTCACAGCCATTCTGCTTCCAGGTAGTATCCGCGGTCACTAGCATACGATGAGCCCCGCTGTCAACATCGAACCCAGGCTGGGCAAGCAGAACAGAGTGAGCGGAGGAATCCACGGCATATGGCAATGGAGCCAAGTGTGAGTAGAGGCCTCACTGCTGGTCATACAAGGAGGCTCTTGGGTCGGAGACAGAAGTGCCCATCGTTGTGACAAGGGAGAGGATTCACTGTTAGAAATACCAAGGGACACCTCGGTGGCTCAGTCAGTTAAGCATCTTCTGACTCTTGATTTCTGCTCGGGTCATGATCTCACGGTTTGTGAGTTGAAGCCCCGCATTGGGTTTAGCACTGACAGTGTAGAACCTGCTTGGGATTCTCTCTCTCTCACTCTCTGCCCCTTGCCCAGTCTCTCTCTTATCTCTCTCTCTAAATAAATAAACTTAAAAAAAATTTTTAAAGAAATACCAAATAAATGCCGTGCTGTTTAGTTAAATAGGTTTATAACCTATTGGAAATATGTACAACCCCCCCTCCCCACAATGGAGTCCCAAACCCTTAGACATTTCACTTCCTGGTTCTTCTTCCCTTCTCTGTCTCACGGGCTTATTTTCGGGGGCTTTGCAATGAGCATGCACCAAAGAACAAAGGGAGGAGGGACTGAAAGTCTCTGTGTCACCTCAGGGAATGTACGTTTGTTCCAACCAGACCACTTTTGGCTTTCCGTGGGCATAGGCGACTTCCCGGTAAGGCTGTAACCCCCGTAGAGCTCAGCCAATGAGGAACCAGGGGAGGGACTCACTTCTGTAGTGCTCAGCCAATGAGGAGCCAGGGCAGGGACTTGCACGCGAGGAGATAAATTGGCTGCTGTAACTGCCCTGAGTGTGCCTGTCCGTCAGACCCCTGCTCTTGCAAGAATGTTGATTAAAGCCTCCCTTCACTGTGCTTGAGTCTCCGCATCCCTCCTTTGATTGGGTCGGTGGGCTTATTTCTAGCATCATCGCAATGGACGCACCAGCTACTCCTGCTGTACTCTGCCTGGGGCTGGGGCAAAAGTCAGCGCCCACCAACCCCCACCCTCAGCCTAGGTGGACCCCGAAACCCGGGCCAAAGGCTTGACCTGCTCATACAGTGTCTGTGATATAAAATAAACCCAAGGGCTGCCAGGCGCCACAGGGAAGGGGAAAAGCCACCGCCTTGAAACTCCTGTCCTCGGGTTCAACACAGCATGGACTACCACCGTGGAGAAATCACTCATCTCGCGAGCTAACCTTAAACCTCCCCTTTTCAAGTTGTAGTTAGGAGACGCCAGCAATCATTCCGGGAGGAAGCAGGAAGCCCAAAGGAGGTTAAGCCCACCTATCTGCAACAAAGGAAGTCAGAAGTTCAGAAAGGGCTAGATATGACAGGTAGGAGTACTACAAGTGAAAGGTGTGTATTCTGTATCAAATATGTTCAATAAAGACGGGTGACAGATGCCTTATAGTCTTTAAAACATGAAATACAAGCTTTCAAGCCTTTTACATCTTTGTTGTTCCCAACATGAGTATTTCTTAGTCATAGGTATTTAAAATACCAGTGATCCGAGCTTACACAAATGGACTTTGCTCAAGTTAGGCAATGATTCTGGCAACTCGAGAATTTGTGCAACGTGACAAGAACGTTTAAAAAATATGTTGAGTCCTGGGGCACCTGGGTGGCTCAGTCAGTTGGGCCTCAGACTTCGGCTCAGGTCATGATCTCATAGTTCCAGAGTTCGAGCCCCGCGTCGGGCTCTGTGCTGGCAGCTCAGAGCCCGGAGTCGGCTTCGGATTCTGTGTCTCCCTCTCTCTCTGCCCCTGCCCCGCTTACACTCTGTCTCTCTCTCAAAAATAAATGAACGCTTAAAAATAAATACATAAAAATAAAATTATTGGCAACTGAAACATGAGATAGAATGAAAGAAAATACACAGAATGACAAACTCAGAATGAACTTCTGGATTAAAACTCGTGTCCCACTGGGGCGCCTGGGTGGCTCAGTCGGTTTCCCCCACAAAAATTATGTAGAAATCCTAACCCCTGGCGCCTGTCTTTACAGATGTGAAGAAACTAAGATGAGGTCAGACCGGATCAGGGTGAACCCTAATGCAATGACCGGTGTCATTCTAAGAAGCAGCAAATTTGGACACAGAGACATACACGGCGGGGGATTTCCTGTGAAGACGAGGCAGAGGCTGGCTGCTGGGGGAGGCAGGAGAGGGAACGGGATCCTGGCGACACCTTGATTCCGGATGGCCGCCCTCCAGAGCAGTGAGTGAATGTATTTCTGCTGTTTAAAGTCACCTAGTTTGCGGCCATTTGTCACAGCAGCTGCAGAAAACTAAGAACTCAAAAGATCGCCAACCGATAAGAGCAGGGCAGCACAGGGCAGCCGATCGCCTGTCCTCGGTCACGAGTGTGTGATGCCACAGCGTCCTGGAGGCTCCCCGCAAAACCCAGGTCATCCACGGGTAAATTAAAATGGGTATTTTTTTGAAAGTCCAGATGCAAAAGAGGGGTAGTGGCCCGGGGAGCTGGGCAGACCCCACGCATCGATACCCCAACTGGGCCTCTCACCAATGGGACCACGGACAGATTGCTGGGCCTCTCGGGATCTCGCTCTCTCCACCTGAAAACTACTAAGTCAAGTCACTTACCCGCCCTTCGCAGGGCTGTTTGCAGGATTAGAGGAGGTGACCTGTGCAAAATGCTTAGCGTGGGGCCCAACATCCAGTGAGCCTGAAATAAAGGTTAGCTATTAATATTAACGGTTGCTAGCAACTTCTCAGACGGTCCCTCCAAGGTGCTTTGCGCAGATGTCTCGGCCTGGCCTTTCCATCTTCCGCAGGAGGACTTGGATCTTAATTCTTTCTCTAGAGCTCAGGAGCTGGCACCTTCCACTCACAGAAGCTGGTGGGAACCTAGCCTTGACTTTCTTGTTCTTTTAACCCCAGACACGTCATTGTCTGTAATATTTACCATCTCACTGTGTTCCAGCAAATGTATTCTCGGGGCACGCCGGGGCGGCTCAGTGGGTTAAGCGTCCGACTCTTCATTTCGGCTCAGGTCATGATCTCCCGGTTTGTGGGTTTGAGCCCTGTGTCAGGCTCTACGCTGACAGCTCAGAGCCTGCTTGGATTTCTGTCTCTCTCTCTCTCTCTTTCTGCCCTATTCTCTGCACGCACGAACACATGCTCTCTCTCTCTAAAAAATAGATAAACATTAAAAAAACAACAACACTTATTCTCCGTGCCCATCCCTTTTTCCAGCCTTGCCTGCAGTGAGGCTTAATGTAATTCAGGGACACTGGATTGCTTGTTCTAAAAAAGACAAACTCCTAAATCGCATATCCTTGGCACATATTTTCAATCCAAAGTCTTCCAAACAATTGTGTACTAAGAAGTGATAAGCCAACATGCCGTGATTAAAATGGGAGTCCCCAAAATAATTTTGTAGCTCTTTACATTCGAATGGTTAAGTATGAAGATCGTATTTCTGTCTGTTTCATCCCTATTGGTGGAGAGAGGACAGAACAATCCTTCAACAGAAACCCCGAGGCCTTTTGAGGCCATTACCAGGTACAGAGCTGCAGACCCCCTAGCATCTCCAGTGGGTTTATCGTGTCAGCATGGAAGCCTTTTGTTTGTTTAAATAATGGAAATTGCTATAATTATCATCATTTTAGCACGCCGTTATTATTATTATTAATACGACCAAACCGTATGGTTCAAGCAGAGGCGGGTTCGCTACTGTTCGAACGAGGTCACGTGATGGTACCCAACACCTGGCCCGCATCCCCATGCCCACGTGGTCCTGCTCTCCCACGGGCTTCGGGGCCGATGCCCGTGATGTCTTGACGAGTATCAGGCAGAACGACAGACCCCCCCCCCCCCCCCCCCAGTTCTTGATTAAGGCGTGCGGGGACCGGGCACGTGTGCGCGTGTCCAACAGTTGGCTCTCCCTTGGGAGAGCAGGGACCTGCGTGGCTCTGGTTCCTGTTGACCTGTGGCTCTCCGCCAGGCACGCCTGGGTCCAACTCTTCATCATGTCGCCCTGAAGGAAGGGAAAGGACGAAGGGGCCGCGGGGGTTGGAGTCCCTCTTTGGTCACGTTATTAAGTCCCTGACACCTTGGGGTTTAAGGTCCAGGGAGCTCTGGCTGGACAGGGAGGGTACTTGGAGGCCAAATTTTTCTTTTTAAAGGGAAACGGAGGGGTGCCTGGGGGCCTCTGTCTGTTGAGCGGCTGGCTCTTGCTTTTTCGGCTCAGGTCAGGATCTCACGGTTTGTTGAGTTTGAGCCCCGAGTTGGGCTCTGTGCTGTCAGCCCAGATTCTCTCTCTCTCCCTCCCTCTTTGCCCCTCCCCTGCTCTCTCTCAAAAATAAACAAACTTTAAAAAGGGAAAAGTAAAATAAAGGAGGCGGGAAGGAAAGGGAGCAGGTAGGCAGGGGCCCAGTGGTTCGGAACTCGGCTTCTGGACTCCAGCCACCTGGGCCCGATTTCTGGCTCTCTTTCTTGTCCCGTCCCCTGGGCCAGCCATTCAACCTCCTCAGGTTTGTTGTCCCATCCCCTCAATGGGTATCAGAACTGGGAGGTGGTTGTGAGAACCCCCAAGGAGAGCACCCGTGAGACACGCAGCAGGCTGCTTGCCACGAGGGGAGCCCTGCGAACGATCTGCGACTGTTACTTCTCCAAAAATTCTTGGTTATTTAATGCTTGAATTTACAATTTCATTTTTCTCTCCACCTAAGCAAGTTTTATTTTAGGCTTAGGAGAATCAGCAGAGAATAAATGCATAACTCTTGGCCATTAATAGAGCAGGAAACCTCACTCCAAGTTCAGAAGTCACCCCAGGGCCTGCTGCAAACACCTTGCTGGTGGCCAGAGACATTTCGGAAGGAGACAGGGAAGAAATGAATCCCAATGCACTTGTCACTAACACCTAGAGTAGGCATTTGGAAAGATCGTACACACGGATGTTGCTATAAAACAGCTTATTACTAAATCAGGCCAAGAAGGAGGAACAGAATATTTCATTCCCCGTCAAATGTAAAAATTAAATCTGGATTGTTAAAAACAGCCTTCCCTGGAAACATGCTAATCTTTAACTGAGACATAACCTTGAATGAACTACTCCCTTGGCCAAGGTAAGGATACAAACACGAGGCATTCAATACATTCCTGTTATTTAAACTTCATCATTTTATTTATTTTTTTTTTAATTTTTTTTTTCAACGTTTATTTATTTTTGGGACAGAGAGAGAGGGAGACACAGAATCGGAAACAGGCTCCAGGCTCTGAGCCATCAGCCCAGAGCCTGACGCGGGGCTCGAACCCACGGACCGCGAGATCGTGACCTGGCTGAAGTCGGTCGCTTAACCGACTGCGCCACCCAGGCGCCCCTTAAATTTCATCATTTTAAAGTAAAGGTCACCGGGGCGCCTGGCTGGCTCAGCCTGTAGAGCATGTGACTCTTGATCTCGGGGTCGTGAGTGCAAGCCTCACGTTGGACCCAGAGCTTACTTAAAAAAATAATAAAATAAAGGAAAGGTCACTGCATTAATTAATAAAGAAAAGCTATCATTTATGAAAGTTTTTGTTGTGAGAGCCCCGGAGAAAGCTTTTTTTTTTAAGCTTTTCTTGAGACTTTTTTTTCCCCCCACCCCCCTTCTCTCTGGCCAGAGGCAGACTTCAAACCCCCTTTTATCCCAGCACCCAAACCGCCCACATCTTCACTTCAGTACAAAGAATTCCTTTCCACTCAAAAAATTAACAGGAGCTCTTGCCCTCAAGGCACACATTCCCAAGAGGAGAGTCATTTCCGGTCCCAAAACATCATCCTTAGGCCACAAAAGAGGTTGATCGTCAATATCTTGTGAAATCTTGGGAAGGCAGAAAAGTACAAAGTTCCCACTACCAGCTGGAGTATTCACGTGGTGGCTTTGACCAGCACCAGCCTCTGCCGTCAAGTTAAGCTTCCTCAGCTGACTCCTTCCCCCTCCTCCCTCCCCACCATCCACCCCGGGAGCCACCACTTAGATGAAAGGCAAAAAGCAGAGTCAAAGTTTTGAGATGAACACATTTCTGAAGGGTTTTGTTTTGTTTTTTTTTTTTAAACTAATTAAGCAAGTATAGAAGTTATTCTGCAGAGTTTCTTTTTTTAAAAGAATTAGCATGGCGCATCTTTCCTCTTCAGAAAAGTCTTGAATAATTTAATTAGAATTACACCCAAGTCATGAGTATGTTCTATTTATGGGGGAATCATAGCTGAATTAAAACCCAAATGACAACGTTAAAAATAAAAATAAAGTATCTTGAGACTGTGCTCAATTGATAAGAAAAACCTGACTTCACATCACACTTGGATTAGGTAATGTGTGAGGAGGAGGAGAGCCAACTCGACTCCTGAAATTTTCCTGTTCTTCAGATTACCGAGCCTGGGACCACTGGGTTCTCGTTACAAAAAAAAAAAAAAAGTGCTAATAAATGAAAATCAGATTAAGAGAAAAAGAATGCCGCTTGGTTTTATTTTTATTTTGTCCTCGGGAGGCCACTCGGTCTCCGGCAGCCTGGCTCAGCCCCGGTTTGCTCCGCAGGCGCCCGACTGCGTTTTCATACATTCGGCAGCCACGTGTGCGGACGCCGGGCTCGGTGCAGAGAGGCTGGGCGGCCGGACCGGCGAGAACACGCCGATGAGCCAACTCCGGGAGAGGGACGCGGCCACGCGGCCCCCTCCGCCGGGCGCACGCACACATCCTTCTCCCCGGGCGCTGCGCCGCCGGGGCCGGCCACGGCCTCCCGTGGCCATGAGACAGCATGGGGGTGGGGGGATCGTGGGGAGCAGAAGAGGAACCCGAAGTGAGCCCCTTGGCGGCCTCGGCATCGCGCCCGAGGCCCACGGCGCCGGCTCCCCGCTCGCCAGGAGGGCTGCCCCTTAGAGGCGCTCGCCGCCCGGCGGCTCGGAGCGAAGGACGCACAAGTTCTGAAACACTCGCGCACGCCCTCGGCAGCGCCCCGGGGCAGGACGCCCGGCCGCCCCGCGTCCCCGGGGCGCGCGCCCCGCTCCCGGCCCGGCGGGGGACCCTCGGCGTCCCGCCCCGCCCCCCAGCTCTGCCCTGCCGGCGTGTGGTAGGGGGCGACGCTAAACCGCGCGCGGGCACCGCCGGGCGCCCCCCGCCCCACCCCCCCACGGGCCCCCCGGAAAACCCGCGGCTGCAGCCTGGGGGACCGCAGGGGCGGTGGGGAGCGGGCGAGCGCCCACCAACCTACCTTCTGCGGGGGGGTCCCGATCAGCATCTCCAGGTAGTAGCCGCGGCCGGAGTCCCCCTGCAGGTTGTCCACCATGGCCAAGAAGTTGGCCGCGCCGCCGGCGGGCTCCAGGGCGAGCGCCAGGCCGTCGGCTCGGGGCGCGGCGCGGGGCGCGGCGGGGGTCCCGGGCCCGGGGGTGGGCGCGGCCACGCGGAGGGGCAGCGTGAGGGGTGCGGGGGCCGGCGCCGGGGCTGCGCGCAGGAGCCAGTGGGCCAGCAGCGGCAGCAGCAGCGCCCGGGCCTGCGCGCCCATGCCCGCGGCGGGGCCCGGGGGGCGCGCGCGGCCCGGCCCGTCCCGTCCGGCGGTGGCGGCGGCGGCGGCGGCTCGGAGGTTCGGCGCGGGGCTGCGGGCAGGGCCGGGCGCGCACGGGGCGGGCGGGCGGCGGCAGCGGCGGCGGCGGCGGCGGCGGCGGCGGCGGCTGGGAGGAGCACCGCGGGAGGAGGACTGCAGGAGCGGGAGGAGGTGCCGGAGCCGGAGCCGCCCCAGCCCGCGCCGCCAACTTGAGCAAGTTGGTCGCCGCTGCCCCCTCTGGCGGGCGGCGGCTGCCCCGCAGGGGCCGGGCCCCTCCCCCGCGGCCAAGGTCACGGCGGAGCGCGGGGTCCGCGGGAGCGCCCCGGGCGCGCCCCGCCCGCCCTCGCTCGTCTCGAGCCGCGCCTCTTCCCCGGGAAACTCGAGTCCCGAATTTCCTAGGAACGCACCCCGCTGCTACGGCCAACGGATGTGACGAGGCTCATCTGATACCAGGGGGAAAGTTTCGGGAACCCTTAAAGGGGCAGCAAGGGCCTGAACTGGCCCCCGGACCCCGCGCGCGAGGGGGCCCCGCAAGGGCGGGGGGGGTGAGTGGAGGGTCAGAGAGGAGAGTGGGGAATCGTCAAAGAGCCGCGAGCGTCACCAGGAGTCAGCGCCTCCCCTCGCCAAGTTCCTCCCCGCCGCACTTCAGCCCGGCGGAGTCTGGCTGCCTCTCTGGGCATTTTCCGTGCGCTGAACACCCACCCCCATCCCCACCCCCATGCCTGCTCACTCCCGCTTCCTTGTCCCCACTTCGGCCCCCCGGCAGATTTGGAAGAAATCTGAGTGGAGGCGGGGGTGGGGGAGGCAGGGAGGACGCGAGAGCTTTGGAGACTTCTCCCTAGAAATCTTGGGGGTGGAGGGGATGGGGCTTGGATGCCTCTGCTGGCTGCCCGAGCCTCGGCTCCCCCTGGCGCCCACCGTCACCGCCCGGGAGGTGGTGTCCGCTTCTGGCTTTGAGCTTGGGCTTCTCCGCCCCACGCTTGTCCGTAATGCAGATGGGAAGCTGGCGGGAGCTGCTCCCTCACCTCCCCCAGGACTCCCTCAGTCCACCAAGCGAGTTGCAGTCACGATGCAAAAATCAGGGCCGCCAAGGCTGCACGTTGCCTTTCAACCCTCCGCTTCCCCCTCCGCCAGCTCCCGGCGGATTATCTAATTAATACTTGTTTAGCCGCAGACACCAAGACCAAAGAAGGGGCTCAGCAGTGCCAGCAACGAGGGTTATTTTATTTTAGGTACTAAACGCGGGAGTGGGGGGGGGGGAACAGTTACACAAACTAAGGTCCATTGATTTCCACTGAAACAAGGAGCAGGCGAATCTTTTCTACCTCCTCCAGCTGAAATATGCTGGCTGTTTTAAAAAACAAACAAGCCCGTCTTCAAACAGTGGGAAGGTTGGAGCAAAGCTTCGCTCCTCGCTGTAATTTCCAGCTACTTCTATCCAAGATTTGATTTTTATTCCTGTCTTCTCGATTTTAGAATCAGGTCTCGCTCTGCGAGAGACCCATATGTCAGAGATCTTCGGTTGTGCGTATAAAAATCACATTTTCCCCAGACTGTATCCCAACTTTAACAAATCCCCAGCCTCAAAAAAGAAAGGCCTGGTAGGGCCTGTGATATAACCTAAATTGATATCCCCATAAATCTGCATAGTAATTCCAGAGCTATTATATTCATATATTCACATTTCGAATTCAAGGTTGTAGACGAAGTATAATTTTTAAAGAATGATTATTTATACTCCTTGGTGTCCAGTCTTGAGGAGGTCCAAAAAGAAGTGTAGACAGTTGTTGGAAGAACACAACCTTGGGAAAAAAAAAAAAAAAAAAAAGCACATGCAATTTATTAAGGACGTTGGCATAGGGGCTCCCTGACTGGAAGTTCAACATCAGAGACATTTGCTCTCATTATTAAAAACCACCAGGGAAGATTTTGAAAATCAAGTCTAATTAAGGTGTGTCCTTTGTGGGACTCCGGCCCCCGCCTAGTGTGAGCATTCATGAGCTTTTCACTTTGAAAACGCCAGTTTAAGTTTACGGGAAACAGACCCATTAAGATCTGGTCACAGGGGACCTCATGTAGTTTTCATGGACGCTGGAGCTGTCTTCTCAGAAACGAATAGGGCTGAAGTGACTGCATCTGATGACTGTCCCCATGGCCGTCTCTGTTACGAATGGTCTTGCAGTTCTTGACCGGACCCCTACTCACAACGAGGGTGCAGCCTGGGTCTGGGACACAATAGTTTTACCTCCCAGGTGTTCTCCCTGGAACCTTATGTGGCAGGCCTGTCATTCCGGAGCTAATTAGGGGTTCTTTATACACTCCCCGAAGCCCTTCTCTAAGAAAGAAGCTGTGTCCCAAAGCATTGGTGAGCGGCAGGGAGAAGGTGGACCCCTCACACCCCCCTGCAGCACCCCAGCATTCCCCAAGAATCTCTGTAAGAGCCACCATTTCAGCCACACTTTCTGGGTCCACATGGGGAAACCGAGGCCTACAAGTGAGACTGGCCCACCCCGCCTTGCAAAGAGCAAACGTCCTCACCCAGAAATGCCTGGCACAGCTGAGGGTGAGAAAGGGTCTTGCCCTCCTGCCCAAGGAGCTAACCAAGGATTCCTTCCGGGAATACGTGTTGCTTGGTCACAAAGATTGTCACCGATGTGTTTGTTGACGTTCATTGGTTCTTAGCACTAACTCTGAGCTCCTTCGACACCAACAATTCTCACACTTTTGGGTCTGAGGACCCTCTTACTCCCTTAGAAACTAAGGACCCTAGGGGCGCCTGGCTGGCTCAGTCAGTGGAGCATACGACTCTTGACCTGGGGTTGTGAGTTCGAGCCCCACGCTGGGTGTAGAGATTGCTTAAAAATAAAATCTTTTAAGATTTTATTTTTATTTTTTAAGTAACCTCTGGACCATCTCGAGTTGTGGGGCTCGAACTCACAACCCGGAGATCAGGAGTGGCACGCTCCCCGGACTGAGCCAGGCAGGCGCCCCAGGAACTTTTGTTTATGTAGATCATACCTATCAATAGTTACCAAATTAGGAATTAAAACAAATGTTAACAATATGTAATAATGCACTTAAAAAATGATGTAACAAACCCATTATACAACAACATAAAATAACATTTTAATTTTTTTAAATATTTATTTATTTTTGAGAGAGAGACAGACAGAGAGACAGTGTGAGCAGGGGAGGGGCAGAGAGAGAGGGAGACACAGAATCCGAAACAGGCTCCAGGCTCCGAGCTGTCAGCACAGAGCCCCACGCGGGGCTCAAACCCACGGAACGTGAGATCATGACCTGAGTTGAAGTCGGACGCTTAGCCGACGGAGCCACCCAAGGTGCCCCCATCAAATACCATTTTAACAAAAACTAACTTTTTCAAAAAGTGAGAAGAATGATTATTTTGCATTTTTGCAAGTCTCTTTATCTGCGACGGGAGGCAGCTGGATTCTCATATACCCTTCTGCATTCCGTCCATTCGGAAACCTCTGGAAAATTCCACCCAGCCCGCAGAACCGAAGGAAAGTGAGAAAGACAAGTAACACTTTACTGTCATCATGAAAATAGCGTTGAGCTAAAGGGCCCTCTGAAAGGGTCAGACCATACTCGGGAGAATCAAAGGGCCCTTTCCTGTGTCTCTCCCGGGGCCTCCCAGCCGGAGCAAGACGCCAACCCCCTACAGCCCAGGGGAATCTTATCAGCTCATCTCTTTAGTATCCTGTGGTTTCCTTGTCTGTCTGCCTCATGGTTCCTTCTCAGAAACTTACAAACACGCAGACAGCCCCCACTTCCCTTTTGGTAAAACCCATCTTGACCCCACTTGTGAAGGCTGCTGGCTTATCTCCCTCCCCGTGCGGCCACCCTTCTGGAAGGTGCTGTGTGCCTCCTTATCTCTACTTCTACCTCCTTGCACTCCTCACCCTAACAGAGCTTCACTCCTGGATGGACGGGCTTGTAGACAGGTCTCCAGCTTCATTCCTACCCAGCCCCCGGGCGGCCCGAGCACTGGTTCCTGCGCACCAAGCCTCGCTGCTCCCTGAGGCTCCTGCGGGATCCCACCTGGCGGTTGGTTTGGGGCCGGCCTCCGGAACGGCTGGTTTTAAAAGCTCCCCAGGTGAGCCACGCGAGATCGTGACCTGGCTGAAGTCGGACGCTTAACCGACTGCGCCACCCAGGCGCCCCCGGAACGGCTGGTTTTAAAAGCTCCCCAGGTGAGCCAGGAAATAGAGCATGGGAGAAAGGGAATAGGGTGTCCGACTGAAGAGATCTGGAGACTTGTGGTCCTGAATTGATTCGGAAATTCCAGTAGGTACTCCTGAGGTCGTTCTTACTTAAAAAAGTAAATAAAGGGGCGCCTGGGTGGCTCAGTCGGTTGGGCGTCCGACTTCAGCCAGGTCACGATCTCGCGGTCCGTGAGTTCGAGCCCCGCGTCGGGCTCTGGGCTGATGGCTCAGAGCCTGGAGCCTGTTTCCGATTCTGTGTCTCCCTCTCTCTCTGCCCCTCCCCCGTTCATGCTCTGTCTCTCTCTGTCCCAAAAATAAATAAACATTGAAAAAAAAAATTAAAAAAAAAAAGTAAATAAATAAACCTTGGGGCGCCTGGGTGGCTCAGTGATTAAGCATCTGACTTCCGCTCAGGTCACGATCTCACGGTTCGTGAATTCGAGCCCTGCATCGGCCTCTGTGCTGACCGTGTGGAGCCTGCTTGGGACTCTCTCTGTCTCTCTCTCTCTCTCTCTGCCCCTCCCTTGCTCACACTTTCTCTCTCTCTCAAAATAAGTAGATAAAACTTTAAAAAAAAAAAAAAAAGAAGCCTTGCTGAGTCTATTGGAAATGCCTACATACGATGAACATCTGTAGTGCCTACATTAGGGCTTCTAAATATCACATCCCCCACCCCTTCCCCATAAAGCAAACGGTGGCTCCCCAGAGAAGGCTGATCCCAGGTCTGGGGACGAAACTGAGCATCGTGACCCTGGAGCGTCTTGTCTTACCAGGAAGCAAGGATGTAATCAAGGGCTCTGGAGGCTCTGTCCAGAGCTAAGGCAGAGCCTGGACGATTCAAACAGCATTCGAAGTGGTAACTGCAATGGCTCAAAACACTTCAATTATCTTGAAACCTATTCGATCATAATGTTCTTTGAAAAAGTACATTGATTCTTTTGGAAGCATGCTAAGGAACCCAATGCGTTATTTTCAAAAACTGGCAGAGAGGGGCTCCTGGGTGGCTCAGTCAGTTGAGCATCCAACTCTTTTATTTTTTGGGGGGGGGGAGATTTTTTTTTAAGTTTATTTATTTATTTTGAGAGAGAAAGCACAAGCAGGGGAAGAGAGAGAGAGAGAGAGAGATAATCCCAAGGAGGCTATGCACTGTCCACGCAGAGCCTGGTGCAGGGCTCAAACCCAGGGACCACGAGATCATGACCTGAGCCGAAGCCGAGAGTTGGACTCTTAACTGACTGAGCCGCCCAGGCGCCCTGCATCTGACTCTTGATTTCGGCTCAGGTCATGACCTCAGGGTTCATGGGACCAAGCCCTGGGTCGGGCTCTGTGCTGACAGCATGGAGCCTGCTTGGGATTCTTTCTCTCCCTCTCTGTCTGCCTCTCTCTCAATCTCTCTCCTCTCTCTCTCAAAAAATAAATAAATAAACTTAAAAAAAAAAAAACTGGCAGAGAAGGGAAAAGAATCACGCATCTATTGTCTTGACTTTCCTGTACAGACTACACCTCAGTATAACCAAATAATTGGTGAGGGGAAACTTCTCTTCATAGAAGGTTTGCAGCTGATACACGAGGAAGAAAGATGATGGGCTTGGAACACTGTCACTGAGCAGCCCTTAAGGGGTTAACAGATCTGGGCACTGAGCATCCCTGGCTGAGAACTTCACAGACAAAGCAGAGGGACCACCCAGCATTCCGTGCTTCCTCGTGGAAGTCCACAATGCTACAGTGAAATGTTCTCGCCGGAAAATCGAACCCGAATCTGATTAAGCCTCTACGTCACAGGTTGGCACATGACATCGGGGGACCAATTCAGCCCTGCTGCCTGTTTTTGTGAATAAAACTTTATTGAAACGTAGCCGTGTCTGTCTGTTTCAGCAGTTGCTACAGAGACCATGGGGCTTCGAAGGCTAACATGTTTACCGTCTAACCCTTTGCAGAAAGTTTGCCAAGTCTTGTGATAGATCAAAAGAGTCCCAAGACCCTTATCAGTCGTTTGCAGCACAGGGTTCTTCTTTGGCTCATGACTAAACAAAAAGGAAAAGTTACTTGTAAGACAATTAGAGAAATTCGAACACTGGTTGGATGATGTTATGGAACTAGTATTGATATTTTTAGAGTATTTTAGAGTAATATTTTTAGAGTAATGGCATTGAGAGTGTGTGTGTGTGTGTGTGTGTGTGTTTAACAGATATTATTTAGATCAGACATGCTGCAATATTTATGAATGAAACGAGATTTATTTCAAAATAGTATCGGTTGGTAGAAAACATGCCAGTCCTCTCAGTGAAATATATACTCCTAATAATAACTGTTAGCAGGCACCATGATCATTCTCATTTTACAAATGAGATACTGAAGCAGAGTTGATACGTTTTGTGTGTGGGTTTTTTTCTTTTTCTTTCTTTCTTTTCTTTTTTTCTTTTTTGAGAGATCGTGCGAGCAGGGGAGAGGGGCAGAGGGAGAGAGAGAATCTAAAGCAGGCTCCGGGCCCAGCGCAGAGCCCAACACGGGGCTCCCACCCACCCCCTGGGATCGTGACCTGAGCCAAAATCAAGAGTCAGCAGCTCAACCAACTGAGCCTCCTAGGCGCCCCCAGAGTTGATATTTGACTGCTGAGTGGTGAAAGTGGGATTCAGATTCTGGAGACCTCACAGCCTGTGCTCCTTGTCATGTGACCTTTCTGAGAGACCACAGGATGGTCTAGCTGGAGAGGACCCCAGAACACTGGCCCGGGGAGCGTACAGAAGGTGAGGAGGGCCAGGTGATCCTGCAGACGGCATCCCCGTGGCTTGTTTAACAGACATGCTGAGCCGTCCTTTGTGCCACTGACCACATCAGAGCTGGAGCCACCTGGGACAAATAGCCCCTTCCTTCAGAGATGACAGGTTAGCAAGGTCACACCACAAATACATTTTCTTTTCGGAAACACGACTCCAGCTCAGGTGGGGGAGAGATGGGTGGTGGTGAGCCCAGAGACAGAGGGACCGATTAGGAGGCTGCTGCAAGAATCCATGAGGAGGGGACAAGGGGCACAGAGAGGGAGCAGTTAGCATTTAGTGTGGAGAGGGTAGGACTCACCAGCGCTGTCCAGACAGGTGCACAGCGGCTCCTTCCGTGTGCTCAGTGCCCACTCACTGCTGCTAAGTTTTCGCAGCGATGTGACTCTTGCACAGTGAGAAGCAGGCGGGGCAGATGTCCCCGTTTCGGAGGGACAGCGAAGGACAGCGGCGCTGAGGTCCCACCGCGTCCTGGGCGCTGACTGCATCCTCTGTCGCTCCAGGGCAGGCATCCTGTGCCCTTGCCGCAGTGGGGGGCGCTGAGGATCTGCCTTAGATCCCAGCAGACAACGATGAGCTGGATCTGAAGCCTTCGCCAGCCGCCGAAGCCTGGGTTCTTCTACCTGGACGAGGTTCCCTTCTCAAAGGGACGAATCAGGCACATTTTAGCACAGGAGGAAATAAGACTCACGTCAGGCTTCCCTTTAAATACCAACTATCCTGGGGCGCCTGGGTGGCTCGGTAGGTCAAGTGTCTGACTCTTGGTTTCAGCTCAGGTGATGATCTCACGGTTCGTGAGTTCGAGCCCTGCGTCGGGCTCTGTGCTGACAGCGTGGAGCCTGCTTGGGATTCTCTGTCTCTCTCTGGTCTCTCTCTCTCTCTGCCCCTCCCCTGCTCAAGCTCTTTCTCTCTCTCTCCCAAAATAAGTGAATAAACATTTAAAAATTTAAAGAAAGGAATAACTCACCAGTCTATTTCACCTATATTTTATGTTCACACAGGAATAGCCAAGTAGGACTGTAAACCTCTTTCAAAGATACAAAACAAAACCCCTAAGTGATAAGAAAGCCTAATGGTAACATATCTTTCTCTTTGTGGTTCACGAAATGATGGTTCTTTCTGCTCAGGTGTGTATTTGACCATCGTGGGAGTCAACGGCACAGAACAACCTATGTGGACGTACTCGCTGGGTAGGAATCAGTCAATGTTTACCTTCCCTGAACATGTCTTGGATGTTAAGACTTGCCCCCGGGTTGTGTGTTTCTGGGATCTGGGGGGTGCCTACCAGAGCTGTCAGCCTTCCTCAGCTCCAGGGCTTGGTCAGAACGGCCTCGTTCCCTCCCTGTAACCACACAGCTCCGTCCTTCCCATTGTTCTGGGAACCGCTTCCAGTCCTCATTCTGGAGACTGGGGTTTGGTTGGGATCCCATAGGTGATGCTGGGTGGGGGGACAGTGGGGGGGGGGGAGCGGGAATCCTCTTTGCCAGAGTTAGCATCCTTCCGGAGTTCACAGCTCTCCTGCGTACTTGGAATTTTACATCATCACGATTCATTGATATTAACACCAAGGCAGGCGGAGTCCCTGAGTGGCGGAATCAGGAGCGGGTTGGTGGCCACAGACCACTCGTTCGGCTGCAAGCACGTCTTCTTTACTGTGTCATATTTGTTTTGGTCAGCTTCTGAAAGCCTCTTTGTGTCCCTTTCCCGGTGAAAGTCTGGAGGAAGACAAATTCGAGCATCTGTTTGGACAGGGGCCATTTGGAGAACGGGACTGTCCTCTGTGTGGATTTATGAGTTTGTCGGAGCACAGAACAGAAGTGCGGAAGGGAGGCAGTGAAGGAGACAAACAAGGAAGAAGGTGCGGAGAAGAGGCAGGTGAGTCTCTGCACCCCTCCCCCCCGCTCCCAGCGTCAGTCAGATCTGGGTCATCTCCGCTGGAAGGAGAAGTAACGTGGCCTGGAAACCACCCCCTCAAGGTCCGGGTACAGAAGCCCATCCCCAACCAACAAGCTCAGGGTATGACGGCCCACGATGGGTGGTCCCGGCAGGGTCGGAGGAGAAGGCAGGTGGTCCCCTAGACCACAAAGAGGCAGGGCCCTCCCTGTACCTAAAGTAGCCAAGCCTAACATCTGACCTGCTTGCCCCTGTGGGCTGCCTGCTGGGGGATGGGGGTACAACTCCTGGTCTGGCAGGTCCCTTAGTGAACAGCCAGGACCCAGAGGGGAGAGGACAGGGCTGCAGGTCACGTGGGGATCCCATAACAAAAAGGAGGGGGAGGGAGGCTGGGGCAGCCCCGAAAGGCCCAAGCTTGTCTGGCCCCTGCCCAGAGCTTCTCTGGTGTTTCCCTGTGACCTCTTAGAGACATGCCTGGAGTCCCATCAGCAGAGGGAGGCTGGAAGGGTGGGTGGGCAGATCTGGAGCAGCTATGGGAGCACTCATTAGAAACATCAGAAGTCCCATCGGAGTGCTGCGCACAGGGTGGCCGGCAGCCTTTGCCTGCAGAGTCAAGGGCTCAGGACCACCCGCTGGGCTCAAAATGGCAGCCGCTCTTAGCCGTTGCCCACCTGTCTCCATGCTGCCTCTGCACCATTTCCGAGGAGAAGCATGTCAGCTCACCCCACCCCCAGGTTCATTCTCCGCCCTCCCCTGGAGACCCCCACTGGTTACAGAGAGTCCAGGCTAGCCCCCCAGTTGCATCCGTCTTAACGTTTGCTTATGTGTGCAGACAATGAGAAGCTCCCAGACTCACGAGGAGAGTCTGGCTGAAAGAGGGCCATCGAGCCAATACTTCCTGAGCTGATTTTGAGCTAACATTGTTTCCCCCTCAGGGAAGTCTCAGAACCTATCACGTGAAGGAAAGAAGAGATTTTACTGTGTTTATTATTTTTTTGTTATTTTTTAAAAATTTCTTTTAATGTTTATTTTTGAGAGACAGAGCATGAGCAGGGGAGGGGCGGAGAGAGAGGGAGACACAGAACGTGAAGCAGGCTCGAGGCTCTGAGCCGTCAGCAAAGAGCCCGACGCGGGGGCATGAACTCAAGAACTGTGAGAATGTGACCCGAGCCGAAGTCGGACGCTCAACCGACTGAGCCACCCAGGCACCCCGAGATTTTACTGTTTTGAAAAGAATGAGCTCTTGGAGCTCCAAGAAGAGTTTTCGGAGAAAGAGGCATAATGTTTGAGAAGAAATGAAAAGCTGAGCAGGGACAGCAGCAGGCAGAAAGGAGAGAGCTGAAGCCCGTTGTGCTAGATGAGCCGGTCAGCCTAACTCTCGTAACTTGAGGAATGGTTACAACCCCAGAGCAAAAGGGCCGGGGAGGGAGAGCCACGAAAGGCAGTATTTACGACCGAGGGAAAGCCACCAGATCTTGTCTTTGACTTTGCAGAAGTCCAGGGAGAAGGAAGCTGGCGGAGGTGAAGAGACCTACGAGAGTTCCTTGAGCTGGAGACGTCAGACCACGAGGGTTCACCAACGTCCGGGTGGGGTGATTTCAAAAGGCACTTGGGAATTCCAAAGATACACAGGAAATTGTTTGCATCGTATGCCCCACGACAGGGCCTCCTCTGTCGAATACTGAGTGGCGGGAGACAGGCGCCGAACGCACCCAAGGTAAAAAGAGATCGGTCCCAGGGTCTGTCCTTCCCGCGGGAGGGAGGGGAGGACAGCATGGGGTGCGGGGAGGGGAGGTGTACAAGCGAGAGTGACCTAGGGTAGCGTTGAGCTTGCGGTTGAATCTGGACAGCTGTGGACAATATGACCAGAAGACGTGAGTCGTGTGACGGTTGAGAAAGAATTCTTGAAACAGAAGAGGCTGGTGGAGAACCAAACTGCTGGAAGTTTCACCTAGCCCTCCTAATTGGGCGGGGCGGGGGTGGAAAATGGGGGAAGGAGGAGGAAGAGGCCTAAGTCTGGCCTGGGTGGGGCGGGGCCAGATGGGGCTGGTGGCCGGGAGGGTGGGGAAGGTTATCTGAAAAGGGAGGGACACCACCCTGGTCACACTGGGGCTGAATTCTGAATCTGTTTTGCCTCCTGACACGGCCTTCCCCGTCTGTGAGGGGGGAGATAAAGCCTATTTCGTTGGACACTGGGAAATTAAGACACAACACATGCCAATCATCTCACACGGAGCTGGCACATTTTAAGCGCTTTAGCTATTATATTATTTTGTTTATTTAAAAAAAAATTTTTAACGTTTTTTTTTTCATTTTAGAGAGACAGAGTGTGAGCAGGGGAGGGGCAGAGAGAGAGAGGGGGAGACACAGAATCCGAAGCAGGCTCCAGGCTCTGAGCCGTCAGCACAGAGCCCGACGCCGGGCTCGAACTCACAAGCAGTGAGATCACGACCTGAGCTGAAGTCACACGCGTACCCAACTGAGCCACCCAAGCGCCCCGTTACAGTTATTGTTATTGATGGTGATAGGGAAACATAAGTCAAACCATATTTAAAAATTTTTTTTTTTTTAATTTAAAAACCTAGGATTTCAGTGATGTCATTGTGAAAAATTACCAGAAACTTGGGGAACCCGCTGGCTCAGTCGGTAGAGCATACGACTCTTGGCCTCGGGGTCATGAGTTCAGGCCCCATGTTGGGCATAGAGCTTACTTTAAAAAAAAAAAAAAAAAAAAAAAACAAGGTTACCAGAAACTCTTTCAATGTACCCTTCTGGGCATGTGCGGGCCTGGTCCTGTGGAAGGAGCCACCTTCCGGAAGCCCTGGGAGAAGAGGGTGGGGTTGGAGCCTGGCTGACCAGGGCTGGGTTGGGTCAGTTATGGTGGGTGTGGTTCGTTTGCTGTTTTTCTGGAAGGTTGGGGCTCTTTCCCCTCAGGTGGGTGGGGGCCGAGTCCAGAGCCAACAAGAAAGTCACAGGAAAGTTATGCTTCCTGCAAAGAGCAGGACGGAGGCCTGTTTACACAGCGGGATGGCAAGTATTCGTTTTTAAACCATAGTCACAGGATTTGAATGACAAGCCAACGGGGTACACAGCTGCTCCCTTCAGCCATCCAGTCTCCAGCAAAGGCCCACCCATACTCTTGCCTGATGCGGAGAAAGGGGCCAGAGTGGCTGCTCCCAGAGACCCAGGCACCTGGGGCTCTCACCTGGACATCCCTCCCTTGGGTCACTTGGGACCGTGGGGGTTTGGTTCCAGCAGGCAGACCTGCTGCTTGCCATTAGGACTGGACCTGGGGACTTTGGGGCTTCCTGGGGGTTTGGGGGACGAGCCCTCTGGAAGAAGTTTATCTTCTTAAAAAAAAAAAAGTTTATCTTCTTGGGACTCGAGTTTAAAGGTGGCCAATCTCCATTATTTATCAGCGGCCATAAGCCAGGCTCTTACACGCTTTCTGTCATCTACTCCCTAAGCAGCTGTGGGCAGTGAGCATCAGCACCCCCAGTTTACAAGCACCCCCAGGCCACTGAGACTCGGAGAACAAGGAGCTTGCCCCATACTAAGTGAAGGGGTTGCTGCCCCCCAGTCCTGGATCCTGCAGGAACTTCAGAAAGAATTTGAGGGCTTTTCCTTCATCAATATTTTTAGAGCATGTCCACGTAAGTGAAGTTTCTCTTTGGTTTTGAAAGAAAATCCTCTAATGCATCTGTACTTTACAAGGGCAGGGAACAGTAGCGTTCCGGTCACGAAATGGAAACAATCTTGCCCTACAGGTTCTGGAAGGCTGGAGGCTGGCTGCTTTCTATTTCCGAATGTCGCCATTGGGTGGTGAACTCGCCTTTCCGGCAAGTGACGGCTGCAATGTTTTTATTTTTCCAGCTCTTGGTGATAACCTTGGGCCCGGGCACTTTGTACTTGAAGGTGGAGGCTAAATAACTAAGTTCCTATCCTTGAGGACCTGTTGTCACCACCTGGGACATTGAGCCTGATGGAGTCCCTTGATGGAAACCACGTGTGGACCCTGGGGACGGGCTTGCACAACCCAGGGAAGGACAGTCAAGGTTATGAAAATCATTTTTGGCTCGGCGCCCCAGAATGGAGTCTGGGGGCTCCCGCCTGACCTGAGCCCTCGGTAGCATTTGATCCAGGGCTGACCATCCCGCCTCCGGTCTCTTTTCTCCGGGCTGTCTTCCACCCCTGCCCCGGTTTCCCTCTGTCCTCGGGCCTCAAGCCCAGGAGATGCCGGCTCCAAGTGGTACTTGGTCCGCCCTGTGGGGCTCTCCCAGAACCTTGAAGAAGGTGGCCTTGAAGTATCCCATCGGTGAGCAGGAGTCACCAGCTCAGCCCAGCCGTCTCCGCCTCAGCTCCCAACACGGAGGCCCTGCGGCCTCTGCCCCCAACGGGACACCTCCAATTCAACATGGCGGTCACAATGGGGACTTCTTCCGCTCCCTCTGGGCCTGCCCCTGTGACGACCCCCACACGTCACCCCCTCACTTCCCACAGGCCCTGCTCAGAGGGCGCCTGTCTCTGTTTCCAGTCCCAGCCAGCCAGCCCCCTCCCCACCCTGCCCAGGGGCCCCCAGACCCTGAGGCTCCCCTGCCATTTTGTGTTGCAATCTCCCTTCCCAACTTCCTCAATTTACCCCCTCCCTCCCTCTCCCTACTCCCCCTACTTCCTCCTCCCCACCCCTGCCCCTCACCCCTCTCCCTTCCTACTTACTCTCCCCCTCCCTCCCCCTTCCTTTACTTCCTCTAACCCTTTCCCTCCCTCCTCTCTCTCCCCTACCCCCTCCTATTATCCCCTGTCCCTCCCTCCTTTCCTTCCCTCTTCCTTCCCCCCCACAGCGCTTACACTTTATAATAAACCATACAGATGAGTCCCTCATTCTCTTTGCAATCCACTGTCCCCTGTCTCTCTCTGGGGCACACCTCCCTCCCACAGCACATAAGGTCCACGCGGGCCGCAGTCTTTGCCTGTTCTGTGTACGACGCATCCCAAAGGCCCAGGACAGAGGTTGGCGCGCTGAGGTGCTCAGCGCATATTTATTGAACTAGTGAAGGAAGGAAGGAATTACAGGGGCCCCCAGGTCCCCCCAGGCCTTCTCCTGCTTCCCGGAGTCCCAGCATATCCTGTTCCCCGGGTGGTCCTTAGAAGTCCTCTTGGCCCCTGTGGGCTGTGCTCGGTGAACCACCGTCTGCTCTCGGGAGTGGGAGGCCGCATCTCTCCTGGTGGGGTGCGAGGCCCTCTACTCTAGAACGCGGCAGAACCTTGGGCCCAGCACCTGTGGTTGGAAACTGTTCTTCATCTTCTGGCAGGAGAACAAAAGAAAAGACTATCAAGGAAAGGCTAGAAGCAGAAGCTGAGGACAGCGGAGCCTTGCTCCCTTCCCTCCTGCAGATGTTAACAAGAATATCCTGGTAAATAAAACTTTTATTAAACATGACGTCTTGGGGGGGTGGGGTGGGGAGGGCATCTGGGGGGCTCTGCCAGTTGAGCGTCAGACTCTTGATTTGGGCTGGGGTCATGATCCCAGGGTCACAGGGTTGAGTCCCGCCCGAGTGGGGCTCCGCACTGAGCGTGGACCAGGCTTGAAATTCTCTCTCTCTCCCTCTGACCCTCTCCCTCACTTGTACTCTCTTGTGCTCTCTCTCTCTGTCTCTCAAAATAAATAACTAACTAACCCCATAGGAGTTTAAGTGATTTGCTTTTAAATATTTCTTTATTTGCTTATTTTAAATGTTTATTTGAGAGAGAGTGGGCGATAGTGGGAGTGGGAGAGGGGCAGAGAGAGGAGGAGAGAGAGAATCCCAAGCAGGCTCCGCACTGTCAGCACGGAGCCAGACTCAGGGCTCAAACCCACAAACCGTGAGATCATGACCTGAACCAAAGTCATATATTTAACTGACCAAGCCACCCAGGTGGCCCAGGAAACACTTTTCTAAGTCATGGTTCTTTTAAGTCTATTTATTTCTTACTCTCACGATTTCTCATAGGATATACGTTTGTCTTATACACTTTAAGTATACTTTATATACTTTAAAATATCTTTTAAAAAGTCCTTGGGACGCCTGGGTGGCTCAGTTGGTTGAGCGTCCGACATCAGCTCAGATCATGATTTCGAGGTCCGTGGGTTCGAGCCCCGCGTCGGGCTCTGTGCTGACGGCTCGGAGCCTGGATCCTGCTTCCGATTCTGTGTCTCCCTCTCTCTCTGCCCCTCCCCTGCTCGCACTCTCTCTCTCTCTCTCTCCCTCTCAAAAATAAACATTAAAAAAAAAATAAAATAAAAAGTCCTTATGTTCTTTTGGAATTAAGATACGCAAGCTCTGTGAGTGGGTCTGGTCATGGAATCTCCGGGTACAAGGTTTTCGACTGTACCTGCCGCAGGAGAGAACACAGGAAGATGCTACGTGTACCCAGAGTGCCGTGTGCCTGGAAATTCCGCCGGGAAGGAAGCAGAAGGGGAAAACAGAGACGCAGTACATTGCATATGGGCCCATTCCCAGTCTGTTTATCTGTCCCGTACGTGGCCCAGCTGTCTTCTTCCCTTTCCACTCCTTGGCACGTTCTGAGGCTCGAGCGGGTATCTTCTATCAACCAGACCAACCGGCCCTACGTGCAAACATCTGAAGTAAAGCCGAGAACCCGTGTGACGGAGGCGGGCTTGGGAGGCTGGCCAGCGTTTACTGGGGGGGGGCCTCACCTTTACTGCGTCATTTACAAACCATCGACCCGGTGTCCCAGAAGAGGAAATTATGGGGCAGAGGGGTTAAGTCGGTAACCCCTGGGGAGGCACCTGTTGCGGGGTGATCTCGTGCTGAGAGCCTTTTGCACAATGTAACATCCTACACCCATTTAAGGAAGGCACCAGAGCTCCGGTATCTGTGCGTCTGTAGAGGAGAGGAAGAATAAATTACTCCAATGCCCGAATAAAATATTCTACTGCATGAGTATTCTACGATATCTAAAAAACAATATTGCGAGGCATGGTGAACAGTATCGTTAAGGGCTTCGCTAGCTCTTACCCTGTAAGAGGAGCTGCCTATATGTCCCCACTGTCACAAGAGGCCCAAGGTCCCCGCACCATCGCCCTACAGGCGAGGAGACCCTGTGCTGGGCCCCAGTCACCTCTGCAGAGGTATCCTCGGCTCCTGCCGGCCAGGACTGTCCCCCGATTACATCTCCCAGAGAGCAGCGGCAGCCCGGCTCGCTCTCTCCCCTCCTGAGAAGCACGGCCGAGTCCTGACGTTACCCGAAGCTGGGTTCGCCTCCTCAAGCCAGAAGGCACAACAACCAAGCCTAAGAATAGGACAAGGAAGGCCGTTCTTGGAACAAGCGAAGGAGAACACGGGGGAACTGTCCCAGAGCAGTGTCTCCTCAAACGACAAACGGGGGCACGTGCTCAACCAAGGATGATGCATGTGCAGGAAGGGGCTTGCGCCATAGGGCGTGCAGCCGGGAATTGGGGCGAAGGCCATCGTAAGGTGACAGAGTCCAGGTCCCCATGATGGAAGCCCCGGGCTGGCCAGGGTTTGGGGCCATCAGCCCACTGGCTCCCGCTGGTCTGGGATCTGAGCGCTCGAGGGGGGTTAGATCTTGCACTGGTAACTCAAGAACGTGTGGGGCCAGTCTGCACGTTGGAACCAGCGCGGGGGCTGATGGATCGTCCCTGATGCTATTAAGGCAACCTCCTGGCCTGATGGTGGCTGCTCGTTCTTGCCTTCTTTTCTTCCCTGGAAATGGTTAACTGCTGGGGGCTGTTCTGGAGTTCCAATATATCCCAGGAGGCTCTGCAAAAATGTGCTTTGGGCAAATAGCGCCTGTCAGGCATGTGGTGTGTGTCTCCATGGATGGGGGTCCCCAGATGTGGGGTGACAGTCGGGTGGAAGTCGGTTTGCCCAGGGGGTCGTAGGTTCACCTGAAGTAGAACCAAGGAGACAGAAGTTTACTGAACACACCGCAAGGGATTGGGGGGCAGGACAGCAGAGGAGGGACGGCAGGGGATTGGGGGGCAGGACAGCAGAGGAGGGACGGCAGGGGATTGGGGGGCAGGACAGCAGAGGAGGGACCGCAGGGGATTGGGGGGCAGGACAGCAGAGGAGGGACCGCAGGGGATTGGGGGGCAGGACAGCAGAGGAGGGACGGCAGGGGATTGGGGGGCAGGACAGCAGAGGAGGGACGGCAGGGGATTGGGGGGCAGGACAGCAGAGGAGGGACCGCAGGGGATTGGGGGGCAGGACAGCAGAGGAGGGACGGCAGGGGATTGGGGGGCAGGACAGCAGAGGAGGGACGGCAGGGGATTGGGGGGCAGGACAGCAGAGGAGGGATGGCAGGGGATTGGGGGGCAGGACAGCAGAGGAGGGATGGCAGGGGATTGGGGGGCAGGACAGCAGAGGAGGGACGGCAGGGGATTGGGGGGCAGGACAGCAGAGGAGGGATGGCAGGGGATTGGGGGGCAGGACAGCAGAGGAGGGATGGCAGGGGATTGGGGGGCAGGACAGCAGAGGAGGGACAGCAGGGGATTGGGGGGCAGGACAGCAGAGGAGGGACCACAAGGGATTGGGGGGGCAGGACAGCAGAGGAGGGACCGCAAGGGATTGGGGGGCAGGACAGCAGAGGAGGGACCATATTTAAAGGGGGAAGATGAGGAACTTTGGGGACAAGAGGGATCTTCCCTTCTTGGCAACTATGCCTGGGTGTAAGTAGCCATCGGTCAGGTAGGGCTTATGGATATTTTGGGGTTGGTGGCCCGATGGGCCCGGTTGTATTTAGCCGGGTGTTCACCGTGGCCATTCGCCGTGGCCCTCTCCACATTCAGGCGCTCAAGCCTGTCGCCTAAAGGTGGCCTCTCCCAGGGATAGACCGCACGGTGGCCGCAGCCTAAAATAACTGTTCTTACGTCTCGTCTTTCTCTTTCTGCTCAACACCAATGCCCTCGGGAAGGCTTCTCAACCCCCAGTCCACAGCAACCTCTGCCCTCCTTCGTCACATGCACACCACACACACACACACACACCCGACACAGGAGCAGACGATCTGCTGAGTGATTGTAAGCCATGGGCCCCTTGACGCTGACTCTCAATGGGCTCTGACGGGGCAGATGCTTCTCGATCGCAGAAAAGCAAGTCTGCCAAAAGCAGAACCAGCAGAGGTGCGTTGGTCTGACTCTCTCTGGACGGGTCACGGTCTGGAACTCTCAGGGGACACCGCAGGGACACGGTGGTGTCCTCCCCGACAAGCTGCACCCTTTGCCCCGCAGTGGAAGGGCTCAGCCGCCCCCCTGCCGTCCACTGCTGCCCCCAGGCCCACCTTCCACACGCCCCCAGCTCACCATCAGCAGGCCTGGCGCCGAGCTCACCGGAAATGCTGCATTTGAGGAAACCTTAGTGTTCGTGAGCTCAAGACGCATCTCCCCAGGGCAGGACCCCATGTCGTCTGCAAGTGCTGCTGCCCCTTTCCGATGTCTTAATGGGCAGGCGTGGGGGGGGGGGCCAGGTCTCCAGCCCCGGTACTTTCTCTCCTGCGCGTCTGCTCGCCTGGAGGGGCCAGCCGGGCGTTGTCTGCACTCCGCCTTCGGAACTGCAGAAACAGCACAAATGAGCGGCAGTGACACGAGGGCCCATTCCCGGAAATCACTTTAGTGGTGGCTGTTCCCTTTCTCCAGGGGTCCTTCCTGGGCCGCCAGGGTGCTTACGCATGAGGCTCCCCCTTTTATCTAAATTTTTAAAAATGTTTTTTTATTTTAGAGAGAGAGAGAGACACACACACAGAGCAAGCAGGGGAGAGGCAGAGAGAGAGGGAGACACAGAATCCGAAACAGGCTCCAGGCTCTGACCCGTCAGCACAGAGCCCGACGCTGGGCTCGAACTCATGGACCGCGACATCATGACCTGAGCCGAAGTCGGACGCCCAACCGACTGAGCCCCCCAGGCGCCCCACATGAGGTTCCTTTTTAAAATATGGATGTGGCTATCAGATCGGTTTGAGTAAGTTCAGTCCCCAACTGGTTTTTCCTCCCCCGAGGTAAACTTTTTCTTCCGGATAAAATATATTTATCTTCCAGATAAAAAATATATTAAAAAAAAAAAAAAAAAGGAGGCGTGCACTGGTCTGTGTCTGTGTGTGTCTCTTTCAGAAGGGTCGATGAATCCTTCTTTGTTCGTGGCTACAAGCCCGGGCGTTTTTGTCCCCCGTGGCTGTGTCCATGTGAAGCACTGTACCAGGTAATGAAAGGATTTTTCTAATGTTTCCGTGCTTTGTTTTCAAGGAACAACAGAGAGGGGGTATTTCTAGGCAAGTGAGTAAGTTCCCAGAAGCGAGTGGCCAAGGACCTTGAATCCTGGAGAGCAGGGCTGAGTTGAAGAAACCGGGTTCCACATTTCCTAGGAAGCTGCTTATTTTCTTTCGTCCCCAAAGAGTGACCTCCCGCCCTCGTCACTAGCAGGCGTGCACGGGGTCGTTCTCCACCCCGAGCGGCTGGAGGCCAGAGGAGCCAAACTTGGAGACCCCCCCTTCGGATGGAGTCTGGTGGCCCTGGACAGCCTGGGGTGCAATTTCCCTGGGAAAGGGGGCACTTGGGCCATTGCAGTGCACGCCCCACCCCTCAGGGGGGTCTCATTGGCTTTAAAGCCTGGCTCTGAGCCATATGGAAATACCAGCTTATCATGCTAATTGGGTTAATGATCCATCGGCCTTTTGGGGCGGGATTTGACCTCCCCGCTGTGCACTGACATCCCCCCAGGGGACCCCCAGCAGCCCATCCTGCCTCCACCCCCAGGAATGTGTCCAAAAGTCATTAGCTCCCGGGGGGGACTGTCATCTGGCCCTGCAACCCTCTCAGGTGTCACCTGCTTCATTATTCCCTCCTGGCAGGTGTTCCAGGATGCAAAGGTGACACCATAATTGCATTCATCTAGCGGAGTGGGATCCGTGAAAACAATAGTGAGGGGTGACAAGGTTTGGCAGTTGCTGGCTCACAGATCAGGGCGGAAGGTGGGCAAATAGCTACTCCTAGGACTTTGAGCCTAAAGGTGTGACAGGTGTTCACTGAGGTAGGACAGGTGTCTTCAAACTTGTCCTGCTTCCAGACCTTTGCCGAGCCAGGGGCTCTGGATACTCCTGTCCTCTGTCCAGGAAAGTCCCCAGCTCAGGGGCGTCCGGGGGTCCAGTCTTTGGAGGATAATGGTATCCATCAGGGCCCAGGGGACTCTGCTGTGTCCCCTGCGTGCTCATCCACCTTACCCCCTCTCCTGGTTATTACCCCATCCCCATCCTGTCTCCCCGTAGCCTCTAGTGGCATTCCTGACCTCACCTGGCGGCTCCTGGCCTCCACCCCTGAGGACAGACCTGACTGGTCTTCAGAGGTCACAGAAGGTTCCAGCCCCGTGGCATTCTTTGTCACAAGAGCCACGTAGAAATAGGTACACTCTGGATAGTGTCTATAGACACATTTATGAGCGTTTATTTAATAAACGCTTTGCTTTTCTCAGACATCCCGTATTTGAAAAAAGATGTGTGGTTGTCATTGATCGATAGACGAGAAGCTCTCTCTGGGGGGTTGGGCAATCATCCACACGACATCTTCGCGGTCACAAAACCTGGCCCTAGACGGTGGCTCTAGTTACACTCATCCCTCCGATTCTCCCTTTACCTCAGGGCGAGAAAAAGAGACCCTGCATGCTTACAGTGCTTTAGATTAAACAACATCAAAAAAGAGCCCATATTCAATTCACAATAATTGGATCGTCTTCACAAGCTTGGGAGGGAAGGAGAGCAAAAATGATCGTCTCTGGTTTCCGCACTGGGCAAACGGAGTCTTACGTAAGCCTAAGCGATCCGTTTGGACTCACAAATAACTAGTAGATGGCACAGCTAGAATTTGATTGTAGATTTTCTGGCTCTTTCTACCAAAGACCCAATCTCTGGTCTAAAATCACAGATTCTGGATGTAGTTACGTGCCCTACTACACCCCCCCCCCCCCGCCCCCGGTGTGTTAAAAAACAAAATTCAACTAAGTACATTTGAAGAGCTAATTGGCTTTATTAAGCGATTCGAGAATTCGGCAGGAATTAGTTACAAAATGGAAGGGTTTTCTGGGGGGTGGGGGGGGGTGGAAGTTATTAGCAAAAGGAAAGAAAGGATCGTTCCGGCAAGGTCACTAGCCTCGGCGGGAAGGGCCCCGGGGTCTTAGCTCCCTTTGGGTGGGAGGGATGGAGAGGACCTAGGAGACCGGTTGCCTCAGCGATGGGGACTGAAAATTCCTGACTGGCTGGTTAAGACTACGCTTCTGGAAGGGGCCAGAAGTGCCGTTAGGTTAGGTATGAAGCCTTGGTTTGGTGGCTTGGCCCAAGTGCCCCCGTTTTCGGCCCGTGGTTGTCTTTCTAACACACGGAAGCCAATTCGCTGATACACACACAGCCTCGGGTGGCCCCAGTCTCCCGGGTGTGGCCCCCGAGGACGGAGCTGTGACCCCAAAGGTGGCAGAGTGTGGCCTGGCTGGACTCACCTTTAGGAGCTGGAAGGGGAGGCTTTCTGGATAATCTTTACGGAGAACAAACGAGAACAGCTGTGTAATTGGGGGATTTAAGGAAACCCTTGTCCCAGCTTTTCCCTACTGGAGGCACGGAGGTGGGGGCAGGGTCGTGTCAGCAGCATGACGAGCCTCGTACGGGGCAGTGACCAGGGGTCCACGCGGAGTGCCACGGTCCTGTGTGCCGGGAGCTCCTGCAGGAGGGATGGGGTGCCCGCCCTGTGCTCGGCAGTCACGGGGCACCAGGGACCCCAGGGGCAGGGTTAGCGCAGGAAGGAACGCAAGCGAGGAGCAGGGCTGCTGGACCAGAGACACCCCAGGGACCAGGAAGGAGGGGGAGAAGGATGGACAGTGAGGACGGGGCTTTAGCAAGAGCCTTGGCAGAGGACGGGCTGGTGGCCAGGGGTTAGCCTGTGGACCATCGGTCCCAGCTGAGTGAGGAGGCCTGTTTTGTCCCCAGGGCCACCGATCACACTCTGAGATAGTAAGAAAATGCCAGAAAAACCGGTATTGTGACCGGATATGCTACTTTCTTCTTGTCGAACTTTTTCAACTGAGTTCTGAATGCTTTGCTGCGGGAAACATCTGTCACCTCGGCTCCTGGCACAAAGCCGCAGGCCCTCTGCGTCCCCCTGGTCATGGTCCCAGTTGTTCCAAACTGGACACGCTGGGATTTCTTTTAACTCAGCCTTCCTCTCTTGTTTCCTTTCTTTCTTTCTTTCTTTTTCTCTTCCTTCCTTTGCTTTTTTCTTTTCTTTCTTTCTTTCTTTCTGTCTTTGCTTTTTTCTTTCTTTCTTCCTTTGCTTTTTTCTTTCTTTCTCTTTTTCTTTCTTTGCTTCTTTCTTTCTTTCTTTCTTTCTTTCTTTCTTTCTTTCTCTCTTTCTTTCTTTCTTTGTTTCTTTCAAGTTTTATTTGTTTAAATTATCTCTGCATCCAACGTGGGGCTCCAACCCAGGACCCCGAGATCAAGAGTCACGTGTTTTTCCAATGAGCAGGCCAGGCACCCCTCCCGTTTCTTTTTGCATGAGACAGCCCCACAGTCGCGTTTGTAAGGAGAGAGTTCACTTCCCTTCATCACGATTCCCCACATGCATTTGCTTCCTGCTCGTGACTCTTTGGCCTTGAGTAGCGACACTGGCTTTGGGAGGCTCCTCTGACTTGCTGTGTCCCTTTCTCTAAGGGTGTGGAGGCGAGAATGTGCTCGGCACCGGGTTATAAATGGCTGTTTGGGATCTAGGAAGGGCACAGACTTGGAAGGCGACCACGACTTAGGTCACCCTGGTGCCAGGCTCTCTGGGCCTCGGTTTCTTCCTCTGTGAATTGGGACAATCGCACCCCCTTCATGGGACAGGCAGACGCGGTGTGCTGTCCCATAAAAGCTGGCACACGGGGCCTGGCACGCGGGGGCTCCTCCAATGTGCCCTTGCTTCCCCGGCCCTCTTCCTACCACATTAGCCCCGGGACTAAGGGCGCCGGGAAAACTCACAATGTATTCTGTGAATCATTTACAAAACTGTCCGTAAGAACACGCCTGAAATCAGGACGCAGGTCTGCTCCGTGAGGCTTGTGTGCAGAAAGAAAAACTCAGAAAACCTTCCCTTGTAGATGAAAAGCCCAGGTGCCTCAGAGGCCGTGGTTGTGGGCATGGTTAAAGGCGAGGAGAAAAGTCTGGAGGTTTGCTTAGACATCTGATTGGATTCTTCTCCCAAGTGCCAGGCTGTCAGCGCGGGGAGGCCGCTGGGGCTTCGGGTCCCGGCACCCGGGGGAATCGGCCCCGTTGGGCGAGGTTTTTCCCCCGCCTACTGGCCGCTGCCTGTTTCTGCTGACCCAGGGCATACGGGGCCCTCTGTTCTGGTGAAGTCAGGTTCACCAGATGATGACGCAGCGTGACTCCCAGTTTTGTGCCTTGACAACAATTTCAGGACACACGGTGGGCTCCCCAGGTCCCCGGGCAGTCAACGAACACCCGAGCGTTGCTAACTCACGCAGCCAGGAACTTCCGGTCACCCATGTGTTTGTACGGCCTGCCAGACTGTGCTATTTATTCTAACGTTTTCTGCTTTTGTTTTTTAATCTGTTTTAGAGAGAGACAGTGTGCGGGTGAGGGGCAAAGAGAGAGGGAGACGTAGGCCCCAAAGCGGGCTCTGCGCTGACGGCAGAGGACCCGACGTGGGGCTCGAACTCACGAACCGTGAGATCGTGACCTAAGCCGAAGCCGGACGCTCAACCCCTGAGCCACCCGGACGCCCCGACACTGTGTTATTCGTGGAAGCCACTGCTCACACAGAAGGTGTGCGATTTGGGGCCGACGTGGCAAAAACTAGGCAAAGCCCTTGAGCTGAGTACCAGGGAGGTCACCAGACTCCCTTACTCTGGGGCCGGGAGGCAAGGTCTGTGGTGGGGCTGACCCCGGGGCTGCCCCCGGGGTGGGGGGTGCCTCTGCCTGCTGGAATCTGCAGTGGGAGTCGGGGGTGGAGGCCTGGGGGGGGGGGAGAAGTCTGCCCCGGGATGAGCGGGGAGGGGGGACCCCCACCCCCGGAGGAGCCCAGCGAGGCCTCCGTGCTCCAGAGGCTGGTGACATCCGCCACAGATGCTTCAACGGGAGAAGCCTGACCGACAAACGAAGTCCTCCAGGGGCCCCTGGGCCCATGGAGGTTTCCGTGGCTCTGGGCGGGAGGCCCGGGTTATTCCACAGCCTCAGGCAGACGGCAGGGTGGCACGTCTCCAGTCAAGGGACCCCCGAGACTGCCGGCAAAGCCCCAGAAGCTGGGGGAGAGCTGGAGTAGATGCTTCCTCCCTGCCCTCAGAGGGACCCAGCCCTGCTGACCCCTTGAGCTCAGACTTCTGGCCTCCTGAGCTGAGAGACCATAAATTTCTGTCGTTTTAAGCCACTCGACTCGAGGTTGGCTTTATTAAGGCAGCCCCAGGACCTTTGTACAAGAATCCTGCCTGGGGGTTGGTTCTGGGCCGTCGTCTCCAACCCAGGGACAGGCACTACCACTGTCTTGGGGCTGGGGCACCCTGGCCTTGTCTCGTGTGCGACACGGTCCTGCCCCTTTGACCAGCTGACCCCAGCATCAGGGTGGGGCAGGGGCTCCTGAGCTGTGGGGACAGAAAAGACCCCCAGCCCCCATATGGCAGAGGCTGGAGGCCGGGGGTGGCTTCTGGTCCTGAAACTTCCAGCTCAGCCAGGAAAATCCCTCCTGCTGCTGGCTTCTGAGTCAGATGTCCGGAAGGAGACGTTCCGTGGGGAAAAGTTGTGCACAGTCGATTCAAGCCGTTCCTCTCTTCCCAGGGGCTGCGACTTGCCCTGGGCACCCTGCCACCTTTGTCCTCCCCCCAGGGCTGTCTCTGTCCTGTCCCATGGCCGCTGGTTCCCGCAGAGATGTGCTCCAGTGGCCAGAGCTGGTACCGGCCAGCCCCTCGCCCTGGCAGGCAGGAGTCCATTCTTACTTGCAAGATTTGGAACTCTCGTTCTCGCCCCTTTCCTCCCTTTCGGCCTTGGACGCGTCTGTCCTACTTGTTCCTCTCCTCTTTTCTCCAAATGAAGACCGTTCTCCCTGGCTTGCTTTTCCATATCAAGCTCCAAGTGGTTTTAAGGTCACAGTGCTCTGGGCCGGATAGCTAGCTATGTGGGAAACCGATAGGCCTTTATAACCAAATAAATGCGGAAATTATCCACAAAGCAAACGTTAATGGTGACCAACAGCAATGAAACCAAGGACATTGGAAACTGTTGCTTCCTGAGGGTTCCTGCAGGATCTATTGCCAAACTTTAGAGTCTCAAGTACACGTGAGTAACTCTCCCCCCTCCCAAACATGCAGTGTCTGCCCCCCTCCCCCCAGCCTTGTCTGCCAAATGGGCCTCTGAAGGAAGCAAGGACAAAAGCTCTGTCGTAGATTTTCTAGAATGACGAGTGTGGTCACTCTACGCCCGACACAGGGGCCCCGGGGTGCATGCGTGGTGGTCGAAAGTAGTCAGAAAAATCTCCTTCTGGGAGCCCTGCCCCTCAGCATGAAGGACAAATGGCCCCCAATGATGCAGATGCTTCTGGAGGCTATCTTTTCACTCCCTCGCTATGGCAGAGGGGCGATCAGACCAACGCCTTGACCACTGTAGGCTCTGGAGGGATGAGATCAGGCTGGTCCAGCTCAAGGTTGAAAGCGCTCCAGTGTTGGTGGAATTAAGCAGATGGACCAGAGCAGAGGCCTTGGTAGGAAGCCCGGCTCTGCGTGGGGTCTCAGGCAAGCTCCTGAACTCGAGCCTCAGTGTCCTCATCTGTAAAATGGGTGTAATAACAATATCAACCTCACCGTTTGTACAGCGGCTATTCGAACAGGCTGACTGTAAGTCCTAAACACAAATGCCTGTGGGGTGAACATACAAAGCAAGCAGCGGGCTGTGGGCGGCGGGGGGCAGAGGGCCGGCTGCCTGGGACCACTGGGCGACGGGACAGGCGCCTGGGGAGAGGTGCCCGCAAGGGAACGCTGGACGAACTTTCCCTGCTTCACAGTCTTTCTTTCCTACCCTGCTTCTCCCGATCAGAATGAGAATGTCATGTCAGACTCACACCGCGGATCCCTTTTCCTGCCAAAACGCCTCTTCTAAGCAGCGAGCAAGAAAGTCGTTTGAGCGAATCAAGCCAAAAGCCCATTTGGCAAGAACGCTGTTTTGGAAAATGATCAGCCGTGTGGGTTGGGATGAGGTTTTCTGTGCCTTTTCCATTATTTCTTCAGCTTCACATAACCCTGACTGAGCAGTGTTCAGCTGAGTGAAGCCCGGCCGGGCAGCAGACGGACAGAGATTTTGCCCAAACTGTGCTGAGCCAATTTCAAAATACACAGAGAAGAAAAAAACACAAAAAAACCGCCAACCCTTGTTTCACCTTTTCAGTGTTGAGAGGTATCACAGGCAGACACAATTTTAAACTTCCCAATGAGATGTTGGGAGTGGTAATGCAGAAATGGGAAGGAATTGGTATTTACTGACGAGTTTCTCACCCCAAAGCCCAAACCCTTCCTGTACTTTTCACTGCCCAGAATTCAAGAAGTGGGCGGGTGGGGTTTTTGCTGAAGAGTGTGTGTGTGTGTGTGTGTGTGTGTGTGCATGTGGGAGACACATTATGCAGGGATGTTCAAAATGATGGCAGGGAGCACCCGTTTGGATTAATTCTGTGAGAGTAAATAGGCACTGTCAGGGTTTTTCGTCAGCTCAGTTCTTGGCCCGTCTGGGTCAGCCACCCAGTGATTGACTGATGGACTCATTTCAGTACTTGCTGAGTGCCCACAGTAGCCAGACAGGAGTTGAGGCCCTGGGAATCCAGCAATAAACAAAGCAGGAGAAAAGCGTGGCTGTGTAGACCCGGCCTTCTTGGGCAGGGGTGGGGAGAGGTGGCCAGGAGATATCCTATCGCAAGCAGCCATAAACACGGGCCACAACCCATGGCAGGGGGCCAGGGACCTGTTTGGGACTCTCCTCGTCGTGTTTCCAACTTCCTCGCCGTGTCTGTCTCTGG
Source organism: Leopardus geoffroyi (assembly GCF_018350155.1). Taxonomy (NCBI): domain Eukaryota; kingdom Metazoa; phylum Chordata; class Mammalia; order Carnivora; family Felidae; genus Leopardus; species Leopardus geoffroyi. Next base: position 4,772,004 of record NC_059333.1, read on the forward strand.
CTGCACACCCTGGTTCCCCGTGCGGATGAACCACCGCCCCCCCCCAGCCTGCCGCCCCCCACCGCCTTCTTCTGGGACTTAGATGCAGCTGGGTTCAAAGTGGGGCTGTGCCACTAACCAGTGGTGGCGTTGGGCCAGTTCAGTCCCCTGTCTGAGACTCAGTTTCCACATATGTAAGAGGGAGGCGATGCCTTTGCATAGAGACGGCTTGAGGATAGAGACCGAATGCCCAGATGGGGGCTGGGGCACGGTTAATGGCCAGGAAGTGCCCGTTGGGCTTGTGATTGATTCTCCCTGGCGTTGTAGACCTGAGGAGCTCTGAGGGCGGGCTCTGGCTCCTGGGGGCTGCGAGACCCTCCCTCTCCAGGATGCCTGGCAAGGTCCTGGGTGCACGGGATCTATCATTTGCCTGGAACCCAGAAACAGAGGGATAGAACTGCGGCCACTGTCCGCCCTCGGGGGAGGGTGGTGACAGGTGAGGGGCTGCGCCCAGATCCCACAGCTGAAGGGGCTGCCCACCCCTTCTCTCTGGCCGGGAGAGGTCAGGGCGAGGAGCAAGGAATGTCCAGAGCTCTCTCAGCCATCTAGGTGGTGGACACCCTTCTTTTCTTGGACACGACATCTGTGCCCAGTGTCTGTGTCCACTTATCCCGGGGGTCTCCGTGGTCCCGCTGCCCCTACCGCACTGGCAGGGCCAAGCCCTACTGAGCGGCCAGAGGCACCGAGGTCCACCTTCTCTGACCAGGGCAGAGCCAGTGCGCGAAGGGGAACCGGCCTGCACCTGCCAGCGCTCGGACTCGGTGCGGGGCCGGCCTCTGCGGGGCCTGCCGGGGATGTTACACAGGTGGGAGGGCCGGCCCGCCTTCCCGGATTGATTGTTTACGGGGACACCACGGGCTGACCCGGGCTGGGTACCGCCTTCTCGCCGCTTCTCTCCTGAAAAGGGTCTGGGAGCACCCTTTGGGTTGCTCCCCAGCTCAGGGGACCGGCGACTCGGGCCATAGCCACTTGCAGACCGCCGTTCAGCTGCCTAGTATGGGGAGAAGCCATTGACCCCCACCCGCACCTCCAACAGCAGAGGTCCCAGCCTGCCACCGGGAGAGCCCCAAATTCCCGTGACCGGAAGGGTATGTGCCAAGGGGAATCAGACAGAGCTGGTAGCCAGGGGAACAGAGCTGCTCAGCAGACTGGAGTCTTCCCGGGGAGGGGAGGATGCTCCTGCGGGCACGCTCCTTGGCCCAGATGTCCTCACACAGCCCGGCTCGGTCCCCGCCTCTGTCGCCTGTGTCCCTGACTCCATCACCTGTGTCTGTGTCTCCGTCCCTTCCATCCCTGCCCCCGTCACCTCTGTCCCCACTTCCATGACCTCCGTCCTGGACTCTGTCCCCCACGTGTCCGCCTTCATCACCTCTTGCCTGCAGGCGGTACTCCCCGTGAGCCAGTAGGCTCACGGGCAGTGTGTGGGGCGTTGCCACTTGCCAGGTATGAAGGTGGAGACGAGGTGACGGGCCCAGTGTGGCCTGAACACGGTGCTCTGTGCCATCAGCTCGGAGGCAGGAGGTAGGGCTCCGTCACCAGCAGCCGATGCTGCACGCAGATGCCCAACGCAGCCCGGCTGCCCTTAAAGGGTGGCGGGCGCTCCGGGTGACTGGGGAGGTCCGTGCACAGGCGGGCCCGGGAGATGGGCAGCGAGGGCCATCGCCTTACAGACCTCCGGGCTGAGAGAGGGTTTCTGCTGATAGTCTCCCGAGTTTCCACAAGGCACCATCCCCGGTCCTGAGTTGGAGCCCCTACGTGGTGGTCCTCACTTTTGAATGTACTTAAGGATCCACCAGGGTGACCGCAGGGGGTCGGATGCCCAGCCCTGATCGCAGGGAGCCCGATTCTGAGCTCCAGCTTCTGGAACCCAGGGTTCTGCACCTGGACCCCCGCCTCACGGGACTCTGCTGCAGGTGGTTCAGGAGCACCTTCCAGAAGTTCTCCCAGCCCACTCTCTGAGAGGGATTATTGGGGCAATGGCCGGAGAGGGACACACACAGCCGAAACGTCAATGACTAAGGCAGGTGATGGCCGGCTTGCTTTCTGCGGCGTGCCACATCGAGAGTATTTTCTTTAAGGTGATGAATATGGAGAAAACAAATCATAAACCCTGTGCCCCCCTTCTCCCACCCTTCGTACGTCCCCTGCTGAACACCAAAGAGCTGAGGCTCTGAAGATGATTTGTGAGAATAAGGTAAATAGGTAAGTTGGTGGGAGGTTCCCATCCGTCTATTTCTTCCACTGTGGCTGCTCCCAGGACAGTGCTCAATGACCAGCGTCGGTCCGGCCAGTTGCAAGTAGCAGCATTCAATTGGAGACATAGCTGCCGGAGAGACTGGTACGTATCTTGATCAAAGCCTTAAAAACGGGGGGCGCCTGGGAGGCTCAGTCGGCTAAGCGTCTGACTTCGGCTCAGGTCATGATCTCACGGTTCGTGGGTTCGAGCCCCACCTCGGGATCTATGCTGACAGCTCAGAGCCTGGAGCCTGCTTCGGATTCTGTGTCTGTCTCTCTCTCTCTGCCCCTCCCCTGCTCATGTTCTCTCTCTCTCTCTCCCTCCCTCTCTCTCAAAAATAAACATTTAAAAAATAAAAAATAAATAAAAAACAGGAAATCTTCTGGGTCTAAGGGGAAGAGTTTTCAGACTTGCCACCGAAAATCACATCCATCAAAGGAAAAATTGTTAGAGGTGAAAATTGTTAGAGGAAAAATTGGCTGAGGTCATGATCTCACGGTTCGTGGGTTCGAGCCCCGCCTCGGGCCCTGTGCTGACAGCTCGGAGCCTGGAGCCTGCTTCGGATTCTGTGTCTGTCTCTGTCTCTCTCTGCCCCTCCCCTGCTCATGTTCTCTCTCTCTCTCTCTCTCTCCCCCTCCCTCTCTCTCAAAAATAAACATTAAAAAAATAAAAAAAATATAAAACAGGAAATCTTCTGGGTCTAAGGGGAAGAGTTTTCAGACTTGCCACCGAAAATCACATCCATCAAAGGAAAAATTGTTAGAGGTGCCCAGTTGGCTCAGTCAATTAAGCATCCGACTTTGGCTGAGGTCATGATCTCGCAGTTCATGGGTTCGAGCCCCGCGTCGGGCCCTGTGCTGACAGCTCGGAGCCTGGAGCCTGCTTTGGATTCTGTCTCTCTCTCTCTCTCTCTGCCCCTCCCCCTGCTCATGCTCTGTCTTTCTCAAAAATAAATAAACATTAAAAACATTTAAAAAGAAGCCTTGAAAATGGAATAAAAACTGAGTTCAGCATACTCCGGGAAAACAACGCCGCGTCTTTCTTCATTTTGAGGAGCTGTTACCACCCACGACCTCGCAGTGGCCGCCAGACGTCAGTATAATGTAGGTGTCGCAGCTGCCTCTGGGCGGTGGGAACTGCTTCAGGAAAACCTGCCCTCAGACGTCGAAGGCCCTGAGAATAAAGGACTGGCCTAGATCTGCAAAATCATGGCAAAATCTGATATTCCTGCCTTTGCCGTAGCGTGAGCAAGTGTTTGGAGGGAAATTGCTGCCTATTTTAAAGAAAACGCAAGAGCTATTCAAAGGACTGAAGAAAATAGAAAGCAACAATTTACCTATATCGACCTCATTTGAAGGCCTTAACATAAATATACGGTTAAGAAAAGGCAAAGGAATCTGACATATGATATTCCAGAACCTTCTAGAAATAGGTCTATGGCTATAAATGGTGTCCATAGCATATTGTTGATATTTTTACAAAATAGGTTAAATTAACATGTAAAATGTAATCCTTTAGAAAATGCACGTTCTCTACATTTTAGTTTAAAAAAATAAAAATATTTTCTTTTGTACAAAAATGAAGTTGGTAAAGAAGAAACATTTTTAAACTTTGTGTGGTGACAGGAGTTTCAGGCTGTCATTCTGTCTTGGTGACCATCTCTCTCTGCGGCCAGAACGGGGGTAGACCAGGTGGCCCATTTATAGCTGGCCTCATATTTCTTGACCTTAGATTTTTCTAGCCCAGCACAAAAAGAACACATACTTGAGAAAGGTTAGCCGAGTAAGATCTAATCACGCCCCGGAGGAACTTACACCCAGTGGGGAATACGTCACACAAATAATCCCGATAAATACGGTTAATATTCCTTTGCCTGCGATGTTCTGCTCCCTCCTCCTTCTTACCTGAATGACCTAGGCTTATGCATTAACATCTCCAGGAAGCCTTCCTGAGCTCCTTATGTCGCCTAAAGGCAGCATTCACTCTTGCACCTGCTTCTCTGTCCCAGGGCCTTTGCACAGCCAGAGCACAGGGCTATCTGAATGTGCCGGGTATAGGCGCGTGCGGAGCGGCCCCTCGTGGATGGGAGATGGTGATAAATACCCAGCTCCTAACCCCTTGGCAGGACACCCTGGGGGCACGTACCACACAGCCCCCCAGACATCCCTGGTGGGAAGGAGCTGGATGTTCACCGTGGCAACCAAGCACCATGCAAGGGCTCCTTTGCTTCTCTATCTTGTCTCTCTGTCCCCCCCACCAGTGCTTCGTGGGACCACCTCCCAACTAAACGGTTAGATCAAATTCTTGTCTCGAGGTTTGCCTCTGGAGGAATCAAGCCTACGACAGGGAACGTCCCTGTCCTAGCACATACAGACCGCATTAGATATACCTGTTTTCTGCTGTGGGTCTCTCCCCACCCAGGCTATGAGCTCTAAGAGAACGATGGCCGTGTCTAGGTCCAGCTCTGTCTCTGGAATGTAACAGTCTCCCAATAATTTTTTATTGACCGCTTGAGTCTCTCCAGAACTCAATTATTGGCTTGAAAGAAGGGGAGCTTGGGACGCCTGGGTGACTCAGTCGGTTAAGCGTCCGACTTCGGCTCAGGTCATGATCTCCCGGTTTGTGGGTTTGAGCCCCGCATTGGGCTCTGTGCTGCTGGCTCAGAGCCTGGAGCCTGCTTCGGATTCTGTGTCTCCCTCTCTCTCTGCCCCTCCTCTCATGCTCTGGCTCCGTCTCTGTCTCTCTCTCAAAAATAAATAAATGTTAAAAAAAAAAAGTCATTTTTAAGAAATAACTTAAAAGAAGGAAGGGGAGCTAGCATGTCGCAGACATTTCTTTGCCTACTAATTGGAGGATCATTTTGCTCAAAAGCTACTCCTGAGCAGAAGAGGCCAACAGATTTGTTTCAATCGGTGACCGATGAGAACTGTTTTCCTTTTTTTTTTAATGTTTATTTATTTATTTTATATTAAATATAATTTATTGTCAAATTGGTTTCCGTACAGCACCCAGTGCTCCTTCCAACAAGTTCCCTCTTCAGTGCCTATCACCCACGTTCCCCAAAGTTTATTTGTTTTTGAAAGAGAGAGAGAGAGCACACAAGCAGGGGAGGGGCGGGGCTGGGGGGGGGCACAGAATCTGGAGAAGGTTCCAGGCTCTGAGCTGTCAGCACAGGGCCCCATGCGGAGCTGGAGCCCACGAACCACAAGATCATGAGCTGAGCCAAAGTCAGACGCTCAACCGACAGCCACTCAGGCGCCCCGTTTTCTTTTTTCTTGGTCCATCCCACCCAAAATCCTCTCTTCTGGGTTTGGGCACTGACACCCCCCACAAAAAAACACACCTGCCCCCTCCCCTACTCCTCCCTTCCCTGCCCTTGACTCCTACTCATCCTTCCCAACCAGAGTGCCACTTTCTCTGAGAAGCTCTCTCGGATGCACAGGTAGGTGTTTCTCTACGGTTTCCGCACACGCTGACTGTGTCTGATGCACAGCATGAACGACAGCACCCTAGCTCTGCGGGGAGAGCCCTGTGACCTCATGGCTAAGAGTGTGAGCCTCGACCCTGGAGCCAGACTGCCTAGGTCCTAATCTCAGCCCCCTCACCCACCGGCTGCAAGCCTCGGGCAAGCTACCGAACCTCCCCAGGCCACAGTTTCTTTCTTTAGGATGGAAGACAATAATAGTACCCACCCACAGAGCAGTCGTGGGCTGTCGCAGGGATGAAATCAAAGTCACGGCGCACGTGAAACACAGGGGTGCGGAACCAGCACATGAGGCCCTCGATAGGCACCTGCTAGGACGTCACTGCTTCATAAGGTGAGGATTTTTGTCAGTTTCCCCATCTAGCTGAAAACTGGGGATTCTGGGGGGACAGGAAAGAGGGTGGAGGCAAGAGACCGAGCTCCAGGAAGGGAAGACGTGTTGACCGAAAAGTTAAACGAAAGTGGGTGAACTTTTGTAACACACACACACACACACACACACACACACTTAGTACACACTTCAATTACGCACATTTTTTCCTTTTATTTTTAAGTAAACTCTTCTCCCAACGTGGGGCTCGAACTCACGACCCCGAGATCAAGAGAAGCTCACTCCACCCATAGAGCCGGCCAGGCGCCCTCAAAATGTGCACAGTTTTTTCGCATGAATGCTTCCGCCCACATTCTTGGGCCCTTTGCACATGCTGTTCCTTCTGCGTGGAGCTGTCCCCAGGCGGTCTCCCCCGTTCCTGTCACCCGTCCCGGCTGACTTCTCCTTCAAGACTTGGCTTGCGCGCCTTCTCTGAAAATGCTCTGTTAATACACAGGTCTGCAGCAGCCAGCCCACCTCAGGCGGCCTTCTCCCGCGGTGAGGGGGCTCTGTTTCCGACCTTGACCTTGACGCCTCATGTTAACCGCCAGCTTCCTGTCTCCTTGGGGGTAATTCCTCCTGCACCGTAGCGGCTGGCATTTACTCCATAGGTTTGACTTCTTCAAATGTTACAAATCCCACAGTTAGAACTGTTGCTTTCCACAGATATTTAAAAAAAAGAGAGAAGAAAATATTTAATACCTACCTCATTTTTTTTTAAAGTGTTTATTTAAAAATTGCTAAGTTTATTTATTTATTTTGAGACCTGAGCCAAAATCAAGCGTTGGACGCTTAACCGACTGAGTCACCCAGGGGCACCAACCCACCCTCATTTTTGACTCACTTTTCCTCTTCTGGAATTCTGTATTTCCTCCAAGCACATCTATTTCCACCTGGTACCATTTCATTCTCTGACAAACTTCTGTGATATTTCTAGTTGTACAGGTGTGCTGGTGACAAACTCTCTCAGCTTTTGTTTGCCTGAACAGGCTCTTATTTCATTTTTCTTAATGGTTTATTTTCTCTGGATATGAAATCCTAGGTTGATGGATTCTTTTCCTGTTTTTTTTTTTTTAATGTTGTTGTTCCATTAACATATGGCTTCCTTTTTTTGTGATGAGAAAGAGACTGTTCATATATCTTATCATTGCTTTCCCTTATGTGATGGATCTTTTTTTTTCTGGCTGCTTTTATTTATTATTATTATTTTTTGAAGTTTATTTATTTTGAGAGAGAGAGAGAGTGCATAAGCAGGGGAGGGGCAGAGAGAGAGGGAGAAAGAATCCCAAGCAGGCTCCATGCTGTCAGTGCAGAGCCTGATGTAGGGGTTTCATCCCAGGAACCCTGAGGTCATGACTTGAGTCAAAATCAAGAGTCAGATGTTCGGGGCACCTGGGTGGCTCAGTCGGTTAAGCGTCTGACTTCAGCTCAGGTCACAATCTCGCGGTCCGTGAGTTTGAGCCCCGCGTCGGGCTCTGGGCTGATGGCTCAGAGCCTGGAGCCTGTTTCCGATTCTGCGTCTCCCTCTCTCTCTGCCCCTCCCCCATTCATGCTCTGTCTCTCTCTGTCTCAAAAAGAAATAAAACGTTAAAAAAAATTTTTTTTTAAAAAGTCAGATGTTCAACCTACTGAGTCACCCAGGTACCCCTCTCTGGCTGCTTTTAAGATGATCTATTTATCACTGGTTGTCAGCAATCTGATATCATGTGCCTTTGGGGTGAATGTTTGTGTTTATTCTCTCTGAAGGTTTGTGGGTTTCTGTTTTCATCAAATCTGGAAATAGTTTGGCCATTATGTCTTTCCTTTTTTTTCTTATTGAAATCTAATTAACGTACAGTGCTACATCACTTTCATGGGTACAATATGATTCAGCAATTGTATACAGTACTCGGTGCTCATCACGATAACTATACTCGTAATTTCTTTTATTTATTTTACCCCCACACCTCCCCGCTGGTAACCTCCAGCTTCTTCTCTGTAGTTAAGAGTGTGGGGGCGCCTGGGTGGCGCAGTCGGTTAAGCATCCGACTTCAGCCAGGTCACGATCTCGCGGTCCGTGAGTTCGAGCCCCGCGTCGGGCTCTGGGCTGATGGCTCGGAGCCTGGAGCCTGTTTCCGATTCTGTGTCTCCCTCTCTCTCTGCCCCTCCCCCGTTCATGCTCTGTCTCTCTCTGTCCCAAAAATAAATAAACGTTGAAAAAAAAAATTAAAAAAAAAAAAAAGAGTGTGGACTTTTTTTTTTTTTTTTTTTTTTTTGCTTTTTTGTAAGATTTTATTTTTAAGTAATCTCTACACCCAACGTGGGGCTTGAACTCACAACCTCTAGTTTAAGACTCACATGCTCCACCAACTGAGCCAGCCAGGCGCCCCTAAGAGTCTGTTTTTTGGTTTGTCTCTTCACTTGTTTGCTTCATAAATTCCACATATCAGCAAAAACATGTGATATTCCTCTTTCGCTGACTTATTTCCCTTACCTTCTAAGTCCATTTCCACTGGAAATGGCAAGATCTCACTCTTTTTTATGGCTGAGCATTTGGCCATTATTTCTTCAAAAAATTTTTATGCTCTAATATCTCTTCTCTCTTCTTCAGAGACTCCAATTATTTGTGTATTAGATCACTTTAGGCCACGGAGGCCCTCTTCAGTTTCCTTCGGCCAGACCCAGCCAATGAGTATTTTATTTTACACACTGTATTTTTCTGTTCTAAAATTTCCACGGTGTTCTTTTTTAAAACAGTTTCCTCTTGTTTATTGAGATGCCTCATATGTTCATCATTATGCTCATGTTTTTGCTTTAAGTCTGTGACCATAATGACCACAGTGGTTTTATTTTTTATTTATGTAAACATTTTTTAAGTTTATTTATTTATTTTTGAGAGAGAAGCAGAGCGATTGAGAGGGGGAGGGGCAGAGAGAGAGAGACAGACAGAGAGTCCCAAGCAGGTTTCACACTGTCAGCGTAGAGTCTGACACGGGGCTCGAACTCACCAACCATGAGATCGTGACCTGAGTCGAGATCAAAAGCCGGACGTTTAACCGACCGAGCCACCCAGGTGTTCCTGATCTTAGATTTCTGACTCCTGGGACTGTAGGAATAAATTTGTGTTGTTTTGAACCATAAAGTTGTGGTCCTTTGTTACAGCAACAATAGGAAACTAACTTAGCGCCTTATAAATATGCGTTGGACGGACTTAAGTGGAAAAAGTCCTGAGGAAATTGAGGTCGTATGACACGAATGCGTTGGTGATAACTGGCTAACAATCCACTGTGGTTTGCAATTAAAAAAATTTTTTTTTCTAAATGTTCATTCAGCTTTTGAGAGAGACAGAGTGTGAGTGAGGGAGGGGCAGAGAGAGAGGGAGACACAGGATCGAGCAGGCTCTGGGCTCTGAACTGTCAGCACAGAGTCCAGCTCGGGGCTCGAACCCATGAAATGTGTGATCATGACCTGAGCTGAAGGCGGCCGCTCAACCGACTGAGCCACCCAGGGGCCCCTGCAATTTTTGACAAGTTGGATCTGGAACAAAGAGCTGAGAGGAGGCAGGAAAGCGTCCCAAATGTCAATGTTAATGGGGCAACAGGGTCTGGGAGGAGCTGTCATTCCCCTGACACGCAGCGTAAGGGAGGGGAACCCCAGTTCCATGGGGCCAGAATGTCAGCGACCTTTAAGGCAAAAATCCTGGACGGGTCTACTACGTTAGTGGGGATGGACACTTTGTCAGATACGTTATACTTCGTAGACAAATTTCGGGGATTTGAATAGGCTCACACTGAGGTGGGAGTCAAACCCCGACCCGTCTGACCCCAAAGCTCAGCGCCTGAACCACCTTGCAATTTCAACCTCACAGGAGCACCGTGGGGCCTCTGCTCCCTGATTGGCTGCTGGATGAATGGGACAGGCAAGTCCTTCCACTCATCCCGGAGTCCCTACTCCGAGCAATAAACCGTTTGCCTGTTTAACTTCTCAATTTCCCCTCCTCGGAAATAAACCCCAGCCCTGTTAGTATAAAAAGAGTGATTTTATTCACACCCCGGAGCCTCTGCCCTGGCCAAAATTTCTCTTTGGGCATCCACTCCCCTGCTCCTCTGCAAGGAGCTAACATACTCAACCCGGCAAGGGAATCAAAGAAAAGAGGACTTCGTGCCCTCTCCAGGCTCACCTCTCTCTGCCAAGAGTAGCTGGTGGTTTGCTGCCGAAAGCCTGGCCCCACACAATTCCCGGAGGAGCTGTGTCCCTTTGTGCGAGGTGTCCCTCTGCCCTGTGGTCTGTGGGTGGTGTGGGCTTCTTTGCCTGTAACTGGCAGCTGCCCATTTACATGTCAGTCCCTGAGCCACAGATTCATCCTGGTCCACAATTACTTGATTCCCCAGCCTCAGTGTGATTATAAATAGCTCTGTCTGTCCCAGGACGAGTAATTCAAGACTCACGCTCTGGTCGCCGTTTGATTGTAATTACATAGCCCTGTCTGTATGCACTGCATGAGTTAAAAAAAAATTGTTTTAACCTTTTTATTCATTTTTGAGAGACGGAGAGAGACAGAGTGCGAGCGAGGGAGGGGCAGAGAGAAAGGGAGACACAGACTCCGAAGCAGGCTCCAGGCTCCGAGCCGGCAGCGCAGAGCCCGAGGCGGGGCTCGAACTCACGACCCGTGAGATCACGACCTGAGCGGAAGTTGGACGCTCAACTGACTGAGCCCCCCCAGGCATCCCAATGCACCGCATGAGTCTGAGAGGAAACTGATAGATATTAGCTTCTGACACTCAAGATTGGGACCTTGGCTAAGGCGACTGTTTCTTCTCATCCCCAAGAAACTGATACCAGGCCAGATGTTCAGCAATTATGGAACGTTGTCCATAGGATTCAGACCGCCGCTTGGAAAAGCTAGAAAAGACCTCTCGGGATATTGGAAGTCGATCTTTTCTGACGTAACTGAAACCATGAGAGGGAGAGAAAGGACTGGGGAAAATTTCCCGTCAGGCCACACAGAAAAAATTAGTGCTGGGTGTGGCTTGCTGTGCTGATGCGGCCCTAACTTGAGAAAGCTCGTTACGTGCTTCGTCTGCGGACGGTAATTTTAAGACTCCTGTGTGCTTGACTTGTGCATGTTTCACTGAAGAGCTTATTAAGGGCATCTTATGGGGACACATTAATTACGGGCCCCCTCCAGCAACAGGTGCTGTGAGGTCCTAGGGCCTATTTCTGACTCAAGGGCAAAGCCAACAGCGCTATCTCTCAGACGCTCATCTTTGCTTGATGTATGCTAATTTCTCGCCAGCATTGGAAATCGATTCCTTGCGTTGATTTGGTATTAAATATCGGGTACCCTCCGAAGGGCGGGGAAACGAACGAGAAACAGCTTATTCCAACACCGATGGACTCATTCCCGACAGGAATGTAAACACACGTGGTCTTTAAAAGACGTAATTTCGAAATTTGAAAAAGGCAAGGCACTTGCCTCAGATGGATGACTCAAATGTGGTTTTTTCCTTATCCATGTGGACAGCTCCGTCCACACGCTCTTGGAGGGTGCGCCTCACGGCGGGTCTTCGACCACCCCGTCCGGCGTGAACTCCCGGGGGGAGGGGGGGGGAGAGTTGCTCCTGGTGCTCTAGTTCATTCATTTGGTAAGTAGTAAGCCTACTGTGCGCCAACCTGTGTTCTAGATAGCTCCTGACCACGTGGAGCTCACATTCTACCCGTTCTGTTTTTATAAGAGCGAAGAGATGTCCTGCACTACTTGGTCAAGGCCAGACCGCTTCCTGCCACACGGTCTCTGGGTTGTGGTCAAGCACGCGCCATCCCCGTCACCGCCGTCTTGAACCGCGGGCATTTGTTGCCCGCCGGCCCACGCACATAGGGTTGGGTCGATCACGGCCATCACCGCGTGCGTGGTAACTGTGCACACGCGTTTGAAAGCCCCTTCTCTCGCTGTGTTCTTTATTTGTTAATGTGTTCATTTCTCTCCTGTCTTCACCCCCCCATCTCCATTTGCCCCCTCTCCATAGTCCATCCTATTCAAGTGATGTGCTTAATGGGAGTATTTAATTGAGGGTGATCTTTTAAAAAGGTAGACTCTTGGGGCGCCTGGGTGGCGCAGTCGGTTAAGCGTCTGACTTCAGCCAGGTCACGATCTCGCAGTCCGGGAGTTCGAGCCCCGCGTCAGGCTCTGGGTTGACGGCTCAGAGCCTGGAGCCTGTTTCCGATTCTGTGTCTCCCTCTCTCTCTGCCCCTCCCCCGTTCATGTTCTGTCTCTCTCTGTCCCAAAAATAAATAAACGTTGAAAAAAACAAATAAAAAAAAATAAATAAAAAGGTAGACTCTTGTCTTATGGGCACACGTTTTGATTTTCCGTAAATGATGAAGAATGCGGCCTCTTGAGCCCCACGGCTTACATTCAAACCCAAGCTCTGCCATGTACCATCTGTTGACCTGGATCTAGTTACACGACCTCTCTGGGCCTCTGTTTCATCGTCTATAAAATGGAGCTGGTAATGGTAACCCGCATCCCTGGATCGCTGTGATGGTTAAAGTAGTTAATACAAGTAAGGTCCTAGAGGGGAATCCGGTAGGGAGTCCCCTCCCCAATGCCCCCTAAGGGTTAGCTACGGTCAAGACTAGTCTGTTTTTAAAGACAGGCTGATTGGGGCACCCGGATGGCTCAGTCAGTTGGGTGTCCGACCCTTGATTTCGGCTCAGGTCGTGATCCCAGGGTCGTGGGCTGGAGCCCCCCTCGAGGCGCGGAGCTGGACGTCGTAGGGCCTGCTTAAGACCGTCTCTCTCTCCCTCCTCCCCCAAATAAAAAAATCAATAAAGACGGGCCGATGTTTGTATTCCCCACCAAATGCTGGAGAGAGACAAGGATTATTTTAGTTGATTGACCCTTGTTAATCAGGCCATTCGTTGTCTCCCACCAGCTGACCTGTGGCCCAGTGTGGGGTCAGTCGCTCTGCCCTGAGGCCAAATGCGTGCCCCCCTCTGGGCAGAGAACAACTTAACATTCCCTGAGCAGAGCTTTGGGGCAGGACCTTTGTGGTTAGAAATCTGAGTCCAGTGAAGCGACAGAAGTCACCTGGGGCAAAACAGGGCACATTTAATAGAAAGGACACTGGCCCTGTGATAAGAGAGTAAGTCTGAGTCACCAGGAAACACCACGGAAGGGCAGACTCAGGAGTTCAGATCTGGCAGGAGAAGGGGCAGTTCAGCCACCGGGCAGCAGGAAGGTTGCCGGTCTGGCCAGGCCAGAGCCGCCGGAGCTGCTGGGCGAGCCGTAGGTCTCCCCCAGGGGCACCAGTCCTGGGGTGTGGCCGGATGTCCCCACAGCGCCCAGACTGCTTGGAGGCTGGAAGCAGCGGGAAGCCTCTTCCTTCTCCGTGGCCCTCCAGCTCCCTCTACTGAGAAAGCTTAACACAGCTCTGCCTTTAAGGAGCCGCTTGAAGCCCTCCGGCCAACGGTCCCAGAACTTAATACACAGGAGGGGGAGTTCGTCTCTGAGGGGCAAGGCATTGGCGCCAGTAGCCACGCCCACGCCACGCTCCGCAGAAAACGCTGTGGGGCTGAGACGTGGGGCATCCACCCGTCTGCAGCGGCACTTGGCCCTTCTGGAAAATTGCTAGACTGTGTCCAACATTTTTTGAGTGTTGGCACCCTTCTGGTGCTGAGGGGGCCAGCGGTAGAGATGGGCAAGAGGCTTGTGCTCACGGGCAGCACATTCTAGAAGGAAGGAGATAAACTAATATACAAGAAGATATTGGGTAAGGGTCAGTGTGCGTGGAGTACAACGGGTTGGCGGGCGGTTAAGGAAGTACTTTCTGAGGGGTGACCTTGAACTTGAGGTGTAAATGTCAGGAAGGGACTGGGGGGGTGGGGGGTGGAAGGGGTGAGTGGGGGGAGGTGTGGAGGGAAGGCATCCCAGGGCAGGAGATCAGCCGGAAATACTAAGATGCATCCCAGAATCACAAATATCCGTAACGGACCAGCCCTTCCCGTTTTGTAGATAAGAAAATTATAGGGGCACCTGGGTGGCTCGGTCGGTTAAGTATCGGACTTTGACTCAGGTCATGATCTCACGGTTTGTGGGTTCGAGCCCTGCATCTGGCTCTGTGCTGACAGCTCAGAGCCTGGAGCCTGCTTTGGATTCTGTGTCTCCCCCTCTTTCTCTGCCCCTCCCCTGCTGCTAATGCTCTCTCTCAAAAACAAGACAAAAATTAAAAAAAAAAAAAAAGAAAACTATATGTGTGAGTTGATAACTGAATATATTACTTTACATTTATTTATGTTTTATTTTGATGTAGGTTAAAACTTACATCAAACCCTCGTGCCATGTTGCTGTATTTCCTTGGAGACTCTTAGATTTTCCGGGGGCGGGGAAAGTGATTTGTGGCTCAGTTGCTGGCTCTTTCCACATGAGGGTATGGGGTAAGAAGGGAGGAAGGGCTTAGAGGATGTGCCCCCGCCCCACCCCTGGCTTCTCAGAGACAGGCAGTACCCCCTGCCTTCTTTCTCTAGCACCTTCCTTCCTGGCCTTCCTGGGAGAACCTCTGTTGGAGGAAACCTGTGTTCTTGGGCTGCGTTGCCACACGTCTCCATTAAGTACTTTTCTCCTAAGAAGAGCGCCAGGGCGACAAACTCTCCCTCACCCTCCCTTCCGTCTCCGCCATCCGATCTCTTGTGTAATCCATCACCACTTCTCAGACACCGTCGCAGACAGCACTGGGGCTGATGCGCTCTCTGTGCCGCCATTTAGATGACCAGATACTTTAATGTGTTACTTAGTCCCAGGGACAGTTCACAACAGTGTGAATTACTTAAGGCTACGGGTAAATTTTATGTTATGCATATTTGATCGCAGTCAGAATAAAGCGGGAAGGGCACGTGTCCTGAGGCTGCAGGGCTCTGCTAATTTCAGGGAGAGGAAGAGGGCAAGAATGGCATGTATTTATTCCCGACAGCCGGCGGGGACAACCTGGGGCTCTCTGGGGCAGCTGGTCATCCGCGGAGGAAGCACCGTTCCTCTCTCGTCCGCTCTGGCCAGCGTTATTTTTGCAAAGAGCTTCCCTCACATCCTAATGCCCTCCGAGCACCTCTTCTGCTGGGAAGAGGGGTGGCCTTCAATCCCAGCCCGGATTCTGGCAGAGCGGGGGAGCCGGACCCTTGGCGGGGAGAGCCTTGCCTCTTGGACGGTTACTGTCGTTGGGGAAGGCGAGCCCCACCCCGACGAGCAGAGCACGCGGGGGCACTGCCTTCGTTACTCGCGCTTCTGGAGAACGTTTTGCCAACGTAAGTGAAGGTTTTTGACAGATTGTACCTCTTATCGAATGCGTCTCGGGGCTGTGATTTGGCCGAGTCCCCAGAATGTTACAATATGCCTTCCCCCCAGCAGACTTTTCCTGGGCTTCTGCCACTTCCCAGAACGGGTATAACGAGATGACTATTCCCTATAATGACATCCCGCTCCGAAGGAAGGAACGCACGCCTTCCAATTAGCGAGCCACAGATGGGTGGCCAAATCTTGAGTGTCTGATCGACTGAAACCATTCCAAAGATCAGGTTTCACCAGGCCATGGATTACCGTTCCCTCTGATACCGGTAGGTTATTTCATATTTGTTCCGTGGAGACGCACAGAAGGAGGAAAAATAGCTAGGATTTGGAATCCTGGCACCTCTGGAGAAAGACACGGCCCCAAGTCGCAAGGCTCTGATGCTGGAACATTGCTGTGGCACCTGAAGGAGCGCAGCGAACCTGAAACGCGTCAGTGCCTCCGGTCGCACAGCATCCCCAGCGCCAGTGTGGACGTGCCCTAGAAAATCAGGTGCACAGCCGGTGCGTTTCATTAGTTCCAGCTCGGTCCGGTTAGAGAGCGTCGGTTCGCGCTGTAAACAAGCAGCTGGGTTACTGTCGTTTGCAGGGCGTGGGTCGCACGCTTTCTTCTGACCTGTTCTTTACTTTTAAGAAGGTTTACAGAACAAACCCCCCCGAAAGCATGGCTCGTCCTTCCGAGGCGGCGCAGCCTGTCGGGCTTGGAGTCAGCCCTTGGATTTGGATGTCCCCTGCCGAAGAGGCCGCGTCAGAACCCGCCTGCATCACCCCTCTCGTTGGCGGGGTGTTGACACATGGCTCTAGGCTCTGGGACAGCGTTTTCGGAGGGTCTAGTGGGGGGGCAGGTCCTGAGCTAGGATTTGTTCCTTGCAGCGGAGTCGTGCTCCCCCCCCCCCCCCCCCCCCCCCCCGCAGGGCGGCTCAGGATGCGATTTGTTCTCCCAAGCTTGCGTCCTGAATCTGGTGAGAGCAGCCGGATACGCTCATACATTTATTTCTTGCTTCCCCCAGTCAGAGGGCGATGCGCTGTGTGCAGCCGACCCCTGACTGATCCAATATCGTGGCCGCACGCACGTGATCAGGAAACATTAAAAGACCCGTTGGAAAAACGCACATCCAATTCACAACGGTGCTTGCTTCTGGGGAGGGAGGGAGGGAGGGAGGGAAAATAATGGAGTCAGGGTTGGTAAGAAGCAGACTTCAGTTCCATTTGGCTCTTTTGTTCTTCTTACTAAACATCAAAGCAAGTACAAGGGGCGCCTGGGCGGCTCAGTCAGTTAAGCGTCCGACTTCAGCTCAGGTCATGATCTCGCACTTCGTGCGTTTGGTGAGTTCGAGCCCCGCGTCGGGCTCTGTGCTGACAGCCCGGAGCCTGCAGCCTGCTTCGGATTTTATGTCTCCTTCTCTCTCTGTGCCCCTCCCATGCTCGTGCTCTGTCTCTCTCTTTCTCTCTCCAAAATAAATAAACATTAAAAAAATTACAAAAACTTAAAACAAATATGATAAATATTATTTAAATCTTGGCAAGAGACTATGGAAGGATTTGTTATATAATTTTTAATGTAAATTTAAAAATATCCATGGAACCACAACACAAAAAACTCAACAACACCCTGGAACAAGAGAGGCACAAAACATCGTTGGTGGCTGTGGGTGGTGATGGGTGGTGATGGGAGGGGAGGCAATAGTGAACAGGTATCAGCGCATGCCTTGTGCAGGCTACCACGCGTGTGCCCTAGATGTGCAGTGCGAAACCTGCACAACTGCATTTGGCAGCTCTGGGTTAGCCAGTTGGCTACAGGAAAGGATCCTTGTGCACAGGTTGTGGGAGATAATGTTGAAACGTCAGACCGCCATTGGGTTGTGGAGCTGTGAGTACCACGTCAAGATGCTGGAGATTTTCTAGGGGAGGGAATGACTCCATCTAAAAAGTAGATGTTTGGAGAATGAGTCAGCATCTGCCAACTGGACAATTGTGGGCAGGGAATAGGAGCTGGGACACCAGTTAGATGTCACATTGACTGGTGGCGGGGCCTGGAAAGCCACATTACCCCAGTTAGGAATCAGAGGCTCAGGTTTGAGTGTCGGTGATCGTCAAACCAGAAAGCGTGTCCCCGGCCAGTGGCCCCTGTCCTGCTCTCTCTCTGAGAGACCCACACTCACAGACCTGGTAGCTGCTTCTGGAACATCACACACCCAGTGAATGTCTGCTCTGAGCCTTGCACGTCAGGCTCTTTCCTAAATGCTAGTTCCTCTGCCGTGTCTCAGACAAGGCCCGACACAAAGCTTTTGTTCCAAAGGCTCCTTCTTTTTAAGTTTATCTATTTTGAGAGAGAGAGAGAGAGAGAGAGAATGCGTGAGCACGAGAGAGGGACAGAAGGAGAGGGAAGAGAGAGAGAGAATCCCAAGCAGGCTCCATGATATCAGTGTAGAGCCTGACGTAGGGCTCGATCCCACAAACCGCGAGATCACGCCCTGAGCCCAAAGCAAGAGCCGGACGCTCAACCTCCCGAGCCCCCCGGGTGCCCTCCGGAGGCTCCTCCCGCTGACTCACATCTCAGCTCCGAAGGCACGAACCCCCTGGGCAGCGAGGAGCGAGGTTGGTGGGATGGTGCTTTCCCATTTCACTGGTGAGGAGATTGAATCCAGAAGGACAACGGCTCCGGCCAGGACTCACGGTGAAGCAGCAACGAAACCCGCACCGAAGTGTGAGATTGCTGTCCCCGGCGGTGACTTAGATGTCACGTGATGTCACTAACTCCCGGGATTGCCCAGCCCCAGAGGCCGGGACGGAGGCAGGGCACGGATTCCCCGCTCCGGCCACCCGCAGGAACCAACACCTTGCCCTTGGACGTGTGTCCTCCAGAGCTGTGACGGAGCAACGTCCCGTGGCCTTCAGCCCCCGGATGGTGGAAACTCTTTGGTGGCAGCCGTGGGAAGCTGACCCGAGTGAGACGCGAGTCTCGTGTGATTTTATGATAAAACCAAAGTCCTCCGAGAAAACGTGGGCTGTGGTGCTTGCGTGGACGGTTGGGAGCAACTTTCATTCTCCGGCCGTGGAGATTCCTCCGTGGAAATGTGGAAGCCCTTCCTGATCCCATCTGGTGCCCTCGGCGGAGGAGATTCAAAGGCTCCCGGGAGTCCACTGCTCTGGGCTCGTGCGGGTCGCCGTCGGTGCCCTCCTCCCTCACCGACCTGTCCGTCCGGCCCTCGGGATCCGGTCCGCGTTCACTCCGTGTACCCGGTACTCCGCGTCCACTCTCCCCCTGCCAGGAGTCTTGCCCCTCTCGGCCCTGCCGGGACCTGCTTCTGGCTGAGGCCAAGTGTCCCACAAGTGTCCCCCCGATCACAGGGCAGGGGAGTGGGTCACACGGTCCACGCCGGTCCCAGCCGCTTGCCCCAGTGCTGAGGGTGCGGGCCTCCCCGGATGGCCATCCTTCGTCGCTTCTCCAGCCGTCCCCTGCTCTCCTCCCACTCTGACGCCTGCCGTCCTCACTCACGTCCCGGCTTCCTACCCTCCCCCCTTGGTGGTCTCCCTCTCACCCCACACCAGCCTTCCTTCTCAGAGGTTGTCATTCCCAGAACCCTCCCCTGTTCTTCACAGCGAAACTTGGGGAAAAGTCACCTACGCCCATGGTTTCCATCCGTCCCCAGCCCTCTGTCACCGGGCCTCTGCCCTGTAGCGGCTGCTAACTCCGGTGAATCCGGGCCCGTCCTTGTCTCAGCTCCCTGCCCTGCGGCCTGGGCCGCTGTGGACCTCACTCTGCTCAGAAGATGCTCGTCCCAGGTCTCTGGCACTTGCACGCCTGCTTGCTCTCTGTCTCCCTCTCCCCCGCTGCCCTTCCACGTGCTTGTGACTTCATCCTCCTGCCTGGGATGTTGAGGCCGGTCCAAGGACCTCTGTGCCATTCGCACAAACTCCCGAGCCACCTGTCATGTCTGTAACATAACAACCCATCCTGATAACACCCCAAACGGCATCAACGTCTCAGACCTCTCCTGAGCTCCTGCCCCGGTGAGCCACCTTCACCCACGGGGCGACCCCACGTGGTTGCTCCTCAGTTTCTCCGACTCAAACGTGTTCCAAGTGAAAATGGACTCCCTGTTATCTAACGCTATCTTACCTTCCAGAATTTCTGTCTCTGGGAATACAGTAACATCCTCTATCAAGTTGCCCAAGCCAGAAGCCCGGGCGTTTTCCTTGACTGTTCTCTCTCTCCCTCACCTCCCACATCCAATCCTTCACCTCATATTGTTTCTAGAAGAATCTCTAGAAGCATCCAGTTCTCTTCGTGTCCTCAGCAACTACCCTCTTCCGCCATCTTGGATCTGGATGATGCGACGGCTCCTCACGGTGCTTCCAGACGTGAGCCTCCCCCATGCACTCCAAACTGCATCCAGAATGATCTATCGATAATGCACATATGACCATGTCTCAGTTTGCTTAAACCCTTCACAGGCTCCCCATGTACTCGTTCATGCCGAAGGGTGCCTTCCTCTCCAATGCCCCCTCTTGGGTCTAGAACCCTGAGCCCTCTCATGGCGTACTGCTCACGGTGCATGGATATGGTAGCCATTTGTGTTCTCTTCCTCTCCTTGTCTCTCAAACTGCTAAGCTAAGTCCTTAGTTTCCCCCCCTGCTGGGCAATCTGGCTCTCCCTCTGCCTCCATTCCTTGTTGACCAAGCCAACTCTTATCATCCACCCCTCCGGACTGACTTCACACTGTCTCTGGAACGATTCCCAATTCCTCAGGTGACGTGATCCCACTTAGCTCGTTGTAACCCTTGCATGTACTTTATGATGCCTCCTCACCTGTTGTGCTCCCCTCCAATCTGTACGTGCTAATCTGCACCCCTGCTTTGTCCACTGTTCTGTCCTTGGTGATCAGGATGTCACTGGTGTTTAGTGAGTATCTGTTCAATGGATGAATAAGTGTAAGTTGAATCGGTTAGATACTGTGTGGAGCTCACATCTAGCTCATCCAAAGACAGCGAGAGGGGCACCTGGGCGGCTCAGTTGGTTAAGCATCTGACTTTGGCTCAGGTCATGATCTCATGTTTCCTGAGTTCAAGCCCTGCGTCGGGCTCTGTGCTGACGGCTCAGAGCCTGGCGTCTGCTTCGGATTCTGTGTCTCCCTCTCTTTCTGCTTCTCCCCTGCTGGCTCTCTGTCTCTCTCTTTCTCTCAAAAATAAACATTAAAAAAACTCAAGACAGATAGATAGACCATTTTGGATTCGTCGTCGTATAAGTGGGATCATGTAATATTTGTCCTTCTGTGTCTGGCTTCTTTTGCTCACCATAAACAGCCTCCAGGCTCACCCATCTTGTCACATACGGCAGGATTTATTTCCTTCTTTCTTAAAGCTGAAAGTCGAGGGGGAGGTTACAGGGTCTGGGGGGCCAGGGTCTGTTTAGTTAAAGGTACAAGGTTTTAGTTCTACAAGTCTACAACGCATAGTGCCTACAGTGAGTGTTTTCGTACCTCGTACTACAGTATACAAATTTGGTAAGGGGCCAGGTCTTAGGTTAAGTGTTCTTACACGCAAAAAGGAAGAGGGCAGGAGGAAACTTTTGGAAGTGATGCATAGGTTCATGGCATCGATTCTGGTGACGGGTTTGTGGGTATATGCGAATCTCCAAACATTGAGGTATGTAACAAATACATACAGGCATTTGTAAGTCGGTCATAACTCAATCAAGGGTTTTTAAGAAATAAAAACCCAGGGGCGCCTGGGTGGCGCAGTCGGTTAAGCGTCCGACTTCAGCCGGGTCACGATCTCGCGGTCCGTGAGTTCGAGCCCCGCGTCGGGCTCTGGGCTGATGGCTCAGAGCCTGGAGCCTGCTTCCGATTCTGTGTCTCCCTCTCTCTCTGCCCCTCCCCCGTTCATGCTCTGTCTCTCTCTGTCCCAAAAATAAATAAATGTTGAAAAAAAAAATTAAAAAAAAAAAAAAAAGAAATAAAAACCCAGATGGATGGTGTTGTTACTGAGTGATGATGCTGAGCCTGCACCCACAGAGGTCCGTGCACCCGCGCGACAGCACTCAGCGGGCACGTGAAGGTCGCGTCAGGACTCTGCCCGGGGGCCGCCGTTCCAGGGTCAGGGTGAGCGCCTGCAGTGGTTCAGTCGCCTGAAGAAACGGTTCACGTCATAGCTGGATGCGGTTTCCTGTCCCTCCTGGGAAACGTCACCTTGCCTCACCTCAGCGCACGTGCCAGCCATCGCACAGGCTTGGGGCCCTGCAGCATGAGTGCTGGGAAGGGGCTGGGTCATCAGAGAAGACATGGTCATGGCCCCAGGGAAGGGCTGACCTTGTCACCTTCAGATGGTGCTGTGGCCCGCGGGAGCTACTCAGGATCACTTTTAGGGAATTTAAGGACGCGGGTAAGCGTTTTTAGGTCATTGTTTAACAGTGCCCCACCTTGCTGTTTGGTTCTCTGATCTTGGACGGATTTCTTACGTTGTGTCATGCTCAGTTTCCTCATCTCTCAGGTGGGACAATTCTTATTCATCTCAGAAGGGCGCTGTCTAGAGTACAGGGCATGGAAGGACACATCGTGCCCCGTGCTGACTTGTGTTGGGTGCTTAGTTCTCTCCTAGGAACTGCAGACCAGCTCAGCATTGGGGATAGAGTCCACGGGTGCATGGAATCCCAGGCGGTGCCTAGGACCGGTACTTGATCGTGTGGGGCACTGGGCCACACGCCTCTTTGATATGCAGGGTATCTTAGCTTGTGGTTAGGGTAACAAAAGGAAGCGTGAGACGGGATGAAGCCCAGCTTGTACCCAGGCTGTTGAGTTAATTGGCCATAAGCAGATAGATTTTCCCACGAGTAAGGAGGCAGGTGGCAGACCCCGGAATCAGGCTGCGGAGGCTCTGAGACCCTCGGCCCCTTCCCACTGTGGTCAAGCAGTGGGCAGCGGCTTCTTTATCTGCAAACTGGGAAGGTAATAATTTTGACCCCACGGGGCAGCTGTGAGGCTTAACGAACTCATATACGTAGGGCTCTTGGAGCACCGACTGGCTGAGGATTAGCACATGGCAGATGCTCGCTATCATCATCAGCCGCCTCGCCATCATCAGGGTCATCTCCATCCTCACCGTCACCACGACGACCTTCCTCATCATTACCATCCTCCTCATCACCACCGTCATCATCGAAAGAGCGAGAAAATCCAGCTTCGGCGCAACTGTTATTTTCCTACAACGACGGAACCGTCTACGTTGTGACTCTTTCCTCGGGAGTCAGAGTGAGGCTAATAAACCACGGAAGAGCAGAGTGACGATTTAAAGGTCTCTGTGATCAGTCGCAAGAGAGAAGTACCGACTGAAATGTTGAGTGGGAGGAGGCACCACGCCTCCAAGTCCAGCAGTGAAACAGCAGGAGACACGTGGGCACATCTTGTCCACAAAACCCAAGCGTCAGGATTTGGACTTGTGGCCTCTGTTGCGTTTGGGAACACTCAGCTCTCGTAACTCTGGGAAAGCAACGCTATACCCTGGAAGAAGCCGACACACTTTTGGTAACAGGTGTTCACCTGGATGCTGAAATTCTACGTCCCTGTAGTTGTTTTTCCTTTTCTTTTTTTTTTTTTTAATGTTTATTTTTGAGATAGAGAGAGACAGAGCGTGAGTGCGGGAGGGGGAGAGAGAGATGGAGACACAGAATCCGAAGCGGGCTCCAGGCTCCGAGCTGTCAGCACAGAGCCCGACGCGGGGTTCGAGCCCACGCACCGCCAGACCGTGACCTGAGCCGAAGTCGGACGCTCAACCGATTGAGCCACCCAGGCGCCCCCGGTGGTTGTTTTTCGTACTCAAAGTGGTAGTTGTTTTACGCACATAAATGTGGCGTCGTGTTTTTTACGGCCAAAGTATGTTGCAAAAAATTTGCCTTGGAGGTAGGTCATTACGTGAAAGCCACCCATTTGTATCAGAGCTTTAGAGACAGCTTCTCCCCTCTCCCCCACCTCTTTGCTTTTATTTTCCTTTATTCCTTTACTCTGACGGAACAAAAAATTAATTACTTTTTAAGTTAGATACATAACAAAAATGTAGATATATAAATTCAATACATGACTGTTCTAACAAACCCAAACAGCTGTTCTAATGAATTCAAACTAATTCACATTTGGGGCGCCTGGGTGGCTCAGTCGGTTGAGCGTCTGACTTCGGCTCAGGTCATGATCTCGCGGTCTGTGAGTTCGAGCCCCGCGTCGGGCTCTGGGCTGACGGCTCAGAGCCTGGAGCCTGTTTCGGATTCTGTGTCTCCCTCTCTCTCTGCCCCTCCCCCGTTCATGCTCTGTCTCTCTCTGTCTCAAAAGTAAATAAACGTTAAGAAAAAAAAAAAAAACCAACTAATTCACATTTAAGTAAAATGTGAGTTTTCCACCACATCCTAAACCACTTCCATTTAGTCTCTGATTTCTCAACTCCCTCATGGGCCTTCATTCCCCACGGCCATGAACTTTTACACCTCCTTCTCTCTCCCTCACTCATCCTCCTCCTCACCACTTACCTACGCACTCACTCATCCGTCGTGACAATTTTCGTTCATCAGTAAGATATTGTATTCTTCCAACATTACCGCATGCACATCATTTTGAAAATAATTGTATTTCTGTTCCTGGTACAAACGCAGATTATTCCCATCATCAGTACTCGTATTCACTGCCTCAATCAAAGCTGCCACGAGTGACCTTTGCACCTTATCTGGGCTCCCTTGGGCTGCTACTTCCTTAGGATACAAACGGCGTTGCTCCGGCAGAACGTGTACGTGTTTAAAATTTTGGAACTGACGCATTTTTTCCCCTCTATAATGTTTGCATCTGTTTATACTTTCACGAGTAATACGTGAGAAAGATAATTTCCTTAGAGCGTCGCAAACAGCAGTAGTTTTCAATCTTTAAATTTTATGTCAATCTCATGGGCAAAAAAAAAAAAAAAAATTCATCTCCAGGATTGCTTTCATCACGCGTTGGTTTGCTTTTTGGCAAAAAGGCTGTGATGTGCAAACCATTTTTTTTTTTTTTCCAGCCCGCCATTTGTCACCTCGGTTAAGTTGGAAGTCTGTATCTCCGATTCTATCCTTGCAGGACACCGGGTAGAATTCACTAAAGGAGTTTACATGAGACGTGGGAGAAGAAGGGCAGCCCCAGTCTTGCTCTCTTTCGGGGCTGTTTCTGTAGGCAAGAGGCGCACAGAAGCGGTGATGGTCGCAGGCCCCAAGCGCTCTTTGCTCTCCTCTGCTCCTGGTTCGGCTCGTCCCCACCGACTGGGGGACGGCACAGCCTGGCACGAGCCGCCCTTCCCAGCCCGACTGGGGAGCTGGACGTGCTCAGAGTGGCTGGTGGCTGACACCTCTACTCCTCCAGCTTCTCCCCGACCGCGCCGTCTGCATCCCACCGCAAACCCTCGACCCCCAAACGCACATGGGTGACCCGCCTGCCGTGCCTGCACTGTCCTTTTCACTTTGGTCATGGGTCCTTTGCCGGGTAGGATTTTGCCTTTTTATTTCATTTATTTATTGATTTTGGGGGGTTTTGCCTTTTTAAATACTCACCGTTGTCACCCTCCTTTAGGACTTCTGGCTTGTGCCTGGCTGCCAAAGATCCCCTACGCTCTAAGTCTGTAGAAAAAAAAAGTATTTTCATATTTCTTCCAGTGCATTCGTGATTCGTGAAAATACGTAGCTCTTCGGTCCATGTACAGCATCCGCCTATGAGATGAGGTAGAGATTTAATTCATTTTACCTACATGATTAGCCAATGAGTCCCACATTGAGCGCATCATCCGTTCTTTGCCACGCTACCGATGTGAGTTGCAAACCTCAATTGAAAGCCCTGCTTTGTCACTTACCATGCGACCCTCAAATCTCCCTGCCTCTGCCTGCCGTGACTTTCTCATTCGTAGGTTGGGGGCTGTTCCCGGACTTAGCTCGTAGGATAGCGGGGCTATTCTGAACGGGCTCGTTCATAGAAAGTGCCACGAGTAGACGCCAACTTCTCACTGAAGGACAACTCGTCTTAGTTCTGTGGTCACAAAGTCTTCTCGTTGAGGAATATACATCTCACTAATTATTCCCAACTTCCTTTATGCCCCTCAGGAGAGATTTGTAGTTTCTTCCTATGTCTTGTGTACTGTCATTCAGTTTATTCTCGGGTTTTTTTTTTATTCGTTTGGTTGCTGTTGTGTGTGGTCTCTTCATTTTGTCATATCTTGCACTCAGTGATTCATTGTATAGACATTATTTTTATTTTAATGCTTATTTATTTTTGAGAGAGAGAGAGAGAGCACGCGTGTGCAAGTGAGTGGGGGAGGGGCAGAGAGAGAAAGGGACAGATGATCCAAAGCAGCCCCCGAGCTGACCGCAGTGAGACTGATGCGGAACTCTACCCCATGAACCGTGAGACCATGACCTGAGCCAAAGTCGGACACTCAACTGACTGAGCCACCCAGGTGCCCCTAGTTATATGTTTTAAAAACTTATTTATTGTTTAATTTACATCCAAGTTAGTTAGCATGTGGTGCAACAATGATTTCAGGAGTAGATTCCTTAGTGTCCCTTACCCCTTTGGCTCATGCCCCCCTCCCACAACCCCTCCAGCAACCCTGTTTGTTCTCCATATTTAAGAGTCTCTTCTGTTTTGTCACCCTCCCTGTTTTTATATTATTTTTGCTTCCCTTCCCTTATGTTCATCTGTTCCACTTCGTATGAGTGAAGTCATATGATTTTTGTCTTTCTCTGACTAATTTCACTTAGCATAATACCCTCCTGTTCATCAACATAGTTGCAAATGGCAAGGTTTCATTCTTTTTGATTGCCGAGTAATACTCCATTGTATACATATACCACATCTTTTTTTTTTTTTTTTTAATTTTTTTTTCAATGTTTATTTATTTTTGGGACAGAGAGAGACAGAGCATGAACGGGGGAGGGGCAGAGAGAGAGGGAGACAGAGAATCGGAAACAGGCTCCAGGCTCTGAGCCATCAGCCCAGAGCCCGACGCGGGGCTCGAACTCACGGACCGCGAGATCGTGACCTGGCTGAAGTCGGACGCTTAACCGGCTGCGCCACCCAGGCGCCCCATACCACATCTTCTTTATCCATTCATCCATCGATGGATATTTGGGCTCTTTCCATACTTTGGCTATTGTTGATGGTGCTGCTATAAACATGGGGGTGCATGTGCCCCTTCGAAACAGCACCCCTGTATCCTGTGGATAAATGCCTAGTAATGCAATTGCTGGGTGGTAGGGTAGTTCTATTTTTAACTTTTTGAGGAACCTCCACACTGTTTTCCAGGGTGGCTGCACCAGTTTCATTCCCAGATATACTTATTTTTGTATATTTACTTGGGGTCCTGCCCCCTTACTGAACCTTGCTATTGGTTCCTCTTGGTTTTAAAACTGACTTATTTAGATTTCCTAGGCAGATATTATATGGGAACAACTATCCTTTCTTTTATTTTATATTTATATGTTTTCTTCTCTACTCCCACCCTTTCTTATGGCATTGATTAAGACCTCCAGACCACAGCTGTCTGACAAAAATTTCCGCAGCCCTAGAAATGTTCTCTAGCTGATGCAGTTTTTGAATAATGGTGGGGGTCCAGAGTTGACGGCGAAGAAAGAATTTTTGAAGACGTCTTTGGTGCAAAAGGTGAATTTATTAAAGCTCGGGGACAGGACTCGTGGGCAGAAAGAGCCGCACCGGGGTTGTGAGGAATGACTGGTGATAGCTATGGAGTTGGGGGCGGGGTGGGAGGCCCTGGTAAGGGGAAGTTCCCAAAAGGACCTTTATATGCTAAAGAGGGCTCGGCAGATACTGGAGGCCTAGCTATTGTGGAGCTAAAGTTATTTTTCCCTCTCGGAAAGCATTAACATTAAGACAGCGGGCAGTTCCTGGAGAAATGTAATACTCCCTTGGCCTCAACTATTTGTCAGTGGGCTTCAGGTTCTAAAGAAATTTAATTTTATTTACATTTCCTTCTTGCCTTGGTTCCCCACATCACCATGGAGGGGAGGGTGATGTTAGGGCTCCAGGAAACGGAGTCTGTAGGTTTCTGGAGACTGACTTTTTTTTTTCCTTGTAAACTGATGGAGACTGTAATCTCTATCAGTGACCCTTAGTTTTTCCCTTTCCTTTGTTCTTGGGCAGCTGGGAGTGCCTGAGGAATGTCACACACATGTCCCACGGGGGAGGGGTGGGGGGGTGAGGGGGGTGGGGGGGTGGGGGGGTGGTGTCAGCCTGCCTTTTCCTCATCATAGCTACACTGTTTGATAGGTAAGTCGTCAGCTACCTGTGCCTCCTGAGCACTTGCCACGCGATGGCGGCTACTGGTGAAGCGGGTTTTTTAATTTTATATTTAATTTTAAATAATTAAAGTTAACATTTATGTAGCCGACTCTCCCTCCTCGTGGCCCCACCATGCCTGCCCTGTGTGTTTCCATACTGCGAAGGTGGCATAAACTTGGGTCCCACAGCTATATGAAGCCCAAGCATGAGTTATTATGTGTCTGCAGCTTGGTACGGTGGACGTGATGACTTGGCCAAGGTGGACCCTGCCCACTGTGCCCTGGGGCTTTCTAACAGCACCCCGCATGCCTGTCTGGAGCCCAGATGGGAGATAGCATGAGGCCAAACCTCAGTGTCCACCGGAGAGGGCTGTCTCCAAGGTCCCTGAGGGCCACCCAGACAATCAACAGGCTGCATACACTACCGAGGAGGCTGCTGTTCCCAGCCACTGCACACTCAGCTTTTGGATACAATCAGTCCAGCGTTTCTCTGGGTTTTTGTACAGGGTGCGGGCGACGATACCACAGTCATCCATCCTGCCAGAGACTGTGCCTCCTTTATCATCTGGAATGTTATGTGTGTAAATCAGACTTGCCAGAGTCTATTTGGCTGGTCTTTGCAGGGAATTACCTCTTGATTTTATTTATTAACCTGCTAACTTTTGGGGGGGGGGGCTTCTATTTATTTTTTCCTCTTATCTTCATTAATCCTTTCCTTTAGGCTTCCTAACGTTTGGTTGTTTTGACTTCTTGTGTTAAATGCTTAGCTCATTTATTTTTAATCTCTATTGTTTTCCAATGAAGCGTAATTGTTCCTTGAATTACTAATTTGTGGTATCCTATAGGTGTTCATAGCTGGCGTTGGCATGACAATGTCTCCTTTAATGCAGGAGCTCTTTAGCAAACCGCCTTTAAGATTTCCAATGACTAGACTTTGGGGGGAGTCTTAATTTAGAATATTGTGACATTGAGATCAGAAATCCTGCTCTTGTAAGATTTCTGCTACTTGGAAAACCGTGAGCTTTCCTTTGTGGACAGCTTTTTTTTTTTTTTTTTTTTTTTTTTTGACAGGAGGGAAAAGGATGGGGAATGAAGGAAGGGTGAACTTGGAAAAGGAAGGAGGAGCAGGAGATCTGGGGGAGACGAGTAGATCTAAGCTTCCTCTTGTGTTGGGATTTGGCAGGTGTGGAGACAGAGAACATCCGCAGGGAGATTGATCCCACGGGCTCAGACGTCAGGGTCACTGTGGAAGTTAGGGACAGCCACGGGCTCAGCTCTTTCTTCTCCTTCCCTTCCTTGTAAACTGTCCGCCCATCTCAGCGTTCCTGGTGCCGGATGCTGTAGGAGGGCACAGACTGCAGCCTTGGTGGTCGTGGGGGCGGCACCTGCTTTTCCTCTGCATGGGGCACTGGGAATAGGCCACTCTTCCCCGTGTGTTCCCTGCCTTGTTATAGCCGGAAGGCTAAAGGGGAGAACTAAACATGCATTCAACACACACACATGTTCCAGGCACCGTGTGCTGGACGGGAAGGACACCTCTGTCAGCTGCCGTGTGCCACACCTGTAGTACCGTGGCGAGCGATCGTCTTCTTCAGGACGACAGGGCTCTGCGGGGCTGAGAAAGGCAAGGACAAGTCAAGCAAGGACTGAGAGAAGCAGCATGGCATGGTCGGACCAGCCCGGGCCCACGTACCTGTCCACTGTGCACCTGCCGTGGGAGCGGCTGAGGGTCCTGAGCCTGGGTTTTCCCACCTGGAAGGATCTGCACATCATGGGGTCAATGCAAAGAGTCCTTGGCCTGAAGCAGGAGCGTGGTTTGCACCCTGCTCAGGACTCAGCATGTGACTGACACGCATCCCTTGACCACATGCGTCTTCCTCGACCTCCCCGCAGCGCTGAGCACTTCTGACAGCTGCATCCCCGGGAAGGTCTCCTGCATCCAGGATCCCGCTTTCCTACCCTCTCCTGCCCCCGCGGCTCTCTCTCCTGTGTCCTTCCCTGGCTCCGCTGGCTCTCCCGTCCTCCAAAGGCAGCCTCTATGAAGATCAGCCCGGGTCCCCCTCCTTTCCCTTGCCAGGGTCTCCTGTCCGCTCTTTGAACCTGCGCTTGCCATTGGAGGACACTTAATGGGTGTCCGTGGTTCTGCCTTTCCCCCGGGTCCTGCGCCTCATTTCCACTTTCCTGCCTGGTACCTCCATTCCTGCAGCCTGAGACCGAGCTGCCCCGTGCTTTCCCGGCCTGGAAACCCCGGAGTCAGACACACTTAACTTCTCCCTCTTCACAGTTTCCACGTTCCCTCAGCTGTCGCATCCTGTCAAGCCTGATTCTGCGGCCTCTCACGTCAGCTGTGGCATCTGGCCTCTGGTTTCCGTTCCCATTCCCGTCCTTGGACCTCAGACCCTCATTACCCCGCACGTGGACTGGGGCAGCCGCCTGCTCGTGGGCCCCCGTTTCTTCCTCTCCCGCACCCTGCACCCCTGCTCACACGAATCTTTATGAAGTCCGGCTCTGGTTAGATCTGCGCCCTGCTCAGGTATCTGTAGTGGGTTTTCCTGGCCGACTGGACGTGGCCTTCCATTCGGGTCTTCGGGATTGGAAGCCATCGTTGAGTTCCTCCATTACTTTCTCCCCGGGTCTGTGGTCCGGCCAGACAGGCCCCTCCCTGTTCCCCCGGACACTCCTCAAGGTCTCCCCCTCTGTGTCATTGTTCATCACGAGCGTCCTTCCTTCACTCCGCACTTTCCAGATTCTCTTCCCTCCTCCTGAGAATCTGTCTCCAGGTACCCCACGCAGTGACAGCTCCCTCCCCGGGGCCCTGCCCCGAACTCCATCTCGCACACTTCTCAGAAAACATCAGGCTGTAGGGCACCGTCAGTGCCCTGGGAAGTCCGCGGTATTCAAGTGTGTAACCCACCTTTGTCCCCGTCGGGCTGTGGGAACTTGAAGTCGCTTTCCTCCACCAGATCTATATATTCACTCCCAACAGGGTGTTATTTCACAGTGCTGTGCAGAGGAGTAAATAAGATAACATCTAAGACACGGGGCACCCAGAGCATCAGTTTCTTTCCCTTAGGGAATCTCTTGTTTTGTGCCTGATATCATCATTCAGAGACATCTGGGCCTTCTCTAACTGGACTATGTATGCAAAGAGCTTAGCCCAAAGCCTGCCATATGCTCCACAAGTTGTTCTGGTGTGGATCTTGTTACTTGTGAAGGTTGTGCTTTATTTCCTGGGGATAAATAAGAGAAAGATTAGAGCTTACTTGACAAATGTAAAACTTTGGTAATGGTTATGAATCTATCAGTGTTTTCAAAGTTGAGTATTAGTTTTTGACTTGCTAATGTTAACTCTGCTGAATCACTTGCAATTTATTTTCCTTTAAAACCTTTGGGGTTGATGGGGTGCCTGGGTGGCTCAGTTGGTTCAGCATCCGACTTCCGCTCAGGTCATGATCTCACGGTTTGTGACTTCGAGCCCCACATCGGGCTCTGTGCTGACAGCTCGGAGCCTGGAGCCTGCTTCAGATTCTGTGTCTCCCCCTCTCTCCACTCCTCCCCTGCTCGCACTGTCTCTCTCTCTCTCTCTCTCTCTCAAAAATAAATAAACGCTAAAAAAATTTTTTTTAATAAAAAAAAATCCTGGATTACTGAAGTGGGCCCAATGTAATCACAAGAATATTTAAAACCAGAAGAGGGAGTTGGAGTTGGAGTCGGAGATGTGGTAACGATTTTCAAGACCAGAGTCGTGTGCTCCCTGTCTTTGAAGGTGAAGGAACCGGGTCACGAACCAAGCAATGTCGAGGTCCTCTACAAGCTGGAAGAGACAACAAAGCAGATTCTTCCTCAGAGCTTCCAGAAGGAATTCAGCTCTGCAGACACCTTGATTTTAGTTCAGTGGACCCATTTTGGACTTCTGGCCTCCAGAACTGTAAACTAAATACTTGTGTTGTTTTAAGTCCCTCCATTTGAATTAATGGGTTATAGCACTGATAGGAAACCCATACAGACTTGTATTATTATTACAATTTTTTAGAACTGTAAATGGCTTTGGAATGGGCAGTGGGCAGAGGCTTGAAGAATTTGGGGGAGTATGACACGTATGTTTAAGAGTGCCAGTGAGGGCCCACAAGGGGGTGAGACACGTGGGACAGAAGAAATGTAAATTGCCACGAACAGACTGTTGTTAGAAATATGGATGCTAGGGGCGCCTGGGTGGCGCAGTCGGTTGGGCGTCCGACTTCAGCCAGGTCACGATCTCGCGGTCCGTGAGTTCGAGCCCCACGTCGGGCTCTGGGCTGATGGCTCAGAGCCTGGAGCCTGTTTCTGATTCTGTGTCTCCCTCTCTCTCTGCCCCTCCCCTGTTCATGCTCTGTCTCTCTCTGTCCCAAAAAATAAATAAATGTTGAAAAAAAAATTAAAAAAAAAAAAAAAAGAAATATGGATGCTAGAGATGCTACTCGCGAGGACTCAGAAAGAAAAGAGAAGCCCGTTGCTGGAAGCTGGATGGGAGGAGAACCTGGCCGCATAGTAGCAGAAAGCTTGGTAGAGTCGTGTCCCACAGTTGGGTGAGAAGCAGAACTTGTACAGAATGGGGCGCCCAGGTGGTTCGGTTGGTTAAGCGTCTGATTCTTGATTTCGGCTCAGGTCATGATCTCACGGTTTCACGAGTTTGAGTCCCGCGTCCCTCTCTCTCTGCCCCTTCCCTGTCCCCCCCCCCCCGCCGCCTCTCTCTCTCTCAAACAAATAAATAAACATAAAAAAAAAAAGAACTTGTAAAGAACGAACTTGCAGATTTAGCTGGGGAGATCGACAAGCAAGGTGTTGAAGGTGCAGCCTGACTTCTTCCTGTCGCGTATCGCAAAATTCAAGACGAACGAGACAACCTGAGAGAAGAAATGTCTAAAAAGGAACCAGGCCTCAGTGGTTTTGAAGATTCTCATCCCACCCACGATGCAAAAGATGCTAAGCGTAAGGGATTTACTGTCAGGAAAACAAGCTCTTGAGAAAATGCTGAGCGCATGGCTGCACAATCTTTTCCTAATGTCTTCAAAAATAAAAAAAATCCGAGTTCTCAGTCGTATGAACGTTTCCTAGAAGAGATTAAGACTGTGACTCCTAGACTCTTTAGGTAAACCAGAGGACGTCTAGAAGGCTTCAGAGTATTGCCTCCCAGCCATCTCAATAGACGCGGAACTGGAGGTGGGATTATTCAGGAAAGACCCGTGGATGAGCCTTTTGTTTAATGGGATAAATCCCCATCACATAAATGGGAGACCCACGTAGTTCTTGAGAACTTTATAGGAGTAAAAACCCGGCCAGTTTGGACTAAAAAGGAGAGACAGTCTGAAAGTAGAGGTCGCTGGTTCTGCAAAAGCCTAAGACAGCCTGCTAAGACTACTCATGCTACTTTTCATGAAAAAGGAAGGATGTCTCGGTGGGTGGACTCACGAAGGCTTAAGGCTTTGTACACGATGGGACTTGACTGAGTGGATTGCAAAGCTGACTGGGACCCGTGACGGTTTCTGTTCTCTCCATTTCCTCCCCTTTGAACTGAATGTCTATGGCTGCTCTCCTTGCTTGTCCCATTGTTGTCTATGGGAGATAGACATCTATCTAAGATAACTTGTTTTCTACTTTCATAGATCTACAGATAGAGGAGCATTCTTCCCCAGGATGAATTGCACCTGGAGCGTCACCCCTACTGGACTTAGATGATGAAATTTGGGACTTTCCATTTGACAAGAGTTAGATGAGGTTTTAGACTTGGAGCTGATTCTGTAATGGGTTGAGACTTATAGGGGCATGGGGATGGGGAGAATGTACTTTTCACTGTTATCTACAAACAGGCCAGGCTGTGATAGGACAGGCAAGGTAAAAAACTCAGCTGTGTGGTGCAGGATTGTGGAGCATGGCAGATGCCAGGTGAAAGACTCCAGATTTCATTCCGTGTAAAGCGAGAAGTCTCCGTAGTGTGCGATGATACAAATGAATGGGATATAGCCAAGCCAATGGAGTTTTGGAGTAAACAACCCTCTGTATCCAGCCTTCAGTTTCAACCTCAGGAAGCAACAATCATTCAAAAGGAAGTGGCTGGAGTGTTATCTCAAGCTCCTGGAATATTTGACTTCTCTAGGCTTTCCCTCTGTCTAGAATAGATGCTCTGGTCAAAGAACTGAAGGCCTCCCAGAATATAAGCAAGAATGCTTTAATCATGGCTTTCGAGAAAGGACGATAGTGTGATTTTGATAATTATTATTTCTGTTAATTTATATCCAAGGTATCATATAGTGCAACAATGATTTCAGGAGTAGCTTCCTTAATGCCCCTTCCCCATTTACCCCACTCCCCCTCCCACAACCCTTCCAGTAACCCTCTGTTTGTTCTCCATATCTAAGAGTTTCTTATGTGTTGTCCCCTTCCCTGTTTTGATATTATTTTTGTATCCCTTCCCTTATGTTCATCTGTTTTGTATCTTGAAGTCCTCATATGAGTGAAGTCATAGGATACTTGTCGTTCTCTGACTGACTAATTTCGCTTAGCCTAATACCCTCTAGTTCCATCCACGTAGTCACAAATGGCAAGATTTCCTTCTTTTTGATTGCCGAGTAATACTCCACTGTATCTATATACCACATCTTCTTTATCCATTCATCCATCGAAGGACATTTGAGCTCTTTCCATACTATGGCTATTGTTGATTGTGCTGCTATAAACATTGGGTTGATAATTTTTTTTTATTTTTTTTAACATTTATTTATTTTTGAGACAGAGAGAGACAGAGCATGAACAAGGGAGGGGCAGAGAGAGACACACACACAGAATTTGAAACAGACTCCAGGCTCTGAGCTGTCAGCACAGAGCCCGACGAGGGACTGGAACTCATGAACTGTGAGATTATGACCTGAGCCGAAGTCCGATGCTCAACCGACTGAGCCACCTGGGCGCCCCTGTCTCTCCATTTCTAGACAGCTCCTTCATTTCCCCTTACTAGTAGAGAAGGTTCCAGCTCGTCAGTGCAGCCAAGGTCCTTTTTATATGACCTCGGGCTTCCTCTTTGCCCTGCTGTTCTTCCACGTCGCCCACTTTTACTTTACATCTGAGGGAGAAAAGCAAGCAGGTTATGGTTTTCTGAACCTGTGTCATCCCCCATCTGAGCTGTCTCCCCGCTTGAGGGGCCCTTTCCTGAAGCCTACCCCCCACCTCTGCCTGGGGAGCTCCGGGCTCTCTCTTCTGCTGGGAAATAGTTCTCTGTTCAAATCCGGACTTCCTTTGACCAGCCACCCCCTCCCAGTCCCTCAGCTCAAATTACTTCTTCTCTGTGAGGTGCATTTCCTTCTTTTGCTGGACGGCTCACTTTGTAAATTACCTTATTGGCTTAGCTGCCTGGTTCCCTGCTGGGAATGTAATGGGAGCTCCTTGAAGCAGGGGCTGTGCTAGAACACAAGGCTTGGCACATGGTGGGAGGTCAACAAACAATTACTCACTTGAGGATTTAAGTGAAAAAGATGGTAACAAAACAGCTTTGGCGTGGTTCCTGTGAACTCATGTTGACTCCAGGGGATCGAGGCTCTTTCCTAAGTTCTCTCAAAGCCAGTGTGACCGTCCTCCCATAACTGGCATGGCAATCGGAGCTAACCGCACTGGTCCGTAGCTTCCATCGGCCATGGTCGGTCTCCTGACATCATGGGACTCACTGGGATCACTTAAGTAGCCCCTGGTCTTTATGGGCTGAATTGTGTCCCCCAAATTCATATGTTGGAGTTCTGACTCCCAGCACCTCAGAATGTGACTGTATTTGGAGATGAGGTCTTTAGAGAGGTAAAAGGGGTCAGTAGGGTGGCCCTACCCCAATGTGACGGGTGTCCTTATAAGAAGAGGAGTTCGGCACACAGACACACACAGAGAGACGACCCGGTAAGGACACGGGGAGAGGATGGTGTCTCCACACCCAGGAGAGAGGTGTCAGGAGGAACAAGTCCTGCCCACACCCTGACCTTGGACGTCCAGCCTCCCGACTGTAAGAGAACAATGTCTGTTGGTTCAGCTCTCAGGTCTGTGGTACTTGTTACGGACACTGAAGCTGACTGATACAGATGCTCTGTGACTTCACCCCAATTTCAGGATCCCTGGTGGACACTCAATCAGCTTGGCGAGGTAGCCCGTTTCAGGAGTTCAAATTCTCTTACTGAACCCTAACCTACTCTGGGCTTTCTCTCCCTGGGCATGTTTATTCGCCATTTCGGTTTGGCCACAGCCACAACCAACTTTAGTGGGTTCCTCTCGTGTACAGTTTCTGCCAAAGCACATGATCTCATGAAATCCTCCCCACAAATTCTACAGCATGGATTCCATTAATTTCCCGGGGCATAGAGATGAGAAAATGGCTTGCCTTAGGTCAGAGAAAGTAGCAGAATCGAGCTCCAAACCAGGTGTGTCCACTTGTGTCCTTATCCGTTGCAATATGGATTCTCCTTGGAGCTCAACCCAGCGGGAAAGCTGGTATTGATTAATTGTATTTTTTGCTCTGTCATCTTACTCATGCAGCACACATCTGTTCCCTCTGCTCCCCGGACATTCAGTGCGTGCTCTCTATATGTCAGCACCAGCCTATCCTTCCTGGATTTTCTTCTTGACCACCACGGCCATATGAGAACCAATCGGAGTTTTCACAAATGCTCACACTGCACTTTTGTCCTTGGGACATCAGTTTTGCCTCAACGTGTCACAGTTTGGGAACGTTCCTGGAGTACTGGTCTGGCTTGGGATGTCCCCTTCATCTTTCAGATGCAGTTTTTACAGTCTGTTTATCTGAGAAGCTGTCGGACAGTAGTCTCTTTTCTTCCAGCATCTCCGGCGGCAGGTGCATGCACATCTTCTCCGTGAGTTTTCGCGGCACCTCTGCTGTTCCATTCTCTTGTGACCTCACTGATGACTCTGTGTCTCTCCTGTGTCCAGGAAGAAATTGCCAAGGCCTAACGTGTCTGTCTGTCCGATGGCCGTGACACCTTCCCTTATTCTGGCTCTGGAAAACTCTTGCCAGGATGATTCACAATTTCTTCTGTAACAATTGCTTTCCCTCTCAGTGTGGCCTCTTCAGTTGAACCACACTCATGTTTGACACACTGCTCCAGGACCCTTGCGTGTGCCATTTTCTCTGCTTAGAATGCTTTTGCCTCCTCTCTCTTACCTCATTTCCTGAGAACTGTCTTCCCAAACACCCTCAGACTATGGGTTCCCCACATGTCATAAGTTCAATTATGTCCCCCTCAGAAGTCACATATTGAAGTTGTCACCCCTCTACCTCAGTAGGTGCCATTATTTAGAAAGAGGGTCATTGAATTAGTTAAGATGAGCTCATGTTGGAGTAGGAGGAGTCCTTACTCCACCAATAAGACTGGGATCTTTGGGGCACCTGGGTAGCTCAGTTAAT
Source organism: Leopardus geoffroyi (assembly GCF_018350155.1). Classification (NCBI taxonomy): domain Eukaryota; kingdom Metazoa; phylum Chordata; class Mammalia; order Carnivora; family Felidae; genus Leopardus; species Leopardus geoffroyi. The sequence goes on from NC_059333.1 coordinate 4,809,174, forward strand.
TGAGCGTCCAACTTCAGCTCAGCTCATGATCTCCCAGTTCGTGAGGTCGAGCCTCAGTCAGCCTCGCTGCTGTCAGCACAGAGCCCGCTTGGGATCCTCTGTCCCTCTCTCTCTCTCTGCCCTCCCCCTGCATAACCTCTGTCTCTCAAAAATAAACATTAAAAAAAGAACCTCACAGACTACTGTGAGAGTTTTTTTTTTTAAAGACCAGGATCCTTATAGAAAGGGGACGTGTGGACACAGATGCACACATAGGAGAGACTGCCACATGAAATGCAGGCAGAAATTGGGGTGATGGTTCTATAAGCCAGGGGACACCAAAGACGCCAGAAAATACCAGAAGCTGGACAAGAGCATGGAGCAGATTCTCCCTCACAGCCTCGGAAGGAGCCAGCCCTGCCCACACCTTGACTTCCAGCATCCAGAGCTGAGAGACAGTTTGCTGTATGGTTACAGAACCCCGGGGAAGTGATACACCGTTTATAGGTCTCTCTGTCAAACTACTCTTCTCCTGCTTGAGTGTGACCGTGATTAGAAGCATTTATTCAATGTCTGTGCTTCCCATTAGATTCTAACCAGCATAAAGGCAAAGATGAAATCTGTATGCCACCAAGTATTCATAGAATCCAGCACGAGGCAGAGTGTCTGCTCAGTATTGTCCATTAATGTGAAGGAAGCAAAGGAAGGAAAATAAATGGGAGTAAAGTCTTGAAAAAATATTTACTAGTTCAGTTTTTTTTTCTTTAGATTATAAGAAACGCTATCATATTTGAACTTAACGCATTCCATTCAGTCCAGCTCAAAGGTCTGCAGTGTTCCACAGGAGCAGAGTTTGAGAACCACTACTCCAAAAAAGCTGCATTGTTTACTTTTCCCCCAACCCCTTCATTTTCATGATTCTATCCACACTGTTCCTTCTGCCAAGAGTTTTCATGATTCCTGTTTCCCCTACCAAATTCTACCCATCTTTCAGGATTCAGCCCAAATGCTCCCTTTCTCCGCCATGATGTCTTCCTTGATGCTCCATTTGAGGGGTCTGATATATTTTACCTCTAATGCACCTGAGCTATGTGGCACAGCACCATTGAAAGCAGAACCTGGGAAACACAGCCCTCCTCTGTGTTTAGAAGGAGAGAGACACGGCTTTGCTGAATAGTTTAGCCAGCTATCTGGTTGTTTCCGGATGATTCTGGCGTGCCTTCATGGTAGGGTTTCTCCTCACAATTGAGAATCACTGCCCCAAACTGGATGTCCTCTCTCCCTTCTTCAATTCCCAGATAAAGTTTTTTCAGCCATCGTGTTCTAAAAATTGTTACTTTCAACCTTCAACTAAAGGTGTTTATGTCCATGACATGAGTCTACTATTTGAGAACAATGGGGCAAATGTGAATGCTCTTTCTACAGGTTCTCTCAACATGGTAACCTTCTTGTCTGCAGCCAGGGGCGTGTGTGTCCACACCTCACATTCACTCACTTAGCCACAAAATATTTCAGATGTGTCTTCACGATCTGACCCAAAGCCTATACCCAAACCCTACCTTTTTTAGTGAGCTGGGACTGAATACGATTCCAGGAGACTGATGGATATGAAGGATGATGTGGTCAAACAGAGGGAGTTGGTACCTGGGCCACGTTAGCTGTTGACAGGGAAGCATCTACAGGGAGGGTGGGGTGCCTCCGCTCCCTCTGCACCGTCTCCTTTATGTTTATGCCCTTCTGTACCTCTTAGTTTGCTTTTTTAAAGAAGTATTCCTAAGTCCAGTAATACACTATTCCATTTTATTTCATCGAAGTTACTCTCTGCCCAGACTGTCACATTTATAATTACAGCGTGCACAAGGAGAGAAAGAGAGGATGTGTGTACACAGGGGAAGAAAGAGAACTTTACAAATTGTGTTGCAAGTCTCTGCTGGCCAGGGTGCTTCCATTATCAGCTAACTTTTGATTGATGTGTCACTGAAGTCACCTGGACTGATCATACACAGAGGATTTCAGTAACTATGTATTCATCAGTCCCACCAAGAAGCCTGGTTTGATAGCCAAAAGCTACGTCGATGCTTCTGGAAAAATATTTTATTTAAAAAATCCTTTCTTCTGGGAAAACAAGAGAGAGATGCCCTATAACCCCATTTCTACTTATTTCCTAAAAAGTATCATCTTTTATGTTGACCTTTGAATGACAAATTTGGCTCCATGATTTCTGCTCTTAGGGAGTCTATGAATCTGCGAATTAGTGCGTTTTTTCTATACCTGCAGACCTGTTAGGACCAGTAGTGTGATCATATCACCACGTGATCTGGAGGTTGGTTAAACTTGGTGACTGTGTGCGATATTCATTGTGTGACGTAGATGATCTATTACACATCACATTTATTGGATCCATATATAGAGTGCTAATGCATTCCTGATGCTTTTTAAGTAGCATTTGAAGACACTTACTATAAAAAACAGTGCTCTTGCATAAGAGAGTGAGACCTAATCTTATAAAATGAGGTGGGTTTGCAGCAGTGGGGTAGTAGCCATAATGAGTACTTGAAGCAGCACTGTTTTCTCTTGGCCGTGTCGCGCCCTGATAAGGATCCCCCTCTTCTCTTGCAGCGGGCCAGGCTTGCTCCATGGCCCCAGTTTCTACTCTCAAGGTTGGCAAGACTGTGGAATTTGATGCTGGCGGTGCTCCCAGCCCTGTGGGGAGGGGCTGGCTTGCATCCCTGAGCCAGATCCCCTTCCAGCTCGTATCACAGTGGCTCTCAAGTGTCCCCTCCTTCTGTGCCGGAAGCAACCCAGCTCCTCAGCTCCTCGGCAGAAAGACATGGAGAGACAGTGGGGAGTTGCAATGGCCCCTTGCATTCCTGGGTAAAAACAAAGCAAGGCTGGTTTCCGCCCTCACCCGGTTTGCAGCAGCAAAGCCAGACACGAAGGGGCTTTCCTTGTCTTTGGTTTTCCGGCTTCAGATAGGCCCACATGTCAATTATCACCTGTACATTTACCTGGCTGGTTTTCAAAGAGCGGGAAGATCAGAGTTTATGATTGTTCCAGAGAGCTTATGCTGGACGTATGTTCCATATCTGCAGCGAAGTGTTGGCTGGTTGATAGCACCCACTGGCTCTGATCATAAGGGACTCAGCATCCCAAAGAAGTAAAAATAAGGAGTGACTGGTCTAGCTGGTGACAAGAGAATCACTACATAAAAAGGCAGACACGTGAGGTTTTGTCTTTTGGGGTTTTTTTGGTCATACTGAACGTCTGGAAGTTATACGTGGAAGCAAAAACAATTGAACATCAACAGAAGAAGAGAAAGACAGGGCACCCATCAGGCACTCTTGATCAATTCAAAGAGGAGTTTCAGCACCTTTCCCTATCACACACGGTGTCTGGAAGTGGGCATGTCCACAGATGCTACACGTGGGTCCCCAGAGAGTCACGCACGGTCCTCATCTGTTCCAGGGGGGCCAGTGGAAGGGCTCCGAAGCTGGGTTCCAGTTGCAGAGCTGGGTGCAGGAGCCTCCCTCAGGAGGGCTGAGATTGGCAGCAGAGGCCACAGCCCGGGTGATGAGTAGGAGCACCTACGAAACCAGACTTCTCTCTGAAATTGCCAGGGGCTCACCGGCAACTCATGGAAGCCCTGGCTAAGTCCAACTGGTGGCTCCCAAGGAAAGTGGGGCCATGCTCTGAGCTCCAGCCTCCCTGGTCTGCCTGCACCCTCATTTCTGCCTGCTTCCCACAGATCGTACTGGCTGTCTCCTAGGAACACCTTTCCTACCTTGGACATTTGATCAGATCTAGAATTCAGCTGACGTAGATGTTGTGGGAGAGACTAGCAAGGCCAGCAATATGCCTTAGCCGACCCATCTCAGGGGTCTGCCAGCTCCGGAAGGTGTCTTTCTTGGTCACCCGTGCCCTTCCCACCAGCCTCATGTGAGCTGGGCCACCCTCATACGGGCCCCCAGGGCACCCTGTGCTTTCTCCATTGTGGCTCTTCTCAAGCCTTCTGCTGCTTGAGTGTCTCTACCCCAGGATGGAGGCTTTGTAGGCATTTCTCCAGCAGAGCTCTGCATGCTGGTGGAAGCTGGAGGGTGGGGTGCAGCCTCCAGCAGGGTACGTTCTGGCACGTGCATACATATTATGTGACATCTTGACTTCCGCAATATGGAGCATCTTTCTCTCTCCCATGCCTGAGAAGCGGCATTCATTAAATATGTTTTCTTATCTGTTTGTCCTGACATTGGGGTGTAGGAGTGGACAAAGGACAGGGCATCTCACAGAAAGTTGTTTTGGAGTGGCCTCCACTGTGCCCATTCAAGGAAAGAAGTTCTGTAGAGAGATGTTGTAGGAACTCAGCACAGACCTGCAGATAGAAAAACATGGTGTAGGGGCGCCTGGGTGGCTCAGTCGGTTAGGTGTCTGACTTTGGCTCAGGTCTGATCTCACCGTTTGTGAGTTCGAGCCCCATGTCGGGCTCTGTGCTGACAGCTCAGAGCCTGGAGCCTGCTTCGGATTCTGTGTCTCCCTCCCTCTCTGACCCTCCCCTATTCATACTCTGCCTCTCTCTCTCTCTCTCTCTCTCTCTCTCTCTCTCTCAAAAATAAATAAACTTAAAAAAAAAAAAGGAAAGAAAAACATGGTGTAGACACACAACTGGGGTTACTTGTGATGAGTCATGTCGTGGAAATGACTCCCACGGAAAAGAACAGGAAGATTTCTAATCATAGGAGAAAACTGTGCCCAAAGCATTAAGGAACCGTCAGGCCAGAGATGATGGTGCTGTTCTTCTGGTAAAAGAGAATATACAACTCTACTTCTCAGGGTCGGAGCTTTACTCATCTTTGGATTTGGGGGTAATTCAAGGGTCTTTCTTCCCTTGGTTGGAAGCACCCAAGTGGACTGCTTGAATTCTGTTATTCTTGTTGGAATTTTTACCCTCTTTCCTGGGAGCACTGGGGACTCATAGCTTACTGGGTTGGGGCACTGGACTGGCATTTGAAACAAGAATTGGATTTCCTATGTGATGCTGCAGATGTGCAGAGCTGGGTGAGGTGGGCAGAGAGGTGGGAGTTCAGTGAGGAGGCTAAATCCAACCATGTGTGTGATTAATGTCTGTCCAGCATTCCTGCTTTGAGAGAAACATGCTCCTTTATTTCTTTTTTAATTTTTTAAAAATGTTTTTATTTTTGAAGGGGAGAGAGAGAGAGAGAGAGACAGAGCATGAGCGGGGGAGGGGCAGAGAGAGAGGGAGACACAGAATCCAAAGCAGGCTCCAAGCTCTGGGCTGTCAGCACAGAGCCCGATGTGGGGCTCGAACCCACGAACTGTGAGACCATGACCTGAGCTGAAGTCGGACGCCCAACCGACTGAGCCACCCAGGTGCCCCTGAAACATGCTCCCTTATGATTAATCGAATTATTGTATCATATTACAGGTACCTGCTGGGCTGTTAGGCAGGGTGGCCACATTGACCAAGCAGAGTGGGTCACCCACTGCCATTTCCTGGATGCATGGATTATCGCAAGGGGGTGAGCTCTTCACTGAGCCTGATGCAATTAGAGTCCTGGTAATTTTCTAGACCAAAGGTAGAGGGCAGACTAAGGTTGAATAGCTTTCTCTTCCTTTTGGTTCATGGGCTAGAAGAATGTTGTTTTGGGATTGTGGCAACAACTCTCTGCCATAGGGAGAGACATTGCAGACGGAGCCCAGGGGAGACCAACAGATATGGAAAACCAGCACAGGGATGGAGCATTCTGGCAGTACTGAGCCCTGAGTCTAGCTCCCAGGTATACAAACTGAATAACAAGACTCTCTCCCTTACTCTTCACTTCTCAAAGGTACCCGCATTAGTCAGGATTCTCCAGAGAACTAGAACCAATAGGATTATAAAAAAAAAAAAAATCAATTATTTGAATTGGCTCACGTGATTATAGAGACTGAAAGGTCCCGAGATCTGCAGGTGGTAAGCTAATGACCCGGGAGGGCCATGGTGTGGTTCCAGTCCAAAAGCAGGAAGGCTGGAGACCCAGGAAGAGCCAGTGTTGTAGTCTGAGACTGAAGTCAGGAAAACCCCCGATGTCCCAGCTCTAAGGTAGTCCAACGGAAGTAGTACCTTCTTTCTCAGCCTCTCCTTCGATTTAGGCCTTCAGCTGACTGGACGAGGCCCATGCACACTGGGGAGGGCTCTTGGCTCTACTCAGTCCACCAAGTGAAATGCAAGTCTCATCTGGAAACACCCTCCTGCACCCAGAATAGCGTCTGAGGAAATATCTAGGTACCCCGTGGTCCAGTCAAGTTGACCCATAAGATTAATCATCAAAAGTCCACCCCATGTGAACTTAAAAAAAAAAAGTTTAGGGGCGCCTGGGTGGCGCAGTCGGTTAAGTGTCCGACTTCAGCCAGGTCACGATCTCGCGGTCTGTGAGTTCGAGCCCCGCGTCAGGCTCTGGGCTGATGGCTCAGAGCCTGGAGCCTGTTTCCGATTCTGTGTCTCCCTCTCTCTCTGCCCCTCCCCCGTTCATGCTCTGTCTCTCTCTGTCCCAAAAATAAATAAACGTTGAAAAAAAAAAGTTTATTTATTTATTTTGAGAGACATAGACTGAGAGAGAGAGAGAGAGAGAGAGAGAGAGAGAGAGAGAGTCATGAGTGGGGGAGGGGCTGAGACAGAGAGGGAGACACAGAATCCGAAGCAGGCTCCAGGCTCTGAGCCGTCAGCACCGAGCCTGACACAAGGCTCAATCCCATGAACCGTGAGATCACGACCTGAGCCAAGATCAAGAGTTGGATGTTTCTCCATTTGAGCCACCCAGGTGCTGGAGATGCTGCATTTAATGTTGCAGCTTACGGAGTTACAATGGACTCTGCCATTCAAACTGAACCGTTTCTTTGGTTGGTTGGCTGAAACCTGGACCAAACAGGGGCTCACAGTGAGCAAGTCAGAAATGCTTGACCTACCTTGGTTTGATGTAGAGGAAGGGATCTAAAGGCTTAGGGAGATTGGAGTGTTGGGGGTGGATTTGTCACTTAAGACCTACTCGCCCACCCTGGGGGACACGCTTTTTGTCACAACTGTGAGAAGTAAATTCATGAAGGGGGCCAAGCAACCTTGAAGATCTCCGTGATTGCTCTTCTGGGCAGCCCAGACCTCACAGTGAGAATCGCAGTCACAGGTCTGGGGAACCTAAATGCAGTGGGAGTAATTGGGTCCCAGAGTGGCAGGGGCCAAGAGGTGGCTCTCGGCTGCCAAAGGCAAGGTGGGCGTAGACCATAGAGGACAGCAGGGTTAACGTAGCAATCAGAATAGCTTCACTCTCACGGGCCTGTGCCATTGATCGTGGGGCTTTCAAAACTGAAATACAAAACCTACTCAATCTTACTTCATCTACATTAGCAGAAAAGTTCTAGGTTAAGTGAAGAAAAGCCTAACCTGAATCATAAAACCAGAGACAGCCCCTCAATCAATTCCCAAACTTAAGCAATTGGCAGATCTGAAAATGTGTATCATTCATCTTTCTTCTCGTCTTCCCCAAAGAGATCTATAGCCATTAACCTTGGTAACTGTGCATCAGTGAAGAGGAAATAATCAGATACTTCAGGGACTACTGGACACCAGCTCTGAACTGACACTGATTCCAGGAGACCCAAAACGTCACTGTGGTCCGCTAGAGTAGGGGCTCGTGGAGGTCAGGCCATCAGTGGAGTTTCAGCATGGATTCATCTCACAGTGGGTTCAGTGGGTGCCTGAACACATCCTGTGTTGTTGTTGTTTTCCTTCCAGTTCTGGAATGCATAATTGGAACAGATATGTTCAGCAGCTGGCAGGATCCCCATACTGGCTCCCTGACCTGGGGAGGAAGGGAGGTTAGTGCAAACACTAAGGACATGGAGTATACAGGGGTGATGATTCCCATGACATCCCCATTCAGCTGGCCTATGTGGTCCGAGCAGAAGACAGGTAGGTCCTGGAAATGGCAGTGGACCATAAACTCAACCAAGTGGAGACTCCAATTGCAGGTGCTGTACCAGATGTGGTGTCGTTGCATGACAAATGAACACATCCCCTGGTATTGGGTATACAGCTATTGATCTGGAAAATGCTTTTTCTTCATACCTATTGAGAAGACCCACCACAAACTAATGAGGCCAGCAATACACCTTCGCTGATCCATTTCAGGGGTCTATCAGCTCTCCAGCACTATGCCAAGATTTAGTTCTTTTTTTGTAACTTGTTTTATTTTTGTTTTTTTAAATTTACATCCAAATTAGTTAGCATATAGTGCAATAATGATTTCAGGAGTAGATCCTTAGTGCCCCTTCCCCATTTAGCCCATCCCCCCTCTCACCACCCCTCCAGTAACCCTCAGTTTGTTCTCCATGTTTATGAGTCTCTTCTGTTTTGTCCCCCTCCCTGTTTTTATATTATTTTTGTTTCCCTTGCCTTATGTTCATCTGTTTTGTCTCTTAAAGTCCTCATATGAGTGAAGTCATATGATTTTTGTCTTTCTCTGACTGACTAATTTCACTTAGCGTAATACCCTCCAGTTCCATCCATGTAGTTGTAAATGGCAAGATTTCCTTCTTTTTGACTCCACTGTGTGTGTGTGTGTATATATATATATATATATATATATATATATATATATACCACATTTTCTTTGTCCATTCATCCATCGAGGGACATTTGGGCTCTTTCCATACTTTGGCTATTGTTGATAGAGTTACTATAAACATAGGGGTGCATGTGTCCCTTCAAAACAGCACACCTGTATCCCGTGGATAAATGCCTAGTAGTGCGATTGCTGGGTCGTAGGGTAGTTCTATTTTTAGTTTTTTGAGAAACCTCCATACTGTTTTCCAGAGTGGCTGCACCAGCTTGCATTCCCACCAGCAGTGCAAAAGAGATCCTCTTTCTCCGCATCCTTGCCAACATCTGTTGTTGCCTGAGTTGTCAATGTTAGCCATTCTGACAGGTGTAAGGTGGTATCTCACTGTGGTTTTGATTTGTATTTCCCTGATGATGAGTGATGTTGAGCATTTTTTCATGTGTCGGTTGGCCATCTGGATGTCTTCTTTGGAGAAGTGTCTATTCATGTCTTTTGCCCATTTCTTCACTGGATTACTTGTTTTTTGGGTGTTGAGTTTGATATGTTTTTTATAGATTTTGGATACTAACCCTTTATCTGATATGTCATTTGCACATATCTTCTCCCATTCTGTCGGTTGCCTTTTAGTTTTGCTGATTGTTTCCTTTGCCGTGCAGGAGTTTTTATCTTGATGAGGTCCCAGTAGTTCACTTTTGCTTTTGTTTCCCTTGCCTCCGGAGACGTGTTGAGTAAGAAGTTGCTGCGGCCAAGATCAAAGAGGTTTTTGCCTGCTTTCTCCTCGAGGATTTTGATGGCTTCTTGTCTTACATTGAGGTCTTTCATCTATTTTGAGTTTATTTTTGTGTCTGGTGTAAGAAAGCGGTCCAGGTTCATTCTTCTGCATGTCGCTGTCCAGTTTTCCCAGCACCACTTGCTGAAGAGACTGTCTTTATTCCATTGGATATTCTTTCCTGCTTTGTCAAAGATTAGTTGGCCATACACTTGTAGGTCCATTTCTGGGTTCGCTATTCAGTTCCATTGATCTGAGTGTCTGTTCTTGTGCCAGTACCATACTATGTTGATGATTACAGCTTTGTAGTGTAGCTTGAAGTCTGGGATTGTGATGCCTCCTGCTTTGGTTTTCTTTTTCAAGATCACTTTTATGGTTCTGTGAAGAATGCTGGTGTTATTTTGATAGGGATTGCATTGAATATATAGATTGCTTTGGGTAGTATCGACATTTTAACAATGTTTGTCCTTCCTATCCAGGAGCATGGAATATTTTTCCATTTTTTGTGTGTGTCTTCTTCAATTTCTTTCATAAGCTTTCTATTGTTTTCAGTGTATAGACTTTTCACCTCTTTGGTTCAATTTATTCCTAGGTATTTTATGTTTTTTTGTGCAACTGTGAATGGGATCGATTCCTTGATTTCTTTTTCTGTCACTTCATTGTGGGTGTATAGGAATGCAACCGATTTCTGTGTATTGATTTTATATTCTGCAACTTTGCTGAATTCGTGAATCAATTCTAGAAGTTTTTTGGTGGAATCTAGGGTTTCCCATATAGAGTATCATGTCATCTGCAAATTTGCTCTCCTCCAGGCTGATTTGGATGCCTTTTATTTCTTTCTGTTGTCTGATTGCAGAGGCTAAGACTTCCAATACTATGTTGAATAACAGTGGTGAGAGTGGACATCCCTGTCTTGTTCCTGACCTTAGGGGGAAAGCTCTCAGTTTTTCCCCATTGAGGATGATATTTGTGTTGGGTAGTTCACATATGGCTTTTATGATCTCGAGGTATGCTCCTTCTATCCCTACTTTCTTGAGGGTTTTTATCAAGAAAGGATGCTGTATTTTGTCAAATGCTTTCTCTGCATCTATTGAGAGGATCATATGGTTCTCATCCTTTCTTTTATTGATGTGATGAATCACGTTAATTGTTTTGCGAATATTGAACCAACCCTGCATCCCAGGTATAAATCCCACTTGGTCGTGGTGAATAATTTTTTTAATGTACATTGGATCCGGTTGGCTAATATCTTGTTAAGGATTTTTGCCTCCACGTTCATCAGGGAAATTGGTCTATAGTTCTCCTTTTTAGTGGAGTCTATGTCTGGTTTTGGAATCAAGGTAATGCTGGCTTCATAGAAAGAGTTTGGAAGTTTTCCTTCCATTTCTATTTTTTGGAACAGCTTCAAGCGAATAGGTGTGACCTCTTCCTTAAATGTTTGGTAGAATTTCCCTGGAAAGCCACCTGGACTCCTGTTTTTTGGCAGATTTTTGATTACTAATTTGATCTCCTTATTGGTTATGGGTCTGTTCAAATTTTCTATTTCTTCCTGTTTCAGTTTTGGTAGTGTATATGTTTCTAGGAATTTATACATTTCTTCCAGATTGCCCATTTTATTGGCATATAATTGCTCATCATATTCTTCTTCTTATTGTTTTTATTTCTGCTGTGTTGGTTGTGATCTCTCCTCTTTCATTCTTGATTTTATTTATTTGGGTCTTTTCCTTTTTCTTTTTGATCAAACTGGCTAGTGGTTTATCAATTTTGTTAATTCTTTCAAAGAACCAGCTTCTGGTTTCATTAATCTGTTTTGCTGCTTTTTTGGTTTCGATAGCATTAATTTCTGCTCTAATCTTTATTATTTCCTGTTTCCTGCTGGTTTTGGATTTTATTTGCTCTTCTTTTTCCAGCTCCTTAAGGCATAAGGTTAGGTTGTGTATCTGAGATCTTTTTTCCTTCTTTAGGAAGGCCTGGATTGCTATATACTTTCCTCTTATGACTGCCTTTGCTGCATCCCAGAGGTTTTGGGTTGTAGTGTTATCATTTTCATTGACTTTCATATACTTTTTAATTTCCTCTTTAACTGCTTGGTTAGCTCATTCATTCTTTAGTAGGATGTTTTTCAGTCTCCAACTATTTGTTACTTTTCCAAATTTTTTTCTTGTGGTTGATTTCAAGTTTCATAGTGTTGTGGTCTGAAAATATGCATGGTATGATCTCGATCTTTTTGTACTTACTTAGGGCTGATTTGTATCCCAGTATATGGTCTATTCTGGAGAACGTTCCATGTGCACTGGAGAAGAATGTATACTCTGTTGCTTTAGGATGAAATGTTCTGAATATATCTGTTAAATCCATCTGGTCCAGTGTGTCCTTCAAAGCCATTGCTTCCTTGTTGATTTTTTGATGAGATGATCTGTCCATTGTTGTGAGTGCGGTGTTGGAGTCTCCTACTATTATGGTATTACTATCGATGAGTTTCTTTATGTTTGTGATGAATTGATTTATATATTTGGGTGCTGTCACATTTGGCGCATAAATGTTTACAATTGTTAGGTCTTCTTGGTGGACAGACTGCTTGATTATGATATAATGCCCTTCTGCATCTCTTGATACAGTCTTTATTGTATTTTATTTTAGTTATTTTATTTTTTTTAACGCTTATTTATTTTTGAGACAGGGAGAGACAGAGCATGAACGGGGAAGGGTCAGAGAGAGAGGGAGACACAGAATCTGAAACAGACTCCAGGCTCTGAGCTGTCAGCACAGAGCCTGACGCGGGGCTCGAACTCTTGGACCGCGAGATCATGACCTGAGCTGAAGTCGGACGCTCAACCGACTGAGCCACCCAGGTGCCCCTACGGTCTTTATTTTAAAGTCTAGATTGTCTGCTATATGTATGGCTAGTCTGGCTTTCTTTTGTTGACCATTAGCATGATAGATGGTTCTCCATCCCCTTACTTTCAATCTGAAGGTGTCTTTAGGTCTATAGTGGGTCTCTTGTAAACAGCATATAGATGGATCTTGTTTTCTTATCCATTCTGTTACCCTGAGTCTTTTGATTGGAGCATTGAGTCCATTGATGGTTAGAGTGAGTACTGAAAGATATGAATTTATTGCCATTATGATGTTTGTACAGTTGGAGTTTCTGGTGGTGTTCTCTGGTTCTTTCTAATCTTTGTTGCTTTTGGTATTTATTTATTTCTATATATGTATACATACATACATATATATATATATATATATATATATATATTTTTTTTTTTTTCATCTTTTCTCCCCTCAAAGAGTCCCCCTTAAAATTTCTTGCAGGGCTGGCTTAGTGGTCACAAAATCTTTTAATTTTTGTTTGTCTGGGAAACATTTCATCTCTCCTTCTATTTTGAATGACAGCCTTGCTGGATAAAGAATTCTTGGCTGCATATTTTTCTGATTCAGCACACTGAATATATCCCACCACTCCTTTCTGGCCTGCCAAGTTTCTGTGGATAGGTTTGCTGCAAACCTGATCTGTCTTCCCTTGTAGGTTAGGGACTTCTTTTCCCTTGCTGCTTTCATGATTCTTTCCTTGCCTGAGTATTTTGTGAATTTGACTCTGATATACCTTGTTGATGGTCAGTTTTTGTTGAATCTAATGGGGGTCCTCTGTGCTTCCTGGATTTGATGTCTGTGTCTTTCCACAGGTTAGGAAAGTTTCCTGCTATGATTTGCTCACATAACCCTTCTACTCCTATTTCTCTCTCTTCCTCTTCTGGGGCCCCTATGATTCTGATGTTGTTCTTTTTTAACAAGTCACTGATTTCTCTAATTCTTAAATCGTGCTCTTTTGCCTTAATCTCCCTCTTTTTTTCTACTTCGTTATTCTCTATAAGTTTGTCCTCTATGTCGCTGATTCTCTGTTCTGCCTTGTCCATCCTTTCTGCTGCTGCATTCATCCGTGATTGCAGCTCAGTTACAACATTTTTTATTTCATTTTGGCTATTTTTTTACTTCCTTTATCTCCACAGAAAGGGATTCTAATCTATTTTCGACTCCAGCTAGTATTATTATTGTCGTGATTCTAAATTCTGCTTCAGAAATCTTGCTTGTATCTGTGTTGGTTAAATCGCTGGCTGTCGTTTCTTTGTGCTCTTTCTTTTGGGGTGAATTCCTTCGTTTTGTCATTTTGAAGGGAGAAAAGGAATCAATGAGGTAGAAAAATTAAAAAGTTAAAATTAAAAAATTAAATACACACACACAAAATCTAACAAATGATGCTAGATTCTAGGTGTGTTTTGGTGTCGGTGTTGAAAGTGGTTTGACAGATGAGAGAAAAAAAGGAGGGGGAAGGAAATTGTTTGAGAATTTGAAATAATGAATACACTGAAGTAGACTAAAATGAGATGATGGGGGTAAAATAGAATTTGAAAAAATATTCACAAAAGTAAAGAATATAGTAGAAAAAATTAAAGAAAAATATTTTTAATAAAAGTTAAAAATAAATACAAAGTTTTGCGTTTTTTGTATTTAAGAAAAAAGAAAAGAAATGAAAAAGAAAAAAGATAAAGAAAATAAAAAAAGAAAAAAGAAATCGTTTGAAAATTTGAAAAAGTGAATACACTGTAGTAGACTAAAATAAAATGATGGAAGTAAGATAGAATTTGAAAAAATTTACATAAAAGCAAAAAAAATCGTAATAAAAATTAAATTAAAATATTTAAAAAAGAAATTTAAAGTAAAAATGAAGTTTTTTCTCTTTCTGCATTCAAGAAAAAGGAAAGAAATGAAAAAGAAAAAAGAAAAAGAAAGAAAAGAAAAGGAAATTGTTTGAAAATTTGAAAAGGTGAGTACAGTGAAGTAGACTAAAATAAAATGATGGAAGTAAAGTAGAATTTGAAAAAATTTACACAAAAGTAAAAAAATATAGTAATAAAAATTAAAGAAAGATATTTTTAATAAAATGAAAATAAAAATGAATTTTTTCCTCTTTCTGTATTCAGGAAAAAGAAAAGAATTGTAAAAGAGAAAAAGGAAAAAGGGGGGGGGGAAAAGAAAGAAAATTGAATAGATGAACCTGCTAACAGATTGAAGTAGGACTGAAATTGCTTCGTTTTCCCCTAGAGGTCAGTCCATGTATCTCTTTATAGCCCATAAACTAAGTAGGCGTTGAGACTTGTCTTCCTGAAGAGCGAGGTTGGCCCAGTTGGGCGGGGCTCCGTGCAACAGCTCCGCTCTCCACTAGATGGCGCTGCTCAGCTCACTGGGGTGGAGTGTTGCGGGGCTGGTAGGTGCGTATGCGCCTGCGCGGCAGTGGTAAAAATGGCGCCAGCCAACTACCCGGTCTGTTCTCCTCATCAGCAATCGCGCACCCGTCCTCTGGCTTCAGCTCTCGTCCACTCCCCGCTTTTTCACTCTCCGTGACCAGGCTCCAGGCAGCAACTCTCTCCTGAGTTCTGTCCCAGATGCGGCTGTTTTCCCCGGCCCCTTACTTCCGAAGGACCCCGGCTTTGACCCGCTCCGCCCGTCTGCGGGAGGGTCTCACCGAGCCATGGCCAAGCGAGCAACGGCCGAATGTCGGCTGCAGCCAGGAACGCCCGCTGGACCCTGTTGTTGCCGGTGCCCCGAGACTGTGGCCAGGTGCCAGCCCGTCCCAGAAAACGTTCGCGAGACAGTGTAGCAGCAACATTTGAGGGATTGTGGAAAATCACAACATGCATCTGGCACCAGGCTTTACCCTTAACGACCTTGTTCGGGCACCAGCGAATGTGGCCGCCTTCCGGGGTCTGCTGGGACCAGGTGGCTTCAACGGTCTCCACCAAATGTCCCTCCAGCAGTGGAACCACTTTTCCCCGTGTGGCCCGAGAACCTCCCGGACTCCACTCTGCTCCTGGGGATTCGCCCTTCCCACCCGAGCACCGCCAGGTAGGGAGCTGCGGGGTTGCAGCCTTTGCGCTCCCCTTGTTTACAGTCTTAATGGAATTTAAACCCTCTCCCTTCTCCTTTCTCCCTTTTTACTTTAGTCCCTGCGGCTGTTTCCAATTTTCCACTTTCTCTCCAGCTGCTTTTGGGGAGGGGTGCTTTTCCCATATTCTCCTCCCTCCCCAGCCTCCGTCCTCTCTCCGCTCACAAAAGCACCTCCCTTCCTGTGCCTTCTTGCTCCCCAAGGTCACCTCTCCGCGCCGAGTACCTGCTGAATTCTGTGGTTCAGTTTGTGCAGATTGTTGTGTGAATCCTCCAATCAGTTTTCTAGGTGTGTAGGATGGTTTAGTGTTGGTCTGGCTGTATTTCATGGACACGAGACACACAAAAAACTTTCATGCTGTTGTCAAGATTTAGTTCTCGAGGATTTTGGCACCTTCCCTTCCACAAGGTATCACATTGGTCTATTTCATTGATGACGTTGCGTTGACTGGATCTAGTGAGCAAAAAGGAGCAACTACTCTAGACTTATTGGTAGACATCTGTGTGTTTGAGGGCGGGAAATAAATCTGATAAAAATTCATGGACCCTGTACCTCAGTAAAATTTCTAGGGGCCCAGGGGCGTAGGGCATGCCAGGATATTCCTTCTAGGTGAAGTATACCTTGTTGCATCTGGCCTCTCTTACAACCAAAAAAGAGGCACAATTCCTAGGGGGCCTCTTTGGATTCTGGAGGCAACATTCTTCCTCGTTTGGGGGCGCTACTCTGGCCCATTTGCCAAGTGCCCCAAAGTGCTGCTGGTTTTGAGTGGGGTCCAGAACAAGAGAACGTTCTGCAACAGGTCCAGGCTGCTGTGCAGGCAGCTTCTGCCACTTGGACCCTGTGATCCAGCAAATGAAGTGTTGCTTGAATTGTCAATGGCAGGTCGAGATGCTGTTTGTAGACTTTGTCAGGCCCCTGTGTGTGACTCAGTGCAGAATCTTAGGATTTTGGAGCAAAGTCCTGCCATCCCCTGTGAATAACTACTCTCCCTTTGAGAAACGCTCCTGGCCTGCTGCCAGGCCTTAGTGGAGACTGAATGGCTAATGGTGGGCCAGCAGCTTACCATGCAACATGACCACCACCCCCGCCAAGTCATAGAGCTGGGGCAAACACAGCACGCCATCAGCAAATGAAAGTGGTGTATGTGTGCGTCGGGCCGGGCAGGCCCTGAAGAGCACAGTAAGCTACGTGAAGAAGTGGCCAAAGTGGTCCAAGTGTCCGTGGTCCCCAACCCTACTACACTGCTTTCTCTCTCCCAGTCCTCATTTATGGCCTTGTGGGGAGTTTTCTGCAATTAGTTGACAGAGGAAGAGAAAACTTGGGCCTGGTTGTCAGATTGTTCTGCGCAAAATGCAGGCACCATCTGAAGGTGGAAAGCTCCAGCGCTGTAGCCCCTCTATGGGACATCCCTGCAGGATAGTGATGAAGAGAAATCCTCCCAATGGGCGGAGCTTAGAGCAATCTATTGGCTCGTTCACTTGGCTTGGAAGAAGGAATATACTTATTCACTGGCTGTGGCCAATGGTTTGGCTGGGTGGTCAGGGACTTGGAGGGAATACGATTGGAAAATTGGTGACAAGGAAATTTGGGGAAGCGATGTCTGGATAGACCTCCCTGGATGGGTAAGAACTGTGAGAATATTAGTGTCCCATGTGAATGATTACAAAATGGTGAGCTCCGCAGAAGAGGATGTTAATGATCAAGTGGATAGGATGACCCATTTGGTGACTACCAGTCAGCCTCATTCGCCATGCACCCCACTCTCATCCCGTGGCTCTTGGACAAAGTAACTGTACTACTCAGCTCAGGCCGTCACAACAAAATACCATAGACTGGGTAATTTAAACAACAAAAATCCATTTTCTAGCAATTCTGCACCTGAGAAGTCCAAATTCAAGGTGTTGACTGGTTTCATTTCCTCATGAGAGATGTCCTCCTGGCTTGCAGAGGACTGTCTTCCTACTGTGTCCTCACATGGCTGAGAGAGGAAGCACTTGGGGGTTTCTTCCTCTTCGTGTAAGGGCACCAGCCCTACCAGATTATGGCACCACCACTATGATCTCATTTAACCTTTATCACCTCTTGACAGGCTCTTTCTCCAAATACAGTCACGTTCGGGGTTAGGGCTTCAATATATGAACTTGTTGGGGGAGACACAATTCAGTTCATAGCATTCCACTTGTGATCCCCCAAATTCATGTCTTTCTCATATGCAGAACACATTCATCCCTTCCAACGGCCCCCAAAAGTCTCAATTTATGACATCATCAACTCAAAAGTCCAGAGTCTCACCTAAACATCATCTAAGTCAGACGCAGGTGAGACTAAGGTACAAATCACCGTGATACAAATTCTCCTTTGGCTGTGACACCAGGAGAGTGACGTGTCTCCAAAATACCGTGGGGCCACCATTGCCCTTTTATTGCAAACTTTTCATCTCTTCTTGCCTATTTATTTTTCCGGATGAACTTGAGACATTATCAAGTTAAAAAAATATTTTAGCATTTTAATTGACACTGCATCAAATTTACAGATTAATTTAGTGAGACTGACATCTTTTTAGCATCAATCATTTTATCTGAAGTATGTTTTTTTTTTCAAGTCCCTGAAATAATTTTTATGATCTTTTGAATACAAAATTTTTCATGTTGGTTCAGCATGTTACTTATAATGTTTATGTCTAGGTGTGTCATCTTTTTAGGTGACAATTATAAATAGAACTTTTCTTCTTTTGATACTTGCTAGTAATATATAGACTACATGTACAGGAAAGCTATTAATTTTGCATGTCAACTTTGTGGACTTTTATCAACTTCTCTTTAATACTTTTATTTTTCTTTAGTTTATTCTTTTGTTTTTTTTTTCTAGATGCAAAATAAAATTCAACAGTAATCGTAATTATGCCTCCTCACTTGCCATATTGATCTTTTTTTAAAAAATTTTTTTTTCAACGTTTATTTATTTTTGGGACAGAGAGAGACAGAGCATGAACGGGGGAGGGGCAGAGAGAGAGGGAGACACAGAATCGGAAACAGGCTCCAGGCTCTGAGCCATCAGCCCAGAGCCCGACGCGGGGCTCGAACTCACGGACTGCGAGATCGTGACCTGGCTGAAGTCGGACGCTTAACCGACTGTGCCACCCAGGCGCCCCCATATTGATCTTTTTATTTCTTGCATTGATCAATATTCCTAGGTCAAAACTAAATAATAGTGGTTATTTTGGGAATCACTGTCACATCCCTATTTTTTTAAGCTTATTTATTTATTTTGAGAGAGATAGAGACAGCCCAAGTTGGGGAGGGGCAGAGAGAGAGGGAGACAGAGAATCCCAAGCAGGATCCACACCATCAGCATGGAGCCTGAAGCGGGGCTTGAACTCACGAAACCATGAGATCATGACCTGAGCTGAAACCAAGAGTTGGACACTTAACTGACTGAGGAGCCACCTAGGTGCCCCTACCACATCCCTAACTTTAAAGGGAGTACTTCCAATGGTTCCCCAGATTAAAAAAATCCATATATATATACATATGTCCGTATGTATATATATATATAATTGTAAAATATCACAACACAAAATTGGCATCTTAACCATTTTTAAGTGTACACTTCAGTGGCTTTAAGTATATTAACACTGTTGTGCAACCTTCGCCACCATCCGACTCCAGGTCCCTTCATCCTTTGAAACTGAAACTCTGTCCCCTTTCAATACTAACTGCCCCTTCTCGCCTTCCCCAGCAACTGGAAACTACCGTTGTGGTTTCTGCCTCCATGAATTTGACTATGCTAGATTCCTCGTGTAAGTGGAATCATACAGTATTTGTCTTTTTGTGAATGGCTTAATCTACTTAGCATAACGTCTTCAAAATTAGTCCATGTCGTAGCATCTGTCAGAATTCCCCTCCTTTTTAAGACTGAATAATATTCCACTGTATGGAGTCTATCACCTTTTATTTGTCCATTCCTCCTCAATGGATGCTTGCCTTTAGCTGCTGTGAATAATGCTGCTATGAACGTGAGGGTACAAAGGTTCCCGGACCTTTTATTTTGAGATATATATGATCGGGGAGAGGAACCAGGGCTGTGTGGACTGAATTGAGACTTGGTGGGTGTGGATCAGATTCAGGGGCCGTTTTACAAATTGGAGATTGTAGTGGCACCTGAGGTTGGAGCTTAAGTGGGGTCCTGCCCTTATAGTGAAAGCTAGGGGGAGGTTGTGGGTTAAAAGCACGTAGATAAGTTAAAACTAGGACATGATGGATAGGAGGCAAGGATGGTCCTATCTGAAGTCCAGGAGGATTGGGAGTATTAACAAAGCCAATTAGGTAACATGTGGAGACATCAACCCCAGGCGAGACCCAAACCACTACTTCTCCCCCAAATTTTATACATTGTCTCTGTGGCAGGAACAAAACCCTGAATAGCCAATGTAGGCACTGAAATTAGGATCAGGTAATTATTATTTTAAAACTAAGAATGATAACAGCTACCAATTATTGAACTCTTACTGTATAGCAGGAAGTGTTTCACAATCCTTACCCATTTAGTAATCCAAGAAGTTCCTGCACAGAGAAGAAAGTTAAATAACTAGGTTATGGTAATGAGCTGGCAAGTAGTAGTCAGATTCAAGTCCAGTTCTTTGACTTCTGAGCTGGGCTCTTTTTTTTTTTTTTTTTTTTTTTTTTTTGAGAGAGAGAGAGGGAGAGAGAGGGAGAGAGAGAATCCCAAGAAGGCTCCGCACTGATGGTGGACATGGGGCTTGAACCAACGAACCGTGAGATCATGACCTGAGCCAAAACCAAGAGTCAGATGCTTAATTGACTAGCCACCAAGGTGCCCCTGAGCTGGGCTCATTCATAACCAATGGGCTATCCCGCAGACGTAAGTTGAGTCAACTGGGGTCATTCAGATTGGAAATCAAGAGCCATAATACTTTTTTTTTAAGTAACATTAAATTATATCATTGGTTCTTAAGCCTGGCCATACTTTAGGATCACAGGCCAGGGTGGTACCCTCAAACAATTTCGAGTCTCATGATTTTGTAGCTTGTTCTAATAGGTATACAGGAAATATTTTTAATAACACATTGTCAGTAAAAGACAGGCTCTAGCCTCACATTGACAGGTGTCATTGTTTTATGCCAGGTCCCTGGTACTCTAGAAGGAAACATGAGAAGAGCCTTTGTCAGGAGGAGGCAATGTTGAGGATCTAGGCTGTATCTACTGGGAAGACCATTTGGTTAATAGAATTCCACACCAAATTAATCAGAATTAGACCTTCGACTATATAGATATAACTTCAAGCAGATTCATGATTCCATGAAACTTTGAGATCAAGAGGAACACAGAAAGATCTAACTCAGTTAATCACTCTTGGTTTTGAGGAGATATCTCTTCTCCTCACAATCTAGAATCAGTCATCTCTTGGACGTAGTCATGAACATCAATGAAGCACAAGTAAGAAAGTCTCTTTTTATTGTCTATATCTTATACTATTCTTCTCTTTAAAGGAAAGAGAGAAGAAATTTGGCTTCGTTTTTTTACCTCAATGGAAGAAATGACTTATTCATTGGACCATGAAGGGAAAAATAACCCATGAGAGAAAGATTTTGTCCCCCAAGATAATGGACAGAGTGGACATCCTCTGAGCTCAAAAGAGCAGTGAGAGTTTTGTTGGGTAGGTTCTAACAGGTGCCTTTCCTAGAACTTAATTTGTGCTCAGCAGCCTAGATGTTGGGGTCCTCTGCTGGGAATAAAATGGTTAATGTTTTGGTTTACCTCTATTCCCCCACTCTTTGTGAAAATGCTTCCATCTTGTTTAATTTAAATGCAGCTCTGCCCTTCCAGTCAGAGCATTCATTCCCTAAGATAGTGGCCAAGTGGGTAATTCCCGGTTTAGGCCTTGAACATCTGGTGGCCTTTGAATCTGATGGCATGTAATTACAGCAGGGGCAGCCGGACAGCTGGGGATTAAAGGGATGTTGTTTAATCTTCCACCATATGCTCCCATTTAACCCCACCTCCCTCTCCTCTGCACCCGGGTGCGCGGGAAGAATCTCATGGCTGCCCCTGAAGTCTGCCCCTTGGAGTTTACAGTTTAAAGACGGACCATCTCTGGCCTTCCAGCACTCAAGTGGTTCTGATTTCACCATCCCTTGTATTTCCATGCCCTAGTCATAAGTTTGTTAATCTAATCAGTATGATCGCGACCCAGAAAGCAAAAAGTCTTACAATTTATTGCCTCCCTGGGAAAAAAGTACCTGTGCTTTATTACAGCAACTGCTACCTCATATGCAGCCGGACCTTGTTCACATCCTTTGTATGTCTTCATGGACACTGAGTGGGTGGATGGGTGCTAGGAGTTTTTCAGAGCTAGACATGAGTCCTATGTTTCTGGGCTGAGGATGTTGGAGCTACCTGATTGGAGATGTGACGTTTCTCCCAGGATGAAAGCCAGGGGGCGGACCCAAGCCTTCAGGCCCAAGACGCACTGTTAGGTGTCCAGACTTCATAAGAACCTCCGCGTCGTCTTCGTGTAGCTGTTCTTGGCACATGGTGGAGCGTGCGAACGGTGGCTATTATAGGTGCGAGGGAGCATGAGAGGCCTGAAGGGCGTACAGTTGCTTCGGGAAATAAAGGTAGCTACAGAATGTCAGTCAGCAAAGCCTAGACTCACACCCACGTCTTCGGACGCTTTCCCATTCCACCACATGTCCTTGGCGTTGGGTGGTCCGGTAACCAAAAGCTCGACACGTTGTTCCTCAAGTAATAAAAATTAATGATAATTCTTGTTTTCCACTTACATTCTTGGGCTTTATACAGAACAAAGTGCTGGGAAAATTGAGTAATAAGAGTCCACAGAGCCATCAAGAAAACCAGACCATCGCTTGGTTCTCTTTGGGCTTCCTGGGCTCATGGTGTGAGCACTGGAGACATGAGCCAGGGCACTTGGTGTCACGGGATGAGCAGGAGTCCCCAGAGCTCTCCAGAACCCTATCTCCGAGCTTGTCCTGCAGTCTCTTGCCCTACAGGCTTTCTATTCCAGACTGTTGGACTCTGCCTACTGCTACCAAAAATGGTCCCACCTGTACCCTTGGAAACTTCCATTCTGATTCCTGTGGGCTACACAGTGGTCCCTCAAGATTTCCACCTCCTAATTTCTGGAGACTGTGACTGTTACCTTAGATGGTAGATTTTGCATATGTGATTTAATAAAGGATTTTGAGGTTGCCCTGGACTACTTGGGTGGGCCTTCAGGGCAATAACAAGTGTCCTTGTAAGAAAGAGGCAGAGGGGTATTTGACACAGAAGGAAGAGGAAAGGCCCATGCGACCACAGAGGCAGAAATAAGAGTGATGTGGCCATCAGCCAAGGAATGCTCGTGGCCACCAGAAGCTGGAAGAGGCAAGAAATAGATTCTACTCTAGATATTCCAGAGGACGTGCAGCCCTAGCCACACCCTGGTTTCAGCCCAGTGGTGTTGAGTCCAGACTTCTGGCCTCTAGAACTGTGAGAAAATAGGGGCACCTGGGTGGCTAAGTTGGTTAAGTGTCCAGCTTCAGCTCAGGTCATGATCTCATGGTTCCTGAGTTCCAGCCCCGCATCAGACTCTGTGCTGACCACTCAGAGTCTTGGAGCCTGTTTTGGATTCTGTGTCTCCCTCTCTCTCTTCCCCTCCCCCATTCATGCTTGCTCTCGCTCTCTCTCTCTCCTCTCTCTCTTTCTCTCTCTCAAAAATAAATAAACATTAAAAAAATAAAGAGAAATAGAACTGTGAGAAAATAAATTTCTACTGTTTAAAGCCACCAAGGTTTTAGTAATTTGTTACAACAGCCACAGAAAACGAATACTCCAATAGGAGGTTAAGGGACTCGGGCAGTATTTTTTTCTTTTTTTTATACCACATATTTGGCCATTTCGTTTTTCTATAAAACATAAATTGAGAGTCTACCATATACAGAGGATGGGCTAGATGCCAGGAGGTGGCAAGGCATAAAAATGACATAAAACAAATAATGTATTGAATCATATTAAATTGTTAATATTTGACCATTTTAACCTACAAAGTGGTACTTTTGTGAGGCTCAATGTTATACTTCCTCAGTGAGCTTGTTTGATAAATTATATTTTTTAAAAAAATGGCCACAAAAAATCTCTTATTCTGTAGGATTTTCTTTTTAAATTTTTTATATTATTTTTTACAGAGAGAGAGAGAGCATGAGTTGGGGAGAGGGGCAGAGGGAGAGAGAGAGAATCTAAAGCAGGGTCCACACTCATCATGGAGCCCAATATGAGGCTTGAACCCACAATTCTGGGATCATGACATGAGCGGAAATCAAGAGTTGGACACTCAACCAACTGAGCCACCCAGGTGCCCCTGTAGGCTCTCCTTTAATGTGCCTTTGACACTCTTCTTATCAAGAGTTGGAGGGTCTGTATATTCTCCCTTGAATGTAGGTATTTGTGTGACAATGCAGAATGACACCACATGCCTTTTAAACATTTTTTGAAGTTTATTTATTTATTTTGAGAGAGAGAAAGCATGTGAGCAAGCAGGGGAGGGCCAGAGAGAGAGAGAGAGAGAGAGAGAGAGAGAGAGAGAATCCCAAGCAGGCTCTATGCTGTCAGCACAGAGCCTGATGTGGGGCTCGAACCCATGAACCATGAGATCATGCCTTGAGCTGAGATCAAGAATCAGACGCTTAACTGACAGAGCCACCCAGGCACCCACACTGCGCGCCTTTTAAAACTAAGTTGTCAGAGGCAATGAAGCTGTTCTCTTAGACATTTACTTTGTAGACCTGAGCCAACAGATACGAGGTCTGAGGCTGCCATGCTATGGGGAAGCCCAAGCCCAATGGAGAAGCCATAGGTAGGTATTCTGGTCAACATCTCCTAGGTGACAGTGATCATCAACCCACAGACACATGAATGAAGATGCCTCAGAAGAATCCAGCCACCAGATATTGAACCACACCTGATCATCCAGATGCCCAGATGAGACATTCTGTAGCATAGACCTTCTACCCATGCTCTATCCCTTACTACTTCCTGACCCAAGAACATGTGAGCATAATAAAATGATTTCTTTAAGCTGCAGGGTATGGGCATAATTTGTTACACAGCAACATGTAATCAAACAGCTTTTTTTTTTCATCTGAAAAAAGGAAGCATGTCTACATCGCTCTTTTATGTTGAATAAGAGAGGAGAAAATGGTTCCGTATACTGCTATGGAACAATGACTCACACCATAGTGGTTCTCCTTTCTTTGGCATCAAAGATCTGATGATCTAAGGAATGAAACAGATGTCACAAATGAGAGGCAGTAGTAAGTAATGAGAAGTCTAAGCATCTGTAACAAAGAATTCCCCCAATACAGTGGCTTAAAAAGGATAGAAGTTGACTTCTCTCTCATGTAATGGTGTAAGGCAGAGAGTAGCTTTTCTCTACATGATCTTTTATGGAAGGGAGACGTTTCTTTCATCTTTGTGTTCCACCATTCCCAAGGACCTTGTGCTCATCTGCAAGCTGATGATGTTGCAGCTCAAGGAGAGGCGGGGCGGGGGGGGGGGCAGGGAGAGAGAGAGAAAGAGGGTAACCGATTCCTTTAAACTAAATGATGCAAAAACCACATACTAGTTCTGCACGTGGATGCCCATAGCCACACCTAGCTGCAAAGGAAATTAGGCATGCATAGCTTTGCAGGTTGGCCTCCATTGCTCCCTGTCACTCTACTTCTATGGACAAAAGGAGAGAATGAATTTCGGCGGGCAAGATGCAATTTTTGACACAGAAAAAAATGCCGAAGGTCTGTAATTAAAATGAAAAGCACTGTAAGAGGACAGGAATTGTCGCTAGTTTGGGCTTGAAATTTCGGGTTAGGCTTTCTTTTATTATTATTAGTTTTAAATGTCTATTTGTTTTTGAGAGAGAGAGAGACACTGAGAATCCCAAGCAGGCTCTGTAGCTGTCAGTGCAGAGCCCGATGTGGGCCTCAAACCCATGAACTGTGAGATCATGACCTCAGCCGAAGTCGGATGCTCAACCGACTGAGGCACCCAGGCGCCCACATCATAGTGGTTTTTAAGCAACCGACCCATCACCAAAAGGCTGACCCTCCCTGGTTCGTGATCCTTTGAGACTCAGCTCGTTTGACGTTGCCCTCAAAATGATCCCCAAGAGGCAAAGGTGCTATTGTCATGTAGCCCTTCTGAGGTCCTCAAGTGCTAAAGAATTACAGTGCCACAGTGACTCACCAGCTCTGATGTCTTCCCCAATTCCAGAATCTGACTTTAGACCTTCATCATTCTTTCCAGAGAAGCCACCTATGGTGCCAAAAGAGAAAGCCACAATCAGAATGGGGGAACAAATACATATATGTTCATTACCTACGGGACTTGCATACTAGTAAACAAGGGAAAGAAAACTCCTGAAGCTACACAGCGTAGGAGAGAAGTTTTCGTACAGAATACAGCTCCCAAAGAGGATTTGGTAGATGATCAACATTTTAAGATGCATGCACAATAACAGGAAGATCAATTAGTTGCTTTAGGGGGAGTAAAGGAGTCTCTCTCTAGGGAGACACGTGCATGTTGGTGGAAGTTTGGATGCGTGCCTCAGGTTGGAAATGGAGCCTCCAGTTCCTGGACTCCCCTGTAGTCTAGGATTGAGGGGAGGGGGCAGAGTTGCTGTGCCTCAGGAGGCAGGTGGAGATGCCAGCTGGGACTGGGCACTGGTTGGCTGTGGGAATGACGGGAAAGGGGACCCTTGGTTGGTGAGATGAGAAGGAGAAAGGTATGGATTGTCGAAGAGTGCCCCATAGGCTTGTAACATAAAAGTTTTCCCAGCCCGTCTTGCGATGGAAATTCCACATTGCCCTTTAAAGTTCAAGGGAGGCTCCTTTATTTGTGGGAATTTGAAGAGGAGGGGTGGGATTAATAGCACCGCTCCCAAGGCTCAACCTCCGATTACTCTCAAGTATTAAGAAGTAGTCCCATGGTCACTTCTCAGTGCATTTCATTTTGGAAATGAATGCCTGTTCTGTTAAGGGAAACATGTTTTTGGCACGAAAAAGTAAATTTCAAGGATCTTCTGCTTCTGATGTTTCTTTGGGAATTCTCCTTCTCTGGAGGGAGTGAGAGGAATTATGGAGGAAGCCTGGTTTACGAATGCTTCTGTGTCAGGTTCAGACTCCGAGGCGTGGGGTCCGTCTGTCCCCGAGGATGTCTGGTGTGCTGGCATGTTGCTGTGGAGCAGAGAAAGGAACATTTCTAAGTTGCTTCCTAAGAACTGAACCACCATTATTCCCGTTTTGCCTCAATTTCATCACTGCTAAATCTGAGTCTTGTGATTTCAAACTTACCTGCTACCAGGTAAGCATGCATGACTTTGTCATTTATTTTCAACAGAGAGGGGGAATGTGGGCTTGATAGAATACTATTCTATTCTGGATAAGCAAATTATTGTTAAAACAAATAACTCCCACATCCCTGTGACTTAACACCTATGCATCTGATGGGGTCCCATGGCTTTCCTGGGTGGCTTTCCTCCAAAGGCTAATTAAAGAATACAGGTTTCTACCATCCGGTGGCTCATCACATTTGATGTCATGGCTGGGAGAGATGGAGTGTGGACGATTATAGGGGATGCTCCAGGGGCCGGGTGGAAATGGCATTGCACCTTCATTAACTGACCAGAGCCTGATTAACTGGTCAGAGTCAGATGGTCCCAACCAAACAGCAAAACAGGTTGGAAAATGGAGACTTCCATGTGCCCGGGAAGGCAGACGGAGATTTGGTGTGTAGTTAGCTATTTCTGACATTCATAATCAAGGAAGCTTTTGTGTCATTGATGATTATCAGTCCCGTGTGTAATTCCCACAGGGTAGCACGCGTGTTGTTCTGTTCCTCTAAGGCAGAGTTGGGGCCACGATACAGAAGATCGTGGCACGCTCTCATTGCTGCGTGGGGGGCTCCTCTGTATTTACCTCCTCCCTCCTTATCCCAGCTCCCCTTCTCCCTCTCTCTCTGATAACTGTGCAATCTAATGTGTCTACTATGTTCTTGGATTCTCATGTATTCTGTGGAACAAGCAGTGGGGGATGGGGGTTCCCCTCCCCCCACATCTTTTCCAATTCTTGGCATTTGTATTCGATCTACGCTTGTACTGTGGTCTCGCATTGCAGTTGTGCTATTTTGGTTGCTGGTGATTTTGATATCCATTTTTGTATATCCATCGATAATTGCTCTATAATTGCTTATTCATTTTTTTCAATAGTGTTTCACTTTCCTATGGGGTTTTTTTAAATTGATTTATAAGAGCCCTTATGTATTCTAGACATGGATGCATTATTGATTTTTGATGTAACAAGCGTCTCCTCTTAGCTTGTCTTCTGCCTGGGAACTTTGTGGTGTTCATCCCTAAACAGGAAGCTTTATGGTGCGTCTGGATGGCTCAGTCCATTAAGCGTTCAGCTCTTGATTTCAGCTCAGGTCATGATCTCACAGTCTGTGGGTTTGAGCCCTGCATCAGGCTCTGCACTGATAGTGTGGAGCCTGCTTGGGATTCTCTTTCTTCCTCTCTCTTTGCTCCTCCCCTCTCCATCTCTCAAAATAAATAAATAAATAAAAACTAAAAACAAAAAAAAGAAGCTTTAATTTTGATGTCGTCAGTTTGACCCATTAACGCATTATCTCATGGTTTATTCTTTTTTGGTTCCTGTCTAAAAAGTCTTGTGCTGGGGCGCCTGGGTGGCTCAGTTGGTTAAGCGTTTGACTTCGGCTTAGGTCATGATCTCCAGGTCCGTGAGTTTGAGCCCCGTGTCGGGCTCTGGGCTGACAGCTCAGAGCCTGGAGCCTGTTTCAGATTCTGTGTCTCCCTCTTTCTCTGACCCTCCCCCGTTCATGCTCTGTCTCTCTCTGTCTCAAAAATAAATAAACATTAAAAATAATAATAATAAAATAAAAAGTCTTGTGCTAATTTTGAGGCATGAAGATATATTCTTGCATTTTTGCAATTATCTTTAACTTTTAGGGTTTTAAACTGTCTGGAGGTGACATCTTTATATGGGATCATCTAGGAATACAGCTTTATTTTCTTCAGTTCCTTGCAAGTTACCTGCTAAAGAATTCCTTCTCCCCCATTGCTTTGTGCTGGTGCCTTTATTGTACGTAAAGCTGGTGTGGGACTGTCTCTGAGCTTCTTCGGGTGTCCCATTGGCCTATTTGTCCAAATCTGTGCCAGAACCATCTTACTTTCATTACACTGGTTTTTCTCAAGTCAAGTCTGTCCTGATCCTTACTTGTTGTCCATTTTCAAGAAGCATTTTAGCAATTCATGGAATCTTTATGCCTTCATATAAATGTTAGAGTTCTTGTATTGAAATCATAAAAAAAAAATCCAGCTGGAATGCTAATGAGGACTGCACTGAATGCACGTATTAATTTAGGAATAATTGGTGTAGCTACTATATCGAATTGGTTAATTGCTATATTTACTATATTTGGTAAACCGCATTGTGCTAATTTATACCAGGAACGTGGCATTGCATGTATTCAGATGATTAAATTGAAAAATTTTCATCAAGGTGTCAAGCTAACTTTTTAAAGCACGGGTACAACTTTAACAGAACTTAATTGGGGACGCATCCGTGTGAGAAACTCTTGTCCCATTCCATCACAAATGTCTGTAGAAGTGCGTCCCTCCCAGCTAGAGTTGGCATGCCTCACTTCCATCCTCCCTCTTAGGGGCAGCTCTTCAGAAAATTTAAAAGCGCCAATCAATTCAAATAAACGAACTGCACCCTGGGGATAAGATTTAAGACACGAACTCTGCCCAAGTAGAAAAAATTCAGTATGTTTGCCGCCCAACAAGGCTTCGATAGCATTAACGCTCCAGGGAGCTCGGAAACCTTTATTTTCCTTATTGGAGTAACATGCACTAAGAAACGAGAAAGCTGTAATGAGTGCTCTTTTGGAGACAGACCCGGGACTCTTCAGGCTTCTCCAGCAGCGTAATTTGGCAACAGAGAAAGGAGAACGTCTACCATCGGTGGGTCCAGGGCCCAGCCGAGGATGGTGTGAGGCCAGTGCAGATTTTGTCTTGAAGGCCTGTGTTTAGTGAGAAAAACTTTTTTGAAAATTTGGATCCTTCTCCAAAATGTGTTGATTACAACTTTTTTCTAGGCACAACACAGTCTGAAGTCAAATGGAGTCTGGAAGTTTGGGCCACACTTAACCTGTGTCTTTGGGCTTTGGGTACTTCCAATCCCGCTGTCCAGGGGCCCAATTTGAAGGGAACGGTGCTATACACACACACACACACACACACACACACACACACACACACATATATATATTTTTTAATTTGATAAAATTTCAATGCATTCCTTGTACATATAAGCCAACTTCAACAATTATCAACCAATGCCAATGTGTTTGTATCTAACTTTAGTGACTCTCTCCTCTCCCAGATTAAAAAAAAATCCCAGGTATTTGATCATTTTGTAAATAAATATTCCAGTGTGTATATTCAAAATAGAGGGATTACTTTTGATATAATCATAATACTATAATGTATAGTATATACATATACATACACATATATATAGTATAATATACATATCATATACATATATACATATATATAGTATAATAGTATAATCACACTATCTAAAATGCATGAACCTTCCAAAATATTTTCAAATATCCAATCAGTATTCCTTTGTTTCATCATACATTTGTTTTATAGTTTCCTTGAATCAATATCTAAGTGTTCCCTTTATTTCCTACAAGTTGTCAGTTAGACTCACAGGTTCAGATGAAACAAATTTGGGTTTGATTTTTTTTTAAGAAGACATAAGTAGTGTACATTTGCATCGATACATACACTTAAGTCATCTCTCTGCGATGTTAATAGTAGCTGAGGACCATTGCCAAATCATTATTCATTTGAAATGGTGATTTTCATCATTCTTTTTTCATTTAATTGCCACACTGCTTTTAAAAGTTTATTTGTGGGGCGCCTGGGTGGCGCAGTCGGTTAAGCGTCCGACTTCAGCCAGGTCACGATCTCGCCGTCTGTGAGTTCGAGCCCCGCGTCAGGCTCTGGGCTGATGGCTCAGAGCCTGGAGCCTGTTTCCGATTCTGTGTCTCCCTCTCTCTCTGCCCCTCCCCCGTTCATGCTCTGTCTCTCTCTCTGTCCCCAAAAAAATAAATAAACGTTGAAAAAAAAAATTAAAAAAAAAAAGTTTATTTGTTTTTGAGAGAGAGAGTATGAGCAGAAGAGGGGCAGAGAGAGAGGGAGAGAGAGAATCCCAAGCAGGCACAGAGCCTGTCAGCACAGAGGCTTGACATGGGGCCGGAACTCAGGAACGGTGAGATCGCAACCTGAGCCGAAATCAGGAGTCAGACGCTTAACTGACTGAGCCACCCAGGCACCCGCCCAACCCCACTACTTTTAAAAAGACTAATTTCTGTTCATCAACTATTTAGTTACTCTGGGATAGAGTTTATTTTTATTTATTTATTTTTGTGGGGGACAGAGGTTTTTATCTATTTATTTATTTTAAAATTTTTATTTATTTATTTATTTATTTTTATTTTTTTTTTTCAACATTTATTTATTTTTGGGACAGAGAGAGACAGAGCATGAACGAGGGAGGGGCAGAGAGAGAGGGAGACACAGAATCGGAAACAGGCTCCAGGCTCTGAGCCATCAGCCCAGAGCCTGACGCGGGGCTCGAACTCACAGACCGCGAGATCGTGACCTGGCTGAAGTCGGTCGCTTAACCGACTGCGCCACCCAGGCGCCCCTAAAAATTTTATTTAAATTCAAGTTAGTTAACATAGAGTGTAATAACAGTTTCAGGAGTAGAATTTGGTGATTCATCACTTACACAGAACACCCAGGGCTCATCCCAACAAGTGCCCTCCTTAATAGCCATCACCCATTTAGCCCATCCCCCAACCTAATTTTTTTTTTTTATTATAATGTGCTAAGGGGTTGTCATTGGCTGGAGTGTGTCCCCCCCAAATTCATATTTGAAGCTCTGATCCCTGGTGCCTCAGGACGTGACTGTATTTGGAGCTAAGACCTTTAAGGATCGGTTAAAATGAGGTCATTAAAATGGACCCTAATCCTACCTGACTGGGTCCTTATGAGAGGAGAAGGACACAGAAGCACACAGGATGACCAGGTGAGGACACAGGGGGAGGATGGCTTCTACATGCCCAGGAGAGAGGCCTCAGGAGGAACCAGCCCTGCCCACGCCTTGACCTTGGACGTCCAACCTCCAGCACTGTGAAGAAACACAGCCCCAGTCCGTGGTATTTGCTATAACTGCCCAGGCCACCTGAGCATCCGTATCAGGATAGGGGGCAAAATTGCAGGAATATGGGTTAGTTTTTCTTCTGTTTTTTAAAAGTTTATTTATTTATTTATTTATTTATTTATTTAGAGAGAGTGCACGTGAGAACGGGGAGGGGCAGAGAGAGAGATAGAGAATCCCAAGCAGGCTCTGCACTGAGCCCAACGCGGGGCTCAATCCCACGAACTGTGAGATCATGACCTGAGCCAAAATCAAGAGTCGGATGCTTAACCGACTGAGCCACCCAGGTGCCCCGGGGTTGATTTAGATTTTTTAGAGCTATGCGTGCAACCTGGTGCCTCTCTATCCTGGTTTGGTCCTTCTACAAACTACGGGGCTGTGGGTATCAACCAAGACAGCACAGAGATTAGCATGGGCTGGAGGAAGGAAGAGGGCCCAGCAGGATTAGCGGATGGTACCAGGTACTTGATAACGGGGAGCCAGGAACTCGACCTAGAGGTGAAGTGGTGACTTTCTAGAGGAATCCGAGGAAAGATAGTGCACTGCTCCCACCATGACCGTAATTGGAGGATTAGCATAGTAAAAGAAGGGTCAAGGGTCGTTCAGGTGGCGCCAGGGCCTGGGTGGTGGAAAGGGCTTGGGAGGGGGCAGCACAGCTCCCAGGGAAGGGGCCTGGGGTACAACTCAGCTCAGGCCTTAGATGAAGTCCGATCTGGGAGCCGCTGGCGATCCACGGGTAACAGCTCAGAGAAGGTCAGTAAAAAGTGGATTTCCCGCCTGAAGAAAACATGGACCAGGGAAGAGGCCGGGTGCGGGCTGCCGGGAGCCTGCCCGGCATGGGGCCTGGGGTCTGGGGACAGGAGAGCCAAGCTGCTCACAGGAGCCTGGGAACGCACGCAAGCCAAGCGGGACATTTGCTCGCCTGCTTGTGCTTGTTCAACAGCCTTTGGGAGGGCTTCCTCCTGACTCAGGCTCCGGCTAAGGTGCCAGAAGGGAAATGGACCATGGTCCAGTCACATCAGCTACTGAGCTGGGACGTCTTCACTCTCCTGGACACAGAGCTGCTGTGGGTGCCCGCGGTGGGGCCTGGCCTCCGGGCGTGGAAGCACCATCTGCTTCCAGAAGGAGAAGCAGGAGGTCCCAGGAGGAGGTCACGCAAGGAGGGACTTAGCAGCAGTTTGTGGGGTGATTTGCAGGGGGGACTAGCGACCCGAAGGAGCTGTCCCAGGGCGGCCCCGTGCCTGGATGTGCGGAATCTGTCCACAGCGAGACAGGAGGCTGTCAGTGACATTACAAAACCCCAAGCTGCAAGATTTGAAAACAAACAATTATTTTAGCAGAAAATGAGAGATCAGCTTCAAGTTTTCTTGTTAAGGGCTTGTTTCTAAACAGCTGAATAATTACTGTCGTCTATTTAAGATTTCCAGATGGTTTCTAAAATTTCCTGCTTTCTTCAAAATTTCTCAGTCTTTTTACACTTGTCTCAAAGATTGCTATAACATTTCTAATTGGATGACTGCATTTACAACAAACATTTCTGGAAGGCCCACTCTGCCTAACGCTGCTGAGTGAGACGCATAATATTCCAGGGCTATTTTAAGAAGAGACGGTGCCTGTATGATTTGGTGTTCTTAGGAAGTCTTTTTTTTTTTTCCATTATGGTCACTGTTAAATCAATATTGACAAATCAAATGCTGATTTGATAAATTATCTAATTCTGGACAAAAGAGAACATTTCATACGTTTTCCGTAAAACTGGTATTTTAAGTTGACTTTAAAACACAGTTTAGTAACAACTTGTGCTTTCTTTTTTAAAAATTTTTAAATGTTTATTTGTTTTTGAGAGAGAGAGAGAGAGCGAGCACGAGCAGGGGAGAGGCAGAGAGAGAGGGAGACACAGAATCCGTAGCAGGTTCTAGGCTCTGAGCTGTCAGCACAGAGCCCGATGTGAAACTCGTGCCCACAGACCATTAGATCATGACCTGAGCCGAAGTCAGACACTTAACTGACTGAGCCACCCAGGTGCCCCTAACTTGTGTTTTCTGATTCTATGTAAGTAGGCTGGATTTTTCTATTCTTTTGCAGAAAAAGTCAGTCTTTTTGAGGATCCTCAAGTTTCTGATTTTTCATTAGGAAAATTAAGCAAATCTATCTCAAGTTCTTGGAGTGGTCACCCCAGTCCTGACACTGTTAAAATATTTGTCATTGGGGCTCCTGGGTAGCTCCATTAGTTAAGCACCCAACTCTTGATTTCGGCTCAGGTCACGATCTCATGGTTCATGGGTTCCAGCCCCGTGTCGGACTCTGTGCTGATAGTGTGGAGCCTGCTTGGGATTCTCTCTTTCCCCCTCTCTCTCTCCCTCTCTTTCTCTCCTTCTCTCAAAATAAATAAATGAAAAAAAAGTTGTCATTGACATTGTGTTTCGGGGCCACTGAGGGACAGAAGGGCTCCAGGGCTGTAGCCCCAACCCACCTTCTCAGCCTTCCTCACCCTGTTTGTACATCTTTCCTGAGGGTCCTGAGTATGTTTTTCTCCCTTTGTGTACACATTGCATTTTTTTTTTTTTTTTTTTTTTTTTGAGAGAGAGTGAGAGCGAGAGAGAGTGCACATGAGCCAGGGGCAGAGAGAGAGAGAGAGAGAGAGAGAGAGGGAGGGAGAAAAGTGGGGCTCACCCAAAGTGGGACTCAAACTCAAGAACTGTGAGATCATAACCCGAGCCAAAGTCAGACGCTTAACAACTGAGCCACCGAGGCACCCCCTCTCATTTCATTTTTAATTTTCTTTTGAGCGACTGTATTTCTATTTTGAATTATAAATATGTTCCTCTACAGATATGTTCCCATTCCTCTTGATTAATTATAATGTTTGAATAAAATATAGTATAATACTTGATAAGTTATATTCCTCTTGATAAATTATAATAATATAATATGGCTGTTAAAGATAGATAGACAGGTGGATAGACGAACAGGGGCACCAATATAGGAGAAGATACAGAAGTAGGCATAACTCCAGGAATAGGTACAGATATTCCTTATTCAGTGGAATGTGTGCCCCGTGAGGACAGGGGCTTTTGTCCGCTGTGATCGCGGCAGCATTCCCAGCATCTGGAACACACCTGTCTGGGTTAAACGCCCACCTGTGTGTCCACAGCACACCTGGAGCGCTCCCTGGCGTGGTGTGCACTCACATGGGGATGCAATCGCCTGTTCGCCGTCCTCCTCCCTGTGCTGCATCCCGTGCTTCTGAGGGCAGGCCTGTGCATCATTTATTGTCGTGTCTCCGGCTCTTTCAATACGTGATCGGCAATTACAAACACACGAGACCTAGATGTATATGGCGTGTCCCCAGGAGCTGAAAGTTGTATGAAAAGGAGGATCGGACGAAAATGTCACGGCTCAGTTATTCATTCCTTTGTGTCTTTACACAGATGTCACTTTAGAAGTGAGGTCTCCCTGGGCGTGCTGCTCTGTGAGTAAATCCAGTCTGCTCCCCCACCCAGCACTGCATTTTCCCCTTTATTTCCCCCCAAAATACTTATGACCGCACCATATGCTTACAACTTTCTTTCTTGCTGTCTCCGTGAGGTCGGGGACTTTGTCTTCTCTCCTTGCACAGAGAGCAGGTGCTCAAAGTGTTTGTTGCAGAAATGGAAGGCTGAAGTATGTTATCAAAATATATCTGAAGAATCATTAAAAACTTGTGACTTTTTACTTTTTTTTTTTTTAAATATGAAATTTATGGTCAAATTGGTTTCCATACATCACCCAGTGCTCATCCCAAAAGGTGCCCTCCTCAGTACCCATCCCCCACCCACCTCTCCCTCCCACCCCCCATCAACCCTCAGTTTGTTCTCAGTTTTTAACAGTCTCTTATGCTTTGGCTCTCTCCCACTCTAACCTTTTTTTTTTTTTTTTCCTTCCCGTCCCCCATGGTCTTCTGTTAAGTTTCTCAGGATCCACATAAGAGTGAAAACATATGGTATCTGTCTTTCTCTGTATGACTTGATTTTTTAAACTGTTTATTTATTCTTGGGGGGTGGGTGGAGCGGAAGAGAGAGAGAGAGAGACAGGATGCCAGGCAGGCTCAACGCTGACAGCAGAAAGCCCAATGCGGGGCTCAAACTCATGAACCGTGAGGTCATGACCTGAACCAAAGTCAGACGCTTAAAGTGTCTGAGCCACCCAGGTGCCCCAAAACTTTTTATGATTTCTAAAATAAACATTTAAAATATATAAATAAGGGGCACCTGGGTGGCTCAGTTGGTTAAGCGTCCGACTTTGGCATAGGTCACGATCTTGCAGTCCATGAGTTCAAGCCCTGCATCGGGCTCTGTGCGACAGCTCAGAGCCTGGAGCCTGCTTCCGATTCTGTGTCTCCCCCTCTCTCTGCGCCTCCCCGACTCACGCTCTTTCTCTCTCTCTCTCAAAAATAAACATTAAAAATTAAAAAATAAATTATATATTTACAAAGATATATTAAATACTATAAAATAAATTTATATATAAAATACATAAAATACATTTTAAAAACTTGAAAAATGAAAGTGTAATAATAGCTTTACATCGATGCTATATATGTACCTCTCTACAGGGAGCAGTTAGCTGGTGAAATTCCATATGCTCTGTGAGGGTCGCTGGAGGGGGCCTTCCTGTTACCTGGATGGGGCAGCTGACACTGGTCACCCCCACCCCCAGGACAGTCTGGAACAAGGGCTGACAGGAGGTGGGTCACCATGGCAGCTCTTTCTTTCCCAGGACCGATTGGCAATAATAGTTCCAGCAGCCTCGAACAGGTGGCAGAGTGGGTGCCTGGGCTTGGCGCACCCTCAGTAGATGTTTCGCGAAGGAGAGAATATTGATAAGAATAGTTCTCCAATGCTCTCCAGAAACATAAGCTTCATAAATTAAATTTGAGGCTTATTTATGTTATGTAAGTTCTTCTAAATTAAATGCAGAAAACATGATTGCGAAAGTAAAGTTTGCGAAGGGTCTGCGGCCTGCGGGAGGGGACGCGCGAGGTGGGGCAGCCCGCACGTGCGCGAGGTGGCGTCTGCGACAGGAATTAGGGCGGGGCAGGTCTGCGGGTGTCCACACGTGGGAACCTGGGGACGTCCTCCGTCTCCACAGGCACTAGAAATCCACTTTCCGGGCAGCCCATTCGCGGGTGAGCCTGGAGCACAGGGCACTTTCTGAATGGGTGCTTGGCGCTGACGTCCCGCATGACCCACAGCTTGTGCTCAACACGTGTCTTCAGCCTAATTTTTATGGCGGGCAGGCTGTGCCCTTAGCAGACAACAAATACGAATTTCCGTGGAAGATGGGAATTTACCAGGATGTTGCCAAATTTCTCACGATCCCCTGTATTCCGGATTAAAAAAAAAAAAATGACACCTCTTAAAAAAATAAATGATACCGTATTTCGGGCTACATGTTATATTTAGAGTTTAAAACAAGGGATTGCAGTGAAAAAATAAACTGAGAGATGGTTTGGTGATTTATTTTCTTTGATATGTGATAACAGCTAAAAACCCCAATGGCTTGCTCATTGCATGCACATTCACACACACAGGCGCGCACACACATGCAAATGTGCACACACAGGTGCACACACATCCCTACACATGCTCACGCATGCAATGCCCTTTCCACACTCTGAGACCACCCTCCCTGCTGAATCCGTAACCCAGAGGCACACCTTCTGCTTACACAGAGCCAAGCACGGGCTCCTGGCCTGGACCTCACCGTGAGGTGAGGTGAGGTGAGGTGTGCGCACACAGCAGCCTGGCTGACCGCGGAGCGTGGGCTTCTGGGAGGAGAAGCAGGCCTCTCTCGCTGTTATTGGTCCCTTTGGTGCTTCGTGTCTCTTCACTCTCCTTCTGTCCTTCCCACCACTGCCTCTCCTCTCCTCTCCCCTCCCCTCCCCTCCCCCCCTCCCCCCTCCCCTCTCCTCCTCTCCTCTCCCCTCCCCTCCCCTCCCCTCTCCTCCTCTCCCCTCCCCTCCTCTCCTCTCCTCTCCTCTCCTCTCCTCTCCCCTCCCCTCCCCTCCCCTCCCCTCCCCTCTCCTCCCCTCCTCTCCCCTCCCCTCCCCTCCCCTCTCCTCCCCTCCTCTCCCCTCCCCTCCCCTCCCCTCCCCTCTCCTCCTCTCCCCTCCCCTCCTCTCCTCTCCTCTCCTCTCCTCTCCTCTCCTTTCCCCTCCCCTCCCCTCCCCTCCCCCCCTTCCCCCCCTCCCCTCTCCTCCTCTCCTCTCCCCTCCCCTCCCCTCCCCTCTCCTCCTCTCCCCTCCCCTCCTCTCCTCTCCTCTCCTCTCCTCTCCCCTCCCCTCCCCTCCCCTCTCCTCCTCTCCCCTCCCCTCCTCTCCTCTCCTCTCCTCTCCTCTCCCCTCCCCTCCCCTCCCCCCTCCCCCCTCCCCTCTCCTCCTCTCCTCTCCCCTCCCCTCCCCTCCCCTCTCCTCCTCTCCCCTCCCCTCCTCTCCTCTCCTCTCCTCTCCTCTCCTCTCCCCTCCCCTCCCCCCTCCCCCCCCTCCCCTCTCCTTCTCTCCTCTCCCCTCCCCTCCCCTCCCCTCCCCTCCCCTCTCCTCCCCTCCTCTCCCCTCCCCTCCCCTCCCCTCTCCTCCCCTCCTCTCCCCTCCCCTCCCCTCCCCTCCCCTCTCCTCCTCTCCCCTCCCCTCCTCTCCTCTCCTCTCCTCTCCTCTCCCCTCCCCTCCCCTCCCCCCCTTCCCCCCCTCCCCTCTCCTCCTCTCCTCTCCCCTCCCCTCCCCTCCCCTCTCCTCCTCTCCCCTCCTCTCCTCTCCCCTCACCTCCCCTCCCCCCCTCCCCCCCTCCCCTCTCCTCCTCTCCTCTCCCCTCCCCTCCCCTCCCCTCTCCTCCTCTCCCCTCCCCTCCTCTCCTCTCCTCTCCTCTCCTCTCCCCTCCCCTCCCCCCTCCCCCCCTCCCCTCTCCTTCTCTCCTCTCCCCTCCCCTCCCCTCCCCTCTCCTCCCCTCTCCTCCCCTCCTCTCCCCTCCCCTCCCCTCCCCTCTCCTCCCCTCCTCTCCCCTCCCCTCCCCTCCCCTCTCCTCTCCTCCTCTCCCCTCCCCTCCTCTCCTCTCCTCTCCTCTCCTCTCCCCTCCCCCCCCTCCCCTCTCCTCCTCTCCCCTCCCCTCCCCTCCCCTCTCCTCCTCTCCACTCCACTCCTCTCCTCTCCTCTAGCTTCCTGTCCCTCCAGACAGATGGAAGGAGAGGCTGGTCTTTTCCCTGGATATACCCCAGGCCCATTTTTTTTTTTTCCTGTTTGGGCTTGGCCTCCTGGTTTGAAATGTTCATGGAGGAAACTTCTCGAGGGGACTCTCCGGGTGGGGTCACCTGTGCCTTCGGTGGCTTCTTTCTCTCCCTGTTCACAGCACCTTGGCCCTTTCTCCAAATCTCCCTTCCACCCTGAGAACTGTGAAGATAATGGGGTTGGGTATGGAGGGTTCCTCAAAGGCCTTTACAGCTTCATTCTTGGGGATGCCAGGAGTCTCTCTTATACTCTGGAGGGGGTGAAGGGGCAGACTGAGGGGCGGAGGGGACCATGACCACCCATGTCTGCCCCAGCCCCTCTGAGGCCTGGCCTCCTTTCCTCTGCCTCGTCTCCTGCCCAGCCAGGGACCTGGGTGACAGCCGTGACCCCTGTGTGGTGAGTGCATGACCCGGCTGACAGAGCCGTAGGAATGTTCCAGTAGATCAGGGCTGCACTAGACTTGGAGGCTCTTAATGTGCTTTTCATTTCACTTGTTCTCACTGGTGCCATTTTCCCTTTGTGTCTGTCACCTTTTTATTGTGATGAAATACACATAACATGAAATGTACCATTTTAACCATTTTTAAATGTACAGTTCAGTGGCCCAGGGTACGTTCAGGTTGTGCAACCATCACACTATGCTGTGAGTGTCATTTTCCACATATGGGCCCCAAGACATTGTTTCCCGCTCTCTGTCGGTCATTGGGAATAGCTCGGGGCAGTGATGGGTGTGCAGACTAAACCAGAGGCTTAACTGGATGGCTTTGTGGGAAACGCACAACTTCAGCCAGCTTCTCTGTGGCTGGCTCCACCGGGTCACTTACCCCTCAGGGCCAGCAGAGGGGGCCAGTGGGCCAAGCCTCGTGGAACCGGTTTCCCTGCACATCCCCGCACCGAACGCGAGGAGGAAGACCGCCTGGCAGGTGCCTGAAGCAAGCCAGCATTTACCCAGCAGAAGCACCACACTATATAAGGAACACTGAGCCAAGCAATGTTTCAGTTGTTCAAAGTTAACTTTTTCTGCCAATTTCACTGGTGAGGGAAATCAGCAAGGAGGAACAATTCTCCCCTTTCTTCCGGGGAGGGGGTGGACATCTTTCTTTGATTCCAGGCCTTTCTGCCCCCGGGGAGGGGGGCGGGCAGTTAGCAGCATTCCACGGGTATTTTAAACTGGATGGACAGCCCTTGGGTGTCTCCTGAGGTCCAAGTCAGGGAGAAAGACCCAGGCTCTGTTGCCAACCTGGGCGTGAAATTTAATGTGGGTTAGAGAAAAATGAAGAAATGGAGTGGACGTCTCTTGTATCTGGAATGGTGTGGAGCACGCCTAGGAATGCTGGGGGTTGCCAGGGCTAAATGTCTCTCCATGGAACCCGCAGCCACTCACTACGTTACTTAGAGAAGACAAAGAAATCGGGACTCCCAGCGTCTTCCTTCCTAGAGTGAACTCAGCTGTGAGTAACCGAAGGCCAGTCACCTGCACGGAGGGTCTATATGAGCCAGCCATGTTCCACCACCCACAGGCAGCTAGAACGTTTTTAGCAAATCACCCAAGGTATGTGGAAGAATTCTTTAGAAAATAGAACCCTGGCAATTATAGCCACAGATAGATACAGATAGATGGGTGTTCTCAACAAAGGAAGTTAAAAAGACAGCTCAATTATTTTCAAGCCTGATCACCTAGAATTAGTTGAGAAGAAAACTCAACACAAAGCTACAAAAGATCCAAGCATCCCCCCTCCCAAAAGCCATAATCCTTAATAAACCTTTACTAGAAAAAACTTGTTATCTTACAGATGAAGCAGTGCTTTTTCTCCTGGACCATTCTCTACTCCTTTTCTGTGGACACTTTCAGGGTTAAAGACAACAAAACAAAACAAAACAGAAAGCAGCAAGCCTGAAAAACCTACGATGAGCTGCTTTTTATCATCCTGTTTTGAATTGCACTTTATTTTCCAGACCATCTTGTTTTGATATTGGCAAATATTCACTGAACTTTGGAATTCTCTTCCTTTCTCATCCCTCCCTGGAAGATGAAGTTCTCTCTGCAAATTATTGCCTTATGTCTGACCGTCTTGGGTCCGTGTAATGGGGTTGCTAACATTTCTCTGACCTCCTAGTGGAATAATTAGGTGCTCTGGTTACCAAGCAACAGAAAGTCGGATGACCCAGGAGCAGAGAGTCCTGGGCAGACTCAGAGGTGGAGTCTGTTTCTGGAAGAGCGTCCACCAGACGTGGGGGTGGCGATCTTCCTACCACGGTGGCTGACACTCTCAGGTGGCCAGCTGGCCTCCGCTGTCCCCAGGCATGGGGCCGACAGGACGCCAGCCTGCCCATCACGGGTCCCTGAGCTCATGCTCGTCACACAGCAGCCTCTGTGCAGAGTTCAGGGAAAGCTTTTGCATTTTTGTCTATTGATTTACTTATTTTATGATGATAAATGCACATACATATACCATGAGGTCTGCCCTCTGAACGAACATTTGGGTGTCAGGTGCGGGATCGTTCCTGGAAGGACAGTGTCATGTGGCACATCTCTGGAACGTTTTCTTGCACGACTGAAACTGCTCGTTCAGCAGCGGTTCCTCATTGCCCCTCCCCCAGCTCCTGGCAACCACTGTCTACCCTCTGCTTCTATGAGTTGGACCACCTCGGGTAGCATGCACAGGGGCAACCATGCTGTATTTGTCCTTCTGCGACTGGCTTATTTCACTCAGCATCAGGGCTGCTCAGGGAGCTCGGTCCCGGGAGGGACTGTTCATCGAGACCCACCCCATGCGCTGACAAGTGGCGGTGGTATTTCTGATGGACGGGTTTTGTGATTCAGACCACAAAACCCCGAAGACGAAAACCGCAGCACCAGGAGATGTTGTCCTGCAAACCCAATAGCTCCTTCATGTGGCGTCAGGAGCAGACCAGCGCTGAAAAGAGCATCGTGCCAAGTCATATACACGGAGTACACAGGTCTGCAAATATATGTGCGCTTAGGAAGGACACTCCCAGACTGTGAAAGCTGTGTCCCCAATATCAGGGGTGACTATGCCTGGTGTCGAGATTACGGGATTCTGAGTAACTCTTAAGCATTTTCAAACCTTTATTTTTTTTGTAAACGTTTATTTATTTTGAGAGAGAGCGCGCGCGACAAAGAGTGAGCACAAAGGGGGAGGGGCAGAGAGAGAGGGAGAGAGAATCCCAAACAGGCTCCGTGCTGTCAGCACAGACCCTGACTCAGGGCTTGGTCTCAAGACCATGAGATCATGACCTGAGCTGAAACCAAGAGTCGGATGCTTAACCGACTGAGCCACCCAGGTGCCCCTATTTTATACTTTTCTATGTATTTTAAGCGTTCTATAATTGATATTACTTTTATATCAGCACATGTAGACAAGCAAGCATATGGATAATAAGTGTGCATCCATGGGCATTATGTTGTATGTGTGTATAATGCCCAGTGGTTTGCTGTTGAAAGGGTGATTCTCTTTGTAAAAATGGGTTATTACCACATAAACCTACTTATTCGAGGGGAGACATAAAAAGATCTCTTGAGCAGCGACGTGAATTGCCTAGAAAACAGAGGGGGGATTATCCACAGGACTCAGACTCAGAAGACAGGAGACCCTGTGGTTCTCTGCCTGTGCATTTCAGCCACCTTCCTGAGACAGACTCTCTGGTCTTAATTCGTATACCTGAGAGCCAAGGTCCACTGAGTACTCCCCACGTTCC
This sequence comes from Leopardus geoffroyi, assembly GCF_018350155.1. Classification (NCBI taxonomy): domain Eukaryota; kingdom Metazoa; phylum Chordata; class Mammalia; order Carnivora; family Felidae; genus Leopardus; species Leopardus geoffroyi. Next base: position 4,851,774 of record NC_059333.1, read on the forward strand.
AGGCCTGCTAACCGGTTTTCCTGTTAATCCCGTGCCAAGCCTGAGAAGGAGGCTCCACTGTCATCCCCATGTGGCAGACGGGAAAACAGAAGCACAGAGTGATCAGGTGATCTGGCGAAGATGCCCGGCGGGGAGCGGAGCCCAGGAAGCGGCCTTCGGAACCCACGCCTCCGCCACGGTGCTGTGCCGCCCCTTCCAGATGGGGGTGACGGACGATAGGATGACCGAGGGGACGTGTGGGGCTTACAAAGTCAGTGGCACTGGAGACGCCCTTGGGAACTAAATGGCATTTCAGGATGAGTTATTTACGATTCATCTAAAATTTTGATTCTTGCAGTACAGTCCCTGTACGTGGGGCTTTCTAGGCCTGGGATGGGAAGCCGCCTTCTTGTGGGATCTGCTTGGACACAGTCACTAGCTGTCCAGGTGTCTTTCAACTGTGGCTGCCTGCTGTTCCGGCGCCCATCTGGCCTCGGTGGGCGTGAGTGACCAGGGCCTTCCCAAAGGCCGAGGGGCTCAGCCCTGGCAAAGGCGGGGGGTGCTTCTGGGAAGGACTCCAAGGTGATTTCCCAGGTGGCAGAGCCTCGACGCTGTGTTCACGCTAAGGTTTAGCACATACGTCTCCGGAGTAGGTGACGTGTTGACTGACTTACGTCCGTATTCAAGAGCATGATGTCTCAGTTGGCTTGGGTTGTTCTAACGAAAGACCATAAGCCGGTTAGCCTGTAAACAACACAAATTTATCTCATAGTTCTGGGATCTTGGTGGGGGCCTCCTCCTGGTTTACAGATGGCCAGCTTTCTCCTGTGTCTTCACATGGCAGAAGGGGAGTGGCCAGCTCTCTGGCCTCTTCTGACACGGGCATGCTTGTCATTCGTGAGAACTCCACCCTCCTGGCCCCGTTACCTCCCAGAGGCCCGCCTGCGAATACCCTTACATCGGAATTCGGGGTTCAACAAATGAGTGTGGGGGGAAACACAAGATTCAGTCCATAGCAGTGGCGGCTATGAAAAATTTCCCTGACAGTAGGTTTGAAGAAGCTTCCTATTAATAATTTTAATTAGCAACCACTCTAGAACAGGAATAGGGAAGTCAAGCTCGTTTTTGTCTGTCGTAGACACGGAACCATCTGTCCCTCTAAAAATACAGGTTCTTCAAAGATTCCGGCTCAGTCGACTTCAGACACGTCCCTCGCATTTGAAACAGCCGTGTGATCTCAATCCCAATCAAGTCCTAAGCCACGTGGTCACGCAGTTTTGAGAGAGGCCCCTGGAATCCTGAGTTCTAGTTACTGCTGGTCACAGCGTGGCTCTCAGTGATCCCAACTCGAAAATGTTTCTTAGTTTTAAATCAAACTAATCCTAACACCTCTGTTGTCTTTTGATCATCGTGTGTTAAAAAAAAACCAAACACTTTGTAGCTGTTTTTCCTTTTACAGATCATGCCAAGTCTTTTTGGCCAAAGGAGACAACATTCTGGGGTGCTCCGTGGTCCGTCTCTGCTGGGAACTGAGCTCTCATTTACTCAGTTGACAAACATTGATTGAAATGCAAAGAGGGGGCAGAAGATACTTCTCTGCCCTGGAGAATCTCACAACCCAGTGGAGACACCCACAGCCTTGGAACAATTACTGTGGGTGCACACGTGTGTGTTTGTGTGTGTGTGTGTGTGTGTGTGTGTGTGTGTGTGGCTAAGAGGCAGCTCGGGTCAGGGTTTAACAGAATCAGTTTTGGACTAAATGCATTTTGCCATGCTTTTGGGGCTGGCCTGGCTGAGCCAGAGCTGAGTGCAAACAAGGTCTGAATTACGTGCAGTTAGAAACTTCCCTCCCCTTCATCTGGCTTTGTCCTCATCCAGCCCTGTTTCTTGCTCTTGTGGCCATCATCTGGCCTGGCATCCCCTTAGCAGAACAATGTCCATGAAATTAAATTCACAAAGGCCTTGGCAGCTAATTCGGAACCCAGCCCTGACATAGTCCCTGCCTGGGGCTGCCACTCGATGGTGGCCCTGGTGATGGGGACAGGGCAGGCAGCCAGCAGCCATCTGTAGACCCTCATGTGAACCCTGTGTGGCTGGGGCAGGGGAGGGGGGGGGCAGGAGGCTAGGTGATGTGCAGGGAAACTGAGTGTCCTTGGAAACCCTCAGTCTCCTTCTTCTGGAACCCTTAATTCCCTAGTCTTCAGTAGGGAAGTCCTGAGAGACACTTTTCATCAAGTCAGGCCCAGGGGTTAGTAAGTTGCTTCAAGGCACACAGTGCTCAGAACCCAGGACCCCAGGAGCTATTTCCATGATCTTCTCACTCTACCAAGTTACTTAGGCCCTGACAATCCCCACCACCCATATACTGTCCCTGCTACCTTTTTCCAGCTCAATAATTCGGGCTGTGCAAAACAGAGGTACAAAAGGTGATTGTTTCGAGCCTTTTAGGGAACGGGGCTACAGAAGGGACCTTTCAATCCCCAAGAAAATTGCTTGTTCTCTGCAAAATACATTGTACCATTCACTTCTCCACATAGCCATTTCTATTCTGACACAGCCTCCTTTCAAATTCGACATACCATATGTAAATGTGAGCCAACGACCAAAATCTCCTTTCTAAAATTGAAACTCTTAATATTTTTCTTTGAAGATCGTCACCTCTTTTGGGCAGGAAATTACTGTCAACCTTCTTGCTGCCTGACAAGTAGTTAACTGAGCATTTTCTCCCATTTTTTTTTGAAAGGAAATATTATGCCAGGGACCATTTCTAGAAATACGTCTACATTTAAAAATCATTATCTTCAAAAATTGGCATCAGAAGTCACTGACGGTGCTGTATTCACGTCAAGTAGCTGGAGTACAGGTTAAACATCTTTTCATTGTATGTGAACTTGGTAACTCTTGGTCTATTTTAGAACGCTTTAGTTCAGTGTAATTACTACGGCTTCTAAAGGCGTTTCTGTGTAATTAGCACGCAGTTTATTTCGTGGTAACTATGCAATTAACTTGTCCCTCTTCTCTAAATGGAAAATACTATAATTCTGATAAGAATGGTTTGGATGCTCATTTTCTCAACCGTACTTTAAAAATATCTATATTTTTAAGTGCTTTCTTCATAATGTCCCTTCCCCTCCTTCAAATAACCTATCTGGTTTAATTAATTATTTTTTTCTTTTTTAGACCAAAAAAAAAAAAAAATAACAAGGTAAGATTGCCAAAATTTTGTGAGGCAGCCCTGAATTTTCAAGAAATCTTTTGAGACGTTAAAAAAAAAAAAAAAAAATAGCCAGAGTGAAATTATCCATACGAAGGAATGCCGAGTCGGGGTCTTTGATGAGTCTGTTGAGGTGTGATGGAAATCGGGTCGTGAGCCCGAAGAAAACGGCTACGTTTGTCTCTGCTTCTCATTAGCTTTGGGAGGAAATTGGCTGCATTTTGGGCCCTTTTGTATTTTCTGCTGTGAAGGTGAGGGTGGCGTTTGGAGAGTGCCCTAGGGAACGTTCACTCTTCTCGTCTAAGGCACAAGTGGGAGGGATGGGCCAGGGCACCCATATGAAGCTTTGCAAAGTAAAACTAACCCCAGTGCTAATTACAACCTAGAGGAAGATGGGAAACACCGGCCCACAGAGTTTTTCAAAAGTCACTGTGCTCGTTCCTGTCTGTACGACCAGCTTGGATGGCATTTGTATGGCTTATCGAGGCCGCCGATAAATTCATCTCCAAAAGCAAATCCTTTTACCTGTCACAGCATGGGCCCCAGGGCCAGCCATGGGCATAATTCGTATTCCCCTAATCTAATAAATCCATCTGTCCATCCAGCTGTCCAGACATGCAGTAGAGAAGGACTGCCTAGGTGCTGGGGGTAAAGGGGACGTGTCTCTGCCCTTGAGGACTGCACACCCTTTTCGGGAGGCAGTGGGACAACAATGATTAGAATAAGACAAGAGAGCACTGTGATGGCAAAAGCAGATGTTTTATACCATGCTTGGCCATTCTGCAGATGTTCTACGAATGTGCTAAGTACCTTCTACGTGACCTTCAGTCATGGAGCTGTAACAAAGAATGAGCCTCATAAGATCCCGGTCCTAATGGTGGTTCCATTGTAGTAGGAAGACAGAAAATAAGCAGGTCAACCAGTAAAGATGGCACCAATTGCCGGCAGTACCGTGTTCTGCAAGGGAGCGGGGGAAGCGATGGAGAAAAGAAGGTTGTGCTGGGCACGGTGGTCATGGGAAGGTTTCTCTAAGAAAGTGACATTTGAAGTCAAAGCACGAACCTCGTGGAGGTCTGAAGGAGCCAGTCTCCGAGGTGGGATCCGAAAGTGTCAAAGCACAGGAGTGTGGAGGCCGGAGAGGAATGAGCCAGGACGCATGCCACTGGAAATGAGGCCAGAGAGACGCTGAGTGTCAGCACTGCAGGGAGCTGGAGTTTTTATTTGTTGTGTTTTGTTTCTTTGTTTTTGCGTGGGATAGGGAGTCGTGAGAAGATTTTGTGCAATGGTCAGGCAAGATCTGATTTTTTTTTTTTAAAGCAAAGTTCCACTCTTTGGCTCCCATGTTAAAACCAGACCAAAGGAAGATGAAGTAAGGACAGCAGGGCCAGTCTGTAGAGCATTCTGTGGGAAGGATGATGGCAGTGTAGGTTGGAGTGTGCATAGAGGGGCTGTACAAAGTACAAAGAGTCTCCTGGATATGTTTTGAATATACACTCAATGCTGAGTTGGGTGGGAGGGGGCAGAGAATGAAGCAGGCAAAGATGGCAGCTGGGATTTGGGCTTGAGCCACCAGAAGAATGGATTTGCTGAAGTGGGGAAGGCTTTGGGTGTGGCAACATTGGAGCTGATGAACCAGGGTTCATTCCTGGGCATGCTGTGTTTGTCATGTCTGCTTGACATCCAGGTGGAGATATTGAATAGGCATCTGGACACACGAGTCTGGAGTTGGGGAGGGAATATGAGCCAGGAATATAAATCAGGGAATTATCAGCTTGCAAGGGGTGTTTAGAGCAGCAAGACTGGATAAGCTCAGCAAGAGAGTAGGTGTAGGAAGACAAGGGGTGAGGGTTGAACCTGGAGCCCGCAATGTTGACACACTGGCAAGAGGAGGAAGAGCACGTATCAGCAAATGAGGCTGAGGAGAGGCTGGCAGGGGGGTGGGAAGGAAACTAGCAGGGCTTGAAGTCAAGGGAGGCAAGGGAAGGAAATATTCAAAAGGAAAGGGATGATCACCTATGTCCAACACACTGGGAGGTCAAGGAGGATGAGTGAACTGCCCACTAGGCTTGGGAAGATGGAGGTCACTGTCATTCCAGTTGACAACGGGGATCCAGGGACACATTTGGGAACAAAAACCTAAGTAGAGTAGGTACAAGGAATGGGAGGCTAGGTGGTGGAGATAGCCAGCACCCACCCCCTTGGGGGGAAGTTTGCCGTGAAGAAGGGGAAAGATGGAGGTGGTGGATGGAGGTGAGCATGGGGCCAAGGGAAATCTTTTAACAGGGAGGGTATTACAACACATCTGTGGGTTAAGGAAGTTGTTCCACAGAGAAGGAAGGACTTGACAGTGTGCTAGTGAGAGGCAAGCTCAGAAGGAAAAATGAGTCCCAGAGGAGCTGTGAACAGAAACGGGTCTCAGGGTAGGGGAGGCAGAGTATGTGGGTACAGAGGCATAGAGGGGGCTGGGGCTGGAGAAGAGAACAGAAGCAAGCTCAGCAAGGCAGGTGACCCGAGACCCACTCAGCCAGAGCCACAGAGGAAGGTGGCAACTGAGCCATCCTGCAAGCCGCCTCTCTGGGCTCCAGGCTTGTTCCTCCTCTTTCAAGTGTTCTCTACCACCACGGTCGGCAGCCTCGACCTCCTCCTTCTCCAGGCCAGTAGGACGTGCAGTCAGCCTCCACTTCCAAGTGCCTCATACTCCTGTCTTTGATAGACAATTTTCATTCTAGATCTGCCCTTGTCTTGTGTGTGTGGTAGGCAGATCGATGGCCTCTCCAAAATGTCTGCGTCCTAATCCCCAAAACCTGTGATTGTTCATTTAAGTGACAAAAGGCACTTGGCAGATGTGATTAAGGATTTTGAGATGGAGAGAGTACCCTGGATTGTCCGGGTGGGCAGACACAGGGTCTTTTTAGGAGCTAAGCAGGAGGGTCAGAGTCAGAAAAGAAGACTTGACAGCTGAAACAGAGATTGGAGTCAGAGGACGGGGCTGCAAACCGAGGAACGTGGGCCAATTCTAGAAACTCGGACAAGACAAGGGAATGAATTCTCCTCTGGAGAGTCCAGAAGGAACACAGCCCTGCAGAAACCTCGATTTTAGTCTCGTAAGACTCATTTCAGACTTCTGACCTCTAGAACAGACAGACAATTAATCTGTGTTGTTTTAAAAGCTACGAGGTCTATGGTCATTTGTCACAGCAGCAACAGGAAACTAGTACGTATTTTATGAGAATTTACGAGGTCTGAGATCCGTGCTTTCGGAGCCCTGTTCCCACACATGTGGTGTACTAACCTTTGTGAAGACATTTAGGGGGCTCCTCTTTGGGAGATGAGGACAGGCTGGTCAGAGAGCAGTGGTGAGGGAATAGCTTCCGACATCCATCATATCAGAGGCCAGTCAGGCTAGAAGCACAGCTACGCTGGCCCCAACTGTGACCTCCGCTTTGAAAATGCTCATGGTAAAGGGAGGCATTTCAGCAGCATGGTGGCCAGGAAAACGGGGAACGGTCGCAGCTCTGCACTCTGCCCTGTGCCCCAGAGACCAAAGCTCTGACCCCATCTTTTAGCCCCTTTCACAAACAGAAGGTCTATGGGGGTCTGCGGGGCTGAGTCAGGCTTCAGGGTGACAGAAGAAAGTCCCTCCATTCCATCTCATTGGGGATTTACAGCATTTTCCTCTTTGTAAAGTTGGGACTTCTCCAAGGCAATCCCAAGAAGGCTGCCATTGGGTGGCTATAGGTCACCCCTGCTGTTCTTAAACTATTTTAAGCTGTTAGTTGCCATCCTTCCCTAATGTTTTCGTTACTAAAATTAATGTGCAGATCTTCTTCACGTGCACCCTTGGATGATTTTGTCTTGGGTGGAATTTTAGAAAGCAGAGATTCACATGTATTGTGATCATCAAAGGGGGCGTGAACTATCTGGCTGTGGAGCCATTGCGGTTTCCCGTAGTTCTCCAGGAATGGGTGTCTTCATTCTTCCTCTGAACTTTCTACTTCCAGTGCTACTACGGAAGGTTAGAAACAGGAAGACAATAGCATTCCACGTTCTCTCCCTCACAAGTTGGACAGGAAGCTATGGTCCTAGAGTAAATCCTAGAACTAAAATATTGTCCTATCATAGCTCTGCAGTCAGAAGCCCAGCCAGTCACGAGACCTTGCTAAATCTTATGAAATGAGACACATTTGCGATCTGGATTACAACTCTGGAGTGCTCCGAACGAGTCCATAAATGAAAACAAACGGCGTGCGTGTCATATGAGAGAACCTGAAGATGCTTCTGGGTAACTTACAGGTCAGGTGTGTGGAGACAAAGGAAGAGGAAAGGACACTGGTCAGCTAAGTCCATATCCTTTGCTTTGGTGCGCTGCGACTGGGGAAGGGGTCAAAGTCATTAAGGATGAGGCGTTTCAGAACTGAAGACTCCTCTGTCTATGAACACAGGATCTCCAGAAGAAGGACACGACTGTTGTGCGAAGCCCCCCCCCCCCCCCCCCCCCCCGGTGGGAGACAGGATGGGCTACCCTAGGCCTGTCGACAGGGGATAGAGGTAGCCTCTGCCCAGAACAACATATTTTCCAGTGGATCAGCTCTTTGGGCACCCCTTTCAGTGAAGGGTTTTTGTTTTTTTTTTTTGTTTATTTGAGAGAGAGACAGAGACAGAGACAGAGCACGTGCGGAGGAGGGGCAGAGAGAGAGGGAGACAGATCCAAAGCAGGCTTCAGGCTCTGAGCTGTCAACATAGAGCCCTATGCGGGGCTCGAACTCACAAACCGTGAGATCATGACCTGAGCTGAAGCTGGACGCTTCACAGACTGAGCCACCCAGGCGCCCCCAGTGAAGGCTTTTTTTGTTTTGCACACCCTCCACTCCCACCCCCAGGGGAGAAACTGAGGTTCTGGATTTCTGTGGTACCACTCTCACACTTTCCTGGTTCTGTTATTTGAATGTCACTGTCCTCATTAAAAGACAGGCATCTCAAGAGCTGGGTCACAGTGTTACTTATCCCACATCCCCAGTGTGCCACCCGATGTCTGGCTCACTGTTGACTCTCGGTAAATATTGTTTGCATGAAGAAGGGAGATCCTCTCAGTCAGGGGTTGCATCCTATGGGCCTTGGACCAAAGCGGGCCTCTAGCCCGATTTTGTAAAGTTTTGTTGGAACACAATTGTACGTTTTGTCTATGGCGCCCTACAAAGGCGGAGTTGAGTAGGTGCTACTCTACCACCCACGATGCCTGAAATATTTGCTCTCTGGCCCTTTACATGAATTGTTTGCTCCGGGACGAGTGCACCTTCCCTTGGAGGTTCTATCTTAAGGCAATTTACAATGTTATACTGAGAACCTTTTGGAACTTTCCTAATTTATCCCTCAAACGAATCAGAGACCGCCTAAGCCCAATACATGCAGGGTTGAGAATGACCACAAACCCTTCCCTTTATTCAGGGATGGACTGTCCTTAGAATCTGAAGGATTTCCTGCCCCTCCCCCCCCACCTCCCCAGTGTTTTGGAAGGGCTCAGCAAGGCTAGTCTCACACAGAAAATACTGAAAGCAGCTTTCTGACCTTAAATTATTTCCTCGTTCACTTGAGCCCACCGCCTAAAACTTCTTCAAGCACCCCTGTGAGAATTGAGGATATTATTGCTTTGTGTTTCAGTTTTCAGTCAAAGTGCTTTCCTTTTCACTCTGGTCTGAGGTCAGTGACGGGGGCGAAAAAGATGCTCTGACAGGTGTATGTGTGGTCCCGGTGGTGGGTGGAGGGGAGGAAGACAAAGAGGCCGCAGTGTTCCTTCGAGCTGGGACCTCTGGAGGGAGAAAGGCCTGAGTGGTCCCTTGGAGCTGGGACTTGGAGCGAGGTGAGCACGGCAGGTGCTGGGGGCCTGGAGAGGGAGGAGGAGGAGGCATGTGGAGGGGGACCATGGAGATGGGGTGGGGGGTGTCCCAAGACACATCTCTCCACCTCCCATGTGTGTCCTTTGTCAGTGGCTGTGAAAAGGGCCTTCCTACCAGCTGGGCAAATGCATTTAATCCAGTGGCTCCCAATGGGGGTGGGCGATTTTGCACATTTGGCAACATCTGGAAATGTTCTGGTTGTCCAAACGATGGGTGGCTGGGTGCTGTTGTCATCTATGAGCAGAAACCAGGGACGCCGTTAAGCATTCCACAGTGCACAGGAAGTCCCTCCCCACCGCCCCTCCCCCCACACATACACAGCAAAAATTCTCCTGGCTCCATATGTCGGTGGTGCTGAGGTTGAGAACCCCGATCAAATCCTTGGCGAGCTCGCGCACTTCCTCTGACGTGATGAAAGACATTTGGAGCGGGGTTGCGCGTGGAAAGGTACCTGCTTGGCTGGGGCCTAGTGAAATCTTTTGCCTAGAAGATTGCAAAGTAATTAGGTGGGGCATCTACATTCTGTTTTGGGAGAATAGGAAGAATTATCTTGTCATCACAGGGCAATTATCCTGTGAATATTTTGGCTTTGCTGTGTAATTGCACATTATGCTTTGCTGTGTAATTGCAATTAACATGTAAGTGATCTAGCGATTCTGGTAGTGTGTCGCCCCCTCCTCTGGAAAATACATGACGAATGCCACGGTGACAGCCACACATGGGTGACATATGTGTAAAGAAGGGGTGGCGTAGGAATCAGGCACATTGCTGCCTTCTTACCCAGCCCCCCAGCACTCATGCGGCCATGTTTTTAGATGAATTTTGGGTAAGAATGTACAGCAGGCGCTTGAAAAGCAGTGGCAAATTATCCATATCGACAGCGGTTATGCGATTTTTCTGTCTCTGAGAAACACTTTCAGGTTCAACACTTTGCTCGTTTGTTTGTTGCAAGGCCAGCACGTTCTTGACGAAAAAAAATATTTTTTTTAGTGTTTATTTATTTTTGAGAGACAGACAGAGGGTGAGCAGGGAGGGGCAGAAAGAGAGGGAGACGCAGACCCCGAAGCAGGTTCCAGGCTCTGAGCCGTCAGCACAGAGCCTGACTGGGGAGGGTTGGGGCTCGAACTCAGCAACCGTGAGATCATGACCTGAGCCGAAGTCAGATGCTTAACTGACTGAGCCACCCAGGTGCCCTGAGAGGCCAGCACATTCTTGATAGCAAGGAATATTTTCTCTCTTGTAACAACAGAATAGAATTTCTCTTCCCCTATCTATAAAGGTTCTTTTGTAGATTAACGACACCCACACCCCCCACCCCATGTAGGGCTCGTTTGTCCATTAGAATTCTTGGCTGTACATTATTCTCTAATGCTTAGCTTTGATGTACTTCCCATCATTGTGTGCATTTGAGTATCTACCAAAATAACCTTTACTCAGAGTTTTCAATTCTTTTTTTTAATGAGTAGGTTTTCTGAAAGTGTTTTATTTTGAACTGGATTTCTTGTCTCCTCTACGCTCATTTCTAGCAGCAAAATAGGGAAGTTATAGAGTGTGTTTGGGTGTTGAGTGGCACTTTGGCCAGACTCTGGCTTGCTGCTCAGTCTGAGTGGGGTTTCCCGGCTTGGTGTGTGTGCCCAGCTCCTGGTGCGCAGCTGCTGGGCATCACGGAGGAGGCCCTGGCTTATGCCAAACCTGGTTCTCTCCTCTCGCACGGAGCTGAGAGTCAGGCTGGTGGGGCCATCCTGGCCCCGCTGCTCATACTTCTGGATCTAGAAACTGAGTTTCATTAGAGTCTTTGGCAAGCCTCAGGCCCTTGGAAAAACCTTCCTCACATGTGCTAACCCACACAGGGTGGATGTGTAAACCCTTGGGTCAAGATGCTGATTTCAATGATTCCAACACTTCAGCTCTTCCAAGGAGACAGAATTGGTTATGGTCCCCTGTCCCACTGTCTGGATACCCTAACCAGGACTCCCTTCCTAACTACCCCCCCCCCCTTTTTTTTTTGGCAAGGACAGCAGTGTCTTTTAGTCATCTGGGCTCACTTTGGTTGGTTTCTGATGCCAGGAGTCTCTTTCTCCCGTATACACTCAGCCACCCAACCGTGTGATGTGCTCCCTGTTCCTTCCTGGTGTCCCCGCATCTCTGTGTTTCCTCTCAGCCACCACAGCCTCATCACCTGGCTCAGGCTGGGGCTTCTGCAGTAAACGTGTGTTCAGGCCAGCACATCCCGGGCTAGCAGCCGGTTCATCTCCTACGGCCCAGACGCACAAATCAGGAAACACGAGGGAAAGCATCATTGCGCATGAGGATTCTTCATTTACAAAAGGGATAGTCATTATTTATTTTACTATCGTTGTCATTTTACATGTTAAGTTTACAAAAAATCAGAGCAGAGCTATGGCCACAGACGAGCTATGCAGACCTTGTTATCACCGCTATTTTTGTACTTTACCATTTTTTTCCAAAACATTCATATGTGCATTAGCTCCCCTGGTACATTTAAAGCATAATTTGATTTCCCAAGAATTAACTTGCACACAATTTTTAGAAGTGTCCACAACATACCTACTATGATTGCACAAAGTGGGAAGTGGGCGTCGTGTGCGAGCCCGAAAATGTGGCCTTTTACGGTCAAGCACAGGACTGCACACGAGGCTTCACTCTGAATCCAAACCCCTTCCCTAGATCCATTCACTAGCTCCGGATGCCCATCAGGCTTCCCGTACCCTGTCTAATTAGGCTCCAATCCTGCAATATCCCTTCTGTACAATCATTTCATAATGGTTGCATCGAAGCTGCTAGTTTAATAATCTAGATAATAACACACTTTGTGCAGAATCATTGATAATAGCTGTGCATTTATAATCCATGCTGTGAATGCTTTCGTCTTTTGAAACACGATAGCATATTTCTCATACCAATTTTGAATCCCCACATGATCTTATTTTCTTCTCAACTACTGATTTTGTCCTGCTACTGTTGCTGTTGTCATCTGTCCCAGCGCTGCCGGGGACACCCCCCCCACCCAGGTTTCTCACCCGCACGCTTTGCCTTCATCTTTTCCAATGTCACGGACGCTCATTCCCCGGTTCAACACTCGCTGCATTTGGGAAACACCCCAATGCCTCCGGTTTTATCTTGCACATTCTAATTCTTGGAATCGAAAAATTCACAGCCCACTTTCTGCTTATTAGTGCGCTCAAATTTTTTTGTTTTTGTTTTGTTTTTTGTTTTTTGTTTTGTTTTAATAGGATGCCTTGTGCTCTCCCTTGAAAGGGGAGGTGTCCTAGCTGCTGACGGGGAGGGCGCCCAGGTCATCCTGCTGACCTGGGCTGAGTAGCCGCATTCGGCTTTTTCCTGGCTCCACCCAGGAGAGTAATGACGAGCATGGCTGGCTGGCTGGCTCTTGGGTGGTGGGGGGGACGGCTGACATTTGTCCCCTGTGCACTGGCTGATCTCATCAGTCACACCTTGAATCATTTATTTAAAAAAATTGTAATCGTGGTTACTATTTTGTTCTACTCAGAGCTGGCGTAAAATGATTACAAAGATAACATTTTGTTGTCTTGGAGGAAAAAAAAAAGCACGGCAGCTTGGATCAGGCTGCTGTGAGCCGATAATAGGTAAAAAAAAAAAAAAAAAAATCTGGGTGTAGCTAACCATTCTTTGTGAAGCTAATTAGCCATTAATCAGAGAGCCAAGAACTCATATAAGAGTTGGCTAGCAGCTGGTTTGCAAATACATTGAAAAAGGAGGGTCCGTCCCCAGGAGCTAAATGGATTTGCTTCATACAAACCAGGGAAGGAGACTGGCTTCCTCCCCCGTGAGGTTAGGCAGGTGCAGCACAGGACACGCAAAGGACGTCCCATGTCCTGCCTTCCTCTCAACCCATGTCCACTTTGGTTAAATGTCATTGCACATAGTTATGTGTTATTGTTATTTGAAGTTGTGAAATTTTGATGGAAATAAATAATTAAAACCAAGTCAAAGTTATAAATAAAATCCTGTGTTGTGCCTTAAAACATGAACTCAGAATCAGCACCCCTGTATTCTTTGGATAAATTCTCAGCAGTGCTATTGCTGGGTTGTAGGGTAGATCTATTTTTAATTTTTTGAGGAACCTCCACGCTGTTTTCCAGAGAGGCTGTACCAGTTTGCATTTCCACCAACAGTGCAAGAGACTCTTAAATACAGAGAACAAACTGAGGGTTGATGGGGTGGGGGAGACAGGAAAATGGGTGATGGGCATTGAGGAGGGCGCTTGTTGGGATGAGCACTGGGTGTTGTATGTAAGCGATGAACCATGGGAATTTACCCTCAAAACCAAGAGCACACTTTACACACTGTATGTTAGCCAATTTGACAATAAATTATATTTAAAAAAAAAACAAACAAACATGAACTCAGAGCATTTACCATTGCCATTGGGTCTGGAGGGACAGTGAAGAGAATGGAAATTGAAACATTTGCTTTACAAATGTTTATTTTTTTTATCACGATGGAAATACATGGCCATTGCAGAATATTCGAAAGAGTACAGAGCCACCAAAAACCCACCACCTTAGAACAACCTTTGTTGACATTTTGTCCATTTCCTTCTAGCAGTTTTTTACAGGCTTTTTTCCTTTATTCTTATTTTTTTATTTTCCTTTTTAATTTTTTTAACGTTTATTTATTTTTGCGAGAGAGCGTGAGATGGGGAGGGGCAGAGAGAGAGGGAGACACAGAATCTGAGCTGTCAGCACAGAGCCTGATGTGGGGCTTGAACCCACAAACCATGAGATCATGATCTGAGCCGACGTCAAATACTTAACTGACTGAGCCACCCAGGTGCCCCAGGTTTTTTCCCTTTTTTTTTTTTTTTTTTTTTTAGCAAAGTTGAAAAAAAATGTAGGTATTAATCCTCACAAGTGAAAATGGTTGGCAGAAACCATCCATTCAAAGACGGATGAATGGAAATTCTGATATTGTGTTCAGCAAGCATCATTACAGATACAGGTTTAGGGAGGCCTGGCTGCGCGTGAGTTGGAGTGTGGAATCTTGTGTTTGTAGTTGATTGCTGGATATGGGGAAATATTGCCAGCAGAATCTTAACATTAATTGAAGAAAGTACAGTGTCCAGCTCAAGGGAGATCATCTAGGGCGTTTTTGATCGTATACTACTGTTTGGAAGTAACTTTGAGCGTGTGCTTTAATACGCATATATTTATGTGTATATTTATTTATTAATTATACACATGCAACTCCAGTAATATATCTTACCTTTATGCATGATCATCTTTACCCATTACACATACATATATGCACACATATACAATCTAATTACATGCATGTAACTCTAGTAATATGGTATATGTTAGTATTATAATATAGCAATGTATTAATGTTTACTAACATATAATAATATATGTTTATGTTGGAAATCAGACATCTAAAATAGTGTGGTCTGCTCTGGGCATCCCAGTATGTAACTCTCACTGTAGACCATTATCTGGGACAGCGGGGGTCTGCTTAGCAGCTCTGTCAGAGACTCGAGACCACGGGTCACCGAAAAGCCCTGTGTTCTGGTACCAAGGAACGTGTCGGTTTTGTCCCTCTCTGTACCTTTTTATCTCTTCTGTCACCATTCCATGTGTGTGCCATGTGAAATTTACATTGTATCCAGGCCTTGCCAGAACAGGAGGAGGGGACCTGGTTAATCATTCTTGATATTAAAAAGACCAACTGCAAACTACATAGGTGTAAAGGTGGCCCCAGTTAGCCAATCATTCATGGTAGAACTCCAATCATGTCCCATCCCCCTGATCAAGACACTTATTTCAAAAAAATCACATTCTCAGAGCACCTGGGTGGCTCAGTTGGTTAAGTGTCTGACTCTTGATTTCGGCTCAGGTCATAATCTCATGGTTCAGGAGCTCGAGCCCTGTGATTTTGGTTCAGGTTCATGATCTCATCATGGTTCATGAGCTCGAGCCCCGCGTTGGGCTCTGCGTTGACAGTATGGAGCCTGCTTGGGATTCCCTCTCTCTCCCTCTTCCTCTTTCATTCTCTGCTCTTCCCCTGTTTGTGCTCTCTCTCTCTTTCTCTATCTCTTAAAATAAATAAACTTAAAGAAATCACATTCTCATTTCTGGCAATAGTAGGCATAATAAGGATAGGGGAATTGATATGAAAGACCTTTCATATTCTTTAAAAATTTTTTTTTCTTAACGTTTATTTATTATTGAGAGACAGAGAGAGACAAAGCATGAGCATGCGAGGGGCAGAGAGAGGAGACACAGAATCCGAAGCAGGCTCCAGTCTCTGAGCTGTCAGCACAGAGCCCGATGTGGGGCTTGAACGCACAAACTGCAAGATCATGACCTGAGCCAAAGTTGGACACTCAACCGACTGAGCCACCGAGGCGCCCCAAGACCTTTGATATTCTTAAAAGATATGTCTTGAGATCTGAATACATACTCCAGTTCTCAGATGCAATGACAACACTTAGTTTTGCCCATGGAAAAGCATATGGTGGGCTTGCCAGAGACCAAGCCCTGCTGAATTGTCACCTCACTCCTCAGTATGTGCTCTGTCCATACCCTGAGAAAGAACGATTGCTCTCCTAGGCTACCTTTCTTCCTCTTCAGTTCGATCACCAGTACTCGCCAGTGGCTGGCCTTTGTGGTCATTTATTCCTCTAGGAAGAGGAAGGGTTCAATCAATTCATAAGAGCTACTGGCTGTGACAGGAAGCAGAGAACCACCTGGGTTTTTGCAAATGGGGATGCTGGGTGGTCAGCAGGCTCATTCCCCAGCCAAATGATTTGCTCCAACATGCCAGCTTCCTAACTGGCATCCAAACATGGGCCTTAGCAAAGTCACAGATTATCATCTGTCATGGACACTGGAGATCAGAAAGAACAGTGAGCTCCATTTTTGAATGTTGAAGGACAGTGTGATGCCTGCTGTTTCTCCTTGGTTACTGAGGCATCCTGGGAATGTCCTCAGCCTTCTTGAGAAGTAGTCACATGGTAGAAGAGGCTTAGGGTCTCTTAAAAATGATCTTATTAGCCATCTTGTTTGGCAGAAAAGGAATTCTGGGCTGGAGGCTGTCATAGTGAATTGGTAAAATAACCCTAACCTCCATTCCCTCACCTGTACAGGGGTGTGGTGGGGAGGGGGTTAGAGGTAATGTGCACATGCCCAGAATTAATAAGACAGTCTATGGAAACAGTCCTTCCTAAACTGGGATTAAAATCCAGAATTCCTAAGTCATGATCTTGATATTTCTTCCAAGCCACAGCTATGGCCATCTGGCCAAAGCTTGACCCATGGCCATTGAAATGCTGTCTACAACTCTTAATGATACAGGGGCACAATCTTTCTAAAAAAAAAAGCATTAATTTGGGGCACCTGGGTGGCTCAGTCGGTTAAGCACCAGACTTTGGCTCAGGTCACGACCTCAGGGTCTGTGGGTTCGTGCCCCATGTCGGGCTCTGTGCTAACAGCTAGAGCCTGGAGCCTGCTTCAGATTCTGTGTCTCCCTCTCTCTCTCTCTGCCTCTCCCCTGCTCACACACACTCTCTCTCTCTCTCTCAAAAATAAATAAACATTTAAAAAATCTTTTAAAAATCACTATTTTTCCGTGTCATTTGTCTGCATGGTCATTTGTGACAACCCTATATTCAAAGGGAATAATGTCACGGATGAGTTATGTTAAGTCAGTACAAAATTTCCTTTCAGTAAGATATGAATGAAAATCTCTCTGTAATAAACAAAAAGTATTGTGTATAATTTCCCACTGGTCTTTTTTGTTAATTGGGCTCTTACTGTTGAAGCCTTTAATGTAGAGAATAAATGAATAACCAGCTTTTATGCACAGACTCCTTTCATTATGTACAAGGGCTCAAAATTTAAAGTGAACTATTTTTAGATCTTACATTATGATATAAAAGATTGTTTATTGCTGGTAATGCAGGAAGCAAATTGCATTTCAGCTTCTGCCTGGGTTTTCCGTGGTGGGATTTGCGTGAGCCTCCATTCTTGCTGATTCATTCGTTATGTCCCCAAATGACTTGAGTAAAATCTTATCGTTTTTCACGCGGAATGTGGTTCTCGAACATTTTCTGGTACAGTTCAAGTTCAGATTCTGCTTTGGCCATTCCAGACGGCGATTCTTAGATGAATCAAATTAAAATTTTCTTCTGGGAACCCTGTTGGGATAAAAACATAGGAAGTGGGATATCATGTAAAGGGGTGGGGGGGACAAATCCTCATGATGGTGTTTGCCCCAAACACTGGTTCTCTGTACCTTCTCTCCTTCTCCTTCTCCTCCAAAACCCTTCTTTCTCTGCAGTGTTTCTTCTCTCCTTCTCCTCCTTCTGACTCATGTTCCAAAATTACAACTCTCTTTTAATGTGACAAAATGTCACAGAATCTCACTGATGGCTCCTTATATCTAATGTGGTAGAAACAGGAAGAGCACGCAGCAAATAACAGTGCACTCAACAACCTCTTACAATTAACTTTATTTAATTCATCACAATGGTTTCTTTCTTTTTGAATGTTTATTTAATTTTTGTGCGCACGTGAGAGAGACCGAATGTGAGCAGAGGAGGGGCAGAGAGACAGAGGGAGACACAGAATCCGAAGCAGGCTCCAGGCTCCCAGCTGTCAGCACAGAGCCCAATGCGGGGCTCGAACTCATGAACCGAGAGATCATGACCTGAGCCGAAGTGGGACACTCAACCGACTGAGCCACCCAGGAGCCCCCACAATAGTTTCTATATCCTTCCTTATTTTTATTTTTATTTAAGTTTTATTTATTTATTTTGAGAGACAGGAAGGGGGAGGGGATCCCAAGCAGGATCCACACTGTCAGTGCAGAATCCAATGCAGGGTCTCGGAATTCACTAACCATGAGATCAGGACCTGAGCCGAAATCGAGTCGGATGCTTAACCGGACTGAGCCACCCAGGCCCCCCTCTGTGTACATTTTAATTTAATTTTATTTTATTTTATTTTATTATTTCATTTTATTTGTGTGTGAGAGAGAGGACACAAGTGAGTGAGGGGCAGAGAGAGAGAGAGAGAGAGAGAAGTGGGGCTCGTGCTCACCCCATGTGGGGCTTGAACTCACGAACCGTGAGATCATAACCTGAGCCAAAGTCGGATGCTTAACCGATTGAGCCACCCAGGCGCCCCTAATATACATTTTAAAAAATGTTACATGTACACATATGAAATTTTTTTTTTCAATTTGTGGGACAATATGGACCCCAGGACATCTCACAACACAGCTACGGCTACCGATGGGTTGGGAACCAGTGCACTTACTATACCTAAGTTTTCGTTTATTTATTCGCTGCTTACTGGCTCCCAGGGATGTCTGGGCACTGCCGGTAAGTAGATGGACGAGAGATGATCCTTGTCTGCGGGTGGACACAGTGTGAGCGAGTGAGAGGCGGGGCCCGGCTGGAGCTTGGTAGCTGCCTGACCCTGGGCAGGCTGGTTCCTCTCTTCGTATGCCAGTGTTCTCACCCATAAAATGGAGGTAACATTCTTCCTTCACCCGGTCGTGCCCAGCGAATTAAGGGAGTGACGGGCACATAAAGTATTTGGAGTGGCTGTCGCCTAAGTACTGCATGTGGCCGTCATTAATGGTTCCCAGTGGGAGGGGGTGGCCCTGGGGGGTGGCCCTGGGTCCCGGCCCCACTGGCCTGCATGTCTATGAGGACCTCACTGTTGGATGTGTGATGGCTCTCGGTCCCTTCTCCTTAGCAGGGACGCCCCTTCAGTCTTCCGGGAAGTGGCCACCAAGATGGCATAGGAAACGCAAGAGGTTTACTGGGAAGTCAGGGCGAGGCGCAGAGTGGTGGCGGGGAGTGCCCCAGACCCACAAAGGGATGGAGGTGCCAGGAGGATTGGGCCCAGGGGAGCCTCAGACGGCCACCCCCACGAGGCAGCCTCGGTGGCCAGGTGACAGCGAGCTCCAGAGCAGAGATTGCTTGCAGAGGGGGCCTGTGTTGGGCAGGAGGGCCAGGTCTGTCGCTCCCACAAAGCTCAGTGTTGTTGGGGCAGCCCGGGGAGAGCTGGCCTCGGGTGACACTTGCCGTGTGTCCCAACGGTGCAGCAGCCAGAGGCTGGCCGCTCACGAGCTCCTCCGGGGCAGATTGTCCCTGGAGGGAGGTCTGAGCCACATGCACCTGCATCACAGCCTCCGGAGCCCTTCACCTTCCCTCGAACCCCTGGGTGTGTGTCAGGGAGGGAATGTCAGCCCAGCGCTGCTGTCCCAGCCCCTCCGGGCTTGGCTGCCCACTGGCTCTGAAGACAGGAGGGCTGCCTTTCCTGAGTCCCCTAGACTTCCCTCTCTCAGCTGCATGGACACTTGCTTTGGTCCTCAAGGGTGGCCTCTTCTGCCCCAAGTCTCTCCAGATGAGTCCCCGGTAGGCACAGCCTTCGGCTCCCCATCCAGCCCCCCTGCTCAGGGCAGGAACCAGCCCATCCTTGGCTTGTACCGTCTCTAGCTCTCCTTCCGTTCCCAGGCACCTCTGTCTGCAGTGAGCGAGCAGCCCCAGCCGCTCCCCTTTCCCACCCAGTCTGTCCCGTGCACGCCAACTCTGGCTACTGTGCGTGGGCTTCCAGCCCTCGGGCAGCCACCTTGGTGGGCGCAGGGCTCCCAGGAAAGGCTTCCCCGCAGAGGGAGCCCCTTCCTGAAGGATGGACGGCAGATAGTGGGGGAAGGTGCACTGGCAGAGAGGGCCTGCGGGGCCAAGGAACAGAACTACTTGCCCCTTCACCTCTCCCTTTGTCAAGCACGTGGCCATCCTAGCCTCTGTTTCCAGGGAACAAGTGAGGCATTTCTGCAGCGGGGACGAGGCAGCTAGTTTGAGATTTCTCCTGGACAAAGGCTTGCAACTCAAAGAACAAAAAAAAACAGTTTTTGCTTGCAGCACCTTTTCTGTTTTCTGTGTGGGCAGGTGTCATTGTCGCCCCGTGGGAACAGGCATTAAAACCCAGGAGCTGTTTTTCCCCCACAGGAGCCCTTGCTAGGAACGTAGGTGTACAGAGGTCCTTGGACTTGAGGTCCCGGCAAGCCACCTGGGGGGCTTGTTAAGACCCAGGTGGCCGGGTCCCATCCAGAGTTTCTCATTCCGTGGGTCTGGGGTGGGGTTCAAGAGCCCGCTTTCTTAGCAAGTTCCCGGGTAAGGCCGATGCTGCTCGTCCGGGGACCACACTTGGAGGACTGCCGCGTCCTCCACACCCCAGCCATCGTGTGGATTTGGGTCTTTCCATATCCTGACTCTCTGAGCCTACTGCTTCCCTGATGACACCAAGATGTTACTGCCTCTTTGACGAGGCTCATCGTTACTGATTTATAGAGAGCCCCTTCAGCTATTTCTTGAAGGTGTTCCTTTCTTACCCAGTTATCCCTTTCCTGGGTCTATGTAGACGGTTTAATTTCCCTCTTCCATTAGAACACAACAGTGAAGGTTGTTTATTGTCTTTTGATTTCTGACTTTGTCCGATTTTAGGTCCAGATTCAAGGTAATAGAACCAATAGATTCAAACCAATCAATCCCTCCCAGTCCCCCCCCCCCCCCCGCCCCCAGCCAACCTCAGTTGAACCCGTCCTTCTCGAAATAGCTAATTCCACTGCTTGCTGGTCAAGACATAGTAAACAAGATTGGTCAGGTTAGTTGTTTTTTTTTTTTTTTTAATTTTTTTTTGAACGTTTATTTATTTTTGAGACAGAGAGAGACAGAGCATGAATGGGGGAAGGACAGAGCGAGAGGGAGACACAGAATTGGAAGCAGGCTCCAGGCTCTGAGCCATCAGCCCAGAGCCCGACGCGGGGCTCGAACGCACAGACCGCGAGATCGTGACCTGAGCTGAAGTCGGACGCTCAACCGACTGAGCCACCCAGGCGCCCCATCAGGTTAGTTGTTTGGTCAGATAAGACTCGAAGTCTAATGTGTCCGGTCTGGGAACCCACTGGTGCGTCTGGGAAGGTACAGGAGACATTCTCGCCTCCCAGTCTTGCTGCCTGTTTCTAGAATATACAGCTACTAACCTGAAGGGTCAGTGTTGTGGCCAGAGGGCTATTCTTTGGCAAACATCCCTCCAGTTGTAAGAGTATCCCAGGAGTGACCGGAACAGTGAGCTTCTTGGACATCAAAACATTCCCCGACCCAGACAACAGAAGCACTCTCTAGAAAGTGAGGTTATTTCTGGCATCTGATGGGAGATCTCATTCAAAAGCGCTGCGGCATTGACATCATGAAATATTTACCATCCTTTCCATAATCTTCTGTTCTTGTATACAACCCAAAGCAACCCGTGGAGACGCAGATAGTTTAAAGAGAGAAGTGTGTGCTATGAAACGGTTAGCCTGACTTGGAGTCACTTCTGTGCCACATTTTGGTTTCCAAATGAGAGGAAGTAAAGTGGAGTGTGGGCATTAGCGCCCTGCTGATGGCCAGGTGCGCCCTGAATTTCGGGAAATTGCCAGCAGGTGGGACGGGAGTGTGGCTCCCTCCTGGAGGCAGAGAGCAGGAGGCAGAGAGCAGAGAGAGCATTGGGCTGCCTCCGCCGGAGAGCAAGCTGCTTGGGGATGCAGAGAATATTGTAGGGCAGGTGCAGCGTGGTGACTTCAGGTGAGGCTCACGCCCCCCCTGTTGTGTTCCCAGAGCTGACTGCCGGCCCCCGGCCTCTGGCGCGCCAGGCACAGTCCATTCATCCACCTGTAGGTGTATCTCGCCCTCTCACTATCTCCATGTTCCCTCCTAATCCTACCTTCATTAAAATTTAAGTTATCCAATATCCATAAAATAATACAACTGCCTTTAGGAGGGAGGATGCTGTGGCTGAGTTTTCACTGGTAGCTGACTCGTGGTCATGGGGTTGTTAGGACGCCGGGCCAGACCAGCGACACCAAATGAACGCCAGCCCGAGCAGTCAGCGTGTGCCCTGTTGTACCCCGTGGTGCTGCCCTAGTTAGGGTCTGTCAGTGGCTCCATTCCGATGGCCCTTTTACAAGGGGCTGACCCTGCCAGCTGGTCATCGTCACCCACTCGGGGCTGTGGCATAATTGGCCACTGTTTTGCATTCTTGGACTTTCTTTAATTTTGTAAATGCTGGTATTTGTCTTTTAGAAACGTGTGATTTTTTTTAGAGAGAGAGTGGAGGAGGGGCAGAGGGGGAGGGGGAGAGAGAGAGAGAGAGAGACAGAGAGAGACTCCCAAACAGGTTCCGTGCTCAGACTATTCATTAAATACTATTTACCTACTAGGTAAATAGTATTTACCTATTATAACTAGTCATCTCTTTCTTTCTTGAGAAATTGTAGCTCTTTGGGTCAAAAAGTTGTTTGCCTTAGGAAAGTTCCACAGAGCACAGGCTGAATGATTTTATTTAAAAGTAAAACTAGAGGGTGCCTGGGTGGCTCAGTCGGTTGAGTGTCCAAGTCGTGATTTTGGCTCAGGTCATGATCTCGTGGTTCCTGGGTCCGAGCCCCATGTTGGGCTCTGCATTGACATCGTGGAGCCTACTTGGGATTCTCTCTCTCTCTCTCTCTCTCTCTCTCTCTGCCCCTTCCCCACCTTTTCTCTCTCTCTCAAAATAAATAAATAAACCTAAAAAAATAAATAAAAATAGTGGTGGCTGGCTAGCTCAGTCAGTAGAGCACGTGACTCTTAATCTCAGGGTCGAGTTAGACCCTCGCGTTGGGCACGGAGTCTACTTAAAATTAAAAAAAAAAAATTAAAGGAAAGAGAAAGAGAAGGGAGATTCACGGCTACACGAGAGAGAAGAGAGTGGCCCCAGAGAAAACAGACGTGGGTAGTTACAGAAAATTAACAAGGACCTAGGTTCATGGAGCAGGAGAGTGCCTTAGAAACGGTGCCGTGAGGGCCTGAGTTCTCTTTCACAGGGGCTGCGGTCAGTGGAGCCTCCCGAGGGCAACACGCTCGTTGCTGTGCATTTCCTCTGCATCTAGACCCTGGCTATTTCTTTTTCCGGTGAGTCCCTTTGGGGTGAACACAGTCAGCTCAGGGGACGTGGGGTAAGATGATCTATATCCTCAGGGATGTTCCCCCCTTACTGTGGCAGCAAAACTGGCATCCATGGGGGAATATGCTAACGCAAGAGGAAGGGAGGCCTGATCATGGTGTGCTCCCTGGAGGAGGCAAAGGATAGAGTCCTTGTTCTGGCCATGATTCACATGAATCGCTGCTTTGTGCATTATTTACGTGTTACTCAACATCACGATGGGCACACCGGGTCTAGTAAGGGCCAGGCTTCAGGAACATATTACCCTAAATTGTTGAACGGAGTACATGACTTTCCTTTTTAGGCCCAAAGCGCACACTGTACCTCCTGTTGATGTGTGCAGGGATGTGGCCTGTTTGAGGGGCCTGTCCATTTTAATCCCCTGGGAGGAGACTCTCTGCATATTTTTGCCCAGTTATAATCCCCCCTCCTTTGACATTGATATAACTACTGACGTAACCTTAATAACCAATCAATAAGCACATAAACACAATGCAATGACAGCTAGTTTGCAGGAAGAGAAGTCTGTCATGTGCCTCAGTCTTGCCACGTATTAAATGGGGCTTGGGAAGATTAAATGAATTCATAGGAGTAAAGCTTTTATAGCTCAGTGCCTGGCACATAATAGATGCTCATTTTGTGTTGGTTATGCGGATGGTGGTGATAGTGACGATGATGGTGAAGAAGAAGACGAGGAAAAAATGGAGGAAGAAATAGCGGTGGGGGAGAGACACAAAAGCACAGGCTGGTAACAACTACATATACTTAAACAAACACACATGTGCATATGTGTGTGTATACATACATATATTTACACACACATACAAACATAGAATCACCTTCAATTTCATTTTCTTATCAAAACTTTACATACAGGGTTGTCTGGGTGGCTCAGTCGATTGAGCGTCCGACTTCAGCTCAGGTCATGATCTCGCGGTTCATGGGTTCAAGTCCTGTGTCAGGCTCTTTGCTGACAGCTCAGAGCCTGGAGCCTGTTTTGGATTCCGTGTCTCCCTCTCTCTCTGCCCCTCCCCCACTCACACTCTGTCTCTCTCTCTCTCTCTCTCAAAAATAAATAAAAACATTAAAATAAAACTTTACATACATACGCAGCGTCACTGCATATCACAGGTAATACAATATTGGACTTATTTGGGGGCTATGTTCAACGTTATGTGCTTGTTAAAAGAAATTTATCATTATTGTCTTTCCTTTGGAAAAGCTTGTACTACAGAATGAATAATTACGGTAGAAATATTTTTAGATAATCCCAAATAGACAGCATTTGACTTACCTACTGCCCCACTACCATGGTGACTAGGAGTACGGACTCTGTCCAGGAAATCGCTAAAGGGACACAAGACAGAAATCGCATAGCCCTGATGCACTGACTCTGCCAGCCCTTTGCCCGGCCCTCACTTGAATCTGCTCTATGTCTTGCAATGAATTGTGGGTGCAGGTAAATAACATGCACTAATTCTTTGCAGTTCCCCCCACCCCCTGAGTCTGGGATGGCCCCGTCACTTGCTTTCACCAGTGGAACACAGCAGAAGTGATGCTATAGGAGTTCTGCGTCTGGGCCTCGGGGGCTTTGCAGTTTCTGCTCTCACTGCTGTGGAAGGCGGCCGCCATATGCAGAAGCCTAGGCTAGCCGACTGGAGAGCTCCACTACTGAGCACGTGGGTGACATCACCACATACCGTCACCCCAGTTGAACTGTCAGATGACTTCATAACAGACCAGCAGAAGAACTGCCCAGAAGATCCCAGTCCACACTGCTGGCCCAGGGAATTGAGAGCAAAGAAAATGGTTGTTGTTTCAAACCACCGGGTTTGGGGATGGTTTGTTAAGCCGCCATCGGTCAGTGATACCAGGTTGGACCATTGGGATTTTCAGTCACATTGGATTTGCCAAAAGCCAAGTCCAGAGTTCTGGGATTTTGAGATGATGGGAATTTGAAGTTCTGGGACTTCAGTATGTTAGGACTTCAGCATTCCACAGAAATGCATGTGCCTGGAACATCAGTTGAAACAGGATGTGACAGGAGACAAAACTGAAGAAGCGAAGGGAGCCTCTGATGCCCCACTAAGGACATTGGACTTCTTGGGCAAGTGATGAGAAGCAGGATGTCTTTGGTAGGTGGGACAGGTGTTCCAAATCTGTATGCAGGAATCACCCCATGGTTCATGGGAATTGGACTGGGGAGATGTAAGCCTGGATGGACCCCCAGAAACACAAAATGAGGACTTGTGAGAGACTCAGGTGCTCAGGAAAGGTAACGTGGCAGAAAGGTGAAGCATCGCGTGTCAGTAGCCATTAGGTCTGCTCCTGCACCCAGGATCTAACTCCTGGGTACACATTCCAACATCTGGGAGACCCATCAAAAAGTGTCAATCTCCAGGGCCCATCCCAGACACTCTTGATCCAGGTGGACGGGCATGAGACCAAGGCATTGGTACTTTTGGGGGGCAGCTTGGGTGTTCTCCTGTGCAGTCCTGGTTGAACTGGTTGAAAGCCATTGGATTAGATACATGGGTGGATCTGAAGCTCAGGAAAGACGTCAAGTCTGGTAGTAAAGATTTGGTTCCAACCCAGTGAGAGCAGGCAGAGGGAGGAAAGGAGCACCGGCTGAGAAATGACTCAGAGAAGCCAACCCTTAGGGGCAGGAAGAGGAAGAGGGGCCAGTCTTGGGAACAGCAGGAGGGTCAAACCTCCAGAGAGGAAGAGGGGGGAGGGGGTGGTGGCGTCCTGAGCCAGGGCGTGTGACAGAGCCCTAACGGGAGCATGGTTGGCTGCCCACCCAGGTCGACACACCAAGCTTTCCTCCATGTGACGCTGCTGTCCCAGTGCAAGTGAGAAATGCACTCCTGTCACACGCGTGGGATGGTGGCTCTACTATTGACCTTGTGCCGCTAATGATCTAAAGGACCGCCTGCCGAAGGGTGGACTTCCTTTGATAAAAACTCAAGGGAAGAACACCCAATGAAGTGCAAAACGGAATATTTAATTTCGGGGCAACGTACTGAAGGAAGGAGTGTGACAGGCACAATGTTTATCAGAGGAAGGCCATTTCTAGTTAGATAGAAGCCTGGAAGTGACCATGATTTCTGAGACTGGACGGTTGCTCGGGAGACCAGATTTCTTTATTGCTGCCATTCTTTTAGTCGTTGTTTTCGTAGAATTGTGACCGCTTGGCTTTTGTTCTGTACCTGCTTGGGTTTGGGAAGTCAGATGTTTCTATCCCCCACCCCCCTCTGCTGCCAAGATGCGTAACTGTTACTTTGAACAGGCAAACTCCACAATAGACTTTATCGTTTCCGTCACTGTTCGACGTGGCCTCGTTCCCTCCAGCCTTGCTCTTGGATGAAATCTTGAGCAAGCCAATAACTCCTTGAATCTTTGACACACAAGGAAAAGGTGTTCTATGCAATTTTAGATCCCCAAGCGGTCTTGACTCAGTATTTAAAATGTCCAAACTATGGGACACCTGGGTGGCTCAGTCCGTTAAGTATCTGACTTCGGCTCAGGTCACGATCTCACAGTTTGTGAGTTAGAGCCCTTCGTCGGTCTCGGTGCTGACAGCTCAGAGCCTGGAGCCTGCTTTGGATTCTCTATCTCCCTCCCCCCCCCCCCGCCCCTCCCCCCTCTCAAAAATAAACATTAAAAAATTAAAAATAGGGGCGCCTGGGTGGCTCAGTCGGTTGAGTGTCTGACTTCGGCTCAGGTTATGATCTCGCCATCTGTGAGTTCGAGCCCCGCGTCGGGCTCTGTACTGACAGCTCAGAGCCTGGAGCCTGCTTCGGATTCTGGGTCTCCCTCTCTCTCTGCCCCTCCCCTGCTCATGCTCTGTCTCTGTCTCAAAAATAAATAAAAACATTTAAAAAATTAAAAGAAAATTAAAAATAAATAAAATGTCCAATCTGGAGGCTGGGTGGCTCAGTCTATTAAGTGTCTGACTCATGATTTTGACTCAAGTCATGATCTCAGGGTTGGTGAGCTCCAGCCCCATGTCAGGCTCTGCACTCATGGTGGGGAGCCTGCGTGGGATTCTCTCTCTGTCCCTCCCTCTCTCTGTCCCTCCCCCACTTGCCCTCTCTCTCTCTCAAAAGTAAATAAACCTAAAAATAAGTAAAATGTCCAATCTAATTTGGCAGCCCCAAACCCAAACTGTATTCAGAATTGGAGGTTCTTCCCACCCCTGGGACGGGGGTGGGGGGCAGTGGTGGTGAGGTTTAGCCGACCTTTCCTATTTCCTTTGTTGTTCTTTTCTCGGCTTCTCCACCCCACCTCACGGCGCTCCAGAGTCAGAGCTGAGTCTGGTGGGAGGAGGGGAGGGGCAGGAAGGTGACCGACTGGCAGGGCTGAGATAGGGACTTAGTGCTCCCTGGGCTTTGTCTGTGGCCATCATTGACCCTTGCCCTTGTGGGGTTCCTCAGACTTCCCACTGGGAACACCCACGGGCTGGTCCTGGGATGCGGGCTTGCTCATGAACCTCCCTCCACCCCCTCTGCTGACCTCGTTTCTCCCCTGGCTGGGGGCCCTCTGGGGTGGGTGGATCATTTGAAAAGGTGCTGCAGCTAACGTGTGGCACCCCAATTCTGTCTCTTGGGTCCTCATCATCTTAGTAATGCCTGTGACTCTGTCTCGTGGCGGCCAGATGACAAATGCCTCTGTTTTCTCATTCCTCAGGTGGGCAGTTGAAGTGAGTTCCTCACATCTCTTTGTGGATCCCCAGCAGGCACTGACAGAGTGAGTCAGACCCCCGTCCCTGCCCTTTTACTGGCGGCCTTCGTCCCCTTCCTGCACACACTCCCTGTGATCGCCCCTCGTGTAAACCGTTGCCCTCACATCCGTGTCTCTAGGTCCACTCTGGGGGACACTTAACCTAAGAGGAGACACATCCATACCCCTCTTTGGTGGAGACATGACTGGCTCCCACAGTGGCCCCCCTGCTTGTTCAGCTGCCAGAGTCTAGCTGTAGCCTCCCACCCACACACCTCCCAGCACCCAGACACCGGGCTCCTTGGGTCAAGGGATGTGTGATAAGATCTCCGAGAGGTCCCCTTGGGGCTCTCCTTTAGACTCTAAGCTATAGGACAGCACAGTCTGCCATCCTTTCCTCATGGGGTGTGGGATAGGGAAAATACCACTGTGTTGCAAACTCCCCACCCCAAAGTTCTTTGGAAGGGACTTTTGTGTTAAACGTGCAATCATCTGTCCATGAAACAGAGGGAGGGAGGGAGGGAGGGAGGGACTGAAGGAGGGAGAGAAAGAGAGATTCTAAGGAATTGGATCTATGATTATGGAGGCTGCCAAGTCCCAAATCTGCGGAGCTGGTGTCCTGGGTAGAGTCTGAAGGCTGGAAGCCGCTGTAGAACCAGAAGAGCGGGTGTTTCCAATCAAGAGCGGTCAGGCGGTCAGGCAGGGGACTTCCCTCTTACTCAGGGGAAGTCAACCTTCCTTCTGTCTGGGTTTTGCTTCCCCTGGACGTGGCCCATCCACACCAGGGAGGGCAATCTGCTTTACTCGGCCACTGCCTCTAATGTTGGCCTCCTCCTGAAACACCCTCACAGACATGCCCAGAACGCGTGTCCAAATATCTGGGCGTCCTGTGGCCCTATCAAGCTGACACATAAAATTAACCCTCACAACTACCAAATGTTTAAAACCCCGGCAACTTCTAGGATCATTGGAGATGTTTAAAATCCAAACTTTTCTGAAGGATTCTGATGACAAGGAGGAGGGACCTTCTACTATGTCTTAGCATTTTCTTATAACTTCTCATCGAATACCTGGGGGTGGGGGGGCGTGAGGACCTGGGGGTGAGGATTATCGTTTCCAACTTCAGGGGGAGGAAACCAAGGCTCAGAGAGGTGGAAGGACTTGCCCAAGTGCACGTGACAGTGATGTGGGAGGGGGATAGGACCAGGCAGAGATTTTGGAATGGGGCTTTGGCACTTTTCAGAGCGAGTGCCACGTGCAGCCATACTTTGATTATATGTGGGCTTGGTTTCCTAGCATGGCCATCATGGATTCCCACAAACTGGATGCCTTATAGTAACAGGCATTTACTGGGCACCCGGGTGGCTCAGTTGGTTCAGCTTCCAACTCTTGATTTCAGCTCAGGTCATGATCTCATGGTTCATGGGTTCAAGCCCTACATCAGACTCTATGCTGACAGCACAGAGCCTGCTTGGGATTCTGTCTCCCTCTCTCTCTGCCTCTCCCCTGCTGGCTCTCTATCTCTTTCTCAAAATAAATAAATAAACACTTAATAAAATAAAAAAAATAGATATTTATTTCCTTGCTGTTCAGGCCAGAAGTCCAAAATCAAAGTGTTGGCCAGGCTATGTTCCCTCTGAAGGCTCCAGGGTAGGGTCCTTCCTTGCCCTTTTCTAGCTCATGGGTGGTGGCAGTCTCCGTGTTCCTTGGCTTATAGGCACGTCACTTCAATCACAAGATGGTCTCTCTGTGTCTGATTCCAAATTTGCTTTTTCTTACAAGGACACAAGTCATGGATTTAGGGCTCACCTTAACCCAGGGTGACCTCATCCTGACTTGATCGCATCTGCAAAAACCCTATTTCCAAGTTAGGGCAGGTTCGCAGGAACCAGGGGGTTAGGAGTTCAACTCTTCTGGGGACATCAGTCCCCTATCTACTTCTGGGGACATCAGTCCTACCCACTGTGTGTGTCGTCAGGCATTTTCTCCCCGAGACTAGGATCTGCTGTTGGAGGAGGCAGAAGAGGCAGGCAGCCAGGGGAGGTGTGGGTGGCCGTGTGGTTTGAAGCCACAGGGCTGGGGTCACCAAGCCAGATTACTTGGAGCTCTGGGCCTTCTCGCTCCTGAGCCCTGCTGCTGTGACAGCCCACGTGAATGTGGGTAAGCGATGTCCTGGCGGGATCTCGCCTATCACTTTTATCTCTGTCTGTGTCACAGCCTTCCCCAGGTGCAGCCCTGAACGGAATAGCTCCCCGCATGTGAGCTCGCTATTCTCGCCTGCACACTGGCCGATCTAAAACTGTTTCACCGTCAGATCTGGAGCTGTTCAAAGGGAAAAATTTAGTGAGTTGATAAGAGTTCTCCAAAAGAGCACGTAGTGGTTTTCTGAATAGTCTGTGCACTAAGGAACAGAGTTTGCGTGCAGTTTGTAATTGATTAGCGCTGTGTCTACGCGGACTCCATCCTTTCGGGCGAACCCATCTTGCGGAGATGTGATGTGTCCCGGAGACCCTGATCCCTGGGCTCATGACTTTTCCTATCCCTTAATAGCTGTAGTGAAGCATATTCTGGAAAATGATGAAGCACCATGAGCAATGAATACAAAGGTCGCCTCTGCGGTGCAAACATCCTCAGAGGTATCCGTGGTCGTGGGTGACTCAGGAAGGAGGGAGACTTGGTTGGATTGCCTTCCTCAAGTTCCTTCTTACCTGAATTCACTTGGGAAACATTCCCTTTAGGATAAGTACCAGATTTAAAAAATTTATTGTCTAAAGGTAAACGTGCTGGAAGGTTTTCAATAATTCAAAATATGGGCTTCTGGTGGAATCAGGGCGGGAAACTCCACGAGCCCCGTTTGGCAGTGTCTGCCTTGCTGATCACAGGTGCTGGGGATAAACTGGATGTCCCTCGCTGGGACACCCAGTGCGGGGTGGTTCATCTGTGACACCTCCTAGGGGGTTTGAAAGGAGGATGACCTTTAAGGTAAGAGCTTTGTGACAAAAAGATTCTTCCTATGGATAGGATTTTGCTTTTCTTCCTCTTTTAAGAAAATGTTTGTTTATTTCTTTTTCAGATCAATTAATTTATTTTTTGATTTACATCCAAGTTAGTTAGCATATAGTGCAACAATCGTTTCAGGAGTAGATTCCAGTGACTCATCCCCTACGTATAACACCCAGCGCTCATCCCAACAAGTGTCCTCCTCAATGCCCCTCCCCCATTTGGCCCATCCCCCCTCCCACAACCCCTCCAGCAACCCTCAGTTTGTTCTCCATGTTTAAGAGTCTCTTATGTTTTGTTCCCCTCCATGTTTTTACATTATTTTTGCTTCCCTTCCCTCATGTTCATCTGTTTTGTCTCTTGAAGTCCTCATATGAGTGAAGTCCTATGATATTTGTCTTTCTCTGACTAATTTCGCTCAGCATAATACCCTCCAGTTCCATCCACGTAGTTGCAAATGGCAAGATTTCATTCTTCTTGATTGCTCAGCTATTTATTTATTTATTTTTTAATGTTTATTTATTTTTGAAAGAGAGAGAGACAGAGCAAGAGCGGGGGAGGGGCAGAGAGAGAGGGAGACCCAGAATCCGAAGCAGGCTCCAGGCTCCGAGCTGTCAGCACAGAGCCTGATGTGGGGCTCGAACTCACGGACCGTGAGATCACGACCTGAGCTGAAGTCGGACACTCGACTGACTGAGCCACCCAGGCACCCTGATTTATTCATTTTTGAGAAAGAGAGAGAGAAATAGAGGCAGAGAGAGGGGGAGACAGAAAATCCAAAGCAGGCTCTGAGCTGTCAGTACAGAGCCCGATGCGGGGCTTGATCTCACAAACTGAGAGATATGACCTGAGGCAAAATCAAGAGTCGGAAGCTTAACGGACGGAGCTACCCAAGCACACCTTGCTTTTCTTCCTCTTACCGAGATGGGAAACCTGCTGTCTTTTATTAAGTGCGTATCCATGGCATCACAAAGGATATTTTCTGCTTCACAACTTAGACCCAGTATTTAACATGCAAACCCAGCTCATGTCACTTCGAAATCTTTAACATACTTTACTAGTCATCAGAACTTTACTAGTTAGTCATCAGACGTTTAGAACTATTCTTTGCTACACGGTTATGGACTCTCAACCTGTGTTGGGATGGGATCTTGGGTTGGTGGCTAGTACCTCTGGGAACAGAATGAGGCCATCTATCTGGCGACAGATTCTTGTTCGCATTTGAAAGGATCACCTTGGGAGCCATGGTGCTCTATGCCTGGAAGGTTCATTCCCACCTTGACCTGCGTGTGGTGGAGGCAATTTGGAGACAGAAACACTAGTCGTGGCTCTTCACTTCAGCTCCAGTCCCGAGACTTTTGTAAATCGGGTTCAACGCACTCACACGGACCCACATCTGCTTGAACGTTTCAGTTTCTGGGCTGACCGTGGGTCACATAACTTTGCTGCAGCATGGAGCTTTTCCTTGCTGTTTTGTTTTTCTCCCCAGGTTTATCCCGAGGCATAAAAATCAGTAATGACCAGTCAGAAGCATAAGTGAGAGCAATGTAATCGCATGCTGGGGGGCGGCCACAGGAGTCCCAGGCTTTTTGCCGCTGGGTGGGGGGGAAGAACTGGAAAGCGGCTGCCCCCTTCGATGCCCTGTGGAGCCTCAGGGTCTCGGGGTAACGGACGCTCAGTGGTGCTCACTCTGGCTCTGAGACATGGCAGCCTGTGACGGTGAGCCAGCCCTAATCTCTTGAGACCTGCCTCCCTTATCTGCAAAACCAGTAGGAGAACGACGTCCACCCAAGAGAGTCAAATCCACATGGATCAAATCAAGGGTGGTAAGGATAAATCCGTGAGGAGTTGCAATCCTGCGTGTCTAGCCAAGTTCCTGATATGCAGTGAGTGCTTAATAAGAGACACAGGATTAATTCACAGACAGCTAAATGTAAGAACGTTTGGTCGGAGTGGGGATGCCTGGGGGGCTCAGTCGTTAAACATCTGACTTTGGCTCAGGTCATGATCTCGCAGTTGGTGAGTTCGAATCTCATGTTGGGTTAGCACGAGCCCCCACTTTGGGTGAGTCCTGATTCTCTCTCTCTCTCTCCCTCTCTGCCCTTCCTGGGATTCCTCTCTCTCTCTCTCTCTCTCTCTCTCTCTCTCTCTGCCCCTCACTCACTTGCACCCTCTCTCTGAAAAAAAAAAAAAAGAAACTTATTAAAAAAAACAAAAACGGAATGAGGCAGGATTGGAAGCCAGGGACGCGTTCTGCTTTGCAGCACGGAGATCGGATGTGAGGCCAAGTATTTCTGGGCTCAGCGTTTGCTGCTGCAGCAGGAAGAAAACCAGAGTAATGTAATTTGGCAGGCGTTGATAAGGCGCCTACTATGTTCAGGGCCCTGTGCGAGGTGTGTTGGGAGAGAGGTGAGTTTCGTAGGGCAAGATAACTGCCTCTGAGTCAGGCACTCCCCCGTCACATCTGCCAAAGATGAAAATAGCACGAGTCACAAAAATATATGACTCAAGGCAGGGGGGTTGCCGGGCAAGTGAGCCCGCCTGCCACACACTGGTCATGCTGAATTTCCTCAGTAAAATCGACGTGAATCGCACTCAGGCTGCAAAACGCATCTCTGAGTATTAAAATTGTTCCATCCATAACTGCTCCCCTAATTGCTTAGCACCCAGTGTCTAATATTTATCTCGTGCCATATGTACTTGTGTGCGTGTCTGTGGCCAGCACAACCGTGCATGTTTCAGGACTACAGAAGCCCCGTTAGCTGTCCCTTTTTGACTCTGATGTCGGGGCGCGTGGTAGGGATACGTGAAAAAGAACCGTGTAGGCAGGTCTGGGAGAACACATCGGCGACTTGAAAGAAGGCAGGTGCTAATCCTTTTCCAGGGTTGGCATGGGGTGGGGTGTCTCATTTCACGCCCCATCTGAACTCTCCCCCTCTTCATACACCATCCAACCTCTCATCTGACAGTCCTTTGCTTTTATATAATCATTATTTTTACATTGTGGTAAATAAAATATACATACAAAATTTTACCCTTTTAACCATATAGGTTGGCGGCTTTAAGTCCGTTCACGCGGCCGTGCGACCATCCCGGCCATCCATCTCCCGAACCTTTGTCATCTTGCAAAACAAAAAACTCTGTAGCAACTAAATGATACCTCTCCACTCCACCCCGCGCCTGGAAGCCACAGGTTTTCATGCCTGAGATGAAACATAGAAACAGTGAGACCTGTAAAATACACAAATATTATGTAAATGACTGGATGAAATTTTACACACCTGTAAACTATGCAAAACTACCGAGGGTGAGGTATAGAATATGCTCATCATCCCAGAAGGCTCCGGAATGATCTTCCCAGGCAATACTCTCCCAGGAGATAAGCGCCACTGTGCATTCAAACACCATTGATTAGTGTGGTCCGTCTGTGAATGTCAAATTAACTGGAATCATGAGGTGACCACTCTTTTGATTATGACTTTTTTCCACTCGGTGTAATGTCTGTGAGATTTATCCAGGCTGTTTTGTCTATCAGTAAATTGGCTCTTACTTATGGAATGGTATTCCAGTGCATGCATGGGCCGCGGCTTATTTTTTTTTTATTTTTTATATTAAATATAATTTATTGTCAAACTGGCATCCATACAACTCCCAGTGCTCCTCCCAACAGGTGCCCTCCTCCATGCCCATCCCCCATTTGCCCCCTCCCCCACCCCCCATGGACCACAATTTATTTTATCCATCCATTTGGGATGTTTCCAGTTTGGGTCTAAGTAAAGTTGCTATGAATATTTGTGCACGCCTTTGCATTTGTGTGGAATAAGCACTCATTTCTCTTGGGATAAACCGAGGAATGGGATGACTATGTGGTCAAAGAGTAGGTACGCGTTTACCTACAGCAGAAAACGCCACACCATTTTCTACACCGATTGTACATTTGCACCCTCATCAGCAAAGTATGAGAGTTCCTGTTGTATCCTGTCCTTGCCAACATTTCCTTGACAGCTTCACTCTTGTTCATCTTCAGCTTTCTAGCGGATGTGTCGTGGTATCTGAAGTTTTGTATTCTTGGGAAGTAATTTCATTCAACACGCTGTCGCGTGCCTGTTGGCCAGTTTGGCATCCTCTTTGGGGAAGGGTCTGTTAAAGGCATTTCCCCACTTTTTAAAATCTGATCGTTTGTCTTTTTAAAATGGACTTGTAGGTGTTCCTTAAATATTCTTGACATGGGTCCTTTGTCAGGCATGTGCCTCGTGAACATTGCCTCCTACTCCGTGGTTTGTTTTTTACTCCTTTTTTCTTAAAAAAATTTTTTTTAAGTTTATTTATTTATTTTGAGACAGAGAGAGAGAGCACGAGCAGGGGAGGGGCAGAGAGAGAGGGAGAGAGAGAGAATGTCAAGCAGGCTCCGCGCTGTCAGTGCAGAGCCCGATGGGGGGCTTGAACTCACCAACCTCATGCCCTGAGCCGAAATCAAGAGTAAACACTTAACTGACTGAGCCACCCAGGTATCCCTTGTTCTTTACTCTTTAAATGAAGTCATTTGATGAACAGAAATTCTTGATTTCATTGAAGTCAATGGCTTATTTTTTTGTTTGTGCCAATTGGGTCCAATTTAAGGAATTTTTGCCAAAGTCATAAAGATCTCATACATTTTCTTCTAGAAACCTTAGTGGTTTTGCTTTCATAATTTTCCATCTCGGATTAAAGTGTATGGATAATATGAGGTAGGAAGTCCAGGCTCATTTTCCCCCATGTTGATATTCTATTACTCCACTACCATTTATTAAAAAGATCATCATTTCTTCCCTGAATTGCATTGGTGCCTGTGTTACAAACCAGGAAATTGCATGTGGGGGTCAGTTTCCAGACGCTCTATTCTGATCCATTGGTCTATTTCTCTGTCTTTGGGCCAATACCAAACTGCCCCGATTAGTGAGTTTTTGTATTACGCCTTGAAATCTGGTAATAGAAGTCCTCTGATTTTATTCTTCTTCCAGATTGTGTGGACCATTCTAGGTCCTTTGCTTTACCACATACTTTGTAGAAGCACTTTGTCAACTTACACACACACACACACACACACACACACACACACACACCCCTACTGGGGATTTTACTTGGTATTGTGTTGAATCTGTAGATCAGTTTGGGGAGAAGGACATCTTAACAATATCAAGCTTTCCTGTTTGTGACCAAGGTGCATTTCTCCATTTTTTAAGGTCTCCATTAATTTCTTAGTAATGTATTTTCGCTTTCACGTCAATGATTTGGCCTAGCTTTTGCTAGATTTATTCCTAAGCATTTGATTGTTCTTTTGAATGCTATTGTAAATAGTATTTTTGTAAAATTTATTTTAAAATTATTGTTTTAGAAGCCTAGGCTTGAGTTCAGATTCTCTCATTTACTAGCTTTGTGTCTTTGGACACTTTCCTCTATCTGTCTCAGTTTCCCCACTTATAAATGGAGCTACAACAGTTCCTCCATCAGTGTATCATCAAGAGGCTCCACTAAGATGTCAGTGCCAGACCAACAGATATTCAAACCCTGCTCTGCTTGGACATTCTTTTGGGCAAGTTGGTTGTGGGCCTTTTTTGAGGTCCAAGCTCTAGGAAGACTCAAGAATTATTAGCTCCTTTCCACACATCCCCTTGGAAAGTGAGAGATTCTCTTTCTGTGAGAGAATCCAATTGTCAGATCTTTAAAGTGGGAGAGGTCCTGCATGCTGCCTGAATGGGTCTATGCTCTTGGTCCAAGTGTCCCCATTTTTGGAAGAGGAGAGTAGTTTTCTTGATTTATCATTTTTGCAATTCCTTGCAAGGGTGCCATTTTAAGAGCCCACTTGTGGTTTTCTGCCGACCGCTTTGCCTCATGACCACCATTTAGAACGTACTTACCGCCCAAATGTACCGGGCGAATGTTCTGCATGAGTTCTCTCTCTAAGTAGATGGTTTCCTTTTGATCATAGTAATTGAAAGTTCAACCCCTTGAGGGGTTTCTGGAAAGTGTGCGTCTGGTGGACAACTGCTCACAGAGCAGGGGGAAATTATCTGAGAGGCTGTGCTTCCGGGTGGATGGTTGATTATGGAAAATAAGCTTCCTGCAAATAGGTTCTTCCCCTCAGTTGCCTCTTTGATCCCCACTCCCTGTATTTTTGTCCAGGTCTGACGGGGCCCTCACTACTCCCCTCTATTGCCTTCTCTGCCATGTTGGGCTTCAACTTCTCTGTGTACCATGCACAGCCCCGTGAGGGGATGACATACGAAGACCTACCTTTTCCTCCTTTCAGAAGTATTCTTTCCCACACTCAGACCTGCCTTGCCACTGGGAGATCCTCTCTGCCACAGAAGCTCCTGTCCCCACGGCCCGCCCCAGGGAAGGCAGCTGAGCACTGCCAGTGGGCCCTCTGCATGCGGCTGGATGGTGCATTCCAGATCTCACATTCCCCTCTCTCCCCTTGGCCATATGCACTCTCGATGCTGCTCACTGCCTCTCCAGCTACTAAATGAAGAGTCAGAATCTTGCTATATTCCCTTCGCCCACACAGGCTCCTTTTATGACCATCGTTGATGGAAATACCAGCGTCCCATGTCTAAATAGAGAAGAGGAAAATTATTCAAATTTGAAGTTCAGCAACTCAGAACATGGTTGATGGTCAATCACATTAAATTGCACCTCATTTCTAGAAAAAAATTTAGAAGATGCTCCTTCTTATCTGTAAAGCCTTGAGTTGCCGAAGACCCAGGGGCTGCTCTTGGCACAGGATGCCTGGTGATGCTGGGGGCAAGGGGGCTTGCCCTGGCACTCCATTTCAGAAACCAGATGCAGTTTTCACAATGTTTTGAGTCCGCAGTTAATGATAGGTGATGGCGAGAGTGACAGTCCTGAGACGATGGCTCAGCAACGCCCCGTGCCACAGACCTGTGTGTCCCAACGGCTCATAATTTTACCGGTTCCACTTACTTTGGATCCCATGGTTAATCGGGACCGTGGGGATGTCCAAATTTTCCCTCCAGAGTAGGAATACTTGGTGAGGAGAAAGAGCCTCTGGGGAGTAGGATGTTCGTTCTATTGTGTCACAGGAAGCAAGACACCTGCCTGATTTCAGGGCTCCCCTGAGAAGGAGCTCTGAGCCTGAATCTTTTGTGTCGGCGACACCAGGGTGCCCTGAGAAACCTTTTGACTTCTTCGTGAGCAGAAGAATACTTGATTGTCTACAATCCCTAGCACACAGTTGACGCTCAGTAAAAGGCTGTTAAATAAAATCATGTGTGCTGGATCTAAAAGGGGATCTTTGAGACCATCTATCCCCACCCCCACCCCCCACCCCCAGTTTCTGGATAAAAACCATGAGCCCCTGATCGGCTACCTGGTTGCTGAGCAGCTTGAGAATGACATCTGGGCTCCGGGTCTGCTGCCCATGTCCCCCCCTTGCCCAGCCAGACCGCGTAGCCTCTTAGCGTCTCAGCCAGAAGGAAGTCACAGGGGCCTGGATCAAGGTGAGCCAAATCCCCTGGATGCCTTTTGGGCTCGCTTGCTTTGCATGGAAAAGCGGTAAGAGGGCCCCGCTAGCCTGGGCACGGGGGCAGCTGTGGGGGGGGGGGGGCAAGCTGTCTGCGGGAAGTTAGGCTGAAGGGTTTGTGGCGACATTCACAGGACCATGTGCGTCCACAGGCCCCTCTTCCATAAGTAGGGGTGTTGTAGCTCCCCGGCGCCCTCACGGAGAACAGACGTGCGCATCCAAGATGAAGATTTATCTGCAGTGGGTGTGACAAGAGTACTTGCTTGTTGGCATTGGTAAGGGTGTGTGGCACTTTCATCAGTGGCTGCTACAGAGCACACACTTGGTGCATCTTAGCCGTGTTCATTATTCTTGGTTGTAGAGCGACCTGGTCAGCGCACGGCAGGGCGGTGGAAACAGGGGGTCCGCCACACGACTGGAGAGTCAGGAGACATTCTCTTTGTCAAGGGCGCTTGGAAGACAGCATATCTAATGCTTGCAAATGAACAGCACGACCTCTCTGGGTGACTCTGGGTCTCCCCGTTTAAGATAATCTGTAAAATGTCTTCGAGAGCGCTAGCTTGTGTTGTCAGAGATTTTAAACATGTGTGTATTTTAATCAGACCCACGTGGCAAATACTGGAGACGTTCTGTTCTCTCGTGTTGGGGATATTTTGAAAGCTAAAATAATTCCAAGTTCTGATTTCCTTAAAAAAACAAAACAAAACAAAACAAAACAAAAAAACAACCAACCCAAACTTTAAAAACCTTCATCTCCGTTTCCACTCTCCTTTTTTCTGCTAAAGCTAAATTTTAAATCATAGAGTCAGATTATCAATGTTCACCCAGAGGATTGTAGCAGAGTCATTAAATCTTATTACAAAGCGAAGTGCAGAAAGTAATTGCACATATTTGTAAGTAGCTTAGAATTGATTAAAAATGCATAAGGAAAAGCTGCAAAATTCTCCGCAGGCCCAAGGATGCTACCTCCTCGGGGAAACCATTACAGCTGCTTGTTCTCTGAGTAGCCTTCTCTGTTTCCCTGTGAACAGGCAGGAAGGCAGCTAGCTCCCGAGCGGAGCAGAGCAGGAGGCAGCCGAGAGGTTGCTATGGCTTAGCAAGCCCAGGGGGAGTGCAATTCATATTCCTTTCGGGAGGCGTAAGGGAAGCTCCTCGGAGTGAACTGATGGAGTCTTACCCGTCCAGGCCTCCGAGGCTGCATTTTTGCAAGGTAGCATTTGCTCCAAGGGTGCACTGCGAGGAGAGAAAGGGAGACAAAACGCGGGGAGGAGGCTTCACCCACGTGCCTACGGAAGGCACAGCAGTTTCGCTGACGTTGTTCATGGGTTTTCAGCGAAAGTGTAAGAAAATGCCCTCATATTTCTCTGTCCTGCTTGTACTCTCTTGGCAATCACTTTCTGCAGCAATCAACCGACCGTTACGCTGTTAGGTTCAGGGCCTGCCGTATACCAGCCGCTGTTTGGCACAGGAGGGCGAGAAGTGATGTCACTCAACATACATTTAATGAGCACTTGTTATGAGGCGAGAATTATTCTTGTCTTCATTTTACTAATTGAAGTATAATTGACACACAATGTTACATTAGCTTCAGGTGGATGACATCGTGAGTCAACAATCGTATACATCACATGATGCTGGCCACGTAAGTGCAGACACAATCTGTCATCACGTATTGGCTCTATTCCCCCGGCTGTACTCTTCATGCCCTGACTTACCTGTTTAAGAACCATTTAAGGATTGAGGAAACATCCCCACCATCCAGGGGTTCATGCTACGGTGGAAGGAGGGGTGTGGGCTATTGATGGATATCTGTGCTCTAGTATGAGACATGTCTTTAAAAAGAAGGGTCTTGAAGTATTTTGTTCTTTTTCTTTTTATTTCTTCATATTTATAAAATAGATATGTGTTGAACGATATGTACTGAGAACCCCGTGAATACAGCAGGAGGAAATTTCCTAAAGTAAACACACGCCTGTAAATAGCACCCAGATCAAGACCTAGAACGCTTTGCACCTAAAGCCTTGATTTGTGCCCCCATCAGCCATTACTTCCCCTTAGAAATACTCTAGACTATTTTACTTGGATTTTGACCTTGACCAATAGAAGCATACTTTCCGCAAAAGAGGATTGCAATGCACATTTGACTGTGCACTGATTTTAAGAATGGCC
This sequence comes from Leopardus geoffroyi, assembly GCF_018350155.1. Taxonomy (NCBI): domain Eukaryota; kingdom Metazoa; phylum Chordata; class Mammalia; order Carnivora; family Felidae; genus Leopardus; species Leopardus geoffroyi. Next base: position 4,892,307 of record NC_059333.1, read on the forward strand.
ACAAAAATCTGAATGCATCCAGGAAAGGGTGTTAACGCAACCGTCTAATTTGGCTGCAAAATCACAACTAAAGGTCGACACACTACCTGCATCACATTTTTTCCCTCGACTCTTTTAAAAGCCACGCATTCCCTTTGTTTACTCAGAGTTCAAGGTCTCCGCCCCTGGAATGCCACTTCTCTCCCCTCTCTGCCCTTTGGCCATTCTGGTTTTTGTTGTTTTTTTTTTTTTTTCTGGCAATCCACATATGTTTCTTTTTTCTTTCTCTCAAAACCCTATTGAAAAGAGAGTTAGGGAATGAAAAATGAATTAGCTTACGACCATAAAGAGATTTGGAAGGGAGCCATTGTTGAATGACAGCTTGCTTTGCATTTCCTGAAGGTGAGAGCAGGTGGAGTCTTGATGCCTAATAATAAATCAGGGGCGGAGAGTCCAGAGGGGAATGTGACTGGAGAGACCCCACACTGCACACCTGCCCGCCGCCCCGCGGGACCCCACGGAGGCTTGCAACCGAGACACGCTTTGGAGGGTGCGAGTGAGATGTTGGGGGACGCACCAAAACCTGAGCCCTGACAAGCCCCTTCCTAACCTTCGGGCACAGAACAGCCACCAGGCAGATGTTTACTCTCCAGGCAAAAAAAAAAAAAAAAAAAAAAAAAAAAAAAAAAAAAAAAAAAAAAAGCAAAAGATTCTTCGCTAAAGAAACAGCTAGCAAGGTCTGGCACCAAGAGCCTTGTTTGCCGGGGCCTGGACGGGAGGGCTGTTCCCATCCTGCTCGGGCAGCAGCGAAACTTTCCATGAGGGTCGTTGTTTGCAGACAGCAGCTCCTGGCTGCTGCGGTATTTAAAAAAAAATTTTTTTTTACATTTATTTATTTTTGAGAGGCAGAGAGAGACAGAGCGTGAGCAGGGGAGGGGCAGAGAGAGGAGACACAGAATCCGAAGCAGGCTCTGGGTTCTGAGCTGTCAGCACAGAGCCGGACGCGGGGCTTGAACCCATGAACCCTGAGATCGTGACCTGAGCCCAAGTCAGATGCTTAACCGACTGAGCCACCCAGGAGCCCTCGGCTGCTGCAGTATTTAAACCATGAATGGACAACAGGATGTCATGGGCATATGGAGAGAGTCTGGAATGCAAAGGAAAAAGGCAAAGATAAATAAGCAAGGAAAATGACCCAGGAGGAAACAAATAATTCAAGGGATAAAAGAACACTTAAAAAAAATCCCAATTGGTGTCCTCAGAGAGTGCGATTTGAGAAGGTATAAAATCTACACTCCATCAACAGGATTTAGCCTAGAAAGACTCTTAGAAAACAAGAATGATCTCTTGGAAAGCCAAACACGATTTTCAAACTACAAAACCCGACAGAAGCTTTCAACAACGAAAGCCAGGAAGCCTCCCATAATGTAAGACAAAACCACAACAAAACAAAGGGATAGAAATATGCACGAGCGCCCGAGATGATGCCTATCAGTTTAAAAGGCCAACAGACGATCAGAATGTCCAGAAAGACAGGACAAAGAAAACACAGTTTTAGAAGGAATAGCACAAGATGATTTCAGAGATAAGAAGAAAGCATATGGCCCTGGATGGAAATCATCCTCTGATCCCAGCATAACTCACAAGGAAGTTGACATCAAGGCACATTGTTACTGTGGGTCAAAGTACACCAATCAGTGGAAGGTTCTGAAAGCCTCCAGAGAGTATGACACCATTGTTTTTCACCTAGGCTCAGAGTCAGACTGCCCTTGGAATTCCTACAAGCCCCATGTCACAGAACAAGGAGGAATGTCTTCTCAGTTCTGAGGTGAGTGATTTACAGCCTCCAATCACATATGCAACAAAATTATCAACCCGGTGTGAGGACAGATTGTTCAAGAACCCAGACTTTTTTTTTCCCTTAGGACAACCATTGTGACAAAGGCATTCAAGGATGTACTCCAGCCAAACAAAGGGGTGAACCAAAAAAGGAAGGCTTAAGATCCAAGAATAGATTTTATACAGGATGATGGCTCTACAACGGAACTGGAGAGAGATTAGTCTAGTGCCAAAGGGCTCAAGAAAGATAAAGGAAGAAAGAATGTTCTGTATATTTGAAAATGTCCTTGCAACAGATAATGGTAAGGGATGTGATGATAGATAGATAGACAGATTTTTAAGTACCTCAGGAAAAATAAAATCCATAGAGAAGGGGAAATTACTTATAATGTTATGTATACTTATTTCATAAGTAATAAGAAATTACTTATAATGTTACCGATTGTTACCTTTCAGAAGACCAGTTGCCAAACCAGAGGCCAATCACAATAATGGTTACAAAACAAAGTGTATATATTGTTAACCTTGGCCATGAAAAAGCAACAGTCTAACCATCTGGAAGGGTTTAAACCTGGATTTAAGATCAATCTTTATTTTTTAGTCTCCCCCCCGCCCCCTTACTCCTATTCCAGAGTAAGGAGATGAGGTGTTCTGACCACCGTGCTTTCTTGGAAATGTCCAAATGGGTACCAATGAATGCTACACGATGAGGGTAATACACACGTGCGCTGTCACTGCCTTTCTCTGGGAGACAGCACATTCAAAGTGAAAAACAAAAGAGGCAATTATCCGGGTGTATTGACAGATGCAGGCGGTTGTTTTCGTGCAGTGGTAACGGGGCTGGGTGCACATTACTGGGTTTTACTGCTGCCATATTTTATTTACCCGCAAAATTGAAAGTTTTTTCCTTGGTATTTGAAACTGGTTTTGGCTAGGCTAAACAAACGTGTGTGCCTCTAACATAAGGCATCGTGGGCATACTTCTGTTTTCTACAAGTGGTAAAACCAGGCACCTCTACACTTATCCAACCAGACACTGTCGTGGGGAACTGTCTGAGCTGCTCAGCCTCCCAGCAGAGCACAGGACTACAGTAAGCGCGTGGGAGAGGAGGAGGGACCAAAGACCTGGTGTCAGTTACGCGTCACTTGGTCTTGACCCTCAGGAGGAGGGGCAGTCTCCACGGCTCTGATGCGGGCAGGGCCCCTTCCTCTGATGGGAAGGCGGGACGGGACCAGTCTGGTTAGTGTTTCACAAACAGCCCCAGGGACCTCAGAACCTGGAGCAGTGCCTACTCCTCCCTTTCTCTTCCTGATGTCTGGGCACATGCACCAGTGTGCAGGTGTGCAAGGCATGTGGAAGATAGGTCAACGAACTGGAGGCAGAGTGTGGCCTGTACCACATTATATGCATCTATCTATCTGTCTGTCTATCTATCTAACTATCTATCTATCATCTGTCTATTGTCTATCTATCATCTATCTATCATCTGTCTATTGTCTATCTATCTATCTATCTATCTATCTATCTATCTATCATCTATCTATCATCTATCTATTGTCTGTCTATCTATCTATCTATCTATCTATCTATCTATCTATCTATCATCTATCTATCATCTATCTATTGTCTGTCTATCTATCTATCTAACTATCTATCTATCATCTGTCTATTGTCTATCTATTGTCTGTCTATCTATCTATCTATCTATCTATCTATCTATCTATCATCTATCATCTATTGTCTATCTATCTATCTGTCTATCATCTATCTATCATCTATCTATTGTCTGTCTATCTATCTATCTATCTATCTATCTATCTATCTATCTATCATCTATCATCTATTGTCTATCTATCTATCTGTCTATCTATCTATCATCTGTCTATCTATTGTCTATCTATCTATCTATCTATCTATCTATCTATCTATCTATCATCTGTCTATCATCTATCTATTGTCTGTCTGTCTATCTATCTATCTATCTATCTATCTATCTATCTATCTATCTATCATCTATCATCTATTGTCTATCTATCTATCTGTCTATCTATCTATCTATCATCTGTCTATCTATTGTCTATCTATCTATCTGTCTATCTATCATCTATCATCCATTATCTGTCTATCTATCTCTCTATCTATCTATCATCTGTCTATCATCTATCTATTGTCTGTCTATCTATCTATCTATCTATCAATCTATCTATCTATCTATCTATCTATCATCTGTCTATCATCTATCTATTGTCTGTCTATCTATCTATCTATCTATCTATCTATCTATCTATCTATCATCTATCATCTATTGTCTATCTATCTATCTGTCTGTCTATCTATCTATCTATCTATCTATCATCTGTCTATCTATTGTCTATCTATCTATCTATCTGTCTATCTATCTATCATCTATCATCCATTATCTGTCTATCTATCTATCTATCTATCTATCTATCTATCTATCATCTGTCTATCATCTATCTATTGTCTGTCTATCTATCTATCTATCTATCTATCTATCTATCTATCATCTATCATCTATTGTCTATCTATCTATCTATCTGTCTATCTATCTATCTATCATCTGTCTATCTATTGTCTATCTATCTATCTGTCTATCTATCTATCATCTATCATCCATTATCTATCTATCTATCTATCTATCTATCTATCTATCTATCATCTGTCTATCATCTATCTATTGTCTGTCTATCTATCTATCTATCTATCTATCTATCTATCTATCTATCATCTGTCTATCATCTATCTATTGTCTGTCTATCTATCCATCTATCATCTCTCTATTGTCTATCTATCTGTCTATCTAAATTTTCAAAATATGCATGTTCATTGTAAAAAAGTACAAACCCTTCAGAGGTGCCCTTGAATGCCATGCTCAGAAGATCAGTGTATCTCCCCTGGATGGTTTCCTCTTCTTGTTCCGAAACTTCCTTTTTTGGTCCTGTAGCATTCCTGCCATTGAAAAACACGTCTAAATCTGAAAGTGGCTGGTCCCCAACGTCCTCACCATGCGTGCTGAAAACTGCCTCTCCATTTAGCTACCTCTGCCAGCAACCCGCATGGCTCTTCAGTGCTGTGTTCCCTTGCTCCTGAGCTCCGGCTGGCATCCTGACAAAACGCCACCATCAGCAGTGTGCAGGGCTGTGCCCAAAGGGGACATCTGGTTGCCTTGCTGTGGGCGGCTCATTGTCCTGCTGCCCGGTATTCAAACCACACTGAATAATTTCCTTGCATCAACTTTCTTAAAGGAAGTAGGCCGCGGGGTGCGTGCATGCGTGTGTGTGTGTGTGTGTGTGTGTGTGTGTGTGTGTGTGTTTATATGATGAGTTTGGAAACATTTAAAATAGGATTTTACTTACATACACACACAGACACTTCTGAGAAAAGGCTTCAGCTCCCTAAATCCTGAGATCTCACGCAGGCTTTTGGGGGTGCAAATATTGTACATATGCTCAAGCCAAATGCTCACTTGTTTCCAGAATATTCTTACCCTTCCTAGAGTGTCCCACATTTTATCCCCAGTCCCCAGCCTGCCCGTCCCGGTCTCTAGTCACTGGACTGGGGATGTCTGTCTGTGCCTCCCTTTCAGAGCATAATGATTTACGTGGAGCACAGTTCCTACTTTTCTCTCTCCTCCCCTGTGTATGAGTGATAAATGCTGGGAGGCGCAGCGAAAAAATATAACTGCCTCTCGTCTACTTGGGGGTAGGGCAGATTTGGGCAAAACTGCACAATCCCTACTACTTTCTGGGAAAAGCCTGTTTTCTCCAGCAGACTGGATTGAACACGTGGGGTGTGAGCTGTTCTGGAGGAAGGAGCCCTCGGCAGAGATGAGTGAGTGCCATTGTGAAGGCAGTTAGTCGTGGTGAGCCGGGAGGGCGCAGGGGTGACGCCTGTGATGTCCATGATGACGGCGGTGACCCCACCATCTGACACACGTCTGAGCCTGCAAGGAGCTCGTTTTCCTCTTATTTCTGGCCGTGAGTGTCAGGGTAATAGAACAAAGCCAAGAACTGGTTCAGTCACATTCCCCCTGACTACGATTGTAGTTTACCAGGCTTGTTATTGTAAACAGGCTTATTAGATATGCTCAATTTTTTCAACATCAAAGACTTAATGTTTTCCCTTTTCCAAAAATAATGCATTTTTTTAAAACAGGAAAACAATCAGAACATAAAGACGAGGTAACATAACAACGTTCATCACCTCCCCCAGCTTTGGGCACTCTCATTTATATAATTCTCAACTTTCGTACATACTTACAAGTCAGGAAAAATTGCATCCTACAGTATACTTTTGTAGACCACTTTGTCACCACAAACCGGCATGATGGTGTCCCTGGGTGTTGTTCTACAACAGTGGCGAGATCTGCATTCACCGTAGGAATACTCCATACTTGAATGAGTTCCCCTAGTCTGATATTTAGGGTCTTTCTTAATGTGAGAAATGAATTAGATCAGCATTATTACCGTTTTATGAATGATCCGGTCCAAATTCTGCTTTGACTTTAATGATGCAAATAACGAAGGAAGGAGAAAGAAGGTGCTATAGTGTGGCTCGTGTGCGTGAGGGGGCACAGTCTCTTTTCTGGTAAAATCATGTAGGTTCCCTTTCTTGCATCACCAGGTCTAACTGCCAGGTGCCTGGCCTCCTTCTGTTCTGCCTGGCCCGCAGGGGGCGCCACAGGGAAGTGCCCATCACGCTGTTATTTCGAGGTTGACATTCTAGAAACCTACAATCAGGTTTTCTGTACATGAGATGCTGTTAAGTTAATGCGACCCCTCAGCCAGAATCCAAGCACCACCTTCTCCAGAGCAGCAGAGCAAACATGTTCATGAAAAATCATGACTTCAGTGGACACTCTGAGCCCTGGGGTACCCTAACCTTTGCAACCGACGTAGGTACACAGTTGTAAGGTTTAGCTCAATAAAACCCTAATGACACGGCTGGATGAGGCCAAAGGTTTCCATGGCAACTGAACTGCTACACGAGCCCTTAGAACAGGGTGTCCCACAGGCCCGAGAACCAGAGAGGAGGGTTGATGTGGTGTGAACACAGGAGATCCCACCTTCGCCGCATCAGAGGGGAGCTGGTGCTGGGCCACGCGGTCAAAGTAGGAAATTTCAGTACCTTCCTCATCTCCTCCCTCCCCTCTCCTGTCCTCTCTCAGCCCCACCCTATTGGAGCATCTCGGAATCTCCACCTGGCCCCGGAGCCGGGAAGCATGCCATCGAGCAGCCTGTTTGTCCCTCCTTCCGTGTTATGCCTGTCACAGGCTGTTTCTCAGCCACCTCTTTAAGGGCTGGTGGTGGTCACCTGGAGGCACTGTCACGTTGACGGCTGTGGAGGGCGAGTGTCTGTGGAGGAGATATCCTGGACAGTGTTCGACATCACCCCAGGACTGGCAAATAGGTTTCCCTGGGAGTTGAGATCCAGCCTTGATTGCTAGCTTCGGTGTTGAGAACGACGAGCCTGCGCACAGGATGGGAAGGAAGGACATTGTGATCAGCTCGTGATACACGTTGACAAACCAGATGATGAAGGAAAAGGAACACGCTAGTTGTCTCCACTGCTCACATCTACGTGGAAAACTGGGTCTGAAAAGATGGATTTTGCTTTTTCTGGTCATCTGGATTATCTTCTCGAGTCTTAAGAAAGTATGTTCTAGAACTTGAGTCCTTGGAAAGAAGAAGTCTCCTCTTGCTTTGGTCTCACGGAAATGGTTTATATACTCCGCAAAGTGTGCTTGTCATGTGCACAGACACTTGGACGTTAGGGCCAAGTACCTCCCCCAATCAGACATGCATGTGATGTCTAGAATATGGTCTGTTAGAAGCTTAAAATTATCCTCAAATTTAGTTTCTCTCTAGTTATGCTGCTATACCAACAATGGAGCACGGGCCTCACGAATACCAATCATATTTCAAGAATGCACTGTTTGGGATGAGAAACTGAAAAGTCTGGGAAGATGGTGCGTGGGAGAAAGGGTGTTTCTCCTGCATCTAAATGGCAGGGACAGCGAGCCCACGTGAAGGGGGCAGCTGACGGCAGCGAGTGTGGAAGGGGCCTTCGTACTCTCTCGGGTCCTCCAGTGTGCTGCCTCCCTACAGCTGCTGTAACAATCCAGCACCAAACCAGTGGCTTCAAACAACACGCATGTCCCGTCTTATAGTTTTGGAGGCCACAAGTCCTGAAATCAAGCTGTCAGCCTGGCTGGTTCCTTCTCAAGTCTCGGGGAGGGGGATCTGTTTCCTCACTTTTCCCAGCTTCTAGGAGTCGTCTGCATTTATGCCTCATAGCTTTTTCCTCCACCTTTGAAGCCCACCTGTAGCCTCTTCCAGGGTGTCCCCCCCTCTCTGCTGTGGTCCCATCTGTCTGTGTCCCTGACCCTCCTGCCCCCTTCTTTCTCCATCTCAAGACCCTTCATCACATCTGCAAATTCCCTTTTGCCATGAAAGGCAGCAAATTCACAGGTCCCTGAGATTAGAATGTGAGCATGTTTAGGGGGCCATCATTTTGCCACCACACTAAGGGTCAGGGAGTGTCCCCTGTGGCCTGATCCCAGCGGGGTTGAGCAAGCTGGTCGAGGTGCTGCCTGTTCTGTGTTGTTAGAGTCTGAGCTGCTACTTTCACCTTGAAGACAGCAACAGCCAGACCTTTTGATATTTTAATTTTTTTTTTAACATTTATTCATTTGGAGGGACACAGAGAGAGAGAGAGAGAGAGAGAGAGAGAGAGCATGAGCAGGGGAGGGGCAGAGAGAGAGGGAGACACAATCTGAAGCAGGCTCCAGGCTCTGAGCTGTCAATACAGAGCCCTACACGGGGCTCGAACCCACCCATGGTGAGATCATGACCTGAGTTGAAGTCAGACACTTAACCGACTGAACCACCCAGGTGCCTCTGGCGCCCCTGACCTTTCCGTATTTTAAAGAACAAGGAGCATCAATTCTGCAATTAAGAAGTAAATAATTTCTATCCTAAATACCAGCTGTGGCTCTGTATAAATTACAACAACTAGATCTTTAGAAACAAAAGCAACCCTTTCAAGACAGCCTGTTGACACGGACGAGTTCCTCCAAAACACAGTCCACGGTGACATTTGCACGAGCTTTCCGGCTTCAGAGGGAAATGTGTTTGCCTTGGCACGAGCCAAGTGGTGCTTCTATTTTGTTTTGTTGCGACTTTTTCTTTGCCGAATTCCTCCTCTGATATCAAGAGGTCTGATGTGGAGGTTCAGGGCGTTGGTCACAGCTGAGGGCACACCCATGGATATTATGCTCTCGTCTGCCGTTGCCTTTCCCCTAGCTGGAATCACTTTTCAACAAAACAGTAAGAGAGGTTTGATTGCCTTCGGAAGTCACGGGCTCAGGTATGTAATCAGGCCTTAATTGGAAGTGCTGAGTGCCGAGTCTGGCTGGAAGATGAGCAGATTCCCTCCCGGGGAAAGGATGAGTGTGGACCTCTTCGCGGGGCCTCTCGAAGCCCCTCTGCGCTTAATAATAGAAGCGGAAGGCTCCCTGAATGGGCCCATCTAGGCAATCAACGCAGCTGTTTTCCGCTGCATAAAACAATTTCAACCAACTCAGTAAACTCAATTAATCCTCTTTAAAAGACACCGAGTGGGAGAAAAGAGATTTATTTTGAATATCCTCCCCAGAGCTGTCAGCACCGGGGCTCAGCGGGGCAAATATGAGCTGGAGATTGAATGACTCCTGCAGGCGTAGACCCAGCCGCGAATCATATTCCACAAACAGATATCCAAGAGCGAGACTCGGGGTTTGGGGGCCTCCAGGGCTGGGGGAGGGCTTGGGGATCCTCTCCAGTTTCTGTAGAGGGGCCTTTTTTTTTTTTTTTTTTTCCTTCTCTGTGATGTGATTCTTCAGGTCTGGTCTCTGCTCTTTTTGCCTAGATTGGGGGGGGGCATGGGAATCTCCACCTGGTGTCCCCAGTGCAGCCTTGCGAGGGGTCCACCAGCTGTCCCCTCTGGCATTTCCTCTTCTGGCTTCTGCTGTCACTTTTATGACGGTCCCCATTCTTCCTACATCAGCCCCAAGCCACAGCCTCCAGCACAGACGACGTTCCCACTCTGTCCTGCTTGCCCTGCATGAACTTAGGTTCTCATCAAAGACAGAGCAAGTTGTGACTTTCAGTAGCTTCTGTCTTCTGGTCGAGACAAAGAAATAATGAAACCGGTCACCTTCCTTCAATAGAGGAGGAGGAAAGGGGGAAAAGAATCGAGTGTTTACACTGCAAGTGATTCTGCTACAGATAGACATGGCGAACTGTATGTCAGAGGGCCCCTGTGATGTGTAGAATTCCAGGTGGGCAGTTTCAGCCCCAATGGGTGGGAGGATGGGGTGGGGTGGGGTGAGGAGAGTGAGTGGGACAGGGCCAGCCACCAGGGCCAGGCACTTGGCAGCCATGTGTCCAGGACTTGTGTTCCTGAGAGGGTTGGTTGGAAGAAGGCTGGACTCGGGCACCTGTAAGTGGGACCCAACAGGAACTGGGCTCACTGAGATCCAGACCCTGAACCTGGGGCATCTGATGGGGACGTGGTCAGAAGATCGAGCCAGTTAAATGGAGGTACAGGTTCCAAACAGAACAGTGGCAAGGCCAACGATGCTAGGCTTCCATCTATGAGTTCCTGAAATCCTTGATGAGAAGCGGCATGGTTCCAGAGCCAGGGAGAGGGTTTCCCCATTGCCGTGTCCTATCCATGTTCCTCTCCACTCGTCATGGGCAACAGCTTGCTTGAGTGGCTGCTGAATGGTGTCACACTGCTTGGACTGTGAGTTGGCCTGTGTGGTAGATTGGACCACCCTGACTGCTGAATTAGCATCCCTCGGCACCCTCCCCCATGTGCCGAGGTGGTGAACACTTCACCTGGGTCCATCCCCTTTCTGCGTGCCTGGTTCGTGATGTAAACAGCCATGCCTTGCTATATCCAAGACTCGTCCCTCAATACTTTGCTCGAATGCCACTCAACATATGAAGCCCAGGCAGCCCAATCATCTCCTAGTTCTTTCCATAGCTGTTACTTGTAGTTGTTTCCAAATTCCTAATAGATGATGAATCTTCGGGATTTGAGATTGAGAAATCTCAATTTGGGGGATTCTTAGGAGTGCCACGATCCTAAGTTAGTCTTAAAACTCTTCCAATGTTCTTCATACCCTTTGTTTACTGTTAACAAAACCTAGAAAATTTCATAAGTAAGAAATATCAAGTTCAGCATTATTTTCAAATTACTGCAGCAAAGATTCAAACAAATATCCAAACAAACATTCAAGAGCAAATATTCAAACACCAGGAAATGCTGGTGAAGATTAGTAAGACTTCATGGAAAATTTGGATCTCCTATCCAGGTCCATAGAACTTTGCAAAATTGACAGTTTAAGGACTTATTTTGCTTTCAACATTTATCGTTCCTCAACACACCTCTTATAAGATCTGTGGAAAGTAAGTATGTGATGAAGCAATTTCCAAGAGCGCCTCACTATGCCCATCCGGGAGCACACACTGTTAAATACGGCAGGTGCAGACATGAGGAACTACGGATCACATGACCGTTTATCTCCGCCTACTCTGGCCCCAAGTCACCGGAAGTGTGTATCTTGGCTGTTGACTCCGGTGTCAGGGCTTTCTGCTCCCACCTTCAGTGGGATGTCAGTAGATGCCTTCCAAACAGTCACATCTTTATGTTGGTCGTACAGCTTATTGTCTCAGAAGAATTTTGATACTTCTTTCTGTTTTCCTATGTCTTGACCAGTTTTTCCTAAACTTGGGGTTCTGGAAAAACAAATTCCTTAGGAAGGAATCCCTGCTCGGAAGAGCTTGTCAGGTGTATGTGTGTTAGCACAGCATTGTCCAGTTAGCACAGAAGAGTCGCCGTGTACCTGTGTGTGGATTGTATGTCCCTTTCCCTCAGTTCATGAACGCATCGGGAGCAAACCGATGTCATGATGATGTCAACAGTGGCAACTGTGATGTTCTTATGTCATTAAGTTGTTAGTAAATAAGTGTTTTTGCTGAATAAAAGTTTTTGTGAAATAAATTCAACAACAATAATTTCCTCTTCCTCCTCCTTTTCTCTTCCTCTTGTTTCCTTCCTCCTTATTCATTGAGCATTTGCCATGTGGCAAATGCAAGGTTGAGAGCTTTACATGTATATTTTTAGTTTATTTATTTACTTTGGGTGGTGGGGGCGGGGAGAGAATCCCAAGCAGATTCCACATGGTCAGTGTGGAGCCTGATGTGGGGCTCGGACTCATGAACCACAAGATCATGACCTCAGCCAAAATCTAGAGTCAGATGCTTAACCGACCGAGCCACCCAGGTGCCCCTGCATGCATTTTTAAAATCAAGCTTATTGCAGTATAATTTATATCCAATAAAATGCACTCTTTGAAGCGTAGAGTTCAAGAGACTTGACAAGTCTATAGGTTGTGTCACTGCCACCACAATCTTGATGTAGGATGTCCTCATCACTCCTGAAATTTCTCTTTGCCTGTTGCAGTCTAGGTAGGCAATGACCTGCTTTCTGTCACTGTAAGTTAGGTTTGCTTTTCCAGAAACTCAGAGGCGCGGCTTTATCAGTATGTTCTCTTTTGGGTCTTAACTTCTTTTGTTTAGCACACCTGTGACATTCATCCGAGCTGCTGAATGTACCAGTAATCCATTCCTTCCTTTCCTTTCCCCTCCCTCCCTCCCTCCCTCCCTTTCTTTTTCCTGAGTCCTATCCACTGTGTAAATATACTGTAGCTGGTTTATCTACTCACTTATTTCAGACATTTGGGTTGTTTCCAGTTTTGAGCTACTATGAATAAAGTGGCCGCAAACGTCCACGTACAGGATTTTGTGTGGATACACATTTTTATCTGGATAAATAGTTAGGGTCGGAATTCTGGGTTGTATGCTAAATATATGATTCACTTTGTCCAAAATAGCGACACTGCTTTCAAAAGCGGTGGAACTATTTGACGTTACCCTCAGCAACGGATGAGAGTTCCAAACGCTTTCCATCCTTGCCAATTTGGCAGTCTGGCTTCTTAATTTTGGACATCACTGGACCTGTAATGGTATCTCATTGTGGCTTTAATTCGCATTTTCCTAACAGCTAATGATCTTGAACATCTTTCCATATGTTTAACGTGTTTATCGGCCATTCCTGTATTTGCTTTTGTACTATAGCTGTTCAAATCCTCTGCTCGTGTTTTAGTTGGGGTTTTTGCCTTGTCAATTCGTGCACATTCTTTATACATTCTGGATATGAATTCTTCATCCCATCTATATGTTATCAGTACTTAAAACAACGGTTTATCTTTTCATTTTCTGAAGAAGAACAGAAGTTTTAAAATTTGATTAAGTCCAACTTATAATTTTGTCTTCTGTCCTTGCTCTTTCTGCTTGGCTAAAAAAAAAAAAAAAAAAAAAAAAAAACACTGCAAGAACACGAAACTCGTCTCCCATACATTCTTCTACAGGATTGAAAATTGTAGTTTTCAGGTGGAGGTCTATACTCTGTTTCAAACTCATCCCTGGTACGCTTTAGGTAAGGGGGGGGGCTCCCCTGGCCCACCATCGAGGATACCCAGATGTCCCAGTGCCAAATGTTGCAACACTCTTCTTTTTCTCAGTGAATTGTCTTGATGCCCGTTGGAAAGTCAATTGACCATCTATTCGTGGGTTTATTTCTTAATTCTCCCTCTCTCTCTCTCTCTTTCTCTCAGTGAGCTTGTGATTTCTTGGTCATGCACAACGTAGCCCTTGGCCTAAAAGGTAAGCAAAGATTTGTTGAGCTAGTATCAGTATATACAGTTGCTGTCGTAAGGGCGTCAGCTTATGTGTGGGTGGAGGGTCCCAGCCCTGCCTCCCCTCTCAGTGCACCTTACGGTTTCCTGGCTCGTGGTCATGTAGCTATGGCTTGGTTGCTTCCCATAACAGGGAGCTTATTATCACACAAGGCAGCACACCCCATTTTGGGATCCTAATTAATGCCAAGTTCCCCAGCCAGGACACAAGTGGATACTAGGCAGATGAAAGCTTACCAAGATTTTCGGCAAAGGAGAAAAGGCGTAAAGCCGGGAACTTGGGAGCATGAAGGTAGACTTCCTTGATCATTCTTCCCAGCGTTAGCTCAGGGGTTGTTTATCTTCGAGCCTCCTGAGTCCCTGCCTCGTGCCCTTACGCAGCCAGGTGACAGCTCATCCAAGATGCTGTGTCAGGAATTTATGTATGCTGCGTGAGTGGTGAGCTGGGGCTGGGCTGCACTGGGTGACCTCCCAGAGTCTCCTGACTTCTCAGAGCCTTCGACTCAAGCTTCCTTTCCCTGCTTTTCTTCAGAAGGGTTATTTACAGCCAGGCCTACAAAGTCGAAAAAGCTAATCCCTGTGATTATGTCTTCCTGCACATCTTTTGGCTACAACATACGAAAGGTTTATTTAAAGCGTCTCCACTATTGTCCTCTGCACTGTATGATCTAATTTCATCGGGCCGGTGTCCACATCTTCCTCCCATATTTCTGAGTCCTTGCTTCCATCCCTAAATTTTATTGTGTGCAGCTGGTCTGGAATCTCAGCGGCAACAAGACTGTTCTCAGTAGCAAGGGCTCTAGAAATCCACGTCCCGACGTCTCCGCTTGGGCCTTGGACAGACAGCTGGAAAGTCAGATCTGCTAAGTATGTATTTGTAAACTGAGAAAGTTTTGTTTATTTTAATAGAGCATTTTAATTTCCTTTGAAGAAAACAAAAAAAAAATCTAATTGAGGATAAAGAATGAGATGACCCCATGCCTGGCATTCCTCGATCATAGTGATTTCTGGCTTTGAATAACCTTGTTAATTCAATTCAACTGTGTGCCTGGGCTAGCTGTGCTGACGCTTAATCCAAGGAGACAATGGAGTAAATTGGATAGCAGAAGACACTTCCTGTCCTGCTGGCCTGCTTCTCTCAAAGGACAACAGATGATGCAAAGCTCTCAGCTTTAGCCACGAATACACCACCTGCTCAACTAACAGAAAAATATATTTAACTGTTGGTACGGACATTTAGAATAAAATACCATTATAAATTACTTCTCATATAAATATTTCAAATGCAACGTACGTGACAAAAATATTGATTGGCAAGACTGATAGTATTGAACATCAAATGAGCCTTTGCCACGCCTAACAGACAAGCCTAATTCAATCATCTGGCCGGACTAATCTCTATGAGTTTACAAGTGTTTGGCTAAGGATTTGCAAGTCTATCAGCAATTCTGGTCAAAAGTCCCAATTTCTGGGATGTAGAGTCTGACTTTCAAAAATGTTATTGAAATACGTGACCTGGGGCGCCTGGGTGGCTCAGTCGGTTAAGCGTCCGACTTCAGCTCAGGTCATGATCTCACGGTCGGTGAGTTCGAGCCCCGCGTCGGGCTCTGGGCTGATGGCTCAGAGCCTGGAGCCTGCTTCCGATTCTGGGTCTCCCTCTCCCTCTGTCCCTCCCCCGTTCATGCTCTGTCTCTCTCGGTCTCAAAAATAAATAAACATTAAAAAAAATTAAAAAAAAAAAAAAAAAGAAATGCGTGACCTCTGTTTGGTTAGAAAACACACAAAGTTTCCCCAGTACTATTCTTTCTGCTTAATTTCACTACTTTGGTTGCCCGCACCTGTCATTAACCAAACATACATCTTTTTTTTTTTTTTTTTTTTTAATTTTTTCTTTTCAACGTTTATTTATTTTTGGGACAGAGCGAGACAGAGCATGAACGGGGGAGGGGCAGAGAGAGAGGGAGACACAGAATCGGAAACAGGCTCCAGGCTCTGAGCCATCAGCCCAGAGCCTGACGCGGGGCTCGAACTCACGGACCGCGAGATCGTGACCTGGCTGAAGTCAGACACTTAACCGACTGCGCCACCCAGGCGCCCCCCAAACATACATCTTAACCCTCCATATCAAGAAACTGATTTTGTCAGAAGTTCTGACACGGCCTTGCATGAACACTGCCAATTATTTTTGCTGTTTATATCCCCCCTGCTAAGCCACATCCTGACTTTTTATCTTTTTTTTTTCCCCCTAAAGACTCAACCCTGGACGTGAAAACAAATTTACTTTTTTGAGGGGGAAGATAACTGAAGATCACCCTATTCATTGAGATTTGCTTTTTAAAACCCCGTGTTCTACAACATGGGAGATCCAGAGAGCCACGTAAAACCCATGCAAAGCTAATTCATGACTGTAATGTGACAAAGTTGTAACCAGTACCCACATCAAAAAGAGCGCTTCTCAGGGCACCTGGGTGGCTCAGTTGGTTGAGCGTCCGACTTTGGCTTAGGTCACGATTTTGCGATTGACCAGTTCGAGCCCCGCGTCGGGCTCTGTGCGAACAGCTCAGAGCCTAGAGCCTGCTTCAGATTCTGTGTCTCCCTCTCTCTGCTCCTCCCCTGCTCATGTTCTGTTTCTCTCTCAAAAATAAATAAATATTTAAAAAAAATAAGAGTTAACTATAAAAAGAGCACTTCTCTACCCACCCAGAAGTTTCTCCATGCGCTTCCTCTCATCACACCAAATCCCCCCAAAGTAACCAGTATCCCGACTTCTGTAGTGATAACTCTCTTGCATTTCTTTCTAATTTGTAAAGCCCCAGACAGTATAATTTTGTTTCACCCGTTTTTTCCCTAGCTTGACTGTTTCTCAAGTCTCTTGTAATGTACAGGTTTCTCCTCCATCCCGTGTATCTCCTTTCTTATCCTTACAATTTACCTGTAGAGGCACCTGAGTTGTTCGAACTATGGTGTTTCCTAGTCTTGATTTTGCTGGACATACATGCCTGGTACAGTCCAGGATCATGTACTTCTCTCATATTCCTTGCACATTGTGAGCTGGAACCTGAGGTTTGATCAGACACAGATTTTCAGATTTGGTCCCTTTGACAAGACTTGGAGAAATGGTGGAGTGTTCATTCATCAGGAGGCACAAGGTGTCTGACTACCTTTTCCTTTTTTATAAATGTCTGTAGTCACTGGAGCTCATTGGCTCAATCTGTTCATTCATGTGGGTTTTTTGGTTTGTTTTATTTTGTTTTATGGTAGGAGAGCTTGCAATTTGTTGATTTCTTTTTCATTTGTTAGCTGGGATACTTAAAAAGAATTTTTTTTTATTTGAGAGAGAGAGAGCACAAGAGAGGGGTAGAGGGAAAGAGAGAGAGAGAGAGAGAGAGAGAGAGAATCCCAAGCAGGCTCCACACTCAGCACAGAGCCCAGATGAGGGGCTTGATCCC
Source organism: Leopardus geoffroyi (assembly GCF_018350155.1). Lineage (NCBI taxonomy): Eukaryota > Metazoa > Chordata > Mammalia > Carnivora > Felidae > Leopardus > Leopardus geoffroyi. Next base: position 4,909,402 of record NC_059333.1, read on the forward strand.
ACAACCCTGGGATCATGACCCGAGCTGAAATCAAGAGTCAGACACTCAACTGACTGAGCCTCCCAGGCCCCCCTGAGATACTTTTATAAAGAGATACTTCCTTACTGTACTATTTGGTTACCCAATAGTTTAGTTGATATATAAAAGGCAATTAATACTCTATTGTTTCTTTTATTTGCCAGTTTTCAAGGTAAATGCTATATTCTTCTTTCTTTACCAGTTATAAAAACAATTAATTGGTTCCCTATCATTGTTCAAAGGCGACCAAGTAGCTTTATAAAAAAACGTCATTAGGAAAGAACCGATCTTAGTATATTTACTAGGTTTCAACGCATGGTAATTTTTTTTTAATGTTTATTTATTTTTGAGACAGAGAGAGACAGAGTATGATCAGGGAAGGGGCAGAGAGAGAGGGAGACACAGAATCGGAAGCAGGCTCCAGGCTCTGAGCTGTCAGCACAGAGCCTGACGCAGGGCTCGAACTCATGAACTGTGAGATCATGACCTGAGCCGAAGTTGGACGCTTAACCCACTGAGCCACCCAGGTGCCCTGCATGGTAATTTTTTAAAAATTAAAGTTGGAATTATTCCATCTTTGGCTAGTGGGAACTTTTTCAAGTTGCTCTTTGTTTGACATGATCCATTATTTTATGATGTGAAAATATCTTTTAGGCTCCTCTTGTGTATTTCCTGTGCCAAACCTACATTAGCCATTTCTTTAAGAAGTCCTTGTATCTTGGAGGCACCTGGGTGGCTCAGTTGGCTAAGTGTCTGACTTCAGCTCAGGTCATGATCTCATGGTTCATGGGCTTAATCAAGCCCCACGTTGGGCTCTGCACTGACAGTGTGGAGCCTGCCTCAGATTCTCTCTCCTTTCCCTGTCCCTCTCCACTCTCTCTCTCTCTCTCAAAATAAATAAATAAACTTAAAAGAAAGTCCTTGTATCTTTCTTTTAATGGAGAATGTAATTTCTGGTCACGATACAACAATCAGGTTTGAGGGATGGGATTGTTTTAAGCCTGTAAGCCATTTTAGTGGAAATGTATAGGACACACACACACACACACATTATCTTATGAATACATTTTGACACTTTGATTCAAAATAAAACAACAACATACTCTTACAATCCAGCAATCATACTCCTTGGCCTTTACCCAAAGGGGTTGAAAACTTATGCCCACACAAAAACTTGCACATGGATGCTTACAGCAGCTTTATTCGTAATCATCAAAACTTGGAAGAAACTAAAATGTCCTTCAGTGGGTGAACGGTTAAATAAACTGTAGTCCATCCAGACAATGGAATAGTCTTTAGTGATAGAAATAAATGAGCCATGAGAAGATACAGAGGAATCTTAAGTGCATATCACTAAGGGAGAGAAGCCAATGTGAAAAGGCTACATACTGTATGTATGACTCCAACTCTGCGACCTTCTGGAAAAAAAGAACTATGGAGACAGTAAAAAAGATGAGTGGTTTGCCAGGAGTTGGGGAGGGGAGGGATAAACAGACGGACTACAGAGGATTTTTAGGGCATTTATACAAACATCGAGAGTGATGTAAACGTAAACTGTGGACTTCTGTTTGGTTCATTATTTGTGACAGTTGCACATTTTGGTGGAGAATGTTGCAGGGGGGCTGTGTGTATGTGGGGTCGGTGCTCTCTCTGTGCGGTCCCCTCAATTTTGCTGTGATCCTAAAACTGCTCCAAAAAATAGTCTTAATAGAAGAGTATAAACAAATAAATAAAGGAAAAGGAGACAACCTATCTCCCTTCTCCCAAACTAAGAATACTCGTTCTCAATGACAAGGGGATGATAGAATACCCAGAATTGTGTGTTTCTCCCCCTTTGCACACGCAAATCTCATAATACCGATGCTCATACCATCACAGGATTTTTGCTGGAAGCATCAAACTTCTTGTTTGCATGTGTTCTCCCTATTTGCTTTGATACCAGATCTATGTTGTCGGAATGCACAGCCAGTTCGCACCACACTCTTTCTTTTTTATCCCCCATGAAGACTTCCCTCTAGAAGGAATGCTACAATAGATGCTTGGCAATAATAGTCGCGTCTACGAGTCCTCTGGTTTTCTGAAGCTGTTTCCTTAGCAGGTTCCCCAGGAAGAGCTCACACATGCTGAAAACAGTGCTCCTGTGCCTTTCATACACGGAAGTCAGCTTGTGGATGGTAAACCTTGGACTCACATTTTTTTCTCATAGTCGTAAACGTGACTCCATTTTCTTATGGCCTAAACCATTGCTCTGGAAAAACGTGTGAATGATCTTCTTTCCCCTTCTTACAAAGCACTCATTCTTTTAAAAAAAAATTTTTTTAACGTTTATTCATTTTTGAGAGACAGAGAGTGAGCAGGGGAGGGGCAGAGAGAGGGGGAGACACAGAATCCAAAGCAGGCTCCAGGCTCCGAGCTGTCAGCACAGAGCCTGATGCAGGGCTCGAACTCATGGATTGTGAGATCAGGACCCGAGCCGAAGTCGGATGCCCAACCGACTGAGCCACCCAGGCGCCCCGCAAAGCACTCATTCTTTTCTCCTAGATGCCCAGGTAACTTTTCATTATGTATTTATTTAATATTGTTAATTTTTCCAAATACATTTTTAAAGTTCAGTCATTTTGGGGAGGGGGGGCACTTGGGTGGCTCAGTCGGTTAAGCGTCTGACTCGATTTCGGCTCAGGTCATGATCTCACGGTTCATGAGTTCAAGCCCTGTGTTGGGCTCTGTGCTGACAGCGTGGAGCCTGCTGGGGATTCTCTCTCTCTCGCTCTCTGCCCCTCCTCCCTCTCTCTCAAAATAAATAACTAAACTTAAAAAATTATCAAATTAGGTAATCTTGGTATGTATTGGGAGGATAGGTTATGTCTGGGTCGTTCTGGGTTATATCGTCAGATACACAATATTGTCAAGTTTGTTTATGGAAACAATGCTTTTCTGTGTATAATTTCCTATCAACATTTTAGTGGGACAGTAGCATTAGATTCCGGAATTTCGTGAACAAGGTTTGGGGAAGGTTCTGGGGCAAAGCTCATTGAAACACAGCCTGTAGGCCATATCCGCTGGCCACCTGGTTCCCTGGGGCCCACAAGCTAAGAATGGTTTTTACATTTTTAAATAGTTAAATTTGAAATGGTAACATAAGTTCCTACGTAATATCTTCCATGTTGCCTTTTGGACCTCAAAGCCTAAAATATTTACTATCTGGCCTTTAAAAAAAAAGTATGTTGACCCCTGTTCTATAAGAATTATTGCAATAAACAGGGGGAAAGTATCCAGGGAATAGGAAGGGGCTGCTCAGACCAGGAGATGAAGTGTATTTGTCCCAGACACTGCAGGCTTTGGTCTCCTAGCTTCTGCCTTAGACATTCTGCAGCGACACCGAACCCCTCCTCCCTTCCTCTCTCTCTGTGTCTCTAGAAAGCTCCTCTCACAGTGGGGACTTGAGATTTCATTCTCATTCAGGTGTAAAAACCTGCTGGGAAATATTGCCCATTCAGAGAATTTTCATCTTTATAAAAGGGGATAATAGCTTTAAGACAAAAGAGCAGGTGCCCAATTTTTTAACCCCAGGATTCAGCCTGTCAGTGTGTGTGTATGTGTGTGTGTGCATGCGTGTGTGTGTGTGTGTGTGTGTGTACATGTTTGCACGTATGCACATGCACGTGTGGGCGATCGTGTGGCAAAATTAAATGAGTACATAGGGGAGAAAAAGCCTGAAAATTACCTGGGAAATAATTAGAACAGTAATGGGAGAAATTTATACTACATTTATTTAATGTAATCAAATCAATATTGTTTTAGCATAAAACAGATGAATTAATGTAATAGAACAGAGGATCTCGAAGTCAATTCCAGTATGCAGGAAAATTTAATTTATGATAAAGATAGAATTGACATTTATTTGGAAAAGTTGGCTTATTAAAAAAAAAAAAAAGGATTCTGGCACAACTTATTGACTGTCCATCTGGAAAAAAACAACATTAGACCTTAAGTCAGATTATGCCCCAGAAGAAATTGGAGGCTGATTAAGGAACTATGGTTTTTAAAAACCCAACAAAGGTTGTAAAAGGAACTCTAAGGGTAGAGAGACATTGTTCACAAAGAAAACAGAAAAGCTACGAAGTAAAGAAACCCCTATTTTTCTCTCTCAACGCTCCTATGGCAGGAAGATGCCATGAACAAAATAAAAAACGAATCATCTGGCAGTGTGTTTGCAATGGAGGTGCCCAGCAGAGCTCTGATGTTTTATAAAAATGAAAAGAAAAGAGCACCAGTTCAAGAGGACAACGGGCTGGGATAGAACAGGAAGATGGGACTCTCCTGGAGCGGGACCAGGCCAGAGGAGGCTGGGACCAGGGCCCGCGTGGTGGAGAGAGAGTCACCACGCGCCTCGGGCACTCCTTACCGCTTTCCACGTCCCGTCACTCCTCCCGCCACAGGCGTCGGGCTCCCGCCGCGTCACCCCTGACTCGTGGCTCCCGCCTTTCCTCAGGGAGGGGTCCTACAGCCCTGCCAGGTGTCTTAGCTCTGACATTTTCCTGCAGTGACAAGTTTCTCTCTCCCCAATAGACTGGAAGCCCCAGAAGCTTCTAGAAACCCCATGGGAACAGAGACCATGACTGTCCTTTTCAGCATCTCGTGCCTAGATGCCACAGGGAGCCCAATCCACCTCGCTGTCCCGTGGGGGGTGTATGTTGCCATGTAAGACTGTCGTTTGCCCCCTTTTAAATAAATTGAGCCAACGTTGAAAACTCGTAGCTGGAAAAGCCACTTAAAAAGGGGAAAATCCGGCAGCGTGTGCCTGCACCCCCAAATGTCTGCAGTGGCAGTGCTGGAGATGCTGGGTCCCTCCCCCCCCCCCCCCCCCCGTTCAAACACCCCCCTGGCCTGTGGGCACTCGAGCTGGGAAGCTTGCAGTCCTCCCACCCCTCCCCCTCCCCATATACCCTTGGTTTTAGCCTGCTGCCCTCGGGCACCCTGGAGGGTTCTGGAAGCAGTCTACGTAACCATACCGGGAACTTTGATTTCGCTCAAACCGGAGTTTGCTCTGGTGGCTTCTGCCTTTAGGCTCAGTAGACCTGGCTCCTGTTTTCCCAGCTTCTGAAAATGGCAAGTTTCATGGTTTGTGTATGTCTGTCTTTCTACCTACCTGCCTACGTGTTTCTCTATCGCTCACCCATCCCTTTATCTACCTACTTGCCGTCTATTATCAGTCCTCTATCCACTTATCCATACACACCCACACACAGCTGCATACAAATAGATGTACGTGTGTGCGCATATACATGTATGTAGGCACACATGTATCTCAACATTTATATGCATATGTACATGCACTCACATACTTACTGTACCCATGTATCTAAACCTTTTTTTTTTTTTAACATTTATTCATTTTTTGAGAGACAGAGACAGTGCAAGCAGGGGAGGGATAGAAAGAGGGAGACACGGCATCCGAAGCAGGCTTGGGGCTCTGAGCTATCAGCACAGAGCCCTATACGGGGCTCGAAACCGCGAACCGTGAGATCATGACCTGAGCCAAAGTCGGATGCCCAACCGACTGAGCCACCCAGGCATCCCAATCTGTACCCAAATATCTGTACTCTAGATCTATACTTATATCTGTGTCTATACAATAGCTTTTAGGCTATTTCTGTCCCAGGGATTAGGACTCAGTTTCCCGCTGCAGGAAACATATATGGAGACCTCCCTGCTGCTCGTTTGGGGATCAGTCATGCCCTCCTCAACATGCCCCTCTATTTGAAGTCTGTTATCATGAGCAGCACAGCAGACCCTTGTGGGAGCAAGGCCTCAGGAGAGCCCCGGGCCTGAGCTCTGGGAAGGGGCTCTGTTCGTCCAAGCTCTTGCAGAAAACAAAAGCAGAACCGAACTTTGAAACTCATATGAAAAACTTAGGCTTATGTTAAAAAAAAAAAACAGGGGCGCCTGGGTGGCTGAGTTGGTTAAGCGACTGACTTCAGCTCAGGTAATGGTCTCCCGGTTTGTGGGTTCGAGCCCCGCGTCGGGCTCTGTGCTGACAGCTCGGAGCCTGGAGCCTGCTTCGGATTCTGGGTCTCCCCCTCTCTCTCCCCCTTCCCTGCCTGTGCTCTATCTCTCTCAATTAAAAAACAAAAACAAAAACAAAAACAAAAGCAAAGGCTTGTTTCTCCTTGTGATAAACCACCCTCCCAAGCTGCATTTTCTTATCCCTCGTTTACAGAAAAGTTAAAAAGGAAAATTATGAGATAAACCCCTTGAAACGTACAGATACGTTTATTTTCCAGTGTAAATTGTTTCAGAAAGCTGCCGGTCTCTGGTGGAGACACACCTGACCCACGATGCCGGGCTTCAGGTTCAGCAGGAACAAGCTGGTGACGCCGGGCTTCCCGGATGCGTCTGGAGAGTGTCACCTGGGTTCCGGCCGCCCGTCTCTTGCTTCTGGCCTGAGCTTCGGCCTCAGCTGCAAGACCCCCTTGGCTGACTTGTTCATTCGTACTCATGCTCAAGAGAAAGCTCGGTGGGGCTCATCTCCCCACTTGTGTCCTTTTGGGTGGTTGGAGCCCTCAGCTCTTCACAGATCTCCGGAAGGCAGTGTTTTCCTCCACTTTGCTCTTTTGGAATCACTAAGGGAGATGCAGGTTTTTTGAGCTGTTTATTTATTTATTTTTGAGACAGAGAGAGAGGGAACAAGCAGGGGAGGGGCAGAGAGAGGGAGACAGAGGATCTGAAGCAGCCTCTGTGCTGACAGTAGAGAACTTCCATGCAGGGCTCGAACTCATCAACCACGAGATCGTGACCTGAGCCAAAGTCAGGTGCTTAACCGACTGAGCTTAACTGACTGTGTCCCAGGGAGATGTGGTTTTAATCACCTGAAACCACCATTCAGCTGGCACCTCTGCTCATCTCTGCCCAGGAGAGGCGGGCAGCAGGGGCCTGTGGCTCAGGGACATCCGGGAGCCGTCCCGGCCCCAGGGAGGCCAGCTCTCTGTGGCTGAGTGGTTCTTAGGCTCCGTGTGCAGTGTGGGCCCTGCCCTGCTTGTCCCTGCTGCTCTGGGGGAGGGGACCGCAGCGGCCACCCCCACAATGCATAGGCTGAAGCCCTAATCCTTAAGTGATTGTATTTGGAGACGGGGGTTTTTACAGAGGCAACTGAGGTCAAACAAGACCACTAGGGTGGACCCTAACTCAAGGTGTCCTTAGAAGGAGGGCAGATGAAGACACAGATACACACAGGGACGATCACCAAAATACAGGGAGAAGATGGTCTCCTAGAAGCCTGGGACAGAGACCTCAGGAGAAACGAACCCTGCCCATGCCATCCAGCCTCCAGGACCGAGAAATGATACCTTTCTGTAGTTTGAGGCACCCAGTGTGGGGACTTTTGTTGTGGCCGCCTGACTAATCTGGGCATTCGGTGCCAGATACCAAAAGTCAGCTGCGACTCTGTCACTCTGAGTAAGCGGAGTGATGCACACAGAGCGGCCAGCCAGTGCCTTGTCTGCTCCCGGATGGTGTCGGGCACTGTACTTTCAGGGGGAGCGTGGGAGGGACGAAGGCGACCGCATGTTGACTCAGAATATTTTTACACTGACTGATCCCCTCCCCACCCTCCAAATTACATTAAAATAGATGATACGCAGGTTTTAGCAAGAAAAATAGTACTTCTCTTTCTCCTAATTAGGCATTCTTACTCTTGTTTTTTTTTTTTTTTTTTTTTTCCGAACAAAGGAAGAGTGATATTTAGAATACTGGCGGTAAATTATAAGAATCCCCATTGAATTCAAAGAGAATAGCTCTTCAGCTGGCACCTTTTTGCCTTTCGTCCTTTTTTTTTTATTATGAAATTTATTGTCAGATTGGTTTCCATACAACACCCAGTGCTCATCCCAACAGGTGCCCTCCTCAATACCCATCCCCCACCCTCTCCTCTCTCCCACCCCCCCTGAACCCTCAGTTTGTTCTCAGTTTTTAAGAGTCTCTTATGCTTTGGCTCTCTCCCACTCTAACCTCCTTTTTTTTTTTTTCCTTCCCCTCCCCCATGGGTTTCTGTTAAGTTTCTCAGGATCCACATAAGAGTGAAAACCTATGGTATCTGTCTTTCTCTGTATGGCTTATTTCACTTAGCATAACACTCTCCAGTTCCATCCATGTTGCTACAAAAGGCCATATTTCATTCTATCTCATTGCTAAGTAGTATTCCATTGTGTATATGAGCCACAATTTCTTTATCTATTCATCAGTTGATGGCCTTTCGTCCTGTTTTTTGAGAACGAATTAACCAGAGGAAAGATATAAACAGAAGACAACTGAGGCAAGAAGGAAAGTTTATTTTAACGTTCACAGAATTTTTTATTTTTATCTTTTTAATTATAAATTTTTAATGTTTATTTTATTTTTGTTTTTGAGAGACAGAACATGAGCAGAGAAGGAGCAGAGAGAGGGAGACAGAAAATCTAAAGCAGGGTCAGCCCAGAGCCTGATGTAGGGCTCGGACCCTCGAACCGTGAGATCATGACCTGAGCTCATGTCGGACACTCAACCATTGGAGCCACCCAGGAGCCCCAACATTCACAGATTTTTTTTTAAAAGAACCATGTGGCACTATGTTAATTCATTTTATCCAAGAAGGAAAATACCTTTCTGTAAAATAGCTCACCAGGTCCTCCTGAAACATGACATGTATTTCCAGGGTGCATAGATATGTTCAAGCCTCCAAACACGAGCTGCCTCCTGAATATTCTATGGCTTTGGACAAGGATGAGCAAGCAGATGACATGCACCTATCTCTTGCACCTGTCCTCAGCACATGCGTCCTCATTGCTGGGTGGTGCGCGAACCACGGTACTTTGGCTTTCATTTTCTTACCGCCCTGAATATGCTAAGAAGAGAAACCACATCACAAGAATCCAGTGGTTTAAATCTTGCTGTGCAGGTGTTGAAATGCCATCGAGTCTTGTTGCCCTTAGAAACCCAAGTTCATTACTGATACCTGCCCTCCACGTATCTTCCCATGAACATCTAATCATAGAGCAATGCTGCCCTGCTTTACACCCCTTGGAGACTCTCTTCTGCACACAGAATAAGATCCAGACTCCTCACCAGGGCCACCCTTGATGGTGTCTTAGCCTTGACTTAGATTATTTGTCTTTAATGTATTGGTCTGAAGACCATTGTTGAGCTTTTCGAATATCCTAAGCCCTTTCCAGGTTCAGAGTTGTTCTGTCATCAGAGAGAACAGAGAGAGGTCACTCTCACCTTCCAACCTGAACCATGAGCCCTGTTCAACTGCCTCACGGTTTCCTATGCTTTTCCTTTATGTCACCTGGCTTGGTTATGAAAATACATAATTTTGTGTGATCGTGGAATATCTATCTCCCCTAAGCTGTAAGTATCATGGAGGAGGGGCCCCAACTGTTCTGTCCGGTTTCCTTCTGAGCTTACATGCACCCTTGCTGTCTCGCTACGTACTTGTTGAATATAGGAATTAATGAAGGCACAGGACTATTACCTGGCACCTGACTGTTGTTTTAATGAAAGTGTGTACAGACTTCCTGAGCCTCGCTTCTTTAGGAAAAGAATGCTATCTTGGGATACTCCGTATTTTGCTAACCGATAGTCATGAGCAGCTGGGAATGAATTTTCAAGCAGTTTGAACTGGAGGACGTATTCGTCACCAGATGGGAGGAGATTACTCCTCCCTAGTCTTGAATGAGGTCTCCCAAGAACGATTGGTCTTAGACAGCTCCCTTGACCTTGGGCAATTGTGAATTACGTCACATGCAAATGAGGTCACGTCAATCCCCTTTTCCAGGGCTCCAGCCTTAACATGTGATGAGATCACAAACAGCAGTACTCGAATGCCTTTGATTGTGTCGCATTTCAGCATGTACAAAAGGGCAGTTTTGCCTTGCAGCTGGGACTCACAGGGAGAAAGCCTTGCCGTGCAAACCTCACCATATCCAGGCCTCATCCTTGGGGGTCTTTCAGCCCCGCTGCCCACGACCTCCTTCTCGGCTCACCTCCAGGGTCCGTAAACTCCAGGCCATGGGCCAGATTAGGTCTGCCGTCTGTCTGTGTCACCTGTGAGCTAAGAATGGGTTTTACATTTTCAATTGGTTGGGAAAAAATATCGAAGGAAGAATAATTCGTGACATACGAAAATGCCATGAAATTCAGATTTCAGTGTCCATAAATACATTTTTATGGGAGCACATCCTCTCTTGTTTATTTACTGTCTGTGGCTTGTGCTATAATGGCAGAGTTGAGTAGTTGGGACAGATGTGGTCTGCAAAGCTGACATTATTTTCTAGGTAATGCTTCATGGGGGAAGTTTGCCAACACCTTGCTTCTGTGGGGTACGTTCCGAGGTTATTGCCTTGCCTGCCTGTCCACTGAGCTTCTGTCCCATCCTTCAGCCTCTCAGAGTCACTGTCCTTGCTTCCCGGAGGCCCTCTGACCCCTGCTTGCTGTAGGTCCCCAGTCCCTAGTCTCTTGTGATTCCCCTCCCCTCCCCCACCCACACTGTGTCTTTGTCCTAACACTCGCTACCATTGATACTGGTGGGGTTAGGGGGTTCACATCCGTGCTGCTCCACAGACTCAGCTTTGTGAGAAGACCATGTCTGTTTGGCCCAACATTGTATCCTCAGTACTCAACAGCAGGGAGATATTGCTAGAGTACATGACCGAGGTTTTGAATGCCCATCGCATACCCAGAACAACCTCATATACAAGAGAAGGAGCCTCCAGGAACTCAGACCATCAGAGTCTATTCTTCATACGGGCAACTCCTCCTGATCCTGAGCCACGAGACACGGCTAATCAGATCCAAGGGTGAAAACCTCCTACTTTAACTCAGGAAACCTCACAGAGATCGTGAATCAGAAGCAGAATAACCAATGTTTACACTTCTTGGCAGAAATTTGTGTTTTAGGTGTATTTATTTATTTTTGGGAAAGAGAGAGAGCACAAGCAGGGGAGGGGCAGAGAGAGAAAGACACAGAATCCGAAGCAGGCTCCAGGCTCTGAGCTGTCAACACAGAGCCTGACATGGGGCTCAAACCCACGCACTGTGAGATCATGACTTGAGCTGGAGGCTTAACCAACTGAGCTACCCAGGCTCCCCTTCTTGGCATAAATTTTACCAAATGATGGAACAGGAAGTACCGAGCGATCTAGATGGTGGGCTGACTTTAATGGACTTTTACGATACACACATCAGGGCTAAGTTCTACAGGCATCATGAGGAAGTACCCCTATGCCCATCTTACATATGCAAAACACAGGCAGAGGAGTCATATCGTTGTTCAGAGTCTGGATTAAAAACTATATCCACTTATCCCATTGTCCCGTGAGTGGGACAGGGTTGAGTATAAGGGTCCTTCACTAAATGTTAAGTCTAAAAGCTTGCCGATGCTTTGGCATCCCTCAGGGCCAGAAGGGGCTGTCAGACGTGTGGAAAATGGGCTCCAAGGAGCGGCTGAGAAAATGTTCCAGACCCAGTTGCTGCTGATGGCTGCGGGGCACCTTACCTGAAGCTGATGATATGTTTATGACACAACACCGTAAAAATGATCCATTTCGAAGGTATCTGTCTCAAGATTTCCCTTGGGTAATTCTGAAGGGCAAAGTCATTTTGAGACCAGAAGCTCACGGTGTTGACTGTTCCACCTTGTAATGGGAATAATTGACTGTTTGGGGCCGCTGACTTCAAAATCAAGCTAAGGGGGTATGTGTAATAGACTGTTTTTCTCACACTAGGTAATGCTTACAGCCCACGAATACTGTATACAGTGAACACGACTTTTGGTCATCATCCGCTAAACAATCCCCAATCAGTGTTATTTTTTCCTCACCTCCATATCCAACCTGACAGGAAGCTTGGGTGTTTTTTTGCCTTCAACATAGAGGAGTTTGAAAGTCATTACTCCCGGCCTTACAACAAGAGAAATAGCTGAGAACCAACACGTTTCTCTGACCCCATTGGAGAACTAACATTGAAGGGAAAATGGGCAATACAGAGTCTGGAGGGGTGGATGCATTTGGGGAGAGATACAGCCACGGAGGTCTGCTCCCCAGAAGCAGAACCGCTGTGGCCATCCACGGGCACGAACACTTGAATGGTAATTTTGATGAATTGCTGGAGTCTGAGTGTGCATAGTATTAGGGAAAGAAAGTCCTGGGAGTATCAGACTTCGGGGCCCCTGCTTCTGACTCGCCACCTTGTTCTCACGTAGAAGAGCGAAGGAAGATGTTCTTGTGTCTCTGGCGAGGGGAGGGGCCAAGTAACAGCTTTGAAATGTGCCTGGGGCATCCCCCATGACAAAGGCACCGGAAAAGATTTAACCAGAACCTCATTCCAACATCCCAGCTCACCCCCTTTAGCCTTCTTGTCTTCCGGGAGGGAGGACAACAGCTAGGAAACAGTTGTGAAGATCAGAGACCCACTGAAAATACTACGATGTAAGCGCAGGTATTGGAATGCGTCCTCCCCCACATCTGAGCATCACATCGCCAGGCTGCAGTGTAGTGACAGTGGTTTAGAGCGGAAAGAACCACCAGACACATACTCCACTTAAGGAAAAGTTCTTAGAGAAGCATAAGGACAACAGGGAAGGACCAAAATAAGGGCACCGGAGGAAGATGAAGTCACTAACACACAATAACACCAAAGAAGGAGGGTGAGGAGAAAGAAGACAGAAATACTGTGATGTAAATCTAACAAAGTGGGGGTGCTGGGGGCAGGTTTGTCACTATTGAAGTGGTAAGTTTCTAGATAAGCAAGGGGAGGAGGCTAGAATGATCCGCGTGGCGATGGATGAGAGTTTGAGACATCAGCATACACTCATGTTTAGCTTAATATATAGATATAGATGGTGACATATAGGAGTATTTAGGAATATGTGTTTATACAGGATTAGCATGCACACGTATATTTCCTTGTTCTGTCTACTGACTGGGCTGAGAAGCAATGAAATCCCTGTAGCGAGGAGCACAGCTCGTGCTCAGATCTCACGTTCTAGTGCCGTTCTCCAGGAAGAGGAACCAGCACTCCTCGGAGAAATGAGTAATCCTTTGACAAGTACGGGAAATATACCAGATGAGCCCAGAGCATCTTGAAGTGCCAAAAAGTGAGGAACATACACACATACGTACACACACACTGATGCGAATTTATCAAAGGAACACAAGCACCAATTGAAAGAACTCCCAGGGATCAGAGCTGGACCCTAGTGAACACTAACACATCAGATTATAACTCAGAGTATAAAATAAATATCCATGAGTCCATACTGATAGAAATGTGAGATAGAATGAATATAAACAAACAAATAAATAAAACAATAAGGAAAAATCTCCTATGGAAAGAAGCATACATCTATGTGGATACCACATCCTCAAGGAGATGGAACATAATTACTCCCACCTTAGGTGTGGACTATACATGGTGACTTCCTTTCAGAGAGGACAGTAATGGAAGGGGAAGGAAGAGATATTTTTACCATGAAGGCAGCTGAGAAACATGACCTCAATCAGGTGACCAAGGTCAACATCAACAGTGGACACTTCACGTTAATGTTATGTGTCCTTGATATGAAGCAAATGGTACTTTACCTCTGTGATCTGCCTCAAACCCACAACCTAGTCCAACTGTGAGAAGGACATTGGGCAAATCTTTTTTTTTAATTTTTAATGTTTATTTCTTTTTGAAAGAGAGAGAGGGAGAGAGACAGAGTGTGAGTGGGAGAGGGGCAGAGAGGGAGACACAGAATCCGAAGCAGGCTCCAGGCTCCAAGCTGTGAGCACAGAGTCGGATGCGGGGCTCGAACCCATGAACTGTGAGATCATGACCGACCTGAGCCGAAGTTGGATGCTCAACTGACTGAGCCACCCAGGCACCTGCTTGTTTTTTTTTTTTTTTTTCGGGAAAATCTTAATTGGGGATCATTCTGCAAGTACCTGCTGTGTGTGTGTGTGTGTGTGTGTGTGTGTGTGTGTGTGTGTGTGTGCAAAATCTGTCTTCTCTGCTCTCCTATATGACAATTCCCATGTCATATACAACCTCCCTACCTCGCACAGAGAGAGCTGTGGACATCATTTCTCAGCCCTCGTTCACTCGCAGGGCAGCCCATCCACATTTGGATCCGTCCCTCCCACTGGTCTGTTATTTCCCTGTTTTGAACCTTGTAAATAATATGAGGGGGATGGTCCTAGGATGGTTGTGAATATTTAGTAAGACAATGTAGTATTGTAAGACAATGTAATATTGTAAGACAATGTAAGAGTATTACCATGTAAGACAATGTAATATTGCCTCCTAAGTACATATATGTACTAAATACAAAGAGTAGATCATCAGTCCATTTTAGTTTCTACCATCAAAAGTGCTGTCTTTGGCTGTTCGGCTCTACGCTTGGGTCTTGACATCACTATCCTGACGAATTTCACCTTGTGTTACTTCCCACTCCACAAGGACGGTTCCTCCTCCAGCAGGAGGCCCGTGTTTTCTTCTCTGTGAAGATATCTTTCTCCTTCTCTAGAGGTGACATCACCGCTGGGTGAGGCCACCAGGGCTGCAGTTGACAAGATAATACGGAGAAAGTATGGTAGGAAACACCGGGACTCTGAGCCAGACGCACTGTGAGTCCGTACCCTTCATATTAAACAGCTGTCGTCACGGTGTTGCTTTTAACAGTGAAGACAACGTGTTACAGAGTCTGCAAAAGTAGATTAAAATATCCGCTTTTCAGGGGCGCCTGGGTGGCGCAGTCGGTTAAGCGTCCGACTTCAGCCAGGTCACGATCTCGCCGTCCGTGAGTTCGAGCCCCGCGTCGGGCTCTGGGCTGATGGCTCAGAGCCTGGAGCCTGTTTCCGATTCTGTGTCTCCCTCTCTCTCTGCCCCTCCCCCGTTCATGCTCTGTCTCTCTCTGTCCCCAAAATAAATAAAAGTTGAAAAAAAAATTTAAAATATCCGCTTTTCTCCTACATGAACAAAACTGCTTTTGGTCTTTTCCTTCTTCATTCCAATCCACGCCGTGGTGCATCTATGTAAAATATCACCGACCTGAAATAGAAAGGAAATGTTTTGATTTAACTCATGCGTTCCTACAAGCAGCCTCTATTTCCTTTACGCTGATGAAGATCTGAGGGCATAGAAGACAAACATCAGCACCCCTCTGATGGTTTCCTCAAGGAACGCAGGGATGACAGGACTTTTCCCGGTGTGGCCCTTTTCAGAGGAACGTTAGTTCTTCCAGGGAGATCTGGAAAAGCTGAATCTCCGTGATATGCACGTGCAGCTTGTAATATGTCCCACTGTTTGGAACAATTCTTTTGCAAACACATGCTTTTCCCCACAAAAGCCTTAGGGAGTATGCTACATGAATATTTAGGAAAAGTTGCCTGTATGTGTGGTCTATGACAAGTCGGGAGAGATGCTTTTCCTGGATAAGGGGACCCTTCGCACCCCGACAGAGCTGGGCTGGAATAGTGACGTTCTTTCTTTTTTAAAAAATTTTTTATCTATTTTTGAAAGAGAGAGAGATCGGGGAGGAGGGGCAGAAGGAGAGGGGCACAGAGGATCCAAAGCAGGCTCCACACTGACAGCAGAGAGCCTGATGCAGGGCTTGAACCCACAAACCGTGAGATCATGACCTGAGCTGAAGTCGGACGCTCAACCGACTGAGCCACCCAGGCACCCCCAGTGACGTTCTTTCCAAGAAAAGCAACGAAGGCCTAAGAGAGATCACTTCTTGGCCTCTCGCCATGCATCGGTATGGTCACCACTGCAGAGGTCCTGTCTGTCTTCGTGTCCAGCCCCCTCCAGCTGGCCAGACGTCGGCGTGTGCTCCGGGCCAGAAGGAGAAGGCTGCCTTCCTTGGCATCGAC
Organism: Leopardus geoffroyi; assembly: GCF_018350155.1. NCBI lineage: Eukaryota > Metazoa > Chordata > Mammalia > Carnivora > Felidae > Leopardus > Leopardus geoffroyi. The sequence continues at coordinate 4,925,307 of NC_059333.1, forward strand.
CTATGATGGGCTTTGTTGTCAGAATATTCTGGCATCCAAGGGGCCAGGCGAGGTTGAAAGCCGTGCTAGGTGTTCAGATTACTCCTTGGTTAAACTTACGAGAAGGTGGTCACGGTGCATCTCGGTCCCCCCTGAGGTGGCTCACGGGTCAACTCGGTGGGCTTGCTCTCTATCTTTAGGTAGGAAGCCCTTCCCATGACCTCTCCTGATCGGAGTTTTCGCTGAGAAAAGTTGGTGGGCACGCTTCAGGCAGATCTGTATTTCACGGCCCGCTGTCCCGCTCTGTCTCATCTAGTCCTCGCGATGTCATCTTACAAGTGGGGCGATGGGGGCGTGGAGAGGTTCTGTTGTCTGGAAGTGGTGGGCCGAGGGTCCCAGGCACCTGCTGCAATTCCAGAGCCTGGGAGGCCCCCGCGGCCGCTCTTCAGGGCAGCAGAGACGTTGCCCTGTCCTCCACCCTGGCCGCCCCAGCGAGGCAGACCCCGTCCGGCGTTCTCGAACGGCTGCTGGCCATGAGCGTTCCCGGAGCAGCTGGGCCTCCCCACCACCCTTCCCGGCCTCGGTGTCATCCCGGCAGCGTCCGGAGGGAAGGGGGAGAATCCAGACCCTTCGGGGCAACTGTCAAGCCAGTGGCATAACTTTCTTTCCATTCTGATGGGTGAGTGTGTGTGTGTGGTGTGCCTATCGTGTGCATGTTTGGTATTAATATGTGCTGTGTGGGCACGTGTGGTATGTGTGGGCACGTGTGAAGCGTGTGGGGCGCGTTTCTGCGGGGGTGTGTTAGCAGCTTCGCCCTCCCCAGGTGAGGGTAAGAGACTCGCAGAGACTAAGTCTCATGCCCTGGGGAACTGGGAGGAGGTCGTGACAGAGCCCTGGGAGAGCCCATTTGGTGTTCCCTTCCCCAATCCGGCAATGTGCACGGTCCGCTTCCTGCTCCAGGACTAAGGCTGAGAGCTCAGATGGTCTTATCATCACAGAAGCGAACGTTTTTCTGCCAAGTAGCACACGAATTCGATCAAGTATCACGCCAAAGAAAAAGCACATTCGACTCCTTTTATTGGAGAAATGTGTTTGATGTTGCACCGTAAAAATTTCGAATAGAATATGTAAACTCTACTTAATAAAGCAACAAATTGAAGAAGTCAATTTCTGAACGTCCATGCTTAGAAGAAGGGTAGGAGATTCTGAAATGGAATCCTGAAGAAAGAGGGAAGGAAGCTAGTCAAGTCTGAAGTGTGCCTGGGCTCCGGGATCCCACCCTCGAATTCTCATTTAAAAATTCTACAAATGTATTCCTTTCTGCTGGGTGGCACTCAACTGGTCTATCCTTGAGGTCGTATTCCATTGTCCTAATTACTGTAGCTTTATCATATAACTGAGTTATATATTTCATTAAATCTTTTCCAGTATTTGGTTTGCAGTGTAGATTTCATGCATATCTTTTGTTACATTTATTCTCAAGCATTGATGTTTTCTAACAGGATTTGCAATGATATTTAAATGTTTCATGTCATAGTCTTTGTTGATAGTATGTAGGCAAACATTTTGATACTTATATATTTACTGTTTGTCCAGCAAACTTGGCAAATTCAACTTCTAATGCCATTATTCTCTTTGTAGATCCACTCTATCTTCTTAATGTACAATCATGTCATCTGTGAATAATGACAGTTTTATTTGGTTCTTTCTAACACGTAAAATTTTGTTATTCCTTTTCTTGCCCTTTGCACTGTCCAGGACCCCTAGCACAACATTGGATGGGACGGATGATAGTGGAATCTTTGTATTTTTTTCTAAATTTTAGAGAAAGATTTTAATATTTCATCATTAAGTATCATATTAGCTGTTGGCAAACATTTTCAACAGACTAAAGATTCCTTCCCTTTCTAGTTTGCAGAAAGGTTTTTTTTTTTAATATTATGAAAGGTGTCAGATTTTATCACTGCTTTTTCTGCACCTACAGAGATGAACATATTATTTGTCGTCTTTATCTTGTTAATGTGGTGCATTTAATTGATCAGTTTTCAATGTTAAGCCATCTTTTCATTCCCATAATGAGCTTCCTATGACCACGATATTTTGTCCTTTATATTTAGGGCTGGATTCAATTTGGTAATTTTAAAAAAGACTTTTGCACCTATAGACATAAAAGAGATTGGCCCATAATTATCCTTTCTTGAAATGACCATGTCAATCGAGATTATAAAATTATTTGAGAAGATTTCCCTGATTCTCTATTTTCTGAAACTGTTCGTAAAAATTGCTATTATATATTCCTTAATTTTTTTTAAGTGTTTATTTTTGTGTGTGTGTGAGAGAGAGAGAGACAGAGCATGAGCAGGGGAGGGACAGAGAGAGGGAGACACAGAATCCGAAGCAGGCTCCAGGCTCTGAGCTGTCAGCACAGACCCCGATGTGGGGCTCAAACTCACAGACTGTGAGGTCATGACCTGAGCTGAAGTCGGACGCTTAACTGAGCCACCCAGGCGCCCCCCTCCTTAATATATATATTTTTTAGGTTTACCCATTAGAGAGAGAGAGGGGAGGAAGGAAGGAAGGAAGGAAGGAAGGAAGGAAGGAAGGAAGGAAGGAAAGAAAGGAGGGAGGGAGGGAGGAAGGAAGGAAGAAAGAAGAAAGAGCGAGCGAGCATGTGTGCACCTGTGTGGGCAGGGGCAGGGGCAGAGAGAGAGGTTGACAGAGAATCCCAAGCAGGCTCTGTGCTCTCAGTGCAGACCCTGATGAGGCACTTGAGCCCATGAACCCCAAGATCATGACCTGGGCCGAAGCTGGACATTTAACTGACAGCCACCCAGGCTCCCCTCCTTAAATATTTTGAACAAGTTCACCAGGGAGGTCTTCTTAATCTAGAATTTTTGGTGGGAAAAATTTTAATGGGATCAACTCTTTAGAACATACCCAATTCTTCAGGGTTTTCAATTCTTTTGACAGTGTTACTAGTGTGTGCTTTTAGTATCTTGTCCACTTAATTTTTCAAAAAATTGGCATAAAATCATTAATAACATTATTATTTTTTATTTTATTTTTAATTTTTTTAATTTACATCCAAATTAGTTAGCATAATAACATTATTTTTTAATGCCAGTAGGATTTATGGTTATGTTCTTTTTTAAATATTGATACCAAAAATTGGTAATTTTTGTCATTTTTCATTTCTCTTGGGTGGTCTTATAGAGGGCGTAATGACACCATTAGTCTTTCCAAAATATCTGTTTTTGGCTTTATTGATTTTCTGTATTAACTGTTTTCTTTCTATTAAATTGATTTCTGTTCTTAATTTTACTATTTCCATCTCTTCTGTCGGGTTGAATTTGCTTTTCTTTTTTCTAGCTTATTCAGATGCAATTTTAGATAATTAATTAACCTTATTTTTAAACACATTTATTAAAGCCATAAATGTTCTCCTGCTTCTTCGGCTTCTTTCTACAAGATTGGAAATGTTAAATCATCATTATTATTTAGTTGAAAATATTCTATAATTTCCATTGTGATTCCTTATTTAACTCAGTGTTCTTTAGACACGCATTGCTTAATTTTCAAGTACCTGAGACTATTTTAGTTACCTGGTAGGGACGTGCAATTTAATATTAAATTAAATTAAATTATTGGAGCTTGTTTTTAATAAATTATTTGTCTTTTAATTCGACTGTTTGTTCCAGTCATCAGGAATGTAATTAAGAATATAGCTGACTTTGGAGCGCCTGGGTGGCTCAGTCGGTTGAGTGTCTGACTTCGGCTCAGGTCATGATCTTGCGGTTCGTGAGTTCAAGCTCCACATCGGGCTCTGTGCTGACAGCTTGGAGCCTGGAGCCTGCTTCAGTTCTGTGTGTGTGTCTCTCTCTCTGCTCCTCCCCTGCTCGTGCTCTGTCTCTCTCTCTCTCCTTCAAAAAATAAATTAAAACATTAAAAAAAATTAAAGAGTGTAGCTGACTTTAATTTTGTCATCTTTTCATTGTTTTCTATCTGTCTCATCTGTTTTTGATTCTTTTATTTGTCGTTTCCTGACTCCCTTTGGATTAGGTGTATTTTTTCAAAAATTCCCACGTCTGGGAGAATGGGAGACTCTTACCCCAGTGTGACCCCATTTGTGCTCAGCACCTGCGTGAGCAGAGTCATACATTTGTACTTCTGCTTATGTGGTTAACCACATGAGACGCTATCATCACTTTTTGGATTAATTCATTATTAAGATTCAGTTATTGCTATTAAACAGTTAATGGTTTTCACCCCTGTATTGACTCCTCCCAGGACTCTTAACTCCTTTAGAACTTCAGTGTCTGGAAGCGAATTCATTCAGCATTTACTCTCCTAAACGTATCTTTATTTCGTGCATTTTTGAAGGACATTTATGAATCTATGATGGAATAAAATGCTGGGTTGGAAGGTTTTTTTCTTTCTCTCAGAGATTTGAAGACATCACCCGTTGTTTCTGGCTTCTATATATTGTAGCTCTTGGAAGGTTATGTGTCTTTCCTTGTTGGAAAGATTTCCCTCCTGTATCTTGTTTTCAACATTTTAAATAAACCTGCTTTGGTACGATTTTTTTTTTTTTTTTTTTTTTTGGAAGGGAGTAACCACCCTGCTTATGTCGTGCTGAGTTACTACAATATATGGGTTGAGATCTTTTATCGGTTTTGAGAAATTCTTAGCCGTTATTCCTTCAAATATTTTTCTGTCCACCCTCTCTCCTCCTTCCTTTCTGGAACTTCAATCACACATGTATTAGAGCTGTGGACTATGTCCTGACTTGTCTTTATGCTTTGAATTGGTTTTCCATTCTTTTATTTTTAATGTGTTTCAGCCTGGATATTTTCCATGCACTGTCTCTGAGCGCATCACTGCCATTTTCTGCTTTGCCAGCTCTTCTGTGAAATCTATACAACATCTTCTTAACTTCAGATATTTAAAAAATTCCAGAATGTCCATTTGCTTATGTTTTCTACTTCTACCTTATAGCAATATTTGCTACCCTTTCATTACTTTCGTTTTTCTATTATTTTACATACTAATTATAGTTGTTTTAAAGTCCTTGTCAACATTCTACAATACCTGGATCTTCTGTGAGTGTACCCCTAGTTTTTGAACATTTAGGGCCTTTTTTAAAATAAACTTTTTACTCTAGAATGGTTCTATATTTACAAAAAAGGGGGGTTTGAGAAGAATGCAGAGAGTTTTATGTCCTCTGAACCCAGTTTCCCTTATTATTAATATATCAGTGCAGTATATTTTTCATAATTAATGAACCCATATGGATACGTGATTAACTAAAGTCCATACTTTATTCAGATTCCTTTTGTTTTTACCTAACGTCCTTTTTCTGTTCTAGGATTCTGCATTATATTACTTGTCACGTCTCCTTAGGATCTTCCTGGCTGTGGCCATTTCTTAGCCTTCCCTTGTGTTTGATGACAGTTTTGAGAAGCTCTGGTCAGGTAGTTTGTAGAAAGTCCCCAGTCATTGCTGATTTGCTTGATGTTTTTCTCACGATTAGAGCAGACTTACAAGCGTGAGGGAAGAACAGATATAATGTGCCATTCTCATGCACGTATCTAGGATACACATTATCAACATGACTTACCACGAATGATGTTAACCTCAATCCCGCAGTGGTGTTCCACAAGTTCCCCTATATTGCACGCTTTGGAAGGAACTCCCTAAGCACAGTCCACACTCAAGCGGGGAGTTACGTTCCACTTCCTTGAAGATGAAGTATCCACATAAATTATTTGGGATTCTTCCAAATAGGAAGACTGTCTCTTCTCCACGTAGTTACTTATTCAATCATTTATTAATATCGGTATGGACAGATGGATATATATGTTACATTTTAGGTAATAATCCAATATTACTTTATTTTTTGCCCCAATTAACCTAGTTTTCACCCTTAGGAAATCTTCCAGTTGACTCTCGTGTTCCTTTGACATAAACTATCATTTGTTTTGCTTTTGAGCATTTCTTTACATTCTGGTAACATGCGGGTTCGTCTTGTGTATTTTCTGCTCTGGTCCTAGAATCAGACATTTCTCCAAGGAGCCCTGGTTCCTTTGATGAGAAAGTAGTATTAGAAACCAAGTTTTGGGGCCAGATGTGCTGCTTGATAACACATCGACAAACATTTCCATATGTAACCATCTGGACTATATTCCGTGAACTGTGAGTTTGCATTGATGGCTCTGACTCCAATCCATTACCACCCAGATCATTCTAGCCTCCTCCCTCTGCTAATGTGTAAACTCCCACTACAACAGTGAGACACCTACTTTCCACCCCTGCCACACTTGCTGTGTTAAGTCTAGTACACACCTGGATTAGTTCCAGAATTAATCCATAATCCCGTGGGAACCATTACCAACGAGAGCCCTCTGCCTATGTGCTGTTTCTTTTACTTTTAGACTTACAGGCTTCACTCCTTTCCAAAGCTCCCTAGGTCAGTATATTTTTCACTCCTTTCCTCACTGGGGTTGTTTAATAGGGTTGAATATGCTTTGATCCTTTTGTTATATTCTACATTCCAGGCTGGGATCACTGAACTCTGAAGTGATTTAAAATTTGTATACGTTATCATTTGCTCTTTGTGCTAGAAAATTCAGTGGGTTTTGGTAAAGGCATAGTGCCATATCTCCAACAATACAGTATCAGACAGTTTCAGATAGTTTCACCAAGTCCAAGAATAGGGCTATTCCGTCTATAGTATACTGCATGTTGGATTTCATCAAGGCCGGTTCTACCTGGAGTATACAACATGGTATAACATCCCTGAGTGCCGCTTCTAGACATGACATCATCTAAGTGTGTATTTTTGTGTGTGTGTCTCTTTTGAAGCATACAAAATACCCTATCCTATCCCATCTTTCACTTTTGGAGGATAGCTTGCTTGTATATAATTATAAGTTGATTCTCTTTATTTTTCAAATTTAATGTTTCACTTCACATTCTTCTTACTTACATTGTTTCTGATGAGACACCTGCTGTAATTCTGATCCTTGTTCCTCTATAGGTTAGGTTATTGTTTTCCCCTCTGGTTTTTTTCCCCCCAAGATCTTTTCTTTGCCTTTGGTTTTCTGTAGTTTGAATTTGGTGTGCCTTGGTATTTTGGGGAGAGGGTTGGTATTTATGTCATTTGGTGTTCTCTGACCATCCTGGATCTGTGGTTTAGTGTCTGCTTTTCATTTTGGAGAATTCTTGGCCATTATTATTTCAAATGTTTCTTCTGCACTGCACTCTATTTCCTCTCCTGTACCAATTGCACATATGGTACAACTTTGAAATTATTCCACCATTTTTGGATATTCTATATCGGGATTGCTTTTTTCCCCATTCTTTTTTCTCTTTGACTTTCAGTTTGGGAAGTTTTCCTTGATCTGTCTTCAAGTTCGCTAATGCCTTGGCTCTGTTGCATCGACAGATGAGCCCATCCAAATAGCCTTAGTGTCTCTTACAGTATTATTCTTAACATTTTTTTTTTATTCTTAGAGTTTCCAACTCTCTGCTTACATTACTCATCTGTTTTCACATGTTGTCTGCATTTTCTCTTATATACATCAGCAAAGTAATCATAGTTTTTTAAAATATCCATCTTGTCAGGTCTTGCTTCTTCTTGCTTTTTTGTATGGCTTGTAATTTTTTTGTTGAGAGCTGGCTGTGGCATTTCAGCCGGCGGGAACAGGAACTAAAGTAAATAGGGCTACGGTGCTAGGTGTTCTAATAATCTGGCCAAGAGTTAGTCTGCACTCAATGCTGGTTGCTGTAGGTTCCAGCAACTTCCTATTTCTTCAGTGTCGCTGTTTTTTCCTCCCCTGCTGACTTCGGGCTTCCCTATATAAAGTCTGCATTCTGCAGCTCTTTCAGCAGGGCTGGTGTGGTGGTAAGGTGCAGGGGAGGGGAAGCTTTTATAAACTTATGATTAAATCTCACTGGTTAGTGGGACTGTGACCTTCACAAGTGTCTCTCTAGCAGCCCAGCTTTTCCTTTTTGCCCTTGCCTCCTACTCTGCAGCATTCCCAATCTGCTTCCTTGAAGCCTTGACCCTTGATGACTATGTTTTTTCCCCCTTACGTGAGGCAGGAAGGACGCATAGGGCTTGACTGGGAGGGATGCCCTTCTCCCAGCTGAGCTAAGGTTCTGACACCTTTTTTTTTCTACTGAACACTAGTCCTGTGTTGTGAAGATTCTTTCATTTCACAAGGATTGCTTTTCCCTACCAGAGTCAGAAGGACATCTTTCTCAGATCTTTACCAGGGGAACCTGGTGTAGTTCCTGAGAGTAAAGGTCACAATCCCAATACACACACGCTAAAACTATGCCCCCAGGAACTTCTTAGTCTAGCAATTAATCAAAATTGCTGTTTAAACATTCCTACCAGTCTGCAATTGCAGTGGCTTCCACTCCAGATAAGCAGATTTCAGCTGGGATTCTCTAGAGTCTGAGGTAGTGGTTTAACCTATGACCTCAATTCAAGGATCAGTTCAAGGAAAGTCATTGATTTTCAGTGTGTCCAGACTTTTATTGTTGTTGGTAAGTATAGAATGATGAATTCCAAGTTCTTTACATACCAGAACTGAAATCATATACTGCTAATTAAAAAACACACACACATTTTCTTGGTTGTTGGTCCAATTGTTTGTCAAGTGATATATATATATATATATATATATATATATATATATATATATATATATTTTATCATATCCCAGACGTTGCATATAAATAGATCATGTGTGCTCTAGATAATACCTTCAGTCAGTGTGGGTTCCCTTTTCCTCTAGTGGGCACGTAGAGAGAGGATCTGATCACTCCAATGCAATTACGAATACCTTGGGTTGGGGCTGGATTGTAATCTTGGCCAGATTTGTTCCTATGTGGTAAATCCTTGTTTCTTGGCTACAGTGTTCCTCAGCTTTTGCTTACCTCCTCACCCCCACCAGAATGTTCTCCCCTTCCAAGTTTTTTGAGCTTAGCTGTTGCCTCACACAAATGGGACTATGGCCAATAACCTGAAAGGGAGACTGGTTCTGTGTTTTCTGCAGAGCTTCTCTCCCTAATGGGACTTAGTTTCTTAAGCACTGTACGAAATTTCCGTCTGTGTCAGTGTCTACGGTCCCCAGTTTCCAGCACTGCAGCAGAGCTTAGCAAATGTCTCAAGGGGAGACATGCTTGTTTGGGGGTTACTCTTTCAATCCATCACTCCATCCACAAGGGATGGCCCAAAGTCTTCTGGCAGCGTTCCTCAGTTTGGGCAAGCTTAGTCTCCAACTAATGTTCAGAATTGGCAACCACACCAGAAGAATAACACAGTCCGCGATCAGCATCTTATCTAGGAGAAGCTGTTGTATCTCTCTGGCTTGAGTTCTCCTGGTCTCCACAAATTCTATGCCTCTTCAATCCAATTTTCTGTCAAAAATATGAGTTGTGTAATTTGTCCAGTGTTTTTTAAAAAACTGGCCGTAGTGGGGGCACTTGGGGGCTCAGTCGGTTGAGCATCTGGCTCTTGGTTTTGGCTTAGGTCATGATTTCATGGTTTTGCGAGTTCAAGCCCCGCATTGGCCTCTGTCCTGATGGCGCAGAGCCTGCTTGAGGTTCTCCTTCTCTCTTTGCCTCTCCCCTGCCCACGCTTTCTCTGTCTTTCTGAAGAAAAAAAAAAAAGAAAGAAAGAAACTTAAAAAAATTGCCATGGTAGTAGAGGTCTGCATGTATAGGTCTACCTGGAATCAGAAGATATAGATCATTATTTTTTCATAGGAAAAATTAGAATTCTTTTATTTGGCAATTTTCTGTATGTACCATGCTACCAGCGGGGATTGGTAAATCTACCTAATTCTATCTGTTGACTCACAAAGTAGCTAGATATCTGCAGTCATCTCCACATGCTCATTGTTGAGCTGTCAACAAGAGTGGGCATCCAATATCGGTGTTTCCAACTTTGAAAACTATAATAAATATACACCTATGGTTCTTATGGGAATTTAAGGCAGCACAGTGGAGGAGAATCCTGCATCTGTAAAAAGGAGCAGAAAACGTAATAGACAAAATTGCACAATAGTACATGAAGCAGAAGAAAACGGGGATATCCTGTGGGACACTTTAATTAAAGCCCAGAAAATTGCAATTTCTTAGAATCAACACAGAAAACAGGAAACATCCTGTATAGATTCACAAAGGGCTACTTAGAGGTATACCAAAAAAATTATACTGGAAATGACGAACAGGGGAGGAAATATATATATATATATATATATATATATATATATATATATATATATATAGTTTCTTAGAAACAAAAGAAAAAAAAAGACATGAGCTTCAAAAAAAAATCTCAAAATGTTTCAACATCGTATAATGCCAGTGGGGTCAGGGTGCTGCAGAAAAGCCAGAAAAGCCAGAAAACCCCCACATTAATGTCTCTATGTCCCTGGAAAGGATGTGAATTGTCAAGCCCTTGGGGGAAAATGTGAAACAAATAGTCCGTATTGACTTCAACTTGGTTGGAGTGCAGGATAGATGGTGGACGTTAGTAAGGTTGTAAGTTTCCGACTATAAAGAGATCTTTGTTCACCTTTGATGTTCCTTAGCATCAAAACGCCTGCCTATTCACAATGTAGAGTGTATTATACACATGTATTTGTGGCGTGCGTGTGTGTGTGGTGCATGCATGTGTACAAAACCTGAAGAATTGTGTGTCGCTAGGTTCATCCATAAATATGAGAACTCTCCTTCCCAAAACAAACGAAGATCAACCATCTGACATATGTGCATGTGTACTAAGGGCTCCCGAGGGACACAGTGTCTAAAACCAATGATGTTCTGTAAAATTCAAGGCACATTGGGATGCCATGCTGGAGCGGTAGAGAGAGTGTGGATTCTGTGGTCGAACTTGGGTGCAAATCCTGGCACCGCACTTAACTAATAAACGAGCATGAGAAGGTCATTAACCTTTCTGAGCTTCAGTCTCCTCGAGTGTGGAGTAGAGATAATGTCCACTTCCTGGAGTTTTTGTGGTGATGAAACTAAGTGATACATGGTGAACACCAGGCACAATACTAGTGTATTGTGGGACTGGTGTACCAGAAATGATAACACTCATGACTGCGCAGTGCGCACGGAAGAAGAAAGATCGGGTTGTTGTGGCAGAGGCACGACTAGGAGGGACACCTCAGGTTGAGAGGGAGGGGCAGTGGTGGCTGTGCACTAAATGAAGTCACTAGGAGATCAGAGGTGGGGGAGAAGAGGTAGAGGGTGAAGGATTCTGGTGCCAGTATTTCTAGAGAACATGGGTTCTAGGAAAGCAAGAAAAAAAATGATGAAAAATGCAGGACACAGGTGGGAACCCCTCAGAGGCAATTCCCTGAGTGTGGCCTCTTCTAGATTCTTCTAAGCTGTGGTTTAGTTGTGAGCCTGTCATAATGAGGTCACAACAACTGGTAATCCAGGGGTCCTACACTGTGGCCACGTCTCCATGGTTGCCCTCCCACAAAGCTAGTACAGTGTCTGATAATTTCCGGATTCATGTGTGATCTAATCCTGCTCTCAGGAAAGCCACCATATGGGCTTTGGCAGGCCATGTGACTGCATCGTTCCCACTAGCCTCATCTGCGAGAGGAGGGGTTGATATCTTTGAAGTTTCTTACAAAAGCTAAAAAAAAATCCATAATATATAAGTTGAATAAATGCCTTGTAATGTTTTTAAAAAGGTCAAAATAAGAAAAGAAATGTACAAGTGTAATCTGCAAGAAGAGGTAAAGCAAATTACCAATTGTAAGAATAAGAGGAAAATGATGCAGAGGGTCATAGTGGGCTACAAGCCAGACACACATCCTTGTTTGTGGCCCTGCTGAAGAACAGAGGTTGACTGGGGGCAGGATAGGCAGAAGGAGCAATTTCAACTTGTGCAATCAGGTCAAATCACCCTTCTCTGAAGCCAGTGCTTCCAGGTTGAGAAATGGTGGCTACCTTCCTCTCAACAAGGAGCCATCCATAGAGAGGTTTAGAATGGGATTCATTTTTGCTTCCATGGCTGGAAGTGCTTTCTCTCCTATGTTTAGCCTTTAGCCCAGGCATGCTTGGACTCGCTGAGTGACTGGCCTCTTAATTAAATTTACCTGATGAAGGAGACATTTTGTGCTTGGTCAAACAGTGAATAAGGACAGGGTCTGGAAACATACCATCAGGTTGGAACAAACCTACTTCTAATGAGGTCAGAAAAGAATAAGGAACATTTAAGAGAAATTGGCCACAGTGGATGAGGGAAGGACCAGTCAGATTTCCGGGAGCAAAAGCTTGTATATGTGACCCCTCATTAAAAAAGATGTTAGCTATGATCAAGCTTCAAGTGAAGGGCTTCTGGTCCTGCCCTTCGGAAAGAGGGGGGTCAGTGCTATCTCAGTTTTCCTGCCAGGGAACAGTGCCCCGAAAGTTTACAAATTAACACCTCAGTATTTCATCCCAAGGTTTCTGAAAGGATGGTCTTTCCTCCCCTTCCCTCAGCCCCACTTTGTTTAGGCAACAGGTCACAGTCATGAATGGGTTGGGACCAGAGACCTATCACAGTGAGAGCCACTGCATGGGAAAGGAAACCATCCTGCAGAGTTCTGTTTTTCCTTTAACTTTCCCACCAGTGGGTAATGACAGAACTGTGGCAAATTGATGGTAACCATGTCCCGGTAAACAGCTGCTGGGAAGCTGTGCTGGGGGAGAGTTGCTATAACTCTTTTTTATTTTATTCCCTCCTGTGGTGAGCAGATCCTAAGGTGATCCCCAGTGATCCCTGCCTCCTGGTGTTCGTGCCTTTGTGAGCATAGGTGGGATCCACAGCTTACTTCTGGTCAATAGATGATGGCAAAGGTGGTAAGATGTGTGTTCTGTGATTGCACTGTGTTGTGTAAGACTCTGTGGCATTAGCAGACTCGCTCTTGCTCTCCTGTGGGCCTTGAAGAAGCAATATGCCATGCTGTAGACTGTCTGTGGGGAGACCCATGGGACAGGGCACTGTGGGCACCTTTAGGAGCTGTGGACAGTCTCCGGCCAACAGCCATCAGGGGATTCTGCCCACCTCCTGTGCGCGCTTGGAAGTGAATTCCTCCTCAACCCAGCTTCCGGATGAGAACGCAGCCCAGCGGGACACCTTAGTTGCAGCCCTGTGAGACCCTGAGCAGTAGACCAGGTAGGCTGTGCTTGGAAGTCCTGAACCACAGAAACTGAGATAATAAATAAGTGTTGTTTGAAGCCACTAAGGTTGTGGTAATCTGTCAGGCAGCATAGAAAAAATTAACACACCTCCGCAGACTATATTCAACATGGGGATTTTGACCTTCATATTGAGAGTCCTTGAGGCCTTGGGTGATGGCGCCCAGCCCTTCCTTCTGTGGGCTATCTACAGCAGCAGCTATGAGCATCTACCCATGATTGGACGACCTTCTGAAGCACGTCTTTAATCTTGAGGCACAGCCAGCGATAGTGGTTCAATAAATGCAGGGCTTCTCTTTGGCATGGATTCACCTACTTCATGATTCTCCCGATGTGTCAGATCCTGGGCTAACACCTCAGCAGAAATATTAATGGGGAAGATAAGAACTGCCTACAAAAATCTAGAACCCAGTGGAGGAGAGGAATATTTAGATAAGTAGCCTCAATTAAAGGCACATCTGTTGTCCAGGCAGTGAGGCAATAAGGAAGATGTGGACCATTCCTCTCTGAACGTCTTCTTCCCCATTTTGGCCCCACTTGCTGGGCTGCCTGGACCTCCACATTCAAATGTGCTCATCTGAGCTGACTTTGCTGCCTATTCCCTTCTCTTCACAGGGGCACAAATGAACCTCACCTCCCATGTCAGAGCCGGCTGATTTTTATGACGTTCTCAAATGTGCATTTTGTTTTCTAAACGATTAGGTATACAGTGGTGCTCATTCTCTGCAAAATTTTGTATAGGGTGAATCTGGTCTTTAGCACCACTGCTCTTTGGTTGCCACATCTTCCCCTATTTCATCAGTCTCTCTCCCCTTCAGGACTCCCATCCTTCCCCTCTATCAAGTGCCGATCTCAAAACGACCATGCATCTGCTGGGTTAGTCATCCACTCTGACGGTCTTTCCCAAGTGGTGCTATACGGTGGTGGCACCTTTCGTGGGGGTATTTGCAGATTCAGCTTAATCACCGTGGATGAAAAGGTTTGGTTACCATTTAAATGGGTTAATCATGGGGGTGTCTAGGAAAACCTCTTCGGACAAGGAGGAAACGATCTGATTGGGTTGGGTGTAAAACCAGTTTTTCCGATCTCATCTGTGACTGGGACCACGTGAAATGCACGGACTACGATATCACATGTGCGTTTACCATAGTGGTTCTCAACCGGAGCGATTTTGCCCCCTACTGGACATTTGGCGATGTCTGGGGACATTTTTGGTTGTCACAACTCAGGGGTAGGGGTGTTTCTATTGGCATCTGGCTTTCAGAGGCCAGGACTACTGCTGAATCTCCCCCAGTGCACAGGACAGTCCTCACAATAAAGAATTATCTAGCCCAAAGTGTTAGCAGGGTTGAGATCGGGAACCCCTGATTTAATAGACTCAAACTCAACTCCCTATATTTGGCAAAGAAAATAGCAATGGCAACAAAGATAGATAACGTGAGAATTCTCTCCACATACCCCATTTTTTCCCCTTCAGAACAATCCTTCCCTCCCCTGGACTCACCGAAAGTGAAGCTCAAAGAGAAATGAAGAAGGGTTTTTTCCCTTTGAATTGCTGTTAGGATTTAATATTCATCTTTATTAACTTTATCCTGAATGTGTACCTGAGGTGTTCTGGATTAGAGACAGATGATCATTATTCATTTAGAAAGCAAATAATGTCTGCAGGCTCCCGTGTTTTGATTCTCACCCCTGGGGTGACGTGGGGAAGTAGGCCAAGGCCGCACACGTGCATGTACACAGAGTCTGCATCTGAGTGAAGAATGAATTCTCTCCTGATGCAGGGGGGCAGAGGGAGGGGAGAGGTAGCTGCCCTCCTGTCCCCTCCCCAAAGGAGGTGCTCCCTAGAGGAGGAATAGAAAGGATCCAGGGTTCTCTGTTCTGTTTGGAGTGTGAATTCATCCCTTCAAAGGCCAGGTGAGCCCTGGCGTCAGTTTTCATGGCTTAGCGGTGTTTCCAAGTCTCTGGGCTTGAAGTGTGGACATCCAGCCAGAGCTGGTGCATCCCTCTTGGGTTCTCACCCTCGCCACAGTTGTACTTTAACTTCCCGGGGCTCTCTCTGAGCTCGGGCTCCCCCCTTTTGCAGACAACGGTGTTCAGAAAGCCCCAACACTGCCAGAACACACACATGGTTTCTTCCCACCCAGCCATTTCCAGGTCCTTTGGGGACTTGGGGATGGTTTAAGGACCTTTTGTGACTCCCTGTCCCGGTATGTTCTCCTGTCACAGAGAAGAAGAGCAGGACGCACGTGAGCAGAGCCTTCCTGAGAATCACGTTGAGGTTCTTCCCACACATCTCATCAGAGAATTCTGCTGAGTGAGTAGAGCGCCCGCCATTTTGCAGATGGAGGGTTTACAGTCAAGAAGGAGCCTCCATTATGTCAGGGTGGGAATTTGGCCCTGGGGCCAACTGGGGTGGGAATACTTCTAAGTTTCCCTGAAATCAGCCTAAGGGAGTTGTCATTTGCACCCAAGTGACCGGCAGCTCTGTGGCCCCACCATGGCAGCCCTGGCTAGGAAGGACATCTGCCTTTTCTGGATTCTTTTCTCCCCTGTCATGCGCACGGCTCACACAGTCGGCGGCCCTGTTCGGCAGTCGTAACACACTCCTGGCCTTTGGGGATTATTAGAAACAGTGCTAAAAATGAAGGGAAAGTCATTTTAAGATTCCTTCAAATTGCACTATCTGGGGGTAAATGTGCTCTAAATTATTTCCAAAGGGAAAAAAAATAAAGCCATCAAGTCGCTACTGCATATCTAGAATATAAGAGACCGAATAGCACATATTAGGAAGCAGGTGTTTGTAGTTTATGAAATAAAGCTCTAAGGTGAAACATTAAATATATTACTTACACTTCGTTGTGGAGGTTTAAGTATTCACTGGGGAGAAATTGGGGAGAAACCAGAAGCTGAGCTTGGATCCTGTCATCCATGCTGAACATCCCAGAGGTGAGGGGCCGTTTGGCCCAAGTCCATGTTCTAGAAGGTCAGTGGCAATGCAGCCTGTCAGATTCCAGTGGTGCTCCAAGCCTCCTTTATCCAGAGAGCAACACAGACAATGGCGGTGAGTTGTAAAGATTAGCTATTGGGCACTGTATTCCGTGATTCCATCATGTGACATGAAACTCATTCTGTTTTGGGTTTTTTTGTTGTTGTTTTTTTGTTTTTAAGTAATAAGGAGATATTTTCAAAGAGGGTGCCGTTTGCACTGAAGCTCAGGGGGGACATGTACCAGTTGCCATCCAAAGGTGTCTATTGAGCTTGTAATTGTCCTAAGATGACACACGTTAAGACAGCCCAAGTCCTGCCTCCCAGAAACTTCCTATCCATAATGGGCACCAGAACTATTGAAAGGGAAATTAGGCATCTGCCTCTGGGTTCATTGTCAACTAGAGAGCTTCCCCTGTTTTAGGCGGGAAGGTGAGGTGTATTCTCTGGAATAGTTTAACAGACTAATGGTTCCACTTCTCCAAGAGCAGTGTGGACATGGCCCTGCGTGAAGTCACTGTTAGATTAGATGGTTTCAAGACTCTTCCATTTCACCTGAGTTAAATGTATGGCACTTGGAGCCCAAGGTTCAGAAGACTGTCGAGGCAGGGGAGCCAAGGAAGCTGCCCATGGACAGGTTGGTCACTGTTCTTTCCTCAAGATCCCCAGGGTCCAACCAAGCCATGTTTGCAAGAGCTCAGTACATGGTCAACCCAGGAAGACTATAAGAAAGGACACAATGTCCTTTGGTCTCCGGAGAACATAGAACCTGTAGGGCGTGAGCATGAATGTGTTTAATGGGGCACTCTGAGCTCACTGATACAACGACTGTTGAGGGTCGACCAGATGGCTCAGGGAACGAGATCAGGAACGTGACAGATACCATCCTTTTCCTCACAGGGTTTTACAATTTAACAGAGAAGAAAAGAAATTGCAAGAAGGTGGTGGCCACATGTGACGAGCACCTGAGGGAAAGACCCAGCCTGTTTCCGAGGTCGTGGGAGGTGTCCCTGAAGAGGCTCTGTCAGAACGCAATGTGAGGCTGGGGCAAGCCCACCAGGTGTGTGGCCTGCGATGTTGGCTGCTGCCCTGGGATGTGCCCAGCAGAGTGCAGGGTCCTGAGCACCGGGGGCTCCTCTGGTAAAATAGCTGGGGATTTATTCTTCGGTCTCTATAGAGAAACCCACGACACCCCCTCCTACTGCAACCAGGGACACCATTTTACAAGACGCAGTGTTTTTTGTTTGTTTGCTTTTTATAATTTCTCTCTTCCTCCCTCTTTCCCTTCTCTTTTCTTCCTTTCCTGTCTCTTTTGTAGAAAATATAAGCCAACCTCATTCATACCTGTGAGGGCTCACGTTTCAATATCTGCTCAGAACTGCTCAGCAAGAGACATGACATAGGGAGGCACAGAGACTGAAGGTTTGGCACTGAAGGGTGAAGCCAGCGCTAGGTGAGAGGGATGTATAGCGACCGCCAGAAGCGAACTCTGGTTGTGCGTGTATTTGATAGTACTTAGCAGCTGTTGGCAAACAATTTTTATTATGATCTTCGTTGCTTGCCTGGCTTTTGTCTGTTAGTGCTTGTGCTTTGTCTTGATGAAACCTGACGACCCGACCCCATTCCTGGTTCATGCAGAATGCAAACTAACAACTTCTTAGCTGGTGTGAGGGCCACTGGTCTGGTGTCCAGTGAAACAGCCCTTGTTACAAAATGGCATCTGCACAGGAGACCAGGAGACTCTTCCTCTTTCCATTATGTCCTCCCGGCATGGGTTTCCAGGGAGAAAAGATCGGGCAAGATGATTTCTCTTCTCTTCTTGCTCTGAGACCTTCGGGTTTGTGGAACGGGACTTCGCCAGTCTCGGGGTTTACCCGGACATGAAGGAGAAAACCCTACGGTCCTCGTAGGCACAACGGGACATCTCTGGAGATGCTCAAATGTAGGAAGATCAGGTGAAATGACCTCATTAATTAGGGGGTGAAAAATAGGTCACACCGATCTTCCAAAATACGGTGGCTTACAGAAATTCAAATAGCACACAAATCAGAATTTTGTGCTACAAAATGATCTTGTCATGTAAGTTGGGTGTGCTGACCCGGACAGTTGTGGTGACATAAATACTTTTAGTGAGCACAACCTTTGAGCCCTGGGGTGTGACTTAATGGTCCCAGGCTCAGACTTACAATCAGTAATTTTGTGAGTCTTTTTTTTTTTTGTGAGAAAGGTAAATGTGGGCCATTATTCTTATGGCCCCACATTAATGTTGGCATGCCTTGCCAGGAGTCTCATTATATTCCTTATTTCAGAGTCAAAGTGCTTATGTTATAAACAAGCTAAAATTTCACCTGTAAGAAAATTGGCGCGATTTCTTATTTTACCATCCTCCGTGCCAAGCCTAAAAAATGCACTTTCTGTTTGGGCAATTTTGCACAGCAGGAAATTTAAATTATTTACAGCTTTCCTTGTCTGGAAGCAGAGGAAACACACCATTTTCCAGGCCACAATTTATACTGTGGAATGTTCTTAAGATAAAAAATGGGAGTAAATTACTGATGTGTGCAAGAATCAGAGAAAGAACAAAGGAGTGTCAAAAAACAAGGGGTGTCTTTCTCTTGGTCTAACCGACGTGGATCTAAGGGAACTGCAGGGCAGTTAAACGTCAAGACAACTGGAAATTGTACTGTTCTTGGAGGCTTCTGCAAAATGGTTCCAAAACAACTGTGAATGACCACCAACGGGAATGACATGATCAAAACCTGGGTGTGAAATTGGAAGCCAGTGCTGGATGGAGGCGAGGGCTGGTGGCTAAGGGTGCTGCATGAAGGTTGGTCTGTGTCTCCTGGGGGTCAGCCGAGGACGTGCGTTTTGGGAACTCAGTGCTCTGAGCATTTGCGCACCTGGGGAGGCAAAAGGGAGGAACAAAAGTCATTTTCCTTTCCTCTCTTCCCAGCCTTCAGTGTTCCACCAGCCTTTTGCTCACTCTCCCTGCCGACCGAATAGCCTGTGTGCTCCAAGCACCCTCCACACAGCGTTACTAAGTGTTGCCATATGTTAATCAGCGTTAGTCTCCACGGCTGATGAAGAATTTCACATCTTGGTTTGGAACTGATCGCCTGCCTGTTCAATTAGTGAACATGAGTCCATTAAGGTTAACATTCTAGACCTGCATGGTTGGAGACCTCACCTGACGGTGGAGAGAGGGGGTCTATGCGCCACTCTTCTCGGGCTTTCCTTCTAGTTCTATTAATGGACTCATTTCAGCTAAACATAATAACAAAAATGGTTTATATTCACTGAGCAGCGTTATGATGAGTCTCATGGGGTCTCCTCTCTTCATGCTTGTCTCCAGTCTATAGACCAATTCAAACTTTACAGCTGGGGAGACTGAGGCTCACATAGGTAGAACGAGGTGCTGGTGAGATTCAGCCTAGGTGCTCTGCCTGCAGAAACCACCCTCCCGGCTGCTCCTCTGTCCTGAGGAGCGAGTAAACCCTCCCCGGCTGGAAGCTATCACTGGATGGATCTCACGGCGCCCAGACATTCAAGAGCTCAGAAAAGAGCGAGTAATAGAGACAATGGGAGAGCCGGTCTGGGGGGATAGCACGTCACCCCACCGCTAGCACAGCTACCTCCAATACTCTTTAAACTGGCTCAGGGTATAGAAAAAAAAGAACATCTTACTTTAAAAAAAAAAAAAATGGAAGCAAACACAGCTTTGTTATCAAAGGATAAAAAAAAAAAAACAGTATAAAAACAAAAACCACAGGCAAATCTCACCTAATAACAGCATCCAGCAACACACTGGGAAAAAATAATGTCGAGAGAATTTTGTTCCCAGAATACAAATGTCCTTCACTATTAGGAAAGGTTTTAGGGGCGCCTGGGTGACTCAGTCAGTTAAGCATCTGACTCTTGCTTTCTGTTCAAGTCATGATCTCATTGTTCGGGGGTTCGAGCCCCACATTGGGGCTCCATGCCCAGCATGGAGGCTGTTTGGGATTCTCTCTCTCCTTTCTCTCTGCCCCTCCCCTACTCACTCTCTCTCTCTCTCTCAAAAAAGAAAAGAAAAAAAAAGAAAAGAAAAGAAGAGAAGAGAAAAGAACCAACGCAAGATATAGCAAACCAAATGAAACTTGTGATTTATGATTATTTCCTGCCATGTAATCCATTTTGGGGTCATCTGGGCACCTTTGAAAATGTGGGTATTATTATAATAAAGCTGGGTATAATAATAATTATTAATTTTGTTTCATTTAATAATGATTTGTGTCCATGTAGACAAACAGCATACTTCTTTAGAGATCCATGATTTCTGTTATTTGCTGGAAATCAGTCAGCAATGTGTGTATATACAGATATGGTGTGCGTGTGTGTGTGTGTGTGTGTGTGTGTGTGTAAAACAAATAAGACAGGATGTTAGCAATTGCTGAATCTAGGTTATTGGGTTTATGATGTTTATTTTCTTATAATAAACATATATACTTTCTAATTTTATTCATGTTTTAAATATTTATGATAAAATATTTTTAAATAGACACCCCAATCCAAAAGGCACTTTCATGCTTCGTAGGGAAACACTGAAAACATCCCCATAAAGTCAGGGGTAAGACCGAAGGACACGAAGCGTTACTACTCTTATTGATTTTAACTGGACAGTCAATGCAACTAGAAAGGACAAGGAAATTAAACATGGAGGAAGTAACATTTTCATCTTGTAAAAAAGTGGAGAAACCAAGAGGAAACAGTTGGAAAGCAATTACACATGAGAGAATCCAGAAAGGGTCAGAACAGAACAATTAATATACAGGTATTAATTGCTATCATACCCCAGCGGAAGGAGGTTATGATGGAAGAGAAAAGCCACTTACAACATCTCCGAAAACCATGATGTAACTGGGGACGAGCTTACCAAGCAAGGGTGAAGACCATGAAGAAAACGGTCAAGCCTGTAAAAGGATATGACAGACTTGATAAATGGGAAGGCATACCCTGCTTGGACAGCACTCAGCTTTATGGAATTACCAACTCTCCCTTGGTGAATCCATACATTTCGTGTAATTACAATAGCCTAATGGCATTTTTTGCAAGAGGAATAAACAAGCATTCTGAAAATGAATTTTGAAATAAAATTGCAAGAATTAAATCAAGGTGCTGCTGGCATTAGAAAAGACAGACAAATGGAAAAAAGACACATATAATACAGATCCCATTAGGTAAAGAATTTCAAAACTTTATTTTAAATTAGAGAGGAAAATTTTCATTATTAAATAAGGATTGTATAGGTAACAAGATAGTATTTGGAAAAAATAAATTGTGGAAAACAAATTTTCAATAGTTCAAACTATAAATATATATATAAATATATAAAGGATATATTTATATACAAATAATATATATTTATATACAGAATATGTATTTGCATATATACATAATATATATTTGGATATATAAAAATATATAAGAATATATAAATAATATATACAATATAAAGAATATATTTGTGTATAAATAATATGTATTTGTATATATAAAGAGTATATATTTGTATATATAAGAATATGTATTTGTATATATAAAGAATATATGTTTATATAAGAATATGTAGGGGTGCCTGGGTGGCTCAGTCGGTTAAGCGTCCGACTTCGGCTCAGGTCATGATCTCACGGTCCGTGAGTTCAAGCCCCGCGTCAGGCTCTGTGCTGACGGCTCAGAGCCTGGAGCCTGTTTCAGACTCTGTGTCTCCCTCTTTCTCTGACCCTCCCCCATTCATGCTCTGTCTCTCTCTATCTCAAAAATAAATAAACGTTAAAAAAAATTGTTTTAAAGAATATGTAAAGAATATATGTAATATAAAGAATATATATTCTTTATATAATAATATACAATAATATATAAAGAATATATAATATAAAGAATATATATTTGTTTATATAGAATATGTATTTGTATATATAAAGAATATACATTTGTTTATATAAGAATATATAAAGGATATATATAATATAGAGTATATATTCTTTATATATAAAGAACATATATAACATAAAAATATATATCCTTTATATATAAAGAATATATATAACATGGGGCGCCTGGGTGGCGCAGTCGGTTAAGCGTCCGACTTCAGCCAGGTCACGATCTCGCGGTCCGTGAGTTCGAGCCCCGCGTCAGGCTCTGGGCTGATGGCTCAGGGCCTGGAGCCGGTTTCCGATTCTGTGTCTCCCTCTCTCTCTGACCCTCCCCCGTTCATGCTCTGTCTCTCTCTGTCCCAAAAATAAATAAATGTTGAAAAAAAAAATTAAAAAAAAAAATAAAAAAAAAAAAGAATATATATAACATAAAAAATATATATTCTTTACATAAGAATATATAATATAATATAAAGAATACATATTCTTTATATTATGATACATATAAATATAATAATATATATGATATAAAGAATATATATTCTTTATATAATAATATGTAAAGACATACATAATATAAAGAATATATATTTGTATATATGAATAATATATATTTGTATATATATAAACAGTAAAAGCACTGAAAGAAAGCACGAGAATGAATTTCTCTTTGGCTGTTACACTAGACCTGGGCTGATAAATTTCACTGCATAGAGCCCTGAATCACAAACAAATTCAAAACAAAAATGACAGTCTTGCAAAAAAAATTGCAGTTTTTATCACAAAGGGTTAATTTTTCTAGCAAATCAAGAAGAAAATATTTGAAATAAAATAGAAATTGAGTAGGCCATAATACAGATAGTTTCCACCATTCCACCAAATACAAATACAAGAAGCTTCTAGACACTTGGATATGTGTTCTGCCTCACTCAAGTCAGGATTCACGCAGATTCAAATGATATCCTGACTGTGGTTCACCCATCAGGTTGATGTGGATCAAAGACAACAGCATTTGGGGAAGTTAGGGGGAGAGAGACAAGCTCTTGTTTGGGGCTGGAAATTGTCCTTTGATAGATCTTTTGAAGGTAAATTTGGCCATTTTTATTATGAATTCTAATTATGCTTAATTAATCATATTTCCTTATATATTTATGATATTTGAGGATATGTCAGTAGTATTATTTACTAATAATATAGAAGGTCTTTATTAGGGAGACTGTTAAGTCCATCATGACACATTCATTTAGTGGCCGCCATTACAAAGGATAAGGTAAGTGTTTGGTGCTGACATTGAAACACCTCCAAAGTGAATATGAAGTGAAAACCAGCAAACGCAACAATATTGTGCCCAGCACACTATGAGGTGGATACTTTTTCCTCACACGATTGTCTTGCCCAAGTCCAGATACCCATTTCCGTGAGGATCCACAAGCAGCTGGTAGCCGTGCTCGCCTTGGGGGGCAGGCAGTGGAGAGGGGGTTGGGGAGGAGCTTACATCCTGCCGTACAACACTTCTACCTGACCTTTTGCGTCACCTGCACTATTTGTTTTCCAAATCATGACTACAGTTTTGAAGACAACGACCACAGGGGCAAACAGCACATTCACCATATGCCAGGTGCCGCTCCCAGGGCTGTACACATCTCGGGCCACACTGTCCTCCTGGCCTCCGGAGGCAGGTGCTGTCATTACAGACAGCGAACGGAGTGCGAGGCACAGAGTGGAACAAAAGATGGGGAATCTTCGGCCATCTGCCTTGGCGTCTCTGCTGCATCAGGTGCTTGTGGAGGAAATCCCAGTAGAAAGGGGAGTTCTCTGTGGCTGATGACACTGGTTAAGAACGGGGCTACAGAGGATGGAGAGGAAGCCTTTTTCCAGAAGTGTGAGTGGATGGGGTCCAGACTCCAGGCTGGGTTGGAGCTGGTTCAGACAGAAGTTTCTTGCTCGTCTCAGAAGAGAAGGATGTGGGAAGGACCGATGCCGTCGGCACGTGATTTGCATGGCTGGTGATCAGATGCTTCAAGGTCAGCACCAAAGTCCTACCTCATCCTTTGTAACAGCTGCTTCCAAATAAATGCATCATGATGGATTACGTGTCTCTTCTTATAGGTATTTAGGGTTCGTTATTTTTTTCTGCTGGAGAGAGAGCAAGTGAAAGTGAGCAAACGGCGGAGAGAGAGAGAGAGAGAGAGAGAAGTGGGGCTCATCCGATGCAGGGCTCGAGCTTACCTGATGTGGGGTTTGAACTCACAAACCGTGAGATCATGACTTGAGCCCAAGTCGGGTGCTTAACTGATTGAGACACCCAGGCGCCCTCGTTTGTTTTTTTAAAACTAATTTTCTATTACAGTTTTATTATAGTTTATATGTTATATATTTCTATTATATTTCAATTTATGTTCTATGTAATATAATCGTATTATACTTACTATAATAGTGAGGTAAGGACGTTCAAGAACCTGAAGACCCGCCATGCAAATTAGAGCCGTGTTGACATGAAGATTCACCCCAGCCCGGAGGGCTAGAATCCACAAGATTAATACGGGGGGTGGGTCGGGATATGGAAGAACTGGAAACCTCGCACACGGCAGGTGGGAATGTACAATGGCTCAGCCACTTTGGAAAACAGTCTGGTAGTTTCTCAAATGGCCAAACACACCGTTACCCTATGACCCAACAATCCCTCTCCTAGATGTGTATACATAAGACAAATGAAAACACGTGTCCACACAAATATCTGTACAAGAATGTTCACAGTGGCTTCTCCACCCCCACCCCCCACCCCCAGTAATAGCCAAAGAGTCAAACAACCCAAATGTCCCTCCCCCGAGAATGGATCAAGTGTGGTACATCTACGTGACGGAGTAGTCAAGAACCAAGTACAATATGGATTGAAAACCACCTTGAAACATTCTGCCGTGTGAAAAAAAAAAGCCAGTCACAAAGGCCACATATGGTAGGATCCCCCCCCCCCCCCCACCCTGGTCTTAAACAGAAGCTCCAAGAACACAGGACTTGACTTTGCTTGCTGAGCACGGTGTGTCCCCCGCGGTGGGTGGCTCGTTCGCAGGGACGCTGGCTGGAGCCGCGCCTGAGAGCATCGTGCCCTGATGACACAGGCATTGCCACGCCCACCGTTCCAGGGGGCCGGTGCACCCCCACCCTGCCCATCAGCCCAGATTCCATCCCGGCAGTAACCACCACACTGGAGACACATACACTGTGCCCTGGCTTTTTTTTCCCCCCACCGAGGCTGTGCAAGCTCCTTTGCATAGATGGTTTTTGATGTCCACAGCCAGAAGTGTTATCGAGGCCACAGTACAGATCGTGGCCGGGACTCAGAGGTGGTGGGCAACCTACTCAGGCCCCTCAACTTGCAGGCTTTGAGTTTGGAGTCTGAAGTGGGTCTGGCGTCCAGGTCGGTAGGATGGCCACGATCCTAGGCCACCTCTTCATTCATTTCCTAAGTATTTATTGCGCCCCCCGCCCCGCACACTGGGCACCCAGCTTGACGATAAGAACATAGAGATGGCCTCCAGGAACCTGCAGACCAGCTGGGGAGACCCCACTCTCCCGCGTGGTACCCCTCGCAGCACCCCCAGTGCTTAGGAACCAGAACTTTCATGCAGCTGTTAGACTTGTAGGACATTTTGACATCCCTGGTTGACGTTACCTGGGTCCTGATGACTTTGTCAACATGTAAAAATCGCTGTTCTTTAAAAAATACCAAAAAACTGGGTGCCTGGGTGGCTCAATCAGTTAAGCATCCGACTTTGGCTCAGGTCATGATCTTACGGTCTGTGGGTTCGAGCCTCACGTCAGGCTCTGTCAGGTTGTCAGTGCAGAGCCTAGAACCTACTTTGGATTCTGTGTCTCTGTCTCTCTCTGCCCCTCCCCTGCTCATGCTCTTTCTCTCTCTCTCTCAAAAAAACAAATAAACATTAAAAAAATGTAAAAAACCCAGAAAACTGCTTGCAACAGGCATTCTTGGGTCTGACTACATCCCTAACTCCCACCCTTGCCGAAAGTTATTTCCATAATCTATAGTAGCAAGTTCTAGAGAGTCCCTCTCTCTCTTTCTCTCCCTTTTTCCGTGGCAAGGTATTGCTCTTATGATCAGAAAAGTAGTAAAGGTTTTTTTTCAAAGTTGATTAGAACTAGACTCTCTTCTAAGCCTAGTTGCCCCAAATCACACGTTGTTAAGGGGGTTTTATGATATTAAATCTATCACAGAGAGTGTAGAAAGGACATTCAGTTTTTGAACCGAGGATTTCCTACTATTGCTAGACTCAGAATAAAGAATGATTTTGTGGCACTGATTTCCTTTCCTTCTCACTCGCCAGCCCAGTGGCCAAAGGAGGTGTGGTCAGTCAGGAGGAAAGGGTATTGTGAGCAGAACAGGTTCAGCAGCGTGGATAACTGGGTGGGTTTTTTTAATACTAGTTTTTTCAGATGAACAGTTTTACCACTTTTGGATGATATGTTTACTTGCAAAATGTTTATCGAATACAAAAGAGGCGAAGTTTCCCTGCAGTTCTGTCCTCCAGCCACCAAATTTTCTTCCCGAGAGGACACACAGGTTCCAGAATCCTGCCAGAGCTCTTACACACATACACCAGCTCATGGTTAGGCGTGAGTGGGTACAGAGACACAGACATGCGGACGTGCATTTATGTGCATAACGCATGCACCCATAACACAGATGTAATATACATTACAGATAGAGATTATGTATTTTTACGTGGATTATAGCTTTGTTTCATGCTTTCCTCTCATTGTTTCTCCCAAATCCTGCCTTAATGAACCATCTTCTACAAAGCGACATCAGCTAATCTAAGATGCCTTGATAATAAGACATCCTATTATTTTATGTGCCACGAACAAGGGGAAAAAATGCCGCTAATTAAAACATGCCACAGTGTTGATTGTCAAACTCGGCCAATTTCCAAAATGCATCTTAAAAACTGATAAAATATAGCACACTGTCACTCAACGCCCTAGGATAAACTTCCAGGGGTGGGACGGCACGTTCAAAATACAAGTTTATTTCTAGTTTTTAAATATCTAATTGTGCTCACTGAGGATCTGCTAACTTACACTTGAACGCATGAAAATGCCCGATTCCCCACTTCGTCTCAAATTCAGTGTCTAAACAGACTTCTACTTTTTTTTTTCAATATAATAAATTAGAAAATGGCATAGTTTTGTTTTGCTTTTTTTTCCCTTAGAAATGATGCTGAGCTTGACTTAACAGCCATTTGAGTTTTCGTTCCCGAGAACTGTTAAATTCTTCGTGCATTTTCCTATTGACTTGCTGCATTTTATATGACTTTCTAGGTGCTTTTTCTGTTTTCAGAAAGTCAGCCAATTGTGATATGAGTTGCACATTTTTCCCCAGAGTTTTCAATTTGCCTTTTACTTTGACTGTGGTGTTTTGCGTTGCAGATTTTTTTGGTTCACATTTGTTTATTTTTGAGAGACAGAGAGACAGAGTGTGAATGGAGGAGGGGCAGAGAGAGAGGGAGACACAGAATACGAAGCAGCTCCAGGCTCTGAGCCATCAGCACAGAGCCCGACGCAGGGCTCAGACCCACAGACCGTGAGATCATGACCTGAGCTGAAGTCGGATGCTCAACCGACTGAGCCACCCAGGGGCCAGATTTATGGTTTGAAGTATAAATTCATAATATGTATATTTTCTGAATGGCTATCAAGTTGTCCCAGTGACATGAAGCATCACCCTAAGTAGATAATAAAATCCCACTTGCATTTGGATCTATTTCTGGAATCCTCCCAAGGTCTTATGATATTATCACCTATTTCCGATCTTTCTTGAATCTTGTATCTTTCTACTGGATCTTATCCTTTGGCCTTTGGGCTTAGACAAGATTTTTTATTTACCACAAAATAATACTCTCTCTCAACACTACATGACCCAACATCTGAGTCTATGCCTTTTCACCTTTTTTTTTTATAGCCAAGCTTCTAGAAAGAAAACAATTTCATATTTTCTGTCTCTATTTCTCCGTGTTCTTCATGATCTGGATTCTACTCAATGCTGCCTTAAAATCGTTCTTTTTTAAATTTTTTATTTATTTTTTAATGTTTATCTTAGAGAGAGAGAGAGAGAGAGAGAGACAGAGCTCGAGTGGGGGCGGGGCAGAGAGAGAGGGAGACACAAAATCCGAAGCGGGCTCCAGGCTCCAAGCTGTGAGCACAGAGCCCAACTCGGGGCTTGAACCCACGAAACTGTGAGATCATGACCTGAGCCGAAGTCGGCCACTTGACCGACTGAGCCACCCAGGCACCCCAGTTGTGTGCCGAGTTGGCTTGTGTCTGATTCATCACGGCTGATTGTTACATTTTCCAGAATTGTGTGAGCTGGTTGTTAAATGCCAAATTATAAAAATGTGATTATTAAAAATCAATGTTATTAACTTCCAAGTAAGAAAGTTATACTAAAACAAAGGTGATAAATATTTGAAACCATCAGTTGCTACTATCTATGCTCTTGAGATTATTTTGCTCTGAAGTATCTGCCTGGTGGTAATCCTATGCCTCCTGCACATCTTCCCAGCCCTGCCTTCAGTGACGTCACGTTGGCCGCCTGAACTGTGCCATGGCAGGAATATTTTCGCCATGGAAATTGGCAAACGTTACCAACCAGAGCTGGATGTATTGCTTTGTTAGGTTGTTGGACTTAAAGTGTTGGAGGAAATGTCAGTAATGTGGATTGTGTGTTAGAGGGCATCATGCCTTTAACCGTTATGATGAGAATAACTCAAGCGTTTGAGGAAAGCAGCTTCCAGGATTCGAAAATTCCTGGCCTATTCAGGAAAGAAATAGGTCAGGTCGTTGACCAATGATTGAAGTCCTGACCTACACCGTCATTATTCCACTTTGTGTTTCTTGTAAACGAAAATAGCAACCAGTATTTGTGTGGGAAACTTTATCAGTTGGAACACAGGTTCTCTAGAGATTTAAGGGTTCTGCAAAAATAAATAAGACATATTGTGAGAATCCATTTGCTGTGTGGAATTGACAATAAAGAAAGAGTATTCTGTACATTGCTATTATTTGCGAATTGTGGGCTGCAGTTTCCTGTGACAGTAAAATTCCCTATCTTAGTCCAGTCACTGCCTCCTCCCAAATGAATTATCGTGCTGGACCCTAAGGCCTCTTTGGAGCCACTCCTGCTTGGCCTTGGAGCCGCTCTCCCCCAGCCCCACCCTGTGCATCTTTGCCTCATCCCCCTTCCCACTGAGCCAATGAGAAACCAGCCTGGTGAAAGCCTCAGGCTCAGAGTTTGCTTGAGAAAAGAATTTGAATAAAATCTGGAGCCTTATCCTTATTTCAAGCACAATTTGTTACCCAACATGATTGCTGGAGGGGAAATGTCTAGGGTGAACGAAAATGTCATCGGACGTGCGCATATTTTAAATGACGAGGTAGACTTGGATTGTGCCGCACAGTGACTGTGTCACAGGAGCTGTGCCCTACGCAAAGGAGCCTTTCTTTCCATGGTTCCACCTGCTGTCAGTGGGCAAACGGTGGCCAGTGAATCTGCTGTGGTCTGGCCAGCGGGAGGAGGGCCTTCTCCTTCACAGTGGTGGAGCAGGTGCATTAGTTTCTGTTGCTACTGTAACAAATCACCACTACCTCCGTGGCTTACGACACAAATCTATTGTGTCACAGTTCTGTAGATCAGAGGCCCAGCACCGTGTGGCTGGTTTCTCTCCCTGGGGCCTCACAAGGACGGAATCGAGGTTGGCCAGGCTGGGTTTTCATCTAGAGGCTCTGTGGCAGAGCCCTCTTTCGGGCTTGCTCGGGAGTTGGAAGATTCATTTCCATGCATTTGCAAGACAGAAGTCCCTGTTCCTGGCAGCCACAGGTCATTCACAGTTTCTAGAGGCCTCCACTTTCTTTGGCTCACAGCCCCTTCATCTCCAAAGCCAGCAACGGCCTATCAAACACTTCTCCTGATTCAAATCTTTCTGCCTCTTTTAAGGGCTCATGTGATGATATTGGGTCCACCATGATAATGTAGCATAATTAGTCCACCTTAAAATTTTATTGATTGATTGATTGATTGATTGAGAGAGAGAGAGAAAGCAGAAGAGAGGAAGGGAGAGAGAGAGAGAGAGAGAGAGAGAGAGAATCTCAAGCAGGCTCCACACTCAGCATGGAGCCAAACGCGGGGCTTGATCCCACGACCCTGGGATCATGACCTGAGCCAAAATCAAGAGTCAGACACTCAACTGGCTGAGCCACCCAGGTGCCCCAATGTCTTTACGTTAGTAGCCTTAGTTACATCTGAAAAGTCCCTTTTGCCAAGGTACATAAAGCATTCACAGGCATAGCACCAGGGCTTAAAGTCACGATGACCAAAATCAGCCCCTCCCAGTCTGTCTGTTTCATACCCATCCCTCTCGCTGCCTAATGTCCTCAAAGGTCCTGTCTCATCACAGCATCAACCTGGAGTCCAAAATCCCATGTAAATTTCATCCGTTCTGGAGACCAGCACTCATCATCTGAATCGGGTGCAGCTCCTGGCACATCCTTCCCCATCTACAGGCCGGTGGCTAAAAGACACAAGTCACCTGCCCCCCACACAGAGCAGTGGGACAGGCGTAGGCTAAGCGGCAAATATTCCCCTTCAAAATCTGGAAAATGGAAGGTCGGGTGAAACCCCCAGTCCCAGCCAGGTGAATTTTCTGAATTTCCAGGCCTGGGGCTAATCTTCTGGGGCTCCCAGCTCTGCATCTGGGCTCTTCCTCCCGCCCGGGGTCACCTTTCCTTTTTCATGCAAGGGCAGCTTGCTCTTAGCTCAACAGTTTGATCAGCCTGCCAGGAAGGAATAGAGTCTGTGGGGAGGGTCCAAAGCCTTTCATTTCATCCTCTTGCTGTCCCTTCTGGTCCCAACTAGCCGCACCTCAGCTCATCTGAAATTCTCAAGGACCGTGTGGGCCCGCTGGGAATACCGCAGAGTTCACGCCATTGGATGAAAGTCTGCTTCGTGGGTCCCTCATCCTAAAATGCCAGTGTCGTCGTAAAATCATTATCATGGAACTGCCCGTTTAGAATGTCTTTGTTTCTCTCCCCCAATCTTGGCAAATTAATCAAGGAGTGACATGAGAGCACAGATGTTCATTTGTTTGAGGTGAACTTGATTTCTGGAAATCTGATTTCAGGAAAATAACAATCGAGGAAGCAACCTGACTCTCTTTTAGTCTTGTGGTTACAGAACTTAACACTGTTGCAGCCTTGAGCCCCTGTGGCTGATTTGCTCTTTGTTTTTCGCACCTGTGGATCATCTCATATCATGAATAAGAATATTACAAAATATAGGAGAGCCTGGGTGGCTCGGTCGGTTGAGCGTCCGGCTTCGGCTCAGGTCATGATCTCACGGTTCATGAGTTCAAGGGCCACATCGAGCTCCGTCTGTCAGTCTGTCAGTGCAGAGCCCCCATCGGATCCCGTGTCCCCTTCTCTCGGCCCCTCCCCTACTTGCACTGGCCCCAAAATAAAAATAAAATATTAAAGAAAGGGAACGTTACAAAATATCACTCGAAATTGCACTTTGAGAACCCCTGGTTGGAGATAAATGCTAAAATACCACATTCATTTAATACACATTTCTGAAGTCCCTACTTCATGCCTGGGGTTGTTCTAGGCACTTGGGAATCAGTAGCCAATGGGACAGGTACAAAGACTCTTTGCTCTCATGGAACTTATTTTCAGTGTCGAATGTCGCACCGTCTTAGGGTAAGGACCGACATATGCAGCTTCCTGTGAGTTACATTCTGGGGGTCCACCAGCGATCTGACTGGAGGCACACTCCAGCCCTGGGCTATCATCAGCCCAGAGCCAGCCACACCGCGTGCAATGGGCTGACGAGCAAGCGAGGCACAGGCTGACATGGGTGGGTGGCGGAGGCTTGTGAGTCATGAGCAGACTAGCGGAGAATCACGACAGGGATTGAGATAGTTCTGGCAATGCTTCCGAGGACACACAGGATGCATCTGAGAGAGAACCAAAACTTCACTGTGTTGCATGAGTTCCCTGAGCTGAGAGGGGCTGAGACACTTCCTTGTGAAATGGCGAGCTGGAATTAGGAGTTAGCCTCGTTAACCTGGTAGTTAACCTAGTTTCCATGGACAGCCAATTTCTTGAGGAATTAGAGTCTTTTCTGGACAGAGAGAGGAGCCTTGCAGGGACCAAGGCTTGGTTCCCTCCTTTGGAATCACTGACAGACATACTTACCAGCAGGAAATCCACAGGGGGCAGATGCCAGTGACCAGCATAGAAGCAGAGGTGGCTGGTGGCGAGGACTGAATTAGAGGGCACGGGTCTGCAGGAGGGGTTATGCACGGACTCGAAGCCACAGAACCTCTGTGGTCATAGCAGATGGCGCCCCTGCCAGGGAAGAGGCACAGGAGGGGAGAATCTGTAATTACCAGGAAGACACCATCAGACTGAGAATGTTTGGGTAGGGGAGGCACCGGACTGACCCAGGATCACAAGGAAAGTTGGATCAGGTGAGACCAGGAAGATCCCAGCCCCAAATTTCCAAACCCCTCGAGACCTCACCTCAAATCTGAAAGGGGTTTGTCTCCTTGAACTGATAAAAGAAATCGCCACAAACTGGGTGGTTTGGAACAACAGAAGTTTCTCTCTCGCTTCAGGTGACCCCTAGTTGGAAATCCCCTAGTTGGCAGAATGGGCTCCTTCTTGGGGATTCTGAGGGAGAATCGTCCCGGCTTCTCTCCCAGCTTCTGGCTCCAGGCAATCCTGTAGACACCCCCTTCCAGCGTCTGCTTTGTCTCCTCATGGTGTCCTTCTAGTGTGACTATGTTCATCTCTTCCCTTATGAGGATGCCAGTCATTGGATTTAGGGCCCTCCCTAATCTGGGACGGCCTCACCTCAAGATCCTTAACTCCATCACATCTGCAAAGACCAATTTCTAAAAAAGTTTACCTTCACAGGAACGGGCGTTAGCGAATGTCTGTTGGGGTAGCAATGGAACCTCATACCTTGTCCTGATTGCCACTCTTGTCTGCCTTCTCCACAGGGGCGAAACTGGGTTGTTGGGGCGGTGGGGCTGGAGGGGGAGTAGGAAAGGTCCAGCTGTGCCAGGCTTGAGAGAGCTTGGAGGGGACAGGGGAGAGGACAGTGAGAGATCTGGGACGAGAAATATAGAAAGTGCCTCGGGAAGGGGGGATTTTAAAGTAGCAACCCTGTGCTCTGCACATCATGAGTGGAATCTCCCTTTGCCAAGTTTGAAACTTCCTTACAGATTTAAACTGCATTTACATAATCATCTGGTAGCCAGACTGGGGATTCTTTGTGACATTGTTGCCACGTAGCGAGAGATGGTCTTCCCGGCAAGAGCCAGAGGGTCCAGTTTTATACTTTTGGAGCAGACCTGAAACGACTGTTCTCCCACAGGGTAGTATTCCAAAAACCCGTGTTTTTAAAAAATGTTTATTTATTGATTTTGAGAGAGAGAGAGAGAGAGAGAGAGAGAGAGAGAGAGAGAATCCCAAGCAGGCTCCACGCTGTCAGCACAGAGCCCGACATGGGGCTCGATCCCACAAACCCTGAGATCATGACCTAAGTCGAAAGCAAGAGTCAGATAGTTAACCAACTGAGCCACCCAGGTGCCCCCCACTCCCCTGCCAAGCCATATTGATATAACTGTATTTTTCCTACAGGCCAGAAAGAGTTAATTCCAAGGAGTCAAAAGGTATTGCCTAATCACCTGAAGGGTTTGAATCATAAATACTGAGTGAGGAAGATTCTGTCCCTGCCTCCTTTATCTCCGGGACACCACACTACACCTGTTAGTGTCTCTTCATATGGAGAAACACGTTTCCTGGAAGAGTCAAGCTTCCGTCCCCTACTTTCCTCTGACAAGCCCCCATGTTTGGCAGTCTCCGCTTCTCTTCTGGAAACTCCCTGCAGTAACCGGATGCACACCTGAGCACAGGGCATGTGTCTTCCTGAAGAGCCATGACTTGACATTGGCAGAGAGGAGAGCCACATCTCAGTTTCAGCCACTTTACAAATAATTCACTCAAGTTAGAGGCAGCGGGAATGACATCACGTGCTGTATGGAACTGGGACGCTATCACAATTTCTTGAGGAGTCCTTACTTCAGTTTATTTTTCTCCATAAAAGCAAATATTGCATGGAAGAATAGTAATTAGAAATGTATCCCATGGATAAATCATTCCTTATAGTTCCCAATTTTAGTTGATTTTCATGCGTTCGCCCAGCACATATTTCTTGAACTCCTACTATGTGCCAAGGTTGTCTGAACTGGTTGATTGAATACAGCTGACTCTGTATTTCGGTGTTTTTACCGGTTCTCTTTTCCTGTTTCCATGCATGGCCACATGTAGTTCCCTATTTCTCAAGAAGTACATTGTTAAAATCTGAATTCCCTTCTCCCACTTTTCTAAAGCAATAGTAATAATGATTACAGTCAGAAGAGGTCAAGCTGATTTAATATATTAAAATATTAACTTGCTAGCCAATTTCAAGGCCAACATTTAAAACCGCTAATATGAAAAGGGTTAAACGTGACAAGAAAAATAGAAAACTCAGGTACATTGTGCCCGTCAATGACCTTGGGAGCCTGTTATAAAGTCTCTTAAATTTTGAAAGGGTAAAATAAATGGTTGGAGAGAGACATTTAAAAAAATCATACGCAGTTATAACAGTGGGGGCCTGTTTGCGGTAATGAACCAACCCGACGTCCATCAGCCACGCATCAGTCAGTGTTAACAATGGTGACATTGTGTGCTCGCGGGATGCAGAAGGTTGTGATGCGAAAATTATCCTTCTGTCGGCTCCTTCAACCCTGGTTCCAAATTGAACCCCTGGAGAAATATTTGGTTAGGCCTGTGCTTTTCAAAATAAAGCAAATGTACTTTAAAAACATTAAAATAAGTTAGAGACAATGGCTTTACCAGAACCATGTGGATTAGGGGGATTTTGCTGTAATTTCAGACGAAACAAGGTTAGCTTCAGGAAAGTCACCAACAGTAGTTTTAAAAAGTTAAAACCTGCCAATATGTTGGCGGTCCACACTGACTGCCTGGGGGTGGGATGAAGTCATGGCCTCAAGCAGGACCACCTCAGAACTATAACGATGACTTATTAAGACCAAGGGAAATCAACAGGTATAGAGTATGCCTAGAGGTTTTAAAGGAGTTTAATGATTTGGGGACACCTGGGTGGCTTGGTTGGTTAAGCGTCGACTCTTGGTGTTGGTTCAGGTCATGATCTCACTGTTTGTGGGTTCAAGCCCCACGTGGGGCTCTTCACTGACAGCTCAGAGCCTGCTTGGGATTCTCTCTCTCTCTCTCTCTCTCTCTCTCACTCACTCAAAATAAATAAACTGTAAAAAGGGGGGAAAAAGGAGTTTAATGATTTTGACTAAAATCATCGGTAGACAAAGATGAATTTGCACAAGGTCCACCAGTGGAAGGGCAAAGCAACTTTATCATACACAGCTCAAAAGGACCACCTCTCTGAAGTCAAACCAAAAACAAACTAGCTGATATCGAAGCAAAAAGGGGACCGTATTGCCCAGCGTGTGGAGATTAACGACAGGTACCAGCATCCCCGTGTGTCACCTCATCCCAGGCAGCACTTGGAAGGTCTTTACCGCGAGGCCGGATCACCACAGCAAGTTCAGTCCAAGGGTTTGCTGGTCTCCTAACAGCCAGAGAAAACCCGTGCTCTTTACCAGGTGTCCAAACCTGGACTCTTGTTACTGGTTGTTTCTTCCAGCCTGTGGATCGCTGACGGCGAGGCTCCCTCTTACCCCTTTGCTTTTCTTTCTGTCCTTCTGTCTTTTCACTCCCCTCCAGCGCCCAGCACATTCATTAAGACCAGGAGTCCTTGGCTCATAGGAAATCTGAAAGCTTCTCTCCTGTCTTTATGAGTCTGACCCCCTTGAACTGAGTCCACTAGTTTCTAGAGGCTGCTGTAAGAAATGACCACAGACTCTGTAGCTCCAAACAGCAAGAGTTTGCTCTCGTACAGTGCCAGAAGTCAGAAGTCCACCAGGGGTCACCCAGGACAAAAATCAAGGTGTCACCTGTCCTGGTTGCTCCTGGGGACTCCAGGGGAGAATCTTTTCCTTTGCTGCTCTTGTGGTCTGAATGTTTGTGTCCCTTGCCCCAAATTCATATGCTGAAATCCTAACCCCCAATGTGGTGGTATTAGGAGGTGGGGCCTTTGGGAGGTGAATCATCATGGTGGTGGGGTCTCATGATGGGATCGGTGCCCTTATGAAAGGGAGCCACCCCCCAGCTCTTACACTTTCTCTTCCATGGTGGGGGTGGGGTGGACACAGGAAGACATCTGCCATTTGCAACCCACAAGAGGGCTCTGCCCAGACCCCGACCATGCAGGCAACTGGTCACAGACTGGCAGCCTCTAGAAACGTGAGGAGTGAATGTCTGTGGTCCGGATTCTCGGTCTGTGGTGCTCTGGCACAGCAGCCCTAGCCAACTAAGGCACCCGCCTTTCTCAGCTTCTGTAAGCTGCCCTCGTTCTTTGGCTTGGGCCCCCTTTCTCACCTCACCCTGACCTCTGCTTATGTCATCACATCCCTGACTGTCTCCCTTCTGTCCTGCCTTCTTTTTATAAAGAAATTTGAGCTTACCCTGGACCCACCCACATAATCCAAGATAACCTCCCCATCACAAAACCCTTCATTTAACCACATTTGCAGGTTCCTTCACCAGGGAAGGTAACATATTCACTGGCTCCGGGGATTAGGATGCGGACACCTTCAGGGGCCATTGTGCTGCCCACCACAGGGCTGACTAAATTGTCCCCTACAAAATGTGTCCTGTCTCCTCCAGCAGCTGGCATCTACCAGCCTGCCTGAGAAGTTTCCAACCCCTCCTTGCGATGTGTGCTGGCCATTCAGCTCTGATCCTTAATGGGGCAGGTCTGGTCCAGTAACCAGGCCCTCAGGCCTTCTGCTGGTGTCAGGCTGGGTTCCTGCAGGGGGAGGCAGGGAGGATCCAGGGCATTTCACATCCATCTCTGGGTGGGTGAGGCTCCTGGGATCAGTACATGGCCTCCATGGTTTCCCTCCTGCTGGTGGCCCCACTCTGGCTTTTGTCCCCTGCCCTAGCATCTCCAGCCCCAGGTGTGGCTGTGGCTCTGTCGTGCTGCTCCTCTCTGGGTTGTCTCACGTCCCCTTGTGTCCTTTTCCAATTCTTCTCAGCACCTTTGTATTCAATTCTCCCAGTTATATTCCTTCGATTTCATTTATCTGGTAGGATTTTGTTTTCCTGGCTAGACCCCGATGGACGCACTATTTCAACAGTGTCAGGGAGGTGGACATAGAAAGTGGCTTGACTCTTGCTCTCAGAAGTTGACGGCGTGGCCGAGGACACATTGGATCAACTGGTGTCATGCAGTACGGGTGGGGCGAGGCCACAGTCCTGCACCAACAAGGCACCGTAGGGTGTAGAGATGGGACCCTTCTGGAGACTTGAAGCTTAAGACACCTTTGGTTTTGAAGGATGGGGAGAATTTCAAGACAATGGGCAGGGAGGACATTTCAGGAGGAGAGAGGAAATCAGCAGGAACACAGAGGTGGGACCGGGCAGGGGCACTGAGGAGGGGACAGTAGGCCCGCGTGACTGCAGACCACACACATCCTTAGTGGGGGAGGGGAAAGGAAGGATGGTGAAAGGTGGCAGGGCTGTCCATGCGTGTCCTGGGGCTACTGCAATGAGTTCCCACAAACCCTGTGGCTTTAAGCAATGGAAATCTGTTGTCTCGCATTTCTGAAAGCCAGCGGTCCCATATGAAGGCGTGGCAGGCTGGGCTGTCTCAGACCTTTTCCAATTGCTGGTGGCTGCCTCTCTCCTGTCTCTGCCCGGGCTGTCACATGGCACCCCTGTATGTATCTCTGCGCTCTTGCCCAAATACCCCTCTTCTCGCAAGGACACCGGCCACTGGAGTCAGGGTCACCCTGCTCCAGTCTGACCTGCTTGTAACTTCATCACATCCGGAAGGCTGACCTTTGAGCAACACACGTTTAAAATTCATGGGTTGGGGCTCCTGGGTAGCTCAGTCAGTTAAGCGTTTGACTTGTGATTTCGGCTGAGGTCATGATCTCACGGTTCGTGGGTTCGAGCCCCGAGTCAGGCTCTGTGCCAACGATGCTGAGCCTGTGTGGGACTCTCTTTCTCTCTCTTTGCCCCTCCCCCATGTGCACTCTCTTCTCTCAAAAAATAAACTTAAAAAATAAAATAAAATTCATGGGTCCACTTAGACGCAGAATTTGGGGGGCGGTATAGATACGGTACAGCAGTCTAAAGATATTTCCTCTTCCTTATGATTTTCTTTTCTCTAGCTTACTTTAAGAATATAGTATTTAATACATATAACAAAACAAAATATGTGATAAGTGACTTTTGAGGTTATCTGTAAGGTCAACAGTAGGCTCAGTAGAGAAGTTTTGGGCGAGTCAAAAGCTATGACTGGATTTTCGGCTGTGCAAGGGGTCAGGGGTTATTCAAGGGTCAACTGTATTTCTAAATAATATCACACTCACCAGTACTGAGGGTTAGGGTTTCAACATATCTTTTTGGGGGACACAAAGGCAGGTGATGGAGAGCCCCCAGGGCCTTGCTGAGGCCTGTATATTTGTTGACGGGTTATGGTTTATTGGGTCAGGACCACAAGGGAACTCTTGTCTGCTGCTACGTTTTCATGAGCATTTAAATCAACCAAAATAGAGCTACCTGATGACCCAGCAATTACACCACTAGGATTTATCCAAAGGATACAGGAGTGCTGATTCAAAGGGGCACATGCACCCTAATATTTATAGCAGTGCTATCGACAATAGCCAAAGTATAAAAAGAGCCCAAATGTCCATTGACTGATGAGTGACTAAAGATGTGGTGTATACATACAATGGAGTACTATGCAGTGATCAAAAAGAATGAAATCTTGCCATTTGTAACAACATGCATGGAACTAGAGTGCATTATGCTAAGTGAAATAAGTCAATCAGAGAAAGATAAATATCATATGATTTCACTCATGGGTGGGATTTAAGAAATAAAACAGATGAACAGAGGGGAAGGGAAGGAAAAATAAGATAAAAAGAGAGGGAGACAAACCATAAGAGACTCTTGGATGCAGAGAACAAACTGAGGGCTGCTGGAGGGGAGGTGGGTGGGGGATGGGCTAGATGAGGGAGGGGCATTAAGGAGGGTACTTGTCGGGATGAGCACTGGGTGTCCTATGTAAGGGATGAATCACTGAGTTCTACTCCTGAAACCAGGACTACACTGTATGTTAACTAACTTGGATTTAAATAAAATTTTAAAAAATAAAAAAAGAAACCAACCCAGTCTTTTATCAGCAAAAACAAAACAAGACAGCGACCTTCCCCAGCACCACGTGTTCACATGTGTCTCTCCCTCCTAGAAGACAGCTTGTCCACACTTGCTGTCCCCCCACCATTCACATCCCATCTGCTCCTCTACCCGCTGGCTCTGACTCCCATTACTTTCTTGTGCTCTCCGCGTCATCACCCTCCACCCCTCCATCTGCTTGCTGATGGTACCCCACCCTGCTAAATAGCGGCACTTACCTGTTCTGGCCCTTGCCTGCAACTCAACTTCTCCAAAACGGAACCGCCTACCTCCCCGTCCTTGAGTCCCCCATTGCCAGTGAATGACCCTGCTAACCCGCCAGCTCTCCAACCAGCTCCAGAGTCACCCCCAGTGCCTTCCTTTCACTCATGCTGTGTCCCCTTGTCCTGGAAACTCACCATCTCTCATGGGGATTGCTCGGCCATCTCCTAAATGATTCCCGCCCCTCAGTCTGGCAGCCCTGAAATCCTCAGAGCAGCCACGGGGACTTTTCTTGACCGTGAGCTGGCCGTGTGCCTCGGACTACCTGTAAGGCACAGACGGACTGCTGGCAGGCTGGCAGGCTGAGCCCGGCCGACTTCCGCTTCTCACCGTGCAGGGGTGTGTTGCCTGCATGCACCCACTCAGGTACGACGCTGCTCACATTTCCATCCCCGAAATATGCTGCTGCTCGCCTTTTACCTCAAGGCCTCTGTCCAACGGAAGAACTCTCTTCCTTCCTTTTCACCCAGCCAATGCCTACTCATTTCTTTTTATTTTATTTTATTTTTTTTTTTTTAACGTTTATTTATTTTTGAGACAGAGAGAGACAGAGCATGAACGGGGGAGGGTCAGAGAGAGGGAGACACAGAATCTGAAACAGGCTCCAGGCTCTGAGCTGTCAGCACAGAGCCCGACGCGGGGCTCAAACTCACGGACCGCAAGATCATGACCTGAGCCGAAGTCGGCCGCTTAACCGACTGAGCCACCCAGGTGCCCCTCATTTCTTTTTAATGAAGCAGTGAGCAGAGAGACGAGTGAGAAACAGAGGATTGCAATTTTCCTTCTGTGACTACCTACTCCCTCCAATCCTCTCCACTTAGGACAAAACCCAGGCAACTGCTCT
The DNA here is from genome assembly GCF_018350155.1 of Leopardus geoffroyi. Taxonomy (NCBI): domain Eukaryota; kingdom Metazoa; phylum Chordata; class Mammalia; order Carnivora; family Felidae; genus Leopardus; species Leopardus geoffroyi. The sequence continues at coordinate 4,965,936 of NC_059333.1, forward strand.
GCCCACATCACAGGACCGAGCCTGACGCAAATGCAGGCCCAGCCCTGGGCCCGCCTCCATCGCACGTCCAGTCTCTTAAATGATGGGAGCATTTCAGATACTCGTCGGATCTCTAATGGAGAGGGTAGAGCTGGCAGTTCAAATGACTCTCTGATGTCCAAGCCAAGATGATCTAATTTACATAAGTGACAAAAAATGCATGCTCCTTTACATCAAAGCCCTGTGCGGTTCCGCGTGGACCTGACCATCTGTGAAGGGTTTGGCTAACAGAATCCACTTTAGAAAGCACATCCAAGGGAAATTCGCCAATTTCTATTTCGGGACAGACCAATAATATCCAGGCTGAAAATGGCCCTGGCCGTCACCTGTGCAACCACTTTGCTCTCTACAGGCCAGAGCAGATGGGTGCAGAGGCGGCTGACTCCCTCCAAGGTGACTCAGCTCATCATGGGACCAGCGGACACAGGGGCTGGATGTCACTTGCCCAGCACCTGTTCTTTCTGCGGGCAGTCCTCACCCCCATCACAGCGTAGAGATGAAAAGTCAACCGGGATTTAGAATCTAATCCCAAAGAGCGGCTGGCCAGCTCCATGATCCTGGGGGAGCTATCTGTGGCAGCACAGTACCCCATCTATCCCCAGGGGATAGAGATCTCTTTCCTGCCAACCTCAGGGACCTGTTCCGTCTGCCATTATTCGTCTATCCCAACATATACTCCTTCTCTTGCTGGGCATTGGGTGCCGTGCTGTGTGGTGTAGTCCAGACAAATAACATGTGGTCCCAACAGGAGCCTCCAGAGCTATCTCCCCAGCATGTGGAACCCCACGTTTCTCCTGACACACACTGGAAGCACCGTGGCTAAGGCCTGCTTTCAAAGATGCTCTCGGCAGGGAGAAGCTGGGCTGTGCCTCTGACATCAGGCCTGGGTCCCAGTGCTCTCCAGGGGCTTCTAGACAAGACTGCTGTGACCTCAGGTGTCGGTCTGCTCCAGCTGCCATAACGAAGTACCGTGACCTGGGGTCTTCAACAACAGACATGGATTCTGTCTGAGTGCTGGAGGATGGAAGTTCAAGATCAAGGTGCTGGATGATTAGCTTTCTGGTGAGGCCTCTCTTTCTGGAGGAAAGTATGGAACCTTTCAGGTGGTACCTTCTTACTCCGTCCCCATGTGGCCTTTTCTCCACATGTGTCACACACAGAGGGAACCAGCAAGCTCCCTGATGTCTCCTAAGGACACTCATCCTGTGGAATCAGGGGTCATCCTCCTGACCTCCTTTAACCTCAATTACTTCCTTTGTGGCCCCATCTCCAAGTGCAGTCGTTCTGGGGATTGGAGTTTCAGCATACAACTTTGGGGGGGGAGGGTGATCCCATAATTCAAGGGCCGGAGCAACCACTAGGCTCGATGCCGTGATGTTCCTCTGCTGCCCAAACAGCTTATTCCGTGATGCACATTCCTGCATCTTTGGGGTTCCCAGGGAAACGCACGGCTCTTGTAGGCTTTATTCTTTACTCGTTCAGATGAACAGGGAAGCAATCTTCAAGGTGTTGGTTTCTCTCTCCGGAATGAAGATTATTATCCTTCCATTCACTGAATCGACACAGCAGGGCCGTGACAACTTTGTCAGCCACCTCCCAGGCTCCTCCTCCTCTTCCGCAGGTATCAGGTGGGCCCAGCGTGTCCTGAACAAAGACTGCATTCCTCAGCCTCCCTTCCAGAGTGAAGGTGTTGCCCCTCGTGCGGATCCTGGCTGAAGGGGCAACGACAAAATACGTTTGGCAAAACAAAAGTGAATGGGGAGAGCCTGGGCTACAAGTGTGCACAGAAGGTGCGAGAAGGCATGCCTACAATGGATTCACGCTGAGCTGTGAAAACAGCCATGTTTTTAGTTTATTTGTTTATTTTGGGTGGGGGAGAGGCAGAGAGAGAGGGAGAGAGAATCCCCAGCAGGCTCCACACTCTCAGCACAGAGCCCGATGCAGGGCTCCAACTTACAAACTGTGAAATCATGACATGATGTGAAACCAAAAGTTGGACACTTAATTGACTAAGCCACCCAGGTGCGCCCACCAATTTTTAATGTTGATCGATGTGGATTTCAAGCTAGGCAATAATAGTAAGAGAAAACAACCTTTGCAAGAAGGGGTGGGATAGAGCTGCTGAAGTGGGAGAGACTGAAATTCTATACTTTGTTAGAATTACAGGAAAGCTAAGGTGTTGCCAATTTTAGAACAACCACCACAAAACAGAAAGCAATTTCTGACTTCCTAACAGATGGGGATTAAGTGCTGGTGAGGAAAACAAGGGGCGCCTGGGTGGCTCAGTCGGTTGAGCCTCCGACTTTGGCTCAGGACATGATCTCATGGTCCGTGAGTTCGAGCCCCGCGTTGGACTCTGTGCTGACAGCTCGGAGCCTGGAGCCTGCTTTGGATTCTGTGTCTCCCTCTCTCTCTGCCCTTCCCCCACTCATGCTCTGTCTCTCTCTCTCTCTCTCTCTCTCTCTCTCAAAAATAAATAAACATTGAAAAAAAATTTTTTAAAGTGCTGGTGAGGAAAACTTAAAGAAATCAATGCAACAAAAGGCAAGAAAGGGAAAAAAATAATCAAAGAAAAAAAGCAGGATAAACAGAGCATAGGATGGCAGAAAGAGATCACAATAAATATTAGGTTGAATGTTATGAGATCACCATTTTGTTTAAGTTTATTTATTTTGAAAGAAAGAAAGAGAGAGAGAATGTGAGTGGGGGAGGCACAGAGAGAGAGAGAGAGAGGGAGAGAGAGAATCCCAAGCAGGCTCCACACTGTCAACACAGAGCCGGACATGGGGCTTGAACCTACAAACTGCGAGATCATGACCTGAGCTGAAATCAAGAGTCGAAATCAAGAGTCAAAATCAAGACTCTAATGCTTAACTGACTCAGCCACCCAAGTGCCCCGCAAGATGGCCCTATTTTAAGTAAGAATATCTAAATATTAGTAACTGCATATGGCTTACCTTATTACAAAGCACGATTACATGTCCTCACTAAAAGATGACAAATAAGGGAATGGATTTTTTAAAATTCAAGTTGATGACGTTGAAAAAGGCGTACCTAAATAGAATGCGGGAGAAAGACTAAACGCGCAGAGCAGTAAAAGATGTGCAGTCAGTACTAACCGAAAGGAAACCAATGCAGCTGCTGTCATTTCACCAAAATACACTTTAAGGCAAAAAGTGTCCTTAGATAGGGGGAAGGGAAGGAAAAATAAGATAAAAAGAGAGGGAGACAAACCATAAGAGACTCTTGGATGCAGAGAACAAACTAAGGGCTGCTGGAGGGGGGGGTGGGTGGGGGAGGGGCTAGATGGGGGATGGGCATTAAGGAGGGCGCCTGTTGGGATGAGCACTGGGTGTCCCATGTAAGTGATGAATCACTAAATTCTATTCTCAAAATCACTATTACGCTATGAAACCCAACTTGGATTTAAATTTTTTTTTAATAAAAACCAATCCATCAATCAATAATAAATGGAATTTTAAAAAGTGTCATTAGAGATGAAGAATTATGTGGTAAGGATAAAACCAACATTTTCCTGAGAACACGCAGCAGCCACAAGCCTGTGCATGTCTGAAAAATGTGTGGCTTAAGATACATGAAAAAGGCAAACTGTCAGACTAGTACACTCACTCATCTATGTCTCTAGCCCAGGAAACTGTAAGAGGAAGCAGACCTGTGCATAATCTTAATGGGAAAATTTAAGATAACTCTCTCAGAAACTGATAGAACAGAATAAAAGGTTGTAATGTTATAAACGGTATGAAAAATACCATTTTACACAGTGGATTGGAAAAAATATATATCCTTGCACTGAAAAAATGGAGGCTGTACATTCTTTTTAAGTTCATGTAGAACAATTTACAATGGTCCTGCATGAAATCACCGAGAAAAGTCTTCAACAAATACAAAATAACGAATACTATTCAGATGGCAATGGGATGAAATCAAAGTGGAAATTAAAACCCCCCCAAAACCTTACTTTGTAGAAAATTGCCCTGATGCAACCATTGATCCTAAGTACACTGTTAGGGGGGCCCTCCCAGGGATGATGCAACAGAAAGGAACACGGGCCGTATTCAGATGCTTGAATGACACAGTTTATTAAACTCAACCTAAGTCACACGGAGGGAAGTGAGGGGAGAGAGGAAAGGTAAGTTAACACACTTCAGAGCAGGTGAAGTTCCTGAATCCTAGGTACACGGTGCTCATGGGTCCTGTTTCTCTCCCTGCTGCATCAACCTTCCCCCCAAGGGTGCTGTTATGAGGACTGGGGCCGAGTTTTGAATAAGGGGCTCCACAAATGGAAGCTTCCCTGGGTCACTGGCACCTGATATCTCTTCCTTGGAGAGACACAGGGGCAAGGAGGCTTGACTTGGCCGCAGCTCACTAGGCAGGCTGTCAAGAAGTTGTGGTTTTCATCTGTGCTCCTCAGGCAGAACATCGGGGCTGCGGAGAGATCACCATGGGTGTCACTGATGGCTGGCCAAATCTGGGGGCAACACAGTTACCTGCCCAGAGGTGGCCTGATCATGACCTAATAAAGCATCTACTTTATTATGTCATATTTTAAGGATTTATTCTATCTAACCTTGATATATCTTACAGGTTACTAACCTTCCTTTCTATATGTAACACACCTATTGATTTTACTGTATTTCACAAGCTACTTCAATATACTTGAATATTCATGACCTATATTTAACCTGCCATATGATTTTACTCAATCTCATAAACTAAAAGCTTACTTAAGATCTATGTTTAACTCTTTTGTGAATGTCCTAAGAAAAGCCACATGATCTCTGGACTACCTGAATTATCTCTTTCTTCAAAGCACTCAAAGGCTTTAGTATGGGTATATCCTCAAAGGACTGCACCACTGCTCACAGAAATACACACACACACACACACACGCGCGCGCGCGCGCGCACACGCGCATGCACATTCAGATAGTTTTCCTTATGAAACAATTGAGTATTTTCAGATAACAACACACACTTTTCTTAAAAAAGTTTTTCATTAATGGAAAAATCTCAGTGGAAATTATGAACTAGTTGGGACAACAATGGAACTCTGCTTCATGGGTCTTATGAGATGCAGCTAACGCCGTACTTGGGTATACATTCATAGCCCTAAATGCTATTATTGAAAATAAGACTAACAAGCATGAATTAAGCATTCAGTTAAAGAAGCTAGATAAAGAAAAACAGAGAAAAATAAAGACATAAAATAGAGAAGACTTTGATTAATAGGAAAGCCTAGGTGGTTTCAGTTAATGAAGAGCTCCCTGGCCCCAGTGGGTGCTGAATTAACCAAACGCAATGTGAGGCTTAATATAAATAAAATGCCACGTGCCAGTGGTGGTGATTGTCACAGAATGTTCCTTATTGCAAAGTTCTTCTCCTGGGCTTTAAGTTAGCAGACCAGTACGCAAGGAACACTGACTTGTTCAGAAATTACTATAGAAACTGTGAGTGTTTCACCTGGATAAAAGATCTATGGGAGAATCTGTAGGAGGATGGATTAGACTCAACTTGTCCAGGAATTTAGGAATAATCCGTTTGGGATTATAAAAAGTCAAATGTCAGGTTGTCGTAAGTAAAGACACTCATCTAACAACTAGGTGTTGGTGGCCATGTAGAGCTGCTTCTCTTGGTTCCATTCTGCAGGAGTCTACGGGGCTGGGTTCCCTGCGAGTACCAGGGAGGAGCAGAGGTGATGGGGGGGGGGTCCTGCTCAGTTCAAAAAGTCTATTAATCCAGAATAATAATAGTCTGCTGGCATGGAGAAAACCCTGGTATTTAAATGCTGCTGCTTTCTTCCACCAAAACTCTGTTAATTATAAAAGTTAGAAAATTATAATATCATAACATGCTCCTGGGACATGAGTCACCTTGGGCTGGGTGACTTTTGTAATGGTCAGAAAGTCAGCATGGTCCGCATGGTCAGAAACGATCTTGTGTCTTATTTGCTTATCCACATACTGTCTTTGTTCTCCCTGAAGGCAGGGACCATTTTATCCCAGACTTTGGACTACTTGGCACCTGGAAATGTGCTGGGACCTAGTAGGTGTTTGATAAATATTTGTTCAAAGAATGTGTCTAGGGTTCTTAACTCTCTAAATTATCCATGGGTCTGCTTCAGGGGGTTTACAAACTCGCCAAATTTGTGTCTAAATTGGGTTTCTGGGGGGAGAAGGCCCATAGATTTTATCAGAGGCTCAAATGAGCCCCAGATCCAAGCAAGGTAGAGAACTATGAGTTTAGTGATGCCAGGAAGAGACAAAGAGGAGTTTGTCTTTTAAAACATTATGGAAAATTTAGGGACACGTGGGTGGCTCAGTCAGTTAAGCATCCGACCTCGGGTCAGGTCATGATCTCTCAGTTCACGAGTTCAAGCCCCACGTCGGGCTCTGTGCTGACAGCGCAGAGCCTGGAGCCTGTTTCAGATTCTGTGTCTCCCTCTCTCTCTGCCCTTCCCCCACTCATGCTCTGTCTCTCTCTCCCTCTCTCTCAAAAATAAATAAAACATTTAAAAAAAAGCAAATAAAACTATGGAAAATTTAGATTTCATGGAGTTTCAGCTGAATGTTAATGTGCTTGCATTATTGGAAAATTATATGCATTTTCTAGAAGTTGATCATCTTTATAGGGTGTAAATCTGATAACTTAGCCTTAACCACAATAGTTGATTAGATGAATTCCTTCTTCTGCCCCATCAGATTTGTTGCAGATTCTTTTCAGTTTTCAGGAATATTTGCACTTCTTAATAACACAAAAAATTTAAAATATCTCTGGAGCACCCGAATCACCTTTTTTTTTTTTTTAAAGTACTCAAAGATTTTAGTATGGGTATGCTCCTGGGACAGAATTGCTGTTTAGAGAAATACACACACACACGCACACACACACAGAAAACACACATACATACACAGAGTCAGTATACCAAAGAGGGAACGAAAGTGACTTTGGGCAGTTTCCATGGCAAAGATGCATCCTTAAACTGCAACATTTTTATTCCTGAACAGGTAATTTATCATTATGTGTTTATGGGAATGATTATGGCAAGTCCAACTCCGTTAGTGGTTAAGTACACACTTAAAATGAATCCTGCTAACAGTTGTGATTGGTGTACAAAAATAAAATATTTTATCAAGTACATACCGTATTATTATCAGTATTTGCATTATATTATTTTATCATCATCCTATTATAATGTTGATAAGATATCATAAAATCTTACGGGTCTTTGCTCTGACTTTAAATGAGTTACTCTGTCTCTGAATATCACTCATTGTCTCTTCCCTCACACCCGCTATAAAGTCACAGGGAATTACAATCCCACTCAGGACTATCATGTTGGCCCTCAAATGTTCAGCTTCTTTCTTTCCGGCACCTGTTTTCTTCTTAGAAGGCTGGTGGGCCCTGTGATATACAACAAAATCAATCAGGCACCTCTCACCATTCTGCCTAAATATAAGCCATTGTCTGACCCTGAACCACAAATGAGAGCCACCCCCTATCTCGGAGATGCTTCCTCAGGGTCTCACATGCAGGAAAGAGAGAGGGCTCCCTTACCTGTCCACACAGGTGAGTGTGGGCACCTCCTTGCTGTCCAGTATGGCGTCCATTCAAGAAGGAGAAAGAATTTTAAAAATGTGAAAATATCATCTCGGAGGGCTCTTTCCGTCTTGTCCTTTGGTCTGAAGCTAGAAAATGAGTAAGAGTGACTTTTTTTATTCAGAGGGCAGAGCTCAAGTGGGGAGTGGGGCAAACATCCTAGTTTCTGCTTCCAACTTGGAGAGACGCTTCCCAACTGGTTAGAAAAACAAATTCTGTTTAAATCAAGAACTCAGACTTTGAATTGGAGAGAGATTGCTTTTTCACGAGCCTTACCTCTCCCCGCCGCCCCCCCCCCCCAGACACACAGCATATATGAATCTCTTTCCACAGGGAGCATCTGGGATTTTCAATTATTAAAAGGAAGCTCAGAGCCAGGCGCTTCCTTGGGGAGCCCAACGAGACTTAGGCTGCAGGTTCTGTGTAACCCCTGGCATTCAGTAACATTTCCAATACCTTGGCTTAAATCTGGGCGTTTTAGATTTGGGGGTGAGCACTGGCGTGGCGAATGCAAGGGGAATAAATAAAGGCGTGAGTGAAGAGAGATCAGCAGTTCTCCCCCACCCCTCCCATGCAAGGACCATGTTTCTTGCAGCGATGGAAACAACCAACTAGCGGGCAGGCAGGTCGAGCATCCAGCTCCAGCATCTTTCTGGCCGGGCCCCTCCTCTGCCGCTCCCTCCCCAGCCCTGCCGTGCCTCTCTCGGTAAGATCCCGAGGGCGTTCCCTGGCCTGACGCGGGGATGAGCTTCGCCAGTGTCTTCTGCGCCTCCTTCCAGCCCTTGTGGTTGAACGGGGCTCTTTTCCTTGTTGGCTTCCTTTTCCTCTCCATGGCCCAACTCTTGTCGCCTCCTAACACTTCGGACAAATGAAGTTTGTGAGGTCATGATTTCCCCAGGGGCAAGTAGAACGTCGCCTCCCACTCCCCAACCCCACATTAGAGGGAGAGACTTTCTCCCCCCTCCCGTTCCGATTCATGGGATGGACTTGACTTTTCTGGCTGATCTCTCTGCCGCCTTTCGAAGCCTCTTGGTGTGAAAAGGCAGCAAACGGTGGTCACCTGGACACTGAGCTAAAGGATGGCGTGTGCACAAAATTGTACCAAGGCACCACGTACAGAGAAAACGATGGCACCCCAGTGGTGTTGCACCTAGAGTCCATTATCACCCCTAGAATTACCCTGCAGATTCTATGTCACGTTGGGCCACTTAATTGCACAAAGAATCACGTTGGGTGCAAGCATGCCCCAACACTATCCCTCACTGTGCACGTTGACCTGCGGTGCGGGTCCAGGGGCAGGGGCTTCCACTCGACTCACACCAGGCTTTTTTTTTCAGAATTCACCAGCTGGGAGTGTCAGGCAAGGACAGCCACCGACCCTCCTCCGTGGGTCCTCCCGGCATTTCCATCCTCACATGCCTATGAACATACACTCGTGTTCCTTCCTCACACCAAAGCCGGGCAGCTGGTCAAGCTGGCGTAAAGGGAGGTGAAGGCAAAGACGGAAAATAACGAGAATGGGAAACATTCTTCAGAGCCCCAAATCAAGAAACGTTATTTCCTTTCTGCGTTTCTAGAGACATTCAAAACAATTCCTGGACGTGAAAAATCCACGCGGAATAATTGAAATCGAAATGTGGAAGGCCTTACGTTGCGCTAATCCATTTACAGTGGTGTGAATTGCTTCTCAAAGCCAACTGCCAGACGGGCTGCTTTATTTAATGACTCGAATGCTCAAGTTCCCTCGGGGGAGGAGACGGTTTTGCCACCAACTGTGGCATTTCCCCACTTTCTCCTTTGTCCTGAGGTGGCCTGGCTGTGGTCCAGGCTCTCCTGAGATCTCAGCCAGCGGGAGCAGGTACCTGCTCAGTCTGCTCCCAGCACGGCACATGCTTTATCCCACACCTGCTGAGTCTCGAGGAGACAAAAAGGGGGTAAAGAACACGTCCTGTTTTGTTCCCATGCGCTGATGGCTCAATTCTCGTAATTTATGGGAATCAAATATGCATGGCTGTTACACCTGAAAAGAAGGAACAGGAATCGTTAGCAATCTGTCCACAAATAGAACCATCAGAGAAAGTGCCTGAACCAAGGGCCCCCCGGGGGAAATGGTGTCAGAAGACGGCCGTGGTTGAGCAGCTCCAGGCTCTGGGAACTGCTTCTCCTAAGAATCCAGGCACTCGGGGGCCGCACCAGGATGGCCCTCCTGTCTTCTTCCCCCAGACCCTGAGCTCTTCCTGCTGGTCAGGTTTGATAGCGAGTCCGTTTATTTGCCTCGTGGTGAAGATTTGACATTGTAGAGGTGTCAGGACGCAAAGCGAGGACAGCAGTTTTCCAGGTGTGGGCCATGGACCGCTGGGAACCCCAAGTGCTTTCACAGTCCAGGATCACGTCATCGAAACAATTTTCTTCTTTTATTATCTTTATTTTTTAATGTTTTATTTATTTTTGAGAGACAGAAAGAGACAGTGCAAGCGGGGAGGGGCAGAGAGAGAAGGAGACACAGAATCCGAAGCAGGCTCCAGGCTCCGAGCTGTCAGCACAGAGCCCGACGCGGGGCTCGAACTCACAGACCACGGACGCTTAACCCACTGAGCCACCCAGGCGCCCAAAAACAATTTTCTTAATGCCTTTTTCTTTGCCTTTTTCACTGAGTTGACCTTTGCATTGATGATGCAGAAGCATTAATATTAATAGGTATATTAGTCTCCAGAGAAACAGAATAGGGTGTGTGTGTGTGTGGAGAGAGAGAGAGAGAGAGTGAGTGAGAGAGAGAGAAACAATGCTCTTTGGCGGGATAATACGAACATATGTAATGTATATTAGATGGATACATACAGATAACACATACACACACACAAGAGAGAGATTTTAAGGAATTGGCTCACATGATTGTGGGAACTAACATGTTCAAAATCTGTAGGGCAGGTCAGCAGGCTGGAGACCCAGGGAGGAGTGAATGCTGTAGCTTGAGTCTGAAGGCAGCCTGGAGGAAGAATTCCCTCTTCCCCAGGGGACCTCGGTCTCTTCTTGTAAGCCTTCAACTGATTGGATGAGGCCCACCCACATCATAGAGAGTCATGGGCTTTACTTCATGTTCACCGATTTAATGTTAATCTCATGTAAATAATCTCTAGACTGGTGTTTGATGAGGCAATGGGGAAACATAGCTTAGCCAAGTTGACGCATAAAATTAACCATCACAGCAGGTAAAACTGCTCGTGCCTTAGCATAAATGAAGGCCATGGTGTTAAACTGGACAGTAGTCATTGGCTTCTTCACTACTGTGTACTCAGAGGAAAGAGAGAGAGAGAGAGAGAGAGAGAGAGAGAGAGAGAGAAAGAAAGAAGGAAGGGAGGAAAGAAAAGAAAAGAAAAGAAAAAAGAAAAGAAAAGAAGAAAGGAGGAAAGGAAGGAAGGAAGGAAAGGAAGAAAAAAAGAAAGCCAGTTTCACCTAAGAATATCTTTGATGAAATGCAGGAAAGAATCAATTTCACTAAACACCCCCAAGAGACTGCTCATGACATCTACCGCCCACCGTCGGCAGAGGGCAGCCTCCCGCACTGCCCACCCTCCCGCCTGCAGGCCCACATCCGTGGAGAGCTGAGGCCCACGTGCTAAGTAGCGCCCGCACTGCGCGACACCCACACGGGCTGCCTCTCCGCCAGCGATAAGCTGGCACGCCGGGTCGTGCTGGGGCTGGGTGGCGCCCTGCTCGCCAATTCCTGCCTCCCCTCTACGCCACCAGCCTTGTGCTGGCCGACCCCTGCCACGAACCACCCCCCCCCCCCACTCCCACCCCAACTCTGAGCAGGGCCATCCACACCTGGCCCAGCCTAGACCGGGTCTTGGGGCCGTGCCTGCCTCCTCCCTATGCCCGTACCACGCTGCACCTGTTTGTAGGGCCCCTTCCGGCCCCCTTGGATCCTACCCCCAACGCCTGCCATTGCCCGAGCCTCAACTGGAGCCTGGCGGGGGGACACTGATGTCGAGGTTGTGGATGTGGGCACCGGGCTCGTGAAGGCTGAGGCCTCCCTCGGGCCTCCCTCCCGCCTCTGCAGGGCAGCCTTTCTCCGGGTTCTTCCGCCAGGCTGCCAGAGCTCTCGGGAAGTCCTGCCTCCTGGCCTTCAAGACCTACGATGCAGCCAAGGCCCGACCTACCAGGATGCTCACAGGCAGCTGTCTCTCCTCCTGGACCAGCAGGGCCCGGGGGCTTGGCCCTCAAAACCAGTGGTGGACAAATTCAGAGTCTGAAACCCACCTGCTGAAGCAGACGAGGTCCCCAGGAATCCCCTGCATCCCGGGCCCTCCCTGTGAAACCTCGCGGTGCGAGCCCAGCTCCTTTAGCCTCCACAGCAGCTTTGACCTCTGCTGCCCTACTTCCATGGGGACCGTCATCAGGTGCTCGCTGTTTCCGTGGCGCTCTTACGTCTGGGTCTGAGCACCACCTCCCACCAGTGCAAGGACGGCGAAACCAAACTCGTTGACTTGCCCTCCAGGGAGCAATCGTCGTGTGCTGCCCCCCAAGGGGCCCGATAGGCCGCCCATCCCCCCAACGCGCCATCCGCGCATGCGCAGCGTTACTGCGCTCGTGGAACTTCTAGGAACAGGAAGGACGTGCGCCGCGTGCGCGCCCGCTGCTGTAACGGAAACGCACCCTTTTGCTGTCGTCGCCGAGAGCCCTGCTGTGGCCACTGTTGATGGGCATATTGCCCAAATTCAGCTTCCGCAGGGCGGGGATTTTGTGGTCACGCTGTCCCCACGGTCTAGAAGAGCGCACGGCCTGTGATCAGGTGCTGGATTCCCACTTGTTAATGCAACAAATACATGAAAAGGGTTCAGGTTGCTTCGGGCTCCTGCAAGGTGAAGCTGCCTTAAGCGTTTTGCACGACTGAGGATGATGCTTCTCTGCGCGCAGCCACCCTGCCCGTGCGGGTGGCCGCCGCGTGCCCAGCGTCTGCTCCTGTGGCCGGGCAGCCTCGGCTGGGCTTCCTCAGTTTGCTCCAGCGATTTCTGCCTTCCCCTCCTCCCCCGCTGCCCTTGCCCACCTTCTCACCATGGCCGTGTCTTGGCAGCGGTGCGGCTTCTCATCTGATGTGGGACAGTCGTCGCCAGCGAGTGTTCGCACATAGCGCAGATGGCAAGTGCTTCTCGCCTAGACGGTGTAAGAGACCGACGAAGGAGCTTATTAGTGGTTTAAGGGCATTTCCTGTGATGTCTGAGGAGCCCCTCGGCCCACTGAGGACAAGCCTGGGGCCTGCAGAGGGGTCCGGAGGGGCCGGCCGAGCTGCAGGTGCACTGAGCACTGGCTGAGGACGGCGCAGCTGACTCCATCGTCGTGTTGGTTTTCAGCTGCGCGTGGACATTCGCCGCAATTCGGACGGGAACTTGAATGGTGGTGTTCGTGCTTCTAAACAAAGAGCGCATTTATGAGAATGGGAGCAGGAGAGGGACGGCAGCCAGAAAGGAAGACGGTCTCAAACACTGCCTGGGGGAGGGGACGGCTTCTGGAAGCCTCATGCGTACACAGAGGAAGAGGGGCCTCTCTGTTACAGGCGGGGTGGGGCTCCCACCTGCTGGCCGCTGGGCCCGGCTGATGCCTCAGAGCTTCCAGTCGTCCTTGGTCCTTGGGCGGTTCTGGGTCCTCAGGAAGCTGTGCCCTGAGCAATTAGACAGGCAAGAGGCTTACGGGGGGTGGGTGCGGGGGAGGAGAGGGGGTGTCTGCGCGGATGAACGAGAGAGAGAGCACAAGCAGCCAGGGAGGGGCTCCCAGAAGCGGGGCTCCCATGCATGCAGAGCGGGAGGAGGGAGGGCTGTGTAGGAAGGGGCCTGGCACCGAGATGCTTGGCCAGGGAGCCCTGGTGCAGAGATGGCTTTAGAGCAGCCGCGTGTCGGGCAGAAATGGCCTGCCTCTTGCATTCAACGGGGGTGGCCCCGGGAGCGTGAAGCCTGCGGCTGGGCACGGCCACCCAGTTAGGTACCCTGCAGCTGGTTTCTCTCCAAGGGCGAGCTGAGTGGGGCATGCCGGTGGCTGCCTCCGGGGCCCCATGACCGCTCACAGGCAGAGGGGCCCCTGGAAGGTGGCAGCTCAGAGGCGGCCCTCTCTTCCTCCCTCTGGCTCCTCCTGAGCTGCCCTCATATGCCTGGTCCTGGTTGTGTGCCAAGCTGTCCAGCCTCTCCCAGGAGTGTTCTGGACCCCATTAGAGAGGGGGCCGTGGGGAGAAAGAAGACGCGGCTAAGGGGGAAGCAGTGTCATCAGGAAGGTGTCAGGGAAGGCAATATATTCTGGTGACGGTATTTTCAAACGCTCAGTTCCTGGGAAGGGACCCCAGGCCATAACCGAAACACCAATGACTGAGGGAGAGTGAGTCCTTTGAGGGAAGCCACAGCGGGGTTGGCAAAAGAAACACACGGGGGAGGGGACAAAGCCCCCAGTGGGTACAACTGGCATGATTGAAAAGCCACTGCCGGGTGAATCGTTACCCATGGCTAATAGCTTTTGTTGGTTTTCTTTTCTCTTTCAAGGGCATTGGGCAAATTTAGGCTACCTTGCATAGAAAGGGAGTTTTTCAATGTCGGCTGAGCTGTGAGGGGCTGCCACGACTTTATACTATGGTTCCTCCTGCAGTTATGCAGTGTGCAACCTGGAGCACTGTGCCCCTGCTACCGTGCCCTGTGGGCAGCTGGGGCCTGAGCTGAGATTAGCGGTCACAGCTGTGGCCCATGTATATGTATGTATGTATGTGTGTGTGTGCATGTATATATGTATATATGTATGTATGTATGTATGTATGTATATGTATGTGTATGTATGTATGCATATATTGCATACATATGCATACATATATATACCATACATACCATAATATATATGCATACATATATATAATATATATAATATAATATATAATATATTATATATATACATATATAATATATTATATATATAATATAATATATATAATTGCATATATAATATGCATATATAATTGCATGTATATTCATATATAAATGCATATATATGCATATTATATATTTTATATATATATAATATGTATATATAATATATAAATAAATATATATAATATATAACATAAATATATATAATATAGAATATATAAAATATATATAATATATAACATATTTTATATATATAATATATAATTTACCTGCATAAATATATAAATGTATATGTATGCATACATATATATTGCATATATATATATACACACCATACATACCATAATATATATGCATACATATATATTGCATATATATAATATAATATATATTATATATGCATGTATGCATATATGTATGTATATATGTGTGTATGTATATGTATGTATATATTATGTATACAATATATATATGTATGCAATATGTATGCAATATATATTCATTTATATTCATTATTTACCTAAAGATGTGTATTTGTTCAGTGTAAATTTATTTATTTAAATGTATTTAGGCTCAAATGTTATCTTCTTTTTCATGTGTAACATAATTTCACCTTAATGCACATTTGATGTTTTCTAGGAACGTTTTGAGAACACCAGTGTTCCATTTTTTAAAGTTTATTTATTTATTTATTTAGAGAGAGAGAAAGCGCACAAGAGTAAGGAAGGGTCAGAGGGAGAGAGAGGGAGAGAGAGAGAGATAATCCCAAGTAGGCTCCATGCTGAACATGTTGGGCTGGAACTCAGGAACTGTGAAATCATGACCTGAGCTCAGTATGATCTCAATCTTTTTGTACTTGCTGAGGGCTGATTTGTGTCCCAGTATGTGGTCTATTCTGGAGAATGTTCCATGTGCGCTGGAGAAGAATGTATATTCTGCTGCTTTAGGACGAAATGCTCTGAATGTATCTGTTAAGTCCATCTGGTCCAGTGTGTCATTCAAAGCCTTTGTTTCCTTGCTGATTTTCTGATTAGATGATCTGTCCATTGTTGTAAGTGGGCTGTTGAAGTCCCCTACTATTATGGCATTATTATCAATGAGTTTTTTTATGTTGTGATTAATTGATTTATATATTTGGGCACTTTCAAGTTTGGCACATAAATGTTTACAATTGTTAGGTCTTCTTGGTGGATAGACCCCTTGATTATGATATAATGCCCTTCTTCATCTCTTGTTACGGTCTTTATTTTAAAGTCCAGATTGTCTGATATAAGTATGGCTTCTCCGGCTTTCTTTTGTTGACCATTAGCATGATAGATGGTTCTCCATCCCCTTACTTTCAATCCGAAGGGTCTTTAGGTCTACAGTGGGTGTCTTGTAAACAGCATATAGATGGATCTTGTTTTCTTATCCACTCTGTTACCCTGTGTCTTTTGATTGGAGCATTGAGTCCATTGATGTTTAGAGTGAGTACTGAAAGATATGAATTTATTGCCATTATGATGCTTGTGGAGTTGGAGTTTCTGGTGGTGTTCTCTGGTCCTCTCTAGTCTTTGTTGGTTTTAATATCTCCTTCTAGTTTGAATGAATCCAGCCTTGCTGGATGAAGATTTCTTGGCTGCATATTTTTCTGACTCAGCACATTGAATATATCCCACCACTCCTTTCTGGCCTGCCAAGTTTTGGTAGATAGGTCTGTTGTAAACCTGATCTGTCTTCCCTTGTAGGTTAGGGACTTCTTTTCCCTTGCTGCTTTCATGATTCTCTCCTTGCCTGAGTATTTTGTGAATTTGACTCTGATATGCCTTGTTGATTGTCGGTTTTTGTTGAATCTAATGGGGGTCCTCTGTGCTTCCTGGATTTTGATGTCTGTGTCTTTCCCCAGGTTAGGAAAGTTTTCCACTATGATTTGCTCAGATAACCCTTCTACCCCTATTTCTCTCTCTTCCTCTTCTGGGACCCCTATGATTCTGATGTTGTCCCTTTTTAATCAGTCACTGATTTCTCTAATTTTTAAATCGTGCTCTTTTGCCTTAATCTCCCTCTTTTTTTCTGCTTCATTATTCTCCATAAGTTTGTCCTCTGTATTGCTGATTCTTTGCTCTGCCTCATCCATCCTTGCCACCATGGCACCATTCAAGATTGCAGCGCAGTTGTAACATTTTTTATTTCATCCTGACTAGCTTTTACTTCTTTTATCTCCATGGAAAGGGATTCTAATCTATTTTTGACTCCAGCTAGTATTCTTATTATCGTGATTCTAAATTTTGGTTCAGACATCTTGCTTGTGTTGGTTACGTCCCTGGCTGTCGTTTCGTCCTGCTCTTTCTTTTGGGTAAATTCCTTTGTTTTGTCATTTTGAAGGGAGAAAAGGAATTAATGAGGCTAAAAACAATTCAAATTAAAAAAGAATTTAAATTAAAAAATTAAAAACAACACACACACAAAATCAAATAAATGATGCTAGATCCTAGGTGTGGTTTGGTCTGGGTGTTGAAAGGTGCTTGATAGATTAGAGAAAAAAGGAGAAAGGGAAAAAAAAAGAAATTTTTTGAAAATTTGAAAAAATGAATACACCAAAATGGAATAAAATGAAATGATGGAAGTAAAATAGAATTTGAAAAAATGTACACAAAAGTAAAAAGTATAGTAGAAAAGAAAATTACAGAAATGTTTTTAATAAAAATTGAAAATAAAAATTTTTTCTCTTTCTGTGTTCAAGAAAAAGAAACGAAAAAGAGGGGCAAAAAAGAATATTGAATAGATGGACCAGCAAACAGACTGAAATATGATTGAAATTACCTTGTTTTCCCCTAGAAGTCAAACTATGAAGCGCTTTATAGTCCATAAACTAAGCAGGCGAAGAGACTTGTGTTCTTCAAGAGCGTGGTTGGTCCAGTTGGGCGGGACTCAGTGTAACGGCTCCCTTCTCCACTAGATGGTGCTGCTCAGCTCACTGGGGTGGATTATTGTGGCGCTTGCAGGTGCGTAGGAGCATGCGCGGGAGTGGTGAAAATGGGGTCACCCAGCTCCCCAGTCTCGAGTATCGGAAACCTGTTCCCCTCCATCAGCAATCGCGCACCCGTCCTTTGTCTTTGGCTTCCATCTGCTCCCCGCTTTTACACTGTCTGTGACCAAGCCCCAGGCAGCACCTCTCACCTGAGTTTTATCTCAACTGCGGCTGTGTCTGCCGACCCCTTGCTTCTGAGGGACTGCGGCTTTGACCCGTTCTGCCCCTCTGCGGAGGGTCTCACGGAGCAATGGCCAGTGCCGGCCACACCCAGGAAAGTTCGTGGGACCGTGCTGCTGCCGATGCCCAGAGACTGCGGCTAGGCGCCAGCCTGCCCGAGAGAAAGTTCACGCGATCGTGTAGCAGCAGCATTTCAGGGATTATGGAAAATCACAGCATGCATCCGGCGCCAGGCTACACCTCCAACGACCTTGTTCTAGTACCAGCAGATGTGGTTGTTCTCCGGGGTCTGCTGGCACCTTTGCCTGTTGGGGGTGGGGGGCGCCACACCGCCTCTACCAGATGTCCTCCCAGCAATGGAACCGCCTCTGCATGTGGCCCAAAGACACCCAAACCCCACTCTGCTCCCGGGGATTCGCCCTTCCTACCAGCGCACCTCCAGGTATCAAGCTGTGGAGTTGCAGACGCTGTGCTCCCCCTGTTTATAGAGTCTTCGTGGAATTTAAACCCTCTCCTTTCTCCTTTCTCCCTTTTTAGTTCAGTCCCTGTGGCTTTTTCCACTTTTCCACTGTCTCTCCAGCTGCTTTTGGGGGGGGGGTGCTTTTCCTGTATCCCCCCCCCCATCCTCTCTCTTCCTTCCACAGCTTCTCTCTCCCCCAGTTCGCCTCTCCATGCCATGTACCTGCTGAGTTCTGTGGTTCAGGTTGTGCAGATTGTTGTGTTAATCCTCAAATCAGATTTCTGGGTGTGCAGGACGGTTTAGTGTTGATCTGGCTGTATTTCATGGATGTGAGACACACACAAAAAACCTTCCATGCTGTTCCGCCATCTTGGCTCCTCCCTGACCTGAGCCCAAATCAAGAGTCGGGTGCTTAGCTGACTGAGCCCCCAGGCGCCTGGAACACACAAGTTTTCCTGATGTGCTACTGAGCGCTGTCTGCGGTGGTTTGGGTCTGGAACGGGTCTGTAATTGACACGTGAAAAGTGAAGCTTAATTACCTAACGATGGCATCTATTTTTGCTGGTAGAGGTGAGGCTGTTGATGTCCACATTTCCCATGCTCCCGCTCCCCCAGTGTAATCACAGTGGTGGGGGGTGGCCAGTTAAACACCTCTCCACCGAGGCTCTGTAACCAGCAACAAATGAGACCTGGAAATGTTTCAGGAAGATTTTCATCCTCCAGATGCTGGCAGCCTGGTCAGAGAGGAGACACAAGGAGTTCTTTCTAAGGATAGACGCTGACTGGGTACCCAATGCGAGGCAGTGACGTTAAATTCCATGCGGGAGGAGTCAGTAACAATGCCACATTTGGCTTGTGGCTGTCCCTGCATAGAAGAAATTGCACTAATAATATTTAATTACCGTGATAGTGTCTGAGCGGAGTATTGCGGGGTGGGGCTCCCCAGATGGCAAGGATATGAGAAAGTGTGACAGGGAGGCACGTGGTGCTCTGGGCAGGGAACCACATAGAAAGGTGCTGGGTGACTGAGGCTGGGGCTCTGACCTGCTCGGTTAAAGCAAAAGGTTCGTTAAAGTGGGGTGGTGAGAAATGAGTCTAGAAATTAGGACAGACACCTCAGGGCTGATAGTTCTAGGACGCACTAATTCTCAAGTGCTGTGCTTTCGGCAAAGATGGCCAGCCTACCCGTCGCCTGTGACTCATCAGTGCCTCTGCCATAATTTTATGTAAAAAGTAATCCGATGTGCCCCATGGAGCCTTTGATTTGGAGTTACAATGCCCCAAGGTTTCAGCCAAAAAGGAAGGGGTGGTGCCTGATGGGAAAAGATGCATGTCCTAGAGGCATATCCAGGATGAGCCGGGGACACTCAGGACTTCTATTTCATAAGGATCTTCTAAAGGCTGAGCCTTTGTCCACTCAGGCTGTGATAACAGAGTAGCATAGACAGCGTGGCTTAAGACAACAGAAGTTTGTCACTCCCAGGGCTGGAGGCGGGGGAAGTCTGAGATTGGGGGCCCCTGTGTGGTTGGATGAGGTTGATCTTCAGGTGGCCGACCTCTCGTGTGTCCTCACAGAGGAGAGAGGTAGGGAAATCTGTGGGATTTGTAACAGCATGAATCCCACTCATGGGGGTGCCACCCTCGTGACCTGATCCCCTGTCAGAGGCACCCCCTAAAACCACCACCCGGAGTGTTAGGACGTCAGCATGTGAATTTTTGTTGAGACACAGTAGTCCAGACCATAGCAGTCTGAGTTTACTGTTATTGCCAAAGGTGTTGTTCTTTTCCTACCAAATATTAAAACTATGCCCTTTTCTTAACCTTCTGCTTGTTCTTACTTTCATCTTTGGCCGTATCAGAGTTAAAGCTGATGGCGGCAAAAGCCATTTTGTTTGGCAAATCAGTTTCGTTTCCTACAATATCTTGCTTCATGACAATTCAATGAGGAAGTTGATGTAACGATGTTAGACGCTCAGGTTTGGGACTTGCTCCTCCGGTCAGGTCCCGTTGGGGACAATGAGTGAGCCCACATGCCCGCTGAGCTGGTGACTGGCGATTGGCCCGTCCTGGGTGTTCTCTGCTCTGCTCTGCTTGCAGGCTGACCTCCGTGTCTGTCTTCCCAGTGCCCTTGCCCACTGGCTTCTGATGGGGTCACCAGTAGAAAGTAGGGCAAAAGACTTGAGGGTAGAAGGGGAGAAAAGTTTAGAAGTGGCTTCCGGTGGTAGTCCCCAGGTACTCGGCAGCTTCCTTGTCTGCCCACATCTCAGAAGATGGTTCTTTAATTTAACTCTCTTCCAAGAGACCGATGAGAAGGTGAAGGCATTTCCCCCTCCTCTTGAGGGGGAGGGACTTCCAATGAAAAGAGCCAATCCTTTCCACGTGCCACGGATCAGTACTAAGCAGCAGGCACCTCGGTGTTACACACATCGCCTTCCTTCCTTTTCACAGCAACCCCTTGGGTTTCGAGGCCATTTGGCAGAGGAGGCAGGGAAAGCCGAAACCCGGGTCTCTGACCCTGTAGACCACATTCACCTGTATTTGTGCTTGCCCTCTGCGATTCTTCCACGTCCCGAGTTTTATTTGATTTTCTCAATGAGATTCCCCATTTTCGTCACATCCATTAATAGCCAAGTGGACATCATTTTGAAATATTGAAGTCTGAGGAAGGATTTTTCCAGTTCAGATACGCGGGGGAAAAAATATCATTTTTGGTCATTTATTTCATGAGTTTCTCAAGTCTATTAACGTTTGTGTTCAACTGCTCAAATGACCCGGCTTCGTTTTTCACAGGAGCAGACCTGGTACACCCTGGACTTTGCTCTCCGATGTTGTAAGCAGATAACAAGTAGCATTTCCGAATCTCATGGAAGCATTTGGAGAGAAGTTGTTTTATGAGGTTAACGAAACAGATTCAAAATGTAATCTACTGGGTGACCTGGCTGGCTCAGTCGGTCAAGTGTCCTACTCTTGGTTTTGGCTCAGGTCATGATCTCATCACAGTTGGTGGAGTCCAGCCCTGCCCCTGTTTCTGTGCTGACAGTGGGGAGGCTGCTTGGGATTCTCTCTCTCTCCCTCTCTTTCTCTGCCCCTCCCCTGCTCACGCTCACTGTCTCTCTCAAAATAAAAATAAACTTTAAAAAAATAATATAAAATGAAATACGTGCCTAATATGCCATACCTCTGGTCAAACTTACAAGCAGACTTGATTCATGTGCTTCTTTCTTAGTATAATGTGTTTGTGAAAATTATTTTTATAAATTGGTCAATCGTAAATGTTTATTTTTTAATTATTTTTATTTTTAATGTTTCTTTAACTTTAGAGAGAGAGGCAGAGCATGATCGGGGGAGGCGCAGAGAGAGAGGGAGACAGAATCAGAAGCAGGCTCCAGGCTCCGAGCTGTCAGCACAGAGCCTGATGTGGGGCTTGAACTCACGGAAGTGAGATCATGACCTGAGCCGAAGTCAGACGCTTAACCGCTTAACCCGCCAAGCCACCCAGGCGCCCCTAATCATAAATGTTTTAAATACTGGGTTCTTTTTTTGATTTAAACAATAGGCATTTATATTCTTTTGTATTGAAAGATAATACTTTTTTTTATTTTTGGTACTATTGGGTTCTTATTTGAATGTGTTATTTATATCGAAGTCATGGCTTACCCTTCCCTTTGCACAAGTTGCCGTCCCTGAACTTGGACTTGAAACCAACATAAACAGGAAAAGAAAGCTCCCTGACACCTTCTCTAAACATGTTCTTGTCTTCAAACCCATCATGAGTGACAGGACCCTTAACACCCAAATTTGTCACAACATGGCAAGAGGTGACACACTGTGCCTTGGCTTTTAGCTCTGCCACCAAGAAGATTTTACATACGATAAGCCTATTTCGTTTCACTGGGACAACCTTTTTTGTTTTCATCATGCATTATTTATTGTGGCAAAATACACATAATAAAAAATATGCCTTTTAGCCACTTTGGGTGAGCAGGTCAGCGGCATCAGGTGGGTGCACACTGCAGTGTGACTGTCAGCACCATCCCTCAGCAGACCTTCCCTCTTCCCCCGCCGGAGCTCCGCCCCCATGGGAGCAGTGGAGTGGTTTTTTTTCTCTTTTTCTTTTTTTTTTTAAATGTTCATTTTCGAGAGAGAGAGGGAGAGAGGCAGAGCACGAGTGGGGGAGGGGCACGGAGAGAGGGAGACCCAGAACCCGAAGCCGGCTCCAGGCTCCGAGCTGTCGGGGCACGGAGCCCGACGCGGGGCTTGAACTCACAAGCTGTGAGATCTTGACCTGAGCCGAAGCCGGCCGCCTAACCGACTGAAGCACCCAGGTGGCCCTCTTTTTCTTTTTAAAAGTATTTATTTTTGAGAGAGAGAGAGTAAGAACGAGAGTGGCCAGGGGAGGGGCAGAAAGAGAGGGAGACAGAGGATCTGAAGTGGGCTCTGTGCTGACCGCAGAGAGCTCCATGTGGGGCTTGAACTCACAAACCATGACATCATGACCTAAGCCGAAGTTGGATGCTCAACCGACTGAACCCCTTCGCACCCCCTGCCCCAGCCGCAGTGGTTTTAAAGCTCAATTCTGCATTGATGTAGGGTCACCTGTGACAGCAGGTGTGGCACGGACAGTCAATGAGCACCCTGTCCTTGTCTGACTTGTTGAGGAAATACGAACGCGGAAAGTCAAGATCACGGCCCTTTAGTATGCCTGTAGAGAATCCGCCTGTCCCTGTGACAACCTGTAACCCCGCCCTCTGGAGACAGTACACAACTGGCTACCATCGAACTGTTCAAGGAGTCTCCCGCTTATGACGTCCACTGTGTCACAAGAATGTCAACTCTTGGTCAAAGGACTTGCTGAAATCAAGCTAACATCCCCCTGTGATCTCGATCCCTGAGATTTGGCAGATTCTCCTGATCTAACAGATCAGTAATCTTGCCTTTTTTTTTTTTAAAGATGCCTTTTTAAAAAAAGTTTCTTTTGAGAGAGACGGAGCGTGAGTTGGGGAGGGGCAGAGAGCGATGGGGGGAGAGAGAGAATTCTAAGCAGGCTCCACACCGTTAACACGAAGCTTGCCGTGGGGCTCCAACCAAAGACTGTGAGATCATGACCTGAGCCAAAACCAAGGGTCAGATGCTTAACTGACTGAGTCACCCAGGCTCCCCCTTTTTTAAAATGCTTCCTCTTCATGAGCCCGTGCTGGTTCTTCAAATACTCAGAAACACATCTGCAGGGGCTGCATGTCCAGTGTGTTCCGTTGTCTTCCCCGGGGAATTTGGAGGGCCCACTTGTCTGTGCTGTAAAGTGCCAGGTAGGGTCTCGTGGTCTCATCGCTGCCTGCCACACCGTTAGGCATCTCCGCACCCTCCCAGCTGCCACCATCCCCTGCAAGTGTCCTGTGACGGTGTCCCTTCGGGTAGCTCAGATTCACCGAAACGGGCAGCTTTGTATGTCTGACTTATTCTCATAGAACCTACCACTTGCCAGGTATTGTTGTAAACTTCCAACCTCGGAACAATCTTTTGGGCTAAGTAGCATTTCCAACCTTCTTCTTTGGGCGAGGAGTTGGTCGTGGAAAGGCTGAGTCACTGCCCAAGAACGGGGATCACGTGAAGCTCACAGTGTCCCCCCTTCAGCCTTGCGCTCTGCCGGGACCCCCGATCAGACCGGTTGTGTGTTAGCATTTGTATTAGATGTCTTCTTGTCTCTTCTTAAGTCTCCTGAGATCCAATTTTCAGCCTTGCTGGCAAGGCAATGATTTATTAGATGTTGTCACTTAAAAGAATGAGATTTCCTGGGCGCCTGGGTGGCTCAGTCGGTTAAGCCTCCGACTTCGGCCCAGGTCATGATCTCACGGCTCGTGGGTTCAAGCCCCGAGTCCGGGTCTGTGCTGACAGCTCAGAGCCTGGAGCCTGCTTCAGATTCTGTGTCTCCCTCTCTCTCTGCCCCTCCCCGACTCATACTCGGTCTCTAGCTCTCAAAAATAAATAAACGTTACAAAAAGTTTAAATGATGAGACTTCCTTCGGATGCTCACACGATGGAAACCCCCCGTGCTGTGGTTACAAATAATACAGCCAGTGCTCTCCTCTGACCGGGTACAGGAGAGCCCCTCTTTGCTCCCCTCCCGACATGCTCTTCATGGTTTTGTGGGCGTTCGGAGAGTCACATGTCCTCTGGGCACAGAGCGCCACAACTTCATCTTCTCGACTAAATATTGAATTTGGAATGGAAGAAGGCAACAGTACGTGTCATAAGACCCAAAGGACAAGTATTCGTATCTTTGATCTAAAATTCTAAGTACTCCGGACCCAACGCCCACACCATCTCAGGTCTCACCGTGGACGCAGGCAGGGAGTAAGGCCGCTGCTTCCTAGGATCTCTGTGGAAGTAACCAGTGACGATCAATAATTTCCAAAGCTGTAACAGCAGCTGGGGCATCATTATTGCTCCTTCTGCTTCTCGCTGAAATTTTTTCCCCAGCGATTATTCCCCAAACAATTTTTTTTTTTTTAATTTTTTTTTTTTTCAACGTTTATTTATTTTTGGGACAGAGAGAAACAGAGCATGAATGGGGGAGGGGCAGAAAGAGAGGGAGACACAGAATCGGAAACAGGCTCCAGGCTCTGAGCCATCAGCCCAGAGCCTGACGCGGGGCTCGAACTCACGGACCGCGAGATCGTGACCTGGCTGAAGTCGGACGCCTAACCGACTGCGCCACCCAGGCGCCCCTCCCCAAACAATTTTAACCTAAGTGCATCAGGTGTATTTTCTCACAAATTTATTTTTCCTTCAAATCGGTTTAAGTAGCTGCTTATGTCAAAAGGCACTGAAATCCAGTCTCCCTTTAGGACTCGATCCCAGTAAAAAGAAGATTGACATCAGCACGTATTGTATAAACACAACAGTTCTCGGAGATTTTTAGTAAGTTCAAAGAAATTGCTGGAGTTTTAAAAACCTCTTAAGTCTTACCGTCTTGGCTCTGAAAAAGCATGGGCTGAAACCCAAAGCTTCAGGTAACCAGACACATTTTTTGTTTGTTTGTTTGTTTTTTGGTGAGAGACCGTGAGCAGGGGAGGGGCAGAGAGAGAGAAAAGAGAGAATCCCAGACAGGCTCCATAGCCAGTGCAGAGCCCATCGTGGGGCTCAATCCCATGATCGTGAGATCGTGACCTGAGCGGAAATCGAGAGTCAGACACTTAACTGACTGAGCCACGCAGGCACCCCCCAAAATTGAGTTTTTAGTCCACCTGGGCCTCAGAGGGTTGATGAGCACTGCATGGCTCTGGTTACATTTTGGATAAATCATGTGTCTCCATCGGACACGGTCTCTTCTTTCATGCTGCCTGCTATTTCTTTCTTCTTCCTTTTTTTTTTTAAATATAATTTACTGGGGCGCCTGGGTGGCGCAGTCGGTTAAGCGTCCGACTTCAGCCAGGTCACGATCTCGCGGTCCGTGAGTTCGAGCCCCGCGTCGGGCTCTGGGCTGATGGCTCGGAGCCTGGAGCCTGTTTCCGATTCTGTGTCTCCCTCTCTCTCTGCCCCTCCCCCGTTCATGCTCTGTCTCTCTCTGTCCCAAAAATAAATAAACGTTGAAAAAAAAAAGATATAAAATATAATTTACTGTCAAATTGGTTTCCATGCAACACCCAGTGCTCGTCCCAACAGATGCCCTCCTCAATGTTCCATCACCCACTTTCCCCTCCCCCCACCGCCATCAACCCTCAGTTTGTTCTCAGTATTTAAGAGTCTCTTATGGTTTGCCTCTCTCCTTCTCTGTAACTTTTTTTTCCCCTTCCCCTCCCCCACGGTCTTCTGTTAAGTTTCTCAGGATCCACATAGGAGTGAAAACATATGGTATCTGTCTTTCTCTGCCTGACTTATTTCACTTAGCATCATACCCTCCAGTTCCATCCACATCGCTGCAAAGGAAACAATCAACACAACTGAAAGGCAACCGACGGAATGGGAAAAGATATTTGCAAGTGACATATTGGATAAAGGGCTAGTATCCAAAATCTATAAAGAACTCACCAAACTCCATACCCCAAAAAACAGATAATCCAGTGAAGAAATGGGCAGAAGACATGAATAGACACTTCTCTAAAGAAGATATCCGGATGGCCAACAGGCACATGAAAAGACGCCCAACACCTTCTCTTTCAATCAATGATCTGTAAGTTCACTTCTTGGATCAATAGTGTATGATTTTTTGTAATTTTTAAAATATTTATTTTTGAGAGAGAGAGAGAGAGAATGAGTTTGTGTAAGCAGGGGGGCGGGACAGAGAGAGAGGGAGACACAGAATCCAAAGCAGGCACCAGACTCTGAGCGGTCAGCTCAGAGCCCGACTTGGTGCTTGAACCCACGAACTGTGAGATCATGACCTGAGCTTAACTGACTGAGCCACCCAGGCGCCCCAGTAGTCTACAAATCTAAATTGCCAGAATGAAAACCTCCACGTATACCACATGGATTGGCCTCTTTGCCTTTCTGGGTTTTTGTGTTCAATTATGTTTGTCCCTAAAAAGTCAGGCCTCAGGCTTTTCAAAAGCAAGTTCTGCCAATTCTTTTGTGGTTTGATTCGGAGGGGGTTGGGGTCTCCCCTGCCCCCATCCCAGCTCTCTTAAACAATGTGGGTCCCCCCCACCCCTTAATAAACTATTTTTAAGAGCAGTTTTCAGTTCACAAAAAAATTGAGTGGAAAGTTCAGAAAGTTCCCATAGTTCCCCTGCCCCCACACAGGTGCAGTCTCTCCCACTGTGGGGTGCCTTTGTCACAGCTGATGAATCCACTTGTCATTATCATCCAAAGTTCATTGTTACTTGTAGTGGGGTTCCCTCTTGGTGTTGCCCATTCTTCTGGTCTTGGCAAATGCGTAATGATACATATCCACCATTACAACAACATACAGAGTAGTTTCACTGTCCCCAAAATCCTCTGTGATGCTCTGTCTATCGTCCTTCCTTCTCCAACCCCCGCGACTACCGATCTTTTCACTGTCTCTCTAGTTCTCCTTTTCTAGAATGTCATATAGTTGGAGTCATACAGTATGTGGCCTTTTCAGACTGGCTTCGTTCACTGAGTGACGTGGGTCAGGTTCCTCCGTGTCTTTTCATGGCACGATAGCTCATTTGTGTCTAGCACCAAATAATTTTCCATTGTCTGGATTGATCGGTTTATTTATCGCTCCACCTACTGAAGGACACTGGTTGCTTCCAAGGTTGACGGTTATAAATAAACTCCTGTAGACACTGTCCACAAGTTTTTGCGTGGACATAAGTTTTTAGCTCCTTTGGGTAAATATCAAGGATGTGGTTTTTAAATGCCCAGTGACAAATGTCTGGCTCTGCACTGGGCAGAGTTCCTTGAGAAGTAAGGGCTTGTCAGCATCCTTCCCTGACCCCCTGGGTCCTGTCACGTGGTGGGGACTACAAAATGAGCCCCTACCATGTGAACTGCGCTGTTTGATGCTGTGGGAGAGACAAAAGTTGTCCCATGTGGAGATGGCACCTAAGGACCTCAAAGTTTGGACTAGGAAACAAGACGGGGGCTCCCTAGGGTACACGAGTGACACCGAGAGTGGTTAGCCAGGATGGCTCGGATTGGTAGGGTGCAATGGTCTGGGCTGCAGCGAGCCGGAAAGGCTCTGGGAGTTGATGGCAGGCACCTGTGCCCTGGAGGATGAGGCACGCTGTGTGCTGGGCACAACCTGCAGGGTCCTTTGTGGGGAGGACGTTTACATTTTTTTAACATTTATTTATTTTTGAGAGACAGAGCGAGACAGAGCATGAATGGGGGAGGGCCAGAGAGAGGGAGACACAGAATCTGAAACAGGCTCCAGGCTCTGAGCGGTCAGCACAGAGCCCGATGCAGGGCTCAAGCTCACGGACCACGAGATCATGACCCGAGCCGAAGTCGGATGCTCAACCGACGGAGCCACCCAGGTGCCCCCGTCATGGGGAGGATTTTTAAAGGCAACCGGGGGCAGAAAGGTTGAAGACATCCGCCCTGCCCTCCCAAGGTGTCTGCTTCCCTCCCAGAGTCACCCTCTGGATGTCGCCTTCGTCACTGGGCTGCTGATGGGCGTCAGGGTCTTGGCAATGGCATTCAGCCTGACTGGGCGGTCATAGTTTCCTTTCTCACCCGCCACATTGTCTCTTTGTCACAGAGAGCGTTTTCTCTCTTGTCCAGAAGTACCCATCAAAATGCTAAGACACAGTCCTGTATGGCCCTGGTACAACGAACACGTTTCGAAAAGTCATCTTCGACATTTCCTGTGGCCACGCAGAAGCCGCAGAACTTGATGTAGGACGTGGGTTGTCTTGCCTTCTGCCTCTTTCTTGGATGCAGTCAATAGTGAATGGTCTATTACTGCTAAGCTTGGCAAAGCCCGTGTGCCTTGGCAAGGTCCAATCCTCACCCCAGCGGCAGCAGGAGATGGGCCGTGTCCCCGGGGGCCAGCGCACGGGGCAGACCCCCATCCGGCTTCTTTCCTTCGCTGTCTTCGGACGCACTCCCTGGAAACACCGTGTCCAGTCCCAGTGGTGAACGCGCTGTGGAAAAACACGTATTTGTGTAAAACCCAAAGCTTCACAATCGTCATTCATGAGGAAACTACGGCTCGGGCGATCTGCCGTGATAAGCCAGATTCGGTGGGACAACCACGGGAATCACGACGATTCCCCAAATGCTGCGGGAATCTACCACTGAGGCCAGCATGGGGCGGGCAGTGTTTGGCAGGCTCGGCGTTTGGGGCCAACCCCGTGTCAACTTTTTTTTGTGCTTTTTGACAGACGATGGCTTCTGTGGTTTGCCTGTAGCCCCACCATTCTGTTCTGTCTTCCAAACTTTATGCTTCCCACCTGGTCTGAACTGGCCAGCCCCCCTCCCCCCCCCCCCCCCGTGACAGCAGCCTGGAGTCCTCCTTGGGGACCCTACTACAAAGTTACCCGAAATCATTTTTGTCTATCTGTAGCCTCGTGTCTTTTCCGCTAGCAAACGATAGCCATAAAGGCAGAAACCTCTCTCCCCGGTTTACCATGTCCTGTCCGGGACCCAGTAGGGGCTCTGCGACCACAGGTTGAAAGAATGATGTCATTACTGGCGGGCACTCCAATGTCCCTGAGAGAATGCAGGACAGGCTGTCACCCCACCACTAATGACACAGAAATTAGCGGACAAACCATTCTGGTGTGTGTGGCCTGTCTTTGGTTCAGCTCTCGGATTTGAAAGTCTGGCATGTGGATCTTTTGTCTCTCCTCCGGGCTTGGCCTTCCCTCCCAGAACACGACGTACCTTTTCTTCTTTCTGACCTTCTGCATTTTGAATGCAGTTTGATGACACAGTGGAATGGAACTCCCTGAACCAAGCTAGGTCCCTTGAAAGGAAATCACTCTTTCTGCCGTATATATATGGAAGTATTCCATTTTTCCCCTTGAAAAACTTTGCCTGTTTCTGTTAAGCACCCAGAGAGGGTCCCGAATAGTGAATCCATACCCTTGTCTTCATGCCCTAAAAATCTGGAGACATGAAGGAGGGATGCAGGGCAGCTGCTTTCAAATCTGATATGACCGTTTACCTGAGTCCCTCCTGTGGGACAAACACGACACGCTGTGCGTGCCTCTGCTTGATGACTAGCGAAGCATCTGTTTACCGGAGATGATAATTCTGGAAAAGGAACAGCCTCTGTGGACGTGAGCCCTTGTCATTCTTCGGGTTGAAGCGGGGAAGACCCCGGACCATTTTAAGCACAGAGAGGTCACTGGGGGGATAATAAGGTTGCACAAAGATAAGAAGGGTTATTTTGATTCTGGTCTCGGAGAGCGGGAGGGAGGCTGCCATAACCACGTACAGGAGTCATTAGGGAGGCTGGACGCGACACTCACACGCTTTAGGGCCCCCAGATAAAGCTGTGGCAGGTCACCGGGACAGAGTTTGGAGGGCACACACTATAGGAGCTTCACTGAAAAGAGAGGTTTCTCTCCCTGCCAGCAAAAAAAAAAAAAAAAAACCCGAGTGGTACCAAGGGCTTTGTGTTGTATCGTTTGTTCTTCCTTATCGTCTGGCCTTTATGTGGGTCTGTCCTCTTCAAGGTTCAAGCAAATATGCAATCACAATACTCGAGTAGGCACCCTTTGAAAACTCCCCGCAGAGCAGAAATAAATGTCGCTGGTTTGGCGTTCTGCAAGCCACGAGGCTGGTAGGCCCCCCGCCCCCCCTCCACCAGCCCGGACCTGGGTCCTGGCTACGGAGCTGGGTGCAGCTGGACCATTGAGCCCGGAGGTGGAAATCACAGCAGCTCCCGGGGCTTGGTTCTGCGTTGGCCCGGGTTGCCTGACCTCGGTGGAGTGCCCCTTTGGCCAATAGAAGGTGACTTCAAATTAAATCCCAAAAGCGTTCCAACAGCACTGTCATTTCCTATGCCTGCCCTCCCCGCACGTGCCCCATTTGGGTACCCAATAGTGAGGGGTCCTTGGAAACGGCCCCCTGCCTTTGCTAGCTGGCCTACCCTCTGGGTGAGCAAGTGGAACCTCCGTGGAATGTTCCGAGGATGTCATCTGTTAAGAGCCTACGTATTCCTGCCATAGTTTTGTTTTGTTTTTTTAACCTTTATCTATTTTTGAGACAGAGAGAGACAGAGCATGAACAGGGGAGGGGCAGAGAGCGAGGGAGACACAGAATTAGAAGCAGGCTCCAGGCTCTGAGCTGTCAGCACAGAGCCCTATGCAGGGCTCGAACTCACAAACCATGAGATCGTGACCTGAGCCGAAGTCGGATGCCCAACCGACTGAGCCACCCAGGCGCCCCCCTGCCTTAGTTGTAAACTCTCGCAGGGTTTTCTGTGTCCCCTAGCGGCCGAGCGAGCCCGGCAGCCTCTGTCCAGGCCGCTGGGGGAGGCTGAGCTGTCCTGCCATTTCCCTCCCACGGTGAGTGCCAAGCCCGGGTTGAAGGTCCCGCCCGGGCGGGCCGGCAGGCTGAGAATCACAACGAATGTATCCTAGCAGCTGACGCGGTCCATGCCGGGACCGCGTCCACAGCTGTTCGAGCTCTTTCCCGGTGCAGATTCGCTCCATCTTCTCCGCGGCCCCGGGAGGCCAGGCATCAGCTAGGGCTCGGCCGGGACCGTGGGGCGATGACGAGCCCGAGTCTCAGGAGGACGCCCCGGAAGCCCTGGCAGACCTCCGCACCGGATGCCTGCACAGCCCCGGCCCGGCTCTGCCGCGTCTGTGCCAGCCTCTCCCGGGCAGAATCTAACGGGAACCCACCGGCACCGGGAGGGGAGACGGAGGCTCCGGGCTTTGCTCCTGGGAGCCCTCCTGGGAGCTGGGTGGGGAGGAGGGTTTCTGAGGGCAGCCAGGTGCTGGAGGCCAACGCGTCAACATCCAGGACTAGGTGATGCTGCTCTCGCGTCTGCTGCACAGACGGGAAACTGAGGCACGGAGAACGCAACTCACGTGTGACTTGCCCGAGGTGTGCAGCTCGGAAGTGGGCTCCAAACCCAGGAACCCAGCTTTGCGGGCCGCACTCCAGCCACCTGGACCGTGTGATCTTTCTTCTAGAAACCGCGAGAGCCAGCCGCTGCGGCCAGAGGGCTTCAGGGGGCCACTCCGTTCCTTCCTCTGGGCGGCGGAGGAGGGGGACAGCGGCAGAAAAGGGACCCTGGGACTGTCCCCGTCGAAGAGGTCAGGAGACACGCCAGGAGTTGTGTCTCCCCCGGGCGTGCTGGCAGCTGCCAGACAGCAGACAAGGAGCTGAACCATGTCCCCCATCCCTCTGGGCTGATGCTACAGAAGGAGGCTGGGCCGAGCTCCCCAAGAAAGGACTTTGCCCTCCCAGAGATGTCTGCTGTGGCTTCCACAGTGGCTGGGGATCACAGAGGTTTCTTTCTTTTTTTTTTTCAAATTTTTTTAATGTGTATTTATTCCTGAGAGAGAGACAGAGAGACAGACGGAGGGAGGGAGGGGGGGTGAGAGAGGGAGACACGGAATCCGAAGCAGGCTCCAGGCTCTGAGCTGTCAGCACAGAGGCCGACACGGGGCTCGAGCCCATGAACCGTGAGCTCGTGACCTGAGCCGAAGTCGGACGCTTAACCTACTGAGCTGCCCGGGTGCCCCCATCACAGAGGTTTCTTGCCCGGGGTGGGGGGTGGCGGAGGGTGTGAGGTATGCTCTTGAAAAACCCATGAGATGGGGCACCTGGGCGGCTCAGTTGGTTCAGGCGTTGGACTTCTCGGCTCAGGTCATGATCTCATGGTTCGTGGGTTCGAGCCCCGCGTCGGGCTCTGCGCTGACGGCTTGGAGCCTGGAGCCTGCTTCGGATTCTGGGTCTCCCTCCCT
This sequence comes from Leopardus geoffroyi, assembly GCF_018350155.1. Classification (NCBI taxonomy): domain Eukaryota; kingdom Metazoa; phylum Chordata; class Mammalia; order Carnivora; family Felidae; genus Leopardus; species Leopardus geoffroyi. The sequence goes on from NC_059333.1 coordinate 4,998,473, forward strand.
CTCTACCCCTCTCCCGCTCCCTCTCTCTCTCTCTCTCTCTCTCTCAAAAATGCATAAACGTTAAAAAAATTAAAAAAAAAAAGAAAGAAAAACCCATGAAAGCGGCCCTGAGGGAAGGAGATTTAGGAATTAGGCGAGGCCGACTTTGTAATATTTGGAAACGGAACCTTGCAAATACCTGAAGGGGACGGAGAAGCGGTGTCCCAGAGACATCATCCAGCTCCAAGGAACGGGGATCTGAAAGCAGTTTGGAAGATGACGATGCGGTGAACGCAGCAGGACGATTTCCTGAACTACCCCACCCCCCACCCCCATTTGGCTCCTTTGGTAAACTGGTTGCCTGCACATCATCACCTTGATCCTCTCAAAACACTCAGAGGTGACATCATTACCCCCATTTCACAGACAAGAAAGCTGAGTTTTCAGCGTGAACTGAGTCACCTGCTGTAAGGTCACAGGCTGGAAGACCGAGCCGGACAGACAGGTGTTCCCGTGGGTCAACGGGTTAGTGCAGGTAAGTCAGGTGAGGACCTGCCTGAGGTCGGATGTGCTGATTGAGTCCTCCTGAGAGAGTCCGTTCCCGGCTAGATGTTGGACACTTGGTGACGGCATTGTCATAAAACCTCGTGGAAGCCGTTATATCAGCGCTTAATGGGAAACTGGTGTGTAGTTAATGAATCCTTAATATTCCAGCGAAGCAGCCACTAATCGTGATATTTGGTAAAGAATCCACGTCTGCGGAGCTATTAATGCTGGAACCTGACATAGATTTATTCAGAAGGGCACTAGAGTGGGATTTCATTACTGGGCATGAGAGAGACCTGGCCGATGTGACAGATCTGGGAGGCCAGTAATGCCGTAGGGATCGGTGATCAGCTGGGGGAAAAGAGGCTATTGCGGGAACCGGGATATAATATTGCAGACTCAGTTCCATGCAGGGTGATGCCCAGGTCGGAACGCGCTGCACTTGGGGGTACACCTGATGCCTGGAGTCCGAGAGGAAATTGTGGTAAGTAAAGTCCTTGCAACCACGAAGGGCCACGGGTGGCCTTGGCTTTCTAGCGTCTCCAGGTGACCGTGATGCCAGCTGGGGCGGTTCTGATCCAGGTGGGTCTGCCCCTCGCTCCCTGCTGCCTGCATGTGTTAGTTCCTCTTCCCTGTCTTCAGGATTCCACTTATCTGCATATCTATTCATCCCAAATAGTCGCTCCCCGGATTATTATTGCCACGCTGCCCCTGTTACCGCTATCCCCAGCATCACCATCACTAATCACTATGTCGTTCGTGCCCCTGCCCCCAGAATGTGTGCACTTCGGTCACAGTCCTATTAAAGTCATGCGTGAAATCACATGATTTTGTCCCGTGGAACGCTCTTACAACCTCTAAGCACAGCAGCCACGCAGAAGGTCCAAAAAGTCTACCCCGTAAATGTATAAGAAAACACAGTATGGCGTAATATAAAGTAGCACGTGCTGGGGAAGATGGTCCGGAAGGGCCGGGCGGAAGACAGAATCTTAGCTTCAAGATATGTTATTGTCCTGCTTTTTCATTCAGCCGTGTGTATTTGAATCCACATGCCTGCCAAAAACATAAAAGAAAAGGCTCCTATCTTGGGGCAAAACTTCCTAACTTAGAGGAAAACTGAACAAATGAAATTTTTTTTCCAAATCTTTATGTTTGAGAGAGAGGGAGAGAGAGAGTGCGGGCAGGGGAGGGGGTGGAGACAGAGGGGGATACAGAATCCAAAGCAAAATCCAGGCTCTGAGCTGTCAGCACAGAGCCGGACACGGGGCTCGAACTCCTAGACCATGAGGTCTTGACCTGAGCTGAAGTCGGACGCTTAACCCACTGAGCCACCCAGGCGTCCCCAAATGGAGCAAAATATATTAAGTCAAATAAAAGCATCAATGATTCATAATTCCGCGCCCCAGGCCATTAAGGAAGTTTCAAGGCGACGTGAAAACGGTGTCTTCCGTGCCTCCAACCTGCAGCGTCGGGACGTGGTCATACGACACAGCCAGGGAGGCGCGTGCTGTCTGGTCTCACGCCCCAACGGCTCTGGGGGTCTCCGCCAGTGTGGGAGGGAACCCACGGATGACGGCCGGACTCGACTTCTGTTACCCTCGGGCATGAAGTGCCACGAAGGAATGACAACTTAGAAGTCACTTGCAAGGGTACCCCGTAAAGGTTTGTTAGAAACTCCGCGCGCCCGTGCCGTGTTTGCGCCCCCCGGTGCTGTTAGAAGTGCGGACCAAAGGGGAGTAGCCCTGTGTGAACGCCACACTCAGCATTTCCTGTTTGATAGAACAGTTATTTGGTGGCGTGTGGGTCGTAGTGCCCTTTGCTTCCGGATCAGACAGGAGCTGTTTCCGGCCCTTGGAGCCACCCCTTCTCCTTTACGGAGACAGACGTCGTCAAGGCCAGGCGATCAGTGACCCGAGATGGGTGGGATCGTGCGGAAGGCGCACCGTGGCGATTCTGGGGTCACAGCTGAGCCAACACGCGAAGCCCGCGCTTTGCAGGATACAGTTAAGACTGCAAGCCCTCAGCAGTGGATGAGTTTAAGACGATTTTCATCATCAGCTTCGGTAGGAACAGGGCAAAACTCTTTGCTGTTCTTATTATATCGCTCAGGAGTCTAAAATATCTTTTGGGGGGTTTTAATTTTTTCAAGTTTATTTATTTATTTTGAGAGAGACAGACAGCGTGAGTAGGGGAGGGGCAGAGAGAGAGGGAGAGAAAATCCCAAGCAGGCTCTGGTGGGGGTCAAACCCATGCTGTGAGATCATGTGCTGAGCCAAAACCGAGAGTCAGACACTTAACTGACTGAGCCACCCAGGCGCCCCAGGCCTCAAATATCTTATTAAATCACCTAAAATAAAATCAAGTAATGTTTTAAAGCTTATTTATTTATTTTTGAGATGGAGAATGTGCGTGCGTGCGTGGGTACGAGCCGGGGAGGGGCAGAGGGAGGAAGAGAGGGAACCCCAAGCAGGCTCTGCACTGTCAGCACAGAGCCCTAAATGGGGCTCAAACACGCAAACCTTGAGATCATGACCTGACCTGAAACCAAGAGTCGGACGCTTAACCGACTGAGCCACCCAGGCGCCCCAAGCCCTGGGGTTTTAAACATAACAAGCTTACTGTCCGACAGCCTTTTAACTAGAATTCTCTGTCAGCTTTAAAAAAAAATCTCTCCTGTGAAAATCGATGTTCAGAATAATGGCTGTGGAGGGGAACAGGTGAAGTTGGTTGAGTTTCACTTTGAAGGCCCTGGCCAGACGTTCTGGATTCTTCTCCAGAATGGTGTTTCCATTTTTTTTTTCCCTTCCCTCAGAACTTAAGACCCTTTTATTTCCCAGTAAAGTTCTGCTTTTACATCAGTAAGTGTATGTGCTTAAGGAGGTGCCTGTATGCCTCCAGGTGTAACTGAGATCTGTCGTACAAGCAGGAGCTCACGTCACAGACATGGAATACTAAGAAATTCTAGCCACTGAAGAGTTGGAAAGGTATTTGGGAGGGAGACACAGTAATACAATCTTATATCCCTGAAGCCGTCTTACAGACACTGCTGTCCCATTCTGAAAATGCCCTTGGACTCATAAAGACGGAACTGTAGTCCAATGGTTGGGATGCAAAGTACTTTAGTGCAGTCTTCTGCATTCAAAAAATAGCAATCAGCTTACATAGGATGATGGTTTTTTTAAAGAGTGCCTCAACGGAGTGCCAGCCTTCGTGTTAAGTCTTTGCCCGTTTGTTGTCTCGTGTAAGCCACCTTTTATACGTGCCCAGATATCACCGCGCCCCTCCCCCAACTCTCTCTGGACCCATGCAAGTCCTTGACCTTCAGAAACCGTCTTCTGACCTCTCCTGCCCCAGTGATGCTCAGTCCCATTGAGAGCATTACATTCGTGGTTAATATGTTAGTCCAGGGCTTAGGAAACCGCAGCCCACAGACCAAATCCAGCCAGCCACAATGGCTTTAACATTTTCACATGGTCAGAAAATCAAAAGAGGCGTATTTGTGACACGCGAAAATCATGTGAAGTTTAGATTGGGGTCCATGAGTAAAGTGTTGTCGGAGTTGCGTCACACGCATTCATTTCCGCGTTGTCCGTGTCTGCTTTTGTGCTACTAAGGCCTAGTTGAGCAGTTGAGACTGAGGCATGGCCCACAAAATCTGAAATATTTCCTATCTGATCCTTCCAGAAGGAGTTTGCGGACCCCTGCACAGGCCTTCACACTCCAGGTCTTTAACCTTTCAGTTCACGCTTGAATGTTTACTGACCTTCTCACATACTGAGAGCACAAAGGGAGCGTGTGCTTTGGTCTGAGCGTGAGGCTTACGAAGTGATTCCCAAAAGAAATGGATAATTCAGAGCGGGTAATCAGGATCTGACTCAATACAGGAAAATGTAGTCAAAGCAGTGCATAAGGCTGGCTGCATTTACTTAGTGCTACCTATGATCTACACTCTTTGCCGCTATCTCATTTAATTGTCACTTTGGTCCTGCATGTAAAGTATTATTTTGCACCCATTTTACAGATGAGAAAACTCAGGCAGAGACTGGTTAGGGGATTTCCAAAGCTCAGCTAGTCCGATGTGGAGGTCGGCTTTGAAGCCAAATCAACCTGGCTCTGAAGACTGCCGTCCTAGCCACTTTACCCTGCTGGGTCAAACCTTTGGTGGAAAGTCAAAAACCGAGTTCAAATCCTGGCTCCCCCAGTAATTAGCCATGGGATCTTGGGCAAGTCCTTGACCTCTCTGGGAGCACGGAAAGAGTTTCCACACAGGCTTGCAGTGAGGCTAAAAGAGGTGGTGTCTGAGGACGTGGCTGGTGCACCTCATATAAAACATGGCGGTCGAGGGGCGCCTGGGTGGCGCAGTCGGTTAAGCGTCCGACTTCAGCCAGGTCACGATCTCGCGGTCCGTGAGTTCGAGCCCCGCGTCGGGCTCTGGGCTGATGGCTCAGGGCCTGGAGCCTGTTTCCGATTCTGTGTCTCCCTCTCTCTCTGCCCCTCCCCCGTTCATGCTCTGTCTCTCTCTGTCCCAAAAATAAATAAACATTGAAAAAAAAAATTTTTTTTTTTAAATAAAAAAAAATAAAAAAAACATGGCGGTCGATGCCAATGAGCTATGGGCTTTATAAAATATTCTAATGCCCGGCAACATTTATTCTTGATTTTAAGTGAACTGTTTCCATTAATCACAGTATTTTACTTATTTCAAGATTTTAAAAGTGATGTGGCTTTGATGTTGATCCACGCCGTTGGGATAGGCACCTGCCACAGACACCAAGGCCCCGAGTCTGGTGTCTTGTGCCAGAACCCACAAAACATAACAGGCTAACGTGTCGGCATGTGAGTGGGGTCGAGGGTCTCTTCCTTCACAGTTCCTGACGTATGATGCTGCGGATTTATCAGGATGCAGACAGCAGTAGATAAAAGTATGTGGACCTTTCGTTAGTTGTACTCAAAACAGTTTTCTGGAGCATGAGTAAATAATGATAATGATAATAATAATAATGATAATATCTGATGTGTACTGAGCCAAACACTGTTCACTGTGCTTTGTCTGTATCTCTCTTTTTTTAAATGTTTATTTGTTTTTCAGAGAGACAGAGAGAGCATGAGCAAGCTGGGGAGGGGCAGAGAGAGAGGGAGACACAGAATCCGAAGCAGGCTCCAGGCTCTGAGCCATCAGCACGGAGCCCGACGCGGGGCTCGAACCCACGGACCGCGAGATCATGACCTGAGCTGAAGTGGGACGCTCAACTGACTGAGCCACCCAGGTGCCCCTGTAGCTCTCTTTTTCTTAAAGTTTATTTATTGATTTATTTTGAGAGAGAGAGGGAAAGAGAGAGAATCCCAAGTAGGCTCTGCACTGTCAGCACAGAGCCCGACGAGGGGCTCGAACTCATGAACTGTGAGATCATGACCCTGAGCCAAAACCAAGTGTCGGACGCTTAACCGAATGAGCCACCCAGGCGAGGCGCCCCATGTCTGTATTTCACTTATCACTAAAAGCACCTCTGTGAGGTAGGTTCTATTACCACCATCATTCTGCAGATGAGGGAACTGAGGTGCTGAGAAGCTGTGTGGCCACCGCTAGGGAGCGGTGGAAGTGGAATCCAGCCCACTCTCCTGGCAGGGCCCTGCCCCTGAGCAGTCGGTAACGAGAGGGTTGGGCCCCAGGGAGGCATGGGCAGAAAATTATACCGGATTGTACGACTTTCAAGGAACTGCTATATATAGCAGTTTAAACCCGCGATAGAACTAAGACCTTAAGCGAATAGAGGGAACGATACAGATCTATTTGAAAGACCTGCGTTCCAAATACTGATTCCAAAAACTATACCGTGAGTGTGCCCACCTGTACACGGCGGCTTGACAGGTCTAGGAAGAGAAAGTTCAATTCAGTAACGTAGTCAGACACGTGGTCTGGTTAAATTGTTTATTCTGCCCGTTGACGGTATTGGTATCGTAGATGCAACATGAGAAAAGGTCTAGCCTCACCGAAAGGGGTCCAGGAGGGCACTGGACCCCTGTCTCCATCCCACGCTGCAATGGTGCCTCAGCGGGTGGGGGTCATTGCCATCTTTCCCAACAGTGGGCAAACATTTCTCGGGCTTCTGGCATTTGCAGCCCCAAAGGGCAAGGGGGGCATGGAGTCTGGCCAGAGGAATTGACCAAAGTGCCTAAAATCCGAGACAAGAGGGTCCAAGAAGAAAAGGTACATGGAATGTGACACGGAGGAGAAGACCAAGATGTGACTTTAAAACTGTCCCCAAGGTCATCAAGGGCACTTTATGGACAATGATGCCTGCTCTAGAATTTCGCTGAATAAATGAATGCAAATCATAACAACAATGAGTTAGGGAAAGACATAAGACAAACGTTTTTTTTTTTTCCTGAAAGAAAAGATTTGTTAAACATGGACCTGGTTAAAAAATATCATGCAATGTGCCCTGGGCGGCTAAAGAAATATATTGTCAACTTTTTATTTTCTTTCCTTTATTTTTTTTTTTAACTGACAAAATGTGGCTTCACTATGTGCTAGAAAGTAGGAAGGGGAACCAGGAAAAGATTCCTGGAAGGTAACCCTTGGAGGGTCTAACGTTTGTTCTACTATGCACCATGATGTTGCTGGCTAGGCTGGGCTGGGGTGGTGGTTCTTTTTCCTCAGATATTTAGTCTTGGCTTATGACACTTTTGTCCCTTAAATGTTTTACTATTTTTATGATTTTAAGAAGTAATACGGTTACTGAGAATAAAGTTGAACCAGGAACTGTTGTGATTCAGTATTGAAAAGTGGCTTTAGAAAGTGCAGGTATAACCTCGGTGGTAGGCAGTTTTGATTCTCTGTCCAGCAGAGGAAGGACCTGGGGAGAACGTTGAGACCAGAAGGGAAATGGCAGGAGACCCCAATTCAAAAAAGTAGTGAGATAAAGGACAGGTTCTTTGTTCCCAGTATTTCTCCAGTTCACCTTGCTTGGATCAAACCCCACCAAACAGGTGCCAGGTGCCGGGTCACCCGGAGAATCCAGGAATCGCCGCTACTTTCCCGGGAGCCCTGGAGAACCCTACAAACCCCAACTGTCCCGTTAGTAGGTAATCCTGTGTAGGCTTCAGCCACCAGGTGGGGCCCAACTGCACAAAGGACCAGCCCAGATTTGGCCATGTGCCCGGAACCCCTGGGCAGGCAAGCTCACCCTGGATATTCATTAGCCTTGAAAGAATGCCTCCCTGCATTGACATCATTTATTTTATTATTTTATTTTATTTTATTTTATTTTATTTTATTTTATTTTATTTTATTTATTTATTTTTACACTTATTTATTTTTGAGAGACAGAGAAAGACAGAGCACAAGCAGGAGAGGGGCAGAGAGAGGGAGACACAGAATCCGAAGCGGGCTCCAGGCTCTGAGCTGTCAGCACAGAGCCCAACGCGGGGCTCGAACTCACCAACCGTGAGATCATGACTTGAGCCAAAGTTGGACACTCAACCAACTGAGCCACCCAGGCGCCCCTCACTGATTTATTTTAAACACTGTTTGTGTGTGTGTGTGTGTGTGTGTGTGTTTATTTTTTTCAATGGCATTTTACTCTGGCATTCCTGGATTATTGAAAAAAAAAAGGGTACATTACTCCACCCTCCCCACCCCCAGCCTGCATTCCTCAGAAGCTCCTTTTAATTTTTTAAGCCTCTTCCCCATCTTCGTATTTATCTCCACATTTCTCAATAACCTGCTTACCTTGTGATTTCTCCATTTTGTTCAGGTGAAGACATTGTCTGTTGACTTCCTTCCTGTGGCTAATGGGGTCTTGGTTCTCTAATACCTCTTTCTGCCCCAGAAGAGGGCACGGCCCTTCCCTCCTCGCTCCCGATATACTTGTGTACTGACTATGGCTAACTCAGTCCCAGAGTTCACATACTCACTGTGTAAACACCGGTCATGGTTGAGCCATCCCAGTCCTACAATTACGTGTCCTTTCTTGTATCAGTTTTGTTATGCCTGGAGGTAACAGGTGCTCCGTTTCCTCCGTTTGCTTTGTTTTCTCTCTCCCTCATTGACCAGTTCCAGACCTTCAAACAGAACTATCCCCTCCATCCACTCAGAAACATCAGGCAATCTGCTAGTAACTCTTTCTCCCCGGAAGCTCTCTCTTGCAGCTCTCTGTGCCCCTGCTCCAGTGTGGACTGGCTGCCCTCGCCACGGGTGGCACTCTTGTCCCAGGACCTCCCTTATCAGTCCTTCTGCGGGATTCCTTGCCTTTCTCTTGTGGGGTTCCTGTCTTCCTGCAGGCACAGAGGATGTCTCTATCTCCCATGCTTCACTCCCTCGTTTTGGTGAAGGAAGACTTCCGAGAGCTTTGGGAGAAAGGATTCATGGGTGTGTGTGGGGGGGGTGGGGGTAACACCTCAGAGATCTGGTTTATTTTTATTCTACCCTTACACGGTGAGATTGGGTTAGGCTACGGATTCTTTCTGCTCAGATTTCTAGACATTGCTCCTGTGTCCTAACATTTGGGATTGGTATGGAGAAACACGATGCTCTTCTGAACTACTGTCCTTTAATGTGGACAATTGTAGGAAACGTTAGTATATTGCCCTTATCCCTGGCAGTCAGACATTTTCTAATGAGTGCTTTGGAATTAATTAATCAATTTTACATTTTTATTTATTTATATTCAGGGTACTCAGTATGCCTTTTATTTTATGCCAGAAGCTCACGTGCTTCGGTCCTGGGAAACTTTCTTGGATGATTTCCTTGATGATATTTTTACCTCTAAATTCTTTCTTTTCTTGTCTTTTTCTTTCTTTCTTTCTTTCTTTCTTTCTTTTTTTTTTTTTTTTTTGGAAATTCCTATAATTCAGATATTGTATCTCCTTGATTCATTTTCTAATTATCTTTTTTTTTTTCCTTCCCGTTTTCCATCCCTTTCCTTTTTGTTCTCCTCTCTGGGAAATTTCCTCACAACTTTTACCTTCCGATCATCCTACTGACTTTGTGAAAACGTTGCTGCTATCGTATTTCAGTGCTCAAGAGCTCATTCCTACTTTATAAGTGATACTCTCACAACGTGTTATTCTTGTTTCACAGTTGACAAGGTTTTGGTTATTTCTCTGGGGTCATCAATTGTAGAATTCTTTTTTTTCTTTTACGTTCCCTTCTGCCCTGTGTTTTGTTTCTGTTTCTTTCCACTTGTCTCTTGTCTTTCATGTTGGAACTTGCCTACAAATGTCTGTTAATCCTTGGACGTACACTTATATTTCAGAAAGAGAATCAACGTGTTCACAGGAAACTACACACCATGTGTGTGTGTGTGGTGGGACGGAGGACCCTGTCAATTAGAAGCCTTCTCTCTAGTGGCATTAGTTGGCTTTTACCACTGGGGAGTTGCAATGCCAGTATCTGTGAGTCTTTTCACCTGAAAAGATCACTTCCCCCAGGAGCAGTCTGAGTCTCACGGAGGGAGCAGAGGGTTCAGGCAGGGATAAAGTAAGTTTTGCTGCCTGTGTTCTGGAGCCAGAGCAAGCAGAAGGGAGGCTACCAGTGCAGGGATGTGGATTTCAACTGAATTACTTCTTTCTAGAGGGATGAACCACGCTTGTCCACAAGGATCCTGGTGACTGATGACTGGGTCCAGTTGCTCCCTGGAGGTTTGCCTAAGTCTCCTGCCAGGATCTAGGAGACACCTGCATCAGGCTGCCTGGGGAAGGGGGTATCTGGGATATCACCTGCCCTTTGAAGACTCTACCTTCAGAGTACCTGTGCCCCCAGGGCTCTCAGTCATCCCAGTGTCCTAGAGTAAAACCGTCTTGCCCCTTGTTGACCGCCCCCCCACCATAGGCAAAGGACGCAGCTTCTCCCCCTTGTGAGCCATGCCAGTGAGCACACAACCTCCCTTTCCAGCCTGTTCAAACTGTATTGGTACTTTTTGCCCGTGGATGTCCCCTTCCATTCTCTTTGTCCTTTTGGATTCTTGAGTGGGGTGCATGAAAGGCACTTGTGTCCAGCTCTCCATGGTTACTGGATATCCCTTAGCTTCTACCATATCTTGCATATTTTTAGGCCTTTAGAGAATGAGCCACAAATAATTTAGGAAATGTTTGCTAAAAAGAAAACAAGTTAGGGACTGTGAAGACAATGTGAGCAAGCCACAGAATGGAACAGGGCCCGGGAACACTGGCCGGCAGTTGGAAAGACTGAACTTTGCTTGTCAACCATTTGCTTATTTGTGGACAGGTCACATTTCTCCAAATCTATTTTATCCTCTGGAAAATGAGCCTAATCTACTAATAGCTGCATGATACAGTTACTCTGAAGATGAGGAGCAACCAGGAATGTAAATGTCCTCTGAAAAGTCGGAAGTGTTTTGCCGTAAGCAGCCTGTTTGGATCACCTATCTTGAAGATGGCATGTTTATGAGTGCAATATAGTATTTGTTTAGCCTTTTGAAAAACATGCTAGAAACAATGATGTAAGGCTAGCTTTTGATAAAGGACCTGGACTATATGCATAGAAGCAGACCAGTGCCCTTTAAATTTTTTCCGGATTGGCATGCCTGGGTGGCTCAGTCAGTTGGGGAACTGGTTTCAGCTGGGGCCGTGAGCTCCTCCTGGTTTGTGAGTGTCAGCCCTGCACTGCATTGGGCTCACTGCTGTCAGAGCAGAGCCGGCTTCTGATCCTCTGTCCTCCTCTCTCTCTCTCTGCCCCTCCCAGCTCACACACACACTCTCTCTCTCTCTCAAACAAACAAACAAACAAACAAACATTTTAAAAAAATTTATGGGGCACCTGGGTGGCTCAGTCGATTAAGGCTTGGCTCAGGTCATGATTTCCAGGTGAGTGAGCCTGCATGGGGCTCTGTGCTGATGGCTCAGAGCCTGGAGCCTGCTTCAGATTCTGTGTCTCCCTCTCTCTCTTTCTCAAAAATAAGTAAACATTAAAACAAATTAAATGAATTTATAAATTTTTTCCGGATTGAGCCTACTCCCTCTCTGCTGTTCCAGACTCCATGGCACCCTGGGCTCTCCGCGGCTGCTTTAAGACTGCAGAGCGCCCCAGCGGCCAGAGGCAGGGGAGGGGGGTCCCCGCTCGCCTCCGCGCCGCTCGCTCGCTCGCTCGCTCGCTCCGCGCCCGCCCGCCCGCCTCCCAGGCAGGGAAGGTTAGCGAGGGCTCACTGCGATTCGGGCCGCGGGAGAGGAAAGATGAGCCTGCCCGCCCGCCTGCTGCCTGGATGTGGAGGCTGAGGGCCGGCGCACGGGAGGCCGCTTGCTGCGCAGTCGGGGCGCCGGGTGCCCGGGATGAGCTCACGCCCGCGTCTGCGGCTCCGTCCACCTGCCGACCTGCCGGCGGCCCCCTGAGCTGACGGCGCACCTGGGCTGCAGCCCCGCCGGCCCGCTCTGGCCGCAGCGTTGGGCGCGGCGCCCGGGAGCAGGTGTGCAGGAGCGCAGCGCGCGGCGAGCGCAGCCCTCGCCCCGGAGCCCGGCCGCGCCGCGTGCCCGGGCGGCTCGGCAGCAGCGGCGGCGGCGGCGGCGGCGGGCGGGCGGCGGCCCCCGGGCAGGTGGCGAGCGAGCGGAGCCGGGCGGAGCGCGGGGGGCGAGGCGGGTGGCCCGTGGGTACGCGGGCTCTTCGTCGGAGGGTGCGGCGACCGCGCCGCTGGCGAAGGTTGCTCGGCGGCTTCAGTTTCCGCGAATTCACGCGCGTCCTAAAAGGACACTGACCTTCTAAACAGCTTTCCACTGATTTTTCCCTCGTTTGTGTTACAGCTGAGAAGCTGCCAACAACCGTGTTCCCCTGCAAGCTGGATTCGCTAGCAAAGCCAAGGCTAAACTAACTTGTAGCGAATGACCCTTTGATTTTCTCACCACTCCTGCCCTTCGGCCTCCCAGCGCACTTGCCCCTCTCTCCCCTAACATTTCGGAAGAGTCTCTATTTCTTACCAGGTTCCTTCTCGAGGTGGTTGGACAGGGACAGAGCCTGGGGTTGTGCACAATAGAGGCACTCAGTTGTATGTTGTTGAAAACTCACGGGGTAGAGCCTGCTGAGGGGGCCTATGGCGATGTCTTCACTCCGCTTCCACATTGGGCTTACATTAGTGCTGACACCCACCCATCCCTGATTTAACCCACTTCTTGGTTTTGCTTTTGCAGTTGGCCGAGAGCATCAGCAATGCGTCTTTCCTGGACAGAACAGGAAGTGAAATGAGCTGTTTCTGGTCATACTCCACTAAGGTTGGTCTTCTGTGGAACACAGGATGCCACAGGTTTGTTGGGCTCTTTGCTGTCTTAAAGTGCTGTCTGAGAAAGGCATCCTGATGAACCAGGTGTTTCAAGGTCTGGCAGAGTATTCCCTCTTTGGTGCCCCCGGCTGGTGTAGGTATCCTCTGGGGACACTCTTCTCAATGCTTTCTCTCACTACTATCTGTGAACAAACTTGCCATTCCTGGCTGACTCATGCTGTTCCCTGCATGTGCCCAGGACAGAGAAGAGAGGCAACTTTTTATCCTCATCCAAAAACTGGTTCCTGTCTAACTGCCCCATGTCTGCCCTAACTGACCGATACACCTCCAGTGGAGCTGCCTTCTTTGGGGCATGATCAGTGATTTGTAATTCATATGTGTTGGTCACATATGTTGTCTTCCTACCAATAACCAGCCATCGCAGTTCTGCAACATTGCCTGAGCGTCTGCTGTGTACTCTGAATCCTGGGCTGGTACCCTGTAGGTATCAGCTCCACTGATCCACACATGGACCTTAATAGGTGAACATTAACCTCCCCAAGGTACAGGTCCAGCACTGCTGTTGGTAGGTAACATGCGGGTCACACAGCAGTACATTATGAACGTACATAATCTAAGAGAGTGGCTTATAGATTGATCTGCAGAAATCAGCCCTGACCCTCATACGTTGCTGGTGGAAATGTACAGTGGTGTAGCCACCTTGGAAAACAGTCTTTGAGTTCCTCAAAAAGTTAAAAATAGCATTACCATATGACCCAGCAAGCAGTTCCATTCCTAAGTTTCCACCCAAGAGAAAGGATAAGGAGTCTCCGCACAGAAACGTGTGCATGAATATTCAGACCAGCGTTATTTCTAACAGCTCAAAGTGGAAACAACTCCAATGTCTGTAAGCTGATGAATAGAGAAAGCGAACGTGGAATATCAATACAGTGGAATATTATCCAGCCATTAAAAGGAATGAAGTCCTAGCACAAACTACTACATGGAGGAAGCCGGTCACAAAAGGGGACATACAGTACAGCTCCATTCATATGAAATGCCCAGAATAGGCAAACCCACAGAGAAGCAAGTAGAAAGGAGCTTGTCTATCGATGGGGGGGTGGAGGGAAATGGGGACAGATAGCTAAAGGGTGCAAAGTTTCTTTGTGGGGTGATGAAAGTCTTCTAAAATTAGATTTGATGATAGTTGCACACCTCTGTATACATACAAAATTATTGGATTGTATAGTTTAAATGGGTGAAGTGTAAGATGTGAATTACCTGTCAATAATGCCATTATATACAATATCAGCTCTCTGAGTCATGATCGCTTGGACATACTGAATGTATACCAGTTGTCCCCCCTTATCTGTGGGGGATCTGTTTCAAAACCCCCAGTGGATGCCTGAAACTGTGGATAGTACTGTTCCCTATGTATATTATGTTTTTTCCTATATGCACATTCCTGAGAAAGGGGGGCACAAGGGAGGGGAAACTGCTATAAGTCACTTAGGGCTTGGGAATAAAATACTTGTCCTTAAAAGGGAGGAACAGAAAATACTTGCCCTTTTGAAATCTCGGAGGTATTATTGTTTTTGTGGATTTATTGACACATAGGAATAAGGGTTTGAAAAATTGTAGCCATTCTTTCCTGAGTAAAATATTCATCTGTATTTGCATGAACAAATGGGCAATAATCAATCCACACTATTTGTTCCTTAATTTGGTTCAATGAGGAAGCGAATAAACAACTACTTCTGGATCGCCATGGAATAAAAAAATTGCTTTAGTATTTGAAAAAAAACTGTAACCCTCAGAATTTAAATACTAATATGCAAAGCGTATTTTCTGCTTTCTATTTCTTAATTCATAGGAATAAAAATAGAGAAATAGTAACAATAATCGGACATTCCTATAAGCTTTCATAGCTTCTTAATAATTTTTTAATGTTTTATTTATTCTTGAGAGAGAAAAACAGAACATGAGTGAGGGAAGGGCAGAGCAAGAGAGGGACGCAGAATCCAAAGCAGACTCCAAGCTCCGAACTGTCAGCACAGAGCCCGACGTGGGGCTTGAACTCATGAGGCATGAGATCATGACCTGAGCTGAAGTTGGATGCTCAACCGACTGAGCCACCCAGGCGCCCCAATAATTTTTAAATATTCTATTTTTTGTTTTAAAAATATGAGAAAAATAGCACAAGCGATTCTCATTCGACAGGTGCTTAATATCAAGGGTTAGAGATGTCAAGCGATTTATGCCAAACCAAAGAATTTGCTGAGGTGGGTGAGCCTAAAATCCGGGCACCGCACCCCTGCTTTACCATACTGGGCTGCTTCATTTTAACGCAAAGAGGTGACTTTGTTTCCCCATCCTTATGGACACTGAGACACACATGGAGATTGTTTTACATTTCAAATCCCTTCTCTAATCCTAATCCTCAAATTATATGTGTGTTCAGGCTCTTAAAAATCAAGTGCAACACTGGGGGGCAAACACAGACACGTGCTCCTAGATAACTTATCTCCCCGTGGAACCCCCTGGCCCTGCCCCCTTTCCACGCCTGGAGAATAGGCTGCTCCCTGCAGGAGACCAAGGGTCTGGAATGACTCTTCTCTTGGAGACCCACCTTATGGGCTGTTTTAATTCTTTCCCTGTTTATAGCAGACCGAGGGCTGGAGCTATAAAAAAAGGAGACGAGCAGAGTCATACCATGTCTCTGTTCATGACCCGTGGCCAGCCGTGGGCCCCACACCGAGAGAGGAGGTGCTGTGTGGGAAGCTGGGCGTGTGCACTGGGGTCAAGACGGCTGGCGTTGATCTCAGCCCCATCACTGCCTGGCTGTCATCTTGAGGGAACCCTCCTTGGTTCTGATTATCTGTACCTATTGCTGAGGATCTTACCAGAGGCAGTGCGTGGGAAGGCAGTTTTTTTTTTTAACTCTAAAGCCAAATGTGATTGTGCCCAGTGGACACTCTAGCAACGAAGCGGGACTCGGCATTTTCTGTGATTTGAACAGGGTACGCAGCCCGGTGCTAACCGATGTGGTGGAGGGGTGAGGCTTATCCTTGATGTCCCTGCATCAGTGTCCTCTGGGCAACACAGGACCCCACCCGACACTCACGCACCCGATCTCCACCCTTCCGGCTTTGGGAGCAAGGAAGGCATTCGCCGAATCTATGGAGTTTCTGGCACTCTGTTAGGAAGTTGACATCTGGTCACCCGGCTATGGGGTTGATAACAGAGGCTATCTCAGGTAACCTGGCGGAGGATTAAGCTTTACGAAACCAACTGGCAGTCCTGGCAGGTCCCGGGGGTTGCACAGATAAGACGCTCACGCTGCCAGCCCGGTGAGGAGTGCGTGATTTGACGTCTGGCTCCCAGGTAGAGTGTGGGCGCCCGGAGCTGGCCCGGCGGGATCAGCATCTGGGCTCCAGTGGCCACTAGCCATGTAACTTTGGGCAAATGCTGCAGCTTTTCTGCATTTGGGGTTCCTGGTCAGTAAAACGGGGAAGGAGTTGCCTCTACCTCCTAGAGTATGAGGACTCGTGTGAAAAGCCCCTCCACAAGGGAGGAGCAAGGAGTGCCCCGTCAAGAGCTGAGTTGTTGAGCACGATCCAAGCATGGGGGCACTCGGTGGCCGCCCGACGTGCCGTGGGTCGACAGCCAGCTGCGTGGAAAGTCTGGGGAACCAGAGAGGGTGCGGTAGCCCAGTCTGGGTGACGAGAGGTGACATTTGAACTGGGTCCAGAAGGGCTAGGGGCGGGCTCGCCTCAGACAGAGGGACGAAGGGAATCTCTGGCAGAGACCGGCATGATGCCTTTGGTGTGTTTGGGGTGATGCCGGCACCTGAGTGACCTGGGGAAGATGAGAGTCCGGGTTGGGATGAGTGTCCAAGGGCCTTCCATGCCATGGGAAGGAGTCTGGATTTTATCAGTGGGAAACGGTTTTAAACAGAGCTCCCAAAATGTGTTCCTAGAACAGTAATTCTTTAGGGCTGCTTTTTACCTTGTACATGCTTGATATTAAATTTCTTTTTCTAATTTTTTTTAATGTTTCTTTTTTTTTTTTTTTTTGAGAGACAGAGAGAGAGGGAGACAGAATGTGAGCAAGGGAGGGGCAGAGAGAGAGGGAGACACAGAATCCGAAGCAGGCTCCGGGCTCCGGGCTCCGAGCTGTCAGCACAGAGCCTGACGCGGGGCTCGAACTCGCGGACCGTGAGATCATGACCCGAGCCGAAGTCGGACGCTCAACCGACGGAGCCACCCAGGAGCCCCTTAAATTTCTCAAGACGAAGTACTTAAGTAGTACTTCTTGTTACAAGAAAAATGATGCCATGTAATAAATGTCAACAATCTCTCTCCTGCCAGATCCCCTCCGGCTCCACCCCCCAAGGTAACAAGCATGGTCAGCCGGCGGTATCTTTCTCCACACACATGTGTAGACACACCCTTAGACAAGCCCCTGCTTGAAGGGATGACCCTGTCACCGCACAGGGACCAGTGGAGGGGTTGGTACTGTCTGACAAAGCTCTGCCTGGAGGTCCCTCAACCATACGATCCCCATGACTGACTTCTCTTAAAGTCGGCCTTTGTGGAGGTCACGAAGAGATAGGCTCATGATAAACGAAATGCCGTAAATCGTTCTCATACTGGGCCTTTTGCTTGCTGTAGCGAAAAAGCTTCTAAATACACCTTCAGCTAGCACGAGGAGATCTGCTATTACACAACCTGAAGGAGGAGAGGCACCCAGACCATACTCACAGTCGATTCGCTTGGGAGGAAAAACTGGACTTTTAAAGTCCAACTCTGTTACTTGCAAGGGCATCTCTTGTCTGCTGGCAAACAGACAAGAGACCAGGCCACCAGGTGGAACCGCCTGACAACCCATCCTGGCCTGCCAACTCGAATCTGCGCGGCCAAGGGCTACTTGGTGTTTGTGGACACACAAACGCCGAAGGCCAGATGTGATGTGATGAGTCTGAAGGGTGGAACTAATGCCTCCTTTGACCCTAGAGGGTTTGTGTTGAGGAGGAAACTGATGTGAAATGCCCTGTCTCCACTGAGGCCCCCCAGCAGAAAATAGATGGCAGGCCCAGCGGACTGGGTACTGAGGCAAGGGCACCAATGAGAGATGAGGAGGTAACCAAGGCATGGTCCCAGGGGAAAGCTTTTGCATTTCTAAGAACGAAGAGGCTAGGGGGCGGGGGGCGGGGGGTGTTATAGGACGCTGAGACGGTTAGAAGTTGTGGAGGACAGTATGGTAGGGAACAGAAGTTGTAGTTATGACCAAATTGGTTATTGCCAAACCATGGTGTGGCTGGGAGGAGGCGAGTTACAGGATCAGACCTCTCCCTTCCGGCCCTGTGGTCTCCTGCCCTTCTCTTTTGGCTGAACCTGGGGAAGCCCGGATACCAAGGAGCCTGGATGGTGCAGTCCACGGAAGTCAGCTGCTTGAGGCACAGGTGCAGGGAGGGGTGGAGGGGCAGGTGGAGACCATCCAGTAACGCTACACCTGGGGCATAGGCATCAAATCTGCCTCCGTTACACTTTTAATGTTATAAATAAAAATGAGTTGAACGTATATTTGAATTATTATGTTTCTAAACCTGTATTTTTCTAAGATTTTATATTTTTTATATATTTTTTTAATGTTAGTTTATTTTTGAGCGCGAGAGAGAGAGAGTGTGAGCAGGGGAGGGGCAGAGAGAGAGGGAGACCCAGAATCCGAAGCAGGCTCCAGGCTCTGAGCTGTCAGCACAGAGCCCGACGCGGGGCTCGAACCCACAAACTGCGATCATGACCTGAGCTGAAGTCGGATGCTTAACTGACTGAGCCACCCAGGTGGCCCCTAAGATTTTATTTTTTTAAAGTTATCTCTGCACCCAACTGGGGCTTGAACCAACAGCCCCGAGGTTAAGGGTCACATGCTCTACCAACTGAGTCAGCCAAGCACCCCATTATTTTTTAAAGTTTATGCTTTTTTTTAGTAATCTCTACACCCAATGTGGGGCTTGAACTCATGGCCCCAAGATCAAGAGTCACCTGTTCTTCCAACTGAGCCAGACAGGCACCCCTGTTAACCTTGTATTTTTAAGAGATGATGGGCCATTGCTATGAAACATTTGATCTTACATGAAGAATATCATGGCTTCAGGGTGAAAAAAATGTTATCAGCAAAGAGTATCTATGCTCACTGAGAAATTTTGGTAAATATAGTCTGCAACATTCTATCTGCCTCTTGCTTAAGTATTTTTTAAATAGCGGTAATGAGATAGAAATCATGTACCGTGCAATTTACTCATTTAAGGTGTACATTTCAATCAAGGGCTCTTAGGATATTCACAAATGTACACCCATCATCAAATCTAACTTCAGGACATTTTTGTCACCCCGAAAAGAAACCACTTACCCCTTAGAAGTCAATTCCCCTTTCCTTATAGTACTTCCCCAGCCCTCAGGAACCATTCGTCTATTATCTCTATGATTTGCCTCATCTGGACATTTCATATAAATGGAATCAGGGGCGCCTGGGTGGCTCAGTCGGTTAAGGGTCCGACTTCGGCTCAGGTCATGATCTCGCGGTTTTTGAGTCCAAGCCCCATGTCGGGCTCTGTGCTGACCGCTCAGAGCCTGGAGCCTGTTTCAGATTCTGTGTCTCCCTCTCTCTCTGACCCTGCCCCATTCATGCTCTGTCTCTTTCTGTCTCAAAAATAAATAAACGTTCAAAAAAATTTTAATGGAATCGTAGAGGACATGGCCCTTAGTGACTGGCTTCTCTCACTTAGCATGGCATATTTTCATCCTTGTTGTAGCATGTATCAGTCCTTTATGCCTTTTTATTTATTTTTATTTTTTTTAACATTTATTTATTTTTGAGAGACAGAGCACGAGCAGGAGAGGGGCGGAGAGAGAGGGAGACACAAAATCCAAAGCAGGCTCCAGGCTCCGAGCTGTCAGCACAGAGCCCGATGCAGGGCTCCAATTCACAAATTGCTAGATCATGACCTGAGCCGAAGTCAGATACCTAACTGACTGAGCCACCCAGGCACCCCTATGCCTTTTTATTTTTGAATATTTCATCAAATGTATATGCCATATTTTATTGATCTATTCATCATGATAGTTACGAATTATTATGAATAACATCTCTAAAATCTTTATGTACAAGTTTTTGTGGGACTTAAGTTTTCATTTCTGTTTCCAAAGAGGCTGAATCATTTTACATTTCTAGTGACAGTGAATGAGGGTTTCAGTTTCTTCAAGTTTGCAAACATTTGTATCATCTCTTTCTGATACTTAGTGAAGTGGTTTCTCATGGAGGTTTTGATTTGTATTTTCCTGATGACTAGTGATGCTGAGTGTGTTTTCACCTGTTATTGTCCACCCGCGTATCTTCTTTGGTAGAATGTCAAATCGAGATCTCGTTAACTTAACTGGGTTATTTATTCTTAAATCATCGTGCTCTAAGAGTTCTTCATCCTGGCTATGTCAGACATATGATTTGGAAATATTCTCTCATTCCATGGCTGTATATTCACTTTTCGATAGTGTCACTTGCAGCACGAAAACTTTTATTTTTGATTTAGTCTGATCGATGCATTTTTCTTCTGTCCTTTGTGCTTTTGATGGTGTATCTAATAAGGCTTTGCCTCATGCAAGGTCACAAAGTGTTATTCCTCTGTTTTCTTCTGAGAGTTTTCTAGTTGTGGCTCTTACATTTATTTCGGTCTGTGATCATTTTGAGCTAATTTTTGTGCGTGGTGTGAAGTCCGGGTCCAATTTCATCCATTTGCATTGTGACATCCAGTTGTCTCACACTATTTGTTGAAAAGATTATTCTTTCCCCCTTGAATTGTCTTAACATTTTTGTTGCAAATGTAAGGGCTTATTTCTGGACTCTCAGTTCTGTTCCATTGACTTCCAGACCACACTGTCTTCATAACTGAAGCTTTGTTCTAAGTTCCTCCTCTCAGTTTTATTGAGATATAATTGATGTATAACATGTATAAGTTAAGGTGTACAGCATAATTATTTGCCATATGTATATATTATAAAATGATTACCCCAGTAAGTTTAGTTAACCTCTGTCACTTTACATAATTACAATATTTTCCCTTGTGACGAGAACTTTTAAGATTTACTCCCTTTGTAGTAAGTTTTTGAATTGGGAGTGTGAGTCCTCCAACTTTATTCTTCCTTTTAAGATTGTTTTCACTATCCTTTTATATTTGAATTTTAGGGTTAGTTTGTTATTTTCTGCAAGAAAGCCAGCTGGTATATTTTGAGGGATTGCATTGAATCTGTAGATCAATTTGGGGAGTATTGTCATCTTAATGATATTGTCTTCTTTTTTAAATTAAGAATTTTTTTTTTAGTGTTTATTTATTTTCAAGAGAGAGATAAACAGAGCATAAGCAGGGGAGGGGCAGGGAGAGAGGGAGAAATAGAATCCAAAACAGGCTCCAGGCTCCAAGCTGTCAGAACAGAGCCCAATGCGAGGTTCGAACCCACAAACTGTGAGATCATGACCTGAGCCAAAGTCAGACACTTAACTGACTGAGCCACCCAGACGCCTCTTAATGATATTGTCTTCTGATTTATGAACATGAGATATTTTTCTTCTTTACTTTTTTCAATAATGTTTTATAGTTTTTGGAATGCATGTTTTGCATTTCTTTTTTTAAATAACATTTAAAAAAATTTTTTTTAAAGTAAGCTCTATGCCCAACATGAGGCTTGAACTCAAGACCCTGAAATCAAGAGTCACATGCTCTATTGACTGAGCCAGCCAGGCACCTCTGTATTTCTTTTAAATATATTAGCAAGCATTCTATTCTTTTTTATGCTATTGTAAATGAAATTGTTTTCTTTATTTCATGGTCAGGTTGTCTATTGAAACCATATAGAACAAGATTGATTTTTGTATGTTGACCTCATAGCTTCCAAACTTGCTTAAATTGTTTACTTGTTCTAATAGCTTTTTTTTTTGGTGGATTCTTCAGGATTTTCTATATACAAGATTATGTAATTTACAAATAGAAACAGTTTTATTTTTCCTTTATAGTCTTGATGCCTTTTAATTCTTTTCTTGCCCATTTTCTTGGGTAAAATTTCCAATACCACATTGACCAGAAGTGGTGAGAGTATATATCCTTGCCATGTTGTTGATCCTGTGGGAGAAGTATTCAATATTTCACCATTAATTATACTATTAAGCTGTGGTTTTTGTAGATGCCCTTTGTCAGACTAAAAGGTTGACTTTTTTTGCTAGTTTGCTGAGTGCTTTCATCATGGAAGTGTTTTGAATTTTGCCAAATGCTTTCTCTGCACCTATTGAGGTGATCCTGTGTTTTTGTCATTTGTTCTATGGACATGTATGTATTATGTTAGTTGATTTTCAGATGTTAAACCGATCTTGCATTCTTGGGCTAAATGCTATTTGGTTACGGTGTACAGTTCTTTTTATATGTTGCTGGATTCAGGGGGGAGGGAGAGTTAAGATCGCAGAGGAGTATGGGGACCCTGGGCTTGTCTTGTCCCTGAAATGCAGCTAGATCAGCACCAAACCATTTTGAACACCTAGGAAATTGATCTGAGTATTAACACAGCAATCTGTGTAACTTGAGCCACAGAACCCAGCAGGTGTGCGGTTGGAGAGGTGAACTGGGGGGGAGAAAAGCGGTGGAGGGTAGGGAGCTGTTTTTGCAGAGAAAGGACAGAGGAAGAGAAAGGGGGAGAGTGTGGCACATTGGGATTGTGCAAGAAAAGCACTCCCCTGAAAGTAGCTGGAGAGAAAGAGAGAGAAATAGTGAAAACGCTCGCAGGGGACTGAACAAGAAATCTGTTCTCCAAAACCTTTGATGGGAGGAAAGGAGAGGGTTTCAATGCCACCAGGATTCTATAAACAGTGGAGTGCAGAGTCTGACGTTTTGGAGCTCAGTGCCTGGTGGTGCTCTGGTGAAGAAGAGGGGCAAATCTCCAGGAACAGACAGAAGGGTCTGAGGGGTCTGTGTACCACACGGGGAGAAGCAGTTCCCCTGTTTGGGGAGCATTTGGTAGAAGCGATACTGCCTCCCCACAGGTACAGGTCCCAGCTCATCCCAGAGAGCAGCCACGTTTGCTAGTATTGGGATAAAGACGCCAGGGTGTGGTGAAGCCTGGCATCAGCTGTGTGTTGTGATTTGCCATAATCTCTGAACCTCTGTTGCAGCGCATTCGCACAAACATCTTCTGGGGCAAGCCGGGACCTGGCCATTGCTCAGCAAGACCCTCCTCCAGAGAGTCAGTGTGGGTCAAAGCCCCAGGGATCTCTGAAGTGTGGGGGTTTTGAAATACAACCCTTTCTGAGGTAGTATTTGTGAGGGAGGTGCCACTTGGTGGGCAGACAGCTTGGACATGGACAGGGTGGAGGCAGGGAGAGGAGGGAGGCCTGAGACAAAGAAGGGGTGCTTGATCACAGGTTGGTGAAAATGCGAAATTCCTGTGTCAGAAGCTAGGGAAGCTGGGTGAAGCTATTTCCACCTCTCGCATGCAGGTGGATAGGCGTGCCACACTGATCCACCCCAGTAAGCTAAGCAGCGCCACCTAGTGGAGAACGGAATTGTTACACCCAGCCCTCCCCAACTGTGCCCTCCAAGCACATCCCCTAGAAGACCAGTACAAATCCCTCCGCCTGCTTAGTGTATGGACTATAGAGTGCTTCATAGTTTCAGTTGTAGGGGAAACTGGATGTAACTTCATTCAGGTTTCATTCTATTTTTGGTTCAGCTCTTTGTTCATTGTCTTTGCTTTTGTTTTTGCTTAAATTGTTTCTTTTTTTCTTTTCTTCTTATTTCTTTTCTTCCTCTTCCTCTTTCACAGAAAGTGAACATTTTATTTTTATTTTTATTTTTCACTTTATTTTTATTAAAAAATTATTCCATTTCATTTTCTTTATTTCATTTTATTCTATTTTATTCTATAATTTTTTTAATTTTTAAAATTTTTCTTACCTTTTTTTTTCCATTTTCTTTCCCTTTTTTCCCTATTCTATTAATATTCTTTCAACAAGAAGACCAAAACACACCTAGGATCTAGCTTGCCTTATTTCATTTTTTGTTCTGTTTTCAAATTTTTAAATATTTATTTATTTTTGAAAGAGAGTGCAAGTAGGGGAGGGGCAAAGAGAGAAGGAGACACAGAATCTGAAGCAGGCTCCAGGGTCTGAGCTGCTAGCACAGAGCTTGACATGGGGCTCAAACCCATGAACTGTGAGATCATGACTTGAGCCAAAGTCAGATCCTTAACCAACTGAGCCACCCAGGCTCCCACATTTTTATTTTGTTTTTAATTTTTTAATTATAATTTTTTTATTTTATTAATTTTTTTCATCCTCCAAAATGACAAAATGAAGGAATTCACCCCAAAAGAAAGAACAGGAAGGAATGACAGCCAGGGGTTAATCAACACAGATAGAAGCAAAAATGTCTGAACTAGACTTTAGAGCCACAATTAAAAGAATACTAATTGGGGTTGAAAAAAGCATAGAATGCCCTTCTGCAGAGATAAAAGAAATCAAATCTAGTCAGGATGAAATTAAAAATGCTATAACTGAGATGCAATCTTGAGGGATGCCATGATGGCAAGGATGGATGAAGTAAAGCAGCAAATCAGTGATCTAGAGGATAAAATTATGGAGAATAATGAAGGAGAAAATAAGAGGGGAACAAAGGCAAAAGATTATGATACAAGACTTAAAGAACTCAAAGTGTCTTAAGGTCACTTAAAGTGACTTATTAAAAAGGAATAACATCCGGATCATAGTTGTCCCAGAAGATGAAGAGAGAGGAAAAGGGGCAGAGGTTTATGTGAGCAAATTATAGCAGAAAACTTTCCTAATCTGGGGAAGGATGCAGACATCAAAATCCAAGACGCACAGAGAACTCCCATTAGATTCCCCAAAAACCGACCATCACCAAGGTATATCAGTCAAATTCAAGAAATACATAGACAAGGAAAGAATAATGAAAGCAAGGGGAAAAAAGTCCTTAACCTATAAGGGAATATAGATCAGGTTTGCAGCAGACCATTCCGCAGGAACTTGGCAGGCCAGAAAGGAGTGGCAGGATATATTCGATGTGCTGAATCAGAAAAATATGCAGCCAATAATTCTTTATCCAGCAAGGCTGTCATTCAAAATAGGAGAGATAAAGAGCTTCCCAGACAAACAAAAATTAAAGGAATTCGTGACCACTCAACCAACCCTGCAAGAAATTTTAAGGAGGACTCTTCAAGTGGAGAAAAGACAAAACTAAACAAAAAAGACCAAATGCAACAAAGACCACATATGGCTGGATTCAGTGTCTAGCATTTGGATACAACTTTTTACATCTATATTCATAAGTGACATTGTTCTGTAGTTTTCTTGTGACATTTTTGGCTGGTGTTAGCCTCAGTTTAATATTGGCCTAGTGTGAATTGGCAAATTTCTCCCTAATTTTTGGAGGAGTTTATGAAGAGTTAGTATTATTTACTCTTTAAATGTTTGGTAGAATTAACCAGTGAAGCCATCTGAGTCTGAGCATTGTGCGTTTTTGGTTACTAATTCAATCTCTTTACTTGTTGTAGGTCTGTTTAGATTTTCTATTTCTTTTTTTTAATGTTTATTTTGAGAGAGAGAGAGAGAGAGAGAGAGAGAATGGAGTGGGGGGGGGGAGAGAGAATCTCAAGCAGGCTGCACACCATCAGTGCAGAGCCTTAACATGGGGCTCAATCCCACGAATCTTGAGATCATGACCTGAGCTCAAATCAAGAGTCAGATGCTTAAACAACTGAGCCACCCAGACTCCCCTTCTATTTCTTTTTGAGTAGTGTCAGGAATTTGTGTTTTTCTAGGAATTTGCCCATTTTGTATAAATTATATAATTTACTCATATGTATTTGTTCATTATATTCCCTCAATATTTTTTAGTAGATCCACAATTTCCCGTTTATTTCCTAATTTTAGTAATTTGAATCTTTTCTTTTTCTTAGTCAATCTACAAAAGGCATACCAATTTTGTTGATTTTTTAAGTGTTTATTTATTTTTGAGAGATAGAGAGACAGAGTGTGAGCAGGGGAGGGGCAGAGAGAGAGGGAGACACAGAAGCAGGCTCCAGGCTCTGAGCCGTCAGCACAGAGCCCGATGCAGGGCTCAAACTCACGAACTGTGAGGTCATGACCCAGGCTGAAGTCAGCCACTTAACTAACTGAGCCACCCAGGCACCCCCAATTTTGTTGATCTTTCAGGAAACTTTTCATTTTATTGCTTTTCTCTATTGTTTTTTCTATTTTCTAATTTCATTCCTTTCTGTCTGATCTTTATTACTTCCTTCCATTTGCTTGCTTTAGGTTTACTTAACTTTTTTTCTTCCCCTGTGTCTTAGCGTAGAAATGTAGGTGACTGACTTGAGATCTTTCTTATTTTTTAATATAGGCATCCTCAGCTATGAATTTCCCTCTAAAACACCACTTCATCTGCATTCCACAACTTTGCATATGTTGAGTCTTTCATTTTCATTCCATCTCAAAATATTTTCCAATATCTTTTTAGATTTCTTCTCCAACCCATTGGTAATTTAGGAGCATGTAGTGTCATTTCTGAATATTTATGAAGTTCCAAAACTTCCCTTTGTTATTAATTACTCATCTATTTCATTTGTGGTTAGAGAACATACTTTGTATGATTTCAGTACTCTTTGTTCAGTCTCGTTTGATGGCTCTGTATATGGTCTACGTGGAGAATGTTCCATGTACACCTGAGAAGAATGTGTAATCTACTCATGTTGGGTGCTTTAGAGATGTCTGTTAGGTCTAGTTGATTTCTGCTTCGTTGTTGCATCCATTATTGAAGTGAAGTATTCAATAATTAATTTTTGTATTATTTAATCCTTTCTTTAGTTCCGTCAGTTTTGCTTCACTCATTTTGGGACTCTGTCATTAGGACATATGTGTTTATAACTGTTATATCTTGTTGAAGAATTGACGTTTTATCATTATAAAATTTCCTCCTTTATCTCTAGAAACACTTTTTTTGTTGTTTTGGTTGTAAAGTCTAATTTGTATAATATTTATATAGCTACTCCAGTTCTTTTATGGTTGTTGTATATCTTTTCTACCCTCTTACTTTCAAAAAAATTTTTTTAATCTTTGCATTTAAAATGTGTTCTCTAGATACCATGTAGTTAGGTCTTGTTTTTGTTTTGTCCAGTCTGACAATCTCTGCCTTTGGTTAGATTATTTAACGTATTCACATTTAGTGTTATTATTGATATGGTTGAATTTATGTACCCTTTTACTTTGTTTCTTATGTCTTTTTTTTGTTTCTTTGTCTCATTTACAGATTTCTTTTGCATTAAGTGAACATTTTCTAATGTTAATTTCTTTAATGGTTTTCACTATGTATTATCTAGGATTTTTTTTCTTAGTGATTGCTCTAGATTTACAATATATATCTTCATATCAGAATGTATTTTAGGGGTCCCTGGGTGGCTCAGTCGGTTGAGTGTCCAACTCTTGGTTTTGGCTCAGGTCATGATCTCATGGTTTGTGAGTTGGAGCTCCCCATTGGGCTCTGTGCTGACAGAATGGGGCCTGCTTGAGATTCTTTCGCCCTCTCTCTCTCTGCCCTTACCTGGCTCTCTCTCCCTCTTAAAATAAATATATAAACTTAAAAAATGTATTTTAGGTTTAGACTAACTCAATTCAAGTGAGATTATAGAAATGGCAATCCTATTTACCTCCACTTCTTCCTCCACTTTCTCATGTAATTAGAAATTTGTTATATTAACCTTATTCACCATTTCTGATTTTCTTCATTTATTTCTGTAGATTTGAATTATCTTCTTGTGTCATTTTCTTCCTCCAATATAATTTTGTTTCCATTGGCCTCTTTTGTATTGTTATTGCCAAATATGTTATAATTTTGTATGATAAAAGACCAATATTGCAATTACATGCATTTTTTATGCAATTGATTTTTTAAAATCTTTTATTTTATTTTTGAGAGAGAGAAAGACAGCATGTGAGCAGGGGAGAAGCAGAGAGAGGGAGATACAGAATCCAAAGCAGGCTCCAGGCTCTGAGCCGTCAGCACAGAGCCCGACACGGAGCTTGAACTCATGAGCTGTGAGATCGTGACCTGAGCTGAAGTCGGACGCTCAACCGACTGAGCCACCCAGGTGCCCTTTATGCAATTGATTTTTAAAACAGGAGAGAAAGGAGAAGATATTTGGAATTAACTACATATATATGTAACTACAATAACAATTAACTATGTGATTACCTTTATTGATACTCCTTGTTTCTTTGTATGAATTTGGATTACTGTCTGATGTCAATTTCATTCAGTCTGAAGTACATCCTTTAGTATTTCTTGTAAGTCAAGTCTGCTAGCAATGAATTTTCTGTTTGTTTTTCTTTTCTTTCTTTCTAGTAATGTCATTATAGCACTTTCACTTTGGAAAGATAGGCTTGTGGGATATAAGATCCTTGGTTGACAGTATTTTTTTTTCCAGTTAGCAATTTGAATATGTCACCCCACTGCTTTGGCCTCCATTGTTGTTGACAGTCAGCTGTTAATATTGGTGGGGTTCCTTTGTATGTGATAAATTGTTTTTCTCTTGCTGCTTTCAAGATTCCTCTTTGTCTTTGGCACTCAAAATCTTCTCCATAACAGATATGGGTTTAGATCTCTTGCATTTATGTGACTTGGAGTTCATTGAACTTCTGAAATACATGGATTAAAGATTTTCATCAAATGTGGGCTGTTTTTAGCCATTGTTTTTGAATATCTTTTGTGTTCCTTTCTCTTCTGATGCACTCATTACCCTTATGTTGGCATGCCTAATAATTTCCCACATTTACTGAGACTGTGTTTACTCTTCTCATTCTTTTTTAAAAACTTTTTATCATTTCTTAACAACTTATTGTCAAGTTAACTAACATACAGTGTAGACAGTGTAGTCTCATCGTTTTTTCTCTGTTCTTCAGACTGCATGATCTCTATTGGCCCATATTTAAGTTCATTGACACCTTCTTCTGCCAACTCATAGCTACTACTGAGCCCATCTAGTGAGTTTTTTTATTTTGATTATTAGGCTTTCAACTCCAGAATTCTCAGTTGCCTTGTTTTTATGATTCCTATCTCTAGTTGCCTTGTTTTTATGATTCCTATCTCTTTGTTAATATTCTCAATTTGATAAGACATTGTTATCATACCATCTCTTAATCCTTGAAGCATGGCATCCTTTAGCTCTTTGAACATATTTACAAGATATGCTTCGAAGTTGTTATTTACTTAAAACAAAATCTGAGTGGGAAGTGGGAACCTCATGTTCTTGGCTCTATCTGCCTGAGGTAGAGCTGCTGCTGCTGCTTCTTGTTCTTCCTCTTTTTTGTTTAAGTTTGTTTGTTTGTTTATTTGTTTATGTATTTATTTTTATTTTTTTATTTTTTATTAAAAGTTCTTTAATGTTTATTTATTTTTGAGAGAGAGAGACAGAGTACAGGTGGGGGGGGGGTGGTGGTGGCAGAGAGAGAGGGAGACACAGAATCTGAAGCAAGCTCCAGGCTCCGAGCTGTCAGCGCAGAGCCCGATGTGGGGCTCGAACTCACGAACCATTGAGATCATGACCTGAACCGAAGTCGGATGCTCAACCGACTGAGGCAACCAGGCGTCCCTTCAGTAGAGCTTCTATCACACTGAGGTTGGAGTGGGGTGGGGAGTGAGCAAATAATGGCTCAGATGCTACAGACACTCACTGTTTTTACCAAGATATAGTAGACTTTCTTAAATAAATGTTTCTCCATCTAACATATGTCTGCTGTAGTCCTTTAGGACAATTTCCAAAGACTTAATATTTTTTTAATAATTTTTTCCAATTATGGTTATTTCACTCGGGAGAGAGTATATGTAGCTTCTCATGTCACCATTCCAGAAGTGTTCCTTTTTATGTTGTCTATTTTTGTTTACAATTTTAGTTATTTAAACTTTTTCTCAGACTTACACATGTACTACATTTGGAGTCATATAGTTTACAGGGTTTGCTGCAGTAACACTATTCCCACCCTTTTTCTTTTCTCCTCCACAGAGAAAAATCACTCAATTCTTTTAATTCACTTAAAAAGTTATCTCCTTGTTTAGAAGTAACATGCTTATATAGCATCTTTTTCTTCTTATTTTTTAAAAATTTAAATCCAAGTTAGTTAACATACAGTGTATTAATGATTTCAGGAATAGAATTTAGTGATTCATCACTTACATATAACACCCAGTGCTCATCCCAACAAGTGCTGTCCTTAATGCCCACCACCCATTTTCACATCCTACCACCCAACGCCCCTCCAGCAACCCTCAGTTCATTCTCTGTATTTAAGAGTCTCTTATGGTTTGTCTTCCTCTCTGTTTTTATATTATTTTTGCTTCCCTTCCCTTATGTTTATCCGTTTTGTATCTTAAATTCCACATATGAGTGAAATCATGATAGTTGTCTTTTCTAACTGACTTATTATGCTTAGAATAATACACTCTAGTTCCATCCACATTGTTGCAAATGGCAGGATTTCATTCTTTTTGATTGTCAAGAAATATTCGTATATATATATATATATCACATCTCCTGTATCCATCCTGTATCCATTCATCAGTCGATGGGCATTTGGACTCTTTCCCTACTTTGGCTATTGTCGATAGTGCTTCTATAAACCTTGGGGTCCGTGTGCCCCTTCAAAAGAACACTCCTGTATCTTTGGATAAATACCTACCACTGTAATTGCTGGGTTTTAGGGTAGTTCTATTTTTAATTTTTTGAGAAACCTCCATACTGTTTTTTAGAGTGGCTGCCCCAGCTTGCATTCCCACCAGCAGTGCAAAAGAGATCCTCTTTCTCCGCATCCTTGCCAACATCTGTTGTTGCCTGAGTTGTTAATGTTAGCCATTCTGACAGGTGTGAGGTGGTATCTTATTGTGGTTTTGATTTGTATTTCCTTGACGATGAGTGATGTTGAGCATTTTTCCATGTCTGTTAGCCATCTGGATGTCTTCTCTGGAAAAGTGTCTATTCATGTCTTTTCCCCATTTCTTCATTGGATAATTTGTTTTTTGGATGTTGAGTTTGTTAAGTTCTTTATAGATTTTGGATACTAACCATTTATCTGATATGTCATTTGCAAACATCTTCTCCCATTCCGTTGGTTGCTTTTTAGTTTTGCTGATTGTTTCTTTTGCTGTGCAGAAGCTTTTTGTTCTGATGAGGTCCCAGTAGATCATTTTTCTTTTTGTTTCCCTTGTCTCCAGAGACATGTCAAGTAAGAAGTTGTTGCGGCCTAGGTAAAGAGGTTGTTGCTGTTTTCTCCTCTAGGAGTTTGATGGTTTCCTGTCTTACATTTAGGTCCTTCATCCATTTTGAGTTTATTTTTGTGTATAGTGTAAGAAAGTGGTCCAGGTTCATTCTGCATGTCGTGTCCAGTTTTCCCAACATCATTTGCTGAAGAGACTCTCTTTTTTCCATTGGATATTCTTTCCTGCTTTGTCAAAAATTTGTTGGCCATACATTTGTGGGTCCATTCTGGGTTCTCTATTCTCTATTCCATTGATCTATGTGTCTGTTTTTGTGCCAAGTACCATACTATCTTGATGATAACAGCTTTGTAATCCAGCTTAAAGTCCGGAATTGTGATGCCTCCTGCTTTGGTTTTCTTTTTCAGGATTTCTGTGGCTATTTGGGGTCTTCTCTGGTTCCATACAAATTTTAGGATTGTTTGGTCTAGCTCTGTGAAGAATGCTGGTGTTATTTTGATAGGGATTGTGCTTATCTAGCATCTTTAAAAAATATTCCAGTGGTACCTGTGTGGCTCTGTCAGTTGAGTGTCCCACTCTTGATTTTGGCTCAGGTCATGATCTCAAGGTTTGTGGGATTGAGCCCCATGTTGGGCTCTGTGCCAACAGTGTGGAGCCTGCTTGGGATTCTCTCACTCCCTCTCCCTCTGCCCCTTCCCCCCTACCTCTCTCTCAAAATAAGTAAATAACAACCTAAAAAAATATTCCAGTTTTAGGTACTATTAACTTCCCATGACGGATGAGGATTGAGCTTTAGTTCACTCTGACTTTGCCCTGTGCACATGTGCTTCCATCATGCATCTTTCAAGATAGTTGTAATGTTGATTATACCGACATCCCATGTTTATATTTTCAATATCCAGTGTCTTGAGTACCATCAATTTTCACAGCTGAGCTACACAGTATACTCCTTTTGTTTTCCTTCACATTTTTAAACATTTGTTTTCCCAAGAATTAACATCCATTTGGGTCTTTTGTTTGCTTGGTTTCCTATGTGCTTACTACTAATTCCACACCCTCTTCCATTTGTGTAATTCTCCCCACAATGTGTTCAAACACCCAGATGTCTTACCAGTTTTACCTCTCTGAAGACATCTCTCCAGGAGCTTCTGAGCAGATACTGTCTGGACTCACTGCTCTCCAGGCTTGTGGTCCAGCTGCTCTCTGGGGTCCTCACCATGATCGATCCTGGAGACTGTCTGAATCTGTGACTTGTTTTAGACCTCTTATATCCTGTATGTCACATCTTCTTTCTTGGTTTCAGTTTCATTGTCGTGAAGCTCATCCTTCAGTATGACCTTGATGAAGGGTGGAGGGGAGGTATATTTTTTGAAACGTTGTATTATGAAAATGTATTGATGCCAGTTATTAATAGTTGGCTTACCTGGGCACAGGATTTTAGGTTGGAAATAATTTTACCTATGATTTTGTATGACATGTTCTTCTGCTTTCTAACTTCTAACACCATTTTTGAGAAATGCAATGTCATGCTGATTCTTAACCCTGTGTATTAAACCTGATTTTTTTTTTTACTAGGAGTTTATAGTATCTTTAGTGCTGTGCTCTAAAATTTTATAGTGTGCTTAGGTATAGGTCTGTTTTCATCTTTTGTGCTGGATATTTGATGGTCCTCTTCAGTCCAGAAAATCATGTCCTTTGGATCTAACAAAGTTTCTTGAATTATTTCATTGATGACTTTCTTCTTTCCATGTGATCTTTCCTCCTTTATCTCCTTTAATTTAGATGTCAGCCTCCATGGACTGGTCCTCTAATTAAAAAAAAAAAAAAAAACTTTTCTCTAAATTTTTGTTTTGCTTTCTAGATCATTCTTTCCAGCCCCTCTATTGGATTTATCAATGTTGCTATCATATTTTCAGTTTCTGAGAACTTTGATTTTGATTTTTGACTTTTCCTTTAAAAAATAGCATTTGTTCTTATTTTTATGGATATCGTATCTTTTATCTTTTCTCCCCGAGACTATTGGTTGATCTAATGAAGTTTTCTTGCTGAAGAGTCTCTTTCCTCTAAGTCACTATTTTTTTCCTATTTGTTTTGATCACTCACTTTCATAAGTAATGCTCTCTTCACGTGTCTTTGCACGTTTGAATATTTAATCTCTGTATTTTTAAATGTTTTTTTAAAGTTTTGTTTATTTATTTTGAGAGAGCGTGAGAGAGAGAGAGAGAGGCAGAGAGGGGGGTGGATGCAGGATCTGAAGCCGGCTCTACACTGACAGCAGTGAGACTGATGTGGGACTTGAATTCACAAACTGTGAGATCATGACCCGAGCTGAAGTTGGACATGCAACTGAGCCACCCAGGCGCCCCTCTGTATTTAAGAGAAGAATTATAAAGTGTTGTTTGGCAGCTCATCAACTCTCATTGAGAGTCATGGTTCTCAAAGTATGGTCCGTGAGGACCAGCTGTGTCAGCATTCCCAGGTGCTAATTAGGTATGGATGTTCTGGAGACCCTCCTGGACCTTCTGAATATGAATTTCTGGTGGTTGCACCCAGGAATCTGTATTTTAATGCCCCTCTCCCCATAATTTTTATTCGTGCTGAAGTTTGAGAAGCACTGAAAAGTATAGCGTATTCTGCCTGGACGGTTTCATTGGGGGAACTCTGCATGTCAGTGTCTTTATGCCCTTTTCTTGGACTGACCAGGAATCCCAGGGTGATCTCTGGCTGCCAAACTGCAGAGAGCCTGAGTAGGGAAGAAGCTTGGGAAGTCCCAAATCAGGGCGTAAACGTTTCTTTAATGCCCTGTTTCCAATTTGTATTTAGTTCTCAACTGTGTCTGCTTCCACCCAGCCTAGAGATTCTCTCCTTCTCTAGAATTAAACCTTCAGTCGTCAGCTGTGTGGCAGAGGGGCTCTTCCCTTTGTCCATCTTGCTGGTTCTGCTACACCTCACCCTCCACACCTCTGGTTTCCACCTCCCCATTTGGCTCCCCCATTCCAAGTACAGTCTGCCAGAGCCTTGCAGGATTGGGCGGCTGCCTGCACCACCACACCTCTTTCCCTTGGTTACCAAATTCCTGCTTCAAGGACTCCCAGCTGTTCTGTGAGTGTAGCAGCCCTCCTGGCCTGGAGCCTTGGCACAAGCTTCTTCTCTAGTGATGCTTTCTTCCTCCTCCTTCACCTAGCCCAATTCCTTGCCACATGTAATGGGTTGAGATGGGTCCACCCTCCCCCAAAGCTATTGAAGTCCTAACCCACAGCATCTGTGAATGTGACTTAACTGGAAATAAGGTCTTTGCAGATGGTCAAGTTAAGATGAGATCATTAAGGTGGCCCGAAGCCAGTAATCCAATAAAATGGGGGAAATTTGGACAGAGACAGGACTGCACAGAGAGTGAGAGCACTATGCAAACATGAAGGCAGAAATTTGGGTGATGCTTCGACAAACCAAGGAACACTGAGGATGGCCAGGAAGCCACCAGAAGCTGGGACAGAGGCCTGGAGCAGAGTCTCTGTCATGGCCCTCAGAGGGAACCAGCCCTGCAGACATCTTGATCTTCAGAACTTCTGGTTCAGACTTCTGGTCTTCAGAACTGTGAGAAAATACATTTCTGTTGTGTAAGTGGCCCGGTATGTGGTGCTTTCTTACAGTAGCCCTAGCCGACCAGTACCCTACCCTCTGTTCCTCCTCTGTGATGCCTTGTCTGATCTCCCACCCTCGGTTAAGGACTCCTTTGGTATATCTCTAACTTGTACTTTTCCACCAAAGTATTTTCATCAGTGCAATTATTTAATTGTAATGGATTTATTTATTAAGTGAATACTTACTTAATTTCTTGTGCAGTTATCGGTTGTATTGGATTTATTTATTAAGTAAGTGAATATGTACTCAATTTCTTGTGCAGTTATTGGTTTTATTTGCTCCACATGGGTCTCCTGCATGCAGGGAATTGGGGCCATGTCTATTTTGTTCACTCCCGCATTGCAAAGTGTCTGCCAGTACATGGTAACCTCAGCGCTGGATGAAGGACTGAATTTGCTTTTGTTCCATCTTTCTACCTCCCTGGGGAAGCTAGGTCAGCTTTGGATTTATAAAGCAGTCTTTGACCTTGGCCCATCTATTGGATGGGACGTCCTGAGCCAGCCCTCCAGCCACACTTACTGCGGGTGGGTCTCCTACTGCACCTCCTGGGATGCCAGCGGAGAATGAGGGAACTGACCTTTACTGACAAAGTGGGTGGCCCACTGAACTCATTGGGCAACTTATGTCAGAGTTGCCGGAGCCTTGATCCCACTCCCGACCAACCTCCCTGGGTGATGCTAACATGAGAATCACTGCCCCTAAGCCCGTTTGCATCTGTCTTAAGTGGAATAGGAACTTACTTGGTCACCTGGATTCCGAGCTCATAGCAGATTGAAATATATGAATATGGAAGGGGAGATTTACCAGAAACTGCTCCCATATGCCAAACAATAGAGTTCCCCAGATGCAACAGGGCCACTAAGTATAGGGACAAATAGACCTCTGACCTACATTGTGAGGCTCATAATGATGAGGTTAAGTTATCAGCAAAAATTTTAGAGCTCCACATGCATCCCGTAAGAAGTCAGGATGCAACAAATCACTGTCAAAAGTATTGCCAAATCAAGCATTTCTGATGTTTCGGGCACAGCCCTGAGCAGGGAGGATGCTTTGTTTAAACCTTACAAGAGCCTTCCGGGTCATGTTCTGTTGATGTGTGCATTTTGCAGATGAGGAAACTGAGGCCCTGAGAGATGGAGGGAGCTGCTTGAGGTCTCTTTACAAGTAATTGGAAGGACAAACCGTAGCCCTCATTTGTCTGAGTCTGAAGTTGGTGATATTAATCTTTATTTGAAGAAATTCCTTTTGTTCACCTAAAAGACAAATTTTGTTAAGAAAGGTAATTTATGAAGAACATGTCATCATTTATCAGCACGGTATTAATGAACCACTGTTACATTTACTTAAAAATTACCCACAGGAAAAGGGGCGCCTGGGTGACTCAGTTGGTTGAGCATCCGCTTTGGCTCAGGTCATGATCTTGTGGTTCGTGAGTTTGAGCCCCGCATTGGGCTCTGTGCTGTCAGCACAGAGCCTGCTTCGGATCCGTTGTCCTGCTGTCTCCCCCACTCATTCTCTCTCTCTCTCTCTCTCTCTCTCTCTCTCTCTCTCTCTCTGTCTCTCTCTCTCAAAAGAATAAATATTAAAAAATAGTTCACAAAATTATCCATAGGAATGGATTGGATAATGGTTGACAAATGTGAACTTTTCAGTACTTATTTAATTTATAATCAGAGCACTTTGGTGGATAAAGAGAAAAACAGAACTATCGTGTTTCATTCCTTTGCATCTTCCGAACTCTGGCAGATCCATACGAGGGATATATGTGCTGGGTTTCCACAGTCTGCGTAGCACCGACCGGCAGAAGACTGCTATTTTCCCACACCTTCCCCCTGCTGGCCTGTCCGAGGCTACCCGGGGAAGGGGCTGGCCCGGCATAGTACGCTCCTGGTCAGCGGGGCGCCCCTCACTTTGGCCTCACTTCCCCGCGTGGTGAGTTCAGATCAGGTTGTGATGATAAGCCGACGCTCACACGGAAGTGTGGGAATAAGAGAGAGGGGAGCTTGCAGCGGTGTGAGATTTACTTTCTTCTCATGGTAGCAGGAAGCTCCCTCTGGATCTCTGCTTGCAGGTACGACCGCAGCTTTGCGTTTTCTCTGCAGCTTGGAAGTTCTGTCCTCTAAGACAGGTCATCGCATTTTCTTCTAGGAAGTCCAAAGACAGGAAACGGACATGGAGTGAGAGAGCGTTTTGTATTCATCCCCACTCTTTCCTCTAGTGGTTGATTATGGAAACCCCCAACCTAACAGATGGTTGGGTGTGGGGCTCTGTGTTGAAGATACTATTATTAACAAATGACATGCACGTGTCCTCCACAGAGAGTTCCAGGAGGCCAGCTCTCCAGCCAGCCGATGCTCTGATATGTTATTGTCTGGGACTAAGGCGGCTCCATGCACAGAGGAGAGAATAAGCTGTGTTCTCTCTGAAGGGCAAGGATAAGAACTGAATGGCTTATTGGTTTGAATGGCTAGAAAATACGTAAGTTCCCACCGGATTGATTAAGAAGCACGGATGTAATTTTCGGAGTAGACGTGGGTGGGTGATCCCTAACTGATTTGTTGGTTCTCTGTGTTTATTGAATCAGATATACTGATAGCAACCCTTAGGGCTCCATGGTTCCGCGAGCTTCACTCTTAGCTGGGATTATACTTGTGGCTTCTCAGAGTCGAGAGGATCCTCAGAAGCCTAAACGGGTTAGAGAATGAGGGATCCAAAAAAGGGAGAAGGTTCCAGAATTTATACAGTAATGAAAAAAAAAATAGGATGATTTGGGGCTGTCGCTTATTTTTGTACTTTATTCTTGCAACCAGCGTCCATAACTATTGATCAATTTAGGTTGCCAGGTGGCAAAAGTCCCCAGACATGGTAATACTTAAAATATATACGAAATATTTTAGAGCTGTAAGTCATGACACTGTAAAAAGTTGTAGGGATGAGTTTCTCACGTTCCTGCTGGTTAACAAGGAGAGAGAGAGGGAGAGATGCACATTAATGCCTGCCTTGTTCTGTAATGCAAAATCTGTTCCCTATTTCTCTTTTGCATCAATTCTATGAGGAACACCAAAGGCTGAGATATTTCAAGAAAAATTGTCTGGCTCTGGGTCTAGCACTGTCTGATGTAACTGTCCACAATAATGGAAATGTTCTCTGTGTTCACTGTCAATGTGTTAGCCACTAGCCACGCATGACCGCTGGACGCTTTGAAACGTGGGTAGTGTAACTGAGAAACTAAATTTTCATTCGATTTTCATTAATGCACCTTAACACATAAATAGCCACATGGGGCTAAGAGCTAAGATATTGGTTCTGACCTATCGGACAGAGTTATGGACAATATCTTCCTATAGCTCACTGGTGTCTTTTTATGCTAGTGACTTTTAATTGAAAAAGTACAAATATGCATGTAAAGTGAAATAAAAGTAATCAGAAAACATCTGTTTGGTAAGAGAAGACTATTTCGTGAAATTACCCCACCCGACTTCTTCCGCTTCAAAACATCCTGACGGCGGTATACGGGCTATGAGGTTGCCTCATCTTTTTAATGGCGGCGTAGTATTCCATTGGCTAGCTGTACCGTATCTAACTGGGGCCAGTAGTGGATATATATTGTTTTCACTTGCAGTTCAATGACTTTCCATCCACTTACCTCTTTGCACGTGTGCGGGGCCGGTCTTTTCTGTGACAGCAAACGGCACGAGAAGAAAAGTCTCTAAGACAACCCCGGGATACAGATCAGTTAGGATTTAATAAGTGACCCTCCTTGCGTTGTTCTCTGGAACGAACCAGAGTGAGCAGAGTTTCCACGTGGTGGGTGTGACGCCGATTGGAAGCACCGCGAGAGAAGTGGTTGCCGCCCACTTGTGCCCACCATCCCAGTCCGTAACAGGAGCTCAACAAAGTTTGTTGCATGAACAAGGAGATGTTCCAGTTGTGAGTCGTACCCTGAGGTCTTTTGCCTACTTTGGAAAGCATCAGCTGAGGATTGAATGGGTGCCCCTTGTCATGGAGAGCAAAAGCTATCACTAGCTCTGGTAATCAAGTATTAATTAATTAATTACTTTTAGAGAGAGAGAATTGGGAGAAGGGGCAGAAGGGGAGAGAGAGAGACAGAGACAGAGACAGAGAATCTCAAGCAGGCTCCATGCTGAGCATCCCGTGTGGGGTTCCATCCCATGACCCTGGGATCATGACCTGAGCCAAAATCAAGAGCCCGATGCTCAACCAACCGAGCCATCCGGGCACTCCCAATATTATTTACTTTTTAATTGCCTCATACCCATTCCTGGAATAATATCCACTACTGTTCCTAGAGAAATAGTAATAAAGAAGCTAAAATACTGCCAGTTGCTCTTTAAAAGTTTGCCTAAAATTTGGTAAAATCCATGGAAACTGGTATGAAGAAAGATGTCATTGCCCATTTTGTGCACCGTGAGTTCTGCTTAGCTGCTCCCGTGGGCCTCCCTAAACTGAAAGGATTCCGTCCCCGGCCAGTGCACAATGTCACATTTCTGCAAGGCAGTGGACGGGAGCCGTGGCACAGAAGGAGAAGCCGAGTTTGCACGGCCGAACTTGGGCACAGTTTCCGAGTGGAAGGTCTCTCCTTTCCAGCTCTGCCCACCACAGAGCTCCACGAACACCCTGCCCTTTCTTCCATAACCACCCCATCTCCCTTCCTTTCCCCTGAGCGCTCACCTGTGCAGGTGCTTGAACCAGGTGAGCCCTGGAGACCGGCCTCCTTTTCTTCTGTCACCTCCTCTGGGTGTTGGCTTCTGACTCCTCCCCTACCCGATGGCTCAGCGTCTGTGGGGCAGTCGGGAAGTGAACCTTCCCTAGGGGTTTTTGTAAGAGACAGTCAGAATGAGCTCTCACCCAACACATTTTCAGTGTAACAAAGCAGGACCAGAAAGGTCAGGAGGGAAGGAGACCAGCGAATGTGGACCTTTAGGGTCAGCACTCCTACTCCGCATGTGCCCTTTGCATTACGGCGCCCACAGACTGCGTCAGCCTTCCCGGTTGACTTTATTTTATTTCATTGTTGCCTTTTAATTTAATATTTTTATTTTTATTAAAAAATTTTTTTAATGTTTATTCATTTTCGAGAGACAGTGACAAAGCGTGAGTGGGGAAGGGCAGAGAGAGAGAGGGAGACACAGAATCCGAAGCCGGGTCCGGGCTCTGAGCTGTCAGCACAGAGCCCGACACGGGGCTCGAACTCACGATGTGAGATCGTGACCTGAGATGAAGTCGGACGCCCAACCGACTGAGCCACCCAGGTGCCCGTAATTTTAGATCTTCTTATCAAGAAAATAAAAAGGATCGAACAACCCAGAAAAGGTAATAAACAAGTAAAATATGGATCTGCTGTTACGCAGAGAACTACCGTTACGTTCATTGCAACCGATTTCACACAAAGAGCTCATGTTATACGTTGTTGTACTGGGTTTTTCTAAATCAACCTCTTCCTTTTTTTCTTTCAATGATTTTCTTGCTTCTTTCTCCCCATTTCCCATCCTCAGCCCAGTCAGGGAAGAGATGTTTCTATCTGGTGTGCAACATTTTCCCACCTTTACGAAGTTGCCTGCACACACATATGCACTTACACGCGCACAAACACACATATAGGCTTTCTGTTATTGTTTGATTTATGAAATTAGATATTTTATATATTCCTCTGCATCTTTATTTTCTCAATTAAATGTGATGGAAGTGTCCTCACATCACTGATTTTTTTTTTTTTTTTTGTGACTGTGATGTTCCAAATGTTTGCATGTTCTAAAATTCATTCAGCATCCCTCACTGATGGGCGCTCAGATGATTTTTCTCTTGTTCATTCTTTCTTTTTCTGTCTATTGTCTCAGCAAACAATGCTCAGTGGATAGCATTGTGCAAATAGCTTTAAGTACTGGTTATTTTTTACCTCAATGGGAGAGATTCCCAAGAGTAGGATTGCTAAGTTGAAGGTAAGTGTATTTTTGTTTTGTTTTGTTTTTTTTTAAATACATATTGCCAGAATCTGTTAACAATAAAGAAAGCTACAAACACATTGCATCGCCACCAGCAGTATCTGAAAGTGCCTTTTCTCCCTGCACCCCGCCAACATTAGGATTCCACCTGCTTACTTTTGGGTTTTGCGGTGAGAGGCAATGTGTGATTGTTATTTAAATTTCCATTTTGTTGCCTATTTACGCGATTGAGCGTCCCCTCAGGTCCGCTGGCTGGTGTTGTCTTCTGTGAATGGTTGTGTTCAAATCCTGTACGCGTTTTTCTATTGGCTCGATCGTCTTTTTGTTATCGACTGGTGAGTGTTCAGTCTTCTGTTGCTGTTGGGACATTAGCTGTCCTGTGTGTGGTGACAGGGCCCCCAACTCACTCCACCTTTGCCTTCTATGTTGTTTTGCTATATTTTGCTGTTTAATGAATGCTCGCAGTCGACTGTCTTTTATTTTATAGCCTCTGGACTTTCCGTCGTGTTTACAGGTATATCCCTGGCCCCTCGGTCACAAATACGTTTTCCAGGATATTCTACTATCTGAATTGCTTGGTTCAAAAACATTTCTTTTTCATCTTTCCAACGTGGGGATTTTTTGGTTAGTTTTTTCACATGAAGCGTTTAAATATGTCTGAAATGAGGGAAGGGTCCAATTTTATCGTATCCCGTTTGACTCCTCTAAAGATGTCCAGTTTTGGTTCCTGTAAATCGAGAGGAGACCTTTGCTTGTCTAGTGCCGTCTGGTGTGCTGAGCTGTGGCTGGGGACACGGGGATCACCCGATGGCTCCGGACTGCCTCCCCGACCGCTGCCCTCAGGGCCGCACTGGGTCGCTGTCAGACAATGCCAAAGTCACAGGCTAACCCCGCGTGTGATTCCTTCTCCACGTCCAGAGCCGGGGCACCACCTGACGGGAGGCCCAAAGCCAGCAGCGTTGAACTTCTTAAGTCTCACCAGGGGGTGGTCTGTAACCCCTGGTTTCGGACTCAGGCCGACTTGCGCGGGCTCAGCCGCAAGGGCTCTTGGGCTCCTGCCGGTGGACTCCGTCATGCTCTGCCATCTCCCCTCCTCCCGGCCAGGCCGCCCTCCTCCCGGCCAGGCCGCCCTCCTGCACTGAGTCCGGGGCTGCATGATGCACCCGCTCCCACGGGCCCATGCTTCCCTGTGAAGCGTTCTTTGCTTCTGAGACGCCTCTGATGATACCAACCTGTTTTGACCTTTTCTTATAATTCAAATCTCTAGATTTGGGAACTTTTCATTTGAAAATTAACTTGTTAGAGTGGCTCTCAGCAAGGCACCTGCCTGGTTGGGAGTAAAGAAGGATTTATTTTGATGAAATGTTTACGCAGATTGACATGAGTTGACGTGTAAGAAGGCTTCCTCCCCCTTCCATCTGGGGTCCCTTCCCATTCTTCTAATCCGCTCTGCCTCCCAGCAGGTGGATGAAATGTAGCGAAGGCCTTGCGGGGGAGTCTTGCCTCTTGTGCGGTTTCTCTTGAAACCCCGCTTTTCTTTGTCGTCACTCAGCAGATGTCCACTGAGCACTTACTACATGCTGGGCACTGTGGTAGGGGTGCTGACTGCGACAGGGAAGAGAAAGACCAGGCCCCGGCCATCACAGAGGTGGATGTACCTAGGAATAAATACCTATGTGTGTAATTAAATATGGAGGCTAAATACTGCAGGGCAGAATATGCTGCGGTTTGGGGGCTTGTCAGGAAGGCTCTCTGTGGGCAGCCGAGGGAACGGTGTTTATGGAGAGGGTGGGGGCGTGTTGGTTGTATTCGAGGAGAGGCCAGGAGCCAACGTCCAGGGTGGGAGTGGGGAGGCAGCAGGAGACCTACCGCACAGAGCAGGGTGGAGGTGGCGGAGTTGGTGGTAGTGGAGGGGCACAGGGCCTGCAGCCATGGTGCAGACTGAGCGAAAGATCAGAAGGCAATGGAGAGATGTGAACGGAGCTTCCCGTGATCTGGTGTGTATGTGTGTGTGTGTGTGTGTGTGTGTGTGTGTGTGTGTAAAAGATCACGTTGGCTGCTTTACAGCGGTGGGTGTGATGGTAGAAGAGAACAGGAACATGAAAAGCCTCTGAGAGATGGTGGGGTCCCTGTTTTTGGTCAGCGGCTCCTCTGTCCACACAGGCACCCAGATGGATCCCGGGAGTCAGCTTAGTGTCCTCCCTCTCCCGCACCTCTTCCTCCCTATCCTTCTTATCACTTCCTGCTTTTCCCTCACCACTTCCTCTCTCTCTCTTACCACTTCCCCCCACTCTTCCTCACCAATTCCTCCTTCTCCCTCACATCACTTCCTGCTTCTCTGTCACCACTTCCTCCCTGTCCCTCACCACTTCCTCCCTCCCCCTCAGTACTTCCTGCCTCTCCGTCTCCACTTCCTCCCTCTCCCTCACCTTTCCTCCCTGTCCCTCACCACTTCCTGCTTCTCTGTCACCACTTCCTCCCTGTCCCTCACCACTTCCTCCCTCCCCCTCAGTACTTCCTGCCTCTCCGTCTCCACTTCCTCCCTCTCTCACCACTCCCCCCTCCCTCTCACTACTTCCTCCCTTTCTCTGACCACTTCCTCCCTCTCTCCCTCACCCTTCCTCCTCCCTCACCACTTCTTCCCTCTCCTCAGCACTTCCTCCCTCTCTTTCCCTGCTTCCCCCTCCCTCTCACCACTTCCTCTCTCTCCATCACCACTTCCTCCTTCTCTCCCTCTCACCACTTCCTCCCTGTCCCTCACCACTTTCTCCCCTCTCTGTCCCCA
Organism: Leopardus geoffroyi; assembly: GCF_018350155.1. NCBI lineage: Eukaryota > Metazoa > Chordata > Mammalia > Carnivora > Felidae > Leopardus > Leopardus geoffroyi. The sequence goes on from NC_059333.1 coordinate 5,041,913, forward strand.
CTTCCTGCCCTCTCTTCCCTGTTCTGAAGACACTGATTCTTACCAGACGTAGAGGGCTGTCCTTGGATTCAAGCTCCACCCCTACCTGGATGTTTCTGGACCCTTCTGAGCTGAGGCTCCCCCAGCTGAAGAATGGGAATGACAGTCACGGCACTTATGTCACAGAGCAGAATTGAATTTGGTAAGCATCCACAGCACCGGACACGCCAGCACTGAATAACCACCACGATGATGGTGACGGCAGCTGTCGTCGCCATCACTGGTGTTTCCGAGTTCGACGGTCTCACCTTCCTACTGTGTCCCAATATTACAGGATGCAAATGTCTTCGTCCCAGTACCGTGGCTCTCATGGGGTCTCAGTTGTTCTCCATCTGGACTCAGGCTAACTTTCTGACTGTCATCCTGTGACCTTCTCAAGTCCCCTGGCCATTCTCCGCCGCGTCCCTGGCAGGGAATGCTTCCGAAGCATAAATCTGATCATAGCACTTCCTGCTTCCCATATGTCAGTGGCTCCCGCTCACCTTCACGATGAAGTCCAAACCCTTCTCGCACCAGTTCCTCTGTTCCTGTCTCATTTCCTGCACACTGTTCCCAACACACACCGACTAACTGAATTAATGTGCCACCCCCCAATTACAGAGTTCATTTCATCAAATTATCGTAACTATTATCCGAACCCCCCATTGAATTGTGAGGTTAGTAGGGACAGTGTCTTAGCCACGATTTTTTTTAAATGTACAGTCAAGTGTGTAAGCACACTAATCTTAGGTGTACAGCTTAATGAATTTTTATGTGTGTACGTATCCTTGTGACTTCCACTCAGACACAGAGAACATTTCAAGCAACCCAGAGGCTGCCTAGTGCCCCCTACCTCCCTGCTCCATACTGACTCCTCTCTGAGCTCCCGGGGACCATTCTAGCTGCTGTAAGTAGCAGGCATCCTCTGAGTATTTGCGGAAGGTGTCCATGAGCTCAGTGGAGGAAAAAAGGGACGGCCCCCGGACACTCTTGGCCCTCTCTACCCTTTGCAGTTCTCAGACCGGAAGTATAATAGTGCCTGATTCCAATTCAACCGAAGTACCAGCCTCCAGGATCCTCAATTTACTCAGCATGTTTCTACAGGTCCGGCCTCAGACAGTAATGACCGTAGGTGGCGGTGCTCGGTGTAACCCCTACCAAACCAGCTCCCATACCTCATTTTGTCAGCTGGACAATCCGTAAGGTAAGAAGAACATATATGCTTATTTTCATTTTCCAAGGGAAGAAGTCGAGGCTCCAGAGAGCCTGAAGTCCTTCTCGGCGCACCACGCGGGGGTCTCTGGTACACACAGCACGAGCAAGGGGTGTGGGGTCCATGGCCATTTCTGTCGGGACGCCCTTCCCATGCCTTTTGCTTTTTGATTTCAGGCTTCTTGGGTCCTGTTACGGGGTCAGCTGTGTCTCCTCCAAACCATATACTGAAACCCTAACCCCCGGTATCTCAGAATGCAACCGTATTTAGAAGCAGGGTCGTTACAAGTTGCAGATGTAAGTAAGATGGGCCCATACTGGATTAGGAGGAGTCCCTCAATGAGTATGACTGCCATCCTTGTACACAGAGCAGAAGAGACACGGTCACGCAGTGGGACGAGGCCACGTGAAGCTATGGGCTGGCGCGAGGCACCTACAAGCCAGACGACGGGGAGGGCTGCCTGCCGGCCACCAGAAGCTGGGGGAGGCAGAAAGGATTCCCCTACAGGCGTCCAAGTAGAGCTGTGCCCACACCTTAATTTTGGACTTCCATCCTCCAGGACTGTGAGACCAGACATTTCTGTGGCTTTCAGTCATCCGGTTTGGGCATCCAGAGGACGCTGCTGCAGGCTCACTTTGGGCAACTACTTGCCCCCTTGGTCAGAAAGGAGCGAGCCCTCCCATTGCGGCCACGGCTGACGTTTGTAACCCCAAGTGCCTCCTCACCCATCCCATCTATGTGTCACCCCAGCCCCTCCTTTAGAACGCGGCTCGAATGCCACCATAGAGAGAGATGCTCTTCTCAATCCTGCAGGAGAACATGGAGGAGAAACAGCCGTGAAATCAGATGCTGCCGCCGCCCCCCACCACCACCGCCCTTGTTTCCTATTTAGCATAAGTCAAGAGGGCGAAAAGTAGCCTCGGACACTTTTATCTGTCTTTTGGGGGGGGGTGGGGACGGGAAGACAATAACTTACAGAATGCTTTTATTTCAGGTCAGAGGTTGATTTTCAGGAGGCCAGGTGTTAACATTAAGTTGGAATACAAAAAAAGAATTCCATTGTTGGGAGAGGTTATGGAGAGGACACGACCTCTGGTAGACTGAGGGCTGGCCCCAGGCTCTTTTCCCCTCCACCTGCCCTGCCCCCCCCAAGCACCTTCAAAGATACAACCTGGAGAGAGTAAGGTGCAACTGAGACCATCTGGAGGGTACTCTCTATAAACTTTTAGGATTCTGGAAGGCAGGGGGGGATGCGGTTCTATGCAGGGGAGAGCAAGCCTCCCATGTAAGTGGCCTTGTTTATTGCACCTGGGGCAGACCCCCTGAAGCAGCTGGTCAGTTTCCTCCGCCTCCCCTTGTCAGGCCACGTGCAGGGTGTCACTTTCAAGTTTCACCCTTTAGAACTGGCAGAACTCCTGAGGGGGTTTTGAAATAACACAAGTTAAAACCTAAGTGTATTTGGTCAAGTTCCTGGTGTCTGCTTGATCAGGGTAGCGCACCCCCTTCCCGCGATTCAGTTTTGCGTCTTGACATCTTAATGGAACCGGAAGGCTCATTTCCCTCCAAAAGACTTCTCCAAGCGTGAGGGTGAGTATTCTCTTTCTCTTCTGAATTTCCACATAGAAGCGTGTACATATCTTGGAGCAGGCTTCGCTTGCTCCCTGCATTACAGATCTGCATCCCGCTTCACAGCTGTTTCCTGGGTGTGTACATGTGCCAGGCCTCGGGGACAGCTTCCTAAGCAGGAGAGATAACGGCGCCTCCATTCACGGAGCTCACAGTTTTGTGGTATATGTGTGTTTTTATATTGAAATATGTTCTAGAAGTCTTTGTGGGAAGAGCTGCTCTGTTAAGCCTATTCTAGATCACTGCTAACCTAGTCAATCTGGGGCAGGTGTGTTAGATAGACCGCCACAGACCCTTCATTGGCCTCCTGGGGGTCAAATCCCAGGCATTTGCCCTGGGGTCCTGCCTCCCAGAAGGACATGCACTTGGGGTTAAATGCTCTGCAGTTGCCATCTTGAAATGTTCATTGCTTTGAACAAGTATGTTGATTTGGCATTTATGCCTCCTGTGCTATCCTGCCACCTTCGCAGGAGGGGTTCTTGCCTACCCACTCCCTCACTCCCGTGGTGCCCTGGGTCTTGACCAGGCTCCTCCCCACCCCATCCTGCAGCCAGTGCCATCTGGGTAATGTGAGAAGAGGAGGTCTGGATGCTGTCACCCTCAGTGCGCCTGGTAGGGGCCTTGGGTGGGCACGCAGGGAGTGTTGAGGCTGTGCATGCACATTGCGTGGTATTTGAGGGGAGGGCCTAGCGGGGACTGCCCCTGCCCCAGGCTGCCCTTGCCGGGTTACATTCCACAGGTGACCTGACCGGGGCCAGACTCTCACCGCCCTTGATCCGGCTACAAGTGCTTCCCGGCTTGCAGACGGAAGCCCCTTGAGAATCTTCTATCTACTGTGCACCGGGGCAGTGGCCTGTGGGAAAGGCAGGACCCTGCTGGGGGCACAGTGCATTGGCCCAGTGGAGGGCGGTAGATGGGAGCTCCTGGGGCTGTGCTGAGTCACACGCCCTTGCCGGGGGACCATTCCCAGGCCCGAGGGAGCAAGGCATTAAATAGGAAATAAAAACCACCACGGTCGGTTAAGAGAGACTGAGAAACAAAGGGAAAAGTTTCATATTTTAGTCTCTAATAGCGATTCTTTCCCTTTTGAAAAAGGCACTCCCCGTTTTCATTTTGCACGGGATCCCAGCCCCAGCCATAGCCGTGCCATGATTTATTACAGGGACCACACAGGCTAAGGAGACGCACAACCACACGAGTTAGGAACCTTGGGAATGTTCGTTCTGCACGTGACAATAACCAGGCACAAGCCGCACCTCAGGTAAGTGGCCAAATGGTGCTCTGATGTCTGATCCCGGTGCCTGAGCGCCTGACTGTGAAGGCGGAGAGGAGCCTCACACATGGCCGCTGTGCAGTTAGCATTCTGTGCACTGAATGAATGGGTCGAGGAGCTGGACGTGGGAACAGAAATCACGCCCTCCCCTGCCCTCCCGGACTGCATTTAGGAGAGCCCGGTGAGCGAGCACCCCACGGGTGCAAAGCCGGAGGACACCCGGGGGCCGGGTAGGGCAGGGCTGGGCCTGCGGTCCTGAGTGGGCGGCAGCACGTGACCACCTGCAGCTGCAGAGCAATGGCGAGCGCGCAGCATCACTGGCTCAGCTGGCCCTTCCTCCCACACAGGGCCTGGCCATCTTGTGCCCAACTCTGGTAAAGCACCATTTTGTTTCTGCCTCACCATTTGCTTTTCCTGTTATTTTGCGAGCGTCGTAGGTGTGCTTATCCCTCCTTTTGCATATGGAGGGAACCATGGGGCCCACTCGTTTCCCATGAGCCCACCCTCCTCCACCCCGGGCCGCTTCTCCTCCTCAGGCCTGATTGCCCTGCCCCTGAGCATTCTACCTTGGATCCGAAATTGGGGTGCATTCCAGCTTGTTTTGTTTGTTTTTTGCAAAGTGATGAAACATGGGTGCATGTCCCTTTTAAGGCTTTTATTTTAATATTGTGACTTCAAGAACCATACAGAACACTCAGGAAATATAATCATACTGGCGTTTCACAGTAACGTGGAAGGGGTTGTAGGTTTGGAATTACTCAAATTACCACCAATTTTAATCAGGCTTTTTTTTTTTTTTTTGCACCATCCAGAGAGCAAAATTAGAATTGCCCGTGTTTGTGTTCTACAATGTATTTGAGATAATTAAAAATTAGCCCGTGAAACCATCGAGATCATTATAGGAGCAGGAAGGATTTGGAGGCGGCCTTTTCCCTCCGGGCAAATGCACTGGACTTTTATGAGAGTAAATACGAAATCTGAATCCGGCTGCACATTTTACTAAAACTGCTAACATCTCATGGTCACCTCTGCCTAGCTGGCAGGCCTCCGGAATAGCCACCCCCGGCCGTGTCTTATTAGCAACCTGCAAGAAGATAACTAAACATAATCGGCCGTTGAAATGATTATTTAAGCCTCTAAGAAACGCATCCTGATGACTGTGCGTGACTGTGTGGTGGCTGCGCTCTCGTCGCTCCTGCCTCTCCAGTCCGGCTCCACTTCTCCGCTGCTGCTTTAAGACTGCAGAGCGCCCCAGCGGCCAGAGGCAGGGGAGGGGGGTCCCCGCTCGCCTCCGCGCCGCTCGCTCGCTCGCTCGCTCGCTCGCTCCGCGCCCGCCCGCCCGCCTCCCAGGCAGGGAAGGTTAGCGAGGGCTCACTGCGATTCGGGCCGCGGGAGAGGAAAGATGAGCCTGCCCGCCCGCCTGCTGCCTGGATGTGGAGGCTGAGGGCCGGCGCACGGGAGGCCGCTTGCTGCGCAGTCGGGGCGCCGGGTGCCCGGGATGAGCTCACGCCCGCGTCTGCGGCTCCGTCCACCTGCCGACCTGCCGGCGGCCCCCTGAGCTGACGGCGCACCTGGGCTGCAGCCCCGCCGGCCCGCTCTGGCCGCAGCGTTGGGCGCGGCGCCCGGGAGCAGGTGTGCAGGAGCGCAGCGCGCGGCGAGCGCAGCCCTCGCCCCGGAGCCCGGCCGCGCCGCGTGCCCGGGCGGCTCGGCAGCAGCGGCGGCGGCGGCGGCGGCGGGCGGGCGGCGGCCCCCGGGCAGGTGGCGAGCGAGCGGAGCCGGGCGGAGCGCGGGGGGCGAGGCCGGCGCGTCGCTCGCGGGAGGCCGGGGAGCAGCAGGGGCATGTGGATACTGGCTCTCTCCTTGTTCCAGAGCTTCGCGAATGGTGAGCCTTTCGGTTTGTGGTCAATTTCCTTGCTTGTATTGACCGGAGTGTGGGGGGCATCGGATGCATGGGGGAAGTCTTTCCCTTCTCCTTCCCCCTGTCTGTGCTTAAACTGTCATGCGTTTCTTTCTTTCTTTCTTTTTTTAAATATTATTTTTATTTCTTTTGGGAGGAGAGGAGGCAATGTAGAGAGGCCGGGGGGTGGGGGGGGGGGATTGCTCTGTAATCATTTAAAGGAGCTTACCTAGCAAAGTGACAGCTGCGAGCTAACTCCAGGGCTCGATAGCTACCTCATTCAGAATAAACCAGGTTTGGCGAGAGGAGGAGAGAGGGGAGATCGCCACTTTGACACATTACAACCTCAAAGGGACATGACATTCCAAGTGTGGGCAGGTGGGGGGTCAATTAAGAGCGGCTGGCTTCGCATTCAGAGCTTTTTGAGCTTTTAAAACATGTGCTTTAAATCTGCTACAATTCGTCTCCGGCAGCACTGAAGCCTTTAAGAAAGCTCTGTCCTTCCTCCCCCCTCCCCCCTCGGTAGTACATATCCCTCACAGTCATTTATGTAAAATTATGCACTCCTAAGCATTACATCATCTGAGCTGTTGACAAATTTTTAAAAACACCTGTATAGTTGCACAAATGACATCAGCGAATATTGTAAAGAGGTTCCTTTCCTCGCGCCCATCAGTGTCACATTTTGAGATGCTTTCTTCCTGGGGATTCGAAAAGCTATTGCTCTTGCCTGAGTCAGACCCAGTTAGTAAGTGTGCCTGCACCTTCGTTTGCCTGTCGCTGTGTAAATATGAACTTACATGTATGAATGGCTTCCTCTCACTTGGGAACTAAGGGAAACTGTCCTCATTTGGTATTGCCCGGGAGTAGTTACAGCTTCAATTCCCGTTCCAAATTTTGGAACACAAAGCTGCATCAAATGTATGACTTGCTGACAGTGAAAATTAAACCATTAAGCAGAATCCCCTGCCCAGGAGAGACAGAGGGTGGGGGTGAGGGGGTCGGAAGGAAGAAAGAAATCTCACCCTTGTGAGAAAATACCAGAAGCCAAGGGGAGGCTCTCAGATTTTCTTGAAAGATTCACACGGGTGCATTTTCTGTGCTGTCTAGATAGTGTCTAAATCATCCCACTGACAGGCCAGAGGAAACACAAGAAACTTTGTAAAATTAATAATAATAAAAAAAAAGGCGACTGAGAACAGGTAGAGAAGAAGGCACTCCTGAAATTAACAGGGAAATGATGCTTTGCTCTCTAATATAACCTACAGCAAAGTGTGCACAACTTTCATTTGGAGGTTTCCCAGCAGGAGAGGATTGCAACAAGTTCTGACATGACCCCATCTTTCCCAGAGGGCACTCTCCCTCTCCTGCAGCCTCCTGGGAATTTACCTTGGGGGAGAGATCTGCTGTAGCTAATGTGTGCTGATGCATCAGGAAAGTCGGCCCTTTATGCTGCTCTGCTAATGTGAACCAGGAGAAGACGTAAAAATGCTCACATACATGTCCCTGTGCCTCAGAGCCTTGACGGCCTGTCTCACCTGTCAGGGTGTACCTCTCCGGACTCCTGGAAAAGGCCGGGATCATAGGATGAAATAAGGTTTCCATCCTGTGGGGAAATATGTGTTTCAGGATGACAGACGACTTTGTGCTTCTGAGTGTCAGTCTGTACCTATTTTATGGTTTTACTGTTAGAGGTGACAGAAATAGTGTGGAAGAATTTCTGGAACAGTCTCTGAGGCAGGGATGCTATACATGCGTATGACTTTTAAAAAAATCGATCTCCATACTGAAATGATAAGAAAATCATAGTGAGACAATTGTGGAAAACCTCAAATATTCTACAAGGAAAATCTATGCAAAGAAATGCATGCACATTTTGAGCATTATCCTCTTACACCTTTTTCAAGACCTTTAGGGTTGATTGATAACCACCTTATTGGCTCTGTAATGAATGCAGGTAGATTTCACAATATAAGGATGCATATGCAAATGAATATTGGATGTGGCTGTATTACGTGGTCTGACGTTATCTATCAGAAGGCTGTGGAACTCTTATATAAAAATGGCCCTCTCTTTTTATGACCAAGCATTCAAAAAAAAAAAAAAAAAAAAAAAAAAAGGCCTGACTGTAGAGCTTTGGGCTCTTTTATTCGGCGGCGGGGGGGAGGAATTAGCTTTAAAGAGTTTCTCGATGAATGATGTTCAATGGATACTGTGCAAAAAGGATCATAAAATACATAGTCATGTGAAAATAGAGTAAGAGTCCAAATTGGAATGCTATCTGTTCATAGGACCACATTTCAAAAATGTGAAATTAAATGGTTCCTACCCATCTATCTGAATGAGACTTTAAAAAAAAAAAAAAAGGATTTTTTTTTAACAACTATCATAGTTTGGTCTACCTTAATTTCGAAAAATTCCTGAATGTGTGTGATAAAAGATCTGTGAATTTTAATACCTAAGCTGATTACCACTAGGCCTCAAATAGCAAAATGTCTGACAGGATTTACACAAATATATTTGTAAAGGATTATGCAGTTTGATAGTCTGGGGTGCTAACAACATAAGAACCCCACAGTGCATTTTACCAGTAGACAATAGCGTTTTTCCCGCTGATGTAATGCGGTGCACATGTATTTCTTAGTGAAAGCACGATTGCTGGAGAGGCTGCAGACGGGATTTTGGGTGAAAAATAAAAGTGAGCGAGCAGTCCCTTCATGGGTTAAACGCTTGAATGAATTACCTCACCTGATCAGGTGCTGTCATCATGTTTAAAGCAGTCAACTTGCTCTGCAACGTTCTGGAGACCTTCTGTTACAGTGTGAGGAAACGGGGTCCATATCTGTGCAGACACACGTCCCTGGATGTCTCTTCAGGACGGGATCACACTGCATTGTGCTTGGCCACAATGTCTCTTGGTTTTAACCCCCCAGAGCACATTGTAGTTTAAGATTCCTGTTAAAAGCAGGAGCAGGCCTCTGGATAAGCTGAATAAGGAACAGTGAGCATATTTATTGCATAGAATACATTTTTGCTAGTATCTTTGCGTCTCTTTATGTACACACGTGTCCCTGACATCTTTTCCTGAGCCGTGGAATCTTGACCTTTGTGGCTTTGCTGTTTTCACAGAGCTCGTGGAGATTACAGGAGGTGGGTGCTGGGAGAGAGACAGGTGCTCATCAGAACAAAAGTAGGGTGTCAGCCGCTTCCCGGCATCACGGGCTCGTCTCAACAGGATATTGCATGCTGCAAACTGGGCATTTTATTTAAATGTAGGAGCAGGCCTTTGTGAGTACAAATGCACCTTGAGACTTTTTAAAATGACTTTTATTTAATTCGGGTAAATAGACGTAAGTAAACAGTGTCGCCAGGTGAATAATTTCAGGGCCTCCTGCCCTCCTCTCCTTCCCCTGTTTTTATTAAGCAGGTTCAAATTCTATCTCAGAATTTCAGAGCTCATCTAAAATTTCTAGGTCTCTTAAGCTGTGTGCCCCTGCCAGATGCCCTCTGTAGGAAAACAAAATGCCATGCAGACCTTTAATAAATGCCAGCCCATCCTTCTCGACTCTCTCCTGGATGCCCCTTTGGTGTGACGGCAGTTCATTGCTGCCCCCGGGGGAATCAGGGGCCCACCGGGCAGGAAAGGGTTCCATATACAGAGGTGCTGGTAGGGGAAATAATGTTGAGCAAAAAAAAAAAAAAAAAAAAAAAAAAATCCCTAATTCCTGGACCTCCACGTAGCTATCAAAGTGTTCTATCACTGATATGTCTGAGATGGGATGCAGTGAGGCTTTCCTGAAGAGACTCCATGCAATGTGCGTTGAAACTCGATGTAAGAGGGCAGAGAGAGAGAGAGAGAGAGAGAGAGATGGGGAAGGTCATTTTATAAGGAGAGACCTATGAACACAGCAGGAGACTAGAAATTTCTGTTTGACAAATTAAAGAATGGATTTCTCAGTGGATGCATTTACAGAATCGATGGCATCCGAATTTCACAAAATTAGCTGAATTCTCGGGGTGAGATCATGAATGTACCTCATCAATAATGAATAGGCAGTGAAAATGATACATTTAGCGTCAGGTTAGGCAGGGCAGCGGCAGCGTTTGCGTGGTGTGCGTGTGTGCGGGGCGCAGCGGGCAGAGCGCGCAGGGCCCTGGGGCGTTTCTCGTGCAGACCCGCCGCGTCTGGGCATTTTCTCGGCTGCTGCGCGCGGAAGTGCACGCTGGCTCCTGGTGACCGGCTCCCTCGGCAGGCCCGGGAGGGAGAGAGGTGCTGGTACCTGCATGTCAATTGTGTCCCCGCCATAGGACACTAGTGGGCGGCAGACCTCGCAAGACTGCTGCAGCCAGCCTTCCTCGGCAGAGCAGGCAAAACGGCCGCCTCCGGGGAAGCTCTGCCGTGTGTGCGTGGCGATCGGAGGCCCTCCACCCCGCGGTTTCTCCGGTTCCAGTGCCCAGACCCCCGTGGCACGGTGCATTTTCCCGGGGGCAGTGCGCAGGCCGTGGCGGGGAGGCGGTGTCCGGCCGCGTTTGTTGCCGATTTTTACAAAGGAAGACCGCGTTCGTTCGTTCGCAGCGCTCTCCTGAAACCTAGAAGGTGCACGGCGAGGAAGGTGCATTTGCATAGCCCCTTCCAAATTGGCGGGGGAGCCCGGCCCAGGCGTGTGTGCGTCTCCTCCTGGAGGTGGCGGCTCCGGGAGCAGCCCCGCGCCTGATTGGCTGACCTTCCAATGTCATTCCAGGAGGCCCTGCTCGCTTCTCCTCCCGCTGCTGGCGACAGGGGTGATGCTGCCGCTCCTCTGCAGTCCGGCTGTCTCACTGCCCTGCCTGCGGGACTCTGCGGCCAGGAACCCCCTCCCCCGCCCCCCCCCCCCCCGGCTCCCCCACCCCCACTCCGCGGGCAAATTGGGCAGCACCTGTTCACCTGGACCAGGATTAACTCTTCACCTCCCCGAGAGCCAGGTCGCCCCCGCCCCCCCGATTTGTGTTCTTTCCTTTAATGTTTTGAAAATAGAAAATTCAGAGTTGTGTTTCCCTCCCTGAGTTTATGGGTTAAGATAAGACAGTGGGCATGGAAGATTCCAGCAACCCCACATGTGCTCAGTTTGTGGGTGCAGCCCACAGGGTGCCTTCTGCAGGTGACACCATCCACGGAGGTGGCAGGAGGGAAGTGCCACGGAGCGGGTAGATTACTGGTTTCCGGTTCAGAAGTCAGACAGCTTCTGGCCAGGATGTTGGGCAGGGCTGGATGCAGAGACCTCCCCCAGATTAGGTCCTTACATTTAACATAGAACCTTGGACGTTCCCTCCACGGTGTCTAGGGCAGCAGATAACTTTATTCCTTTGCTGCTTATGTGGCTAGTGACTGTGTCCTCTCTAGAAGGTGAGACTCACGCAGTGCTGGAGTGTGCCCTTAGACACCCTGTGCTGAGCGTATGCACAGAATGGGTGGAAATAGATGTTGGCTGACTGGAAGGAGGCCCAGATGATGGGCAGAGCCCTCCTCCCCTCCCCTCCTCCCCTCCTCCCCTCCCCCCTCCCCTCCTCCCCTCCCCCTTCCCTCCTCCCCTCCTCCCTTTCCCTCCTCCCCTCCTCCCTTTCCCTCCTGCCCTCCTCCCCTTCCCTTCCCTCCTTCCCCCCTTCCCCCCTTCCCTCCTCCCCTTCCCCCCTTCCCTCCTCCCTTCCTCCCCTTCCCTCCTCCCTTCCTGTCTGCACCCTTCTCTCCTGTCCCCACCTCACCCTTCCTTTGCTCCTTCTGGGCCCCTGTCTCTAAACCATTGTGAGAAAGGTACCTGAGCCACCGTGAGGATTCCTTGGCTCCTGCCATCTCCTTCTGACACACAGACCTGCTGGCTGAAGTAGGGTTTATTTGCTAGAAATGCGTCTCGGGCATTTTCTGCTCTTTACTGAAATGGATTCACATCTGGAGTACACGGTGGGACTCCATCACGGGGTCACTATGGTGATGCAGCTGTTTGAGGGGCTCTTCCTGGTGTGGATTGGGTCAAGTGTCACAGAAAGTAAGGTTACAAACACACCGGCCCCCCTTGTTCTCAAGCGAATGCTGCTAAGTGCACGATTCAGAAACCCTATACGATGTTTACTGCCCTGTTGCGTTCTGAAAGCCCGTCAGAAGCGTCAGATCCACACAGAACTTTCCCTCGGGATTCTTGGGAATTCATTTCTTCATCAAAGGGCCACCCAGAACATCAAAACAAAGCTCAGTGTCTTAGGCCTTAACTGACTTAAAAAAGTCACATTATTATTTTCTTAAGTGTCCCACTGATTTTGGAGTTTCTCAGCATTATCTCTCTTTTTTTCCTTTCTCATTTTGCAGCAGTTGGTTGCTTCCTCAAAGTAGCACGAAAGGAATACGTTTTATTCATTATTGAAATTTCAACTTCTGTTTAAACGAAAGAATCACGTTGGGTGTCACGGTGTACAATATTTATTATCTTTTGATATCGGGAGATCTGTATTCTGTGTTGATCAGTAATTACAGTATTTAAAAAAAAAGTCATTCAGGTGGACGAATTTTTGGTCTTGAAGCCCCCCTGGATTATGTAAATGTATATCCTAGGTCAGCAGAGGGGAGAGAACGGGGGTTGACAAGATATTTGTTGAGGTAAGAGGAAGGAAGGGTCTCCCGCGCCGCAGAATGACAGAGATTAATAAATCTTGCTCGCATCCCTATTTAAGTTATTTTTACGCAGACAACAGTGAGTAAGATTTAAGAGTGAGCCAGCAGTCCTATTTATAGAAAGCCGTTTTTAAAGGCAGTGGTTGAGACAGTGAAAGAAAGCGCTGAAAACGTGAGAGATCACCTCCATACCGAATGCCAGCTTCCTCTAACTTCCCAGCAGGGTGCAGAATTTTTGGAGGAGACCAAAAAAGGCATCCCAGCCCTTGCTGAAGTACTGGGAAACCGCTTCGGATGCTGCAGAATGTTCTAGAAATGCTCTGCGGGTTTAAGACCGTGTCTGATTCGGGGGGCGGGGCGGGAGCCAGTGTATATACTGCTTGGAAACTGGGCTTGGGTAGGTCTGGGGGGTGGGTAAGGGGACGATGTGGAGCAGGCTGCATGGCCACAGATACTCATTGGGCGGCGTGCGTCGCCTCTCTCGCAGATGGTCAGCTGCAGAAAGGGAGAGGGTTGGGTCTGCGTGCGTGTTTGTGGCAGAGCAGTTAGTGAGAGAAAGGTTTGGATGTAGGGTCTTGTGATTATCACAGGTTCGTCCATGTTACCTAAGTTCTGGAGATTTAAATTGTGCTGTGCACTCCTCTAAATCGTCAGTTCAGATGGGCAGGCCAAGTCACCACCAGCTGATTGACTGACGTAAATGTCACCGGACAAAGAAAGAACACACCTGCTCTTAAAAATGATGTAGTCTTGGGGTGCCTGGGTGGCTCAGTTGGTGAAGCATGTGACTTCGGCCCAGGTCATGATCTCCCGGTTCGTGGGTTCAAGCCCCGTGTCGGGCTCTGTGCTGACAGCTCAGAGCCTGGGGCCTGCTTTGGATTCTGTGTCTCCCCCTCTCTCTGCCCCCTGCTCCCCTGCTCACGCTCTGTCTCTCTGTCTCTCTTAAAAATAAATGAACATTTAAAAAATTTAATAAAACAATAAGCAATTATGACGTAAGTATAAGTTTCCTGTTAAGAATTCCTGGGGGTGCCAGGGTGGCTCAGTCGGTTAAGCATCCGACTTCGGCTCAGGTCATGATCTCACAGTCTGTGAGTTCGAGCCCTGCGTTGGGCTCTGTGCTGACAGCTCGGAGCCCGGATCTTGCTTCAGATTCTGTGTCTCCCTCTCTCTCTCTCTCTGCCCCCCCCATCTCAAAAGTAAATAAACATTAAAAAAATAGTTAAAGGGGCTCTGGGCGGCTCAGTCGGTTAAGCGTCTGACTTCAGCTCAGGTCATATCTCATGGTTCATGGGTTCGAGCCCCGTGTCAGGCTCTTTGCTGACCACTCATAGCCTGGCGCCTGCTTTGGATTCTGTCTCTCCGTCTCTCTCTGCCCCTCCCTGCTTGTGTGCTCTCTCTCTCTCTAAATATTTTTTTAAAAAAAAATTTTTTTTTTCAACGTTTATTTATTTTTGGGACAGAGTGAGACAGAGCATGAACGGGGGAGGGGCAGAGAGAGAGGGAGACACAGAATCGGAAACAGGCTCCAGGCTCTGAGCCATCAGCCCAGAGCCCGACGCGGGGCTCGAACTCACGGACCGCGAGATCCTGACCTGGCTGAAGTCGGACGCTTAACCGACTGCGCCACCCAGGCGCCCCATCTCTCTCTCTAAATATTAAAAAAATCAAAAAAAAAAATTAAAAAAAATGAAATAGTCTTTCTTCCTAGGACTGCATCTGTTTCTTGTAACATTTTGGTTTTTCTAGTCCCAAGTGGGTTGTCCTTTCTATTAGGAGTAGAACACTTTATTTTTTTTTAAATAAAAAGTCTTTATTTTACTTTTTAAAAAACTTATTTAAGTTCAAGTTAGTTAATATACAGTGTAGTATTGGCTTCAGGAGTCAACGCAGCGATCCATGACTTCTATGCAACACCCAGTACTCATCCCAACAAGTACCCTCCTTGGGAGAACTCTGTTTTTTTTTTTTTTTTTTTTTTAATTTTTTTTAACGTTTACTTATTTTTGAGACAGAGAGAGACAGAGCATGAACGGGGGAGGGTCAGAGAGAGAGAGGGAGACACAGAATCGGAAGCAGGCTCCAGGCTCTGAGCCATCAGCCCAGAGCCCGACCCGGGGCTTGCACTCACGGACCGCGAGATCGTGACCTGAGCTGAAGTCGGACGCTTAACCGACTGCGCCACCCAGGCGCCCCAACAGAGGAGAACTCTTAAATTTGCATGGAAATGCTGCTGGTTTACAGGATGTAAATCTGAACAAACCTACCGTTGAGCCAGATGCTGTGAAAAGCATTTGCCTTTCATCTTGTGAAGAAGTCTCTGTAAAATGGGTCATTTTGTAGCCAGCGTCTCCAGACTGCATAATGGGCACGTTTGCTGAGGTGATAGAAAGAGATTCGAAGCCTTTGATTACCAATTTTGATTGATGTGAGCCTTGTCTCTTTTATTATTGGGATGAGGAACCAGGAAATGGCTTTAAGCTTTATTTTACACAGAATTTAAGCGATTCTTGTTGGTGCCCGCTGTGCCCAAATGCAGCGAAAGCTTACAGTGTTTTTCTATATTATGCAAATTCTCCAATTATTGGCTACTTCTGCAAAACTACAGTGGCGATAACGCTCCCAGTGAAGATCCTGATGACCTCGGGGTCCCCGAGTGCCCTCTGCATCCTCATGGGACCTCCATGAGGATCACGTTAAACTGAGACTAGGGCCTCCCAGAGGCAGGATGCTTATGGAGGGACCAGGCCGTGTGAAATGGCCGATGGCGGTGGGAGACCCTCACCGTTCATGCCTCTTCCTGACCTTGAACGAAGCACTGATGTACCTTGTGAAATCCCCATTCACTGCACGAACTTCAGGGTGATGGGAACATTTCTGTGATTATGTCCGAGGACAAAAGCAAAGCCCGAGGATAATGAGAACCACCGCATTCCTATGTGTTTTTAAATTGTATTCCTTTTTTTTTTTTTTCCTACATAAAGGACCTGAGTTATAGCGTGGAAACTTCTGAGTAAACATATTTTTCTCAGTTGAGAAACCCGGGATTCATTTCTTCTCTCCGTGGTGGCCTGATTTGATCTTGGGTTCCCATGGGACCCCAAAACCCCCAGATCCCAGCCTGTTTCACTACAGTGTTCGTTTCTCAGTATTGGCTATAGAGCATTTTTAATAACTTGATTTGTAGCTGCCAGGGTAGAAATAACAATGCTTGGTAATATTACGTGTGAGACTTAGGGGTGAGCTGAAGACCCCCAACCACAGTGGCAATTGGCTCTTGCAGACGACTGGGCAACTTGACCGAGAGTGGGCACCGGGGTTATTCTGTCATCCACCTTGGACCTTGCCATTGCTGTGCCTGCAAAGGGCGGTCATTTGCTCATCTGGTGGCCAGTGAACAAGAAATGCATAAAAAATCATTCTAAGAAAAAGAATCATTCTTTCCTAAGTTATTCAGGTCGGTAGAACCCAAGTTAGCAGACTCTGTCTGGTACCTTGACATGAGAGCAGAAAGCAAGAGGGAATAATTTCCGGATGTGTGCGTGCGTCTTATGATCCACCAGAATCAATGCCTATTAAGCCTTTGGTGGCTACTGTTCTACAACAGACTTGATGGATATTTACGTAGAAAACCGGGAAGAAAAATTTTGACCTGCACGTGATGTTGGTATTTGTCGTGGCTACTTACTTTGATCCGTGGTTCCTCTGTGTCTTGTGGCATCTCACATGACCAGCTACAGCCACCCACCTTGTTATTAATGGTCACAAGAGACCCCTCTTTCTCCCCCTTGCCCTGTCGCTGATGAGGGGAGTGGGAGGATCTTCTTTAGGCTTCTGTGGCATCACGTGCTTAAAGGCAATGGGAGGAAAGGTTATGGGAAGACCACGAATATGGAGGAAGGGGCTGCACCAGCCCCCGTGTCAAGATAACAGGAATAGACGGGGAGGAAGGAGGATACAGGCTGCCTCCAGGCCGCAGTCTGTTGACATCTTGGGTCTTGTTCTAGTTGACGTGTCTCCTTCTGGATCTTCTCAGCTAAGGATCAAGGCCGTTGGTTCTCAGTGCCCATGTGGGCTGGGTCAGGGAGGAAGAAGTTACAGAAATTTCCTGGAGGGTTTTTCCCCTCACGAGTCTCGTACTGGAGATTCTAATGCCAGCACCATTTTGGGAATGGGTCATAATTGGAAAAGTTCCTCAGGTCTCCTCCCAATGGGTACCTTTGCCATCTCTCCTCCACCCCTATAGGCCCCCAACTTTGTGCAGAAGCCTCAGATAATAGTTGATACGGTCTCCCAGCTCTGACCACCAGGGAGTCTGGTTCTGCAGCCCTGGGGAATGTATGGTTTGGGAAACTGCATTGTTTTTCTAGGTGGCCCATAATCCACCTCTGGAAAACACCTACTGGGCAAGGGGCTTCCCGGCCCCTGTTTGACAGAGGGCCAGACACGAGCTAGAAAGCCAACCCAATGAAATTCCAAGAGGACCTCAATTCTTGGGGAACTCTGTATTGAGTCGTGATTCCTTGGGGGGTGGGATGTGTGGGGTTACGTAGTCACTGACTACATATGGTAACAGGGATTTGGGCAGGTTTAGGGAGAGTTGCAGTAAAACCTGGTGACAGGGTAGCACCTGCATGCGGGGAGGTGTGATCCCACCAGGGACACTTCTGATTTGCATTCTAGTCGCTGGAGAATCATTTATGGCTATATCGAATCTCTGTTAGCATCTAAGTGTGGATATGTGTGCCTATATATGTGTGCCATTTTTTCGGATTGTTTGAGTTCGTTGGCTGTTCAGGTTCGTTGCTAGGTATGCGCTTTGCTTATGGACTTGGTTCCGTTGTGTTTTCTCACACTGACCCCCTCGTTGCAGCTGGGGTCCTAGCAGGGAAGCCTTTTGGAACCTGAATGTAGCGCCACAGCTCCAAGCAAGAGGCCAATAGTGTGCAACCGTTTGGGTCCCTGTGTTGAGCAGTCTTGAGACATGAGCGAGAGTGGATTGAGACCGGACAGGAGAATGGATCTGTTTGCAGCATGAGGTTTTACTTCGGTGCCAAACTGGGAACATTACATGCGCCTTCATTCAAATGTCAGTGCCCAAGCTCCTTCCAAAGCCACATGTGAACGACTTGGGGATCGTCTGCTCTTTGGGTTCTCTTGGTCTCCGCTTCCTCCGTTTAGGCAAATGACCCCAGATTGACCGTATTTATGACATGAAGCATGTGCTGTCATGCTAAGTTGTCATAAAAAGGAAAAATGGCGTATAGGGACATATATGCATTTTTAGACCTTGTCACATGCATGATAAAATCGAGGACAATTACTGGCGGCAGGATAATCCTTTCAAAACACCGTGTCCTTGATTTTTGCACTAAAATAGACTTGAATGTGTGCCGGGGAGAGGCCTAAATTCAGAGCCTTAAAAAATACCCTTTTGTGTCCTGAGATCTTATTTTAGATAATATTAAAAATAACTTTCCCTCCTAGGCATCTTAAACAAGTTTGATGTTATAATGCTCTGGCGATTTTATTGTGATTCACCACAGAGATGATCTTTCAGAGCGGCTGTTTTGATACTTTGCTTTAGAAGAAAACGGTATGAAAGACATAGCAGGCCGAAGAAATGGGATTTCTGCTTACTCAGAACTACACGAATTAGGGGAGACCCTGTCTCTCTACAACAATAGGTTCCTACTTCTCCATTCCTTCAAAAGGGGGGCATTGTGTTAGGAAGTCACAGGCTCTGCCCCGGGGATTTCTGGAAGAAGGAATCAGTCTAAAATAGCTCCTCGTCCCTCTCTGATCTGGAGATTTCACAACCTGCACGGTTTGTATGGACTGTTCTCTTTAAAATTTTGTAGTTGGCCTAGGTCACTCTTTCTTGATCTCTCCTCCCCCCCACCCCCCGGAAAGGGCATAAATATTTCCATCATCAAATTTAATGACCTGTGGGAGACTCACGAGTCATTGCAAATGGTTAAACACTTTCCTTAGAAAAAATACGAACGAGAGGTCGTGTGACTCAGATTTATTATTAGAATAAATCACCTTAACTCATGAAACTATTTATTACACCCTGTAGTACGTGTTGAGTGTTTTTTTCCCCTAGGTTCCCAGCATCTGTGTCTGTCCATAAGCACAAGCATCATTAGGGCTGGTCTGTCTAGTGGCCCAGCCGCTTTGGGCAGTGCAGTGAGCCTCCCGTAGTGGAGACAGGTTCGCAGGGAACGGAGGAGCTTTCTGCATTTAGTCTCTTGTCATTATTTTCACCTTCCTCTCTCCCTCCTTGGAAACTGGAGCAAACATCAGAACTTAACGTGCACACAACCGGAGTGTGGGAAGAGAGCCGTATTTCCCCGGGGTCTGAGGCCTTTGCTGGCCCCTCAGCTGAAGTCTGAAGCTGGAAGTCTGGAAGCAAGGGACAGTGTCCTTTCAGCCTGTGGGTGACCCACTCAGGGGACCCCATGGAAGTCTAGAGATGGTTGAGTGGGGGCAGGCTGGTATTTAAATGTTCTTCTAACGTGTACAGGCCTCGGCATTATGGGTTGTTGTAGAGCTCTAAACGGAGCCATGAGGTACAATTAAACTCCATGGCGCTGTTATTTTAGGCTCATTATTTTTGGCAGATGGAAATACCACCCCCCCCACCCCTCCCGCTTTTATGATGTGATCATTTTAAAAAGGGGTATGGTCTTGACAAATGTGTTCTTCAGTTAGATCAGTAGTTCTAACTAGGGGCGATTTCACCTCCCAGGTGACGCTGGGCAGTATCTGGAAACATCTGCAGGTGTCGCAATGCTTGTAGGGGAGGAGAGGCCACTGGCGTCTAGTGGGTGGAGGCCCGGGGTGTCGCTCAACATCCTGGAATGTGCAGGACAGACACCCCCGCCTGCCATGACAAAGAATTATCTGGTCCAAAATGTCAATAGTGCAGAGGTTGAGAAAACCCCAGGTTAAACAGCATAGAGCCGAGATACTACCATAGAATATCAGTTTTTTGCTTTTCTGTGGATGCTGGTGTGGCCCTGGAGAGAGAAAGCCAGAAGGGGGATGTTCTCAATCTCGGTTATAATTCCTTGGCTACAAAACTCAGAGCTGGTGATACTCGTCATTGATGAAGCTTTCTTTACGATTTGCTTTTTCTTTCTTTTTTTTTTTTTTTTCCCCACGAATAACAAGAAGAAAACCAAATCTGGATCCCCTTTTAGGCCAAGTCTCTAAGAGCAGGAGCACCGAGGTGTTCCTGCGGCCATTTCTCCCCTCAAGTGGTTATGCTAATTAGTGTTTGATCAGATGATTAAATTATAATTCGATTAATCCGTGCGGCGTGCTCTTGGGATGCGCGTCTCTCGCCGGGTTACCTTGCGCCCGAAGCGCCCTCCGTAGGCCCGCTTTTCCTGAAGACGTGGATTTCTGTTTTCAAACACACTGCGGATCCTTTGTTGCCTGGTCAGAGGGAGAGGGGATATTTCTGTCACCTGCTCGCCCGGGGAAGAGGCCTCTGGGAAAAGTGGGAAACGCGGAAACCCTGATTAGAAAGCACCAATTATTGGAAGACGTTGGATGCAGAGGATCCGGAAGGGCAGGGAGCGCGCCTGCCCCAGGGGAAGGCCGTGTGGCCCCCAAGGCTGCCAGCCAGGCCTCTTGCTCCTGGAAGGGGGGAGGGCACCTTCCCTGCCGCCTCCCTCCCCCACCCTGCAGCTGTGAGCTGCCTGTGTGCAAGCTGGTGGTGGCCCCCGTTTTCTGTGTTTATTTCAAGTGTGTATTTCCTTAAAGGAGGGTTCCACCATTTTGTTTCTGTGTGTTTCAGCTTTTAACCCGCGGCTTGAGGTGTCAGTGTTGTTTAGTGACTGCTTTTCCCCGCCGGGCACTTCGGTCTAGGTGACATTGAGGTTTGTCCAGGTAGATGCTTATAAAATGCCCTCTGACAGGAGGCACTTGAGGTGAATTGGGAAGAACGTGAGGGGGAGCTCCTGAAGGCCAAGCTGCTGTGAATGGATTTCGCCTCCAGGACGCGAGGTTGCCATGGCTCATTTTGTGGTTCCAGGAGATTTAGCAGTGGTTGGATTTGACTTTATACCCTGTCACTTTTTTCTCCCATTATGTTCTTGTAATGGGGGTCGTCTGGTTACCGGAACCTTAAAAATGTTTTCTTTTTTTTTTTTTTTTTTTTAAATTTTTTTTTTCAACGTTTATTTATTTTTGGGACAGAGAGAGACAGAGCATGAACGGGGGAGGGGCAGAGAGAGAGGGAGACACAGAATCGGAAACAGGCTCCAGGCTCTGAGCCATCAGCCCAGAGCCCGACGCGGGGCTCGAACTCACGGACCGCGAGATCCTGACCTGGCTGAAGTCGGACGCTTAACTGACTGCGCCACCCAGGCGCCCCAAAAATGTTTTCTTTTTATTTTATTTATTTTGAGAGAGAGAGAGAGAGAGAGAGAGAGAGACTGGGCACATGTGCATGTGAAGGGGGGAGGAGTGGAGAGAGAGAGAGAATCCCAAGCGGACCCCTTGCTGTTAGCGCAGAGCCCGATGTGGCACTCGATCCCACAAACTGTGAGATCATGACCTGAGCCGAAATCAAGAATCAGAAACTTAGTCGACTGAGCCTCCGAGGTGCCCCTGGATTTTTTTTTTTTTTTTTTCTATCAAAATGTGTATGTGTTTGGATCTGTCTGGAACTTACAGCATTTGCATTTAGGAACAGGCCAGAAGGTGATACGTATATCACCGGCCCCTCATACCTCATCCTGAGAACTACTTGGGACCACAGAATTTATGACAATATAGGGACTAAATACCTGCTTAGGTTTTCACATCTCCCCTACTCTGAAAATCTTGCACTATCATTTGTGAGAGATTACAGCCTCTTGATTGAGTGAAATTTGGCTTGTAATTCTTCCCAATAAAAAAATGAAAGTAAGAGGAAACTCACTGAGCATCTGAAGTGTGCAGGCACTTGGCTTACTATCTTGGGTGCACTTGCTGTGTTTCTTAGTAACAATAGTGAGGATAATGTCGGTGGTAATCACTGGCATTACTTATTGCTAAGAGGCAGGTCCTCCTTTAAGAGTTCATGGCATTTCCTGTAATGCCCGGAGCTGGGAGGTAGGCATTATTACCAGCATCATCTCCAGAAGGTGGGGTTAGATGGTTTGCTACGAGTTTCCATAGCTACTAAATGGCAGGACAGGGCCTGAGCCCAGGTTGTGTACAAACCCACACGGCTGTCAGGCCTCCATCCATCCTTACACGGTTGAATGAGGAGGTACTTCAGTGCAAGTTTTGCAGAATAAGATGCGGGATTTGCAGATGCTGGATGTGGACCCTGGTCAGGTGGGGGCCTCTTGATTCCAGGTCCCGGTTATCTCTGCGTTGGGAGCATTTTCAGATTCTCCCAACGAAGCCACACTTCCTCCTCTGACTTTTTTTGAACTTCAGAAATGATGATGTGAAGTTTCCTTTGGAAGTTGAGCAGTAAAAAGTTGTCTTGAGAGAGTGAAACATCAGCTTTGAAGAATGGGTGTGTACATGGGTGTGTACATGTACTTTCCCTCGTCAGCCTCCATTTACGTATGTGCTAAGTTAGGCAAGCATGGGACAGGTTAATTAACTTCTGTCGCCTTCAAAGGTAGAGCTCTTTCGCGGTATCGTGTTCTGTTGTTGGTGTGCTTAAGAGGGACATTTTTTTCCCTTCGTGTTACATTACGTTACGTGCTGGGACCTTCCCCAGCCCCCAAATTTAGATTGCGTATCTGTTTTTAAGTACATTACATTTCATTTGTCCCGAACAGGTCAAGGTCAAAGTGTTAGAGTAAAACTAGTTTTCGAAGTTGGGAATTGAAGACTGGAACAGGGTGTGAGTTTAGTATCCGCCGGACTGTCAGGGAAAAAGACACAAATTAGTTTTGTGCACGCAAGTCTGCGCCTTCTCGGTGCAGCTGGATTATTTTCCTGGCTCGTCCAACGTATATCTGGAGTCGAGGCGTTCACACTGACGGTAGCTGAGAATAACACCTGTGTGTGTACACGGTAGCCACCTCGCAGACCTTGGGTACTGGTCCCCCAGAAGACGCGACCACAGAGAGACGAGAAGATATCGGGCGTCCTCTCTACTGGCCAGGCAGCCTGGCGTTTGTGGCCAAGTATCCCTCTACAGTCCCTTTCGTGTGGCATGCGGACCGAGCCTGTGCATAATAATTGCTGATACTTACGGAACGCCGACTACGGCACCAGGCGCTGTGCTAATAAGTGCTGGATTGTATCCTCTCCTTTAATCGCGAGTGATATCTTTGAGATACTTACTCCTATTATCCCTCGTTTTATCTTTGGGAGGAATCAAGGGGAGTCACCTTGTAAAGGTGAGTCTTGTGAAGGTGAAGAGACTTTCCAAAGTCCTGTATCCGGCGAGTGGGGGAGGCAAGATTTGAACCTGCGCAGTCTGCTTCCAGAACGCGTACATCGACCACCTGCCTGTTCTCACCCTTTAGGGAGCTCCTGATATTTGGGCTGGTTCCTGAGTGCCCACGCTAGTGTAAGCGGCAGTACTCGTCTGGAGATCTGGAAATGTGGGGTGTATCCCTGGAGAGTTGCGACGGGCCGGTTTAAGTTTTCTTGGAGGAAGATGCTGGAAAAACGCGGCAATGTGGGACTTTCAGGGTTGGTTGTTTTACTCCCATTTCTAGAATCTCCGCTCATTCCCGAGTTCGGGTGCTCAGTTGCCAAAGTGTCACCACGCACACGCTGCCTATTTCATGCCACCAAGCACCAGTCAGCACCATCTCCCAGCCTGGAGCACGTGACCTGTGTCTCTTCACATCTATCGCGATGGCGTTCGGATTGAAAATTAAACTCTCCGAGGGCACCTGACTGGCTTAGTGGGTTGAGTGCCCGGCTCGTGGTTTCAGCTCGGGTCACGATCTCACGGTTTCATGAGTTCGAGCTCTGCGTTGGGCTCTGCGCTCACCGTGGGGAGCCTGTTTGGGATTCTCTCTCGCCCCAAGCTCCCAATCCCTCTCTCTCTCTCCCCCGCCTCAAAATAAATACATGAACATTAAAACGTATTGGGGCGTCTGGGTGGCTTGGTGGGTTAAGCGTCCGACTTTGGCTCAGGTCACGATCTCACGGTCCGTGAGTTCGAGCCCCGCGTCGGGCTCTGTGCTGACAGCTCAGAGCCTGGAGCCTGCTTCCGATTCTGTGTCTCCCTCTCTCTCTGCCCCTCCCCTGTTCATGCTCTGTCCCTCTCTGTCTCAAAAATAAATAAACATTAAAACGTATTAAAAAAAGAAAATTAAACCCTCCAGATTTCAGTAGACGATGCCCAAAGCCTTGTCTGGTACAGCACCTGATCGCTGGCATTGCTGTTTTCTCTCCAGCACGCTTTCCCTCTCGTCCCTTTCACCCAGGTGCTCAGGCCTTCCTTGACTTCTCCTTGCCTCAGAGACGTTAGACTTTAGGGTACCCCTGATAAACCCAACCCAGCCTCTACGCCGCCACGCCGGGGCAGCTGGGCTTGGCCAGAGGAACACACACACTGCTGTTCTCGTTGGTCTTGTCTTATGTTGTGACCACACTCCTCAGCTGAGCCCTCGGATCTGTCCTCGGTCCCGCCTGACTGCCCCATTGCCTCCGGCTTCCGTGGGAAAACTATCTTACACCTTCTCCCTCCTCCGCGAACCTCAGACTCCCCTTCCTTCCCCACTTCCAGTCGATGACCTTGATTCCTTTACCAAGAACCTAGAAGAATTGAGGGAGCCGCTTGGAATATCCCCTCCTCCCACACCCAGTTGATCATTCTGCTTCGAGTTTCCCTTCCTGGTTAGTGAGGGAAGGGTTCAGGTACGGGGACGTCTGGACACCCGACACTGGACGCGGTAACAGGTGAGGTCGACAGCCAGTCTCTGGTCGTGTACGTCCACGGCCCAAGGGCTGAAGACAGCCACATGGGGCCAGGCCACGCTCGGGAACAGACGGAGGGCGGAGCAGGCCATGTCACGTCAAGAGCGTGAGTGCCCCCTGGTTCACACGGAGGACACAGTTGGCTCGTTGAACGACTCCGCAGGTCCACAGGCTGGCAGGGAATCAAACCTTGCTGCTCAAGGATGGGCAGGAACTGTGCCCGGTCCCTCGATAAGGAGGCTTATTTGGTGGTGGGGGGTCGGTGGCTGGGGGAACTTGGCCTGTGGGAGCAGAAGGAGACAGAAGAACTACTGGCCCGGCCGTTTGTAGCCCTTCTGATTTTCCCAGGTGGGAACATTAATTTCAGGTCTTGCGCCCCGATACCCACGTACACTGCCTTCCGCCCCTGATGGCGGAAGCACCTGCCTCGATCCCCCCAAGGGCTGAGGCCTCCGTCCGAATCCAGAGTCGCAGCGTCTCCCGTGCACTCAAGAACCTTGGCTTCACATCCGTGATCTCACTCTCCGGCACCTCCCGATTTCCCTGTCTTCTGGGTTGTGTGCCACACGACATTCTCTCTCCCATAAACACGCCAGCACGGGGAATACGCCAACTGATACACCTGTTCCTCCCCCCCCCCCCCCCCGCCCCGCCGCTCCCCTCACCTACCTCCTTTCTCGGACACTGTTGATTGAAAAACTACCCAGAAGAGTTGCGATTGCCAGTACTTGTCCCACGACTGGGGCGGGGATTTGTTTCAGTGTCCAGCCACCGCAGAGCGATGTGATGTCCCGCGGGACCTGGCTAGCACACACGCGACTCGGTGCGCGGTTTCCACGGCGCTTGGAGCTGCGTGTACCCCTCTGGCCGGGATCAGAGGCGGGCCACATGCTCTGGGACCGTGTGGCATCTCGGGGTCACACGAGGGGCGAGAGCTTGCAGGTCTGCGGAGGGCCATCTGAACCCCCCAGTGCCTCCGTCGCTCAGTCTCTCAAACACGATCCCATCCGTGTCGTCTCCCGAGCTCCACGGAAGCTGCTTTGCGGGGGTCACCGCTGACCCCCGTGTGTCTGGTCTCGCCTCGTGAGACCCTCTGCAGCCTTTGACAGAGGAGGCGCCCCTCCTTCTCGAGGCACCTTCCCTGGGATCCTGGGTGCCCTAGTCTTTGGGTTTGTCTTTGCGTCTCTGGGTTCTCCTTCGTGTTGTCTTTGCTAAGTCTCCTCTCCAATCAACGCCAAGGGCTGGGATAGCCCAGGGCTCCGTTCGCAGCCTCCCCTCCCCATCTATGCTTACTCTTTCTGTGGTTTAATTTAGGCGGAGGCACAAAATACCACCTGCATGCTGATGACGTCCTCATTCGTCTCTCTGTCCGTGGCTTCCCCTCTGAGCTCCCATCCAGACCCTCAGATCCAGTCGCCTACCCACCATCTCCCCCTGGAGATCCCGTAGGCGTCTCCAGCTTTGACCTAACACGGAGCTGCTAGATTTTTCTCCCCGCGTCGGCTCCTGTCCCAGGTCGTGGTCATCCCCACTGAGCACTGCTGTTCATCCACTGCTCAGGAGCGAGACTGGCTCCGGATGGAGTCACCCTTGACTGCCGTCTTTCCTCCCTGACTCCTGTGCAAACCACTAGCAGGTGCCAGTGACGCTACCTTCAGAATATGACCATTTCCGGGGCACCTGAGGGGCTCAGTCAGGTGAGCATCCAACTCTTGATTTCAGCTCGAGTCACGATCTCAGGGTCGTGAGTTTGAGCCCCATGCTGGGCTCTGTGCGGAGCACGGAGCCTGGTTGGGTTCTCTCTCCCTCTCTCTCTGCCCCTCCCCTGCTTGCTCGTGCTCTCTCTAAAGATAAATAAATTAATCAATAAAAAAAGAGAACATGGCCTTTTCTTCTGCTTCTACCTCAATTCACGCCACTGTCCTCTCTTGCCGGGTTCTCTCTGCACCCGCTCCCACCCCACAGTTGGATTTAGTAGCCCCAGGGGCCTGCTGAAAATAAATCAGACCACGTCACCCCTCTGCTCAGAGCGCGTAGGGACGTCTCCCATCACCGCTAAAATAAGTCCAACACTCCTTACTGCGACCGGAGGCCCCTCTAGGATGTGGCTCAGGCTGACCACACGGGCCGCCTCCTCTCAAGCCACCCCAGCCTTCTGGGAGTGCTGAACTGTACGTGCCCAGCAACACTCGCTGCTTTGCCTTCCTGGGATGCTCTCCTCTGGACCTTCCATCGTCTGCTTTTTCACGTCATTCAGTTCTCTGCCCAGACACCATCTCCTGGGAGAGGCCCCCCACGATCACACGAGCTAAGGCGAAGTGGCCTTCTCGATAACTCCGTTCCTCCTCACCACACTCCGGGTTTCCTCAGAGTCGCTATGGGTGCCTGGAATAACGGAGCTGTGTGTCTGTTATCTGTCTCCTCCAACCGGGGAAGCAGGGACCTTGTCTCCGGTGCTCACCTCTGAGTCTTGGGCCCCAGGAGAGTCCCTGAACACCTCAGGTATCCAGAAAGTAATTGGTGATTGAGCGATTAAGTCAAGGACTGCTGTTGTACAGTGATCTAACCCTGAGAGCCTTGAGGACATTGCTTTTTTAAATTGGACTCTGTTCTGTTTTTCCCCAGCGCAATTACAGTATCTCTCCGCACACAAGGAGTTTCTGGGGGAAGATTTGGACGTGCATATTGATAGAAAGATCAGCAAGCCTCATGCCCTACAATTTTCAACTCTGACCTGCTCTTAGAGGCTTAACAATAAAAGATGCCTTAATTAGAAAAAACAAAACAAAAACCTTTGTCACTATACTGAGGATTGTGCAGACAGGAGACCGTTTTTTAGGTCTTCTGTCGGTCACGGCAAAGTCCCAGGGAAGAGAGGACCAGCTCACGAGTGCAGAAGGACCTGGCAATGATCACCACACTGGACACGCAGAGAAGGTTCTGCAGTGTTTATGGAGGCAGAAACCACTTCCCATTAGACTATTTAAGAAGTGCTTTAAGGAGAGGGAGATTTCAAGACTTGGCTCTTAAGGATGTGTATATTTTCTTTTTTTAAGTGTTTATTTACTTTTGAGAGAGAGAGAGATTGAGAGAATCTCAAGCAGGCTCTGCGCTGTCAGTATAGAGCCCAACGTGGGGGTCAGACTCATGAATTGTGAGGTCGTGACCTGAGCCGAAGTCAAGAGTCAGAGGCTTAACCGACTGAACCACCCCAGTGCCCCTGGGATGTGTATATTTTCACTGGGCAAGGTGGACCGCAAAAAAATGTCAGGAGTTACGGGGAAAAGCAGTGGGTCCATTCAGCTTCTGTGTGACATCAGAGTGGAAGGTACATCTAAAAATGGGGCAGGGAGCAGAATCCAGAGGCCCAGTTTATAGTTCTGTTCAAGATCTTTGTGTTAAAATCATAATCTAAGTCCTGTGAGTGATCAGTGCTGCATTTTGCCTGTGGTGCGCGGGAAAGGAGAGAACATCGGTGGGAGGGTGGCCAGGCAGAGCTACGTCTGTGGTGCAGGAAGGGGCCAGTTGGCTGCTGGGATGGCAGTGGATGTCTGGGTGCTGACAGAGGGGCAGGAGGGGTGAAGAAGGAAATCAGCGGGGATAACCTAAGCTAGACTACTAGCAAGGTGGGGTCTAGATTACCCCACGGGCCATCTTGCTATGTGGAGTCGCCAGGAAGCAAAGGGCGTGAATAGGTTTGTAGCTTTTGTATAATAATTATGCTCAGACTACTCCACTTGAGTATACGTATTTTTGAGACTCTCTGGAGTTTGCCTGCTGGAGGGCTGTGTGCCATTGGCAGGGTCTTGTAGCACCCGATGAGTGCCACTGTGTCCTGTAGTTATCACAGCGTAACCCGAGAGAGGCTGGAAACTGGACGGCGGTCTGTACAGATCAGGGCCACGTCCCGAGACGTGAATCAGTGAAGTTAAACCAGCGGAAAACCAACAATCTTCATTTCTTTCAGTTTTCATATTTCTCTCAAAAGTAGATCCTATAAAAATTTAATATCGACCATGGGTTTGAATTCTAGTTCCACTGGAGCGACCGCTGTCTATTATTTTGTGGATGATTGAGCTACATTTTGGATCCGTTTCGGGTGAACCTGTTCGGGTTCTAGAGTCACCAGAAAAGGAAGGGTCAAGCAGAAGTAGGAAGATGTATACTTTCTGTCATGTAATCTAACTAAATTAAACTTAAGAGGCTCCAGTTTGGAAGGTCGTCACCCAGAAATCCATTTTCTTTTGCTTACGTACTGTGCTCCACAGAAATCCTTGGTATGGTTAAGAAATTGTAAGTGTGATGGCTGGGTGGCTCGGTCGGTTAAGCTTCCGTGTCTTGATTTTGGCATGATCTCACGGTTCACGGGTTCGAGCCCCACGTCCAGCTCTGTGCTGACAGTGTGGAGCCTGCACACGCCCATACTCCTTCTCTCTCAAAATAAATAAGTAAACTTAAAAAAAATTATAAGTGAAAAATTTTCTTCTGTGCTGTGAGTTTCCTGAAGTTTCTCCATTTTTTAAAAATTTATTTATCGTCAAGTTAGCTAACATACAGTGTAGTCTTGGCTTCAGGAGTAGATTCCCATGATTCATCACTTACGTACAACACCCAGTGCTCATCCCAACAAGTGACCTCAGTGCCCATCACCCATTTTCCCCATCCGCCTAACCCCCACCCCCCCATCAACCATCAGTTTGTTCTCTGTGTTGAAGAGTCTCTTACGGTTTGCCTCCCTCTTTGTATCTTATTTTTCCTTCCCTTCCCCTATGTTCTCCTATTAGGTTTCTCAAATTCCACCTATGAGTGAAATCGTATGGTATGTGTCTTTCTCTGACTTTTTTCACTTAGCATAATACCCTCCAGTTCCATCCATGTTGTCACAAATGGCAAGATTTCATTCTTTTTCATTGCCTAGTAGTATTCCATTGTGTGTGTGTGTGTGTGTGTGTGTGTGTGTGTGTGTGTGTGTGTGTATACGTATGTATATATGTATGTATACGTATACACACACACACGTATATACATACCACATCTTTATCCATTCATCAGTTGATGGACATTTGGGCTCTTTCCATAATTTGGCTATTGTTGAAAGTGCTGCTGTAAACATTGGGGTACATGTGCCCCTATGAATCAGCACTCCAGTATCCTTTGGATAAATTCCTAGTAGTGCTATTGCTGGATTGTAGGGTAGTTCTATTTTTAATTCTTTGAGGAAACTCCACACTGTTTTCCAGAGCAGCTACACCAGTTTGCATTCCTACCAGTAGTATAAAAGGGTTCCCCTTTCTCCACATCCTCACCAACATGTTGTTTCCTGAGTTGTCAGTTTTCTCCATTCTTTTTTTTTTTTTAATTTTTTTTTTCAACGTTTATTCATTTTTTTTGGGGGACAGAGAGAGACAGAGCATGAACGGGGGAGGGGCAGAGAGAGAGGGAGACACAGAATCGGAAACAGGCTCCAGGCTCTGAGCCATCAGCCCAGAGCCTGATGCGGGGCTCGAACTCACGGACCGCGAGATCGTGACCTGGCTGAAGTCGGACGCCTAACCGACTGCGCCACCCAGGCGCCCCAATTTTCTCCATTCTTAAGTCAAATTTAGATTCAGCAAAATTCAGCTTAGTATTAACTTCAGCCTCAAAATGATTTACAGTCCAGTTCATAATCCACATTCATGGTCTCGTTTCTCGTTGTGCGACTTACAGGGTGTCTTTTATGATTTATCTCTTTTGCCAACTCCTTTCCTCTCTTCCTTTCTTTCCTCATCTTCTATACTTGTTCACACACACACACACACACACACTATATGTGTCCTTATTTTAAGAATTATTTTTATAATTATTAAAAATTTTTTTGCTTTTGAATTTGCTGGTAAAGAGTTGCGGTTTCAGAAATGAAAATTGAAAAATTCAGTTTTCAGGCCTGGAAATCATACATATATATGATTGTGATGAACTGTGATCATCTTATGTGGTTGATCATTGCTAGCACGTTACTAATGACCGATCATGAAAGCAACATGAACTCAAAACTCACCCAACGGGTTTTCTTTGGGGAGGATTTCTTAATTAACCAGAAAATATTTACTGTGCATATTTTATGTCCATTGGGAATATGGAATAAGAGAAGAAAAGTGTAAAGAAGATTTCTGCCCTTGAAGAATTGACCCTTTCATTGGGAAATCGTGACATATATAAGGAAATAAGATCTTTCTAAAACCGAGAGAAGATAAACTGGGTAATCTAATTTAGATTAAAAAATGAGCTGCTGATGGTTCAGAAAAGGCATTGCATTTAAGAAAAAGAGAAGAGAGTAAGCTTTGTGAGGTGAAATCAGGGAGGGCTTTATGGAAGAGTGACTTCAACAGAATCCGATGAGGTGTGATCAGTGCTGGGCAGCAGTTTGAGAGTGGGCTTGGCTTTGGCAGCAGTGGTGTGTGTGTGTGTGTGTGTGTGTGTGTGTGTGTGTGCGCGCGTGTGTGCATGTGCCCGTGTGTATGCATGGGCGTGCGTGCACGCGCAGGTATGCATGAAGCTTGCAGGCTTGGAAGTAGGGGTGAGTGTTATAAATTTGGAGACTGACCCATGGTTCTGTTAAGAGGCTGAAAAGTAAAATTCAGGCTACAACAAGAAGTTGTGAAAGACTCTCAAAAAGTTAAGTTTCCCACAAGAGCGAGGCATTTAGAAATGGTCAGAAGCACCCAGGCACCTGGATGGCTCAGTTGGTTAAACATGTGACTTCTGCTCAGGTCATGATCTGGCGGACCGTGAGTTCGAGCCCCACATCGGGCTCTGTGCGGATGGCTCGGAGCCTGGAACCTGCTTTGGATTCTGTGTCTCCCTTGCTATCCGCCCCTCCCCCACTCATGATCGGTCTGTCTCGCTCTCAAAAATAAATAAACATAAAAAAAAAAAAAAAGAAATGGTCAGAAGTACCTCTGGGGGACTCGGACCCATGGCGAACGGCTGTGGTGTAGAGGCAGCAACGACCGCAGCTATTTCAAACCCCAGGATTGGCCCTGGGTTTTTACAGCGGGGAAAGTAAAGGGTTCTCGTTTAAAGCAGGGCGAGATAAATGGAAGAAATAAAATAAGAAAAAAAAACCCCAGTGAATTCCCCATCAGTTACAAAGGAAGAGCTTTACAAAAGGTAAAATTTATGACCTCTCCGTATGCTAACAGCAGCCATGTTTTATGATCCTATAATTATCTCAAATATCTTGTGATGTCTATACACACACAGAGGGGTTTACACTGTAGATAAAATGAGGAAAGGCAAAGTCTGTGCTAAGATTATTTGCCCAGAAGAGGGTCTTTATCACCCAGCAGGAGTCTCAGGGCAAAAAAAAAAAAAAAAAGATCTTTAATTATTCATCAAAGTTATAACCTAGTCAAATTTAGTCTTATTTGAGACTTTCACCTCAACCTTTTAGGACGCAGACTGGGTTTATATTTTAGTTCTCGGACTCTATTTGAGTTCGTGATGTCTCTTAGCTTTTGTGATTTGCTGTATGTTTCCTTTAGTTAGACGTCCTTCCTGAAGAGAAGCTTACGCTTTTCCGTATCTTCCCTCCTTAAAGAGAGTGATTCTGTTTTTTAAAATTCTACTGTGGTGACTCATTGAATGGTGGTTTTGGAAGAACATTCTGCAAGTGGCACACAGGAATGATGGACCCTGGGGGGACTTGAGAGGGGACAGCGAGCTGGGCACCAGAAGGGGAAGCCCAGAGTGAGGGGTGAGCCCTGCCGGGAGGGGCAAGGAGGAGATTGAAAATGCCCTGACTTCTCGGATGGGAAGAATAAAAAAAAAAAAAAAAAATGACAGCGTGATAAAATCAAAACGCAGAGATGTTTTGGGAAATTGGAATAAATGTGTTTGCCACGTCGGAGTGAAGATGCTGCCCCGATTATTGATAGTGGAGTGATTATTGATATTGATAGTTAAAGGCATATAGAATACAATCTGTTATTATGCTTTAAGGAAGTTATTGCTTAATGAGGGAACGGATGTTAATTCGCACACGGAACGTGTGAGGCCCCGATGTTTAGGGTGGCTTAGAGCCTAGACAGAGCTGGGCTTCCCATCTGAAGACAGTGCTTGTTTTTCTTTTCTTTATCTTTTCTTATGTCTATGGAGTTCAGCTTTAAGATAATTTTCTTTCCCTCAGTATATACTTGTGACTATAATCTTTAACTCCGGTATTTATTTATTTTTTACTTTGTTGGCCACCTGCAGAAAGCCTTCATTTATTTGTATGTCCCCACGCACATTATCCTCCACAAATTTTCACCTTCCCACCTCATCACGTTCCTGATAGTGACACCCTGATTTTGATGCTAAAGGCCTCGGCGTCCTTGGAGCCATGGACAAGGAGAGAAGGAAGGGACCCTGGCAGCCACCTTTGAGAGGCCCGAGGGAAGGGGACCAAAGATAGAGCAGACTTCTTTCCTAAGACACATTATGATTTGGACAGAGCTAACATTCATCCAGCTGACCTGCCTCCCAGGTACAGATAATTTCCATCATGCTGAATACGTGAAGGGGAAGGACACCAGAAAAGACTGGAAAGTCACATATAGGTCAAAGCAGATCAAGATGTGCGTACTCTCTTGCGTGATCTCACAGCTTGGCTCATGCTCCACTGTGATGGGTTCCTTATACCAGGAGTTCATGAGGATTAGCAATTATGTGGCATTAGCTCTATATCCTTAAATTTGTGGCTTCGTGGACGGTAAATATGGCTGCAATTGGAAACATGTCCACCGCTGGTGTGTGCTTACTCCTTGCATTTTTCTCCCGGGACTAAGTGTCTTTTGTGAAAGTCCGGAAAGATGTTCTACTGACAGGGACACCCACCCTGTTCCTGGGAGGGATGAACATGGGGACAGAAGGTGCCCATCCCTGGGTGCAGCCCAGCACAAGACTCTGGCTGCAGGCGATCTGTGTTCAGTTACGGTAAAACGTTAAATTAGCTGAAAGAGAATTTTTCTGGTTACTTGAGTTTGCCTGTTGGACTCCATTAATTATTCAGTCATTAAATCATTTACATGAACTCTTTCTTAGTCTGAAAAATAATCAGCCTTTAGGCGGCTTACTGTTTGTTATTCCTCACCGGAGCTTTTGTGGACAAGTAGCCCTGGGCCATGGAAAAGAATCCAACACAAATTAAGGTGCGCAGGGTCGACTGAATGGAAGCAGATCCATTAGATCACATGTTCTGACTTCTTTTCCTGCTTTAGTGAGGAATACCCCAGGTGCGTTTCAAATCTAATTTTTATTTTAAATCTAGCAGAAACTCTTCTACAGTGGTCATTTTATTTACTTTATTTTATTTTTAAAAGTTTATTTTAGAGAGAGTGAGTGCGGGGGGAAGAGGCAGAGGGGCAGAGGGAGAGAAAGGGAGAATCTTAGGCAAGCTCTGGGCTCAATAAGGAGCCTGATGTGGGGCTCGATCCCACGACCCTGGGATCATGACCTGCGCCGAAATAGAGTTAGATGCTCAACCAACTGAGCCACCCAGGCGCCCTCGTAATTGGTCATTTTAAAGTCATGGTGTCTGATTCAAAACAAAAACAAAACAAACCTCCAACCCTACATCTGTTTTCTTTTTTGTGCATTCATTTCTTGTTTCCAAGGCGTTTTAGTTGTTACATGAATTTGGTGTTTCTCTTAGGGATTACCATATCTTCTAGAAATGAACTTTCATTTTTTTTTATTAAAAGAAAATTTTTTTAATGTTTATTCATTTTTGAGGGACAGAGAGAGGCAGAGCACAGGCAGGGGAGGAGCAGAGAGAGAGGGAGACACAGAATCAGAAGCAGGCTCCAGGCTCCGAGCTGTCAGCACAGAGCCCGACGCGGGGCTCGAACCCACGAACCGTGAGATCGTGACCTGAGCCGAAGTCAGACACTCAACCGACTGAGCCCCCCCAGGCGCCCCTAGAAACGAACTTTTAGAAACAAGAATGTTTTCAGTGCCGTTCCATCCTCAGCCATCTTGGTGGGGAATTGGAAAAGCAAATAGGAAGTTGGGAATCTCCAAACTTGGAGTCAACTTGGGCCGTTCTAAGAGCAAACCATCCTGCTCGCCTGTGAGCACAGAGCACACTCCCATCTGCCGTGGTTCTGTCGTTTTGTTCACGGAGAAGCCTTGTGTCGCCCGGGGAGGGGCTGCGTGCCTGCGGGGCCCACAGGGACAGGCCGCTGCGTCTTTTCCCATCCGCGGCCTGGGGACAGCTTTCGTCACCAGGAGGCCTGCGAAGTGATGAACTGTGCGGCATCATATTCTTACCTTCTTCCCTCTCCTATAAATGATGACAAATTGCCTCGCTGTAAATTTGAAAGTCCCTAAATGGCGTTTTTGTCAAAGCCTTTAGAACAAAATGCTTACTCAGAGAGATTTTTAAGTATTGGGAGCCGGGGTGGCTGGGAGCAGGCCTAATTATTATGCATCATGACACAATGCATTATGCATCACCCTTGCTTTTCTGCTTCTTAAACACTTGTTATGGATGATGAAACTAATTCAAATGGACAAACGGGACGCTCTCCCGCACGTCGTTCCTGTGATGTCATAGTCGTCTTCCAGGGGGCTTCAGCGCCGCCTCCCACGGGAGCCCCTCACACATGCACATGTTAATAAGACACTTTAATAATTGGCTCGGAGATAATTGTCAGTCAAGGGAAAATAACCTTTTATCAAAGGTGCCTTGGAGGTGGCCTGTTCAGAGAAGAAACCAGCGATCTCATTTGCACTTACTTTGGCTCCCCTTTCCCTCCTGGCATTTATAGGGAATAAGCTACCTCGAAGGAATATAAAAGAAGGAAGGGTGTGGGTGTGGAAGGGAAGGGGAGCTGTCAAATTGTTAAGACAAATGGGGCTTCGAGAATCCTAATTAAACCTCAAATTGCTTAGAAACGGGAAGTATGTATTCCCGATCATTGGCACCAGGGAAAAAAAAAGGTCTAATTTACCACATACCTTTAGATAAGGGTAGCCCGCTATTTGGCTGTGCGAGGTGTTGGCCTCACCTGTCGTGTAGGTGAAGGTAATGGCTTCAAAGGCTGTGAAATCCGCGTCCGAGGCTCTGCGTCCGATGTCATGGATACATTGACAAGCTGGAAAGTGTGTGTAGAGTTTCGTTTTGAATTTTCTTCTCCTGGAAGCTTTCTGGTTGTGTCCTGGGAGAATTTTAGTGCATTCGAACCGTCCGCGGTGTTGTTCGGGTATCAGAAAAATACGCTTAACCGACCGAGCCACCCAGGCGCCCCTCATGCCACCTTTCACACGTACCTCATGAAGTCATTGTAAACATCGAACCAAATGGTTGTAATGCCTGTGGGAGCACCTCGAAAAGAGGACATTACCCTGGCGTCTGTTGCGCTGCCGTTCTGACCACTTTCTCATCTGGGAAGCAGACACAATCGCAGCTGCCCTCGAAGACGTTGGTGCTCATTTAAGTGGAAGGGAATTGATTAACGTTGGAAAATTCTGTCTTTGACTTCTTCCAGCAGATGTTGGTGCCAGCTTTACCCTGGGAGATAAAGGGACCTACATTTGCTCATAGTCACTGAATAGGTTTCTTGGGTCTCCGGGGGGCAGCAGCCCGCCTTTGACGCATTATCTGTGCCAGCCCAGGTTGTGGGCTCCAGGAGGAGAGCTTTGTTTGGGGGAGAAAAGGGCCTTATCTGGTGGAACTCTGTCCATCCCTATGTGTCCTGAGGACATTACCCAGCACCAACTGATGGGCCCCTCACCGTGTGCCAACGCGGAAAGAAACAAAATGGCAACAGCGTGAAGGTTGAGGCTGGTGACAGCTGGTCTCTTTCCTCCGTTCAGCCCCTAAACGGTCGGCTCGAACTTTCGGCCCCATCGTGGTGCTGTAGCATTTGAGCGTGGTCTGCAGAAGCAGATCAGTTCACGTTTCGAGGGTTTGACACGTGGCTCTTCTCAGGAGCCCGTTTTCAATTTGTGCTTATTTTAAGCTCGTACGTTGCCATCAGGTTTGTAAACGTGGCGATTGCTGGTTCTTACTGAGAAGAATATGGGATAAATAGGCCTTTGTTCGCCATCCCATAACCAAAGGTCAGTGCATGAAGCTCCTAGGTGGCTCAGTTATCTGGTCTACCTCTCGTTACCCGGATGGCCTCGTTGCTTCTCGTGGATGGTCCTAGTATTTTTATTTCTATCCATTCACCTGAAGGACTGAGACTCCGCGTCGGTCTCTGGGTCAGCATTTCATCGTGTTCTTCCGTTCTTTCCTTTTCTCTCTTTGCCCCAAGACGAGCTAAAATCTCTCGACGTCCGTGAACTATTTGTCCGTGTTGCTGCTAAGCCTTTGGTGCTAACGTGGTAGAGATGAACAGTCTCCTTCCTCATCAGTGCATATCTTTGTGTGAGCTTTGAAAATAGCTCTTAGATGTAACTGAGCCAAAGCAGTGTTTCTTTTCATGGCCTGTCTTTGCACAAGAAGTTCCAGCATCTCTAACTTTGATCCTTCCTCTACTATGCCAGGAGGCGGGGCTCCCACGCTGATCATTCTTAAGATTTCAGTGACAGCGCTGGTAAAGCTATAAGTGTGGTAGCTTCAGGTCAAACATCGGACGCGTTTTCTAGAAGGGTCTGGAAGGTGCACCTGGTCGTGGACACAGCCGGAGAGGCGGCATGGTTCTGTGGCCGGCTGTCCCCGTGCAGGAAAATTGTGCAGCTGGCACACCCAGCCCCTTGTTTGGGGGCACGAGAAAAGCGGTTTTTCAGAACGTTCTAGTTGCATTCTGGTCACAGCTGCTTATTTATTCGTGCCTTTGCTTCCTGCTTCCTCTGGGGTATCATGTGGTCGCTTGGCAAGTGGCAGTGAATTTCAGCTGTGTCCATGTGACCGCTGGCAAATCGCCAGTGACCAAAAGATCCATGCATCAGGCCTGCTTCACACCCCTGTTTGCATGCTTCACGGTGTTTTAGACTAATAAGCGCTTGCATGGTCTCATCACCCTCTGTTCTTTTTTTTTTTTTAAATTTTTTTTTTTTCAACGTTTATTTATTTTTGGGACAGAGAGAGACAGAGCATGAACGGGGGAGGGGCAGAGAGAGAGGGAGACACAGAATCGGAAACAGGCTCCAGGCTCTGAGCCATCAGCCCAGAGCCCGACGCGGGGCTCGAACTCACGGACCGCGAGATCGAGACCTGGCTGAAGTCGGACGCCTAACCGACTGCGCCACCCAGGCGCCCCACCCTCTGTTCTTTTACCCCACCATGGCCTTCAGGTCAAACAGTGTGGCTTCAACTTCCTTTTTATTTTTAAAAATTTAAAAAATGTTTATTTAGTTTTGAGAGAGAGAGAGAACATGAGCAGGGGACGGGCAGAGAGAGAGGGAGACACGGAATCCAAAGCAGGCTCCAGGCTCCGAGCTGTCAGCACAGAGCCCGACGCGGGGCTCGAACCTACGACCAGTGAGATCATGACCTGAGCCGAAGTCGGAAGCCCAAAGGACCGAGCCCCCCAGGCGCCCTTTCGTGTGACTTCACGTTCACTCAAAATCCCTCAGCCTTTTTGTAGAATGAAAATCACAACTCCATTACGTTCTTTAGAATATACTCGATTTGGCTGCATTTTCATGCAAATTTGCTGTTTGTCATTTACCCCACTTGCTACTCCCCTCTTACCTCCCTTTATACTTGAGGCAGAATTTCCCTCCGCAAGTCTACGTTCACTGCTCCCACGTCCTCACCTTGGACTCACTCAACACCTCATCTGTCAGTTCCGTGCGGCCCTTTCTGCCCTGTCCCTTCACTGGAACGGACCACTCCCAGGCCACCGGGGACTTCCATAACGCCAGATCCAGTGGCCAGCTTGCATGCGGTCCTCACAACCCTTCTCAGTACCGGGGAGGCCTCTGTCCTCGCTGGGACAACCTCTTCCTTGGCTCCCAGCTTCCCACACTCTCCTTTCTCCTGCCTCCCCAGTCTTCTTGGCCAGCTCATGCCTGGCCTTTCAGCATTAGGCTCCCCTAGCACTTTACCCCTCTGTCTTTATCCCCCACTCTTGTCCCGGCCCATACAATGCGTGCCCAGGACGGACTGATGGTTTCCTGCTCTCCTCTGAGTCTCATACCTGTCTGCTCAGTTGTTGAGGCTCATCCACTTAGAGCTCAGAGTCACTTCTAAAGTGAGTAGGACCAACCAAAGGCCGTCTTCTCCCTCTGTCCCCCACAAATAGGCATGCCATAAGGTGCGGGCAAAGATAGTTCAGACGCATCTGCAAAGAGAGTGCAGGAGGTGGGAGTGAATTCGGGTGTCTTGGGAGCCCTGGGAGTGATTGACTTTGAGAGGCATGGTGGCAGGGTTGTCTGGGTGTTGAGGGACAGTTCAGGGTGTAGCTTGTGGGCTCCTGAACTCAGGACGTGAGGCTTCCTTACCTGGGAAGCCTGGGGTGCTCGTCCCCTTCTCTCACATGCTCCAGTAGGATGGTGTCTGCCCTGAGAGCCCACGGTGAAAGTGAAAAGGTTCGTTTCTTGTTAAGAGTGGCTGTTCAGGGTGAGGAGCTTGGTGAGGTCAAGAGCTGGGGATTTCTGGATGTTTTTGTTATATTTGTTATATTACTTGGTACTGCTTTCTGTCCCTCCTCGGTTAATTTTCCTCATCTAAATTTCTGTCTCCTTGTAAGACATTCCTTCTCCTGCCCAATACCAGGAGATTGGAGGATGGAGAAGGAATGTTCTATTTTCACTGGAGCACCAGCCCTGCAGATGGAGAACATAGTAATTGTGAATCAGAAGCCAAAGGGAGTGAGAAGGGAGGAAGCCAGAACCAGCCAGAAAGTTGGACTTGTGATAGGCCACATGCCTGTCCTATAGGAGATGCCATACGTGTCTTCGAGAAATCTGCTCTGCTTGGTTCAGCCCAAAGAGAGGGTAAGTGGGAGATACAGATTTCTCAAGACGAGAAAGTAAGGCCAGACCTGAGAAGTGACCCAGAGCTGACTGGCCATCTGTCTCGGTCTCCAGACTCACAGTGTCTTACCTGTTTCTCTCTGAGTGTTGGATCAATCCCCTGTCTGTAGATTTCCTCTATCTGTTCTCTAGCCCGGGCGCCCAGTTCTGCAGTTCTGGGACTTTCTTTCCAATCTCTGGAGGAAAGAAACTGTCCTCGGTTAGGCCTATCTTTGGGTGAAATTTAAGCCTCTTTATAATATATGTTCTGTTCATGATTCATGTTGGCGAACTGGGGGGAATATTTAAGTCAATGAAAGTTCAAGGAACAGTTTCGGGCATTTGGTCGGTATCAGATACTTGGCCGAGTGAAGTCAGGATTTATTCTTGAAGGGTCAAGGTTTGAAAGGGAAATGCGCACTTGAAATGATGGCTCTCTAAAATACAGAGCCGCAGATGCTAATTTCGGGGTTCTGACTAATAGAGAAATCCCTCAAAAAGTCAGTCTGAGTTTCATATATCATACAGGGCTCTTTTCCTTCCTTTCTGAGTCTGTGTGTTCAAACATACAGTGATGAATCAGACTCTCCCGTCTCCGACAGACACCCACTGGAAAGGACTTTGGAGACCCCGGTCAAGGGCACACCAAGCCTTCCGGTCTTACTTGATGACAGGCTGTGCCAGGGCCTCTGTTCATTTAGCTTAATGACATGCCGTCCCTGGGGGGCTCACAGCACCTAGCTGAGTGTTTCCCCGCACAATGCCATCAGTCATGGCACATCTCCTTTCAAACCTGCAACGGACTTGTGCACAAGTGGGGAAACTGAGGCCCATAGAGGTTACAGATGGGCAGCTGGTAAAGGATGGGGCCGGGACCCAAGCCCAGATGTCAGACCTCACAGTCTGGACACTCTGCTCACCTGCCTACATTCCTGGTTCAGAAACTCCCCAGCAAGAGTAGGCTGGGCCTCCTGGGCCTGGGAGAGCTCCCACATGAGTCCTCTTTTGCTCTAAGTCCCTTTGCAGGAAAAACCAACCTGGGTTCCTCTAAGAGAACTCCCCTCCCCAGAATATGC
The DNA here is from genome assembly GCF_018350155.1 of Leopardus geoffroyi. NCBI lineage: Eukaryota > Metazoa > Chordata > Mammalia > Carnivora > Felidae > Leopardus > Leopardus geoffroyi. The sequence goes on from NC_059333.1 coordinate 5,082,488, forward strand.
CTGTGCTGTCCCTCCTGTGTGCATCCCTGCTGGTCCGCAAGGACATGTGTGCACAGCAGCCTCTGGACGAAAATGCAGAACCGCTTCAGCTGTCTTCCCTAGGCCCCGAGTTCAGCCATGTGGGCCGTGATCTGACGGTTTTGGTGGAAGAGCCAAGCAGCCTCTGGCTTCTGTGCAGCAGTGGATGGACGGCTGCCCCTTCTGGAGTGCCACTGTCATCTGGTCCGAAATCAAGAGGCCACACCACATTCGCTGCGGATGGTTGTTTTTTTTTGTTTTTTTCTTCTCCCCGAAGACTGATTTGCTGGGTCTTTAGCTAAATGTCATGTCTGCTTCTCACACCCACATCGTTGCACTTTTCCTAGACGCGGTGAGTCACTTACAAGGGGCCATTTGGGGAAAGGATTTTGTAAAACCTTTTTTTAAAGCATTGTAACTGATGTCCACCAAAATGCCCCCCCCCACGCTGCCCCCCACCTCCGCTAGAATTCAACTCAACAAATAATTGTTGAATGGTTGCTATAGGCAAAGAGCTCTGAATATAACAAAGATGAAAATGCCGTTTGACAAGTGGCCTTGAAGCTCCTCGGGGACACAGACACATACCAATAACTCTAGTCTGAGGTGGGCGGGGTCTGTGCTGGGCGATCACAGGCTCCGTCTATTAACTACCTACCTACTTTCTAATTTTATTTTTTATATTTTTAGCATCTTTACGGGGGTATAATTTACATGCCATCTGATTCACTTGCTTCTAGTATCTAAGTCATTGATTTTTAGGAAGTTTACAGGGTTGTGCAGATATTTCCACCATCTAATCCTAGAATCATCCCCAAAATACTCCTGCACCATCCAAAAATAGTCTTCGTGTCTATTTGGCAGGCATTCGCCATTCCACCCTTTCCCCCTAGTCCCAGCCTTGGGCAGCCGCCTGTGCTCTACCTTGTTTAGAGATTGGCCTTTTCTGTATATTTCATATAAATGGAATCGTGTAATATATGGTCTGCTGCCTGGCCTCTTTCACTTACCATTATGTTTTTGAGGTTCACCCACCTATCGGCCCTTCATTCCATTTTTATTGCCAAATAATACTCTGTCATATAGACGGACCACATTTTGTTTATCCATTCTCCAGTTGATGGACGTTTGGGTTGTTTATGCTTTTTGGCTATCGTGAAGAATGTGGTGCTATGAAAATTCATGCTCCAGCTTTTATATGGACGTATGTTTTCATTTCTCTTGGGTCTAGACTGGTGATAGACTCTCTGGGTCACGCAGTAAACTTATGTTGAACTTTTAAAGCAGCTCCCAAGCTGTTTTCCTAAGGGGCTTGCCCTACTCTGCCTTCCCACCAGTAATGTTCGAGGGTTCCAGCTTCCCCACTGCTTTGCCAACACTGGTATCGTTTCTCTTTTGTATGATACCATTCTACTGGGGGTGAATTGGTATCTCATGGTGGTTTTAATTTGCATTTCCCTGCAGACATAACATGAAGCATATTTTTGTATGCTTCCAAGCTATGCGTATATACATTTTCGGTGAAATATTCACTCAAACTGTTTGCTTTTTTTTTTTTTTCCTGTTGCTTTTTAAGGAAAGTATGGAGAAAGATGAGTGACACAAAAGTCTCCAGGGGTGGGTGGTCCATTTTAGAAATTAGCACCAATACAACGTTCCCTACATTCTGGCTTATCCTGTCTGGTTGTTGACGTCTATCATGGCACCTACGTATTTCAACGGCCACGGTAGGGTGTCAGACTTAATCAGTCTACACCATGGCAGGAGAGGGGATGCAGTGGACAGGATGCAGGCTGTGTTGGCCATGTGACATGCCACCTGGCCCTAGCAGATGCTGGACTGATGCCCACCCAGGTGTCCAGATCTTTCTGTGTCAGAACACTCTAGAGATTCCCAACTGCCAGCATCTGCCTCCTCCTGCCCGTGGGCTTTGCCCACAAGCTTGGTCCGCCCATATAGGGCAGGCTGGAAGCTTCAGAGGATTCACATCCCCATAGCAGCCCTCAAGCAACAGCTGATGATTGGGGGTGGGTCTTACCAGTATAGGTTTTTATAACAGAGCACTATAGGCATGATATCTTTTCAAAGGCTTAAATATCATTAGATGTTCACCAGCTAAACTTGGAGAGATGAGTTTGTTGGTCACCACTGTTTACTGAGATCTTACAGGGCTTAGCAGCAGCAGGAATTTTTTTCTCCCTAGTTCTGGAGGCTGGAAGTCCGAGATCAGGAGGCCAGCATGGTCAGGCCCTGGTGAGGGCTCTCATATGGCAGAAAAAGAAGGAGCGAGAGCTCTCTGGGGTCTTTTGCGTAAGGGCACTCATCCCATTCGTGAGGGTTCTTATTACCTCCCAAAGGTCCCACCTCAAAATGCCATTGCGTTGGGGGTTTGGATTTCAATATGTGAATTGAGGTGGGGGGGCGGCCCACAGATACCCAGTCCACGCCAGTGGGTATATAAATAACCTGACTCCCTTGAACCACAAGTACGAATTCTGGGGTATGTGTTTTGAACTATGTCCCAGAGTTTCTCTGCAGAATGAAGCCTCAGGAGCACTCTGACAGAGTTGACAGTGTATGCCCCCTGGGGGGCAGGGGCAGTAGATGTCATACACTTGAACTCTTGGGTTAGGATCTGCCTCAAGAGAACCCACACCCACGTTGCCTGTGGTCTAGTCTCATGAGCCGCTGGTCCTGCCTGGGACATAGAGGCCCCTGCTGTGGCAGTGATTGTGCTGGCCTGGGGCGCCCCGAGTGTTTCCATACGTATGCCAACAAACCAGAGCTGGTTGGATGCAAAAGGACTGTTAGGGTGGGGGCAAGGCTCTCACCCAGTGGGCAAAGGAACATCGGAGATTGTTCAGGAAAGGCCAGGTGGCACTGGGAACGGTCAGCCGAGAGGGTGTAGGGCGGTCTCTGGGATGAAAGTTAGAGGCTACACACAGGTTGAGGAGGCTGGGCTTGATGATCTGGAGGGGTAACACCACGATGCAAGGCAGAGGGCCGGCGGCCTGTGGACCGCATGTGCTCTGGGCACAATTCCGACCCACGCCAGGCAGCAGGTGAGTGTGTGACCCCAAAAGTCTCTTTCAACTTTAATATTATAACAGCTCTTGTCAAAAGGCCAAGACTGCTTAGGAGCTCAAGGTCAAAGGTCATGTTTAATGGGCGTCTTTGGGCCTGCTGGTCTCCCTGGGGCCTGGTAAGCAGGGATGCTGACTGATAGAAGGACAGTGAGGACGGGGCCTCCATTGCCCCAGTATCGGAGCAGGGAGGGTTTACGTCCTAGGTCACGTCCAGGGAGACAGATCCCGGGAAGATGTGCGTGCAGGCGATTTGGGGGAGATGTTCTCAGGAGCCACACCTGTGAGCAAATCAAGCCAGGAGGGCTGGGCAGAAGAGACGTGCAGCGGATCCCGGGAGAAACCCTACAACCCAGGTGTCCCTCGGAGTTTTCCCGGTTGGGCTGGGCTCCCACACCGCCTCTGACCAGTCTTTGGATAAGTGACGTCTGCGGAGACAAGGTTTCTTTTGGTTGAGGGCAGTTCTCCCTGCAGGGGGTCTGCTCTGAGCTCTCAGCAGGTAGCGTGCCTGGGAAGTAGGGTCCGAGTACCCGAGTCCTGAAGCAGGTTACAGGGTCCGCCACAGACAACAGACCAAACGAAGCCCCCCTGAGACACAACAGCCCCCACGATCCTACTCAATGGACCGGTGCCCCCGTGGCGGATGCTGGAGGAAGCTGGATGGAATCCAGGCTTTCATCCCCCACCTCAGCACCCGCTTCTCGCTTCTCCTCCTTCCCCGGCCTGTGGGCTGAAGCTTTTCAAGAGAGGTGGCCGGGAGGATTGTCCCCCGGAGGGGTCAGGGTGGGAGGACCAAGAGGCTGTAATTTGGCGGAGAGCCGGGCCAGGCACTCAAAAGACCAGTGACAAGAAGGGGTTCCTGAGTGGCATCCCAAGGCTCAGGAGGCTGACCTGGAGGCATGAGAACCCATATTTAGCCTCCAGGTTCATAGGAGACAGAGGTTTCCTTATAGTGAAGAGATTGGGACGCAATAGCGTCAGGTGGTCAGCCGCCATAGAGTTCAATAATAATCAACCACTGATCACATATTTTTAATGCTTTTCATTGTATATCGCCTCACATCTGCCTCTGCAACACTAATTTCTTAGGTTGATAAAATGAATGGGAGCCAGCCCTTAAATATGTTCATACTGAGGTCCAAAATGAGGGATGAGTTTTGAATACCTCTAGGGTTTAAAAGTAAATGATGTCACTTTTTACCTCAGACTATCCAAAGGTATTTATGTAGCAATGCTATATCTATTATACGAGAGCTAGATTTACTGTATTTAAAAAAATTTTTTTTTTAATGTGTATATATTTTTTGACAGAGAGAGACAGAGCATGAGCAGGGGAGGGGCAGAGAGAGAGGGAGACACAGAATCCGAAGCAGGCTCCGAGCTGTCAGCCCAGAGCCTGACGTGGGGCTTGAACTCACCACGAGATCATGACCCCAGCCGAAGTTGGATGCTCAACCAACTGAGCCACCCAGGCGCCCCTAGATTTACTTTAAATATCAGACATGCACCAGGTAAACTTGGAGAGACGAGTTAGTTGGTCAGCACTGTCTACTGAGCTCCTACAGGGCGTCAGGCACTCAGGGAATTGGGTGTCACCCTCACGGTCCCTGCCCTTGTGGGGATGACGTTCGAAAGTTACTCAGGAATGGGAGCATCTCGAAGGGCATCAGCACCAAAGTAGACCCCACACTGGGGGTGTGTAGTAGCGGGCTTCATCTAGCCTGTGGGTCAGGGAGGGCAGAAAGACCAGCCTTGGTTGTGGCCTGGCCTCTGGGGATACAAAACGGGGCCTGCTGAAGGATCTGAGAAAAGGTCAGCCGGGCTGGAGAGCAGAGGATGAGGGTATAACAGGCAGGGTCCCAGCAGGAAGGTGATGGCACTCGACAGTTAGAAAGCACCAGGAATGTTTAATGAAGAGACCGCTTATGAAAGTGTGGGCTGCGTATCAGGCGGGCACGAAGGACCGTGCGGTGCCCTGGGTCCCGAGATGGCTGACACGTCCCCGTGCATAGGCCCGGTCGGGTCAGGGTGTGAGGGGCTGGTTCCCGGGACCTGGAAGGAGACGGCCACCTTGACAGGGTGGGTGACTGTTAGTTGACAGAGGCACAAGCCAAGGAGACCCGTCTGGGAGTGAGCCAGGAGGTTAATACGTGACCCTGCTCTCCTGCCTGCCTCTGACCTGCTATGATCTGAGCTCGCCAGGAGTCAGAGGGCACGGGCAGCTGCTGATGTAGTCAGTACTCGTCAGAAAACCAGGTAGGGATGCGACGTGGACGAGCAAACGGGAGGAGTCTTCCGAGAAGGAGAGGGATGCAGATAGGAATGGGGGTGTGGGCAGTGGCCAGATTAAAAAGAGATGGTTGGCTCACATCCAGGATTCCCTTTCATCCAAAGGCTACCAGGCAGTGTTTTATGCATTTAAGCAAGGAAGTAACGTGAGCGTGTGATCGTAGAAACATAACATCGTAGCAGAGTAGAGGATAGACTTTGGAGGAGGAAGAAGGGATTTTGGAAGGCTGTTTAGGAGGTGGTGACAGCTCACTAGGAGACAGAGTGGGGGCTTGGACCAGCTGAGCCATGTGTCTGGGGAGAAGTGAGCCAATTCGAGGTGTCTCGTTTGGGCAGCTGGGTGCATGTTCCTGTCACTGATGCCGGGAACATTGGAGTCAGACCGGTTTGTAGTAGCAGCTGGGTTTGCAGATCTGGAACTTGGGAGGTGGGCGTGGGCGGAGTGGACAGGTGGCTTGTCGATGGTCGTTCAGGCGCGGGCTGTGCGCGAGGTCTCTAAAGAGCAAGTATGCGTAGGGTGAACCAAGAAGAGGGCCCAGGTTAGAATCCCTAAAAGCACCAGGGTTGGGGGATTCGGCAAAGAGCGATGACCCAGTAAAGAGGGCTGAGAAGCGCTGTCTGTGGATGGTAGACCAGGGCAGGGGAGGGGGCACACGGGGTTGTGGCGCATCTGAGAAACGAGGACACGGAGCCTGGGGTGTTTGCGTCTCCCCAGGGGATGTCTGCTGGGAACGGGGAGGCGCGAAATCAGCCAGTAGTGGAGGGAGGTGGGGACAGGGGGAGCACTGTACTCCGCGAGAGGACTGGAGCATCCTAGATGGTGTCCGGAGTCGGCAGAGAGGCAAGGAGCCAGGAGGACCCCAACAGTCGAGAACAGGGTGGAAAGGAAGGAGAAGCCAAGCCTTGCCGCCCACAGAATATCCGTCCCCAGGCTTCATCACCTTCTGGAAGCATAGCCGCCGCGCTTCCATAGGAAGGAAGGTGTGCAGACTTTGGGCTCTCCTGATTCCAAACCAGACTCAGCACTGGCAAGGCCACGCCCGCTCTCAGAACCGTGGGGGCCGGTAGAGGTTAGTGACCACGCATTGGTGACGGCGCTGGTTTGCCCACTTGTGGGATTTTCTTTTTTTTTTTTTTTTTTTTTTCAACGTTTATTTATTTTTGGGACAGAGAGAGACAGAGCATGAACGGGGGAGGGGCAGAGAGAGAGGGAGACACAGAATCGGAAGCAGGCTCCAGGCTCTGAGCCATCAGCCCAGAGCCTGACGCGGGGCTCGAACTCACGGACCGCGAGATCGTGACCTGGCTGAAGTCGGACGCTTAACCGACTGCGCCACCCAGGCGCCCCACTTGTGGGATTTTCAACAGCCACATTTGAGGGTCTGATACAGGCATGAAGGTGGCGTTTCCCCATTCTCCCTTCCTTCCTTCCTGTGCAGTCAAAACTGGAGTTCGAAGTGTAAGGGTCTCTGTATTCTAGGAATTACCAACTTCCCGGACAGCGCAGAGGCTTGGCGATCACAGAAACACAGAATGTTCCTTTTACAGGTGATGAGCTTACGAGGAGAAGCAGAAGGGAAAGGTGGAGGCCCGGGGTTGGTCATGGGCGAGGTCCACGATGGCAGAGGTGTCTGGTGAGGGGACGTCTCTGCATCCCGGCTCTTTTAGGCCACAGTAAAGCCTAAAGGTTTTACGGTTTTCTTTCGTGGGGTTTCAGACACGTCTGTGGTTCGCTTCGATTGTCCTTGTTTCCTCGGGCTGGGGAGGGTGACCGGGGTGGCGCATGCGCGCTCACGGGGCAGAGGGACCATGGGAAAGTCAAAGGCATCATTTGCATTTGTGAAGCAAAAGCCGCTGCTCACATCTGTATCTGCCATATGGCACACGTGCCATAATTGTTTCTAGAACGTGAGTTTTCAGCTGTGCAGCACTCAGCAGAGACTTGGGGAAAGAGCAAGGAATTTAAGAATGAATATTGCTTTCCCTCAGAAACCCACGCGTGTGACTTACCTCTAACTTAGTGCTTCTGAAGAGAATCCTGGCTTATCGGAATTCTAATATGTCAACAAAGACCTACCAAGTTGCTCCTCTGAGAGGCGGGATTCTGTAGGTTGGGCCTTGCCTAGCTGACTGGCATGTATGGTAACCTGAATTATGTGGCCACACCCAGCAGGATGGACACGTGCTAACCCCTAGAACCTGTGCACGACCTATTGCATGGCCAAGGAGACTTTGCAGGGGTATTTCAGTTAAGGCTCTGGACATGGGGAGATTATGCTGGATTATCTAGAAGCCTTGATACATTCACAGGGTTCCTTCTAGGAGGGAGGCAGGTGGTCAGAAGGACAGGAGATATGATGTGGAGCAAGAAAGGGGAAGGATGGGAGGAGGGGCCGTGAGCCAAGATGGTGCAGGTGGCCTCAGGACACTGGAGAAGTCAAGGGGACAGATTCTCCCTGAGAGCCTCCAGAGGGAGGTCTGCTGACACTTTCACCTTAGCTGTGTGAAACTGATCTTGGATTTCTGGCCTCCAGAACTATACGAGAATACATTTGTGTTGTTTTAAGCCACCAGCTTTGCGTTAGTTTGTCAGATTGACAACGAGATATTAGTATTGTATAATAATTTATTTGGAAGTCCCCCCCCCCACTTTTATTGCACTGATCAGTTGCCCTGATGAATTTACATGTTTGGTTTCCCTAGATCAGAGGAGGTGATGCAAGCAGTGAACTTGAGTTAATATGCTAGCTCCCATCTTAACCTTTCGGAGGCCTATAGATCAGAGTTAGTGAGGAGGATTTTCCAATGTAAAACACCAGCAGCCTGATCCTGTCAACCCAGCTTGCCCCAGAATATAGCAGGTGTTCTGGAAGGAGAGTCACCTTACAAAACCGGACTCTGAATTTAGGAAGTGGAATTTTACTTTGGGTCCAAACCATCTCCTTACGTGTGTGGCTCAATATTGGTATCTAGAAATGTCTGTGTGGATGAATGGCATTTTTCGAAAATATGCCAGTTTACTCTTGGAAGTAAGAAATATCAGTGGTTTAGGGTATAATTTGATGGGATTGGAAAGAATGTTCCCCCTCATTTATGCTGAAATGTTTTATCTAAACTGCTTCAGTTTGAAATTATTGTATTTTTTTAATGTTTATCATTTTTTTCTAATTGAAAACAATATATACTGAATGTGTAAAATTTGTAATACACTTGAACACAAGCCGAAAAGGCAGGAAAACATTTGTAGTTCTACAGTGTGGAGATAGATACTGTTAGCATTCTGGATATTTTTGTCAGATATTAATAATCAGGTGCTTGCCCGATTGTTTTATTGCTTCCTGAGCATTTCCACACGTCAGGATATATTCTTCTGCAACGTGGTTTTATAATAGCAACATTCTATTTTATTATATGTATCTTCCACAATTTACTTAGCCAATCTCCCTAATGTGCACTTAGGTTGTCCCTGAATTTTTATTGTTGCCTGTTCATGTGCATTGCCCATTTCTTTTTTGGTGTGTTATTTGAAAAATAGGTTTGCAAACTTTTTGTTGTTGTGTGTTAGGGTTATTAATTTTTAAACAGATATGTACAATTTTGAAGGCCGTTGTTTGCATTTTAATTTTGTTGATGGTCAGCTTTTTTGGACATATATGTGTTATTAAATTTTATGTACTCTAAACTATTTAGCTTTTCATTTCTTGGCATGTCTCTGGCGATTTCTGTTCTCTATAATTTACAGATTGATTTTCTTCAGTTCTGATGGCATGCCAGATCTTAGCCAGCTTTTCCTTTTAGATCAAAGGCAACTTTCCTTCTTCATGGGGGAGCAGTGGTATTTCTAATCCTTAACCAATCACTTAGTTCATTTTAGGTTAAGAATGGTTTTTTTTTTCCCTTTAGCATATTTTGACCCCTAATCTCCTCTATTGGATAATTTGATTGTTTGGCCGTGTAATCTCATCTTTTAGCAGCTCCAGGCCGAATTCAGAATACCTAGGGATCAGTATTATGTGAGTCTGTGAATGTGCACATATTTATATTGTGAGTTAAATACCTATGAAAAGTAATTTGCATCTAATGAAGAGCTGCTTTTCCCCCCGATGATAATGAAAGAGAAAATACCTAGTATATGGCTTCCATTTTACACATTAAAGTGATGTCCCTACTCTTAACAACATAAACTGATAAATTAGAAAAAAAAAATCAGATCCTTCCAGTTGCATTACAATTTGAAGAAAAAGAAATGATTTCTTTCTAACAAGGCAGGAAAAAAAACCCAAGCTGAATAAGCTCTGGGCTTCTGGAATTTCACATTCAGCTCTTTCTCTGCTTGTGTTCCAAACAATTGCATAAAAGCAATCCTAAACAAATGTTTATAGAGGCTGCACTCTGAAATACTGATAATGAATTCTACATAACAAGCACACTCTTTCCCCCGGCTGTTTGAATTTAAAGTATACATTTTGCAGTAATTTTGATGACTTCATTTTGAAACGGTTCTTAACAGACATTTTGGAAACGTCTCATGTCATGAATTTATTCATAAACCAGCCTGTCAAAACCCTTCGCTTTCACCGGGGAGAACAAACGTGTCTCAGATGCATGGGTACTTGCTCTGCCTCTGTCATCCGCCATCTTGAAAGATCATTACTCATTTCTGTTACCACTTGGATGTTCTGGCTCACTGCCACTGGGTTTTAGGACGTGTGGAGGAGATCATGGCTGAGTTTTCAGTTATGTACCATCTGGTAAGGACTATATACCTCTTCTGATTATTACAGTAACTTGTACTTGGGAAGCTGTGGTGTGTACTGTTATGTTTAGTGGTCAATGTCACTCAACAAAAGGGTGATAAACCAATAATGGGGCCTCGGAACAGGAGAGTACAGCACAATGTGTCATTTTTTCACATGTTCACAGTCCCTAATGAGGACTAATAGGCACTCACGTTTATTTGTTCAATAAACAAGCCATTGGGTTGTGAATACGAGGTCAGCATAGCCAGTCATAAGGTGTGAGCTGCTTTATCAAAGAGCATTATATGGTGGCTAGAGCAAGTACTGGAATATATTAGAATGCTGTCATGGTAGTTACCGCACAGATCACTCCCCCTCTAATTGGGGAGGGAAATAAGGTGATGCTTCTGCTTCTCTCTCTCTCTCTCTCTCTCTCTCTCTCTCTCTCTCTCTCTCCCTCTCTCCCTCTCCCCCCCCCCGTCTCTCCCCTTCCCTCCTTCCTTTCCTTCCCTCCCCTGCTGCTTCCTTCCTTCCTTTCTTTTTAGTGGGGGGGGGGGCACAGAGGGAGAGAGAGAGAGAGAGAGAGAGAGCATCTTAAGCAGGCTCCACACTCAGCACAGAGCCTAATGTGGGGCTCAATCCCATGACCGTGGGATCATAACCTGAGCTGAAATCAAGGGTTGGATGCTCAACCCACTGAGCCACCCAGGTGCCTCTCTGCCTTTCCATTTGTAATTCATGGCCTGTTGATCTTGCCCTTTCATGAAGCATGACATCATGCAGGTGTGTTAAACCAGAACTTCTACTTTAGTGTAAACATATATCGTCTGAAGATTTTGTTAAAATTCAGACTCTGGAGTGAGAGGCTGAGATTCTAGATTTTACCCAACTCCCAGGTGATGCTCATACTGTTGCAGGTCCCCAGATCATAGTGAGTTGTGTGCTCATTCTGGTCTGCAGGACAGAGGGTACAGAGCCCAACCCAGGTAGATTCAGTGCTTAAGGGGCAGTGGAATATACTGGATAACAGTGTTATCCGGTGTAATCCAGCATTAACAGACTCTGGATGTGAATCCTGGCTCTGCCATTGCTGAGTTTTGGGTCATGAAAACCATAAACAGAAAGAGGAATTATGATTACGAAAATGGCTTAGGTGAGGAGGAAATTATGAGTTCGATATGGAGCATAAATTTATGTTGCCAAAGGGAGAACCTGACAATGAAGTTGGAAGAAGGGTTTCAGACAACCTACGAACCAGCTAACCAGATTCACCAATTGACGATCCATTAACTAATACATTCTAAAGGTGTATCCGTCTCCATGTATAGAAGGGAGAGTGTAGACCAAGGCACATGCGGTGCTTGAGCGGTGAAGAAGAAGATCTTTTTTAATGCAGTGGCTTATCTTACCAGGTGGGTAATCTTCTTGTCCAGTTTGACTAAGAATAATAGGCACAGAGTATTCACGACTGTCTGTATTTGGAGCGGTATGTTGCAAAACAAAGTTAATGCGTTAAATTTAACTGTGATTTCAATCGATGTTGCCCGAGTCCCCAGAGACCAATGAAACCCAAGTAGGGTGGGAAAAGCAGCCACTTCTGTTGTTGCCTAATGATAGAGAAGATTTGAAAATCAAAGGCATTGGTTTCGCCTCACTGTGCAGCAAGGAACAAAACCGAATTAATTATAAATAAGATGAATAAATAATTCAAATATATCACTTATTGCCTCTTTATTGCTCAACCCTTGAAAAATGATTTCAATTAGAAACTTAAACTCAGTTTGATAGACGACGAAGAGTGTGCAGCTGAAGATAAATGTAAATCCTTTTGTGATATAAAAATTTGATTTTCAGTATGAGGTCTATTAAAATGAAATTAATAATCTCCAGAAAAAAGAGGTAGTGACAAGAAAGGTTGGCTTTTTCCCACTGAATATTGGTGATTTTAAGAGAAAAAAAATCAATAAGCTTATTATAGAGATAATTAAAAAAAAAATCAAAACGACAACATCCTAAGCACCAGCCTTCCAAACAACAAAACTAATAAGTATTTGTTTCCCTGGGTTTCATATTAACATCATAGAGGGGATGTGCTACTTATATTACACGTGATCTCAATTTTCTGTGCTCAAGGAAGCAATTCATTTTCTCTGTGTTTGTCGGCTTTGTGAAGCACAGTAGAGCACTGTTCATTTGTGGCACCCGCAAAGCGAGGGATTTGTCTGGCTGGAGCCATACTGGATCCTTTTCAAGGCAAGAATGTCCTAGTAAGTTGGTTTGATCCCTGTGCTTCCGTGTTCTGGTGCTGCAAAGCTCTCCTTCTGCCATCCCTGATGGGTATGGCTAATTGATAAGAGCACTGTCTTTTGTACGTTCAGTCTAAACCTCATTCCTTCTCATCACAGACTCAAGGCAGTTACTTCTGAAAGTTGATCAGAATAGGCACGAAACCTACCTGCCATCTCTCTGAGGATCTAAGAATTTGGTAATATTTATCTGGCTTGGTAACCGTTTGCCTCATTCGTTAATGACATGCAAACATCTTTCACCTTATGCTTTAGTTCAGGCTGTAGAAATGAGTTCTTTCTGTCCTCTATATAGACAGTCTTAATATGTACTGATCATCAGCTTCCCTTCTGCTTCTCATCCCATAAGAAATGAAATACTCATTACCCAACAAAGAGTAAACACAAAACATGCAAACAACTGCTGGGTCACCAGTGCTGGTCCAGGCAGTTTTCAACTGATTTGGAAAGTTGCCAGAGCATTCAAGGTGGCAGTGTCGGAGATCCTGAGCTCACCTTCTTCCGTGGGCACAACAAATCTACAACTACCTTTGGAATAATTCTCTCTCAAGGGGATGTAGAAACTGGAAGAACAGAGCCTCTATGACAAGGGGCAGTGCTGAAACAGGTAAGGGAGTCAGAGATACAGTCACATTAAGGAGAAAACTACACTCCAGACGTGGAATTCTATTGTTTGGAGCGATCTCAAAGGTGTGGAACCTTTCACTGTGCACCAAGAAATTTGACCTGTACATCAGACACCCCAATCCATAGATCCTGTGATGGAGAGATGAGCCCCCAAGACACCTGGGTTTGCAAGCCAACAGGCGCTATGTCCAGGAGAAGTATAGAACTCCAGGGAAGGGAAACCCATTCTTAGAGGGCTCAGTGCAGACTCAGCACTAGGAACCAGCACAAAAACACCAGATTGAAAATTGCATAGGCCACAGGTTAAGGAGACCTATGTAATAGTCTTAGAGCTACTGCCAGAGAAGCAGGAGGAAGCTGGGCCTCTGCCTGGGGACGAAGACACCGGTGGTAACCATTTTTACTCCTTCTTTCTACCAGCTGATCCCAAGGCTGGTGGACACCATTTTGGAATTCTCACTCTAGACTTTTCACACCAGGGGGCATGTCTCACTGAGAGCCGGGTGCAACCCTGCACCTCTGCCGGGCCTCACAGCAGATAGGACAGTAACCGCACCCTCCAGCACACAGCACTCATACCTGCCACAACAAGAGGTGTGTGCAGTCCATACAGGGGACTCCTCTAAAGCATCTGGCCATGGTGGTCAAGGGAAATTGTGCTTCTGGGTCCCACAGAACATCTGCATAAGGCCACTCCTTCAATACTGGGAGACATAGCTCAACTACCTAACACACAGAAACAGACAGAATTAAACAAAATGAAGAGAAAGAGGAATAGGTTCCAAATGACAGAACAAGGCAAAATCTCAGAGAACGAAGTGAAATGGAGATAGGCAACCTACATGATAAAGAGTTCCAAGTGACGGTGATAAGGAAATTTCAGCATACTGAAATTGCGTGAAGTCTGGATGAACACAGTGAGAGCTGCAACAAAGACAAAATATAAGAAAGTACCAGCTGGAGCTGAAGAATATAAGAACAAATGAAAAATACACTAGAGGGAATAAACAGATTAGGCGACACAGAAGAATAGATCAGCAAACTGGAAGATTCGCTGGGTTCGATTGGGTTCATACTGAACAACAAAAAAGAAAAAAGAATTGTAAGAAATGAAGATAGTGTAAGTCACCTCGTGACAAAATCAAGCTACTAACATTTGCCTTATAGGGATCCCCAAAGGAGAAGGGAGAGAGAAAAGGCAGAAAACTTACTTGAGGAAATAATAGTTGAAAACTTCCCAAACCTGAGGAAGGCAGCAGGGCTTTTTTTCCAGGTCCAGGAAGAACAGAGAATCCCAAACAAGGTGAACCCAAAGAAATCCACAGCAAGAAACAAGTAGAAATGCCAAGAATTAAAAACAAAGAATCTTAAAAGTAGCAAGAGAAAAGAAATTAATTACATAAAAGGGAAGCTGTGTAAGTCTGTGAGTGGATTTTTCAGCAGAAACTTTGCAGGGCAGAAGGACATGGCATGATGTATTCAAAGTGCTGAAAGGAAAAACTTAACCACCAAGAATACTCTTACCCAGAAAAGTTATCATTCAGAATTGAAGGGGAGGCAAAAAGTCACCAGGCGAACAAAAGCAAAAGGAGTTCATCACCTCTAAACCAGCTTTACAAGAAATATTAAAGGGACTTCTATAAGTGGAAAAGATAAGGCTATAACTACAAATGAGAAAATACATGCAGGAAAAATCTCATTGGGAAAGGCAGATGTATAGGAAATGGAGTGGATCAACCACTTACAAAGATAGTATGAAGGTTAAAAAACAAAAATGGTAAAATCAACTGTATCTACAATAAGTAAGGGAGTACACAAAGTAAAAGTATGTCAAATACGATGTCAGAAACATAGAACGTGGGGTGGCGAAAGTAGAACACAAACAAAACGTAACACTACGAAGGTCATCAAATCACAAGGGAAGAGAGCAAGAGAAGAAAGAACAGAGAAGAAATACAAAAACCACCAGAAAGCAGTTAGCAAGATGGCAATAAGTAAATCTCAATAATTACTTTAAATGTAAATAGACTGAATGTTAAGTCAAAAGAGGTAGATCCATCTATATATTGCCTACAAGAGACTCACTTCAGATATAAAGACACACACATACTGATAGTGAAGGGATGGGAAAACATATACCATGACAATTAAAATGTAAAGAAGGCTGGGGCAGCACTACTTACGTTAGGCAAAGTTTAGAACAGGATGTGACAAGAGAAAAAGAAGGGACTTACGTAATGATAAAGAGATCAATTCAACAAAAAGATATAACACTTGTAAATATTAGGCACTCAACATATGAGAACCTAAATATATAAAGCATATATTAACAGACATAGGGGAATAAATTTAAAGTAATACAATAATAGTAGGATACATTAACACCCAAGTACATCAATGGATGGGCCACCAAGACATGAAGTCAGTAAGGAAACATTGGCCTTATATTAGTGCTTGAGCTCTGCTGCAATGATGAGAGTGGTGAGGATGTTGAGATCCCATTTATATGATACTCCGTCTACCGACTTCCCAATCCACAGTTCATTTCCAGATCCCTTCTAGTTGTGGCAAAACTTGTGCCTACCCAGGCACATAAGCCTTACATCCAATTGAGAACTTTTTTTAATGACACTTTCTACTGTTTAGAATTGGAATTCTTAATAAAGAGTTATTAATGCAAAAAAGGTAACATTGGCCTTAAATGACACATCAGACCAAATGACTTAACAGATATATATGGAACATTCCGTCCAAAAACAATGGAATACACATTCTTCTCAAGAATATGAGGCACATTCTCCAGGATGGATCACATGTTGGCCCACAAAACAAGTCTTGATAAATTTAAGAAGATTGAAATCAGATCAAACATCTTTTCCAACCACAATGGTATGAAAGTAGAAATCCATTATAGGAAGAAAACTGGAAAAAAAAAACCCAACTAACCCATGAACACATGGAGACTAAACAACATGCTATTAAATAAGCAATGGGTCAACAAAGAATTCAAAGAGGAAAGAAAAAAATACATGGAGACAAATGAAAATGAAAAAAACAAATGTCCCAACATTTTTGGGACACAGCGGAAGAGGTTCTAAGGGGGAAGTTCATAAAGATACAGACTCACCTCAAGAAAGAAGAAAAATCTCTGTCTAACCTTACACCTGAAGGAAATAGAAAAAGAACATACAAAACCCCAAGTTAGTAGGAGGAAGAAAATAATGAAGATGAGAATGGAATAAATAGAAACTAAAAAAAAATTAGAAAAGATCAATGAAACCAAGGACTGGTTCTTTGAAAAGACAAACAAAGTCGATGAACCATTATCAAGACTCATCAAGGAAAAGAGAAAAGACTCAAATAAAATAAGAAATCAAAGAGGATAAGTTACAATTAACACCCAGCAATGTAAAGGATCATACAAGACTACTACAAATAATTGTATGCCAACAAACTGGACAATCTAGAAAGAAATGGATAAATTCCAAGATTCATACAATCTTCCCAAAGGGAATCAGGAATAAATGGAAAATCTGAACAGACCAGTTGCTAGTAATGAAGTTGAATCAGCAATAAAAAAAAATTACCAACAAAAGCCCAGCATCAGACAGTTTTGCAGGTGAATTCTATCAAAAATTTAAAGAAGAGTTAATGCCTATTGTCCTTAAACTATTCAAAAGATTTGAAGAGGAAGGAATGCTTCCAAGGTAATTTTATGACACCAAGAATTACCCTGATACCTGAACCAAAGACACTCCCGCCCCCCAAAAAATTACAGGCTAATATACCTGATGAACAGCAATGCAAAGATCCTCAACAAATTATTAGCAAATATTTTGCTAATATTCAACAATGCATTCAACAATACGTTAAAAGGATTATACACCATGATTAAGTGGGATTTATTCCAGGGATGCAAGGATTGTTCAGTGTCCACAAATCAATCAACATGCTGTACCATGTTAATAAAACACAGGATAAAATCATACTATCATCTCAAAAGATGCAGAAAAATCATTTGACAAAATTCAACATTTATTTATAATAAAAACTATCAACAAAGTGGACATAGCGGGAACATACCTCAACATAATAAAGGCCATTTATGACAAGCCCACAGCTAACATTGTACTTAATGGTGAAAAGCTGAAAACCTTTTTTCTAAGATAAGGAATATGACAAGGATATTGTGCACTGTTGCCATTTTTATTCAACATAGTATTAGAAGTACTAGCCACAGTAATTAGGCAAGAAAAAGAAATAAAATGTGTCCAAATTGGAAAGAAAGAAGTAAAACTGTCACTTTTTGTATATTGAAAACCCTAAAGCCTCCACTAAAAGACTATTAGAACTGATAAATGAATTCAGAAAGTCACAAGATGAAAAATGAACACGGAAAGCTTGGTGCCTTTCTATACACTAGTCATGAAATATCAGAGAGAAATTAAGAAAACCCATTAGCAATTGCCTCAGAAAGAATAAAATACCTAGGAATGAACTAATCAACGAGATGAAAGAATTGTACTCTGGAAATGATAAGACATTGGTCAAAGAAGTTGAAGACAGCAAGAATAAAGTGTAAAGATGTACTTTGCTCATGGATTGGAAGAATTAATTTTGTTGAAATATTGGTACCACGCAAAGAAATCTTACAGGTTCAATGCAATCCCTGTCCAAACATCGATGGCAGTTTTCATAGAACTAGAAGAAATCATTCCAAAATTTTTGTGGAACCACACAGACCCCAGAAAAACCAAAGCGATCTTGAGAAAGAACAAAGCTGGAGTTACCAGACACACAGATTTTACACTATACTACAAATCTGTAGTAATCCAAATAGTGTGGTTACTGGCACAAAAACAGACACATGGATCTATGGGACAGAATAGAGATCCCAGAAATAAACCCACACTTAATGTGGTCATTTAATCTATGACAAAGGAGGCAAGAATATACAACGGGGAAAGACAGTCTGTTCAATAAATGGTGCTGGGGAAAACTGGATAGCTACACGCAAAAGAATGAGACTGGACCACTTTATTACACTGTACATAAGAATAAACTCAAAATGGATTGAAGACTTGAATGTACGATGTGAAACAGTAAAGCTTCCAGAAGAAAACTGTAGGCAGTAAACGAGTTGATGTTATTCATACTGAATTTTTTCACATCTGTCTCCTCAGGCAAGGGCAACAAGAGGGAAAATAAATAAGACTACCTCAAACTAAAAAGCTTTTGCATAGTGAAGGAACCCATCAACCAAAAGGCAAACCAATGAATGAGAAGAGGTGTATTCACAAATGATATATTTCTATATAAGTGTACAAATAAGAGGTTAACATCCAAAATATATAAAGAACTCACAAAACTTGGTATCCAAAACCAGTCTGATTGAAAAGTGGGCAGTGGATCCAAAACAGACATTTTTACAAAGAAAACACAAAGATGGTCAACAGGCACTTGAAAAGATCGTCAACATCACTCATCATCAGGGAAATGCAAATCGAAACCACAATGAGCCATTACTGCACACCAATCAGAAAGGCTAGAATCAAAAAGGCAAGAAATAGCGATTATTAGCGAAGATGTAGAGAAAAGGGAACCGTCGTGCACGGTTGGTGGGAATGTACCTTGGTGCAGCCACGGAAGACAGTATGGAGGTTCCCGAAAAACTAAAAATAGAAACATTATACAATCCAGCAATCCTGCTTCTGTATATATTTATCCGAAGAAAATGAAAACACTGATTTGAAAAGATTGTAGCATTATTTAAATAGTCAAGATATGCAAACTATATACATATGTGTGTGTATAGACACACACACACATATATGTATGTATATATGATATGTGTATGTATATAAAGATGTGCAAACTATATATGTATATGTATATATGATGTGTGTATATATATAACACATGTATATGTGTACCTATACATATATGTACATGGAGATATGTACATATATATGTACATACACACAGCGGAATATTATTTAGCCATAAAAAGAGTGAAATCTTGCCACTTGTGATGACATGGATGGACCTAGAGAGTATTATGCTAAGTGAACTAAGACAGAGAAAGACAAACATCGTATGATTTCACTTATATGTGGAATCTAAAAAACCCCACACAAAACAAACAAAACGGAGACTCCCAGATAGAACAAACAGGTGGTTGCCAGAGAGCAGGCAGGTGGGGGAGGTGAGCAAAATAGATGAAGGGGGTTGAGAGGTACAATCTTCCAGACACAGGGATGTAATGTACAGCAAAGGGAATATAATTAACAATATTGCAATAACTTCATAAGGTGATGGATGGTAATTATACTTATGATGAGCACTGTGTAATGTACGTAAATACCAAATCACTATGTTGCACACCTGAAGCTAATGCGATTATTTGTATGTCAGTTCTTCTTCAACTAGAAAAAAGGAAGTTGCCAGAAAGTGTACAACAGGGGTTGCAGACTGTTAGTGCTCAGCCCCCAGATGTGTTTTGTCTGGCCCGTGGGCTGCTTATTTCTTTAATTTGCGTGTGGGGGTCCCCACTCCGCAGGCATCACAGGCTCCTCCCGTGCCTGTGGCTTGATCCTGATGATGCCTGAGGACAGCTGATGTTGTGACTCCTAGCAGCAGACTCTGTCCTTCCTTTATCTCAGTCGCTCCTCCTTCCTGTCATGGATTAGAAATGTGTCCTCCCCAAATCCATGAGTTGAAGCCCTAACCCTGCAACATGACCAGATTTGGGATGGAGCCTTAAAACAAGAGGTAATGAAAGTCTAATGAGGTCACAGGGTGGGCTGCTAATCCAGTGGAACTGGTGTCCTTAGAAGAGGGGGAGACCCCGGGATGCATGTGAACAGAGAAGAGGCCACCTGAGGACACAGTGTGAGGCGGGCCACCCACAAGGCAAGGGGAGAGGCCTCAGGGGACCTTCATCTTGGGCGTCCAGTCTGTGGAACTGTTTAAGCCACACACTGTGTTCGTCGGAGTGGACTCAGACACCTCCCTTCCTCCCGAAACCACGGGTGGGACTGTGGTAATCTCTGCCCGGCGCTGAGAGGGGACCCAAATCAGGGTGCTCCGCCCCCAAGGGTCCCCTCAGAATTCTTCCTGGTTTTCTCTTTTTCTG
This sequence comes from Leopardus geoffroyi, assembly GCF_018350155.1. Lineage (NCBI taxonomy): Eukaryota > Metazoa > Chordata > Mammalia > Carnivora > Felidae > Leopardus > Leopardus geoffroyi. Next base: position 5,102,685 of record NC_059333.1, read on the forward strand.
AGGGTCTAAAGAACCACCTTGATCCCTGAGCCAGAAGGGACTCACCCGCGAGTCCAAAAGACCTCAGGGCTTCTTGCAAGAAACCAGATTTTTTTTTTTTGAAGGGGTAATATTCTTTTTTACTTTGAATCTTTGGCCAGGTAAAAGGAAAAGACAGCGTTAAAATTAATTTCATTTTCTCCCCATGCCTTGCCTCTCCTCCACCCTCCACCTGCTAAGGAGACACCTGTGTTGGACAGGAAGATAGTGACAATCTGGAAGGCGTGGGCAAGGGAAACAAAAGTTCGAGAACCCAGAAAACGAGGTGTTTCATATTGGGAAGGGCAGAGAGCTGTTGGTGGAGGAGAATCCCTGTTGTAAAGGGGGAGAGATGTGGAGGGGGGTTGTGTGGCCCAGAGACCACGTGTTTGGAGAACTTGGAGGGTGATGGGAGAGCAATCTGGCAGATCAGCCTCTGCATGTGTGTGTGTGTGTGTATGTGTGTGCACATGTGCCTTTGCACACATGCATGCACATGTATGTGTGTGTGCCCGTGTGCATGTGCGTGCGTGTGTGTGTGTTGGGGACCGTGTGATGGAGAATGAGGACTCTGTCTTTGTGACTTGGCATGATGAGTGCAGTTGCTCTTTGCCACGCTGCTAGAGATTTTTTTTTTAATGTTTGTTTATTTTTGAGAGAGATGGAGACAGAATGCAAGTGGGTTAGGGGCAGAGAGAGATGGAGACACAGAATCCGAAGGAGGCTCCAGGCTCCAAGCTGTCAGCACAGAGCCCAACGCGGGGCTCGAACTCACAAGCTGTGAGATCCAGACCTGAGCCGGAGTCGGACGCTCGACCGACTGAGCCACCCAGGCGCCCCTGCCACGCTGCTAGAGATTTCTTAAAGCTTTAATCTTACTCAGATTGTCTTTGCCTGTCAGCCTGGTGTTGCTTTGATTCATTTTTCCCAGTAGCACTGACTTTTATCCATTCAGGTTACGTCACCTAAGGTTGTTATCTGTTGGGTTTAAAATGCTCATTCATGTAAATGGATGAACAATTTCAGTGGATACTCAATATGCCACATAGTTAAGTCAGCCTAAAATGTTTTTTGGTATTTCTGTGCTCTAACTAATATCATGAGTGACCGCATCCTAGCAGCATATACGCAGGTATGCATATATATGTATTATAGCACATACATGTACATATAAACATATACACACATATATGTGCGTATGCATCTATATAGCGGGTTAAAATGGTTTTGGCTTATAGTGGTCTTAATAATAAACAGGATTTGACCCGTATTATATGAAGCACAAACCAAAGCAATGGCTTCCCAGTTTATAATGTTAGACACGTTCTTATTTTAATCATGGTTTTCCTCTTCATATAATTTTGAGTCAATGCAAACTGGTCTTTGGTCCTTTGTTCACGGGTCGTGTTCACTTTTCGGGAGGAAATACTTTCCTTTGCAGCATCATTGTGTGACAGCGATCTCATGGGATGTGAGGGACCTGTTTTTGTCAACAGTGATAATGTCGCTCTTAAACTTGTACGGAATGAGAGGCCAGAGCTACAAGGGGTCAGCTGCTTGAAGATGGTTATTATATTATAACGAAATCAACCAAGAGCGTACATGCAGTGGACGTTTGCCAGGACTGTCCCAGCACAGCCCCACAGACACTTGCTGCCTCCCGGTTCTAGAGGCTGCAAGTCTGGGAGCAAGGGGCCAGCATGGTTGGTTCTTCCTGAGGCCATGAGGGACGATTTGTTTCAAGCTTCTCTCCCCGCTTCTGGTGGCTTGCTGGGAATTTCGGTGATCCTTGGCTTATCTATCTCCGCTTTCATCTTTGCACGTCTTTCTCCCTGTTTGCATGTCTCCGTGTGTTCAAATTTCCACTTTTTTTTTTTTTTTGTAAGGACACCAATCATACTGGGTTAGGGTCCCACCCTTCTCCAGACTAATTATATTTGCAATGGTTCTATTTCCAAACAGGGTCCTATTCTGAGGGAATTGGGGTTAGGACCTCAACATAAACTTTTAAGGGGACATAATTCAACCCACGATGCAAGCTAATTTATTTACCTAACAACTATCACGTAAGGATTTTCTGTCCATCTAAGGAAAATCAAACGCACCTCCAGAAAAATGAGGATTTCTTTTCCCTTTCCAGTTTGTGCTCTTGAAGGATGCCTTATTCGGCTTCCTTAACTGAGCAGTATGAGGCGTGATGGGACAGGACACTTGGGAAGCATGCCTCAGTTAGTCCGGGAGCTTGAGGACATGCCTGCAGTGTGTGCTTCATGGCTCAGGTTTCTGAGCCTGGGTTTAAGACCATGTACAGAGAAGCACACTTATTTATAGTTCAAACAACGATGTAGCCCCTTAGGAATAGGACAACAAACGATTTCACTCTGTCTGGACTTCAAGAATGAAAATGGCGTATGTGGATATTTTATTGTTCCATTTATTATACAAATAAGTAGCAACACGTGACCGCTTAAGAGGATATTGTCACAGTACCGCCTGCTATTTCCCTCCTTGATTTATTAGGGCTTCTTAGAAGATAGGCACAAACCCGTCCCACCCTCCATCCATCTACATGAGTGCTCGTAAAGGCAGGCAGTCAGTGCTAAACATACCTCCTTAAGGATGTTTTCCCATTACATGAAGCATCAAGTGTGTCCTTTTGGCTAATAACAAATATGAGTGGAATATTTACTGTTTACTTGTTATGTGATTCCCTTGGAAATTTTACAAATTCTCATTCAACTTATTTATTGCACTCTATTTTATAGTATCCCAAACATCTTCAATGCTTTATTGCGCTAGAATCAACATACTCCCATGTATACGTGCACATGTACACACGTGCGTGTACACACGCACACACGCATTCACGCCCTTATTTTCTTCGAGAGTAAGCCAACCTCAATAGCCTGTGCAACTGATTTCATGTAACAGGATGGGAATATGAATCTCAGAAGGCCATGATAGAAATCATTTACATGAATTTATCCCATATAGCATTCTTTATTTTTTATGAAAAAATATTTTTTAAGTTTATTTATTTTTGAGAGAGAGAGAGAGAGAGAGAGAAAGCTCATGGCAGGGGAGGGGCAGAGAGAGAAAGAGAGACAGAATCCCATGTGAGGCTCGAACTCCTATGAGATCATGACCTGAGCTGAGATCAAGAGTCAGATGCTTAACCAACTGAGCCACCCAGGCACCCTTATTTTTTATTTTTTATTGAATTTTATTTATTTATTTTGAGAGAGAGAGAGAGAGAGATGAGGACCAGGGAGAGAGGGGGAGAGCGAGAATCCCAAGCAGGCTCTGCACTGTCAGCACAGGGTCCAACCCAGGACTTGAACCCACGAACAATGAGATCATGACCTGAGCAGAAACCAAGAGTCAGAAGCTTAACTGACTGGCACCACACCATATAGCATTCTTTAAATTTCCAGCACTTGGAAGGGTGAGGAATTGTGAAAGAAGGCAAACAAAACCCGTTGTCCACACCAGTATGGGTTTTGTTATGTCTGGGATACATTGGACTTGAATCAGGGCCTGTGGGAAAGGCCACCTATAGCACTCCATCAAGGCAAGCATTCATATCCTGGGGGTGCTTTTTAACTAGAAGGTTTGAAGTTTTCCTGTGAGTTCTGGATAGTGGCTTGTGGACCTCTGATACTGGGAAAAAACAGGAATCCTGCATCCCGGGATCAAGTCTTAAAAGTAATGGCTTGGCTATAGTGGGGAGGGAGCTAGATCGGCTGGGGAGCCCATCACAGCCACGCGGACGACACGCAGATGGCCCAGGCTCCCGGCGCTGAGGCTGGGAAGGAACGTCTGACTTTAAGAAGTAGAACAGAAAGAATCCATCGACTCTCCTGCATCATGTGTGACATTTTAATTCCCTAGGCAGCTTATCAGGACATAATGAAGCAGCTGGTATGATTATGGCATTTTGTCCCAATTATTTACAAAGCCACACAGCCACTTAAACACCGTTGTTGTCACGTCTAGCAAGTTAGATTCTCGAGTAGGTGTTAGGCCTGATTTATTGTCCGACTCAGATAATTATTCTGTTGCTGTCACTTTTTTTGTTTTTGAGCCAAAGGATTAAGATTTGAGTTATTCTCTAAAAATGGGATTGATTTTTTATCTCAGTTGTCTTCTTCTGCTCTCCGTGATCTTCCCTCATGTTCTGGATCGTCTCAGGGCTTCTCTGGTTTCATTCTGTCTTCTGGAAGGATCTTCCAAGTCAGATGCTCTGGAAGTATACTTAGAGCAGAGGGGTGCACGGTATTCTCTAGGGATCCCAAAAGGTAGGGTGAAGCATCCAGGAAAATACTTTTTGTAGGTTCTTGGCAGTATGTGGCTGTTTCAGCTTTAATGAGTGCCAAGCAGTGACCGAAAAATATTAATATTTTTCTAGTAGACATTCTAGGCCTACATTCTGATTGCTGAAGAGAAAACAATTCTTTTAATGGTCAAATCTAAAACTATAGGATTATTGTGTTGTTCCATTGCACCATAAAATAGGGTAAAAAAGACACTTTGCTGAATTAATCCTTTTGCTTGACTCTTCATGCCTTCCTAAATAATCTGGTTTAAAATAAAAGTTGGATTATGGCTTTAGACTTGAATCATCATGGGTTCCCCTCCATATGTTTTTACAGTAAGTGGATTCTCGTATTGAAACAAAATCCACATGTGATCTTTAGGAAGTTAGACGTATTGTGTGTCCAAATCGCTGTATTAATAGGACGCTGGAGTTTGGAGAACGTGGCCAAAAATAGCTATGGCCAGAAATCACTTAATGTGAAGAGCCCCAGGGCAGGGAAGTTGGAGACCAGAACCAGTGATCCCAATTCAAAATGAACCAGAAGAAATGGACTGACGCGGGTAAGACATGTGCAGGCTTACGAGGCCAGGCTTATGCTCCTGTTCTGTCTGGAAATGGCAACATACGGCATTTCCCCCAGCGAAGCCATAAAATGAAAAGTTCTTTGTCCTCCACTCCAAAATTACCCTTTCCCCCAAAGGGGAGCCAGATTTATTTACGAACACGTAGGATAGGTAGTGTCATATCCCTATTGCCTGAATTCCATAACGTTCTTTTAGGTTGAAAAGAAATGTGTCCTGGGGGTGCCTGGGTGGCTTGGTCAGTTGAGCGTCTGACTCTGGATTTCGGCTCAGGTCACGATCCCACAGTTTGTGAGTTTGAGCCCCGCATCAGGCTCTGTACCTGACAGTGCGGAGCCTGCTTGGGATTCTCTCTCTCTCTCTCTCTCCCTCTCTCTCTTCCCCTCGCCCCTATTTTTTAAAATAGACTTTAAAAAAACGTGTGCTGGTTCAACACTTATTTTTATTCAGAACGCAGGAATACAGATGTACAAACCAAAAATCAAATTATGTAATGGCATTTTCTTAGTTAAATGGCATGTGTTCGTGTCAGAACTAAGCACTTTGGTTTGTTGTGAGTGGTTCAGGAATTCTTGGAAGAGAGGTGAGGGAAGGAGTAGGTGTTTTTGATTCTGGGGTCAGTTTTCTTGGTGACCCACGCAGATGGACGGTCAGCTTTCCGTGGAGCAAACCGAGTCTTTCACTCTGGGTCAGCAGTGTCCATTTTTCGGTGGCTTCTTTTCCTACTTCACGTTTGCTGTTAATGACCATTTAATACCAATATCCTCAGCATGAAATTGGGGATGCAGTGGAGAAGGTGAATGTCGCGGCCTGTTCCCATCCCCCTCCATAATCTTCGGGATCTGACCTAATTCTGATCCTTCTACTCCCCTCGGCGTGATTGGCCTGCCGTTGCTGAGTTCCGTTAATTTTGGTTTGAGCAGTTCGTAATTGTGAATGCGAAGAGCTTCCTGCGATATTGAACTGCTTCTTTGTGTGTAGCAGGGACTCAATATATAGATCCAGAGCGGGTGAATAACCGTGACGGTGTATGGAAATATCAGGACTGAGCGGATTCTAAGATGAACCACAATTCAAGTTTAAGGAATATGAGATAATCCACGAGTGCTGACATTACAAGGAAGGTGGATCTTGAGAAACGGTGTGGGGTGTAAGTCCCAAGCATGCTAGGAACACATGGTGGGTCCATTTGTAACAGCTATTTAGGGACAATGGGAGGAGATTTACAGAAGTCTGCTGTGTGTCTCATAGGATTTTTATGTCCTATATGGTAGTGGCATGCCAATAAAGACAGAATGGAACAGGATGTAGCCAACGTGCTGGGTCTAGAGGTAATCCTTAAGTTGTTTTGTGACCCACTAAATGGCCGGAATGTAAGCCTTACATTTAAAATTGACTTTGGGGTGCCTGGGTGGCTCAGTTGGTTAAGGGGCCGACTTTGGCTCAGGTCATGATCTCGCGGTCTGGGAGTTCGAGCCCCGCGTCAGGCTCTGTGCTGACAGCTCAGAGCCTGGAGCCTGCTTCCGATTCTGTGTCTCCCTCTCTCTGCCCCTCCCCTGCTCACACTCTGTATCTCTCTCTCTCTCTCAAAAATAAATAGACATTAAAAAATTAAAAAAAAAATAAAGGTATTTACTAATATTTTTCTGATAAGAATGGCCAGTCAGTGAAAACCATTCCTGCCCCTTATTTTAGAAACTTCCGGAGCAGGTAGGACCATGAAGGCAGTTTTCCATGAGGGTAGTTCTGCGGTGAGGCCACCAGAGGTGCACGAATACCTCTGGTTGTTTCTTCGTTTACAGCCCCTCAAACCCTCTGCACAAGAGTGCTTTCTTATTAATGTGTTATCACAACTCCTGGAGGAGCAACCAACCAACTGGGAAGGTCATGGAATCCAGATTTCCTACATACGTGCCTGTTTGTATGTGCAGGGTCCTGTGTGCAGCGTTGAACGTCACCAGAAATAGTTGATGTTTGTAGTTCAAGACAAATTGCTTTGCCCTGATGTGAATTCATCTCCACCTGAATTGTACTGGTCTCTACTTCTAAAAATATTTTCAGTGCGGAATCATTCAGTTGATGTGGAAACTGCCTGTCCAAGTTTTGAGACTTTATGAGCTAGAATACTGGCCGATGTATTTTAAGTGGGTAACCAAAAGCATGGAGTTAATAAGATGTGCCATGGGCTGGCCTCGTCTAGAATGAATGTGTTTATGCAGAGGTGATTCTGATGAATGTTGACTTATTTCTAGAAATTAATCTGAAGATGTTTTATATATTTGCCAATAAAATACAGCACATGAGCTATACATATACATATATATGTATATGTATATGTATAAAAACCAACACTTGCCTTAAGACAAAATTTTTTCTAACCTCCCCAAACACTGCATGTTCATTAGATGATATACAGAATCAAATTTGACCTTTTCAGTATTTTAAAGGCGTGTATAAGAAGAGAGAGGGAAAGCAATTTTGGCAGCGGCTTTGGGATGTGACCCCAAACAGATGTCTGTGGAAAGCAATAGATTCTTCCAAGTGGGATTGTCAAAGCGTCACAACCGTTTGCTCTCAACGGTTTCGTGCTCATGCACATAAGAGGGACGTTTTTTAGGCAATTGTGTGTGTGGTGAGGTGAGTTAAAAATACCATCCGGGAGTGCGTCATCCTGGCCACGTGCGTGCCGTCCGTTGCCCCGGCTCGCGGTGCAGCAACTGCAGACGTTTTGGCAATTTACTCTCTGTCCCATGTGACTCCCTGGGTGCCTTTCCTTTGTGGAAATGGCCTTTCCATTTAAAGTCGTCTTGAAGAAGACCCATTCTCCAAGAGCCGAACTTTCCATGGCTTGCTATTTTACACACACACACACACACACACACACACACACACACACACACACACACGGTGGGAGGTTTCAAGCTACATGTACAATATCCAGTCTCACCCTACCTGCTGCTTTGCAAATGCTGGGTGCAGCTTGGTGATGACCGATAGATGTGTTACCGTAGGTCATTCCTGGCAGTGACACGTGTTGCCGCTGGTCAATGGTGCGAGAGCTGGCGGCCACTCCTCTTCTGCTGTGAATCAACCCCCCGGGCTTGGGAGGAATTGCATCCTGGCGTGAGAACTGGGTGTCACGGCGTCAGCAAGTTCTGCCTCCTTCGCAAGAACATCATCCTTTGATCGGGCTTTCTCCGGCTCCCATTTTTTATCCTGTCTCCTCTCTCTCTTCTTACAGTAATTTGGTTTGTCTGGAGGATGAAGAACAATACCAGTAAAACCACCAGATGCCTCCCTGGCAGGTTCAGGGCATGAGCACCATGGTCTTAGCCTGTCACACGTGTGTCATGAAGGCGGGTGACTGAATGGCTGCTGTGGTCAGCCTCAACTAAAGCGTATCATACAAAAATAAGTGGAAAGTATTCCTATTGAGTTATTTTTAAAACACTGATGATAATTGAAGAGATGAATGTTTAAACATCTATTTTGGTTTCATGGAACTTAATAAATCACCTTCAGTGGCTTCAGAAATGATTATATGAATATATATATGTATACACACACACACACACACACACACACACACACACACACACGCACTCCATGTATGAGTTTGCTTGGGCTGCCATGACGGAGTGCCCCAGATGGGGGTGGTGGGGGCTTTGTCAGCAGACATTTATTTTCTCACCGTCCTTGAGGCTGAAAGTCTGAGGTCAAGGTGTCTAGTTAGGTCATTTTACCTCAATTACCTCTTTCAAGGCTATACCTACAAATACACTTATAGCCTAAGGTCCTGAGGGTCAGGACTTCAACATATACATTTGGGGAGGACACGAATCAGTCCGTGACACTGATTGTCTGAAGTGTTACGACAGAAGGAGGGACTGTTGCTATGGAGGAGCGGTTAGAGTGGTGGACCTACCTTGGGTCTTGTTGGCTGGGACTATGACCGCTGGATTCACAGCAGTTATCCTGGGGAAGGGTCTTCTCGGTGAAGGTCATAGACTAAAGATGGGCATCTGGAATTCATTCTCTACTTTAAGGTGACCTGGTCGCACCTTCTTCGGGATCACGGAAATAATCCCTTTAGTTTTTGATTGTTGTCTCCTCCTCTGATGGGACTCTGAAAGGGCCACCCGGTGCTAGAAACAGGTTACCCAGCTTGCTGTTCCAGTCAGAGCTCCCAGCCCTGCTCGTCCATCTCCGGGCTGCTTCGGACGTAGCCGTTCGGCAGTGATTGATTACCGCCGACTCTCTCCTTATCGTTACCCCTGGGAAGCTGGTTCCACAGCAAAGAGCAGATACAAAGGAAAATCAGATTGTTGTAAACTCAAGTCATGCATTTAGATTTTCCCTCCTTTTCCTCCTTTCCCCACTGTGTTCCGCTCCTTAAGCTCCCTTTAAAGAGAGGGAAAAACATCTACCACGCGTCCTTTGTTGCAGCCTGCAACATTAACGTTGGAAGGTAGAAACCAGCGTTTTAGTTTTTTGCAAGGCTAAAGAACATTTTCTGAGCTCAGTCGTTCTCAGGGAGGGAAGCCATCTATCCAAAAGATTATAAAACAGAATACTCTGCTCTTTGGTGCCTGCACATGGCAGAGGGAAGATAAATCACTTGCCCGTGCACAGGGAGTCGGCAGCGAATTTGGTAATTTGATCTCCTCCCACTTTGCTTTCTGCAACTCTGTTGGGTTAAGGTGGACGTTTGGTGTAAATAATGCATGACACAAATTTAAAGCGAGGCCTCTGACGTTTTACGTAAATGCGGATGGATGACGAGACACTTGGAAGTCTTCCCAGTCTGATTCCGTGGCAAATGAGACGGTATTCCATAATCATTGAACGGATGGGTCCATGTCCGCCTTGAGGTGGATGACAAGTGGCGGCTGTAGTCAGCACGTGCTGAGGTCATTCTTGTACAAATAGAAGAGTTACTGCCAGTAACGTCCCCCTGCCCCCATCCCGTTTTACTCAGGAGGCGTCGCAGCGTGGGGTTAATGAGCAGGGTCCCTGGCTTCAAATCCTGGCCTTATCACCGAGGAGCTAGATGGCTTTGGGAAGGTTACTGAGTCTCTCTGTGCCTCAGGACTCTGTCCATAAAAGCAGGTTATTAATAATAATAATACTCCCTTGTAAGGCTGCTGTGCTTGTTGAGTGAGAGAATATATAAAACACTTAGAACAGTACCTGGCACGTGGTAAGAAATAACACAAATACTGGCCACTGTTACAGTTGCCTGTTGGCATAATGCCTCACCTTGATGCTTCAGACTTGCCAGAATATTCTAGCACTCATATAGATCGTATGTGACAAGACCTCCAAGAAAGGATGATTCCTATCAACGTGTCTTGACTTGTGAGGATCACCTTTCGGGATTTTATTTTTATTTTTTTTATATGAAATTTATGGTCAAATTGGTTCCCATAGACCTTTGGGGATTTTATATCCTACAGCTAATGAGTCTTTGTTGCTAGGCTACTCTACTGAGTCTGTGCAGTCACGGGACTGGCATGTTTATTGCGTGTTCATTCAGGCTAGGAAGACTTCAGAAACACATTACAGGAATGCAGCCAGAGCTCGGTTCCAACTCTTTGTGTGCACACATAATGCTTATTAAATTTAGCTACCATTCAGAGCAGTTAAATTGGAGATGAGATCAGGTCACAGAGCTTTCTGCCCCTAAACCTGAATGTACTAGGTAAAGCACAGCAGAGTGTACGTGGGCAGAAACTAACAAAAGGCGACGGTCTGACCTTCAAGCAGTGGGTCCTTTCTGGGTAAGGAGAGGCAGGAAAAATCTCAGGAAATACTACATCCCTGGGCAGTAGCACCAGGGAAGGAGAATAGACAAGGTTCTGAAAAACCTCAAGAGCGTACACATCTCCACCAAATTTGGAGAGAAGCAGACTGGTGGTAAAATCCAGTCAACCAAGCTGGAATCCAAAAGAACTCAGGAATGGAGGAACAGGGGCCGGAGAAGTGCTGGAGAGCTTTTAAGGCTACCTAACTTTAGAGTTGTAGTTACAGGATTTAAATGTCATTAAACATGAAAATGTGGAATAATCTATATTCAACTGGGGATGAGGAGGAATAAGGAAGGGCAGGTAGCAGAGCTGATGGGACACTGCTTGAAGCCACTGAACAAAGTAATGAGCACTTAAAATTATAACCTCCAGAAGGACTAACACTACATATAAAACTTCAAGATTACCGAAGGGGAAATGCACACAACAGAGTAACATCCATCCAGAGGGACAAAGATGAATGGCAATGATGACAGTCATAGGGATTGAGTGCTTACTTGTACCTGCTATGTGTGAACTGCTTTCCATCAGTCACTCCTCAAAAGAATCCTATGTGACAGGTTCTGTGTAGGTTAATACTGTATACGTGAGAACAGTAGGGGAAAGAGAGCAACTTGTGGTTCCTTATGGCCCGTAAGTACAAGAGCTGGGATTTGAACCAGAGTCCAGTCCTTTGGGGAGAAGGCGAGAGAATTTTGTAAAAGAATTAGGTGGGTGTTACATGACTTGTACCCTGTTTATGCAGCTTGTCTTGGATGCAGAGGCAGTTGATTAGAATGGAAACAAGTCTGGAAATAGGTTCAATTACATGTGGGGATTTATTATACAACAAAGGTGGCTAAAATCAGGAAGGGAAAGATGAATCTTCAGTGAATGAAACTGGAGCCTCTGGTTATTATTTAGGAAAAAAAATAAATCTGAATGTGCCCCTTAATTCTTCCACCAAAATCAGTGATAAATGAAATAAATATTTATATCTAAATGTGAACCAAAAAAGTGCTAGAAAAATCGATGTTCGAATAATCCTGGGAAAATATTTGTAATAGTAATAAGAAAGAGATATAACAAAGAACTTTCTTCTCTTACAAGAAATGCTTAAAAAGAAAGAACAATGAGTCACTCAATAGAAAAATGAGCAAAGCATATGGACAGGCAGATGCATCAAATGAAATCTGAGTGTCCAGTAAAGACATGAAAACCACGAACTCTCATGACTGACGAAGTGCAAATCAAATCGACACCATGCCGTCTTTTATTTAGCAGATGGATAAAAATGGAAATCTGATGCTGCACTAGCATGGATATGGGGACAGGCCCCCTCACTTCCCACTTCCGGTGGGAGTGTGGATTGGAGCAGGAGGCAGTGGGAAATGGAAACACCCAGCATGCCCTCTGCTTGGAATACTCTGTGATATTCTCACACAAGAGACATGTGCAACGATATTCATGCAGCACTATTGGTAATGATGAAAACAGGAAGCAACGCTATGATAAAATACATGGCCATTTATATTTTTAAATGTCTGTTTTTGAGAGAGCGAGCAAGAGAGAGCGAGAGAGCATGATGAGTGGGGGAGGGTGAGAGAGAGAAGGAGACCGAGAATCCCAGGCAGGTTCCACACTATCCGCACAGAGCCCAACATGGGGCTGGATCCCACGACTTTAGTAAGAGCATGACCTGAGCCGAAATCAAGAATTGGATGCTTAACTAACTGGGCCACCCAGGCACCTCAAAATATACTGCCATTTAAATTAATGGAGTGAGGGTGTGCCTGGATAGCTCAGTTGGTTAAGCATCCAACTTCATCTTAGGTCATGACCTTGCAGTTTGTGGGTTTGAGCCCCGTGTCAGGCTCTGTGCTGACAGCACGGACCTTGGAGCTTGTTTAAGATTCCGTGTCTCCCCCCCCACCTCTCTTTCTGCTCCTTCCCCCTCTCTCTTTCTCTCTTCTCTGTCTTTCTCTCTCAAAAATAAACATTAAAAAAGTGTTTAAATTAATGGAATGAGGGAGATCTATGTGCATTGACGTAAAACAAGAAGTTATCAAATGACCAAAATGAGGTGCTGTTATAATAGCATACACATTTTAATCTTATTTATGCATTTCAAAAGTACATATTATGTACTTTTACATATATATTATACTTCTGATCTGGAAGAATTCATAGGAAAATATTACCCAGTGGCTTTTTCCTTTTGTACCTAAGTTTGGGAGTTGTAAAGGCAAATTTTTGCTCTTAATTTACAACTTTCCCATACTTTAAAAAATGTTTTACTGTAAGCATCATAAAAGTATAAGTCACCAGTTTTGGGGCACTTGGGTGGCTCAGTTGGTTTGAGTGTCTGACTCTTAATTTTGCCTCAGGTCATGATCCCAGGGCCGTGGGATTGAGCCCTACCTTGGGCTCTGTGCTGAGTGTGGAGCCTGCTTGGCATTCTCTCTCTTTCTCTCTTTGCTCCTCTCTCTCATTGTCTCTCTCTAAAAAGAAAAGAGTAAATCATCAGTTTCAAAGAATTGAATGAATCAATTTAATGGCCACTACTAAGAGGTTTGGGGTTCACCCATGTGTGTTGAGGGCAGTCCTGCCCCAGCTTCTGGGGAGTACACCCCAATAATGGTTCAGAAAGGTAGTAGTGTCCCATCAAGGCTCTGCCTCTTCTCAGTTTCTCCAGAATTCTTTCCAGCTGTTCTTCTGTGATCCTGCAGAATCTAGAGTTCAAATCCATCTCCTATAGCCAAAGACCATGGCTTGGGAGATTTTTTTTCACTAGGATTTGCTAATTCTTTTGTTGAATGATGGGCCCAAATCTTTGTTGAACTCTTCCCCCTGTTTAATTATGCAAACATTATTCCTTTAAAATGATCTCCCAATGTAGTCAACCCTGTGTTCAAAATCGAAACCCTTGCACTACCTGATATCACGTACTCCTACTTTGTTGGAGTTTCCTTCAAAATGTTTTCTCAAATTTTCTTTTCAACTAATTATGGCTCCTGTGTCGGGTGAGGATCCTTCAGACTCCTCTGCACCTGTGGGCATGGCTAGCGTTCCTCTTCCTACTCATTAAAAAATTTTTTTTAATGTTTATTCATTTTTGAGAGAGAGAGAGAGAGAGAGCGAGCGAGCGCGAGGGAGCATGCACAAGCGGGGGAGGGGCAGAGAGAAAGGGAGACACAGAATCTGAAGCAGGTTTCAGGCTCCGAGCTGTCAGCACAGAGCCTGATGTGGGGCTCAAACCCATGAACCATGAGATCATGACCTGAGCTGAAGTCAGACGCCCAACCAACTGAGCCACCTAGGGCCCCTCTTCCTGCTCATTTGAAAATGTTTGCAAGCCATTGGCAATCACCCACTTCTGGCTTATGTATCCCAGACCCGACAGTGCTTCTGTAAGCACCATTTTCTCTTTATTTTTTAAATTTATTATTATTATTTTATTTCAAGGAGAGAGAGCACAAGAGGGGGACAGAGAGGAAGAGAGAGAGAATCTTAAGCAAGGTCCACGCTCAGTGCAGAGCATGATGCGGGGCTCGATCTCATGACCCTGGGATCATGACCTGAGCTGAAATCAAGTCAGATATTCAGCTGACGGAGCCACCCAGGAACCCCGCGCCGTTTTGTCTTTTAAAACTTACCATGAGATCGTCGCTTTCAGTATTACCATTCTGAATTTAAAGATCAGTTGGCAATCATAAGCGGAGTTTATTATCGCAGGGAGTAACAAGACTATCAGACAACAATTTCTAGTTTGAGTGTAGATGTAGCAGTGATTACTAGGAACTAAATTTAATTCTTACTTGTGATGGCTACTTCATCATAGGATGCTGCCATACTTAATTTCCTCTGCTCTCTATAGTTTCTCGTAATAATTACTTTCAGCTTATATGCAAGATGTATAATAAATAGTGTACACATAATTTGCATGTAGGTGGCTCATAAAATCACAAGTGGTCAATAAAGTTGTAAAAACCATTTCCCCTTTACAAGTTTTACATGCTCGAGTGGTTGTATGTCAGGGTCCCAAGCCTCATCCCAGTGTCACCACAAGACGATGTCTCTTGGCTCATGGTGGGAATAACATGAACTTTGGAAGTCAGCCCAATGTGGGTTTCAAGACTGTGCTTCTTGGAAGCCGTGTGACTTGTCTTGCTCTGACTCTGCTTCCTCAACATGACGGTGGAGGTGATATTGTCTACATGTGCCATTTGTCGTCGTAATTGGAGAGATGGTGTGTATGAAGTCTAGAGCACGTAATAATGCCCACTAATGGCGCGATCCCTGCCTTGTGTGAAGGAAGACACGCTTACGGGTGTGACATACTCAACAGTGTCTTTGTCACTGCTCCCTTCCTCACAGACATGGGTGTGTATATAAATCTTAGCGATCTCTTTGAAAAGAGCCCAGTCAGCTCCTCACCCATCATACATGGGCCACGTGGGCATTTTTCTGTCCCTGGGCTCTGCCCTGGGAGTTCTGCTTCGCAGATTACCCCCTGCTGTCCCTCTGCCAGAGATGCTCTTCTCTGGGTCACTCGAGACCTGGCTCAGGAGACCTTCACTGACTCAGACCCGTCACCTCACCAGTTTTATTTTCCTCCTAACATTTTATCATCTGAAATGATTACTTCTTTTTTTAATTTTTTTGTAACGATTTATTTATTTATTTATTTTTTATTTTATTTTTTTTTCAACGTTTATTTATTTTTGGGACAGAGAGAGACAGAGCATGAACGGGGGAGGGGCAGAGAGAGAGGGAGACACAGAATCGGAAACAGGCTCCAGGCTCTGAGCCATCAGCCCAGAGCCTGACGCGGGGCTTGAACTCACGGACCGCGAGATCGTGACCTGGCTGAAGTCAGACGCTTCACCGACTGCGCCACCCAGGCGCCCCACGATTTATTTATTTTTGAGAGGCAGAGGAAGAGAGAGAGAGAGAGAGGGAGACACGCCATCTGAAGCAGCCTCCAGGTCTGAGCACAGAGCCCCAGGCAGGGCTCGAACTCACAAGTTCATGAGATCATGACCTGAGCTGAAGTCGGACGCTCAACTGACCGAGCCCCCCAGGTGCCCCTGAAATGATTATTTCTTGAGTTAATTTTTGTGTGAGTTGCCTTCCTGCCTGCATGGAATGATAGGTCCACGAAGATGTGGATTTTGTCTGAGTCAATCCCTCCTAGGATCTAGAACAGTGCCTGCCCTTGGTTCATATGCAACAAGAATTTAGCAAGACTATTTATACATAACGTGGTAGCATCGAAGGGGGCAGACTTCCTGGAGAGAAACTTGAGCAGTGCCTATTAGAAATTATAAACATTCACATCTCTTTGACCGCACAATTTCTCTTGCCCAGAATTTAGTCTGTGGACACAGTTGAGCATGTCCTTGAAAAGTTGGCTGGAAGGGTGTTTGTCGTCACTCACGTAGGGTTGCCCTCATGACCTCCTGATGGCCAGCCTTGCATCTCTCCATTCTCTTTTTTTCATACTCAACCCAAGAATGTTTTCTTCCCCTTTAGTCAATATTCTTATCAAAATGATCCTGGTTAAAAAGTTAAAGTCTGGTATACTGGGAACCATTGGTTTGCTGTCCCATCTCTCCTGGGCCCTTCTTGAGACAGTTGTGCAAACTCTAGCTTTGTCTGTGTGTGTTCGTTGTCACAACTGGTGAGTTGAACTTCTTTTTCCTACCTTACTTTTTTCCCAACTTGATTATATTTATACTCTCTCTTATCTTTCTTTGTGTGATGCGTTTTTCTTTTTTTCTCTGCTTGTTTAGGATTTATGTTTTCTATTTCTTCAAAGTGTAGATGTCGCCTTGGAATTCTACTATGTGTATCTAAACTAGCAATGTCTACAGTTAAAGAATAGCCTAGCTATTCTCTATGAGACACAGCCCAGTCTGCTTGGTTTTTTTTAATGTTTTTATTTATTTTTGAGGCAGAGAGAGACAGAGCATGAGCAGAGGAGGGGCAGAGAGAGAGGGAGACACAGAATCCAAAGCAGGCTGCAGGTTCCCAGCTGTCAGCACAGAGCCTGATGCGGGGCTCAAACTCATGGACTGTGAGATCATGACCTGAGCCGAAGTCGGACGCTTACCCGACTGAGCTACCCGGGCGCCCCAGTCTGCTTGTTTTTTTAAAGACCATTCTCATCATTATTAACCTCTTGCTGACAGCATGCTAGTTGCCTGTAGAACAAAGACCAGGATCCTTGAGTTGGTCTCCAAGGTTCTTTTTTTAAATTTTTGTTAATGTTTATTTATTTTTTGAGTGAGAGATTGACAGAGTGTGAGCAGGGGAGGGGCAGAGAGAGAGGAAGACACAGAAGCAGGCTGCAGGCTCTGAGCTGTCAGCACAGAGCCCAACACAGGGCCCGAACCCACAGACCGTGAGATCATGACCTGAGCTGTAGTCGGACCCTCAACCGACTGAGCCACCCAGGCGCCCCAGGTCTCCAAGGTGCTAAATCGCTTTCTCCCCACATGGGATTTCAGCCTCATCTTAAATCATGGTCTGGCTTGCTTTCAGCACTCTTCTTGTTTCCGATGGCGTCTCAGGGATTTGCACACATCCCATTCTTTCTGTGCGAAGGGCCTTCTCCCTCGGGCCCTCTCAGCCTCTGACCCTCTCCTCCAACTCCCAAATAGATAAAATTACCCTCGCACGTAGCCTCATAACATCATGGATCCTTTGTAGCACTTATCAGAAAGGTCATTTTACTTCCGTTTCAATGATCATTTGATCAAATCTGTCTCTCCCACGGGAGCACCGTAAAGATAGTAATTACATCTGACTTCGCTTCCCAGCTCTTCCCCAGTCTCTGTTGAGTGAACAAACGCATGAAGGAACGAGAGCTGAGTAACAGCGATAAGAAATCTTGGATGGTCCATCTCGGCCTGTTTTTTGAGGCTATTGAGGAGATCGGAGTTGAGCCCGTTGAGTGATCGCGGCAAGATGTTTAACCAAACTGACTCTTTGATGTGTCTGAGAAACAAGCAAGACTAAGGAATGATCCGCGTGGCTTCCAGTGTAAAGACGCTTTATTTATGTCTCAGGCTGTCAACGTAGTGTCCTCTTGACTTCACGCGATACTCCCTTGGTTCATTATAACGCGCTGCCATTAAGACTGACTCATGTTGGTGGTAAAGGATGTGTTTGGGTGTGAGGATGCTGGGATCCTCAGCTGCCCGGCCAAGGAGTGGTTGCCCAGGCGGACCTTCCAGAGCTGCAAGGCAGCGGAGGCCCCCAGACAGCTGTGGAGACCATGTTGTTTCCTTGGTCGTCTGGGTGCAACTCAGGGATCTTCACTCTGGTTCCCACCATGCACTTCTGTTAGGTTCTGGGCATAGCTGCTCTTACCTGTGTCTCTCTCGTTTCACTGCCCACTATGCTACCAGCATGCTTGTCCTTTCTTTTTATTGCTTTGGTGCTCTTTGACTCAGTGTTTTATATTAGACTCTCAGAGAGGAAGAAAATATGGGTCTTAGGGCAGAGCTCTCAGAAACAAGTCCTGGGTGACTGTCCTCGTAGCACGTGGTGTGAAGGGCACGGGTGTCTGAGGCGCTCGGGGACGTCTCTCCTGTGTGCTGGACAGTGTCTCTGCTGGTGCTGGGGGCTCAAACCAATTTCAGCTTCCCGTGGGACCAATGGCTTCCTCCTTATTGGGGGTGCACCTGAGCCCAGCTTCCAGGGGCTCCCCAAGTCTCCTACGTGCTGGATATCCAGCCTTCCCAAACCACTGGCATGGAAACCCACGCTCCCTGTGCCCCGGTAGCCTGGCTTTTCCCCTGCTGACAAGATTGCTGTCACACTTGCCTTGTAAGGGACAGCGGCATAGTGAAGGGGAATGCCCTGGAAGGTCATAGCCACGCTGCATGTCCGTCAGGGTTCTGGCCCCACATACCTTGCCGTGGGGTCAGAGCAAAGATCGGGCGACTGCTGCCTTCTGTTGCGGACTGTGGTTTGTATACTTGCTGAGTTGTCTTAGTTTGGTAGAATGGGCTGAAAAGTATCCCCCCCGCCAAATCCACATTCACCTGGAACCTCAGGATGTGACCTTGAAAATAAGGTCTCCAGTTCAAGTAATGATTTAGAGAGGAAATCGTCTTGGATCAAGGGTGGCCTCTGAATTCGATAACCAATGTCCTTATAAGAGAAGGTAGAGGGGGATTAAGACAGAGGCACAGGGAGAAGGCTGTGTGAGGGTGGGGGGGGGGTGGCAGATATTGGAATGACGTGTCCACAAGCCCGGGTACACCAATGATTGCTGACCGAACCAGAAGCTGGTTCCTTCCTCAGTCTCCAGAAACCCAACTCGGATTCCACCTCAGTCTCAGATCTCTGGCCTCCAGAACTGTGAGCGAATAAATTCCGGATGTTTTAAGCCACTCCATTTGTGGTGATTTGTCACGGCCACCCCGGGGACCCCGTGCTGTTGGTTTCCAAGAAGCGGAAAGCGAGGACGGGTTTCTTGGGCAGGTTCCCGAAGGGTCCGTTGAGGAGAGGCAGCCCAAGGAGCAGGTGTATCAGGGATGTGGTTCCTGCTGATGGCTGGAGGTTAGTCCAGGCTGTGAGTGGTCCAACCTGACCCCCCAGCGGAGCCCTGGAGCACAGAGCATCCACAGGATTGCTCTGCCTGTGGGGCCGACCTCTTGAACCCTCAGTCAGCCAGAGATGGGCTGTGGGCTGCCAGGGAGGACGGGGAGGCATCCTCCAGGGTGATCTGGTTCCCATTTGGTGTAGACAGTTCTCTGGGGGCGACGAGACATCTGGGCAAAGCTAAGGAGCTGTTAGCTGCTAACTCTCAGCAGGAAGATGGGCGCACTGGCTTGTGCCTGGGTCCCACTGCTCCGACCGTGCTGGTCATTATTTCTGTATCCACATCCTGATGTGTGACAAGTGGCAAACGCTTTGCCTGACTGGGGACACCCACAGAGGATACCCACCAAGGACACTGTTCTTCCAGCTGTCTGCAGTCGGGAGGGGAAGTCATTGGCTACAGACAGGTGTCAGGGACAGACAGGTAGCAGGTACTGGGAATGTGGCTGGGCTCCCGAGCTGACAGGGACAGCTGGGAAGGTTGGGGCTCCTGCTGGGGGAGGACGGGCACCTCCTGAACCTGCCTTGAGCTCCCCGTGGAGCCGTGAGTAGCAGAAAGCGTAGGTCCCGGCTCTGAAGGAGCGAGAGAGGCTATGATCACCAAATTGCTTTTTCACCTGTTACTCACAAAACGTTTAATAACCAAACCTAGGAATCGAATTTGCCTTGACACAGCAGGACGTTGTCTCAATCCATGTTCTGAAAATTCTGTATCAATTCCTGTCCATCTTATGTTGCCCGTTATCGGCACAGGGAACACAAATGACTATTTTTCATGGCCTCTTTCCCATTAACGGGGTCACGTCTTACAAAATAGTAAAGAACATTCCCACAAAGATGACAACATAAGCTCCAGTCTCCGTTTTTATTTTCCCTCCACTGTGTGCAACGTACGCATTTTCCCCGGACATAAAACATGCATGTGAAATCAAATTAGCCGGCTGTGTTAGCTTGCGTTCCCGGCGTACCCACTTGGAATGCCTTTCCAAATCAAAAGCAAGGTTTTGAGGCAGTAACAGTAGCATCACAAGTCAAGCAGATCGGTTTCAGAGTTTTACCTACAGTAATTGAGAATAAAAAATGTATTGTCCGGGGCTCCCCATTGTATCTTCCTATTTCCTTTAGCCTGTGCTTGATCTGCTTAGAGGCACAGTCTAGGTGGCAACGAACCCCGCACTGAGGGACAGAGGAGGTGGACTGAGCAGGTTCTGGCATTCGCTTCCCTTGGCCTTGGACGTGCACCGCGCAGAAACGGGGTCAAAGATTTGCCTTGTCTCACCCAGTGGAGGTGCCAAGACATAACTTGGTCACGGTCCTCGGCAGTGGAATGCACGGTTCCAATTGTCAAGGAGTTCTGCTTTCAAAACTCCACATTTAGAAAAAGCTTCACGGGCACCTGGGTGTCTCAGTTAAGCGTCTGACTTCGGCTCAGGTCATGATCTCACGGTTCGTGAGTTCGAGCCCCGCGTCGGGCTCTGTGCAGACAGCTCGGAGCCCGGAGCCTGCCCCTCTCGTGCTCTGTCTCTCTCAAAAATAAGTAAACAGTTAACAAATTTAAAAAAGCTTCAAAAGGCACAGTGTTCTTTGCGGTGACCTTCAGGCTTTTCCATTCCCAATACTACCGCCAGCA
Source organism: Leopardus geoffroyi (assembly GCF_018350155.1). Lineage (NCBI taxonomy): Eukaryota > Metazoa > Chordata > Mammalia > Carnivora > Felidae > Leopardus > Leopardus geoffroyi. The sequence continues at coordinate 5,123,634 of NC_059333.1, forward strand.
TCCTGTTCCCTCCATCTCAGCAGCCTGCCCATGACCGAAGCCGTTGGAGGACACCCAGCCCAGTGCCCGCTCAAAGAGGCCACTGGCTAAATGAGCTCTGTGGGTTTTGTCCTGAAGGCTTATTTCCTTACGCAGCCCGTTTGTCCCGCCGGCACTCAACCCACCCAGCCAACCCCTTTCCTACCGCTTGGAGCCCAAGCCTCTATGTCTGCCCAGCCCCACTCACCACTGATGCTCAGCAGCCCCTAGCAGGTGCCTCGGAGGTCGGCCGGCCTGGGAGCGCGTGTCATGTTCACGCCCTACCCTCCCGGAAGCTGCCTTATGTTCATCCCATCCACTCGCCTTCCATGGCTGCTGCTTCTCTTTCTAGACATTCTAAATCTTTCTGCGAGTTTCCAGAAAAGGCTCCCTAGGTCCTCACGTGCCCCTCAACATGGCAACTTTTGACCTCGTTTTTTTTACGCTTATGCCCTCAACGTGGTTTTGCTTTTGCTGAGTAACTGTGAGAAGGTTTCTTCCTTAGGCTATAAATATCTCAGGGTCAGGAGCTCTGTTCCCCTTGGTTCTGTATGGTTCTGGCAGCTTGCCTAATGGTTTTGTGCCTCTGTTTTCTCATCTGGAAAGTGGGGATGGTAATAATGTGTGCCTCCCATGGGGTCGCTGTGAATTTGTGCACTCTAAAGAGGTTTAGAGTCGTGTCTGGCCACAGGCAGCTGGTCACTGCTGGTTTTCTTCCTCCTCTGAGACAATACAAAGGGCTGTGTTACCTGAATTGGCCACACCAGTGACTTGGGCAATATTATACTCTGATTTCATGGAGAAAGTCAAATAAGGGCTACTCAGGGGTGAGTCTCTATGTTGGTGCACAGCCACCCCCGTATTTCTGAGCCCCGGACTCTGGTGGGATGCTTGCACATGAGTTCACCATACTCCTGGGCACTGAGTTGTAAGCCCCAGCATGCTACCCTGACACTGTGACCTTCACGTGCCAATAGAGAAAAAAATGTTGAAAAGTGTTGGGAGCTGATTCCAAATTTGGTTTCCATATGTCAATAAATGTGAGGACAAACTGAAAACATTGAGAGAAAAGGCTCTTTAAAAAAATGTGAGGGGCTCCTGGATGGCTCAGTCGGTTGAGCATCTGCCTCTTGATTTGGGCTCAGGTCTTGATCCCAGGACCCTGGGCTCTGTGCTAAGTGTGGAGTCTGCTTGGGATTCTCTCTGTCTCCCCCACCACCACCTCCCCATCTCCCTCTGCCCCTCCCCTGTGCTCTCACTCTCTCCCTCTCCCTAAGAAAATAAATAAAAACAAAATAAAACCGTGTGAAAGGCGACCTCCTCTTGTATCCCGGGGATAATGAAGACCAGTTATGTAACACTTCCTTTTGATTTTTAGGAAGACGTAACTTAGAGGATGTTCCCTGGTTTGACTTGGGGAAGAGCTCAGGGTTCTCCGAGCCTGCACACAAGCTTCCCAGGTGTGGTTGAAGGGGGACTGGCCTAGGATTCGGGGCCCTCTGCAGGGCTCTCGCTCTGATGATGTCGATGCTGGTGGTGCTCCTCCTGTGCTGGGGTGGGTGGTGGGGGGACTCACCTCCTTTGCCCCGCGGATGCAACACCACAGGCCCGCCTCAGTGCCGGAGGTCATCTGTGGGTCTCTGGTGAGGACCCCCCACGTTCCCCAAGAGGAAAATGGTCTCTGAGCATGTAAGGTGCTGCAGTATCCTTTCTAGAAGCCTGTTCAGAAAATTCAAACTATGAAGAATATTTATGGGGCAACACGTGGTTTATCACAGGTGTAAATGTCACTCTGGTTCTGGAATGGTCCTGGGGAGGGGAGGGATCTGGCACTGATCACGGCCACTCAGAGCCTCGGGGGAAATTGCAGAGGGTGGGGGCAGGACACCTGAGATGCTAAGGCATCTACTCCAGTGAGTCAATATGAGCCAACATCCCCCAGCTGCCCTCTAGAGAGGGGTCCAATTTTTTTAAGTGTGTTTATTTTTGAGAGAGAGAAAGAGTGCGAACTGGGGAGGTAGAGAGAGAGAGAAAGAGGGGGGGGGGCAGGGAGCAAATCCCAAGCAGTCTCCATGCTCTCAGCGCAAAGCCCAACATGGGGCTCAATCTCACAAACCATGAGATCGTGACCTGAGCTGAAATCAAGAGTCAGATGCTTAATAGACTGAGCCACCCAAGTGCCCCAAGACAGGTCTAATTTTTTAGCTGCGAAATGACTTCACTTTGACATTGAAGGAGGCCTTTAATTGCCACATTTTATATCAATCCTCCTATGACCTCCCCTTTTGGAGCAACTTCAGCCATACCCCACGCAGCTCTGTGCCTCCCTTTCCAAAGGAGAGCAGTTTTTTGTCTCATTTGCCATAAGCCCTCCCTCCCTCGGGCCGCGCCTCTGTTCCTCACTCCTGGTAGCTTCTGGCTTCACTCTGATCACAATTACCGTGATTCCTCCTTCCTCGGGAAGCCTGCTTTTACCTGCAAGCACTTCCAGACGGGGCAAAGTGCATGGGAGCCTCTAACAGCAGATGGATTCCTAAGTTTGCCAGGGAAAGACCGTCCCGTGATGTTCCCTGAAGCTGGCAAACACCGAAAATGGAAATTGTGTGTGAGGAGAATGAACTCAAATCGGGTGGATTTACGAAGCCCGAGATATTGGTTGGCCGCTGGTCTTGTCCTCACCAGGACTTGCTGGGAGGGATGGCGAACAGTCGTTTCCATTGGTGGAAGACAGGACGTAATGGTGGTCAGCGTCAGATCAGACCCATAAAGTCATGGGGAAACTTGCGAAAAAAACGCAGGACAAATGTATATTATGACGCTGTTCTCGGGTTGATCACCCTGCAGCCCCAGAGGGAATGTCACCGTAAACTGGTGGGGCAGGTGGGCAGGTCCCCTCTAGTGGCCCAGAGCTTAAGTCTGGGGTCAGAGTAGACCCGGGGTGACCTCATTTCCTTTAGTGGAGCCACAGCCTCTGTGCTACAAGCCCAGATAAATTTCTAAAACCCACCCCTGTGTTGTCTGCCATTAATCAGCACCAAAGTGGTTTTTTTAATGTTTATTTTTATTTAGTTTTGAGAGAGAGAGCGAGCTTAAGTGGGGGAGGGGCAGAGAGAGAGGATCTGAAGCCGGTTCTGCATGGACAGCAGACAGCAGAGAGCCCCATGTGGGGCTTGAACTCACAAACCTGTGAGATCATGACCTGAGCCGAAGGCAGACGCGTAACTGACTGAGCCACCCGAGTGCCCCTAAATGTTTATTTTGGGAGAGAGAGTGCTTGAGCGCATGAGTAGGGGAGGGGCGCTGAGAGGATGGGGGAACAGAGGTTCTGAAGCAGGATCTGTGCTGTCAGCCCAGAGCCCCATGTGGGGCTCGAACTCCCGACCCAGGCGCCCCATCACCAAAATATTTTATAAGTAGTTTCCCACTCGGTCACATTCTTTGTTATTTTATTTTTTTTTTTGTCCCTGTCACCAAGCCTTTACATATGTAGGAAAAATAAAACTTGATACATCTCTTGGTAAAACCACAGAGGGAGGGAGAGAATGAGAGAGAGAGAGAGAGAGAGAGAGAGAAGGAAGGAGGTGGGGAGACGGAGAGGGAGGGAGACAACGGTGAGTGATGTACCAGGACCGTAATTGGCAGACTGGTGATGTGAAGTCCCTGTGTTGCTCACAAGATCCCAAATGTCACACGGGGCCGCCATCAGCAGAACTGGTAGTTTATCCCGTCAGTTACCCGTGATGTCCAGAACCAAATATTAGCATGGCTGGAATTAATAATACCAAGTGATCATTTGCATTTGAAATGCAGCGGGGAGCCACCGTGAGATACCCAATCCCGAGGTGTCGCTGTTCTGAACATTGGCCAGGCTGACACTTGGACGAGGGTTTGCGTTCCCAAACGTAGACGGGGCGCGTGTTCTGTGCATTTTCCTAGCTGCGGAAGCTTACGCAGACGTGTCAGCCTAAAGGTCAGCCTTCTCAGGCTGAGAGAGAAAACAGGCGTCGGGCGAAGCCGAGGGCTGCTGTGTGTAGGGAGTGTCTGGCCTGACTTGGTGGGTGACGGGAGCCCCAGTCACCCTCCGTCCGGCACCCACCGATCATCCGGCACCCGCTTTGCGCTTGGCTGTGTTCTTGCTCCAAGGGATTTGGACCCCGAGTTACTGGCAAGGGCTGTCAGCACCCTAGTTTTGCCTGAACGCGCCCCTCCCACCGGGCTGCTAGCGTGTTTGAGCTGACAGTGAAACCCATCTGTGAATTCCTTTCCTTTCTCTCCCCTCTCCGGCATCCCCCGACAGTGAGTCTTCATATTCTTAGCTGAGTATCTTTGCTTTCAAAACAGAGTGCAAAATGATTAAGAGGCTTTTATTGTTGTATATATATATACATATACATATATATATATATATGTTTCTATATATATCTATACACACACACATACATATTAGCGATGGTTAAAACTTGGAAATTGTCACTTCCGTGAGGCTTTCAAGGTTATGTTTCTCTCCGTTTGGTGCCTTACCAGCAGTCATTTTCTTGCAGTAAAAATCATAAGGGAAAAGAATTCTAAATGACCTACTTTATCATTGAGATCGAGCCTTAATGCTCATAGTCAGTTTCTACGTAGTATCCCGCCTTCCATCAAGTATAAGAATGGCGTATGGCAGATACTCTGTTCTGATACATACTGAGTTCTTTCATACACATCCATAAATACCAAAACACATATAAAGTGGGAAGGGTGTACGTTGAGTTTGGATACATGGGGGAAATGGGGAGAATTTCACCTGACTTTGCAATTTGGCCCTACCAGTTCATTATTTTTAATAAGTAGCGATCTTACCCATAGCACTTTCCCATCGTAGATTTAATTAGTCTCCCCCCCTCCCCTTTTCCTAGTTGACAGAGCTGAGAGGAGGGAAACGGCGGCAATTTGAAACCTTGTTAGAAATTTATGAAGTGCTAAAATGTTTTATTCCCAGAGGGTGGCTTGCCAGCTGTCACCGGAACGTGCTCGCTGGCTGCCCCCCCTCCGCGGGTCGGGGAAGCAGGGTGGAGGTAGTCTGCCCTGAGAGCGGGCACGGGGCTGGGTAAATGATGCCTTCCGTAATTGGCACAGGGTGGAGGGAAGCTAATTATTTCCCCTGAAATTGACCAGTGGTGTGTAAGATGAGAAATGAGGGGGCATCTGGAGAAGAAAAGGCAGAGCCTGAGCTTAAGACCCTGGGCTGCCTTTAGTAAAATGCGTTGGCAGGGCAGTGAGAGGGGTCGGCTTTGAGTGTGGACATCAAAACAAAGAAACGCCTGGCTTGTCGGTGGCTTCCAGCAGATACTGAGCCTGTTTCTGGCAAAATGGCCCTGAATTCATTTTTTTTTGCTCTGGAGAAAACGCCTTCTTGCAAACCTCACAAAGTGTTCCGGATGGTCTTGTAAAGGGGCTGTATCTTACCTGCAGTGTCTTAACACCCGCCAAGTCCTTCCCCCACCGTCTCTCCAGGGCCCCAGATTTCTTCCTCAGGGGACATTTTGTAGTGTTCTTAGTTGGAGATATCACTTGTGACCACAGACACCCTGGAGAATAAGCAACTCATAATCAAGGTGCCGTGTGGGACGTGATGGAGACTGGGGATCCCGCAGAGGCAGCGGGGGGAGCCAAAGGGCTGACCGGGGACGAGAAGGGGGCCTGGCTGCCCCCTCAAAGTTTGCCACCTAGCCGTGCTCTGTGCAGGGAGGAGCTGATGGTCCCGGGGACGGCGTCCTGGGCTGCGGGAGGCTTAGACCTTTGTTTCAGTGTCCCAGCACTGAGAGCTGGCAAAGACGTGGGTCAGGAAATGATGCCCTAAGTCGCCCCTCGCCCAGCCACCTCCCCTGCCTCTCCAAAGAGTGAAATGTTTTTGGTGGCACAGAACTTTCTGACAAGTTAATTTTTGAAAAGATCTTACCTGGGGTGTAGCAAGACACTCTGATTAGGTTTACTCTCTGTGTTCGTTTGCTGGGACCCTTGAGACAAAGCACCACGAGCTGGGCACTGTAAACAATAGACGGTCAAGGTGTCGGTGCTCTCTGGCCCGGGAGGCAAGAATATGGTTCAGGCCTGTCCCCTTGACCGGTCAGTGGACATCACCATCTTCACATGGCCTTCTCCCTGTGTGCGTGTCTGGGTCCAGATGTCCCCCTTTTTATGAGGAGACCAGTCATTTTGGATGCCGGCATACCCCAGTGACCTCGTTTTACCGTCATTGCTTTTGTAAAGATCCTGTCTCCGAATAAGGTCATGTTCTGAGTTAATGGGGGTTAGGGTTTCAATATATGAGTTTTGAAGGGAAACTACACCGTCCATTCATTTATCCAAGAACTGCATGTCAGGTGGCCATCCGGGACAAGGCCCTTCAAGATCTAAAACTTCAGAAGAGACAGCTTCTACCTTGTGAGTCCGCACAGCAGACCCGGATGGGGCATGGATTATGACCCAGGTGGAGACTTACAGGCTGAGTGATAACTACCTGGAACCTGCCTGTATGCCACCTTGCATGACAATGAGGACTTTGCAGATGCAATTAAGTTATTAAGTTAAGGATCTTGAGATGGAAAGATGACCTGGGTCCTTAAAAGGGGAAAGCAGAAGGGAGAGTGGGATGGAGGGGGGGGGGGGGGAGAGAGAGAGAGAGAGAGAGAGAGAGAAGGAAGGAAGGGGCTGCAGCCAAGGACTGCATGTAAGCTTTGGAAGCCAGGACAGGAAAACATCTTCTTCTCTTGTAGCCTTTGGAAGGAACGTAGCCCCACCGACCCGTTTCGTTTCTGACCTCTGGAACCATAAGATGATAAATTTGCGTTACGTGAAGCCACTAAGTTTATGGTTATAACAGCAATGGGAAGCTAATACAGGTCCCAAGCTGGTGGGCTCGGAGCAGCCTGGAGCTGTACCTGGGCTTACAGAACTGCACGGAGTAAAGGTGATAAAGTCCAGGGGCGCCTGGGTGGCTCAGTCAGTTAAGCATCCGACTTCGGCTCAGGTCATGATCTCGCAGTTTGTGGGTTCAAGCCTCACGGGCTGTGCTGACAGCTCAGAGCCTGGAGCCTGCTTCGGATTCTGTGTCTCCCTCTCTCTCTGCCCCGCCCCCCTCCCCCATTCTCTCTTTCTTTCTCTCTCTCAAAAATAAACATTAAAAAATTTAACAAAAAGGTGGTAAAGTCCACTGCTCAGGAAGAGGGTGGATGACTCCTGCTGCTCGACTTAGCGGCACTCCCTGGCAACATTCAGGCCCCTGCCCAGGTTGCATTCAGTTCAGATACCGGACCAGCTCGTCCCCTGGGGAGTTAGCTGGTTGCAGACCGGATGGAAGCTCCGCGGTGGGAGGGGGATGCTCAGCACTGATTCCTGCGTCGAATGAGGAGAAAGGGGGTGCACACGGAGTGGTGATCTGGGGACTCTAAGCCCTGACTTCCCTTTTGGAGCACAGCCCAGGTATCCCTCCCCCCACACACACCGTGGGGGTGTGCGTGGGTTGACTTGGGGCACCCTGTTCTGATTATGCTGGAGCTCCAGCTGAGAGGAGGACGGGATAGATGGAGGGCAGTCTGGGGTCAGGCAAGCAGGGCGCGCTGTTCCCAGAGGCCCCGGGAGAGTCACACCCGGCTTCCCAGGGACAGGGGACGGCCAGGCGAGGCCTCGGTGAGTGGACTCCCGGAAAAGCCGGCTTCCTCCGCCTCTGTGGGAAATGCCACCGCTGCGGGGACTTCCCTGGCGGTTGCCTGTCCCTGCTGTGGACACAGAGCATCTGCAGGCGGCCCTCTCCTGCTTCTTGAAAGGTCTGCGGCTGGGGCCTCTGGTGAAAAGAGCCGCGTCTTTGGGGTAAGGCTGGCGGCAAGCAAATCCAAATTCTGCTCGAAGGGAGGATTTTTGTGCAAGATCAGCACCCCTCTCAGCCTCAGTATTCCCATCCGAGAAATGGGAACGATCCTATCATGTTTGGAGCAGGACCAAGGGAACGGAGGGATGTGAAATTTCCAAAGGCAGCGCCGGGTTTTCTGTGGGGTTCTGAAAGGCGGGTGCCTGTGGGGTGTGGACGGCAGTGGCTGGGATAGCGATGGGAGGGGGGAGGGCAGTGCTGCGGGCAGGGGCACCCCCCTGGTCTGCACACTGACCTCCTCCAGGGAGCACACTCAACAAGAGATCCTGCGGTTGGAGGAACTGGGCTAGTATTAGAGCCAGGGGTAGCTGGTTCTCGTGCCCATTTCGCGAGTGGTCTGGGCGCCCCACCAGCACCCCCCCCAGCAATCTGAGAACAGCACTGGGTCTGTGCCGAAGGCGGCATAGAAGGGTGTGTCCCCTGGTGTCTTGGATCTAGAAGAGGAAGGGGAGGAGATAAGTGAGCCAGTGGGCTGCCCTCAAGAATATGGGCATTTGCCAGCGACTGGCAGGGCAGAGAGGAGACACATGGCTCTGAAGGTGGTTCGACGAGTTATTTTATTCAGATTTCCAAAACAGCACACCTGTAATCCAACCCACAGAGACTCCAAAGGGCGGAGAGGAAGCCAGAGAGAAGTTGGCTGTCAGGCCGCCCTGATGTTGGAAGAAGCGGGGGCAGTTGGGGATACCCGACGGATGGGGTTTTAGGCAACGGTGGGGGTGAGATGGGACGGACAGGATGGGGTGAGGGTGTGGGAGAGTTTGAGAGCCTGGGGTCCACCTGGGCTATTGGTTGTCGTTCCCTTGCAGGAAGACCCGACACGGATGGAGTGGGACAGGCTAACGCCCTGCTAGGGAGGAGCCCTGCTTTCCCCTGTCCATCCCTCCTCCCCCTGGCCCTCTCTCTGCCCCCCTTCTCTCTCCTACATGGCTCCACCCCTCACCCATAGCCATCCCTGCTTTCTGGCAGCCCCGTGCAGCCTAGACTCCTCTCCTCTGAGAAATGTCCCAAGTGCACATCCCGGCTCTTTGTTTGGGGTAGTTCACTCACTGGGATAAGTGTTGGGATGCAAAGCCAGATGAAGGGCTGCAGATCAGAAGTGTTCCTTCCCGTCATCACCTGCTGGGATGGGAGAATGTCCCAATCAGGCCTTGCGAAGAAACCCATTTCTCCTGAATTTCTGCCAGATGTGTTTTCGCTGGCAGGAAAGACGACTTGGGATGTACTATTTTGGGGTAAAGGCTCTTTGAGGAGCCGGATTAGCTTCTTGGTCTCCCAAGGTCATAGAGCTGACCCTCCTGGCCCTCACCCGAGCAACAGCTGACGCGAAACCAGAGGTGGCCCCAGAGAAGAACGGGTATGACCAAAATGGTTCATCCATTTGATTCCAGAAGCTACTGCGCCTCCTACTTTCTGCGTCTCAGTTTTGGTTCCTCACTTTGTGTTTTCCTTCTTTCATGCCCAGAACACGTATGTGTCAGTCTCCCGGGACTGTGACAGAGTGCCACAGAGCGGCTTTAAACAAAAGAAATCCGTGATCTCACAGTTCTGCTGTCTGAAGTCGGAAGTTGAGGTGTTGGGAAGGTTGGGTCCTTCTGGAGAATCCAAGGGAGGATCTGTTCCATGCGTCCCAGCTCTTGAGGTTGACGGCAGCCCATGGTTTGTGGCCACCTGACTCCAGTCTGTGCCTCTGTCATCACATGGCATCCTCCCGTTGTCTCTGTCCCCGCATCCCTGGGTCTTTGATTACATCCACAAAGACCCTATTTCTGTGCAAGGACACATTCACAGGGACTGTGAACAGGGACTTGAACAGCCCTTCTTGGGGGACACAGTTCTGCCCACAGTGCTGTGTATACTGGGTCCTTCACGCAAACCAGTAGCAGGTACACGGGAAGGACCAGATGAATCCCAAGACCAGGAATTAGAAAGCAATGGGAAGAAAATCCTGCAGTCCATTCTGTCTCCACTTGGTTTAAATAAAGGGATTGGGAATATTCTGTCACCAAGGCGCGGATAGAAGTGTCACATTTGGAAAGTGCCCCCTGGGTGCCCTAGCTGCCCATCCAGCCCAGCACCAGCTGGGTGCTTTCCCGGCCACTCCTCTGGAAGGACACAGCTCCTCTGTGGTTTTGCTGTGCGAGCTTTTCACGCCTCTGATGAAAATGTTGGCTTTCTCCTTGATGGGGGGATTACTGCTTCATCGTAGCTAGGTTGAAAAGTATGGCAATGTTAAATATTTCCCTGAGGGTTTGGGAATGCTTCCTGGCTGTTTCGTTTCTTCTCTTCTCTTCTCTTCTCTTCTCTTCTTCTCTTCTCTTCTCTTCTCTTCTCTTCTCTTCTCTTCTCTTCTCTTCTCTTCTCTTCTCTTCTCTCCTTCCTTCCTTCCTTCCTTCCTTCCTTCCTTCCTTCCTTCCTTCCTTCCTTTCTCTCTCTCTCTCTCTCTCTCTCTCTCTCTCTCTCTTTCTTTCTTTCTTTCTTTCTTTTCCTCCAGGTTTTTTTTTTAATATAATTTATTGACAAATTGATTTCCATACAACACCCAGTGCGGCCGTTCATAAATTAGCCTTTTGACTTAGACCTGGAGGAGGTGGCAGTTTGAAAGCTTTCTAGGTTTAGTTTTTTCCTTTGAGCTATGCTGGCTTGGCCCCGAGCATTTAACTCTCCCTTTAGACACCAGCGATTTGCTCAGGGCATGCATCAGTGAGGTGTTTGCCTTCAGACTGTTGTCAGTCAAGGCCATGGTATTTGTTTGCTTTAATTTTTTGTATTTATGTATTTTTTAAAAAATGTTTATTTTTGAGGGAGAGAGAGAGTGAGCGCAGGGGATGGGCAGAGAGAGGGAGAGAGAGAATCCCAAGCAGGTTCCATGCTGTGAGAGTGGGGAGCCCACCAACTGGGAGATCGTGACCTGAGACAAAGTCAAGAGTTGAGACCCTTAACCGACTGAGCCACCCAGGCGCCCCCTGCTTTAACTTAAAAAAAAAAAAAAGAAAGAAAAAATTTGGTTCATTTATAATGACTCTTTAAGTTAAATTTTGGTAATTTTTGATTATTCCACTGTTATTCCACTGTTACCATGAGCTCATTTTACAGATGAAGAAACTGAGGTTTAGGGAAGCCTGGTCCTCAGCACTGGAGGCAGGGCTGGGGCAGGAACAGTGGGAGAAGCCAGAACTCAGGGCTGTGGGCCAGCAGAGTGGGCTCGGATTCGTGTGTGAGCGCGCATTTGGGGTAGTTTTTTTTTTTTTAATTTTTTTTAATGTTTATTTTTGAGACAGAGAGAGACAGAGCATGAACAGGGGAGGGGCAGAGAGAGAGGGAGACACAGAATCTGGGGTAGTTTTGTAGTGGGGTGGGGTGGGCTGACCCAGACACGAGTAAGACCTTGCCAAGGAGATACCGGGTAGAAAGAAGCAACAAGAATATTCCTCACCTGCATCAGGTGGTCAGGCTGACGTGGAAGGAGAGTGAGGGGTAGGGGGGCCGGGGAGCAAAGAAGGAGCCGTGGCTCCCAATTCCCAGGACCCGAGGGGGCTTCATACGACAGGTGGCGCATCTGTTTCCTGCGACTGCTCTAACAAACACAGGTTTGTAGCTGGAAGCAACACAAATTTGCCATCTTCCCATTCTGGAGGTCAGGCATCTGGAAATAGGTTTTATTGGGTCAGACCTAGGGTTCCAGCAAGGCGGTGCTCCTCTCCAGAAGCGCTCTGGGAGAATGCGTTCCTCACCTTCTCCAGCCCCTGCAGGCCGCCTGCAGCCCTTGGCTCATGGCCTCCTTCTGGTGACGGCATCAGTCTGACCTCTGCTTCCACTGTCTCTGCACTCCCTCTGGGATGGACCTTCCTGCTTCCCTCTTAAAAGGACCCGTGTAACTACAGTGAACCCACCTGCACCCTCCAGGATGCCTTCTGTCTCAAAACTGAATCGCACCTGCGAGGTCCCTTTTGCCGCATCGGGTCACACGTTCCCAAGTTCCAGGCATTCAAGTGTGGACATCTTTGGAGGGGCCATTATTCTGCCACGCACAGATGGTAAGGTTGTTTAGCCAAAGGAGATTTCTAGGCTTGGAGATGAGCCTGAGGCAGGAGACAAGGCAGGAGGCACAAGGTACATTTGGGAAGCGGGGATGAAGCTGTGTCCGGTGGGCAGAGCATCAGGAGGGAAGGACAGGGAGACAGAGCTGGAAAGTAGGGCTGATCCATGGAGGGTCTTGAATGCCAGGCTAAGGCCAGAGACGGGGGTCACCGCAAAGCTGCAAAGAGGTGTATCAGATATTTATTGTTGTGAACAAACCATGCCTGGACTTAGTGGCTTAAGGCGGCCACCATGATGATTTCATGACTCTGTGGGTTGGCCAAGCGGTTGTTCCAGTAAGAGCAGGCTCTGCTGGGAAGTTGCATTCGTTACTTGTCCGGACATCAGTTTGGACGGCTGGGAGAGCCAGGGCCCCTCCGTGTGTTTCTCATCCCCCCCCCCCCCCGGCCCCTCCCGCCATGGTCTGGCCCAGCTTGTACACATGGTGGCTGTCCCACATCTCCAGGCATTTTCAGGCCTCTGCTTGTGTTACGCTTGTCAGCGTCCTGTTGGTTAAAGCAAGTCACGTGGCCAAGCCCAGATTGAAGGAATGGAGCAGCAAAGTCACATCACATAGGACGACGTGCACCCAGGAACAGAACTTTCTAGGCCATCTCTCACAAATAATCTACTACAGAAGTTGAGTGACATGATCTCGGGTATTTGTAGTGTAGTAAACATGATGCATATATCGGCCCTTGTCTTACAGAGCTGTAGAATGTTCTAGAAATTAATTGCACAGGCTTGTGAGTTACATCACTGGGCGCACAGTTCTGGCTCCAGGATGTACAAACTGCATCACCTCTGACCAGCTTTTCTGTGGCTCTGTTTCCTCATCTGCAAAACGGGAATGATAATACCTCCCTCCTAGGGATGTGGGTGCTAAGGACCCAATGAGTTAAAATCTGGAAAGTGCTTATCACAGTACCTGGCATACTGCAGCTGCTAAGTAGATGCTCTTTGTTGTAGTTACGATTTCATTTTGCTCTTGAACTCGCATGTCCGCTAATGTATTATGGTGCGTGCGTGCATGTGTTGGGGAATGCTATAGACACCACAACTAGCCATGGCATACCATGGTGTTACCTCGAGCCTGCTCTTGTGTGTCCTTCCATTCACCGTGTCCACGCTGCTGTGCTTCTCAGGGGAGCTGGGCCTCCCTCTCCTCTTTGGGTCACCCTCAGCCTACACAGGGTGTCTGTCGTCTCAAACTACCCCTTCCCACGGGGCTAAGCCACCTCTCAAGAGCCGACATGACGTCTTCACTTCAGTCTTATCCCCTCACGTCTGTCCGTGTCCTGCATGCTGCCACCCTCACCTCTCTTCAGGATGCAGGATCTCCGTCCTGAGGTCATATCTTTGGTCTTTTCCGTGCCGTGTCTTATAGCTGGACTCCACCACCAGGCCACTTGGCCTTGCTTGCTCGGATGGATTTGGGGATTTAGAAAATGGTTTTTTTCTCTCCGTTGCCCCTTAAGACCCTTATCTCAGACTTAAGAAACAAAATCGGGAGCTCAGGGCTGAATCTATGCGTATCTGTCCTCTCTGACCCAGTAGCTATCATGTTCTTGGTGGTTGAAGGAGCCGTGGGTCAATTAGTAAGTGAAAACGTGCGGTTTTGTAGCGTAAGCTCTTGGTGCCCGCCCAGGCCCGCCCAGTCTTTAGCATTTCCGGGCAAGTAGTCAGACTTCTGGCTGCTGGCAGGAGCCACGCTCTGCCTAAGGGCTCAGCCCGGAGCACTTGGGAATTGACTCCCAGGAGTAGCCTTGAACCGATGTCGGTAGGAGTTAATAACACATACCTGAGCCTCTCGGGCAGGCTGACTGCGGTGTGGTTCTACACTGGGTCTCAACGTGTCCCAAAGCGTAAGTGACCATTGCTCCTAGTGGTGAGTTGCCTGAAAACTCACCCTTGACTCACTTGCCCCCTTCAGTGCCTCTGTTTCCTGCAAACGCCTCCCAATAGACTACTTTCACTTGGGTCCCTGTCTCAGGGTCCCTGTCACTTGGGTCCCTGTCTCAGGCTCCCTGTCTTCTGAGGGGATCCAGAGGTGAAGCAATTTAATGTGTCATGTGTATTATTCCTGTTACAATTTCACCTGTTGGCACCGTGGAGAATGGATTGGAGAAGCGAGGAAGTTAAGAGGAGGCTGTCACGGTGGTCCTGGAGGAGGGTCCTGCTCATGGCACAGTGTGGTGATAACATCACCAGGAGGCTCCCCCCCGCCCCCCGCACCAAGAGGACAGGGCAGTGGCGGGGCAGCAGGAGGATGGGCTCGGGTCCACGGTGTCTGGTGAGGTGACTGAGAGGGTGTCGGTCCCTCCGGTGGAGCTGAGCACGGCAGGGTGGAGCTGGCCTGATGGCAAGACAGTCTTGGCCACTGTTTCTTTCCCTTTCGTTTCTGCCACATTCATAGATTCACTGCCCAGAGCAACGGAAAGAAATGTCAAACACACAATTCCCTTCGAGTTGCAGTCGGATATTTGAAGTGTGGAGAGACGGGAGTTGCAAGCCCAAGGTCATAAAGCTAGCAAGCTGCGGAACCATGAACCAGTACATGAAGGCTAGGGCCAGCTGTGCTCCAAGGGCGCTGCAGATGTTTGTCTGTCTTCATTCATTCTACAAAGCTTCATTTTATCTTATTTTTTTTTACTCTTCACTTCTTGATTCTGTCAGTTGTCCTTTGTATGCATATGAGGTGTGTGTCCCCGATTAGGTTGATCTGTGGCATAATTTCTACAATAGAAAAGGGAGTTAAATGGGACATTTGAGATGACTGTCCTCATCTTAAGGTTATTTAAAAGCAATTACTACCACCAGTTGGAAGTGCTACCTCGGGCTCCACTGATAGTAATGTGCACCTAAGAATCCAATTAGCTTGTAAATGGATTAATCTATATGTTGACCGATGCATTTGCTTCAAATTCAGCACAATTTAGGTCTAAGGAGTGTCAGTTTTATCTGTTTAACCTTTGTTTAAAGGTGTGTTTCCTTTTTAAGTAGAGGATTTACTCATCCCCTTTCCCATTTTGAATGTTACTTCATTTATATTTTTGCTTCCTCAACTGTAATTCACGTCTTGATTCCATAATCCTTATTAAATCATTTCAGCCCCTTCTGTTGTTTTAAGGTGTGCTAGCGGGCTTATCCGCAGAGATCCCAGGCGAAGGTGATGCTGTAACATCAAATCACATGCTAGCTTGGTACTCTCTGGTCCAACTTTCTGTGATGATTAGAAGTAGTCTAGAACATGAAGCCGTTTAGTGGCTGGTAGCCACTCGGAAGATTTGACTACTGAGCCCTTGAAATGGGGATAGAATGAGTGGATAGAATGAGGGGTGGAATTAGTAGTTTTGTTTAGTCTTGGTGAATTTGAATTTAATAGTCAAGTGGCTGGTGGCTGCCATATTGGAGAGCGTAGTTCTGGAGGACAGAGAACCCTAACCTAACCCTAACCCTAACCCTAACCCACAGAAGGTTTTGACCAACTCACAGTCTTCGTAGTTCAGAGATACCAGTCTTCGCATCGCCACGTTGGACTTGCCAGGTACAGCTAGATTTTCCACGGAGCAAAGTCGTTTCCTGGAACCTAACAGACCAAAGAAGACTTCCTGATAGGCTACATTGGATGGATGCTTGTAGATACTCTCCTAAAACATAAATTGATTAATATGTGTTTTTTGTTCATCAAGCACCTGCCATGGGGCAGGAGCACAGACAGGCTGGCTTCCAAAAGAGAAGGGCCCGGGATCCAGGAGACAGAGGCAAAGTGTGCGTTTACGTGAGCTTTGCCACATAGCGGAGACTGAAGGGCCGGTGTGGATTCAGATGTAGGATGATAAGTGTTAGAGATTTGGGACCGTATTTTATCCTGTTGTTTGACATCCGTCACTGCATTCATTCATTCGACAGGTATTTATTGTCTACTATTTAATAATTGCTGGGGGATATACTAGTGATCAAAGCAGACTCCCTTCCTGTCTGTCTGTCTCACATCTATTTATCTATCTGTCGATCTATCTATCTATCTTCTATCCATTATCTATCTATTGATCTGTCTTATCATTTAGCTATCTGTTATTTATCAATCAGTTATCTATCTATCGTTTGTTTATTTCCTTGAGCTTTTTTCACAGGGCTTTATTTGACAGTTTGAGTTCTGATCCAGTCTTACAACAATATTTTAAAAATCAGGGCCTGTTTTCTCACGTATCGCCTCTAATGTTCTTGGTCTTCATGCCGAATGGTCAGCTATCAGTGGAGCCACAGGTTCTACTGATTTTCCTAAGGAAGAACGGTAGGGGAGTCTCTGCCTCATGAAGCAGTTTTCAGCTGCTTTCAGCAGAAAGCCCCTGTGTGGGAGAGGGGCTCAGCTTTTGAGAAAGGATGGGGGGTGTGGCAAAAAAGAAAGCACCCACTTTGACACAGTCTCTGGGAACTCCTCCTCCTTTCTGGAAACAAACCCTCACGGTACTAAGTTAAACCTGTGGCTTGTGTAATTCATCATTAGGTATTTTTTCATCATTCCCTTGTGCAAAGCGTTGTCGGGGTTCAAAAGGACAGATAGCCTTCGCTTTCTTACCTTGACTGTTCTTGGAGGTCAGTCATCTGGGGCGGGGGGGAGTTTCGCCATCCACTTGGGCTGTGGACCTAAGAACGGGTAACCTGGTTTTGCTGCACGGTGAGTTTGTAGTACAGCCACAGAAACAGAGCAGGGCATCACATCAGTGACGGGGCCATTTATATATGAATATCGGATTCCAAAGAAGTGATGTGGTTGGGTGTGCTCTACATGATTTTTCTTGCCTTTTTAAAATGCAGTTTAAAAATTTGTTGCGCCAGGGCGCCTGGGTGGCTCAGTCGGTTCAGTGTCTGACTCTTGATTTCACCTTGGGTCATGATCTCATGGTTTGTGAGTTCAGGCCTCCGTGTCGGGCTATGTGCTGGCAGTGTGGAGCCCGCTTGGGATTCTCTTCCTCTGCCCCTCTCCCTCTCTCTCAAAATAAGTAAATCAACTTGGAAAAAAATGTTACATCGACAGAACACAAGCATGCGTAGAACCTGCCTATGTAAAGAAACATGAGTGTCCTTGAAAAGCCCGTGTGCTCCTCTCCCATGACTCCCCTCCCCAAGGAGGGAGCCCCTCCTGAGTTCTGTGTTAGTTAACCCCTGCCTCTCTCTGTCTCGTTGTACCTCATGTGCGTACAGCCCCGAGTTGTACCTTGCTGTGATGTGCATGGTCTTGAACTTGAGGCCATTACGGTCACAGAGGAGGTGTCCTCGACACCATTGCTTTGAGATTTTTCCATGACAACCCGTGTCATTTGTCCATCATAAAAAACAAAAAGTTTTCTGGGCAACGAACGTGTGCCACATGTTGATGCTGGGTGCTGGGGAAACAGAGCGAATGAAACAGGCAAACCCCATGCCCTCACGTAGCTTCGTTCAAAGGGACAGGGGGGCAGCACACAAGAGGAACAGAATGTGTAGCACGTAACTGGTGTGAGGAGAAACCCGAGGCAGTGAAGGAGAGACATTGTGGGGAGGTGTGGAGTCTCAGGTGGGGAGGCTAAGAGGGGGGCTTCTGAGTGAAAACTTGGAGGGGGCGAGGGAGAGAGGCTTGGAGACGCTGGGGGGAGCACTCCAGGCGGGGCAAACAGGAAGCGCCAAAGCCCTGCAGCAGCCTTGTGTCTGGCGTTTCAAGTACTTGGGGGGGGGGCAGGGTAAGTGGCGGCAGGGGTGTGGGGGGAGGAGGTGAGGACAGAGAGGAGGGGGGGAGATGGACGCCACCGGAAGGGTGTGAGCGGTGACATGGGGTGACATTGCGCATTGGCGTTTTGACATCGTGTATGTGGCTGCTGTGTTGAGAGGACACGGGAGGACATGGAAGCAGCCCCCAGGGAGGAGTCCCTTAGCACTTTGAGAGATGGCACCACCCGTGAAGGGGGTCACCTTGTCGGCGTAGACATATGAAGGCTGCGTGTTGGGATGTCCCGATGCTTGCATTGAGGCTGGCAGAGAAAGTGACAATTGCTTTTTAATTCTCATCTACTTCTGATGGCTGTGTGATGAGCAATACGATGGCGGAGGGGCGGGATGGGGGGTGGGCAGGGAGAGAAGAGCCAGCGGAGGGAGGAGGGAGAGACCTGGGCTCAGCTGGGAGCCCGCTCAGTTTGTGATGCGAAGCCACATCCTGTCCTGGTGAGCCTGGAGGGGGCTTCACAGGGGAGGTCTGGGCTGGGACTGGAGAAGTAGGAGACGCCAATCTAGTGACACCGCTGAGACCCTCAGGGTGTGAGTGAGCGCAGGGAGCAGGTGTGCGGAGGGGAGAGAAAGGTCCGAGGGCTGAGTGCTGGGACGCTCAAGTTCAGAGTCAGGAAATGAGTGGGAACCAGGCATCATCAGTCGTGTCTACTGTCCCGCCTAGGGTGACGCGTGTGGTCACTGGTGACTTTTGTGACGGCAGTTTTGGTGGAGCGATGGGGACAAAAGTCTGCCAAGAATGTGAGAAGAGGAGGCCGGAGGGAAAGGTGAAGCCAAGGGAGGACTTGAGGGGAGGAATAACAACACTTCGGGTGTGTGTATGCACCTAGGAATGATCTAGTAGAGAAGGGAGATGTGGTGATTTAAAAAATAAGAGGAAATAAGTGGTTCTACAGTCTCTCTAGTTCGATAGAAAGATAGGTAGATACATAGATTGACATGAGTGGGTAATTGGTAAAGAATATATTCTGTTGTTGACAGGCTTTTGGTTAGTTCACCGATTTGGGGTTTTTGTACAAATAATATACCAGCAACAGAAGCATGTTTTCATTTCCATTGTTTCAGATCCTGGTCAGCACTTGGTATTGTTAAACTTCCTAATTTTTACTAATTTCATGTGAAATCTACGTTCCCCCCCCCCCCCCTTTTTTTTTAATGTTTATTTATTTTTGAGAGAGACAGAGACAGAGCTTGAGCGGGGGAGGGCCAGAGAGAGAGGGAGACACAGAATCCGAAGCAGGCTCCAGGCTCCGAGCTGTCAGCACAGAGCCCGAGCGGGGCTCGAACTCACGGACCGTGAGATCATGACCTGAGCCGAAGTAGGACGCTTAACTGACTGAGCCACCCAGGCGCCCCTACATTTCCTTTTTAATGAGGCTGATCATCTTTTTAAAAAAATTAAAAAAAAGTCTTTTTTAGAGAGAGTGCTAGCGGGGGGAGAGTGAGACTCTTAAGCAGGTTCTGTGTTCAGCACAAGGCTTGACACGGGGCTCGATCCCACGATCCCGGGCTCGCGACCTGAGCCGAAATCAAGAGTCAGATGCTCAACCGACAGAGCCGCCCAGGTGCCCCAGAGGCTGAGCGTCTTTCCACGTGCGTGTTGCCAGTCGTGTGAGGTGCCTGCCTATGTCCAGCGCGCTGACTGTTGTCATCGTATTTGTTTACTTCCTCTTTGTTTTTAAATGTTAATTATACATTGTTTATGCTGATCCCGTGTTAGTTGTATGGCTATAAATATTTTAAATGTTTTCCCATTTGTTGCTTATATTTTACCTTTTTGGTTCTCTTCTTGATGAATAGGTGATCTTAGATTCATTTCACTATTTTTTAAAATTTAATTTAATTTTTTAAAATTTATTTATTTAAATTCAAGTTAGTTAACATACCCCGCAGTCTTGGTTTCAGGAGTAGAACCCAATGAATCATCTCTTACATATGACACCCAGTGCTCATCCCGACAAGTGCCTTCCTTAATGCCCATTTAACCCCTCCCCCACCCACCTCCTTTCCAAAAACCCTCAGTTTGTTCTCTGTGTTTAAGAGTCTGTGGTTCGCCTCCCTGTTTTCATCGCATTTGTCCACATCACCATTTTTGATTAGTGTTTTGTGCCTTAAAAAATGGCTTCCTACCATAAGCTTTCCTACCTTGTTTTCTAGAATAGTTGGTATTGGGTTTTCTCTCCTGAAGCCCTTGATTCATCTGGGGTGGACTTTTGTCTGGTGAGAGACAGAGATTCGATTTCATTGGCCTCCATCAAGATCACGAATAGTCCCAGCCTCATTCAGTCGGTATTTCCTCCTCTCATTGTCCACAGCTTCCCTCACGCAGGTGGGCTTCCACACGTGTGCAAGGTCTCTTCTGGCCTCTGTTGTCTGTTCCAGAACCCACCCGTGTGGCCCGGCATCAACACCACACTGGCTCCTCAACCATGGCTTCATAAGTGGTCTGCTTTTCTGGAAGGGCGAGTCCGTGCTCCTCTTGGCTCATTAGGCTTTTGTGTAAATTGTGAAGCAAAATATCCAAATTTCTCTGAACGTCCTTTTAGGACTTTGTTGGAACAGCAAAACATTGTGTTTAAGAAGACCCTGGAGGGGCGCCTGGGTGGCGCAGTCGGTTAAGCGTCCGACTTCAGCCAGGTCGCGATCTCGCGGTCCGTGAGTTCGAGCCCCGCGTCGGGCTCTGGGCTGATGGCTCAGAGCCTGGAGCCTGTTTCCGATTCTGTGTCTCCCTCTCTCTCTGCCCCTCCCCCGCTCATGCTCTGTCTCTCTCTGTCCCAAAAATAAATAAACGTTGAAAAAAAAAAATTAAAAAAAAAAAAAAAAGAAGACCCTGGAGCCCATATCCTTAGCGTAGAATTCTGCTTCTTACTAACTGTGTGCGTCACTTCCTTCACCAGCAAAACAGAGATGGTAGAAGGGTTTTCTCACCGTGGGAAGAGTAAAGAGTTGCTGTCCACGAAGCCCTGGAGAGTTGCCTGGTATTCAGGAAGTGCTAAGTAAGTGTAAGGTATCCTAATTATTGTGATTTTTTATTGGGCTTACTTTTGATCTGTTGATCAGTTTAAGGAACTTTGACCTCTTTATATCACAAGGACAAAGATCAATTTTGAGGGATGATAGGGAGAGTTCCCTAGACCCAGGACTCGTGAGAAATATTGACAACTTTTGACCAGACGGGAACATCGTATCTGAGTCACTCTCTGTGTCGGGAAGAGCTCTTATTTATGAAAGTATAAATTATGAATTAAAATTCGTAAAAACTTACGTATTAATTTTTAAAAGTAATTTTTCTTTATCTTAGACATTTTACCTTTTTGTAAAAATTGGATTTTCCCCTTTTTTTTTTTTTAAATTTTTTAACGTTTATTTTTGAGACAGAGAGCATGAACGGGGGAGGGGCAGAGAGAGAGAGAGAGGGAGACACAGAACCGGAAGCAGGCTCCAGGCTCTGAGCCGTCAGCCCAGAGCCCGACGCGGGGCTCGAACTCACGGTCCATGAGATCGTGACCTGAGCTGAAGTCAGACGCTTAACCGACTGAGCCACCCAGGCGCCCCGGATTTTCCCCTTCTGATACGAGCAAATCCTCTTTGCTTTTTTGGGGGGGGGTGTGAAATTCAACCTTTCTGGTAGGTTAACCTCTTTTATTATATCAGGGTAGGGAAACAAGTACAGAAAAATATAGCTTGTGGAGAAAAGTCTCTCATTTTCTGGGACTCGTAAAGACCTTATTTGTTTCAGGTGACAGGCCCCAAGTGCAATCAAAGGACATTATTGTCAGAAATGGCAACTGTGATGTAGCAGAGTTGCTGCCAGGAGTTGATGATGCAGAAACAATTCATTTTGGGTCAGATGGTGCTGAATGGGGGGTTAGTAATAGCACTTTGCCATATTAATTTCTGTGTGAATAGCGTCTGTGGGACCACCCGTTATGTTCATTCGTGGGATTGATTGCTCTTTGCAGGTTGCTACCAACAGTCCTGCCCTGTTGCTTTTCAAAAGTGAGTGCTTCACCACTTTGCTTTCAGGCCCTAAGGACCATTAATGGAGATCCTGATCTGCTCCAAGTGGAGTAGGATTTTATAACTCAATGCAAAAATATAAAAGAAAAATATTACTGATAAAAATGATGATGGTGGGGCGCCTGGGTGGCGCAGTCGGTTAAGCGTCCGACTTCAGCCAGGTCACGATCTCGCGGTCCGTGAGTTCGAGCCCCGCGTCGGGCTCTGGGCGGATGGCTCAGAGCCTGGAGCCTGTTTCTGATTCTGTGTCTCCCTCTCTCTCTGCCCCTCCCCCGTTCATGCTCTGTCTCTCTCTGTCCCAAAAATAAATAAACGCTGAAAAAAAAAATGATGATGGTGATGAAGATGGAGGTGGTGATGATAGTTGTGATGATGGTAATCATGATGATGGTGGTGGTGATGATGGTACAAAGATGGTGATGATGATAATGGTGATGATGATGGTGGTGGTGATGATGATGGTGATGTTATGATGATGATAATGGTTATGTGATGGTGATGGTGAAGATGGTGATGGTGAGGATGGTGGTAATGATGATGGTGATGATGTTATGATGATAATGGTGATGATGAGGTGATGATGGTGGTGATGATGGTGATGATGATGGTGATGGTGGTGATGATGGCGGTGATGGTGATGATGGTGGTGGTGATGGTGGTGATGACGATGGTGGTGGTGATGATGGTACTGAAGATGGTGATGATGATAATGGTGATGATGATGGTGAAGATGGTGATGATCGTGATGATGTTATGATGATGATAATGGTTATGGTCAGGATGATGGTGATGGTGACGATGGTGGTGATGATGGTGGTGATGATGATGGTGATGATGTTATGATGATGATAATGGTTATGGTGAGGATGATGGTGTTGGTGATGATGATGGTGATGATGATAGTGAAGATGGTGATGATGGTGATGATGTTATGGTGATGATGATGGTGATGATGGTGATGGTGATAGTGAAGGGGGTGATGATGATGGTGATGAAGGTGAAGATGGTGATGGTGGTGATGATGGTGATGATATGATGATGATGGTGAAGATGGTGATGATGGTGATGATGTTATGATGATGATGATGGTGATGGTGATAGTGAAGGTGATGATGATGGTGATGGTGATGATGATGATGGTGATAAAGGTGAAGATGGTTATGATGATGATGGTGATGGTGGTGATGATGGTGATGAGGATATGATGATAATGGTTATGGTGATGGTGATGATGGTGATGATAGTGAAGGTGGTGATGATGGTGATGATGTTATGATGGTTATGGTGATGGTGATGATGATGATGATGGTGATGGTGATAGTGAAGGTGGTGATAGTGGTGATGGTGGTGGTGATGGTGGTAGTCATGATGATGGTGGTGGTGATGATAACGGTGATGATATCACCTTTCTCATGTGGTTTTGTGAGGTTGGGACCTAATCCATGTAAAATAACCAGCACAGAGCCTGGCCCACTAAAGGGGATACATTAAATCTCAGCTGCCCTGAACTTCTCTCCCAAACCTTCTATTCTATATCTTCTATGTTGTCTGGATTTTCTTTATTGGGTTAAATATATCAGTTTTACATTGTTGCTCTATCAAATAATTATCAATTTGATGACTTAAAACAACATACATTTGTTCTTTTACAGTTGGGAGGTCAGAGGTCTGAAATCAGATCTCACGGGCCAAAATCAGTGTGTCAGGGCACTGTGCTCCCTCCTGAGGCTGTGGGGAGAGAATCAATTGCCTTGTCTTTACTTTCTTTAGAGCTCCTTTGTCCATATATAAAGTGAGCAGTGTAGCATCTTGTTTTAGCGGTCACATTGTTTTATTCTATATCAAATATACCTCTGTCTCTCTCTGACAAGGACACTTGTGATTGCATTTATGGCCTACCCAATAATCTCCCCATCTCAGCCTTTAACTTAATCACATCTATGAAGCCTTGTTGGCAGATAAGAAAGTGTTCATAGGCCTGGATACCTTTGGGGGCCATTGTTCAGTTTACCACAATAAGAATAAAATAAATTCAAAATGAAAACCCTTCATATTGGTGCCAGTTTATTACAAAATAAACCTATCATGCTCAGCAAAGTCATATTTCACACAGTGTCCCTCATTCATTAATAAATGTAGGAGTCATACATAGAGTGATAGAAATCAATTCACTGGCCTTGGACTCCCTGTGAAGATTTCGGTTGGCATAGCCAAGAGTTGAGGCTAAAGCTGCTTGGAAGTTATGTATTCTACGTCTTATGGTGCCAAAATTACCTTGGGTTTTGACCGTGGATGCTGTGTGTGGCTTTACAGGTTAGATATAAAGATATGCAGGGCACCCACTAGAGTTGTGCAGTGCACAACATGTGTGGCTGTAAATGGTGGGCTTTTTGTGATGCCCACCAGATGCTAATCTCCAGAAATGTGAGGTCCACGTCTGTCTTGTATCCCCACTACTTACTGTAGTGCCAGGCATAGAGTAGGCATTCATATTTAGGGAAGCAAAGCAATGAACAGATGCGTATTCGGTGTGAGAGCCACCAAGTAGCTCCTCGTCTGTGGTTCCCAGAGCAATGGGTTCTCAACATCGGCTGCACATTAGACTGACCTGAGGGAGATCTTAAAAAAGAAAGTTCTTGTGCTGGATCCTGTTCACAGAGATTCTGATTTATTTGGTCTGGGTGGGGCCATGGTATTACTACACTTTAGAAAGATCCTGGGTGCCTCCACTGTGCAGCCCAGTAGCTAACCATTGTTCCGATATCGTGATTCTCGGATTTCAGTGTGCATTAGAACCGCCTGGAGAGCTTGTTGGAATGCAGGGTCTGGAGCTGGGGGCTGAGCTGTGCATTTCTAACAGGCCCCCAGGTAAGGCTGACGTGGTTGGTCTGGGGAACTACTGACACTCAGTGCTCTGGAAGGTAATAGAGAAGGTAAATCCCTCCAGTATGCACAGGAGAAAAATAGTTGGGGATGCCGTTTTGGAAGTGTGTGTGCATGTTTAATGCGGAAGTAAGACACATGGTAAGAACCTACGCCGTGAATTTACAATAAATGATACTGTTCCTTTCATCCAACAGCCTTTCAAAGTGGGCATTTTATTTTTTTTTAATTTTTTTTTTCTCAACGTTTATTTATTTTTGGGACAGAGAGAGACAGAGCATGAACGGGGGAGGGGCAGAGAGAGAGGGAGACACAGAATCGGAAACAGGCTCCAGGCTCTGAGCCATCCGCCCAGAGCCCGACGCGGGGCTCGAACTCACGGACCGCGAGATCGTGACCTGGCTGAAGTCGGACGCTCAACCGACTGCGCCACCCAGGCGCCCCCAAAGTAGGCATTTTAAATTTTTGATTTTTTTAGGGTTTTTAAAATTTGTTTTTCGTTTTGTTTCTGTTTTTGTTTTTAGCCAACAAACTAGAAAGAGAAGGAGATGACTAATTTTGCTCAAGCTACGCGTGACCTTTCCGTGTGTCCCAAAGTCACACCCTGTGGGAGGCCAGAGGCCACTTGCCCTATCTTGTGTTCACCTTTCTCCCCTTCTGATCACTGTCCCTGCTCTGACCTCAGGGGACTGTGTGATGGGGCCCATGGAGCTCTAACCAGATTTTCTCACTAACTTCTGTGTAAGGGGAACATCCTTGGTCCTCCCTGTATGGTAGCAATGCCTATCCAGCTAGGACATCTTTGATTAGCTTGAACCAAAAGTCTCCACACCGACCAATACACGCTTGGAAAGTGACACCAGCCTGAGATTTGCTGACCTTCATGTCATTCTCAACTTCTGATATTTGGACCAGGACCTTGTACATCCCAGGAGACATTTTCAGAGCTGAGCCACTTTTCCCGAAGCCTCCTTGCTGGCTGTCCTCCCTATCTTTCTGAGTCCTCCTCTGACCCCAGTGTCCCTACCACCCAAGTCTGTGGTCCCCAGCCCGCCTTGCTTGGGTCAAAGACCTTGATGTCATCGTCATCCAGAGGGACCCAAGACTTCCTTCCATTCGCTTTATCCAAACTGATACTGTCTGTTTTTTGAAACACACAGCAACACTCAACTAACGCAAAATCATTATATGATTAAAGTAGTTTGCACTCCGATGTAAGCAAGGCTTGATGGACGTCTTGAATTTTAAAGAGGAACTTGTCATGACTTTCAAATATGAGAAAATACTGGCAAGGGAGACATCTGTGGACAGAAAACGCCACGGGCAATTTCCCGACCTTCTTCCCTGGGCTGCCCTTCACTCGGGCAGGGAAGAAACCCACAGCTTTAGGATTCTGACCAGACCATCCCCTCAGCTCCCTTTAGCAAGGGGCGGGCGTGGCTGAAAGCTGACTGTGAACATTTGAAACTTCACGTCTCAGATCTGGAAGGAGGCCTCCTGTATTCGTTTGCTCCTCCCTACGAGGTGTAAGTTTCATTTATGGCAACATTTACGGCGCACTGTTTTAGGTGGTTCAGGCAGGGGCTTTCCAGGGTTGCTGGCTGTGGGGTTGCCTCCGCTCACATATAGGTGTTCCTGCTGTTCTGTAGTTAGAGACTGGTGTGCGTTTGCTTGTAACGGTTTGCTGTCGATGATGGCGAGGAAGCGCCTCACGCACATCTCCCAGAGACGGTCTGCCTGATGAAAGTTTCCGCCCGGGGACAGTGGGCTGGCTGTTGGAAATCAGGTTCGAGAATTACAGGCTAAGGTAAAGGAAGCAGCGGAGATCAAACTCCACGCCAGATTTAGATCTTCTTTGCTGGAAGAAAACTTTCACCTACATGCTGTAAGTGACACAGCAACCGTGGGACATAAAAGCTGTATTTTATCCGCGGCGTTACGGGCTGAGTTGTGTTCCCCGCCCCAATGCTTACGTGGAAATCCTGATCCCCAGCACGTCAGCCTGTCACTGGGTTTGGAGACGGGGCCTTTAAAGAGGGCCTTAAGTTAAACTGATGTCATAGGCTGGGCCCTAACCCAGTGTGATCGGCGTACTTACAAGTCACGGGAAGTAGGACACGGACACATGCAGAGGGATGGCCGTGCGAGGACACAGGGAGAAGGTGTCACCCACACGTGTACCAGGGAGAGAGGCCTCAGGAGCTACCCAGCCTGCCAACACCTTGATGTCACTTTAATGTCAGACGGCTGGCCTCCAGGACGGAGAAAACAGATCTCTGTTGCGGAAGCCCCCGGGGTGCGGTGCTTTGTTATGGCACCCAGCAAACCGATGCACCCAGATTTAATGAATGAAAGGAAGGGAGAAGTGGCCAGTGAACGCACCCCTTCCCTTACAGGCTTCCCCCAGTCACCACCCCGGCCCCACGCAGGTGGAGTTTCTCTGTCGGGGTCCTCAGCGGCTGACCCCGAGCCTTCGCTCCCCGGTGCTGCAGCAGAGCAGGCTCCTCCCTTTGTCCTGTTTCTGCCTGCCTACATTTGTGCATCCCTCCTTTCCCGGTGTCAGAGGCTCAGATAAAGGAAGGTGACAAGAGGGAACGTAATCCTCAGCCTAAGTAGGCACAGCAAACACCATTTACCTAAGATCTGGAGAACGGGAACGCAGGCTTCCAGGAGGATTCATGGCCAGGACACTGGTTCTGTAAGAGAACGGCTGGATGCTGGTGGAGCTGGTCCTGCCCCTCGGGGCGGGCGCCGGAGGGTCCCCTTGACCAGCCCCTGCAGAATTGATTTGAATTGAACTGATACCACTCCTGGCCCTCAGTTAAGCAGGAGATGCGTGTCTCTGTGCTCTGTTGCCTCTCCGTTGGCTGGATTTGGGGCACTGGTTCTCAAAGTGTGGCGCCCCGACCAGGTACATCGGCGTCACTTGGGCGCTCAGTGCCCGCTTCTGACGCACTGAATCAGACACTTTGGGGTGGGGTTCAGCAATCTCTTACCGAGCCCTCCAGGGGATTCCAATCATCCTCCAGTTTGAGAGCCACTGGGTTAAGGAATGAGGGGCCACTAGAAAATTCTGGAGAGCCTGAAGAGAGAGACGCTGTTGCTGCCTTCAAGGTGCTAATCCTTGAGGAGTGTTCTCCTGGGAGAAGGTGTAGAAGGGCGAGTCTGTGAGCCCAGAGGAAGGATGCCAGGATCAGACGAGAACCACCCTGCCCCCCTCCGTCCTTTGTAAGCCAAGCTGGTTTTGAGTTCGTATTAGTCAGGTGTATGCGGAGAAACAGAACCAACAATGTGTGATGTGCATATTTGTGTGTGTGTGTGTGTGTTTGTGTGTGTATAGATAGGCATTTGTTTTAAGGAATTGGTTTGTGTGATTGTGGAGGCTTGCTGAGTACATCCACAGGGTAGGCTGGCAGGCTGGGGGCCAGGGCCAGGGCAGAGTTGCAGTTCAAATGCAATGATCGTCTGCTGACAGAATTTCCTCTCAGGGCAGGTCCTCTCTGGTTGATTAAATCCTTCAACTGCTTGGATGAGGCCCACTCCCATTGGGGAAGTGGTCTGCCTGATTCAGAGCCCGCTGATTTAAATGTTAACCTCATCAAAAACAAAACAAAACAACAAACACCTTAATAGAAACATCTAGAATACTGTTTAACCAAATGTCTGGGCACTGTGGCCCTGCAACTTGATGCTTAAAATTAGTCATCACAAGCTTCTTGTATTCTTTTTATTTCTGTCCCCTTTTTGTTGTCGACGTAAGTGAAACCTTTTTAATAGCTGCAGCCTGTCTCCCTGTTATAAGCAAACAGCATCTTGACAAAGACAAAGGACAGCACCGAGTGACCATGCTGTGCTGAGTGCTCCCCCGTGCTGGTGAAGTCAACTCTCCTGTTATCTCAATCTTTTTTTTTTTTAAGTATATTTATTTATTTTGAGAGAGTGAGAGCACAGAGGGAGAGAGGGAGGGAGAGAGAGAATCCCAAGCAGGTTCCCCACTGACAGTGTGACGTGGGGCTCAAACTCATGAACCATGAGACCATGACTGGAGCCAAAACAAAAAGTTGGACGCTTCACCAACCAGGCCATCTGGGAGCCCCTGTTATCTCAATCTTAAAGACATGGAAAGAGAGGCGCCTAAAAGGTCAATAAGCTGCCTGAAGTCATGTGTTCGGAACGTAGTAGAGCTAAGATGCTGAGGAGTTTAGTTCTGGAATGTTCCTAACCACAGTCTGAGGTCTTGTAGGAGGAATCAGGTGTGTGTGTGTGTGTGTGTGTGTGTGTGTGTGTGTGTGTGTGTTTGGGTGGCCAAAGATAGAAACAGGTGTGTTAAAAGGTCCCCTGCTCTTCAAATGAAGGGAGGGAGGGAGAACAGATCTGGAAACAGATTCTTGCTGCGTAAACAACATCCATCAATAATAGCACTGGGCCCCCTGAAATGTGCTAATTTTTAATCAGGTGGCTATATTATCAGCAGCAGTGTTTTCTTTATTATTGCCACTATGTTAATGCTAAAAATAGTAACGACCCCTCATTAAACATTTATTGGCCAGAAATAACTCTTTGAGTGCCTCAT
This sequence comes from Leopardus geoffroyi, assembly GCF_018350155.1. Lineage (NCBI taxonomy): Eukaryota > Metazoa > Chordata > Mammalia > Carnivora > Felidae > Leopardus > Leopardus geoffroyi. The sequence goes on from NC_059333.1 coordinate 5,152,880, forward strand.
CTAAATATAAGCCAGTTACGATCAGTCCCATTTTCATGATAAATTCTTTGAGGCTTGGGTAAGTTAATTCTCCCTAAATTCCATGGCTGATAAGCTAGATAGAGATCAAACAGAGCTGCCCAGAAAATAGAATGGTCCCAGAAAACTTCAACAAGAAGCTGGTAAAGGACCATAGATGTCAGTTGAGGCAAACATACGATGGGGAAGAGGGAGCCCCAGGCTCTCTCCTCCGGGGAAGTTCTGGCTGTTTGGTTCATCAGAAGGGGAGACAGAAATGATGCTGAGCCAGGATCATTCTTGCCACCTTGCAGCTTAGTGCTGTCGCCCTATAATTAGGTGTTGATCCGTGACATATGAATCACCTGCCACTCAAACTGCTGAGCTTTTAAGTGCAAACATCTCTGGTAACAGGATAAAGTGGTATTTCCTTATAAAGCTCTGTGTCCTTTTAACAAGCATCACATAATCCTATAATATGCATCATTTGTGCCTTTCGGTGAAATCAAAACCTGCCTTTATAACTAACAGTCAAAATTCAAGAACTACAATAGTGAAAACAAGAAACTGGAATAAGGGAAAATATCTTTTATAGTCTTAATTGCCATAATTCTAGAATATCCCTTACCATTTTTTTCTATATATAAACTTGTTTTCTAATTGAAATCACATTGCAATCACAATTTTGCTTTGTGTCTAACATTGTATCTTAAATATTTCCTATCGTATGTCATGATCTTTTTAAATACAATTTTTGGCCCATAATATTCCATTAATGTCTCATAGTTAATTGTTTTCTTCTGTGGTTTATTTAGATCATTTCCAACTTTGTGGATTTTTTTAAATGTTTATTTATATTTGAGACAGAGAGAGAGAGAGAGAGACAGACAGAGCATGAGTTGGGGAGGGACAGAGAGAGACAGAGATAGAGACAGAATCTGAAACAGACTCCAGGCTCTGAGCTGTCAGCACACAGCCAGACATGGGGCCTGAACTCATGAGCCGTGAGATCATGACCCAAGTGGAAGTCGGATGCTTAACCGACTGAGCCACCCAGGTGCCCCTAGATTTTTTTAATGTTTATTTATTTATTTTGAGAGAGAGAGGGGGGGGGAGAGAGAGAGAGAGAGGCAGAGAGAGTACATGCAAGCAGGGGAGGGGCAGAGAGAGAATCCCAAGAAGGCTCCATGCCATCAACACGGAGCCCGACGTGGGCTTGAGTGCATGAACCTCAAGATCATGACCTGAGCCAGAATCAAGGGTCAGACAGACGCTTAACCAACTGAGGTACCCGGGTGCCGCCCAGCTTTGTAGATTTTCAATAAATAAGATTGAAACGAACAAGCTGGTGCAGAAAACATGTGTGCTGTTTAAGATTATAACCTTGGAAATGCAATAGAGAAGAAGATGCCCACAGATCTGGTTTGAGTCGTGACTGTGTCTCCCCAGCCACGTGGCTGTCATGGCCTGCCCTACCTTAGCTAACGTCTGTGGAACCTCTGCTTCTCATTCCAAAAACGGGGGTACTACCTGCACATGAGGTTGTCGTGGTCATTGTCTCTTGAAGCTCAAAGGATACATTTAAAGAGTCTCATCACAATTGCAGTGAGGAAATTCATCAGCGGTGACTATTAGCATCGGGCTTTGTGCTGACACCATGGAGCCTGCTCGGGATTCCCTCTCTCCCTCTGCCCCTCCCCACGTGTGTGTGTGTGTGTGTGTGTGTGTGTGCGCGTGCGCGCGCTTTCTCTCAAACCATTTATTTTAAAAAATAAAAATAAAATGGTTTCTGAAAGCAGAAATATTGGGTGAAAGATTACAGCGTTTTTCCGGGTCTTGATCACATGCGTCCGCTTTCATTTCAAATGAAGGCAGGTGCGTTTGAAACCCGTCGGCCACGTGTGGCATTTCTTTAATTGCTAGAAATTCTATATGCCCCTTAACTAGTTGCATTTCCTCCTCTGTGACTTGTCTGTTCCCGTATCCCTTGAACTGAATTAAATTCAGTAAACAACACTAGAGTAGCTCCCGTGTGTCAGCACTCCTTTAGATGGTAGCCGTGCAGGGGCGAATGGGATACGATCCTTGCCCCTCTGGAATGGTCGGTGAGTCTAGTGGGGGTGCGTGTTTGCACTGCCCTACACACAGTGACAGGCATGTGGCCGAAGGAAGTGGCGAGAGTGCTTAATTCCTTTGCCGACTTATCTCTGGATGCCTTAGTGCTTTTTCAGATTGATTTGTGAGTAGTTGACCCGCTTACACTTCAAGCCAATGAGCATTTCTGTTTTGTGTCATGGATGGAGACAAAGGTGGCAAGTCAGTACTCTGGATTCTCTTACTTTGTCTCCTCGCGGCTCTTGCAAAAGCACGTTTCGTTTTTCTTCCTCCTGAATAAGTGAGGCCACACCTCGCCCTCTGGAGGCCTGGACCGTAGAGCTGGGGAGGGGAGAGAGGGGTACAGATGGCTTCTGTTAGCCGAGAAGCCAGCTCCATAGTCTGCATTTGGGCGTTCTTGAGGAAATAAGATATTAACTGCGGAGAGTGTTCTGGAAAATCAAGGGTGAACCACCCGTATTGAAACTCTGACGGCAAGTGTAACGGCGGGCTTAATTGAGTTTTTAGAGCCAAGACTGCCGTATAATATCCTCATATTTTGCAAGCAATTCCATTTACCTTCAGAGAGCACGTCAGGCTCCCACTGCTGTGGGCAAAAAGAAAGTGCAGTGGTTTACATACGAGAAGGGACTCCCTCGTACTCCTGGCTTGACTCCAGGCTCTGGCCATTGTCTCCTACAGTGGCCTTTTCCGACGCGGTGGATCATTTAAAAATAGAGTTTTAAAAGTTTTATTTAAATTGGTTTTTCACTGAGATGCAACTGACATGCGACATTGTGTTAGCGTCAGATGTGCAACGCCGTGATTTGATATTTGTATCTGTTGTGAAACGACCGCCACGGTATGTCTAGTTGACATTGTCCCCATGCATAGTGACATTTTTTTTTTTAATTTAAAAAATATTTTAAAGGTGTTTCTAGAGTAGTATTACAGCCCTCTCTCTTTGGTGGCTGTTAAAGCCAAGACTCTCTCCTTAAGGTTTCCTCGGATTTGAGGTCCTTGATTTCACTCTCAGGCCTCCTTCCGAATTCCTTAGGCTCCCGTGGATCTCCTGAGGACCCCAAGTCAGTGCACCTCTAATTCAATACTCGCCGAGCTCCATCAACTCGTAATTTATTTTTAAAAAATTTTTTTAACGTTTATTTATTTTTGAGACAGAGACAGAGCATGAACGGGGGAGGGGCAGAGAGAGAGGGAGACACAGAATCAGAAGCAGGCTCCAGGCTCTGAGCCATCAGCCCAGAGCCCGACGTGGGGCTCGAGCTCACGGACCGCGAGATCATGACCTGAGCCGAAGTCGGACGCTCAACCGACTGAGCCACCCAGGCACCCCATCAACTCGTAATTTATTAAGCGCTGATGTTTGCAGAATTTAGTTCAGGCCTGCCATACATTTCAGATTTGGGGGTCACTCACTGATGTTGGGATTTTATTTTAAGGAAGCCAATGAGACATTCTAGTTCTGCTTCTACATCCAGAACTGATGAAGAGAGAGACATGGGAGAGAGAGAGAGAGAGAGAGAGACAGAGGAGTCAGATGTAACTCAAAATAGCATCTAGAATTCTATGACAGTTTTCAGTTTGAACCCCAGAACCGTGCCGAGCTGGACCCCGCTCAGTTTACCATGGGGGTGGAGAGCAGAGCAGAGGAGGCGCTCCCTCGCGGGCAGACAGGGGCTGGCAGGTGACAGGTGCCAGCAGGTGAGGGGAAGAGAAGGGGATGTGCCATGCTTCTCCCAACTCCCCTCTCGCCTGAGGGAGGGAGGGTCCCGAGGCTCATGGGTGTTACACTCCAGCGCGGGCTTTGTCATCTGTGGACCGCTGACGTTTGGGGCTGGATCACCGTCGCGGGGGCCTGTCCTGTGTCTTGTAGACATTTAGCAGCACCGTGGCCTCTGCTCACTAGATGCCATGGCACCGTGCAACTCTGCTGTGACAATTCGTGCTGTCTCCAGGCGTTGGCCGCTGTTCCCTGGGCGCAAAATAGCCCTCAGTGGAGAAGCGATTCTCCAGGACAGGGATCCTCCTGGAAGAAGAGGCAGAGGATCCTTCCCAGCGCGCTTCCTAATCCCGGCACATGGGGTCTACGGCCTTCTCTGCTCGTCCCAGCTCCCTGCGTGTGCCTCCTCCCTCCCATTTTCTCCATCCTCCCCTCTCGTAATGACTGCCACCGGCCGACTGTTGCAGGGGCAGCAGCTCCCTGGCTTTGTGGCCCTCAAGGGCCTACCTGCACCTCTGTACCCCTCCCAGGGCCCCCGCACTGCCCTCGGCACGGCGCGGCCTCATGCGCATGGTGGTAATGACTTCAGAGAATGTTGTTCAGATATTGGAAGGAAAACGGGTGTGAACATTTTCCCATAAATATTTAGCTGCCAGTGTGATTCCCTCAGAGCATTTTGTGCATTCATCTGACCCACCAGACGCATGGATCTTACCTAGCACAGAAAGCAGAGACTCTTAAAACAGTGGAGAGAGTAGTAAGTCATGTCTGTGCTGCTGGCTGTAAGCCCAGTCTGAGCTAGCACAAAGTGCCATTAAAAAGTGATAATAGTCGCATAGATTACCTTCTTCACATGTGATTCCTCTGAAAAAGTGTGTTTTATTCATCATTCTTAAGCTGTTATCTTGGATCCAAACTACAGTTTTCCAGCTATGTGATACATGTAGCTAATTAGCACTAGTTGGGGGGTCGAAAGCAACTTATTTTGCAAAGCATGTTCACTTGGAATGATCTCAATAATTCTATAAACTATTTTAGGAATTAGGGCTCATATGTCATTAATTACAGGACCCTTGGTCACATCACTCAGAAAAGCAGCTTCCAAGGAGATGTGAAATAACAAAAATGCAAGCGAGTAATTTGAAGATCTGACGGGCTTTATTGAGCCACTCACGAATGGGGCAGCGCCCCATCCAGCGAGTACAGGGGGGCTCGATTCCCAACAAGATGGAAGGTTTTTGTAGGAAGGAGGGTGGGACAAGGAAGTTGCTAGCAAGAGAAAGGAAGGGTTGTTTCAGGCCGGGTCGCCTTCCCTGGGTGGGTGGGGGTTGATCCCGCAGATCCCCTCCTCTTCCTGGGGCGGGGGCAGTGGAGAAGGTCCAGGAGACCGGTCACCCCATCTGGGCCCACCGGAGAATTCCTGACTCCCAGGCTGAGACTACATTTCTGCGGGAGGCTCGACCCACAGTCAGGTCAGGCGTAAAGTCACCCGGCCAAAGTGACACCACTCGGGGGCTGTGGTTTTCTTTGTGACAGGGATCAAGTTATGGAACCCATAGCTCTTTTCCAAGGCACAGAAATAGGCATCTCTTCAGTTATATCGTGCTTCTTAATAGAAAGGCGTAAGAACCTAGACCTCGTCTAATCAACCTTCGGCGCCCTCGGCCGCACCAATACATCCTCCCCGTTGAAAAATTGCAACGCTAGCCTCAGTCACGGGCAGTTCTAAGTGTCAGAACATTCTGCCTTACGTGGAGGCAAAATCTGCCTGCCTTGAACTTCCTTCCGGAGGGTCCTGGGGCCACGGAGAACACCCCATCCTCTTGTTCATAGCAATGGTTGCAGGAGCTCCAAGATTCTTCTGTCACATTGTCCGGAGTTGCCTCTCTTCATACCTCTCCCTGGCATGGGATGGATTGTGCCCCTCCCCCAACAAATTCGTCTGCTGAAGCCATCGCCTCTGACGTCTCAGGGTGTGGCTATAGTGGACATACAGCCTTCAGAGGGGTGATTAACTTAACAAGAGGCCTCAACCTAATCTGACTGGTGTCCTTGTAAGAGGAGGAAATGTGGATCCACGGAGAGATGGTGGGGATGCACGCACATAGAGGAAGGGCCGTGTGAGGGCGCAGCAAGAATCTGGCCACCTGCAAGCCATGGACAGAGGCCTAGGAGAGCATAAGCCTGCTGGCACGTTGATCTTGGACTTTCAGCCTCCTGACCCTGAGAGAATAGATGTCTGTTATTTAAGCCACCGAGTCTGGGTTTTGTTACGGCCGCTGGAGCTGACTTATACATCCTCTACCCCTGACCCCACTATGAGTGTGACACGTTAGTGTCCTGTCTCAACTTCCCGCTGTGTAATCAAGATAACAATAGCACCTGCCCCGGGGGGCTGGCGAGGGGTTACCGGAGATAATGAACGGTGCCTGGCACGCTTTGATGAACGTTACTTCTTGTGAACGTGCCTATCCTTACGTTATCTTTAATAAAAATATTAAACGCGACAAGGTCAGGACAAATCTAATAGCACGATACTTCAGAATTTCTGTAAGGTTGACTTCGATCCATTCCTAAATACATTCAGACATTTGTACTTACGGCTCACATCCTTGTGCCCACACCTTCCTGGTTGAAATTAAAAAATTTTTTTTTTGAACGTTTATTTATTTTTGGGACAGAGAGAGACAGAGCATGAACGGGGGAGGGGCAGAGAGAGAGGGAGACACAGAATCGGAAACAGGCTCCAGGCTCTGAGCCATCAGCCCAGAGCCCGACGCGGGGCTCCAACTCACGGACCGCGAGATCGTGACCTGGCTGAAGTCAGACGCTTAACCGACGGCGCCACCCAGGCGCCCCTGCCTGGTTGAAATTTAGATTTGCTGCCTCTGACGTTTTCCTAGGTTACTGGCCTTTTACGTTTTAAAGAAATGATTAAAAATATTTAAATTATTTTGTTTTTAAGTGTGTAATGCCGGTCAAAATACGCAAATGGGAAAACCGTTCTTGTGGGATGGTTACTTAGAATCATGAGTGTACTTTCTATTGGCTAAAATTTTTCTAACAGTAATAGACTTGCTTTGTCGTATTTTGTAATGGCACCCATGTTGGGCTTTAGGGATCATGAGTGAATTACATACACTATATCATTAATATACCGCAGACCCCCCAAATATGTAAATGAAGACGCTACTGACCTGGAAGCTTGAGTCTGGGTTCTAGACTCCTCTCTCCTTCTGTCCTGCACTTTGCATTGCTCTGGAAACCTTCTTGGATCTCACACCAGGTTATTCTCATGTGGAGACAGACATGACAGGACCAAGGGCACACCAGGCTTGTGGTCCTTTGATAGGCTGTGCGGATCTCATTTCCTCCTTATCACACCATCTGAGGTCAGAACTCTTTGGTCTTTACACATAAGATTTGATTTTTATCCACCACTGGGAAGTGCTGTGGCTGGCAGTGTCCTCACGCTCCCTCTTGGAAATGAGTGAGGCGGGGTTGGTTTAATGTAAAACGTTCCAGTAATAACTTTCAGATGTTACAACTCAATTTGATTTTCTGAAGTCATCATGGAGGGAATATTTTAAAAGTCTTACACCTTTAAGTTTAAAAATGCTCTGCAGAATTAATGTGGCAATAGCCAGCCACCCCGTCCAACCCCAACCTTCTAGAAAAGATATGCCTCCAGGACATTTCTCCAAATGAAGTGTCAAATCCAAATCAAGTCAAATTTCCAGTGTGGGATAATGGGCTCTATTTTATGACTTTCTTCTGTGCCCCAGGGGGTGCTTGGGCCCATTACACAGCTGGTTGGTGTATATTAGGTATATTAGCAGAGGGACTTTGAGTGGCTGTGGGCTCTTTGCTTGGTGAAGCCCAAGCCACAATTCATAGGTTCTGGGGTTATTAACAGTGTGCCAGGTTTCCCCAAGAATGCTCAAACTCCATTCTGTTACGAATACTTAATAGCAAGGAGAATGTGATTCTTCTCTTTTTAGGGAAGTTTCTGTGACTCAGCGAATCCATTCTAGTGTGATAGGCAAACTGTCAAAATTAATGAATGCCAACTGAGATGTGGTCCCTACAGGGAGAAACCCGGCGCGGTTGTGAATTAGCATTAACGCCCCCATGCATCTCGAACATGCTACATTTTCACCACGGATTCAGGCCTAGGGGATGTCTTTGGAGGAAACCACAGTTTTAATTTTGGAGAAGCAGTACACCAAGGTAGATAATTTGGATTTTTGTAGCACCAAAGGAAAAAAAAAGAAAAGAAAGAAGAACTGTAATCAAAGACATTTCGATGGTAGAGACTTGTTTGTTTTGGTTCTCGTGTGGCTTCAGGTTGAGGCTGTCATGGCTGAGCCTTACTCTGTCTAGGGTAAGAGGCGACGCGAGGGCAGGTGATTTCGAAGGCTTTGGAGTGAGCCCCTGGAAATACAGTGCACCAAGACAAACGCATCTGATTATGAGAATTGTACGTCGTTACTCTGCAGTGGTGTTTCGATGAAAGGTGTATAACTTGGGGATTTTGGCCTTTAAGGGGCTGAACGCAGAAAGGCAGGTGCCTTGCCTCCCTTCTGAGAAAGAGCACCCAGCCCGTGCCCCTCATTTGTGGGGGAGTCTGGGTCCAAACACAGTCCCTGCTGAAATGACTCCTGTAGAGCGAACCCCAGGTCTGTGTCTCCCTGTAGAGTTCAAACGTCGTACGCGTTCTCATCTCTAATGTGAAAACAGCAGTAGTGGCTGCAAGATGGGCTTTGAGAATTTGGTTTCTATTAAAATACTTCACATAATTCGTGTTCCATAAATATCAGTCATTCAGCTACACCCAAAACAAAAGCAGTGTTAGTCGAGTTAACAAAATTGAAAGTTGGGTAACGCACTTGGTGCCACCGTCTTGGCAGATGTGAGGCTAGCGAGTTGAGATGACAAGAATGTTGTGTGTGGGTGCAGCCACTAAGTAAAGGGGACACGCTCTCATCTTCGTACTGCCCAGAGCACGAACGTGAGATCTTGGATAACTCACCCCCTTCCTTCTTTTTGGCCTTTGTTCTCTGACCTCATGCAGTGTGGACCAGCACACCCTCCCAGGGATTAAGGAGATGGGGGGGAGGTGTTGGGGGGGGGATGCACTGGTATGGGTACCATGGTCTATAAAAGTACAGGTGGAATTAGTAATCATGTATCACGAAAGCCTAACTTTAGAATGTTATATTTCACTGAGATTTATTTATTTATAGTTGGTTGAACTTAATCAAGCAGCCATGTATTCAAGAAGCACTTCCCGGGATTCGACTCCCTGCTCGAAATTGTTGGAGGGGTCACAGCTCTATCAGGGAATTCGACCAACCAAATGTTGACCGTTTAGAAACTCAAACTTTAAAAAAATTTTTTTTTCAACTTTTTTTTAATTTATTTTTGGGACAGAGAGAGACAGAGCATGAACGGGGGAGGGGCAGAGAGAGAGGGACACACAGAATCGGAAACAGGCTCCAGGCTCTGAGCCATCAGCCCAGAGCCCGACGCGGGGCTCGAACTCCTGGACCGCGAGATTGTGACCTGGCTGAAGTCGGACGCTTAACCGACTGTGCCACCCAGGCGCCCCTAGAAACTCAAACTTTAAGGAAGGGGAGAGACAGATAATAAAAAACTATAACGAATAAGTACGTTAGGCAGCGTGCTACAAAGTGATCAACATTGTGGAGAGAGACTGCAGATGAGGGCAATTGGGAGTATTCACCGTGGCGGAGTGCGGGGTGAGAGCAAGCCTCGATGAGGAGGGGCTCCGCAAACACTGGAGAAGGTGGGGGGAACCAGCCCTGTGCTGTCTGCGGGAGGAGCATCCCAGGCAGAGGGAGGAGTCTGCGGGGACGCTGTAGGGACTAGAGGCGGGAGTGGAAGGAGCAAGGGGGAGGAGTAGGAGGTGACAGCAGAGAAGGAACAGTGAGGATGGATCATAGGGAAATAGAAGCTTTTGTGCCAGAGAATGAAGGCCCTGCAGGGTTCTGAGCAGAGGAGAGAGATGACCTGATGGGCTTGCCTGGATCCCTGTGGCTGATGGGTTAGTGAGTCTGTAGGGGGCAGAAGTGGATGCCGAGAGAGCCACGGGGCATCTTTGGGACAAGGATGAGAGGTGGTGGTTTGGACCAGGGAGGTGGCAGGAGAGATGGCCAGGAGAGATGGCGAGGTGAGCACATTTTGGAGGTGCAACTGACGGACCTCCTGATGCAGCGAATGTAAGGACTCAGAAAAAGAGGGACATTGAAAGGTTTGGACCTGGCACCTCTAAGAATGGATGGACCTTAGGTCTCTTATTCAAAAGCAGGTATTTTACAGCTCTGTTTTTTTTTTTTTTTTGTACGTATCCTTTGCGGTTTTAATTTGTCTCTTTCTGAAATATTAACAAATGTGAAAAAGAATCACGTGGGAAGAGGAGGATGGCCAGAGAGCTTAATGAATGTGATACGTTCCGAATGCTGGATCCCAGAATAGGGGTATGATGGAAGGAACCAGGAAATTAGAGCAACAATTTACCAGAGTTCCAGTCAACAGATTTCCACCCCCTAAAGTCTTAAGTGTTTGAGCCTCCCAAATAAAGCTGTGTAGGTAGTGGGATTCCTGTATCCTGCGTTCTGTCATTCAGAGCCCGTGGGGGGCTGTTAGGTTCCATGCTGGCCGATACGGGGTGAGAATCAGTTTGTACACGAGAGGACACACGTAAGGGTCGGTTAGGGCTGCTGCTTCATGGGATGGAATGAAACACACTCTCTAGAAGCACAGTCACCTACTGACTTTGCTTTCTGTATTTTTTTTTCCTGTTTAAGCTTTTTTTCTCCTAGTATTCGGATCTGTATTTGCACATGCTCTGTTTACACTGAAATACTTAATTTTTGAGGGCTAGATATCTATTTAACTTAATTTTATGGACTATGAATGGCTGCCCTCTTCATCTCCTACTTTTCTCGTATAATGATATTACCATTTTGGGTTAAATCAATATTTAGGGTTTACATTATTATAACCATGTAAATATTAGCTACAGCTGAGCCACATAGCACCTTATGAACGCTTTTCCTTTCTGCTATAGCTTTGTGTTTTCCCTGGGATTAATAATCACTGACTTTTTTGTTTACTTAGTCTTCACGGCATGTGTAACTAAATCATCCCCCAAATTCTCCAACAGGACTAAGTACTCCTTTTAATACATTCCCATACATCAGGGTCTTTGAATGTTTATTTATTATTTTTTTTGAAACATGTCTGGGAGCCTTTTTCCTGCAGGAGTCTGGGCTAGTTTCCACTCTACCACTGTTAACTGGGAATCTTACAGTTTTTTTTTAATGTTTATTTATTTTTGGGAGAGAGAGAGAGAGAGAGAGAGCGAGAGCGAGCAGGGGAGGGGCAGAGACAGAGGGAGATGCAGAATCCGAAGCAGGTTCCAGGCTCTGAGCTGTCAGCGCAGAGCCTGAACCCATGAACTTGAGATCATGACCTGAACCGAAGTCGGCCTCTTAACCGACTCAGCCACCCTTGCGCCCCTTCTCTTGGGATCATTGAGTGTCACTCTGGAAACTGCTTTTCTGGAATTCCTCACCTGCATTTTAGTCTCTGTTTCCTCTGTACGTCATATATTCCTCTCCCTTGATTTGCTGCTTTATTCATTCTAGTAGCTTTCTGAATAGGGTGCATGAGAGGTAAAATTTTTTGAGTTTGCGTTATCTAAAAATGTCTTTGTTTATTTGCTCAAATACCCTGGGTGTAGATTTCTAGGTCCACTCCGTGACTTTTTCTATAAATGGGCACACCAGGGTTCAGAGGTGAAAGATACCACCTTCATACTGTTCCACATCAGACAGCAGGTTTCAATGATGGAGAACCCCAAGGACGATGGCACCTTTGGTCCAAAGAAATGCCTTTCTCCATCAACGGAGCCCTGATCTGAGTCATATTTAAGTGTCCGCTGCATTATCTTTGTACTCAGTGCTGTGTAAGCAGATGGTGTACAAAGATGATAACATCCCCTTGGGGCGCCTGGGTGGCGCAGTCGGTTAAGCGTCCGACTTCAGCCAGGTCACGATCTCGCGGTCCGTGAGTTCGAGCCCCGCGTCCGGCTCTGGGCTCATGGCTCAGAGCCTGGAGCCTGTTTCCGATTCTGTGTCTCCCTCTCTCTCTGCCCCTCCCCCGTTCATGCTCTGTCTCACTCTGTCCCAAAAATAAATAAACGTTGAAAAAAAAAAAAAAAAAAAAAACAAAGATGATAACATCCCCTTTGTTGCATACGTGGTATAAATGTTTCAGCAACGAAGAAAGTCACATAAACGAGCCATATCTTGGTGAAGCAAGGGCAAAAAAAGTGAGAAAAGTGACATCAGCTGGTATGAAGGTTCAGATGATGATGGAGGCAGGTGAGTTCCGTGCAATATTCCCCAGTGTCACGTGGGAAGAGAGAGGGGTGTATCATACCTGGAATCCAGACCCTGGTTCCTCCCATCACTGCTTTGGAGATAGTAGGTATTGCTGATAAGACAGGGCAACTGAACATCTATACTCCGTCACTGTTCATGCATCCTGCTCCTGAAACTCTACTCAAATGGTAGGAAAGACATTTGTACATATTGGAGAAAGCTGAAGAAAGTCACATGAGAGGAAGCCAGTGAGCAGGCTGCTGAACTGGGCAGATTAGACTAGAGCCAATCCTCTGAGAATCCTTCTAATTGAAAAATCTTGTTGTCACTTGCCACTTAGGCTACATTTTCAGTATTTGGAATGGTCATTCATTTGATTACCGGAACACGAAGGAAATCTGTGAATTACCTGGAAGAATACAGCACTTTAAGAAGTAGGCTTATGGAAGTCCTTAGGCCAGAGCAGAATGGAAAATTGAGCGGCGCTGAGCTTGGTAAAGTGATGCTGAACGACGGAAAGTGATGCTAAAGAAAATGATGCTGAACGATGAAATTAACTAAGAAGAATTTTTTTTTTTTGGTCATTACCCTTCAATGCTTTCACTTAATACTGGAGCTTAAGGTTTCATGTCTGGAATTAGATTTTACAGTTTTCTGTTGGGGTCCCCTTGCAATCTCTGGCTTTAATTTATTTTGTTCTTTAATCACACGACAGGTAATTCAGTTGGCTTCAGTTAATTTCATTTCACCCCTCCCTTTGATGGTGTTATGTTATTGCTTTGCTGTTCTGTTTGTTTCTGGTTCACATCGCTGTGCTTTTGGACACGCCGCTCATTTTTGTAGTATTTTCTCTCTCTCTCCCTCCAAGTCTTTCAATGTTCAGGAAACAGTGCTGTCAGCATCGTTATGAGGCATCATTATTTCCCACTCTTTTTTTCCCGAGGATTTTCTTAATTTCCAGTTCCTCGTATGAGTCTGCAGCCATACTTTTTAAATTAATTTGTGCTATTCTTGTTCCCGCCTTTGTTCCCACGTGTCGCCAAATGCCGAGGAGTCCTTTACATCGTTTTGGATGATGCACGTGCTGTATTGCTGTGATCGTAATTCCCGGAGCGTCTTCTGCTCCTTCCCAATCACTGGCCGCTTTCATGCCTGTGGGAGAACTTGGAGCTTTAAGTGTAAATGCTGGCACATAGCAAACTACATATATACAATTCATTACAGTGTCTGTGCTCTTCTCTAAAAATGTACACTTAACTGCCAGCAGTGTTACTGAGAGTGACAGTCATCCATCCAAAGGGATGGAGAGACTTTATCTCTAAATGAATTCCCTCTACACATATGGAAATACTTCTCTAGAAGGATATTGCGAACAACACCGAGACATTTTCTGAGCAAAAACGTTAACATTTTTCTTATTTTTTTCCTCCAGAGATTTGTAAAATACATAGCAAAATTGAACTTTTTTTTCCTTTTGAAAAATCGGTACAAATATTGGATAAAAAGAACCCTTTTACACATGGTAGCTAAATCTCATAAACGTGTTCTTCTTATAATATCTGAGAAGTTCTTTCTCTCAGCTCCTCATTCTTATTGTCCCTTGACATCTATATAATGGAATTTTGATCATAATAGATGATGCGTATGACATACAGATTAAATATTGTTCCTTAAAAAGATTTTTGGGGGCCTCATACAGTATGAAAGTCATAATATTTTTCTCTGTGAACATTTATTTATTCATTCCGTAACAATTGGAGAGCCTCTATTATATACTAGTCAGTACACCAGGGAACGGGAATAAGTTGTGTCGCGTGTATGCAGTGCCCCTCTTGTGGATTATAATTCGGTGTGGGGTACACACCAAACAACGAAGAAAAGAATTATCAGCGAATCAGGCAGAAAGAAAAGGTAGGACCTTGGGTCTACTCTGAGAGGTGGAAGACCAGGAACACGTTTCTGAGGACTTGATGTATAAGCTGAGATTCAAAGAATGAATCGTATTCAAAGTATGAACAAAAGTATCCCAGCAAAGGGCCCCGGATCTGTGCTGTCCCTTACAAGGGAAGACGCTTGGGGACCCAAGGCAGTGGGAAGTCCAGCGTGGCTGGACTCTAGGGAACCATCAGCGTGAGGTAAGATTGAGTTTTTTCTATGCATAATGTATTACCATCAAAATAAAAGAAGGCGGATCCAATCTCAACAAAAAGCACTGATAGGCCACCCCGCTGGAGGTTAGCGCTGCACAAGAAAGAAATGTTGTTGTGTGCAAATTTATTAGGAGTTGCTGAACTGTTTTCCAAAGTCATTGTATAATTTTACATCTCCACCATCATATATGAGAGTTTCAGTTGCTCCAAATCCTACGAAAATTTTGTATTCTTTTCAAATTTTTTATTGAAATTCTAGTTAGTTAACATACAATGTGATAGTCGTTTCAGGTGTACAATATAGTGATTCAACACTTCTATACAACACCCGTGCTCATCACGGTGAGTGTAACCCTTAATCTCCATCACCTATTTCACCCCCCACCCCCCACAACCCACGTCCCCTCTGGTAACCATCAGTGTGTTCTCTGTAGTTAAGAGTCTGTTTCTTGGTTTGCCCCTCTCTCTTTCTCTTTCTCTCCCCTTTGCTCATTTACCTTGTTTCTTAAATTCCATATATGAGTGAAATCATATGATGTTTGTCTTTCTCTGACTGGCTTATTTCACTTAGTATAATACTCTCTACCTCCGTTTATGTCATTGCAAGTGGCAAGATTTCATTCTTTTTGATGGCTGAGTAATATTCTGTTGTGTGATTTGTGTGTGTGTGTGTGTGTGTGTGTGTGTGTGTATGTATCACATCTGCTTTATCCATTCCTAAATCTATGGAAGCTTGAGCTGCTTCAGTATCTTGATTATTATAAATAATGCAGCAGTAAACGTCAGGGTGCGTGTATCCCTTTGGATTGGTATTTCTGTATTCTTTGGGTAAATACCTCGTAGTGCAGTTGCTGGATTGTAGGGTCATTCTGTTGAGGAGCCTCTGTACTCTTTTCCACGGTGGCTGTACCAGCTTGCGTTCCTGCAGGCGGTGCACGAGGGTTCCCCTTTCTCCACCTCCTCTCCAATTCCGGTTCTTCCAGCTTTCGCTAATCCCATGGTGTTAACATGGGATTTTCATTTACCCTTTTAATCTACCTGTTTTGTCATACCTTAAAAGGAATTTCTCCTGGATAATGTATACTTAGGTCTTGATTTTTCATCCAGTCTGACAATTTCTGCCTTTTACTTGGAGTGCTTAGCTATTAATTAATTAATTAATTAATTTCACAGAGAGAGACATGAGCAGGGGTGAGGGGGAGAGGGGACAGGGAGAGGGGGAGAGAGAGAGAGAGAGAGAGAGAGAGAGAGAGAGAGAGAGAGAATGGATCCCAAGCAGGCTCCACGCTCGACACAGAGCCCAATGCAGGGCTTGATCCCATGACCCTGGGATCATGACCTGAGCCCAAATCAAGAGTCGGACACTCAACCAACTGAGCCACCCGGGTGCCCCCGTTTAGCCATTTATATGTGATGTGAACGTCAGTCGTTAAGATTTAAATCTACCGTCGTGTTACCTGCTTCCTATTTATTCCATCTATTTTCTGTTCTTTTTCTTGTCTACTTTTGGATTAGTGGAGTATTTTTTTAATGATCAAATTTTTTATCTCTAATGGGTTAATACCTAAGTTTTGTTTTGCTTTACCTTTTGTTTTTTTTTAAGTGGTTGCTTTAGGGTTTATCATATTGAAACTAACATGGCCTAGTTTCCAATGCTATTCTAGTGCTTCATATGTGGCAGAAGAAATTATAGCGGTAGATTGTCATTTCCCTCTTCTCACCTGCCTTTGTGCTCTTATCGTCACTCATTTTATCCCTATGTATGTTACAAACCCCACGATACATTAGTATCATTTTTGCTGTAAACAGTAAATTGTCTTTTGATTTTTTTTTATAAATGAGTAAATACATATGTTTTTTAAAATTTTTACTTACATACTTACTATCTTTTGGCTCTCTTCATTTCTTTTGGGAAGTCATAAATGTCTATCTGGCATTTTCCTTTTCCCAAAAGACTTCCTTTAACATTTCTTACAATTGCTGATCTATTGTCATTGAGTTCTCTTAGCTTATGGATATGTGAAAAAATCATTATTATTTTGCCTTCATTTGTGAAAGGGTTTTTTTGTTGGGCTGTGTATAGAATTTTATATGGCAGGGTTTTTTTTCTTTATTCTCTTTAAATAATGTTTTAATTTTTTGCTTCACTGTCTTCTGGTTTGCACTGTTTCTGAGAAGTCAGCCATCGTGCTTGTCTTTACTCTGTATGTAGTGTGTATTTTACTTAGAAATCTGGCTGCTTTTAAGATTTTTCTCTTTATCATCAGCCTTCAGAAATTTATGATGTGTCATGGTGTGATTTTTTTTCATGTTTCTTCTGTTTGGGGTTCATTGAATTTATGGGATATTTGGAGTTCTAGGATTCATTAAATGTTGAAAAATTTGGATGGTAATTTTTCAAAAAATGTTCTGTCTCACTTTCTCCTTCTGGAACTCCAATTATACATATATTAGGTCATGTGATATGGCCCCTACATCTCACCGATTTGTTGTTCATGCTCTTTAAGCCTATTTTCCTTTGCTTTTTAATTTATTTAGTTTCTACTGCTCCAATTTTGGTTCACTGATAGTTTCCTCTGCAAGGCCTACTCTGTTATTCGTTCCATTTGCATGTTTTTCATTTCATGTATCATATTTTCAATCTCCAAAAGTTTCATCTCGGCTATTTGTATAGCCTCCATTTCTTTTCATCAATATGCCCTTGCTTTTCTCTGCTGTCTTGAAAGTGTTGGGAGATTGTTTATAATAGCTATTGAATGTTTAGGCCTACTACTAATTCTGTCATCTGTCATTTCTGTGTCTATTTCTATTGAATCAATTTATTCCTGATAATAGATCATCTTTTCCTGCTTGTGTCCAATTTTTGACTGAATACCAGACATTGAAAATCTTACATTATCGATTATTAGATTTTGTTCTTTTCCATTAACTAGTATTGAAATGTGTTTTTTGGGCAGTTAAGCTCCTTGGAATCAATTTTATTCCTTCTGAGATCCATTCTGGGATCCCTTTTAGGCTCTGTTATGATTAATTTGGCCCCCACTGTTATGCTGATAACACTTCTAAGTATTTTATCTGATATCTGATATCCCATATGTCAGTTCTTTCCACCCTGGCTGGCAAGAATATGAATTGGTCCTTCCTCCATGTGAATTTCAGAGCCTTTCCACCTGTTCCTCTCTGGTGTCTCTTATCCAGCACTGGCCGTTTCCTCACATACATGCAAACGTGCCTACACATCCAAGGCTGTGTGTGAAGACTCATCCAAGGAAAACTTCTTTGGGTCTCTTGATCTCCCCATCTGTGCAACTTCCTTCTCTCTGCTTTGTAAGTCTGGCAGCCTTGGCCTCCCCACACCTCACATTTGTGCTTCTCGGCTCCAAAGTTCCACCAAGTTCTACTTGGGTTTTCTCCTTTTGGGAGGATCTGGGACCTCTCTCCAGGCAGTAAGCTGGGCACTTGGGGCCCACCTTGTTTGTTTATTCCCTTCTTTTGTGCGTTACTATTCTGTATCACCTGAATGTCTACTTGTGAGAGGGCAAATCTGGTTCCTGGCCTTTTGGTTCGTTTGTTTTGTTTTATCATGGATAGAAACAGAATTTTGTATTTAAAAGTTTTATGCCACTGTGAAGTTTTATCCAACTCTTACTCATGAGAACAATTTCACCATTGCTTCAATGCTGGGGAATAGATAGAATAATTGAAATACATTAGCGTTAAATGCGTATACCATCTGAGCACATTTTTAGAACCTGACTTGGAATTAGTTTATGGAAGTTTGGAATGCTTTTCAAGTCATTATGAGACCATTCATTTATCTGCTTTCAGATCATCTGATAAAGACGACACTAAATTTCAAAACATTTATTCAAGCATGAAAACATTTTGTAGTCTCTGAATCAGTGAAGAGTTCTGCTTTCTAGATAATATTTACCTAAGACTAAGTTATATCCCTTTTCATTTTGGGAGACCTTTACAGAAGCAGTTCATTTTACTAATAAGCACATTCATTGGCATATTCCTGTAGAATCAGTAAACGTATTTCAGTCCGAAATGGCATTTCCATTCAAAATGAATATATCCAATTTGCACATCTAATGGTCTGTTTTGGTTCTCATGTTTTCTGATCTCTCTGTAGCAATTGCCGCTGTTGAAAACAACTGGTTGACTTCCTAAAATACTGTCTTTTTCTTTCTAAGGCATAATTCTCTCTCTGATTTGGCCTCCTGATTTCATAATTTCCTCTTTATCTTCATGATGGCTTTTTCTTTTTTCATTACTTTAAAAACATTTAGCTTCTTTTTTTTATTAAAAATTTTTTTTAATCTTTATTTACTTTTGAGAGAGAGAGAGAGAGAGAGAGCGAGCGAGCGAGCGAGCCGGGAGGAATAGGGAGACACAGAACCCGAAGCAGGCGCCAGGCTCCGAGCTGTCGGCACAGAGCCTGACGCGGGGCTCGAACTCACAAACTGCAAGATCATGACCTGAGCCGAAGTCAGACACTTAACTGACTGAGCCGCCCAGGCGCCCCCAAAGTATTTAACTTCTTAATGAAGTATGGAATATATACATACAAGTGTACCTATCACAGCGTATAGCTCAGGGAAGTTTTCATTAGCTTAGCGCATCAGTGTACCCAGAACCCAGATCAAGAACGTGTATGCAGCTGGCAGCTGGATGCCACCCTGTCCTTTCATTCTCTAGACCCACCCTGACCTGTGATTTCTTTTTTTCTTTTTAATTTTTTAATGTTTATTTATTTTTGAGAGAGAGAGAAAGAGAGACAGAGAGTGAGTGGGGGAGGGGCAGAGAGAGAGGGAGACAGACTCTGAAGCAGGCTCCAGGCTCTGGGCTGGCAGCACAGAGCCCGATAGGGGGCTTGAACTCCCGAACCACGAGATCATGATCTGAGCCGAAGTCGGGTGCTCAACCGACCGAGCCCCCCGGGAGCCCCAGCTGACCTGTGATTCTTAACATTCTGGATTAGTGTTTCCTATTTTTATGCTTGATATAAATGGAACGATACAGCGTGTACTCTTATCGTGTCTATTTGCTTTGCTTCAGCCTTATGGTTGTGAGATTTATATATGTTTTGTAACTATAGATTGTTCATTCTCACGGTTATGTAGTGATTCAGTGTACGAATACATCCTACTCTAGTTGCCCGTTTTTCTGTTGGTGGATATTTGAGTGGTTTCCAGCTTGGGACTCTTACAAATGGCGCCGCTGGGGACATTCCAGGGTGTGCTCTTTTGGTGAGGGTGTGCATACATTTCTGTTGGATAAACACCTCGCAGGTGAATTGTTGAGTCATAGGATATGCATATGTTCCGCTTCGGGAGATATCGGTGAACGGTTTTCCACAAAGTCTGATTTTATCAGATTCCACCCCCATCTGCACCGTAGGAAGTTCCTATTGCTGTATGTTCTTGAGCCCCTCAATGTATATAGTCTGTCGTTCCCACTTTAATCATTCAGAAGGCTGTTTAGTGCTAAGTCCTTATGCTTTTAATTTCATTTGTTTGTTGACTAGTTACATTCAGCATTTTCTCATGTGCATATCGGCTATTTATATAATGGCTTCTGTGAAGTGACTCTCCAAGCCTTCTACTTTGTAATTGGATTCTCTTTCTCTTACTGGTTTGTAGGAGTTCGTTATGTATTTTGCACACCAGTCTTTGGCCAGATATCTTTTGCGCAACTCACCTTTTGTATATTAACTGTCCCTGAGGATCCATCTCTTTGTTGGTTTTTTTTAACTTTTATTTTATTTTCTTTTGAAAATTTTCATTCCAGTGTAATTGACGTATGGTGTTCTCTCAGTTTCAGGCGTACAATACAGTGATTCGACACTTCCTTGTACGAATTACTCAGTGCTCATCAAGATAAGCGTACTTTTTAGTCCCCCTTGCCTATTTTAGCCCCCCCCCCCGCACCACCCCATCTCTGGTTTTTGTATCTCCTTGTTCATTCCACTCTCCTTGGTATGTCTCAGCCAGTGGTGAGCTTCAGTTTCCTGGACTATGGCTTCTCTCGCCGGGGACTTAGAGCCCTATTCCCACCTCACTACTGAGTGGCCCAAAGGCAGTGCCCCCTTGACCTTAGTAAAACTGACATTGTTGTTTTCTCTGCCCACCTCCGTTCTGCCTTGCATGTTCTCTATTTTTGTTCATGGTGTACCACACGACCAGGCATATGAGCCGTTGAATTCTGACCATAATGACTTTTTCCTCTTCCTCTTTCACATTCCTTTCATGGCCCTGCCCACAAATTCTGGCGGGGTCACATCAAGACACATTCATATAGGCTTTCTCCTCCCTTCACCCCACCCATGACCACGCAGGTCTAGGCCACCCCCGCAGCAGCCTAGTTGGACTTCCAGCCTCCGCTCCTCATAAGCCCAGTGTTAACTTTCTAAGACGACAATTTGGAAAACGGCTTGCCCTGCGTCAAAACGTTCACTGTTTCTCTATTTTTTTTTTTAAACAGCTTTCTTGAGATGTAATTCACATGCAATAAAATTTACCCATTTGTATAATTCAGTGGTTTTTAGTCAGTTTGCAGATATGTACAACCTTCATCAAAGTCGAGTTTAAACCTTTTGAATGACCTCACAAAGAGCCCCTGCATCCCGAGGTTACCACCCTATTACCCCACACCCTCACCGCTAGCTCTAAGGAAACCACTCCCTTCTTTCTGTCCTTGTAGAGTTCTCTCTTCCGGAGAAGTCATGTGCTGTAATTACAGAGTACGCGGCCCTTTGTGATTGGCTTTTTTCACTTAGCATAATGTCGCCAAGGCTCATCCATGTCTGTATCAGGTGTCAGTATTTCATTTCTTGCCATTACTGGAGAAACTTCCACTGAATGGACGTACCAGATTTTGCTTATCTGTTCTTCGGTTGATGGACGCGCTGGTTGTTCCCACACCTGGCTATTATAAATAATGCTGCTCTAAACACCTGTGCACAAGTTTTTGCAGGGACACG
Source organism: Leopardus geoffroyi (assembly GCF_018350155.1). Taxonomy (NCBI): domain Eukaryota; kingdom Metazoa; phylum Chordata; class Mammalia; order Carnivora; family Felidae; genus Leopardus; species Leopardus geoffroyi. The sequence goes on from NC_059333.1 coordinate 5,174,261, forward strand.
TGTATCCATTTCTCTTGGGTATATACCTATGGATGGGACTTCCTGTGGCCTGCAGAATTAAGCGTATGCTTTTTAGCATGAGATCTGATATCACTTAGGGTCTGGACTTTATAACAAGTATCTGAAATGGAAGCTTCCTGAGATCACCCTCCAAGCCTTGGTTGCAGTGTCCCCGGGCCTTCGCACAGTGCTAGGCCAGTAGTAGGTGACGGGTGAGTGTGTTCAGAGTGAGTGAGTCTGAAGACTCTCAAGTTCCCTCGCTCACCTTGTGCATCCCTCTTATTTCTGTCCTGAAGTTCCGATTATCCGGGATCTTCTCGCTTCTCTCCTGCCTGTGATTGACTCCGTGTCCTAACTTGTTTATGCCCCCTGCCTAGAATCTCCCTTCCGCTTCTCTTCTTGAGAGTTGGCCTCATCTTCCCCAGGTCGGGGTAGTCTCTCTCATCGATGCATCCATAGCATTTCGTGAGTAGCTCTGCCACAGCGCTCAGCAAAGAATTTTCGTCCGTCTCTTTACTGACCAGGGTATACCCCCTGGACGAATGAGCGATTGTTTTCTTTCATGTCTCTTCACCTCGCCAGATCTGAATTTTCAAGAAAGCAACGTAGACTTATTTTTTTCTTTTTAGTGTAACATTCTTCTTCCTGTTGTCACTGGAGCCCTGCTTATGCCATCTGTTATAACGTGATAAAACGTGGAGAAATCTGTACATGAAAGAACAATCCTCCAAAGCCCCTTCCTTCGGCATCCTTGGTGTCCGTACCCCGGGATTTTATACGCTGAATGTTGGAGCGAGATTATGCCAAATGTTTTGTTTAGCTTTCTGTTATTAAACTGCAGTTGGTTTCTGGGAAGTTTCACACGCACGTAATTCACAGCGAGATCGCCTGTGCCCTTACTGGAGGGAGCAAATGTTGCTGTATTTAAAGTGCGTGCAGCATGCTATAAAATGAAGTACTATTATTTAAGCAGATGGATGGTCCCTTAGATGGAAGAAACAGAAGCTGCTGGAATGTAGTTTGGGTTTTCTTTTGCCTGTGGCCATATGATGTGTATCTTAGAGAATGCGTTTATGTTACGTTATTAAACCCAGTGGTGTGAAATACAAAGACGAAAGTGAAATACCTTAAAAATGCAAGGAGAAGTGACAGTGATCCCCCGTGGGTCACTTATCTCCTTAACTATACTAGGATTAAACATTTATTTTGCATTTTTTCTTGCAGGCATTTGAATAATTTCACATTTATATATGAAATATTTCTCACATACATTCATGTGTTCAAAGACTATTCCTAACAAGGCTAACTTTTGTGAGACAAGAGAATGAATTCAGATATGACTAAATTTTATTTGGTTCAAATTACCTAAATCCAGTTGACAGAAGAGTAATGTGGGGTGGGAACAAAAAAGAATCTGGTGGAATTAATTAGCCTCAGAGAGTGACAGTTTCCTCCCTCCTAACAACGTGTTTGGGGTGATGTCAGTTTCCTAGAAAGCTCAAATGTAAAATCACCGTGCTACTCTCAGCATTTTTATTTGAGTTGAAGGCTGTAATGTTTAACTATTAACTGTGCTTCCGATCTGAGCCAATTTCTTAGTTAGCAATAATTTTCATATTCTGATTTATGGAGCATTGCTAAAGATTTTAGTTATGGTTGGGAGAGGAAGCCATCAAAGTTACTACTTGATGAACACCCCCCCCCCCCCTGCCTGTCTTCTCTTTGAGTGAGTCTGTCACTTTTACAAAGTGGCTTTTTCTCCACCATCTTCTGGCATGGTGGTGTTTCCTCCACGGTGCCCCCTCTTTTCTCAGCTCAGAAGTAGTCAGCCCTGGTTCCAGTGGGCAAGCTGGCGGACACTTCCGCTGAGACAGAACAGCAGGAAGCGGGTGGATGTTCAGATGAGCTACCTGGGGGGTGCCGAATGTCCTAAACACAGCTTCTCCGGGATTTGGCTTTATAGAGGAAAGGCAGCCATATGCTGAAAGTAAATCTTCATCAGAAAGGCCGAATCTGGCCTCTGTGAGCTCCTAGCCCTGAATCCACGGTCAAGTGACAAAATCCCCACCTCTTCTTCCGTAAAGTGGAGCCTGTACTCGCCTGGCAGAGCTCCTGTTCACAAGACTGAAAGAACACCTTGAGGATCACAGCATTGCCTGGGATGGTGTAGGCGCTCAGTAAATGACACTCTCATCTCTGCCCAGTGAGATTAATTCCAGGCGTCGAGGGCGTCTTTTCTCGCGTGAATATGTGACTAAGAGTGAGTTTGTCTTTAGAAAGTCGCATAGAAGCACAAATGTCTGCGAGGTAGGTCTTCACAGCGTTTTAAAACCTTTCGTTAGGGGCGCCTGGGTGGCGCAGTCGGTTAAGCGTCCGACTTCAGCCAGGTCACGATCTCGCGGTCCGTGAGTTCGAGCCCTGCGTCGGGCTCTGGGCTGATGGCTCAGAGCCTGGAGCCTGTTTCCGATTCTGTGTCTCCCTCTCTCTCTGCCCCTCCCCCGTTCATGCTCTGTCTCTCTCTGTCCCAAAAATAAATAAACGTTGAAAAAAAAAAAAAAAAAAACAAAAACCTTTCGTTAATTTTTGGATTCTAGAAGTTGTTCCCTTTGTTCATGGAAGTGACACTCTGTGACTACTGGTTACCGAGTGCAACATAGGCACTCAGTAAATGAATTAAAAAGCCAACTATGTGTGAAGAGGTTTGCAGATGTCTTACTCGTAGCAATGAAAACAGTTTAAATAACGAAGATCAGGAAAGCAGTTCAGAGAATCATATTGTATAAAATGTGCGTCCACTATTTACTTGGAAGGTCTGTATAGAAATATGGAATCTTGTCTATGAAACGGTGTTGAGAGAATGAAGCATAGCCTATAACAATTGCATGGTTTACGGATTCGCATTATTACATAGAATTATCATAGAGGTGCATGTGGCACGTGGGCAGATGGACCACAAGAGGAAGCTGCCACGGGCCAGTGGGATCGAATGATACATCTCTCAAAGTTCTCATTATCACCGCTGCCCATTTTTGAGTAAAAAATGCCCTGTCGAGGGGCGCCTGGGTGGCTCCGTTGGTTAAACGTCCGACTTCGGCTCGGGTCACAATCTCGCAGACTTGTGGGTTCGAGCCCCGCGTCGGGCTCTGTGCTGACCGCTCGGAGCCTGGAGCCTCCTTCGGATTCTGTGTGTGTGTCTCTCTCTCCCCCTCCCCCGCTCATGCTCTGTCGCTGTCTCCCTGTCAAAAATAAATAAACATTAAAAAAACAAACAAACAAATGCACCATTGCTTTGGTGCTATTTGTAGAAAATCAGTTGTGCTTTTCAAAAAACGTTTTACATGCAAGCGTAGATTTTCATTGGTAAAAATTGTGACTAATTTCGTTCGAGAATATGTCTCCGTGTGCCTCCCACCCAGAGCAATTTAGTCCTAGCAGCTGGATCCAGTCCTTCATCCTTTTAGCTCGTGCTTATCGAGTGCCCGCTGGCTGCCAGGCTCTGCACTCTAGGTGACAGTGTGAGCGAATCGTGACACTTTTCTCAGGGGTCTTACGTTCTAGAGGGGGAGACAAACAATAGAGGAATACGAAACACAGAGCATGATTCCCAGTAGCGGTCACTCCTGTGGAGACAGAGCAGGGTGTGGGGAATGGGCTGGTAAGTAACCTGTCACAAGTGAAGGTCCAGGGTAACTTCGCAGTCTGTGTACAGAGTGTGTGAAATGACGTTGACGCCTTATGTGTTCGTACCGGCCTCTGTGTCCGTAGTTGAGCAATTTTGAACGGTTTCGTTGTAGTCAAACCTGGCGATTGTTTATCGGAACGACCTTCTGAGGCCAGGCTGATCGAAGGCCAAGTTCAGAGCGTGCGCCTCCCTGACCAATTCTTGTGTTGTCTTCTTGTAGTTTTCGGTGAGGACCTTCACTCCAGCCTCTACTTTGTCAATGCATCTCTGCAAGAGGTAGTGTTTGCGAGCACCACGGGGACCCTGGTGCCCTGCCCCGCTGCAGGCGTCCCTCCTGTGTCTCTCAGATGGTACCTGGCAACGGGCGAGGAGATCTACGATGTCCCCGGGATCCGCCACGTCCACCCCAACGGCACTCTCCAAATTTTCCCCTTCCCTCCTTCAAGCTTTAGTACCTTAATCCATGATAATACTTACTATTGCACAGCTGAAAATCCTTCAGGGAAAATTAGAAGTCAGGATGTCCACATCAAGGCTGGTGAGTACGTTTCCTCTGCTTTGTTCCTTCTGTGCCTGCTTTGGGGGGGGGGTTGGGGGAGGTGGGTGTTGACAAATAGGAAACCATCATCAGCTGAGGACCAGTGAAAACCCTGTGGTCGGATCATTCCGGCACTCCCGACAGCGTCTTTGAGACGTCAGAGCATCCCTTGACGGGCTTTCAAAATGCCTTGTGTCGCTGGAGCTAAGACGTGGAATTAGCGATAGCAAGTGGGCGAAGTTCAAGCTGCAGACGTGTTGTGTTTTGACTGATTGATTCTCTGACTCGGACTTTCAGTGTCTCCAGTCTACCGTGTTTCCTTCCTGCCCTGTCTCTGCTCTTTCCTCCCCTAGAGGCAGGCAGTGTGGGGGCGGGGAGGAAAAGGGGAGAGAGGAGGGACACAGAGCTGAAGTGGAACAGCACTTTGGCCTCAAGGTGTGATGTAACGGGAAATGAAACACACAGTAGGTCTAATATTCTTGTATTCGTGAAATTAAAAAAGGAGCATTTTAAACTGTTTTCGCTGTGTCACAGGTTGCTGGAATATTGTCAATGAATAAATCCCGAATTGGTTGTATTCTTTTTAGTACCATATATATATATACACACACACACACACACACACACATATATATATACACACATAAATGTTATTTTATTTTCAAGGGAGGGGAGGGGCAGAGAGAGGGAGAAGGGGACAGAGGATCCAAAGTGGTCTCCAGCAGAGAACCCGAGGTGGGGCTTGAACTCACGAGCCGTGAGATCACAATCTGAGCCGAACTCAGATGCTTAACCCACTGAGCCACCCAGATGCCCCAATTACATTTCTATAGGTCAGCCCAGGAATACAGTCTGAGATCCACAGACATAAAAAAAAGTTACACATACAGGACATATTGTGTCATTACAGACTGAACAAAGCCCCGAAAAACTAACTCACAGCTAGAGTCTAGTTAGCAAACAACATTTTAGGTTTTTTTAAGCTTCACCCTACAAATATACAGGATACTGACACAGTACAATGTCAGGGCAAAGAGAAGGTGGCTCTGATTGTTATCTTAGGCCCCAGGTAGCTGGGGGAGCCTGGTTATAATTTCTGTGGCAAGTAAGGAGATGCTTCTTGAAGGCTTTGCAACATGAGCAAATTATGAGATGTTTCTGGATTCCTGCATATGATCTCTTTGATGTAAGCAATCAAACGTTAGACTACAGTTCATTCTGCTAGTGACTCATTTTCCCAACTCTGTTTTGATCTCTGTGACACGCTCACGAATCCCAGCACCTGAGCAAGAACGTGCTCGAGAAAGGAAGAAAAAGATGGGCTTTAATCAGCAGACATGAAAAGCTGATACCCCGAATAATTAAAATAAAGCAAATGCAATTTGTAGGGAGACCTCTAAAGCTGACAGTCAGGAGGACATAGGGAGTGCCTTTTACTTGACAGGCTGACAATGTTCGTGATGTGTTACAGAAACATATTTAGAGCCTACAAAGCGCCACTTACACAAGAACCTGGGACTTCAAACAGCTATGCTTGTGTGTGTGTGTGTGTTAATCCGCTGTTTCTGCCTTGGGTTTCTTGTCAGATAAGGAATTAAGTGCTTACTCCTGTATAACTGCCATTTTTGAAATTTGTCATGGAATCGATTGCTTTTGCGTGCCACCGGATGTGTCAGGGGGTGGAAATCGCATCGCCTTGTCTGGTGGCTGTTCCTCCCACTTCTGCAGAAGTGTGTTCTTGCTGTTCACGTGCGCGTATTCCCGACATCGAATCGTACTGAGTACACGTGCAGCAGACAGACGTGTGTTTGCTGCCTCAGTGTGGACTCACGAGACGGACAGGCACGCTGCCCAAATGCAATTTATTTTCCCATTTGACTTTCCTTCTTGTTGTGAAGACATTATGACTGTAATGGTCTTTTAGCTTTTTTTATTGGATGCTTGAAAATCTGGTTTCCCCATTTTTATGTAGATGCTCGTGTGGAACCGGATGGCCGTTTGCAAGAGCAGGTGGTGGGTGACTGGTGACACTACCCAGTGACAGGTGTAGGGTAGAGTTGAGCAGAATGGGGGCTGGCCCCCCGGGTGGTGCCCCATCTCAGGTCTGCGTGCCTCAGTGTCCCTCTGGATTGGGGCTGGGATTTTCGTGGAGTAATCCTTTAGGTAAAATGGCCTCCTAATCCCTCCTTTGGTGGTTCAGGGAATTCTCATTCTTCACATTTTTCGGTGACTTTGACTTAGGTGTTGGTGTCACCAAAGCGGGATGGTTCCTCTGTCATGTTGCAGGAGTTTTTACGTCAGTACCCAGGATTCACAGTCTCGCTGCTTAGAAGAATGAAGTGGAGACAAAATGAGCTCCAGGCAGAAGTTTATTAGACTGTAAGATTAAAAAGTAAGGATAATAGGAAAGCTCTCTTTACAGAGAGGGGCCCTTTGAAAGTGAATGCCCCAGGACCACAGGCAAGGATCCTTGTCGTAGAAGGTTCCGGTCAGCCCTCCCCCCTCCCTTTCCCCTCGTTCCCTCTCAGGTCCCACCCTTATGGGCCTCATGGCTCTAGGTGCTGGGTGGTCCATTCCTGATTGGCTCATTTCCATTGTGTGAGGGGTGGCCTGTAACCATAGTTAGGTCTTTCGTCACATTCCTGAGGGAAACCTGAGGGGGGAGTAGGTGGGTCTGTTACATTCGTAAGAGGAACCTTACGCCTGGGTGGGGGAGGGGGGTTTCTGTGGTCAGATACTCCCAGCATTGTTTCAAAATAGGACTCCCCCCACCCCGGGACCTCAGGTCCTAATCCTCCCCTCTGGGCCTGTTTTATCCTACCTTTTCCTATCATAATGTCACCTGAATCTGCAAAGCTGGTCACCTTGCACATCAAAGACCTTCTTCCCCTTTCTGTTCCAAGGGCAGGATGCAGAATGTAGCAGTACTTCCCCTGGCCCGCCCCTGGCCCCTAGCAAATAGGGGCCCATACTGCCCCTAGCAGTACGACCTTGGGCAAGTACAAAGAAATTCTAGTGGTGGTTTCCTCCTTCATTGACTGTGGCTGGGGCTCGAACCCAAAACTGTGAGATCATGACCTGAGTGGAAGTTGGAAGCCCAACCCACTGAGCCCCCCAGGCGCCCCTCCCCCAGCCCAGTGTTAGTAAAACTCCTATTAGTCCTCCCCTCCCTCTGACATCTGGCCACTCGTAGTTCTGATCAAGTTCCTCATTCTTACTTTGATGTGTGAGTCTGTCCTACCTTTGGCCTTGATGTATCCTCTTGGTAAAGCTTCCTCCTACTGAGACCCGCACTCTGCCCTTTGGCTAGAAAACCCCACTTCTCCTCGCTCTATTTGGAGTTGAGAAAAATTTCTCTCCGAGCCTGCTGGAATAGTGATGGGTCCTATTACAACAGTCTTGAATAAAGTCTTCCTTTACATGTTAACAAGCATCAGAATAATTACAATTTTTTTCTTTAACAATAAACAAACTATGGTGAATCTATACAATGGAATACTATTAAGCAATGTAAAGAAACACGCTACCAAGTTTTGAAAAGACAGGGAAGAACCTTAAATGCATCTCACTAAGTGAAAGAAGCCAATCTGAAAAGGTTATAAACTGTGTGATTCCCACTCATACACATTCTGGAAAGGGTGAGAGTGTAGAGACGATAAAAAGATCAGTGGCTTCCAGGGGAGGAAAGGAGGGATGGATAAGTGGATAACAGGACATTTTTAAGGCAGTGATGCCTCCATTCTGGACGATACCTTAATGGTGGATACATGGCATTCTTTTTTTTTTTTTTTAAGTATTTATTTATTTTGAGAGAGAGAAGAGAGAGAGAGTGTGCAAGTGTGAGTGGGGGAGGGGCAGAGAGAGAAAGGGAGAGAACATCCCAGGCAGGCTGCCTACTGTCAGCACAGAGCCCAATGTGGGGCTCAAACTCCCGAGAGCCGTGAGGTCATGACCTGAACCAAAATCAAGAGTCAGACACTTAACCGACTAAGTGCCCTAAGCGCCCCTACACGACATTCTTCATGGAACTGCACAGCATAGAAAGAACCTTCATGTAAACTATGAGCTTTGGTTAATAACAATGTATAAATACTACTCATGAGTTGTAACAAACGTATAACACTGATGCACTAATGCAACTTGCTAACCATGAGAGAGACTGCAGGGGTGGGGTGAAGAGAGTGTATGGGAACACTCTGTACTTCCAGTGTAAGTTTTCTGTAAACCTACAAATGGCTCTAAAAAATAAAATCTATTCCAAAAGAAGTGAAAACATATTTTGGGTAGCTTGGTATACAAACAGAGTCCCCAAAGGAATGGATGGGAAAACAAACAAACAAAATAAATGAAGAGTGGAAATACTGGCTAAAATTTTTCAAATTTGATAAAAACCATAAACTTGAAGATCCAAGGAGCTCAACAAACCCCAAGCACAAGGTACACGAAGAAAATTCCACCGAGGCCCGTCAGAATCCAATTTCTCAGGACCAGTCTAAAGACAAAATGTTAGAAACGGCCAGAGGAAAAAGACACGTTACACAGGGAAGAATAAAAACGAGAACAGCAGCAGATTTCCCTTCAGAATCAATGTGAGAAGACAGAGAAGCAACACCTTTAAAGTACTGAAAGGAAGTGTAATTTGTAAATCTAGAAATCTATGCCCAGTAGAAGTATTTTTCAAAAATAAAGGTGAAATAAAGGCTTTTTTTTTTTTTTTTTGGACACACGAAAGCTGAAAGAATTTATCAGCAGCTGACCTGCGCTTGTAGAAATCTTAAAGGAAGTTCTACAATCATAAGATAAATGGCTCCTGATGGGTTCTTGGATCTACTGGAAGGGAAGAAGAATGACAATGGTAGCTATGTGGGTAAAGAAATTACGTTTTTCTAGAATTAAAGTATAACCGACATACAATATCCTATTAGTTTCAGATGTACATCATGGTGATTTGGTATTTTTACACATTAAAAGATGATCTTCCTGGTAAGTCTAGTTACCACCCATCACCACAAAACGTTATTACAATATTATTGAGTCTGTTCCCTGTGCTTTACATTATATTCCCATGACTTATTTATTTTGTAACTGGAGGTTTGTACCTCCTAATCCCCTTTACCTAGTTCACCTCCCTGCTCTGGTAACCAGCAGTTTGTTTTCTGTGTCCATAAGTCTATTTCTGTTTTGTTTTGTTTGTTCATTTGTTCTATGTTTTTTGTTTTTTTTTAGATTCCACGTATAAGTAAACTGATGTGCTATCTGTCTCTCTCTGACTTATCTCATTCAGCACAATACCCTCTAGATCTGTCCATGTTGTCGCAAATGGCACGATTTCATTTTTCTTATGTCTGAGTAATATTCTGTTTCATACACACACACTCACCCCCCTCCCCCTATATTCCTTATCTTCCTATCTGTGGGCACTTAGGTTGCTTTCATATCTTGGCTATTGTAAATAGCACTGCAGGGAACATAGGGGTGCATATATCTCTTTGAACTGGTGTTTTGTTTTTGTTTCAGAGAAACATCCAGAAGTAGAAGTGTGGGACTGTATGGTTTTTCTGCGTTAAACTCTTTGAGGAACCTTCGTACGGTTTTCCCTGGTGGCTGTGCCATTTTACATCCCCACCAACAGTACATGAGGGTCCCCTTTTCTCTATGTCCTCACCAACACTATTTCTTGTCTTTTTGATAATAAAATCTGACAGTGTGAGGTGATACCTCATTTCCTTGATGATTAATGATATTGAGGATCTTTTCATATGCCTGTTGGTCATCTCCATGTCTTTGAAATGTCTTCCCAATCTTTAATCACATTGTTTTTTTGTGTTTGTTGTTGTTTGATATTAAGTGCTATGAGTTCTTTATATATTTTGGGTATTAACCCTTGTCAGATGTTTGATTTGCAAATATCTTTTCCCAGTCTGTGGGTTGCCTTTTCATTTTTGATATGGTTTCTTTCACTTTGCAGAAGCTTTTTAGTTCAATGTGGTCCCACTTGTTTATTTTAGCTTTACTTATCCTTGTATGAAGAGACCGGTCCAAAAAAATATTGCTAAGACAAATGTCAAAGAGCTTACTGTCTGTGTTTTTTTCCCCCTTTTCTAGGAGTGTTGTCTATGTTTTCTTCTAGAAGTTTCTTCTAGGAGTTTCTAGGTCTTACATTCAAGTTTTTAATCCATTTTGAGTTGATTTTAGTGTGTCGATATGGTGCAAGAAAGTGGTCCAGTTTCATTCTTTTGCATGTGGCTGTCCAGTTTTCCCAGCACCATTTATTAAAGAGATTGTCTTTCCCCCCTTGTATATTTTTGCCTCCTTTGTCATAGATTAATTGACCACAAATGCATATGTTTATTTCTGGGCTCTCTGTCCTATTCCATTGATATATGTGTCTGTTTTTGTGTGAGTACTATACTTTCTGGATTACTATAGCATTGTAGTATAGTTTGAAATCAGGGAGCATGATACCTCTGGCTTTGTTCTTTCTCAAGATTGTTTTGGACATTCATGGGCTCCTATGGTTCATAAAAATTTTAGGATTCTGTGAAAAATGCCATTGGAAATCTGTAGATGGCTTTAAATAATTTTTTGGTATTTATAATAGATTATAAAAGATTTATAATCTTTTAAAAGACCATATGACTATTTAAACAAAAATAATAATAATGACTTGTGGAGTTTGTAACATATGTCTAAATAAAATGGATGATAATTAATAGCATTAAGGCCTGGAGTAGAGATGTGGCAGTATAATATTGTAAGGTTATTTTTTTATATGTGAAGTTGTATAATATCACCTGACTATAGATTGTGATAAGTTACAGATGTATAGTCTAAGATGTACAGCAACCGCTAAAATAGCAAAACAGAGAATTATGACTAATAAGCTAATCAAGGAGGAAAAAAATGGAATGACTCAAAAAAATTTCAGTGCTAAACATATAATTAAAAAATAGGAAAAAGGAAACAATAGATGGTGAAAATAGAAATAAAATAACAAGATGATGAATTTAAACCTAACCATACCAATATTCACATTAAATATGAATGTTATAATTATCCGAATTAAAAGGCAGCAATTGCTAGATTAGATTCAAATACTGTTTAAAAGAAGTATCCTTTATTTTTAAAAAAATGTTTAAAATATTTATTTACTTTGGTAGAGAGACAGTGAAAGGGAGAGTGCATGTGAGTGGGGGAGGGGCAGAGAGTGAGGGAAAGAGAGAATCCCAAGCAGACTGTGTGCTGTTAGCATGGGATTCAATCCCATGAACTGTGAGATTATGACCTGCGCTGAAATCAACAGTCAGATGCTTAACTGAATGAGCCACCCAGACACCCTGAAATGTACTTTAAATATAAAGATGCAGATATGTTAAAGGTAACAGGATGGGAAAATATGTATTATGCTCATCAAGTCAAATACATTTAATCAAAAATATCAGAAGAAATCTAGATTAAGTACATTAATATCAAAGTGTATTTCATAGCAAAGAATATTACCAGGGCTAAAGGTCATTTCATAATATAAAAGAGTCATTTAATTCAGAAGATATTGACCATTCTAAATGTTTATGCCCCTTATGTCAGCAGTTCAAAATACATGAAGTAAAAACCGGTCATGGCCAAATTATGGAAAGAGCCCAAATGTCCATCAACTGATGAATGCATAAAGGAGATGTGGTGGTATATATATATATACCACACATATATATACATACACATATATATATACATATATATACACATATATATATACATATATATACATACACACACACATACATACACACATACACACACATACACACACACACATATGCAATGGAAAACTAATCAACAATGAAAAAGAATGAAATCTTGCCATTTGAAACAATGTGGATGGAACTAGAGGGTAGTATGCTAAGTGAAATAAGTCAGAGAAAGAAAGATACCATATAATTGCATTCATGTGGAATTTGAGAAACACAACAGATAACATTGGGGAAGGGAAGGAAAAATAAGATAAAAACAGAGAGGAAGGCAAATCGTAAGAAACTCTTAAATACAGAGCACAAACAGGATTGCCGGAGGGGAGGTGGGTGAGGGGATGGGCTAAATGGCTGATGGGTATTGAGGAGGGCACTTGTTGAGATGAACACTGGATGTCCTATGTAAGAGATGAATCACTGGGTTCTCCCCCTGAAGCCAAGACTACGTGGTATGTTAACTAATTTGCATTTAAATAACAAAAAAAAACAAGAGTAAAATTTCTAGGAGAAACAGACAAGTCAAACTTTATCATTGGAGATTTCAATATCCCTTTTTTATTAAGGAGCAGTAGACAGAATCAGCAAGAATAGAGAATACTTGAAGGGCAGTGTTAGATATTCGACCACATTGACGTTTAAATAGAGAACATTGAATCCAACAGTGGCACAATACATACACTTTTTAAGGTCACACGGAAATTTACCAAACCATATTATGGGAAATGAAGCAAGTCCGAGGTGGATTTTTTATTTTTTTTAACGTTTATTTATTTTTGAGAGACATACAGCACGTGCACGAGTGGGGGAGGGGCAGAGAACAAGGGGGACAGAGGATCCAAAGCGAGCTTTTGCAGCAGACAGCTTGATGTGGAACCCATGAACCCGTGAACCACAGGATCACAACCGGAGCTGAAGTCAGACGCTTGACCGACTGAGCCACCCAGGCCCCCCTCAGATGAATTTTTTTAAAAAGAAAATTATAGAAAATATGTTCTTTGACTGCAGTGGAATTAAGTTAGCAGTCGCTAACTCCAGGAAATCCCCCGATACTGGGATACTAAATAACACACTTCTTTTTTTTTTTTTTTTTTCAACATTTATATTTATTTTTGGGACAGAGAGAGACAGAGCATGAATGGGGGAGGGGCAGAGAGAGAGGGAGACAGAATCAGAAACAGGCTCCAGGCTCTGAGTCATCAGCCCAGAGCCCGACGCGGGGCTCGAACTCACGGACCGCGAGATTGTGACCTGGCTGAAGTCGGCGCTTAACCGACTGCGCCACCCAGGCGCCCCTAAATAACACACTTCTAAATGGTTGGTGTGAAAGAAAAAGCAGAAGGAAAACTAGAAGGTATTTTTATTTAAGTTTATTTTTGAGAGAGACAGAGACAGCATGAGTGGGGGAGCGGCAGAGAGACTCTTGAGAGAGAATCCCTAGATTCTTCCCTAGATTTCTTGAGAGAGAATCCCAAGCAAGCTCTGTGTCACAGAGCCCGATGAGGGGCTCGAAGTCACGAAACCATGAGATCATGACCTGAGCTGAAGCCAAGAGTACCTAACGGACTGAGCCACCCAGGTGCCCCAGAAGGTGTTTTGAATGGAGTGAAAATGGAAGCACAATATCTAAGAAAGAATTTTGGGGACACCACTAAAACAGTGCTTGGGGGGGGCATTTATTGTTTTAAAAACCCCAATTAGAAATTAAAGATTGTCTCAAAAACTGATCTTGGCTTCTATCCTAAAACAAGAAAAGGAGAGCAAATTAAAACTAATATAAGCAGAAAGGAAGTAATATAAGTCAGAGTCCAAATCAATAAATTATAAAACATAGCAAATCCAAGAAGCCAAAACTTTTACATGGATATTCATAGGAGCTTTATTTGTAATAGCCCAAAATGGGTCAAAGCCCATCAACAGATGACTGAGTAAACAAATTGTGTTTCAACCATAAAATGGGGTGAAAAGGAATGTATTACAGAGCTCCCCCCACCTTATATACGGGGGATGTGTTCCAAGACGCCCAGTGGATGCCTGAAACCACGGATAGTAACAAAGTCTACGTATACTGTGTGTTTTCCTATACGTACATTTCTGTGATAAAGTTTAATTTATAAATGATGCCCAGTCCGAGATGAACAACAAAAGTGATAAAATGGAATGACTAAAACAATGTGCCGTGATAAAAGCTATGTGAATATGGTCTCTCCCTCAAAATGTCTTATTATAGTGTCCTCCCCCTTCCTGTGACGTGAGATGATAAAGTGCCTCTGAGGTGACATGAAATGGGGTGAGTGAAGTACGCATCGTGATGTAGCCTTCGGCTTACCGTTGACCTTCTGATGACACGTCAGAAGGGGGATCATGTGCTTCCAGACCTCGGTTGACCGGGGGTAACTGAAGCCATGAAGAAAAGGAAAACCACAGATGAGGGGCGGAGTGCTGTGTTGGTAAACACAGCAACAGGGGAGGAATCTCAAAATATCTATACTGAGTGAAAGAAGCCAGATAAAAATGTATGCACTGTATGACTCCATTTATATAAAACTCTAAAATGTGTCACCTAGTCTGTAATTATGGAAAGCACACCAGTGGTAGCCTATGAAAGGGGGGGGGTGGGGAGGGAGGGTTTGCAAAAGAGAACAAGCGAACTTTTCGGGTGATGGGTCTGTTCCTTATCTTGGTTGTGACCTCATAGGTGTATACATACATCAAAACTTGTCAGTAAACATGCTGTTTTATCGTATCCCAATTTTATGTTGATCAGGTTGTTTTAAGACAAAGCAAGTACTAATATCTGGCTGACCTACTCACCTGAGAGAGTTGCCTTGATGTTAATAGAAAAACAGTAGCTGATAGGGACTGCACGTTCGGTGGGCACCTCCCTCCGTGCTTCTCTGCCCAGCCCACAGGAAGCCTCTTAAGTATCTCTTGGCATCCACGTCACTCAAAAAAGTCTTGAGCCTCTGGTGACAGGTGATTGTCCTGAGGGAGAGCAGCCAACCAGTCTGGTTCGTTGGTTTCTCTGCTTTCTGATTTTGAAGTTGAAGTCCTGAGAGAGTGTCCATCTATCCTCAGGACGCTTGGGGACCTTCAGGTGGGTGGGGCACCTTCCATCCTCCATGGGAACCAGAAAGCCAGAGGAAGCCTGTCTGTGGAAGAGGAGAAGGGTGAAGCCAGAATCAAAGAGGAAGAGGTTGAGGTGGCCTTCCCAGAGCTCACTTGCAGGTTCCAAAGCAGTCGTGTCTTCAAAGGTGTCTTCTCTTTGAGCCTAAGGTAGTTCAGATCAGCTCCCCTTGCCAGCGATCAGAGAGATCAGTGAATAAAACGGTTGTGTGCTAGACATTGTGCCAAGCACTTGAAGACATTCTCTTTCATTTTGTTTTTAAATTTTTAAAAAATGTTTTATTTATTTTTGAGAGAGAGAGCACGAGCAGGAGCGGGGGAGGGATGGGGGGGGGACAGAAGATCGAAAGCAGGCTCTGCACTGACTGCAGCGAGCCCAGGGAGGGGCTCAAACTCACAAACTGTGAGATCATGACCTGAGCCGATGCTGGACGCTTAACCGACTGAGCCACCCATGTGCCCGGCCATTCTCTATTTTAATCTGCACGACCAGGCAAGGAAGATAGTATTTCCATTTTCAGGTGAAGGGAAGGAGGTCTCTGTGGGCTTGTTGTTGGTTGTTCATAGGAATTGCGGTTGGGAAGTCAGTTTAGCTAAGAGGTACGGGGCCAGTCCTCACAGTTTCTGGAATGTTCCCTGCTCATATCACCTTCAGTCCTCTCTCTTTCCTCTCCACCTCTGCATCTTCCTGTCCTTCGGGGCCAGCTCAAGTGCCTCCTTCCCCACCAGCTACTCACAGGCTCCATGGTTCCGTCCTTCCCTAGATTGTTATTCCCTGTTGTGACTCTCACCTGTGCCCTCGTCTCAGTTTTCCTCTAGTTCTGCCACCTGAACTTGCCTTCTTCAGCTCATTGTTCCATAGATGTTAGGATCTCTGTAGTCCCTGAGACCATGCTTGACATGAGGGTGTGTTCAAGATGTAATTGTTTGAGGCAGATCTGTTAATTTATTAAGTAACCAGCTACAAAATACAATAGAACAAAAACCAATTTCTATACAACTAGTGTGGCTTGAGGTCATGTTGTGCCTCAGATTACCATTTCCCAAACAGGAAAGACGGACATCAAGCCTCCTCCTGGCCCTAAGTCTTCTGGTGTTCCCGAGAAACCCACATGGGCATTTGTTAGTGGTTTATCACTTTGGACGGAGAAATCAAAGGGGTAGAAACAGTCTGAATCCAACCCATCGGGGGAGGAAGGCCACCCGGACCTACCTTCCCCCCCCCCCCCCCCCGCAGTGCCCAATTCTTCACTTTCCCCTCACTCACCTCCACCCCATCGTCCCCCATTGTAGGTGGGTCCTACAAATGCATGCCATCGCCCCATTGCTCCATGGATAGAGTCTGGATCAGGACCAACCTCATGGGATGGGAGCAGTTCAGTCACATAGGACCCAGTGCTGAGAAGGTCCCAGAGCTTAGGGTTAAACTTCGCCCATTGCCATCATGAAACATTTAATGCTTTTATCTTTCTGTGTTTAGTAAGTGAAGTGTGATAGGGCACTGGAATGTGCTCTGGGAGCTTGGGGTCTCGGCTCTTACACGGTCCTGCCTTATGTCGCCTCCCCCAGAAGGGGTCTCAACAGTCCACTTCCCAGTTTCTGGGTGCCCAGACCCCCCCACTTAGCCTCCATCTCCCTAACCCCACTGTGTCCACTGCTGTCCCTCGGATCTCTGGTGCCCTGGCCCTGCCTGGCCTCTGCTCCCTGTCCCTGTCCAGCAGCCACTGCCCCCTTCCCCCTGGCCGGGGCCCGGGTGGGGTGTGGGTAGGAGTGGGTGCAGACACTCCCAAGTGGGGTATGGCAGAAGCCACCCTTCCCCCAGCCAGCATGGAGGCTGCAATCTCTTAGAGGTCGCCTGATCGCTGTGGGTTGAGGCAATGGAGACGGGAGATTGTCTTTCCCATCCCCGGCTGGGGCTTCGCACTTCTGCCCAGACGCTGGCAGAAGGGAGCCCTGCAGCTGGTGGGCTGTGTGTGCCCGGCGAAGTGTGGCCCAGATCACCCGTGGAGGCCTGCACCTGCTTAGTGCCTCAGTGGTTGTTCTGTGCCCCAGGCAGTGCGTCATGGAGCAGCGAATGAAAAACACCATGGCAGGGTGAGAGAAAGACCACAGGAAAAACGCAAGTTTTCTAGTTTTAGGATCCTTATGGCACTTTTCCCCTCCTTGGTAAATAAGAGGTCCTGGATTTTCAATTTGCCCTGGGCCCCACAAATTAGGTGCTTGGCCTGACTTGCTTAAATTTAGTTTCATGGTAGACTGTGAAATGAGACTGTTCCTTGTTTACTAATACTTAGGTTTGAAAGGGTCTTTCCATTTGGAAGGATGACGTCTAACAGGGAGGGGCGGGTCCTACAAAGGCACACCAGCTGTGTGATCTGTGCTCACTATATACGCCTGATTTTCCCCCAAAGCCACGTCACTGCAGATTGTCTCTTCGATCCCTTTTACCGCGTTAGATCTCAATGGCAAGATTTCAGAGCTGGTAAGTTTGACTAAGGCAGACTCCCGTCGGTAGCCCTGGAGTCACATCCCCTGGCTCTGCGTGCTGGTTGCTGAGAACCCACACAGACAGGCTTCAGAAGATTGTTCGTGCCCCGGACCCGCTTCGCACACAAACAGAGTGGGAAGTGCCTGGGAATGCCTTGCCCTGGGACCAGTCCCAAGCCAGGGACAGACTGCTCTAAGGATAAAGTCCCAGCTCCTGGCACGGGATGATGGAGCTCTGAGGCGGGACTCACGTACGTTCACAGCTCGTCTCGGATCAGGTGGAGGCTGGGACTGCCCTGAAATCACACTCTGGCTTAGCTGCCCGCCCTGCCCTGCGCTCCTTCCCCAGCCTCTCCCTGGCTCTCCGGGGATCCTGTCTACAATCAGCCGCTTTCACCCAGCTCCTGTCTGCTCTGGGGAGAGCCCAGCTTAGGACCCAGGGTGCGAGACCTAGGTCACACTATTTTGTGATGCAAATGTCAGCCTGTTTAAAATAACACTTAGCGTTTGCCTGGACCTTACTCTTGTAGCCTGGTCTCTGTTCCCATAATTAGTTGCAGTGAGGCCTAGATTTACCCAAGTATCCTGGGAGGCTCTCTGTGACCTTGGGAGACTTGAATTGTAATATGAGACGTATATCCTGATCGATAGTAGTGTTGGCCTCTTTTTTTTTTTTTAATTTTTTTTTTTCCAACGTTTTTATTTATTTTTGGGACAGAGAGAGACAGAGCATGAACGGGGGAGGGGCAGAGAGAGAGGGAGACACAGAATCGGAAACAGGCTCCAGGCTCTGAGCCATCAGCCCAGAGCCCGACGCGGGGCTCGAACTCACGGAGCGCGAGATCGTGACCTGGCTGAAGTCGGACGCTTAACCGACTGCGCCACCCAGGCGCCCCTAGTGTTGGCCTCTTAAGCTGTGGGGGCCTCAGGAGTAAACATTTTTACTCACAAGGGGGAGATCTATCGTGAAAACCCGGGTCGCTTTTTAAAAATAATAGGTCATGCCTACAGAATCAAATGTAGAAAATGTGTATATTCTACAATGGGGTTAGAAGTGTGGGTGGTGGGCATTGAGGAGGGCACTTGTCGGGATGAGCACTGGGTGTTGTGCAGAAGCGACGAACCACGAGAATCTACCCCCCAAAACCAAGAGCGCACTGTGCACACTATATGTTAGCCAATTGGACCATAATTTATGTTAAAAAAGAAAGAAAGAAATTGCATCATTAAAAAAAGAAGTACATGTAAAAGGGAAGCCCTGTTACGTCTACGTATTCATTCTCCAAGCATTTATTGAGTACCGACTGTATGCCAAACATTGTTAAAAGTTCTGCAGTAATTTTTTGGAAGGGCCCAGGCGTGGTCTGGCTTTGCAGAAGGAAGAATCTAGTGAGGGAATGGAGCGTTTCCTTTGACGTCTGTTCTCTCTGAGCTGGGTGGGGTGCGGTGCACCCAGTTTGTAGCCCTGATTCAAGGAGATCTGGGCTCTTTGGGGCTGGCTTGGGGGATGGAAGGAACAAAAGTCCCAGACACTTGACCCTGGCTCACGGGAGGCCGGCGGGAAGCTGTGTGTAAGGCCCGGACTGAGGGGTTCCGAGGCTGCAGGACTTCGGGTACAAACAGGGCAAGTCGTTAGTTGGTCACTGTATGTTTGTGGCTCCAGTGACCAGGCCTGGTGCGTGGCCGCAGGCCTTTTAGGAAGGCATTTCTGTTTCCCTAAGGGCACCTTCCCTTGTCCCTGTTCTTCCTGGCTGGGACAGAGAGAGAGGGGCCCTGTTTTTGATTTGCGTTACAGATTCCTCCACCTGAGCCATTTATGTGCGCGAAGTGGGGTTCACAGGAAGTGTGGGGAGCCGAAGTGATTTTATGGCTTGTAGCAAGCATCCTACAAACACACAGACTTACGTTGGACTCCTACACTTCGCTCAGGTGGCCTTGTCCCTGTGCCGAGGGACTCTGCGGCTCTTGGCCGTGTTGTCCGGTCCCTCCCTCTTCTCTTCCCAACCCCTTTCTCTCTTCTGTCTTCTTCTCTCCACCACTCCCAAATTCTCGTTCATTGATGACTTTGGTTACTTTGCCTCTTTGTCGCCTCTTTCCGTCCTATGACTGTAGACCTCCACTCTCCCCAGAGTTTCATTTATCGAGGTATTTTCCGGTACAAAGCGAGCTCCTGCCCCTGTGTGTGTGTGATGATGATGTTTCTGAGGCCAGGCCCTTGGTCACCCTGAGCTGGTGCCCAGTGGACTTTTTTGCAAGAGGTGTCGAATTGCCCCCTGGCACATCGCACGGGACCGCGATGGAGTGCAGGGATGGGGGTCTCAGAAAAGTCCCAAACCTCTGAAAATCTCTCTGGTTTGAGACAGGAATGAACAAATTCTCCAGGTCGGGAAAATAATAAATACTGGTATTACCGGTGGGGTTTGGGGAGCAATACTCTGAGTAGTGGCATACTCTAATACTAAAATGCATATCACAGAACCAGTGCCAGTCTTAAAGATCATTCTCCTTGAGCATTCACCTATGCCTATTCAGAGATTCCCCTTTAGAAGCTCATTCCTATTTTTGTCGGTATGCCAATTTCTTTAAAAGTTAATTTCATGGCCGGTTTTCTTGGCACACATTTGGCCAGTAGATGACTAAAAACATCAAGAGAGCCGGTTAGATGATGAGATAGTAAGCTGTCTCTGGGGCTGTTGGAGAAAACCAGAGACTTCTGAAATTCAGACTTTGAGAATCTTCCTGTCCCAACCCCCTCATTTTAAGTCTGAGGAAAATAAAGGTCTGCAGAAGTGAGGCTTGCTTCCGTATTTATCAAGCTGGGGTGAGGCACAGCTGGGATCAGAGCACTGATTTCTCCTTGTCCGGGAGGCAGAGGCCTCCCCCCACATCCGGCGATGGCGTGAATCCAGCTCTGGCTGTTGGTCCACGTAGCCTCACCCAACCTGCTCGTGGCAGGTGCCGTTCTGAGTGCGGTATCCACGTTAACGGACTGAGTCATTATGATTGCCCTCGTGGTAGATGTCTATCATCAAAATCCCCATTATGTGGATGGTTAGGGCACTCACGCACTGTCCAGGTGGCTGGGCTTGGGTGTGAACCCAGTCAGGTGGACTCGAAGGGCGGGCAAAGAGTCCCACTGCCACCCCACCTCTAACCCAGACATCTGGCTCATGGATGTCTCCTCTGAAGGTTTTCCGGGTGCTCCTAAGGTGCTTGGGCAGAGGCTTCCTCATCAGCCCTTCCCTAAGCCACGGGAAGTGGAATAATTGTGTCCCAAACTGCTTTGCAGCTGGCACAAAAGATTACTTATGCGGAGTTATTTTAATCGTCAGATAGTCTTTAAGAATTCTCAGGAGAGGTTGCCTTTCTTGATTTTTTTAACCCCTTCTTCTTTATAGTCAGAAAATTCTTCCCTCGTCCTCAAAGGACACGGAGAACAGTGTCTTATGATCGTGGCTCCTTGAAGAAGCTACTTCTCCCTTCCAGCTGTATGTAAGGGGGCAGATGAGCTGTTTCTAGATATGCTCTTGCCCTTTGGAAAATACATTTGTCCAGGGAATGAAAGTTTTCAAGACACGAACTGCAGGTTTCTCTAATTTATTTTGCAATAGCTGTAGTCGATGCAATCACTGTATGTAAGCAACCATGTGTATATTCGAATGAGGTTGTCCCAGAATGAGCCCCTGCCAAGGTCTTACCAACGGTCCTCTCCTTGCCTTCCAGTTTTACGGGAGCCCTATACAGTCCGTGTGGAGGACCAGAAAACCATGAGAGGCAATGTTGCGGTCTTCAAGTGCATTATCCCCTCCTCGGTGGAGGCGTACGTCACCGTGGTCTCATGGGAGAAAGACACCGTGGTACTCATCTCAGGTAGGCTGGGCGTGTCCGGGGCGCAGGGCGCCGGGCTCACCTTCTCAGTGCTCGTTTCAGGTATTGAATTGGGTCTCTGGCTATGTGTCCATCATAGCTAAGAATTGGCCTACATCTGGTTGATGCTGTTTGATGATTGTGTGACATCAGTGCTTTATATCGGTTTCCCGACTCGATGCAGACATTCCTCAGTGAATTGACTGATGGATGGGTCGAAGTGAGTTACTGTGCGTACCACCGTCATGTTATTCTCTGAGGCAATTTTGGCTTAAATCTGCTGCTGAAAATAGGGCAGTATGGTTATCGCGTCTGGGAGAGTCATCAGTAATATGCTTAGGACTGATAGCCTCCAACGATAATCTGGAAAACAGAAGCTCTGGTTTCGAATGTTGTGACCCTTTCAAATGCCTTGAGAGCTATGTGATGTCTCTGATCTCTTTGTTGAAGATTCAACTCAGAATATATATTCAGCACTGAGATATATATATATATATATATATATATATATATATATGTATATATATGAAATATATAACATAGTATTATATATATGTATAATTTATTATATTAAATATTTATTATTTAAATTTTAATTTATTATTTAATTAATTATTTTAATTAATTATTTAATTATTTTAATTTATTATTTAAAAATTATATATACATACATACATATATATATCAAATACATAATTTATTGGTTTTTTTCCGGAACCTGGAAGTGACACGACTGAAATTTTAGCTTCTAAGAGTTGCTAGTTCTTTTCTCATGGTTTTTAAGTAGATTTCTTGCCCCCTTGCTGCTTAGCTGGAAAGGCCCTATGGGCGGTACCCACGTTTCCTGTTTTGCTCGTCTTTGGAGAGTAAGTGACTGTGGGCTGGTCTTGGAGAAGAGCGATGATGAGTACCAAGTCAGCTAAAGCTGATTATAAATGCTTGCTTTCCTCTGTATGTCTGTGTGGATGCGTGTCCACATGTGCACACACACGTCTTATGCAACTCTTGAATACCGTCAAAATTTTGCCCGTTTACAGAGATAGGAAATTAGAACTCAGTTCTCATGGTGACCTAGCATTTATGCTTCTCAGCTTTTTGGTTTTTCTAGACAGTATAGGTTACTATTCAGGGACCATTAAAAAAAAAACCAGACAAACCACAAAACCATTAGAAAGTCCAAACCAAAAATTAAATCTTTGGTCTTTACGTCCAGTAAACTATCACGTAATTGATGTTTTCAGGTTTTCTTAACACGTTCAGCTCAGACTCCCTCTAACTTCAGTGAACATTAAATGTCTAAACCACCACGATTTAACTTAAAGTATTGAAAACATAGTAAGCTTAATGACTGAAATATGATTACACGTAGTCAGAATGGACTCACCTGTGCACTTTTATTTGTTGTGGTGTTTTTTAAAAAAAATTATTTATTTGTGTTAAGCAATCCCTACACCCAACGTGGAGCTCCAGCTCAGGGCCCCAAGATGAAGGGTCACATGTGCTCCGGCTGGAGCCAGACAGGCGCCCCCTATTTGTTGTTTTTGGTGAAGGGTCTTACTGGCTTCTGTTTAGAGGTCATTTTAGTTTCTGAATGGCAGATGGAGAGATTTGATGACAAGTCCATCTGGCTGAGCCCAAGGCCAGAGTGGAAGGGCATTCACGTGCACATGTTGAGGGCGGGTGGGCTCACTGAGGGGGACAATGCAGGACGGTATTGCGGTCTCTCACACTCAGGGGCCTGGGCTGAGGGAGGTGCGACCGTCATAGAACAGCCATGGGACAACTTCTGGGGTTTGCCGTGGAGGGGGAGGGAACAGGGGAGGATTACAAATGGATTTTTACTTGAGGAGACATATGTCATTTCTGTGAATACTTGATTGGCCAAAGCCAGTCACATGACCTGTCTGACTTGAGTGAGACGTGCCCAGGAGAGAACGACTGGAGATCTGAGTGGGAGATAGAAATATCTACCAAGGTTTTATATACCTGTTGATATAGACATCTATATCAATAGGTATGTTTTATATGTTTGTAATACAGGTTATATATTAATATTTATCAATTTATTATTAAATATATTAATATTGTATATTAATTATGTTATATATAAATTATATACCATATATAAATAATTATATGTGAAATGAAATATATTTAAAATATATTAATATTTATTAATTTATTACATACATAACATTAATAAATATTAATAATACAGGTTATACATTAAAAATGTAATGTGTGCATTCTTATGTTTCCTAGGCATCTTTTTTTTTTTTTTAACGTTGATTCATTTTTGAGAGACAGAGAGAGACAGAGCATGAGCAGGGGAGGGGCGGAAAGAAAGGGAGACGCAGAATCGGAAGCAGGCTCCAGGCTCCGAGCTGTCAGCACAGAGCCCGACGCGGGGCTCGAACTCACGGACCGCGAGATCATGACCTGAGCTGAAGTCGGGCGCTCAACCGACTGAGCCACCCGGGCACCCCCCCTCGGCATCTTTAATTAGCGGTTTACCCATGCAGATTTCATCTTTTTGCAATCTATGTGAATAGACTTGTTTTCTTCAAACATGAACCTAATTAAATTAAAGGAATTTTATATCTGGCGAGCGGGAGAGGGTGCTGATATGCAAACCCAAAGCTGGTGTCTTCCTAACAGGAACTGATGACACTCTTGTCTCCTCAGTCACGCCTTAGAGCTTTATCCTTTGGCAAAATTTTGAAAACAATGTGTACCATGGATAAGCACTTGGCCTTTTTTTTTTCCCCACAAAAGTATCCACAAAAACCAACATAGTATAGGCTTTTATCTCATCAAGGAATACTTCAGTAGCAAGTTTTTGTTGGTTTATAAGCCAGCCATTTCATCAAACACGAGGTATTCCCAAGATACTCAGTGTGGTTCCCATGGCGTGTGTGTGTGTGTGTGTGTGTGTGTGTGTGTGTGTGTGTACGTTTGTATACAGAGAAAGAGATGGGGAGACAAAGACACAGAAACAGAGAGACTGAGACACACACAGAAAGAGAGTGAGTTAGAGCTGTTTTCATTCTCAAGGAGTTTAACCTGAGAACAGGGCCCCGATGCAGCGTTATGACCTGTAAATAGAACTCCGGAAGTTAACCTTATAATGTAACTGGTGCACCTGCTCCCAGCGCCTGGCCCCCACCCAGTGAGGCTGTCAAAAATGCCCAGGGAAGGAAGTCAAGAAGCCACTGGAGATGACGAAATGGTTAAAAGCATTGGGGATCTTAATCGATAAACGGGTTTTGGGTGATTTTGGTGGAGAAGGATTACATTTCTTGCTGGTGGCCAGGTCCCCGCGTGAGGCAGGGCACAGGTAACCACACGTAGGAGGCAGGGAGGCTCAGAGGCTGAGCCTGGGGCCTCCCTCCTCCGGGCAGCAGTGGGGGCAGCCTCACACAGCACCGAGGTCCCAGGGACCCAGGGGCTTTTCTGAGTGAACTCTCAGCTCCAGCAAAGGCATCCCAGATCGTGTGCACGGTAGATGGTCCGCAAAATGTTAATTTGTCTGTGATTTGTAAATAAACCGATAACCCCGGTGGTCCCTTGCTGATCTGGTTTAGGTTTGGTGGCTGGCAGGGGCGGTCACCCGCCTCAGTCTTCCCGGGATTCCGAGACAGCCCAGCCTACGGTGAGCCTGGCTGGGAAATTTGTCCCAGGGGACATGCCTCCTCCGTACACGTCGCTTCCTTTGGTGGAAGAAGACACTGAGCCAAATCCGCCGTGAAAAGGAGCCTGTGTGCATGTCTGCCTCAGCGGGTTGAGTGGGAAGAGAAGACCGGCTGTGGGCTGATCCCAGAAAGCCAGAGCTCCCGCGGGTCACCGAGGGCCTGGCTGCTGTCCCCATGTGTGCACATGGTGCTAGTGAAAGGAAGCTGCCTGTTCTCTGGGTCCCTGCTGTCCTCCCACCGCTCTGTGGGTGCCACCACTCAGCCTCTTGAGTCCAGAGCACCCCGGGGAGAGGCCAGAGCGCCAGGCCTGCTCCTGGTCCGTGAGTGTCAGGCTTATGCACGCGTTCTAGGCCAGGGGTGTTTGGAAATCCAGGCTGAGGTAAGTGGGTGTCTGTCGCCTAGGAAATCCTTCCAGTGAAAAACACATTTAAATATTCGTGTGTTCCTATAAAAAGAAAGGGCACGTCTTCCTAGTTTTGCTGTTTAGTTTGGTTGAGCAGATCGGTGACTGGGCTATGTTCTTCCAGGGGTGAGAGGCACCGGTCATGTCTGTCTGGGTTTCGGCGTGAGCTGCATGGTCTCATTAGCTTACTGCACATAAAGTCATCATTGATTTTTTCCGGGGGAGGTTTCAGTTGGCCTGACTCTAGACTCGGGCATCAAGCAGTGCCTCTCTGGCAGATGAGGTCATTAGATCACCCCTAGTACGAGCATAAATGAGTGCATTTATTCTAAATGATCTTTGGAAAGAATCGTCCAGTGGTCTTGTTATGGACTACATGTTCATGTCCCCTTAAAGTTCATGAGTTGAGGTCCCAGCCTCCAGTGTGATGGTATTTGGAGGCGGAGCCTTTGGAGAAAATTAGAGTTAGAGGGGGTCGTGGGAGTGGGGCCCCCCTGATGGGATTTGTGTCCCTTAAAGAAGAGACACCAGAGCCCTCCCTCTCCACCAGAGGAGGGCAGTGAGCAGTGGCCCTCTGTATCCCAGAGGAGGGCTCTTAACAGAACTTGACTGTTCAGGCAGCCTGAACTTGGACTTCCAGCCTCCCAAACTGTGAGACATAAAAGACTGGTGTTTAAGCCCCCCACTCTCTGGCCTTTATTTTTTAATTTGTTTTTTTTTTTTTTTGCTTGTTTATTTATTTTGAGAGAGAGAGTGAGTGCATACATGTGCAAATGGAGGAAGGGCAGAGAGAGAGAGAGAGAGAGAGAGAGAGAGAGAGGGAATCCCAAGCAGGCTCTGAGCTGGCAGTGTAGAGCCCGATGCAGGATTTGAACTCACAAGCTTTGAGATCATGACCTGAGCTGAAACCCAAGAGCTGGACGCTTAACTGGTTGACCCACCCAGGTGCCCCGTGGTATTTTTTTAATAGCAGCCGAAGCTGAAAAGACAGGCTGAGAAGTAAGAGCCCCAAAACTCCCCCCGGGGAAGGAGGGGCACATAATATCTGATGTTGCTGTGCTCTCTGCTTTGCTGTCTCCCTGGGCTGTCACCCGGCCACAGGATAGCACTTGGTTGACCTTCACTCTCGTACTCTGGCAGATGGATGATAGGAACTGGGGAACGTGTGGTGGGAGGGCATCTCAGGGACAGGCACACCCTGTGCATCTAGTGTCCTCCGTTAACCCCGTGGATCCCGATGGGGCGCCTTCTTACCTAACGAAAATGAGCCCGGAAGAACAAGAGTGATGATGTCCATACTCATTTTCGAACATCCTTATCACCTCCTCTGAGTGCAGACGAGAGCCTTTTAAATATCAGAATATTAATACGGCCCAATGAAAACATAGTAGGGTGGATGGCAGTGTGCCTGGGGAGGTACGGCTGATGTGGAGATAGGGAAGACACCGTCCCGGCAAAGAACAATATCGGCGATTTTATATTTGGGTTTCACTCAGTGGCCCGTCGTGAGTTTCTTCCCGATTAGGGAGGCTGGCGACGAGCGAGCCCAGTATTCTGTGTCTGTTTCCTCTGATAAAATTCTGAGAGTCTCACTGGGGGTTTAGCTACATTAACATCAAAGACACAGCCCAAGGGTAACCGGATTTGGAAAATGGAAAAAGTGAACATTTTACTATTCCCAGAGATCTGCCTCCCTCTTTAGCACTGGCCCAATTTTCCGTTAGGATATTTCCCATCTGAACACCTCTATTACTGATGACTCAAGGAGAGTTTTATCTCCGAGGATCAATGAGTTCAAGTCCACGGGTGATTATCTTTTTCCTATATTTTGGGTAAAAGTGAACAATTTTCTGCCCACATTAAATATCAAAGCCCCAGCACTTGACATGAACTCACTGTAGTTTACGAATGCTGTGTTTGGGTCTGGTTGCCGTAGATAAGGCAGGATCTGGGCTTGAAGACCCCCCCCCCCCCCCCCCGCTCCATGGAGATGACTTCTGCTCCCAGGGAGCTGTGGGTAGAGGTGACAGTGCTGGGTGTGGGGTGAGCTTGGTGACAGGCAAGGAGGTAGACACCACAGGAACGCGTACCTTCGGCGTTTCTGCCTGGGGAGGTGTGGAAGGTTTCACCAAAGACGTGGCCATCTGAGAAAATGGTGGTTTGCAGCTTAGGGTGAGGAAGGCAGTTGCATCATAGGTAGAGTCAGCCCAGTTAGGCTGGGTTTTTCAAGTTTCAACAAACTTAAACTAAGAGAAGATTTGAGGTGCCCTGTTCCCTTTTGGAGTTGGGGGCATAGCTGCTGGGGGCAGGGAGGGCTGCGATGTGGCTGTCTCTGTATTTGTGCCCCCCCCTCCCCCCGTGGCTATAAGAGACTCCATGTTCCCGCCTTCGAAGGCACTTATAGTTTAATTTTACTCCTGGTCGCTGGGCATTTTCAAGGCAATCTCTGCAAAGCTGCTCAGGTTGCCATGGTGATAAGACCCAGTTCTGCCCTCAAGGTGCTTATGAGTAAAGGGAATGAGATCAACATCAAAATGATTTCAGGGACCTAAATCACCCATCGTCACCTGAAAGCCCGTCTTTGATTCTAAAAGTACTAAGATGTTGCAGGAACAAAAAGAAGCATTAATTTAACATTCACTGAAAAAGACATTTTTAGGACCAAATGGAAGCTGTTAAAGGGACATTTTCCTTTCTTTCTTCTTTACTTCCACCCATCCCTCTGTCTGTCCATCCTTCTGTCTATCTGTCTATCTATCCATCTATCCATGCATCCATCCATCCATCCATCCTTCTGTCTGTGTATTCATCCATCCATCTATTCATCTGTCCATCTGTCTGTCATTTATCTATCTATCTATCTAATCTATCTAGATTCTAGATTTCTGGCAAGTCAGAGCCTCATTAAAAACACTGGAAATGATTCTTAGCACAGGAAGGATTCAGCAGACTAGAGTTGGAAAGGTGGAGACATGTATATTCACTGCGCCATGTTTTGGGAGAGTATGACAACTAAGAACTGGGCAGGTGCACAGGAAGCGGGGAGGGACCTGGTCTCATTCCTTTTTAAAGCCATTAATTGGCTACACTTCTGCCATGTAAGTCTATTCTCACGAAGTAAGTTTTTGCCTGTTATTCCACCGCCACCTGAAAGTGATTCACAACAGGGCTGTTTACAACGCAGAGCAAACTCCACCTGACGCTGGGAATGACAGGTAAGTTAGATGAGCTGCTCGAGTCTGCCATTCCAGAAAGAACCCACCAGTGGGATCCTGAAAGAGCCAGAGTAAACAGAAGGTCTACTAAGTGTGAGCCTTCAGAGAGAAGACACATTCCTCATTCTCAAAATTAGAAATTGTATTGGAGATTATAGCTTGAAGCAAACAAAAAAAATATGTTTTTGACTTTTGAACTTCTGAGACAAGTAGACACATGGCTAAAGATTTGTTAACATAATATTTAAAAAAGAGAGAAAGGGAGAAAGAAAAGAATGAAAACATGACAAGGTAAGTATGGTAGCAAATTTATACTGGAGCATCTCAGTGTGTGTGTGTGTGTGTGTGTGTGTGTGTGTGTGTATAAAACACACCTTCTGCCATGAAGGTATTGGGTCAGCCTAACATGCCTCTTGGTTTCCTACCAAGGATCACCAGAGGACTATGGCCTCACCACTGTGATGTATTACAACGAGAGGGTGCAGAGTGAGACCAGCAAAGGGAAAAGTGCGTGGGGACAGGTCTGGAGGAAACCAGGCAGAAGCTTCCAGGACTTTTCTCCCCGTGGAGTCGCATAGGACACACTTAATCCCCGCATGCAGGGACTAATGACGGCAAATGTAAAATACTGTCTTCCGAGCATTTTAGAGATGCATTAGAGGTTCAGTGTGCAAGGATTTTCCTGGAGGCTGGTCACGTGGGCACCCTCTGACTGGCATGTCCCAAAATTCCAGACTCCCGGAAGGAGAGCAGGTGTTCTGGTGTTCAGTAAACCATATTGTTTGTATAGTTTAGGCACAGGAAGGTGGTGGGGACTCTCCTGAAATTCCAGTTCCTAGACATCGGCCAAGAGGCAGCCTCACAAGCAGCCTTGTCTAATGAAACCAGCTCTAGACGTTCCGCGTTGACTCCTTTCTGTACAGGGCTGTTTTCTCAGAGATGGCGGCTCAGTCAGTCCACTCAATCACGTTCTGAATGTGCCCAGCATCAAATGGGCAGGTTCCAAAAGTAGGTTCCAGGCTCTGAGCTGTCAGCACAGAGCCCCACGCGGGACTTAAAACTCATGAACCACAAGATCATGGCCTGAGCCATCCAGGCGCCCCTGCTCAGACTATAGTTTAAAGGTTTTATCACCTCATATCCATATCGCCGCCATCTTTAGGCAGATGTCACCCCAGTTTTTTAAATATCCCCAAACACATTGACCCAGATTTTCCCCTTGCCTCCACCTAAATGTAAACATAGTTTCATTTTGTCTTCTGCTAACAGGGGCCTTCTGCCTGCTCTCTCTATGATGTTGGGTTCTTTCTAGATAGGAGAAACAGATGGTCAGCCAAGTCAGTCAGTTCTAATTTGGACCCAAGTGCATTTTCTTCTGGTCTTTTGTTCATCTGTGAGATTTTATTTCAGGAACACTGAAGAGAACAACAGGACCATTTGCAAAATATCAGGCAGTGGTGGCAATAATACGGTCGTCGTTATCATCAAGCTAAAATCAGATGTCATGAATCGAGATATGTTGAGGCAGTGCGCCATTCTGTAGGAAAACAGGATTTGCAATTTATAGATGTAATTTCTGACTCAGAATAAGAGATCAGGGTGAATTCAAGGTCAGGACCTGAGTTAAGTGTAGATTATATTATATGGGGCTCTTGGTGCTTCTTCCTGTGTGCTAGGTTAACCCAAGCGCAGGAAAGTCCCTCCCTAGGTGGTTTGGTGGCGGGAACTCCAGAAAGCCACCGGGCAGAGTCACAAGGCCTGTCAGCCCTTTGTGACTTCGCTTCTGGGCAGATGAGACAGGACAGCACATCTCCCAGCAGCCTAGACTCCCTCTCTCCTCAGTAACCCCATGACCAGTAGAATCCCCAGTCAAGATGGTTGCCACCATTTTATTTTCTCTTCTCCAGCCTTGGGAGAAGCCAGAGGCCAGGTACCCTGACCATTTGCGCCAGTCAATTTTCACTGGCCCTTCGTCGTGTCCCAAGATTTGGGGGTATTTCTGTTGATTGCTTATACGTTACGGACAGTGGGTTTCCCAAGCTTCTCCTCGGGAGTCTGAAAATTTCCACTCCTAGCCCCTCACAGATCTGTTCTCCAGTCCTCAAGAGGTAGTCACTTTCTACTTCTGGAGCCTGAGCCCGGCTCCTCCTACCTCAAACGTTGTCTTCGTGCTTCCTGTCACAGGAAGACACAGACAGACACAGACTCTCCTGTCCACTCTGATCCCCCACGTGTGCTGCTGTCAGGACGCCTCTTGCTTGTCTCGGACCTTCTCCTCTGGGACCTCTGCCATCACCTCTTTGGTGATTATCATATTTCTTTTTAAATTTTTTTATTAAAAATTTTTTTAATCTTTATTTATTTTTGAGACAGAGACAGAGTGTGAGCAGGGGAGGAGCAGAGAGAGAGGGAGACACAGAATCTGAAGCAGGCTCCAGACCCCAAGCTGTCAGCACAGAGCCCGACGCGGGGCTCGAACTCACAAACTGTGAGATCATGACCCAAGCCGAAGTCGGATGCTCAACCGACTGAGCCACCCAGGCTCCCCTGATTATCATATTTCTTATGACACCGATGCTCAGTGGTTATCGCAACTTTCATGTAACTGTTTCCATTCATACTTTTTTTCCCCTCTTGGAAAGCTTATTGAAAGGGGAGTCTGAACCCCCTACTCTTCCTAATCTCGTGTGGTCTGGGCTCTATCACTTGCATGGTGCTGAAACTTAACATTTTCAAGGTCACCCACGACTTCTAGTATCATGTGCCAAGGGCAAGTTCTGACTTCCTTGAAGAATCTGTGCCCTTGAACTTCTTCCTCCATTGGTTGTCCTCCTTTGGTTGGTGAGCTACCGTACCCTGTCCTGATTGACTGTGTCCATATTTCTACATTATCTCTTTCCTTATCTTTTCTTCCTTGCTCAGAAGTGTAAATAGACCCCCGAAATCAGTCTTCACGCCCTCTCCTTTCAATCTCTACTTTCTTTACTGGTCATTTCATTTCTTTCCCAGGGCTTCATCCACCATGTCTGTGTAGATGACGCTAACCTTGGAACTGTCTTCTCTCCTGGGCTTGCTTATTCCCCACTGTCTGCTCCCCTCCTGCCACCTCTAACAGAGTGTAACTAAAGCAGAATTGAGTATTTCTTCCAACCAGTAATTCATTTTGCCTTTGAATTTCTTTTCTTTTCTTTTCTTTTCTTTTCTTTTCTTTTCTTTTCTTTTCTTTTCTTTTCTTTTTTTTCTTTTCTTTTCAGATTGTACCTATTAGGCTCCAGAGTATCACAAACTAGGTGATAAATAACACACATTAAAATAACAGAAATGTGTTCTATCACAACTCTAGAGACCGGAAATACAGGGTCAAAATGTCAGCAGGGCTATGCTCTCTCTGAAGGCTCTGGGGAACAATCCATTCTGCGCATTTCTCCCAGCTTCTGGTAGCCGAGGTGGTCCTTTGGGTTCCTCACCTTATAGATGCATCACTACAATCTCTGCCTTTCTTGTCTGAGGGCCTCTGTCCTGTGCGTGTGCCTCTGTGTCTCTTCTCTTCTTATAAGGACACCAGTCAGATTGAATTAAGGGCCCACCCTCTTCCAGGATGATCTCATCTTAACTAATTACATTTACGATGACCCGATTTCCAAATAAGGTCGTATTTCGAGGTTCCAGGAAGGACATGACTTTTGGGAGGAGGCTCTTCAGCCCACCCAGTACACGAACAAATCCTTCTGATTCCTTTTGACCCTCTCTCACGCCTATTTTCCATCTTGTTATCTCCTGCTTGACAACTGACGGGTGTACATTAAATAAGATCCTTAAATGAAAATAACTTGGAAAGGAAGGAAACCACAAGCAGAGAGTTTCAGGGACGAGTACCCACACCTGAGTGAGTGTTCCTGTGCTGGCCTCTTTGCCCTGCCCAGCCGTGCTCGAATGCCAGCTGGTAGCCACACCATCAACTGTATGTGGCCCGCCCTGGTGTCAGACTGGGCCGGGGGCCAGGATGGGGACAGAATCAAGATGTTCCAGAGCCAAGACACCAGGGACTGTAGGCAAACTGTTTGATTTGTATTTTCAGATCATGCTGTGGACTGAAAGGTGCCCCCATGCTCAGCAGCCCTAACCCCTTATAGGGTTTCTAGTTACCAAATAAGGTTAAATGAGGTCCTAAAGGTTGGGCTCTCATTCAGCAGGACTGTGGCCTTATGAAAAGAGGGAGAAAGACGTGTGACCACATAGTGAGAAGCAAAGAGAGCTCTCACCAGACACTGATCATGCTGGCACCCCAATCTCTGGCTTCCAGGCTCCAGAACTGTGAGAAGTACATTCCTGTTGTGTAAGCCCCTCAGTCTATGGGATTTCGTTACGGCAGCCTGAGCTAATACAGATAATACACATATCAACTCACTTTCTCAGTCTAATTCTGCAACTTCTGAATGTCACGTGTCACCTTGCTCCCTACCCAGCTTTCTTTGTTGTACAGACACATGAGTAAATAACGTATATGAAGCAGTCTGATGATAAAATGAGCTCTCACCCTTTTGATGAATGATTCTGTTTTCAGGTGCGGTGTTTTTTTTGGGGGGTGGGGTGGGAGAAATTTAAAGTCCAGGCTTCCCTCCTCTAAGGGGAAAGGGGGGCATTTATGACTGGAAAAATGAATGATAAATTTCCCAAGTGACTAGTCATCTGAAAACTTATACGCAATATAAAATGTCCCAAGAGAGTGAAATCATATGGTATTTGTTCTATGCCTGAAACCAGCATAACATTGTGTGTCAACTAAAATAAAAAAATTGAAAAAAAAATTTCCCCCCAAAGAACCCCAGATTCAAAAGTCCGTCCCCAAGTAACTGTATTCTTGTTGGATAAGCAATCATTTAGGATTGAAACATCTACAACTAAGCCTGGTTTGCATTGACTGTGCTGTGTCTATGTGTGGGGAACTGATGAGAATATTTACAGAATGTTTTAGTCTGTTTAGTTTCTGGAAATAGAGTGATGATGCACGCTATTGAGTGTCCAGAATTGGGCTTTTCAAAGAACTGAAGATCTCCAGTGCATGTTGCTCTGCGTGAGCATAGTCAAAATGTTCTCTGTAGAGAAGCTAATAAGCAAGTACAGTAAATAAGCAGATATAGACTGTTTTTAAAATCTCTGGTTGGGTCACATGCTCTTCCAGGAAAGGTTTCAGGCTACTGTTCACCTTTCGCTTTGCCAACAGTCTGCGTGAGGTCTTGGATTTGAACTTAGAGAGATCTGGCCTTGGGTCCTAACTTCATAGCTGTGAGGGACTTAACAGTTAATTACTTCTCTGTGGAATTGGACTCAGTGTTTTTATAAAGATTAGAGATGCCAGGGGATGTGCTCCATGAGTTATAGATACCTGACCGATTATTGGTCTCTAGCTGTGCATTTGTCTTTTTAGTGTAAAGGCAAGAGGGTTGACCCTGAAGCTGATGTCTAGGTCCATGTTCCCAACCTATCATAGACCACACTGTGACCTTGGGCTAATCATATAACTTTCCTGTGCCTCAGTTTCCTCGATTGCAAAATGACAGCAACAATAATAACTACATCAGAAGATTGTTGTAATGATTAAATGAGTGAATATGCATAAAGTAAAAATTACAGAAATAGAAATAATTCTATTTAAGAAGAGTTACTAAAATGCCAGGTATGCTGAATGATGAAATGTCAACATTAAGGTGCTAGAATGTCAACATACAGGTGCTAGAATGCTACTGAACTAATCTGTTGTATTTTATCAAAGTAAACACACTTCCTTTATTAAATGTTTACTATTTTTTTTCTTTTAGAGAGAGACAGAAAGTGCGAGCAGTTGGGGGGAGGGGCAGGGGGCGAGAGCAAGAATCTTAAGCAGACTCCAGGCTCCGTGTGGAGCCTGATGTGGGCTCAGTCCCACGACACTGGGATCATGATCTGAGCCAAAATCAAGAGTCGGACACTCAATCACTGAGCCACCCAGGCACCCCAAACTTTTCTTAAACAGAGATCAGATGATGTAAAATGAGCAATACATTAGAAAAAAGGCTCTTACTTGTTGCCTTACCCTGGAAGTAAATCAGAAGACATGTTTGAAGGGGCGCCTGGGTGGCTTAGTCGGTTGAGCGTCCGACTTCGGCTCAGGTCACCATCTCACGGTTCGTGAGTTCGAGCCCCGCGTCGGGCTCTGTGCTCACAGCTCAGAGCCTGGAGCCTGCTTCTGCTTCTGTGTCTCCCTCTCTCTCTGCCCCTAACCCACTCGCATTCTGTCTCTGTCTCTCTCAAAAAATAAACAAACGTTAAAAAAATTTTTTAAGATAAAAAGAAGACATGTTTGAGGAGAAGTTTGAACTTACATCGAAGCACTTGCAACACTTTTGGGTCAGTAAATAACTGACAATGTATGTTAGGTTCTATAGAACAGCTCCAACTGTCCCCGTAGGTGGTGTCAGCAGCCCCCCCTTCCCAGGTAAGAACACTGAGGCACACAGCCCTTGATGCTCTCACCCAGGGTCTCCCCTTGCAATTTTTCCTTTCTAGAAAGTAGAGATTCTGCCTTCTGAGAAGTCTTCCGTTTTTTTTACAGCACCCAAGTGTGTAAGCGTCGACAAAAATTGTCACTTGAATGACAAACAACTTGTAACAGCTGTAACTTGAGCGTAGGGACTTCCTTAAATAAGAAAAACATTTTCAAATATGGTATGATTCTGGATAGTTGACACATCTAGGACATTTCATGTGGTTTGGGGACAATATGCTTAATGTTTTTTGAAACAGTATCCTGCAACTAAAAAAAAAAAAAAAATCGAAATAGATGAAATTGCCTAGGATAAAAATAATTTTCTTAATTTCAATTTTATTTAAAATCATCCCTTCCCACCGGCCCCCAGTATAACATTAGGATGCCTGGCAGACCATAGTAGCTTGATAGATATTTATTGAACGAATGTTGAACGAGCAAATGTTCCATCGAAATTGTGGTATTTTCTTTCAAATTAGTCGTAATGCTTTAAGAAGTGTTTTACTTTCCTGTATATTTTTCCTGCTACTCTGAGGCACAGTTTCACATCAACTTGTCCTCCCGTGCAAAGTGTCTGGGCCGGCCAAATCCCAGGCAACATGCGCTCTCACAGCCGACTTTTCACCAAATGATGCTGTTGCAAGGGAAACAGATAGTCCAGAATCCTCAGTATTTGTTAGTCTCAAAGCAAAAGCGATCTCCCGTTATTTTCACGAAATGATTTTATCTTTATAACCCCCCCCCAGTTTTATGCTGTGACGTTTGTTAAAGTACGGCACTGAGTAATGGACAATGGAGACCCTTACACGCCAAGACCTCTAGAGGCATTTTAGAACATTTGTGAAGGTACCAGGCCCACAGTCAAGCCATTCTTCCTCACATCCTTACTCATTTCTCTAAAGGGAGGCACGCACATGCACACACACACACACACACACACACACACACACACAGACACACACACAGACACCTTCAGTAAACACAGCCAACTCTTCTGTATGGCTTTTGCATGTGGGGATGCTTGTTTCAAACATGGATCGGCGTGCTTCACCAATTTATGACGCCGTGTCTGAGAACGATAGATTTCTTTTTTTTTCCAACGTTTATTTATTTTTGGGACAGAGAGAGACAGAGCATGAACGGGGGAGGGGCAGAGAGAGAGAGGGAGACACAGAATCGGAAACAGGCTCCAGGCTCTGAGCCATCAGCCCAGAGCCCAACGCGGGGCTCGGACTCCCGGACCGCGAGATCGTGACCTGGCTGAAGTCGGACGCTTCACCGACTGCGCCACCCAGGCGCCCCTGAGAACGATAGATTTCTGTGCAGCGGACGGTCAGAGTATCTTCCTGGTGTAGACGGTGGAGCCCAGGAAGGGTCCCCTGGCAGGGAATGGCGGCTGCCTCACTGGCGGGCTCCCCCGTGTGCGTCGCGGTGAGGGTGGGGATATTGCCTAGAGCATCAGTCCTCTCTGTCACAGGATCAGATGTCGTGTTGGAAAATTACTTCATGGGGGAAGGAGGAGTCACCTGGGCTCTGGATGGCAAAGTCGGGGCTCAAACCTGGGATTTATTTATTTTTTTTGGTGTGGTTGTTTTACACTAGTAACTTAAAGATCTTTTGTTAATTTCATTTAAGTACTTACTGTACGTAAGGCATTGTTTTTAAAGTTGCCGTTTGGAATGATGTGACCTGCGTAAGAGGCACACAGGCAAGAAGGAGGTACCTGCTCAGGATTTATTTCAAGTCAATGTGTTTACTGTAGTAAAGGCGTTGGCCCCGCTAGCACGTCTTTGGAACTGTTGATTGAAAAACAGTTCATGGAAAACTGTGAATTTTACATTTCTGAGGGGTGCTTGGGTGGCTCTCAGCCGGTTGAGCATCTAGCTCTTGATTGTGGCTGAGGTCATGGTCCCAGGGTCCTGGGATCCAGCCCCGCATCAGGCTCTGTGCTGAGTGTGGAGCCTGAGATTCTCATTCTCTCTCTCTCTCTCTCTCTCTCTCTCTCTCTCCCACTCCCACTCCCTTACCCCCCCCCCCCTCCTCTGCTCCTCTCCCCTGCTCACATCTTCTGTCTCTCAATTAATGGGTGGTTGGTTGGGTGTCCAACTTCAGCTCAGGTCATGATCTCGCAGTTCGTGGGTTCGGGCCCTGTGTCGGGCTCTGTGCTGGCAGCTCAGAGCCTGGAGCCTGCTTCGGATTCTGTGTCTCCTCTCTCTGTTCCTCCCCTGCTCACGCTCTCTCTCTCTCTCTCTCTCTCTCTCAAAAATAAATAAAGATTAAAAAAAATAAAAAAAACTTAAGTTCTGAGTTTCTGAGTTTTATTTCAATATGCAATATTTAAAACGCATTTTGATGCAAACAAGATGTTATATATCTGGGGATGTGGGTAGTTTCTAAACTCTAAATATATTCCTTTAGAGGTAGAAATGTTCTTAGCTCAACGTTTCTAGACTTTTTTGGATCAGGACCAGCTGAGGAAGTAATGCGAACTATAGAACAGTGGATCCCCAGGAAACACATACGCACCCAAACCCACACGAATTCTAGGCCTTTTCTCCTTTGCTTCATTCGACCTTGCAACTCATGTACACCCTCAGCTACCCTCACCCAGACTAACTGGGTGTTCATCCAGGTGACGCCTCCCGATAGGTATGTTGAGGAGTGCTTTTTTTTTCTTTTTTTAGCGACGTTTGACCTTGAAATCTTAAGCCTCATCCTTTTTCTGCTCTCTTATTTGCCCCCGTTCCTTCAGCTCCCTCGGTTAGGCGTACATTTCCTCTGCTTCTGTGCCCATCGCCTTGTACCAGTGGTTTTCAATACAATAGTTCATGTACCGGGAAAAGTGAGAGGCTTTTATAAAAAGGCTTCATCAAGTCATTTTCAAACTACAGATGATTAGGAAAGAAAGGCCATACTGAGTCTCCCCCTCCCTAATTAGATGGTGAAATTTTTAGTTCTTGGCATCGTTATCTGTTTGAATCGAAACCCTATCATTGAGAAAGCCAAAATGAACTCGAAACCGAGGAGGGCCATTTCCCAAAAGGGAATGCAGCCAGACTTGAACCCTCCGTGGAAAGCCAAAGCACACGCCATCTGGACGCATGTGACACGTGTCTACGGCTCCGGTTTCCGAGTTTCAAGTAATTGGTTCTTTAAAAAAATTATTCTAGATTTCAGGAGTTAAAAAGAAATTGTCTATATTGCAAATACCCACCATGAATAATCAAATGTGGAAGAGAAGTGTGTCTCAGCTTTGTAGATATTCTTTTTTTTATTTAAAAAAATTTTTTTAACGTTTATTTATTTTTGAGACAGAGAGAGACAGAGCATGAACGGGGGAGGGTCAGAGAGAGGGAGATGCAGAATCTGAAACAGGTTCCAGGCTCTGAGCTGTCAGCACAGAGCCTGACGCGGGGCTCGAGCTCACGGACCGCGAGATCATGACCTGAGCCGAAGTCGGCCGCTCAACCGACTGAGCCACCCAGGCGCCCCTGTCAATATTCTTTAAATGACCCACACACGTTATCCAGGTCCTCCAAACTTTGCATCGCCTTTATTTTCTGTCACTCTATGTCCCAATCTGTGTCCCAGTCATGTCCCTCTCTTGCTGAATTTTCCTCCGTCTCCTGCCACTAAGTGGGGAGAAAATATACCAATACATGTTTCGGCTCTTTCCTCTTCTGCTGAATTCTGTGCCGTCCCATCCATCAGCAAGGGAAGGAAGCCTGAGCACCTGCTTGCTGGCTGTGCCTTCAGTGACTCTCCAGCAAAATGTTTCTACG
The DNA here is from genome assembly GCF_018350155.1 of Leopardus geoffroyi. Classification (NCBI taxonomy): domain Eukaryota; kingdom Metazoa; phylum Chordata; class Mammalia; order Carnivora; family Felidae; genus Leopardus; species Leopardus geoffroyi. Next base: position 5,213,324 of record NC_059333.1, read on the forward strand.
GAACTCTGAAGCCAATTTTATGTGCGAGATGCTCAGGACCTCTGATTTCCTTGGGGCCTGATGAGTGATTTTCATTGGTCTCCTTGTGTAATTTATTTATGGTCCTGAACACGTGAACCCGGGTTTATTTTCCCGAATCCCTTGCTCTTTGTTTACTGGATTTGATTCATTGCTACAAAAGGTGAATTCATATATGTTCCTCTCTTCCTTATCAAAACTACCAAAGTCTTTATTTTATTTATTTTTAAATTTTTAAAATGTTTATTTTTGAGAGAGAGAGAGAGAGAGAGAGAGAGAGAGAGAGACCGACCGACCATGAGTGGGGAAGGGGCAGAGAGAGAGGGAGACGCAGAATCCCAAGCAGTCTCCGGGCTCCGAGCTGTCAGCACAGAACCCGACGACGCGGGGCTCAAATTTGTGAACCGTGCAATCATGACCCAAGCCAAAGTCGGACACTTAACCAACTGAGCCCCCCAGGCACCCCCCAAAGTCTTTGTTTTAAATGTCTTTAATTTTATGTTGAGATTTTTAAAAAGAAATCCTTTGTAGATGGTGAGGGCATGCATAATTACCGTCTTTCAAGGAAAAGTGATGAATCCGGACAACCCATTTTCTGTACTTAACACGTACATGGAGTATACATTCATCACTGATGATCTCAAATTTTATACCTGTTTGCTGTACACGGGAAAAATATACATCCGTAGTTGCCTTGGTTTAGAATCCAAGATTGGGTTACTTCTTCGTAATGGTGGCTGTTGATTTATAGATGTTTTATATGTACCCTTGTGAGCTAGTTACTCAGAAGTAGAATTGGAAGGCCTGTGGATGTGCGATTTAGGGGATTTCTGTTTTGGAGGGTCATTAAATGGTGACGGCATGAGTGTCGATGTTCTTAAACGCCATGTTTACCAGCAGGATATCCAAGGTGGTGGGATTCTGCACCCACGTAAAGGCTCAGCAAATTCTGTGTGTACATAAGGTTATTAGGTGAGATGTAAAATCCAATTTTGCAGAGAAGTGTATTTGTTTGTTAATAACCATCATACGCAACCAGAATTCAAAGCGAGTTAGGATGTACTTTTTCCTTTAATGTAGATTTGGCTCGTTTATCTCCCGTCTCAAATCCTTTTCTAAAAGAGTTAGGGGGCACAGAAACTATAAATTACGGGCAGTCACTTGCGCTTAGGTAGTGGAGTGGGTGTCCTGGACCAGGGCATGCACGCCAGGTGGAAATGAGAGAAAAACACAAGAAGTTAACCATACGTATATGCTTCGTCCTGCTCGCCCACATTCTCCCTGACAGCCGCATGATTCATTCAAAGGTTTATTGATTTTTTTTTTCTTTTCTGCTGACCTGCTTTGTTGACAGGTGTGTGTGGATCACAGCGATTTGACAGGCCAGAAGTGTGCTACCCCATTAGTCCCTGTGGTCTGGGAGAAATATTTTATACCTAGTAGTCCTCATCCACAGTAAGAGAGCTCCATTAACACACCTTCTTCCTATGAATTCATGTCGTGAGTTCAGAGATGGCAGCCTGAAACCGGAAGCAGCTAGAATTGCTTGTTAGAGTGAATGTGCAAGGTGTAGATGAGTGTGTGTGTGTGTGTGAGTGTGAGTGTGTACGTGTGTGTTTATGTACGACCACAGGATGGTTTGAGAGCTGTGGCTTTCTCACTCTTAGCAACAAACCTTAGCCAATATTTCGTTCTTTAAAAATACCTTTTTGGGGAGCCTGGGTGGCTCAGTTAGTAAAGCACCCGACTGCGGCTCAGGTCGTGATCTCACAGTCTGTGAGTTCGAGCCCCGCGTCGGGCTCTGTGCCGACAGCTCCGAGCCTGGAGCCTGCTTCGGATTCTGCGTCTCCCTCTCTCTCTGCTCCTCCTCCCCCACTCATGCTCTGTCTCTCTATCAAAAATAAATAAGCATTAAAAAAAGAAACCTTTTCGATACGTGGGATTGGCTTCAAATTAACCCAGTGTGTGTGGGAGACGGGGGCTGGATGCGGCAGGAGGGGATCATTGCTGAAATGGGTGACAGATATATGGACGTTCCTTATGGTCATATTTATCTTTTGTGTATGTTTAAAATACACTCTAAAGAGAAGCTGAGGGAAAAACACTTGGGTGACAACCCTAAGACTTTTTATTTGAACCTTCTGAGTACACGGTTACACATGAACTATTGGCACATCATCAAGCCAGAAGTCGGCAGATTATGAATGTCATATTTTAAAAATTAATGATACATTAAGTGCAGTGTTGTATTCCTGCTGGTTATGAGCTCTGAAATTCTGGGACACCACTAGAACCATAAAAAGAATGTCCTTTAAAATTAGTGATGCTTCTCCAAGTTGAGAGTGTTCCTTCTCAGTTAATGAGATGGGATATTTTCGACCAGCATCTCCTAAGCTGTGTCCATGGAGAGGTTGAGAGCACAGAAAACGTTCATGGACTCTGGGCTTAAAAAAAATTCGGGAAGAATGTATTAAACAATAGGACCGTGGCTCTTTATGATAGGACCATGCACTGTGAATCCTAAGTGATCATGGCAATTTTTATTTTTATTTACTTTTATCTTCTAAGACCATCTATGATATTCCTTAGAATGCAGTTTGGGAAACAGTATGTTGGAATTTAAGGCCACTAAAGCTGATATGTATAAAAGTGTTCCTTTAGGGATGCCTGGGTGGCTCAGTGGGCTAAGCATCCGACTTCTGCTCAGGTCATGATCTCGCGGTTCATGGCTTCAAGCCCTGCGTCGGGCTCTGTGCTGACAGCTCAGAGCCTGGAGCCTCCTTCAGATTCAGTGTCTCCCTCTTTCTCTGCCCCTCCCCTGTTCATGCTCTGCCTCTCAATCTCTCTCTCTCAAAAATAAACATTTAAAAAAAAGTGTTCCTTTAAAAAAATTGTTTTATATTTATTTATTTTTGACAAACAGAGAGAGAGAGAGAGACAGAGAGAGAGAGACAGAGCACAAGTGGAGGAGGGGCAGAGAGAGAAGGAGACACAGAATCGGAAGCAGGCTCCCAGCTCCGAGCTGTCAGTACAAAGCCCGACGCGGGGCTCGAACCCACGAACCGCGAGATCATGACCTGAGCCAAAGTCAGACGCTTAACCCACTGAGCCTCCCAGGCGCCCCAAAAAAGCGTTCCTTTAAACCTTAGGTTCAGTGATTAAGGGTTAAATATAGACTGGATATTGTCATAGGATCAAATGCCACCCAGGGGTAGAATAAATCTGAAAATTCTGTTTTTCTAGTATCTAGGGTGTAGGTGTCTCTGATTTTGTTGGAGTCTGATTCTATTTTGTACCTCTAGGCATCATTTGTATCCTTTGGACTGTAAGGCGAGGCACCATCGTGCCCAGCTCCAGAACAGCCCGGTAGAGAGTGGGAAGGAAAGGGCGTGTGCTTATGCTGAGTTGGAACAACAAGAGGGGGCCAGCCCCTTGGGGTCCTCAAGTGAGTCAGGGACACCTAAGGGGGACAAGCATGGGAGGTGGGCAAGGCTAGTGCATCAAGAACCTTCTCAGCTCAGTCAAGGCGTTCAGATTTTTTGTAGGAATGATGGAAAACTGTTGAAATCTGGGCACGGGGCTGATGTGACTGTGGCTGCTGTATGGACAATAGCGGGAGGGTAGGGAACAAGTGGATGGTTGGATGGGTGAGCACGAGACCCGTTGGAGACTGGGTCGGGTCGGTAGACATGGTGACAGAGAGAAGAGGACAGATCTGGGAAGTGTTTGGGGAAGATTTGGTATGTTGGCTAGGTGCAACGGGAGACAGATGAAAGAAAGTTGTTGGCATAGGGAATTTACCGGATGGCACTACCATGAACAGGTGGAGAAACCGTATTGTTCAATTTCATCAACCAGAAATTGATCAGCTTGAATAATAGGGAAAACCCCTCAGGAATTCTCTTCTTGAGGGCGGGTGGGAGAGGAGGCCTGTTAGCCCCTTATGCTCACCAGAAACGTCTTCAGGAAGCTGGCTCAAGACCCGCTTCTCCTGCCTCTTGGTTTCGATTACAGTGTTATTCTGTGTCGCCGTGGGCTTTACGTGGCTTACCACGCTCCTGCCTCACCCCCTGACCTCACCCTGTTCCCCGGGGCTCATTCAGGAGGGTCCACATCAAGGCGAGTGAACGGTGGAGGCATCTGAGACAAGAAGGCTGCCCTGCTCTGGACCCCGTACAACAGCCGACCGCGCACAGCAGTGGTCAGCGACCGTTCAATTTCACTTAATTGATTTGAGCCCGAAGTCAAAACCCCATGGCACCTTCCCACTCTTCTGTGTGGACGGGGTATCTCAGAGAAGTGCTGTCTCGCGTCCCCTCGCCCACTGGGGACCAGCTACCACGCGCGGGGCCTCCGCGGTCGGCTGGCTTTGGTTCGTCTTCACGACCTTGAACTCTCCTGCTTTGCCCACGGTCGTCGTCTTCTCTGCTTTTGTTTCATGAGCGCAGACTTTTTCTTTTCCAGTCTGCTCCATTAGTTGTCTCGTCTTCAGGAGACCTTCTTTCCACCTCTTCTGAGTTTTCCAATTTCTAACCTTCGGGTCATTTTCTTCGCTGCCTTTGATCTCTCTCCAAATATTCCTTCGTTAAGGACAGCACGTAAATTTTCTTCTAAACTCATGCGGGGGGGGGGGGTGGGGGAGAATAAAATTTTATGTCTCTGCAAGAAAGTAAATGCAGTGAAAGACCGTGCTGGAGTTTCTTCGCAGAAACTTTATGTGGTCATGTTTCTAATTAGAACACGGATGTAAATCTTGTCCTCCGTTCACTTGTCTCATGCCGTGTCCCGCAGGAGGCCTGCCTCGCTTCTGCTTTAAATTGAGGGATGCGCTCTCTCCTAAGGGAAGAGCCGTATTGCTTGATGAACACCAAGCATTGTCTCTGGCACGAGTTACATGAAAAACACCCATTGGACTTGTCTTCTGTTCGTTCTAACTGATGGTGTTTTCAGGAGAAATGCTGTCACCTGTGCGAAAGCAGTCGGAGGCTGATTTTTAAAAATAAACTGTGGTAGAGGGGCGCCTGGGTGGTTCAGCCGGCGGAGCGTTGTTTCGGCTCAGGCCGTGAGCCCAGGGTCGTGGGGTCGGGCTCTGCGCTGAGCAGGGAGCCCCCTTGGGATTCTGTCTGTCTCTCCCTCTGCCCCTCCCCCACGTGTGGTCTCCCCCCAAATAAATACATATTAAAAAAAATGGTTAAGAAATAAATTTCATATTATACATACGTAACCACAATTTAAGACTCGTTTTAAAGTAGATGATTTCATCTTCTCCCTTTATTTTTTTTTATTTATTTTTTTTAATAACTTTATTTTTTATTTTATTTTTTTTTTAATTTTTTTAAACGTTTATTTATTTTTGAGGCAGAGAGAGACAGAGCATGAACGGGGGAGGGTCAGAGAGAGGGAGACACAGAATCTGAAACAGGCTCCAGGCTCTGAGCTGTCAGCACAGAGCCCGACGCGGGGCTCGAACTCACGTAACGTGAGATCATGACCTGAGCCGAAGTCGGCCGCTTAACTGACTGAGCCACCCAGGCGCCCCTGTCCCTTTAAATAATTACATGGGGAAATGGGAAAACTGATTTTGTTCATAGAAAAGACCTAGGTGAGTTAACAGTATCATGTGTAACACTATTTTACAAACAACGTTAGAAATCATAAGAGTTGTTTTGTCCTAGTATTTTTAATTTTTTAAGTTATTATTATTTTTTAATTTTATTCAAGTCCAAGCTAGTTAACTAGTGTAAACATGGTTTTTGGAGTAGAATTTAGTGATTTGTCACTTACATAGGACACCCGGTGCTCCTCCCAACAGGTGCCCTCCTTAATGCCCGTCACCATTTAGCCCATCCCCCCCTCCAGCAGCCCTCAGGTTGTTCTCTGTATTGAAGAGTCTCTTATGGTTTGCCTCCCTCTCTGTTTTCATCTTATTTTTCCTTCTCTTCCCCTATGTTCATCTGGTTTGTTTCTTACATTCCACATACGAGTGAAATCATAACGGTATTTGTCTTTCTCTGACTCATTTCGCTTAGCGTTACACACTCCAGTTCCATCCACGTTGTTGCAAATGGCAAGATTTCATTCTTTTTGATTGCCAAGAAATACTCCATTGTGTATACATACCACATCTTCTTTATCCGTTCATCAGTCAATGGACATTTGGGCAGTTTCCATAATTTGGTATTATTGATAACGCTGCTATAAACATTGGGGTGCACGTGTCCCTTCAAATCAGCATTTTTGTATCCTTTGGATACCTTCCTAGTAGTGCAATTACTGGGTTATAGGGTAGTTCTATTTTTAATTTTTTTGAGGAACCTCCATACTGTTTTCCAGAGTGGCTGCACCAGTTTGCATTCCCACCAGCAGTGCAGGAGGGTTCCCATTTCTCCACATCCTCATCAGCATCTGTTGTTTCTTGAGTTGTCAATGTTAGCCACTCTGACAGGCATGAGGTGGTGTCTCCTTGTGATTTGTATTTCCCTGATATTTAGCATCTTTTCATGCGTCTGATACCCATCTGTATGTCTTCTTTGGAAAATTGTCTGTTGATGCCTTTTGCCTATTATTTTCTTTACTTTGAGAAAGGGGGAGGGGCAAAGGGAGAGGGAGAGAGAGAATCCCAAGCAGACTCTACTGTCCGAGTGAGCCTGACGTGGGGTTTGATCCCATGAACCGTGAGATTATGACCTGAGCTGAAATCAGAAGTCAGACGCTTAACCAACTGAGCTTCCCAGGTACTCCTGTCCTAGTATTTTTTTAAAAGAATGTGGTTGATGACATTGAATTTGGATTTTTAAAATGATAGCCATATGTTGGAAAAAGCCCTTAGAAAACAACATACAAGTAAACGGTAGACTTAATAGTATGGAGGTTCCTCAAAAAACTAAAAATAGAACTCCCCTATGACCCAGCAATTGCTCTACTAGGCATTTATCGAAGCGATACAGGTGTGCTGTTTTGAAGGGACACATGCACCCCCCATGTTTATAGCGGCACCATCAACAATAGCCAAAGGATGGAGAGAGCCCAAATGTCCATCGATGGAGGAATGGATAAAGAAGATGTGGTATATAGATACAATGGAGTATTACTCGGCAATCAAAAAGGACGAAATCTTGCCATTTGCGACTACGTGGATGGAACTGGGGGGGATTATGCCAAGTGAAATTAGAGAAAGACAAAAACCATAAGACTTCAGTCATATGAGGACTTTAAGAGACAAAACAGATGAACATAAGGGAAGGGAAACAAAAATAATACAAAAACAGGGAGGGGGACAAAACAGAAGAGACTCCTAAATATGGAGAACAAATTGAGGGTACTGGAGGGGTTGTGGGAGGGGAGATGGGCTAAATGGGGGAGGGGCACTAAGGAATCTCCTCCTGAAATCATTGCTGCACTAGATGCTAACTAAATTTGGTTGCAAATTTTAAAAAATAAAAAATAAAATTAAAAAAATACCTTTTTTTAAAAAAGAATGTAATAATCTAAAAAATAGAGTATTTTACTAGTGTTTATTTTCTTTATCACTGTGGTTGCCCAAATGGCATATAACTGGGGTACAGGCTACAAGAAGGCAGGGGTTTTGATCTGTGTTGTTAACGTCTAGACTAGTAGGTGGCCCCAAGTGTCAGCTCAGTGAATATTTGTTTGATGAGTGCATTTGGGGGATCTGTGCTAGTCGGCACTCCAGTGTGTGCCGTGTAAACCAGTACGTTCCTCGCGCAATCATACGGAACTTCTGAGAGGGGAGATGGGGAGCTGTTGGTTATGGGGGGCACAGCGTCAGTTTTGCAAGATGAAAAAGTCCTGGAGGTGGATGCGGTGGTGATGGCGATCAGGAGCCTTCCCTGTGTCCAGCACATAATTGTTACCGGTGAGCTTTCAGTTGCTAAGTATGTTGTATCTCAGAGTAAATAATTTAAGCAGACGCTGCAGATGAGAACACTGAAAAGCAGCGGGGCGGAGAGATGCGTCCATTGCCTCAAATTAGGTAAGTAACAGGGCCGCCCTCTGTTTAGGACACTAGATGAGCCGCCGCACGTTTAGTGAGCACCTACTATGTGCCGGCCCTGTGCCTGGCTTTGTGAACGTCACTGTGATCAAGAGAGATACACTCAGGGAAGGTATACTCTGACGTGTGTGCAGAGGGGGATAGAACCACGTTCTGAGGTTCATACTGTCTACCCTCTTCCATATTGCCTTGTCTTAGCCCCAACATTTGTACTTATTTTTTTTTTTTCCTAATTGTAGTTGTTTGGTGGGATTATCTTAGAGAGAGAGAGTAGGCCCCTTTGTCACCTCTGGGTGGTCTGGGTGAAAACGACATGACAGGCAGCCTGCTGTAGGGCAATCTGTTAATCCAGTAAAGTTTCATCTAAAGTAATATCCCCGAACAGCGTGTCTTAAACTGCTGCGTGCACACCAGTCACCGGGAAATCCTGTTAAAACTGATTCTCATTCGGTTGTTCAGGAAGGAGGCTGAGACTCTGAATTTTTTTTTTTTTCACCTTTATTTGTTTTGAGAGAGAGAGACAGGGTGTGAGCAGGGGAGGGGCAGAGAGAGAGGGAGAGAGAGGATCCCAAGCAGGCTTTACGCTGTGAGCATAGAGCCCGATGCGGGGCTCGAACTCACGGAGTGTGAGATCATGACCTGAGCTGAAACCAAGAGTCGGACGCTTAACTGACTGAGCCACTCAGGCGTCCCTAGACTCTGAATTCTAATGAGCCCTCAAGTGTTGCTGAATTTTTTGGTCCAGGAGTCACACTGTGAGTGGCAAGACTGTAAGTTCTCAGCCCTACCTGTATGTTAGAACCATCTGGGGGGATTTTTTTAAATACTGGTGCTCTGTTCTTAGAGGTTCCCTCTAAGTGGTCAGGGCAGGGCCCTCACATCTGTATTTTAAAAGCCCTCCAAGTGACTAAATGAGCGGCCAGCACTGAAGGCCAGTGCCCTGGACTTGTCTGTCACCCCGTGTAACTGGGTCCACCGATGTGATCTGTGCAGACCAGTGTCGCTTGGGGTCTAAGGAAGGCGGGGAAGTTATCATAAGACAGCGCCCAGCACGGGGACTAGTGTGCAGAAATACGTATGCTGGGCAAATGAGTGGTCCTTTTCAGACATTGTAGATTACGGTGAGCAACTTGATCCCACGGCTGTGGCTCTGGTGCTCCAGGCCCTGACTTCATGGAGGCAGGAAGGGGCCTTGCCCTCTGAGATGGAAGTTGGGACAAGTACCGGAAAGAAAGTGGCAGAAAGATAACTTTATATCTGCGATAGATAGGTGGGTGATGGATGATAGATGGATGGGTAGTTGATGGAGGGAGGGATGGATGGATGGATTATGGATTATGGATAAAATAAGGAACGAATGAAATGAAGAATGGGGACCATAAATCCATGGTAACTTGCCAGGCACTAAAGTCAGAAGAACAGGGAGACACAATGCGCACGTCATTTCAACGTTTATTTTATTTTTGGGACAGAGAGAGACAGAGCATGAACGGGGGAGGGGCAGAGAGAGAGGGAGACACAGAATCCGAAACAGGCTCCAGGCTCTGAGCCATCAGCCCAGAGCCTGATGCGGGGCTCGAACTCACGGACCGCGAGATCGTGACCTGGCTGAAGTCGGACGCTTAACCGACTGCGCCACCCAGGCGCCCCGTGCACACGTCATTTCAATATGCTCAGCATATTAAGCAATGTAAGCAAGCATTTATTTTTCGGTACTAGGTCTCAATGAAAATAGAAACCGAGCCTTAAGAGGTTGCTTCTGGATAAAAGTCCATTTCTCTTGCTAAGGAGTGCTTCTCAGGTACTGTTCATTTGCTTCCCAGCCCATGACAGTGTCTCCAAGAGGCGTGACCTTGCTGTGCGGGTTGGGGGGTGGGGACACGCATTGTTCCCTCTGAGCAGAAAGCGCTTTCTGGCTCTGTCCCGAGATCTTGTTTTCACTGCATTGTCAGATCCAGGCAGGAAGTGGCTTTCATGGGGTTTTGTCGTCCTGATTGTGTTCCTGACGTCCATGTCGGGAAACGTTTTCCCCGACGGGAGACGCAGCTCAGCAAGATCATGTACTGCCAATGTGGCTCCGAGGGTGACCGCATGAGGTGGCCCCTGCAGACAGGAGGGCCCCACGGGAGCTCTGCAGTGTCCCTCTCGCAAAATGCCTGCCTTTGTTCACGCTCGTTCACGCCCGTTCTTTGTTCACGCTCGGGATAAAGTCGCAGGGCCGGCCGAGGAAGCCAGCTAGCTGGGAGACATGAACTTGAGAAGAGAATTAACCGGCCACGGTGGCTTTTGGCATCTCTTGGGCTCTGCCCCACACACCGCTTTGAACCAGTCTGTGGACTCCTTGCTCCGGGCCCCTGGAGCACCGGGTTGGCTTTGTATCTCTCAGTGGTCCTGGCAACAGCTGGCTCCCTGGAGCGGACCCGAGGGACAGAGCAGGGCCCGGCCATGAGTGCTGGTGGCTTCACCACTCCAAGGGGACATTGCGGGATGTGTCCCCTAGAAAGTGGCAAGGAGTCCTTTAAACGGGTGAGAGACGAGGTGGGAAAGGAGCATTCAGTCAGGGAACAGCATGTGTGGGGCCCCTGAGGCAGGAGGTGAGGGCAGAGGTGATGAAGCAGAAAGCAGGAACAGACAGCAGTCAGGAGGAGCTTGAGGGAGGACAGAACGGCCCTTCCCTGGTCACTGAGTCCGGTCTTGTCCCCTCGTTCCTGCTTTGGGGATTTTTTCCCATGTGTCTCCCGCCAGAATATTCTGTCCCCAGCTATTCACGGGGCCTGTTTGATCCCTCCTGGCCACTCAAGTCATGGTTGGGGGCACACCTTTCTTCTGTACTCGCTGCTTCATGGTGGTTACCACCGTCGGAAGTTCTGTTGTTCCCTCGTTCCTTTGCTTGTTCCCCACCTGTCATCCCTCATCTGAGTGAAAGGCCCTGGGGGCGCCTGGGGGGCCTAGTGAGTTAAGCGTCCGACTCTGGGTTTTGGCTCAGGTCGTGATCTCACGGTTCGTGAGCCCGAGCCCCACGTCGGGCCCTGCACTGGGTGTGGAGCCTGCCTGGGATGCTCTCTCTCTCCCTCTCTGTCTGCCCCTCCCCCCCAAAAAAACAAATAAATAAACTTAAAAAAGAGAAAGTTCCTGGAAGTAGGTCCTTTGTTGTGTCCAGTGCCCTTCCCGGTGTTGAGAACACCGTGTGGCATGCACTAAGCCCTCTCTGTTTACGCAGCCACGGACGAGGGTTTCCAGTCTGGCCGAAGTTCTGGAAATATACCAATGTGAAAAACGCCTGCTCTCCTAGGCGCCAGTTTGCAGGGCAGTTCTGGGCATGGCTGGCTTGCGGCAGCTGCTGGGCTGGTCCAAGTCACCGATTTGGGGACCTTGAGCCTGCCAAGCGGGAAGGGGGGGGTGGGCTTGCTCCCTCAGCCCACTTGCAGTCTGGTATTTTTCTTAGCGTTAGTAACCCTCGGATGGCTCCCAGGTGCGCCTTCCTCCCTGCATGGGGGGGCCCTTACCCTGATGAGAGGAGGGTCCCTCCAGAGGGTGCTCTTGTCAGGAAAAGGGACCCCAGTCTTAAGGTGGCCACTGCGCTGGTCCCTCAAGGCCCACACTCATGGTTTTTGTCATTTTTTCGGAGGCAGCTTTGTCGTCCCCATAAAGGGGAAGGGGAAGGGGAAGTTCCCACACCTTCATCCGTAGGGACACCCAACAACCTTCTTCTCCAGTGACTGACGATGCACAGAAGCAAGCTTGAGGCTTGATGAGGAGGGTGACCAGATCTTTACAAATATGATGAGAAAACCCGTGAGTCCCTGGTGGAAGGACCCCTCTCTCTCCTTCCATGAAAGTACAGGTTTTCCTTCAGACTTCACAGCTGGTTCTATGGACACCAGATGGCATTGGGACGCTCCTCTGCCTGTTGGAAGAACCCACTTCTCTTATCTCAGGCTGTGGACGAGGGGTCATTTGCAGATGGAGATAGAATTCTGAAGAGGAGGAACACTGGCTTTGTAAATCTGAACATAATTTGTGTGTATGTTGTAGTCTGACAATACTTGGGCAGAGTGACATCTGGATACATAGTTACAACATAGTATAAGCTTCTCATTTGAAAGTATTATACTTAACAGCAACAAACTGAGTTCAGGAGTTCGGCAATTCTTTGTATTAGCCAGGACTATTTTGATGGCAAATGACAAAGAACCCAAGAGGATGTTATTGGTTCACATAACCAAAAAGTCCAGCAGTAACCACCTTCAGGTCCAGCTAGATCAAGGTGTTCAAGCAACTCCAGTGGGAGCACATCTCACTCTTGCTGTCAGGCTCACTACAGTGGGATTTCCTCTGGGTTAGACTGGCCCCTCAGCACGCAGGTGCAGCACACATCTTATTACCAGGAGAGCAGCTTGGCAGCCGAGAGGAAGAGTTGTCTTTCGCCTGTCCCTGAGATGGGCTCATGTCACATGCACGTCTATGAACTACTCGCTATGTATAGAGATATGATGGTGGTGACCTTGGCCCCACGTCAGTGATGGAGGGCTCCTCACAGGAAAGCCCAGGTGCTCTTGCCTTGAGAGGGGGAGGCGGATGCCTAGAGACAAAAGTGACAGATGTGCACAGACGGTGTTGAAGGGGCAGGAAGAGAGTGTTGGCGACGTGGATGATGCCGTGATGTGTGGGATGGCCCGTGAATGGCTGGGTGGCCCTGGGCCCTCGCGCTGGCAGGCCACACACACACATCACTGACGACCACAGTAAGCCCTTGTGTATTCCGAAACCCCCTAAAACTGGGCTTCTGATGAACACTCTTCTGCTTCTGTTTTGTTTTGTTTTGTTTTTTCTATTTACTTCTATTTTCATTCAGTGCCTCGGAAGGGAGCTAGGCCAATCCCAGTGTTCCATTTTGGGGTAAAGGAAAACTTGGGGAGGACCATCCCTGACACCTGTTCTCCACCTGTGCACGTGGAGGGAAGATTTGGATCTCGTGTTCCCTGTGGGCCAAGGCGCGACACTCCCCTCTGCTCTCAAGTTCAAAGGCACCACTGCCCAGGGAAAGCATGGGACTCATTGTGTTAAAAACAACACAAACTTAGATTGACAGCTCTCGCAGGAAATAAATTTTGAGAGATGGCAGATAAAAGGGAAACGTCTGTAGACCTGAAGAATAAGAGATAGCTGGGATTGGACCTTTCAAGAAAGAAATATCAGCAGTGAACTTCCTTTTGACATTTGTTTCTTACATAATTGTAGGTGCTCATAAATTCGAATGCTTTTGTCTCCTCGCGGATTTTTTTTTACAACTTAATGCCATGAGGTTTACATTTTTAGGATCTCTCTGTAACACTAACCAAGTGCTAATTCCCAGGGGCTCCCAAGAGAGCGATTACGTGATTTTATGCTCCACTCCTGCGTGCATAATCACATTGAAAAAAAATAATATCTTCATAGGAATAGTCTGAGTAATAAATATCTCAATATGATGATCTTATTTCTTCAAATATTTATTTGCTATGTCATTTACATTTATTTACCAGGCAAAGAACTTTTGCTCAAAGAATTGGCCCACTTGTGGAAAATGGGGCTCAACACCTGTCTGTTTTCCTGTTACCTTCTGTCCCTTTGGGGACCTGTAGAGCAGAGGTACGGCTTACCGCAGAGGCCCTCACGGTCTCCTGTCCCTCTGTCCTTCCCTCGCTCCCTGGTAATACCTGACGTTTCTGTACAGTTTGAGAATATGTCCATTTTGTTAGGGAAACCTACTGTCATTTGCAAATCAGCAAGCCAAGCACTGTTCTCATCCATGCTGAGAAAAGCGTGTTTTCTAGACCTAAGAAGACACAGTAAATTCACACAAGTTTTTTCTATTAACAAAGCCTTTCAAATAGGGATTTTTGTCTGTTTTCTCCCTCATCTGCTCGATGCCTGGTACAGGGTTGGCATTCACTGAGGATTGTTTTTGTTGAGACAAATGTTGAATGAATAAAGGCACTCCAACCAGACAGAAAAAGACAGAGAATAACGAAACAGACGCTTCAGTCCAGCGCAGAGATGGACGTTTGTACTTTGCCACGTTTTATCCGTTCTTTTCATAAATAATACTATTAGAACTGGGGTCCCACTGATGTTTTCATGGGCATGTTCATACTTTAGAATATGTATATAAGTCCATAAATCACAGAAGCTACGACTTGTTGGGTTTAGAAATGTGTAAACATGCTATCATACACGTTAAATCTGCCCTTCTTATAAATCATTTCTCTAGACCCTTGTCTGTTTTCCTACAGAAACCATTGCACCAAAATATTGCACTTCCCAGTCGAGGGTTGGTGAGCCTGGGGGTGGGGGTTGGGGGCACAAACGTAATCAGGGTCCAGAAGTGGCTGTCCTTGGGCTCAAACCAAACTGGGTTATGAAATTAGCCTGGAGGGGAGAGAGGATGATGTCAGATCCTAATGTGATAACATTGCCATGGGCTCTCCTGGCAACCGAGCAGGCTGCTCGTTCTTTTTTTTTCCCCCATCAGTTATTGAGATGTATGTTCCTTTTGTCATTAAGTTTATGTCATCGCTGGTTTGACTTTGGCCTCAAGTCGTTTCCTGGTCCCTCTGATTGCGAAGGACATCTCATGGTGCGGGGGCGGGGGGGATTCTCTGGGTCAGTGGACACTACGTGCTTTCAGCCCTTGTCCAAACCTTGGGGGCTGAGTGTGTTTTGGAACCCTTGGATTTCACACAGGTGATGGTGTGTACACCCTGGATGTTTTCTGCACCGCCCCCCATCTGCTCCCTCCTGCCCCACTGTGGAGCATGGGGCACTATTGCTCTGACAGTTCTCTGCAGCAGAATGTTGGACTTTTCACTCTGAGTGGGATACACAAGGACCGAATGGAGTCTCCTGTCCGTTCAGGTTTTCCTGGCAGGTGAATCAGGAAAATTCTTTTTTGGTTTTCAGACAGTTTTCGATCAAGGAACTGCAGATAAGAGATTGTAGATGTTTGTTATTATGATTATGATGATGATTCCATTCTAAGTTCACATACTTTCTGGCCAGTTGATGGCATCGTCCTCTGTTTATTAGCACTGACTCAGATTCCTTTCTTCCTTCCTTCCTTCCTTCCTTCCTTCCTTCCTTCCTTCCCCCTTTCTTTCTTTCTTCCACCCTTCCTTCCTCTCTTTCCCTCTCTCCCTCCTTCCCTTCTCCTTCCCTCTTTCCTTCCTCCCTTCCTCCTTTCTTCTCCTCCTTTCCTTCCTTCCTTCCTTCCTTCCTTCCTTCCTTTCTTCCTTCCTCCCTTCCTCCCTTCCCTTCCTCTTCCTCTTCCTCTTCCTCTCATTATTTCAGTAAGATTGGGAGAAACACAGCAGTGTGTATGGTCTTTCAAGACTCAGGTTTTCAAGTCAAACAGATCCATGGCCCCATCCTGTTTCTGCCGCTCATTCTCTGTGTGATCATTGTTCCGTGTAACTCCTGGGACTTGATTCCTGAGATAATCATCACATCTGCCTCGTCAGGGATATTGTGCAGACACAACAAGGGGATGGGTGTGAAAACACTTAAAATGGTTCCCAGCACATAACTAGTGCTCGGTGGATTGCAACGGCCATCGTGGCTGCTGTTGGCATGGTGTACAATATCCCACCACATTTGCTATTCTCTTTTGAGCAATGAATTTACTCATATTTAATTGTTTTTAACTGGGAAGTGAATTTGGTCTTCATGCACATGTAAGTTATTTGGCAATAACTGTCTGAAACTGTTCTCCATAATCGTTATCTCCATCAGCCTTAGCTTCAAATGTTATGTGAGAGTTTGTCGTAAATAGCCATATGCTTGACCACGTAAGGGTGCACAGCTGCTGCATCCTGTGAGTTATAGATGGATGATAGATAGATAGATAGATAGATAGATAGATAGATAGATAGATGATGGATGGATGGTAGATAGATGATGGATGGACAGATGGATGATAGATAGATGATGGATGGATGGATGATAGATAGATAGATAGATAGATAGATAGATGATGGATGATAGATGATGGACGGACAGATGGATGATAGATGATGGATGGATAGATGGATGGATGGATAATAAATAGATGATGGATGGATGATAGATAGATAGATAGATAGATAGATAGATAGATGATGGATGGATGGTAGATAGATGATGGATGGACAGATGGATGATAGATAGATGATGGATGGATGGATGATAGATAGATAGATAGATAGATAGATAGATGATGGATGATAGATGATGGATGGATGGGTGGATGGATGGATAATAAATAGATGATGGATGATGGAGGATGGATATATGGATGTATGATAGATGATGGATGGATGGATAATAAATAGATTATGGATTGATGATAGATAGATAGATAGATAGATAGATGATGGATGGATGGGTGGATGATGGATGGTTGGATAGATGGATGATGGATGGATGGATGGGTAGATAGACGATGAATGGATTGATGCATGGATGATAGATGGATGATGGATGATGATAGATAGGTTGATAGATAGATAGGGATGATACATAGGTGATAGATGGATAAATGAATAGATAGGTATTCATCTGAACCCTGAGAGGTTGTGAACAGGAAATGCCATGAAATACCCTGGGATTCTATGTTTACTATGAGCCAAAGCACACCAGAGAATCTTTCCAAAAGGGGAAAAAGAAGGATTCACACAGGCAGAGGTCATTTCTTTGCTTGGCATTCGTAGCCCTGCCGCAGTTAACTGCCTCCGTTTTCATCAGAGAGTCAGACACGCGGAGGTAGCTGTGGTCCCGCAAGCCACGCTGGCAGGTCCGTGTAGGCACAGCGCTGCTATGGGGGTTCTGTCCCTCTGTTGCCGAAGCCCCTCAGCCTCGGTTATTTCAAGATGCTTCTTCCTGTCCTCCCCAGAGGAACACTTAGGATTTCAAGTTGGTTAATGCAGGGGCTTCAAGACGGAGCCTCATTGGGACCATTAGCGAACAGATGACGCATGTGCGGCCCTCTGCCACTTTGTACTCATCCCTGTAACGAAAACGTGTATTATCCGTAGGACTAATGTCTTAAACTTGTCATTTTATTTAGTTCTTTCTTCGCCCATTTGAATGTTATGGTTGATGACGAGTGCATAATAAGACCCGTTCTGTGATTGGCCTTTTCATTTCTCTGGGTAAGTGGAGTGCCTCTCGATGTGTTTTTATTTGTCCTCCGTTCCCCCCCGAATTCCCTCTCACGTGTGCCCTCTCTGCACACACGGCCGGGGTGTCTCAGGAGGACCGTCGTCTCCTTGTTCGTGTTTCATACTTGAAAGTAGTATTCAAATGCAGCCGTATTTTACAGATTGGCAATTTTGCTATAATTAAGCTTCATGAATATGAAGATTCTTGTAGAATTCCCCCGATGCCCCATGGTGAGGGTTTGCAATAAAATTCCTTCTCAGCTCACTGTGCCCCATTGGAGTGTCAGTCTGGCTCAATTACAGCATGATGTTTACTCCCAGGAAGGCATACCACGTATTAGATCGTTTTTAAACCTTGGCGGAAACGGTCTGAGAGGCGCATTTGTTCAGAGGGCTTGACAAACAAACAAACAAAACCAAACCAAACAAAAACCCCAAAACAACAACAACAACAACAACAACAACACCCCCCCCCCACCCCCGCCACCGAGAAGGTCAGTATTTCACAGATCCAGGGATGTTCAGAAGTTAAAGGCTAAAGTTAAGGACCTGGGAGGAGGCGCCATTTGTGGAATGGCCTGTTGGGTTTTCTTCTGATTGGCTTCGTCCCTGCAAAATCTAGGAATGAGCCAACCTCTCTGTAACTGAAACGGGCTTCCTCCTCCTGGGTGGCTCTTTTGTGACGGCCCCGTGAATTGGAGATCACTGTTGGTTTGTTCTTGTTCGTTTATTTACTTTTGTAAACAGGTGATGCATTTGTAATCCAGAACTCGAAAAGCGTTTTATTTTATTTTGTTTTATTTTATTTTTTATTTTTTGAGAGAGAGAGAGAGCACACGTACACAAGCAGGGGAGGGGCAGAGATGTGACGTGGGGCTTGAACCCATAAACCGCGAGATCATGACCCGAGCCGAAGCCAGATGCTTAACCGACGGAGCCACCCAGGCGCCCCCAAAAGTATTTTTAAAAAGTACGTACAGGAAATTCTAGTCTCACCACAGACCCTCACCCTAATTCCCCCGTAGGCATACCCCACCCTCAAGTAGGTGCCTACTGTCATTCTCGTTCCTTTGTGTTCTGTCCTTCTGGAAATTCTCTGTGCATAGATGCATGCACAGATAAACGTGTGCTGCTTTGTACCCCTAGTACTCACCCATCAGCACGGCGTTGGCTCTCTGACTGAGCACTCCCTAATCTAACTGCCACATTCTGTCTGTCGCTCGGATCTCCAGGAAATTGTGGCCACGTTGTTTCAGGATAAATCCTCTGCTGCTTTGCAGCTGTCCGGCTCTCCTGTTCTCAGCCGAAAGTAAAACCTTGGACTTCGTCCATTTCATTTTTTTTTTTTCCTTGCAGTTTGAAAGGCACTTGAACCAGCCCCCTGATGTTGCTTTTAACATCTTTTACATTTTAAAAAGAGTTGTACTCTGGTCTGTTTGCTTTTATCCTCGGTGAAAATGGCCCGAATAATTAGGCCAACAGAGAATTGCATCTTAAGGGATAATTATTGATGTATTCCTCATGTCAGCCTGAAAGTAACCTCTGGGGGTGAATGATCGGATGGAACCTCCTTGCCTGTGAACAGCAGTGTCTCATGACTCCGAAAGCTTCAATCCATCGAAGATCACGCTGACGTGGTTTATGCCCTCTGCTGTGGTTTGGGAAGATGGCCACCCACGTGGAGCTTGTGGATACCATGAAATCAACCCACTCCTGCGCAAAACCTTCTCAGGCTATAGGCTCAGCCAGAAAACCTTAAAACGTTTTAGTAAGCAATAACAAGTTTTATCTTAAAAATCTATTTAATTTTTAAAACAGTTGCTTCTATTTTTTTTGGATAGACATAAAATTTGGGGGGTACCCTACTTGTATTAGGGGGTTAGGTGAAGGAGTGCTTCCTCTGCAGCCGGGACTTAGTATTTTCACCTCTGGTCTGCATTCGTTACTATGAAATGAGGGGCATCCTACCATCACACCCTTACTTAGGGTTCCGTGGGTTCCTGTGTTCTTGCTTTCATTCGCTGTGGGTGTGGAATGACCGGGCTTGGCCGTTTTGTCCCAACCGCGTCACATGCAATTAAACTCGAGGCTTTAAATGGCCACCATCAAAGGCAGCTCGGACGAAAACTCACATTGTTGCAGTCCGTTGTCTCGGGGTAGAAGCCACGACAGAAGTGGCCCAGAAATGTGGCAGCGAGAGTGCGCGGGATGATCTCCCTTGTTCCATTGCAGGCTTGTGCCGGCGAACACGCTTTTTACGGAAGCGTCTAGCAGTGCGTCTCGGCTCTCCCTGTCAACTCGAGGCTGGAGCCAAGAAACAACACAGAGCCCTTTTGACAGTGCGGCTGCTAATGGAGCAAGGGACAATAGCTTTCGCTCAGGCACGACAGGGCTTGGCGACGGGCTCTGCAAAAACAGGTGAAAACCGTTCACGTTAGGATCTGGACGGTGCTTGCGAGGAACCTGGAAGTCATCAGCATGGGTGTGCGGAAATAAAATAGAAACGCTAATAAAGGATAGAAGGTGACCTTAAAAAGGGGTGAAAAGGACAAAATGAAACGAGAGTAATGTTCTGGGCTCCTGACAAAGGGAACAAGCCACAGGCATAATCCTCGAACGCCCAGCTTCTGGCAGGACCTCGACACGTGTGTGGCATGTCTGGGACCGTGTGCAGCAAAAAGGCAGGAGCCAGACTCTCTGCCTTCCTCTGGCTGCTTCAGAGGCTGCTTAAACCAGTGGTCACACGGCATGGGTTTGGGTTCCCGTGGTCATCTCCCCGGTGGGACCGAGCCCCTTGACGGCAGAGATGGTAATTTCATTCACCAGGTTGCAGCTTAACCCCTGGGCTAGAGTCTGGTACTTACTAAATGCGGACAGCAGAGTGATTGGTCCTAAGGATCCCCACGTCCTCACTTCCAGGACCCGTGACAATGTTAGCTTACACGGTGAAAAGGACTTGGCCGATGTGATTGAGGCTCGAGATGGGGAAGCATGTCCTGGATTATCTCCGTGGGTCCCAGGTAATCACAAGGGTCCTTGTCAAGAAAAGGAGGGCGGGGGCAGGGTCAGATGCAGAGGGATCCCAGGTGAGAAAGACTCTATTCCCCATTGCTGGCTCTGAAGAAGGGGCCACGAGCCAGGGAATGTGGGAGCCGCTTGAGGCTGGAAAAGGCAAGGAACAGACCTCCCCCGGAGGCTCCAGAAGGAACAGCCCTGCCAACAGTCAGCGAGATCCATTTATGATTCTGATCTCTCATTCTGTAAGACAATAAGTTTGTGTTGTTGTTTTTTGTATATAATTAAATAAATTTTTATTGTTTATTTTGGAGAGAGAGAGAGAGAGAGCAGGGGCAGGGGAGGGGCGGAGAGATGGAGACACAGAATCAGAAGCAGGCTCCGGGTCTGAGCTGTCAGCACAGAGTCTGATGCGGGGCTTGCACCCAGGAATGGTGAGATCGTGACCTGGGCTGAAGTCGGACGCGTAGCCATCTGAGGCATCTGGACACCTCTAAATTTGGGTGGTTTTAAGCCACCAAGTTTGTGGTAATTTGTTGCAGCAGCCGCAGAGAACTAATACAGTAAGCAGTCAAGGTGGAAGAGGTCCCTTGCTGCACGTGACCTGTGACGCGTGCTGGGACCAAAGCACTGCCAGGAACCACTGCTCTTGGTTCCGTACCAACACCGGAAAGGCAAAAATTCGACCTAGAAAGCCGTTTCTATCGGAGCAGTTACATGGGGCTTCGTCTTGCGTGTATTGTGTTTGTGCTCATTCTCCTGATGGCCTGTGTGATTTGTATGGAAAAACAAGAGGTTTACCGGCCTTAAGACTATGTGTAGGTGATTGGGTCAAAAAGGAACATCTTTTTTTTTTTTTTCAACGTTTTTTATTTATTTTTTTGGGACAGAGAGAGACAGAGCATGAACAGGGGAGGGGCAGAGAGAGAGGGAGACACAGAATCGGAAACAGGCTCCAGGCTCTGAGCCATCAGCCCAGAGCCCGACACGGGGCTCGAACTCACGGAGCGCGAGATCGTGACCTGGCTGAAGTCGGACGCTTAACCGACTGCGCCACCCAGGCGCCCCAAAAAGGAACATCTTATAGGGCACCTGGGTGGCTCAATCAGTTGAACATCGGACTTCGGCTTGGGTCATGATCTCACAGTTCGTGGGTTTGCGCCCCACGTCGGGCTCGCTGATATCGGTGTGGAGCCCTATTCGGATCCTCTCTCTCCCTCTCTCTCGGCCCCTCCCCTGCTCGTGCTCTCCCCCCCACCCTCCGTCAAAAATAAATAAACATCAAAAAAAGGAACATCTTTTTACGTGGGTAACGAGTCTATGTGGCATATTCCGGGCTTCCTCCTTGGGGGCCGGGCATGACGATGTAGGTAAACGTTGCCTAAGTACCTCTACCCCGTTGAGGTGAAACACTTAGATAATGATGAGTGGGGTTGTTGCCTCTAGAATAATGCACAAGGTGATAGGTGGGTGGTAAGTGCTCACAGATGCTTGGATGGAAAGGAGGCCCTTCCCCCAATGAGAGGTTTTTGTTTTCGTCTTTGGGCTCTGGAAGCAGTTCCAGTCAAAAGAAGAAGTCCCCAGCCACGATTTTGCGGCACCACATAAAACGCTTCCTCACCCCTCCCCTTCTCCAAGCCCCCAGAAAGTGGTGTTCTTTGTCCCGCGGGCTCGTCACCACTGCTGTTGCAGCATGGGACACGCTGAAGTGGCCCCCCACCCCCCTGCAGTCTCTAGGGGTGCACCTGGACCGAACGCTCCTCCAGGTCTCTCTCCAGAAGGCAGGGCTAACAGGTAGAGCAGGTGAGGCAAAGCGACCCGGTGCCAGCTGATCCAGAGAGGACCCAGCCTGGCCTGCGGGGCCCTACGCGCAACAGTCTCTCCCTTCGGTGACGTCACGGCGGTGGCCACCTCTCAAGCTCCTTCCTAGACTCCCTCTCGCCTGGAGCTTCCAGGCCCTGTGTTTTTCCACCACTGCTTGTTACTGTCTGCACGCCACTGTTCTCATTTCCAGCTGGTTCTACCGGGGTTTCATCGCCAGGGCACAAGGGACCTTATTTCAGAGTGGACGTTCAGCTGAGAGACAACCATGTGACATTATCTGTTGTTAAATACGTATATTTTAAATGTTTATTATTTTGAGAGAGAGAGAGAGAGCGTGAGCAGGGGAAAGGGCAGAGAGAGAGGGAGACACAGAATCAGAAGCAGGTTCCAGGCTCCGAACTGTCAGCACAGAGCCTGACGTGGGACTCCATCCCACGAACCGAGAGATCATGACCTGAGCCAAAATCAGGAGTTGGAGGCTGACGGTTCTCCTGTTGCTAAATATGTTTTAGAAAAATCTTCTATACCGTTTGGGAAACAGAAATCGTCTACTTCTTGAGACTACAGAGGATGTAATGGCATTGCCCCGTGGAGGCCATGGAGGTGGTGAGCCACGTGAGAGTGGGGATGTCGTAGATGTGGACAGGGATGGGGGTTAGAGGCGGGGATATGTGTGATGCCCCTGTTGCTTGGGTGTGGTCCAGAGTGGAGGAGACGTGAATGGCTGACGGGCCAAAGGCGGTGGAAGGGAGCTGGGATTGGGGTCAAGATAACGGTCCGTTAAGTCCGGGCCATGCGGCAACTCCTGGCGCCCCGGGCACACCCAGCCCAGATGCCTCCTCCGCAACCAGGTACAGGGGCCCGAAGACAATCTGCGTAGTGGGAAGGTCGTGAAAGTGATGCCACATCATGGCTCATGATTCAGCCGGGACACGAGTAGCCAACGAACCGTCACACCAGCAGTTTCTAAAAGTCAGAAGTGTAGGAGTTATTCGGTGAACAGTTGGTGCTCCGGCTTCGGGGACCTGCCGAGTGGTCGCCGTGTGTGTGCCTGTGTGTGCAGACGTACGGGCTCAGGAAAAAGGGTGGGGGGAGGTGTTCACTTATTTCACGTAATTAATGACTTGTGTAATTGTACGGGTTGTTGAGTATTTTAATATCACCCAGGGGAATATGTGCCATGCAGTAGCTCCTAAGTCTTTTACTTGATTCTACTTTTCCACAACCCTATTGTTTTTTGGTTGTGGCAAGCACGCAAAATACGCTTTTGCCAGTTTTGTTTTTCCGTGTACTGTTTCCTCAGTCTGTGCGTCTTCTCTTCCACGTACCCCCTTAACTCATCGTACCTCTCTAGGTAACGGTTAACTCTAACCTGAGGAGTTTGGAAGGTAGAAAGTTGCAGCGGGAATATTTGCAATGGACGTGATTTGTTAGGTGACATACAGTTTACATTCCAGCTATCCCAGAGGTTCTGTCTTATAACTAGGCTGGTACTGTTAGATCCTTGTCCTGGCCCGAGCAATTTTACCATTTTAGGTAAGGAGAACAGACCTTGGGCAATGGTTTATGTAATGGGATTTCTTGGAGGTCAGTCAAATTTATTTAGTAATAATAAAAACTCACATAAAATTTGCCATAGCACTTCAGATGTTACTCTGTATTATTAATTGAAAACTGATGTTTGATCAGATTTTTATTTGAAATGTCAGATTCGAAACATTTAATGGGCTACTTATGGCTATTTTCTCAAATATGTCTGATGGAGAAACAAAAATTCGAAATCACTTTGCAGAAAGAAGGGTATAATTATCAGAGAAATGGTACTTATACACGTAGGGACTAAGGCAAAGATTGTTGCATTTGTAATTCAGGAGCAAACCGATTGGCCTTTCTAAGCTCTAATGATAGTGCATACATCTTTGCAGTAACATTTGGCTGATGCCAGTCTTGTGAATTTTAACAACTCCTATAATGCAGAAGCCAATAAAGTGATAATTATAGGGTTGGAAAACTTACCTTCACAATGGTAGATCAGGTTGGCCCTGTGACTATTCATGGCTTGAACTTTTCCTCCTTTAAAAAGCCAGAGCACAATTTAAAACAACTTTGTGTCTTTAAAGGGTTATGGATTCCCAGCGAGAACGCACAGGGCCATAGCTAAGAGCAAAGAGAAGCTTTGGAAGACGACCCGGGGGCTGGGCGGGCTTGCGGCTTCCCATCATACGTGTGCACCTGCACGTTGGGGGGCAGACACTGAGCTGCTCAGAAGCTCTGGTGAGGCCTTGGTGGGGGGCAGTCCAGCTCTACCTGGAGAGTCTAGAAGGGACTGGAAAGAAGAATCAAGGTTTTGTGCTCCCTTGTCTTTGGAGTGGGCAGGTCAGCCCCCCTGAAATTCAAGCACGTGCCAGGTCTCCCTGTACTGTTGATTTCGTGTTCTGTTTTCCCTGTAATCCTTTCTATATTTTATGTTTGAGGTCACTCTTCCTGTCCTCTCTAAATATTTCATCCAAGGAAGAAAAACTAAGATGAACTCAGAGAAAAGAAGTGAAGTTGGGAAGAAGTTCAGTGGGCATGGAATGGACTCTAGACCGAGGCAGTGACTCATTATTTCTCTTTGGGAACATGAAATCAGAAGTCAGGGTTTCAGGCGAACACCTGCTTCTTTTGGTGAGTTGCAGGGTAGTTACGTCCTGGGCCTTAGGCTCCAGCCATGCCTCTCTCTTCAGTCGTGGTGCTTTCCCCAGCCGAGTGCCTTCCTTGACTGGAACAGCACGGTAGCAATTTATCCCCAGCCTCCTCCCTGACAAGGGTCTCTCTGTGGTTAACACAGTTATTTCGTGGCCCAGAGCATCATGGCCCGATGTGTACTTTTCATTACGCACTATCTGCTCTGTGTCCCTTGTAGTCCACAGACAGTATGTCTTTAATGTCACAAGACTTTTTTTTTAATGTTTATTTTTATTTTTGAGGGAGAGAGAGAGGGGGATAGAGAACGAGTGGGGGAGGGGCAGAGAGAAGAGGGAGACGCAGAATCCGAAGCAGGTTCCAGGCTCTGAGCGGTCAGCATGGAGCCCAATGCAGGGCTCGAACTTACGAACCGCGAGATCGTGACCCGAGCCGAAGTCGGATGCTTAACCGCCTGAGCCATCCAGGCGCCCCACGAGACCATTTACATAACCCGTTGCTTTGGAATATTCCGTGTGTAGAACAACATGTTTTTTAGGTTAAGGAGCATTTTCTTTCCTTGTTGCTTCCACCCCTCCTCCTTGCCCACGAATTACCTTTAGTTTGCCAAGAAACCATGGTAAATACACTTTCTTTTTTTTTTTTTTTTCAACGTTTATTTATTTTTGGGACAGAGAGAGACAGAGCATGAACGGGGGAGGTGCAGAGAGAGAGGGAGACACAGAATCGGAAACAGGCTCCAGGCTCCGAGCCATCAGTCCAGAGCCTGACGCGGGGCTCGAACTCACGGACCGCGAGATCGTGACCTGGCTGAAGTCGGACGCTCAACCGACCGCGCCACCCAGGCGCCCCTACACTTTCGTGTTAAAAGATTCCTTTTTTTTGTTTTAAGCCAAATTGAGTTGGATGTTAAAGTGAATGGGATAAGTTACCTGTATAATAACTACACCGTGTTTAGACCCTTGGCCCAGTACCACCAAATAAGGACTATGTTTTGCTCAGACAGAGAAAAGGATGCATGTTTATTACACGAAAGAGGAGTGGGGGGGCCTTGCGGTCTTGCCAAATGGCTGTGAGGTTTGGGTGCCCCTGTTCCCTACTTGTTCTCGTTTTACTGTGGGTATAAACTAACTAGTGCATGCCTTGAATAGGGTGGCATTGAACCCTCACAGCGCTATGTATATGCATGGGTTTCCATTTTCACTCCTCTCCCGTAATTCAGCTAACGGGCTTCTACACTGTCCAGCTTTCATCTTTGTGCCTCATCATCTCTAATAAAACCTTTTGCTCTTGGCACATGACTTGCGAGGCTGTTTATAGGGACTTCATATTCAGTTACTACGTCTTCGTGGCTCCAAATGCCTCTGTAGCGTATTAAACCAAAACCACGAGAAACTCTGTGGATTGTTATTCCTGAGCTTGACAGTTTCCTTAATTGCTGTAGCTTCCAGGGCATCAAACAATCACCAGAGAAGGAAGAAAGGGGGAGATGTTAGGGAGAAAAGTTGTAGGGAAAGAGTGCATAAAATCTTCATGAAAGACTCCATTATACTGTTATACTAGGAAAATGTCATCGCTTTGACAGCTCCCACTGTGTGTTTCTGTGGCCAAATCTGGAAGAAAACGAAACGCCCCCCGCCAAGTCTCCTTAGTTGTAAAACGTGGTAAGAGACTGTGAGTTGTGTGGCTTTTAGTTACTTCAAAAAAAATTTTATAAATCTTGAATTTTTTTTTTAAATCTGTTGTTTTGAGACAGCAAAGTGGGGGAGGGGCAAAGGGAGAGGAAGAGAGACGGAATCCCAAGCAGGCTCCCTGCTGTCAGCACAGAGCCTGACCTGGGGCTTGATCTCATGACCCGTGAGATTGCGACCTGAGCTGGGATCAAGAGTTGGGAGCTCGACCTACTGAGCCCCCCAGGTGCCCCTTAAATCTATTTTCAAATGAAAAAATATCATAGATCCCCTCAGGTTGGAAGTTGTGTATCCTATTGTTTCATATTCCAGGATTTTCATGTTTGTACATGTGCTCGTGAGTGTTGACTACAGACAGATAACCTTGGTCCTTCCCCAAACACTACTTGCCACGGCGAGAAACGTCATAAAATCTGAGTTCAGCTTTATACTCTTATTAGAAAGAGTTAGTTCATTCATCCCTCCAGAAAGTGTTTATTGAGCATGTACTATGTGATGGCTTTTCTTGCTCTGTCAGGCTATCAAATCTAAGCAGAGCTCTGAAACCACACACATTTTGAGTCTTCGTCTTGGACCAGTTGAATCAGAACCGCCGGGCTGGGCCTTGAGAAGTTGGGTGTTTAATACCCAAATGACTATTTTTTTTTTTTACTTTATTTTTTTTCCGGTTTGATTAAGAAATCATTGCCATCCATCACTGTATTGATTTAAGGTGCACAGCGTGTTGGTTTGATTACATCTGTTGTGAAACGGTCACTACAATAGGTTTAGTTAACAGCTGTCACCTCTTACGGATACAATGAAAAGAAATAGAGAAAAAAAGTCTCCTTGCGCTGGGAATTCTTAGGATCTCTCAGCTTTGTCGTGTGTCACACAGCAGTGGTAGCCGTATCACGTTGTGCGTCGTATCCCCTCACGTATTTATTTCTTCACTGGAAGTTCGCATCTTTGCACCACCTCCCCCCAGGTCCCCCTTCTGTTGCTTCCACAACGACTTGTGCACAGTGAGCCTGATGGCCTCAGCAGAGCGCGTGTGGACCAAAGGGAGTGTGTATTAGTTTGCTTGGGAAGTTGGGACAAAAAGCACAGACTTGGTGGCTTAATCAACCCAAGTGCATTGTCTCAGAATTGAGGCTGGATGTCCAAGATCAAACTGTCGGCCGGGATGATTCTTCCCGAGGGCTATCTCCTTGGCTCATAGACGGCCACCTTCCTGGTGTCCCTTCATGTGCTTAAATGACCTCTTCTTACAAGGACACAGTCAGATTGTATTCGGACCAACTCCAGTGCCTCCTGTTAACTTAAACTCTGTAAAGAGCCTGTCTCCACAGACGGTCACATCCTGACTGTCACCTTCTGTCACATTCTGTTGGGGTCACGACTTCAACGTACGAATGGCGGATCGTGGGCACCGTTCGGCCCATGACAGGCTGAATCGGCTGCACTCTTAGCTGGTGTTCTGGTCCGCTCTGTGGAATGCTCTGTGTGGATGTGGTTCCCCCTCTCGAGAGCCTCGCGCTTCTGTTACGGCCCTCGGGATTCCTCCCAGGGAGGCTTGTGTAAACTGAATCGAACCCAAAGTATCTCAGGCTATTGGATCGTGATGCTCCAATGTTTGCAAGCTTCCTATTGATAACACGTTGCTCACTCATAAAATATTTTGTCCGTCCGAGTTAGAGACAATAAAACAAGAAGTCAGGCCCTTGACTGAAAGCCACCCAAGTGTGAGTTAGAGTTGAGAAGTTGTTTTACTTAATTCAAGATTTTGATAAATACGAAGTGTCTGTTTACACATAGTAGCCATCACGCACATCCACCTCATGCAGATATGAGCTGCGTTTAAGAATAATTTTATTATATTCCTCCCTACACTTTCTCCGTCTACCCACCCATCAATCACCATCTACTGGAAAACATTTTATTCTATTCCAGATGCTGAGCCGCATGCCAGAAAGGCATGCCACAAGACAGCCCTACTCTGTGCAGTCACAGAGCACAGAATCCAGGCTCTAGGCTCTTATCAGAGCAAATACGACCCCCTGGGCTGGCCCCCAGGATCATGGCAGGTGTGTCAAGGTCACAGGAGAGCTTGTAAAAAGGCTTCCTCGTAGACTCAACACTCATCTCCGGAACCAACATCTTCTGTGAGTGGGGGTGGAGACTGGGGTTCTAGACTGTGAGTCTCTACAATTTCATCTCTCATGGCTTCTAAGGGGAGCTTTTGACCGTGACCCAGGGCAGTCCTTCCCTGCCATTTGCCTCCACTGCAGTGTTCTTCCCCTGGGCGTCTCTTCATCCCATAGCCCAGCAGCCGCCCCTCCCGCACCATGAAGCCCGCTTAGTGGCTAGAGCCAATGTAGAGATTTTCAGAAGGAACCCAGAGTTCCTTCTGGGTTATGGAGTGCTGTGTAACAAGATATGTGACCCCGGACAAATTACTTCACCTCTCTGAGCCTCCATTTTCCCATCCAAGAGCCTAAGCGTGAATAATAACCATTATATTGTAATGACACCATAAGGATAAATGAGAGAACGTCTCTAAATCATCCTGGCGATATTAACACCTAGCGGGCCCACTAGGAAATGGTACCTCCTCCCGTGGTTTGTGCCAGCACTGAATTTTGCGACCTTCTTTGATTCTCTAGGTCAAAAGAGGTAGAGCAGCAACCACAAAGATGAACAAAAAAAGAAAAAGAAAGGAGGTGAAACGTTAAAAAATAACAGTGTGAAACGTTGGTCTCTTTTTTTTTCTCCCCCCTCGAAGTGCAGTATAGATTTATTCAAAGGAGCAACTTTTGCACTTGGTTTTGGTCTCACGGTGTCTGGCAAAGAGAGCATTCTTCACATAGTAGATGTTTAATGTCCGTTATTAGAGGGTCTTGCCCTGAAAGCATCCAGTAACGAGCCTCAGAGTGCAGCACTAACACGGGGAACGCGTTTTCCTGAAGTTATGCTCCCCTCTCCAGTTTAGCTTTGTACGACGTCCTTTGCCAGTTGATGGCATGTCATATATGGATATTTCTTGAAAACTGATACTATTAACGTATAATTTTCAAGTGTCTTAGTCGTGATTCAACTATTATTATTTTTTGCTACTGCACATCTTTGAAATACATGCTCACTTGGCTTCTGCCAGTCGGTAGGTATCTCCATTTGGGAGCAGAAAAGTCCGCTGAATTGGGAATCAAATCAATTCTTCTCTGATGTCTTAAGATCAAGGTATTCTAGAACTTGCCTTCTAGATATTTTCAATCGTAGTAAGTCTTTCGTGATACATACTTTTTTTTTTAAAATTTGTTTTTCAATGTTTATTTATTTTTGGGACAGGGAGAGACAGAGCATGAACGGGGGAGGGGCAGAGAGAGAGGGAGACACAGAATCGGAAACAGGCTCCAGGCTCTGAGCCATCAGCCCAGAGCCCGACGCGGGGCTCGAACTCACGGACCGCGAGATCGTGACCTGGCTGAAGTCGGACGCTCAACCGACTGTGCCACCCAGGCGCCCCTCGTGATACATACTTAAAAGAAGGGAAGGAGAACGCTTCTTTTGAAAGCCAGTGGCCTCCGATGACCAAAATGGACCACCGAGGAAAGCATCTGGTTTGTTTCCATTGAATGTCTGTCTGCCTGACTTAGATAGGACCTGTCTAGTGGGTATTAGCACATGACACGCGAACCCTTTTGGAGCATTTAGAGAAAGAGGAAGCATCCTTGAATGCTTAGTCAAGATACCTTTTCCTACAAGTAGCCCAGTGTCTTGCCCCTCTCCTCTTTCCTGTGTCCAGCACCTGTGACATTGCGGTGACATGAGCTTAAATGTCCAGCACACGGACCGCACTGACGTGGCCACCAAGACCGTAATGTGGCTTGCCAGATGCCTCTTCTCCACATGGCCACACACTGTCCACCTCTGTAGAAGAACCAGGAGGAAGCACAGACACTGAGTTACACATACGAAACTTCATGCCATAGGTTCCTTACATATTAACGGGGGCAAGGATTTCACTTGAGGATGGGGTCTCCCTCCTCCCTAAGCCGTAGGGTTTCCTGCGCTCGTACTCTTCCCACATGAGCACAATGGAGTGGGTAGCAGGGACTGTCTGTATTTCTTGCAGAAAGTAGAAATGTTTTCCTAAACTGCTTTCACATACTGTTTGAAAGCACTGTAGAATTTTTTTAGCAGCTTATCCAACATCTCTCCCTCTGGAGTGTGCATGTTTGTGTGTGTGTGTGTGTGTGTGTGTGTGTGTGTGTGTGTGTGTGTGTGTGTTTGGTGGTGGGAAAGGCAGGGCAAGCAGGACAGAGAAGAAGGGGGGGCTATTTGATCTGTTCTGTTTCTGCCTTCTTCCTTTCTCTGTACACCATTTTGGATAATTATGGCAGACTGGGTCTTTGCACACACAACAAGTGTCTTAAGCAGTGTCTCCCACCCACACCTTCTTTTCCTTCTTTCCCCTGCTCCCTTTGCCTCAGCAGCTGGCTTCCTAGAAGACCCAGCCCCCACCCCTCTCACATTCGCATCCATCAATCATTGGCTAGCCATGAACCCAACTGGCTTTATGTTATTTACTTCCTGTACCACATCTCTCGCTCAAATTGTATGACGCAAGTTTGCACACCGATGAAGGCAGGGATGCCTCACCTTCCCCTCTTCCCCTCGTTTGCGGGAAGCTGTGGATCAGGGGCTGATTAGGGTTACACAGATGTAAGGGGCACGGACCAGAGTCGACTCCGGATCCGTCTGATGTCAGCCGATTGTGGAACTGCTCACAGTCACTGCCG
The DNA here is from genome assembly GCF_018350155.1 of Leopardus geoffroyi. NCBI lineage: Eukaryota > Metazoa > Chordata > Mammalia > Carnivora > Felidae > Leopardus > Leopardus geoffroyi. The sequence continues at coordinate 5,244,528 of NC_059333.1, forward strand.
TGGAGTGGGGTCTGCGCATCCCCCCCCACCCCCGCCCCGTTGCCCCATTGTCAGAGGGGAACCCTGGGGAGCAGCAGGCTGCAGCGTCTCCTACAAGAGAGGAGGTGTCTTTGCCTCCAGCTCTGCTCGCAGGTTCCACCCCTCCCACATTTTTCTGCCACTTGCTCTCCTCGGCTCCCCTCTTGATGGCTGCTCCGAGACAGGTTTTCTCCAGTCGCACGCTTGCCCCTGCTTTGCATGCTGCATAGTGGTAACAGCACGATCGGAGGCTCATTAAGGGAACTAATCAATTCCACGCGCCGCACCAGCACAGCAGATCGCCACACGGGCAGAGCCATTAGCAAGTCGGTGCATTAACACATGGCATGTCCGTGAATCAATATGGAGCCCATGTAACACAAGCATGTGTGTGCCTTTTCTCCCATTAAGGAAAACTGATGCCAGAAACAACTGTTCAGATGTTTTCAAGTATGCCTTCTTGGAAGGGGAAAATATTTTTTGTTTTTCTTGCAAAATCATGCTTTTGCGGGGGCCCGTTGTGGACCGTGATGGCTTTTATTTCTCCTGGGACTGTGTCATCCAGGGCTGAGGATTTGGAGTCATACCCTCAGCCATCATGATTCACAAAATGCTTGGTAAAGCGTCACAGCGACAACAAAAAAAAAAACCCTGTGCAAATGGAGAGCCCATTATTTTACACACGGGGACTTACTCTAAAATAGGTATCATTTTTAATATTAGCTAAAATCTATGCTCAAGGAATGGTCATTCAATATGGGCTCCTCTGTCATTAATAGTTCTATCCAAATAGTATAATTTTCTAGCCCACCTAAATTAAAAATTAATAATACTGGCTGGAAGCATGGTTGCTGAACACGAATTCAGGTGTATTTCCCCACTGGTGAAATCCTGCTTACGCCTTGTCGGGAGCTAACATGTAAATATCATGGGATCTGAAAAGTGATGTCACTTAGACTGAAGGGCTTCCGAGGAGAACTTGAGTGAGGAGCTCAGTATTCCTGCTTACTGGACGATGTGTATCATTTAACAGTGGTGGGAGGGAAATGGACTTCTAGTCCTAAAACCCACGAAGACAATAGCCGCGATGTGTCTTCGCGGTCCTGGCTTCCTCCAGACACAGGTGAACTTCTGCTTTACTTGGTCACTGGACACAAAAGGAATGAGCGTGAGGGAGATGGCGGCTGCTGGGGGAAAACGGCTGCCGGGTATTTCAGGTGCCTGTGACGGCCCGAATAATTAGCACACATGGAAGTCCCCTTCTGGAAAGCCACCACAGAAAGGAAGGCTGCCTCCGAGTATTTTAAGAATACTTCCATCATCTCAATAGGATCTAAAATGAGCATTCTGTCAGTATAGATCAGGAAGAAGGGCCTCCTTCTATTTTTAAAAAAATACCCAACATTCCTATTTTTCATATTTTTCTAGCCTGTAATTACTCTTAATCAAAGTACAACAAATAGTAAGCAGTAAAAATGAAATAAATGTGGAGACAGTTTGCCAATAACGAGGAGAAAACGCTCCATCTGTCTAGCCGCGAGTGAAATGGGTGTAATTACTGCTCATTTTTCTCGTAATTGCTGAGTTATTAGTTTAAAGCTTACACCCAACTGGTGTGCAGTGAATGGTACCCATTCCCTAATTACACCCCAGCCTTGCCGAGCTTGGAATCAGGGAACACAAGAGCTGAGAGGACGACCTGAATTAACCCTGAGTGCTTGCCTAGCGTTGCGACTGCCTGCTTAATTTGAATTTGATAAACTCTGGGTTCCCGCGCCACCCAAATACCAAACCACAGTGCTTGTCATTCTGTTTCCAATTGCAATTTACTTTTGGCCAATAATCTTGAATCCCTTTCCAGTGACAAACTCACGAGGTTATTGTTGCTAGAAATGATCCACGCCGACTTCCGCCTTCACCTCGCACATGTCCTGGCCATCCACGGTTTCTTTATGTGCAGGGTTATAGTCGCGCCTTGTCGTCGAGGAAATTCCATTGGAAAGTTCAGGATTACCCGTGGGTGGAGATATCTGACGGCACAGATTGCATAGCGGGGCACATATAGAAAAGAAGACTTCCTTCCTCATTTCTGTTTAATATGCATTGGAGCCCTGAAGGCAAATAGAGCTGTGATTTGTTTATTCTTCTAACACGTTGTCTTATCTCTGAGGCTCATGTGAGAAACACTAACCTCAGTTATAGTCTCATCAGAAAAAGGAAGTCTGTAGATACTTCTGCCTATGACTGTTATAGCAAGAGTGGATTTTTCTGGGTTAATTCTATCTGGATCCCTCTTTCTGTCTAAACGTCACCATTACTGCCTTTGGACAAAGACAGCGTTTGAGTGACGGAGGTAGGCTTGATCTGTATTGATCACTGGGGTCTTGGGGCGTACTTAATGAACCCTGACTTTGCGGCGTGCTGCTGAGGACAGGGATGACAGGAACATTTATTTGAGGGGCGTATTCTCAAGCCATGGAGTATTTGTTGAACGAGATGCTGCGTGTGGAAGCCATGAGCTTCCTAGACCACAATCCTCAGACTGGCGTGGCATTTCTTTTCTTAGCAGGCCATTTGAGTTACAGAGGAGGAGACAATGGAAATATAGCACATTATGTTCATTTCATTCCCCTTAGCCTAAGCGATAGCAAGGCATATTTTTCTATGCTGGAGATACGACTCTGAAAAAAAAGAATCACTCTGGTGAAATTTGGTATGGCGTATTCCCTGGCGTAAACCTCACACTTGGAGAAAGAGGGGAGATGAGCAAAGGCCTTAGTGGTTATTAGAAAACCTAAAATCAAAGAATCAAAGTCATTTTCATTCCTGGCTGCAGGAGCAGCAAATCCCACCCCCACCCCCCACCCCCCCGCCCCCACCTCTCTCTGCAGAAGAGAGAGAATATTTAACCTCTTGGTTGAGATAAGCTGGTGAAAATCATGGAACTGTATTTTAACAATCTTCCTTCTAAGCCCCCGAGACCTGCAGTATCCCAGATCCTTCTGAGCTCCGCATAAATGTCTTTGCTGCCGGATAGGGAGTGCATTACGCATAATCCTTTGGTTGTGCTCGCCAGCTGGGGAGCAGAGATAGGGAATGTTGGGGGCTTACAGCTTTAAAATGGTGCCGATACGTCACCCAAAAGCAGAGAAGTGAAATGAGTATTTGCATAATCTATCAGAGTTTCCCAGCTTTCTTTCCACCTTCTTATCATGTTTAAAAAAATCTATTAAGAGAATATTAGAACAAAATGTATTTTCCTCTTCAGAGAATTCATTTTGCCTCTGTCTTTGGACCTATAGGGCTTTTCATTTGTTTTAATTTTTTACGCAGGCTTTTTTTTTTTTTTTTTGCTTTGTTCCAACTATTCTCTGTTTGAGTCAACAGCACGTTTAGGTCGATTCTTTTGACCTGAAGACTTAGTTCTGAGCTGTCTTAAAATTATTATCAGAAAAGGTCCTAAATAAATGCAAGTGTGGACGTGGTGATATCTTATCTCCTGGAATTGAAATAGAGAAACCAAAATTCACTGTGTCAATGGCATTTTAATTCCATGTTAATTTCTCCTGCCTCCTTAAAAGAAAATGTGGTGAGGTCAGTCCTTGAGGCATTGAAGGGACTCCTCCCGGGTTGTCCACCACCCCGTCAGTCAGCCACACATTCAGACACACAGGCACCCCCCACCCCCGCACTCAGAGATGCACACTCGTCCGTGAACGCTGACACGCACTCACACGTATTTACTCAAGACATACAGACACACATTGGTGACATACACATGCATACATACATACATACATACAGACACACACACACACACACACACACACACACACACACACACACAACTCTGAAGGCAGTAAGCCTTCTTTCTAGATTCTGGGCTGCTAAGAACGCTGACCAGCCTGCCTCCCTCATTCCCTCTTTCTCGGTTAGATTATTTTCATCAACTCTGTTTTCTAAATCTTCCCTTTAACTTCTTAGCAATCGGCAGTCTGGACCATCGTGCTGAAAGTGCTCTCTTGACAGTCACTGATGATGGTTTAATTGTGAAATCCGGTGGTGGCCGCCCTGTTGGACCTCAGTCGAGCGGTTGGCCTCATCTGCTGTCCTGCCCCTCTCCTTCTGAGACCCCTCCTGCCCTTGCTCGTTTCTGTCCCACTGCTCCTGATGGGCTCTCTCTCCATTCTCCTGCCCTGGCTGCCCCTTGTCTGCGTCCTGTCCTCCTTAAACTCCGACCTCCGTAGAAGGTCCCCAGTGCATTCATCGCTTTGTTCCCCAAGTATGTACTAAGTCCCTTGTATATGCCAGGGGCTGCGGATACAACAGAGAACAACCAGGATGAAGCACCTGCCCTCAGGGCGCCTGCCTTCCAGTGGGGGAAGAAGACCAACTAGTATTACAGAGATCATGTACACTGTGGTGTCATTGCTGATAAGTGCTGCAGAGAGAAGCAAACGCAGTGTGATCAGAGGTTTTAGACTATTTAACACTTGCAGTAGGATGGTGGGTGAAGGCCTCTTGGAGATGCAGACGTCTAGACAGACGTGAAGGGAAAAGATGGGAGTATATGTGGAGGAAGAGCCCTCCGGGCAGGCGGGAAGTGGAAAATTAGTGCTATTATGTTTCGATAGCAGAAGCCACAGAAGGCCCTGTGGCTGAGACCATGAGAGCGTCACGCTGCAGTCACAAGGTCCCACTGTGTGGGCACAGATAGTGGGCACAGCTCTGTGGGCGGGTGCAGAGAGCTGTCATTGCAGGTGGTGTGCACGCCAAGAGGAACGGCCATTTCTCAGTCGATTTAAATAGAGAAGCTTACATTTTGTATCTTTGAGACTTTTTAAAATTTTTTATTTATTTTTTATTAAAAAATTTTTTAATGTTTATTTTTGAGAGAGAGAGAGAGAGAGAGACAGACAGACAGACAGACAGATGATGAGTGGGGGAGGGACATAGAGAGAGGGAGACACAGAATCGGAAGCAGGCTCCAGGCTCTGAGCCATCAGCACAGAGCCCGATGCGGGGCTCAAACTCACAAACCACGAGATCAGGACTTGAGCCGAAGTCGGACGCTTAACCAACTGAGCCAACCAGGCGCCCCTTTGAGACTTTTTTTTTTTAAGGAATGTACCCCAGAGAAGAAATAACTGCTGTTTTTTGTTTGTTTGTTTAATTAGTCCATATTCCTGGGTCAAGAAAAAGATGGCAAATCCATCGCGTCCTTCCTTTGGAGGAAAGAAGCTTGTGTTTTCCATATATGGTTCTCTCCAAGGTACACGCTCAAAGATCTTCTGTTGGACATTCCCTCCCACAACTCACTCATCTGTCGTGGATTTGCTCTATTTGTCCCCATCAAATTGTCTTTCCCCTGCAGTCCTAACTGTTGCTCTTTATGAGTAATCCTCTTATCCCCAATTTCTAGCTGGTTCCCTCCTTCCTTCCCACTCACTTAACTGTCCAAATGGAAAAATCAGTATGTGTACTTTCTAAGGACATAAAGACCGTTATAAAGGCTTCCAATGAATATATTGAGATGAACCCATTCTTGACGCTGGGATTTTTGGAAAGAATTGTTTTAGATTTATTTATCTGGTTTATGCATATTTTATTTTATTCATTGCTTATGTCATTTATTTAGGTGCTGTTTTATTTCCAGGACCTATTGATAGCGAGTAGTGGGTGACAGGTTTGAAATGACGGCTATCCTGTTGCATCCGAGCTGTGGCTCTTTGTGTTCCCAGAAGTGACGTGAAGGCAGGTTGCCTTCTTATCTTGCGGGGTCATTGCCTGCCTCCCAGGGCCACCGCCATTTGGTTGTGAGGACTGTGTGTTCCTCCATGGCCGCGTGATGGATGCTATAGAAGAAATCATTTCAGGCTGTCGTTCTTTCCTTCCAAACCAAGAACCACATCCAGAGGTGCGATCTATTAAAGTAATTGTCATTCAGCAGTTAAAAACAAAATTCTCTGGTGGTGATATATTAAATAAGAGAGAAGCACAGACTGGGAAGATATCAATATACAATTTAAAGGCTGTTTTGGAGAACAAATCGATATGGAACAATGAATGTAGGCAACACGATGAAATGGGTAATTAACTCCCCCACTAGCTCTTTTGCAGGATCTCTGGGAATAAATTCTCTGAGGAGAAATAAAAGGGCAAGGTGGTGCAGGTGAATGCCTTCAGCACATGATCTGAGCGTTGGTACCGAACATGATTCAGGTACTTGTGGATCAGGGTGTGAGAGTGGAATTCACGCCCCCTTGAAGGGGTCTCACCCTTGATCGCTATTCTCAATCTTGGTTCCAGAGCTGCTGGGCTTCATGTCAGTCTGATTGTGTGGCTCCCTCTTTCCAAAATGACTACACAAAGTCAAGACTGAATAAAAACTATAGGCTTAGAAATAAAGAGTGAATGAGAGCCCTTGTGAATTCCAAGTGAGCAGTTTTAGTTCTATAATATGATCAGCCGTGTCCTCCCAGTAGGCACAGCGCACGATTTCATGTTGGACTTAGTATTTGATACACTAAGGGTGGTTATAATATCCCGTGTTTGTGGCACACTCACAGGGACCCTTAGGCATCTTATATATCTTACCTCTTTAGTGTGTGTGTGAAACAACCCTTGGATATATGTATGTATACAAGACAATTCTATGTGTATATGTATGTATATATCTGTGTCTATATCTATCTATATCATCTATAATGCACGTGTTATATTCATGTATATAACACAGTCCATTGTTATATATATATATGCACATGCATGTGTGATTATATTTGCACGTATGCATGTATATATGTGTGCACATATGTAAGGGAGTATGTGCGTGTGTGTGTGTGTGTGTGTGTGTGTGTGTGTGTGTGTAAAGTGATCCTGCTGAATCGCCACTGTTATTCTTCTCATTTTATGGATGGGGACTCCACTTGCTGGGGCGCCCATGTCTACCAGATGAGGACCTGTGGGAGCACCAGGGACCCCTAGCCTGTAGGGACTGTACTTTTTCCCTCTATATGGATAACTCTGATGGTCCACTATGTAAGTGAGTAGATTTTCTCTTCAGTTATGCTTTCAAATTTGGCCGTTGAAAAACATGTCTATCAGGGCGTCTGAGCGGCTAGGTTGGTTAAATGTCCGACTTCAACTCAGATTATGATCTCATGGTTTGTGAGTTCGAGCCCCGCATCCAGCTCTGTGCTGACAGCTCAGAGCTGGGACCCTGCTTCGGATTCTGTGTCTCCCTCTCTCTGCCCCTCCCCTGCTTACACTGTCTCTCTCAAAAGTAAATAAACATAAAAAAAATTAAAAAAATGTCTGTCTAATCAATGCTTAGAAGTATGGTAAACATTTATTGAATGCCTGCTATGAGACAGTCTGTTCCAGGGTCCAGAGATGGTGTCCACATGGTTCTTATGGTCCAGGAGATAAATAAATTGCTACCAGCCATACACCGATGGATGTCTTGGGTCTGTGAACATGGCTATTGGTGACTGCTGAGACCAGCAGTCACTGATAAATAGGTGCTAATCAGGAATGCCAGAGAGGAAAGGACATTGGGAATGTCAGAGCACTGCTATCTGCAGATTCATGGAATCATGTGTGTGAAATGTATCCACAGTAACATATTTATTCGTTCTTTGTTTCAAAGCTAAGTTTTGAGCACTAACTTTGTATAGTAAGGCCTTGTGTTAAACTTAGTTGGGTGACAGAGTCGGATACAACTTAGTCTCTGTCTTCAAGGAGATCAGAATTAGGTGGGTAGAAAATCAGAGGCACTCACTAACTATAAAATAAAGTACTAAGGCACTTGTATGGGAGGAGAGGGGAGTAAACAACCAGGGGAGCTCAATGCTACATGCCTACCCCCATGGGATAGCAGGGAAGGTATCAGAAAATGCTGTATTTCTCTGGGGCTTTTATCTCTGCTCCTAGATTCTGACATCTCTGTTTTTTTGCCACAACTTTGTAACAGTCTTGCACTCTCTCACTTTCTGGGTTCCATTCTCATCATCACTTGAAATTTTTAGTACAAACTAATTCCATTGGAACTTTGCCTTATTCACTCACCTCCACACCCTGACATTGTTTGTCTGTTGAATAAAGTATTGGGTCTGTTAACCTTAAAAAATAAAACAGGCAGTTATCATACCACCAAAATGCATTTATTCTGGAATAGCAGGGAATTGTAATTTTCAAACTATGGCAAAACCATAAACAAGTCCAACAAACTAAGGAGAAGGGATGGTGTCTTATGGAGAAGAAGGTGGAGGTTGCTTTGAGTAAAACTCGTTTGGAGAAAAGCAAGTGTTCAAGGTGATGATGGCTTCTCACTGGCTGATTTGCAGGGGTGGCTGACTGCTTGTAGGAGATGCAGAGCACATCTTTCCCTACTGGGACCGGTAACAGATGATTCTTTACTGTTGAGGATTCTTCTGTTGAGTCTGTAATTGACAGCTCTTCCTGTAATTGATGTGGATTGGTACAACTTCCCCTCTAGCCTCCCCTTCTGGCCTTCTAACTCCATTTTAGTGAGGTTTCCCTTTATTAATTTTCACAGGTCACATCAGAATTTGCTTTAACCAATGTGTTTCTAAAAAGAATTTTGACTCAGTATCAAACCTCAGACTTTGGAGGAGCCATTTACCTTTAAGGTTTTTTTTTTTTTTTTTTCAATGTTTATTTATTTTTGGGACAGAGAGAGACAGAGCATGAACAGGGGAGGGGCAGAGAGAGAGGGAGACACAGAATCGGAAACAGGCTCCAGGCTCTGAGCCATCAGCCCAGAGCCTGACGCGGGGCTCGAACTCACGGACCGCGAGATCGTGACCTGGCTGAAGTCGGACGCTTAACCGACTGCGCCACCCAGGCGCCCCTACCTTTAAGGTTTTTATATAAACTGCTAATTTAATTAAATGTGTTGGTTTAAAACATATATGAGTTAGGGCTGGGGAATTTTGAAATCTCTGAAGTGTATCAAAGTGTGCTCTTTTGGCAAAGAACATCGAGTTTGGTTTTTTTTTATTCAGACCGGCGGCAGCACTGTTGCAGACCTTTTTTCTTTTCCTTTCTTTGTCACAAGGTTAGCAGTGCCGCAGAGAACGAGGGGACGCTTAGCAGAGACCTTGCTACATAGGCACGTGTAGAAAGTCAGGCTGGACCCCTCTTTCCTGCCATGCCTGTTGATGGGGTGCACCGAGGTTGATAAAGGCTATGTGGTGAATCGACTGCCTAAGAGGCATTACTAAAAGGAAAACAAAGGCCACGAACAAGCTTCCAGCTTTGAGCCAAAGCAGCCAAGTTCCAAAGCCAGGGTCAAGTCAAGAAGAACCCGGTTCACCAACGTGCCGCTGGGGTGTCCAGGGCCATCCATGCTCTCAGGTGGCCCAGAAGGGCCATGAGTGGACAGGGTGGCCTTGGTGGGGGAAGCACCAACCGCGAGGTGAGGAGATGCCCATAGGGGACACCCAGATGGGCCTGACTCAGTTGGGTGGCACCGAATACCTTTCTTCTGGGCCAGCGGATGGCTGCTGTGGCGGATGCTGACAAACGAAGGTCTTGTTGAGTGCTGGGAGCTACAGCTGGTTCCTGGGTGGGCTTTGGGCAGGAGCAGCCCACATTTCCAAGTATGAAAAGGTACACTGTTCCCAGACATTTGGACCATGCCCTTTTAGGGGTCCTTGCTTAAGTCTGCCTACTCAGCTGTTCCTGGCTTTCCTCCCCTTTGTGTTTAGCCTCCTAGAGGGAGTCCCGGCATCTAGGGCCCCACTCTCCTTGGTAGCCTCTCTCTTTTCATCCCTCTCTCCCTCTCACTCTCTCCTGCCTCCCTTCCTCTCTATCCCCCCACTCCTTGCTCAACTTCCTTTTAATCTTGTGAGCTGCTTTCTCTACATCTCCATTCGTGTAGAGAATGATACATATTAATACAACCAGGCATAGGCAGATTCTACAGTGGGCTATAGTCCTGGACTCGTTTGGGGGCGATTTCAGTTATTACTTCTGCCCTCCTGTGTCCAAAAGGCCTTTGAAGCCTGGTTATTGCAGTCACCCGGCCTCGCCCAGGAGCACATCCATCAGCATTGGTGTCAGCAGTTCTGGAAGCTGGCACAGCTCCTCGGAGGCCTCACGCACAGCCAGAGCTACCCTTGCAAACTCAGACCTGTAAAGGGGCGCCCACTTCCGCTGCGTGAACACGTGCTTCCAAAGGCCCACTCTTCTAGAACCTTCAGGGTGCAGGGAGGCAGGCATTGCTGCTGTCCCTGTTTGACAAGCAGAGTTTGAGGAACCTGTTCACAGTGGCAGGGACAGTGTCACAGCCTGGTTTCCATCCCTGGGAATTTCTGTCACCATTGGTCCTTTGTCTGCACTAGAAGCTCGTGTCTCATGTTAGACTGGGAGGCTTCGTGGACATGCGGTCGACAGAGGCTGTGAATGACTACATGTTGTCATAAACGCCTAGTTTAGCACAGAGATAATCATGGAGACATCCCCGGCTCTCCCAGCTCTGAGATTCTATCATCCAGTTTCACTTGGGTAAATATGGAAAACCATCTGTATTGTTTCCAAGTGAGCAGAAATGATCTCTTTAGATGGCAGATTCCAGTGTCTTAGCTCCTTCTCATCATTCCCAACATTAGGGCACATGAGAGAGAGGGCGAAGAAAGAAATGATACGGGGAAGTAATTTGGAGGTCACAAAGGTGCAGGGTCCATTGGAGGAAAACTGTGCGTTCACCTGTATGAGCAACCCGACTAGCACATGGGCCCAGAGTCCCACCCAAAAGCCATGGCCAGGAAAGCCAACAAGTTTCATTTAGAAGAAACAACAAAAGTGGTCAATGAGGAAGATGTGGGAACAGTTTACTAGAACTGATCTGAAAGGCGGGAAAGGAGATATGTGCCAATAGAGCGGGTAAGCAACTGGTTTAAGTATCAGGTGGAGTAGTTTCAAAGAAGAGTCGCTTAGGAACCAAGAAGACAAATGAGGGGTTGCAGGAAGCGTGGCCTGGCTGAGCTGACCTGCAGGCCCATGGAGATGGGGGTGAGAGCCTTCTGAGCCATATGGAGAGGGTATGGGGTGCCCCTACAAAGGAGCACCTATGAAGTAATTCCAGGTGACTTGGAATAAATGTGTAAGAGCAAAGGGTCAATTCAACACTGGCATACAAACTTTCTACTTAGTAATGTGGTGTATTTAGGGGGTGCCTGGGTGGCTCAGTTGAGAGCTGGACTCTTGATTTTGACTCAGGTCATGATCCCAGGGTTGTGGGAGGGAGCTCTGTGTTGGAGTCTGTGCTGAGCCTGGAGCCTGCTTAAAGATTCTGTCTTTCTCTCCCTCTGGCCCTCTCCCCCACTCATGCTCTCTCTAAAATAAAAATAATAATAATAATAACATGGCGTATTTAATGGTTATAACTGCTCAAAAGCATGGGAAAAAGTTTTGTTATCTAATTTTGGAAAATCATAGTATTTTCACTCTCCAGATTTACTACAAAGATGTTCCAACTTCCAGGGTCTTTCCTTTGTCAGCTGCTTGACCTGGGTTCTCTGCAGGGGCTCCTCTCGCTGGCCAGCCTCAAAAGCCCATTCTTTTTGTCTGACTTCCCAGGCATCCTGCCTCCCCAGGGCCCATTAGCCCTGACTCCTCCTCCTCCAGATGGCCAGAGACAAAGGATTGCATCCTCCACATTTCTCAACTGAATGTCCTCAAGAGTCCCAGTTAAACATCAAATTATGCTGTAATTCTTTGTCTATTTAGGGATTACTCATCATTGGCCAGACTAAGTCACATGGCCAGTCCTGATGTCAGTAGACTATGAGCATGTGATTTTTCCCCAGAGGAGTTTGACTTGTTGTCATTTAGCTGCATGTACAGTCTGCACACAAAAGATACACAGTTACATGTTTCCATGAGACTCACTCCTTCTGAAGAAGTCCTTTCTGTTAATTTTCTTTCAATTTAATTTTGATTTCCCTGAAATTAAAGGGCTCAAGGAATTTTATAAGGATAATCACATCCAATTCCAGGACTTTTTCACCCATGGTTCCCAACCTCTGGGCCTCTGTGTGGGGATAGGGAATGAATGACCTTGGAGAGCTAGCACTACAGCATATATCCTAGTACTTCCTGCCAACTAATATGTATGACACACACACACATGAAGCTAGACAGGCAGGCAGATAGATAATAGACAGATAATCATGATAGATAGATGAATGGATGGATGGATGGATGGATGGATGGATGGATGGATGGATAGATGAATGGATGGATGGATGGATGGATGGATGGATGGATGAATGGATGGATGGATGGATGGATAGATAGATAAATGGATGGATGGTTGGATAGTTTGATGAAGAGATATAGAGATAGATGGATGGATAGATGAATGGATAGATGGATTGATGGATTGATGAAGAGATGATAGAGATGGATGGATGGATGGATGGATAGATGGATGAATGGATGGATTGATGGAGAGATTATAGAGATAGATAGATGGAAGGATGGATGGATAGATGGATGGATGGATAGGATAGATAGATAGATAGATAGATAGATAGATAGGTAGGTAGATAGAGTACTTATGAGACGCCACTGACTGTTCTACACCTGATCTTAGCTGGAAGGCTGAGAAGCAATGCCAGTGACTGTTCTAAGGGCTTTACATATATTAACTCAAGAGTTAATAAACTTTTTCAGGGAAGGGAAATATGCTAAATCTTTTAGTCTTTGGGGACCATGAGTTCTATGTTTTCACTACGTAACTGTGCCATTATGTAGAGCAAAAGTGATTGCAAACACCCTGTAAACAGTTGAGCATGGCTTTGTTCCAATACAGATCAGCTTACAAAAGCAGGAAGTGAACTGGCTTGACCCCTGGGCTATCGTTTGTCATATATTTGCTAATTTTTTCCTTACGACAACCTTACAGTTATTCTTATTTTATAGGTAAGGAGACTGAGGCTCATAGAGGTACAGTAACTTATTAGAGGTCACCCAGCTGGTAAGTGGGGAAGCCAAGTTTTGATGAGGCAGCCTGGCCCCAGGGCCCATGTTTCTAACCGCTGGAATGAACTGCTTCTCTGTGACACGGCTCTGGTGGGTTCAGATAGGCTGTTGAAGTGTAGATCAGATAAAGAGGGATCGGCTTTCCAGGTATTTAATAGCTTGGTCCTTTTGCTATGTAAACAAAGACACAAATTATTCAAGCTCCCCTCATGCTGGGGTTGTGTGCCCGGGTTAATATAAGCGCATGAGACCCCAAACTGGAAAATATACAGAGTGGTAACAACGTACCATCTGAATGTTTTTCACCGTTCACTTACAACTTAGGGGACCTTCAGGTCTCTTTCTGGTGCCTCTCCACAAGGGGGGAATGAAAGGCAAGGTCACCGCAGAGGCGCTCCACCCAGGAGCAAGGAAAAGCCATTGTGGTGTGTGGGAAACAAGTAAGGGTAGAAGGGCTGAATGTGTGCGGCCGTCAGCCATTTCCGCTGAGGGACCATGCGCCAATCACTGTGCTCCTCTAAATCTGAGTTTTCTCTTAGGAAGAATGGAGGTAAAGATATCTAGGAGTAATTGAGGAGTTGAAGTAAATGTAACATAACACCTCACAGACACGTAAGGAATCCTCTGTCTTTGTCGCCTTCAGGGTAGGGTTTTGCTTTTGTTGTATTTCTCAGTTGATTGTGTTTAGAGAAGGCTCTGACCATGTGTTAACTGCAAATGAGAGTCATTCAATTCCAAGTTGCTCATACCTGTTTAAGGAAAATGACTAGCTCTTTAAATTTCAAGTGATTTTCTAGAAAAGCCAGAATGTTCAGGATCTCTGGAGCATTTTCTTGTAAGTGATGGTACAAGCCATGTGGTCAGCTTTCTTTACTTTTTCTGCTAGTGCCACATAACATTCAAGACTTGGCCCTCCCAGTTGTTGTTATGATCTCCAAGTACATGTATCACTGATTCTTCTGTCCTTACCTGGTCCTTTGTCCTTCCCTCTATTTACAAGAGGTCACTAGGTTACCTCTGTCTACCAGAGGTTACATTTGTTCGTTCATTGATTCAACACATAGGAAGCTGTCTGCTATGGGTCAGGCAACGTGCTAGCTTCTGGGGAAACAAAGGCATGAAATAGACATGACTCCCATCCTCAGTACATCTCTCTCTTCCCAGCATTGGAATGACTTGGCACAACAAGTGCTTTCCTACTTTGCTGAGGATCTGAAAACTGGATGTCCAATTTATTTTAGTTATTATGTCGCTGGTATATAAAGAGCGAATCCAAGAACTCAAGGTACTTTTTATGAATAAAGTTTTTAAGTTTGATCGCATTGGCTTTGTACTACCTGTTCTGACCTTGCTGAGAAGTTTTATTTCTGTTAGCATCCTAATTCCTTATCATTCTAGCAACAAATACTTACTTAGCATCTGCTATGTGATGATCACTCTGGGAAAACATTGGCAAATTCTAGTGATGGACTCCTGCCTTCAAGGAGCTTACAGTCTAGCAACAAAGATAGGCAGGAAAAGACCTCAACAACTTAAACGTAATGAATGAAAATAATGCCATCAATGCGAAGGATGAGTTGGAGGCGAGAGAGACAAGGCAGGCAAGGGGATTATTCAGAGGGTTATTGTAGACAAGGCGGAATAAATAGAAATTATCCAATTTTCCAAATACAAAAGTAAAAGGTATGACTTCACCGCAAGAACTATTTGAGTAGAATAAATTGAAATAATTAAGGTTTGTTGTAAATGTTCCAAAGGAAACAAACAGGGGAGAGAGGTAGAGTGGTGGTACAGGGTGGGAGAGCATCTATTTTGAGTTAGGGAAGCAGGAAGGTCCCTCCATGTCCTGAGGAATGAGAAAGGACCAACCACTTGAAGAGCAGAGGGTGACATCAATGAAGGATGAAAGGAGACAGTGTGGCTGGAACTGAGTGAGACTAAAAGGAGACAAGGTCACAGAGAGAGGCGATTTAGACTTCCTGTTGCTATCCTGAGGCTGGGAGGCAATGGGAAAAGTTTTGATTTTATTTCAACTTCAATGGGAAGTCAAGTGAAGGACTTTGACCAGGAACATGACCTGATTTGATGTTGGGTTAAAGAGGTCACTCTCACTAATGAAGATCAGAAGGAATAAATTGTACAAGAGAACGTGTGAATGCAGAGAGACTAGGTAGGGAGCTATTTCAAATGTCTACCTAAGAGATGATGGTGAACTCAACTGAAGTAGAGACACATGGACTGACATGCGAGATATGTTTTGGAAATAGAATAGGGTCTGTTGAAAGATGTGCTGAGGTAGAATGAGAGGAAGGAAGGCACGTAGGCCAGAAGGACGGCGAAATCAAGAGTGATTCCTGGTTTGAGGGATCGGGTTAATGGCGGTCCATTTCCTGAGAAGAAGAAATGTGTAAGAGGTTGTGTGGGGGGAGTTAAGAATGCTTTAAAACAGATTAGGTTTTAAATACAATAGACACTCATGTGGAAGGGCCAGGTTGGCAGTTAAATATGTGGATTTTATGTGGCCACATAAATCTGTGAGTTATCAGCTACATAATTGTATCTAAAGTGATTGGACGAATGTGATACTCTATGAAGGGAAGGAAAGAGAGCCCAGGACAAATTCGTGAAGAACGCTAACATTTAGAGATGAGACAAAGGGGGAGGAGACGTCAGTGCAGCATCCAGTGGATTGGGAGGAAATGTAAGAATGTGGGGTGTCATGGATGTCATGACAATAATGGTAGAAGGAGGCTTTAGCTGTATCCGATGCTGCTGAGAGGTTAAGATGAGATCCATGAGATCGTCACCTGGACAAGGCCAGTGTCTTGAGGGACATAAGTTATATTGAAGAGGTTGAAGGCAAATGGCTGGTGAACACGTGAAGATGAATATTGGACCTACTCCTTTGAAAAACATGGTTGTGCATGAGAAGCAAAAAAAAAAAAAAAAAAAAGAAAAAAAAAATGGGATAGTAGTAAAAGAGAAAATCTAGTAAAGGGAATTTGGTTTTATTGTTGTTATTTGTTTATGTGTTTGTCGTAGAACAAATAGCAAGCATAGTTGCGTGATGGTCACAGTGATCCAACAGAGAATAAGATACTGAGAAGCAGTTACAAAGAAAGAAGAAAGCAGAAGGACCGAGGTCCTCAAGAAGCCCACCAGGTGGGGGCTTCCAGAGCTCCGGCCGGGGAGTTTGTCTTGAGAAGGAAACTGGAGATTGTTGCAGAGTTGAGGTTAGATTCTAACTGAGAAAGTTTAAGGTGAGCTTTCTGTTCAGAGAAAGGGTGGGGAAGGCCTTGGGAGAGCTTTTAGGAGAGAAGGCGGAGATGAGAAACTTAAGGTTCTGTCTCAGGGAGATGGGAAGAAGCTCGTTAGACACAGGGTTGTGGACCCTTGAGCAACTTCTTCAGGTGAGGAAGACTGTGGGAGAGCTGGGTTCTGGAGAATTTAAATGTGACTGTACAGGACATGGTAGTGCCTCTTGATGTAATATTTTTCTCTTGATCCCCACGGTTTTTTATTTTCCTTTGGAGAACCTGGACAAATTGGTCTCCATGTTTATCTCTGTAGTGTTTCCACTCCTGGGTAAATTTTACTTGAGGTTTGGTATCTATTGAATTTCATAAACATCTCTCATTTTTCCACGTCACCCATATCTCCTTCAGAAATTGTGTCAGTGTTCGTTTTGTCCATTTGGGAGACCTAAAAAATAAAGACTTAAAATGAAAATTTGCTTAAACTTCAAGATGTAGATATTATTTGCATCTTTTATAATATATTTGTATAATACATAATCAAAACAGTAACAACCAACGTAATAAACGTATTCTTAGATTACAAAAACTCATTTTAATTTATATAAACAAAGATTATTTTTCTGTATGTTGCTTGAGAAATGATTGGTATGAATAAGCTCTTTGGAAGATTATTCCATTAATTATACTGTCTCAGCTTTTCAAAATATATTTGAAACATGTTATAATTTAGATTTGCCTGTAAAATTGACTTGTATGAGTGTGTATGTGTGTGCGTGCACAAAGATGTCTTCTGACATTTCCTTGGAATATATAACGGTCAAGGTCACTAAAAGCCAATGTTTAGGAACACAGAAGGCGCCAGTATTGACGTTCCATCTTCCTCCATGCTTCTGTCCTTTGTCTGGAAGTTTCTTCTGCAGACCCTACTCCGCGCGTCTGTAGTATGGCCATGCAGTTCAGGTGCCCAACACCCCATCTGGAGACGAGGCTGCTTTTTTTCCCTACCTTCTGTAATCTTCTGCCTCAATTCTAAGGGTCTGGGGAAAAAAATAAACAATCTTGGGAGTTGGTTTTTTTTTTTTTTTTAATCTGGTTGTTTTCCGACAATGCTGGGGATATATTCTTCTAGATAGATGTTCAGATGAGACAGGTCTGAAAAAAAGGTTTGCTATCTCTGTGCCTTATTCACCTGTTTCTAACTTGTATTACCAGAAGCTAACTGAGAGCCAGTTCTGTTTCCTTCCATGTGAGGGCAGTGGTAGAGGAAAGGACATGTTTCCATGTTGGTGATGGATGATGAGGAGGGAGGCTGAGGGGTGAAGCAGGGTCTGGATAGCGAGCTGGTGAGTCCAGCGTTCTGTTGGGATGCTGTGCCATCGGGGTAGGCGGGCACCCCTCCCCCCCCCGCATGACATAACTTGGAATGGGGGGGAAATGTGTGTTCAGAACATGGCCCCAAATCAGCGTCAGGGCCTAGCCCCACAGGAATACTGGAAAACAAAACAAAACAAAAAAACCCTCTGAGAGTGAACTCATTGGAAAAACCGTGTGCCTTAAAACATTCCGAGAGGAGACCACCCCTTAGGCTGTAGGATGACGGGTGATCAAGGTCATGATCAGGCCAGTTAGAGGTAAGCTTTTTGGAGCGCAAAGTTGCAGTACTTGGCCATACCTTAAACAACTAAGCAAGACAAAAACACCCGCCATGCCCGGGCCCAGTGTTTTCTCCTGACCCTGTATTCACATATACAAGTCTATTCTGGGGGAGGAACAGGACAGAAAATGATGGCAGAGTCGCCTTTGGAACCTCTAGTTGCTTTTAAGAGGCCTGTGTGTCAAGGGTGAGCCCTCCACACCTTTGTGTTTGCAGAGCCTCAATTGGTCCTGTATTTATTTAGTCTCTTATTTGAAAAGACGCTTCCCTCTTGCCTTAGAAGAAGCTCATTACAGATAGACTTCACCTTTCTGTTGCCAAAGATGTTTCCTTGAAATGAACATGTAAAGAGTGTTAGATCAGTAGCATGTCGCTGCGAGGCTATCCCTTTGATCCAGTTTGGAATGCATTTGTTAAAAAGCCGCTTTATTGATTTTTTTTTTTTTTAGCTGCTTTTTGCTGTGTTTGGAGCATTTGTACATATGCACATCACAATTTTTGCTACATCAAAGTGCTTAATAAGTTCACTGCACTCAGGAAACAGCATGCAAAACAGAGCGACTTTTCTCCAGGAAGATTTCTGCCACTTAACCTCCGGTATGAAAGTTGTTTTTAATGCGGTCCTTCTGAATAGCTTTAGAGTAGGTTATGCGGTCTTCGGTTGGAAGAGGCAGCCTGACTCCACCCTGCTTCTTGGAAAAAGGTGCAGTGTTGAAAAGGGGGAGTTTCATAGAGCCAGGGATGCATCTGATGGCCTTCTGTTGGACAAGAGTGATTTCACTTCAATTAATTATTTAATTGCTCACATTTGTGGGTGTCGCTGACTTCCAGGGAAGTGTTGACAGTGTTTGATGTATATGAGGCTCGTCCTTCATTTAGTAATAAGTTGAAATTTATTTAGGTGACTAAGGTGATGTTTCTGTATTAGGTCCAATTATATTATTAGGCATGAGCACGGGAGGACCCTTATTTTTATTTATTTATTTTTTGTATGGGGTACTACAAAGCAGTGTAGAGTGCTTTTAATTCAAAATAAGGAGGGCGGGGCGGCTCTCGCAGAGGAGGCTGTTAAAGACACCTCATGCAGGTATACAGGTGAACGCGTGTTAAAGATGTAACTTCTTTAATGAGGGAGCAGAGAAGATGTTATAACCAGTGCCGGTATTCATCAGGAATATTGAAATAAATGCGCCAGTGCCGTCAAAACCGCCTTTTCCATGGGGAGGAGGGGGGAGGGCTGGGGAGGGAAGTCAATTAGACCCCTACCAGCTAAGGCAGAATTTGTGCCTATCAGTTCCCGACAAACTATACGATTCAAAAGTAGCTCCAAAGTGATGAAAGCCCAGAATAATCTCTGCACGTTTTGCAGGTTTTTCAGTGAAGCACACATTGGTTTTTTTTTTTCTCTGCACCTCCGACAGAGTGGCTGATCCTCAAATCCTTTATTTGGCTTTAATACTAGACAAGCACCTGACTTGGGGGGACTAGCTGAAGGTCAAGGAGTAAGAAAAGAGCAGAATAGGTATACGGAGCAAAAGAAATTCAGCCTAAAACAAGCAACCCGTCAACTTAGTATTTAAACACCTTTTGTCTCTTAGAGATTTATTTTTATTTCATGTTCATTTATTTTTGAAGAAGCCAGAGACGGAGCGTGAGCGGGGGAGGGGCAGAGAGAGAGGGAGACACAGAATCCTAAGCAGGCTCTAGGCTCTGAGCTGTCAGCGCAGAGCCCGACACGGGGCTCGAACTCATGAACCGTAAGATCATGACCTGAGCTGAAGTTGGAGGCTTCCGGGTGCCCCTGTCTCTTAGAAGATTTTTTTTTTTATTGTGCTGGGAATTGAGGTAAAAGGTGGCTTTCCTTATTTCTGACTCCTGTCTCTTGGACTGTTCTTGCGGCCAATCCATGACTTGGCTCCGTCCCCGCCCTTACTTCCACTCTGATGTCTCTCTGTGCCCCAGACTCTCCACTCTCCGTAAAAGCCATCCATAATTGCGCCCCAGGACGGGCATGTGGGGCCCTCTCTGTGCAGAGCCTGCAAATAGAGTGACCCAATGCCCTTGATGCAGAATCTCAGTCCCTCCCAGCCGCTTAAAGAACACAGAGGGGGGCGCCCAGCAGCCCAGGCCTGCTGCCTGCTGCTCGGGCATTGTTCTGTAAATTAGAGCTTCTGACTACTGGATCCTCAGGCCTCTTCCAGCTGCCTCTTGGGGGCGATCCACATCCGGAAACATCCGCTTTCTTGTTGTTTTCTTCCTGGCCCCAATGAAATCTTACCCCAAGTGCTGGAACATTGAAACGACGTCCACAACAGGTCTCACGAAAGGCTCCTTGGGAGTCCGGTCGTGAACCCCGAAGGCTAAAATGTGGGCGAGAGGGTCCAGAAGAGTGTCTGGTATGAGGAGGGCACCCCATGTCACTCTCTGTAAGCTCACCTCGCCTCAAAATTGCTGGCTTTGTTACTGCATACGGGCTGGCTGTTTTTTTTTCTTTTTATAATGCGATAATTATATATATATATATATATATATATATATATATATATATATACACATATATATAACAAAATTACTTTTTAATGTACAATTCTGCAAGTTTTGACAAATGCCTGGAGTCGAAAGACTGCTGCCACAATCAGAGAGGAAACATTGGCACTGAACCCCCCCAAATACCATGGGGGTTAGTCAGTTACCTCACCTCTCATCTCCGTTCCCCCACCTGTCCCCTGCTGGTGCCACCTTGCCTCTGAGTGTGGCTTTTTTCACTTTAGATCTGCCCCTGTGATTACATATATCGTGCGTGCTGGGTAGTGACACCCTGCTGACTGCAGTGGAACATGGTGGCTGACAGGTGTTCCATTGTAGGGACGTACAGCTTTTTTATTGTCACACTTGTAGAGAGACGTCGTTTTGTTGTGTTGTGTTTACTTACGGGAGATTATGAATACAGCCATTATAAACATTCATTTACAGGTTTTATATGAACGTGAGTTTTTATTTCACTGGGGTAAATACCTAGCAGTAGCATTTCTGAGTTGCAGGGTAAGTGAATGTTTAGCTTGGTAAAGAACAAACAGTTTTTCAGAATGGCTAATTCATTTTGAGTTCCCACCAGCAACATATGAGAATCCCACATGCTACCTGTCCTCAGGTCCTAACCCCTAACTGGTACTGGACACTATTAGATGTCCTTCCCTTCCTCCCTCCCTTCCTCCCTCCCTCTCTTCCTCCCTCCCTTCTTCCCTCCCTTCCTCCCTCCCTTCCCTACTTCCCACCTTTCTTCCCTCCCTCTGTCCCTCTGGCTCTCCGTCCCTCCATCCTTCCTTCTTTCCTTCCCTCCTTCCCTCCATCCCTCCTTCCCTTCCTCTGGCCTGCCTGCTTCCTTTTTTCCTTTCCTTCCCTTCCCTTCCCTTCCCTTCCCTTCCCTTCCCTCCCCTCCCCTCCCCTCCCCTCCCCTTCCTTCCTTCCTTCCTTCCTTCCTTCCTTCCTTCCTTCCTTCCTTTCTTCCCCCTTCCCTTCCCTTCCCTTCCCTTCCCTTCCCTTCCCTTCCCTTCCCTTTCCTTCCTTCCTTCCTTTCTTCCTCCTTCCCTTCCCTTCCCTTCCTCTGGCTTGCCTGCCTTCCTTCCTTCCTTCCTTCCTTCCTTCCTTCCTTCCTTCCTTCCTTTCTTCCCCCTTCCCTTCCCTTCCCTTCCCTTCCCTTCCCTTCTTCCCTCCTTCCTTCCCTCCCTCCCTCTCTTTCTTTGCCATTCTGATAGGCATATAGTGTTGTCTCACATGATTTAAATTGCATTTCCTTGGTAACTAATATATTGGAGCTTTCCCCCCCATTTGCTTATTTACTATTTGTATATTTTCTTTATTGAAGTACCTATTCAAATCCTCTGACTGGGCTTTTTTAAAAATAGCTCTCCCATTCCCATTTTATCTTTCATAAAACAAGAATGCAGTTTTGGGTCTCGGAACAACTACAGATTGGCACGTCCACAATGCCTCTGGATGTGGTGGGAAAACAAACTGGGAGGACAGATTATTTTGTGGATCCTTGAGGAGCAGATATTAAATAAAGTCGTAATCAACAGAAGCCTTCACTAAAAATAAGTTATGCCGAAGGGACCTGATTTCCTTCCTTTCTGATGAGTTAATTAAATTGTATATTAAAATAATTTCATAGATACAATATTGTGTTTCAGGCTTGTGAACAAAATGGAGAGATGTGGACTGCATGACAATAAGATTAGAGTGAATTATATTTTGTTGAAATAATATTACCCTAAGATATTGATTTTTCTTTTCTTTTCTTTTTCTTTTTTTTTTTTTTTTTTTTTGAGTCTGCCAACCTGGAGGGATGTTCCTGGCCCAACATCACTTACTCATCTGTAATATTCAAATTAAGTCATCCAGAATTAAGTGTTCTGTAGATTCTATCTGACAGGGCATAAATGTGCCGCAAAGCCTTAGGCAGAATGGACCCAGATGTCCAGAATGTGGATCTGTGGTCCTCCCTGCCCTCCCCCCGCCACTGCCCCTCCCCGGGCCATCAACGGGAAGGTAGGGGTGGTGCCTGCTAGGAGGAGAGCTTTGAGGTGCCACCCCCAAGTTCAGCCTGCAGATGCAGGGGTGGCTGTCGACCTGCCGCTCTCCTCCCCTCTTTCTTTAGACCACGTCTAGTGGACGTCTTTTTAAGGGCCGAGACCATAGAGAGTTTATCTGTGGATTTCATGAGGTGGTGTTTGCAAATGCATTTATTCATTCTTCATTTAGATTTTACGAAAAAGGAGCACACGTTTTGAGAGGCATGGAGAAGCCCATTGATTTTTGGTGTGCCAACTAGCAATTTTCTTCTTATCAGAGATGTTTATTGAAACGCGATGCTTTAATTTCTTAAAGCAATGCCATATTTTAATCAGTCCCACGCAGCTCTTCATTCAGGAGCCAGAAAGTGAGGAAGGAAAATGTTCTTTGGAAAGCAGACATGCCATTTCTGTTGCTTTCCACTCTTTACTGTGACAAAGATCCCAGGTTGTTTCCAAGTGGACGGACGCCTCCCATTGGAACGTCCCTCCTCCGTCTGGGGGTTTCTCTGGCATCGTTTTGGCAGAGGGAGGAACTGGTGGGAGCTGTCAGGAGAGTCTCAGTCTCTGGCTGTGCTTGGAGCTACCACCAGACCCCTGACCCAGCTGCTTCCAAGTCAGCGGTTCCCGACCGAGGGCCGTTTCCCCCCAGGAGTCCCGAGGCAGTGTCTGTAGACGCTTGATGGTCCCAATCCAGAGGGAGTTACTGGCATCTAGTGTGTAGAAGTCCGGGCACTGCTAACATCCTACGTTGCCCGGAACGTCCCCACAACCAAGAATTATGTGGCCCCAAATGTCTATGGTGCTGAGGATGATAAACCCTGCAGTCCCCGGGGGCCAGCGATGTCACGATGTAGGGATCTCAGGTCCATTCTGACTGCGGGTCATTGGGTGTCCGGAGCAGTGATGGAATCTGTGTCTTGACTTCTGTTGGGCTTGTTTTTTTTTTAATGTTTATTTATTTTTGAGAGAGAGAGCGCGCGCTAGAAAGTAGGGGAGGGGCAGAGAGAGAGGGAAGCAGAATCTGAAGCAGGCTCCAGGCTTTGAGCTGTCAGCCCAGGGGGGGTCTCAAACTCCTGGACCATGAGATCATGACCTGAGCTGAAGTTGGACGCTTGACCGACTGATCTCAGTGACGGATGCCCAGGGTCCCAGGCCAGGGAAGCCACTGGGCTCTCAGAGTCCGTGGCTCCTGGGGGGGTGTGGTCACATAGGCACACGCACGACCGGAAGGAATGCTGACGACCGCCACCCATCACACCGATGGCACAAATAAGCCAGGTAAGCTCGTGCGCCATGTTTGCAGGCCCCCGGTGTATCAAATGGCCTTATTCACGTGTAGCACAGGGAAGATTTCAAGGGTTCAGGCCAAGGTCAGTTGTGTAAGCAGGCCCCCCGAAGATGTGGGAGGTGAGCGGCATCATCCTGCGTTTCTCACATGCTGCAGTCATCAGTACCCTTCTAGCCAAGTCCTTCTGTTTCGGTCAGACAGGGTTGGTTACTGGTGCTTGCAGCCCACAAGCGGGAGCTGGCTTGTGCATGACGTCATTCACAAAATGACAACCAAGGCCACTTCTGTGCTTTGCATTGATTGATTGCGCGCTCGCGCGCGCGCGTGTGTGTGTGCGTGCGATTTCAAACTGTTATCTTCATCATTTACATCAAAAGTGAGCTCTTTGGGGGCGCCTGGGTGGCTCAGTCAGTTGAGCGTCCGACTTCAGCTCAGGTTATGTCCTCGCGGTTCGTGGGTTCGAGCCCCGCGTCTGGCTCTGTGCCGACAGCTCAGAGCCTGCAGCCTGCTTCAGATTCTGTGTCTCTCTCTCTCTCTCTTTCTCTCTCTCTCTCTCTCTCTCTCTGCCCCCGCCCTGCTCATGCTTTGTCTCTCTCTCAAAATAAATAAAATAAAATAAACGTTAAAAAAATTTGTTAAAAGTGAGCTCTTTGAAGGCTCCACTGGAGACCGTACCTGAGTCAGGGGGAGGGTATAATAGGGAATGCCATTTACCTCCCTATGGCTTTAAAAATTTTATATTTAAAATATTTTCTCTTTTTTATTTTTTTATTTTATTAAAACGTTTGTTTAATGTTTATTTATTTTTGAGAGACAGAGACAGCGCGTGCAAGGGAGGGACCGAGAGAGGGGGAGACACAGAATCCAAAGCAGGCTCCATCCAGGCTCTGAGCTGTCAACACAGAGCTGGATGCGGGACTCGAACCCGCGAACCGTGAGATCATGACCTGAGCCGAAGTCTGACGCTTAACCGAGTGAGAGCCACCCAGGCGCCCCTCTGTCTTTTTAAAAATAGACTAGAGTCAGCAGCCTTGCAGAGGTGTTGCCTACATCACATTTAGACCTTTGTCAATGTGTAGCTCTGTGCCTCGGGGTGCCTTTAGCTCTGGTGTCTGGGTGTTGGTACAGGTCCCAGGCCACCTCAGGGGTCTGCCGTTGCGTTGTCTGAGGCATCCTGGTTTTCTTATGTGCGTACTAAATGTAACTCACGTATGTAGCGCAGATGACAACCTCCAAGGAAAGCAATGTTACCACCCGCAATAACGAAAGAGTTCGGTGGGAAACGTTTGGCCATGGCTGGGGCACATCGGCCTGATTTTCTCCCGCACCAGGCTCCTCTCTCTCTTGCGGATTCATCGAGGATGACGATGAGACTGCTCTTAAGATACTTTTTCCCCTTTCTTTCAGATTGTAAAAGTAGTTCAGAGTTATTATTTAAAACCTAAAAACACAGGAAGGTGTGAAGTTGGTCATGAAAATAATTCATAATTCTGTTATTTAGAAAATTGTTGCCATTTTGGTGCATAATATCCCCACCTATTTTGAAGGCATCTAGATGGGGACTGTAATGTGTGTGTTCGTGTGGATATACATACACATGCCTATGAATATGCATCCGCATAGTTGTAACGTATATGTAAGTGATATCCTTTAGATCCTATCGATGTCCTTCTGTGACATGCTTTTCACTTGTTTTATTGACACTACGTCAACATTACATATTCATCCACACTTTTGAAGGACGTTACGTGGCCTCGTGAGTCTCCATCCCATGGCTGTGCCATAGTTAGAAGTGCTGGCATCGACATACGGCTGCGTCCATGTTTTATATCACACGTCATGCTGTGATGAGAATTTTCCATCAAATCTTGGTACACATAGGATTTTCCCTCAAGAATATGTTCTTATGGATGGCATTTCTGAATGGAAGGACAGGCACGTTTTTCCAATTTTAACTTGTGGTTTTGGTGGCTCAGTGGGTTGAGCATCCAACTCTTGATTTCAGCTCACATCATGGTCTCACATTTCGTGGGTTCGAGCCCCACGTTGGGTTGGGATTCTCTCTCTCTCTCTGACCCTCCCCCACTCACAGTCTCCCTCGCCTTCCCTCAAAATAAATAGACTTAAAAAAAAGAGAGAGAAATTTATGGCCAGAGTCCTCCCTAGAAGTTGTTCCAAATTTCACAGAGAGCCTACTTGCTCACAGATTTACCCATCTTAACGATTTGTGTGTGTGTGTGTGTGTGTGTGTGTGTAAAATCTGAACACTTGGTGTACAGAAATGGCTTTTCATCATAATTAAAATGTAAAATAATTTTCGCTAGTAAGGATTAGCCAGAAAACCTTGAAATAAACTCTGTTGGCTTCTCTTTTAATCAGAATGTCAGCCTGTTCAAATGTACCAAATAACACGAAGTAGCAAACAAAGCAAAGTGGTTTCTTGACCCTAAAGAAGCTGTTGGTGTGGATGATCGCCTGACCCCCCGCACTTTTGTGACCTTGGGTCGGTTACTTCTGCAGGAAGCCTGGGGCCCGTGGGTGCTGAGGGGGCCATGTCCACACGGCCTGGCTCTTGGGGCCGGGACTGGGTTCTGGTTGACGGGGTGCCTCTCAAGTGCTCTCCGAATCTCAGGGGGGGCAGTCTCTGTCAGTTTGCTTTTCTCCCTGGGCAGGACTGGTTTTCGGGACCCACAGAGACTTTTTCTTCATGTGCAGGAGAAGTAATTTGTCTCCCAGATTTTGATTATGTCACACTTATTCCTTTTCTAATTATCCCTTATTTGTTCAATATAAGATAATAAATTCTGACAAACAATCAGCGAATGGGTACCAAGCGATGTGCTTCATTTTAATTGGCTTGCTTTTTTTTTTTTTTCCTTCTCTGCTAAATTATAGCCCATCAGCATGAGGTTCCCTGTGGTGAACAGCTAATAATATGCCCAGGTGCAGCCAATTTTACTTCCTAAATAAGAAATAATAGCTACGGATCCCCCAAATGTGAAGTGGAAAAGTGGGCCTTAATATCGCTTCTCAGCAGTATGCTTGCTGGGGCAAATTTTACCTCCCGATCTCTATTCTAACAACGTGGCCTTCCGTGAGGCGCAGATGGCTTTCTTAGAGACGTCCGAGAAATCTCTTGTTTACAGTAGGTGGCCTTAGATTTCACAGTAAAAAAAAGCTTCTTTAAGACTCGAGAATATAAAACTACTCGAGATAAATACAAATGAAAAGATCCCCGTTAAATGACCCACTTCAACAAAATTTCACCCCATTTATTTCCCAGAACGGTGCTAGGAGGTGGGGTTGGATTCGTGCGACGACCCCAGGCAGATCTGTCCAGTTGCCGGGGACTCTTTCCTCTTGTCACTTGACCACTGGTAATACTTGTTCCGACTTAGGGACACTGTCATGGGTTTTAATTAGCTACAATGGGGTGAAGGTAGATGGTTGTAATTTTTTTCCAATTAACTTCATTATTTCTTACGCCGCCTGACTCAAAGAGGTACGGTTTCCGGCAAATCCAAGCATCCTCTTTCCGAGGATAGGTTGACCGGCATTTTCTCTTGGCAATATGGATGTTATTTTCATGGCCAGGTGGCTACAGACACTCTTG
Organism: Leopardus geoffroyi; assembly: GCF_018350155.1. Lineage (NCBI taxonomy): Eukaryota > Metazoa > Chordata > Mammalia > Carnivora > Felidae > Leopardus > Leopardus geoffroyi. Next base: position 5,271,946 of record NC_059333.1, read on the forward strand.
AGACCCATCCTCCCCCCAAAACATAGGGGAAAGGTAGCAAAGGAGAAAGGACTAAAGATCCTTACCTTAGTTCTCCGATGCCGTAAGTACGATTACGGATGCGAAAGCTAAAATGAAAAGAGTAACATAGGTTGCTGACCCCTTCCCTCCTTACCTCCTGCAGATTTCTGGCTCACGCGCTATTTTCTACATGCCCTTGTTCCCTTGTCGGCCACCTCTGCACCACAGCCAAAGGGATTATCAGAAACCATCCAAGTTATCCATGGCTGTGAAACAAACATTTCCAAACTTGGTGGCTTAAAAGAACTACCCTTTCCTTGGCTCGTGGGCAGGAGATTTGGGCAGAGCTCAGCAGAGAAGCTCACCTGTCCTCTGAGATGCGTGGACCTCAGCTATGATGGCATGAATAACCAGCAGGATAGAAATCTGCTCTCTCTTTGGGGAAAGGCTGATTTGGAGACTAGTGGAGACTGTTCTCATTCACAGGATGACCTTTCTCTTTAGCTCATCACCTTGGGCCCTCTCCCCTTGGTTGGTATCGCTCTTGATTTGGCTCTCTTGCAGCAGCTAGACTTCTTACACGGTGGTTCAGGGCTCCCAGAGAGAATGTGTCCAGTGATTAGGGCAGAGCTACAAGGCTTTTTATGACCTGGCCTTACAAATCCCAGAACTTGACATCCACCAAATTCTCTTAGATCGTTAAGGTCAACTTGGATTCAAAGAGAGGAATTAGACTCCCACTCTTCAATGAGAAGTGTAGCCAAGAATCTCCATCTATCTCTCTAATTCCTCATAAAAACACAGTGGATATTTTCTTTGGGGGGGCTTAAAATACATTTTTATTAGATTACAGTATTTGTAGTTTTCACCACCCTCCTATTACCAGGAAACCAGATAGGATTAGACAGGTTGACCACCCCCTCCCCCACCTTCCAGCCCCTTTGATATTTTCACTCTCTAGCTTAAAACCCTCCAAGGCTTCCCAGTGCTTTTAAGATAAAATCCAATACTGATTCAGAGCCCCCTACGTGTTTCTGTCAACCAGGCTCATCTAACATGGCTCTCCCAGGGTCTGTGGTCTGTATTTTAATATCCCAACTTTCCTCCCCTTTCTTGAACCAACCACCACAGTGGTGGTCCCCACCTCATGTTCTTCTCTTTATACATCATCTGTATGTTGCCTGGCTAAAGCCAAAGTATCTTCCAGTATCCATTTAAATGTCACTTGTTGGGGAAGCCTTTATTTACCTCTGGATGCAGTCAGGTGTCCTTTCTTAGCACTCAGTGTTAAATGTTAGTTATGTAATCCAATGCTTTGCATACCTCACTGGAATGAAAGTCTCATTAAGGTAGGGTTTTGTAAAAAAAAATACTGTCCAGTACCGTTTGTATAGCACCTAGCCCAGTACCTAGTATACAGTAGGCATCTAACAAATATTAAATGAGTTAATATCCTATTGGCCTAAATCCAGAAGTAGTGCTTACCTGTACATCTCAAATCCTACCAAGTCTGTGAAACAGTGGTCTCCCAAGATACTTGTGGATCTGCACCATCCAGTAGGGCAGCCACGGCCACATGTGACGCCACACCGAACCCTGGACATGTGGCTGGTCTGAACTGAGAGTGCTCCAAGAGTGACCTACGTACCGCATTCCAAAGATGTAGTGCGACAAAAAAGAATGTAAATGTCCTCATTCATAATATTTTATGCAGATTATCTGTTGAAATGATAATAGTTTTGCTCTACCGTGCTAATGAAGTGTATTAGTAAAATTAATTTCACCTGCTTCTTTTTATATTTTTAGTGTGACTTAATCTTAAGATCTTGAATCACATACATGGCTTTCATTTGGGGATCGTGTTGTGCTTCTATCGAACAATGCTGCCCTAGACAGAGGGCTCGATGGTGAAATCTGCTGGGAGAAATGCCACCAAATTCTCCCCGTTTAGAAGATTTAGAATGAATGCACCAAAGGTGCCGAGAAGTCTTGCAATGGCACACCTGTTTCCTTTAAGCCAGTGCTTTTGGAAGTGATTTGACCACGCATGGGATCTATTTTAGCACCCTAGGCATTCATTTTCCATGAAGCACCCTTAGGGAAACATAGCTAGGTACCTGTCCCCAGAATGCCTGATCCTGAAGTCATGGAGTGTGACTTTCTTAAAATCTTGAATCACCTACACGGCTTTCGTTGTTGGTAGGAAGTGGAGTGGGAGACATTGAAGAGAAAGCCAGATTTAGGGACCCTGCCAGAATTGCAGAACACCTCGTAAAACCTGCGTGTCCCCCTGGGCGGTGGAAGTCATGTCCATTCAGGTAGACAGAGCCTCCCCAGCCCCGGAGGTAGGAACAGCCCGCTCTGGGATCTTCACAGAGGTCTGGGCTGTTTTTGGATTTGCCTTATTCAACTAGTTTGTTTTAGTTTGCTCAAGAGGTGAACCAGAGGTGTGGTGTACAACTTGGCCAGATACAGTGTGTGTGCGGAGGCGTGCCCAAGGGACGGGGCATAGGGGGAGTAAACGTGTCACACTCACAGTGCCGTATCGTCCTGCGGTTGCCTTGAACTGGCTGCCAGAAATGTGGGCGTTTTATTCTTGCCACCGTCACCGATGAATGTTTTCCTCCCTGGCCATTCCACATTTTGGTCTTGAGGGGAGAGACGAGAGATGGAAATGTGCCATGTATCAACACGGAATCCTCCAGATTGCCTCTTGGACTCTGCCGCAGGCCTCGTTTCTGTTTTAAAGGGGTTTAGTCCTCGCGAAATTGTGTTCTGCAGCTCTCTGAAACTGGGAAATCATCCTTCTCCCCGTAAGGAAGAACTATGGCATCTTACGAATTAATCTCCAGAGGACTGGGACGCTCTTTGATGGACTGTTACTGGAGCACAGATGTAACAAGTACTAAGAGCTCTAACCAGAGCTTGACAAGGTCTTGACAGGCTTACCACCTTGCTCTCATCCTGGCACTAGCCTTTCCCAGGAAGGCCAGCCTGCCCTTTGTCAGAGCCAATACTGGGCTCTCATTGCCACCTAATTCCAATGAAGTGTTTCCAGTTTAGAGCTCTCCTCCTCAATCAGCATCTCCAATGCTATTTTCATCCGGATCCCCAACATTTTTCTCTTTCTCATGGAGATTTGGCTCCCCTCCCCACTGTGTGATTAGAAGGAACATTGCACTGTGTTATTCTACACAGAGCAGAGCGGCAAAGCATTTCCTATAAGCATAAATCTTAATTGCTATCCTTGCTCTAAATCATAAATAACCCTAGCCCAAGTATCATCCCACACAAGAAGGAAGAAAGCCAGGCAGAACATAATAAAAAGGTATTAATTGATAACTAACCAGGTGCTCTATCTCGCTTCAGTATAAATTTTATGACAACAATATTGTATAATTACTTCTTCTGGCGTTGAAAATTCCATATGATGTGCATACTTTAACTCTTTCTAGACCCAGCTGGAAAGAAAGCACTGATTTGGAAATCCGAAGCAATTCAGTATATTCAAGATATTTGACACAGAAAGGACATGAGAATTGCACTGGGAATGGAACCATAACCTTGATTTAAGGAAGGAGGGAAGAAATGGTGGCCTGGTACCCTTATAACCAAAATTGTGGCATCCTTTAAGAAAATTTCAAATTTAAATTCTTTATATATGTAGTTGTTATTTAAGCTTGCCAACAGTTAAAATAGACCAGTCTTTCCCAAATTATGCTCCCTTAAACGCTTCTTTGGGGGAGAGTTTATAATTTGTTCATTTGCCTACAGGCTTTGATGGCCAGCAAATTTGACAAATACTTTCACAGCAGAGAGATGTTATTGAGGGTGCAGCGTATGAAGCATAGTAAAAAGGCTGAGAGATTTTATAGTAAAAATACCTGTTTAAATTTATTTAACCTGCATTTCCACAACCTGTTGGGCCACAAAACAATTTATTTTGAGCCACCTCTCTTATTTTTCTTTAGAATACCAATTTAGGAAATGTTGAAATATACAGCGATGGGGGTGTGTGTGTGTGTGATGGGCTGGTTTCTTTTACGTTGCTCTGCCCAGTAGACCCAGCCCTCTGTCCCCAGTTTTATTGAACACATTGGATCACAACATTTTATTGTTCTTTCCAGCTTAAAATATATTTTTGAAACATCCAGTCCTAATACCTGAATCCATTAAAAAAATACTTCAGTGGCAGTCCAAGATTATAGCAATGAAATATAATGTGATGTCAGCGGGTTTTTAGGATAATTCTTTTTTTCTGCTGTTGACATGAAAATCTTTCCAGTGAGTTCATTATGATTGTGTATATTTGATAATCCATCTCTACCAGTCGTAGCGCCTTTCAGAGTCGATACTCTTTTGAAAAACTCCCAGTCAAGAGCTCTAGATAGAAGGTAACAAGAAACTGGAGGCTGGCCTCTCTGTAAGTCCCCCATTGAAAGCTTTGCTCTCCTCCCTGTCCCTCCGTCCTCCGCCGTCAGCCTCCATGGAGTCCCCTTGGTCCTACCCCTTTGTGCCAACTTCCTGCTCCATCTGGGATAGTGGGTGGGAACATACTAACCATTCTCTTGCTCTCATTTCGCCCCTGAAGTCCCTAGAAAGATGAATGCTTTTGAGCAGCTCAGAATTAAGCAGGACTGTGTTACCCAGGAAAGTAGGATATGAATAACTCGAAGCACATTTTTTTGAATAAGATGTTCTTTGCAGACTTCCTGTAACTGATTGGGATCATTTATCCTGCTGTGATTTCACAGCACCAACATAATTGTGGTTGTTGTTCTTTGCTGATTTAAGTGAAACATAATTGTCCTCTTTGAAAAAAATTTAAAAAAAAAACGACGAAGTTGGTTAATTTAAAAAGCTACCTGGGTTTGTAAGCATGGAGATTATTGATATTGTGAGAAGGAAGTGACACCACGGCCAGACCAAATACAGAGCAGGGGACGCTGATCCTGTGGAGGCTAAAGGTACATTTGATGGGGGATATGAACAGACCCAGAAGTGGTTACTTGGCAGCTACAGCACATATCCCACCTGGCCATCTCCAGGCTGTGTGACCTTGGGAAAGTTCTTAGCTCCTAGGCTCCGCGTCGAGAAAACTTGGGGTTGTCCTAGACTGGAGGACAAATTCAGCCAAGGGCCAAGTTCAGCCAGCTTTAATATTTGCATTTGGTCTAATACACTGTTGGCCTGTATGATATTGAATGTTTATTTTGAGTAATTGGCAACATTGAACATGGTAAAGGTGTGCTATGAAATCTAGATTTCTGGCTCCGCTTGAAAAACTGTAATTCTGGCGTTGGAGACTCGTACTCCCATGGGGTTGCAGCTGGCTACTCTGCTTTCCAGTTCATCACTGTCCCCACCAACCCCAGTGTCCCTGGCATTGAGGCAAACCACCAGTCACCAATCATATTCGCCATGTGTGCTGTTTGCTTATAGTAATTTAGAATTACTGAATGATCGGTGGGACCCACATTTCTATCCAAAGTAAAATATTTTCTCAAGAAAAATGAGATATGCCCTGTTTCTTTGTATTAGTAAACAGTGTGTATTTAATATAAAAGCCAAGTGCATTTTATCTTTTATTGACACGCATCCAACTTTGCTCATGTTGGCTACCATCTTGTCCTTTGTAGCATTTCAGTTCGTGACCTGGTTTGGGGCTGCTAAACACATCTGCCTATCTTTTTTGGAAACAAAGTTTTATCGGGACGTGACATACCTATTCATTTGCATGCTGTCTGTGATTGCATTCCCATTCCAGCTGCAGACTTGAGTCGCCGCAATAAAGACTATATATTTGACAAAGCCAAAAACATTTATTATTTGACCGTTTATACAAAAAGCTTGATGACTTTTTTTTTTTTGAAACTTCAGCTCTGACATATATAGAACCTGGAAGTCATTCAACTTCTTATAACAAGAAAAAAAAAGAGAGAGAGAATGTGTGTAAAAGAAATAAAAATCATACTCGCATCTTGTTATTACAAAGTAAGAAGAGCAGAAATGATAAAAAAAAAAAAAAAAACAACTCAACAACCAAAGACCGATGGCTTTTCTTAGATCCATCAGAGAATTAAAGTCATGGGGCCAAGTGCCACTCTGAAATATTGAAGCGATAGGTTGAAACACAGAATGACGGCTAAGGGCAGTTTACTGGGAGAAGAATGGGTCAGAACATTTCCATGGTAAGTTTGACAAATTGCAGGGGGTTAAGCATGGATGGTTAAAGAAGTAACATTTTCTGGACGCTCCCATATACTTTCTTCAGTTTTACGTCCAGGAGCCTCATTAAGTTCTCACCTGGAGATCAGAGAAAATCCCCTTTGTGTTTTGTGCACAGGGAGTGGAAAAGCATCATTTGAAACAGGCCTAGTGCCTTCTCCAAAACAAAGCCTTGTCTTCCCAGGGAAGTTACTTTGCCAGAGCCTCATCTAACCTGGGAAAGACCACTTAGCCAACAGCGGACCCCTCTAGGTTCCTTCTGGTCTTGCCGAGAAAGGGAGAAAAAAGAGATTCAACAAACAAACAACAACAACGAAAACAACATTTGAAAGTTACAACCCGAGGACTCAGGGATACTGAAAACTGAGATTCAGTTGTAAGATAGAAAGCTCCCCCTTCTCAGCCCCTTCCCATCACATCAACAGGGCTCCAAAGTAAAAGCAGTGTATTACCACCGAAAAAGCTACAAGACACAAACTCCAAGGAGTTCTACAGAAACACAGAAAACAGAAGAGAAATAAAATACAATAAAAATAAAATAAAATAAAATAAAATAAAATAAAATAAAATAAAATAAAATAGAAACCCAGAGCAAGCTGAAGTCTCTGGCCCCTATAGCCACAACAGTATTAAGTATAGGCAAGCTGCTTCTCAGACTTGACATAAAATATCACACTAAAAGCCTAATTATCACAGTTCCTATTACTCAATATACCATGTCTATCGGTTAAGAAAAATTTGTGAGGAATGTGGTACAAGTAAAGACACACGTGAAGGGACAAAGCAAGACTTAGGACCAGACTCAGGTATGACACAAATGTTAGATTTATCAGACTTGGAATTTAAAATAACTTTGGTTAATATGCTAAGGGATCTAATGGAAAAAGTAGGTAAATGCAAGAGCATATGGGTGATACACACAGAGTTGAAAACTCTAGGGGCGCCTGGGGGGCTCCTTCGGTTAAGCGGCGACTTCGGCTCAGGTCATGATCTCACAGTTCGTGAGTTCGAGCCCCACGTCGGGCTCTGTGCTGACAGCTCGGAGCCTGGAGCCTGCTGTGGATTCTGTGTCTCCCCGTCTTTTGGCCCCTCCTCCACTCATGCTCTGTCTCTCTCTGTCTCTCAATAATAAACAGATGTTAAAAAAATTAAGAAAACTTTAAGAAAGAGGTAAAAGAAATGCTACAATAGAAAACAATGCAACCACAATGAAGAATGCCTTTGATAGGCTCATTACCAGAATAGGCACAAGCAAGAGTGAACAATGAGCCTGAAGATATGTCAATAGAGACATGAAACTGAAATGTAAAGAGGAAAAAAATGAAAAAGCGGAATATTCAAGAATTGTGGGAAAACTACAAAAGATAACATATGCAAAATGTGAAAGCTAGAGGAGAAAAAAGAAAAAGGTACAGAAGGAATATTTCAAGAAATGATAACTGGGAATTACCCGAAATTGATGGACACCAAATCACAGATCCAAGAGGCTCAGAGAATACCAAACAGGATAATCATCCCCAAATTTGACACCCAAGCATTTTATATCCAAACAGCAGAAAACCAAAGAAAAAGAGAAAATAGTAAAAGAAGTTGGCGGCGGGGGACCTTACCTGTAAAGGAACTGCGATAATAATTATATTGGACTTTTTGCCACAAACAATGTAAGCAAGAGAGTGGAGTGAAATATGTAATGTATTGAAAGAAAAACAAAAGCTATGGACACACAATTCTATATCCCACATAATTATTCTTCAAGAGTGAAGGAGAAGTCTTTTTTTTTTTTTTTTTAACATTTTATTTATTTTTGAGACAGGGAGAGATAGAGCATGAACAGGGGAGGGTCAGAGAGAGGGAGACACAGAATCCGAAACAGGCTCCAGGCTCTGAGCTGTCAGCACAGAGCCAGACGTGAGGCTCGAACTCACGGACCGCGAGATCGTGACCTGAGCCAAAGTCAGCCGCTTAACCGACTGAGCCACCCCAGGCGCCCCAAGGAGAAGTATTTTCTTAGACATGTAAAAACTGGAGAAATTTGTCAACAGTGACTTGCCTTGTAAGACATGTTAAAAGTTGTTCTACAGAGAGAAGGAAAATAACATAAAGTCAGAAACCAGACCTGCGTACAGAAAGAAGGCATATCGTAGAAGGAATAAATGATAGAAAAATAACATTTGGAAGGCAAAACAGACAAATCCACTATTATAGAGACTGTAATACCTCTCTGTCAGGAATTGACAGCAGGCAGAAAATGAGTAAGGATCTAGATGACCTGAACATCGCCATCAAACAAGCAAATCTAATTGACATTTATAAAATACTTCATTCACAGCAGAATACACATTCTTTTCAAATGGAATGTTCACCCAGATCACATTCTGGGCCATAAAACACACTCCACCAAAATTAAAATCATAGAAACCACACAGAACATGGTCTCACACCACAACAGAATTAAACCACAGTGGAATTAAATTTGATTCAGTTAAAGATAGTTAGAAAGTCTCTAAATATTTGGAGAATAAAAACACACTTCTAAATAACACATGAATCGAAGAAAGTCTCAAGGGAAATTTAAAAATGTTTTGAACTAAATGAAAACACAACTTATAAAAATGTGTAGAATACAATGAGAGAGTATTACCTCAACAGAAACTTACAGTATTTAATGTGTATGTCAGAAAAAGAGGACTGTCTGAAATCCATCATATAAGCTTCCAACTTTGGAAACTAGAGAAGGAAGTAAAATATAAGCCTAACACAAGCAGAAGAAAAGAAATCATAAGAATCAGAGCAGAAATCAATTAATTGAAAATGGGAAGCCAATAGGAAAAAGAAACAAAAGTAAAATCTTTGAAATATCAATAAAATTGGTAAACCTCCAGCTAGGTTACCAAGAAAAAAAAGTGAGAAGACGTAAACAACTAATATCAGAAATGAAAGAGGGGTTATCGCTAATGATTCCATGACCGTTAAAATGATAATAAAAGAGTATTATAAAAGACCCTATGCCCACAAATTTGATAAATGAAAAAAACTAATTTCCTGGAGGACACAAACTATGAAAATTCATGCAAGGAGAAATAGATCATCTTAATGAGGCTATATATATTTTTAAAAATTGAGTTGGAGTTAGTAACCTTCCAAAAAAGGCAACAGCAGGCCAAAATGGTTTCACAGGTGCATTCTACCAACCAGTTAAGGAAGAAATTACATAAATTCTCTACAACCTCTTCCTAAGACTAAAAGCAGAGGAAATATTTCATAATTCCTTCTAGGAGACCAATATTACTCTAATACCAAAACCAAATTAAAACGTCACAAGAAAGCTGCAGACAAGCGTCTCCCATGAACATAGATACAAAAGTCTTCAATGAAGTATTAGCAGATCCAATCCAACCATGTATAAAAAGGATTATAGTCCACAACCAAGCTGACTCATTCTAGGTATGGAAGGCTGGTTCCACATTTGAAAATCAATTAATATAATCCATGATGATTAATAATCTAAAGAAAGAAGTCAACTGATCATAACTGATCATAATAGATGCAGAAAAAAAACCATTTGATAAAACCAACATTTATCTATGATTGAAAACTTTCAGCAAATTAGGAATACAGTGGGACTTTCTCATCCTTTTTTCATAGCCACAAAAAATATACAACAAACATTATACTTAATGGTGAGAAAGTACTTTCCCTCTCAGACTGGGAACAAGACAAGGATGTCCCCTCTCACTGATCCTATTCACTATCATACTGGAAATCCTGGCTAATTCAGTAAGGCAAGAAAAGGAGAAAAAAGGTATATAAATTAGGAGGGAAGAAATAACACTGTTCACAGATGACATGATTGTCTATTTAGAAAATTCAAAAAAAAAAATCAACAATAAAACTCCTGAAAGTAATGAGCAGTTATGGCAAGATTTCAGGATACAAGATTAATATACAAAGTCATTTACCTTCCTGTATACCAGCAATAGGCAATTGAAAATAAAAACACAGTATCATTTATGTTAGCCTGAACAAACAAAAAAAATTAAAAAAAACTTAGGTATTAATCTAACAGGATGTATACAGGATCTATATAAAGATGGGGCGCCTGGGTGGCGCAGTCGGTTAAGCGTCCGACTTCAGCCAGGTCACGATCTCGCGGTCCGTGAGTTCGAGCCCCGCGTCAGGCTCTGGGCTGATGGCTCAGAGCCTGGAGCCTGTTTCCGATTCTGTGTCTCCCTCTCTCTCTGCCCCTCCCCTGTTCATGCTCTGTCTCTCTCTGTCCCCAAAAAAATAAATGTTGAAAAAAAATTAAAAAAAAAAAAAGAAAACTATAAAACTCTAATGAAAGAACTACAAGATCTACATAAATGGAAAGATACCCCATGTTCATGAATGGGAAGATTCAATATTGCAAAGATGTCATTTTTTTCCCCCAACTTGGGTCTATAGATTCCATGGAATCCCAGTAAAAATCTCAGAAAGTCAATTTTTGCTTATCAGCTAATTGATTCTAAAGCTTATTTGGAAAGTCAAAAGACTCAGAAGAGTCAATACAATAGTGCAGAAGAACAAAGAGTACCACCACTACTTGACTTTAAGACTTCCAATGATTATGACGGTGTGATTTTGACAAAGGAATGTCAAATACATTAATGGAACAGAGTGAGCCGAGAAGTAGATCCACACAAATATATTCAAGTCAGTGTTGACAAATGAGCAAAGGTAATTCAATGGGAAGAAGATAGTCTTTTCAACAAATAGTGCTGAACACAATTGGATATTCATATGCAAAATGAATAAACAAACAAAAAACAAAACCAAAAACCCCCTGAAAAACTAGACACAAACTTTAACAATAAGAGTACAGAATTTACTTTCACGAAAATTAACTCAAAGTGGATTGTAGATTTGTAATATAAAATGCAAAACTGTGCAGTCCTTAGAACACAGAAGAAAATCTAAGGGACCCTTGAATTTGGTTATGACTTTTTAGCTTCTGTGTAAGCACAGAAGCACAATCCGTGAGAAAAAAATGATGTAAGATTTTATTAAAATTAAAAAAAATCCTACTCTGGGGGCACCTGGGTGGCTCAGTTGGTTAAGCATCTGACTTCCCAGGTCATGATCTCGTGGTTCCTGAGTTCGGGCCCCATGTCAGGCTCTGTGCTGATAGCTGAGAGCCTGGAGCCTGCTTCAGATTCTGTGTCTCCCTCTCTCTCTGCCCCTCCCCCACTTGCACAACTCTCTCTCTCTCTCTCTCTCTCTCTCAAAAATAAACATTAAAAAAAATCCTACTCTGTGAAAGACGCTGTTAAGAGCATCAAATGATAAGCCACAGACTGGGGGAAAATCTTTGCAAAACATATGTTTGAAAAAGACTTGTGTCTAAAATATACAAAGAACCTTTAAAAATCAGCAATAAGAGGGGCACCTGGGTGGCTCAGTCGGTTAAGCGGCTGACTTCGGCTCGGGTCATGATCTCGCGGCCCGTGAGTTCGAGCCCCGCATCGGGCTCTGTGCTGACAGCTCAGAGCCTGGAGCCTGTTTTGGATTCTGTGTCTCCCTCTCTCTGACCCTCCCCTGTTCATGCTCTGTGTCTCTCCCTGTCTCAAAAATAAATAAACGTTAAAAAAAATTTAAAAAAAATCAGCAATAAGAAAAACAATCCACTTTTAAAAAGGACAAAAGTGTTATGAGCAGACACTTCACCAAAGGAAATATACATAGATAGTAAATAAGCATGTGAAAAGATACTCATCATCATACATCACTGGGGAATTGCAAATTAAAACAACAGTAAGATACTAGTACGTATCTATTAAAATGGCTAGAATCCAAAAACCTGACAATACCAAATACTGACGAGGAGATGGAGAAACAGAAAATACTGGTAGGACTACAAAATGATAGAGCTACATTCAAAGACAGGCTCTCCGTTTCTTTCAAACTGCATCAAGTGTTGCCATACAATCCACTAATCACGTTCTTAGGTATTTACTCAATGGGTTGAAAACTTAAGTCCAAACAAAAGCCTGCAAAAAAATGTTTATAGAAACTTCATAATTGCCTCAAACTGGAAGCCACCAAAATGTCCTTCAAAATTGAATGAATAAGCATACTGTGGGGCATCTGGACAGTGGAATATTATATAGTGATGAAGAGAAATGAGCTATCAAAGTATGAAAAGACATGGTCAAACCTTAGATGTATACTGTTAAAGGAAGACAGCCAGTCTGAAAAAGTTACATACTGTATGATTCCAATGATGTGACATTCTAGAAAAGTCAAAACTGTAGAGACAGTAAAAGGAGCAAGGGTTTGGGGTTACGGGCAAGAGAAAGAAAAGTAGGTGAAATACGGAGGATTTTTAGGATGGCGAAACTATTCTGTATGATACCGTAATGGTGAATATGTGACGTTATGCATTTGTAAAAACCCATCGAATGTATAAGACAAAGCGTTGCTTAATATAAACTATGGTTTTAGTTAATAAAAATCAATAGAGCTTCTTCAGTTGAATCAAACACACTGATACAAGATTTTCACAAGAGGGGAAACTAGGGGGTTGGGGTGGAGAGAGAGGTATATGGAAACTCTGTACTATCTGCTCAGGTTTTTCTATACATTTACGACTGTTCTAAAAAAATGCGGTCTACTAATTTTCAAAAGAAAAGTGAAAAAAAAAAAAAAAGATGGCCATTCTTGATCTGGAGCCATGAACCTTTCTGTCCAAAAACTCTGTGGGATGCATGGTATCCCATTTCTGTAATCACTCCAACAGAGGAGATCTTTCATTTGTTTGAAGAGGACATTTTTCCAAGAAATCAACCTTCAGTGTAAAATATGCAAGGTCATCTTACATTGGGAAAGTAGGTTATTTTGATTTGCCCTATATGCTGTTTACACTTGAGACATAATGGTGATGTCTTATCAGGCAGAAGCTCATTTAAGCCAGCAACAGCCAAATTAGCTTAGACGGGAGACTATAAATACATTCTGTATGTTATGAGTGCTTACAGTGTATTAAAGGAGCACTGTGTTATTTGAGTTATGTGATTGTGGATTCTTAAAATATGTTAAAATATTGAAATTGGTAAAAAAAAAACTGGCAAAAATATGAAAAAAAAAAAACCACACACTCCCACAGAACCTTAATTACAAAGAAAACTATCAGGTGTTTTAAGTGTGGCGGAAAATGCAAAAGGCAATGCTATTTATTTTGTTTTTAATATAGCCTCACATTGACTCACCTGTTATCTTGTGATAGATTCTAGAACATGGAGCAAAATGAACACATGTATATATTTATATTTATATACATGTACGTGTATAGTTTCACATATTTATATTCATTTGATATATTCAAGAAACGAGGCACCTATGAGCTATTTCATTTTTCCTCCAGAGTGATTTTCAGCTGTGAAACTGTCATGTGAGCCAAGCCTTAAATCACAGAAGAAAGCATTATATTTCCCTTAAAGATAGCGTGAATAGAGTTCAGCCACTTAATGTGCACATTTAGTATAACCCAGATTGTTTCGGAGGGGTGATGTTTAAGAATATTTTCTTGCTGAGAGGCAAGTGGGTGGCTCAGTCCATTAAGCATCCGACTCTTGGTTTCGGCTCAGGTCATGATCTCACAGTTTCGTGAGCTCAAGCCCCACGTCGGGCTCTGTGCTGACAGCATGGAGGCTGCTTGGGATTCTCTCTCTCTCTCTCTCTCTCTCCTTCTCTCTTTCTTTCTGCCCCTCCCCTGCTCATATCTCTGCCTCTCCCAATATAGATAAATAAACTTAAAAAAAGAATATTTTCTTGCTTCAAGGAATTACCACAATAATGTATTCTGTTTTCTTTTGTTGTTGTTTTTTTCCCCTAAGATAGCTACCTGTCAAGCATACAGCATGTTTGTTCTTCCCACCTCTCCAGTAAAGACTCTTGGTTTCCTTGTATTGTAGAACTTTGAAGAGCAAAGAGGTTTCTTGTTTTTAACAAATTGATAATGGAAAACGGAGTCAGGTGTTGGACAAGGAATGGGCATTGAGAGCTTCTGATTCACCAGCTCCTACCCTTCAGGGAATATCAGAATATTGACTCTACTATGCTTTGAAAACAGTAGTTCCTTAAAAGGTTATCATTCGGGGAACAATTTTGTATTTGAAAGTATCCGACAGTTCGATATTGCAACTAATCCTGTGGATATAAAGTTATTTTGGTGACTTTTCTAAAACACCCATTTTTATAAGTAGTAGTTATGCATTCTTTTTTTAAAATGTTTATTCATTTTATAGAGAGAGCACAAGCAGGGAGGGGCAGAGAGAGAGGGAGACACAGAATCCAAAGCAGGCTCCAGGCTCCGAGCTGTCAGCACCGAGCCCGACGTGGGGCTCGAGCTCAGGAACGGTACTCATGACCTGAGCCGAAGTCGAACAGCTTGACGGACTGAGCCACCCAGGCATCCCAGTAGCTATGCATTCTCATAGAACAAGTGAGCCAGCTGTAGTCCTATGGCAATGGTAGGGGGTGTCTTGCTCTCTCCTGTGCTGTTTTAAGGCTTGTGCTAGTGCTTGAGCTCAGCAAACCAATGCAGAAAAAATGGGTTTCGCAGAGTGCCCTGCCTTGTTAGTCTTTGTCGAAAGTAAAACCGGAGGCCAGCTGGGACCTAAGAATAAGGCCAGATGCACACACACTCAGAACAAAGAGGCCACAGTTTGCTGCAGCCTATATCCCATTAGCAATGGGGGGGGGGACATTAGATGCTAGGACACCTGGTCTCATAAATTTTACTTTGCTGGAAGAATTTATCATTAGCAATGTTTGTGTCCTTGGACCATTATAGATGTGGATCTCCTTCCTCCCTCCCTCCCTGCCTCTCTCCCTCCCTCCTTCCCCTCTCCCTCCCTCCTTCCCTTCCTTCCTCCCTCCCTCCCTCCCTCCCTCCCTCCCTTCCTCCCTCCCTTCCTTCCTCCTCCCTCCTTCCCTCCCTCCTTTCCTTCCTTCCTCCCTCCCTCCCTCCCTCCCTTCTTCCTCCCTCCCTCTCTTCCCTCTTTTTAAAAATGTTGCATTGTCAGACATTCCTTTCAGTATAACATTAAACAGAATTTGGATCTGGTCCAAATTCTTACAAACTGGGACCATAATGTGGTTGCCTTTTGCCTTTTCTTTCCTGTTGATAAGCATTCCTTCTGTAAATCGAGTTGGCAGAAGCGATGAATTAAACATTAGCTGATCTGATAAGCAAACTATTGAAAGCTTTCCCCTCAAAGAAAGGAGGCATTTCACTTAAGAAGTACCTGTAAAATTCACAGTCTGTATGGATTGAACAGAAGTGAACAAGTCAAATGTTACTCTTTTCTGGGGCACAAAGGTGTTCCGGCAAGTGTGTGCAGCTGTTCCAACGTAAACAAATCCATGCACACATAGGCGTGTGTTATTTGTGTAGTGTTGATCTTTTCAGCAACTCAGTCTGTTTTGAATAATCTTGTTCCCAATGCATCCAAGTACCACGGTGCCGTCATTTCACAATCACATTCAGTTGAAGTCGGGGGTCTTTAACAGCAATTTCATGTATGTGCATCGACGTATTTGGGCTACCCCCCAAAAGAACGTTCATCCCAGATTCAGAGGGATAAAAAGAATAGCTCTGATGGTTTATGGTAAAAAATCTATTACGAGGAAGAGGAAACTATGTGGGGGAGTTTCTGAAGAAGTTACTGACTTCTGGGTAGGAAGGGTGCGTTCGTATTCCATAGCCCAGCAGAAGCCACTGGCCGTGAGCTGCCTGGTGGAGCTTGGGTGTGCTTCTAGCAGTATGAGCTTGCAACGTGCCTTTGAGTGGAGATGGCTCCTTAAAACCTCAGTATGTTCCCTTCCCTGGAAAGTCCCTGATGCAGAGAAGGTAAACATGATTATCCATTCATCCGTTCATCCGTTGTGGCATACCTACCACGGACCTCGTGTTGTTTCAGATGAAATTTCAAAAAGAGGCGACTTCTGGTACCTACAAGGTGGATGAGTGGATGGGAGAGATGATGGGGGGGTTGGTGAAGTCACTGGTGAGCACAGAGACACATCGTGGCACCAGACAAGGCGTGACCGGTGCTCCCTGGGACCGGGGGCACTCTAATGAGCTAGCATTAGAAGATGCTAGCGAACGCGGGCTCCCTCGCCAAACCCAGTGTCATCAGACAGCGCACAGAAGTGGCACCAGGGGCTGAAACGTTCTCCGGTGGTACCGTGAGCATATGTAGTGGCCTCCGGATTGCAGTTGCCTTGTTGGCGTCAGCCTCTGAACAACACCACTGTCACGGTAATTTGTTCCTCCTCCGTGGCTTCCATTGCTGTACCCCGTTGAGACCTCCCATCTCGGTACTGCAGATGGCCCGGGTATGTTGGAATGAGCATCATTCCTGTGGTCGTGACTCTGTGCTCTGCCGTCCCCTTGACATCATCGTCTCCGGGACTGGCAGAGAAGCCATCGTTTATTCATCCCCCACCCGATGCCAAATACAGTGTGACAGCCTCACAAATGCCATTTCCGTTCATAGTCCTAACGATCTTATGAGACCATCAGTAGCGTTTTTATTTTTCAGACGGTTAAAAGGGAGTTTCAGGGGAGCCCGGGTGGCTCGGTCAGTGAAGTGTCCGGCTTTGGCTCAGGTCATAATCTCGTGGTTCGTGAGTTCAAGCCCCACGTCGGGTTCTGGGCTTCCAGCGTAGAGCCTGGAGCCTGCTTTGGATTCTGAGTCTCCCTCTTTCTCTGCTGTTCTCCCAGTAGTGTGCTTTGTCTCTCTCTCTCTCTCTCTCTCTCAAAAATAAATAAGCATTAAAAAAAAAGTGAGTTCCAAAGACGTAAGTGTCTTGCCCAGGGCATACTCTGCCCGCCTGTGTGAGTTGAGTCCAATCCCGGGCTCCCACCTACTACAGTGGCTACCGGCCTCTGCCCCCCTGTGCAGCATGCACGTGTCCTGGTCACCTTCCAGTGACTCGTGGCTCTGCAGACTCTCTGTCAACAACACATTCCCCAAACCCATTGCCTAGTGCATATTGGCCCAATCTCATATTGGGTCCTGTTACCCTCGTTTACCTTTTAGCACGTAACCCCTTCCTGACCTTGTTCCGGTAATTTGGTGCCGAGGGGGGGCAGGGGCATCTTCCTGAAAACAAAACAAGAAATGATACCATCCGGTTTAACCTGTGTTTACACAGGTTTAGGATTCCATTTTGGAACGTCAGATTCAGTGGAAGACACTTGCAGCTTAGCTACTGAATGTTAGCGGCCACCTAAGACCTAGTCTAGCTTCTTCACTCTTGACCGTCGGAAATGGGTCACTCGGAAATTCAGCCTGCCCGCCAGACGCTCAGAGGTGCTCAGCTTGCTCAGATCTCTCCACCTCGGGACACGTGCCGTCTTGAGCCACGCCAACCAAGTTCACCCGTTAGAAGTTCACAGGGCACGGGGGACAGCCCGGCAGCCGCGTGCCTGGTCTGCACCCCTTCCTCTCCATTCACGTTAAACACGTTAACAACTTGCAACTCTAACACCTTTGCTGTTCCCTCCCTCAGTTTCCCCACATTTTCCCTGGCCGTGCTTCGAGCTGACCGTGACTCTGGACCGTCATTTTCAATTTTGGAGTGTCTATGACTCCTCCCTTCCCGGTTATGGGTTTGTTCCCTGGTGTTGCATGACAGTCCTGTGCAGCCCCGGAGAGGGGAAATCCCTGCTTTGTGCGGTCAGCCCGGACAGACCAGGGGTCTATGCCTGTCTCCACCTGCCACTACTTGGGGATCTTGATCCAAGCACAGTCCTCCACGTTGATCAGCTGGGGCTCTCCCGGAGGCTTAGCACTGAATGACGTGTTCAGATCATTTTGTACAGTTTTGTAATGTTGAAGCATCTCACGCGAAGGTGAAGATTGGAGGGCTGACAGGTGACATGGCCAGGCCGTGACTCAAGTCCAGGAGTTTAGACTTTATTCCATGGGTTAGTGATTTCTAATTTCTAATTACTAATTGCTATTAATAAGACTTAAAACAACCTGTAGCTCTTTAATGAAGTTCTAATCTAGAAAACATCTGCTTCAACTCATAAGTAGTGTGGTTTAAATTAGCTGAAAGATATCTAAGGCAGTTCTAAACTTCAGCTGGGGGCAGAAAATATTTTTGTTTTTGTCCTGCTTTGGAACAATTCGACACCTGGTTCTTCAACTATTTAAAATCGTCGAGTGTATTTTGTTTTGCACGTTTTCTTACCTTCTTTCAGTTTGACCGCTGACAAATGATCTGCAGCTCAATGACTCAGCAAATATTGAGTACCTGTGATGAGTTCCTATGAACTCTCTTAAGGGCTGGGGACAGCAATGGGTTAGAATGATGTGTGTGGCCTCATGGGGCTTCTATTCTGTGAGAAAGGCGTTCATATGCAACCAGAGGGGATGCCCACGTTGCGCTGAAAGATGACCCAGGGTGTGGGGCTAGAGAGGACCTGGGGTGGGCTGATGGAAGGGGCTATCAACGAGAGGTCTTTAAGGGTTTCATCAGGACTTGAGTGGAAAGGATCTTCCTTTCCAGCCCGGCAGAGGGAACAGCATCAGCAAACGCACAGAGGCAGGAAGGGGCTAGGTGTCCTGGAGGACAGAGAGAATGTTTGTTTCAGAAAGACCAGCTGAGGAGGAGGATGGTTTAAGGTGACGTGGGAAGGACTTCAGGGAATCAAGCTGAGCCTTGTAGGTGAAGGGGGGCATTTACATTTTATTGTAATCGTGATAGGAAGCCATTGCCCTTTTGTTTGTTGACAACTGGAGTCTTGTTCAGCTTATTAAAAATTCTGAGATACACCAGATCCTGCAACCCTGTGATATTTGATAGACATTCAGCTAACGGAGTTTCTTTGTCTGCCTATGTAGATGGTGGATTCTAGACTGTTAAAATATCCTTCTCAGGGGGCGCCTGGGCGGTTCAGTCGGTTAAGCGTCCGACTTCGGCTCAGGTCCTGATCTCACAGTTCATAAGTTCCAGCCCCGCGTTGGGCTCTCTGCTGACAGCTCAGAGCCTGGAGCCTGCTTTGGATTCTGTGTCTCCCTCTCTCTGCTCCTCCCCTGCTCGTGCTCTGTCTGTCGCTCCCTGTCTCTCAAAAATAAACAAATGTTGAAATGTCCTTATCAGTACCTTGACTTAGGAAAAAAGAAAAACACATCAGAATTCCCTGGGGAACAATCATATTTTAAGGGTAATTCCTTGCCTGAAAAACATAATGTTAATGTATGTAATAGATTTTTTAAACAATTACATTTAGTGCTAAAACTGTAGTAGTGTATCTGTCATCTCCTTCCTGGATGGCGTAGATCTCCTTGAATGTGTCGTTTGTAGCGATTCTGAATGCCACGGAGCAGCTGGGCTGTGATGGAGAGTCCTGAGCGAGGTGGGAGGAAGTCCTGCCGCTTCATCGTTGTGGTTTTCTTGGCCAAATCGTGTCATTTCTCTCGTATGGGATTCCTTGCTTGGTACTGAGGGGCCAATGTCTGCTTCATGGATTTAGCGCGGTCTGGTGCATAGGGAAACGAACGGTAAGCTGTTAACGGATGTAAAAATCCAAGGCATCTTCTCCAAATATCCTGGACCATTCATATCCTCAACACATACATGGCATATGATTAAGGGATTGAGATGGAAACTATTAAATTAGAGTTCAATATGGCCCTACTGTAGCTGTGAGTGCCTCTGGGGAATAACTCCGGAGTTAAGCTGTGTCCACACTCTGTCAGCTGACCTGGTTCTTTCAGAACTCATCTGGAAGAGAATTCCTCCAGGACCCTTCCCCTGGAGGGGGCGCTCCCAGTACGGCCCCCTACCCCTCTCATATGTTTATAGTACTGTCACGGTATAGAAGTGAAGTATTTCCCAACTCCGATCACGTTGAACGTATGGGCCCAGACAATAAGGGGGCTTTTAACACATGATATGATGTAAAAATAGTGTTGCGTCTGGATGGCACATGACTGTTCTGTTCTTCGTGGACAATGGTAGTCATGACTTACTGCCTACTCAATGGCACCAGAGAAACCCCTTTTTACTACGGAGGATCTGTGATGTCTTTTCTGTCCCCCTTTCTCAGGTCCACCCGAGGGAAAGCTTCAAATGATGAAAGTTGGTAACGATGTTCCCCTCCACAGGGTTCTCTGCACATGAATCCAGTCAGCTAAAATCCTCCGTTAGCGTCTGTCTTCTGTAATCTTCTGTAGTTGTGTTTTCTTTTCCTGTGGAAATCGTTTGTGGAAATTAGGCTTTCAGCCTGGTTCCCTCCTGGGGTGGGAGGCATCCACGTTTCACAGATACTCTCCTTTCTTACCTAGGTGACATTTCAGCCAGTGAGAAAGCCTTTTCCTCTGTGGGGCAGGCGGACAATGAACCAGACGTGAATGGGAAACCCGGGGACTTGAGTTCTGGCTCCCACATCCCGGGCCAGATGTGTCCAGCCCCGGCAGACGTGCAGTGGCTTTCCTCCTCTAGGTGTGCAGTCACCTGAAACAAGAGAGCCACCGGGCTGGAAGATGGCCATGCTTCCCCCGCCCACCCTGCCCCCAAGATACCATAGTGTATCTGGGATTCTGTTCCTTCACATCCCCCTTCCCACGTTGAGGATGGTGTTTAAGAACTGGCGAAGTTAGAAAATGACATAAAAGGGGAGATTGAAGAAAGAAGAAAACCCCGGAAGGTTCCCCCAGACTTTTCTCTTGCACCGTGCAAAGCCACTGCGTCCTTCCCGCGTCACTGCGTCATTCGTTGTCTCTTCCCGGAAGCCCCCACTCCCTGCCCTGGCTGCCAGCACCCCTCCGCTCTTCATCCTGCCCCTCAACACGGCCACGGCTCTGTGTGTGTTTATTTATCCTCTCTAGAAGGGAAGTCCCCCGAGGGTGTGGATCTGCTGTGCTTAGGCCACCGCGGTGTCCCCAGCACCCAGAAGAGTGGCTTGCTAGTGCTCGTTTATGTCGGATGCACGGCAGCCGGGTGAGGGGTTTGCTTCATCGCTGCCTGTTTGTGGAAGGATGTTGTGAATACCTTGCTCAGAGTTCAAGGTGAGGAAAGGGAAAGACCTTGCCCCTGCTACACCCCCCTTCCCCACCTCTGGATGAGGCGCGAACATTCTAAGGTGATTTCTGGTCTGAGAAGTGAGGCTGACGATATTGCACAGGACTTTTGCTTGTGAGAAAACATCCAAAGACTTTATTTATTTAATTTTTCAAGTTTGCTTAGTTTGAGAGAGAGAGAGATTGGGAGAGAGACGATCCCGAGCGGGCTCCATGCTGTCAGCCCAGAGCATGAGGCAGGGCTCGAACTCACAAACTGTGAGATCATGGCCTGAGCTGAAATCAAGGGTTGGATGCTTAACCGACTGCGCCACCCAGGCGCTCACGGCCAAAGGCTTATATTTAAAAAGGAAGACGCAGGGTGTGCCTGGGTGGCTCAGCCGGTTAAGCATCCGACTTCAGCCCCGGTCATGATCTTTCGGTTCGTGCGTTCGAGCCCCACGTCGGGCTCTGTGCTGACAGCTCGGAGCCGGGAGCCTGTTTCCGATTCTGTGTCTCCTTCTCTCTCTGCCCCTCCCCTGCTCATGCTCTGTCTCTCTCTGTCTCAAAAATAAACGTTAAAAAAAAAATTGAAAACAAAAAAGAAGACGCCAAGTCTAGTTTCTCGTTAGTTTTTCAGGTTTTTGACTTTGAGACCTATTTTCAAGGTAATACTAAATTATCACTTACATCTTATTGCAATATCTTATTGCCATTACTAACAATACCACCTGCTGAGGGCTATTACCTCAGTCCAGTGCTGAGCCTTTTCGGTATATTACATCATTTACTCTTCCGTGTGACCCTTGAAGCCAGGGCTGTTTTCCCGTCTCGTATCGATGAGACATCTGAAGTCTGAGAGTTTAGTTAACTCCTTGCTGTTTGCACAGTTTGCAAAGTGGAAGGGCTGGGATTTGATCCCAGGTCTCCGTGCGTTGAGTGGGAGACCCATGGAGACCCCGTGGGTGGTTGACATGCCCATGCCTGGCTGAAAAGAGTGAACGTAATGGTAGAGCACCAAATAGGGGGTATTAGAAACTCACATTTTTAAACTGTGGCTTTCCACATTATGTTAATGTTCTTTATTTACATACTTCTGAGTAATCTGCAGACTCAATATATGAATGCAGGCTTTTTTGACTGCAAGCTTCGGGTATGAATGCTGTTTCGTTTTGGGTTTATTTCATAGGAACACTGGAGCTTCAGTTCAGGGATGTGGGCTCCCTTCTGAGTTGGTGGAAACCACCTGCCAGCCTCTATTTAATTCTGTTCTGGGGAAGAAGAGTTCTATGTTTAGATTTATTTTTTGCATCCTTAAAAAAAAAAAAACTGGTCGGTGGAGGGAAAGGGGTTAATTTATAATGGTGGATTAAAAAAAAAAGCCATCCAGGGGCACCTGGGTGGCTCAGTTGGTTAAGTTTCCGACTCTTGACTTCAGCTCAAGTCACGGTCTCATGTTCTGTGAGTTTGAGCCCCGCATCAGACTGTCAGCGTGGAGCCTGTTTAAGATTCTCTCTCTCTCTCTCTCTCTCTCTCTCTCTCTCTGTCTCTCTCTCTCTCTCTCTGTGCCCCTCCCCTGCTTGCTCTCTAGCTCTCTTTCAAAATAAATAAAAATCAACTAATTAATTTAAAAAAGCTATCCAGACATAAGCCACCAGGTGATGAAAGAATACAGTGTATCCATTATGTTTTAACTAGTTTGTATTCAGAAATTTAGTAACGAGAATAGTTTTGTGGGGCGTGTAGTTGCTATTCTGTAAGCTCTGTACTTCACCATTTGTATGCATTTGATGTCCTACTTGTTGCTGTGGATGATTTCAAAAATCACAACCCCTTTTTTTTCTTTTTAAACTTCTGTGTAATGCCTTCTGTCTTGAAAGGAGGCAGTTCACTTCTGTTTATTCTGTTTGGCCAGAAAGTGTGAATAAAACATTAATCTGAAGTTTATAAATTGTATTTTAGAGGCAAGGACTGCAGGCTGCGTTGCTATTTCTTCATGGCTTCTTTCTTTTTTGTGTGTTTATTTATTTTTGAGAGAGAGAGAGGCAGAGAGGCAGAGAGAGAGGGAGAGAGAGGATTGGACATGGGCTCTGCACTGACAGCAGAGGGGCTAGAACTCAGGAACGGTGAGATCATGACCTGAGCCGAAGTTGGACCCTCAACCAGCTGAACCACCCAGACTCCCCCTTCATTGATTATTTCTCTGGAAAAAGTGACTTGTTGATAGATTGCAGTTCTGTTGTGAGTAACAGTTCCTTTCATGGTCTTTGAGGAAAAATGCAGAGGGGGAGAGGGGGCCACACTAGCAGTGTTGTGACATGTCACCTCGGGTTACTTGCCCAGATCTCCATCTTTCCATACAAAAGCAGTCTTGAGTTCCTAATTAGGAAGATGAAAAATTCGGCTTGTGAAGATACTACTACGGAATAATGATAATTGATTGCAGTTTCTTTTTCTTCACATAAATGGCTTCGCTTTCTTTTCCACGAGAATAAGGTTTTCTTCTTCCTCAGGCAAAATAATTTCCTTTGTTCTTATTCAGTTATTTTTCTTGTGAAACATTTTTCCACATGTGGAGTGGCACCAACTGAATAGTACGCCCAGAAAAAGAACATCCTTATTTTTTCTTTTGTCTAAGTCCTGGGAGAATGAAAGACTAGAATATTTGTGAGTATTTGATAGGATAATTGTATATATTAAATTATTATTATTTATTATTTTTGCGAATCAATCATTTTTATCCATCATTTTTTAAAATGAACTTGTCGTAAGACAAGAATAAAGTTTCAATCTCCAGGATTTCAGCAAGGAGAGTCTGTTGCTCTAAAAATGACAGTTTCTCTACAGTTTTTCCCCATCACGACTAGCTTACAAAACCTTTTACCACCCTGGTCCCTGTTTGAGACTGTTACAAGCATATCCTCCTACTTAAACATGACCTGACCACTGTTGATATTAACCAAGTGATACTCACAAGGTAATTTTTCCTAAGCATATATAAGATCATGAGGTTATGTAGTGCGGTTAAAAGAAAGTGGGCTCTGAGGTCAGATGGACACCTTCTCTTCCTGGAGGGGCCAAGGGGCCCCCCAGGGTCCCGAGGTAGGAACCCGAGGACTGTGGCTCAGCAATGATGTGAGCCCATGCTCCACAAATGTCACTCACTCACCAGGCAGGAAGAGAGGGGAAGGCTTTCATCAGTGTTTTTCTGTCACTGAATTCGGAGCACTAGCCTGCATTTTAGATTCTCCTTGTATCAATTTTGCAAAATCTCTGTGATACCTGGAACCTGTGCGTCCCAGGCAGGTGGAAACAAGGCCGTATGAAGTCGTAACCGTGTGGGCAGCGCTGTGCCAGGAGTGGCTCTTTGTACTCGAGAATCAAATGATTGACTGTTGGCAAGGATTAAAACCGAGGCTTTCCGAGCGCGGGGCTTTGATCTCTGCCAAATCCACTGAGACAGCTGAAAATTCATGGGAAAGTGACAAGGATTTCCTAAACCCAATGCAAATAGATGTTTAACTTTCAACTCAACCTCTTGCCCAAAGGCGTTGCAAGCGCATGAAAAGAAAACCCTGGTTTGTAAATGAGAAAATGTTGATTTTTACAGCATATTCCAACTTGAACAAATTAAAACTGGAATTGTGGCATCCTTAAATTTTTTTTTTTAGTTATTATATGGGTGATGGGTCTTTTAATACAACTTCAATGATAGATATCTATAAAGTAGACACGATGTTCTTTCTGGCTTAATACAATTTGGAAAGGAAGACCTTACCAAATGGCAGATTTAGCCTTTTGTGATAAAGACCATGTACCCTCATTCTTTGGGTAACACAGCCAGTTATGGACTACACATCATCTTTTTTCTTTGATTAACTGATGCTAATGAATATTACATAAAACTTAATAACATACAAAACATTTTCCAACATGAATATGTGTTGTAATGAACCTATAATTGTGAGTGCCTCATTTAAAAAACATAAGCGTGTGGGCTAGCATTTATACTGGTAAATATATGTAGTTATGTGAGGTGTAGCCCAGGTTTTGTCATAAAAATCATGAACTTTAGGCCTGGCCGTGGTCCTAGTTTTCTGGTCAGAAAAAAAAAAAAAGGGTAATCAAACATTAGGTGATTTCAAGGTAATTCATAGTTAGAAGTCTGCAGGCTGTGATCTTTCCCATTTCTCCTCCAGTGGACAAGGTTGTCGTATTACTAATTACTCTTACTAATTTCCTCGCAAAGCTCTCGTTCTCCTTTGTGTGTGTGTTCTTAGTATGTAGTGTACTTTCTAGGTAAATTGATTGATTAGATTTTTAAAGAAATTTTTGGACATATCGTATCCTCTGTGGACCCTTTGAATCACCTACCCGCTCTTTGTAATTTTTGTGTGGAGGAATTAGTGTCTTGCTCGTTATCCTGGACGCCGTGTCATATGGCTGCCGTGCAAGATGTCATCTCTGCTGTCACTTAGGACCCAGCCTTCCTTTGTGGTTAAATTTTACGATCTCATGATTGGAACATGGGGTTAGGAGGCACAAGAATTTGCTTTGGCAAGAAATTGAGGATTGCACAGACATTGAGGAGACAGTGATCCTTTCTGCAGCGGTTAACGGAATTGTGCCTGTAAGTCTTGTCCACATACTTCCTACCCTCCTGGCCGATATTTACTGCCCCC
Organism: Leopardus geoffroyi; assembly: GCF_018350155.1. Taxonomy (NCBI): domain Eukaryota; kingdom Metazoa; phylum Chordata; class Mammalia; order Carnivora; family Felidae; genus Leopardus; species Leopardus geoffroyi. The sequence goes on from NC_059333.1 coordinate 5,297,912, forward strand.
TGAAAGGGTGTCTGTGGTTGTTGGCATCCCCTGGAAGCTGGTCAGAAGTGCAGAGTCTCAGACCCTGCCCCAGAGCTCCCGAGTCACCATGTGCATGCTGTCAAACCCTCAGGCGATTCTCACACACGTTGGAGTTTGAGAAGCATGGCGCTAAAATGACCTTGTCCTTTGAGTCAACCTTGGGCCAAGCATTTCCGCATGCTCCGGCCTACCAGGCAGTTTTCTGTTCTCCTTAAACAGTCTCAGAGGCATGGAGTAATCAAACATGGCCCTCTCATTTTATGAGTCAACATTGGTGAGAGCTGCATGGGGTTCTTTTGCCTTTAGTTCTGAACAGGGGAAAATAAACCCTCTCCCAGATCATCCATGCGTTTTGCTGTTGCATCGATACACTGAGAAACGAAAAACAACCCTGTAGACCTACTAATTCTTAGGTCTTTCTTAAATATAGGTCTTTTGATATAGGTCAGTTTAAAACATTTTTAAAGGCATTTAATAGAATTTCTTCTCCTCCTCCTCCTCCTCCTCCTCCTCCTCCTCCTCCTCCTCCTCCTCCTTCTCCTCCTTTTGCTTTTAAAAACTTTATTTTATAAGTGCTTTGCTGTTTGACGCTGTATCTCCCTTGTCAGACTCGCTGTAGAACTCAGCCCATTTCACATTTGCTCCCCACCCTCAATCTACTCGCATTGTACATTTAACAAGAGATTTTGCAGAGAGCGGGAGGTAGGTGTTGGGTTTTCATCATAAACTTACAGCAATTCATTCATTCATTCATTCATTCATTTATAAAAATTTACATCCAAGTTAATTAGCATGTAGTGAAAAATAATGGTTTCAGGAGTAGATTCCAGTGATGCATCCCCAATGTAAAACACCCAGTGCTCATCCCAACAAGTGTCCTCCTTAATTCCCCTTGCCCAGTTTAGCCCATCCCCCCAACCCAAAACCCCTCCAGCAACCCTCAGTTTGTTCCCTGTATTTAAGAGTCTCTTATGTTTTGTCCCCCTCCTTTTTAAAATTTTTTTTAACATTTATTCATTTTTGAGAGACACAGAGCATGAGCAGGGGAGGGGCAGAGAGAGAGGGAGACAGAATCTGAAGCAGGCTCCAGGCTCTGAGCTGCCAGCACAGAGCCCAAGGCGGGTCTCGAACCCATGAACTGTGAGGTCTTGGCCTGAGCCAAAGTTGGCGGCTCAACCAACTGAGCCACCCAGATGCTCCAAGTTTGATAAGTTCTTTATAGATTTTGGATACTAACCCTTTATCTGATATGTCATTTGCACATATCTTCTCCCATTCTGTCGGTTGCCTTTCAGTTTTGCTGATTGTTTCCTTTGCTGTGCAGAGGCTTTTTATTTTGTTGAGGTCCCAATAGTTCATTTTTGCTTTTGTTTTCCTTGCCTCTGGAGACGTGTCAAGTAAGAAGTTGCTGTGGCCAAGATCAAAGAGGTTTTTGCCTGCTTTCTCCTTGAGGATTTTGATAGCTTCCTGTCTTACATTGAGGTCTTTCATCCATTTTGAGTTTATTTTTGTGTATGTTGTAAGAGAGTGATCCAGGTTCATTGTTCTGCATGTCGCTGTCCAGTTTTCCCAGCACCATTTGCTGAAAAGACTGTCTTTATTCCATTGGATATTCTTTCCTGCTTTGTCAAAGATTAGCTGGCCATACGTTTAGGGGTCCATTTCTGCGTTCTCTATTCTGTTCCATTGATCTGAGTGTCTGTTTTCGTGCCAGTACCATACTGTCTTGATGATGACAGCTTTGTAATACATCTCAAAGTCTGAGATTGTAATCCAGCTTTGATTTTCTTTTTCAGTATTGCTTTGGATATTCAGGGTCTTTTCTGGTTCCATACAAATTTTAGGATTGTTTGTTCTAGCTCTGTGAAGAATGCTGGTGTTATTTTGATAGGGATTGCATTGCCTATGTGGATTGCTTTGGGTAGTATCGACATTTTAATGATATTTGTCCTTCTCATCCATGGGCATAGGATATTTTTCCATTTTTTGTGCATTATTCAACTTCCTTCATAAGCTTTCTATCGTTTTCCGTGTATATAGATTTTTCACCTCTTTGGTTAGGTTTATTCCTAGGTATTTTATGGTTTTGGGTGCAGTTGTAAATGGGATCGATTCCTTGATTTCTCCTTCTGCTTTTTCATTATTGGTGTATAGGAATGCAGCCAATTTCTGTGCATTGATTTTATATCCTGAGATTTTGCTGAATTCCTGGATCAGTTCTAGCAGTTTTTTGACCGAATTCTTTTGGGTTTTCCACATAGAGTATCATGTTGTCTGCAAGGAGTGAAAGTTTGACTTCCTCCTTGCCGATTTGGATGCCTTTTATTTCTTTGTGTTGTCCGATTGCTGAGGCTAGGACTTCCAACACTATGTTGACTAACAGTGGTGAGAGTGGACATCCTTGTCGTGTTCCTGACCTTGAGGGGAAAGCTCTCAGTTTTTCCCCATTGAGGATGATCTTAGCATTGGGTTGTTCATATGTGGCTTTTGCGATCTTGAGGTATGATCCTTTTATCCCTACTTTCTTGAGGGTTTTTATCAAGAAAGGATGCTATATGTTGTCAAATGCTCTCTCTGCATCTATTAAGAGGATCATGTGGTTCTTATTCTTTCATTTATTAATGTGATGTATCACATTGATTGTTTTGCAGATATTGAACCAGTCCTGCATCCCAGCTATAAATCCCACTTGATTGTGGTGAATAATTCTTTTAATGTATTGTTAGATCAGGTTGACTCGTATCTTATTGAGAATTTTTGTATCCATGTTCATCAGGGAAATTGGTCTGTAGTTCTCCTTTTTAGTGGGGTCTCTGTCTGGTTTTGGAATCCAGGTAATGCTGGCCTTGTAGAATGAGTTTGGAAGGTTTCCTTCTGTTTCTGTTTTTTGGAAAAGGTTCAAAATAATAGGCATTAACTCTTCTTTAAATGTTTGGTAGAATTCCCCTGGAAAGCCATTCAGTCCTGGACACTTGTTTTTTTGGGAGATTTTTGATTGCTAATTCGATTTCTTTACTGGTTATGGGTCTGCTCAAATTTTCTATTTCTCCCTGTTTCAGTTTTGGTAGTGTATATGTTTCTAGGAATTTGTCCATTTCTTCCAGATTGCCCATTTTATTGGCATATAATTGCTCATAATATTCTCTTATTACTGTTTGTATTTCTGTTGTGTTGGTTGTGATCTTTCCTCTTTCAGGTTTGATTTTATTTATTTAGGTCCTTTCCTTTTTCTTTTTGATCAAACTGGCTAGAGGTTTATCAATTTTGTTAATTCTTTCAAAGAACCAGCTCCTGGTTTCATTGACCTGTTCTGTTTTTTGGTTTTGTTTTGTTTTGTTTTTTTATTTCAATATCGATTTCTGCTCTAATCTTCATTCTTTCCCATTTTCTGCTGGTTTGGGGCTTTATTTGCTGTTCTTTTTCCAGCTCTTTAAGGTGTAAGGTTAGGTTGTGTATCTGAGACCTTTCCACCTTCTTTAGGAAGGCCTGGATGGCTAGATACTTCCCTCTTATGACCACCTTTGCTGTGTCCCAGAGGTTTGGGGCTGTCATGTCACCATTTTCATTGGCTTCCATGCACTGTTTAGTTTCTTCTTTAATTTTCTGGTTAACCCGTTCACTCTTCAGTAGGATGTTCTTTGATCTCCAAGTATCCGTCATCTTTCCAAATTTTCCCACCCCGAGAGCTTCCTTTGGACCACAGAGCCCCAGGCGCTGGTATTTGTGATGAGCTTCTGGGTAGAGGAGTTTCTGGTGGTCTGTCCTGTCTGGAGCCTATTGACCTGATGTTACAGAGCCCCTGTTTCTTCTCTGAGTGGTGAGTGTGGCATGAGGGCCAGTTCCAGGGATGACTGTGGGGCACTTCACAGACTGCCCACGCTGCCTCCCATCTCCACGGGCATCCTTTGCTTTCTCCTTCCATCCTGCACCCCTTGCTGAGTCCCCAGGCCCCTGCTCTTCCGAGCAGCTCCCTGCCCCACCACTGACACTTGTGAGATAGCTGACTTCAGTCCTCGTCATTATAACACTCGAGCTTCGTGCCGCAAGCTCATTCCAAATTGCCTTCCATCTTCCTGCAGATGAATTTGCAAAATATATGTAATTAATTTATTCCCCAGCCCCGACCCAGTGCTCTCCACCACCAGGTAACTCACATCCAAGGCTTTGAAGTTAGAGCCATTGGTGTGTTAGTTGAACCGTGCCCAATCCCCCCATAGCATCAAGGAAAGGAGTCAGCGGGAGGCTTACAGGAGGAATATCACATTTCCTGTGCTCCCTTTCTTACAGACTTCTCTGGGACACCCATGGGCAGTGGAGACCAAGCTGCAGTCTTCTTCTGACTGATGTAGAATTATTTTTCCTTTCCATTTTCTTGAGGCATAATTCCATCCACACAAGCAGCTTTGCTCATTCCTTAGTGCATAGTAATCATGCTTTTCAAAACACAGAAGAACGCTTTCATCACTGAATTTTACTCCTTTTGATCCTCAACTGTCTTTTTTATTTTTAACCAAGCTCAGAGTGATGCCCGATGGTCAAACTCTGAGATGCTTGGAACTTTGAACATTCATTCACTTTGAACATGAATCCACAAACTCAGTGACCTGACCTAGCTGATATGAGCCCCAAACATTGCCTCACTACAGAGAGTGGGTCTTTTCCAGGTCACTTGGGGCTCTAGACATCTTTAAGAGCGTAACAGAGGTGGGGCCATGCAGTGATGAGAACATTGGGATTTTCTTTAGTGTTTTTTATTTATTTTGAGAAAGTGTACACGTGCATGTGAGTGGGGGAGGGGCAGAGAGAGAGAGAGAGAGAGAGAGAGAGAGAGAGAGAGAATCCCAAGCAAGCTCTACACTGTCAGCACAGAGCCCAACACAGGGCTTGATCCCATGAACCATGAGATCATGACCTGAGCTGACATCAAGAGTTGGATGCTTAACCACCCACCAAACCAGCCAGCTGCCCCGGGGATTGTTTTTTAAGTTGGTGATTTTCCTTCACAAAGGGGATGATTTTCTTCCATGTAAAAGAAGGCTTTTTCTTCATCACTGACCATATTAATGGGCTACACAGCAGCACACTAAGTAAGAACATAAAGACTGAGTCAGCCAACATTTCTGGGATTTAACTCCATCATCTATAACACAAGGTGACAGATACAACCAGAATGTTCTATATTGTGCCTTCCAGGCTCTACAGGAGAGCTCATTCTGCATGCATGTGAGCACGGTTCTTCGATATACTTCGGAGGCTATCTGTTATTATATTGGTTTCTTTGAAAGTTCTGGAAAGACTCTAGGATTTCCTTTAGAGCCAGTTAGCCAGCCAGAAGGAAATTTGGATATTCTTTTGCTCTTTGCTCTTTTCTGTTTTCTCCTGCCCATTTCTCTGGTTGGTTTGAGGGCCCTCAGAGTTGGGGTAAACTTTGGCAGAAAGCACTGGGGACAGTTGAGGCAGATGTAGGGGGGTGTGGGAAGAAAGGAGGGCAGAGGGGGAGCTCACATTCCCTTCACATTCCCACCCAGAAGCATATTTGTTTCTGTGGGTTCATTTGTAGTCTTTATTTCTGAAAGCTGATATGCCACAAATGTGATTCTCTGAGAGTTGTGTGACTAAACATTAAATCAGTGGAAATCAAACCCAGTCTGGAGTTGTTAATATAATCTGTCTTCAACCGAGAAACCAGCGACTCCTTTGGATGGTACCACGAATGCATGCTGGTACCCAAATAGCCTTTTGCATGGCTGGCTGTGCCCACTATATACCATTGCTTTCCATTTATAAAATGGGTCTCTTGAAAAATACAGGACTGGTTTTGTAAACATCCTTTTGTGATTCCATCTTGTACTTTTCGGAGTTCCTAAGTGGGTCTTCTCTCAATACTTCATAGTACGTTGTCCTTGTCTTTTTTTTTTTAATTGCTTTCTAAAATTTTGCGGTAAATTTAATTGAATTCCCTCATCTAGTCATGACCTTAATAGTCTGTTCCAAATATTGCATTGCTTTTCAGTTGCTTCAATACCAGTGTGCAGTCTGTTTGAAGATAATATCTTTGCTAACTTAGGGACGGTCTCTCTCTCCACTAAACCTGTTGTGCCATCTGGGCCAGGGTGTGGGTCCTGCTCACCTATGCTTTCTTCTGAATCTAGAGTACTTTGTTCTAAATGCTGGCATTTTATTTCTAGTTAGGCAATGTTAAGGACACCATTTCAACTTCTAGTAAGTATTTATGAGTGCGACCCTGTGTGATCTAACCAGAGTTCATTTTCTCCGGAACTTATCTTCATGTGCATGGGCTAGGTGCAGAGTCCCAGTGGCTGGAAATCCCTGCAATATTTATTCTGTGTGTCCATATCTATTTCTTCAATTACTGTCTCTCTTCCTCTGCTTACTGGCACATTTTCGAAACACTCTCTGAGAACTGTTGCCAAGTCTGTATGTTGACCACACATATGTTTATGACATATAACCCGACAGTATTTTGTTTCTGCTCCTTCTTGTTGGGGATGTTATCTTGCTTTCTGAATCTGGACCGTGTGTGTATGAGATTATGTGTTTCTTTGTGTGCTTTGTCCCATTTTGGTGCTAAAAGAAAATTAAATACCTACAAACAAAATCAAAGTGACAACATTTGATACAGGTGCATATTGACAATGGGCCTTTCGGGTATGCATTCTCATTATTTAATTTTTAATTTATTTTTTATTTTTGAGAGAGATAGAGAGAGAGGAGAGAGAGAGAGAGAAAGGAGGAAAGAGAATCTTAAGCAGGTTCTATGCTCCGCGTGGAACCCAATGTGGGGCTTGATCCCCCAACCCTGGGATCATGATCTGAGCCGAAATCAAGAGTCACATGCTTAACTGACTGAGCCACCTGGTTGCCCCACATTCTCATTATTTAAACACAATTGTGCCTGCTGGTTCTTCTCTTCTTGCTGCTTTCTGATGTAAAGATTTGGATTTAGATGTGAAATCATCCCTTGTGATAGATGCATCAGAACTGACTTATGAATGAGTCACTTCATAGGATTTTGTTACATACATTCCCCAGGACTGTATGGCCAATCCAACGAGGTCTTAATTGGGTACCATTAAAAACTGGACTTATGGCCAGAATCCTAAACCACAGGATGGCATTTATCTAAAGTGATTACCTGTGACTCACCCACAGTTCACTATGATTTGCTCCTCTCACCAGCATATGGGATCGGGGAATTAAAAGTAAGATGTGGATCAAATAAATTACGTTTTACAGTTGCCTTAGAGAATAGTGTGAGACTCTAGAAGTAACGTGTATTTTACTGAGTTACTTGTTTATTTGTTTTTTGAAGAATTAAATGAATTCTAGGAATATGAAGGTGTCATTGTTAAGCTTTAAATGAGAGAAACATGGAATTCATAGTAGCTATAAATTACCAGCTTTAACGCCTCTTCGCCTGTTTCCAGGTGAGGCCAGTGTTTTCAGATTCTAGTGTTCTCTGGAAGGCGTGGGTGCAAGTGGCCCCACCTGACAGAAAATGTCAGTGTTGCCATGACCCAAGTGACAGAACCGGAAGGTCACATTTTGTCAAGAGTGAAGGAAAACTGAAATCCTGACCTTACATTTCCTCCTCGTTTCCCTCCCCATCCCAGCTCCCCTACCCTCACCCCTGAGAGAAACGTAAAAGGTGATGCAGTTTTAGGATTATGAGTTTTGGAAGGAGACAAAGCTGAGCTTGGACCCTGGCGTCTTCACCAACCAGCCGAGTGAACAGGGTGGGTTATCTGATGTCTTCAGGCCCGTGTGTCCTCACCTGTAAAACAGGGGTGACAGTGCTTACCTCACAGCTGCTAAAGATTGAAAAAGGTGATAAGTGGACACTTCTGGCTTAGCACTTAACACAGAGCCCCATAGCTAGGGCAGCGTTCAAGCAGTAGCACTGGCTGTGACTGGCGGAAGGTGGCCCCCGTGCATTAAGAAGGAAATGGGGGGCGCCTGGGTGGCTCAGTCGGTTGAGCGTCCGACTTCAGCTCAGATCTCATGGTTCGTGAGTTCGAGCCCCACGTCAGGCTCTGTGCTGATGGCTCAGAGCCTGGAGCCTGCTTCGGATTCTGTGTCTCCCTCTCTTTTTCCTCCTCCCCAGCTCCCACTCTTTACATTTAACAAAAATGTAAAGAAGGAAGCTGGATTTCCTGCCACTGCAGGACACTGCGTGACACCAAAGTGTCATCGTCTCCTTTGAAGTATTTGCTTATGATTGAAATGGACCTGGTTGACCCATAGTTGTGTCTCCTTCTTCATCCCTGTTTAGTATTTGTGCCTTGTTGAAATATTTTTCTCTATTAGTCTCTTTAAACACATAACTTTTCTTTCAGTTTAATTTATTGTTTTGTATTTTATTTATTCAATTTACTGTTTTGTATTTGTCCATCTTCCTTCTAATGTCTTTGAGTTTCCTTTATTTTTCTAGCTTGTAGAATTGGATATTTAGTTGACCTGTTTTCAGTCTTTCTCTGTTTTAAAAAGAAATACATTGAAAGCTATAGATTTTTCCAATGAACACTGTAGCTACACTCCCCAAGATTAATATACGTATATATTTATATATGTTTTTAATAGGCCACTTAAGCCTGCTTATATTTCCTTGAATTTCTGGTACATTTGGTATTTTCCATTTATCACACTTTGTCATTCATTTTCCTACCCTACGGAACTTCCCTGCCGTCTGTTAAGTTGTTAGCATTCTCCCCATTTCTTCTACTGGTGTGAAAGTTGCAAATCCATGTCTGGTATTTCTGGGTAACCTAGTGACCTTGACATCTTTAGCTTATTACAGAGGTTGTGGTTGGTGATTATGTCTATCATTCTCCTGAACCTGACTTTGTCATTCTGATCTCTTTCTCCTACTTTCCACATTGTTTTGTCTCAAATTTTAATTCTGCCTTCTTAACATGCTCATTTGTTTTTTTTAAAAGTGAATGGTTAGGGGTGCCTGGGTGGCTCAGTTGGTTAAGTGTTCTACACTTGATTTAGGCTCAGGTCATGATCTCACAGTTCATGAGATCAAGCCCCAAGTCGGGCTCCATGCTACAACACAGAGCCTGCTTGGGATTCTCTCTCTTTCTCTCCCTCCCTCTCTCTCTCTCTCTCTCTCTCTCTCTGTCCCCCCCTCCCCCGCTGTTGCTCTCTCTATAAAAATGAATAAATAAACTTAAGAAAAATGAATGCTTATTTAAATTTACCAGTGTATTCATGGAATTCTTTATTCATCATTGCTTGTGGTGGGACGGTCTGAATAGTTAAGATCTGGTATGGCATGTTGTCTAGCCAGTTGGAACAGAGGCCTGATCAGGCAGAGTGGGCCTAGCAGGCTGTGTCTAGCAGCAGAAGACCCGCCTGTTACGGCAGGACTCATTTCCTTCTTGCTGAGGTATAATCTTCAATACTTTCTTCAGTGACAATCCGGGAATAGGACGTTCTCATATTCTTTTTTTATCTCAAAAGATTTTTGTTTTGCTTCAGTTGGGGCTGATAATATAGCTGGGTATAGAATTCTGTATTAACATTTATTTCCTTTAGAAGTTCTGTGGTACCTTCTCATGATTTTCCTACATATTTTATTGCTGGCAAGCAGTCTGTTGTCAATGTGTCAGACCTTACTTTGCTAGTAATATTTTTCTCTCCAATAGGATCTAATATTTTTCTCTGGCTCTGTGATGCTGTATAGTTTAATATAGTTAAGACATGTATTTAAAAAAATAATTGTTCTGCTTTACTTGTAATATTTCTGGAATCTGAAGATTCATGTGATTCATAATTCGGGAATTTCCTTTAGGAATATTGTCTTTCCTGTTGTCTTCTTCTAAGATTCCTATTAAAAATGATTTAGAATGTGTTACTCTTTTCTCTAACTTCTTTTTCACAATGTTCAACTCTTTACCTCTCTGCTGTATGTTGGGTGATTTCATCATCCCAACTTTTTTCTGTATTATTCCCTCTTCTCTGTTTTTGTGAATCTTTGTTTAGTTTTATCTTTTTGGTTTGGTTTCAGAGGACTCAGCTACTCTGATGTCATTTTGTGGCACACTGTGGTCATTGGTCTTAGTGAGAGGCCCAGTCTTCTGTTGTTCATTTTCTTTTATTCCTGTCACCCACTTCCTCCTAGGCTTGTCCCCGTCATTTCAAAGGTCCCAATATGTTTAATGTGCATCTTTTGATATGTATTTGTGTACACGGTGCAATGTTATTGTGTGCACATGTTGGTTTTAGTTCATATAATCAAAAGGTGTAATATATCTTTTAATTTCAATCAATGCTATGTTTGGGATTCATTCATGTTGCTATATATAAATTGAGTTTCTTATATCTTATAGCTGTATTGCACTCAGTGGTTTGGTAACCACCACATTTTCTTTATATACTTCCCCAGAGATAGACACCCAGATAATCTTCAAGCCTCACCACCACAAATATTACTACAGTGCATATCCTTGTATTCCTCCCTTTCTGGACCTGTTCCAGAGTTCTTTGGGGGCACAGATACAGAATTACTTGACTGACTATCACCAGATTACTTTGTACCGTGGCTGCATTATTAGTCTATACTTTTTTTTTTTTTTTTTTTTTTTTGGCAAGGCATGAGGATTTCCATATTCCTGTATCCTTGCCAACTCTTGGATATATTTGGTTTTCTAATTTTCGATAGATGAAAAAGCTGTAAAATAACATCTCATTGTTTTAATTCTTATTTTTTTCTGATTGGTAATTAATTTTAGGATTTTTTTGTGTTCATTTGAGCCTTATGGTTTTCTGTTTGAAAACTGCCCACTCATATCCTTTGCTATGTTACCAGTGATATTTCTGTCTTTTTCTTTTTGATTTTCAAGAGTCCTATATATATTCTAATACTAGGTTTCGTTGACTTTAGACATTGAAAATATCTTCTTCCATTCTGTCACTGTTTTGACTTTGTCCATGGTCACCTGCATTAAATAGAAACCCATACGTTTTCTTAGTGCATTTTTTGAGTTGTAATCTATGTGTAGTCAAATGCACTCATGAAAAATTTTCGGCTTAATGTGTTTTGTCATTTGAATATACTTATATTAACGCCATCTGAATCAAGATCTAGAACATTTCAGTTAAGTACTATCATGGAAAATTTGCTTGTTCCTATTACCAGTCATGTCCCCAAACGCAATCCCTTTCTGATTTCTATCAACAGAGTAGTTTTACCTATTCTTGGACTTTATATAAATAGAATGAAGCTTTGCATTCTTTTATATCAGGCTTCTTTTTCTCAGTATAATAATTAGGAAATTCACACATGTTGTTGCCAGTTTCAGAAGTTTGTTCCTTTAATAATTTTTTTTTCATTCTCCTGTTGCTAGACTTTTGAGCTATTTCCAGTATTTGACTAATATGAGAAAGACTGGTTAAATATTTTTGTAGAAGTGTTTTTGTGGACATATGTGTCCTTTTATGGGGTAAGTAGTAAGAGCGGGATTTCATGTTTTTAACTTTATAAGAAACTCCAAAAAGGTGCCATTTAAACTCCTGCCAGAAATGTATGATGGTTCTCACTGCTTTGTGTTTTCCCTGACTTTTAGTATAACAATGTTTATAATTGAATCATTTTGATGCGTATAAAATAGTATTTTATTAAGGTTCCAGTTTGCATTTACCTGATCATTTAATGATACTTTTTCATGTGCTCATTTGCCACAGTATATCTTCCTTTGTGAAGTGGCTGTTCCAATGTTTTGCTTAATTTTAATTGGGTTGTTTGTATTGTTATAACTGAATTGTAAGGGTTCTTCATAGATTTTGGATGTGAATTGTTTGTGTGATGGGATATTTTGTTTCTTAGTTGTAGTATATGTGTGTTGTCATTGGTGCTTCTCAGTTTGCAAATGAAGAAAGCATTGATAAAATCTAATTTGTAACTTTTTATGGTTAGTACCTATTTTTTTTTTTTTTTTTGCTTATTCCAAGGCTGTAAAGATATTCTCTGCAGCTTTCTTTTATACATGTATGGTTCCAGCCTTTCCTTTTAAATCTTATGATTCATCTTCTATTAATTGTTACGTAAAGAATGAGGTAGGTCTCCAGGTTCATTTTCTTCTGTCTATTTATCTTCTTCTTACGACAATACTTGTGAAAAAGACTTTCTTTCCACCCCCAACACCCATTTAATTGACTTTTCACCTTGGTTTAAAAAATTCATCAATCATACACGTGTGGATCTTAATTCTGTTCCCCTGATCTCTTTGCTTATATGCATGTCAATGCTACACTATTTTAATTATAGACAGTTAGTCTAAAAATCAAATCCTGTAATTTTGTGGAGGTGGTTTTGCCTATGTTGTCTTGATTACTAAAGCTTCATTATAATCTTAAAAATCAGGTACTATGAGTGATTTCTTTTGAGATTGTTTTGGCTTGTTACATTTTATTTTCTTGCTGTATTGCACTATCTAGGACTTGTAGTACAATGTTAAGTGTTGATTAGAAGTGAATAAATGTAGGGGCGCCTGGGTGGCTCCGTCGGTTAAGCGTCCGACTTCAGCTCAGGTCACGATCTCGCGGTCCGTGAGTTTGAGCCCCGCGTCAGGCACTGGGCTGATGGCTCGGAGCCTGGAGCCTGTTTCCGATTCTGTGTCTCCCTCTCTCTCTGCCCCTCCCCCATTCATGCTCTGTCTCTCTCTGTCTCAAAAATAAATAAACGTTTAAAAAAAAAATTAAAAAAAAAAGAAGTGAATAAATGTAATAAGGATGGATAGCTTTGCATTGTTTCCAATCCTAAGGGTTGAAAATATTCAGTATTATTTCCACATTAGATATAATGTTATTTATGTATTTTTCGTAGATGCCCTTTATCAGATTGTGGAAGTTTGTTTCTCTTCCTGGTTTTATGATGTTTTTTTTCATAAATGCAGTTAGATTTTGTCCAGTGATTTTTCTGTATATACTGAGATAATTATATGAAATTTTTCTTTATGAATTATTTTTTATTGGTTTTTGAATCTTAAATCAATTTTGTATTTCTAGGATAAACTCTACTTGGCCATGATATGTTATACTTTTTATGTTTATAGTATGTAATTGCTAATATTTTATTTATTTGTTTATTTATTTTAATTTTTTAAATGTTTATTCATTTTTGAGAGAGAGAGAGAGAGAGAGAGAGTGGGGGAGGGGCAGAGAGAGACAGACAGACAGACAGACAGACAAAATCCGAAGTAGGCTCCAGGTTCTGAGCTGTCAGCACAGAGCCTGACATGGGGCTTGAACTCACAAAGCTATGAGATCATGACCTGAACCGAAGTCGGATGCTTAACCAACTGAGCCACCCAGGCGCCCCTCAATTGCTAATATTTTAATGATTTTTTTGTATAAATGTTTATGGTGGATATTGCTTATTATTTTTTATCTTGTACTGTCTTCGTTAGGTTCTAATGCCAGGATTATGCAGCCTCAGAAAATTATTTGGGAAATGTTCCTTCTTCCTCTGTTGTCTAAAAGAAATCTGTGAAGGATTAGTATCACGTCTTCCTTAAATATTGATATATAACCTGAAGATTGTTTTCTTTTGTGTTTTGTTTTTATGGGAAGACTTCTGGTTGCAAATTCCATTCCTTTAGCAGGTATTGAACTACTTAGATATTTTTTCTTCTTGTATCAGTTGTGATGTTTCTCAAGGCACTTGTCCATTGTTTATAGTATCTTTTTATTAGCTTTTAAATACTTGTAGGAACTGGAAGTATGTTAATCTCTTTTATTCCTAATATGGGTAATTTGCATTTTCTATCTTTTTTTCTTGGACAGTTTTGCTGGAGTCATAGCAATTTTATTAATCTTTTTAGCAAATCACCTTTCCATATTATTGATTTGCTATAGCTTTCATCTGTTTTTATTTTATTAATTTCTGCCCTGTTTTTTATTTATCCTGTTACCTCTGCTTTAGCTTAGATTTTTTTTTGTTTACTTTTTTGCCACTTGTTAATCTAGAAGCCTAGACTTTTTATTTTATAACATTTTCGCCCTATTTGAACAGGTGATTACAGCTAGAAATCTCCCTCTGAGCACTGCTTTCATTGCATTCCATATGTTTTGATATGTTGTGTCCACTGTCATTCGATTTAAATGTTTTCTATTTTTCCCTGTGTTTTTTCTGTACGTCAACACCTGTTTAGAAATATGTCGTTTAGCTTCCAAATATTTGACCTCTTTTATTTTTTTAAATTTCTTAAAAATTTATGTATTTATTTTGAAAGAGACAGGGAGAGGGAGAGAGAGAGAGAGAGAGAGAGAGAGAGAGAGAGAATCACAAGCAGGCTCCGTGCTGTCAGCACAGAGCCCAATGTGGGGCTTGAACCCACAAACTGTGCGATCGTGACCTGAGCTGAAATTAAGAGCCAGACACTTCACCAAATAAGCCAACCACGTGCCCCCAAATATTTGAGTATTTCCAAAGTTATATTATTATTATTGATTTTAATTTTAATGTTTTGTTGTCAGAGAACACACTTTGTATGAATTAATATATTTTGAGGTTTTTTAAATAAAATGTCCAAGAATGTGATTTATCTTAGTGAATGTTTCATGTGCCCTTTGCAAGAATCTGTATCATACAGTTGTTAAATGGAATGTTAATTATGTTAAATTGGTTGAAAGTATTACTCAAGTCTTCTATATTTTTGAATTTTCGGTCTACTTGTGTCATCAGTCCACAAGGAGAGGCATGTTAATTTTTCCCATTATTAATGTGAGCTTAATTTTAGCAACTCTTAGTTCTGTCAATTACTGTATCATGTGTTTTGTAGCTCTTTCATTAGGTGCATACAAATTCAAGGTCGTTATTCTTGACAGTGTAACTCTTAACATTAGAAAATTATATATTTTAAATCTCTGCTGTTACTATTTACTTTTCTTTTTAAAAATATTTATTTTTGAGAGAGAGAAAGAGCAGGGAAGGGGCAGAGGCAGAGGGAGACAGAGAATCCCAAGCCGGCCTCGTGCTGCCAGCACAGAGCCCAGTGCGGGGCTCAAACTCATGAGCTGTGAGATCATGACCTGAGCTGAAATCAGGAGCCAGACACTCAACCGACTGAGCCACCCAGGTGCCCCTGGTGTTACTATTTTCTTGAATTGTATTATGTTGGATATAAGCATAGCCATGTAGATTTCTGAGCACAGCGATTGATGGTAGGTTGTTTTTCAACATTTTATTTTTAACCATCTGTGTGTGTGTGTTTATGTGTGTTCTAAGTGTGTTTCTTGTAAGAGGCATATATTTGGGTTTCGCTTTTTTATCTAACCTTTAAGTTGTATTAAGTCCGTTTTTATTTAATGTAAGTATCAATTCAGTCGTTTAAGTCTTTCACCTTTTTCTATGTTTCTCTTAATCTTATTTTCTGCCTTATGTTGAATGACTAAGTAATTATTTAACTCTGTTAACTTTTTTGGGTTGTTGTTGTTTTAGAATGGTTGATCAAACCATTTTTTCCTATTGAATGTATCTGACAAAGTTTCAGTTTCACAATTAATGTAATTTCAAGTAAATGGTTAGGTTGTTGATCAAATCTGACACAACTTCTATCAAGTTTTTTCATAAATGAGACATCACATTTCAGGACATTTTAAGATTTTCTTGTGCAGCAACTAATTTTAGATACTCCGTACCCAGTTTTTCACCAATGTCCTGTTGTAGTGACATGCGTTTTCTGTAATGTCTGTAGATACCATTATTTTGTGTCAGATCAGCAAAAAATCTGTATATTTTTAGATGTTCATTGTTGTGTTATTTTTTAGAAGTTGCTGGAAATTTAAACACATATAACTTAGCATCATCTAATTTCCAATTACATTAAACTCTTTTTTTCTTTGAGAGAGAGCGAGCGAGCGAGAGCGAGAGCATGCATGAATGGGGGAGTGGCTGGGTGGTGGAGAGAGAGAGAATTTTTTTTTTTAACTTTTTTTAATGTTTATTTTTTGAGAGACAGAGAGAGAGAAACAGAGCATGAGCGGGGGAGGGACAGAGCAAGAGGGAGACACAGAATCCGAAGCAGGCTCCAGGCTCCGAGCCGTCAGCACAGAGCCCGATGCAGGGCTCAAACTCACGAACTACGAGATCATGACCTGAGATGCTTAACTGACTGAGCCACCCAGGCTCCCCAAGAGAGAGAGAGACTCTTAAGCAGGCTTTATGCTCAGTGTGGAGTCCAACGTGGGGCTCAGTCCCACGACCCTGGGGGATCATGCATGACCTGAGCTGAAACCAAGAGTCAGATGTGTAACAGACTGAGCCACCCAGATGCCCCATTAAATTCTTTTTAAAAAGTAAGAACCTCATGGTTGTATAATTCCATTCCTCCCCTTACCCGTGTTCTTTTTTCCCTCTGTGTTCTATAAACTCTACAACGTGTTGTTACTATTTTTGTTTCGAACAATTGGGGCCTGAATCCGTATATATAGCCCATATATTAGAATCTGTATACATACACACACGTATTAAAGATAATGAACGGGTCCTTTCTTTTTACCCATATATCGCACTGCCTGTGTTTTAATTCTTTCCTGCAGACTGGAGGTTCTCTCTGGTATCACATCTCATCCCTCTGAATAAATTCTTTTAGCAATTTTTTGTAGCACAGGTTTTCTAGCTGCAAAAATCTCGAGTTTTTCTACGGCCAAAAGTGTCTTTACTTAGCTCTCATGTTTGATGCATCCTTTGGCTATATATACAATTCTATACTGGCAGCTTTTCTTTTCTCTTGGCACTTTGTAAATTCCATTCCATGGTGAGAAATTCAACCCTCGTTCTTTTCATGCTTCCCTTGCATATGACATGGGTTGTTTTGGGGGCTACTTTTAAGAATTTCTTTCCATTTTCCAGTTTGCCTCTGATGTACTAGGTGTAATTTGCAAGTTATTTCTTAAACATGGTTTTCATGGTTGGCTGAGCTTTTTGGATATGTATGCTGATGTATTTCATCAATTTAAAAAATTATTGACAATTGTCTCTGAAAGTACCTTCTCTTCTGCACCTCTCTCCTCTCCTTCTGGGACTCCAGTTATTTATATTGCTTGGTAGTATATTACAGGTATTGGATGCTTTGTTTTATTCTATTTTTTCACTTGTTATTCTCCTTGTTCAGTCTGGATGGTGTCTGTTGGCCTACCTTTGATTTCACTGATGTTTTTCCTCTGTTGTTCCCAGTCTGCTAGTAAACACATCAACTGAATTCTTCCTCTCTGGGATTATATAATTTCATTCGCCTAGTTCCATTTGATTTTTGTCTTTGCTAGTTCCCTTTCTCCGCTGGAATTCCTCATCTGTTCACACTTGTCAACATTTTTCTCTAGATCCTTCCTTATAATGGCTTTCAAAATCCCGGAGTGACTATCCAAACACCTGGGCCATTTCCACATTTGCTACTAGGGACGGTTTCGTCTTTGTGTATCTTGTGATTTTTATTTTATGTTAAACATTGTTTTGGGTAAGGGATATTCACCTGCTGAGAATGCCATGCCACTCTGTCGGGCTGACGGTGTGAGGCTGAGCCACTGCAACAATAGCTGAGCTGGTCCTGGACTCTGCTGCAGAGTCTGTGTCTTTAGGGGATTCAGTTCACCTGTTGTGAAGGTGGGTATGAAACTTTGCCTTCAGAAGGGCCTGGGATCTGAGCACCAGCCAGACTCTTTGGATCTCGTCACACTTGGCAGGGCCGGCCACCAGCTTTCTAAACTATGGGAATTCTCTTTCTGCCCTCTAGCCTGCCTGCCAGCCTTTTGAGTTTCTGGAAGCTTCTCTTTGGTCTCTAGATCTGTTTCTAGCTTTCTGCACACGGGGGCCCTTTCTTTTTGCCTTAGAGCACTGCCTTCAGCCTTTGCAGAGCCATCACAGTGTCCTGGATGAGTGTCCGGGGATCTTTGTAGGGTTTGTCTCAATTCCCCTGACTTTCTCCCGGCTTTTGGCATTGATTTTGTTGGCTAAATAGATTCTTGTCTCCTTGTTTTCCTACTATAACCTCCCTTTTGATATTTGATAATTATTTGGTAATAAATATTCTGTGTTATTTTTATATTTAAAATTTATTTTTTTCCATTAAAAATTTTTTAATGTTTATTTGTGTGTGTGTGTGTGTGTGTGAGAGAGAGAGAGAGAGAGAGAGAGAGAGAGAGAGAGAGACAGACAGAGAGAGAAGGAGGCAGAGAGTCTGAAGCAGGCTCTGCACTGTCAGCACAAAGCCCGACATGGGGCTCAAACTCTCAAACCATGAGATCACAACCTGAGCCAAAGTCAGATGCTCATCTGACTGAGCCACCTAGGCGGCTACCCCCATATTTAAAATTTATGTTAATAAATTTAACATTTGCTATGTTGATATCTTAAATCCTTGCTATGTTGATCTCTTAAATCCAGACTGGAAAGGGGACATAAAAAACAAAAAAGCAAATTAAGTGTGTGGTGGGTGGGTGGGAGAAAAGTTTCATAACGTTTATCTAAAGAGGTCATTTTTCATTTGTACAGAGCTTAAGCTTATGAAAAATATTATACAGCTTTGATGCAAGGTGAGTGTACCAGTCAAGGTCTGCAGGAGAAATAGAACCAGTAGGTTGTACAGATAGATGGATAGAGAGCTAGATACATAGAGGGATAGACAGATAGGCACATACATACATACATACATAGATGATAGATACATAGATGGATAGATAGATGGATGGATTTCAAGATATTGGCTCACACAAAAATATTGGAGTTGATTGGGCTAGACAAGTCTGAAATCTATCGGGTAGGCCAAAGGCAGGCTGGAAACTCTGGGGTAAGAGCTAATGTGGTGATCCACGTGCTGAATTTGCTCTTGGGCAGGAAAACCTCTTAAGGCCTTTGATTGCTGATGTTGACCATATGTGCAAAATACCTTCACGGCAATGTCTTGACTAGCGTTTGACTGCAAAACTTAGTGCTGCCGCCTACTTATAAGTTGATGCATCAAATTGACTGTCACAGCGGGAAAGGGCATATTGCACAATATGGTACGGCGTGCTCTAAGGAATAATCTTTAAGGAAGAAAGTAACTGTAAGCAAGAGAAGGAAAGAGTTCCTCATTAATTCATGCTCTCATGGGAGGCATGCTGGGGCTAGGTATCCTGAACAGTGGGGAGGGTCTGTGTCCAGTTGAGGGGCCCCTCTACACTCCCTGATTGGCCTTTGTTATGAACCCAAGAGAAATCCTAGTAAACGGGGAGACAAGCGTTCCATCTGGGTTTAGGCATCAGCTGCTACTGGAGTCGCCTGGAGGAGCCAGATGTCTGGCACCTAGAGACTCTGAGGCCCGTGGGAAGGAGCTGTCCCTCTTGTCAGGGGAAAAGAAGTCCCGCTCAGATGCGACCTCTCATGCCAGCAGGAAGGGGGTTCCTGCTTCCAGTTGGCTTATCATCCAGGCTACTGTGAGTGAACTCCCAGGGCCACCTCCGATCATTCTGCTCATTGCACTCAAGCAGTCCGTAGGGTATACATCAGCATGTTAACAGAAGGCATTTTGTTTTTGCAAGATGTAATTATGCGATAATGGGTCATTTTTTTCCCACCGTTCCATATTTAATACAGTTTTTACAGTGAGTATTTCAATGTTGTAATTCAGCCAATACAGCTATTAACATTTTCGATAAACCAGGAGATGAGTTTATGTTCTGTGAGGAGGAAAATAGGATTCTTAATAGTTTGCTTTTTTCCAGAAGTCTCCACCTATAATTACCATAAGCATCTCCTTGAACGTACGGTGCCTTGTGGTCGCAGTGGTTCATGGGGATGACAAAGGATGTCCTAGTACGTGAGAGAGCCCCTCTTTGTGGAAATTGGGCAGCTTCTATGCTCAGGATATTAGAAATAATTAATCCAAGTCATTGCCTTTTTTTTCCTTAAAACATTTTTTTAAATGTTTATTTATTTTTGAGAGAGAGAGGGAGACAGAGCGTGAGTGGGGGAGGGCAGAGAGAGAGGAAGACACAGAATCCGAAGCAGGCTCCAGGCTCCGAGCTGTCAGCCCAGAGCCCGACGTGGCACTCGAACCCATGAACCATGAGATCATGACCTGAGCTGAAGTCGGATGCTTAACCGACTGAGCCACCCAGGCGCCCTGTCTTTTGTTTTGTTTTTCAGGTAGAGAAGCCATTCTTTGAGAAAAATATATATATATTTGAGCCATATTCTCTCTTTTTTTTTCAATATATGAAGTTTATTGTCAGATTGGTTTCCATACAACACCCAGTGCTCATCCCAACAGGTGCCCTCCTCAATACCCATCACCCACCCTCCCCTCCCTCCCACCCCCCATCAACCCTCAGTTTGTTCTCAGTTTTTAAGTTGAGCCATATTCTCAAATACCTTGTGCTTTGATAAAGCAAGCCCCGTAACTTTTTAGTGATCTCTTTGTTCTTCTTGCTTTATCAGAAACTGTCAAATTGGTGTAAAGTTTAGATAAGCATTTCTGGCACGGAAAGAAGAACTTGGCAGGGGAGAAAGGAGGTAGCACATATGCACTGCTGAACATTTCAGTCAAAAATAGTTTATGTTTGAGAAATGGAAGAGGAATAGACAGAAAAAATTATTATTCTACGCTATTGGGAATACTTGATCAAGAGTTGTAGTTTGCAGAAAAGAAGTTCTCGTAGAAAGTGACAAAAATATTCTAAAGGGTGAATTTTAATGTTTTTCAAACTAGCGTTCCCGATGATTTTCACATCAATTCAGTTTAACGAGTCATATTCGCTGAGTGCTTCTGTTGTGACTGACACCAGTCTAAGTGTCAGAAATAATAACACAGCAGTAAACAAAACCTACCAACTGTTGCCCTTCCAGGGCTAAGGCACCAGTGAGGAGAGACAAATGACGGACGGAATAAACAACTCGGTTATAAAGTATTTTTTTAAAGAAATAAGGAAAGGAGATAAAAGCTGGGGGGGGGGTGCAGAGTTTGGTGTCCAATGAGAATTCTTTCCAGGGGTGAAATAAAGACCCTACGTCTCTGTTCCTTGAAGTGGGTCCTGTATGGTTTAGCGCACTCAACAGCAGGTAACTGATGAGAAACAAGTCCCACTCCAATGGGGCTTTTTTGGTCTGGATGCTCTTATGTTTCCCGAGCCCCAAAGGGAAGACATCTGTGATCCCCGCCTCTCTTAGCATTCAGTGACTTCCCGGGGGAGTTGTTATTATTGTCGTTACTGGCAAGAGAAGGAGAAGCAGGCACAGAGTCCTAGCTGTGTCCCAGACAGTAAGCCACATGGTTTCATTTCCATGTCCCGTCTTAGCAGGGGAGACAGGGGCACAAAGGAGTGAGCTACCAGGGGCAAGGGCATTGCTGTTAAGGGTGTTGGAAGACTGGGGTGCCGGTGTGAGTGACCCCAAAGCTGGGACCGACATATTCGCGAGCACTGTAGGCACAGTGTCCACGGGCCATGATGATTTTAAGAGTCCATGAAAATGTTTTAATTTCTTTAAAAACCAGAAAGAAAAAATGAACATAATGCCCCCAAGATTGTATTTGTTTTTATACTGATGCGGCCGTAAAATATAATTCTTTAACAATTTCTTTATGGAGAAAGGACCCAAGGATGTCCTAATGTGGCCCTGCCCCCAGCCCGATGTCTTTCATGGTCCTATGACCAATACTCCCTTCTGTTCTAATATTGTTTGGCATTTCTCCTTCACCCTGAGGAGCCCAGTGTGTCCCCCCTCCTTGTGTGCCATAAAGGGATGTCTACAGAGGAGCCAAGAATGTCATTTTGCACAGTTCCCAGCACGAGGTAGTCATGTGATGCTTATGTGTCAAATGAGTGAATGAACAGGTGAGTGAATGGATGCTTCAGGGAACGAATGAGTGCATTCTTGAATCGATGAAGTCTTGAGTGAATAAATGACAAATGAATGCTCGATTGAATAAGTGAAAGAGTGAATGAATGAATGAGTGAATGCCCGAATGAACAATGAATGCGTAAATAGATAAGTGAGTGAATAAATAGGTAAATGAATTAATGCACGAATGCGTGAGAGAATGAGCCCTGCCATGCCAGGGTTGGTGGCGGTGGTGATGTGATTTCTCTTTTTCCCTCACTGACTTTTCTTCCCAGAAAAATGTGGCATCCGCTCGCTGAATGTTTCGGACAATGGATTTGTTTTAAAATCATTCTGTGCCACATAATGCGTACTGCCTTGAACCGGAGGGAGAATTAGAAATAATTTGGAACTCAGTTCAAAATAAATTCACTAAATCCAGTCCATGATAAATCCTGATTGCTTTTGAGCAGTGAAGAATGGATAGTGGGCATCTGTGTACGAGGCCAAATCGCGATGTACCCAAGCCTTGACAGTCGGTGTGCCTAGAGAGTCTTAAGCTATTTAGCAACTATTGAGGGTCGGGGGTTCAGCCATTTCTGCCTTTTAATGTAGAGAAGTTTACATGGAATTCTCTTGGTTTTGTTACTAAGATGTCATTGTATTACTTTGCATCGTCCCCCGTGTCTGTGTGTTGGGCTGTGGCATCCGGCCGCCATCTGAGAAGGTCCTCCTGGACAGAATAACTCTTCCAGCCCCAATAGTGCCTCACACATCTGCGCTATCTCCTGAAACACATGCTTATGGCTGGCTAATTGGAAAACATCCACCCATGAAATTCAGGACAACAGTGACATGTGAGTGTGGGGACAGGATGAAAGCAGAAGGACCCGTTGAGCAGGGGAAATGAAAATACTGGTTTTCAATCTGGACTTTGATGTCTACCATTTTGGTTTGAGAACTCGAATTTTAGCTTTATTTATGTACTCCCCCCCTTTTTTTCCCCTCAGGAAGCTTCTATTAGCTGGTGTGTAATGTTTATCTAAAAGGACACATGTTGTAGGTGTGTGCACTGGGAGTGGGGACACCCAGGTGTGGAGTTGGCAGGAGTTATAAGGGTCCAAGTTCCAAAGTCAGCTCGGAGCCTGAAATTTGGGAGCAAGAACTTTATGGTTCCCTAAATGTGGATGACAGTGATTCGTTAGGATGTATTTTCTTTCCCTTTCTTAAAGTTACATTTTGCCTTTTTGTATAATGTCAAATAACAATGTGAAGGAACCATGAGCCCTTCCACAGATAAGGAAATCTGGCTGGTGTTTTTGTACATCTTGGAGACCCCAAGGCACTGATTGCAAACATATGGCTGGTGATGATAATTCAGAAGCTATTTACATGGTGGGGACAGAAATTGAGTTTCAGAGAAATAAATTCCAATTTAAATCGGGTATGTTACTCATCCCAGAATGTTCCTTATGTGGGATTTATTTCTATGACAAGTGTCACAAGGCTTCTCCATGAACATACTCGCATCATAGCGTTCTTTTGTGGGAATTGACATCAGCCAAATAGATGACCGATATCCTGGATGATATAAGGTCAGTTTGAAGACCCACGATCACCCCCCCAGAACACGGAGAGTTTCTTATGTAGCAATGAAGGGCTTCTTCTCCTTTCTGTGAGAGTAGAACCTGTCCTTTGTTCTTTTCTCCAAGTTACAGTGCCTTCTCATCTAATTGCCTCAGATGGCTGCTAAACCGTCAGGTGATATGAACTTCATTGGGTGCATTGGTCATACAGCCATAGATGCCTAGCAGCTCAGGGACACGAGAACAGGTGTCCTGCCCGTGGCTGGCAGAAGAGAACACATATACAAAGGCTATATTCCTTGGCTCTTGTCTTGTGTCCTCACTTCATGGTCTTAACAACCTTAAATCTTAATGAAAAGGTGCCACGTTGGTGTAATGTGCTTTAGGGGAGAAGCATTCTCCTTATACTCTGCCCCTGCCTGCCCCACCCCTGCTTCACTCACCTCCAGCTTCCAGGTACCCACCTTGGAGGCGTGGGAACCACCTGAATCAATATGGTGCATCTTACAGGCACACCAATTTTCCTTAATGCCAAGTAATTTCTCACCCTAATTCTGTGTTAGAGTAAGCTTACGTACATTATGCGTCAAATGTGGTCTCATGTGTTTTTAAGCCATGACGCAGAACTTCCAGAAACATGGTAGCTATGACAGAACACTCGAGGTGGTCTTTGGCCATTCCCATCCCTGTCTCAGAGCTGCATGAGCGCATCTCGATTCTTCGGCCTCCTTGTGACTCCCTTTCCCCTTCCTGCCAAAGCCCACTCTCTTTTCTTCTCCCCTGTCAGGTCATCTATTACCTCACACATCCACCTAGCTGCCTTTCAGCTTCTGCCCCATCCACGTGTGCTTCTAGGCTCTGTAGCTCACCTGTTCAGCCTCCCCAGACAGAGGGTCTGATATTCAATGTGCCACACAGGGCACACCTCTCCCCACGGGCTGGGATCAGGTCCAAACAGGTGTGGCAAAGGAGGTGAGACCCATGGTGCAAGGCCTGACCCTCCAAAGGAAATGCTGGGGGCTGGGGAGATCTGGGAGCTTTTCTGAGTTTCGTGGATGGGGCTGGGGAGCTACAGGTCCCACCACATAGTCTGACCACCGTGACTTTGGATTCCACTTAACTCCCCAATTTGCACTCCCAGGGGCTGTTTCTCTCCTGTTCTGTGTCATTTTTGTCATCATCCCCACTTTCCGCTGCCAACATAGACTGGGAAACTTACCCTTGAATAAGCCTGAGAGCCAAATGTCTTTGTCCAACAAGAAAACCAGGAGAGAGTTGCATGCTTTAGGAAGCATGCGCGTCTTAAGACGTGCAAAGATGTGTGTGGTGATTGGAAGACATACATGGCAATCATGTTCTTGAAACATTCACTACAAATTAGAACTGGGTGCAAAATATTCACGTTTGTAAGCCAGATAGATTTAGAGTCTGGCTCCGGTGATGATCAGCAGATCTCTCATCTAGAGAAACATGCCACAGAACGTGGAAACACTTGTGAAACTGGGCGCCATTATTTGCCAGGTGGGTTGGCCTGCGCGGTTAGGACGTCGAGAATCCTTGCTTCTCCCTTGCATTGGCAGCCATGCCAGGGCCCCAGTCATAATGCAAACACAGAGTCCCTATAGATTTCCAAAATGCCCCCCAGGATGGTACCAACCCATCGAGATTGCGCCGATAGAATCCACAAGAGCAGACAGTTCTTGACCGTTCGTCATGTGCCAACCATCCTGCTCGTGTTTCACGAGCTCCTTCCATTTAGTCGTGACAGAAATCCCATGGACTAGGGCAGTCTCAGAGGAGCAAAGTGGCCCAGAGGAGCCCCCTTGAAGTACCCGGCACCACCTTGTGTCCCAGCGGGTGTCCACCACAGGACAAGGGCGAGCAGAAATGGCGATGGCAGGGCACAAGAGCAAGAGGGTGGTGGGAGGCATGCTGAATGAGGAGGTAACCCTGCCTCCTTCTCGCTGGCACATCTGTGGGCAAAGTTGGCTCTGTTTCCCCAAGGTTACTCATTCACCTTCGGAGAAGAACTTTGAGGAGGCAGACTTACTGTAGTTTTCATTTCTGTTCCTCACAGGGAAATGCATGCCTTATAATCTTCTGTTTTTTTTTTCTCCTGCAGATGGTCTGTTAAGGAGTATACCCTAAAGCACCCTCTTTCTGGTATGACTGTGTACTTCGCTCTAACACAGGGCTTCGAAGGGGAAGACCTGTCAGAGATGTTTTAGGGTGGTTTCTTTTTCCGTATTAGGGAAGCCTAACCAAATACACTTGCTGTGGTCATCGTTAAAGGCTTGATATTTATTTATATTTATTTATTTATGATTTTTAAAGTTTATTTTTATTTATTTTGAGAGAGAGAGCAAGAGGAGAAGGGGGACAGAGAGAGGGAGAGGGGGAAACAGAATCCCAAGTAGGCTCTCCACAGTCAGCGCAGAGCCTGATGCGGGGCTTGAACTTACGAACCGTGAGAGCATGACCCGAGCCGAAATCGAGAGTCAGACGCTTAACCTACTGAGCCCCCCAGGGGCCCCTAAATGCTTGATATTTGAAACCCAATAGCAGGGCACAGTGTAGGCCTCACGTTGTTAGATGATAGCCGGAGAGCTCTAGCCGTTGTCTTGTGTAGTGTCTGGGCCTTGAGATCATAGCTTCAGCTTCTCATTCCAACTCCTGGCTTCTCCTTTGGGATGTGCTTTCTCAAGAGGCACATCAGCTAGAGGTATTTATCCACTAGGAAATGGTATAATACATCTACGTTATATATATATATATATTTTTTTTTTTCCTTTGAATTCAGGTAATATCATTGATCTTGTAGAGTTTGCCAACTCCTGGAAGGGTCTTCCATTGCTTTCCTAGCATGTTATTAGGTCTCATGGTCTCAGGTGACTTTAAACAGGAGGACCGACCATCCTGGTTAACCAGGGACAAAGGAGGGAACCAGGATGTGTGACTCTCAGTGCAAAAACCTGGACAGTTCTGGGCAAACCTGGACAGTCGGTCACCCTGGAGATGGTTTTAGTTGGCAAGAGAACCTTGACAGCTCTGTCATTTTAATATGTTGTGTTCCTCCCCCCACCCCATCTCGGACGACAGATTCTCTTCCACTTCTGTGTAAACTCTTCTTGGGGAGCAGTCAGCCTGCCCAACACCCGCCGGCCACTGCCTTCGTATGCGAGATTCGTGACATGCTTTATTTTAGCATCTCTCTCCTGTGGACTGTTGATTTTCAGCAGCACGTGGGCTGCGGAAGTCCCACCGCTGAGACCTCCAATGGTCCCTTTTCTAGGGCGGTGTGTGGTAAAAGATGACATTCTGTGTGAATTGCAGCGAGAGATCATTTCCCCTTTTCCCTTTGAAGGCCATCAAGGTGACCTCCAGCAGCTCAGGGTAGGAGAATTCAGGGCTTCGGTTTCCCAGGTTCAGACACAGAGTCGAGCACCTAGTTTAAGCTCCGTATAATTTTGTGTAATTGCATTCAATTGCTCGCTCAATCTCTGATCGCTTTCTAATGAGCTGTTATTTTCAGAGGTAGGAGAAAAATCAGTTCAGGAAGAGAGGACGACACAAAGTAAGTGACAGGGAAGGGGGACCAGGCCTACGTTCCCTGAGCAAGGGCTCTCTGGGGAGGGGCGTGCTACGCAATGCTGGAGGACATCGAACAACACAAGATTATGTCATGGGAGCTGGGCATCCCTTAGAAAGAGAGGCTAATACGTGGGGAGAGTTGGCAAAATGCACAGGTGGCCAGGTTTGTTCAGTCTTTGAAGAAGTCAGCAAAGTCATTGTTCAAGACTTTAGTTTTTTAAATCTTTATTTATTTTTGAGGAGGGGGGAGGGAAGTGAGAGAGGGGGACAGGGGATCCATAGCAGGTTCTTCACTGACAGTAGAGGGCCTGATGTGGGGCTTGAACTCACAAACCCTGAGATCATGACCTGAGCCAAAGTCAGAAGCTTAACCTACTGAGCCACCCAAGCGCCCCAAGACTTTAGTTCTTAAGAGCAGTTTTAGTTTCACACCAAAAATAAGGGAAAGGTACAGAGATTTCTTTATTCCCCTGCTCCCACCCATACAGAACTTCCCCCACTATCAACATCCTACACCAGAAGGTGCATTTGTTACCAGTGATGAATCTGTGCTGGTACATCATCATCACCGAGAGGCCATAGTTAACATCAGGTTCACTCTTGGTGATGTGCTTGCTACGGGTGTGGATAAATGGGTCATGGCAGATGGCCACCATGAGTAGCTTCGCTGCGTTAAAAGTCCTCTGTGCTCTGTCTTTTCATCCCTCTGTACCCACCCCGAGTGCTGGCAACCACTGATCTTCCTACAGTCTCTGTAGCATTGCCTTTTCTAGAATGTCACGTAGTTGGACTCATACAGCGTGGAGACCTCTCTGATTGGCTTGTTTTGTTTAGTAATGAATATGTAAGCTTCCCTATGTCTCTTCCCAATTTGATTGTTTATTTCTTTTTTTAAAAAGTGTTTATTTTGAGAGAGCAAGCGAGTGAGCAGGGGAGAGGCAGAGAGAGAGAGAGAGAGAGGGAGGGAAGTAGAGAGAGAGAATCCCAAGCAGGCTCCACGCCGTCAGCGCCGAGCCTGATGTGGGGCTCGAACCCACAAACCACGAGATCATGACCTGAGTTGAAACCAAGAGTGAGACGCTTAACCAACTGAGCCACTCGGGTGTTTATTTCTTTTTAGCGCTGAATACTATCCCATTGTCTGGGTGTGCTGTTTATCTGTCCATTCACCCCCAAAGGACATCTTGATTGCTTCCAAGTTTTGGCAGTTATGATTGAAGTTAATTTAAAATAATGACAAAATATGTGATATTAAAAGTGAGATGTGCCTGGATGTTATCATTGAAATGCACGCAAAGGGCCTCCAAATCCAGGCTCCCTTCATGCTTTTGCCAGTGGGTCTGTTCTCCCCTAAGCAATATCAGTAACTCCCTGTACATGCCTTCCCATCTCCAAACACGGAAGCAACTACTTGGTCCACTTGCTTTTGTCATTATTACATTTCATGAAAGAATATCATCATTGTCGGGGGACCTAGGATATGAACTAATATTGAAACCAAAGAACAAACAAATGAGAGAGAGAGAGAAAAGAAAACCGTCTCACTGTGACAAATCTTCACAAACCTCGCATTTTAGTAAGATGTAAACCACTTGAAGAAAAGCCAAAGGAAAATAGAGGGAATGAGGTGTCATTCGGCCAAACAAACGCTGAAAGGTGACCATATAAATGGTCTCAAATGGCAGCCCAGAAAGCAGGGATCTGTCACTGTGGAAACAGAGTTAGCAGAAACAGACTTAAATGAAAACGAGGCAGTTTATGTTCTTCCGGAGACACTCCGCATGTGAGAAAATGCTAGAACAACGTGTATTCAGAATACACAGCTGGACACATTTTTGTTGTTTATACTTTCCCAAGATTTACGTTCTTCCCAAGAGATCTGTTGTGTGTGGGATATGTGGCCACCAGGGGGCACTGCGTGCGTGCGTGCACGGTTAGTCTGGGTGACTGGGTTTCCATTGTAGACTCCCATCAAGGCCAGCAGCCCAGGTCGGTGGACAGGTGTGGAAATGGAGGTCACACGCCAAGACTCTGGCCCAGCTCCTCATAGTCCAAAGGCTTTCATGTCTGTTAACTCATTCCCATTCCCATAGACAAAGAGGACTGAATATGATATTAACAGTGGATTGCCTGAAAACACCCGTGTGCTCACTTGGTTCAATGCGCGGTAGACGCCAGTGTAAGGTGCTCGTGGATGTTCACGGGAACGTGGGGCCACAGAATCTGGAGCTGGCCAGGAATTTCCAGATCGCATCTCCCAAATCCCCACCCAATGCAGGAGGCCCCCCAGGAGCCATTTGCCTACCTGACTGCTTGTCTTCTAGCCATCTCTGAGATTTTCTAGGCAGATCTCACTTCACACGGAACTCATTCCATGGAGCAACAGAAGGTCCCTCCTTGTATTGAGGCCACATGGGAGGACTCTGTAATTCTGCCACTTGACTTTGACATCTTTTTATCTAACTGCTCTAAGAACAGTGGTGGATGACAATTATTGAGTTGAAAACACTGAAAATCTTGCAAGTACAGAAGATAGCCCTAATAAGGTGTCAACAAAATACTTCAGTATCATTGTGTTGCCCCATTTTGATAGGTATTGTAATAAGATGACTTTCATGTGACTTACATGTCCCGAATCATATTTTAAGGCTGCAGATTTTTGTGTGTTATGTAAATGAGGCCATCAGGCCCCAGATCTACAACATGAGCTTCTAATGAACTTCTAATGAGTTCTGTTTCTGCACACAAGGGGGAAATTTTCATCATTTCCTTCTATACTTCCTACTGATGGCCACAAAGACAAAAGCTATCAACTTACAATGCCACCTACACTTATAGCAAAATGGAAAAAACAAGACAATTTCAGTGGTGAATTATTTTATGTAAGTATAAATATAAATATACATACACACATATACTCACTGTGTTAGCATGTGCCACAGGAGAAATAAAGAAGAAAATAATAACTAAAAGCTATGGTGTAGTATAATTTCCCCAAGCTGGTGGTTCATGCAATTCCAATTTGTTTTGGCCGTGTAAGGTATATGATACATAATTTTCTCCTCTTGACCATAGGCTGATATCCAAGAGACAAGAAAGGTAACAAATTGCCTATTGTTCCCTTTATTAAGCTGATATCAAAAAACATGAGGCTAGTTCTAGTATTTGATTTGGCTTAATTGATTGGCAGAAAGAGAAACACAGAGGGAGTTTCCCTGTAACACTAGGTTTTTAATCCCACTGTGGGGGAAAAAAACCCATAGAGAAAGGGTCACACTGGGAATCCTCAAAGATGGCTGGTGGAGAAGTCAGAAACTGGTTCCTTTTTATATCCAGTGCCTCAGAAGAGCCGAGGAGGAGATTGGGAGGCTGCACTCAGTGCTGAGGTGTCCATAGCTGAAATCCCCAGGTTCACGTCTGCTCAGAAGACAGCCCACATTCACGTCTTAATGTGGGCAGCCCTTCCCAACATCACTTGCAGGAATTACGTTGCCAGGAATTCACGGTTAGATAGTGTATTATTCTCACTGGAAAGAAGGAGCAGGTGGAAGGTTGTCTGGAGTAGAGCTTCCTTCACCTTGAGGTGACCTTCACCTGCCTGGGGTGCGGAACTGGGTGCTTCTCAAGTGAAAAGCTGCCAGGTGCGTGGGTCTTGGCAAAGTTCAGGCTGAACTTTGGCCATCTTTGAAATGCTTATTTTTCAAAGTGCACAGCAATGACCTAGAGAACCCTAGAAATGCCTAGGCCTGCTCTCCCACCACACAACCCCACCCCCCCTCACGCACGTGTGCACACACACGAACACACACACGCATACCGCACACACACGTGCATGCGCAGGCATGCAGAATTAGCCTTGGAAAAGGACTAGGAATATGGATTCGGGCTTCCCACTGAAACTTCCGGGCTCTGCCCTTGATCCTTTCTGCTGATTAGGACTTGCTTTCTTTATTTCAGACATGATGTCATCTCATTGACCGTTTAAAAAATAAACACATGTCTGTGCACATTTATACATTCGCGTATATATCCTTTTAAAAGATGCACACTTGGGAATTGGGGGGCATGCAGGTTGTGAGATGGTTGTACCTGCTTTTTAAAAATGTTACCAAAAATACGTGCAGTGCGTTTGCTCATGTGGTTACCATTACCGTAGGAGTAAATCGTTTCTTCTCACTTACTCTCTTGTGCCTCTAGTCCTTCACTGTATTTTTTTCTTTTCTTGTTAATTGCTGGTTTTAGACCAGATTTTTCTGTTACTAGATTTTTTAATTTCTAAAAGAAATAAAACATGATGTAACATGTGTTGTCTCTCTCTTTCTTTTTTTTTCTCCCGCAAGAGACAGTACTGGGAGAGACACTCACCCTGGCCGTCTCCAGTAGTCTTACTGGACAGAACGGTCTTACTCACTTGGGGATTTTATGATAAGCCTCAGATTCTAAACATGACTTTGACTCCAGATCTACTGAGGTTCTGTGTAACTTGGGAAAGTATGGATTCACTCTTACAAATTGACAAGATTGTAGACCCCGTGAGACACTCAAAATATGAGAGGGTGTTTCTCTCAGTTTCTTATTCTGCTTATAATCATTAGTCTCTACTTTGCTGTCCTTAACTAGGCGGCTTTATTCTCCAGATATTTTCCCCTGGTATGTTTGTGGCTTTGCTTAATCGCATCTCTTTATGCTTTAAGGATTTCCATTTTAAACTTTAAGTTGCTTATAAGGTTACCTTAAAAAAGAAAGCCTATTTTCTGGAGTGACATAGGACAGATTGTCAGGGGACGATGTGACTGTCCTTTAATCGGGCACTGTTTTATGTACATAATAAAAATGATTTCTGCCCGCTTATCAGATCGATGTATGGGCTCATAAATTCACTTTCTCCTGGCGTCCCTAGTGAAGGACATTTCTCCATGTGCTGCTAAGAACAATCAAGGTTTAAAATCATTTTCAAAGGTGATAAAATAACCAGGGTGGTTTATGAAAGGGATGGAAATTTGATAAAAATAGCATGACATATCTCACAATATACAGTGAGAAGGCCCATCTCTTTTAAAATGTAGAGACGAAATGCTCTAATATTTGTTTTTATCTAGATTAAGTTACAAAGAGAACCATCATTGTTTCCGTCCTGCTACAAATGAGATATGTCTGGTGGGACATCATAACTTGGTTGTCAGCTTGAGGTCTGGCTGCTCTGTGATCGCACACACAGTCACCATCTCACGCTACGCGTCACCCTACTGGATAGCAGTCTGGACTTTATTAATGTAATTAACTTAGATCACTTTCGTGACAACTGATACAGCTACAATCGAGTGATGACATCGCTTCTTCTTTGATATAAATGTTGGATGGAAAGGTTTGGAGACCGAAGAAAGGAATGGACGTTCATTAGTCTAATAATCCTTGGATACTAGTCATTTAGGTTGACTTGTGTCATCTATACAAAGACACAGGATTTTTTTTTAAAAAAATGGTGTCCTTGGATATATGCCCCAAAACACTTCTGTTCAATGCAGCTATAAATCAAAATATTACTGGATCATGAAGTAGGTATTCCTAATACTTACAGTCAAAGCATCTTGATTCATGGTGGATCTTTCTGACATGTTCCCATGACATGTTCACGTATACATGATCACATGTCCTGAAGGTTACGTCATCATTAACGTCAAACATACCTCTTTCCTTAAAGGTGGTTCTATATCTTGATTTGGAGGTAGAAAAACATTTAGAGCAATTCAAAGCAAATATTATATATCACTTTTTGTTCTAGACATTCTGTTATTTTTCTTATCGACAGATGTGTTTTCTTCATATCTAACAGTATTATCCAACTCGTACCCCTTTTACTCAACTAATAAATTTTCTGCTATCAGAACAAAAGTTAGTTTAAAATTGGTTGAAGTGTCCTGCATTTACACTTAGAATAATAATTTTATATAAGAAAATTAAACTATATTTCATCTTCTGTAAGTCAGTAAAATGTTTTGGGGGCTAATGATCAAATTTTCATTCTGCTTATTTTATTATCAGTAAAAGTGTTAGTGCAACTGAGTCTTGATTTTAAGCAGATTTCAGAAGCCAATTAAATTCTGCCTTCAATAACTCAGTTCTGTCTATAGAGGTGATGTGTGATGGGTCTCTGGTAGTGAAAAAGGGTTACTTTTGCTATTTGGGTTTTACCATTAAAACAATTTTATATACGGGGCACCTGGGTGGCTCAGTTGGTCAAGCGTCCGACTTCCGCTCAGGTCACGATCTCACGGTTGGTGGGTTCGAGCCCTGCATTGGGCTCTGTGCTGACAGCTCAGAGCCTCGAGCCTGCTTCGGATTCTGTGCCTCCCTTTCTCTCTGCTCCTCCCCCGCTCATGCTCGGTCTCTCTCTCTCTCTCTCTCTCTCTCTCTCTCTCTCTCAGAAATAAACATTAAAAAATAAAAAAAAAACAATTTTATATATATCTGCCTGTGTAAAGTGTTTTAAGCACTCAAGATCATGTGTACTTTTATCTTTGTGGGTTTCCCTGAGCGGATGGAGTGTTACCTAGATTCTAGCTTTCACCTGTCTGAAAAGAGGAGGCAGTAAGGCCTGAGTATTTGATTTTAAAATATTCATGTCAAGAGTTGTAAAATATTCATGTCAATTTTAAATAATTTTAAAATATTCATGTCAATAATTTATGGTGTTTTAGAATATAAGGTATTTATCATTTCATTCCCTCATTAATGGATTCATTAATGGATTCATTGATTCATTCACATGTCAACCATTTATTGAATGCCTTATGTGTGCTAGGATCTGGGCTTGCTTCTTAAGTACTAACAAACAAATAAGATACTGTCTGTAGAGAGCTTTGAGTGTAATGGGGGAAACTGAAAAGTAAATACCTAATTCTAACACAATGTGTTGAGTGACAAATTCCAACACAGTGTGTCCATGGTTACAGAAAAGTCATGACATACCATGACAGTAGGGAAGTCATGCTTGGTATCCTACAGAAGTTCACCCTAAAATGAATTCCACACCTCACATCTCGTTGGGTCTGCCATCTTTCAAGAACACCTAAAAATAGGAATCACTTGCGTAATTTTTGCAAACGTGATTCAGTGCAATACAGCCCTG
This sequence comes from Leopardus geoffroyi, assembly GCF_018350155.1. Lineage (NCBI taxonomy): Eukaryota > Metazoa > Chordata > Mammalia > Carnivora > Felidae > Leopardus > Leopardus geoffroyi. The sequence continues at coordinate 5,332,062 of NC_059333.1, forward strand.
AGGAGAGTATGCATCTCTGTATGTGAGCGGAACTATCTCTGTATGATTTTCTGAATGAGGATTGCCGTTCACATTATTAACTCAATACCATATTCAGCACACAACGCTGGTCAACTGACCGTCAACATTGGACCGATTTCCCCAGAGTTGCCCACGTGGCGAGATACTCGAGGGGCCCTGAGTGGCTGGGACCACACAGCAACACCCTCTAGGGAACTCACCAGAAGCAGAAAATGCCTGCAGCTGGCGACAGGCACTTCTAAGGCGCATCAAGCCTGAGTTTTCGCTCATAGATAACCTGAGTCTCTTCCACCTAAATAAGACTTCGCCAGAAAATGGTCCAGTTTTGTTCAGCTTGCAGTTATGTTCTAGAACTTCTTAAGTTAGTTCAATAGAACCGTTTGAAGTGTCATAAAAAGCCATGCCAGCCATCAAATGAAGAAACACAGCCGCAGACTAAGAACACAGCCACAAATCACATTCTACAAATATGAAGATATAAGCACCCTGTTTTCGTTTTGGGATTTTTTGGTTTCCTCTCAGCGTGGCTCTGCCACTTGCTGTGGCCCAGACAAGTCAGGGGACCCCTTGAGACTCGGATGTGTCCTATGTTAAGGGAGGAAATTGAACTGTCATTTCGCAGGAAGCTACCGTTTCTAAGTCTTTTGGGTGCACGCTTGATGTGCTGTGCTGAGAATGAACGGTGAGCAGGGTTTCCACGGTTACCACAATTCTTGGTTGAGAGAGGACTGGTCAGAGAACGTGGGTTTGGTTTAATAACGTCAAAAATATACCTTATTTGTTTGCAAAAAGTTAAGAAGAGAAATACCTGCATTTCCCTCGGTTACATGTTACAAAACAGGGGCTCCCTGCTCATTCCACACCGAGAGGCGCTGTCACACAGAATGATCTCTCAGGAGCGCCGGTGGACTGGCTAATCGCCACCGGCCCCTGCCACAGCAAATGCTGATTCACAAGAGGTGCTGTGATTATGTGGGTCCCTGGAATTCAGTGGAAATTCTCAGAAGGGAGGAGTTGATCGAAGACAGTGCATATGTCCCTTCTGAGATGTAAAAGATAAGCCTTTCAGTACTTTTCGTAAACACGCCTCTCCAATATAGCAACACTCTTGATGGAGTTTTAAAATTGGGAAAGAAATGTTGGGATATGTGCTCTTTCTCCTTTCATTTTAATTTTATTTACTCATTTTAAAGTTTTTAAATTTATTTTGAGGGAGGGAGGGAGAGAGAGAGAGAGAGAGAGAATCCCAAGCAGCCTCCTTGCTGTCAGTGAGTGTGGAGCCTGATGTGGGACTCGATCCCAAGAACTGTGAGATCATGAGCTGAGCCGAAACCAAGAGTCAGATGCTTAACCGACTGAGCCACCCAGGAACCCCTATGCTTTAGTTTTTAAATTCCTCCAAGAGACTGTTTCTAAGAGGGTTTGCCCTTTAATCCTGGCTGATACATGATTTGTTGTCTTACAATTAAGTGCAGATGGTTTCCAGCAGTAATCAGATAAACAGCGATGCAATTTAGGGATGGTTCAATTTCCGGGTTGGATTTGCATCCTAATCCGGGACTAAAAAAAAAATTAGAAAACTGTTTCCAGATGACCTGTAATGTTCTTTTACAACATTCGCTTCAGAAGCCCTTATAAGCATGGCAAATAATGCCCATGGTTACGTTGGGCGAAGAAAATTAGTTCACAGAAGTAGGTAAAAATGTGGAAATGCCTACAGGTTGTGCAAGGGCCAACTCCTCTAGAAAAAAGAGTGGCCAGTCATAATAGATTGAAATTGGTTTGAGATCCGGTTCGGATGGAACGTTGACGGAGCACTTGACCCTTGTCAGCAGTGTGCAGGGGGGACTGCTGAGGTGGACCGTCAGGTCCTGGAAGACGAGGGGAACATTTCTACCACAGAGGAGGGCAGGACAAGGTGGCAGGCTCTTAGTGTCGCCTGCACCGGGAGCAATCGGGAGACACGTGTAGGTTCCTCGGTGAACTGTCGCCTCACAGAGATGTGAGTTTCTGGCCGAATCAGAGCTGAGAAACGCGGTGCGCGCACGGAAGGCTGCCCGACCCAATTCTGATCACAGATCTGAGGATGGGTCTGGGGAGGTGGGGATGGGCTCTGTGGTTTTTCTGGCTTTCTCATTTTGGAACTTCCGCTGTCCCTTTTGGCTGTTTGTCTTTCCACTTCTGGAGCCCTGGTGCATCTCCAAGGACAGGGTGGTGACGGCTTGCTCCTGGAGCTGTGTCCGCTGGTCCTCATCAGTTCAGCTTTGCCCCTCAGTCCTGTAAAATGGCTAAAGAAGAAGAATCATCCTTTACAAGCTGCCCTAAGATCGGCTCGCGTAGTGCGATTTTCACGTGAGGAGGGGAAACGGATGTGGCCTGCTTGGCTCTGGGACACTCAGATCGTGCTTGTGCACCATGGACCCTGGTGGGATCATCGGGGGCCATGAGAGAGGGCAGTGGAGCCTCCCTGCCCCCACCGTGTAATCTTGTACTCACACTATTCCAAGAAGTTGAAGCTTTGATCTGAGTGCCTTTCTTCTAAGAATTTGGCTTTAACTTTTATTGGAACTTAGCTTGGGCCCACCTTGCATGCCCAATAAAATTCCCTGGGAATGCTTGAAATTCTTTAAAAGAAGAGAAGGGGTTTCCTACAACGCTGGTTGCGGTGAGGCAGAAGCCTTGCTGACCTCCAGACACCCTTGGTCTTGTCTAATTTCCTCCCATTGAGAGTTGAGAAACCTGCCAGTGATTATGTTGTATTCTATGGCGAAAGGGGTTTTGTGGATGTGATTAAGGTCTCAAATAAGCTGACCTGAAGGTAGGGAGATTATCAGGATGGGCCTGACCTGAACGCATGATCCCTTTAAATCTGAGTCGGAGGTCAGAGCATGAGAAGAGATTGGGGCGGGGAGGACAGGTGTGGGCCACCGGGTGCTGAGAACAGCCTCCATCTGGCAGCCAGCAAGAAAATAGGGGTCTCTGTCCCCAAACCCCAAGGGACTGAATTCTGAAAACAAGAAGGTGCTTTGGGAGTAGATTTTCCCCCAGAGCCTCCTGATGAGAACCCAACCTGGCTGACACCTTGATTTCAGGCTCGTGACATCTTGGGCAGACAAGCCAGCCATGCCCCGGTGAGCGTCTCATGCACAGAAGTGTGAACTCATAACGCGCATGATTTCCAGCTGCTGAGTGCAAGGGCGTCTGTCTGCCATGATAGAAAGCTAATACGTAGGCACAACTGTAGTCAATTGGACCATTTCATTTCTTTGATTAAGGATTTGATTTCGGCTCTGACCCACCCTCTCTACTCTGTGCTGATGCCAATGCTGGGACCCTGCAATTCCACCTCTCCTTCACCAGCTGTGCATCCGGGCTCTGCCATCAGGGCCCCTGGGTGTCTGGAGGCTGGCAGAGAGGGCAGGACGAGTTCCCAGCTATCGATTCCTGGTTGTCTCAGTAGCATCTAAACTTGACCCAGCTGGCAGTGGGCTCCTGAAGTCACATTCAGTTTCAGTGTGCAAGGTTATCATTCCTGCACCTGCAAAATCAGCCTTATTGTACCCCCTCTGAGATGCAAATGCCACCCAATAGCATCCTCTACTTACAGGTCTGAATTTACAAGGTCCTTCTTTTTTTTTTTTTTTTAAAGTTTAATTATTATTTTTTTTTCAATGTTTATTTATTTTTGGGACAGAGAGAGACAGAGCATGAACGGGGGAGGGGCAGAGAGAGAGGGAGACACAGAATCGGAAACAGGCTCCAGGCTCTGAGCCATCAGCCCAGAGCCTGACGCGGGGCTCGAACTCCCGGACCGGGAGATCGTGACCTGGCTGAAGTCGGACGCTTAACCGACTGCGCCACCCAGGCGCCCCTAAAGTTTAATTATTTTTAAGAGAGAGAGTGCACGCATGCACAGAGTGGGGTGGGGCGGAGGCTCCTCGCTGCTCAAGCAGAGCCGGACTCAGGGCTTGATCCCGCGAAGCGTAAGAACGTGACCTGAGCCGAGAATCAAGAGTTGGCTGCCCAACCAACTGAGCCACCGAGGCGCCCCTACAAGGTCCCTCTTCTGAGCTCCTGAGGTTCGAGCATCTGCCGGTCACCAAGATGGCCCCTCGTAGGTCCCTTGGAGGCTGGAGTCTGGCTCGGTGGGTCCTTTCCCCAAGCCTCCAGGTTCTAGTAACTCTACCTCCTCTTTTCTGTTCTCTCAGCCCTGAAGTTACCAACCCTCCGAAAGGAGGCAGGGCCTCCTTTTGCCTTTCTTTTCTCCAGTACCTGGTTAGTAATTCACTGTGTTAAATTCTTCTTGTTAAGATCACAGAAGATCTTTTGATGTCCTGACTTGACCCTGACTTGATACACTTTTCATCTCATTGAGTCTTATGTGGGGTGGCCAGGAACCGGAGGCACGGAGCCTCCACCGACTTCCACTTCCCCTCAAGTTGCTGGCCCTCCCGTTGAAGGATGAATATCTTTGGAAACACCCTCTCTTTGGGAAGTGTAGACTCTGATGAGCACTGAGCGTTAGTCCTGATGTAGGGACATCGGCACTTTCCCCCTCATCTGTGAGTCCCCAAGTGAGAATTCTGGGGTCTGGATGATGGTGGGGCTGGTGGAGCCTCAGGGTGCAGGGTAGCCCTGTGCACCTGCCACAGTCTGTCCACCCTCAGCCATCTTCCATGGCCCCTTCTTGTGAACCTCAGGTCCCTGACCTTCTGGCCTAGAAAGACCATCCCGGCACGTCTTTGAGGCCTGTGGCTGCCGTGGCCACACATTCTGGCAGCTGGTTCTCTACAAAAGTGCTCCCTTGAAGAGAGTGGTGTGTTGGGAGTGTCTCCTCCAGTGGCAAGAAGGGGGCATCCTAACGGGGAGTAGAAAGGGTCCAGTCTTACTTGGCAGGGATTTTGATGAAAAAGCAATTTTTGCATGCAAAGGGATGTACAAAGGCTGTGCGAAATTTTTACTAAACTTTCAGTAAAATTTTAAACTATGTGTGTACGTATTTATTTATTTATAGCAAGTGGGGAAGGGGAAGACAGAGAGGGAGACGAGAATCCCAAGGACGCTCCTCACTGCGCTCCGTCAGCGTGGAAACTGATGTGGGGCTCCATCTCGGAGCTGCGAGATCATGACCTGAGCTGAAATCAAGAGTCGGACGCTTAACTGGCTGAGCCACCCAGGCACAACCTCAGCAAAATATTTTTAAGCCAGTGTATGGGAGGTGGAAGTCACAGGCAGAGCAGCTCAGAGAAAGGGTATGGAGTCAAGTTGAGTCTCAAGCTGGCGTCTGCATGTTGGTCCGGAGCGGGGATCCAAATGCCTCCCAGCCAGCTGGTCAGTAGTGGACATTTCCTGTAATCGGGACCGGCACTCTGATGGGGTTCTGTTCGCAAGTAAAGGAGATGAAGGACAAAGGACCAAGTACGGTGCCTGATACTTGGTAGACGTCCCATAAAACCGGGCTCTTCACTTAGCATCTTGGCACGTCATTCATGCCAACATTTTGTTCAGTAACTTGTGCGCTTGTCAGAGCGTGGCAGGTTTGGGTGAGGCCGGATTTAGCGGGTACCTTTGTCAGCCTGTAGGTCAGTTCCTGCCAGCGGCATCTTGCGTGGCACACCTCCGGCGGCTTTGTCTCCTGTCCCCCTCTTCACCCCACCCTTGCCTCCATTGGTGTGGCTGGGGGTATGGAACCTCAGCATGGCAGACGTGGTCTCTTTGTTAAATAAGGAGGGATGTGCAGGTGACTTATCCCCAGATCTCACGTCTTCTATATGGAAGGGGCGGGGCCGGGACCTGCGTCTTCTTGTCCCAGGGTGACCCCTCTCCCTGTGCCTTGCTGCTTCCATCCTATCAAAGTAAATTCATAACTTATCTGACTGGACAGCACGAATAAACCTTTCAGAGAGCTTTAATTTATCTAGAGAGACGGTCCCATAAGGACCACCCTTACCCTTCTCAGCTGCTCAGTTTGTGTGCACGGCTTCACAACCTTGGGCGCATTTTTTAACCTCCATGTAGGGGACCAAAGAACCTGCTGAAATTTTCTGGAATGAAAACTTAATACCTTGACCTGTTTGGAGCTCAGTCAGTCCCTTAGGAATGTTCTGCCAAGCTTGGTTGACTTAACAATTGAGTTTATGCCTTGATTCATCTTTAATTTTTTGGTGTGTGCGTTTTCTCAAAACGAGAAGATAAAAGTCATTCCTTCCGTTGTGCCTTATTTCAACTCTTCGATGGCTTTTGGAAAACGCATTTGATTTTTAACTCTCTGGACCACTTTCAGATACAATTTCAATGCGTCCTAATCTTGACATGTTAATGTATCTTTTAAAAGACGAGTATATATCCCGAAGTTGTGATATTCATGGTACTATTTCGTGGTACTTTGGAAGAAAGGACTAATTTAATGATCACTGTATAGCGAGTGAAGGAACCCTGACCTTCGCCTTGCAAACCTTCTTCTTTCAAGTCAGTAAATTGAGAACGAATTTCAAGAGGAGAGGGACCTCTTTTTGGTGTCAGAATTAAATAACTACTCTAATAAAATCGGAAGTGATTTCGGGAGCTAGCTTCTGCTGTTGAGCTCTTTCCCTGGTAATTCAGATGAGGAAATAAAAATTTAATGTGGATTTTAATATATATGATAAATAATATATATTTTTTACATAACAGACTCTAGTTTATTTTATATTTATATGTGTACATATATATATATGTACACACACACATATATATACGTACACATTCTACTGGGTTTTTTTTTTTTTTTTCAACTGGAAATTAATTACCCCAGGATTCTAAATTGCTCATGGCTCATTACCAGTCACCTACAATCTTGCCGCCGAGCGGGAAATCAGACGCAGGCGCTTTAAGCCGAGCCGGTTTGGCATTTACTTACTTAGTTAAAGATCATCACCAAGCAGAAACCCCTTGGGAAGAGTGGCTGGCTCATTGGGCCCCATGGGGAGGGCGGTAATTAAACTCTGAAGGCAGCACTGATGTTCAGCTAAAAGCTTGTCTTTAAATAGTAATACGCTTGCGTTGTAAAGTGGTAGGCCCTCGGGTGGCTGTTGACACAGTGTGAGGAGCTGGCACTTTTTTATATAAAAGCTAAATTGAAGAAACTGTTATGAGCTCATCTGCATAAAGCAATATGATTCTGCCTGAGGGTGCAGGCGACGGGGAGTGATTAGCCAACCGGCTCTCTGCCTGCTCCTCCACGGCGCTGCTGACACGCCGCTTGTCACTAAAAAATTGGAGGCCCCATATGCCAGGCTGCCTCTGCCGGGCGCCCCTTCTGACGACACGCCGAGGAATTCCTGCCCGGCTCCGGGTGCCGCGGGAGCCCGGGCGCAGTCTGCAGAGGACGTGCGTGTGTGCGTCCTGCCTTTCCCGGGGACGGCCCATTGTTCCGGGGCACGTGGCAGAGACCTTGTGGGTTCGCCTCGCTGATTGGACGCACGTTCGAAGGACGGGGAAGCGTTGCTCCGGAGCCCTGCCAGGCGCCCTGGGCATCTCCTCCGTGTGCCACTAGGGGTGGCGGCGTTGGGAATGGGGTCCCCGGCAAGAAGCACCTGCTTCTGATTCCGCTGGTCTCCTGGGAGCCGAGCAGGATGGGTCAGGAGGCCATCCTCTCCCCTTCGTGGACTGTTTCTCTTTAAAACACGTTTTGTGCTCCGGCTCTCAGTTTTCTGTGCTTTATGAATTATGCAAACCTCTTTTGCCTCAACGTGTAAACAGCGCATTAAAATTTTAATCTTGAGGCGAATGGCTTTTATGCGGCCTGACAGCTGCATCCCAGGGCTTTGAAAAAGGAGATGCCTCCATTTGGCTTTTGAGGAGTCCCCTTCCAGGTCCCTCCAGGTGACGGGTTTGGGTGCGGGGTGGCTTCTGGGCTGATCTGATTTCGAGCTGCCTTTGCGGGTTTCCCTCTGTCGCTGGGATCAAGACCTTTCTAACAGCAGGTGCTGGAGAAGGGAGAGGGAGTTTTAGGGAGGGCTTGCGCCACACCAAGGCGTACACAAGGAAGGAGCTTCCTTCCCGCCCAGCTGGACCGTCACCCCAGGGACGATGAGGTTGTATCCTCCTGGGATGGGTGGGGTCGGGGAATGAGAGATGGTGAGATCCCTCCCTGACCAGTGGTGCTCTTGGGCGCCATTTTGGTTGTTCTGCGTGGTCTTTTGGGGGAATGTGGAAGGCACTGACTCAGGCCTTGAGAAAAAATGTTCTCCAGCCACCCTTCTCCCCCATAACTAGGTGTCAGCCTTCTTAAAGTATCCAGACCCCACCCCAGCCACCAGAACAAAGCCACCACCGGCTCACTAGTGCTGTCCGGAAAAGGTACTTCCGGGAAGGACAGGATGTGACCTTCCTTAGGAGGACCCACACGTCTCTGTTTTCTAGGTGGGTTGTGGGATGGGGGTGGCAGTGACTTGATCCCAATAAATATTACATGAGTCACAACTCCAACATCCAAATGTCATCTATAGAGTTTTTAAAAATTCAACTTCCTTTTTAAGTGAATAGGCTGCATTTCAAAGGAATAAAACTGACGCACAAAGCAAAGGCCATTTGAGGCCTGTGCGTGGCCTGGGAAAGGGGAAGCCCATTTATTTACTCTCCTCCCTATGCCAGGGGCTGTGTTCATGGGGACCAGGCCCTGTGGAGTAGGTGTTCTCATTGCGTTATCTGCATGTGCAAACCAAGGCCCTGAGAAGGTCCAGGGGCTGGGAGGTGACTGTCATTCAAATCCAGGTCTGTCCCACCCAAGCCTATAGTCTTTTGACCACTTTCCATTTCGCTTCTGGCCAGAGCTTGCCCGGGGTGCTGGTGGGGACATTGCCGACGTGGCAGGGGCCTTGACCCAGTGAAATGCAGCCTCCTGGAAGCCACTCCCTGCTCCCCTCCATGGTTCCTGACCCCAAAGCTCTCCTCCACAAACACCTGAAATTTATTTTCCCTGGGCCATGGACTCTTCCCCCACACTGGCTCTCTTAAAATGCCTGTGTCCTAGAAGGGAGAGAATGTCCAGTCTGAGTTCTGTGCAGGGAGTGTTGGAAGGGGGATGGAAACGAGCACGTGTTCTGTCGCAGCCCCCAGGCACTACATCCCATCATTTGGGTTCCAAGACCTTTTCACTGGGGATTATCATCCCCAGCAGATGGGGGTCAGGGTGGGGAAGGCTTAGCAAGGCTAGGAAAGCTTCCAAGGTCACAAGCCTGCAAGGGAGGCCCAGATTGGGCCCGACTCTGCCCCTAAAGCCCTTGGCCATTGCTTTCCTCCACAACAGGCTCACCCAGCCACATGAGGTCTTGGGATCTGAGACCACTGCAGTGGACAAATGGGGACAGACGTTCAGAAATGCCACGGATGGCTGGAGACACACATCCTGCCCCCGAATTGCTTCTAGCGTCATTTGGGGGGGTTTCTCCTACAGCCCTACCTGCGTTGTATGGCACGGTGGTCACACCCCCCAGAACGGCCCTTGCGGCTGAGGAGACCGAGTCTCCCTGGAGTCGTGGCAGGTGCACAGACCGTGCGCTGGCCCCCGCTCTGCAGCCTTTCTGGTTCTCATGCTGTTTTCTGTCTTCTATAAACTGTTGAAGACTTGGCAGAATTGGTGGGACTTGCAAGTGAGGCCTTTTGATTTGCAAGAGGAAAGTTCCGGAAGTCACGGGGGCCTGGTAGCTCCGGCGGAGGATCTCAGGCCAGGGGTGTTTTCCCCGATCCGTGAAGATCACTGGTAGGCTCTTCACTTTTGAATGCTGGCCCCCCAGTCTGCCGTGTTTTGCATGCTTTTAATTAAATGATAGTGACCGCGTGTCTCGCTTTCCTTATTTGGAAGAAGAAGGACGCCTGCCTCCCGCGTTCAATGTGGCTGTCAAATGCAAACTGAGAGTTTCCATTTGGAAAGGTGTAACCTGTCAGTCAAGAGCAACAACAACAACAACAACAACAATAAAATGGCGACCGTGTGAGTTTCCCACGGCTGCCTTGACGCATTAGCATGAACCGGGCGATTTAGAACAACAGGAATGTGCTCTCACGGTTGTAAAGACTAGAAATCCAAAGTCAAGGCACCGGCAGGGCTGGGCTCCCTCTAAAAGCTTGAGGGGAGGATCCTTGCTGCCCCGTCCAGGGTCTGGTGCCTCCAGGATCATTGTCATTCGTTGGTTTGCTTCATCTCTGTTCTGTCATCGCGTGGCCCTCTTCTCTGTGTCTCTGTGTGTCTCTTCTTCGTATAAAGACCGTTGTTAGGTTAACCACTTTAAAGGAAAATGAGCAGCCTCCGCCAAAGGAATAAAAACCTACAAACCAAAAGCTATTCGAGGCTTTCTGCCCATCTTCAGTGCACACCAAGTAATGTAAAACAGTCAAGAGGGCTGCTCGGGCTGAATGACAGTGAATGTTCCCTGCCACAGTCCCCGTGTCCAGAGACCCTCCTCATTTCCCCGAGACTCCTGGGAATGCACCTTGAAAGCCATCAATACCGCTTCTGTTTTGTGGGAGCGAAGGCACCGGGCCAGCAGATGTGTTCCTCGTGGCATCTTTAACCCTAAACATTTTCTCTCATCACAGCTTCAAATTCACAGTGAATAGGGCATTTCTACCCATGTCTGCAAATAATCATTTTCACTTTTATCTTCTTTCGAGATTCAGTGTTTATTTTTGAACAGTTCCAGAGAGGTCGAAAAACCAAGCCCCTTTTCTAAAATCAATTAGTCTAGCCGAGAACGCTGGACAGGTGGTCGCAATGAGAAGGAGAGGAAGCAAAAATGCCATGTGTGTGTAGAAAACTGGTTTGTCTTGTTAAGTCTCTGAGCCACTGTGCCTCTTCCTCCACCTTCCTTTGTGGGCTTTGCTCTGCTCTTTGTTTCTGGCTACTGATGGATGCAGGTGGCATTCCTTGTGAGCACAGAGATACAATCTTATTCCAAACTAACGTCTCTTAAGAGGCGTGCTTAAAAACCACAGTCAAACACAGTTGTTCTCATTGTGGCACCTACCAGGTCTAAAGCAAATATAACTTGAAATTTACCCCAAATACCTATTCTATATATTTAAAAAAAATTTTAACGTTTATTTTTGAGAGAGAGAGAGAGAGAGAGAGCGAGAGCGAGCATGAGCGGGGGAGGGGCAGAGAGAGAGAGGGAGACACAGAATCCGAAGCAGATTCCAGGCTCTGAGCTGTCAGCACAGACCCTGATGTGGGGCTTGAACTCATGGACCGTGAGATCATGACCTGAGCCGAAGTCGGACACCCAACCAACTGAGCCACCCAGGAGCCCCTAAAAAAAAAATTTTTTTTAACATTTATTTATTATTGAGAGACAGAGACAGAGCATGAGTGGGGGAGGGGCGCAGAGAGAGAGGGAGACACAGAATCTGAAGCAGGCTCCAGGCTCCGAGCTGTCAGCACAGAGTCTGATGCAGGGCTTGAACTCACGAACTGCGAGATCATGACCTGAGCCGAAGTCGGACGCCTAACCGACTGAGCCACCCAGGAGCCCCTAAAAAAAATTTTTTTTAAACATTTATTTATTATTGAGGGACAGAGAGAGACAGAGCACGAGCGAGGGAGGGCCAGAGAGAGAGGGAGACACAGAATCCGAAGCAGGCTCCAGGCTCCGAGCTGTCAGCACAGAGTCTGATGCAGGGCTTGAACTCACGAACTGCGAGATCATGACCTGAGCCGAAGTCGGAGGCTAACCCACTGAGCCACCCAGGCGGCCCCGTATTCTATATTCTACTGACTTCAGGGCGGTGTATGTACCTGAATTTGGATGCATTTCTTCAAAGTCTTTCTGGACATTAATACACAGAACAGATGATTCTTCCTTAATGATTCACTAAGTCTTATTGTTTTACTTGTTAACGTGTGTTTGATAGATTTAGTCATAAGGCCACCATGTTCAGAAAGCTGGCCTTAGGTCTTCTAATGCATATATTTCTGTGCATACATATATGCACGCATATCTTTCTCTGAAAATCCACAGGACTGCAGGTGTTAGTACAAAGTATCTTTCTCCTTAACTGTGTCTTGATTTCCTTCATTATTTCTGGCCTCCCTGTATTCTTCTCTCAATACTTTTCAAAATTCATATATGCAGAGTGCCTCAGACTTAAGACCCTACCGGAAAGAAAAATCCTTTCCTGTCAATTATAGAAACCCGCTGCCTAATAATGATAAGCACATATTTCAAAGTGTTTTAGTGAGTGTGTTTAAAAGTTCAGCTCTGGAAAAGACCTCTATTCATTTAATTAGCAAGAAAACAACTCTTAATTTCTGAATAGAGTAGATTGAAAGCACAGTACAAAGAACCGTTTGGGACGAGGTTGTTAAGATTCCTCTCTTAAAATACTGGCACTTAAGCTTTGCAGTTTATTCTTGCGGATTCAGAACATTTTTTATCTGATGCTTATGTTATGTGCCTTATTCTGTTTGTAAATTCACCCTCCACCTGACATGTTCAAAGCATGCAGCGAATACTGCCGTGGACCCCTCTTCAGACACTTCTGGGTTAGTTAGAGTGTAGTAATGTGAATTACTTTTCTCTTATTGAAAGTTTGTACGTCTTTTTGTAATGCGTAGAAGACACAGATAAACGGAAATAAAAAATAATGGTGGCCTGTAAAAATTGTGACGTTCGTCATTATTTTGATGTGTAGAAAGGCCTCTCCTGTGGCAACGTGATATTGATGTGATGTGCAGCTGTATTTTCTTCCAGAACACTCCTTGCTTCATTGTTAACATACATTAATGATTTCTTTTGATAAAATATGTTGTCAGTGCTTTGGTGGTTCGCTCAGTATTTGTGGGTGGAGTTCATGTGGCTAAAACCAGACCGGAGTGCGAGAAAGGCGGGGGACCCTTTTCAGACATTTTGGCCTAAAGAGAAAGAGATACAGTGCGGGGGAGAGCATATATCAAAGGGAAGGCCGTTTCTTTTTGTGAATACTTGTGTATTATCCGTCTTTTTCTGATTAACGTCTTCCAGCTTTTGTATCCTAGAAAATTGTACCTGTTGGCTCTTTTACCAAGCTTCATATGGTTTGAAGGGATGAAGCCCATATCTAATGAGAGAAGAACACACAAAGAAAACAAACCATGGTCCTGGTGCTCCAGAAACCCAGTCCCGTGTGGGGGTGATGGAAGGGATAGACTTGGTAATTAAGATCGACAGGAAGCAGATCGTGCCTGTGTTAAAGTGGAATCTCCGAGTCCCCGAGGAGCAGGGAGAGAGAGATTGGTTCTATCTGGAAAATCGATGGAGGCTTCTTAGAGGAATTGCTGTTTGATCTCTACTCTACCTTCTCGAGCATCTAAACGTGCCTTAATTAATGTTTAGTGAATGAATTAATGAATAGAGAGTGTTTTGTTTTTCTGTGTTTTGGTTGTGCATGTGAAGGGGGGGCGAGCAGGCTGCTGATGTAGAAGGGACAGCCCACAAGCCCGACAGCTGATAATTAGTCAATATTTGTTAAGAATTCATGAATTCTAATAAGGATATTGAGGCTGGATCATACATGAAAGAAAAGCATCCCTAAATGAATAATGCAACTCTGTATAACACCATTTGCAAAAAGTTATCCATACTGAAATTATAGGTGCTCTGAGCCTAAAGGCAGTGTCTTCTTTATTGTGTTTTTCCCATAGCACTAAAAAAAAAAAAAATATTAATACAGCCATTACGTAAAGAGAGAGCCACCAGGAATGCCCTGGATTATGTCCGCATACAGGGAATACACCTTAATCTGAATGTAGACAGCTATGCCATATTTCCCTTTTGCAAAAAGCCTACAAATTGATTTTTGTAAATTTACCGATGACACCATCCATCCTTTCTCATCCTGGGAAAAGCATATGCACAGGAAGGAAAGCATGGCCTTGCCGCAGCTTGGCCACTAATTATAGGTGACTTTAGCTGTATTCCATCTTGCTGTGATTCTGTTCATTACATTTGCAAATGGTCACAGGATTGCAAACTTGTTATTAAGCGGTGAAATCCTTTTCTTAAATAAAATCTCATTTGCAATCTCAGTATTTCTAACATATAATCTCTGGTTGAGCCCGTGTGAACGTCTGGAGACCCAGAGTCCAGCCTGCTCAGCGCCTGCCCCCAACGCTGTCCCCGACCCCCACACCTTACCCTCCCCCACCTGCTCCTCCCCTGGGGATCCCTGGGGACTCCGGGGTGTGGAGCTCCCCAGACAACCACTGGACTGTGATCATGAGGTTCCTCCCTGGCCCCAAATCCTGATCTGTAATCAATCTTTGTCTGGATTCCTTTTCATCCTATAAAGGGCAAGTCTTCTCTCCAGTGTAGGAGTTAATTTACCTTAATGGCGTCTTTATTCTCTACCCCTTTGCCTGTGTAAGAAAGATGCAGCCCAGAGAAATAGATCTCAACCTTTATTGTGTACGAAACACTTGAACAGTTCATTGAAATTCAGGGCGCTGTCCTGTTTCTCGCTGTGTATGCCCTGCTTCCCAGTCTTACTGAGCAAGTCCGTCTGAGAGGCCATGGATCTGATTTGAAAACAACATCCCTGATGATTTTAATAGCAGGCGGTCCACAGACTACACCAGGAGAAAAGAAAACAAAACAAAAATAAAGTAAGAGCATTGCTGTAGGAATCCGAGGATGGCAAATAGAGTAAGCACCGTGTCAAAGCGAATTTTCATTTCATGCTTAGGGATTGTTCCCTTTTATGTTTGGGCCAAATTCTCCATGATCCCACGATGGAGACATCGGGATCGTTTATTAAGGTGGAATTTTTTTCCAAGAACACTTTAAAACTGGGGCGCTTTACGGTTTGGAGCTGTTACAATAAGGAATAAGTTTGAGGAAGCCGCATATTATGGTGTAGCCACCAGATCCCATTCCTGGAGGACGGTGCCGGTTGGATGCAGTGGGTCCTGCTGGGTTCAGGCCCCTCTCTTCCATATTCCTGGTGATTTGCTTTGGGCTCAGTGAGGATCCCCTTACATCTCTGAGCTAGGCTCCCTATCAAAACCGTGGGGGAGCCTCTGCTCTGCCCCAGCGTGAGCTGAGCCCTGCGTTTGCCCCTTCTGCTGGTCCTTAGCCCACCAGCTCACTCACTCACCTAATTAGCGTAGACGGAACACTTTCTCTGAGGCCCCAACATGAATACCGCTGGGCCCCACCCCAAGGAGCTGTAAAGCCATATGGAAGAAATGGGGGTACTTTACATTATGCAGAAGTGCTTGGGACGTGTTTCAGTTTGCTAGGGCAGCTGTGATAAAGTCCCACAGACTGATGGCTTACGCAACAGAAGTCTCTTGTGTCCTGGTCCAGGAGGCCTGAAGTCCAAGGTCAAGGTGTGGGCAGGGCTGGTTCCTCCCGAGGGCGGGGAGGGAGAATCTGCCCATCCTCTCCCCTGGCTTCTGGTGCTCCCCAGCATCTTTGGCGGTCCTTGGCTTGTAGACACGTCACCCCATGTCTGCCTGCATCCTCACAGGGAGCTGAGCCCCTCCTACTCCAGATGACCTCATCTCCGATTACCTCTTCGGGAATCCTGTTTCCAAATAAGGGTCTGATGTACTGGGGATTAAACATATCGTATTTGCTCAACATTGACTTGGTCAATACGTGTTAAAAAAGGAGGTGGTTGGGGAGAAAGGGAGGAGTGAGGGGAGAGGGAGACTGACTTACAAATGGGTGATTATTGACTTCTGTCCTTGCAGATGTTTCCGGAAATGGGCAGTGCTTTCAAATAACTGTGAGAAAGCTAAAATTGTTCTTTCCCTTGTGGCCGCTCTAGTGTCATAAGACGGGATTAATTAAGGGAAGAGCATGCTATCTGAGAAAGACTGAATTGTGGCCCCCAAGTCCACACGTTGAGAATAATTCCTCCTTCCCTGGGCACTACAGTGGAACTGATGGACGGATGGAGTGATTCTGTAAAAATGTAAGGCAGCTCATACTCTCTGCTCACATCCTCTGGTGGCTTTCCCTTTCGTGCTAGGAGAAGCCAAAGTTCTACAAAGTTCTTCCTCCCCCGTGCTCTGATTTCCCGTAACCTTAACACCATTTGACACAGCACGCCTCTTCCTCAGTTTCTTTCTCGCACGCCGTCTGGAAGGGGGGCGCCATTCTGTCCACTGATTGCTTGGCTGTTCTGTCCCCAGCGTGTGGGGCAGCTCCTGCACGGAGTGAGTGCTCTCTCAGAGTGGCTGCTGTGTCAGTGAGTGGACCAAGGACTTAGAGACTGAAGGGACACAGATCAGCAACACACGGTCTGTGACAGCCACTGCGGGGAGGCGGGTTGCACAGAAAGGATGTTACGTAAGTTATTCGGATTTGTAGAGCGCACTTCTCGCCAGCACGATGGGCATGCTGATTTCTCTGGGCTTTAGTTTCTTCACCTGGACAATGGGGACAGTAATTGTACCAGTCTCTTGGGTAACTGAGAGGGTTCAGTAGCTAATATCGTGAAGTTCTAAGTGCTTATGTTAGGTAGAAACAGTCAACTTAGTACATTTCAACATCTTTATTCCTTTTCCGGGGTTGTTTTTTTTTTTTTTGAAGTTTTCTATCATGAACATGAATTGCCTTTATGATCAGAATTTTAAAAAGCCGCCTTTAAAAGAAAACAGAGGGAATACAATGCTCACATATGTCTGGTTTAAACGTTAGTGCCTGAGAGCTTTGTTCTGGGCTCAGGTTTGCACCAGAGGACTTGGTGGGCAGGTCAGGACTCCCAAATCTGCTATAGCTCCCCTCTACCGGAAATAACAATGTGCCTCACCAAAGTAGATCGCTCTGTCTGTGCACAGTGGCCCCTCTTATCATATTTTCCAATGTGTAAGATTTTAAAAAGCATATATTATCCTTTTGATTCTCAAAACAATCCTGTAGGGAAATTAAACCATTTTCTTTAGTAACATGGGATCTGATGCTGAGATTTTTGCCTCAAATCATATCCGTGGAAGGTGGCAGAAATAAATACCAGCTGATACAGCTTCAGTCATTGTCCTTTTGCTCGAAGCTGCCTCCTTTCTGGCCACAATTCCTCCTGATAATAAATCTTTTTAAAACCATGTCCAAGTAATTAAAACCAAACAAAACCAATAAAAGGATCTCCCAAGATAGAATAATATGAGGGAGGTAGGATGTTTAGGAGACAACTTTGCTCTCTTTTATAAAATCCAATGGCCTTTCTGAGCTTTGACACGAGGAAGAGTTTTAGGAGTGAGCGTAAGGTCCACTAACATTTCAGTTAGGGGCGCCTGGGTGGCTTAAGTCTGTTAAGCGTCCAACTTCAGCTCGGGTCATGATCTCATGGTTTGCGAGTTCAAGCCCCATGTCAGGCTCTGTGCTGACGGCTCAGAGCCTGGAGCTTGCTTCGGATTCTGTGTCTCCTTCTCTCTCTGCTCCTCCCCAACTCACACTCTGTCTCTCTCTCTCTCAAAAATAAACATTAAAAACAAACAAACAAATACAATTTCAGTCAAATGCTCAAAAAATCCAATCTTAATTGTCTTTCCATCCTGACAACAAACAAACCAGCCATGTCCAGGCCTGCCAAAGTGGGATTCTGTTCCAGACAACCTGCCAGGCATATGTGGGACAGGTCGAGAATTCGTGCTCTGCTCTAATTCAGGTGTCCTGTCCAACACCTGTGTGATCTGCCAACTTGTCTGTCTCCCACCCACCGGCCCAGAGTGTGTTCTATATTTGTCTGCTGGTCATTCCCACTAGACTCTGAGCTTCTGAAGAACAGAAACTGCCTCTTATATATCCCCATATCCAGCTCCTGGTACATAGTAGATGTTCAGTTCATGTGTGTTAAGAATTGAGTTGAATACAGCTTTGAAAAATATATTATCACATCTAAACTGAATTTCCACAGTATTTATGGTGACAGTAGTTTATTTTTTGACCCTATAAAACGTCATAAATCTTATGTCCTAATTAGCAAATGAAGACAAAGGTTATAAGGAAGTTAGTGCACACCAAGACGGAATGAGCATCAGCTGGCGTTTGCTGAGGACGAATCACGTGCTGCCACAGCTGATCCTTGCCCTAACTCTGTTCCTGTTTTTGCCAATGGATGAGGACACGAGTCTAGAGGACTTATTTGCCCAAGTTCCTATGTATTATAATAAGCAGAGCAAAGATTTCTTTTTAGTGCTTACCCTGCGTGCACCGCTCTTGTAAATCTTCTAATGTGTATTATATCACTCGATTCTCCCCTAAACCCTTAGGATAGGAAGGATTGTTGTATTCACGTTACAAATAACTAGGCACAGAGGATTAAGTAAAGATGCAGATTAGACTAGAATAAATGGTGGACCATGATCAAAACCCAACTTCTTGGTATAAAAGGTCATACTCTTAACCCTGACCCCCTCTTGGGGAACCAGGTCTATCCCAGGCATAGTCTAAAGCACAAGTCCATCCTTTTCCCCAAAACTAGAACTTTCTATTTTTCTTGTCCTATATTAGCTGACCTCACAGAAATTCAGAGACTACATCATAAAGCTATGACAACTTTAGAGGTAATGCTGGCAGAGATCATTATGGCCACCCATTATTCGATGCCATTCTATACATTATTTCCAAATCAGAGAATAAGAAAAAAAAATAGATACAAGAATACTATGGGCTAATTACCCTGCAGAAAAGTATTGCATAAAATGATGAATAAATTAAAAAAAATCTATATATATTCCACTCTTAAATAATTATCCTGGATAATATTATTTTTAAAGTACTCTTCAAGTGAAAATAATGGTCAAGAAATATGTTCGTGAAAATGAGCTCTTGGTGATGAATGTCATTGGCCTGTGAGTAAAAGGGGAAAGCTGATCCCTGCCTGTGGGGTTCAGGCTAAGTATCTCGGAGCCGGGTCTGTGCACCTTGATTCCCGTGAATGCTGTCAGATGTCAGAGGCCCCTCCAGCTACACTTGAGATGCATGTGTTTCCTCGTCGATCTTCTTCTTTTTCCTTTTCTTATAGACGAGAGAAAGTACAACCTTGACTTTCTTCTGAACTGTCACAAATGACATTTACTTTTTTCCCTGTGGAAACTGCTCAAAATAATTAATATCCAAGAATATAGTCTTTATACAACTACTTTGCTCCTAGAGAAATTCGAAGGTTAGAAAATGTCAAAAAGAATCTGAATTGATTTTGCCACCTGGGGTGAAGTTTTCTATTCTTGTTACAAAAGTCAATTTTCATAAAAAAAATTTTCGTATACCATACCTTGGGAATGTCTTAATTTCAATGGATAAAAAAAGCATATCGTTGCCTGTTTACAGTTTTACTTTAATATAGAGCATTGGTATTAAGGGTTTATCATCTACTTTATAAATTTCTGATCTTCTGTAGGAATAAAGTAAAAGAAGAGTCACTCAAGTAAATTTTAAAATACTGACTCAATGCTTTCAGTCATGTGTGGGTGAGTAGCTAGATGGGTGGATGGATGGATGGTTGGATGGGTGCATGGGTGGGTGAATGGATGGATGGGGAAATGGATGGATGGGGAAATGAATAGATAGTGGACTCATTTCTTTGAACAATGCTGATACATTGGTTAAATGTTGTGCTTGTGATCTTAAGTTGGGATACTGGAGAGAGAGAACAACTTTTAAACAGGCTTGGGATACTTACAATATCACGTCTGTATGTTTATAACACAATATAAAGAAATGGTTTTCACATGCATTTGTACATGTGTGGATACAATGAAGAGGATGAGAGTAGTTTTGATCATCTGTAAGCTTTGATAATGAAATACCATTGTCTTTACACTATCTGGAAGCAACCTATGGATCTTTAAAATCATTTTTTATTCCACTTCCCTGCCTTTGCTGACCAGCTACAAGTGAGATTTTGTTTTATCCTACTGGTAAAGTCAGTCAAATCGAATGAAATTCTCTTAACACATACACAGATCCAGGCTGAGGTCTGACTATATAACACCATTAACTGAGGCTCTCTTGGTGGTCCCTAGGGCACTGTGAGATGTCCCCTTGCCCTTGGACTTTCCCTTCTATCCCTGTCTCTTTGACTTACTCCACAAAGTCTTCTGGATGTTTCCAAACACTCCCCACACACTTCTGCCTCAGGGTCATTCCATTTGTAGGTGTCTCTGCTCAGGATGCTTTCTCCCCAGGTGACCACTGTCTCTCCCCGTCTCTCCCCTTTGGGTCTGTGCTCCTGGGTCACTTTATCAGGATGGCCCTGACCATCTCATTTCACAACACACCTGTCACCCTTGATCTCCTTTCCCCCATTCTTTTTTGGTCAGGAGCCTCCTTGGCCCCCTCCATGTGACCTAGCTGACCACTGTATTTAAAATCATGGCCTTATGGGACATCACTTCTCACTTCCCTTTCTCTTTCTCTGTAGCATCCATGCCGCCTCACACACTCCTTTATCTTGTTTGGCGTCCGTGTCCCTCTTATCCGGGGGGGGGGGGGGGGTGTCTCCTGATCCTTCGGTGACATATCCCTAGTGCCTAGAATAGATCCAGAGGGATCTGCTGCAAAACAGTGGAGAGAATTTAGGTGTGTGTGGCGGGGGGCAGGCAGATAGGATTAACCATTGGTTTTACTGGAAACCATAGCTGCCTTATCTGAAATTTGTTAGTATTTTAGCCTCATTGTTCATTCTCCTTGTTGCCCACCGTTGTGAACCGAAGGAATTTCTTTATATAAAGTGTCTACAACACCTCTTTTATATAAAACAACATTTATTTGGAGCCACTCAATTTACATGACCTTTTTTCTTAAGCAGCAATGAAAGGATAAAAAAGTTAACTAAAACATAATGTAAAAACTCTCCAGTATTTGAAGATGTTCACCTTGAACCGATCGTTTTTTTTTTTTTTTTTTTAATGCTTATTTATTTATTGGGTGGGGGGAGGAAGGGGAGAGAAAGAGAGAGAGGGAGAGGAAGAGAGAATGAATCCCAAGCAGGCTCTGCACTGTCAGCTCAGAGCCCGATATGGGCTCAAACCCATGAACCTTGAGATCATGACCTGAGCCAAAATCAAGAGTCGGATGCCCGACCGACTGAGCCACACAGGCGCCTCTCATCTTGAAGAGACTGTAGCTATTTCAGTTGCCGGGTTTTGGAGTCTGGGTGGTTGGACCCCAGCTCTGCCGCCTGGTGGCCCAATGTCCTTGACTCCACGTTTGCCCTCCCTCAGCCCAGTGCCCATCTGCAAGTGGCACCCATGTCAGTCACTGGGGCAGAGGACTGAGTGGGGTGCTGAATTGTACTTCCTTGTTGTTGGTTCATCAGTTTCATTGAATTTCTGTCTGGAAGGAAGGCAGGGAGGGGGCAGGACCAGCACTGCCCACCACGTGGCTCGGGTTCTAATGGCCAGAGCCCTGCTTCCTCCCACGCGTGGGGCCCCCTCTGGTGGAGAAGGCTCGGGGATCAGGGTGGACACCTCTGCCTGCTTCCTTGCGCTCCCTGGAGTTCTGGTGGAATTCTGGTGGAATTCTCTGGTGGAATCCACATTGTCCTCCATTTGCCCCACGCTTCCTGAGCAGCCCCCTCCGTGAGCCAGAAGCTTCCAGGCATAGAGCCCAAGAGTGGGAGACACTGACATAGGCCTTGTCTGCAGGGCGGGCGGTGACACCTGCAAGGCTCCAGTGAGACAACGAGGTGTGCTGATGCCAGGAGAAGAAATGGTCAGGACCGTGGGCATGTCCCCTGTAGGAAAAGGCAGGCACACTCACGTACAGGGGGAGATGTGGAGTGAGACAGATATGGGGACATGGTCAGGGTGTCAGGCAGAGGGGACCTGAAGGAGAAAGAGAGTGTGGTGTGCTTGAGGTGGGGAAGGGTGTGGGGGAGGGGACAGATCAGGTTCAGAGAGGGAGGCTGTGGATGCCAGCAGACACTTACCCTGCAGCGTCCCGGGGGCCACAGTAATGGTCCTGTTTGCGTTAAGGAGACACAGACACGTCACTGCTGGGGAGACACAATCACGTTTGCAATATAAACTTCCACTCTGCCTGCGGTGTAGCAAGTGGTTGGGAGCAAGGGGCTGGCCAGCTCCCGAAGTGGGGTGATGCTTGAGTCATAATGCAGGTGAGAGCTGTGGGGAGCCTGACCCAGAGGACAGAGGACAGGACTCTGGCAGAGCTGAGAGATGACGTGGCAGAGAGTGGAACGGACTTGGTGGCACCACGGATGCTGACGGAGAGGGAGAAGGAAAAAGAGGGAGGGCGAGGTGACTTCTTTACTGGGAACTGGGTGGGAACCCCCATGGAGGGAACCAGGCGAAGTGTGGGTTTCAGGTGGAGGAGGAGGAGTGTGGTGTTGGAGGGGTTGATTTTGAAGTATCTCCAGGATTTCTTGGTGGAGGGGAGACTGTCTTTGTATGTGAGACAACACATTTTCTCTAGGAAAATAGGTTATTTGCTATTGTAAATCGGGCAGTTGAGTCCTTTTATAGGGTGAATGTGGGAGAGTTCAGAATTTTCCTAACATGGCGTAAAATGGGTCAAAGGGTTTTACTTTCAGTGCAAAAGCAGTTAGAGGGATCACCTGAAATCAGAGTTTCCCAATGGATAAATCATAGACAACTGGTCACCTAAAAGGGTGGGAATCCTTTCTCGAACACAAGAAAGGGTTTTCTACCACACTCTTATTTACCAACAAGGGTCAGATGGAGACCCTTGGTCAAGTCTGTGTGTGATTCTAAAGAGAAGAGGACGATCAAGTCCAGAATAAGGACGGCTATTCTAAAAAAATAAACAATATTGGGAGAACTGATGGTGTTTTCTTTCTTCGAACTGAATTTGTATTTCACAGTTTCCAGGTGCTGGTTGGTGTCTTTTGCTTGATCCAGCCCCTCTCGAGGTCCGATTATATATGGAGCTGGGGCAATTGTCAACAGTTTGGTGTGTGTTATTTCATCCTGTTGGTGAGGCATCCCTTGAAAATAAACAGCACCCTCAGAGTTAAGACAGTATATCTCCAATGTAGAAACTGTCTCTTCAAAGTATTGCTGGGGGCAGTATCAAATAAAAAATGGCAATCCTGTTTCCATAAACTTTATTGAATCCTGTAACTATGCTTTCTAGGTAGATAAAGGTTCTTAGTTTAGTTTTGTTTTGTTTTTCCTGCATGAAAGAGAAGAAAGACAGGTACCAGAGGGAGAGATGGCCAAGGGTTATCCTAATCCTCTGATATTTTATAGTGAAAAAAAAAAATATTCCCTCGAAGAAGCAAGGTAGGTTTTTAAGGTGGTTATGAACATTTCTTCCAAACTCAGACATGCAGGCAACATTCTTAAAGCCCTTTTATACCTAAATGGCTAAGGAGCTTAGAAATTTACCTCGAATCTTTCTCATCCAGTAAGATTAGGGTTGGGTAGGAGCTGATGTGAGAGAGATGATTGTAACATATCCACTGACAGACAGAAATGACCACCAGTCTCTGAGGGTCCGGATACAAACCTTTGATCGGCTGAATTCTTAGTATTAAGGAGATCCATGTGGCTTTGGAAGGCTTTGAAAGGATCCAGGACTTTTAAGATAAGGTTGCTCCTAATCAACACAAGCAAACATTAGAGCTTGGAGTAAAATCTCTGCAAACATAATTCCTATTCAAGAGGAAAAAAAAAAAAAAACAAAACCAAACTATTTTAGCAGCCACCAAGGAACCCCACCACGTTCTGTAATAGAAACGCACAAAACTCGTGATGGATGTTTGTCAGTGCCTTTTAGCCCTGGAAGGTGTGGTAAAAGCTTTCTGGTGACTCACTCAGGAACCTTCCCAAAGTTGAGTGTCATAGCATGCTTTGAAAAAGAGGGGCCCAAAATGGAAAGCCTTGCCATTGCTAAGGGTAAACTATGTCTCGAAGCATACCTATGAGGATTCTCTGGCTACTCACCCCGACTGATTGTTGCTACACCAGCTGTCTTCCTGGATTCTGAAACCAGAGACATTGCTTTACAAGGTGATTTCTCGAGACTAACTCAGCAAAAGCAAAGGACACAATAACTGTCCCGCAGCAAGGGAGGAGAGACGTAAGGGCATTTCTCAAGCCTCTGGCTCTAAGGAACCGAGCCTGGAACTAGAAATATGAGGCACGAACACTCACAATTTATCAGTAACGTAGGGCAATGGTGCCCACAGTATCTAAACATGAAGATCGTAGCTAAGCCGTCTTTCTTTTAGGTCAAGGAATAACACCATCCGGTAAATACTGGGAAGGGATATTTTAAGCCAGGGCTGTCCTAGAAAATCCAGAGCAAATGTTTATGCATATTCTATTTGTAAAAAAAAAAAATGCTTATATTTTACATTTTCTAAATACGTGTAACAATATATCAGAGGCCGGGAATTAATATAACAAAGTGATCCCATGATGTTCTTAGATGTACTGCTTTAGTCTTTAGCTTCATGTGGTGAGTCTTGCCTTGTGTCTCTTGTATCTTATTTGAGCCACATGCAAGAAAGAAGAGAATTCCACGTGGAATGGCATTCTAGCATTCACCGTTCACCGTGGCCCAGGAGTCGTGGCTTTGGCCACGCGTGCATCATGGAGAGCTTTGTGAACGAAAATCGATGGTAACTTACCAAATCGTCCTGAGGACTTTGAGGACTATTGTCGTCTCTGGCCCTGAAGCAGCCCAGTGCTGAAGGATCACTTGTGGGCTTGGAGTTTTAAAATGGGGCCATGATATTTTGGGACACAAAGAGGGAGCATGGCCGCAAACCTGTGTCACTAGACACTGTGGAAATCTCGGGGATGTCTGGACGAGAGGCTTGCTCTCACGTTCTCATAGCTCCGAGTAGCGCATTCTTCAGAGAGAAAGGAGGGCCCCACACGGGGGTCCTGTCTCAGGCTTTCACACAGGATTCCTCCCTGGGAGGCAAGAGTGGCTTCAGGCTTCCTTTGAACCAGTAGCTATGGCAGCCAGAACCGGCACTGCTGGCTGAAAACACTGGATTTGTGCCAGGGCGTTTCAGTTACCCACGGCTGTGGAAGAAACCACCTCAAAAGTCAGTGGCTTAAAACAAGGGCTCTTTGTTCGGCTGGTGCCTTTGCAGGTTGGCAGTTTGGGCTGGGCTCACCCGGGCTGGGGCATGCCTGAGTCTGGGTCCAGCCGCTTGTCAGCAAGGTGGCTCTGCTTTGGGGGATGGCCAAGCTGTGTTTTGGTGTGATGGAAGGAACTGCTCCATTCGCTTCTTGTCATCAGCAGCCGAGCCCGGGCTCGTCCGTGGGGCATCTCAGCAAGGTTCAGGGAGAGAGAAGGTGTTTAAGGTCTCTGAAAGTCCCGGTTGGGGGCTGGCTTCTTCCTCATCATATAGGTCATCGTGAGACACAAAGCCCCTGCCTGTGGTTCTCTCCAGAGTGTCTCAGTCAGCATAGCTCCTGGCTTTCTAGCTGGTTCTCAGACTACTTTCGTTATCTCCAGGACTCCAGATCCCATCCACCTGCCATGCCAACCCTCACCCCAACCCTCTCCTGGAAGATGGCCTTGTCTCTACATAGCTAGAAAGGGGAGAGCAATGGAACAATTCTGTTTAATATTCTGATCACAGGACCAGGGTCCATAAGGCCAGGACCCCATGAGTAGCCCTCACATCCCTGGCCTGAAGAAGCCAGGAAAAGGGGTGGAGGTCATTTGGGGCAGTAGAGCTTCCCTGGAAGGCTTGGCCTTGTGCTAAGTCACATGCAGCATGAACAATATCCTGCCCTCTCCTCCACATTCAGGTCTCTCCTGAAAACACACGGTCCCTGCCGAGTGATCAGCCGTAGGGACATCACAGCTCTGCATCTAGGACCAGTCCCATTTGAGCAGCTGATGGGGCTTCCCTGAGACCCCAAGATAAGAAATTGAGTGCAAGCAGTTCATGTCAGAGGCAGTCCCAGAAAATATCCTAAGGAATTAGGGAAGGGAGACAGGAAAGGAAAGAAGGCAACGACGTGAGTGTTGTGCAATGAGTTACTGCCATTCGTAACGGGGGCTCAGTCCCACCTGGGGAACCCCGAGAGTCCTGGTGGATTACCCTTAAGGAATGATCATACCTGACAAGGAACCTGCCGTATCTGTGGCTGAGAGCTGCTCCTGGGGACTTTGACCCCCCAACGCTCGCTGTCCTGACTGCTGGCGAGAGAAGGCTCTCAGGTACAGGGGTGCAGCTGTTTGCAGTAGGACCCCTCTTGGCCAGAACTGGAACACAGGTGCCTCACAGCATGAAGTGAACTTTGTGAGGCCACACAGCCAGGAACTAAATCTGACTCTAAAGTCCGTGCTCTTTTTGGCTGGACGAGGCGCCATCCCAACCACGGAATACATTGCCCCCAAAGGGAGAGGATAGGCCAGAGGAACAAAGTGTGCTGGGGAAAGATGCAGTGAGCTCGGCAGGGCTGAGGGCCCAGAGGATGGATGGACATTGTGGAAATGGAGAGCAAGTAAGCAAAACAGGAAAGAACAGGAGAGAAGAAGAAATGATGATCACACCAGTAGTTGCTGGGATCCAAGATGTTGTTGGGTGTGCAGAAGGCTGGGTGATAAAAATCAAAGGCCACCAAAAACTGACTGTTTGAATATCTTAGCAAACCACTGATACATTCACGGAAGAGTTTATCAGCAATGTATAAATGTTCTTCTTACCCAAATAGTGTTTGTTTCATGGCAGTCTGGGTCCTGTGACACAAAGCCCCACATTCTGTAATGATCTATCCTGATCTGTTCTAAATGCACCCCTGCCGTCTGCTAGACAGAAAACAGGGAGACCGACTCTTTCAAACCCTGGGGGCATGGCGTCGCTCTTTAGTTTTACGTTCCCAGGTATATTTATTGGATGCCCTATTATATGCGTATATTTGCATAAAATAAATACACCGTGAATAAAGATCCACTTTGGGAACACCATCTGCCAACACAAGTGGTGAAGTGCACATTCTTATTTGTGAAGTTTTCATGAACTTTTCTGGGATCTCGGGAGCATTATTACTTGTATCAACGTCATGTGGATTAACATAATGTGCTTAAATTCCATAGGTATCTATGAAGTTTTTTTTTTTTTTTTTCCCTGAGCCAAATAAGTCACCTTTGACCAGAAAAACTGAATAAAAAATCAATGAGTAAGTTTGCTGGCCCAAATTCTGTGTTTAGCTGACATATTGTATACCAAGAGATTGCACTGGTTATTAATAAATGGCAACACCACCCCCCGCAAAATGCTAGAAAAGCTTAACTCTATAAAATGCTTATATTTTATTGTTTATATTTATGTGTATCTTAACATAGAGTTAAGATTTTATATATTAAGAGAAGTTAAGATTTATATGTATATATGATACATACGCAGTACAGTTATTACAATTATCTAAACTTTAACAAAATCTAACATTGTAAATTCCTTAACCAATCACAGCAGAAAAGCAGGGGGAAGACTTCACTCTACAAATACTCATTGTGTTACTTCTTTGCATTAGTATTTTTGCGCTAGTAATATTGTGGAGAAGTTCAGAAATAAAGACATAGAAAAGGAAGAAAGAATTCTCATGTGTGGTGTTCTCCCATAACCACACTAACAATAAAAGTTTTTTAGTATCTCTTTGTTGCTTTTCCCGATTTTAGATTTTTTTTTTTTTTTATTACTTGTGTTGAAAAATACCAAATTTTTAAAAAGTTTACTTTGGGAGAATTTGTTCATGAAAATTCTAACTTTTAAGTTGTTCATGATCAGTTTTCTTAAGGACCCAAACTGCCGCTAGTAATTTTTTTAAGGTAGATGTGACATGTTTTGTTATAAACCAAATTCTCTTCATCAGATTAAGCTCTCACATTTATTCAAATTCTTGAGACACTCTCTGCGTTACTGACTCTGTTCCCTGTGCTCTGCTTTTTATTTTCATGACTTATTTTAAAACTGGAAGTTTGTGCCTCTTAATCTCCGCCACCTAATTTGCCCATCTTCCCATACCCCTACCCTTTGGCAGCCACATTTGTTCTCTGTACTTATGAATCTGTTTCTGTCTTTCGTTTGTTGGTTGCTTGCTTTGTTTTTTAGGGTCTGCATATAAGTGAAATGATATGGTATTTATCTTTATTTTATAGTACCCTTTAGGTCCGTCCATGTTGTCATAAATGGCAAGATTTCATTCTTTTTTATAGCTGAGGATATTCTGTTGCACATGTGTATCCCACATCTTCTCTATCTGTTCACCTACAGATGGGCATTTGGGTTGCTTCCATATCTGGGCTACTGTAAACCAAGCTGTAATAAACATAGGGGTGCACATATCTTTTCAAACTAATACACAGCCCCCCTGAAGATGTAGAGGTGAAATGAAAGTTGTTTTGCCCTCGACCAACTGTAGACATCAGTTGATCAATTTTGTTTCCTTTCCAAGGGAAAATATTTGTCATGCACCAGCAAGGGGCTGTGAACTCCAGTTTGAAAAGACTCACCAAGTACAACTCTCCAGTTTGAAAACTGGGGAGTTGAAGCCCAAAGAGGTAAAGTGACTTAGATTTAGTTATCAGTGTTTATTGTTTCAAAGGGGAAAAATTAAATTAATGAAGGCATTGAAAACTACATTGCAGTCTTATTAAATACATTTTGTAGGATTTGTGGTTGATGATCGTGAACATCAAATCTGACTTCCCTGTTGAGCAAAATGAACGATAATCAAGTGGAACAAATTGCATTGCTATTATCCCTTCTTGTTGATTTGAGCTAGCACATGATAACTGAACTGACATGGGCTTTGTTTGCTTAGCTCTTCTAAGGAGACCTGCATGCATTTTGCACTTTGAATTTATACCAGTTTTCTATCTGCTAACTGCCTAATCCCGACCTCGATTTAATCCAGAGTTCTGTCTCCCTCTTCAGTTTAATTATAACACATACCCATGGAAAGCACATATTTTGTGCCTGGTTTTGTTCTAGAATGCTTGTCAACCCGAGCACTGTTGACATTTGGGGCCAGATAATTCTTTGCTAACGGGCCAGGGGGGCTGTCCTGTGCATTTTACAAGATACTTAGCAGCATCCCTGGCTTCTACCCACTAGATGTCAGTATCACCCGTTCTCCCACTCCCACTTGTGACCAAAAATGTCTCCAAATATATTAACCCAATGTCGTCTGGAGTACAAAATTGCCCCCCATTGAGAACCCGTATTCTAGGTACAGTAAGGGTTGTAAGAGTATTGTAAGACCACAGAGAGAGAGGGTGTTTCTAGAGCCTCTTGTGGTCTTATTTTGTTAGACTCTGCTAGAAGCTAAGCAAACAAGGGCCATTTCAGCTCAGTTATCGTGCGCTAATTGAAACGTAATCATTGGTGATGATTTACATACACGTCATCTTCATCCAGTCTCAGTTTGTTGGTGTTTTTGTTCGTGTGTTTTGCCCCCTCAAGAACTTAGAAAACCGTAAATACATTTAGGACATTTAAATTGTTGATGGCAATCTTTGATTTTGACACACATTCAGGGGAAAAGTATTTGCTGGAATATAGTAGCATTGCGTTTAACCTCACCCTCCATTTGACTTGCTATGATTATAGAGCATCACTTTCTCTAGAAGGAGGAGGATATTTACAGTAAGGCAGAGCTACCGACACGCAAGCCTGACACACGTATCGATGTGTGGGCATTTCAGGTCACCCCTGAAATTTAACTTGAAGTTTATAGGTCCATGGCTCACAGAATTTCTTCTGGTGGAAATTTATCCCTGCGTTGAGAAGAACTAATCTACTGCATGCATAATGTAGGGCCAAGGCTAATGTCATTCGGGCAATGTATTGGCTCAGAGTAGTTATATGTCTTGAAATAGATGAGAGGTCTGAAATAATATACGTATTCACGGGTATTAGGAGTCAGGAGCTATAAATGTTGGGATCCAGAGAACGCAAGAAGGGTAAGGCACATGCTTTGTGATCTAAATTACCCAGGTGATGGAAGTTTCAAAGGTGCCTGTTTGTTATTGTTGCTTAGGTTTGTTGTTCAAGCAAACAAGTATCATATTAGGGTTCTCCAGAAAAATAGAACCAATAGGGTGTGTGTGTGTGTGTGTGTGTGTGTGTGTGTTTGTGTGTGTACACATACCTGCCCCGCCAAATTCTGGGCATACCCTCCCTCTGCATTAAATGCCAGTATCTCTGTGAACCAGACTTTATCAACCCAGAGGCTGGGACTATAGCTGAGGCTCAGGGCCACCTGCAGGGCCAAACAGGTGCTTCAAGGTGAGACCAAGGGGCTGGATTCAGGAAAGCAAGAGCCGGCTGCTGCTACAGGTACCCAGTGGCAAGGGAATGGAGAGCCCGATTGCACAGGCAGCACGTGTCCAGCGTCCCTCCTGTGTCTCAAGAGCTAAGGCTCAGGCCAGCACAGGGCTGCAGGTCCCCGAACCACCACAAAACGACAGGTTTTGTAAACCCGAAGGCAGGAGGAGGGCAGGGGGGAGTTACCTTGTATTTATTTGCTGTTCTTATATCCATGGCCTTACTTTCAGCTGCTTAAGTCACGACATTTATGTTTAGGTCCAGACAGAAGGGGCTAATGCCTATCCACACTGAAGACAAAGGGACGCCTGGGTAGCTTAGTTGTTTGAGGGTCCAGTTCTTGATTTTGGCTCAGGTCATGATCTCATGGTTGTGGGATCGAGCCCCAAGTCGGGGCTCTGCACTGGGCATTGAGCCTGCTTAAGATTCTCTCTTTCTCTCTCTCTCTCTCTCTCTCTCTCTCTCTGCCTCTCT
This sequence comes from Leopardus geoffroyi, assembly GCF_018350155.1. NCBI lineage: Eukaryota > Metazoa > Chordata > Mammalia > Carnivora > Felidae > Leopardus > Leopardus geoffroyi. Next base: position 5,362,803 of record NC_059333.1, read on the forward strand.
GCCTCTCTGCCTCTGTCTACCCTCCTTCTCTCTCTCTCTCTCTCTCAAAAAAAAAAAAAAAAATGACTGAAAACAGAACATTAAAAAGCATCGTGGAAATGCTCAAATTGGATGGTTTAGTTATCACCTGGGTTGATGTTATGGGGCAGGCCAGCAAAGGTTGGTCTTAGGTTCTAGGGGGAAAAAAGCGCTAACAGAAAAGAGAGAGGGAGAGAGAGACGGAGGGGGGAGAAAGAGCGCCAGAGAGTAAGAGAGACAGGAGAGAGGAGAGAAAAGGAGAGAGAGAGAGAGAGAGAGAGAGAAATGGGATGAAAGAGGGAGAGAGAGAGAGAGAGATTTGGACCCTAAAGGCAGTAACGTGTGTGTATCTTAGCAGAAAGAGCCATTTGGATTTCTCCAACACCATAGGGCGCTGCAGAGACCCTCCCCTCCTCCTGCTTCCTCCCTGGGCTGGCGTTTCTTTCCTTTCTGACCCCTGCCTGGTCACAGAGAGAGATGGATTTTGACAGAATCAGGAAGAGTTGTTCTATTTCCATGGCAACGTCAATTCACATTCTGCAGGTATATCGCGGCCACTTAGGCCACGGACTAAATGAAGGCTCCTGAAGGTTCTGGCCAAAAATAACTTGGCAGGCCACCGTTCCTCCCAGCCCCACGGAGATGGGCATTAACTGACGGGATGCCAGCTGTCAGCTCCGCTCCTGTCTCCCCGCTAAAGAGGAAGGAGCAGGCCTTGCCAGTGCTTGGGGGAGGGGTGCCAGCCAGGGGCTGCTCCATTGTTTCCACGGGCTCAGAAATAGCTGAATGGAACATGAAATACATTCTAACTTGTTCACCCCAGGGGCGCCAGATAATTTGTATTTCAGCACAAGTATTATAATTACATAGCTTAGAGTTAGAATTAATTAGCATTTGGGGAAGTCGTGATAAAACCGAGCAGTTATTAAAAAATTAATTTTAATAGAAATCAGTTTGGAGAGTGTTGCTTGTCTTTTGAAAGAGGATTGATTGATTGACTGATTGATTGATTGATTGGTTTATGATAGCGAAGGGAGGGAAAAGGATAACATGATTCAATAGTCCCATAACCAACCTAGAATAATAACTGCCCTTATCATTGGGTGTTACCCATGGGTAACTAACTCTCCAGGGATAGTGGATAGATACTAAAAACCCAAACCAGTGGCACAAATGCCCAGCAAGTTTAAAAATAACTCAAGAGCTAAGGTAATGTTTGAGGGTTACCTGTGGGGGGAAAAATGCTTAGTATTATCCTTTAAAAAAAATACATCATCTCCCAAAGAGATGGGTTATGTCAACGTTACTGATAATAAACACAGTGGAGAATTGCTTCCTATATTTGTTCTGGACACACAAGATGCTCGGCAGGCATTAGCATGGGTCGAAGAGTAACTCCCGCAGTCAGCAAATACTGTCTGTGCATGTTCTAGGTATAAGGCTGTCCTGGGGCTCTGGGGGAGAATACAGAAGACACATCCTTGCCCTCAGAAGCTTTTACCCTGTGTGGTTCCTTGGCATGGGGAGTCAGAAAAGACTGGTTTATATGAAGGAAAAACATTTCGACCTTAGGTTGGAATTTAATGACACCACCTCTTAAAACCAAAGACACTCCTAATAAAATCTCAGTTTTCTGAAGTTGTTCATCTTTCCGTGGTTCTATCAAAGCCTGTCCTTACTCTTAGGAGATAACGTTGAATGATTTGAGGTAAAACGGGCATCAGGTGCGCAACATACTTTTTAAATTGTTCGGCAGCAGCAATGGCTGTGTCACTCTTGGAGGAAGTGACAGTGGTGATGCAGGTGGCACTTTGTCAGCGAGTGGCCAGGCTAAGTGAAAGGTATACTGCGGATCACCCTGCTATTTTCGTAACCGTCCCTTACTTTGTATGTTTTCAAAATTGTAAGTTAAAGAGTAGTGGGAGTACATAGCTTTTGATGAAGTGACCATTTTCAGATTTTCAGAAACAAAGGTAAGAAACCATTGCTTTGGAAATGATTTCCACTTCAGAAAAGGGATGCGTTCAGAAAAAGCTCTTTCCTATTTCACAGTAACAGTAGAGAGGTTTCTGCTGTGTGACGAAAGCCATAGAAGGGATGAACTTGTAAGGACTGAAGGTCTAGCTTTTTCTAAAGGCTGGGAACTCACTCTTTAAGCAAAAATAGAAATAACTTCTGCACACTGCCTCTTGTTGGAAACAGTATTTCACCGTCTCTTCCCAGACTGTACCCTTGCCACTGTTTCAGGATTAAATGATCAGGTGTCATACTCAGCGTTTTCATATCTAAGATGGATTGTTCCCTTCAGAAGGTCCTTTGGAGAAGAATGTCTGGGATTTCATAAGCTCTGTTATGTATCTGGGGTTTCAGAAGCTCTGTGTTAAGAATGGTCTAATAACCACCATTATTTAACACACATTACGTATTTATGTTATCTTTACTAGTACGAGAGAGAAAACAAGGAATAAAAGTAAATTCTTCTGCAGGGTCTGTTTGTACATGCTATTACCGTGCTCCATAAAGAAAAAAGAACTTTAATATTTCAATCCATTTTGGCATTTTTTATCTTATCACTGGATATTGTCATAGAGCATGAGAATACACACACACACACACACACACACACACACACACACACATATACGTATATACGTACTGGTGCAGCCTACATTGGTGCAGCCTACATTGTCTGACTGTTGTTTGTTGAAAATTCCAATTGGTTTTATGTAACATCTAGAGGAGAAAACAGAGATCCAGAAGTTCCGTGGTTTACTTTGAGTAAGGAGACGATAATCTCTTATATTCTGATGTGTTGAGTTAGAGCCTGGGGCATTTTCTTAATAATCCAGAGCTTTAACCATGAGCCACGTCTTAAGAGGAATGAGTACGTATCACGAAAATTAATAGGAGAACCTCGTTCATGTTCCCCGGGCTGATGACGCATCGCATGGCTCCCTGGCTCAGTGACAACATACGGTGAGAGAACAGGTGATTCAGGAATTGTAAACAGAGTACAAGGGACTGAGGCAGCAGCTTTATCCTAATTCTTTGGGAACAAGGAGGATGGTTGTTGGATTTTCTTCGTACTTGCCCCGTTTCTCTTAAATTATTTCAGAAGGATGCTTTCATGTTTTGAAAGGCAAATTTTTGAAGAGCATTGTGTGCCTCCTAGTTCACACCCAGCCGATGCCTGCCTCCGCTTGCACAAATGGCCTCGGCTCTTCCGTGTGGATTCTGTATACCGTCTATCACTGCGTTGTTTAGCGAGCAGTTCTGAGACCAGAGTGTTGAAAGTTTATGAAGTGCTTTTCTGTTACCTCTTCCGGTGTAGAGTTTGGTTTCTGGAAAATAGTTTATTTTCAACTGCCCTTATGTTTTCTTCATTGTTGCATACATTTTCCAGTTTTTAAGTTCTCCTTCTAAATATGTTATTTTTCTTGTATTCTCTCCATGTATTCAACACCCATATGCGTGTTTTTGCTCTTAGGTTTTTGTTTGTTCCCAAGATGGAGTTTATTCTCTTAACCATTGTGGTTCCTGCGCTGGGATGTAAATAGTGTGCACATATGTTTGGAGGTGGTAATTTCCATCCTGTCTTGGCAAGATGCCCTGAAGCACCCACCTCTTTCTGTCCAGGGGCGAGTTACATCTCTTTATTTTTTACCATTTTAGATGTTTATTTATTTTTGAGAGACAGGGGGGAGAGAGAGAGAGCACAAATAGGGGAAGGGCAGAGAGAGAGAGGGAGACCCAGAAACCAAAGTAGGCTCCAGGCTCCAAGTTGTCAGCACAGAGTTCAACATGGGGCTCAAACTCATGAACCGTGAGATCATGACCTGAGCCGAAGTCAGACACTTAACTGACTGAGCCGCCCAGGTGCCCTACAAATGACATCTCTTTAGAGACACTGTGTGACCTCACCATCTACCACTATGATCTGTGTTCTCTGTGGTTAAGAATTACCTCTCTACACAGCATGAGATTTAGTGGTATTCATGGCAAAGAAGAAAAGACAGGAAGAGAAGGTACGTTGAGTGAATTAGAGTATGCAATAGAAGACAGAAGCATGCCAGAAGACAGACAAACGCTAGTGAGAGAAAAAAAGAAAGGCATAGTAAGAAACAGGTAGAGGAGGGGAACATGAGAGCCCCATTGATGCCCCATCGGGCCTTGTTGTCAGAGAGAAATTTTGGAGGAAATAGTCAACACTGGACAGATCTGCTGTCCCCTCCCTGAAGTTCTGAGAGCGGCCACCAGGGACGCAGTTCATCGTGCTAATGCACAGGCGCTGTCCAGGCGTGACCCAGAAAGGCTAAAGACTACTACTCCCAAAGCTTATAACTAGAAAATGATATAAATTCACTACAAAAAGGTAAAATGTGCAGTAATATTTAAAGATTATTTAAAACTACAAACTGATGAGTCTTTCCGTTAAAATAACCAAGTAGTCAGAAGCTGATGCTTCCCAAACGCTGTCCAGTTAGAGGACAGATCTGTAACATTTCTCCTGGTGATCAGTGACATGGAATAATGCGGTGTGAAGAAAGCCTGGCACGCTCTCCTCTTCCCTTTCTTTTTCAAGCTTTGACGACTATTGAATTTTGCTCTCTCTGCCCATTTAGACTCCAGAACATCACGAGATGCCCACATTTCCAACAGCTCTAAGTAATAGATGTAAGATTGGGAAGGACAGTGAGGATGCCTGTCTACTTGCCATTGTATCCCCAACGAACAGCAGAGGGACTACACTGAGTAGGTGTTAAATTAACACTTGTGAACGAATAGATGAGAAAGAAAATCGACTCAATCATTTTTGTGAGTGACAAAGAACAGGGCTCAGTTAGGGTAGGGTGGACAAAATGCCTTTCTTCTCCTTTGCAATCACTGAATGGAGTTCGGTTGGAAGGAGATCTTTGTGTGATTGATTCAAACATATTCGCCGTCCTATTGCAAAACCGTGCAGCCTGTCTCCCTCTCTGTTCTCATTCTAGAGGACTTCTTTCTGTGTGCAAGCCCTTTGTTGATAAAAACAATACCTCAATCTGATACCTGCTAGGTGGCAAAGTGGCAGTTGATATGTAGTCAGAGGGGCAAGGGGCTAGTTTTGGCGGAAGTAAAAGACCCTAACTTTATTCGATGAGAATTATAAATTCATAAACTTGTGGGGTGTTTGAGCTGAAAGGGACATTAGTGATCTGATTTTGGTTCAATCCTTTCCATTTTTTTGTAGTTGATGAAAGCTTTTCCTTGAGGAAGTGGTAAAGTTGCTCAACCCAGATCGTGTTTATTTTGCTTATTTGTGTTAGGTAACATGCATGGCATTTAGAGTATTTCTTTTTCAAAGGGAACTCTCACGTGTTACTCTGATAAAGAAATTCATGTAATAACTTGCCTTAAGCTTAATTCTTTGAAGTTTTAATTGTATTTATGTGGAAATGTATTTTTAACATCAGTCCTTAACAGCTGTGTTTCCTTGGGGCTGTCAGAAAATTTCTACTATATTTCTTTATCTGTAAAATGGACACCGAAATATTTGCTCTTTTCCATTCTCCTTTCTCGGGTGTAGCTGAGGACCTGTGAAAACATTTTATAAACTGTAAAGTAATATACCACATACAGAATTACATAAATTCATAGAATTTTGTTATCTATACAAATAAACCTGATCTTTATTATTAATACATGTATGCACAATACAAAATGTTTCTGATAAATTTTTTTAAATTGGAATTTTGGGGCGCATGAGTGGCTCAGTTGGTTGAGCATCTGACTCTTGATTTCCGTTCAGGTCGCGATGTCACAGTTCATGGATTTGAGCCCCACGTTGGGCTCTGTGCTGACAGTGTGGAGTCTGTTTGGGATTCTCTGTCTCCCTCTCTCTCTGCCCCTCCCCTGCTCGCACTCTCTCTCTCTCTCTCTCTCTTCCTCAAAATAAATAAGTAAACTTAAAAAATAAATAAAAATGCGGATTTTATGGAGTGTTTGGACTGTAGAACAAACATGATGTGATTTTTCTGAAACCAAAATTTCTGACTTTTATTTTAATAGGTAAATAAGCACGATACTAGTTCTTGAACAACTTACTATTTAAAACTTCAGCTCTATTTTGATTCCGAAAAGAAAGATTAGGGGTGCTTGGGTGGCTCAGTTGGTTAAGCGTCCGACTCTTGATTACGGCTCCGGTCATGATCTCACAATTTGTGAGTCTGAGCCCTGCATCGAGCTCCATGCTGACAGTGCAGAGCCTGCTTGAGACTCTCTCCTGCTTTCCCTCTCTCTCTACCCCTCCTCACCCTCTCAAAAATAAAAAATAATAAAAACTTAAAAAAATAAAAATAAAATAAAAAAAAGATTAATTAGAAGGCAATATCTAGACATGTCCGACTACATAGCTAGAATATTAGTGATACAAGTACTAGCCCCACCGAAACTAATAAATTTCCCCCTAAATTTGATTGCCTTTGATTGAAGTATGGCTCATACTTCATTACTATATTAGGTTTAGCTCTGTCCATTAGCGATGTTGTAGCGATTGTTTTTTGTTGTTGTTTTTAATGTTCAGGGGTTAGTTTTAGAGTCCTTCAGAAAAAAAAAAAAAATTCCAAGCATTTCTTACAAATTTGCTTTCCGGTCTGGGTTTGTTTTGCTTCGAAATGTGCACATGCCGTTTTTATAACTTCACAGCTTATGAAGTCATCGTGCTTGAGCCTTTGTTCCTGGTTTTTAATGTGATCCTCTTTGATCATCTAACAGTTTGCACTGGCTGGCCGCTGTATGTGAGGCGCTGCGTATCGAGCGGGTCTGCGTCCGTGTCCGTGTCTGGTCTTTCTTGTCAATCTGCACCCACTGCGTGTTGACATTTGCCCTTGGGGTGAGCAAGGGAAATCAGGGACAGGCCCCTGGCTCTGAGTGAAGTGCACAAAGAGGAGATGTCATTCCTCCTTCAACGCCCTCCCGGTGAAGAACGGAAAATCAAATCTCCTGAGGCCACTGAAAGTGGGCAGATGTCTACCCGCTCTTTCTCCAGCCTTATGGGTAAAAGAGAAGCAGTCTTGGAGAAAGACCTTTGGCTAAGCAGTAGGTTGCTGGGGAATGGTAGCAAGGCTTTGTTTTATTTTGAAATGTTTGTTTGTTTATTTTGAGAGAGACAGAGAGAGAGGGAGAGAGAGAATCCCAAGCAGGCTCTGTGCTAATAGCTCATGCACTGTGAGATCATGACGTGAGCCAAAGTCAAGAGTCAGATGCTTAACCAACTCAGCCACCCAGGCGCCAGGTGTGACATCATCTTGGGTGTCTGGGCTTACTGTCCGTACTCCTTTTAAATTCTGCTTGGTGCTTTGTTTTCTTGGCTTTATGGCTATAGATGACTGTGCTGTTGGAAACAGGGTCGAACAAAAGCCTTTCTGTTTCTCGTGTAACACGTGAGTCTCATTGAAAAACTTCATCTTCCAAAATAGGTAGAATTCAAGAGAGCAGGGAATGACAATTTCTCATGAGAACGAGTTGCAATTCGAAGAGGAAGCCATGACAACTCTGTGTCTCAGACATTAGCAGCTTAACTTGCTCAGGCCCTGGTTCCATTTTTACCAAATCCTTACTACTTAGTAACCAAACCTTTACTCAGAAATGCATCATTCTGCCCTTATTCCTTCTATTGAACTCTTGTTTTTCTGCGCGTTTCAATGCCAGACTATTTAGTCAGCATATTTTAAATTTGATTAAAGTAATCTATCCTTGGGATCTTGGTACCATTACTAGTTTGCATTTAACAATTATAAATAAGTTATTCTAATAAGCAAAAACAGGCTCTTTGGATCTTCTACTTTGTCCCGTTGGGTTAGGAATAGCATAGTAGTTCCCATTTAAGGTGTGGATAAAGCGTGAATCTCAACATATTCCGTTTCATCAACTTCATTATTCATTTATTTATTTTCCGAAAGTTACAAAAACAAATGCCCATTTACGTTCCCAAGTCAAACAGTTCCAACTGGTGAATGCCCAAAGAGTCTCCTTCCATTCCTGTTAGTGTGATCCCTACGCATGTTTCCCTACGCCAAGATTAAATACGATAGCCCGATTTAGGATTGTTCCACTTTAGGGAAAAAAAATGGGTGACACATTCGTCTCCACTCATTTTTTCCCCAACTACATTTAGCACATAACCTGTGGGTTTCTGGCCATGAAGTTCCAGGGTTTGGTGCTTTGGTAGAGCAGTTCAGTAAGGAGGCATGGAACAGACTGTCTAAAGGGCACATCTGACCATCTCCTATAAATGAAAATTATTTTAAACAATGAGAAGCACACATTCGAAATGCATGAGTTTACTACATGAAAACAGCAGGGTGTATGTAAATATCTGAATGTGGTGTCTGTCATCTCGAAGTCAAATAGAAGAGCTGCCTGTCTTAATGATAAGACTATTGTCTGAAATCAGACCCTGGTATTTACTAATGATTGATGCCATTTTAACAAGGAAAGTCTATTTTCAAATCCAAGTATAGCTTCTCTAATGATATGCTTCATATTTGTGGATAATGTTTGAGTAACAGTGGGGCAAAAATGCATTGTTTTCCTCCTTTGACTGCTACCAAATCAATATCTTCTACATTATACTTGGGGTTAATGTTTTGCTAATACAGTGAGGTCAAAATATGTTTTTCCTCCTAGAAAACCACCCTTTCCTTTGGCCGTATATGTGGACAGATTTTGGTGAGCGGACATGGTGTTAGAAGGTGTTAGAAGTGTAGAAAGGGCTACTAACTCTTCCAGAGTTGCTGCTTTCAGCCAATAATTGATCCTCAAATACGGTTTCGTGCTTCCTCTTTGCTCTACGAGGGCAGTGGGTCAGCAGCCCCCATTGGCGTTTTCTGTCTTTATCAGGGAATCCACGGGCAGTCATAGGTTCCAGGAGATGGTGTGAAACCTTCAAAGGGAGGATCTTATTTGCTGGGATACCCATTCTTTATTGCTTATCTGAAAACCAGATGCCATAGGTGCTGTCGCTGCCCCCGTGCACACGAGCTTGGCGGTTGAGACGAGTGGTGAGGAAGCCTTGACCATGCCCGTTTGACTTTGAGATGAGCCACAGAGCGGCTTATAGGATTGGTTGCACGTTTTTGAAATGCAGTACATCCACAGCAAAGCTTCCGTAGTGAGCCTTGAAGAGCCCCGGAAGAAACACAGGCTGATTCAAGAGTATTACATTTGATTTTTTACTCTACGGTGGATAATTTGGTCTCTCTCATTTTTTTTAATGGTTCTCTGCATTGTTTTTAGCATCTTCCTGAATGAAAAAGAGCCAAATATAGCTACTTGGCTCATTTCATAGATCCGCACTTTGATTAATAGTGTTATTGGCGAGGTGCTAAAAGTCAAGGATGCTGTTACCACCATGCGCACGGGGACTGGCTCCGTGAAGCGGGGTGGGATTTCACGTGAGGAGTGCTGCGTATCGCAGTCATCAAGCGACCCCCTGTGTGACCTTGTGTGATGAGTGGAGATCCCCAAAGAGCAATTGAATCAGCGTAGCTCAAGCTGGAAGTTTCTGACGGCCGCCTCCTACCTTAGCAACAGCCTCGTCTCTCTGGAGCACAAGCGTTCCTGTAAACAGGTGGAGAAATTGAGGGACCCCAAGCATTCACCAAGTGGAGGGAACTCACGATAGCATTTGCCACTTAACGTGTTCCCTGAAATCCAGAAGGCAGAGTTGAACGGCAACCGGTGATTGTAAACCGACTGAGAAAGGTCTGAAACAATAGAATTCTCTTTAGACACCAGCAGGTTTGTTCTCCGAGTGGTAGGAGTGAATATTGCAGGCGTCTCTACCCTTCCCTATTCTAAGCAAAGGGCAAATAAACCAGTTAAAAATAACCGGACAGAGGTTTTAGCATGTGAGGATACTTGCCTACTCTGTCCCCTTTGTCCACCTTTACGAGGCACAATGGCACAAGGCTGCAGGTTTATACCAGGGCTGAACTTGTGACAGGTTCTGGCTTTAGCCGCACATACGGTCGGGGTCTCGCCATACTTCACGTGGGATGGGCTCAATCCTTTTCCACTGATCCTCAACCTCTCTCTTTTCTGGGTGTCTCAAAGCCTTCCCAGCATATCCACCCCCTGTGAAATGGGAAGCCGGTCGTGGGGTGCCGTCGCAGCCACAAAACTAAATCACGCACGGGGCCTCACCCCGTGTCTTGCAGAGGAGAACACGAGAGCTGGCGTGGGGTCATGTGTTTCATTACCTCTTTTTTTTTTTCTTTTTTTCAGTAATAGGATCTTTTTATTTTCTCTTTGTCTTTCTAAAAAATAATTCAAATAATTTTCATCTGATAACAAAATACTACGTGTCTCCCTTGCATCATTTAAGAACTGCAAAGAAATCCCTCTCCTTCTCCCTCCCCTCTCCCCCTTCCTTTCTGTTCTCTCTTCCGTCTTTTTTTTTTCCTCCCTGTTCCAGGCCTGGGGCGTGTGAGCTTCCAGAACTGGCCAGAGGGGACAGCGAGCGTGAGCGTGAGATGTCACTGTCCCGGGGCTGGTTCTTCCAACACTCTTCAGAGCTTCTAATGGGAAACTTGAGCTGTTTTGAAATATCCAAGAACAGTCTTCCTTTAACAGCCGGGAAGAGAAGTTCCGCCAGTCAGTGGCCTAGTGGTGATGATAAACTCTAGTGGTAACCAATGCTAATCGGTCCACGATGACGATAAATAAATGTTGAACTCAGAGCCGAACCTCAGTGAGTCCACCAGATTCGAAGTCACATGGTAAAGATGCTATCTGGCTGTAAAGCGACAGCAACAACAGAGCCAGATCTTATCTCTGTGACTTGAACAGTCCAGGGGAAATGGAATCCTGATTAAATACTTCAATGAAAGAGAGCACTCTGTCTCTACTGTCTCTCTCCCTCTCTCTCTCTCTCTCTCTCAAAAATGAATAAACATTAGAAAAAAGGGGGAGCGCCTGGGTGACTCCGTCAGTTGAGCGTCCCACTTCGGCTCAGGTCATGATCTCGCGGTCTGTGAGTTCGAGCCCCGCATCGGGCTCTGTGCTGACACCTCGGAGCCTGGAGCCTGCGTCGGATTCTGTGTCTTCCTCTCCCTCTCTCTGAAAAATGAATAAACATTTAAAAGTTTTTAAAAAAAGACCAACCATCGGTGACAAAGATTTGGATTCAAGATTTCAGGGTATTTTTGTCGGTGAGTTCTTAAAGCCACCTGAGGGGGATAATAGGTGGCCACAGCAGTGGCCGTGGATGGCGTGGTCAGCGTGGGGCAGCCCCTGGAGAGCATTAGCATCTGTTCCCTGGCTCATCTGGCTATAGCAGTCAGCTAGGGAAATGCGCTGTCTTGTCATGAATGCATGTTAATACAGTCTTCTTGGATAATGCGAGAAAGCTAGCAACAGAGGTGACTGCAATTCGATTTTCAAGAATTGTTCCCACCTCTGGTCAGATAAATTAGTTAAGAGATGGAAAAACACTATATGCTGATATTAACACTCACTTTTTCTTAGTTGGTAAATGAATCCACTGTGATGTAAAAAGACTTGCAGGGGAATCCTCAGCTTAGTGGATAGCTTCTTTTAAAAATATGATTTATGGAAAAATGGGCTAACATACAGTGTGTAAAGTGTATGTTTTGGGGGTAGATTCCTGTGGCTCATCGCTTACACACGACACCCAGCGCTCATCCCAACAAGCGCCCTCTTCAATGCCCGTCACCCATTTTCCCCTCTTCCCTACCGCCCCATCCACCCTCAGTTTGTTCTCTGTATTTAAGAGTCTCTTATGGGTTTGCCACTCTCTGAAACTGTTTTTCCCCCTTCCCTTCCCCATGGTCTTCTGTTAAGTGGATGGCTTTGAATTCAGTGCTGCAACTCATTAGCGGTGTGGCCAGGAGCAAATCTCTCTCTGCCACCCTAGTTTCATTTTCTAGAAAAACACCTACTAAAGCCTCTTATTGTGGAAGGTTGCTGGGAGGTAGGAGATTTCTATCCCAAAGACGCCCGTGTCCTCCCCAGGACCTGTGAATATGTTGGGTTCCATGACAAGCGGGGGGTGGGGTGGGGATGAAGGTTGCGGGTGGAATTAATGTTGCCAATCAGCTGTCCTTCCACGAAAAGAACAGTTTCATGCAAGAATCACAAGTGATCATTGTTAGATGACCCTCGTTGCCTCAGGGCTGGAAGATGGTTAAGGTGGGCCACGGAGGGTAGTAACCAAGTGTCGTTTCCCACGTGAAGATGAACAGAAGCTGAAATACCACTGAAGCCAGAACACAGAGCACAGGGCTTACTGCTTCCCTCAGACCAGAGCTTGAGTGTTCAATTACGGTGAATTACCTGACCCATCAACAAGAATGTGGAAATACACAGACAGGGCAATAAATCTAAATCTAGACGACTAAAGCGAAAGATGAATTAGCTCAGAAGTGACAGATTTTTCCATCTTTTTCTTATCACCTGATGAATGTTTCCCCAAATACCAAAGAGGTCTTCTTTGATAAAGCCATGCCAGCAAGTGGATTTCTGCCCTCTCCAAGGCCCAAACGTCCATCGCTTTCCTTCCTGTAGATCTTGACGTAAGACCAGCGGTGTTTAGCGATTATAGACCCTTTAGCACTGCACACATAAGATACCAAGTTGAACATCTCAGACTTTGTGGTTGTAGTGAATTCTGGCGATGAAGATAATTTTTTTAAATTTTGAACTTAAGAAAGCCTAAGTCATAGGCACTAGAAAGTCTCATCTTGGTCTTTGAGTTTGGCTACCATGTCTCAGAATCACCTGGTTCAGTAAGTCTGGCCATGATGGACTTGATCTGTGTTATGGGGTTAAATCCTATCCCCACACCTGATTTGGGTATTGAAGTCCTAACCCCCAGGACCTCAGAATGGGACCTTATTTGGAAATAGGGTCATTGTAGAAGTAATTAGTTAAATTAAAATGAGGCCATGTTTGGGTAGGATGGGCCCCTAATCTAAAATGACTCATGTTCTTGGGGTGCCTGGGTGGCTCAGTCAGTGAAGCATCCGATTTCTCCTCGGGTCATGATCTCGCGGTTCCTGAGGCTGGGACCGTGTTGGGCTCTGCGCGAACAGCCTAGAGTGTGGAGCCTGCTTCGGATTCTGTGTCTCCCTCTCTCTCTCTGCCCCTCCAACCACCCCGCCCCCATGCCCATGCTCTCTCTCTTTCTCTCTCAGAAATAAAAACATTAACAGTATTTTTTCATTAAAAAAATCAATAAAATGACTCATGTCCTTATAAAAGGAGAAATCTGGACACATGCACACACACACTCAGAAAGACGGGGCGGGGAAGTCACGTCAAGATGAGTTACGCCGCCATAAGCCAAAGAAGTACCACGACTTAGCAGAGGAGCCTGGAACAGATCCTTTCCGAGAGAACTTCAGGGGGAGCATAGCCCTGCTGACTCCTTGATCTCTGACTTCTAGCCTGCAGAACTGTGGGTAAGCTACTGTATTTACAGTACTTAGTCATGGCATTCCTAGAAAGCCATTGTCACCCCAGCAGCACACGCCCATCAAATTCAACCCACAGGTGCTCAAGCAGCTCAGACACTTAGGCACATTATCCCATAAAAAACAGGAAAGGCGTGACATCTTGTGAAATAGCTAGTTCTTACATCTTTATTAATCATTTCGCTTGTCTGGGGCTTGAGTTTTATTCATCTGCTAATTGAGGAGGCTTAGTTTTTCTGAAATCTTTCCATTTGCCTACCCCCGAGGGCAATATAACATAAAACCCCAGAGAGTTGGGATTTGCCCAAAGCAGCCCACTCCCAGCTTAAGTGATCTGTGAAACCCTGTATTAAGTCTTGAAGACTCGTGTGGATCTAATTCTTTTCCACATGATATGTGTTTGCTTTCGTATTAAATAATATTTGCAATTGCTTATCATCACCTAACGTTGAAGCACTAATGTTATGATCTGTACTTATACCCTAGACCCATATTCCTCTACACATTATCACACGTCCCAGTTCCTGGCACCTCTATTGGAGAACAGTAGGGCTGCACTATCTGTGGTCCCTTCCAGCCCTAAAACCCTGGACTCCTGGGACTGTTCATACATGGCTTACATCATTAAAGACCAGATTGTGTCTCTGTGTGTGAGACCCCCAGATGAGTCCCCCTTTGTCTTTGTGGATGCCAAATGCACACTTCCAGAATGAGTTAATATAAAATTAAAGTACCACTCATTGAAATGATTTCACTGGCTTGTATGAAAAACAGGTGTCTGCTGGGTGGCTTCCCCCTAAGGCACTTTGATTAGGGCAAATTGCTGAAGGGATCTGTTCATTTTGTGTATAGAAAATTAGGATAGTGGGGGAAGATGCCTCAAATTAGATTCTGTAATCATCTGCCACTGCTTTTGCCACTGAAGTCGTTTGTGACCGAATCACTTACTGACAGAGACATCACACACAGCCTCACAGCCACAGTGAGGGAGGAGCCGCCCCAGGAACTGGGCATTGCCTTTAGCTCTGCTCAAACCCCTCTCAACTTGGCAAGTTTCCTCCTCTGTGAAATTGGGGAAACAATTCATCTTGGGTCTGCTGTGAAGGCTAAATACAATCATGCAGATCAAATTTCTTTTATAAACTTGAAAGGACCAGATAGCTATCAAAATTACTATTTTGTCACCCTTCCTTCCTTCCTTCCTTCCTTCCTTCCTTCCTTCCTTCCTTCCTTCCTTTTTTAAAGTAAGATTCATACCCAGCACAGGGCTTGAACTCATAACCCTGAGATGTAGGCCTGAGCTGGGATCAAGAGTCAGATGTTTAACCAGCTGAGTCACTCAGGTGCCCCTTTTTGTGCATTTCTAAATAGACCCAAAAGACATTGATGGGATTGCCAGTGGGGCTGACATGCCTTGTGCTCAGGGCCCTTTAGTCTGTAATGAACTTAACCAAGAAGGATGAGATACCAAGAACAGGAGTCTCAGGCTTCAATTAATGTAAACATTTTTGGGGGAAATAGCGGTGACTCCATGCTAAGACTAAAGCAGTGTAGACACCTGTCGGGAAAGGGGTGAATAGGTGTCAAATACACTTTTCAATATAGGACAGTGTGACCAATCATCTTCTGAGGAAGACAGTGAATTTGTATTGTTGAAGTACCAGCAAACTCAAAAGGGATAATGCAGTGTATTAAAGGTGAAATCGAATGAACAGAAAAATTGGGTGGACTGGTTACTTGTCTACAGGTACCAAGACTTTGATGATGGTAGCATCCAACTCCAACTCAATTTGATTTTAGTGATTATTAAAAAAAAGAAGGAAGGGGCGCCTGGGTGGCGCAGTCGGTTAAGCGTCCGACTTCAGCCAGGTCACGATCTTGCGGTCCGTGAGTTCGAGCCCCGCATCAGGCTCTGGGCTGATGGCTCAGAGCCTGGAGCCTGTTTCCGATTCTGTGTCTCCCTCTCTCTCTGCCCTTCCCCCGTTCATGCTCTGTCTCTCTCTGTCCCAAAATAAATAAACGTTAAAAAAAAATTAAAAAAAAAAAAAAAGAAGAAGGAAGGAAAGGAGGGAGGGAAGAAGGAAAGAAGGATGGACGGACAGACAGGTCTAGTTCTTTTGATTATGTGGAGGTGAACTCTTCAAGTATTGGACACTTACAGAGTCAGCAGATGAACACAACATATGTGTCTTTCGAATAAATGTGTAGTGTGATATCACACGGGATGGGGACCTTACAGCAATTTGTTGGGGTCTCCATGTGTGAGGGACCGTACTATAGATACTAGCTATATACCGTTAGCGAAAAAAATAAGAGAGAGAAATACATCGTCTCACGAAACTTATATATGTTATATACAGAAATGTAGACAAATGATCACCTAATAGTGAGGTGATGATATATGCCCGGAAGAAAGATAAAACAGGTAAAAGGCTGAGGAATGGTGGAGTGGTACCATTTTAAAGAGGCTGGTCAGGGAAGGCCATAAAAAATGAGGGAGCAAGGAAAGGGGCCTTGGGAAATGGAGGAACAGGTTTGTAGGGAGCAAAAATAGCAGGTCAGGAGCCCGGTCATGGTCCTAGAAAAGCCAGGACCCCCAAGGAGGTCAGTGAGGCTGAAGGAGAGCAAGTAAGAAAATGAAGACAGAAGAGTTGAGATCTGAGTGTGACAGGACCAGGTCATGACAAGTCCCGTAGGACTTGAGGCAACACTCTGAGTGGGATGGATTTCACCTGGGGAGCCATTGAGAGGAAGATGGGGAGGAGAAGCAAGACACCATCTCTGTGCCCTTCCACAGTACCAGCGTCTCCCTCTTCACCCAGCCGTGGCCATGGGGCGTCCTCTTCTCCCTTGGTGTCTCCCACCCTGGACAAGTGAGGAACAGTGACGGTCCCGTGAAAGTAGAGTTCTGAGAATGTTCATGCTGTAATCCATCCTAAAGATGACCTTTCTTTCACTGACCCCCTAGAAGCCTTTGGAGCTGCGGAACCGCCGTCTTGCTTGCTCTTGTGTTAGTTCCTATAGATTCATGTGTTTCTTATCTTTGGAAACCTACTGAAGATCCCCAAATGAGGGCCTGCTTTTAAAACCCGTATTTCGCACTTGCACACAGAAGACATGTAACAAAGCTTCGCTACCGTGCCACAGAACACTAAGTTTAATGCCTTTTTAAAAAATGTATTCTCATGAGAAAAGAAGCAATTCACGGATGACCTCAATGAGAATAAAATCGGCACATTCTCAATGGAGACAGTCTTTATATATCACAATGAATAAAAATAGAGAGCATAATTTTTTAAAAGGAGAACCCAAGAATTAAACTGGAAAGGGAAGCAAAACTATGAAACTCACGAGATTAATACTAAATATAACATACTTGATGGAAACTCATCATTTGCCCTCGTCCTCTGGGACAGAAGTCATAACTTTATACAAAGACAGAGGGCTGCCGGATTAAATGCGGGATGCTCTGTTAAATGTGAATTTCTGACAAATAGTAAATAATGTCAGTACAAGCATATCCCAAGTGCTTACACTCAAAATTGCACATCATCCGAAATTCAGATTTAACTGGTGTCCTGCGTTTTTGTTAGCTAAATCTGGCAGTCCTACAAAGAAGAGGCAATTGACTCATGGTCTCTAGACTACGAAGAGTAATTGCTGAAGTAGCAGCAAGAGGTTACGTTGAGTCTTCTGTATCCACCATTGTCTTTGACCTTGCTCTGCTTAGGAAGAGCAGCCTTGGCTGCACTCCTTCCATATGCCTCTCCAGGTCCCCTCTGTCACCTGTCTCCACCCTGCTTTGGGCACCTGGTGGCTAGTTGCCTCAATGGGCTCCCTGGTCATCTTGTTCCCATTGGGCTCAGCTAATGGGAAACACCAGTAGGAGACAGGAAGGCAGGGAAAGAGTGCTGTCAGGGTATTTACTTTTTTTCACCAGTTCCTTCCCTGCCATGTTGTTGTGGCTCCTTTTGGGGTCTCATTCACTCTTTGGTCCTAGAACAGGTAACAGGTTTGAGCTGCTGTTAGCCCCGAGGGCAGTACTTTGTAAATTGTCCCTTTTTAGATTCTCCTCAAATTTCTGAGCCTAGGGTGTTGTCTCTTTCCTGCTGAAAACATAATCCAGGAAAGGATATGCAGTAGATATCCAAGGTCACGTGTATGATCTGTGAGCATGAAAGCGTGAATTAGAAAGTAAAAAAATAATAAAGAATTGGAAAGAAAACGGCAGAGTTGGCATTCTGGCTGTGCCATTCAGATGGTGAGGTCCTGGTGGGCACTTAATCTCCTTTATAAAATGGATATCTGCTCCTGAAAAGTTCCTGGAAAAAATGAATAGAAATAGAAATCTTAACCAGCTACAAAAATAAAAATAAAAATAAAAAATGAGCTCTGTGGAAAAAAGCAATTTATCACTAGAATGCCCACGTCCCCATAGAATAAGACCGTAAATCCTATATTTATAGAACATGGGTTTTTAAGAGGCTTTTTTCAGAGAATCTAGAAATTTAGTAGGTGAAAAGAAAAAATCGACCATTCACATCTTGTCTTATGCCATTCTTTCCTGCAACCCCTCCTTCCTGCTTGTCCCTCACTGTGTTACTGAGTTCTCTTCCCTAAAATGGTGCTCAGCACTTCACCTCTGGCTCAGAACTTGGATGAGTCCTTTCAATGCAACTAGTAGGTTTTCGAGAAATATTTGCTAAATTTAATTGCATTTCTGCTCCTTTGACCCAATTGTCTTAGATGCAGTTGGGAGACAAGCAAAAGAGAAATAGCTAAATCCCCTAATAATTATTTCTCTAAACTTCCGCAGAGAATTAGCCAGCCTATTGAAGCATGGCTGATCCCACACAGTAGAGAAGACACACACCAGGCCAGTGGGTGGATTCTTAATTAAGATCGGGGATCTTTTATTTAGAGGCTGGCCCAAATCAGAAGATCCTAGCTACTATCATCATAGATGTCGGAGGGTTTCAGGAGTTCTTTGGTTTTGTTTGGTTTTACTTTGAGTATCCAGGCAAGGTTGTTGAAGGGCAGGAGAGCAATCAGTGAAGAGATTGACTGTTCTTGTCAGAATTCTTCAGCCCTGATAAATTTGAGGGCTAGAATTTCTTTGTACTGTTGAGTGAAGATTCCTTAGCAGATTTCTCCATATCTGCCATATTGTGTTTTACTCTCTCCTGCCATCTGATTACATAAACAGATAGAATAGTTTCTTCTTAATCTTTTATAGTTTGCAAGTATCTGTAAGTGTATTTCATTGTAGTCTGTTTTCTAGCTTAGTAAATTTAACTGATTTCATTTTGTACCGAATTGATCTGTTTTATTCCCAGCTAATTTTTCCAGGAATTATTACCCATCCCAATTATGTACAATGTAAAGCTCCAGCTCTCTTACTTGGTACCGGATGGGCTGTGTTTCACATTGTTATACTGAGAAACTCTCTTGTGTTCTAATCAATCTTCCCTCTTAAGACTGGCTTTTTGGCATTCTTTGGGTTCTAAAATTCTATTTGAGAATTACTAGAGTGTTTATTCTCCTTTTAATATTTTCTACCTTTTCTCAATACTGGTGATGGATACTACGTACAATCTTTTATATTATAATGTAGGCATATATAACCTTAAACTATTTCTTTTAGATCTGCCTATAAATTCTGAACAACTGTTCAGCTGTTTCTTGATCATCTCCACCAATTTCTCCCAGTTTTCTTCTGGTCTTACAGAAATTGTGTGTCCAAAATACCCTTGTGTAAAGGGAAGGGAAGTCAAGACCCTCTACCTTTGAAACCTCTACCATGGGTCATTCACTACGTTCAGTTCTTTATATGCATTACTTTGCTTAGTCTCCACAGGGGTCTTGCAGAGCAGATGGTGTTATCATTATTTTTTTTATGAGGAAACTGAGGCTCACTGAAATAGGTAGGATAAGCCTTCCAAGGTCACTGAGTCAGTAATGGTGGGATCAGAATATCACCTAAAAGCGGTCATAGCAATCCTTATGATGGCAATAGCTAACATTTCCTAGATTCCCACTGTGACCCAGGCTCTGTGATAAGCATTTAGGAAACCCAACAATAACCAAATGTTATTAATTCCATTTTCCAAATGAGGAAGCCGAGGCTAAGCAAGGTTGAGTCCCATTGGATCAAACCCAGGCTCAACACCAATCCCACACACGTTCTTCCCCTACATCCTGTGTCATACTCTGTGCTCAACTTTTATGAGTATCTTGGATGACACCCCAAGGATTATCTCCTTGAAAATCTAATTATTCATATTTCATAATTATAGTAGTTTAAAATTTCATGGCATTTCAACAGAGCATGGTGGCATTTCCCAATATTAGCTGGAAATATGGTAGAAATATTAAGCTTCTGTTTGGTGACACAGAGCTGTGCAAAGGCAAATGTATATACCTGATTTTCATGGGAAGCGAATATCCTGATTATCTTTAGATCTGAGTTCCTTGGAGCACAGGTGCGCAATGTTGAAGTTTTGTTGAGAGAACAGTGACATATATGATAAGTGCTAACTGTAGCAGATTTTGAAAGCATGGTTTGCATTGTTGATGTGCATTCAGTCATGGAGAATAAATGAGTTAAATGCTTGCTGGAGGAAGGCCAGTTGGAAGTGTACCATTCAAATGATTTCTGGTATGCTCCCATGAAAAGGGAATGATTGCCTTCTAATTAAAACATTCATTGTTATCTTCTGGACACTGGATGCCCCACGGTTTAGATCTGAAACCAGCTGACTTGGGAACCCTGTACTCCGCCTTTTTCGGCTTCTCTACCCTATGGAAGCGGCACGGGGGCCTCTCACTGGTGTCCCACGGCAGGGCTTGAAGGAAAGATACATCCTGCCACTAAAAGACACACAAGCAAGGGTAAGGGATCAGAACAGGTGGGAACCATCTGTTCTGGGGGTGGGAAGTGAGCCTTATGCTCAATTATTTCCCTTTTCTTATTTTTATATACTTGGTCTTCACTGACCTGCATTACTGTTCAAGGCGTACAAATACAAAGCAAACCAAGTTTTTAATTTAAATGGAACTGATCCCCATTATGTGTAATACATACCTAATAATTTATGCATTATAAAGTAGAATTTACCAACGACACTGGAGCTCTGGAATAACATTTTTTTTCTTAAAACAATGAAAAAATTTGATTTATTCAGACGACATTTATTGAGTGCATATTAAGCACCAGTCACTGTTCTAGGTGTCTGGGATACTTTAGTAAAAAACCAGACAAAAATCTTCCCTCCTGTGACTTCTGCTGGGGAAAAGCGTACCTCCATTAAGCACAATCAATATACAGATGATGCTATCTGTTGGGGGGTGAGCATCGTGGGGGAATGAAATGCACAGGGCTGAAGAGAAGAGTTGTGAATGACAGTGGCAGGGTCGCTGTACTAAAGAGGGGCAGGCAGCCAAGATGGGCCTCATTGAGAAAGTGGTGTTTGAGGAAATGCAAAAAGGAGAGGTAGAGGAAATGTATTTGAGGGCAAGGAGCAAATCGAGGCAGGCCTTAGAGCCAGGATGTGACTGGCATGTTTCAGAAATGACACAGAGGCTGGCAGGGGGCTGGGTTGAATGAATGGAGCGGGGCGGTAGGGTTACAGGTAGCTCAGAGAGGAAGTGGAGGGCCAGGCCTCATAGGGCATTGCGACTCTGTAAAGTCTTTGTGGCGTGGGGAGCCACTGCGGGAATTTGAGCAGGGGATTGACTCTGTTTTAGAAAATACAGTGGCTACTGAGTGGAGAAGAGACAGTGGTGGGCACGGGCATGGCTGAGACTAGAGATGGGGGACCGTGAGCAGGAGCCCTAGTAAAGGATAGGATGGTGGTCACGGCATCGAGGTGGGCAGAAGGGTTCACATTCCCGGCACAATTTGATTGAATGGGGTTTACTGATGACCTGGGTATGAGGTGTGAGAAAAAGAGCTCAATTAACAATAACTCCTGATGCTTTCGATCATTTACTGTCAAGTGGGAAAATAGATTTTTTTTTTTCCTGGGAAATCTTTATTCTTGTAAAGAGAATTACATTTGAAATGTGCATAACCCCAGGGCGGGGGCAAAGAATATGGGGCCAGAAGGAAAGCAAAGAAAGATTAATGGCTAAGCCAAGTCCTGCTCTGTGCCAGGAGCTTCGCCTACACTCGCTTACGTGTCCATTTCCTCTGGGCCATCCAGCTGGGGTACGTTCCTCCAGTTGGAATCCAAAGAATTCCAGGCAGAGCTCAGATATTTTCTCAGCAATGACCTGGCAGTAAAGTGAGGGTAGGGCAGAGGGAGGAGGGGCCCCCAAGGACACCCCTGCCCTTCCCTCCTTCCTCTTTACTCACTGTCCCTTGTACCTCCTGACCAGGAGTTGGATGGTCCACCATTGGCCTCAAAGTGGCAAAGTCATGGTGTTAAGATCCATGTAATGGAACCATCCTATGCAAGTTTGGTTAAATAAAAAATAAAAATGTCTAGACTCCAATTATAGATCTAGATTTTTTTCTAAAGTTTGTTTATTTTGAGAGAGAGAGACAGGGAGAGAGTGCACATGAGTGGGGGAGGGGCAGAGAGAGGGAGTGAGAGAGAATTCCAAACAGGTTCTACGCTGTGAGCGCAGAGCCCGACGTGGGGCTCAATCCCATGAACCATGAGATCGTGACCTGAGCTGAAATCAAGAGTCGGACGCCTAACCAACCAAGCCCTAAAGGTTCCCCTCGATTTTTTTAAAATGAGCCACATTTATCATGCACAACACTGTTCTTAGCAAATCAGACAGACCTACAAAGTCTTACATTGTATCCTGGTTGAAACAATTCATCTTTCATCTTTGTTTATATTTCCAAAATTTATGAAATGGAAGTTTGGGTTCTTTTGCATATTTTATGGCATGATTTTTTTTAAAGTGTAGATCTAGAGAAGAGTGTCCCGTGGTTTTTGACTATCCAATTACATATGAGTATAGCATTGTGGTAGAATCTCATACAGTATTCTTTGCACATAGCTGGCGAATCTCTGTGAATTTTCTTTCAGATCTCCGGGAACTATCCTGAACACGTCTTTGTTGCCTTTTGCTGGGGAGATATCTAGAATTTAAATTGTGTTTGCTGAGGCTGATTCTGGAAATGGAACCAAGGGAAAACAAGCCATTTTATTAATCTTTGGGTGTGCGTGGGAGTTGAAGCAGAGAATAATAAAATTAAGGTGTTCTTTTTCACTGTGGAAGCTATAGTCAGGATAATTCTCCCTCCCTCCCAGGTTAGAGGTTTCCCAGCAGCAACCTCGAAGGGAACTCTCATCAGAATGGTGTCATGTAGGACCATTTTCCTTTCCTGCCTTCTTTGGGTGGATGGATTTCTCCTCTTCTTTTCTTTTCTTTTTTTTAAAAATTTTTAATATTTATATTTGAGAGAGAGACAGAGACAGAGACAGAGAGCAAGCAGGGGAGGGGCAGAGAGAGAGGAAGACACAGAATCTGAAGCAGGCTTCAGGCTCCAAGCTGTCAGCACAGAGCCCAACACGGGACTCGAACCCATGAACTGTGAGGTCATGATCTGAGCCAAAGTCAGACACTTAACTGACTGAGCCACCCAGGTGCCCCTGAAAGTTAACCATTTTAAAATGAACAGTGCGACGGCATTTGGTTCGTCCACCATGTGGGGCCGCCATCTCTCCCCACCCCGCGGTCCTGGCAGACCATCGGTCTGCGTTCTGTCTTCATGGGCTTACCTGTACTGGATGCTTCCTACAAGCAAATTCAAGCAGTGTCTGGCCTCTTGCATCTGGCCTCTTGCATGTAGTATCCCTCCTTGCTCACCTCGTACTGTCTGCCTGCCAGGAACAGAAAACGAGGACAAGCCTGGTTGCTAAAGCCAAACACCGATGCCACCAAGGCAAGGGAGCACGTGTTCAGAAGGAGAGAAGACCCAGTGAGGAGCAAAGCAGGAGCTCAGAGGAGCCCCTCAGGGGTGCAGCTGCTTCTCGAATGTCCGCCCTGATGTGGGCTAACTTCAAGCACTGTTTGAGGACTATGCTGTTGAGTGCACGGGCTGAAGGCTTGTGCCGCTCAGGGGATATTAGAAGGTGAAAGGAAGCATTGCGTGGCCTCCTGGTTACCCGTTTACTCCATGGAAACTCAAGCCTTCATTTTAATGCCAAAGCACTTCTCTGCTGTGGGCGAGAGCACAAGATCTGTGTGCATTTCGAGGTTAAAACATAAACTTTAAAATACTACCTTGCACGGTTGTGGGCCTCTTTTTACACTCTGACCCCAGACCCCAAAATAAAGCCAGGTAATCACAGTGGCCTTATGTCATAGTGTTTTGGGAAATTTGTGTGTCATGCTTGGTGTCATGCCAGATGGACAAAGGTCAGCAGCTACAGAGGTGAGATAGCCAGCAGGAAACCAGGGCAGAAAGCTACTCACAAACGCTACTAAAGGATTTTTTGAAAGGAAGTAAAATCATGACTCATGCAAACATGAACACGAGTCAGGGATTTTATTTAATGTATTTACTAATGAGGGAACTGGCAAGGCGTTACCTGGTTCCGTTGAGGATTTGGCTCATGGGACTTGTATTATCTCTAGGACAGACTCTCCCACACTGCCATGAACAGACAGAAAATGTTTGTATTGCTATCAGTCTTCTAGTAACGTCTTCCTAGGTTGTAAAAGGTTAGTCACAGGTGAGCAAAGGTATGGACGGCCGGGATGGGTGAACTTGGTAAGACACCCAGAGCCCATTTAATCATTTTTTGCCCGTTTGAGTCCTTCACAATTTTTCCTGACAACCTACTTGAAATGGAGAAATATTGGACTTGACCACTCGCAGTCCTTAGATTTGGTCTGTCTCCAGGTAGGCTGCCTGCTGAAGGTCACAAGATATTCTGGAAAGCAAGAACCATGCATGCCCAGTCCTCCATCCACTAGGATGCCTCTACTCCCTAGAATTACTAATCCATACATGTTGGGCAATTGCGCAAATATTGAGATTAAAATAGCCTGCTTCTTGGAAAAATAAAAAGTGCTTGCTTGGTGCCTTGATGGGGAAAGGAATGCATGCTTAAATACCTAATATTTAAACTTCCCATTTGAATTTTATTTTTTTTATTTTAGTATTACAGTTTTTTTTTTTTTTTACAAAGAGAGAGCGAGCGTGTGTGAGCAGGGGAAGAGGGCAGAGGGGCAGAGAAAGAGAGAGAGAGAGAGAGAGAGAGAGAGAGACGGGGAATCTCAAGCAGGCTCCACGCTCAGCACAGAGCCCAACGTGGGGCTTGATCCCAGGACGCTGGAATCATGACTTGAGCCGAAGTCAACAGTCAGAAGCTCAGGCACCCCTTCCATTTGACTTTTATTTTTTTTTTTTTAAATTTTTTTTTTTCAACATTTATTTATTTTTGGGACAGAGAGAGACAGAGCATGAACGGGGGAGGGGCAGAGAGAGAGGGAGACACAGAATCGGAAACAGGCTCCAGGCTCTGAGCCATCAGCCCAGAGCCTGACGCGGGGCTCGAACTCACGGACCGCGAGATCGTGACCTGGCTGAAGTCGGCGCTTAACCGACTGCGCCACCCAGGCGCCCCTCCATTTGACTTTTAAAAGAGCTACAGTCATGGAACTCCTTTCACGGATAAATTACCAGTTCTTGAGATGTCTCCACCAGGGCGACCAAGACATGTTTCAATTGAGCTCTGGTATTAAAATGATAAGGAAATCAGCTATGTTTTCCTACCCAACCCAGAGATGAGACTCTCCGTGGAGAAACAGTAATCTACATTTATTCATGGATGTTCATAGTTGCTAAACGAGTTATATAGAAATGTTTCTGCTAAACAGCATAAGCAGTTTTATTGTATATGTTTAATTATAGTATGTCTCTATCAGGTAGGAAATTAACAGATGTTATTAAGGAGAAATTTTTCATAGTCATTTAACTGAGTAAAAACATCATGGTTTGTCAATCTACATAATACATTTTTAATGAAAAATGGCTAATAAAGATATAATTCCCGTTGTAACTTCTCTCCAGAGTGTTTAGGTCAGTGACCTTACAACCAAAACAATGTAACTCTTAAATCGATGCTGTCCATGTAGCTGGATTTTCTCTTTTAAAAACTGTAATAATACTTTAAATGACTAAAACCACGCTTCTCCATAACAGGTTTCCAGTAAATGTTTCCGCTTCCCTCCTTACTTTGCACGCAGAATCAAAATTGAATTAAAATAAAATCTCAGGGCAGTGAAACACTTCTGGAAATTTTTAAACAGATCATTGCTGTTTTCCACGTCATGCAGAATCTTTTAGAATTCGTCCATCCCTGTGTATGCACACGTTTGCTTTTTCACAAAACTACCTTTCATTATGTTTCTTATCTAGAAACAAAGAAGAGTCATGTGTGTTTTTTTTTTTTAATTAGTCACAACTAATTTATTGTCAGATTTCAGGAGATGTCTTTCACTGACAGAGTCCATCAGTATATCGCCAGCAAGTCGGATATCTCGTTGAAAATAATTCCATCCACAGGACAGCAGCTCTGCCTTAATTACATTTTCACAATTAGGCAGGCTGTGTGTCATTAGTCTCCTTGATAGCATCCCATGCATATCACCTCATTTTCAAGCTCAAGTCTGTTAGAGGCAGGCCACTCTGCACCCGCCATTCTTCTCTGTTTCACACCTATGGAAGGTGCCGAGACTTATAAACGATCTTGCTGAAATGCTTTGGGAACAACACAGGGGCCTCACACAGGATATAAACAAAGGGAATCAAACATTCTAGAATCAGAGCATTTATTGCCCTCCCGTCAGGCCCAACCTCTGGGACCATCGGATACCTTTTGCTCTAATTCTTTGTGAAATGGTTCCAGAGAATGGGAAAATGCTGTGATTTCTCTGGTCTTGATTCTCAAAACCAATAACGTTTTCCTTTTGTCCAGTTTCAAAAACATGAAATTGTTTCACACGATGCTTGAGTCGTAGTAAGAAAAAATTTTTGAGTAGTTTTCTACTTAAAAAAAGAAAGAAAACAGAGAAAAAGTTGAGCCTGGAGAAGACAGGGAGGGAAGGCCTGTGTAGAATATTTTACATGTAACCAAAGCAATTATGAGTTTTATAATTTGGGGGTTAAGCAAATGTGTTTTAAATGTGTTCAAAGAAAACATGCCCTACTTAAGTGTGCTCTTCTATAACTGTAAGTGCATAAAATTCAATTTCTTTATGTTTCATTTTATATTTGAGAGAGAGAGAGAGAGAGAGAGAGAGAACGTGAACAGGGGAGGGGCAAAGAGTTGGACAAAGAATCCGAAGCAGGCTCCAGGCTCCGAGCTGGCAGCACAGAGCTCAATGCAGGGCTCGAACTCATGAGCAGTGAGATCGTGACCTGAGCTGAAATCGGGTGCTGAACCGACTTAGCCACCCAGGCGCCCTGTAGGTGTGTAAATTAAATATCGACTAGAAAAGGTACTCATAGGGTAGATCTGTATGCAGTAGCTATGCTTAGAATACTAGTTAGAATGGCCATATTAAAAAAAAATTAAGAAATAATGGGAGGAAATCCACTTATGTGAATGAAGAGGCCAGGAATGATCACCTCTGTGCCAGCGTGGCCACAGCAGGCTGGTGGTGAGCGTTTCCATGTATGAACAAATGAGTGGCAGTCTCAGCCAGGAGAGAGGGCGCTCTCGTTCTTCCCGTGGGAGTTGCTCTCATAGTAATTAGAGGGACTTAGCAACTTCTGAGGCTTCTTGTTTCCTGCTCAACAGGGGACCAGGAATGGACCCACGGGGGTGACAGAACAGCCTTGTATCAGTAGCAGGTGCAGTGGCTCCCCATTCTTGCTTTGTCATTCATTGGCTTGTGGCTGCAGGACATCGCTCTGGCCCTCGCTCTGCTGCCCGATGACCATCCTGTCCGCCCCTCAGGGTAGTTAGTTACGGTGGGTGGCCCTAAGCCCAAATGCTGATGAAATGACTGGGCATTGCCCCCAAGTTAGGATGGTGCTTCTTACTGTCATAATTTACTCTTTGCACTATTGAAGGTGGTTCTGGTTTTAGTGCACATTTTTTAAAAAAGAAGAAAATCATCCTCTTCGTAGTTTTGTTGAATTATTTTGTTCATTTCCACCGATACCGAATGTTGGATATTTGAGTGTATTTCAGTATTAATCAAATATTCATGTTGGATATTTTAGTATATTTCAGTATTACTGAGCAAGGCTTCCATAAAGTGAACTGAATGGGGTGCCTGGGTGGCTCGGTTGGTTAAGTGCCTGACTCTTGGCTTCGGCTCAGGCCATGATCTCCCAGTTTGTGCGTTCGAGCTCCTTGTCGGGCTTTACTCTGGCAGCATGGAACCTGCTTGGGATTCTGTCTCCCTCTGTCTCAGCCCCTCCCCTGTTCATTCTGTATCTCTCTCTCAAAAATAAATAAACATTTCACAACATTATATACATTTCACTACACTCAACACGATGAGTGTAGAAAACATCTGTCACCAAAATTTTTACAATATTATGGACTATATTACCGATGCAGTATTTTTCATCCCTATGACTTATTTATACCTGGAAGTTTGCACCTCTTAATTTCCCTTCACCTGTTTTACCCCACACCTCTGGCAACCACCAGTTTGTTGTCTGTATTTATTAGTCTGTCTCAGTTTTTTGTTTATTTGTTTTGTACATTCCACATATAGGTGAAATCATGTACTATTTGTCTTTCTCTGTCTGACTTATTAGCATAATGCCCTCTGGGTCCCCCCCTCCATGTTATCATAAAGGGCAAGATCTGCTTTTTTATGACTTGAGAAATATTCGTGTGTGTGTGTGTGTGTGTGTGTGTGTGTGTATCACATCTTCCTTATCCATTGATCTATCAAGCGTATTTATTAGGTTGCTTCCATATCTTAGATAATTTAAATAATGCCATAATAAACATAGGGGTGCCTGCATGTCTTTTCAAATCAATGTTTTTGTTTTCTTTGGATAAATACCCAGTAGTGGAGTTATGTTTTTACTTTTTTGAGAAACCTCCATACTGTTTTCCACAGTGGTTCCACCATCTTGTATTTCCACCAGCAATGGACAAGGACGGAGACATCCTTATCTTTTTGATACTAGGCATTCTGACAGGCATGAGGTCGTACCTCATTGTGGTTTTGACTTGCATGGTCCTAAAATTCACCCCGACCATATCCCAGGTATGTAGAAAACAAAATCTATGATATTTCTACAAATGGCCCCACTTTTTTATACATGGAACTTGACTTAATGTACATGAGCCTACGAACAAACTGTATCAGTCCTTGACACAGGGAGCAAGGAGATCTATAAGCCCAAAAGGACTTGTGAAATGCTTTGTCTCATGCTTTAATAATTCCTTGACTTTTATGAATGATGCCACATCTCCATAAAGAGACCTCCCTTTTTTTAAAGATTGTTTATTTTTGAGGGAGGGAGAGAAAGAGAGACAGAGAGAGACAGAGTGTGAGCAGGGGAGGGACAGAGAGAGAGGGAGACACAGAATCCAAAGCAGGGTCCAGGCTCTAGGCTCTGACCTGTCAGCACAGACCCTGACGCGGGGCTTGAACTCACAAACCAGGAGATCATGACCTGAGCTGAAGTCAAATGCTTAACTGACTGAGCCACCCAGCTGCCCCAAGAAACTATCCCTTTTCTTTTTTTTTTTTTTAATTTTTTTTTAACGTTTATTTATTTTTGAGACAGAGAGAGACAGAGCATGAATGGGGGAGGACCAGAGAGAGGGAGACACAGAATCTGAAACAGGCTCCAGGCTCTGAACTGTCAGCACAGAGCCTGACGCGGGGCTCGAACTCACGGACCGCGAGATCGTGACCTGAGCCGAAGTCGGCCGCTTAACCGACTGAGCCACCCAGGCGCCCCGAAACCATCCCTTTTCTAAACAGGAGCCCAGGCCTAGGCACAAGAATTTGTGTGGAGGCTCTGAGGCTGGAGCAGCGTCTAAACACAGACTCTTAAAAAAAATGGCTCCTGAGTTTCCATTTGACCCCACGTCCTGCCTTCCTCCTTCTTCATATTGTACGCAGGCAGTTTCTGTCCGAGCTCACCAAGCTGAGAGGGGGAATTCCATTGCACAGCACTCAGTTTTGCTAAGTGAAATAAACAGCATGGTAAAGGAAGCCTGACTTTCTTTATTTTCGCTACAGCTCACACGTATTGCTATCATTTACCTAATGCAAAAGACCATTAGGGGTGTGTGTGTGTGTGTGTGTGTGCGTGGGCGTGTGTGTAAATACAATCTAAAAATATTTGCAACCCATTTCTCTTCACTGCTGGAATTCAAAGTTTTCCAGTTAAAAAAGAAAATGATTCTTGGCAGCCCGTGCAGAGGATCCCAAAGGAGATATTTCTAGAAAGACCAACGAAATAACCACGTGAGGAGATCCAGAAGAGCGGTACATCACCCTTGCCTCCCTCTGGGTGATGATCACAACCGGTGTGCTTCCCAGAGCTGCCACAGGAGTCTTGGCTTCAGAGGCCAGTAGGAGCCGGGTTTGGAGCCCAGCAGACCTGCGTGGGAAGCGTCTCGATCCCGGTCAAGTTACTCCTGCTGTGTGTCTGGTTCCATCATGGATAGCTGGGGACAATGGGAGAAGCCACATGCTTACCAAGAGGATCAATACATTATTGCAGTAAAGCTCCTAGCACAGTGACGTCGGTACCTAGAAGAGTTTCAGTTACTATTTCTATTGCTGTGGGCACTGTAATCAGTTGTACTTGTGGGAAGTTGTGGTAAAATCGTGACATCGCTAGATGTATAAGTTTTTGTTCCAAATCTCAGCGTACCACCTGAAATGACAAATCTTTCTTGTTGCCAAGAAGTGATTTTTTAGGCTATTCTCTGTATGTCGAAGATTATACGTAACAGAGAAATGGCCACCATTTTAGGGTGACATAATCTTTTTTTATACCTTACTCATTTAGTTGGCAGATAACAAATAAAGCGAGTACAACCACTATGGAAGATGGTCAGTACCTTATAAAGCTGGTTACATGCTGCCCTATGACAAAGCCATTCCGCACCCAAGTGTGTCCCCAACACAAACACCTTTGTTCACAATACACAAGAACTAGAGTATTCTTAGTGGCATTCTGCCTTAAGAGCCCCGAACAAGAAGCCACCTGAATTCCCCAAAGAGCTGAGTGGAGAAGAATGAAGGCATGTTCCCACAATATGTGACACCACAAAGAAATAAGGATGAAGGGACACCAGCTATACGCAGCATGGACCAGTCTCACAAAGGCAATGTTGAGGGAAGGAAGTTAGACACAAAGGGATATGTACTGTGTGGTCCTATTTATATACAGTTCAAAAACAGGCAAAACTAACCTGTGTTGTTAGAATTCAGGGGATGGGTGACCTTGGACGGTGATCAGCCCAAAGGCGTACGGTTTTGTGGTGGGGGGGACCCCTCAGGGGTGCTGCTCATTTGTTGTGTCTTGACCTAAGCATTTCTTACGTGGGTGGGGTCGGTTGGTGAACATTCAGTCGAACTGTTCACTTTTAAAATAAAAATAAATATACTCTCTTTAAAGTATATTACACTTTACTAGCAAGTTTGTTTTTTTTTTTAAATAATGGTGCAGAGGGGCGCCTGGGTAGCTCAGTTGGTTGAGCCTCTGACTTTGGCTCAGGTCATGATCTCACGTTCTTGAGTTCCATTCGTGCATCGGGTAAATAGAGCCCCACTTCGCGTGAGCTCGAGCCCCGTTTTGGGTGGACATGAGCCCTGCTTCTCTCTGTCTCTTTCTGTCTCTGCCCCTCACTCACTGGCACTCTCTCCTTTTCTCAGAAAAAAAAAAGAAAAAAATGTCAATACAGAAAATGTATCATTTGTATCTTTTAAAATCCTGAATACAGTTTTAACAATTTAAATGGAAATGTATGCTTGGGTTTTAAATTAATTATGTAATTTTGATAAAATTCGAAAATAGTTTCAAATCTGTGCTCACATTAAAAGCATACCTCTCAGTTTTGATAGACATTTTACCTAACTGAGCACACCGTGTAGGGTGGGTTATCACTTCCATCCGAAACAGAAAAAGTGAAACAGGAGGTTTGGAATGCTCCTGCTAATGGTAATGGGTAGGTTTGTCGGAGGGGATGTGAGTACATACAGTGGAAATAATTGTGGGAGATTCGTAAGCATCAGCGGAAATTAAACGTTCCTTTGGAACTCCAGTGGCGAACATCAGAGAAGCAGCCAGCTCTAAGACTGCAGAGAACACTAGTGGATTAATGCTCTTTAGCCATTATCAGGTTCTGATTTTGTTTTTTCACTTTCTTCACCTTCTCCTCCTTCTTCCTCTTCTCTCTTTCTCCTTGTCCTTTGTTCTTGTCCTTGTCCTTCCCTTCCCCTTTCTCCTCCTCCTCCCATTCCTCCTCCCATCCCTCCTCCCCCCTTTCCTCCTCCTCCTCCTTCTCCCCTTCCCTCCTCCTGCCCTCCCCTTCTCCTCCTCCCCCCTCCCCTCCTCCCCCTTTTTCTTCTTGTCTAGAATCTCTTTTCTCCCCATTCCTTTTTTTTGGTTCTTATATTTCATTAGGTCAGGTTGGAATTTTCCATGGCACATAGAGAGCCATTTTTATTTTTCTAGACTGTTAGGCAAAAAGGGATTAATTTTTATATTCCTTTTAACTTGTAAGTATGTCTCAATGAGATTTGAACAGATGTACTTTGAAAATATACTTATGAATTAAAATGCATTTCATATTTTTCTTTTTTTTTTAATTTTTTTAACGTTTATTTTATTTTTGAGACAGAGAGCAAGCAGGGAAGGGGCAGAGAGAGAGGGAGACACAAAATCTGAAGCAGGCTCCAGGTTCTGAGCTGTCAGCACAGAGCCTAACGTGTGAGATCATGACCTGAGCTGAAGTCGGACACTTAACCGACTGAGCTGCCCAGGCACCCCTCGTATTTTTCTACATTGAGGCCCTAAATGCATGTAGACAGGCTTCAGTCCTCACTAAGATACTTTTTAACTCACTCGTGGAGAGCATAGTGTAACGTATACTTTGTCAAATCACTAGGTTGTACGCCTGAAACTAGTGGAACATTATGTGCCAAATATACTCATAAAGGGGCGCCTGGGTGGCGCAGTCGGTTAAGCGTCCGACTTCAGCCAGGTCACGATCTCGCGGTCCGTGAGTTCGAGCCCCGCGTCGGGCTCTGGGCTGATGGCTCAGAGCCTGGAGCCTGTTTCCGATTCTGTGTCTCCCTCTCTCTCTGCCCCTCCCCCGTTCATGCTCTGTCTCTCTCTGTCCCCAAAATAAATAAACGTTGAAAAAAAATTTTTTTAAACAAATATACTCATAAAAAAATTAAAAGAAATTCACACACACAAAACTTATTAAGAAGCTCTAGAACTTTTGTTTTATTCTTTGGCCTTTTCCACATACCTCAGTTTTATGCGATGAAAATACATTGTTCTTCAATTTGAACTTAAAGATAGGTAAATTCAGAAATAAATAGCTGGTGTTCATGAGGTCTAGGCGCATCAAAACTGAGGTCACTGGATGAAGGTGAGGGAATGAACTTTCTCGTTGCCGCCCTCTGAACTTCCCATCAAATTTGCTTCCTAGTTCATGGTCATGCGTTGACATTCTGGTTTGACCCCCATAAACACTGAGAAGCTCTTTGGTTGGTTGGGCCACAAATGCTTTCGCTGACAAAGTTGTGAGTGAACTCTGTTTAAACACCCAGTTTACTAAATATTTGCAATCATCATCATTTCTTTTTTTTTTTAATTTTTTTTAATGTTTATTTATTTTTGAGAGAGAGAGAGAGAGAGAGAGCATGAGTAGGGGAGGGCCAGAGAGAGAGACACAGAATCCGAAGCAGGCTCCAGGCTCTGAGCTGTCAGCACAGAGCCCGACGCGGGGCCCGAACTCACAGACTGCGAGATCATGACCTGAGCTGAAGTCAGACGCTTAACCGACTGAGCCACCCAGGCTCCCCAGTCATCATCATTTCTGTCTCATCAATGTGATCATTATAAACTGATTACCACGTGCCAGGCACTTGGCTGTGCATTTTACATGTGTTATCTGAATATTTAAACATTATAACAACCCAGTGGATGATATTAGCCCCACCTAACAGAGGAAGAAACGGAGTCTCAAGGAACTTAAAATTGAGAAATGGTTCTGGGGTTTCTGAGTGGCTCAGGTGGTTAAGCATCCAACTCTTGATTTCTGCTCAGGTCATGATCTCCTGGTTTGTAAGTTCAAGCCACGCACGGGGCTCTAGGCCTACAGCACGGAGCCTCCTTGGGATTCTCTCTCTTCCTCTCTCTCTCTGCTCCTTCCCTCCCCCACTCTTAAAATAAACTAAAAAAAAAAAAAAAAAGAAATGGTTTAACTTCACATCAGTAACAAATAGTTGAACAGATATTGAGACTCAGAGTTGATTCTGCTTTCCCCATACTGTATTGCTTTTCAGAAATGTATCAGTGTACCTTGACTAAGTGCTTTCTAATGGGGCCACTTCAATAGAAACAGAATGAAATCTCAGGTATAGTTCCTTCTCCCGTAAGGTTCCTAGTCCAGCTGTGACGTGAAGGAGCATCTATAGCAAGATAAAACATGATGTGGCATGGGGCTCCTGGGTGGCTCAGTCAGTTGAGTGTCCGACTTCAGCTCAGGTCATGATCTCATGGTCCGTGAGTTCGAACCCCTGTGCTGACAGCTCGGAGCCTGGAGCCTGTGTCTCCCTCTCTCTCTCCCTCCCCCACTCAAACTGACTGTCTCTCTCTCTCTCTCTCTCTCTCTCTCTCTGTCTCTCTCTCTGTCTCTCTGCCTCAAGAATACATAAAATTAAAAAAAATAAAAAAAACATGATGTGGGATAAAGCAGCCTACAGTATTGGATAATTAATAAACAACAATGTGACAACACTACAAAATCAAGGATGAAGTAAAAGACCAAGAAAGCCAGAAACTACCCAAATGGAACGGGCAGGCCATTTTGTATGTAAAAGGAAGCACATTCGTTAATGAACACATCGATAATGCAACCGAGGGTGACCTGATCCACATAACAACAGGACTCAAAAGAAGGCAACAGAAGGAGCCCCTGACTCTAACCTGCAATCACAAGAATGGCCCCAGTCCCGTTCTAAGAGGAGCATCCCTGCGCCGTCTAATTAAGAGTTTTACAAGAGAAGGAATCTTGTCGGGTCAGTTAGCCCTCAAAGATGCGAGGCACCACGCACGTGTCCTTCTGAAGGACACTGGTCTGAATGTGAAGACCTAAGTCAAAGCCTAGTTGGAAGGTTTAAATGCAGAAAATAAACTCCAGAGCGTCCCAGAAGAACTGACTGAAGAGCTAATGCCCTAAGAAATGGAAGCATGTCATTAATTGTGCATGGCTGGCTAGAAGAGTAATGCACAGTGCCTGACCGCTGGAGAAGCTTCTCCAAGTTGCAGGTGTTCTTCAGAATCCAGGGGAGGTGAGGCAACCTCCAGCCTTGTCATTGCCGGGATGCTGGGGGTTTTTGTCTCTGTGGTGATGGCACATCTTCAGACGCCCTTGAGAGCCTGCAGAGCGAAGGTGAAGGTTGTAGGGCCAGGGAGTGTTGGTCTACCGGCTCTGGGTGTATGCGGGGTCAGGCGTCCTGGGGAGGGTCTCAGAGGACCCTCAGAGGACATGTCAAGAGCAACTTTTCCCTCTGTCTCTATGGCCTCGGACTCCGCTTCATAGGCGTGTATGTAAGCTCACGCACGCACACACACACACACACACACACACACACACACACGCTCTGGCTGCACAAGCCTTAAGGTCATCATTATTTATTATGTCTGAGGGAATGCTCCCATCCCCCGTGACAACTGTGATTAATGATAATGTGCAAACCTGAGGTAATTTGCTGACATATTAGATCTCTGTGAGGCACCAGAATGGAAGCGGCATTTTTCAAACCCCGCTCTGCTGGAGCCCCAGGGGCTGCGCTGGCTCATGGTGGACGGGGAGGGGGGCAGCCCCGTGGCTGCTGCTGCATTTTGAGCAATTTTCTGTGTTTATTTGTGTATAGCTGTTCGTTAATATTTTGGATGAAGAAAAGTAAGTGCTGTCTACAAAAAAAAAAATGTTAGAAAACAATAGGGTGGAATATTACATGTGGGCAGAGAAACGTACCAAGGGAGTTCTTGGGATGTTCTCTAGAATCTTCTAGACCTTTGTGTGTATGTGTGTCTGTTTTGATGATCATCGGTACTTGTTTGCTCAGGTCGCCGTAACAAAGCACCACAGGCTAGGGGCTTAAACGACACGAATGTGTTTTCTCATGGTTTTGGAGTCCAGAAGGCCATCATCAAGGTGTCTGCAGGGCTGGCTTCTCCCGAGACCTCTCTCCTTGGCTTGTGGACGCCATTTTCTCCCTGTGTCCTCACGTGGCCATCCCTCTTGTGTCTGTGTCCTAATGTACTTTTCTTATAAGGACACTAGTCATTGGATTAGGGCCCACACCAGAGACCTTGTTTTAATTATCTCTTTCTTATTAATGTTTATTTATTTTTGAGAGACAGAGAGAGAGAAAGCATGAGCGGGAGAGGGGCAGAGAGAGAGGACGACATAGATGCAGGATCTAGGCTGTCAGCACAGACAGAGCCTGACTCGGGGCTAGAATCCATGAACCGTGAGATCATGACCTGAGCTGAAGTTGGATGCTTAACCAACTGAGCCACCCAGGCACCCCTAATTATCTCTTTAAAGGCGCCATCTCCAAATACAGTCACATTCTGAGGTGCTTGGGAGTTAGGACTTCAACGTATGATTTGGGGGGGGGGGTGGATACCATTCGGCCCATTGTCTAAAAAGTTGTCCGTGGGTATTGTGATCACAGAGAGCGTGTGTGATCTGCACAGCGGTGACCCCTGCCCCATTTCAGAGCTCTCGCTTGGGTCGTGATTTACCTCCAGCATATCAGAAAGCCAGGCTGCCTTAGGGGACCTGCTTTGTTGTCAGAGGATTTTTTGCTCATTCTCCCCTTTATTTAGTTACTGTGTATTTCCGTGGGAGGTCCTGAATAAAGCTTCTCAGCAAATCCCAATATTTGTCTCATTATATTCAAATTACATACTGGATGGAACTTTAATCACCTGTAGGTCCTATAACACCTCTCTGCCACGAATGCAGGCCATTCTGTGTTTTCTGTATCCGTCTGGCTGACAAGTTCCTAACTATGAACTGAGATTGGCTGGGGGTTCTTGCTGGCAGGTAAACTGAGGGATGGTGCCTGCTTTTTAGCAAGGTCTCTGCGAGTTTGCTGAACTTCCCCCTTCGTTCCCCCAGAATGACATTGATACTTCTCAAAGAAATTAGTGCCCCATATGGACTGTCTTGTTTGCTGGGAAATAGGTTCATAGCCCACTGTGAGGGCTGACCGCAGTGACCTTTGCAGCAAAAATGTCAAGTGCACTGCTGTGTTTGTGCTAATAAGCATTGAGAAGCTGTGCGTTCTCCCTTCTCATTTCTCCCTTCCCGGTGGCATACGTTAGCCTGTACCCAGTTTCCTCATTGCGCGTGCATCTGGGAAGTGTTAGTGTTCTAGAAGGACTGGGTAGGAGGCACGGCATCTAATTGTTTTGAGAAATGAGTCCTACTGGCTTTTTTTTTTTTAATTCAAAACCACTTTAACACACAAAAATTAACCACCCCCCAAATAACCCACCCCTTCCCAAACAAACGGACCAACAAGTCAAACCTAATCAGCTCTTCTTGTGTTTGATTTGGAACTAGTTTCAAATTCCCACAAACCTGGTATTTAAAAATTCCAAGACAAAATTACTTCCAAATGAAGTCTTACCATTATTTTTTTTTTTTCCATTTAGGAAACAATTATGTCCAGCGCAGCAAGATGCATGTGTATCGTCAGTGAACTAAAACACGCTTATGCAAGTTAGAAATGACACACCCATAGCTTAAAAGAGGATTACTTCCAAAACGTTTTCTTTAGTTTAAAAAAAAAAAAAAAAAAAAAGATTTACTTCAGGCTTACTTTAAATAGCCTTTGGTGAAGGTAAACTATGATTCGATGTGAAAAAACGTTCACACCCTTCTCAGAAACATATGTTTTGAAATGCGGTGTAATCTTGTGTTCTGAATCGAAGAATCGAAGAGCGAAGCGTCCACATTCCCTGTTTTTATGCAGACACGCTCGTTTCCTTGACACGAGTAAGTGACATCCCAGGTCTAAAAGCTGCCACGGAGAGGAAGGGTCAGAAAAGCGAGTTGAGTCCAGCTTTATCCCTGGACGACAGGTGCCGGGGTACTTGGACAGTCTCTGCTCCTCTCGGCTTTCCCCGTTGGTGAAATTGTGGCACAGGTCGCTTCTCCCTCCAAGCCCGGGAGGGATGTGATGATGGTGGCTTCTTGGGCTGTGGAGCCGGGTTGCCTGGAGGTGAAGCCGCGTGTCCTTGGGCACGTGGTTGGCACATTCCAGTTTCTCCATCAGAAAAGCAAGAAAAAAAAAAAAATAGTACCCAGCTCATCAGTTTGCTGTGTAAGATTAAATTATTTAATCCCCGCAGAGCACCGAGATCAGGAGTGGGACCCAGTGCCCCTCCATACACAGTCAGTTGACAAGCACTGGGTTAAAAATCATGGTAGCTGAGATCTGCCACTAACTAGCTGGTGGCAAGAGTGTAGATTTTCCTCAGTTGTGTCACAGGGAGTGGCCGATGGCCTTGACCCCATTAAGTCAACTGGTCCCTGCCTGTAGTATGAAGTGGTTTCTCAGCATTGACACGCGCTTGGTTCTCTGGGACATGAACAAACCACCTTCTGTGCATCCGAGGTCAGAGCTTCAGCAAGGAGCTTATTAAATTGCCGGGATAATTTGCCACTAATTGGTCAGAGTTCATGTTGATTCAGCCTAACCTCTGAAAAGAAAGTTGCCACTTATGGATCTTTACCAATTACGTTTTACCTCTCTCAGATGCATCCAAGGGAGAAAAATACCAGAAATGAAATGACGAGATAAAATTGAATATGACAGCCGAGGTCTAGGGAAGGAAAACCGTGAAATGTCCATGATGAAAGTAAAGTCTCTAAACAAAACCAAAATAATTCATAATAATTTTTCTTACATACGTAGCATTGTGATGGTGGTGGTTTAAGATCCTGGGCTCTTTGTTAATATTGAATTAATCATACGAATTAAAAGAAAACCCAAACTCTTCAGGCTTCACGACTTGGAGTAATCATAGTGCTGGGCTCAAAATGCAGGACGCCGAAGAAGGGCTAATGGGAAACTGACCTGCGGTGTCGTTTTGCACTTGACCCCACTGGAGACCAGGCAGTAGAAAGCTCTTGAAGTCTGTGAACCACCTTCAGCAGGCACACCTCGTCTGGGTGAGGGGAACACGGAACAGTGTAGGTGGCTTTGGTGGGACATTATTGTAAGCCTACCACTGGCATGAATTATAGAATTCAAGGCTCTCGCATATTCTGGGTCTGTGTGTTTTTCTTATAGGCCTGAAACGTGAAATTCATGGCCTAATAGGACCCTTGATTTTCATCATATGTACTAATCTCTCATTGCTTGGAAAACTCTCTGTGCTGTGTCAAGGTACAAACCTCTTTTCCTTTTGCGGCCAAATTTGAAATAAATAAAACATATTGGTTACGTTATTTTTACTGATTATGACATTTATATTAATTATATCACTTTTAGGTTAAAAAATACAAAAACAAAAACAAAAGCTAGATACGCTATAAAATATCTAGAAATAGGACTAATTATCAAAAAGTGAGAGGCCCCTATTATCCTGAACATTTTCAAACTTGTTGGGGTAGACTTA
Organism: Leopardus geoffroyi; assembly: GCF_018350155.1. Taxonomy (NCBI): domain Eukaryota; kingdom Metazoa; phylum Chordata; class Mammalia; order Carnivora; family Felidae; genus Leopardus; species Leopardus geoffroyi. The sequence goes on from NC_059333.1 coordinate 5,402,145, forward strand.
TTCAGGTTTCTTCCTGTGATAATATGTGACGTTATCTTATTATAGATTCCTACGGAAGCTATTAACATGCTTTTCCATAGAGTACATGCGCCTCACTGGTATTTTCTCAATCAGACACCACATATGAATAGTTCCAATGTCATATGAATATAAAGAGCTCAGGGGCAGCTGGGTGGCTCCATCGGTTAAGCGTCCGACTTTGGCTCAGGTCATGATCTCATGGTCTGTGAGTTCGAGCCCCACATCGGGCTCTGTGCTGACAGCTCGGAGCCTGGAGCCTGCTTCGGATTCTGTGTCTCCCTCTCTCTCTGCCCCTTTCCTGCTCTCTCTCTCAAAAATAAATAAACATTAAAAAACTTTTTAAAAAGAACTCATATATGGCACACGCCCCCCCCCATTTTTGTCCATAGAGGCAATGACTATCACCGTTGTTTTACTAGTCCTTTGGTATTTGCTTTGATTTTTCTAAATCCTGTTGAGGTATCTACTGACTTCATGTTATGAGAGATGCAGAGTTTAGTCACTTACCCCGTATCCCAATGCTCCTAGAATTTTTACGGTTTCAGTCCATCCATTGTAACCATGGAAATGCCGTCAACTATTGAGGCAGGCAGTGGACCATGTGTTGAGGGGCAAGGACTCACACCCTCCAGGGTGCAGCACCGTTGTGCACCTGGTCAGGTCTGGCAGGTAAGTCTTCGGTCCCAGCTTGTCTCGCCAGCACAGGGGTCGCCTGGCACCCCCACTGGCTTCCATTCTGAGCTGCTCCCCCTGGGCAGCCCCGGCCCCGCATCTGCCTGTGTTCTTATCTCCTCTCCGGAACTTGCCCCCCTATTTCCTAAGTCCCGCATCTCTGCCCGAATTCTCTTTCTCTCTCCCTGCGAGAGGGCGCATCCTCTTGGATCCTCTTGGGATAGCAGTTTCCCAAAAAGGGTGCATGAGAAGTGCATTTTGAAGAACTTCCATTTGCAAAAAGAATTTCAGTTTGAGAGTACTGGTTTTTTTTTTTTTTTTTCTCTCGGAAATTTAAAATGATTTTATATGAAATCGTTTCTCCATTGCCTTTAAGCTTCCAGGATAGTTAGCATTCGGATTTTTGATCTTCGTGTATAAATTCATTTTCTTTTTTTTTTCCTCTTTAGAAACGTCTAGGCCCTCCTCGTAATCCCTGACATCCCATAACATTATGAGGATGTGTCTGGCCCCGCTTCCATTCGTGGTGCTGGCTGCCGAGGGTGCACAGCCCTGTCCGTCACGGTGGGGCCGCTGCCTCCCACTGCTTTTTGGACAGTTCCCTCCTCGCTCTTTCCCTCCTTCTGTCCTGCTGGGACTCCTGTTGTTCAGATGTTAGACCTTCAGGATGGAGATATTAGTGTTTTAAGCCTTTATTCTTTTGTTGTCCAGATGTTATTGTCATTGTTGTCTGACAGTCCACAAATTTCCTCAACGTTTTCTTCTTGTCTATTCCCCTAACAAGGAATTCTCCACTTCGCTTTATAAATACCCCCACATTCTGTTTCCGTTTAGTAGCCAGAGAATGAAACTTCAGGCTCCTGAGTTGGCAGGAGAAGGTTGGTCCCAGGATGCAGGATCAGGGGATTTTCAGGCAGTGTCTCCTCCTCCAAACCTCAGAAGGATCTGGAGCCTCCAATTCCTGAGGGGTGTGTGTGTGTGTGTGTGTGTGTGTGTGTGTGTGTGTGTGTGGATGGACAAAGTCTCTTCAGCTCGCCTTCCTCCCCCGTCCTTCCATGTACAGCCCACTGCCCTTCCATCTACGTCTGGCCTCAGAGAGTGGCGCTTGTGTGTGTGGACACATCACGGTGGCCTTGGAGCACTGAGCGTCTCTGCAGTGGGTGGTTTTCTTATCACCCTTCCTTCATGAGCATCTCGTCGTCCCCCTGTTGCTCTTTCTTCCTCCCTCCCCCCTGCTCCCCACACCCCCCTCCCCCAAGGATCTGTGTTTTCTACAGCTACTTTCTTATAGGAATTTCACTTATAACAAGTATGTACAAGAGCTTTCACTCTGCTCCTTTCTTCCCGGAAGGAAGGAAGGAAGGAAGAGTATGAGCTCGCCTTTTGTCATCTTCCATGTGATCAGTAAATTAATTTCATCAAATTGTCATCGCTCAATCGCTCACACTTCTGCCTGTGCCTCCAGATAGGTACGTATTTCCTAAAATAGAGCATTCACTCTTTCACGGAAAATTGTCACGTGGCAGTTTCTACAGATATAGACAGCGTATCGTATCATCTTAAATAAAGTTATGGATAAGGGGCGCCTGGGTGGCCCAGTCAGTTAACCATCCGACTCTTGATTTTAGCTCAGGTCATGATCTCATGGTTCATGAGTTTAAACCCCACATCAGGCTCTGCGTTGACAGCATGGAGCCTGCCTGGGATTCTCTGTCTCCCTCTCTCTCGGCACCTCTCCGCTTGTGCTCCCTCCCTCTCTCTCAAAAATAAATAAACGTTTTTTTTTTTAAGTAAAAAAAAAATCAATAAATAAAGTTATAAAGACCAACTAACTGTTCAGTTCCTTTAAGGATTAAATCTGTGTGTGTACATATATCTGTAAGAAAGGATACAGCGTGTTGAGGCTAAGAAACGAAGACAAATAATTTAAAACTTTTTTGATGCATCTTTGTGTCAATAGCTGATTATGTTTAAATTTGATTATGATTTCCTCAAATCACCTTTATTTTCTTAATTCTTTAAACATAGGTGAAATACTAATGACCAAAATATGGGAGCCCTCTGGTGGTGGTTGGTAGTGAAAATAGCTTTAGATACAGACTAATGTGTTTATCCTCAGGCTTAAATTCTAGTTCTAGTTATTTTAAAGTTTCTGAAAATGTAGGAAACCTTTAAATACATAGATGAACAAAGCCCGCTAAAAGTTTTAAAACATTTAAATATAACTGCATTAGGAAAAAAAACATGATTTTGAAAGGGGATTATCGACTAAGTTCTCCCAGGTTCTTACGAGTGTTCCTGGAAGCCAACGGAAATCACAGAGGAGCCCCGATATTCTTGGGGCCCTGCTGTCCTTTCTCAGCAATTCAAAGGCCTTTGGGATGGCCCCGAAGAAATTACTACCACTTCGCCTTGAAGGAAGAGAGGGTATGTAAACTAGAGTAAAGAAGAGTTGCATTAGTTATCTTCTAGGGTCAGAAGGGACATATTTGTCACGCTGATTTCACCCCTCACCTGGCCAGGGAAGGCAGAAATAGAAGTGAGGTGGGGGAAGGCAGTTTCGGGTCCATGTAAGGAAGAACCTAGTAGTTGGGGCGCCTGGGTGGCGCAGTCGGTTAAGCGTCTGACTTCAGCCAGGTCACGATCTTGCGGTCCGTGAGTTCGAGCCCCGCGTCAGGCTCTGGGCTGATGGCTCAGAGCCTGGAGCCTGTTTCCGATTCTGTGTCTCCCTCTCTCTCCACCCCTCCCCCGTTCATGCTCTGTCTCTCTCTGTCCCAAAAATAAACGTTGAAAAAAAAAATTAAAAAAAATAAAATAAAATAAAGGAAGAACCTAGTAGCAAAAGCAATATCAGAAAAATAGAATGGGCTGCCTTAGGAAGTAGTGAGTTCCCCACCACTGTGTCATCAAGCAGAGGATAGAGACCTGCTTGTCATAATTGCCATGAGGGGATTCAGCCTTTCAGGGGTTGTCCTGGACGCCACGATCCCTTCTGACCCTCCAACTTGGGACTACGTGGGTTAATCATCAACCGTCATATGGGAGCCACTGAAGACACTGACGGCTTTCTGTTTAAATCAGAGTTTCAGGAATGGAAGGCAGTATCGGCACATGAGGTGGGTCTCGGCAGGGATAAATGTCATTTGTTTCCAGGTCCAGGAGGGTAGATGTATCCAGGCTATGTGTTGCCTTCTTTCTGAAAGGATAGCAGCACAGATCACTCCTGATCTCTGGGAACTCTCTAGCTGTTCAGGAGCCACGAATTTAGAATCACAGATGGGGTTGTGCATATGTCTGTGGGATGCTGGCGTTTCTTCCTGAGCAACAGTTCCATTTATACTGTGCTCCTTGTGACCACATCTCTGCATACTTCACAGTCTTTTTGAGATTCTCGTAGGCATGGTTCCGTCACCCAAAACAGCGAGGATGTGCTCCTCTTTTTTTTTTTATGCTTTCCAAAACAAACAGACCTTAGAACTTGACAGGCTTGCAGAAAATATTTTCCACCAAATGTGTTTATAATCCAACAAGTTGTTACAGCAGGGGGTCATTGTTCCTTCCTCGACTAGCTCAAGAGTTAGCTGGGAGTTAGCTGTATGCCCTTTGAAGAGAGAACATAGTTTTATTCTCCAGAAGGGGAATGCGTGAACTCGTTATTTTTTTTTTAATTTTCTAATGTTTATTTATTTTTCGAGAGAGAAAGACAGAGTGCGAACAGAGGAGGGCCAGAGAGAGAGAGAGGGAGACACAGAATCTGAAGCGAGCTCTAGGCTCTCAGCTGTCAGCACAGAGCCCGACGCGGGGGCCCAGACTCAGGAACGGTGAGATCATGACCTGCGCTGAAATTGACGCTTAACCGACTGAACCACGGAAGGACCCCACCAACTCATTATTTTTAATAGGACACAGTTTCTGATGTTAATCTATATCAATTTGAACAACTTATTGTGCAACCGACCTTCCACACCGAATCATTCTAACTCCATTGGTCTCAGGTACAACCAGGACACTCAGAATTTTTCAAAAGCCCGAAGTGATTCCAATGTCCTGTAAAGTTTGGGAGCCAGTGCTCAGCCTAAACCAACAGCTACCTTAAGCCAATTCTGTTCTTACCCACCGTATTAATTTCCTATTGCCTTAACGAATTAGTATAAATTGAGGTAGCTTACGACAACACAGAGTGATTATCTTACAGTTGCGGATGAGGGCTACATGAGCCTCCACGGGCCAAAATCAAGGAGTTGACGGGGCTGTGTTTCCTTCTGGAGGCACCAGAGTAGAACGGAATTCCTTGCCTTTGCAGCTTCTCTGCAAGACTACCCGCACTGCTTGTCACACGGCCCCCTTCTGTCCTCAGAGCCAGAAATGCTGGTCCAGTCTTTCTAACATCACGTCATTCTGACATCGTTGCTCTCACTTCCACTTTTGAAGCCCTTGTTATTACGTTGGGTCAGCCTGAATCGTTCAGAATAATCTTCCTACTTTAAGATCAGCTAATTTATTCACAGCTTCTGGAGATTGGGGTGTGGCACCTTCTGGGGCTGTAATTCCTCTCTCACACCTGCCTTCTGGATGCCCGACTCCAGAGACAGAGGCTTTATTGTGAAACTGGCTTCATGGCATTAAAACCGGGCTGAGCGGGGGCAGGATATTGAACGTCTCTAAATATCTGGAAGGCAAAGAATTGAAGTGTTTACCTCACAATATTAAGACAGTATTAAATATGTGAATATTTAATTAGATAGATAGCAGATAGAAATAGATACGCTGGATGTTGGCAAAGGGATGTTAGAAGACCTTAGCTATTCTTTTTTGTTTTGTTCTTTTGTTTTTTTTGTTTTGATTAAAAAAATTATCATTTTTATTAAGAGTTGTTCACCTTTCTACAGTTCCCCAGTTCTCCACTTTGGAGGCAAATACTTGTACCCATTCTTGGGATTTCCTTTCAAAGATGTTCTAGGCATTTACAAACACGTGCAAATACATAATTGATGTGCGCGAGTGGTAGACGCCAACACACTTTTCTGAATAATAATTTAACATCACCCCCCGAATGTACATCAATTTATTTAGCCAGTCCTTTGTGGAGGAACATTCATTTATTATTATTATTATTTTATCGGTGAACATGGAATATTGTTTAGTTCTTTGCAACTACGACCATGGCTCTAACTAATATTCATATAAATTAATCATCTTGCACGTGGTCTAATTATCTTTATATAAATTCCCAGAAGTGAACCTTCTGAATCAAAGATAATAATGTGCATTTAAACATTTGATCTATATTGCCAAACGTGGCTTTCGCAATCTCTTATCCATTTTCATGCCCATCAGCATAGTGTGTGTGTCCACGCTTTCTTGGCTGGTTCATGTCACGAAGGAATTTTATTTCCACCACTGTGACAGGTGAAAAGAGCAGTATGCATTAGATTAGCATCTCTCACTGTGAGTGAATCAAGCATCTTTTCATATATTCCTTTGTGATCATATTTTTTTTCGATTAACATTCAATTTACGTCCCTCATTGATATGTCTCTGGAGTGTTGCAGTTTTCCTTAATGATTAATTGACAGGATTTCATCACAGTTTAGGAACTGTCTCTTTTCTATGATATGAATTAACAAAAATTTTTCTCACTTTGTTTGCTTTTCATTTGGCCTTAGACAAATACTTGATTTTTATGTGGTTGAATTTATATATTGTTTATAGCATGACAGTTTTGTACCATACTTAGAAAAATGTTTCCTATCTTTGGTTATAGAGGACAAAAATTTCCTATTTTTCTTCTAATAATGACATTATTTTGTGTTGTTTAAATTCCGAAGCTTGTTTTGATTCAATGAATTAAGGTAGGGATATGTTTTCAATTTTTTTCCAGAAAAAAAAAAAACACCATTTGTTGAATGATTGATTTTCTTTCTACTGATACCCAATACCATTTTTATCACATACTGAAAGATTTGTATACATATATGTATGTTTTGTGTTTTTTTGGTCTAGTCTTTCCTTTTTGTTCCATGCTTCTGTCTATTCATGCGCCCTGCTATAACCTTGAAATACATTTAGATATCTGGTAGATCTACTTCTGCTTTATTGACTCATTTTTTGAAGGTTTTTTTCTGGCTGTTTTTGCATGATTGCTTTGAAATTAGATTATCTATCTATCTGGAAAAAAATGTGTTTGGTGTTTCCTATGTGTGGTCTGAAATGCGTAGATGAATTCAAGAACTGCCCTCCTTGGGATATTGTGTTCTCATCTTAAGTAGGGTCTGACATTACACTTGCCCAAATGTCCTTTTGAGTATCTGAGAAGCAATTCAGCATGTTGTCTGTGGGTCTGTACACATTCGTTACCTCTTTACTTCCTGTTCCTGTTGTGAGTAGGATCCTGGCTTCAGAGGAGGGGTTGTTTGCATGTACTTAGGCAGTCTGGTGTCACATTTTTTTACTCCGTCATCTCACAGAGTTATCTTTACCATTTGTAATGGTTTTTCAATTGATCCTCATCGATTTTTCAGTTGCGCAATTATATCGTGTGCGAGTAACGCTAAGCCCCTTCTCTGTCTTAGGAGACTTTGTCCTAATCTCCTTTCCCCATCACATTGTGCACATTTAATCTCATCACTATCTGTGCCTCATTCCCCATTGCCATTGTCAATTTTGTGTGTTTTGTTCTTCCTCTCCCTATTAGCTGAACCATTTTTCTGTTTTGTTATCTTAAAACTTTAGATCTATTTAATACTTCTAACATCAGTCTGCTTCCAATACGTTGATTCTTGCATTTATTTTCAGTTAATTTCCTCTTTTTTGCTTTACTTGTATATATTTTATTCATCCTTTTTCTAATTTTTTTTTAAATTGGATGCTTAATTCCTTTATTTTCATTCTTTCCTGTTATATATCCTGTTATATAAGCATGCAAGGCTTTAAAATTTCTTCCAAGTCTTGCTTTTGCTATGTTACATAGGTTCTGATATGAAATGTACTCATTACCATTATTTTTAAGATGTTCTCCAATCTCTGTTTTGGTTTCTGTGGTGACTTAGGAGCAAATTCCATGTGGGAAATCCTGTTTAGTTGTAGTTTTGTGTGGAGTTTAGAGACTGCTCTGCTCCACACCATTTCTACTTGCAGAAATATAATGAACTTCTCTGTGATCTAACGTGTCTTTAAGATTGGCGATGGTTTTCCATGGATGGTGGAAAGGAGGACGGATTATCTGTCTTCAGATTGTGGAATTACGTAAATTACTTATAGATCTAACTTATTAACTGTGTTGTATACATCTTTATTATCCATTTATGTGTATTCGGTCAGTCATGCGCTGAGAGAGGTAAATTAAAATCTGCTACTTAGAATATTTCTGCCTATGTTTTCTTTTTCTTGTAGGTTTTGCCTTATGAATTTTGATGTGATATTTGTATTATATATTGATCTCCATTCTTCTTTTTTTTTAATTTTTTTTAACGTTTATTTATTTTTGAGATAGAGAGAGACAGAGAGCATGAACGGGGGAGGGTCAGAGAGAGAGGGAGACACAGAATCCGAAACAGTCTCCAGGCTCTGAGCTGTTAGCACAGAGCCCGACGCGGGGCTCGAACTCACGGACCGCGAGATCATGACCTGAGCCAAAGTCGGACGCTTAACCGACTGAGCCACCCAGGCGCCCCTGATATCCATTCTTCTTATATGTTTGTTGCAGATTTAATAAAGGGCCATTCTTTGTCACACTAATGGTCTCTATCCTAATTTTCTCTGTCACATGACCAGTGTTTTCACTTTGTTTGTACTTGCCTGATATGCCTTTCCACGTTTTTGATATTTAATACTTTCAATCACTTTAAAATTCACCAAAATGGTATGTAATTAAATTTGTGATGCAAAATGGGAGTAAAATTAGCAAATTTACATTGTTCTGTATCATATTTCATGTTATGTTTTTATTCCATATGATTTCTTTTGTTTTCTCGTCTTTGTTTCTGTGTGTGTGTGTGTGTGTGTGTGTGTGTGTGTGTGTGTGTGTGTTTAGTTTTATTTGTTTGTTATTTATTTTTTAGTTTCAGGTGTGGAATTTAGTGATTCATCACTTACATACAACAGCCAGTGCTCATCCCAGCAAGTGCCCTCCTTAATCCCCATCACCCATTTAGCCCGTCTCCCACCCACCTCCGCTGTAGCAACTCTCGGTTTGTTCTTTATTGTTAAGAGTCCGTTTTCTGGCTTACCTCTCTCGCTCCCTCCATCTCTCTCTCTGTCGTTATGGCACTTTGATGGACTGTTTTTAGTTCTTCAAAGGCTAACTCTATAAATACAAATTTATGTGATACACTTGATCTTCTTTTGCTAAAGACAGCATCAGCCCTCCGTAATGACTTGTGAAGAAATTATGAAATATTTCCTAACAATTCCAGTCCCCAATTTTATTTGATTACATTTATATTGGTTCTTCTAGCGTTTACATTTGTATCTGGACTAATTGATTTATCCGCATGAAAGCATCTGTATTTGATCCCTGATTGTAAACATTCCTCCACCACCTATCTCCTCTCTCCTGTGAATTTGTGTTATAATAATTTTAAATTGCCATGATGTAAAACAGGGGTTTCTGTTCTATAATTCCCAGTTTATATTCCTAATCCTATGGTTAAATGAACGAATGCAGAGTCAATGCTTTTCATATGATTTCTTGATTTATTTTTCCATCACTTTATTATGAGCATTTTAAACATGTAGAAAAATTAAAATAATTGTATAGTGAACACTTATTAACTCTTATCTAGAGTCTACAATTGATATTTGCTATGTATGTTCTATTACCTATCTGTTTAGATTCACCCATCTTATTTCTTGATGCATTTCAGAATAATTCACAGGTATCAGTAGACTCTTGAACAGTTCAGCCAACACATCATTAAGCAGAGTTCAATAGTAATAGTCTTCATTCGGTTTTTCCATTAGCTGTTTTTTTTCTAATTGTCAGAATGATTTCACAGCAACTGTAATTTCTGACTCTGTTTCCATTTGGAAATGTGTTCTGAAGTCTTTATAATTGAATGCTACTTTTGCTTTGGTATAACATTTTATTCCCATGAATATTTTACATTATCCCACTAACTTCAAACGTGGGATGTCATTGTGAAAGAGATGAGTAATTATGATTTACTTTCTTAAGTGACTTTCTGTTTTTCTTTTTTTTTTCACCCAACTGCAAAAGAAAAAAAAAATGTCTATCTTCAAAAGTCCTGTGACATAAATCTTAATAGAGATAAGGTTCTTGTTGGCTTTTCTATATCAGATATTCTTAGGACATTATGACCAGTTCAGTCCATATATTCAGATCTTCTTCTGATATTTCTGTATTGCTTCCGAAATAGCATTTAACATTTTTTTAATGTTTATTTATTTTTGAGAGGGAGAGAGAGAGACAGAGCATGAGCAGGGGAGGGACAGAAAGAGAGGGAGACACAGAATTCAAAGCAGGCTTAGGCTCTGAGCTGTCAGCATAGAGCCCAACACGGGGCTCGAATCCAGGGACCATGAGATCATGACCTGAGCAGAAGTTGGATGCTTAACCAACTGAGCTACCCAGGTGCCCCCCTAAATAACATTTTTAGTACTTCTTAGTTCATTTATATGCTTCTCTTACCAGCCATGTGGATTTTGGATCTTCTCTTCTTCCCTGTCTCAATTCATTTTTAATCATCTATGTATCTGTCTGTCTATCCATCCATCCATCCATCCATCCATCCATCCATCCATCCATTCATCTAGCCATCTAGCCATCTATCTATCTATGCATCTATCCATCTATCTACTTATTTACTTAGGCTATTTTCCTAATCTAAACCTACAAGTTATGGACAAGGTCTACTTTCCTTGTGCTGATCACAACATGACAGTCAGTTTGTGATTTAAAAAAAAAAATCCCTTCCTTTACTTTCCTTTGCTTTTGAATAGCTTATATTCCATCTCCTTGTCTACACTGAGCCTTTTACCTCTGCTTGAAGCTATCTTAGTGTTTCCGTATGTTATTTTCACCCATTGTTTTATATTTTGTTTAAATGATTCATTGGCTCAGTAACTACCTTTTCTGGTGAAGTGTTGATGTTTCATTTGTTTTTCCAGTGTTTTTCCTAACCTCATCTTACGTTATATTTATAGAGACAGTTCCATGCTGGGAACTTTTTGATTTATTTCGTACCTTTTAATGGAAGGCCTTCCTAAATTAGGTACCTGTAAAAGGTATATTCAGGAGTGAAACCATAACCAGGTTCGCAAGAATCATTCCCACTTTATAATGAAGCATCTTCTGACATTGGCTTATATTCATGTGTGAGCTCTTTTGCCTTTACTTCTCCCCAAGCTACAGAAGTCAGCAGGTCCTGGGCCGCTTCTAATCCTTTAGAGATGGGGGTAGAAATTACCCAGTCCTACCTCTCTTGCTGTATCACCGTGCCAGACAAGCTCTGGAGAAGACCCGACTACCAACCCACCATCGTATTACCCCAGTTAGTGATTAATGAAGCCATTAATTATTCCTGCAGTAGAATTCCCACACTCTGACAAGGATGCTTGGTTGGCTCTGCCTGGGTCGCTACAGATAACTTTTTATGGTCACTTGCCACCTTTTTAATCTCATTCTCCCTGCTTTTGCAAGGACATTTGAGTTCATGGAAATCTCTTTCTTTGTTTTTACTTGTTTTGTTTTGTTTGTTTTTTTGAAGACAGATAATATATGTAAAGAGCCTTTTGGTGAATTTCTTCTATTTAGAAACTCTTCTCCCTGTCCATCCTGCCTCTTCTTTATGGTAGAGCTCCTTTGTTCTATGTAGTATCTTTAAAGTTGTGGTACTGCTTTTTTCTATTTTATTGCTACATTTGAAACAATTTTATCCGTTCATCAGTTGATGGACATTTAGGCTCTTTCCATAATTTGGCTATTGTTGAAAGCAAAAAAAAATTAATTTATGTTTATTTATTTTTGAGAGAGAGAGAAACAGAGCATGAATGGGGAGAGAGAAGAAAGAGAGGGAGACACAGAATCCGAAGCAGGCTCCGGGCTCTGAGCTGTCCGCACAGAGCCCGACGCGGGGCTCAAACCCACGAACCACGAGATCATGACCCGAGCTGAAGTCGGGCGCTTAACTGACTGAGCCACCCAGGCGCCCCATATTCCTGCATTTTTAAAGGCAGGAAATTTGGATAATTGAAAAGTGGGTGTTTCCTTCAAAGTGGTCCTGACAGAAAACTTCCACCTGTATAGTTTAATTTCATCTTTTCGACAATCCTTCAAAGCAGGCACAGTTACCCTCATTCCGTACGTGAACAGAAGCAGCTCTGGTAGAACACCTGCCTTGGCCAATGTCACCCAGTGAATACACAGCAGACTGAGTTCCTGACACCCCTGTTCACTTCAGCGCACCAGCCCTCCTAGCTGGGGATGGAGAGCAAACACAAGGAAAGAAACAGCCCTCAGAACTCGGTGAGAGCTTTGACATTTGAAATAGATTAGAGAAAATAGAAAATTGCCCTTATTTATCATGAGCAGGCTTTGCCATGGTGACAGACTGTCTAATTGGCTCATATATATCTTTCCATTTCAGTATATGATTCCGCTCATTAGTATGCAATTCTCTTCATCCCTGCTGGGCAGGGATCCGAGGGCACTTATGGCCCGTGTTCCCACCACCGGGGCCCTGGTGGAGAGTGGAATGGCTTTCATGTGATACGAAATGTCTCAGCCAAGGACTCCCCGTTTCTACACTTGGACATGATTTGTGCCTTTGCTAATCCAGGGACCAAGGCTTTTACTTCCTTCTCAGTCTTATTAGTGAGCGACCGGTTGTTCCCCTGATCTTTTCAATTAAGATAATTTTATAGGAGGGCCAAGTCTGTTTGCTCTTCATACACCTCAGTGCTTCAAGCGTTTTCACTGCCGTATAAATGTTTCTTTAATTGACTGTTACCTGTTCTTAAGGAAAGAGTTGTAGCACTTTTGATGGTCTCCTTTTATTTATCTTGCATCACTCTCAAGAATACATCTTTGTTGACGTTGTACCAACCAGTACTCAGATGGATGGTAAATTTCCCCTGGATCAGGAGATGGGCAATGGTCCCCAAGAATGGCTGGAAGAAGGCTGGGGGCAAATGAAGCTTTCTGGCCCGTTCGTGAAAACACGAAGGGAAACATACATTTTGTTGCCGTGAGCACTTTGTGCAGTGAGAACATAAACTCACCCGCCAGTCATACTAAGGATTCCTCCAGAATCGCAGCTACCAGCCTGTCATCGTGACCTTTTCTAGGATCACATGCCGTGGAGTTTTATGTTACCCAAAGACAATATGACAGAAAACTGTGCATTACTTCCTCAGTAACTTTACCCCTCCTCCTTATCCTCTCAAGAAAGAATACGTTCCGAAAGAGAAAAAGGCACATACTTACCACACATCAAGCTCATGAGCTCAGAAAACAGGTGGAGAGTTTACACATTAATTAAGCTCCATTTTATGCCATTATCTGCATGTGTGTTTGATTGTCCTTGTGTGTGTGTGTGGACATCACATGTACACACACATTCACGTGCTCACACACACAGCCCATCAAGTTCAGAAACAGACCCAGCCATCCTTCTGCCTCCGAGTAGAAAAGGAAAGATGAGAAAGATCAGAATTCATCTTAAATGGCATTTTGAATGTAATAGGAATTATCAAATTAAATCTAATTGAACAACAGAGACCTACATCACTAATTGCAGCCCCAGCCAGAATTTTGCAGATTTGTCCCATTTTCCTGTGTAGAATATGTCATTTGGCACAAATCCTAGCTCAGACCTTCTATGCAGCTGCATAACTGTTAGCCTTGATAGAGAATTGTTTGCATCGTGCCTCAGGAAAAAAGAAATCCTGCCACATCGGGTTTCTTCTCTTCTGCTGGGAGAGAGCTCTCACACTCCGTGATACCGCATAACCTGGTAGGTCCCACTGGTTACCTGAGCGTGGACGCCATCTTGTGTGCTTTGTATAAACAGAATGTGAAGACTCACTCTGACCAGGAGGCAGGTAACATATTTCCTACTCTGTATCGTAGTCACTTTGTCATATAAAAAGTTGTTCACACAGTACAACAAGAACTACAAGAGACACCGTCTTATTTAATTTCCTTCATTTCATATTTTAATGTCACTGAAGTGCCTTAATGTTTTTTTTTTTCAACGTTTATTTATTTTTGGGACAGAGAGAAACAGAGCATGAATGGGGGAGGGGCAGAGAGAGAGGGAGACACAGAATCGGAAACAGGCTCCAGGCTCCGAGCCATCAGCCCAGAGCCCAACGCGGGGCTCGAACTCACGGACCGCGAGATCGTGACCTGGCTGAAGTCGGACGCTTAACCGACTGTGCCACCCAGGCACCCCTAAAGTGCCTTAAATGGATGCATGTCTGTGTGCACACATCTCTGAAACCAGCTTGTATAAGATGATAAGTGTTCTCAAAGCCACTTTGAATACTGAAGTCACTTGACAAGTCAGATTTCTGCATTTACTGGTATTTTCCAGGATGGCTGTTTTTCTTCGAATATTTATTGAGGGCTCTGTATCTACCTCTCTCACGCACTTTGCTCCATATTTCAATCATCTTGATTTTATGTCAGTAAAATAAATTGTGTTCATTTATTTTTTTTCTTTTATTAAGTTTATGTTAATTCCACCATCATTAACATACAGTGTTATATTAGTTTCTGGTGTCCAGTATGGTAATTCGATAATTCTGTACATTACTCGGTTCTCATCGTGATATGTGTGCTATTTAATCCCCATCACCTATTTCACCCCCGCCCCATCCACCTCCCCTCTGGCAACCATCAGTGTGTTCTCCATAGTTAAGAGTTTGTTCCTTGGTTTGTCACTTTCTTTAGATATTTTTCCTTTGCTCCTTTGTTTCTTAAATTCCATATGTGAACACAATCAAATGGTATTTGTCTTTCTCTATTTCACTTAGCATTGCATGCTCTAGCTCCGTCCATGTTGTTGCAAATGGCAAGATTTCATTCCTTTTTATGGTTGAGTAATACTCAATTTCAATTGAATTTGTGTGTGTGTGTGTGTGTGTGTGTGTGTGTGTGTGTATCACATCTTTATCCATTTGTCTGTCAGTGGACACTTGGGTTGCTTCCATAATTTCGCTATTGTAAATGATGCTGCTGTAAACATAGGGGTGCGTGTATCCCTTTGATTTAGTGTCTTTGTATTTTTGGGGGGTAAATAGCCAGCAGTGTGACCACTGGATCATAGAGTAGTTCTATTTTTAACTTTTTGAGGAGCTTCCATACTGCCTTCCACAGTGGCTGCATCAGTTTGCATTCCCCCCAACAGCGCACAGGGGTTCCCCTTTCTCTGCATCCTCATCAACCCTTGTGGTTTCTTGTGTTTTTGATTTTAGCCATTCTGACAGGTGTGAGGTGATACCACATTGTGGTTTTGGTTTGCATTTCCTTGGTGATGAGTAATGTTGAACATCTTCTCATGTGTCTGTTGACCATGCCATCTTATGTCTTGAACAAACAATTCTAAAACTTGTATGGAACCACAAAAGACCCCAAATAGCCAAAGCAATCTTGAAAAATAAAAACAAAACTGGAGGTATTACAATTCCAAACTTCAAATGATATTACAAAGCTGTAGTAAAACAATATGGTACTGTCACAAAAATAGACACAGAATCAAAGGAACATAATAGAATATCCAGAATAAACCCACAATTATATGGTCAATTAATCTTCAACAAAGGAGGGAAGATATATAATGAGAAAAAGACTTTCTTCAACAAATGATGCTGGGAAAACTGGACAGCTACGTGCAAAAGAATGAAACTGGACCACTTTCTTAAACCATACACAAAAATAAACTCAAAATGGATTAAGGATCTAAATATGAGACCAGAAACCATAAAAGTCATAAAAGAGGGTACAGGCAGTGATTATTCTGACACTGGCCGTGGCAACATTTTTCTAGATATGTCTTGTTTGGCAAGGGAAACAAAAGCAAGAATAAACTCTTGGGACTACATCAAAATAAAAAGCTTCTGCACAGAGAAGGAACTAATCCACAAAACTAAAAGCCATCCTACTGAATAGTAGAAGATATTTGTAAATGACATATCTGATAAAGGGCTAGAGCTAGTATGCAAAATATTTTTTTTAAATACGAAATTTATTGTCAAATTGGTTTCCATACAACACCCAGTGCTCATCCCAAAAGGTGCCCTCCTCCGTACCCATCACCCTCCCTCCCCTCCCTCCCACCCCCATCAACCCTCAGTTTGTTCTCAGTTTTTAAGAGTCTCTTATGCTTTGGCTCCTTCCCTCTCTAACCTCTTTTTTTTTTTAAACAGGGATCCTGGGTAGTTCAGTCAGTTGAGCATCTGACTCTTAATTTCAGCTTAGGTCATGATCACGAGGTCATGGGATCCAGCCCCATGTCAGGCTCCACACTAAGCCCTGAGTGTGGGGCCTGCCTGGGATTCTCTCTCCCTCTCTCTCTCTCTCTCTACCTCCTCCCCCTTACTCATACTCTCTGTCTCTCTCTCTAAAATAAAAAAAAACAACATACATAAAAAAATGATACAACTCAACACCCCCAAAACAAATAATCCAGTTAAATAAAAAGGGAAGAAAACATGAATAGATTTTATTTAAAAATTTTTCTTAATGTTTATCTTTTGAGAGAGAGAGAGAGAGAGAGAGAGAGAGAGCAAGCAGGGGAGGGGCAGAGAGAGGGAGACACAGAATCTGAAGCAGGCTCCAGGTTCTGAGCTGTCAGCACAGAGCCCGACCCAGGGCTCAAACTCATGAACCGAGAGATCGTGACCCAAGCCAAATTCGGACGCTTAACCAACTGACCCACTCAGGTGCCCCTGGATTTTATTTTTGAAGTTCACCTAGTTGAGTGGCCTCTCGGTACTTCAGCGTCTTGGGAGGTAATATGATTGGTATCTTTCAGCAGCAACACTAACTATTAAGGGACCTTGCTGTCATAACCACTATTCACAGTGAAGTAGTAATTCCTTGTTAGATATCACATTTGTGTTAACCTCTGAAATAATTTCTGGTATGCATACGTATTACAGCTATCCCAAAACTGTAACCGCAGTGATTTGATTTATTTGTACACTTGAATAAAGTGCAGCACATAGTCTGCTGGAAACACTTGTGGCCAAATTGCTATCATTACTGTGCTTTACCACACTGATGTTTGATGTAGTTGAGAAGGCAATTTTAATTTAGTTTATTCTGACACCTATATATACCTGGTACAGACTTAATATGATTCAAGGCACGCATGCATACTCACGCATGATTCTTACGAATATACCACATGGATGGGGACCAGGAAACACTCAGCATCTCACGCATTTGGTGTGGAAATTCCTTTGCTACCCCAAGTATGTTACCTTTGATACACCACTAAGGGAACCCTACTAATCTGTTATGAAGATTTAGGTCTCTTTCAATGAGAAGGGGTGTCAAAGCTGGTAGAAACGGTTATGGGGACCTGGACTGTAATACTCTCCATTCGTTAAAATAATACCTGCTTTCTTTTATAAACAGTGGAGCCTCTCCTTCTCTTTCATCTGGCCCTTTGGAGTCTGAACAGTTCAACCTCAGCTATTCAGTGGGAGACCCAGATTCCAATTGGGCAGTCTTTCCACGAGGCTGAATGCCCAGAGATGGCTTGCTAAACATCGCAGAAACCTTCTACTTTCCTGCCTTCCCCTCCCACTCCAGTGTGCTGTGTGATAAATGAAGGATTATTTATAGACCAGGCCTTGAAAGAACAAGACATACAGACTTTCATGTATCCTGGAATGGCCCAACTCAGCCAACTGGCCAGAACACCCACCAGCAGGAAAGAAACATGAGCAGCAGGCAGGTAAACCACAAGAGATTCACTGATTTACAAAATACAGTTGAGATCCTAAGATGCAAAAGAAAAAAAAAAGATAGGTATGGAAATATAGCTGTAGTCCAGCTGTTGCCAGAAATTTCCATATGAATTGTATATGAATTAAGCAGCCTCCTAAATACTTTATTTCAGAGCTGCAGTAATGTGCACAATTAAAGAGCAGCAACTATAAAACATTCCTTCAGTAGAGTGTCAATATGCTTCATGAAAACCATGCATAGCCCTGATAGCTTTTATAAACTTAATAGGTATGAAAGATAAAGCCTCAAAAATTTACAAATAAACTTCACTCCTGAATTAAAACCTGGGTAAAGACGTGGGCAATTAATCGAATATTTGGAAGTCATTGTCCCTGAAAACCCCAAGGAATCTTCAACCCAGAGCTGTATCCTGGGAAATACTCTTCTTCAAGGTCATCAAGATTGCCTTTATTGGTAAATAACATTTATTGGGTTACCAAAAGCAAGGTACTGAGTATCATCCTGTAGCTGTGAATGAATAAATAAGATTCTGGCTAGAATTTGAAGCAGACAGTGGTGTATCAAAGACATGTGGGGTCCATTTTCAAGCGCTAGTCTGGGTTCAGGACATTCGAAAGATTCAGACTCCACACAGTCCTTAGCAAAACAAATCTGGTTTGTTCTGCTGGTTTTCCCAGCATTCAAGGCAAGGAGAAATCCTCACACATATTATGTTAGGTTATGTGGTTTGGTTTGATATAATATATAAAGCTGCTGAGTCCTGTGTATACCAGGAAAAAAAATTCAAAAAAGAATGTCAGAATAACTTGTTAACTAACGCCTGTATAGCATTCTAGAACATTTCAATGCTAATTAACATCTATGTTGCTGTACATGTAGAAATGTCATTAACCATTTCATTGACTTCTAATTCTGTATATCCCAATCAGAACTTGCTTAAAAGAAACAAAAAAAGTCACGCTTTATATTTTTAATTTTGTTTTCACCTTGTGGAATGGTTCTAATTGCTGGCGGTGATTTACAGCATTAATAAAAACAGGCTTATATCAAATATGTTATGGTGAGAAGTGTCACTAGGAAAGGGAAGCCTAACCTTTATTAAGAAATCTAAGGGGCGCCTGGGTGGCTCAGCCAGTTAAGCGTCCGACTGCAGCTCAGGTCCTGATCTCACGTTGGTGAGTTTGAGCCCCACATCGGGCTCTGTGCTGATGGCTCAGAGCCTGGAGCCTGCTTTGGATTCTGTGTCTCCTTCTCTCTCTGCTCCTCCCCCAATTTGTGCTCTGTCTCTCAAAAATAAATAAATGTAAACAAAATTTTTTTAAAAAAGAAATTGAAAACAGGTTCATTTATTAAGGAACTTCAGTCAGAGTTGGGCAGGAAAGAAGACAGCAGATTTTAGAAACACTAATTATTTTAGTCTTTCATGTCTTTGTGCCTCCAACGAAAAATACCAAAAGAAGGATATGGACATAAGCTTATGTGAGTCAGTAAAAATGCCTTTTTTCCTTAACTGTCTCTTTTATTTATTTGTGTTGAAGGTTTTATTTCAATTCCAGTTCATTAACATACAGTGAGTGTTATATTAGTTTCAGGTGTATGATATAGTGATTCAACACTTCCATACATTCTCCGGTGCTCATCACAAGTGCCCTCCTTAATCCCCATCACCTATTTCACCCATCTCCCCCTCCGTCTCCCCTCTGGTATCATCAGTTTGTTCTCATAGTTAAGAGTCTGTTTCTTGCTTTGCCTCTCTCTTTTTCTTCTCCTTTGCTCGTTTGTTTCTTAGATTCCACATATGAATGAAATTATACGGTATTTGTCTTTCTCGGACTGACTTCACTTAGCATTATTCTCTAGCTCCATTCGTGTTGCTGCAAATGGCAAGATTTCGTTCCTTTTTATGGCTGAGTAATATTCCATTGTGTATATATGCCACACATGTCTTCTTTATCCATTCATCTTTCGATGGACACATCTATCGAAACTTTCCCAACTTTCCATAGTTTGGCTATTGTAGATGATGCTGCAGGAAACATAGGGGTGCATATATCTTTTGGAATTAGTACTTTTGTACTCTTTGGGTAAATATCCAGTAGCACCATTGCTTGATCATAAGGTAGTTCTATTTTTAACTCTTTGAGGAACCTCCATACAGTTTTCCAGAGTGGCTGCGCCAGTTTACATTCCCACCAACAGTGCACAAGACTTCTCCTTTCTCCACATATACACCGATGCCTGTTGATTCTTGTGTTGTTGACTTTAGCCATTCTGACAGGTGTGAGGCGATATCTCATATTCGTACCTCCCTCACGATGAGTGATGTTGAGTAGCTTTTCGAGTCTCTTGGTCATTTGGATGTCTTTTTTGGAGATATGTCTCTTCGTGTCTTCTGCCCATTTTCTTAATCGGATTATTCATTTTTGGGGTATTGAGTTTTATAAATTCTTTATCTATTTTGAATACCAATTAACCCTTTGCCAGATATGTCATTTGCAAATATCTTCTCAGGTAAAAAAATGCCTTTTAAAAAAATCTGTTCAATTACTGTTTAGAATATAACGTTAAAGAATATATCAACGATAACTTACGAAATCAGTTATCTTGGTCACACATGAAAATCTGTGGCAGGTGAAGCTTTACTTTGATTCCTAAATAGTGATTGTGAAGACTTGATGTTTTCTTTCCCATCTTTCACTTCTGAGACTATGAGAATACAGATTGGTATAATGAGCTTATACTTGGCATTGTGGGGTACACAATTTTTATAGGTCGGACATTATTTTGAAAACATAATTATATATATAATGATGTTGTGGTAGGCAGAAAAAATGGCTTTCCAGAGGGGCCTACATCCTAATCCCCTAAACCAGTGACTATGGAACATTACATGGCATGAGGGAATTGGGGTTACAGGTGAAAGTAAGTGACCTTGAGATGGAGAGATTATCCTAGATTACCCAGAAGGACCAATCTAATCACACAAAGCCCTTACAAGCAGAAGGCCTCTCCCAGGCGTGACCAGAAGGAGATGTAACCACAGAAGGGTTGGAGAGAGGCAGGGGGTTGCTGAATTTGGAGATGAGGGAGGAGGCCACTGCCAGGAAATTCAAGTGGCCCCTAGAAGCTGGAAAAGGCAAAAACGATAGCCTCCCTTCAGAGCCCCCAGAATGAACCCAGCCCCACCCACCTTGGTTTTAACCCAGCGAGACTTATGTCCAACTTCTAACTTCCAGAAGTATAAGATAACGAACTTGTGCTGTTTTAAGCCACTAAGTGTGTGGTAATGGGTTGCAGCAGCGACAGGAAGTCTGTACAGATATGAATAAGATTTAGCATTTTCTCCCTCCACACTGAGAGAAAGTGCTAAGAACTATACTTAAAGTTGTTATGAGGGTGGGGTGGGGAATATAGCCCCTCAGAACAAGAGAAACAGGTTTTATGTTTGCACAGTAAATAGACTATAACTATAGCACAGTTGATAGAATCAAGGAGCTCAGCCTTCCTATTGTCTGTTGTTCAAAAGACACAAGAAACATTTAATTTTATTAGGCCAATATTCCAACAGCCATGGGGATGAAAATGTATGCGATCAAGAATTTGCTCTGCTAAAGCAAATGGGTTTTTAAGAGTAGAGCAATCACATAAAAAATCAGTGTTGACTTTTTTCCCCCCTTAAAAATTTCAGGTAGGTTGAGGTTGGTTGATGTACATATCACACCCCTGCTCGTTAAGCAGCTATACTTTGTGGAATATCATATGTGAGAAAAGACTTTTTCACAAATAAGTTGTTTAATGTAGGAGAAAAAAAACTGTTGGCTAACACCAACAGAAATGTGGTTGTTCGGGGCGCCTGGGTGGCTCAGTCGGTTGAGCATCCGACTTCGGCTCAGGTCATGATCTCTCGGTCTGTGAGTTCGAGCCCCGCGTCGGGCTCTGTGCGGACAGCTCAGAGCCTGGAGCCTGCTTCGGATTCTGTGTCTCCCTCTCTCTCTGCCCCCCCCCCCCCCCCGCTCATGCTCTGTCTCTCTCTGTCTGTCAAAAATAAATAAAACATTAAAAAAAATTAAAAGAAATGTGGTTATTCTTTCAAGGGCAGTTATTGCCGCCGAAGTACAAATATATCTCATTCAGGGCATACCGCAAGCACAGTGATGTGTTGTGTGACAAGCATGGCCTTAAGTGGAAAGCAAAGAGAGGGACAGTTGGCCATGGCATTTGCCTGTGTAGGTCTCAGAAGTTCTGGAACGTCTCAAATGTTTTTCCCCAATGTGAGCAGGGTTTTTCCTTATCATGCGTGACTTCTTACTCTCTTCGTTCTACACGGAATTTTTAAATAATTTTTAAACCATAAAGTACATACATGGTCCCCAGTAAGGAAAGAACAAGTCTTTCACTGGTCTGGAGAAAATGCTGTATAATTTCAGTTGTTCTTTATTTGCCCTAGACACTTTAGAACCAAAATGGGAATTAGGGTTTTTAGAAGGAAATCGTGGGTCTTAGGTTTTGAGTTGGTAATACAAAGGCCTTCCGTGCCTTCCACCAGGCAGCCCCCACTTGGGTGGGAGAGCCCTGGTCATTGAACGGGCTGGACTGTATTCACTCACACATCCAACCTTAACCCGATGAGTAGTCCTCCATTCCGAGGAAGAGTTGACATAAGGGGTTCCTCACAGCGACTGCTAAGGCTGCCTGGAAAGACATGCCATCAACATTGTGTGCCAGCCCTGCCAGAGCACGAAGGGGTCAGCAGAACATGGGGCACAGGGAGGTGCTATAAAAGGAGGGCCCTCCTGATGGGCAGGCCCCCCCGTCAGTAGAGGAGGAGACCCCAGGTCTTCGGTACCGCTCAGTCCTTACCTGTGAGCTGATGTGCCACACGGTCTCTGCTGCACTGAGAGCCAGTCCGGACGCTGGAATTTTCCAGCAGCATTTTCAAAGCCATGAGGATTTACCAATATAAGACTTCCAGGTGTCTTTGGTAACATACAGCTGCTGTACCTCATTGGTTGGAATGAATGTTGTTCATTTTGGGGTCGTCAGTAGAATTAATTACTTGGGGAAAAGCCACATCCATGAGTTGCTGGGAGTGATTCTTTAATGAGATTCACTTTGCGACTTGGTCAGAGTCCGTGCTGGCCATTGCAAACTACGCACTGAGTGCACTTGCTTTGTTTGCTAATTTTATTGTTTCTTAACAGCAACGGTGACTGGGAATCATTCCTTCTTTTTTCTTTTTTTTTTTTTTAATTTGGGTTTATTATTTTTTTAATTTTATTTTTTTAAATTTACATCCAAATCAGTTAGCATATAGTGCAATAATGATTTCAGGAGTAGATACCTGAGTGCCCCTTGCCCATTTAGACCATCCCCCCTCCTGTACCCCCTCCAGTAACCCTCTGTTTGTTCTCCATATTTATGAGTCTCTTCTGTTTTGTCCCCCTCCCTGTTTTTGTATTATTTTTGTTTCCCTTCCCTTATGTTCATCTGTTTTGTCTCTTAAAGTCCTCATATGAGTGAAGTCCTATGATATTTGTCTTTTTCTGACTAATTTCACTTAGCATAATACCCTCCAGTTCCATCCACGTAGTCGCAAATGGCAAGATTTCCTTCTTTTTGACTGCCGAGTAATACTCCATTGTGTATATATACCACATCTTCTTTATCCATTTATCCATTGATGGACATTTGGGCTCCTTCTATACTTTGGCTATTGTTGATAGCACTGCTATAAACATGGGGGTGCATGTGTCCCTTCGAACAGCACACCCGTATCCCTTGGATAAATACCTAGTAGTGTAATTGCTGGGTCATAGGGTAGTTCTCTTTTTAGTTTTTTGAGGAACCTCCACACTGTTTTCCAGAGTGGCTTTACCAGCTTGCATTCCCACCAACAATGCAAAAGAGATCCACTTTCTCTGCATCCTCGCCAACATGTCTTGTTGCCTGAGTTGTTCATGTCAGCCATTCTGACAGGTGTGAGGTGGTATCTCATTGTGGTTTTGATTTGTATTTCCCTGATGATGAGTGATGTTGAGCATTTTTTCATGTGTCGGTTGGCCATCTGGATGTCTTCTTTGGAGGTGTCTATTCATGTCTTTTGCCCATTTTTCACTGGATTATTTGTTTTTGGGATGTTGAGTTTGATAAGTTCTTTATAGATTTTGGATACTAACCCTTTATCTGATATGTCGTTTGCACATATCTTCTCCTATTCTGTCGGTTGCCTTTTAGTTTTGCTGGTTGTTCCCTTCGCTGTGCAGAAGCTTTTTATTTTGATGAGGTCCCAGTAGTTCATTTTTGCTTTTGCTTCCCTTGCCTCTGGAGACGTGTTGAGTAAGGAGTTGCTGCAGCCAAGATCAAAGAGGTTTTTGCCTACTTTCTCCTCGAGGATTTTGATGGCTTCCTGTCTTACATTGAGGTCTTTCATCCATTTTGAGTTAATTTTTGTGTCTGGTGTAAGAAAGTGGTCCAGGTTCATTCTTCTGCATGTCGCTGTCCAGTTTTCCCAGCACCACTTGCTGAACTGCTCCTTCTTAATGCAGTTGAGCATGTGCTACATGGCATAGGGTCCCAGGGTGCTTGGTGGAGGGTGACTGGGAGGATGTTGGCTTGTGTATGAGAACCAGTGAAGCACTGTGCATGGGAAAGATTTCCACTGATGACATCTGAGACCAGCCAACATTTCTTGGCCAGTGCCCTTAGAACTGAGCCCTCCCATTTGATGGATCCCATGACATGGCCTTAGTAGAGTCCACTGTGGCCCTGACTGATGAAAGTAGAACAGAAAGGTGGGCATGTCAATCCAGTGTGAGCTGACTGTCAATTCAGCATGACTCTCTAAAGTAGACTTGAGTTTCTTAATTTGTATAAACCAGTGACTTTGACCACCCTTTCTATGACTAAGTGGATCACACAATGCACAGAAGTCCCAGCATCTTTTGTTGCCATTTCTAGATGGCCTGCTGACAAGGGAGACCAGGGAGGGATGGTCTTCAACAAGGTCTTTGAAAGAACAGGTGCTCCAGGAGTGAGTGGGACCAGTGGTCTGGACAGAGGGAGGTTCTAGCAGTTGTTGGTATTCCATTCTCTCCATTTGATCCAACTTCTTGGTATGTTGCGTGGGTCACTCAGTTTCTTCTTCTTCTTCATTTCTCCTTGACCAAGAGCAGATGGTATGGGCACCTCCTCTGTTGAAGGATAAACCAGGATTCCTAACTGAATCCATCAGTCCCCTGATCTGGCCCCAGCTGTTCTCAGGTCCCCAGATCACCAACCTCTTCTTTGACTTGGTCTTCACAAATGTGGCCCCTACTTCTCCCTTCCAAGCCCCTCTCGTCTAACCAACTCCTCCACTCAGCCTGGAGGTCTCAAAGAGAAAGGCCCTCCCTGATTGTTCAAGTCCATCATTTTCCCCTTGCCAGTATTGTGACCTTTAATTATGGAGTAATTTACAGGAGCAAATGTTTACATTCTGATTTTCCCGTTAGATGCTGTGCTCCATGAAGGCAGATCCACATCCATCCCCCTTATGGGGAAGAGCCCAGCATGTACCTGATGGCTATGCCAACCTTATCTGCCAGGGACCCTACTCAGTGCCTGGTCTCCCCCTCTGGCCTCCAGTAGTGCCCTTCAGTGCCATTTCCAGCCAGCCAGGCTTGGCTGACCCAACTCTGGACTCACCTACCTGCCTGACCCAGGAGCTCCAAACATACACAGACGAGGGCGTGCTAAGATGAGCTCTTAGCCAAAGTAAGCTTCTGGTGACTCATCAGAAATAAGCATTTTCTAGAGTCTAGAAGTGTATATGTTTAGACTGAGGATGCATGGCAAATTTCACTTAGTCTAGCCACCTTCTTTAGGCAAACAGAGAAGTGGGGGGGATCGCCTCCACTGTGCTCACATTGTCCACCCCGTCCCTACCATCCTGCCCTCCCCTCCCCCACCACCGTGCCCTCTCCTTCCCCCACCAATCTGCCCTCCCCTCCCCCATCACCCTGTCCTTCCCTTCCCCCACGACTCTATCCCCTACTCTGCCCTCCCCTCCCCGGCCACTCCATTCACCTTTTTCACTTTTTCCTTGCATCTGGACAGTATCACTGTCCTATGGCACTCTGGACAGTTATCACTGACCTGTCCCACATCTCCCACATCTGCCTTCTGCGTCCAGATACATCAGTCTGCAGGCCATCCCCTGAAGTTACCACACCCCCACCATAATGCATGTTTCCTTCTTTGGGGAGACAGAGAAAGGTGACGGAAACTGAGCGGGAGGACAGGTCCTCATAATGGCCCAGCAGCACCGGGACATGTGACATGCATCCATCACCCAGCTATCCAGCAGTTACTCATCCAGCTGAGCGCTTTCCTGTGCCCACCTCAGCAGCGTGCCCACTCTTGTGCCCACCTCAGCCAGTCCCTGCCCCTGAGACCTGGAGTCTGCTCGGGGAGACACAAGACTGCCCCTTCAGGCACCAGCCTTCTCAGCTCCTCTGCCTGAGCCATGACATTTTGCTTTCTTCTGATGGTTATGTGCTGGTAACAACACGTAGTACACTGGGTTTCTCTAGAGATAAAAGGCCAGTGCTAGCAGAAAGTCAGACGGATAGGTGCACAATTGAAGACACAAATTCTTGCTGTTATTTGCCAGGGCGCTTGTAAGATCTGGAGTGAAATCAGCTCTAAACAGGCACTCGGAAAAAAGAAACGCACATCCAGGGCGCCTGGGTGGCTCAGTCGGTTGGGCGTCCGACTTTGGCTCAGGTCATGATCTCACGGTTCGTGGGTTCGAGCCCCGCGTCAGGCTCAGTGCTGACAGCTCGGAGCCTGGAGCCTGCTTCGGATTCTGTGTCTCCCTCTCTCTCTGCTCCTCTCCCACTCGTGCTCTCTCTCTCTCTCTCTCAAAAATAAGTAAACATTAAAAAAAAATTTTTTTTTAAATAATAAAAAAAAAATAAAATAAACAGGCACTCGGGCCTCCTTGGCAGTGAGCCCTCACAGAGGTGCCTGAAGTTGTCGTGTCTGAACCATCCACTTCCGCTGGAGCTTTCAGCCTTGGCTCCTTGGCCACGTCCCCCCTGCCGCCCCAGGAGTCCTTAAGTAAGATCGGGATGTCTTAGTTGTGTCCTACCCACAAAGGAGTAGGACACTATAGATTTTCTTGAGAAAAGACCACATAAAGTAAAGACATGAAGACATGAAGATTTTTAAAATCTAGTTAAAAAAGGGGGCGCCTGGGTGGCTCAGTCGGTTGAGCGTCTGACTTCGGCTCAGGTCATGATCTCACCGTTGGTGACTTTGAGCCCCACGTCGGGCTCTGTGCTGACAGCTCAGAGTCTGGAGCCTGCTTCGGATTCTGTGTCTCCCTCTCTCTCTGCTCCACCGCTCACACTCTGTCTCTCTCAAAAATAAAATAAACATTAAAAAAAATTTTTAAAAACCCTTTAAAATCCCGTTAAAAAGATTGTCATAGTAATGTAACTTAAGAAATCTAAAAGGCTGAACCTCAAAATATTCACATAGATGATGCTGATGACCTTGATAAGCTCTCTTTATTTTTGAATGTCAGTATCCGTTATTTGAATCATTGAATAATCTTTCAGGAGCACTGCAACAAGCTGTATTCAGCTTAGAGGCATTCCTGGCCTATGCAGCTTAGAGGCCACTTCTCTGTAGGACAGTGAGATCCCAGGCAGGACTACAAAGCTAACTATTCTGTTTAACCTTTGTTTCCAGGGCAAAAGGAATTTTGCTAAGACATTAATATACAGGCAAGTTGATTCTTCATTAAGTAATGTGTTCCTGTCAACAGATACACGTATATCTTACTACATTATACATCTTTAATATATATTTTTTATATTTTTCTCTAATACAGAAATGAATTTCTTAGACTATTTGGACATCTTTGCATTGAAAGCATAAGAGTCTGGCAAGATCTCATTTTTTTATTGTGACTGAGATTATATATATAGATACACACACACCACATTTTCCTTATCCACTCATCTATTGACGGACACTTGGGATGCTTCCAGATCTTGGCTATTATAAATAATGCTGCAATAAACATAGGGGTGCATGTATCTTTTCCAGTTAGTGTTTTTGCTTTCTTTGGGTAAATACTCAGTAGTGCGATTACTGAATCATATGGTAATTCTGTTTTTAAAAGAACCTCCATACTGTTTTCCACAGTGGATGTTTCAGTTTACAGTCCTACCAAAAGCATATGGGGGTCTTTTTTCCCTACATCCTCGCCAACATTTGTCATTTTTTGTCTTTTTGATTCTACCCACTCTGACAGGTGTAAGGTGATAGCACATTGTAGTTACAAAATAAGTAAGTCACAAAGATGAAAAGTTCAGCATAGGTAATATATTCAGTGAGATGGTAATAATGTTGTCTGGGGATAGAGGGTCACTGCGCTTACTGTGGTGGTCACCGGGTAACATATAGAATTGTTGAATCATTATGTTGTACATCTGAAACTAACATAACCCTGTATATTAGCTACACCTGGATTAGAAAAAAAAAAAAAGGAAGTGATAGAGTCTCATGATCTTTGTTCAACATAAACTGTACAATCTGAATCATTAGCGAAAATAAGAATATACTTTTCTTTCCAAGAAAATCAAGCAAGTTTTATATATTCTTAGTTGCAAAGTATCACAGTTATTGCGTGATGACGGTTACCTGAAGGAGATGGAGATTCTTCAAAGTAAGGGTTAACTGATGTCCGGAAAGCACCTCATGTTAAATCCTAACTGGATTTCTGGAGGAAACTTGGAGGGCCTTGGGGGCAGCAGATTTTTATATATGATCTCATGTTCCAGATACACATAGCTGAGCTATGTTCTCTCTTACCTATAGGAAATGAGTTGAGGGAGAGGGGAATCATCCGTGAGAAAGGACTTTTATACTGAACTGTAGATTCTACCCAAATATGAAATCGACTGTCTAGTAATGCAGTACACATGACTGGTTACAGGCTTCCTAGCTAACACACCCCAAAGGGTTTAACAAAGACTTCCGGTACCGTTAATTACTTATCAAAAAAAGTGTTCCATTTTGCCTTTTAAATAATGCGGGAGGCGAGTGGCAAATCCAATAACTTGGAGAAGGACTTCTGAAAGATGAAAGGAAATTTGCATTTAGAAAGGCGAAGATGAGAAATTAGGCAAAACCCTTTAACCTTACGGTATTTCAGAGAAGTGAGCCAGAATGGAGTACGCCATGGCCCTTGGCAAACCTGGGTGCTGGGGACATAAGGAAGAAAGCTGGCACTGACTGTTCCAGTATGGCGCATGAGGTTCTGACTGCCAGCTTCCGGTGGGGAAAGGTGCCCCCTAGTGGCTGCCTGGTCTGGATGCTTTTTAAGACAGCTCCAACATAGACAGGTGGGGAGACTGTGCAAGAAAGATCTTTATTCTGAACAAACGTGAGTAGTTTGACATCATAATCACTATCACAAATATAGCACCACTCAGGGGCTGTCTTGTGCGTTCTCCTACCTCTGACAATTTTCCAGGAATACTATGAGACGTGTGTGCCCAGTTATTGGGAGGAAACTCATGTTAAATAAATTTCTCAAGATCGTATTGGTGTTACAGGAGAGAATCAGATCTAGACTTTCTGCCTCCTCCATCTGGCTGCTTCTCACATTTGGGAACCCGTAGCGTGGTAAATGTGCAGGTGGCTGATGAAAACATAAACCTGCCAAAACAAGTGATTAGGTAGGAAGGGAGGCAGTGTATGCTATTGTTTCTCTTTTGCTTGGGGACTGCTTCAAGTTGAGAGTGGGGTTTTTGACACTCATTAAACCAAGAAAGGGAGAGGATTCATGCACAGGACAAAGTTGGAGACACGGGTTAGAGAGGAGTATGGAATCCTTAACTAATGAGATCACTGGGTGAATCTGTTGGGGGTCAGCACACCTGGTAGGTCGACTCAAGGGACGTGAGCTGGTCTGAGAGATGCAATGAACTATGTGGCTTTGTTCGTGCACAGGTCAGAGGACATTTCATAAGGCATTTTATGAGCAGGGGCACCACGTGCAGAGTAAAACTTTGGCTGCACTGAGTACATTTTTAAAGAGAAGTATTACTTATTTGGGGGAGCCCACTGTGGAGATTCTTGAAGGTCTTGAACTATAAGCTTCAGCCCTAGAGAGAGTAATGAGGTGATCAAAGAGAAGCTGTACAGGGATAGAAAAATGTTCAATGCGCTGAGCTATCAAAGCAATGGCGAGAGAAGTGGTTCTGGTGTGAATAGTATCACTACTGCTATACTTACAAAGGAAAAATCTATTTGTGTTGGATTTTTACGAACTTCCAGACATTTTGACTCAGGCCTCAGATATGTTAAGAACTCCCCCTCTCTCTCCCTCTCTCTCTTGCTCCTAAAATAATGGGGAAGGTGTGGGATGAGACACCCTCAAGACTCCATGCAACTATGAGATTCCGTGACTCTAAAAATTAAATTTGAGATTTGGAAGGTTACTTAGGATAACCACAAACAAATAGAACTTATGGAAAGACACTGTTCACAGACCCATATTCATGTTATCCCAGAGTGAGCTGAGTCACCTCACAGCCCAGAGGCCAGCACGACAAAGACTTCTGAGGTTACCAGGTGGAAATCATAGCAACCGCTGAGGACAAGTATAGATCTATGATGGGGAAGCACAGGGATGGGAAGGAGGGAGGAGAGTGGGACAGAGTGAGGTGCATGTGGGGCAGCAAAGTGGGCAGTATACTCTAGAGCTCATAAGAAAATTCCATGCCACTCTGGAATCTGCCATTACTCAGTCAGGAAAGGCACGGCTATCAGGAGACCTGGATCCTACTCTCGTCTCTACTTTGGAGCAAGTTACAAGTTTTGAGCCTCAGTGTCATCGTCTACCAAAAGAGAGGAGCAGGTCCATGATCCCTTCAGTTCCCGTTTAGTCTTTGGACATATTGTGCTTTTCGTTTTTAGCAGATTGTGTATTAGTCAGCTACTTCTTCAATAATGCAGTATAACAAATAGTCCCCTGGATCAAAAACCATTTCTCTCTCTTTCCCTTGAGTTCCTAGTTGGCTGGATATTGACTGGCCTCAGCTAGGTTAGGCTGGGCCGGGCTTGTCTCCAGGTACCAGATGGGGCCAGGTAGGCTCCACTTGATTCTGTTCCTCTCGGGACCAACAGGGGTGTGGGGTTTGCTTTGCTCAGGGCAGAGGGCAGCAGCATCAGAAGCATGGAAAACGAAGCACGCACACTGAGAGCCTCTGTTCCAGACACTTGGCTGGCATGATCTTGGCTATAAGTCACGTGTCCAAGCCTAACTTTAGAGCCATTAAGAAATGCATGCTTCCCTCCACGTGAGGCTGGCAATGGAAGGGAACAATAAAGGATCAACTGCAATCTAGTATCCCGAGGCTTGCAGTTCGGTTATTGATCCTCCCGTGAGCATGTTTTGGCATATTTTAAAGCTGAGAAAGAAAGAGTAGCTTCTGTTGATATTACAAAGGCAAGAGGGGAAAAAGGAAAGGAAAAGCCACTTTTCTCCAGTACTGTATGTGATCTCTTGTCTCAGGAAATCTTCAATCTATACAAAGTCAAGGTATGTAAGTGTTTCTCCTTCACACGCTTCTAAATTCTCAATGAAAATATTAGGGTAATAGCTGCAGAACTTGACATAAATGCCTGTTTGTCAACTTTGTAAAGTGAATAGGAATATAAGCATGATGTGGGAACCACCGTAAATCAGGCAGAATTATTAAAACGTTGAAATGTTTCATGCTGTTGTCACCTGTAATGGCTACAACATTAGGATGGATGGAAAGCCAGAGAAAACAGTACCCACCCTTCCTCTGCTAGAATTTGTGATGAAGATCTTGCCTTTCTTTGTTCTCGACGTTTCCAGTGGAATTACGTTGACCCAAATGAAATGTCATAGATTGCCAATGTGATTTTACTTTTTCGAGATAATGTTCAACTCCATTTGGACATGCACATAAAGATGTAAAGCTAGATTTTATTGTGATAATGAAATAGCCTCATGATGGGGAGTGGAACCATGGGGAGCTGGCTTCCCCAGCAGGGAAACAGATGCAAACACAGACCCCTTGAGTGGAATCCTGTAATCCACCTGTGGCTTCAACCCTCTAATTTACCTTAAGGCCGTATGAACATTCTTGTTAATTAGAAGATGTTATAGGGACACCTGGGTGGCTCAGTCAGTTAGACATCTGACTCTTGATATCAGCTCAGGTCACGATCTCGTGGTTGGTGCATTCAAGCCCCACGTCAGGCTCTGAGCTGACAGCGTGGCGCCTGCTTGGGATTCTCTCTCTCTCTCTCTCTCTCTCTCTCTCTCTCTCTCTCTGCACCTCCCCACTCACATGCTCGCTCACTCACGCTCTCTCCCTCCCTCTCAAAATAAATAGATAAACATTAATAAAAAAAATAAGAAGATGTTACAGTATGGCCAGATACAAAACATTGCCAAAATAGAGAAAGGATTTTCAACAGCTTTACTGATCCTCCATTCCAGTATAAATCCATTGACCAAGAAAGGAGCATCGTGTGGATTTATGCCCATAGCAATACAAGTGTGAATTAAAACCTTGTTTAAAATTTTTATTTTGGAACGAGTTAGCATTTTACAGCGACATAAGAAGTTGATTAAATAAAGTACATAAATTAGCCAATACTCAGAAGATCTGCACAGCCTTTCTGCCACTCGTACAGATTCCTGCCTTCAGCAGCACTGCTAGACCTAGACATGTGTGAGCAGACACAAAGAAGGAAAACAAGGAGTCTATGGTGCTGATTTATGTGGCTCGGCATTTTTCCATCCCTGGTTTACAAGAATAGGACTTAGGCTCTCTCCCTGCTGTTTTATGAGCTCTCGTTTCATGCTTATACACACACATACTGGGGGAAAAGAAGGGGTTCATAGATGTATCATGTATTGTTTCTTGCAAAAAAGGACGTATTCCATCTGGGGAGTCTAGACATTCGTCAATAATTGAATAGCAATTTAAAATCTGCATTTTTTTCTTTAAAAGATGTTTAATACGTAAATGGTACACATCCATTACTGAGAAATGAAGAGGTACAGATTAGTAAATTAAAAAAATAAAATAAAATAAAATAAAATAAAATAAAATAAAATAAAATCGTTCTATGCCAGCAAACTAAGGTGGATAATGTGAGCATCTTGGTGTCTACGTCTAGACTTTTGTTTTTTTTTTTTTCATGTATGTATATAACTTCCTGTAAAAGTTCTACACATGGGTATTTCATACATATCTCTTAAAAGAGATCACACAGTATCTAATGCACTTTTCTAATGTACTTTTTTACTCAACAGTGTATTTTGAACCACTTGTCTCTATCAACAAATGTATTTATCAGTTTGCTCTTTCTGCAGATATTTTTTGGTCCCTTCCAACATGCCCTCCCTGTGGGAGGTGAGATTACTCAGTTATGTTCATTGTGTTTATAACCCCCATCTTCTGGGCCTGCAGTTCAGAGGAGAAGACAGTTGTTGATGAGCAAACAGATGAGTGCATAATTACAAGTTGTAATGTGATGACAGTAACGTAACAAGAGCACAACAAGAGAGAACGTGTGAAGGTGGGGTGGGTGGTGAACAGAAGCTCCAGACAGGTGGCCAGGAAACTCAAGGGTAACTCAGTCAGGGGGGACCCACATGTGCGATGGTATTTCTGCTTCAGGACATCTTCCTTTCATCTGTTGAAGAAGTGTCAGAATATACAGATTTTTGGAATCGGCCACACTATGGCCATCTTCCAGAAAAAAGGTCCTAAAAAGCTATGAATTAGGAGGTCAATATCCAGTGTGCAGGGGTTGGAGTTAGGGAGCTCAACTCCAGCCCTGCACTTTGCGCCTATATTATGCGCCTCATGAGAGGGTAAAGGTCTGCTCATTATCAAAAAGCCCTGGAAGACACACTGCTTATCGAGAGCGAAAATATGTCATCTCGCTCAGTCCCCACTTCTTATGTTGTTGACACCAAATGAAGGCCAAGTGCAGCTCTCCCTGAGGCTGACATGAAAGCTTTCACCTCAGAGACCCTGTGTGGATCCTGCTTGTGAGTTCCCGTTACCAGCAATATGTCGGGTAACTATAGGCTGGTAGGACTTCTGACATTGAAGTTGACCAAGACCAAATAAAATTGCAGTATTCTGTTTGTTGTCATGATTCGTGAGGCTTCTAAAAATACGTGGTGTTCCTTTGCTCTGTGTTGGGTTACTGAACTCTCTCATTTACTCACTATTCATTCATTTACTTATTCATTCATTCATTCATTCATTCATTCAACTCAATATGTATTTGAGAGCCTGCTGTGTGTCAGGCACTGTTCTAAACTATCAAGACACCAAATAGAAGACATGACCTTTGCCCTCAAGAAATTTATCTTCTAGACTAGTTTCACCTTGGACAAAACAAAAAGCTATGTCTCATTGTGTTTGATCATTTAAAAATTTTTTTAATGTTTATTTTTAACAGAGAGAGAGAGAGAGAGAGAGAGACAGAGAATCAGTGGGGGAGGGGCAGAGAGAGAGGGAGACAGAACATGAAACAGGCTCTAGGCTCTGAGCTGTCAGCACAGAGCCCGATGTGGGGCTCGAGCCCACAGACCACGAGATCATGACCTGAGCCGAAGTTGGACACTCAACTGACTGAGCCACCCAGGCACCCCTGTGTTTGATCATTTTAGAGTTGAAAAGGACCTACAATATTATTTTATCCTCCTCATTTGAAGCTCAGTGATAGAGTGGCTTCCCTAGGATCATGGAGTCAGTCCATGTCAGAACCCAGATTATGCTCTGTCCTCAGGCTCCTAGTCTTGGGCCTGTTACTACTGTCAAAGATTTAACTTTAATCAGGTCCTGGATTCGGGGACTAGACTCCCTGAGCTTTTCTTTCTAGGTGTGAAACTTGAGAAGGTTATTTAATCTCTCTGTGCCTCAGTTCCTCCCTTGTAAAGTAGGGATAATTATAGAGCTTGCCTCATAAGATTCACACCAAGATTATGAGATGGTTTCTGGGATGACTTAAGCCTGTCCCATAGTCAGCACTTGGTGAAGCTTGGCTGTTGTTGTTGTTGTTGTTGTTTTATTCCCCGTGACGGTGTGAACACCCTCGTGTGGGCTAGAGCTTGAGTTCTCCCTTCTTGGGATTCTCAGAGCAGAAGGTTTCCTCTGTAGACTCCTCCTTGTTTGAAAACCATCCTGAACATGAACTGACTGGTGACCATGTCACAGAGCCTGTCTCTATCCCTTCCAAAGAAAGCCATCTATAGAACATTCATTAAATAATTGAATGGTTTTGACCATTTTCAGGAATTCTGAAAATAAATTCCTACATTTTTGGTCAAATGTAATCCATTTCCTGTGTCTCTAAGTACTATATCTCATTACAGGTATACAGAGAATTTCTGTAACAATTGTGATGCAGTCTTTCACAAAATACAGTCCCAACACACACACACACACGCAGTCACACACACCCAAATTCATCTGAAAAATACTACAGTCCCTTTCTGGAAACTCAAAATTTACAATAGCTTGTTAAAAACTCTGGAAAGTACTGAGGTTACAAGAGCTGAATTCTAGAACTTACTTGAGCAAGGAATACCTCAGGGCCAGCTTCACTGGGTGTGTGACCTGTGCAGTCGCACGGACCATGTGCCTAGAAAGACCTGGCAGGGCTTGGCTTAATGCTGTGTTGTTGTCATCTTGAAATCCTTAGTCATTTTTAAACAAGCAGATGTGCATTTTTATTTTCCACTGAATCTTACAAGTCTTGTAAGTCATGTAGCAATTCTAAACACCCCCATTCATATCCCAAAGAGCTGGCATTCTGTCACACAGTCTCTGGTGAGACCCCCCCAGTGCCTGCATCTGTCTAGGGCACTGCCTCTGTCTGGTCCCCAGGTGTGCACTGTTTCCTGTCGTCTGGGTCAATGAGACAAACTCAATGAAGAGTCAGGACTCTACCTTGATTCTTAAAAATATGCACCAGATTTCCAGATCTCAAACATACATGCACACACCAGTCACTAACAGCATATACCAGCCAGGGTACTGAATGCCAGGCTGAGTAGAATTTAGCTTACCCTTGTTTTGATAACCAGAATTCTAAGTTCTTCCCCAGAGGACCAGAACTGGTCACTTAAACCAGAAGTACATGTTTAAGTATAATCTGTATAAGCTAAGCATCTCAAGGGAGTTGTTCCCCAAATTCATCTTTATATAATTGCTGAGTTATAAGACTATTTGTAGGTGAAGAAATACATGACTGGGGTGCCTGGGTGGCTCATTCAGTTGAGGGCCGACTTCGGTTCAGGTTCTCAAAGTTCATGGGTTCGAGCCCTGCGTTGGGCTCTGTGCTGACAGCTCGGAGCCTGGAGCCTGCTTCGGATTCTTTGTCTCCTCTCTCTCTGGCCCTCCGCCTCCCTCCTTCTTTCTCTCTCTCTCAAAAATAAATAAACATTAAAAAAATAACACAAAACAAAATCCTGACGTAGTCTTCAGAACCTTTGAGTCTCCTTTTAAAATCTGAACCTGGGGCGCCTGGGTGGCGCAGTCGGTTAAGCGTCCGACTTCAGCCAGGTCACGATCTCGCGGTCCGTGAGTTCGAGCCCCGCGTCGGGCTCTGGGCTGATGGCTCAGAGCCTGGAGCCTGTTTCCGATTCTGTGTCTCCCTCTCTCTCTGCCCCTCCCCTGTTCATGCTCTGTCTCTCTCTGTCCCAAAAAAAAATAAATAAACGTTGAAAAAAAAAATCTGAACCTACAATACAAATAATCATTTTTAGCTACTTTCTGGAAACAAAGCCCTCTGCCTTGTCAGTGCACTTTTGTTAAGAGAGTCCACAGACTAGGGCGCCTGGGTGGCTCAGTTAATCATCTGACTTCAGCTCAGGTCATGATCTCACAGTCTGTGAGTTCAAACCCTATGTTAGGCTCTGTGCTGACAGCTCAGAGCCTGGATCCTGCTTTGGATTCTGTGTCCCTCTCTCTCTGCTCCTCCCCTGCTCACGCTGTCTGTGTCTCTCTCTCAAAAATAAATAAACATTAAAAAAAATAAAAAGAAAAATATATGGCCTATAACTGATAACAGAAGCACTTTTGAAATAGTACAGAGGTAGGGGCGCCTGGGTGGCGCAGTCGGTTAAGCGTCCGACTTCAGCCAGGTCACGATCTCGCGGTCCGTGAGTTTGAGCCCCGCGTCAGGCTCTGGGCTGATGGCTCAGAGCCTGGAGCCTGTTTCCAATTCTGTGTCTCCCTCTCTCTCTGCCCCTCCCCCGTTCATGCTCTGTCTCTCTCTGTCCCAAAAATAAATAAAGGTTGAAAAAAAAATTTTTTTTTAAAAAGAAATAGCATAGAGGGGAGTTTAAAATTTCTACAAGTTGGTGGAGGGATGAACACACAGATCAGTGGAACAGAACCTGGAAACAGACCCACACACATGTGCCCAGCCAATTTCTGACAAAGGTGTAGAGCAGTTCCGTGGAGGAAAGATTGTCTTTTTTTTTCAACAAATGTTCCCAGAGCAATTAGACATCCGTAGGGAAAAAAAAAAAATAGACCTTGACCTAAGCCTTCTATCTTATACAAAAATAAACTCAAAATGGGTCACAGGCTGAAATATAAAGTGTAAATGCATATTTCCAACTAAATCAAACAAAAAGTATAGAAATCGAAAGCCTGGGAGGACTTTGCAAATTATCTAGCAACTACCTTGTACTCTGACCCCAGCCATTACGAACAAGGAACTGTTGGCTGACGAGGCCTTCTTTCAACTGAGGTTTCAGCTCAGCAGCTGTAAAGCAAGGCCACCAATAGGCCATGTCACCTTGTTCCTCAGCCACTAAGTCAAAGAGCTGGGAAATACGGATCCTGGAGTAGTCTCACCCTGTCTCCTGCCTAATGGAAGGCTCTTGTCTGTGCCCTTGACATTCTGTTATTGCTGATACATCCCATTATTGGAAAGCTTTCTAGAGCATTATGGTGGGGGGGGGGGGGATGTGGGTCTTTATAGACAGTAGTCCTAGGGTCAGACTTTTCCTTTATCTCCTATTAGGCCCTATCTACAAATGACCATACTTGTGGCTTCTATTCAGCATTATGAGAAAAAAACCTAGTGACTGATAGCCAAAATAGGTTTTGCAGACAGGTTTAGTAAATGGTTCTGCTCCCCAGAAGATTTTGATATGGCATCTAATCAGATGTTTCTTGTGATACCTGGTGTATCGCTGATGATTAAGTTTGCTGAGAATGATAAATAATTACACAAATCCAAAACTCCCTTCACTTCTCCATACACAGTGCATATCGGAATTGCTTTTTGGAATCATAATTGAGGTGCTGCCGTGTTAGTTCGTTTAATGATTTCCACTTGATGGCCTGATTAGCAAAATTGCTTACACTGTTTCCCTTGCATAATGCACCATGATGAGGAACAATTACTGAAGAGTCTGTGTCCCAGACCCCAGCTAAGCAACCATCCCAAAGCGAGGGTGGCCTTGCAGGCATCCAGAAGGATGTTTGAGTTCAGCCACTTGATTTCAAGATTCTGAGCTCAAACAATCTGTCTTTCAAGATAGGTATTTTGGTCAACTCCAAGACATTGGGAAATCGATCCACTGCTTTGCATGTGCTGATGTTGTACTGTCTTTGCATCCCAGTGTTAGACAATGCCGTTCTCTTCCTGCCTTCAAGTTGTTTGTTCACACATGCTCCGTCTGCACTAGCTGGAGAGGTGGAGATTTCTTCCGCACATGTCCGTCAGTGTGATTGTAAATATATTATCTCCTGGTGGACTTTGTGTGGCATTAATGTTTGGCAATCCGTGTGACCTGCCACTAAATTATGTGTGCATAAACCCTCTTAAGAAGGAAAATAGTGAAGTGGTTCAGAAGGAAGTTTGTGGTTCTGTGGGCTGAGTAACATAGTAGGTTAGGACAAGAACCCAAGGGAAGGCTAGAATGAATGGCCCATTTAGGAAGTAGAAAGATAGTCTAGAGACACCCTGATGGTTACCAGCTCCTCCCAAGAGGAACCTTGTGCCTTTGACTGGGGTGTTACTTTCCAGTCTTTACTATTTGCCTCGACCTGGGGAAAGGTAAGGAAGATCAACCTACCAGCCAGCGGCACGAACAAACCCAACCTGCTCCCAGATTTTATTTGTTTTCATTGATAATTAGACTTTGGGAAAACACTTTCCAAGAAAACTAAAATTGTGTGCAGGGATCTGAGCTATGGGCAGTCCAAGCAAAGGGCAACATGTAAACCAGCAGGTGCCAGGCTTTCTCTGTCATTACCACATAGCACCTTGAACAGCCAATGTCCTGTTTGGTACTGGCACTTACTTTGTTTTTGATGGATGCATTCATAGAGGAGAAATGGGAATTTTGTTGTGCCTGCAGGGTGCTGGTGACTTGAGACAAATAGAAAATGTCTAGCAGTCACAGAAGAAATCATGCTTTTCACAGCCAGGAACAAAGAATAAACCGGAGGGGCAGTGTGTGGTCCTGGTTATGAGAACAGGCTTGGCACTCACATGGCCTGAGTGCAAACCCCAGCCCAGCAGCCCTGGGCAAATGACTGAATCATCTGGGCCTTGGTTTCTTCATCTGAATAACAGAGATGACCACACCTAGACCACAGGTTTGCCTTGAGGTTCAATAAGGTGATGTGTGACAAATGAAAGTTATTTGCTGTTTTTATTATTTTATTTTTTACTGCACCTATTCAGGGCTCATTTTGTGGCTTCATGATGAAAAAGGGCTTTCTGCTTTAGGCCAAGATAATCAGCTTTCTCCTACCTGGTAGGCTGAGTGATGGCCCCCTGAGTATGTCCACATCCTAACTTCCAGAAACCTGTGGATGTTACCTTGCATAGCCAAGGGGACATTGCAGACATGATTAAGTGAAGAATCTTGAGATGTGAGGAGATTATCCTGGATTATGGGGTGCAAGAGAATCAGTGAGAGAAAAAGTGGTGTGAGGATGGGATCAGAGATGGATGATGGCCAAGGAGCCAAGGAAAGCTGTAGCTTCCAAAGGTGGACGAGGCAAGGAGCAGGTCCTCCCTTGGAGCCTCCAGGAGGAACCAGCCCTGGTGACATCTTGACTTAGACTTCTGTTTTTCAGAACTGAGAGAGCATGAATTTGCATTGTTTTAAGCCACTCTGTGGTAATTTGTTATAGCAGCCAGAGCAAGCTAGTACATCCTATTACATCAGATTTCAACTTGTATAGATGGAGTTTTTCTGAGAGTTATTGCATAATATCAACCTTTTATTTTTGTTTTTTTTATGTTTATTTTTGAGAGAGAGAGAGAGAGACAGAGAACAAGTGGGGCAGAGGCAGAGGGATAGGAGGACAGTGGATCCAAAGCTGGCTCTGTGCTGATGGCAGAGAGCTTGACGCGGGGCTCAAACTCATGAACCGTGAGGTCATCACCTGAGGCGCAGTCAGCCGTTGAACCCACTGAGCCACTCAGGCAGGCACCCTAATATCAGCCTTTAAAAGAAATGATGAAGGCGTGACAGAGTAGCTACTTATGTTCTGCCTGTTTCCCTCCATACACATTCTGTCTGATATAATGATGCTCAGGTTGTTTTGTGTTTTAAGCTACTAGTTCTGCCTTGGAAGGTTTTCCTGTTGTAGTTCTTCTCCAGTCATCTCAGGATCTGCTTCTACTTACCACGGCCCCACCCTTATCATCGCCAGTGGTTGTACAATTAGATAATAAAGTAGTAGTCACAGGGAACTTGTACCTGCCATGAGCTCAGCCTAAGTGCATCACGAGCTTTCTCTCTTTTAACTCTGCAGCAACTTGTCAAGGTGGGAGCTGTGCTGACCCGATGTATAGATCCTGAAACTGAGGTCCAGAGAGGCCAAGTGGGCACTAATTCCACCAGGGATGAAAATGAGCCCAAGCTCTGGAAGATGTTCTAGGCTGCCTCTTGACATCAACTTCCCAACAGTGCTGGCTGGCTGGAACCGTCCCTAAGAGTTCTGAGCTAGGCTGTGAGTGTAGATGTGGTTAATTCCCCATCAAGTACGTGTGCGTGGAGTTGTTTAATTATGTTGGTGCTGATTTTGGTAACAGGTGGGGGTGCAGTGGCCACCCCCTCCAAGTGTGGGAAGACATTCTTTAAACGCTTGGCATGACAGAAACATTGATTTTTGTTTATTTGTATTTTGCGCGTGTACTTAATGACTTTGGTTCGAGTTGCTCTGTTCTTAGCTAGGTGTTAGTGCATTTAATTCTTACAGGGTGAAATTCCATTAAGGGCAGCAGTCATGCCTCATTGTCATCTGTCTCTCAGCATCTAGATCAGTGCCCAGCATGGCAAGGCCCAGAAAGTGTTTATCAAATAACTAAAATAGGTAGCATACCTTGTGGTATTTAATGGCAGCCAGCATTACCTGAGCACTTCACTGTGTGCCAGCCGGGAAACCAGGTGTGGTTCTTGTATTAACTCACGGATCCTCCCATCACCATTATGAGAGTCCAGGTACGTGGGGGTTGGTAACTCTCCAAATTGCTGTGGGAGCTGTGAGACGCAAGCCCAGGCTGCTTGCATCCACAGTTGGCACTTTTTTTTTTTTTTAATTTTTTTTTTCAACGTTTATTTATTTTTGGGACAGAGAGAGACAGAGCATGAACGGGGGAGGGGCAGAGAGAGAGGGAGACACAGAATCGGAAACAGGCTCCAGGCTCTGAGCCATCAGCCCAGAGCCCGACGCGGGGCTCGAACTCCCGGACCGCGAGATCGTGACCTGGCTGAAGTCGGACGCTTACCCGACTGCGCCACCCAGGCACCCCTACAGTTGGCACTTTTAAAGCGGTTGCAATACCGCCTTTCTAGAGTCTGAAAATGTAACACCGTATGTGATACGTTGCAAAAATTTGCAAAGCTGCGGTTTTGTTTGCACTGAAATAAATCATTTTCTTCTGATACCATATCATAGCACCTAAAATTTGGGTGACTGTAAGCTCCATGAGAATGAAGATTTTTGTCTTGTGAGCTAGTTTATCTCATAAGCCTAGAACCCCATATATAGTGTATGCTCAATAAATGTGGGTTGACTGTAAAAATCATCATATCTCAAGGGGTTCCAGTGATACTTGTGAAAGTGCATAAGAGTAAGGCTTCTAAAACATTGAGATGATTTCTGGTTTATATTTTATTTTTCTCAACGAAAGGACTCATGTGATACAGGTTGTGTCTCTGTGTGCATGCCTGTGTGTGTGTGTGAAAGGGGGTTTTGTGTGTGTGTGTGTGTGTGTGTGTGTGTGTGTGTGTGTGTGTGTGTATGTATCGGGCCCTTGTATGAAAAGGGGAGTGTCATGGTATTCCCAATACTAAAATAGAGTGTTTGCTCTAGAGGGAATTTATGTTTACCTTTCACGTTGGGAGATGGCTTTGTCATATACAGTCCTGAGTTACCTTAGATTCTATATAAAGACCCACCCACACTCTAATAATTGATCAAAAGGTAGTATTTGCACTCATTGTTGGCCAACCTGAGGGTGGGTGCCTTTGTAGAGAGAACGGAGCGTAAGTAAATCTGTGGTCAGATAGGTATGTGGGGC
The DNA here is from genome assembly GCF_018350155.1 of Leopardus geoffroyi. NCBI lineage: Eukaryota > Metazoa > Chordata > Mammalia > Carnivora > Felidae > Leopardus > Leopardus geoffroyi. Next base: position 5,444,404 of record NC_059333.1, read on the forward strand.
AAGACAGGATGAGCGCACCAAGCCCTCCTCTAGAGAGTGAAATTCAAGTGGCATTTCAGGAGTTTAGGAGGGAAATTTGCCTTCATCATGGATCAGACGGAACCAGAACTATGAGGACAAAAAAGTAGCATGTGGGAGGTGTTTCCCTCTGGATGGATGAGGCAGTGTGGTTTGAGATGTAATCGGTAGAAGGCTAGAAACATTTGCAATCAAAACTGAGCAGACTCATTGATATTATTTGGAGAATTCCCTTGGAAGAATGGGTCTTCCTGTCTAGAGTGCCAATACTCAACCTGGAACACGATAGCTTGGTTGACTTGATCACCTCACCAGTCAAGTCTTACAGAAAAGTAATAGCACTCAGGGCAGCATATAGCAGACAAAAATCGAGGATAGCCTCCCTGGCCTTTGTTTTATTTAGTCTGATGCATCGGGATACGAATCTGTGACATTCTTCCAGAGATGGGGCAGGTATGGGGTGGTCGATCATGCCCCCACTTCTTCGCCTGTGTCTCCTGCACGGTTGAGATTTGGAAGAGAACGCTACAAGAGAGGCAGCAGTATAGGGGCAGAGGTCTTAGTCCTCTGGGAGGGCTGTGGGGAGGAGGGATCCTGGCACTCACTCAGTGCAAGGGGCCAATGTGTTTAGTAAATCTCTCTTGCCTTGACCTTCCCCTTTGAGGATCAGGGAAGCCATCCTGATACTGCCCCAGGTCTGAAGGGATGTGGGAATTCTGCCTCACGTTAACAAAGCTGACAGGAGCTCTGAGTCGTCCAGCATGCCAGCATATAAACGGCTGGATCCAAGGCTGGCAGTCAGCTGGGACCGGGAAGCCCACTCCTGCTCTTGAGGGAGGCTCATGGCACAGAATCTGCTTGGCCACAACTTCTCAGCCAGCCTGGAATCCCAAGGTGAGGGCAGCTTGTTCTTTCAAATGGCTGATGACACCAGGCTCCTAGGCACCTAGCAATGGTGGGCATTCTTCCACCAGATGGAACTGTAATAAACATCCCAACAATGGAGGGTAGTGAACTTGCACATTGCATTTCTTTCAAAGGGTTAGCCAAGCACTGATGAAGAAAGACCAAACATGAGCTAAGAAGGCAGTTAGGGTTTGACAGAGGGAACGACTGTGGACATTATCCCATTTATGCTGCTTCAGGCTCCTGTATGGGTGCCATTTTGGTTGTCAGGTTGACTGTGGTGATGAGCTGGTGTTTCCAGGAAGCAATGAGGAAATCTCTTCAAGTGCATGCCTCTGGGAGTATCTCTGGTTCTTCACTTCATCTCTCGTGTCATTGTACTCTCTAGAACAATTATCTTCAATGGTATTCATGTTTAAAAACTAAATCGTGAAGCATGACCCTTGATAATGTTAATGTGGCTATTTACATTATTATTATTTAAATGTTTGCAGTATATTGGAAGATGCCAAGTCCCTAAATATTTTGGCAGGTAGTAACAGGGATATAGATACTCTTCATCTGTTTTTACCGTATGCAGTTTCCATCCAGATACATCCACACGGGAACCACCTCGCCACATACTGAATGTCCAATGCAAGGGTGAATAGAGACGAGGAAGGGGTCAGAGGTTTCCTAGAAAACTGCCCACCAGTCTTGTGAGGTGGGAACCTATGTGATTGTCATAGGCAAACATGTCTGTGTTACTTACAGAAACCATGACTGCACCCTGGCTCTTGGGGACCAGACGTGAGCCCCGATCTCTGCACTGGTTTTGCTAGACGTGCTCTTGGGCTGCCCTTTCATTCCAGTGCTGCCAGCGTGTAAAACTGGCTTTCCTCCATTCCCACACCCAAGCCCACAATTGCCCACAAATATATAAATTGACGATAAGGTTCAGAGAAGCTATTTTTGTCCAGCAGGCAAAGTGATCGTTCTAAAGACCTTAAGTTATTTGAAAAATTTAGAGTCTTGATCCTTTCCTTTTCTGAAAACTCTGTGTGTGTGTGTGTGTGTGTGTGTGTATTATATGTGCGTACATATATATACACATGCATACATACATAATATAGCTGATACACATATGTGTATATAATATATATATGCTTAACATATATACCTGTAACCTATAAATGTACTGTATAGACATATATTGTTCATGTACATATATGAATGCATGTTTGTGTATACTTACGTATATACATGTATCCATTTATGTGTGTTTGTGGAGTGTGTGTATATGTATAAAAATAAGGTTGGTTAGGAAAATATATACTTTAGAATTTAGTAAAAAAGATGCTGGGCCCTAATTTTATGGTTGAACAAGAAACTTGGGAAAGAAAATTTTAATCTCAGCTATGTCATTAACTTTTTGACCCTAATCTTCATGTAAGTGACCCACTGTCACTTACTACATGGTAGGTGGCATCATTGTTGAAGCCTGAACTGGCATTATATTCTGGAAATAGGTATTTTATCTTTAATCCACGGTAAAGTGTATTAGTTTCCTGTGGCTGCCAAAGCAAGTTACCAAAAACTGCATGGTTTAAAACAGCAGAAATTTATTTTGTCACAGCCTGGAGTCCAGAAGTCTGAAATCCGGGTGTCTGCAGGGCCACACCCCTCATGGCTCTCGAGGAGGGCCCTTCCTGCCTCTTCCAGCACCTGGTGTGGCCAGCGGGTTCTTGGCAAGCAATCCTTGACCTGTAGACTGGACCCTCCAGTCATGTGGCAGCCTTCTTCTCCCTGTGTCATCACATCCTTTCCCTCTGCGTGTCTGTCTCTGGGTCCAAATTGCCCCTTTTTTATAAAAACATCAGTCCTGTGGGATTAGAGCCACCTCAGTGACCTCAACTTGGTCACGTCAATAAAGAGTCTTGTCTCCCAGTAAGGTCACATTCTGAGGTTCTGGAGTTAGTGCTTCAACATATTTTTGGGGGTGGGGAAAGGAACACAGTTCAACCTATAACAAAATTCTAAATGGAAATATAAAATAAATATATTTTAAAAGATATGTTGCTAAGGTATCTGCCCATGAACAAGGTTCCAAGTCTGGTTATCTATGTCTACAAATTAAAAAAAAAAATAGATTAATTACATTTTTAACTTCATATTTTTTGAAATAAATTCTTATTTTTTATATTAGTTTATTTATTAAAGTGGAAAAACTGGCATTTGCTATTTCTAAAAAGATAAAGGACGATGGAAAAGAAATGAAATATGAAATTTCGTTTACAAGATTTCTCGATTTTTTTTCTCTCTTTTTAAAAAAATTTAATTCAAGTTCGTTAACATACAGCGTAATATTGGTTCAGGAGTCGAACTCAGTGATGCATCTCTTACATAGGACACCCAGTGCTCATCCCAAAGAGTGCCCTCCTTCATGCCCGTCACCCATTTAACCCATCCCCCACCTACTCCCCTCCAGCAACCCTCAGTTTGTTCGCTGTACAATATTTGTCTAAATTCTTATCACAACATCCCACCTCTATCCGCCCCACAACCTTCCCCTCTTAGATTTTTGCCCTACGAGATTAAGAACAGGAAGTTATAAAGTGCCATTATTAACTTTATTTTTACTACTGAGTATGGCCCAAATAGAGGCTGTCAAATTGTGTGTACATGTTTTCAGGTATGATTCTGACCGGAAACTGAGCTAGAGTTGATTCTGAAGCTGAAGGGGGTGGGGGTGGGGGTCTTCTCTAATGTAGGAGCCCTGATGCCTTTGTACGTGCTCTGGGTTTGTAGCAAATTCCTTCCATTTCAAGCATAGCTGTAAATATTCCCCCTTGGGATGCTGTACTCCAAAAATGTGTTATTTGAGACATGGGCTGTAGGTAGCACTCCATTAAAATTGCTTAATTTTAGTGGAACATGTAGCATTGTTTAGGGATATTCATTCATGTAAATTTCTGAAATGGAGAAATCTATATTCTGTTTACATATATGTTTTCTTTTTCTCTTTGTATCTTTTACTCTCTTTTATGCCTTATGGATGGTGCATCAATTCACAATTAGCGGTTTTTCTTGTTAATGAAAACCTGTACACAGTATTTCTGTTCAAAATGTTCATGAGCGGAGTCAGCATTGAGAGCAGAAGCCCATTTGATGTAAAACGCCTCGAGATTCTCACATATGCCACTGCCTGGCAAAGTCAGAAAAGGGTAAATAAATTATCCAGGCAATACCTTCTATGCCCTCTGGACTTGTATGCCTTGTTAGTGTCTAAGGTTACAGAAAAAAGAAATGGAACGCTGGGGTTGCCACGGAGACACCCAAGTCCTGTCAACAGCTCTTGCTCTAATAGTGACAAATGGTACTTATTACATCAGGACTAATTTCATCGGATTCTGCTCAGATAAAGATACTTAACCTTTACTGATAAAATTGTGTCATTATAATTACTTAGTCAAAGACCTTATTAGACAACAGTAGTCTATGTCCATAGATGCACATTTTATTGAGGTTTATTACATATTATGTTGATGGCATATTGGGAAGTTTGCTTTTTCTGCAACACCTCTAACTCTTGGAAAAACCTGCAGCAATGATTTTTGGGTTTTGTAGCTGCCTCGTTTGGAAAACACGAAAAGTGTGGTTTCTGCAAGTTCTGCTGAAGGTTTTTGTTACATTTTATTTTCATTCCCTTCCTGTATCCTTTTTCTCTTAACTTTTTTTATATATGACTTGTTTTCATAACCACCTTTTCTCTAGAAATTTGAAAGGCGTGTGTTCAGCACTTACTCTGCTGATGATTACTCCCAAATTTATATAGAAGCATACAAACACATTTTCCTAGTCATAAATGCCAAAAAAATTAAAAGGTATCTGTATGTTTCTCGGGTATAAGATGAGTAATTTGGTATGCTTTTAAATTTGTTATTCTCCTGACAGAGCCTTATTTTGATAGCAACAGTCTGGGACTTTCCATCATGATGGTGGTGGCAACAGAATTGCTTTCACCGTTTTGTCTCACAAGAATATCAATAACACATATTTGGACCTAGTTTATATTTAACTGAGTTCATTGAAAGTCATGCCATATGTCATTGAGTTCTTTATTTTATCTTTTGATAGTCTGGGATATAATAGTTTTTCCAGAAGGGCTATGTGGGTGGTGTATCTAAAATGCAATCCTGAATGCAGGCAATGGAAGACAATATGGCTAGGTATAGAAATTTACTCACAAAGCTGTACATTTTGCTTCATTTAAAGATGATGTGTTTTATCTAGTTAGAAGACTTTCTTTTTCCTTATTTTTTAAATGTCTTCAATGTATGTTTAAGAATTTTTCTATTTTCTTGGGCGCCTGGGTGGCTCAGAAGGTTGAGCATCCGACTCTTGATTTCAGCTCCACTCATGATTCCAGGGTTGTGGGATGGAGCCTCACTTGGAGCTCTGTGCTGAGCGTGGAGTCGGCTTTAAGATTCTCTGCCCCTCTCCCCCACTTTCACGCTCTGTATCTCTAAGAGAGTTAAAAAATTTTAAAAAATAATTCTTCTGTTTTCAATACAGTTGCCTGATACTTCATGAGCTCTTTCTATCTGAAAGCACAGGACTTTGTGGGCTCCTGAATAGACTTTTAAACCATTTTTCGTAGTGTTTTAAATTGCATCAGTGTTTTAATTTTTCACTCTTTACTGTCAGTGCAATTTAATTTTTTCTTTTATCCCACCAATTCAATTTCATGCAATATTTCATTTTCTATTTACAATGTTTAATTCAGGAAACATATTTTTTAATCCCCACCAAATCAATTTGTCTTTATGCTAGTTTGTCTCTTTATTTCAGCAGTTCTAGTTTTGTATATGCAATGTCTTTTTCATTTATATTGGGATTAATAAGACATTTCCTAAAGCCATGTACTGTATGTACTTTCTGCTAAAATATTCATGCTTTGCCCTCCAGTCCTTCCAGTCCTTAGCAAAACAGACCTTTCCTTCACTGAAAATAAATCCCATGTTCTTGTTGCCACAGTCCCCCTCTACCTTCCCTGGAATGGTGTAAAATTCTCCTATGCCCGGGTATGGAACTGTAAGATTTGGATTCACAGATACTGTAGTTTACTTGGGCATCTTCATATTTAATCTGAGCTTCCATCAAAACTGACTGGTGGCTTAAACATGAACTCGTTTATGCGGGGCGTTTTGCTGAGGTAGCCTGCGAAAGCTTAATTTCATGGCCAACCTGACTTTCCTATCTTTCCAGCTGCACAATTTGCCAGGATGTGAAGTAGATAATGTAAAATCTTCTCAACACACTTGATTCTCTGGTGTCATTTGACCTCTTCATGTTCATGGCGTTTCTTTACTCCCTTCTGGACCCCTGTGTTATTACATCAGGGGCTATTCCCAAAGGAGTTCTCTCATCTTTTATTGAGAAACCTTCATGTGGAAGAAAGAGTCATATACAGTCAAGCAAAACATCTGTGTTTCAGTGTGCATGAGTCATGGATACACCGAGTGATTCTAGGCAAGAGATTTTCTCATTTGGGACCTCATTTTCCTCATTCGTGTATGGGGATCATAGTGGAGAGCAGACATTTTTCTTAAGAATAAATGACATAATATATATGACAACATCTCTTATCTTTCATCACAATGATCATCCAGATCCTTGACTTAGGGTGACTTACTGTCTGACAGGGATGCTGCTTCAAAAATCTTGTGACTAACATTTATCAAGCACAGTGATTATTATTTACTGAGTTAAACTGAATGAAGTTTAACTAGAGTCATACCCAAAAAATCTGGGTGGCGATTGTAGCTAAATGTCACTCTACTACTGTAAGATAAAATCTGAGTTATTTACTCTCTGATATGGACATACTATGTGGTTCTATATATGCTCTTTGTTTTTCTTGTCTTTATCAAATATCAAATTCAATATTTGCTTAGACTTGTGGTCGTGTTTCTGAAATGAATTCTAATGTGTTTTTTGCGGTACTCAGAAATTCACTATTTCTTTGCAAAATCTTTATGGTTGTTTAAAAATCACTTATTCCCTCTGTCTTTTGTCTTCAAAAATGGCTTTTAAGCAAAAGGAAGAAAATCTTTGTGAAATATTTTAGGTTGTCAGTAAAAATAAAAGCAAGAATATAGATATCAACTCAATTCTTATGACTCTATAATGCTATTAAAAGAGTAGTTCTGGAAATTGTCTACTCATTTAAGAATGGTTGGTTGTATAGGAAATGAAAATATGAACACCAGCATTATATATATATAAGCAGATACCTCAACCGCATCGGACCAATGTCACCTTTTCAGATGACAGAATATTGGGTCAAGTCCTGAAGGGGCATGAAGCATTTCAGAGTCCTTTGATTTGTCCATACAGTAGTAGTTACATGAAACGTTCTTGAATTTTAAAATTATACAGTTGTTTTTTCACGAAATGTTCATTAAATAATGATATTTTGAGTGTTACATATATTGCCCTCTCTGCCTTCCTAAAAAATTCTACGTTTATTCTGCAAGTATCTTGCTTTAAATCCAACCACTAGAGAGTACTGTAACACCTAGACACCATCAGTCGTGAAATATTATTGTAATTTTTCAATATAGTATCTTCATTGTTTTATTTTACTAATTCGAGCAATTCAATTGACCTGAATATCAGTCCCCATAATTTTCTTTGCAAATAGCTGAATATGATCCCTCCCCCCCAAAGTCCTGAGTTGGTCAAATTATTATTTTTCAATTTTGATCTTACTTTGTCCTGAAATAGAAAGCATATGTTTCTGTCCTGCCTCCATACTAATCGCCAGATCATTTTGGAAAAACATTTATGCAAGAAATGATCAGAGGAACGTCAGCTTTGCTTACAAGATGTAAATTCAACAAGCATCCATTAAACACCAAGAACCTACCAAGCCCAGGGCACTGCTTAGTATGTGTGTCTACAAACAATTGCAAGGCTTCCCCTTAACTTAATAAAGTCCGTGCAGACAAATGAAGACATGACCTTGGGCAGAGCACGTCAGGTCAAGAGATTGGCACAGAAGAGGGTGACCAGAGATTGGGGATGGGGAAGAAGGCAGCGCTGAGTGGGGAAGTCAGGAAGACACCCCAGAAGAAATAGAGAAGTGGGAGGGAACCGAGTCTAGAACAACAGTTTGGAATAGAAAAAATTAAGTCAAAGATGCTCAATACGGAAAAAAGAATGATCCTAATGTCCACGCGGGGCAGGACTTTTCAGGTTATGAGTGGAGTAGAGTGTGCAGGTCATGTTGTTAAAAGGAAATGTTTGCATGCCCAGACTGATGGGGTCTGGATTGTGAATGGCCTCTCATGCCAGTTTTAGGAGTTTAAATACAATCCATTGTGCCACAAGGTCGTAACCTTTTCATCTAAAAAAAAAAAATCCACAGTATGACAGACACACATTATTAATAACACTGGATGGTACTGTATAATTTAAATATATATATAATTTTTATTTCTCAGTTGTACCTCAATAAAACTGGGGAAGGGGATGTGGATAGTTTAACAGGGATACATGACAAGGTTGTGCCCTCCAAGGGCTGGGGTAGGAATGATAGTGGGGGTGGGGAGAAGATAGAGAGGAAGTGGCCTAAGGAGCAGGAGAAGGCCTCCAGGGTGGGTCTCAGATGCCCCCTAGGGAGCTTCTGTGAAAGGTGCCTCTTAGTCCTTACCGGGATGTGGGCTGTTGTGCAGATCGGAGCTTATTTCTCTCTCTGGGCCCTGGACAACTTCCTTGTCCAGGCATGGGTCAATTCCCTTGTGCCCCCAGGACTCCACACCTCTGTTGTGGCATTCCTCACAGTCTCCTACTCATTTGGCATCCCCAACACACTGTGCTCCTTGCAAACATCTGGTCTGTCTCTGGCATCTTGCGAGGAGTCATCCGGCCCCGGGAAATTCTTTGGTTTCTCCACTGTTTCTTTGCTCCCTCTTCAGATAGGTCTAGAAGTCAGTACAGAACTCCATCTACAGTATGAACTGCCTAACAGTGGGGCTCCCACCTCTTGGAGAGCTCTACTGAGGGGACCATTGACAACAATAGCCTTTGAATTGAGCCATTTACACTGTTACTTTGTACTAGAATGTGAGTTAAGTTCTGTCTTTTCTTATAATAACTGTCATAAACTCATGACTCTCATTTAATTACAATTATAAAAAGCCTTCGGTTGAAAAAAAATCCATCTCTTTTTTTACATAATAATCTTTAGTATTAACATTAATAAAGTTTATTGAGTGCCTAACATGGACAGAAATGTCCAAATCACATTCTAGGTGTTTTCTCTTTCTCCTGAGTAATTTCGTCCTTGGCTTCCACAAATCGCACCTCGTGTCTGTAGACTCGATCCTGGAGAAGTTTCAGGTGTATATCACAAATCCTGCCATATGTCACTGTGGATATACTTTTGTGGAGGGTGAGAAAATTTTCTCTCAATTACTCAAGAATAGTTATATGCTGTGTAAAGCTGTAACTATTGAATATTTCTTCCTTCCTTCCTCCTATGCCTTGATAAATCCCTTTAGCTTTGAGGCCTTGCCATGTACCTGGTGCCTTATCTGAACACTGGGTAGCCTCAGGCAGGTCTGTGTTGGCAGGCGAGTCACTGGTTGAGGATCTTCCCTGCGCTGTGATTATAATAATCTGTGATTTTCAACACGTGCCTCTATTGCTAACTGGATCTGTGTTTCTCACACTGTAGGTTTAATTGAGATGTTTGCCTTCTTACCGTTGCACTCTAAGAATTCTTTATTATTGTAGATACAAGTCCTTTATCAGAGATTTGCCTTGTAAGTATTTTCTCTTATTCTCAATTGGACTTTTCATTTTTTTAAATAGTGACTTTGGAAGAGTAAATTTGGAAATCGTGATGAAATTTGTTTCATTGGTATTTGTTCTTTTGTGATTTTGTGTCCTTGATGGGTCGCTTCAGTTGTCTTCAGTGTCTTCCGGAAGTGATACAGTTTCAGCTGTTACGTTTAGGCCTGTGATCCACTTCAAGTTAATTCTATGTATATTTTGAAGTAATAATTGAGGCCCACGTTTGGCATATGGATAGCTTACTTATTTTGCATATCGATAGCAAGATCTTTTATTTATTTATTTATTTATTTATTTATTTATTTATTTTTTCAACGTTTATTTATTTTGGGGACAGAGAGAGACAGAGCATGAACGGGGGAGGGGCAGAGAGAGAGGGAGACACAGAATCGGAAACAGGCTCCAGGCTCTGAGCCATCAGCCCAGAGCCCGACGCGGGGCTCGAACTCCCGGACCGCGAGATCGTGACCTGGCTGAAGTCGGACGCTTAACCGACTGCGCCACCCAGGCGCCCCAATAGCAAGATCTTTTAGCACTGTTTTCTGAAAACATCTTTTCTTTCCCCGTTGAATTACCTAAGTATATCAGTCAAAAATCGACCCATCATGTATGTCAGAGGTCCTGGCTTCTCTTCAGTTCCATTGACCTACATGTTTATTTTTATGGCAATAATATACTGTCTTGATTGCACAACTCTGTAAATACTCTGCAACCAGACAGCCTGAGTCCTTCAACTGTGTTCTTACCAAAAGTTGTTTTAGCTGTTCTGTAGTTTTTAAATGTCTTTATGAATTTTAGAATTCACTTTTCTCCCAGGTTTATGATTGGGATTGTGTTGAATCCAAGGATAAATTTAGGAAGAATTGACACTTTAATAATATTGAGTCTTCTTACCCATGATTGTGATTTAACCCTCTATTTATTTAAGGCTGTTTTCATTTCTCTCATCAATATGGTATATTGGGGTGTGTGTGTGTGTGTGTGTGTGTGTGCGCGTGTATATATATATATATATATATATATATATATATATATATATATTTAAAATTTTTTAATGTTTATTTTTGAGACAGAGGGAGACAGAGCATGAGTGGGGGAGGGGCAGAGATAGAAGGAGACACAGAATCGGAAGCAGGCTCCAGGCTCCAAGGTGTCAGCACAGAGCCCGACACGGGGCTCGAACTCACAAACTGTGAGATCACGACCTGAGCCAAAGTCAGATGCTTAACAGACTGAGCCACCCAGGCGCCCCGGTATATTGGTATATTGACTGGTATATTGATATATTGATTTGGTAGATTGATTCTGTAAACTTGTTAGACTCACTTTGTGGTTCTGGTGTCTCCCCTAGTAAATTACTTAAGGGTTTTGTTGTTGTCGTTGTTTGTTTTTCATGTAGACTATCATGTCACCTGTGAATATAGTTTTACTTCTTGCTTGCCAATCTGCATGCATTGTATTTCTTTGTTTTGTCTTATTGCACTGGCGAGGACCTCTATTGCAACACTGAATGGAAGTGCTGACAGCGGACATCCTTGTTGCTCCTGATCTCAGGGGAAGGGCATTCAGCCCTTCTTATTTTGCATGTGTTCAGATGATCATATGGTTTTCCTTCTGCAGACTGTGTGTCCTCTGGGGTCTTCTAAGAAGCTGCCAAAACGGAAGCGAGTTGCAAAACCTGTTTTAGGGGAAACGCTTGTTAAATAAATAGGGCATCAGGAGCAGGAGTGGGTGGAGAGGCTTTCAGACCACAGTGCAAGTCCAATATCTGTGAAAGGATGGAGAGAGGAGAAAGAGCCTCAGATGGCTGTGCATGGCTGAGAAATTCTCAACCAGGCCAGTGAGGAACCCCAGAACAAGCACTGCTCGTCAGACGTGTCCTACATCTGGCAGAAATGGCCCATGTACTTCCCCCACCCCCACCCCAATTCTTTGCTAGGAGCATCCTGAGTATAGTGTGGCTGCAGCATTAATGCTGTAGTAGATCTGAGGTCAGTTCAGGTGGTGGCATTTGGTGAACTGCATCACCCAGGGCAGATTCTCTTGAAGAGGAATTGACTGGCACACCTCAGTGTGAGTGCCGGCCGACTCTGCAAATCTAGCAAATTACACCGGTTGATTTTCACGTCTTAAACCAGTTTTCCCTTAGCAAGATAAATCTCATTGGCTATGGTATCTTATTCTTATATCTGTATATTTAGATATCTAGATTATATATATCATTGGATTCAACTTGCAAATATTTTGAGGATTTTTTTTCCTATAATGCCTTTGGTTCTGGAATAAAGTTAATATTGGACTCATAAATGAGTTCAGAGCTATTTCCTCCTCTCCTATTTTCTGAAAGACATGGTATAGTATTGTGTTATTTCTTTCTTAAAGGCTTGGTAGGCTTCACTAATTAAACCATCTTTGCCTAAGCATTTTGGGGGAAGGTTTTTAACTGTAAATTCAAGTACTTTGATAGTTACAGGATTCTTAAAGTAATCGATTTCATATCAGGCAAATATTGGTAGTTTGTAGCTTTTCGAGAAACTGATTTCATTGAAGTTGTTGAATTTATGTGCGTGACGATGTCCATATTATTCCTTTCCTATCCTTTTAATATCTAGGAGGTCTGACTGATATTACTAATATTGGTAATTTGTGTCTCCTGTCTTAATCACATTGTCAGTCTTGCTGTAAGTTTATTGATTTTATTTGATATAATGGTATATCAATGGTCTGGGCTGGGCTAGCTTTCTGATGAGTAATATTGACATGTTTATTTTTAAACTATCTCTTTGCTTTCGATCTTTCTGTGACTTAAGAATTAAAGTGCATTTCTTTTACACAGTGTTTAGTTGTATATACAGTCTATATCTTGTTTTCTTATGCAGTCTCACAATATCTGCCTTTTAATCGAAATATGTGGACTGTCTATATTTAATGTGACTATTGACAAGGTTGGGTTTGAATCTGTCACCTTGCTATTTGTTTTCTGTTTGTTCGATTTACTCTTTGTTCTTTCCTCTTTTATTGCAATACTTTGGATTAGGTGTATATTGATCATATTCATAAAATTTTATCTTTACTCTTAGCTTATTGTGTTTTGTTTTTGTTTGTGCTATTTGTTTTCATTATTTTGTTTATTTGTAGTGTTTTCTCAATGATTTAAATATACCTGTGGAACACATCACTCTGTATCTTCAACTAACATTTTCCCTGTCATGTGTTCCAACTGCGAACTGTGTGCTTGCAACTCACTGGGAGAGCCCATCAGGTCGTGCATTGTGGCTGCGGACCTGTCTCCAGGCAGGAAGCTAGGGCAGTCATAGAGGCCACCCCACTGGATTTCTTTCTCTCAGGTCCCGCTGCTCCATGCTGCCTGCTTTTCAATCCTACAAGCCATTATTTCATAGATCTTGCCCATTTTCCGGGTGGCTTAAGATGAGAGGGTAAATATGGATCTTGTTACTCTATTATGGCTGAATGTGGAAGGGATTATTACATATTTTAACACTTAAAAAGCCCCAATAACTTTCTAATGAAACTTTTTATTTTTTTTTTTATTTTATTTTTTTTCTAATGAAACTTTTTAATTCTGAACTTCTCGATATCCAAGAACCGCAGTTATTGCTAGTATTTACTCGCAAACTTTTAAGAATGAACATCTAAAAGTATGGGTGATAGGTATTAAGGAGAGCACTTGGGATGAGCACTGGGCGTTGTATATAAGTGATGAATCACTGAGCTCTACTCCTGAAGCCAATACTGCACTATACATTAATTAACTAAAATTAAAAAAAAAGTCCATCTAAAGTATTTAAATTCCCTTTATGGTTGCCATGTTTTTGTTTCACTCCATCAGTGAATTAATATTGGGCCATAACACTGTTATTCAAGGAAATATTAAGTGATTGCTCAGTGAACAAATTAACCACAAATCACCTAAACATCTAGACAGGTCAGAAGGTAATATTCAAATCCCATTCATAAATCACAGAAAATGGACTATTTGCAATTGCTACCCGATAGAGGACAAATGCCCCGTTAATCAAAACTATGGCAGCCTAAGAACACTAGTTATGTCACTGAAAGGGATGGCTGCATCACGGAGCATTTGGCACACCGTGCTGGACGCACGAGTGAGCACATCTTTTAGCCCTCACTCTGCGTGTGGTGTAGACAGGATCCTGTACAAATCTGTCCATAACAGTAAATAGACTCAGGAAAGGAAAATGCAGAGCAAGCTGACAGGCAGAAGTGAAACCTACCAAATACCCATTTCCCTAAATTGTTTAGCTGAATCTTAGAGTGAGAGAAACCCCCGATATGAGCGAATACCAGGTTAAGACTGTTGAACGTCTGCTCTTAGGTCAGAACTAGAAAATATTCAGTGTTCAGATTGCCAGTGTCCCTCGTTAAATGTGTCCTCAAAAAGAAAATATTCGGTGTTCAGATTGCCAGTGTCCCTCATTAAATGCGCCTTCAAAACTGGACATGATGCTCAGCAGTGACCTTCAGTCCTCCTTCATTCTGAGCCCCAGAGCTTTTTCTGTTACTATTGCATACCTAGCATTTCCCTTCATATTATTTGCAAATGCTTCTCCATCTCTGAAACCTTGCAGTTCCCATTGTATTACTTGCTTTTACTTCTGCCTCCCATCCAGCTTGCTAAGTGACCTTCAATTCCACCTTGTCTTTCAATATGCTGTCCACCTGCCTAGTAAGAGAGAACCCAACTATACCACTGATGAAACTTGCCCATGTTAGCTAGCCTGGAGTCTAGGCTTAGTGTCCTTTATTATTTCTCTCATTTAAAATATTCTTTATTAACATTTCCTTATTTTTTTTTTTTATCATTTACTCTCATGTTGGGCAGTCAGTGGCCCAGCGCTCAAGCTGTTCCATGTCCCTCAGTGGCAGGGCAAGCCTACCGCCAGGCACGATGTGCAGCATCTTTTGTCGTTGTTAATAATTCAGTGGGCATAAACCCACCAAGTAGCCGAAGAGCCTTATAAAGAACTGGGTCCCTTTAATGGGATCCTTGAAAGGTAGTGTTGTACCACCACGTTGGTCATTTGGATCCGGTTCATATACAGAGGGGTCACGCAAGTTATTCATTGATGCTTAATACTCACTCTGCAGCTTAGTTCCTAAGAGAAGCGTTATTCTATGGCTCATGATTCTTTGGGGCAGGAAACTGCAGAGCACAGGGAGGTTTGCTTGTCTTGGCTCCTTGTGCTGTCTGCTGGATTCAGACTGAGATGTCAAAGGCAGCCTTCCCCCCCCCACCCCCCCCACCCCCCCCCCCGCCTACGCCTTAGCTTCCATGGCTCAAATGACCCAGCCCACTTGCTTTCCTTTCATGTGACCTTTCTGTTTATATGGAGCGACTTGTCCTTCAGGGTCTCCCTCCCATGTGGTTTCTTTCCATCAGGGTAGCTTAGACCCCTTTATGCGGCTGCTGCATTCTACCTGGACCAGAGAGAAAGCTGTAAGACCTCTAAATGGATGGCCTTGAAACTCCCATGATGTCGCCTGCATGGCACTCTTTTGGGCAAAGCAAGTTATAAGACCATCTGAGATTCAAGGGGTGGGGAGTATAGATTTCCCCTTTGAATCTGGGATTCGAGGCAAAGTCACATCACAAAGGGAGTGTTGACACAGAAGCCTGACTTACTGGGGACCATTTTGAACAGGTATCTCTAAGGCTTATCCCAAGACTGCACCAGTAATTATAATTCTAGGTCACGATAAATAGCACAACTTCTAAATTTAAACATGACTGTTATACACGTGTGGTCTCAGAAGGATAAGATGATCAGATAGCTTCTCTGGTCCCCCTTAGATGGGCAAATGGCCCCTGTTATGTTTTCTGGGAGTCCCGTGTGCTCCGTGCCCCTAGAATGTCAGTATCACTCAGTAGGAAAATTGCCTTCTTACTTGACTGTCTCTGCCACTAGACTCAGTTCCTGGGGGCCATGGGCTGTGTCCTATTCTCCTCTGAATCTCCCAAAGTTGGTATGACACCCTTTATGTAGGAACTATCTATTCATGCAATGAAAATAAATACCTGTACTTAAATAATATATATTTTGTATGGAGCTAAATTAAAATCCTTACTGTCTGCACATTAGATTATTTTTCACATATCCTATGTCTTATGTCTAGTAATCTAATAGTTGAATGAAAAATAGTCTTTTAAATGCAGCTAAGATTTTGTTCTGTTTTCCCCATATCGCGTAGCGGGCTGCCTGTCTCCTCCTATGACTCAGAAGGTTCTTGCAAGTCTCCTCTTGATCTAGGTGACAGTCAGGGCTGAAATAGAATTTCATTCAATGATTTCATTCTGCCATTTAATAAGCATGACTGTATGTGTTGGGTATGCCTGAAGACCATATAAATATCAGTCGTTCTAGGAAACCATTCACTGAATCAAAATGGAAATGAATGCAAAGCAAACGATGTCAGGGGTGCCAGCTGCAGAGCCTTTCCTAGACAGTTACAACATGATAACCTCCAGTCAAGAAGAGACCACACCCTCGTCTGCTCGTCCTATTCCTAGCTGCTGGCATAGAGCCTGGTGGATGAGGGTCCCTATTTGTTGCATAGGGTTTTAGTGATGTTATCACTTTCTGAAGAGGATACCCTTAAAGTTGAATTTTTCCCCATGTTTATTTGTTTCAATGAAGGACAATTCATAGAGCAGATTTCTAGACACACAGCAGGCGCTTGGAAAATACGTGATGTCCAAAGGGGCCTCTGCTGTATTGAAGAAGCACCTTGTTTCCAAGGAAACGCTCTTAGCTGTGTGCTCAACCTTTGGTCTCCAGTCCTGAGAGGCCATGTGAGCACATAAGAGTCTCTAACTAGTCAAAAGACTGGGTCTGAGGGGCTTATTTGCAAAATTTTACCCAGTGTCACAGACTTCCTCTAAAATCTTTAACAGATCTGCAACCTTTTCTTTGTTCAGAGAATCTGAAAGATTAAGGTGAGTTTAGTGTCTAAATCCTTTCCCTTTTGCCATTCATGTAAATTTCCAGGGCACTTGGCAAATGTAAAGTGTTTTGCTGCAGCATTTTGTTTATGCCACAGATGGATGCCTTTGAAATTAACCCTCAGTGAGACAGTTGTCGAGTGATGTGTTAGGAAGTCGTATTCACAGAAGACAAGAAAGGTGTAAGATAGGAGTCTTGATATAAGAGGGAGTCGATGTGAGAAACTAAAATCCATCTTGGAGCTTTTTCACTTAGGTTTGTGAGGAATTGTCTATCAAATGTTTCTAGCCCCCCATATTCATAAGCTGAAACCTAGCGCCCTGTGTGATAGCCTTTGGAGGTGGGGCCTTTGGGAGATGATTGGGTCATGAGGGGGAGCCCTCGTGAATGGGATCAGTGATCTTATAAAAGAAACCCCGTGAGCTCCCTTTCCCCTTTGTTGCAAGAGGAGAAGCAAGGAAATAGCCATCTATGAACCAGAAAGCAGGCCTTCACGGGACATTGAACCTAAAGATGCCTTGGTCTAGGACTTCCAGCCTTCAGAACTGTGATAAAAAAAAAATTTATGCTGTTTATAAAGCACCCAGTATAGGATATTTTTGTTATAGCAGCCTGAATAGATGAGACCTCGGAGAATCGAGCATCTATGTCCATTATTTGGCACAGTGCTTATCGGGTAGTTCACTAAATGGTAGCCATGATGGCCACGGTGGTGGTGATGATGCTGGTTAATATTATAAAACAGAAATGCCCGAATTTCACATTATTTTCTGAAATATTTTATTAGTCAGATTTCCTGAGCATTTAAAATTATAACTGCCATTCCCTTAAAAAAATGTTCAAGAAAACATCCAATTCTCAAGCTTTGATAAAGAGCCTAATGTGCTTATCAGCTTTCAAATCTAAGGTCCCCTGAAAACATTTTAGGCTCTAGTGGATTCTGCCTGCTTGGTGATTGGCATTGTCATGACAAAATCTGGGCTCCTGATAGGGGTAGAGGTACGTGTGTACGTGTGTGTGTATGCTGTGTATGTGTGTGCGTGTGTGCATACACATTAATGAGGAGAATGATGTCGGTGTCACAGCGTGAAGTGGATGTCACTGTGGAAGGCAGGTCATACCTGGAATGCCTCCCCGTTGTCTTGTAGGCAAACCTGTCCTCCCTACAGCTGCCAGTGTATTAACATCAGACAAGCAAGCCATCCATGTAAGAATAGGGCTGTGGAGGGCGTAGTTTGATAAACTACGGATCTGACTTTTAAGATATCTAATTCCAGGGAAAATTCCAGCGAACGTTGTCTTTAATTTGTTCTTTTGGAAAAGTAGGTTTGCTAACCACTTGTATTTTAAAAATTGTTGTCATTTGATGTTAATATTTGAACGTGCATTCTCTCTTAGAGTATGCTGTTCTGTTGGTACATTTCCCTTTCGGTATTTTAAAGGATCCTTGGTAATATATAATGGTGATTTTCATGTACCACTTGGTATATACAGACATATAATTATGTCCATTCTGATGATTCTGCATCACTGAGCACTTTGTTGAATACACCTACACACACCGTATGTCAAGTAGGTGCTTGATGAAAATGACACAGTGATGGGCACGTTATAGGAGGTGCCTCTTTTCAGCAGCTGGTGGGGGGGAGGGGGACACCTAATTAAATGGACCGTGATCAGAATGGACCGGACAGGGAGTGAGAGGCATAATGTATTCTCCAAATGTTCTCAAATTTGTTTAATTCATGTTTTCCTCAACTTATCGCTCTCAGGTGATGTGAAGAGATGATTTATTACCTGCTGCTATACTGCTCTGAGTTTTAGCATTGAAATCAAGCCTTCCATTTTTGTATTTCAAAAGGTGAAAAGAAAGGTTAATATCGTAAGAACCCATTTTCCTAAAATTCAAATTCAAATACATACGTTCGAGTCTATTGAACTTAGGACTTTCCCCTTAAGAAATAGTTACTAAAAACAAATGGAGAGATACAATGCTAATGTTGAGGCAGTTCAGTTGTTTCTCATTTCTCTGGCTTAATTATTTTTTAAAGTTTATTTATTTTTGAGAGAGAGACAGAGCATGGGCGGGGGAGAGGCAGAGAGAGAGGGAGACACAGAATCCGAAGCAGGCTCCAGGCTCCAAGCTCTCAGCACAGAGCCCGATGCGGGGCTAGAACCCACGAACTGTGAGATCGTGACCTGAGCCTAAGTCGGACGCTTAACCGACTGAGCCACCCAGGCGCCCCTCGTTTCTCTTGTTTGCCTGCAGGAAGCCATAGTCTGCCTAACCTTCCTATTCCTTTGAAAATACACACGTGTTTTACCCTCTTTGGAAAAATTGCCTTTTCTCCATTTAGAAATGATTTCGTATTTAAGCTCTCCAGAAATTTTCTTTTTCTCAAAGCAGATACCTTTTAATAATAACCTGAGATAGCTCAATCTACTTATTAGGACCCAAATATCATGTGTTCTAGAAAGAAGAAAACTCACATAGCCACCCAGATGTTATAACGGTCCCCTGTCAACCACACTGGGTGTTTTAAAAAGGTGAGCCATTTGATTATTTTCCAGCACTGTTCCACTCTCTGTGTGTAAAATGCCTCCAGCATAGCTGGATGGCCCTCTGTAGAAAGAGCTAGGAGAGCTAGCAAGGCTGGTCCTTGGTAGGTCACCAGAGACACAGATGGGGCAGGTCTGGGAGGCAGAGCTTTAGAAGTGCTGGGCCTTCATGTGACCCCGATGGAACCATCCTGACTCCCTTCTCATGTCTTCTAAACAGGATGTGATCCCATCACAACCATTCTCAATATGTGGCCCTAGACTCCTGAGGGTCTCCCACACTCTTGTAGGGATCTGCAGTGTCTAAAGCATTTTCAGAGTAATACTAACATGTTCTTGGTCTGCTTCACCACTTTGCAGTTTGTAACGATGGGTAAACTGCTAGTGCCTTAGCACAAATCAAGACCGGGGACCCAGTCACACTTGTGTTGTACAGGAATTATACTGTATTCTTCACTACCACACACTCACAGGAAAAAACTATTTAAGAATGTCCCTTCATGGGGCGCCTGGGTGGCTCAGTCGGTTAAGCGTCTGACTTCAGCTCAGGTCATGATCTCACGGTCCGTGAGTTCGAGCCCCACGTCGGGCTCTGTGCTGACAGCTCAGAGCCTGGAGCCTATTTTGGGTTCTGTGTCTCCCTCTGCCCTCCCCCACCTCATGCTCTATCTCTCAAAAATGAACAAACATTAAAAAAAAAAATTTTTAAAAAGAATGTCCCTTTGTGCAGCCATCAAACTATTAATTGTGTTAGATCTCAGCCCTTGAGTACATGACTTCTTAATACTCTATGTGAAAAAATGGAAGTTCACATAAAATACTTCGGGAATATACACAAGGAGAATGACTACATTAGGGGAGAGCACTGTGCACTTGAGTTGCAAGCTGAATTATTGGGTTTTATTTTGTTTTGTTTGTTTTTGGTTTTGCTTTGTTTTTTAATGGGATACCACTTTTAACAGAAAAGAATAATGAATGGAAAAACTATGGTTATTCAGATTATAGATGTTTAGCAACTCTTTTCTTAAAAATGAACCAAGGTGAGCCCTTCACTTCTCATGTCACTTGAAGGAAAATAACTGAAAGAATTTGGTCCAGTGGTAAAATTCGACCTTTCAAGGAAAAATTTTAAATTTGGGGAAAGTTTTATCCACCACTGTGTGCCTGAGAGTCTTCCAATATCAGAAAGACTTTTCTGGTGAGATCGGTGATGATATTCCCAAAAACGATTTTTTTGACATTGAATCTCGAAACGTGTCAACATTGAGAAGATCTGCAAAATTCAGCGAAAGATATCTTATAAATGACTAAGCATGACAATACAAAAGTCATGCGTCAATAATAGATCCACTCAGATTTGAGGCAGAACTTTGGGCGATGAATTTTAACAGAGTATGAAAACACCATTGCGACTAACCTTTCAGAAACTAGCAAAGACTAGCCACAGTGATCCACAAAAGCAATTCAAGCACTTTGTTCTTTGCCAGCGACATACACGTGAAGCTGCTTCACCTTGATAGACTTCCACCAAAATGGCACACCGCAGGAGATTGAATGCATGAGAATTGCACGGTCTTCTATTAAAGCAGACATTACAAAGACTTCACAGAAATGGAACGGCGTCACTCTGGTCCCCATTTTTTTTTTGTTTTAGAAAATATAGTTATTTTCATTAAAAGAATGCTTGTTTATGTTAATGTGTGATGGGTTACTATTTCATTTCTTAGAGAATTAATAAATAAATATTTTACAACTTTAAATTTTTCTGCCACTCTAAATATCAGCGATTCTCATAATCAAAGTCTATTTGAGGTACTCAATAATTTGTAGGGCTCTGAAATGGGGTCCTGAGAGCCACAGCTTTAGACCTCCTGCATAAGGTATCAGAGGACTGTGCCTCTGGGATGGGAGCACCTCTGACCCACTATGCCTGCTTCAATCACAGTAGGTTAACTAGGACTATTTTTCACCTGGGATTCTATGGAAAATCCCACTGGGAGAATCCATCACATACCTATGTAAAATTTAGAAATGTGTCCTCTGGAGCAGAGAAATTCCGAGACAAAAAAAAAAATCTTTACTTAATTTCACTTGTCATGTCACACACACACACACACAAATGGGTATGATTATGTCACATTCCCCCCCTTTTTTGTTTTTTTGTTTTTTTTTTTTTTTTTTTTTTTTTACTTTTGAGAGAGAGAGAGGCAGAGTGTCAGCAGGGCGGGGGCAGAGAGAGTGGTATACACAGAATCCGAAGCAGGCTCCAGGCTCTGAGCTGTCAGCACAGAGCCCGATCCGGGGCTCGAACTCACGAACCATGAGATCATGACCCGAGCTGAAGTGGGACGCTTAACTGACTGAGCCACCCAGGCGCCCCTATGTCACATTCCTTTTAAGGTCAGTGTGAAGTTGATGTGAGTCAGTGTTGGTAATGCACTTAGAATACACCTATCACTACTAAGTTCATATAAGTATTTGCTGAATAAAAAATTTCTAACATCAGCAAGTGATGACATATTTGCAGGTCACATTGCTAGGCAGGTAACCGGGTTGATGTGACTCTTGACCCCTGGGATTCAGGAAGCTTGTCCAAACCAGGCGGGTTCAGGAAGGACACCTTTCGGTGTTTGCGTTCCAAGGGCCGTTCTCTGTACACACGGTGACATATAACGGCCGTACAAGGCCACACTGATCAACTGCGGATTGAACTGAGCACATAAGGAATTAGCGACCTTGACTGTGCAATTTAAGCGGGCTGGTCCTCCCACGAGCCCTAAGTCTGTTTAGAAACTAAAAGTAACTCAGCTTCCAATACAGAGCTCTCCACCCACACCCCTAAGAGCCGTGTGTGGCTGGGAGATCTCTGGCTTCTCATTTGACTGACCCCTTCACTCCTTAAGCAATGAGTGTTTACGGGCGATGCAAAACAAAACAAAACAAAACACCGCCTTTTCTTGACTCCCGACTTCACTGTGCAGAATTCGGTGTGTATGCACAATTCCAAAATGAACATGGCAGGCAGAGCATGATGTTGCAGCCCTCGAATCCTGGACACTTACCTACGTCCAGCTCTAAGGATTTCTTAGCTGAGCCACCATCAACAAATTGTTGACCATTTTAACATGAGATGGGGAATTGGTGGCTTCTGAATGTGGGGGGAAAGGAAATGAATAGCGACAGTGAAAGCTTTAGCCTAGGGGGAAAAACACGCGGGGTGTGTTGTAGAGCCATTTGGAGTCGGCTGCAAAAGGTTAGGATTTGGGATAAGGTTGAGTTTGAGGTGACCTTGAACTTTAGGATAACCATTCACACTTTGCTCAGAAGCACTGTGGGACCATTATAATTGAGTCACTTCTTAAAACAGCTGAATGAGGGGCGCCCGGGTGGCTCGGTCGGTTAAGCGTCTGACTTCAGCTCAGGTCACGATCTCGCGGTTTATGAGTTCGAGCCCCGCGTCGGGCTCTGTGCTGACAGCTCGGAGCCTGGAGCCTGCTTCCGATTCTGTGTCTCCCCCTCTCTCTGCCCCTCCCCTGCTCGTGCTCTGTCTCTCTCTGTCTCAAAAATAAATAAAAAATTTTAAAAAATTAAAAAAAAAATAGCTGAACGAAAGTGGCAGGTCGCCGAAGAGGATCCAAGTGCCCAAAGGGCAGGGACTCTGTAGGCTGTCTGTGGCCCTGTGCCAGGGAATTTAGGTAGGTGTTTTCACCAACAGCCAGCCGAATACAAACGTCCTCAGTGAGGTATGGTTCGTGACACCGCCATGTAAACTGAATTTGTTATCAAGATATATTTCATTGCTAATGCTGCCACTGGTGTTAGGGAAGTAGGAGGGCTAAAAGGCCTTGCGAGGGCTAGTACCAGGATTTAGGGGCCTTCATTCACCGTGTTTGCCTCACGTGAAGGGCTACAGCCATTTCAAGTTAGGTATTTTACTCATGGTAGCGCCCGTTCTGGAACATTCCAATGGGCACGGATGTAAGTTGCTCCTAGCCAGTGTATTTTCACTTGTAATCTCCCTCATCACATAACCGAAACCGCCAAAAGCAACCAACCCCATCCTTGCATTTGGAAATCATCCTTATTATAATAGTGGATAAATGAGCACCAAATCTGATCTAACTAAATTTAGCTAATTCCCAAGGTTAGAAATTTGGGGTGGGGGGTGGGGATGATGCGCCTGGGTGGCTTAGTCGGTTAGGTGTCCAACTTCGGCTCAGGTCATGATCTCACAGTTCGTGGGTTCAAACCCTACATCGGGCTCTGTGCTGACAGCTCAGAACCTGGAGCCTGCTTCCACTTCTGTTTCCCTCTCTCTCTGCCCCTCTCCCACTTGCTCTCTCTCTCTCTCTCTCTCTCTCTCAAAAATAAATAAACATTAAAATTAAAAAAAAAAAGAATTTTTTTGGAAAGTAGGAAAATTGTGAAGAATCTCTTTTACATAGTCTCTGTTATGCGTGATTTTCAATGAAATTCCATTACATTATTGTTTGCCGTCTAAACATCCTTTTGACCTGTTTTTGTGAACTAAATATATAATTTAGGATTTGAATTAGAGTTGCCTTTTGGTAAAAGATGTGGTAGCGATGAAGACAAAAATAAACAAAATCTCTCCAGTAAGTTCAAACTTAAAATTGCATACGTCGTCTTTATTTAGGAAATTAACACCGTCAATGCTATTCTGAAGCATAACGAGTTGCCCTGGAGTTGGAAGGCTTGGTGAGGTGCATTTACATCATGCAGACACCAAGCCACAGCTTTCCCTCACTAATGGCTTGGAAGGGGCTTCAGAGAGAGTCTTGGTAATCGGGTTTGACATTCTGAATTGATGGCTGATGGAGTGTAAGGGCCAAGGTACAGAGTGATCTCAGGGACTTTTAATAAAACTTGGCAAATGATCAGGATGCACAGTCAATCACACGGCAAAAGCCCATATTCCCCACCCCCATTCTTCCCCAAGAGGGCCCCTGAGCAAACAATAAAATAAAGTAAAATAAAATAAAATAAAATAAAATAAGTAAAATAAAGTAATACCACAAACATAAAAGATCTTTAACAGAATTTGGTCCACAGAGAGTGGGATTCTTTCTTAGAACTGCTTTATCATTCAGTTTCTTTGAGTTCATTAATTTACAGAGAAAAAAAAAAACTAATAGCAAGGTCTCGATATTTCTAAATTTTGTTTTTGTTCGTTTGTTTTTAGTTTTGTGACTTAGGAAAAAGAAAGCACAGTAATTCCTTGCAAAGACCACTATGGCATCTGCACAGAAGTCTTCAAATTCTATTATCAAATCAATTGTCACTAATTTCAGGGATCCTAAAATATGAACTTACACATTGCTCTCAGCCCTTCCAACCGAAAATAGAGGCAAATGTTATCAACTCCAGGTAGAAAACTTGCTTCATTTTAAAGCTGGATACCAAAGATACTGAATTTTTGATCAAAAAAAAAAATTGAAAGTTAAAATAAACCTGACCTTTGAAGAGAGGAATTTCTTGCCTTCAAATCTGACTTTCATTTTTTTTCATTAAAATAGAAATAAACATAAAGTAAAAATAATGTCCCAGAATAATCTCTTCTCAAGTTAAAAATATGGAGCCACATCAACTTATTTTTGGAACCGGCCAAGAAAAGAGAGGGAGGAAGAAGTTCAAATGTAATGTCTTACCATTTCTTTTTGGAGTTAGGTTTCGTGAAAATCTTGCAGTTCTTTTGGCAAATTAAACTACCTTGACTCCGTGTAGTTGTATCACCTATGTTAATAAGTAACTCTTGACCATCTCCCGACCCCAGTTTATCCATGTTATTCTACCTTCCATTTCTTTGAAATCGGCCTTAGGGTCTCCTTGGGAAGTAAGTAGCATATATTAAAGATTCTGGGGTTCGCTGATGTTTAAACCACTCTTCCATCTAAGACCGCCTATCTCTCTATTCTAATCTCTCTTACCGCTCCACAATTACACTAAAAAACAAAACAAAACAAAACCCAAATGTGAACTTGTGAGCGGTGGTGCAGGAAAATTGCCCTCTACCCTTCAAGGTTCTTTAGCTGGTCTAAGAATCAAGCTGCCATGAGACAGACTAACAGGAGAAAATCAAACAAGTTTAATAACGTGCCTTCCTCCTGGTTACATGGGAGAAACCCAGGAAAACTGAGTAACTCTCTGGAGTAGACGAAGCCATCACCTTAAATTCCATCTTCAACTAAAACCAAAAGATTTGGGGGATGGGGAGTCCGTTATGGGAGGTGATTAAGAAAAGCACAGTGAGTGGAGTCAGGTTGTTATGCAGATTTAAGTCCCTGCCTGCTCCAGTGAGCAATTTCTAGAGATTTAGTCTTCCCCCCTCTTCCTGGTACCATGGGGGAATACCTTACACGGGAAGATTTATCTTCTACATGGAAACCTCTCTTACAAAGGGTAACGTCTACTCAGTTTTCAGAGCTTCTCTTCTGTCTTCAGTTTCTTAAAAACAACCAGCTTGAAATAATCAATATGCCAAAGAAACAAAGTTTGGAGGGGCCAAATGTGCTCCCCAACTTGTGCCTTTGGTCCTGTAGTTCTGTGTTGAAAATCCTTCTCTCCCTGTCCTTTGGATGAAAATCTTCCATTTTTTAAAAATTCAGCACAAGATGGAGGCTCTCCCAATGTGTCCTCCTCTTGGAAAGACATGGTGTTGCCATCCTCTGTGCTCTCTCTTCTGTAAATATTTCTGTCTGAACAAGGGCTTGGATTACCCAGTGTGTGTTCCCACCTCCTTATGGTTTGTCAGCGAGGTTGAGACTCAAGGAAGCAAAAAGCTACCTTCTGAGATACCTTTGTAGCCAGGACTCTGGGAGGGGTCAGGATGCTGTCAGAGGCATAGGGGCCGATACAGGTCTGTGTTCTATCATTTTTCACCTTAACTGTATGAAAGTCATCTGGTCTGGTGTAGTGGAAAGGATGTGACATTGAAAGTCAGGCAAACCTGGGTTATGTGACCTCAGACTTCACGTTACATGACCTTGCTGAACCTGAGATTCCTCATTCAACTCATAAGAGCGTTGTGGGGATTGAATGAGATAATAGGCAAAATGCCTGGAAGATAGTAATCAATAAGGGTCACTTGGTCTCCCTCACGTTGATAAACAGAATATTCTGAGTGAAGTAGAGTACGGATTTACTGCTGTATTTAGACCCTTACAGGTTGCTGTTGTGCTAAACCACTCAACAACTATATTGTAGAATTTATTTGTTAACTGTTCTAAAACGCCATCAATTTAATGCCTTTCTTTAAAAGAGGATAGGTTTGGGCCCAGAAACTTTACCTTGAGGAGCTAATTAAGGAAATAATTAGAAATACAGATAAAGATCTATGTGGAGCGTTTTATTTTATTTTATGTTAATTATAATGGTGAAATATTAGAAGCCCCCAAGAGTAGATAGGTTAATTATTGTATATCCACCCAATGGATTATTACACAGTATTAAAATGATGTATGAAAACCTTTTAGTGATCGGAAGTCATGATTTAGTAATATTTATGCAATATCCATTGTGTATACACATGACAAAAATATTGAGTAAAATATACTGCATGAAAGATATTTAAATAACAATATAATCTTAATAATCTGAATGTACATAATATATGTAGAAGAAAGAATAGAAGGGCTATGCAAAAATATTAATCATGGTCAGCTGTAGCAGCCAACTATTCCACTGGTAATGGAATTATGAGGGATTTGTGTTTTATTCTTCAACGTTTCTTTATTTTTTAGATTTTTCACAGTGTGCCTATATTTGTAATCAGAAAAAAATGTAATTTAAAAATCTATGAAAATATGGATACCTGTATACCTTGAGTTTTAAATATATACCTATAAAGGTATACATTTAATAGTTCTTCTCAGACTGCAATTTTCTTTGTGTTTTCTCTGAAAAATATAAACTCCCAAGCCTTGGGACTGTGTCATTTTATATTTAGATTCCAGCTCACTTCTTGGGGGAAATTCATTCATTTTTCACTTCTCTTATAACTAATA
Source organism: Leopardus geoffroyi (assembly GCF_018350155.1). NCBI lineage: Eukaryota > Metazoa > Chordata > Mammalia > Carnivora > Felidae > Leopardus > Leopardus geoffroyi. Next base: position 5,471,735 of record NC_059333.1, read on the forward strand.
TTTATGGACTACCCCTCTGCCAGATGCTGTGTGCTTGGGTCCTGAGAGACTCCCAGGCATGAGGGGTTCTTTGGATGTGGCTTTCAGAAGTGGGTGAGATTGAGAAGTCAGTTTACTTACTACGTTATTATTTATCTGGATGTGAACTTGATTTGAAGGTATCCTAAACCTTTCATCCAAGAAGACTTTAATGGTCATAATCTGAAGTCGGTATTAGAAAACCACACATTGAGTGCTTTAAATGTGGTCTTACATTCGATGTCCAGGAAGCAGAGTTTGAGTGATGTCTAACTAATGCAGTAATGTTCAGTTCTGTACGTATGTAACATCTCAGGGCTCTTTTTAATGCTGGGTTTTGGGCTGGTAGATTTTATTATCTTTTAAATGTTTGTACTTTTATATACGTTTTTATTTATTTGTTTGTTTTTATTTTTACTTTTTAGAGAGAAAGTGAAACTGTGAGCAGGGGAGAGGCGCAGAGGGAGAGAGAGAATCCCCAGCAGGCTCTACTCTCAGTGTGGAGCCCAATTCAGGGCTCAATCCCATGACCCTGGGATCATGACCTGAGCTGAAATCAAGAGTCAGTTCATCCAACTGAGGCACCTGGGTGCCCCTTATAGACTCGTTTTGAGAGAGAGAGAGAGAGAGAGAGAGAGCGCATGTGCACACGGGGGAGGGGTAGAGAGAGAGGGAGAGAGAGAATCCCAAGCAATTTTAGGCCCAGCACAAGCCCAGAGCAGGGCTCTATCTCACTGCCACAAGATCATAACCTGAGCCGAAATTCGGAGTTGGTCGCTTAACGAACTGAGCCACCCAGGTGCCCTGAATGTTTGTACTTTAAAAATATTTTTTCATTATTAAAAATTATCCTGGTGGCTCACGTAACATCGATACTATCTCAGGAGCAAAAGCTTCTGGCAGTGCTTATCGTATGTGTATTTACTTTGTTTTTCACCTGTGTCACGTTTTTAAGAGCCTCACAGAGTCAGGACCATCGTTTCTGAGGTCATATTCACGATGAGGTTGCTGTGTGATCCTTTCTGGGAAGCATCTCTACGGTTGCATTTCATGGAGCTTGGGGGGAGCCAAGGGAAGGAGCTCCTGGTCTGGAGTAGACCCAGAGGCTTCTCCCGCCCACACATGGCTGCTCCTTTCCCTCGAGTCATGATGCATAACACAGTCTCCATCCTGGAACCGGGGGCATTACAAGAACTCGCGTGCTGTTCTTCTCTGCGACTCAGAAGAATATTCAGAATAAATTCATGTGATTATTCCCTTGTAAGTTTTCTTGGGGTGGTTTCTTAGAAAAACAGTTGCAAGTTTATGCCATACAGGAGTATTGTTTTCTAATCCACACTCATCCTGTAACTATTCTGAATTTTTTTAACGTTTATTTATTTTAGAGAGAGAGAGAGCGAGCGCATGAGCGGGGGAGGGGCAGAGAGACGGAGACACAGAATCCGAAGCAGGTTCCAGGCTCTGAGCTGTCAGCACAGAGCCCGACACCAGGCTTGAATTCACGAACCATGAGATCATGACCTGATCCAAAGACGGACATTCAACCGACTGAGCCCCCCAGGCGCCTCTCATCCTGTAACTATTTTAAATGTATTCCATCTTAGGAAGGGTATGGCTTATAGACGACTGTCCGATGTTGTCATTTGGGGCTGTTTCCTGGGTGTTTGTGCTTTCCAAATGCTTACAAATCTTGTTTCTCTGTAGTGTTTATCCACACTAGGAACACAAATAATTTTTAGGGTCTTGAGCCATATATATGACTATTTCCTGCTTACAGGCATTTTTATGGCATTAATAGCATTCATTATTGGATTAACAGGATTACATGTTAGAGAAGCAGAGTACTAGTTATCAGGGATTTGTCTTGTTTATTCACTGTTCAACTATGAGGTTTGGATAGGTATGGAATGTTTGATGGCGACATGTCATCATGGAGATGAGGGCAATTGGAGAGCACTCTTGAAAGGAGTGGTGAAGAGGTGGGGACTCATCCTCTGGTGGTTGTTCAGGAGGTATTGGTCCCCACGGCCCAAACTTCCTTCTCTGCACATCCACTGCCCCCTCAGAGGGGAGGGAGGAAGGGATTGCCCACAGCTCCTTTTCTCTGAGATGACCCAGGCCACATTCCAACTCTTAGGATATGCACATTATAGTCAAATACTCTACCCAAGTGACATGATAGAGTTAGCAGTTCTTCAATTTTTTTGTAGCAAGGAACTTGCAGTAAAAGCAACGGAACGGTAGAATGATATGCTTCTCTAAATGCTATCGATAAGCAAGTATTTGCTGAATGAACGCATTCCATGCTCTGTGAGGTACTATGGGGGATATCAGCAGACACCAGTTCGTAAGAAGCATGTGTTCTGGGGATGTCCTGCGTTGACATTGTAGTCAGTCTCACACTTGCCTAGAGAAAAATTCCGTAGTAGGCATGAACACTGGAGAGAGAGAGAGAGAGAGAGAAAGAGAGAGAGAGAGAGAAATCTCAGTACGAGCTAACAAAATTAAGTGTTTCTCCCAAAAGAAAGAAAATTAGAATACTTTGTAGTGGTACTTTGAAATCACTCACAGGCATGTTATTTCATTTGATTAAACTGAGCAGGGGGTTCTTTCATATTGTCACTTATCTGTACTTTTTTTTTTTTTTTTTTTTTGCCTATAATTTGTATTAGGAACGATGGCATTCTTTTCTCAAAGAGGAAGTGGGTGCATTGTCTAAAATTCAGCATCCCTTGAGATTTCTGTGTTTCGTGTTTATACACCCATAGACTTTTTAACATAACATTTGCTTGTTATTTAAAGCTCATCTGAACAGGTAAATAAACACTGATGCTCGTTCTAAAAGCTATAAGGTCTACCCAGGGTAAGAGCGCCTATGTGCATGCACATTGCTTATATACAGCAGTGACTGCTGATGTGACCCAGGCTCCGTGGAGTGTGTTCAAGACTACAGTGATTTCATGCAACTTGATCTATCTGATAGGAATTGTTATAAATCTTGAAGTCATTTTCCATGATAAAGCTATTGTCTTAGGAGAAACTCTCTCCCTATCTCCCCTCCCTTGTAAAGAATTATGGGTATAGTTTGTACCCTCTTATTTTAACTGTGTTCTACATGAGATGGGCAGAGGTGAGCTTGCTTTGAGATGACGCTGTTATAGCTTAAACTGTGTCCTCTAAAAGTAAACGTTGAAGCCCTTACTTGCCAGCAACCCAGAATGTGACCATGCTTGAAACCGGATCGTTAAAGATGTAGTTAGTTAAGAAGAAATCAGACTGGGATAGGGTGGCCCTTGATCCAGCATGACTGGTGTCCTTGTGAGAAGAGGGAAAACTGGACACAGACGCAGAGGGAACAGGGTCATGGGAAGACAGCGGTAGAGGCTGGAGTTAGATGGCAGCGAGCCAAGGAATGCACACGGCTACCAGAGCTGGAAGAGGTAAGGAAGGATCCCGGTCTAGAAGCTTTGGAGGGAGTATGGCCCTGCAGACAACTTGGTTTCATACTCTTGTTCTCTAGAAATGGGAGAGAAGGAATCTGTGTGGTTTAAACCACCCGGTTTTTGGTATTTTGTTATGGCTGCCCTAAGATACTAATACAGACGCCATATTGAAAGATGAAGCCAACGGCAAAACACAAAACAAGGGCACTGGCAATCAACTCATCAAAGGCCTTCTGTCTTCCTGCCATGAATTATTCAAATCTCCTTTCTGCACCTGTTAGTTTGAAAACGAGGATGGTCTTCTCTTGGTTGGCTATTACAGGTCCTCCTAAAATGGTTGCTCACAGATGACTGGTAGACTCCATATTCTTTACTTCTATGCAGTGGAGAAAAAAAATGAACGAACTTTGAGCTTGGATGGAATATTGAAATTAGCCTCAGACGCCTCCCGAGAAGGTCTGAATCGGAAATGGGGCCAGAGAAGTGAGAGGGGTCTTGGTTCGTGTTCGTGAACATCGTGTGGGGTAAGGTGTGTGGGGCCAGTTGAATGGCAAACTGTGTAGGCAAAAAGGTTGGCCAGTGCACATGGAGAAGACCTTTTGGCAGTGCTTGTTCATCCAGGGATTATACCTCATTATATTTTCTTTTTAGAACAAGAGTTAAGGGTATGCTTTTCTCATTCCTTTCATTAATCTGAGTTAGTTGAATACAGATCACTGTTGCACTTCAGCTATGCTTTTTTGTTTTGTTTTTTGCGTGAAGTCAACATTTTCATGTTATTCATTCAAAAATAGCATTGCATCAAGGTGACACTTGGGCTATGGTTTTGGTGCTAAGACCCTCATCAACTTGGTTCATGTGGTTAAAAATGATTTCGGGAATTTAACAAAGAATTGTTTTAATATACCTGGAAAGCATTAATGCTAAAATATCTGTGATGGAACCTCATCACTCTTTTTGTATAATCCTTTGTGGTATTTGTTATATCCAGTGGGTATCCTTAGGTTGAGCCAGGAAAAAAGTAGTACCCAACAGTCAGATGTCTTTTTTTGTAACATTAGCTTTTTCCTTATGGCCTTCATTTTATGCTATTTCTCTCTATAAAATATCAATTACTTAAAAGGATATTCTCTAATTAAAGTTTAATATCCAGAAATGAAAGAAAGATGGCTTCAATGCTAGACATTTATAACGACTTTATTATATCCTTGCTCAAACGGCAAGTTGAAGTTTTCACAGCATGGCATGAGAATAATTTATCAGAAGATATCAAAATGAGTAAAATCTATGTTGGAGAAAGCCCTTTTGTACTCTCTCAAGAAGAGAGCAAATTATCTTAAAATGCAAGGAATTTCCATTCATCCTTTTTAAAGGACTACCCTACTTTGATGAAGCGCATGTTGAATTAGATTGAAGGAAAGGGTAGATTTACCATGTTGTGAATGGCAAAAGATGTTTAACTGTACACTGTATTTATTGTGAGAAACGCTTGTATCAGCTAGTATAAAATGAACATGTTCCACATGGAATTTGTAAACAATGACTAGGGGAGAAAATGTGGGAAGAAAATGTAGAGAATTTAAGAAAAAAGCAAGATTTGCTTACCTTAGAGCAATGAATGCATGCAACCGTACTCGGTACTTCATTTGCATTGGAATGCATCCTAATAGGCCTTGGTAAGATTGGACACACTTCTCAAAATGTAAAGTTGACATTTCTTAGAATTGTATCAAATATTTTGAAAGAACACAGCTTAAGTAATCGATGGGAGAGAATGGGAGAGGGTGTGTGTGTGTGTGTGTGTCTTAAAATGGCATTTATTTCCGTGGTTTTGCAACGAAGATTCAATGAAATAACAGCCATAAAACTTCTCTGTAAACTGTTAAGCCTGTTCTGGTGTCTCATATAGTAAGTCAATGCCTACCAGGGTAAGACGCGGGTGGGATGGCATTTGCGGATCCATATCATAAGCAGACTAAAGTGATTACCTTCCTTTGGGTGCAGATATAATGCTACTGACCTTCCTCGTGCTGAATGACACAGGGTTTGAGAACACCCTAACTCCTGTAACATCCCTCCCATCTTACAGGCTATTGCCCAGTGTTTTCACTTCATACAGGCATTATTTGTTTAGAGTTACCCATGCACACCAGCCCCTTTGCTCAACGTTCCATTGGGCTCTCCTTCCTTCCTTGAGTATCTGGCCTTCCTGGGAGCACATCCCAGAGTCCCAGGAGAGTGAATATTATTGCCAAATTATCTCTGTTCTGATCAATTCTGGGGTGTTGTCAGGTCTTTTTCTCCAAATATTGATGTCTGCCATTGATGTCCTGCTTCCTCTTTCTGGACTATAGCCGTGTAGATCTCCAACATCTCTCTTCCAAGCCTCTTATACCTCTCATTCATATTAATGCTTCTTTTTCTCTTTAGGAAATATTTTGGGTAGTTTCTTTGGATTTATTTTACAGTACACTGATCCTAACTGCGTCTTATCTAAATATTTATATCAAGGATTACTTTTTATTTCTAAACATTCTATTTTCTTTATCTAATTTCTCTTTTCTGATGATGTCTTACCTCTTTTTCTTATTCTCGATTCAATTTTGTATTTCTGCAGACATTTCAGAAACACCTAATGAGTAGTCTGTACCCTGTTATTCCACTGTCTGGGGTCTCTGTCGTTTCTTCTGACTCTTCTTACAGTAAATTGTTCTTTAATGTGTTCTGTGGTTTTGGATTGGGAGCTCAGGAGTGGAATGGAGGAGTGGGTTTCAACATCCCTGGTAGCTCAGTTCTCCAGGGAAGATTGACTTTTGCTTCTGGAAACTGGGTCACTCTGTGCTAATTTCTTGTCATGACGTTTCTTAGACCCTGCAGATAGTGTAAATCTAAACCCCAAACCTGAGCAAGCATCGTGCTGCGGTTAGACGTGTTTCCTACCCAAAGCCCAGCTAGGAATAAGCAAGGGTATTTGCTAAGAATCGTGCTCTTCTAGTCTGCCCTTTTGGTGGGGGGGGTGGGGGGTGGTGGTTAAGTTTCTGCAGAGGCTTCCTCACCTTGTGTGGCACTAAAACCTTCTCCTTTCCTCGTTGTCCCCTGAGAGAGCAGATGTCCCATAACACCCACAGCATCAACAAGATCTTTGCTCTCGAGTCTTTGGTTCTCTCCTCATGTATAGGTCCCTAAGGATTTTCCTCATCTAACAGCTCCGCTGCCCATTTAAATGGATGTTTATAATATATAATATAATATAATATAATATAATATAATATAATATAAATCATATACTATATGTTATACATATGTCATGTTATATATGTATATTATATTGTATATTATACTATATATTATATATGTCATGTTATAGTATATATATTATATTGACCCACCATCTGTAGTTCCTTATACCTGCAAGCATTTCAAAATAATTAATATTTTACATCATCAGAAAGGAGTCCTGCTACAACTCACATTTGACTTGTCGACCATATATTTTTTTTAACGTTTATTTACTTTTTGAGACAGAGAGAGACAGAGCATGAACGGGGGAGGGTCAGAGAGAGAGAGGGAGACACAGAATCTGAAACAGGCTCCAGGCTCTGAGCCGTCAGCACAGAGCCCGACGCGGGGCTCGAACTCACCAGCCATGAGATCATGACCTGAGCCGAAGTAGGACGCTTAACCGACTGAGCCACCCAGGCGCCCCGATTTGTCGACCGTATTAAACTATTTGAAAGAAAAACAGGAAAAGAAGATTCTAAATGATATGCCATAGTGGGGGATGGGCAGGGAGGAGGGCACCTGTTGGGATGAGCACTGGGTGTTGTACGGAAACCAATTTGATAACAAATTGTATTAAAAAAAGTAAATAACATGCCACATTTTTATGGCAGAAATGACTGAAATGAACCCAAGGAGGGATTTTACCTCAGTATTTTAAAAGAAAGGTCATTAGATGGTTGTTTAACAATTAAAAATAATAATGAAAAGGCTGGTCTGAGTTCAGTGGTGTTTACAATTGATCACAGGCAGTTATGGATTTCTTTGTTCCTTCTCCACTCACACTGCTTCACTAGACTAGCCTAAAATAATAATAATAGTAGCAATAATAATAATAATAATAATAATAATAAAGAAATATGTGTGGAATTGAGAATCCTGATTGCTTAGACTTTAAACTGAGAAGTAATCTGGTAGGGCCCCATCAAAAAATAGAATTCTGCTGATCACTAGTTTCTATCAGAGCCCAAGAAAGAGTAAATGGGAATTGGTTAGAGAATAATAAAGTGGAAATCACGTGTCATTATGAGGAAGTATTAAGGTAGCAGAAATCCCACAGGCATTCACTGTTTTGTTTCTGAGAGCGCTTCCCACACAGTGTTTCCCAACACATATGGGTTCAGTCCTGTCCCCCGGGGCGGGCCTCTGGGGCTCGTGTGGGTTCCGTCCTGTCCCCCGGGGCGGGCCTCTGGGGCTCGTGCGGGTTCCGTCCTGTCCCCCGGGGCGGGCCTCTGGGGCTCGTGCGGGTTCCGTCCTGTCCCCCGGGGCGGGCCTCTGGGGCTCGTGCGGGTTCCGTCCTGTCCCCCGGGGCGGGCCTCTGGGGCTCGTGCGGGTTCCGTCCTGTCCCCCGGGGCGGGCCTCTGGGGCTCGTGCGGGTTCCGTCCTGTCCCCCGGGGCGGGCCTCTGGGGCTCGTGTGGGTTCCGTCGTGTCCCCCGGGGCGGGCCTCTGGGGCTCGTGTGGGTTCCGTCCTGTCCCCCGGGGCCGGCCTCTGGGGCTCAGACAGGCCAGCAGGGGTACCAGGTGTTCTCCAGGTAGTGCAGGGCGTGGGCAAGGAGTCCCCTCGCTACCCCAGTGCCTCCGCAAGGAGTGACGCCTACACATGCTCAAAGCACGTCTCAGAAAGAGCCTCGTGTGTTCTACAGTTGCCTTCAACTGAAGGCTCAGTATTTGGAAATCTTCGCAGAGACTTTAGGTCCTGGGTCCATTTTCCTTTTAATTGTTCCTAGGAGGTTACAAAACCCATTAAGAGTTGCTTTGCGATGAAAAATAAATAGGTTCTATTCCAGGGTTTATTCCTCTTCCAAGGCCTTATTTCATTTATCTTCGCCTGGGAGGTGGCCTAAGGAAAGGCGAGCTAAAAGCTCCCTGTTAGGATCTAGAAGGCGACTACATTGCCACGGGTGTAATTAATGGGGCATGATATTGCTTTTAGTCAGTGATGTGCATTAACGTTTATCCAGTACTCTCCTGGCCTGACGGTAAGGGCTGGAGCCACCCTGAGCCCCTTGTTACCACTGAGAGCCCTGGGTGAAGGGAGCTCTACTTTAAGGCAGCAGGCTGGTATTGACAACAATACCCCATCGGCCCAGAGAGGACCCCCCCCCCCTTCCTGGCTGTGAGTCGTGATAATCACTTACTTTCTATTCAGGCTTATTTCATGATTTGGAATAACACAACCTCTCCTTCCTCGTAAAAGTTTATCCATTTAAAAATGTCTACTATACTTTTGAAGGAAAGACATAACCTGACCCAAGGCTGCAGTAGATGCATCGTAAACCCAACAGCGTGAACTCTGACCCCGTCCTCCTGCGTGGGCTCGGGAACACCCGTCCTCTCCACCAGAACGGTGGCCCACGGTGCGGCTCGTCAGGCCTTTCAAAAGTCACATGGCATTGCAGAGGACCCAGGAAAATTGCAAACACAGCCTCTCTCCCCAGTAATTACATATGTAGGAAGACAAGTTAGTGAGATGTTGTCTGAGGAGACTTTCTGTAAGAGCGGACTATTGACATCACCGAGGCCATTAAGTAGTGCGGTGGATGGATCCCTTCATTCACTGGACGTGTATTTAATGAGCAACTACTGTGTGTGTGTCTCGCGCTGTTCCCGGCGCTGAGGCTACAACAATGAAAAACGGAAATAAAACGGAAATAAAACGGAAAGATACATGTCTCCACCGAGCTCAATTGTAGTGGTTAGCCTGACTTAATATTTATACAATATGATGTCATGCTTACGTTCAAAAAGAATGAACTAGATTTCTCTGCGTTAACCTGGAGAAAGCTGGAGAAGCATAATGTTGGGTGGAAAAAAGCAAGTTTTTCCATGATAAACAGTAGGCTGTTGATGCAAATTTGAAAAAGGAAAGAAGATACAGAACAATAGGTATCTGGTTCATGCATGTATGTGTGTGTAATGGAATAAAATCTGTGAACAGAGCACATACGCTAGATTCCTGATAACAGTGACTTTGGGGGAGAAAAAGATAGGGCAGGGGAGGGAACAAAGAGAAGAATTTATCTTTTTTCTGTAAAGTGTCATTTCTTTCATGAAAATAAATAAAGCAAATAGTAGTGCTAACAGTGATCAGTTCTGAGCAGTGGGCCCATAGAGGAGCATTTTATGTCTGTGTGGGTCGTTTAAATACTTCATTTACCCAAAAAGACGGAAGGAGGATGAGGGACTGAGAACACAACGCGGGGGGGGGGGGGGCAAGTCAGAAGAAAATAAATCGTTGTGAGGCCAGGACTTCCTCTAAAGGACTTGGTCCCTTGTAAACCAGGGACTCCTCGTCGTGAAGCTGAGCCTGCTGCCCCGTCTCTGCCCTGGGCTCGTGCTGCCCTCCAGCTTCCCCAGCAGCCGTCCGTCTTGCTGCCTGGCTTTGGCGACATCGTTTACGTCTTCCCAGCTCTGCTCCCCGCAGCATCCCGTAGTCAGCCCGCAATTTGACCTCTGCCTCGCTTGGGTTTACCTCTTGCCCCATAATCTGAAAATCATCTACCGCTGTTCTGGGGGTCAACCAACCCCCCGGCCGTCTGGAAGCCCTACTGTATCTTCATGACCTCACTGGTGTGACCACAAAGTTCCTCCACCGAGGGTCTGCCCTGTGCTTCCCCAGGTCACCCATTTTGCTGCTCGCCTGGCCCTCTGTGAGTCCAGATTTCTCTGGCCATCCATTTCTCCAAGGAACAATGTATATAACTCACCTCCTTGTAAGCATCACGCATACATAGTTCATCTCAAATTCTGGTCAGTCATGAACCACCTTTATGATTTCTGCAGTCACTGAATGTCATCTTCACTATTATTTATCTAAGTAACTCATATTCTTTTAAGGCAATGTAATATAAAGCAAATGTGCGTTGCCATCTTTAAGTAGTATTATTAGCTGCGTGTGTGTTTTTGTGTATCACATACAAATATAGAGCTAAATTTCACTCCTATGTGGAATGTAAGAAACAAAACAAATGAGCAAAGGAAAAAGAGAGAGAGAGAGAGAGAGAGAGGCAAACCAAGAAACAGACTCTTAACTATAGAGAACAATCTGATGGTCACCAGAGGGGAGGTGGGGGAGGGGAATGGGGGAAACAGGTGATGGGGATCAAGGAGGGCACTTGTGATGAGCACTGGGTGTTGTATGGAAGTGATGAATCACTATATTCTCCCCCTAAACCAATATAACATTGTACAATAACTATATTGGAGTTACAATTTAAAAACTTAATAAAAAATCTCAGATTAAAAAAATACAAAAAAACATACAGTGAAAGCGAAACAATGCTATTAAAATCTGGCCAGACACGATTGCCTTCCAGAGGCTCTTAGCCACTGGCTTACTTTTCCTATGTTAAAAAAAAAAAAAAAAGAAAGAAAGAAAAAGAAAAAGGAGATCAGAAATTGTTGCAGGAGGAGCAGAGAGCATTCATACCCACAAAACACCCCGAGAATCATGGCAGAGGAAAGCTGGGTGCACAGAGCTGGTGGGCAGGTCAGGGGAACCTTCCAGAGGCTTTCCCTTGTAGCTTTCCCAGCAGTGGTTCCTGTCCCACCCTGATTAATTACAGATACGTTATTTTTCAGTCTTCGTTTACCTCCACACGTATGTATATTCAGCTGGCACTATTTCACCCTGCTTTGTATGGTGGTGGGTTTTCTTTCCCTATAACAATGGAAATTTAGTCAAACAACAGCCTTTAGTCACGGGGTTGTCTTCAACCCATTCGTAGCTCTGCGCGTCGTGGGCAATTGCTATGTGACTGTATCAGTAATGTTTTGTTAGGAAAGACCTTGCCAGGCAATGGGTTTCACGATCAGCTGGGTCTTGAGAAGCCAGTTGGGGAACTGAGTTAGCCTCACAGTGGAAGGCTCTGGGACATGGAGACTGGTGTTTTGGCTTCTACCCAATCCCAATGGGTCAGGCCACTTAAAACCAAGAGGGTCTGGGGGTGGGGGAGTGACACTAGGCGCTGTATCTGACACGATTTCTACCATTGTGTGGAGGGGGGAGCTTTGTAACTATGTTACCTGCATACAGATTTGCACAAAAGCTCAGTACACTCCTTGCAATTCCTGTAGACATCTTCGTGCATTGTCAAGAAATAGACATAATCCAAGACCTTCAAGTGATACAGCTTAGAAATGATATCAGCTGCCTCGTCTGCCACTGTTGCTGTAAATGCAGCCACGTTTGTGGCCTCTACACACTTGACAGTCTGCATATGTGAAAGGAAGATGTTGAGAATCCCGAATATATGAAGTCTATTAGACTTGCCCAGAGGCGGGAAACCTAGTGGGAAAAAAAGAACAGCCAGATCTCCAGGTGCTGCATGGTGCTCTTCAAACATTTTTTTTTTCTTGACTCGCTGTGAGAAGTACACAGTGAAAAATACGTTTTATAGTGGAACCCAGTGTGCACATAAGCACGCATAGACACATGCATACACACAGACGTATACACACACATCCACAATCTTATATGGGCGCCTGTGAACTCCAACAAAGCTTTCATAAAGTTCTTACGCCTTCTGTTTGTGATGCATGCCAATTCGTTCTGTCTACTCTATTTTATTTTTAAAAAACAAAGTTACAGTCCGTGAAATTGACTTCACAGCCCATTAATAGGTCACTGCCCACCATGGGAAGAACCATTACCCTGTAATATTAAGTGGCCACGACGTTGTGTCTATTTTCAGTTTTAACGGTTCCTATTTTTCTAAATTCTTTCTGGTAGCCATATGTCATATTCATGAGGCAGACCAACTCCATGATTAATTTTCACGGCCTTTCAGCAGTAAGCCCAGGGACTCCAATTCCACTTGGGTCCATAGCACGGTTAGACCGCGTGCGCACCATCAGCGCGGATCAAAGTGCCATGCTTTGTTCTTGCTGCTCTTTCTTTTCTTTCTGAACATGTTGCTTTTTAATGAGAACTGTATCGCATAGCCACAACTGCAGCGGATGATCAACATGAAATATGCATTCCCTTCAGCCTCAGAGTCAGAAATCTCGTGGGAAAGGGAATACGGTTGGTGCACTTCTCCAAATATGAGTTAGACCCCATGGCATTCTTATTCTTCCCTTTCCCCACAGTCTATAAGGGGGCCACTTTCCATGCCCAGAAATCCAAAACAAGTCACCCACGAACAACCAGTGCCATGCCCCAAGGCTGCTTCTTCCCAGCAAAGGCTTTCCTCTGTGGCCATCCCATGCCCCTCTCCAGAACCTAGGAGTCGTCTTTGACCTCAGCCCAGCATCCAGGCCACGTTTGCATCTGGTCAGTTCTATTTTCAAAACGTATCTTATTTCAGTCCCCTGAACATGCCATCATTTCCCTACCTCAGGACCTTTGCACATGTTTTTCCTGTCTTCCTTGTTCTCAGCCCTGCTCTCCCATCTGTGGTGTCTCTTCTGAAACCCTCCCCTCCCCTGCCCTGCCTAAACAGCAGTTTTCTTCATGTGAATTCAACTTCCATGCCTTAATCCTCTTAAGAGCACTTACCACCTTTTGTAATTATTTTCTTGGTCTGTTTACTTGTTTTGATTCTCTCCCCGACCAAAATTTTTGCTCCTAGATGTCATGGCCCAAAACGGTTTCGTCCAGCATATAAATGAGTAAATACAGTTTAAAGTTTTCTAAGCTTCTTTGTTGGCCCTTTATAAAAACCCTTAAAAGAATTCCTTTAAAAAAATCAAATTCTATTCTTTGTAAGGATTTATTCCTTTAAAATAACCAGGAATCTAACTAGAGGAAAGATTAATGGCATCCTGGAATATCTGCTCAAGAACGAAGATGTGATCATTAAGAGACTAAATAGGGTAATTAGGTATACAGTCAGAATGCAGGGTGCAGGCTGAAATTAGTAGTGTATAATTGAGCCTCATTTAACTGCAGGAGAATTTCACTGAGAGGATTTTATTTACATAAGAAAAATGTCTTAGTGAGATGGCTCTGGGAGAATTTAAACACATATATGCCCAATCACCCTGTCCCTCTCAAATCCAGCCCCGGGTCGCTAGCTTATTCTTCTCGCCCTGTGTGCAGGAGCAACGCCATCCTGGCTGGCCAAGTGATTTCTTCCAGACAGCCCAAGGTCCAGGCTGGAGCCTCACGACCCCTTGAATAGCTTGGTGACGATTTTGTAAGCCTCGCAGATCCTGACAATATGATGCCCTACGTCCTGCGCCTGTTTTGGGGGAAAATCCCAAATAAGTGTGTCATCAGTGTCCAAACAAGTATTTAATCCAGCCCTGTGCGAGGTGAAGGGGCACCCCAGGGGAAGAAAGGCAAACGTGGGGATTATCCTGCCCCAGAGAGGCTTCTGTCCTTGGGGGAGGCAGTGCCAACCCACCTAAGACTAGACTGAATGCCCTTAGGTATGAAGTTCCGTGTTACCAAATGGGCCGGAATCAGGAGATCCGCTCCATCCTGGCTGAGATGTGGGGTTGGGTGCAGAGGGGAAGGATTACAAAGACCAGGGTAAACATGGAGAGCCCCCCTTCTGCTGTGCCGCACGCGCAGATGTGATCCGATCGAAAACCATGCTAAACAGAAGGCCATCCTCTGACGCATTTACTCCCAACATCAATATTATCCTGGATTTCTCTCCTTCCCCTCCGCCGGGCCGCTCAAATGAGTTTGGTCTACGCCTGCTGCGTCCATATGCTCACCACCCACTGACACCTTCTTCAAAATAAATTTCAGCCGCACAAGTAATGCAGTAATAGAGTCTTCTTTAGACATTTTCAAGTACATGAGACCGTGGGGCAAAGCCTATCGCTCTCCCTTCCCTTCCCCTCGTCCACAGGTGACTTCACAGGCAGCTATGGCTAACGTTTTGGTGGATGGCTTCTGACACCTTCCTCTCTGTCCGTTTACACCCACTGATTTATACACACATGCACACATTCCTGGCCTTTTGTACAGAACGTCGTGTGTTGTTCTGTACTCACTTTATCGGACGTCTTGCAGATCTCAGCCTGCACTACGCATACGTTTACCTTACTGTCTTTTCAATGGCTACATAGTGTGGCTACACCCTAACTTGACTCACTCCCTGATTGGCATGTAGGTTTGTTGACGGTTTCTCATTTTCATTTTTTTAAAAATATTTTTAAAGTTGGTTCATCGATTTTGAGAGAGAGAGGGAGAGGTGGAGAGAGAGGGAGAGAGAGAATTCCAAGCAGGCTCTGTGATGTCAGCACAGAGCCCGACTCGGGGCTGGGTTCCGCGAACCGGGAGCTTGTGACCTGAGCCGAAATCAAGAATCAGCGGCTTAAGTGACTGCGCCACCCAGGCGCCCCGATGGCTTTTCATTTTTAAACAAGGCCTCCGTGCACTTCTTACGTGTACCTTGGTGTGTGTGCATGTATGAGTGTTTCCACGGGGTAGACTCCTTGAAGGGTCCAGCTGCTAGAGCAAGTATGCAGTTATTTCTTACATTTGAAATATGCCACCAGAGTGCCTACCAAAAACCAAGACTTCACCAGTTCACCTCCTCCTCGTAGATACGCGTTCACCCGTGCGAATACGGGTGAAGACCAATATTATCAAATATTTTAATTTTTTTCTAGTTTCCTGCATAAAAAAATCACATCGTGTTTTAATCTGCATTGATTTTGTACAGTTCTAAATGAATTCAGTTCAGAAATCAAAACGCAATCGATTTCATTAGTTAATTAATTAATGCAATTAATTTCATTAATTAATGCAATTATTTTCATTCATTAATTAATGCAGTTAATTTCATTTGTGGAAGATGGAATATTTTGCAGTATCAAGCTGTCTGATGCTGGACTTTGATATGCTCTTTATTTCCCCAAGTACCATTCCGTTATGCCCTTTGGTAATGATGTTTAGTGTTCTTAAAGTGTACTATATATATTACTCACTGCTTGTAGCTAGATATTTAGTGTGTGTATTGATCTAGCAGGTGAGATACGTTATCAATATATTTTATTGCAGATTACAGCTATTCCTGAATTCCTTTTGCTAGCAGGCACCTACGCGGACGCTCTTGTTTAACATCCCAGTATTCTCCAGAAGGTATTACTGCCCCGTTTCACAGAATAGGACCCCGAGGCCCTTTTACGTGACATGGGTATTCTAGTTTATGCTGGAAGAGAGACTCAGAGCTGACGTGAAAGTCCTTTGTGAAAGTCCTCCCCGCCGTGGTTTTCGTAATCCCACACCCTCCCGGGTCTCTGTCCCTCCTTCTCTGGGCTGTGTCTCGCTGGCCCTTTTCCTTCGCTCCCACACAGGGGGTCCTGGACACCAGTTCCCAAAAAGGGCTTCTTTTTGGGCTTGATCCCCGCAGCTCTGTCCCCAGCTTGACTTGCATCACACAAGCAAAGTGACCCAGCACCTCCTCCCTAAAAGTAGACACCCCTGCCCAGCTTCTCTGCCTGCTGGTGCCACCACCCCCCACCCATCCATCGGGACCACAGATGGAGGGCTTGGAGCATTCTTCTCCCCAGTCAGGGCCTGTCGATTATTTAGTTTAAATGATTCTGGGCTTGTCACTTCTGTTCCATGGGCCCTGGTGCTGTGCCCTGCTGACTCACGGGGGCCGTGACCCAGTGCCAGGGAGCACGGCGCCTGAGCGTGTGAGCTCCCAGCCAGGACACCAGGGCCATCACGCTGGTGGGATGTCAAAAGTTGTGTGAACACAGGCAAGCCACTTCATCTCTGTTCCTCACTTTTCTCATCTGCAAAGTGGGAATAATACCTGCCTCGTGAGGTCGTTGGGAGAACAAAGTGGGTCAAAATGCAGGATGTTTAGAGCAATGGTGGTTCTTCCTAGGCTTGTAATAGCTGTTGGCTCTGATTAGGATTAGTATGCATACCCAGATGTCTCTGTGTCTAAATTTCCACTTTTTTATGACAACTGTCACATTGGATTAGGGGTGCACCCTACTTCAGCCTGACCTCATCTTTTTTAAATTATTTTTTAAGTTTCATTTATTTATTTTGAGACAGAGAGACAGAGAGAGTGCATGAGCAGGGGAGGGGCCAGGTGAGGGAGAGAGAGAATCCCAAGCAGGCTCCGTGCTGTCAGTATGGAGCCTGATAGGGGACTCAGACTTATGAACCGTGAGATCATGACCGGAGCCGAAATCAAGAGTCGGACACTTAACCCACTGAGCCACCCAGGCGCCCCTCAGTATGACCTCATCTTAACTAATTACACCCGTAACGAACCTATTTCCAAATTAGGTCACATTCTGAGGTCTTGGGGGTTAGGACTTAAGTTCTGAATTCTGGAGGGGACACACGTCGACCCATAACACCGGGGTAGCAGTCTTACCTTAAGGGCCTCCTCCTTTCCCTTATATGTGGCTTTCAACGTAGTTTTCTTTGAAGAATCCTTTTTATCAGGCCACCCAGCTGCTCAAGAAATAACTGCTGCTCCTTCCCGCCTGCCTCTGATTACAGCTTGGCCCCCACCCATCACGTCACAGAACAGACATACCTGAGACCCAGGTGAAGAGTTAGATTCTGTTCCAGTCTACATCTGGATTAAGAGAAAGTGATAACTTGAAGGTTACCATAGTTTATATATATATATATATATATATATATATATATATATATATATATATATATATATTTTTTTTTTTTTTTTTCTGCTTCCACTTCTGTTTTAGTTAATGCTAATTCAAGTTTCAAACTAAAAGATGTGAGATACTCATTTAGAGGCTCATCTCGTTTCTAGCGCCATATACTTAGAACTTAGAGTTCAATCTTGTGCTTATTTCTTGGAGGCGGTTAGGAAAACGGCTCAGGACGAAGCTGTTTCATTACACAGTTGGCTGTCAATTGGAGGTGGCAGGCACAGCTGAGAAAAGTTTCATTGTGTTTTACTCTGCCACTTGGCATCTTATTAGAGGAACCATCTGTTCTTTTAATTACTATTAACTCAGTTCAGATTGCAATAGCAAAAGGAAAAAAAGAGAAAAAAAACCCTAAGATATATTTCTGACCAAGTGAAAAATGAGATACGCTTTAAAAAATCTTCCTGAAAATAGTGTCATCCCTACTGAAGATTTAACGGCCTGACTGCGTAGGAAAAAGCCAGAAAGCATAATGCAGGAGGAATTAACATCAAAATCCGAAAATATGCTCATTTTCATATAAGAATATATTATGGTTTCTCCTAGAGGGGGGAAATACTGGTTTTTATGTATTATACACGAGGAAGTTTCACACTGAAACCTAGAAGGAGGTATTTCAGCTTGCTTTCTTGTTGCCCAGGCTTAAGAAGAGACATTCTGTATACACGTGGTGATAGACTGTTTGATCACCCATCTCTTGAACAAATATTTTCAGCTAGCATAGCTAGGCGCAGCTTGGTGTAATGGAGATGAAAAATTGAGCAAGACAAATCAAGTTTCTGCTGCTCTGGTTGGAGGAGAGAAAAGCTAAGCCAACCTTAAATTCACAGAAGGCAGCCTCACATTGATGTGATAAAATCAAGTCCCATGAGCATGAGTGACGAGGGGTAAGTTAATGCGGGCTGGCATTGTTGGAAAGTTGCTTTAGAAACTGAGGCCAGAAAGATAAGAAGGGGCCAGCCAGGTAGAGATACAGGCTCAGGGCCCTTCAGGTGGAGCGACTAAGAGAACAGGGTGGCTGGTGCATGGTGGCAGAGGGAGAGAGGGGGCGAATGGCTTTTGGAAATATGATCAAAGCCTGAAGCATTGTAGGCCACCATGAACAATTCGGTCTACTGGGACCTGGTCAACACGAAACCGTCTACCCAATCTACTGCGCTGCATGACCATGGATGCTGAGTGGGGAGCAGGCTGAAAGGAGCAGGAATGGAAACAGAGAAGGTGGGGAGCCCCAGACTGGGCTGTTTAGCAGAGACAGGGAAGTGGACCATTCTGGAATTTATTTTAGAAGTCAGAATGGAAGGGGCTTGTATTAGATGAGATACGAGAGGTGAGGAATGGCTAATTTGGAAAACTTCAGAATATGCGTCTTGTGTTCGGATACTGACAAATATACCGGCAAATATTCCTATTCGAATTACATTTTAATGATTATGGAGGAAGACCTCAAGCTCCCATGAACATCCCAGGCCACTGCAAGAAGGATTTCTGAGCACAGTGACTCCCTTGCCCTCCCTCTCCCTACGGCCCCTCACTGGGACGTAGGAAGCGACTCTGAGAGCCTTGTTCTGTTTCTCTGCACCTTGGTCGTACCCTGTGGTACATACAACCTGTCTCACAGGGGGTTGGGAAATGTTTTGCCTGTGGCGACACAGCTCCAAGTGGCAGAACTGTGACATAAAACTCAGCCATGTTGCTTCCACTTTGATGTTTTTCCTGGTACATGAGGCTGCTTCACATAAGTTAGCAAATCAATGAACAATTAAATATTACGTTCACGCCCGTGTGGGCTCTTCCCTGTCTGGCTCAGGCACGCCGATGGCCCTGGGCAGCCATGTGTGTATCTTGTCGACTGACGACTGACCTATCAGAACAGAATAGCAAACATTACGCTTGCTTTTATAGATTCCCTACGTAATGCATGGCTATCTGCTGGATGACGTCCTTGCGTTAATCTAAACTTCATCCCTGGAACAGAGAGGATACTATTCACCATCTGTCTTTAATAGACAAAGTTTAAAGAGGCTGAGTGTCTTGTCTGAGGTCACACAGCTGGAAAGTGACTTGGACAGGTCTGGAATTCAGATCCACTGGATTCGGGACTCCAGCTTTTTTTTTTTTTCTCCACGATGAGAAGTCTTTCCAGGGGGTCGGCTTGTTTTACCTGGTACCAAGGAAAAGATCTTTTAACTTGATTATAAGAATGAGAAAAAAAAATGGCTGAGTAGACTGAACATGCAGGTTGGTAAAGGATGCTTGGACATATAATGTTAATTATTTATGTCCAAGTAATCCGCAAGGATATGTAACAATACATAGGTCTGGTAATAATACACGTTTCCTCCCTGGGAATTATTGGTAGTTAGCTTCATGAAGGTGAGACGGGTTTCCCGATTACACTTCTCTCTCCCATCCTGTTTTCTCACCTTGTTGCCATGTGTCCAACCCTAAGACTGAAATCTCTTTCGATCGTAAGCGCCTGAAGACAGGGGCCGTGTCCCCCGCCGTTTGGGACTCCCAGAGCCCAGGAGAGTGCTGGCACGAAGAACGATCTTCCTAGAATCAGCTTGTATACGCTTTCTTCCAGAGGTCACGTATGCCTGCTTTCTGCAGCTCAGATCTTCAGCTACCCATAGTTGGACCAATGGGTTTCTAGAACTGTTGCTGTTTTAATTTCTGCCTCTGATGCTTTCACATAGAAAGCTCAAGAAGGCATTGTGTCTGAACCTCAGGAGCCGGTGCTGTCTGAGCCTACTCCGCCGTTCAGCACAGCAGCAGTGGGAGGAGTGTGGCCGTGGACTTACACCCTGAGTGTTCCTACGACACTCCCAGTTGTGCAGACATCCCATTTTCCTTGCTAGTCTTGTCTCTGGATAGAAATATCCTGCCAGGTGCTGTGCTGAGCTCGCGCAACTGGTAAGAAGCTGTGGGTTTATGTTCACGGTGCTGACGTACAAGCTCATGTCAATAACGTTGCAGAACCGCACCAGCACTCGTGACCCATTAACTCTTAGTTTCTGCCAAGTTCTAACAGCTGGGCTATGTCTGGTTTCTACCTTTCAGCGTACCGAATGCATCACTTTGTGAATGTATTGACGAGGATATTGACGGCAGAGAGAAGTAATGATTCTCAGTTTGCCCGGTTGCAAAGGAAGGAGCAGATAAACCGTTAGAACGAGGGGCTTAAACATCTGGGAACTGGTTAGTGCATGTTGAGAAGTCAAGAGAGCTACTGAGACCCCCCTCTAATAACTCAGCAGCGCCCCTCCATAATTGATGTCCACAGTGGCGATCTGGAATCCAAAACTCATTCACTATTGTTCAGTTGACCGACTGATTCGCGATGCGTTTGACGTGACAAAAAGTATGCGCTATGTTTTAGAAATGTTTTAATCTAAAGCGCTAATAGCTTTCCAAGGGAGAGAAAACTACCTACAAAATTTTGGCTTTGCACAGTTGTATGCTATAGGACAGATGTGAGTAGTAAAGGTGTGTGTGTGTGTGTGTGTGTGTGTGGATGAGACAGAGACAGAGAGTTTGTGTGTGTGTGTGTGTGTGTGTGTGTGTAGTTTATGGACATCAGCATTTTATATCTTGCTGTTGGAATATTTTAATAGAAGCACATTCTTCAATCCCATTTAGGGATGTGAATGAACCATTTATTCTGTATGACCCAGAAGGCTCTGATGACGTAAGGCAGGAAGCGGTGTGCCTTGGCAAGTTAGGGAGCAGTTACGATTTCTTATCACCATGGAGACAAGACATCTGGGGCTCCAGAGACTCTGTGTGCTGCCCCTGAAAATGCCATGCATCTTGGGAGTTCTGACTGTTCCCCAGGACCCTGGGTCTTCAGGGCCTCTCTCTTAGTCAAAGGCTCCTGTTCTTTGTCTTTATTTTGTTTTAAAATGTCGATGGCCTTTGAAATGGGTTTCGATGAGAAATGAGGGGCGAGACGGAGATGGTTCAAATGACGTACAGTAATTAAGTCAATTCCCTCTTCTTGCGAACGTCTCAGGAAGGTTCAAAACAAACAAGGTTCAAGTTCTTCTGAAACAGCACGTCTGAACAGTCTTCTTTAGCATGCTAAGTGAGTAAAAAAAAAAAGTGAGATATTACAGGAGCGAGTAAGTGATTAAATTAAATGTGCCTGGAGAATGGAGCCCTCTCAGGAGTCAGCAGAGTAGTGAATGCACACTGCTGTGCGGCCCTTCCGCACTTTCCAGCACTCCTGAGCTGTGCTACCCAGAGTGCTCCCACTTACGTTTTACCACTGCTGATGGCCTGCCAATTCTAATGAAAATACCCTGTGTCAGAAGGGCGACGGGAATTATGTACATGAGCTTTTGGTTCCTCTTTTCTGTCCGCTGCTCAGTACTTAAAAGAGGCTCGATATTAAAACATTATGTAAGTATGCAAAAGCTATTGCAAGAAAAACGTTTCGGCTGTACACAGTGTCTCTTGGCAAGGAATGCTGGTGTGCGATGACGTAGGAAAAGTGGTAAAATGTATTTTTAGCTGCTTTCCCTGGGGAGAGGGGAGGATAAGGCAAAAATATCTAGAATACAGAGCATTTGATTTTCTAGCTATTCTAATACGTAGCGTATTGGTGGTATATTTTAAAATATGTAACTAAATAAAATTGTTTAAAAAAGTGAATTTTTTACTTAAAGATTTCTATAGTGTTTTTTCGGTTAATTTGTGTCCTTTCATTTACTTTTATTTTTTTAATGTTTATTTTTTGAGAGACAGAGAGAGGCAGAGTGTGAGTGGGGGAGGGGCAGAGAGAGAGGGAGACACAGAATCTGAAACAGGCTCCAGGCTCTGAGCTGTCAGCACAGAGCCTGACACGGGGCTCGAACTCATGGGCTGTGAGATCTGGACCTGAGCCGAAGTCGGACGCCCAACCGACTGAGCCACCCGGGTGGCCCCAATTTGTGTCCTTGTAAAAAGCTTATTCTAGATTGGTATTTCTTTCATGATTTTTTTTTCTTACCCACACCCTTTTGAATTGCTCTTTCTTGCGCAAGAAATCATAAACCATTTTTATTTTATGTGAACAACTGATCGATGGATAAAGTGTAGTCCTTATAAGAAATTAAAGGGTTGTGGGCATTATGTTCAGAACTTAAATATTGGAGACTTAAAATTGTTGAAGTCAAGACTCCTGGTCAATTCTGATTAAAGTAAACCAAAGGAAGTTTCAAATGAACATAGGACAACAAACAATAAAAGAAGGTGATTTTTTGGCATTTTTCGTCTTTTCCCAAAGAGACAAGATCACATTATCCCCCAAGTAGCCTTGCGTCCAGTGGTGGAATATTCCATAGGAGGGTCTAACAGTGGCAGGGGAGTGGTATCCTCAGTCATTCCCCATGGGGGTGCCACAGCTCACTCTGGGGTTTACTGCTTTGCCCTTATTTGGCTTATCATCAGATTATAATTGAACAGTAAAATTGTCTCCAGGTATTTACATTTTCAAAGGGAAAATTATCTCTATCCTTCTTAAAGCAGCACTGACACTTGATCTCTTAATGTGGATGGTTCGGTACAGATAGAGCTGTACAGACAAACGTCTAGGGATGTAGAGAGTACACCCCCCCCCCAATGAAACGTAGGGATTGATCATTGTTGGGGTAGCAGTTAAGTAACCCCAGAGTTTTCCAAGACACTGATTACAGGAGGAATTGATCTTAGTCTTAGAATCAAGCATCAGGTGTTGGCTGTTATTATGAGCAGGTTAAGACGGTCCTTCCTGGGAAGTTTCCACAAACTTTATATTTTATGTATTATTGATTTATAATCTAACATTTATTATTTTTTAAGTTTTATTTATTTATTTTTGAGAGAGACAGAGAGAGAGTGGGGGAGGGGCAGAGAGAGAGGGAGAGAGAGAGAGAGAGAGAGACAGAGACAGAGAGAGAGAGAATCCCAAGCAGGCTCTGCACTGTCAGCACGGAGCCCGATGTGGGGCTGCAACTCACACGCCCTGAGATCATGACCTGAGCCGAAACTAAGAGTCAGACTCTTAACCGACTGAGCCACCCAGGCGCCCCTATAATCTAACATTTATAATTTATATATTTATTGATATATAATCTAACATTTGTGTGTTTAATTGAAACACTTCAACCAGGGACAGTTCATACATATATGAGGTAGAAATTTACTAGAGAAAGTTAATACTCCTTTGATGTGTCACATTCTAAGAGAAACGTGGTCAGCAAGGAAAATCTGCTAAATTAGCCCCACAGCAATTATATGCCGGGTCTGTTGCTCAAAATATAAACATGTGTGGGACGCCTGGGGGGCTCAGTCGGTTAAGCATCTGACTTCAGCTCAGGCCATGATCTCACGGCTTATGGATTTGAGCCCCACATCAGGCTCTGTCCTGACAGCTTGGAGCCTGGAGCCCGCTTTGGATTCTGTGTCTCCCTCTCTCTCTGCTCCCCACCCCGCTGCCCCCCCCCACCACTTGAACTCTGTGTCTGTCTCTCTCAAAAATAAATACACATTAAAAAATTCTTTAAAAAAAAAGATAAACATTTGACCTAAAAACTTAATTCACGAGATGTGATTTTCTAAGCATATATTTAACGTTTAGCATACTTACTAAAAACTCCTAATTTAGGGTAATTGAAAAGTTAAAATAGCTTGGACCCTTAAGGTAACCGACACACTCCTATCATTAGCCTTTGTTTCAGGTTCTTTCAGTTGCGGGGGAGGGGGGGGTTTGAAAAAATTCCACGTCTTTGTTTATGTGGTTGGGTTGCTTTTGTTCTATTTTAATTGCGTAATCATTCTCTTCTATTTCAGGATCTAGATTTCTCATCACATCCACGGGAGCCTTGTATATTAAAGATGTACAGAATGAAGATGGGTTGTATAACTACCGCTGTATCACGCGGCATAGATACACCGGGGAGACCAGGCAGAGTAACAGCGCTAGACTGTTTGTATCAGGTAAACACCCATCCAGCCTGTGTTTCCTGTTTCCGTTACACCTTCGTTAGTGCTCTGAGCTAAGTCAACTGAACTTGTAGGACTCATGACTCAAACAAAGGCTTCTTTTGTTTTTTCTTCCAAAACAGTTTAGCAACCAAAGGTTTGCCAATGCTGAACGCTACAAATATAGGTATTCCGAGGGAAGTCATCTCGAGTTTTCCAAAATTCCACACTCCTTTGAGCCAACATGGCTTCTGTTTTGAAGGGAACGCCTCGTTGCCCTGGGTGTGTGTGTTCCGTCCAGCAGCACCTTGAGGCTGCTTATGACACAGAGCTCCGAGGGAGAAGAGCGGGGACCCAGGGACACACCTCTTGTTCCCCATATTCCGTCTAACAATACTGGGGAAACTGCCCACATCTCAAGTTAAAGGGCTAGACGCTCCCTCCCACCTCCTGCCAGGATTATTGTCCAACGGAGGAAACCCGAGGGCAGTTGATTCCACTCTTGTAAATACGCCAGCTTTGTGCCTTCCTTTATGGGATTTATACTTGGAGAAAATATCAGCTGTTTGCATCATCGTCACAACTGGCTCGTCGCTGGCCCACCTGTCCCACAAGTAAGCAATCCGCTCACACGGCGATATGCCAGCTCTTCACGGAGCGGTTTGGAATGTGAGATGTCCCTCTTGGTCCTAGAAATGTAGCGTGGAGTATATGACATTTGCCCTTGGCGGCTTGAGAAGGTAAAACCGTTCCCCGAAGTGACCCTCTTTAACCTATTTGTAGTGATACTTGTTTGAGGGAGAAGTGATGGAAAGCTGTTGACCGTTGGGGTAATGAAAAACATCTTGCCCGAACACCCCCTTACCACGCTTCTTCTCTATCTTGGTTCCTGTTCCACGTTCACATCCTTACGATAGCCAGAGCCCACGCGCGCTCTCAGGGGCTGTGCAAACACAAGTCAGAATTCAGCCATCTCCCCTCTGCACAGGGAGACATTTTTTCTTTACCTGTTGACATGGAAAAGAGATTTATTTTATCCCTTGTTTCATAGTGCTGTGTTTTTGTCTCTGTAAGGGCAAGACGATCGGTACACTAAAATTACACTGCGTTAAAAAGAAAGAAAACCTGGAAAAAAGCGAATGAGAAAGCGAGTGGCATCTGTGATCGTAGTCCATGGTGGCTTTAATGACAGCGCAGTGTTCTACTGGCTCAGAATATCCTAGGAAAGGTCTTGTGTGCAGTGAGGAGAACATGGTAACGGTATTGGGACAAGAAAGGAGAAGGATGGAGGGGTGGATCTGGGTACAAGATTAAATCGAGTTTTAGCAAAAGAAGCAATACACATTTCTCCATCCAAAAAAAGTGAATTAAGTGATGAGAATCTGGGAGCCCATCTTTCTTGGAAGAGAAGACTGAAAAAAAATCTGAAAAAAAGAGAAAACCAGGAAAAGGAAGAAAGAGAGAGAGAGAGAGAGAGAGAGAGAGAGAGAGAGAGAGAATCCTGAAAGGTGGAACTCTTTACTCTAAATTATTAAGTACTTATTTTCAAATTCGACTCTCAGGGATCAGGAGGCAGATTTACTTTTCTTAATCCCAAGTTTGTTATTGTTGTTGTTTTGTTTCATTTCATGGAACATTCTGCTGATGCTTTAAACGTTGACAGCAGGGCCCATGAGCATTTGGTCACCATGGAAGTGAGGGGGTCCATGAGGCTGTCCAGCAAGCATTTGTGACGGGAAGTGAGGTGCTTCTGGGCACAATCTGTGGGGGAATGTCCCACACTAAGACACTGAGCATTTGGGGTTAGAGGTGTAGCTGTGGGGTCAACTGAGTCAAGTGTCATGGAAAGGCACTTGAGAGAGTCTACTGTGTGTGGAACATAACTGTTAGGACTTTTGTCACAGAAACATTAATAACACAGTTGAGGGGGGAAATTGTTAATGCTAGAAAATGAGATCATGAACGCTGAGTGAGGATGACTATTCTAGAAATCTAAGCCCTGGGGGAGCCTGGGTGGCTCAGTTGGTTAAGCATCCAACTCTCCGTTTCAGCTCAGGTTATAATCTCACAGTCGTGGGATTGAGCCCTGCATCAGGCTCTGCACTGACCGTATGGAGCCTGCTTGGTATATTCTCTCTCTCTATCTCTCTCTCTCTGTCTCTCTCTCTCTGTCTCTCTCTCTCTCTCTCTGTCTCTCTCTGTCTCTCCCCCCAAAATAAACTTTTAAGAGATGTTTATGTATTTATTCTGGGGAGAGAGAGAATGTAAGCAGGAGAGGGTCAGAGAGAAATGGAGAGAGAGAGACTTCCAAGGAGATTCTGCAGTGTCAGCACAGAGCCCAAGGCAGGACTCAAACCCACAAACCGTGAGATCATGCTCTGAGCCAAAACCGAGAGCCTGACACTTTACCACCTGAGCCACCCAGGGGGCTCCAATAAATAAACATTTCTTTAAAAAGGAAATATTAGCTCTGAAGGAAAAAGAAAAATCAATTTTACTTTAGATTTAAGTGCATTTAAAAATGCACACATGGGGTTTGGGTCATGTGGGTAGAAGGTTTTTAATGATCTCAAACTCACCCTGAAACTAAAACGGACGGACTATGATGACAGAGGAAAAACACGTGGACGAGACCTTCGGCAGCACCCAGTGGAACATGGACATGAGTGGGTGTGGATGGAGTGCGGACAGCAGCAGGGGCACGGGAACAAAGCAGTGTCACAGAAGTGGCGGGAGGCGAGGTGGGGAAGACCCGCGAGGACTCCACAGTCGCCGATCAGCAAAATAGTCAGCAAATACTTCTCTCCAAAGCAGAGGGCCCGCCCTGGGGTGGGCCCCTGGGGCAATGGGTGTAGGAGTATTCAGGGCACTCAGATAGACCTACCCGAGTTTTGAGTTGAAGACGAGTGTGGAAGGACCATGAGAGTAGTCTGTGGCGATCGCATCACTCAGTGGTAGCCCAGCTCCTTGAAGACCTCACAGGTGTTCATTCAGCAAATACTCCTTTCAGAAGAACAGGAAGTCACCCTGATGGAAACTGCTGGGTTTAGCAGTAAAATGGAGTCAGAGTGACTCAGCATTACTAAAGGTGACAGAGAGAGAAGGCTCAGGGGAAGGCCTGGTGGAGGAAGCCCATCCTCTAAAATACTATAATGGGGTACTCTCTAGACCCTAGTGTCCTTTAAAGCTCCCCAAATAGGGGACCATGGCTCCTTAGAAGAATGGTGGATTGCAGTGTCTGGGACAGGAAATGGATAAGATGAACCTGAAACATTAAGATTGTCAAAACGAGACAGGGGACATCTTCTGAAGGCGTTCTCGTTGGCCCAAAGTGTGATGAGTTGAATTTCAGAAATAACCGATGGCACGTGATTGGTGACCATTAGACATTTTAAAATCTTTTGAGGGGCGCCTGGGTGGCGCAGTCGGTGAAGCGTCCGACTTCAGCCAGGTCACGATCTCGCGGTCCGTGAGTTCGAGCCCCGCGTCGGGCTCTGGGCTGATGGCTCAGAGCCTGGAGCCTGTTTCCGATTCTGTGTCTCCCTCTCTCTCTGCCCCTCCCCCGTTCATGCTCTGTCTCTCTCTGTCCCCAAAAAATAAATAAACGTTGAAAAAAAATTTTTTAAATCTTTTGAGTTCGTTACGAATACACACACGTACATATATATGCAGTAAAACCTTGGTTTGCAAGCATAATTTGTTCTGGAAACATGGTTGTAATCCAAAGCACTTGTATCTGAAAGCGAATTTCCCCATAAGAAGTGCTGGAGTCTCAGATGATTCATTCCACAACCCAAAAATATTCATATAAAAATGATGACAGGGCTGTACTAGAATACAAAACAATAAAGACAATACAAAATCGGGGCGCCCAGGTGGCTCAGTCGGTTAAGCGTCTTGACTCTTCATTTCAGGTCAGGTCATGATCTTGTGGTTTGTGAGTTCCAGCTCCTCATCGGGCTCCGTGCAGGTAGCGTGGAGTCTGCTTGGGACTCTCTGTCTCCTTCTCTCTCTGCCCCTTCCCCCCTCATGCTCTCTCTCTCTCAAAAATAAATAAATAAACGTTAAAAATATATTTTAAAAAAAGGAAATACAAAATATAAAGAAAAATAAACAAATTAACCTACACTTACCTTTGAAAACCTTCATGGCTAGTGTGAGGGAGACAAGAGAAAGGAAGTTTATTGTGTAGGACGACTTTCACTATCACTAACAGAATCACGGCTGCCTATGAGCTCAATGGAATCTTTCTCTTTTTGTGCAGCTTTAACAAGGAACCTATCCAATGACACTTGCTTTTGCTTCCTTTTGAGGATTGCGCAGAAATGTGACGTTGCCTTGTCGTTAAACAGATTCATTGCTTGCGCTGCTACAGCCTTGCTGGGGTGGTGCTTTTCTACAAAACCTTGCACTGTTTCCCACATTTTACACATCTCCCTGATCTCATCTGAACTGGGGGATTCCTCTGCCTTTTTCTCCTCCTCTGCAGACAAGATGCAGACATAGATTTCTTACAAAATCTTGCGATTTTGGCCACTCACATACCTCACTCATACCTCTTGATCATTTCCTTCTTAACTTCCACCGTAATCATCTCCTTCTTGTTACCCCTTTTCTTTTCGACCTTTGTCTGCTTGGGGGCCATTGTATATGCTCACACACATGTTGGCTACAGGACAGTATTAATAAACTTGTTATATGCTGTATTTAATGTAACTGGCAATAAGGCAGCAGAGGAAAGGGTCTATATCTGCAGGCAACCTGAGCTAGAATGAAGCAAAGCATCCCTAGCTTACTCTTGTACGGAAAAGCAAAGGGCTGTCCATAGGTGCTTTGAAGTGATAAGAAATACACCAGTGCCAGTTGTGGGCACCTTCCAACGTTCTGAAAAATCACTGATTTCTGCCAAGCACCACGGCCTAAAGTCAAGCATCTGAGCATGGGAGACGATCACCCACAATCCTGCAGAGAGAGAGAGAGAGAGAGAGAGAAGAAGAAGAAGAAGGAGGAGGAGGAGGAGGAGGAGGAGGAGAAGGGAAGAACCATTGGCTCAGTTGTGATCACGTGACATTCGGCATCACCTACTGCTCGTATTACAAACATCGCTCATTTATCAAGTTAAAGTTTATTAGAAATATATGCTCATCTTGCAGAATATTTGCAGAACAAGTTACAATCCAAGGTTTTACTGTATTTGCATACTTAAGTTCATATATATACTTGGATACATGCACCCATATCTATTTAATGACAACAAAAGCAGCAATAGGAATCTCATTGGTCTACACAGAGGAAATTAGGGCATCACCACTTGGTTTTGGTAAGTGGTAGTTTAAAGAGAATCACAATTCTCCTGTCTTACCTATGACTACTGTATTTCAAAATGACCAAAGAATCCTAGTTCAGGAAGGATAGTTCTTATCTGCCGAATAATCACATCTACTGAAGTTGAAGGAAATATGACAATTAGAAAATCATTTAAACCCTTAATGAAATAGTCCAGACAAACTTTATTACCTGAACTTGCTGATGAACTTAGCATGACCGAAGATGAGAAAGCCACACGTGATATGGGTGCAAAGAGAGAGAGGTTGGGTGGCACATGGGTGGCTCAGTCGGTTAAGCATCTGGCTCTTCACTTGGGCTCAAGTCATGATCTCACAGTTTGTGGGTTCGAGACTCACACCGGGCTCTGTGCAACAGCATAGAGACTGCTTTGGATTCTCTGTCTCTCTCTCTCTCTCCCTCTCATGTGTTTGCTCGCTCTCTCTCTCT
Organism: Leopardus geoffroyi; assembly: GCF_018350155.1. Taxonomy (NCBI): domain Eukaryota; kingdom Metazoa; phylum Chordata; class Mammalia; order Carnivora; family Felidae; genus Leopardus; species Leopardus geoffroyi. Next base: position 5,501,807 of record NC_059333.1, read on the forward strand.
CTCTCAAAATAAATTTAAAACAAAAGAAATAAAGAGGCTGAACCTGATCTAATCATATCATTAGAACTAAATGCCAGTTTATGAGGAAAATGGCCACAGAGGAACCCATTGAAAATTCAGAATTTGGGATTTGCTGCAAAACAGCCCACTGGCTTCTTCAGTAAGTTGAAGACATGAGAGAGAAAAGAAGGAGGACCTTCTTTGGATTAAAAGAGAATCAAGAGACATAATCAGATCAATTGTAAATAATAATAATAGTTAATAATGGTGTGTTTTTAGCCCCTTGGGTAAAAATGAATTTGGAATAGATACTAAATGGTACCAAGAGGTTATTATTACTATTGTGTGTTACCGACCTTGTGGTTTTATGAGAAAACTTGTGTTTTTATTAGAGAAGCATACTAACGATATAGTGATAAGATGACGGACGTTCTATGATTTGACTCAGTGTGTCAACACCAAAAGCAAAGACTATAAAGAAGTAAACAGATAGATGATAAAAAAAAATTTTTGCTGCCTCTTGTGTCTGGGTGATGAATATGTTGGATGCGTTATATTATTTTTTTCTAATTTTGTGCGAGTTTGCAAATTTTTGCGATAACTGGTTTTTAAAATGTAGATATACAGTTTGAAGACAAGGGGATGAAAATTAAATACGATGCTGTTTGTACTAATTTTATACATGAGCAAATATCCCTCCAAGAGCCTGTCACAAGGGTTGCTTAAATTGTATACTTAAAATACAGAAGAAATGCCCCACTCCTTTTTTGTAGTTTTATTGAGATTTAATTTACCATCCCTAAACTTCACCCACATCAACTATACAATTCAGTGATTTTAGTAAATACAGAAAGCTGTGCAACCATGAATGTCATCCAATTTTAGAACATTTCCGCCACCCAGAAAAATCCCTGGGGCCCATTTGAAGTCAATTCTAATTCCCATCTCCAGCTCTGGGCAACCAGTAATCTACTGCCTGTCTCTACAGATTTGTGTTCTGTGTATATTTCATATAAATTGTATCTTACAATTGTGGCTTTATATCAGGCTTCATTCACGTAGCATGATCTTTTAAGGTCCATCCGTGTTGTAAGATGTATCTGTAGGTCACTCTTTTTTATGGCTAACTAATAGTCCATTGTATGTATATACACATCTCATTTATCCCTTCACTGATGGCCATTTGGGTTGTTTCCACTTATTGGCTATTATGAATCCTGCCTGAGGATTCTAGTTTTTTCTCTACTTCCACTTGAGCCCTTGTTCTTGTTTGTGGCTTTTTTTTAGAGCCATCGTAGTGGGTATGAAGCAGTATAAACACTGTAGTTTTTTTTTTTTTTAATATAATTCTAATGTGTATTATTACCCCAGTGGCTAATGTTACGGAGCATCTTTCCATGTGCTGATTAGTCATTTGTGTGTCGCCTTTGGTGATTTATCTATTCAAATCTTTTGCCCATTTTTTGAGTGAGTTGTTTCTTCTTATCATAGAGATGTCAGGGTTCTTTATATTTTTTGGAGATAAGTCCTTAATCAGAAATACTACTTGCAAATATGTTCTTCTAATAGGTTGCTCCTTATTGTTTTCTTAATGGTATCTTGGAAAATATAAAATATTTTAATTTTCATGATGTTTAATATATTAATTTTTTTTTTTTTTTGCCCCTGGTGTTTTTGGTGTTGTATCTAAGAACTCTGCCAGACCCAAGGTCATGAAGATTTGTTTTAGCTCAAACGTGTAGATCTATCACCCACTTTGAGTTAATTTTTGTAGGTGTTGTGGGGTAAAACTTCTAAATTCTTCTTTTTGAAATGGATATCCAATTTTCCCATCTCTTCTTTTTAAAAAGTCATTAGAATTATACAATGCTATCTTAAAATTTCTATCAATGATTAGTTTCAGAATTATAAAATTTAAGTGAAATAATTAGGTATTGCTTTTTTGTGACTAGTGTTAGAAGTGGCAGCTTTTGGGGCGCCTGGGTGGCTCAGTCGGTTAGCCTCCAACTTCGGCTCAGGTCATGATCTCACAGCTTGTGAGTTCAAGCCCCTCGTGAGGCTCTGTGCTGACAGCTCAGAGCCTGGAGCCTGCTTCGGATTCTGTGTCTCCCTCTCTCTCTCTCTGCTCCTTCCCCACTCACACTCTGTCTCTCAAAAATAAATAAACATTAAAAAATGTAAAAAAGAAAATAAAAAGGAAAGAAAGAAAGGACAAGAAGTGACACCTCTTGTTTCCTGGGTTGTGAGCTTCTCCTACGGAAAAACTTCTAACCCCTCCGACCAAAGGAGTGACACCTTCTTTGTGTCACCTTCTCCAGCACCAACCCTACATCCCACTCTAAACAGAGCAACAGATTTTATAACTCTGTAGTCCATATGAAAGTAACTTGCTCTTCAAGACTCTTCCAAATCTGTCTGTAACTTCCACCAGGAGGGTATTGAAGCAATAAGGCCTCTGCTGGCAAGGGCTCCTTGCTGTTGTGGGCCTCTTAGGTCTATAATCCCTCTGGAGCCCATACCCAGACAGTGTAGGAAATGTGAGTGTAAGTAATTATGGGCTATGGAATTTTTCAGTTACGGTGGGTGAACCACAGAAGAGTCCTAGAAACTCGGTCGGTCACATATCCTTTACGAGATCATTAGGTTCCCTCACTGTATCCCATGAGAACATTCACGTTGTTCTTATAAAGCTCCAGGGAGGTGAGAAGAGCAGCGGGTTTGTCATGGATTTCATCTCTGATGATTGTAAGGGAAGCAGCTTCAGCTCAGTGGGTCTGCCATTTTCCCATGGTCTATTGGTCGTCCCTGGTGGCTATGGAATCACAGCACCTTCAAGAGGACATTCCACATGGTTCTTGGATACAATAGAGGGTATCCAGCCCTTTGCTTTGGGGGTTACTGCAGGTGGTACATTGAAATAGGCACAGTGCTTTTCTAACTAAGGCGAAGATAAGAAGATTTCAGGAACCAGGAGCCCATATCTGTTCTTTATCCTTACGGAGACCAGCGTGACCACCCATGTGTGTGGTCCAGTGCAAGTTCAGAACAGGAAGAATAAAAGAGCAAGGAGACTTTTATTTTGGGCACCCAAAAGGGGATCTCTATTTTTACATTCTTAATAATATTCCTTGAGAATATCAATTCCTCAAAGCAAGCTTAGACATTGAGCTGGGTGGTTTCCACTGACCCACTTCTTGAGAGTATTTGGTCCCTTTCCTCATTGGGCTCGAGAGTTTATAAAACCAGCTAAACATCATTTGGGAGAACGGGTGAATTAGACACTGTCATAATGTCAAACAACTATTTCTGCTACTGTTGTTCTTTGGAAAGGAGAAGTCTGACATCGTCTGGTTATAGAACAATCCAATTTCTGGCCTGGGCCAACAATTCCGGTAGAAGCTTGCTGATTCTAAAGTTCTTCATTATTTAGTGGGAAATGAAAAGTAGAACCCTTTCTGCTGCCACCTTCTGAAGATTTTGAGCAGAAGAAATATATATGAATAGGGCTTTTCTTTCTGTTCTTTAATAGAAACTTGAAGATCTGTCGTCAATAGTTAGTATGACGTATAGAATTTAGATTATACATGAGGTCCTCTGATTCTAAATGGCCACTTCAACTCATTCACTGTGTCTAATAAGAGTTTTTCTTTCTTCCTCAGACCCAGCGAACTCAGCCCCATCCATACTGGATGGGTTTGATCATCGCAAAGCCATGGCAGGGCAGCGTGTGGAGTTGCCTTGCAAAGCGCTTGGGCATCCTGAGCCAGATTATCGCTGGCTGAAGGACAACATGCCCCTGGAACTTTCTGGAAGGTTTCAGAAAACCGTGACAGGGCTGCTCATTGAGAACACTCGTCCTTCAGACTCAGGCAGCTATGTGTGTGAAGTTTCCAACAGATACGGAACTGCTAAGGTGATAGGCCGCCTGTACGTGAAACGTAAGTTGGAGGGTAGCTTGGAACAGTGATGTTGGCCGCCATTGATGGAGCTCTTCATACAAGACGACTTCCAGGCTCTTGCTATAGCCTTCCATTAATCCTCACAACAGTCCTGCTGAGACCAATGTTACCCCATTTTGCAGATGAGGAAATGAATGCTCAGACAGATTGCTCAAGATTACACAGCTGGGGTGTTTGGATTTAGGATTGGAATTCAGGTTTATCTGAACCTCCAAGCTTTCCATCAGGCCACAGACTATGTATCTGAGATCCCATTACCTAGTTGTTGGATTAACAATGGCCAGCCTGTCTGAACACTGACAGAGGAAGAGGGGCGGGCTTGTGATGTCCCTGCAAGGGATGGTAGTCTGATCACAGTGGGTGTCCTTGGCTGGCTTTCAGATACTACTTTATGTTCCTGAATGGGGCTATTATCCACAGAAATATGGAGCTCTAAATTATCAAAATATTCGGCTTAGACTCATTATTACATATCATTTAATTCAAATATGGTGGGTGTATTTCATCTCTAATTGGTTTGTAGTGACTGTCTTGAGAAGGATGCTGAAGGCAGACCCCAGAGGAGGGAGGGGTGTGACCACAGTGAGGAGCACTCTATTCTAGTCAAACACCCTCCATTTTACTCACGCAGAAACCGAGTCAATGCGAGTCACGTGACCACAATTGAGCGGCAGGGCTTTGGTCAAAGCAAGTGGCTCTGAGATGCCACTAGAACATTCTTTTCATAGTGTATGATTTTATATATTACACACGATAAAATATTTTTTTATCTGATGAACTGACTGATCAAGCTAAGTCATAAGAGTTGGCATTGAAAGGGGAGGCATTCTCTTGACCTAGATTTTTCCAACCCCGTGCCTATTAATGCAACTGCCTGTTCCAGTGTCACTCTGGGCGTGGACTGTTCTAGCACAATACCACCAGAACAGAATATGTTAAATATCCCAGTGACTGCTTGGAACCAGCTGCCCAGGGTGAGTCCTGAGAATATCATGAAAACGTGTTTAGGCTGGGCTTCAGAAGAAATGGAAGATAAGTTCCGCACAGCTCTATTTCTGAAGCTGAAGAAACTTCCAGATGCAATGATGCAGTACTGGAAGGAAAGGAAGAAGTGTCCCCACAGGTTCAAAACCTCCTCTGTGTTAAAACACCTTTCATGGCTCCCCATTTCCTGCTGAATAAGTTTACATTTTAGGGTATTATCAAAATCATTGTAAGTAAGCCCGTCTGGTGATATTGCCCATACTTTTGCTTGAAAGAAAACTGACCAACTCCTGTTACATTTAAATTCTTCCTATTCCATGTATAAAGCCATCCCTATCCTGACCACAGGTCACACTCCTCCCTCCACATGGAAGAGGGTTTTCAAATACTTGAAGGTCTAAACTTTCTGTCTTTCTAACCCCAGTGCAGTGCCCTCCCCAATGACACCCCCTGTCCCAACCATCTCAGGCTGAGCTCTCAGTGTTAAATTTATTGCTTTCTCATCAAAATCTACACTTTAGAAGTTATTTGCGGAAAAGTGTTAATTCTGACTGTACTTTGTTTACACCCTTGTACTCTTTTGCCACATCTGGACAAGTCCTGAAGTGCCCCTCAAATGTTCCCCAACTCCCTCTGACGTCATGACTTCTGTCTTTCTTCTCTAGACAGAAAGCATTCTCTTGGGTTCTAAATCCAAAACCCTCTCTTCTCCCGTCTCTTCTCCTCTGGTGCTCTCTTTATTCATAGGGCTCTAGATTCCTCCCCTCTGAGAACAAGCCTGGATCTGCAGCCTTAGCCTGGCTTCCTTCCTGAGTGTTAGACAGCATGTCTCCCAATTTTAGATCAGATGTGCCACTGGCATTTCAACACAGCAGCATCGCAAAACAAACTCTCCACCATCTCTACCTGGTCAATGGCTCTTCTTATTTGAGATGTCTTCCCCACTCCCGAGCCCCCTAAATGTAGGCTTTAAATCCTGGATCCTCCTTAAGCCTTTCCTTTCTGAGTCCAAGTCCTGTCAAGTCCTATAGATTGTAGCTCATGGTGCTTCTTAGCCACCCTCCCCACGCCCCTCCTGTCCTAGATTGAGACTTAACTGCACCTCAACTAGACATTTGCAGTGCCCCCTTACTGAACCAATTTCCCCACTCCAGTTTGTGCAATACAGTATGATCAATCAATTCTCCTAAAAATGTGTTTGACTATAAACTCACTTGCAAAAAATTCTTGAATGCTTCCTTTAGTCCCCTCTGACTTAATTCCAAGATCGTGAAGCCTTTTGAAATCTTGTTCCAGATTGCCTTTGGAATTTTTCTCCCATAATTTTCCTACAGAGATTCTGTGTCGTGTCCAAAGTGAACAGGAACACTCTCCTTGTGACAACGGCTATGCTTCATGCCCTAATTCACAGAATGCCCTTTCTTTCCAGCTGGCCTCAGCTCTATTCATCATTGATATCTAAGGAATTTCCTGATCTTTCTACCAATCCCCTTCCACATGGTATATGTCTCTGATGGACCCTATATCACTTCTTGGCTACTATATTAACTCTTGTATTTGTCTCATCTGCCAGAAGACCGAACTTCTTGGAACCAGAGACTTCGTGGTGTGGTGACAGGAGATGTCAGGAATAATTGGGGTAAAAAATGGTTTTAGCTATTTACCGCTTGAGTGGATTTGGTTCAGTTAATTAATCTCTCTGAACAACCACTTCTTCTTCTGTAAAATGGATATGATGAGGCAAAACATGCAGGACTGTGGGAAGACTTAACGTACAAAAGAAGTGTAATAATTTTATGGCACTTGCCAGGTGCACCATGAATATAATTCATCTCTGTCTTATCTGTAGCATTAGCCCTACTTTTGGCTTCTATTAGATGTTCAGTAAATGAACTTGCTACTTAAGATTGGGTTTGTTTTTGTTTCATTGGTCACAAAGTCTAATATCAACCTATTTTCTTACAGCTGTGTGTTATGGGCCCTGGTTGAGCCACAAAGGGGGTATGAGCAGGTGTCATGACTGTGTGAGAATGGTCCAGAGAAACCCGTCAGTGCTACCGTGGGACAAGGCAAATAGGATTTCAATGTTCCAATACCTGTGTCCTTATTGGTGGCCAGAACTTGGCATTTCTTATTGTCAGTGGGTGAATCCCCACACTTACCCAGTGAGAAAGCAGTTTGACCAAATGTTGGTCTGTTTGCCACACAGAGAAAAAAGACCAGAAAAAAAAAAAAAAAAACAAAGAGTAAAGAGGGTGCTCCTGAACAAAATGGCGCACTATGGAATAATCCAGAACATAAGAACTGTGTAGCATTGCTTACAATGATGCATTTGCCTTGTCAGAAGCTCAGGATGTTGTTGAAATGATGTCTACGTATGTGATGTTCTTACCTTCTTTTTTTTTCTCTCACCAAAATTTCCAGAGCCACTGAAAGCTACCATCAGCCCCAGGAAAGTTAAAAGCAGCGTGGGTAGCCAGGTTTCCTTGTCCTGCAGCGTGACAGGCAGTGAGGACCAGGAACTCTCCTGGTACCGAAACGGTGAAATCCTCAACCCTGGAAAAAATGTGAGGATCACAGGGATCAACCACGAAAACCTTATAATGGATCACATGGTCAAAAGTGACGGGGGCGCATACCAGTGCTTTGTGCGCAAGGATAAGCTGTCCGCTCAAGACTATGTGCAGGTGGTCCTTGAAGGTCAGTGGGCCTTGTTATAGGGTTCAGCTGCAAAAGAACCCAAACGCAGAGCACTCAGAAGGATGACGAAGCAGTGCCGATAACTCCCAGTGTTAGGATTTCTGTCTGTCTGGCTAGCTAATAACTCGGCCCTGGTTTCTCAGGATACGCCGGGCTAACAAGAGACCAAGTGTCGGTGAAAGTTATAAATGGTAGAAGTCATAAAAGTAACTTCACATAAAGTTAAGTAACATAAATGTCGCCCACTCATGTGTTAGTTACTTGTCAAGTTACAGACCTCAGAAACGTGGAACATATAGTTTGGTTGACAGTGTGTTAGCCCAGACTGGAGTTTCTCGATGATGCTTCGTTGGAAGAGCCATTTGATGCTATAGGGGAGTTACCAGCATCTCTGGCCTCTGCCCGCTAGATGCTAGCAGCATCCAAGTTGTGACAACCGAAAATACCTCCAGACATTGCCAAATATCCCAGGGGTGGGGGTGGGGAGAGATAAGGAAATAACAGCCCCCAGCGGAGAAATACAATTTTACGGGCAAAGTGTAGGGCACAATTTCAGTATAGTACTTGGTGGAAAGAAAAAAAATCGCGTCTGGTTTGCACAGTTGTCACTGATCGGGTCCAGATGTTCACCAATTTAGGTGAACAGAATTTGGGAGGAATGACCTCGGGTTATTATAGTAGGTTTCAGGTGTGTTGTTTTCGTTTCTTACCGTCCTGCTTACATCTTCAAGGTTATCAATCAGCCAGGGAAAAAAAGCTGTCAAGGTAACATTCAAGTGAGACATACATTTGTCACCGGATAATTGAACAAGCTTTTGTCTGTGTATGTGTGTGTCTTATTGGAAATTCTGTCTTTACATATAATTTCAAATTCATTTGATGTCAATTGATTAAAATAATGACGTGACTTTCATATAGTCTAAAGAGAAAAAATATTTACATATGAACATTAGTTTAAAATATGCCTTGATGCTCTTAGGGGATATTTCTGTTATTGTTTTTTTAACCTTAGCTTATTTTCAAGAAGAAGCGGGCTTAGCAATGAGATTCTTATTTTGATTCGGGCATTTTCTTGCAAACCGTTTTTTTTTTTTTTTTTTTTAAGCAGAGGCGAAATTACCAGAAGGCTTGGGACTCATATTAAATGCCTGACACCGTGTTCCCTGTAATAATTAAGTACAGAAAGTAATCAATTTGTACAGAGCCAGTTTGGTGCTGCTGATGCACTATAGTCCTTACATAGCCACTATTTTTAGATTCTTTGTAGAAGAGGGACAGAATACCTGTCTAGGCCTAGTTACCTTGGCAACTATCTCGTGTGACTAAGAAAACCTAAAGAGCATATTGATAATCCATAATGATGTCGAAAGATTTCAGGTTATCAGAGAGTGACAGCAAGAAAGATTTCAAAGACACTCAGGTCTCACTGGGAAAATAATGTCTGCTTTCATCTCCAAAAAAGCCTGTCACTTGAATTAAAAAAAAAAAAAAAAAAAAAGGCGGGGCAGAGGAGCATAGAGAGCATTCTCATGGATTTATTTGTCGCGTGTCAGTTTCCATTCAGGACAAGAAGCTTCACTTTATTTTTTCTCTTCTGAGAGATGACAGTACGAATGTAGCAAAAGAGAGCAGAAGTGTAGTTATAAATACATATCTAGTAGCTGCCTTAAAATGGACTCTAACTAGTATCCTTGGCTATAACCTCCTATTATTCCCATTGAAGTAGCTTTAGGTTAATGTAAATTATAAAAACTCACAATACTGTGAGCTGAGAATGACCATTGATATAAACGCAGAATCTGGGAGTATTTTCTAGGAGGCCAAAGAAACTGGGAGTTTTAAAAGAAACTGGAAGTCTGAAGAAACTGAAATCTGATAGAGATTCCAGATCAAACCAGAGTAACTGGAGAACGGAATAATAAAAAAGAATAAGAACAGGTCCTACTTCAGAAAACGATAGAATAGCATGTATCAGATTAACTGGAAGTAGATAAAAATTATGAACTTGGGGAAAAGCAAAACTGTATGTGGATGCGGGAGAAACACGCAAGAGCGGGTGGAAAGGGTTTGACCCATGAAAGAAGAGGAAAGGGTTAGGTGGTGTGTGCACTGATACCACTTTTCCCCTGAGGACAGTCCCCAGGCTTTGTGAGGTAGGAGGGGAAACCTCGAATACTAGAAGAAAAGCAGAAAGCTATAGTTCTATGGGATTGACATACAGAAGGACAAAAGTCTGCAGTGTCAAATCACCTGCAGTTGAGGAAGATAAGTTGAAACTCCAGTAAGGAGGGAATTCCTTAAATTCCGAACAGTGGGGAGTCCAAAAATCTAAAGATAAACTTCCCTGAAAAACTTACTTGACACCCAGACTGGAAAATGTGGACGATAATCCCAGTAAAAATTAAAAATGAAAATAACTAGACATACAAAAAAGAGAAAGTAGGTAGTAGAAATAGACCTTGAGAGAACCCAGATGAATGTTAGACAAAGACTTAAAAACTTCTATTTAAAATGTGGCCAATACCTTAGCATCACCTGGGTGGCTCAGTCGGTTAAGCGTCCAACTCTTGATTTCAGCTCAGGCCATGATCTCACTGTTCCTGGGACTGAGTCCCGTGTTCAGCTCTGTGCTAACAGCATGGAGCCTGCTTGGGATTCTGTCTTTCCCTCTGCCCCTCTCCCCCACTCCCCCACTCATTCTGTCTCCTCTCTCTCTCTCTCTCAAAATAAGTAAACATCTTAAATAAACAAACAAATAAATAAAATATGTTCAATAAGGAAAATACAGGCGTAATGAATAATTATCTGGGAAAGACCAGACGAGAAAATGAAAACTATAAAAAGGAACCAGTAGAAATATAAAAATTCAGTGTATTGGCTTTAATGGAAGATTGGAGAAGGAAGAAAGGATCAGTGAATTTGAAGATAAATTAGAATACATTATCCTGTTTGAAGCACAGAGAGAAAGAAATCTGCAAAGGAAGTGAGCAGCATCTCAATGACATGGGACATTCATTAGATGGTCTGATCTCCATATAATTAGAAGTCCAGAAAAACAGAAGATTGAGACTGGGGAAGAAAAAAATATTTGAAGAAATAATGGTGACAGTTTTCCCAATTTTGGTATTAAAGTTACAGAGCCAAAAATCAGTAAATCTCAAGTATAAATATAATCACATGCAGACACATTATAAAGAGTCCTGTTGCTGAAAACCAAAGATAAATAAAAAAATCTTATAAATCTGAGAGAGGAGAACTCTTTTCTGTTTTTAATTTTTTTAAACATTTATTCATTTTTGAGAGTGAGAGAGACAGAGCATGAACAGGGGAGGGGCAGAGAGAGAGAGAGGGAGACACAGAATCTGAAGCAGGCTCCAGTCTCTGAGCTGTCTGCACAGAAACAGAACCCGACGTGGGGCTTGAACTCACAGACTGAGAGTTCATGACCTGAGCTGAAGTCGGACGCTCAACTGGCTGAGCCACCCAGGCGCCCTGAGAGAGGAGAAATCTTAAGTAAAGGGAGATATCAGTACAAATGATGGATGACTTCTCATCAGATATTTTGTAGGCCAGAAGACAGTGGAACAACATCTTTGAAATGTTGACAAGGATTAAAAAAAAAAAAAAATCCCTGTTGACCTAGGTTCCTATATCTGTGAAGAATAATCTTTAAAAAACAGGGAAAGTAGATATTTTCAATAAACCAAAGCTGGAAGAATGTGATAGCAGAAGTTTTGACACATGAAGTCACTGAAGGCAAAAAGGAAATGGCCTAAAATGGAAATTCAGATCTATAGGCATAAAGCCCATTAGAAAAGGCAGGAAATATGTTAGTAAGCATTCAGAATTTTTTTTTCTCTTTTAATGTCTTTAAATAATAATTGACAAATTATAAAATTATAACACTGTTTTATAGAGTTTAGGTATAAATAGATGTAATAACACAAAGCACAGAATATAAATGAAATTATTTTTACTAGGGTTTTTACATTTCACATGAAGTAACATAATTTTCACTTTTAGTACATGAAATCAAAATTATATAGATGCACACACACATATATTAGACATATGAATATTTATGTGTATATATCTCTACCTAAATATGTATGTGTGTGTATATATATATATATATATATATATATGTAGTGTGTGTGTATATACATGTATATACACACAAATATGTATATCCGTATCTATATCAACATAAAACTGAGTTCGAATTTATCCCATAAACGTACGATTGGCAACACATAAAATCAAAATTTATGTATGTATAAGGCATCATATTAATAGAATATAGGAGAAAAACCAATTGATGACTTCAGTATATTCAGAAAACACCATTTGACAGGATTCAACCTCCATTCGGAATAAAAAATTCTCAGGAAACTAGAAATGTAAGGAACTTCTTTGACCTAATGGCATTTATGAATTTATTTACTTAAATGATTTATTTATTCATACTTAATGGTTGAGGACTAAATATCTTTCCTTTAACATTGGGACTGAGGATGCTCACAAATACCTCTTCTATTCAACACTGTTCCAGAAGTCCTAGGTAGGCATGAATAATAAGTAAAATGCATAAAATTTGGAAAGGAAAATCTCAACTGTCTTTAATCACAGACCTTGTTGTTTACATAGAAAATTCCAAGTAATCTGTAAAATAATTCCCAGATAAGTTTAGAAACTCAAGATACAAAAGCACAATTTTTTGTGTGTTTATATAGTAGAAACCAACCATTGGAAAATAATATTTTAAAATTTCCATTTATATTAGGATAACACAAAAGATACTTGGGAATAAATTTAACAACAGATGTGAAAGATTTCAACATGTGAAACTATACAACTATATATTGCTAATATAGAATTGTGATGACCTAAAAAACTGGAAAGTATACCATACTTAAGGACTAAAAAGCTAAATATTTTTAAGGTAGCAGTCCTCTGTAAGATAATCAATGTAATCCTAATAAAAATCCCAACAGCGTAGAGAAGTGAAAGTCCGGGGACACCTAGGTGGCTCAGTTGGTTAAGTGTACAACTCTTTATATCGGCTCAAGGCATGATCTTGCAGTCGTGAGCTCGAGCCCCATGTTGAGCTCTGCACTGAGCATGAAGCCTGCTTGGGATTCTCTCTCTCCCTCTCTGTCTGCCCCCCCCCACACCATCTCTTGCTTTCTTCCTCTCTCAAAATAAATAAATAAGCATTTAAAAAAATAAAGAAAAATGGAAGTCCTATAGTCTAAGTTGATTTAAAAGACTTGCATGAGAAAGTTAAAGGACTGAGAATTGTGCAATCTTTAAAAAAGAATAAAGTTGGAGGACTCATACTAGCTACATTAAACAATACAGATACATAACTCAATAGAACATACTGGATGGTCTAGAATATGCCCACACACATATATGATAAATTAATTTGCAAGAGAGTCCACAATATTCCAAAGGTAAAGGAAAGTCTTTTTGACAAACAGTACTACACAATGAATGTAACAACAACAACAACAAAAAATGAATATCAATCCCTATGTCACACCTTATACCTTACACAGATTTAATTTGCTCTAAAATATAGACTGGGATATAAAATCCCAAACTATGAAGTCTCTAAAAGGAAACATAGAAGAATTATTCATCATCTGAATGGTAGGCAAAGCTTTCTTAGGATAAAGAAAGAAGTAAAAGTCAAATACACCATTAAGAAAATAAAAGGCAACTACAAACTGAAAGAACATTTTACATATGCAAAAACACACATCTATACATACATATATATATATATATATATATATATATATATGTATGTATATATAATATCTGGCACACATTTTATGTAACTAATATATCTGACAAGTATATTTGACCATTATAAGATACATGATAAATATTTGTTTTCAACATACATAAAGAACTCCTACAAATCAATAAAACATAGTCTAACATAACCATGGACAAAAGATTTGAGTAGATATTTCACAAAAGGAGATACACAAATGGCCAATAAGCACATAAAGACAACATTATTTCCATGATACCCTTGCCAAAAATGCACAACCTGCATCTAATCATGACAAAACAGAAAAAACCCAGTGTGAACAACTGGCTATGGAGTAATTCTTCAAAATGTTAAAGCCAAAAAATACAGAAGAGACCAAAGAATGATCCAGATTGAAGGATGCATGCTAAGGAAGCATGACAGATAAATGGGATGTATGGTACTGGTTGGGCTGGGAGAGAGAGCTGGGAGGGACATTGTTGGTCGGCAGACAGACTTTCCATATGGACTGCGTGTTAGGTGATAGAACACTTCCAAAGTTTCATTTCTTAATTTCGCTGCCTGTCCTATGGTAATAGAATGTTTGCAGGATAGAGAACCCACACTCTAGGATTATATGGATTTGAAGTTCAAGAAGAGGCAAACAAAGTCACATTGAAAGAAATCAGGACAGTGATTCCCTCTGGTGAGAGGGGACTGGTTGAAAGGAACCCTGGGCAAGTTGTGGGGTCCTGAAACGCTTTATGTTGCAGTCATTTGGGTGGTTACACAGTGTACATATTTAACAAAACATTCTGCTTGTACACTTAAGATCTGTATGTGTCACTGTATGTAAACTGTACCTACAAAAAAAAGGTGTAACTGAAGAAAACAGTTACAAAACAGATTTTTAAAAAAGACACGTTTTCAGTGCATAGTGTAAAAATCAGTGCAAAGAAATATACAGCTCTGCACATTCAAAAAAAAAAGTCGAATTGTAAGATCAAATAAAATAACATTCCTCAGCATCGACAGCCGATTATGTACAAAGAATAACAATCATGGTGACGTCTCACTTCTCCGTAAATAAAGGCAGAGCATGCTGAAGCAGAGTGTGTGGTGTTCTAAGGGTAAAAACACAGGTTCTTTACTTTAATATTATGAAGCCCTTTTTTTCATCTTTGATACTAAAGCAAGATGCTTGCAATTCAAGAACACTGCAATACTCCACTGTGGTTGCATGTGGGGAAAAAACATACTCAAGGGCCTTCTCCAGTCACCCAGGAGTTGGAATGAAATTGACATTCAGGAATTTGCAAGAGGAAAGATGGTAGAGGGCTCAGCAAAGCACCCCCATCAGGAGAACCCTACACGGCTGGTCCCTCTGGCCACAGAAATAGGTTTCCAGGTTTCCAGAGAGGAGGAGTGGGTGGGGCGGGGAGGGGGGGAGGGCAGAAAGAGAAACTCTTCAGGGGTACTTGTAAGTGTTAACAGTTATCTTTCTGTGATGGAATTGTGAGCTAGCCTCAGGTGTGTTTCCTCCATTTGTTTGCTTTCCAGTTTGTCAGCGGTGAATATGTGTGTGTGTGTGTGTGTGTGTGTGTGTGTGTGTGTGTGTGTGTGTAAATATATATATATACATATATGTGAATATGTGTGCATATATATGCATGCATTTATGATTGCTACCATACAGTATGAGGGAAATGGTTCATATATATGATGGAAAGACAATGGAGTATGAAAATTTTGTCTTTGTTGAAAATATTGGAAATTCCTGTGGAAAACTCCCCAAGACCTAGATCTTACTTTGCCTGGGACAGTCTGAGGCTGTGCCTGCCTCCCTGGCATAATTACTTCTGGTATCTGTTTTGTTCTCAAAACTGTCCCATGTTGGGTGATAAATTTGTACAGCCACCAACTTAAGACACTTAGAGAGATATTTATTACACACTGGAAGACTCAAAGTTTATTTGGCTTTGATCCCACTCTCAGAGTTTCCATGACATTTACATGGACTTTCCACTTATCATTAAAACTATAAAGGATGATTTTTTATCAGAAAATAAATAAGGTGAACCTATCCGTCTGTCAGTCTTTACTCCTCTGAACAAGTCCCTGGGGCATAAGCCCTAATTATCTCAGAAGTGGAAGGCTAAAGTGACCATTTGGAGGGGTGGGTTTCCTCTGTGTTTATAACATGTAATAGGGACCTAACAGTTCTAGATTGTAGACTTCTTGGGAGCTGACGTTGTGTAACTTGAGCATCTGGGTTGCATGATTGTTCTTAGGACAATCAGGAAATATATAGAAGTAATTTACTAAAGGTTGCTAACACTGTTTGCCTATTTTGAAAATGAAATCTTGCTCTGCTTGGAATTTAGCTCTAGCCATAAAACCAGACTTGCCTGTAGTGTTCAATAACCGGCATGTCTATCTCCTAACCATTACACAAAGGTACTTGGAGGTCGTTTAATTATTTGTATGTGCCACTTCCTTCCATCCTTTGTCTTCCTGCAGACGGAACTCCCAAAATTATTTCTGCCTTTAGTGAAAAAGTGGTGAGTCCAGCAGAACCAGTCTCCCTCATGTGCAACGTCAAGGGAACTCCGTTGCCCACCATCACGTGGACCCTGGACGACGACCCGATCCTCAAGGGTGGCAGTCACCGCATCAGCCAGATGATCACGTCGGAGGGAAACGTGGTCAGCTACCTGAACATCTCCAGCTCTCAGGTCCGGGATGGGGGAGTCTACCGCTGCACTGCCAACAATTCGGCGGGAGTCGTCCTGTACCAGGCTCGAATAAACGTAAGAGGTGCTTGTCAAATCAGCTCCTCAAAAAAACAAAAAACAAAAAACAAACAAAAAAAAACAACAAAACACCCAAAAAATAAACAAAAACAAAAAACACATCTAACTCACTGTAGTGGAGAAGAAGGTTTCTGCATGCCCTGAGCTGAGTCTCGGAATGCGGAAAACAGGTTCACCGTTGCTTCCCATTTCCTACCCTCTCCTTTCGGCGCCAGAATGGCCCAGATTGGGTTCATGTGGGAAGTGGCATTTTGTTCTTTTCAGTCAGCTTGTTCTCTTTGTTACTCTTCGATTTGTCCACTTGATCTTGTCTTTCTCGGTTTATGCTCGGCACGCTCTTTTCCTTCCTCCTCCTCTTCTGTTCTTCCACATTCATGGTAAAGCTCCACGCACCTGGTATTTTAACTTACATTCATAGTGCACCATGGCATAACCTCCATCTTGATAAACCTACGTCATAGAGTTTGAAAATTGAATTGCTCCCGGCGTTTTCACAAAAAACGGCATGATTGTTCAGGGCGGACTAATTACTTTTTCTTGAAGAAATTGCCTCTTCTCTTGTAATTCAAGGCGTTTTCATAGAAGTAGTTGATACTTAGGGTATTTAACACTCCTTCGATCCATTTGAAAGTAACGAAACGAAAAGGAAAAAGAAGGACTGCTCAGTAGAAGAATCCAAATGCAGAGAAGAGCGTGTAATAGAGAAGTTGAAAAAGATATTTTTCACATGAAAATGATCTCCATTGTTTTTCTTTTACTCAAGGAAAAGTGTACCCGTTTCCACACATGAGATGTACCCTTAAATTATTTTCAAGAGTTCCTTTGTGTCTCTCTAGGGCCTGCAAGCATTCGGCCAATGAAAAATATCACAGCCATCGCAGGACGGGACACGTACATCCACTGCCGTGTGATTGGCTATCCGTATTACTCCATCAAATGGTACAAGAACTCTAATCTGCTTCCTTTCAACCACCGCCAAGTGGCATTTGAGAACAACGGCACTCTAAAACTCTCAGATGTGCAAAAGGAAGTGGATGAGGGAGAGTACACGTGCAACGTGCTGGTTCAACCGCAGCTCTCCACCAGCCAGAGTGTCCACGTGACGGTCAAAGGTAAGGCTGCTCTCCCTGTCCCCACACGTCTTGCCCTTACTCAGCTCTTTCACCAGAGGGACGATGAAGAGCAGGGGGGATCTTAGAAGCTGCCTGTTTACAGTAGGACAGTTCCAAAAACAGGAAGGATAGAATACCTCACATGTTCTGATCTCTTGACTCCTCGATGCATCCACTCCTGCATCAAGGGCTGTGGTTGATATGATTTTCTTTTCATGTGGAATTTTTGGTTTGGTTTTCCAGAGGACATGTGTTGTCAGTATTACCACAAGAAGAGAGAGAGAGAGAGAGAGAGAGAGAGAGAGAGAGAGATCATTGGCTTCGTTACCTAGTTGTCCGACAGATCATTTTAAAACACATATAGATCTTCCTCCACTTATGATGGGGTTACGTCCCAATAAACTCATTGCAAGTTGAAAATGTAGTAAGCCAAAAATGTATTCAATATATCTCACTACCAAACCTCGTAGCTTAGCCTAGCCTACCTGAAACATGCTCAGAACAGTAACATTCGTCTGCAGTTGGGCAAAAATCATGCAATGCAAATCTGACTTTATAATAAAACGTTGTCTATATCCTGTAATGTACTGAATACGGTACAGAAAGTGAAGAACAGAAAGGTTGTGTGGGTGAAGTATGGTTGTCCATTTGGGTTGTTTACCCCTGTGACTGCTGGCTGACTGGGAGTCGTCTAGCATCAACGTGAGGGTATCTGCTGCATAGCACCAGCTCTGGGCAGCGGTGTGGGGGGAAGTAGGTTCAAAATTCAAAGTACAGTTTCTACTGGATGCACTCATCTTCTACACCATCATGAAGTGGAAGAATCATAAGTTGAACCATCCTAAGTTGAGAACCATCTGAATCTTTGTTTTCCTAAAAAATCCTGAAAGCACGTTCTTGCAGAATCCTACCAGAAGAGGTTTTCTGTAACAGATCAAGACTTCAAACAGACTTCTCATGTTGAATAGATGATCAGGTCAAAACAACAACATAGGAATTATATGATTAATGAGCTCCACAGAAAAATTCCTTGATTTTTAAATGATTCTTTACATCTCGGTTCACCAGGATGAACTTTGGGGGATGAACAAAGTTTTCCATGGCCTTCCCCAACCTTTTTCCCCTTTAAACCTTGTTAGTTTACCTTTCCAGGACACCTATAAATACACACACACACACACATGCATGCACACACACACACACACACAGATGTGCATGCACACATATAATCTGTGTAATATATCATATATGTTATATAATATGTAGCATATATTAGGTATAATTTCACATTAATAATTTTGAATCTTTTAAAAATAGCCACATATCTTAAGACTTTTCTCAGATCATTAGAATTTCTTGGTAAACCAGACTGTGATAGCTGCATAAAACTTCATTTTGTAGTTGCATTTATTTCTTCAACTGCCATTCCTGAAACATCTGCTTGATGCTGGGCTCTACTCCAGGCATTGAGGGAAACAGTGATGAAGAAGGTAGACAAGTTTGTTCCCCTGTCGAACTCTCCTTCCAATCACGAGAGACAAACAGTAAACAAACAAAACAAGCAAATAAACCAGAAAGTATAATACAATGTAGAGAATTAAAACATGTCAGTATCTTAAATATTAGCTGCATTGGAGAATTAGAAGCTAGATCAATGAATGTTTGGTGCTTTGCTGTCTTAAAATTCATTTTCTATCTGAATGAATGTCTTACCCACACGTTGTTTTGTAACATAGTAAGTTGATCATTTGGAAATTATTGGTTTGCTGAGTTAGGTAGATTTTTGAAACATTGACACAATTTATAATAATGTCAGAATATCACCATGGTTTCATCAGAAAAGTATTTCAGTATTGGGAAGCTGTCGAGTTCATAGTGACAGATACAAGTCTTACAAAAGTCTATTCTTTTGCTTGAATGTTTCAATTTCATTGTTTGCAGCAAATACAGTCAGTTGTGATCATAGGAGTGACAGGCTTATTTCTTTTTTTTCTAGGAAAATGTCTGCTAGTTACCCAAGCCTGAATAGCTATAGCTTTTAGGCAGCCATTCTCTGTGGAAACAATGGAATTCCATGAAAAGAGTGGCTAATTGAGCTTGTAACTCAGACAAGTGCACAAGTACTTTGCTTCAAGACAACCTTCCTGCTCAGCAGACAGATGAAGTGCTTTGTGCATTTTCCCCATTTTGTTACACAGAGCATAGAACTCTGGAAATGTCATGGGCTTATTATTTTTATGGCTCCATAAAGTGTCCTTAGAAACTGCTTTTGACAAAAATTGGGACTGTGTGGTGGTAAACAACACAGTGACAGCTAGTACATTTTGGTGTCACTGCCATGATTTGTGTGAAGGCCCCAGCAGTCTTACCCACTGTTACTTTTGTGTATCTATGCAAATGTCACCCCAATGAGAAAGGTGAATAATACCTTAGTGTTACAGTGAAAATGATTATCGTTTTGCCATCTCCCTAAAATGTTCTCAGGGATCCCCAGAGGTCTTCAGATTACATTAGGAAAATATCTTGGTGCTAAATATTTCTTTCTTTCTTTTCTTTCTTTTTTTCTTTCTTTCTTTTCTTCTTTCTATCTTTCTTTCTTTCTTTCTTTCTTTCTTTCTTTCTTTCTTTCTAAATTAGCTGCCACCAGAATATAAGCTTCTTTTTTAATTTATTTATTTAAATTCAAGTTAGTTAACATACAGTGTATGTTGGTTTCAGGAGTGGTACCCAGTGTTTATCATTTACACATAACACCCAGTGCATCAGCAGTCAAAAAGAATGAAATCTTGCTATTTGCAACAATGTGGATAGAACTAGGGTGTATTAGGCCCAGGGAAATAGGTCAGGCAGGAAAAGACAAATATCATATTATTTCATTCATATTTGGAATTTAGGAAACACAACACATGATCATAGGGAAGGAAGGAAAGGAAAAATAAGATAGAGAACCTAGGGAAGGAAGCAAACCATAAGAGACTCTTAAATAAATATTTCATTTATTTCTAATATTTAACCATTTTGAATGATGTGTCAAATGCCCTTCTCTATGCATTGGCCTTTATCTACTTGTAAGATGATTTATTTCAGGAAAAATTGCCAGGAGTGTGACCGTTAGATAAATGGATACAGATATTTTAATGTCAGGTTTTTAGGAGACATAAATTCAAACAAAGACCATTTGAATTATTCACTTATATTCTTAAAATGTTCTCGACCAGCAGAAATCAATGTATTAATCTTTATCCTTTTAATTTTATGTGACAGAAACTGACTCAAACTGGCTTATACCCAAAAGGAGAATTTATTGGCTCTTAATAACCAAAGTATCGATCATTTTAGAAAACAAATCAGATAGTTTTGGTTTCAAGAATTTCTTTTCTTCTAAGGATATATTATGTAGAATAATCATTTTCAGGTTCTTGGCAAGGATTGTCAAATGAAAGAAGGAACATATTATTTTGTGCAATATTTCATTATAGTTGCCTGGTGAGAAATAGCTGTCAGTGGGTGGGGAAGTTGAAGGGATTTGGGATCTGCACTGCTACAGGGAGGTTAGGGAAGGCTCCTCTGAGAAACTGGCATCTGATCAAGGACACGGAGGTGGGCAAGGTAGCCAAACATATACCCGGGGCAAAGAGCATTCTAGGCAGAGGGAACACAAGTAGTCAGGGGTGGGCCTGGCAACCTAGAGAACTAGTAGAGAAGCAATATGGCAGGAACAAAGTGGACACAGGGTAGAGGTATGGTCAGAATTAGCAGGGTCCTCTCATGTAGAGCCAGGGCTGGGCTCGGAGGGTTTGAGTTTTTCCTTTGAGTGAGATGGAGGGGTGATCAGAGATGTCAGATTAAACAGAGATGTCACCTGGCCTGGGTTGTAAAAGGGTATGCCTGACTTCTCTTGCTGAGAAAAGGCTGAAGCCCAGAAGGGACAGAGAGGGGGTGAGGAGAAGACAGATTCTGGATATATTTTGAAGGTCTCCTCCATGGGATTCCCTGATGGATCGGATGTAGGTGTAAGAGGATAAAATCTGGGCCTGAGCAATGGAAAGACTAGTGCTTCTGTCAGTTGAGCCAAGAGAAGATGCGGTGAAGCAATTTAAGGGAAGAAATCAGGAGTCTACTTTTGGATGTACTGAGCTTGAAACATTAAGTGGATCCACTAAATAGACAGTTGGATAGATAAGAGTGGAATTTAGGACAGTGGAATCTTAAGCAGTAGATTTGGAGACATCGGTGAATAAATAATGCGTAAGACACGGGCCTACATGTGACCATCAGGAGACTGTGTACCTCACTGCAGATTTTCACTCATATAGACAGATTTATCAATCCCTTAGTTAGACTCACAGTAAAACCTGTTCACCAAATATCTGAAGCTAAAGTCTGATGGAAATTCGTACAAGAACTGTTTGAAATTTAAGTCTGTATCTTTAAATTTCCTCAATGAGGACAGATCAGTGTATCAACCATGATCCTATCGATTGCAAAGCGTAGGAGCTCAAATCAGACTGGTTTAATAGCAACTACTACAGTGTATAGGGGAGGTGGGGGTGGAGGTCAAGGTTGTATTGAACTAAACTTTGGGAGGGTCAGAGAGAACGTAGGCCTTGGGGGAGGCCTGGTCTAGACCTTTAATTACCATCTGAAGCTTCTGATTCTTTGGTGTTTCCCTCTACACATTGGCTTCATTCCCTCTGAGCAGCCCTTCCATTCGGCAAGATAACTGGCCCTGAGTGTCCCTGGGCTCACATGCCCTTTCCCCAGTGGTTCCACATAGGAAACTTGTAGGGAGGGATTCTGGCTCCCTCCCGGGAATAAGCCACCACCCATTCCTGGACCAGTCACTGTGAGCAGACCTATGGGGTGCCTGGACAGGCTGCCCACTTACCCCCATACCTCCACACCAGGGAGAAGGTTGCACTTATCTAAAGAAAGAGGGACATGAAAGCAACAGACATTGCAAGCTGTCTCAAGACAGTGAATTAAAACATGAACGGAGCTGATCATGACTTCTGAATGTGTATTCACTTTACTTAGTAAAATGTGCTCGGTAAACAAAGGCCCCCAAGCAGGTCAACACCTCAGAAAATAAGTTCTGTCCAATAGCTAAGAATTCTCCCTAAAGGAAACCAGCCCCAGGGGCCAGAAGAATAATGTTAGGCAGCAAATGCCAAGTAAATACCATTGATAGAAAGCATGGGGGAAGGGACCAGGTGGAAGGAAGACGTCTGGTGCCGCAGGAAGTCAGACGGACAAGGGGACGAAGAAAGCAGAAAACCCTCTAGATGCGGGATGACATTGAAACCAAGCAGGTCTTGATGAAACCTACAATAGACAAATGGACAAAGCAGGAGACGTCCCCGGCAGTCTCTGATGGTAGCCTTCTGGATGGCAGGTTACACCTCCATGGAGCCCACCATATGAGACTATCACACACTAACAAACATTTGATGGGAAAACCTTAACAGTGGGTTTGCCAAGAAGCCTGGACTACTGAACTTGCTCCAAGAGGTGTTGAGTTGGTGTTCTTTGGATGTGTATAGCCTTTCGCGCAGATGTCTTGGCAGAGGAGAGAGTATAGACTTTTGGTTAGTCGTTGCTTCAAAGCATGTTTTAAAAGGAGCATCTTGTGAACTCAATACAGTTGTCGGCTATCAGTACTCTAGCACATCCCCTTTACTTTTATTTAATTTCATCTCTTCTGTGTTGACAGATCAAACTGTAGACACCAAAGGAGGAAATTGCAGGCTGGGTGTACAAGGATAAGCCGGCGTATGTCTGTGTGGGACTTCCCAGATGAAAAATAATGCATCCTGGGTTTCTGTGTATCACCTGACATCCCCTTTCATTTTTTTATTCATTGGTCACAGTTGCCTGCATTGCACTGCAGCAAAAATATTTAGAGTAATTCAGTTTAAGACCCTGCTTGCATTTCTTGCTTCAGATGACTTCTAACTTTCAATATATAGTAGTAATTATACACCGTGAGCAATTTTAGCCTTTCCTCAGATGTTATTAGAAAGGTTGTAACCGAATTGACTTCTGAACATTTACATTTGGATTTTAAACTGTTTTGAAATGAAATATGTAAATTAAGTCACACTCCAGTGGCCGGGATTGTGGTCTATCAATGCTTTTAAAAAATTAATAACCTTTACTGATTTCAATTAAGATAAAGGTTATGATAAGGGAAGAGATAAGAAATCAACTGAATGATAGGAAAAGACAGATTTTTTTTTGCTTTGTGAATCAAGATTGAAAGACAGTCTTTTCTTATTTTATTTATATAAATAACAGCTCGATTACCTTTCTGGTTAGACTGCACAGTGAATATTTTATTCGGATAATTTCAGAAGAACAAGTGTGATCCCTCACACGTCGGCTTCCTTGGAAAGTGGGCACACTCATTGCTGTCAATAATGCCACAAACTTGGGGGGGCCACACCATTTCCGTCTTGTTTCCAGGAGGTTCTTTTTTTTTTTAAACACTGAAAGCATTGTGTGTGTGGGGGGGGGGGGGGTGCACGTCTGTGTGCATTTATTTCAACAACAATTGGAAGCAATACTATTTTCCAGCCATGTCCTTTTTGCAAATAGTCTTGGCCCTTTGCTTATTTTGTAGCATTGACTTACAACTTTGAAAAAAGAAAACAAACTTCAAAGATCGATTTAAACACCACGTTAACTATTGATAATGCCTAACACGTAAGCAGTTCTGAATTATATTAACCAACTAGAAGCACCATTGTGCTGCTTTCGAACATGTAGGGAGAAATGAAAGTCAAAATCCCTTCACTTCATTTCAATTTAACAAGCAGGGTTATATTTAACACATTTCAAAGCTTTTTCTTCCTCATTTTAGGTGCCACATTGAACTTGAACAGTGCCTAATTGAGTGTTTTAATTGCTAGGGACCAGCACTGCCAGGAAAGTTAATTGGCTGCTACATAAAAATGTCACCTTCTATTTATATTTATATAAAACTTTATAGTTTACAAACACTTTCATATGTGTAACCTTAATTAATGCTCACAGTGACTCTGTAATGTACATAAAGCATGAGCAGAGAAGCGGAATTAAGAGCGTGCGGGAGGCTTGCTCAAAGCTGTCCAGTAATGTATTCGGGATTCAAATACACGTCTTTGGATTCCAGTGCAGCCCTGTAGTGGGCCTTAGAAAAGCAATCGGCATTGCAGTGGGAGGCCACGGTGGAGGGGAAGGAAATCAAGGCAATGAACCCAAGAAGAAAGCTCCTTG
This sequence comes from Leopardus geoffroyi, assembly GCF_018350155.1. Lineage (NCBI taxonomy): Eukaryota > Metazoa > Chordata > Mammalia > Carnivora > Felidae > Leopardus > Leopardus geoffroyi. The sequence goes on from NC_059333.1 coordinate 5,526,396, forward strand.
AAAAGTTAAGAAAGAAAATTATTTAACAATTAGGAAGGGCGTGAGGTTATTGAGGGCTTAATTTAAGAGAGAGAATGAAAACTAGTTACATTGATGAGAAGTAAAAGGAGGAATGGGTTTGGAAAGTGAGGGTGGGTAAGGACCCGAGGTGACTCCAGAAGTCCTCGCCTGGGTGACCGAGAGGCTGAGACAGGGAGCCTACGGTAGTCATGGCTTGGGAATGGCTTTTGGAGAGTGAGGTTTGGTTGACAGCCTCTGGACCACCATTCTGAATTCGGGCCACAGGGACTTTGAAACATGGGTTTGGAGGGCTCCAATGAGTAGAGAGCAACAGTCAACACTATAAGAGGTCAAGAGTGACTGAGGAGCATCAGGCTTTCACGATGCTTTTTCATGAGTTTTTAAAAATCAGTGTTGGCCAATAATGAGATGAGATGATGATGCTCGAAACACAACAAGAGCGATCATGGACATTAGCTCCCCCTTAGCTCATTTCACCATGATCGTGGTGGCACTTTCCCATCCTAATGGAAGACACGCCTTTCTCATGCCCTGCTTCAAACTGAGGGAAGAATTAGGCGCCGTTGGCAATGTTTCCGGCCTGACAGTAGAGACCTTTTGCATTCTGCCCCCTGACAGGGACAAGGCTCTGCACCAGTTGACGCGTTCTGCCCCCAGCACAGCTCTTTGTCCTCCCCTGCACCTGCTCTGTGGCTACGGCGATCTGGCTAGTGCTGCTGTGGGTGCAGCTGGGGAGGTGGAGGCTGAATTAAAAATGGGGCTCGGCTCCCATCTCTGAGCGAGCAGTCGGGAGTCTGCCTGCCGATGACATCATTCTTTGGGGGCTCCTGACAGCTGATGCCGTTTGGCCCTTTTGGCCCCGGGAGAGGCACGGCTCTGTGCGTGGCACCATGGGCAGGGCCATCCACTCCGGACATTTGCCCCTCTGCTGTTCCAACGAGGCTCGGGACCCACTTCTGTCAGGGATGACGTTCTTCTCTCTTTATCAGCTCCGCTTGCTGCTGGTGCTGGGGTCATTGTCAGTATTGTTTGGGGGGGGGGGGAACGCGGCGTTCCCAGACTAGTTTTCTCTTTCAGGTGCCTCATTAAAGTTGAGCGGCATTGAATGTAGGGTCCTATTTGCTGGGTCTCACATGGCCTTAGACTGTTGTCATTCACAAAATTTTTGCACTGATTTTCAGCAACTGCTTAGGGAAGGTATCGTTTCTCTTATGAATAATATGGGAGAAAATAGACCTAGTAGAGGAATGTAGGGTAAGGTGGTAAATGTGCATTCTTTTGTGGGACTTTGTGGTTTCAAATGGAGATTTACATTCTTTTGGTGACTCCCAGTGTGACAGAAGAAGGCTGATGAGGTGGGGGACTCATACCACCCCTCCCCTTGATAAACTACCAAGGAGGAGTTTAATGGGTGCAAGTGTCTGCATTCACTCCCCTGGCTGATGATTTATGCTCTCAAGCTCCCGCAGGAGAGAATGACTCTCCTTTGGTTAGGATGTCAGAATTGAGCTCTGAAGTCAGCTTGACTGTCTTCTTCAGACAGGTTTGTCCTGGAGGTGGAAGACCTTGTAATCCCCCCTTTGATTCTGGAAAATGAAGCTGGTACCTTTCTTCATTAGATTTTTTTAGAAATGACACCCCAAATTGTTTTTCTCTCAGTAGAGGAAAAGGAAAAAGATTATGTATTGGCTTTGTTACAAAGTCAAAGAATGCAGGCTTTTACTCAGTTAAAGCTAAGATTGTGGAAGAAGTAATATTTTGCAATACTTGGGCTTGTTAAACATGGGAACGTGGAGAAGGAGAGAATTACGTAGGCATGAGAAAAAAAGAAAGGATGACAAGAAAATTATTGCACTTCCCCTGCCTAGCCCATAATCAGTCTCTTTGCAAATATACACAAGTGTACGTGTACCTATATCCAGCACACAGTAAAAGACCCTCAGGTCGTGCTTAAGTAATATTTTTCTGATAATATTTTAAGTCAGGAAAAAAAACCCCACCTCTCAATTATTCAAAATCATGCAGTGGGATCTTTCATGTGGATTGGTACATATTGTAACTATATAACTTTGTGCACATGTGATATATAACATAAATAATGTTTGCATATTTTATTTATACTTATATATAAACATAAAATATATGCATGGGTTAAAATCATGTATAAATATGTATGTTTATATGCACTGGGTGCCTGGGTGGCTTAGTCAGTTAAGCTTCCATTTCAACTCAGGTCAGGTCTTGATCACAGGGTCATGAATTCAAGACCTGAATTGGGCTCTCTGCTGGGCATGAAGCACAGAAAGGAGGTTATTTAAAAATTAAAATTGTTTAAGATTATTAAATATATATATATATACACACACTATATTCATATATAGATAGACATATTTGAGTATATATAAGAGATGCCTGCATATGCATAAATAGATGATACAAAGGTAAAGCCTTAGGGATATTAATGAATGTGGAGTTCACCTAGATGAGACTACCGTGTGATACTCACCTTGCCCTGGACTGAACCCGCATGTTTCCCGACTCTGTCTGCACACACTTGTGCAGTGCCCCACCCTAAGCTCTGAGCCCGTCCTGATTCTGCACAGCCCACGATCACCGTAGGTCTTCCTCCTGTTGGATACGAATCTGCCTCCTCTAGCTGTTCCCTTTTTCTCTGGCCCCATTATTCCCTCCAGGGTGGCACCGAACAGCTGACCCCCACCTCCCCGGAAGCTGCCTACTGAGTATTTATGTGTGTATTTATTTATGTGTGCACTTATTTATGTGGGTACTTAATATACTTATTTTAAATCTACTTTTTAATGCCCTTATTAAGATAGACATATAAATGGGGCACCTGGGTGGCTCAGTCGGTTAAACATCTGACTTCAGCACAGGTCATGATCTCACAGTTTGTGAGTTCGAGCCCCGCGTCGGGCTCTGTGCTGACCGCTCAGAGCCTGGAGCCTGCTTCCGATTCTGTGTCTCCCTCTCTCTCTGCCCCTCGTCTGCTCACGCTCTCTCTCTCAAAAATAAATAAACAAAAAAAAAATTTGTTTTAAATAAAAACTTAAAAAAAAAGATAGGCATATAAATATATATTAAAGCATGCGAAGTAAACCTTTTTGCTGTTGTTCCCCAGCCCTTTGACACTGTGCCTCGTGCTATGATGAATATTCTAGTAGATGTGCCCCTGTGTGCTATTAACTTGGTATCACTGATGACTGCAGAGCGCCCTCCAAAATACACTTGAGGCTGCTACCAGCCACACACAAGAGCCCACATTTCCCCATATCTGGGCCAGTGCTTGATATTATCTGCCTCTCAAAGTGTTGCAGATCTAATGCCTGTGGATTTTATTTTAATTTGCTTTTATTCCATTACTACTGACGTTGAGCATCAAACTCTTCATTATTAGATATCTGGGTATCCCATCTACGAATTTCCTTGGCCCACCCTGACATCATTTTTCCTGCGATTTTTTCCTGCTTTGCTGTAATTCTTCCATGTAAATTTGAATCTCTTATTACATAGAAATGGTCGTGAGCACCTTTTTCACGGCTGCCTCTCCGTTGTCTTCCATGGGGTCTTGATTCAGAAGTCCCTGAGCTCATGGAAGATGTATTCCTACACTATTTTCTGTGTTCACTCTATGTTTATATTTCCACTGTGCACATTTCGGTCTTTAGTCCACGTTGAGAGCTGTAGATACAATAGAAGTGGGTGTCAGTTTCTTCTTTATATATTGAGACAGGTTTCCCAATAGCATTAACTAAATGACCCATACTTTCCACTCTTCTCCATATACCCAAATACGACGGTGGTGTCATCACAGACAGTCTTACTTTTGTGACATGTGCTAATGCTTTCTTTGTGGATCTCTTATCCATTAAAAAAAAATGTTTCTTCTTACATTTGTTGGGCGTAAATCTGTGTATATGTGTTCAATTACATTTAATAGTTGTGTTATGTGTCATCTCTAGCTTTTTTTTATCCCCTTCATTGATCAGTTATTAAACTGGGTGTTAATATTACTAAGTATAATTGTTGATTTACCTATTTTCTGTCATAATCTCTGGGTTGTTTTTGTTTTGTTTTGTTTTTGTTTTTGTTTTTTTGTCTTCAATTATCTACTGTATGACTCAAAAGTTCCTCTTCTTGCCTTCTTTGTTTCACATTTTTCCTAGGAGATCTTTTCTCATCTTTAACTCCTGTTTTTCTGTAGCCTTTTGTTTTATGATGTTTGGATCGAATTTTTTTTTAATTTTTGTTCGTTTTTGAGAGAGAGACAGAGCATGAGCATGAGCAGGAGAGGGGCAGAGAGATAGGGAGACACCGAATCTGAAGCAGGCTCCAGGCTCTGAGCTGTCAGCACAGAGCCCGACACGGGGCTTGAACCCACAGATCATGAGATCATGACTTGAGCTGAAGTTGGACTCTTAACTAGCTGAGCCACTCGGGCGCCCCTGGATCTAAGTTTTAATCATCTATGTGTGTGCATGTACGTGTGTGACTTTTGACACAGGTTTAACACCTGTATGTTTATTTTAATTAATCTGATATCAAAGGTTATTTTAGATTTTAATTACATTGTTAGCCCCATATTTTCCATTTAATCTCTATTTCCTGTTCTCCGCTTTTACTTAGAACTAGATAGACTCACTCCAGTACTGGTAATTAGATTTATAATATGATCTGTTTAGGCTAAATGGTCATAAATATGCCACAGTCGTATTTCCATACAGATGAAGTTCTTTGCCCTAGCTATTCACTTCAGTCACAGAATTTGTTAATTTATTCCAGAAAGAATCAGTTGCTTGTGTTGTTTATTAATCTAGGCGCGGGGACAGCATACCTTGGTTCTGCAGACCCGACTTGTTCAAGTTGTCTATGAGTGATAACAAAACCCAGAGGGTTTTACTCTACCTTTCACTCAAAGACGCAGAACATGTCACTGCTGATACCCATCTAGTGTGAATCCTCACCATAAAGAAATTGACACAGAGAGTTCCAGAGACTGATGCATGGACACACATCTGGTCTGACTACATGGAGAACTGTCTGTGTAATCAGTTCTGCAAATTTACGATGATGTGAATATTGTGTGGACGGACTACCAAAACAAATATGCTGTTTGTCTATTTTCAGGCATTTAACCATGTTGCTCCTTCATGATATCACTAGTTCAGTGCCCTGAAATTTGTCAGAGAAATTTAATTGACTTACAGCTTCATTGCAATGGTGTAACTACCTTTTTATACCCTTGTTTCACCATGACGTATTTCGACCTGTTGCTCAAGAAATGTAGCAACTTGAAGTCAGTTATAATTAATAACCAAGCTTCTGAAGAAGGGTGACCTTTTCTAAGTCAGGGTCATGGAAAATACTCCTCAAGTAAATAGATGACTGACAATCATTATAAAACAGCTGCTTGGAAAAAAAGGAATAGGAGCTAAGTTTTAAAATGAATGCCTGTGCTCTTTTGAATCTTGCCAATTCTTGTCATGTAGCCTCACTGTCATCACCTCTGGTTACAGCCACATGGCTTTGCTTCCATGGATAATTTATATAAGCAAAAGCAAAGTACTTGCAATCCACCTGGATGAGTTTTTCTCCATCCGGATTAGTAAAACCTGAGCTAGATTTCATTTTCTTTCTTTTTTTTTTTTTAAGTTTCTTTATTTTTGAGAGAGAGAGCACATGCACACGTGGGGGAGGGGCAGAGAGGAGACACAGAATCTGAAGTAGGCCCCACGCCATCAGGACAAAGCCTGATGTGGGGCTTGAACTCATGAACTGTGGGATCGTGTCCTAAGCCAAGATCAAGAGCCAGACGCTTAACCAACTGCACCATGCAGGTGCCCCTAGATTTCATTGTCTTGAAGCCATGATGATTCAAATAGCTTTTCTTTAAATATTGGAGATGCAGTCTACTCAGTTTTATTACTAAGTGTAAATGTGTTGCTGCCCTTCACTGGGGGAGAAGCAACCTGACACCCTCCTCGGTCCAAGGTGACTCCTAGTTGTAAAATACAGAAATTCTCATGAATTCTCGAGTTGTTCATCATTTGTAAATGTTAAATGAACTATTTATTTCAGCATGATATGGTTATGGCTATGAAGCACCTTCCAGGAAGAAACAGCTCACACGACTAGGATCTAGAATCTCCTCTGGAAACCACCCAGCTCCTTCCAGCCACGGGTTGATGATAGCATAGGTGACCCGTTCTTCTTGAAAAGTGCTTTTTTTTTTTTTTTTTTTTTCAACGTTTATTTATTTTTGGGACAGAGAGAGACAGAGCATGAACGGGGGAGGGGCAGAGAGAGAGGGAGACACAGAATCGGAAACAGGCTCCAGGCTCTGAGCCATCAGCCCAGAGCCCGACGCGGGGCTCGAACTCACGGACGGTGAGATCGTGACCTGGCTGAAGTCGGACGCTTAACCGACTGCGCCACCCAGGCGCCCCTTGAAAAGTGCTTTTCAAGGAGACGCTGCCATCCTTCTCAGAGTTGGTTGTAGTGTTTTTACATCCCCAAATTCCAAGCAGTCTGTCTTTCCTTTATGTCTAATTTGTATCTTCCTAGCTGACGGGAACAATAGTTTCTGTTTCTCTTCATTATGATTCCGCATTATGCCTTAAGGATGTTTTTTCTTCCTGAAATGCTTTAAATATATTTACTCTCATGGGCTTTAATTGGTAATTTTAAGCAATTTTTGAAAAAAAAAAGTTACTTCTCTTACCTATCTCCTTACGTTGTCACATTTATGGCTCTATGGTTATCACAATTTGGCAGTCCAAAATACCTTGTTTAAAAATCATTGTAGAAGAGTTACTCTTATGTCTGCACTATTCCAAAGTTGCCCTATTTTTATGTCAACTGAGCTACTCTGTTGGCAGGTACTCAGCTTAGGAACCTTTTGCTTTAGGCCTCATCTGCTAGGAACACTTTACCTAATATACGTAGTATGTAGATATGCTTGAGCACTCATACCTATGTGTGTTTTGATTTACATTTGCCATGCTTTCTTGTATTTCTGAGTTGAGGCTTTTGCGAGTTCTTGAGTACTGATTCCAGTATTAGCACTGAATTCTTACTCATTTTAGTTCTATTTTACGTATATTCGTGAGCTTATGAATATCCATAACCCCTTAGGATAGACAAAATTTCAGTTCTGAACATCGGCTGAACTTGGGATACCGAAATGAATACCAACCAACCAACCAGCAAAGGAACACAGGCTATTGTTTTAGGTAATGAGTAACAATCTTAAAATTACACTTCTAAACTATTTTTTTTTCTTGTGCTTCTATCAATGACAGAATGTTTCTATTCTATTCTGAAAGGAAGATACTTTCAGTCAAATACAGAGTGGTCTCATTAAAAGAGAACCCAGCATACATGATAATTGTCTTCTGGTCGCAATCTGAAATGAATAAAAACATGGATGGATGGACGGGTGGATGGATGGACGGGTGGATGGATGGATGGATGGATGGATGGATGGATGGAGTGTATACTGGCAATGTTACATACAGATTTGGTTTTGTTATTAATAGTAGATCAATTTTCACTGTAGGTGAGTGAGACTGTTGCAGGTTCAGCTCTCCAGGAAGCAGTCTCTGAGAGAGAGAGGTTTTAGTGTGTATGGTGTTTATCAAGGTGTGTCCCAATGACCAGCACTATTGAAGGAGGGAGAGGAAGAAGGACTGGGCACAGGGAGGAGAGGAGCTGTGGTGCAGGCTGATGACAGCCTTACCATCCCTGCAGGGAGCTCTGGAGAAAAAAGGACTTTCAGAGCCATCATGAGTTGGGCAGAATTGTCCTTTTCAGCCAGTCGTTGGACGTAGGCCACCCCAGAAAGAGTCTGTCTGTCCTTGGGGAGGTGGATCTCTGCAGCCGGAACAGTCTTCAGAGTGGCTGGTAACTGAAGGGTGCTGCCTGACATCACTCCCAGCACTCGGGGCACACATTCGTTCTTGAAAAGGAATCTGGGCCACGTGTCACCGGGTGCATCAACTTCTACCACTTAAATAGATGCCAAACAGCTATCGATGTGCATCGTAAACGCTTTTCCTAAAAATGTTTTTTCCTTAAATTGCTCCCACTTTCTATAGTGACATTAGTCCAATATTTCAAATAAGAAATGAAAAGGATCACGGTGTATGATGATAGCATAATTGAACTAGACTTTTGTCATCAAGATAATTTGTAAGCCAGAGGACCTCTTTAGTTCTTTGATTCTGTAGCAGGATTCTCACACAGAGAGTCATGACACCGAGGACTTTTTCTTCCAGGAAGCAACTTCATTTGTGCCGGCATGGCTCAGTTGGGTTCCTACCCGAAGAACTGAGACCCGAATGCCATGTGGCGTGTTTTTTATACATTTTTTTTACTTTTCGTCTCCCATATATGGTAACACATAAACATGCGATCTGATTAAGTGGTCTCATGTTACATGGTGGTGAGGGATGTTGTCATGTACACGTATAGCCAGGTTACCTTGAGGTTTGTTTTTTTTTTTTCTTTCCTTAGAGAGGAGACCCTCTCTACCACAATTCCTGTGCCTTATTGACTTTATTCAGGGAATATCTGTGCATTTACTGTGAATGGGCCGCAGTCAGTGGAAGGACCTGCAGACAAATAACCATTACGCATCAGCAGGTACCAGATGTCTTGAAAAGGGAGCAGCACGGGATGAGAAATATTTCCGCTCGCCGTGGGAGAGCAGTGGATAGACAAATAGGAAAACACTGATTTCAAGACAACACTGTCAAAGAAATGTGTATGCAGGAGGTCTTTTAGGGACAGAGAAGATGGACATCTAACCAGTTCTGGTGCTAAGGTGGGATGGGAAGCCTGGGGTCAAGAAGAAGTCTCCAAGAGAAACTGACTTGAGTCTCAAAGGGGATCTGGAGCCTGAAAAAGTCTCCGAAGCAGCTAGCAACGGAATTGAGTGTTCACCGCAGAAGGTGGTAGGAATGGGAATGGGGTCCTGGGGGGACATGGGGCAGAAATGGGATCAGAGGATAGTTCCCTATGCTCAGAGTCAATCAGCCCGAAACAAAGAATCCCCAAGCAGCGTGAGTCAGCACAGAGACAAGCACCAAGTTGCAGTGTTTGTTACCTTCTCCTTGATCCTAAAAGCAGTGAAGGAATTAAGGCAGAGGGACGGGCTCACAACGATGTTTTAGGACATTAATATGGTGGAGGTCTATAAGATCAGTTGCAGTGCAGAAAGATTACAAAATTAGGGAGACCTGTTAGGGCACAATGGAAAAGGTTTTAATAAAAGATGATGGTGGTGTGTTTGGAAGAAAAGGAGCCAGACCAAGAGATACTGAGAAGTGAAGCAGAAGAGACACCGCAGCTCACTGATCGTGGCTGGAGATAAAGAGAAATGTGCAACGAGGAAGGCTTTTATTATCCTAGCTTCTTGCAGGTGGGAGGTTTTGTAAGCGCTAACAGGTACAAACACTGAACATGAAGCTTAGATTAAGGGAAACCTGATACCTTTGGTTTTGGATTTGACATGCTTCTGGGACATCAAGATGAAAATATTAGCAGACATCTAAACAAGCAGGCATGAAGCTTGCGAAGGAGTTTTTGGTTGAAAAATGTAGAAATAAGTCAGCTGGAGAAAGACAAGTATCATATGACTTCACTCATATGTGGAATTTAAGAAACAAAACAGATGAACATATGGGTGGAGGGGAAAAAGAGAAGAGAGGGAAACAAACCACAGGAGACTCTTAATGATAGAGAACAAACTGAGGGTTCATGGAGGGAGGTTGGTGGGGAGATGGGCTAGATGGGTGATGGCCATTAAGGAGACACTTGTTGGGATGAGCACTGGGTGTTGTGTGTAAATGATGACTCACTGAATTCTACTTCTGAAACTAAATTGTACTGTATGTTAACTAACTAAAATATAAATAATAATAAATAAAATATAATGAAAAGTTAGGGAGAAAAAGAAAATGTAGATTGGGGAATCAGCAGCATGGAGTTAACATCTGGAGTGGAGGGACAGATGAGGTCATCAGGGAAACAGGAAGGAAGCAAGGCCAGGACCGGCGGCCAAGGAATGAGGCTTCCACCAGTGTAGGGTCAGAAGGGGGCACACAGTCTCCAGTGAATTGGAAGCCTCTGGTTTCTTTGGCATCTATTGGCCCCAACAATGCCCTTCGTACTCACACATCCTGCCCTCCTGAATCTCGGCCTCCTGCCTGTCCTTCTCTGGCAGGCATGGGCCCAGGACTGACAGCCTAACTTATGGTGAGTCCAGAGCAGCTCTGGCTCAGGAGATCATGCTCACATCGCAGTGCTCCATTGGCCCAGATGGCCATAACTGAATAAGTGAGGCCAGATCTTGACTTTATCTCCCCAACTCACCCTACCAGTAGGAGTAGAGATGGCTCAGCATAACCTCGAATTAGAAGTCCTGGGCCCTTACGCTAATCAGACTGTGAAACAAAGCCTCACTTTTGTCCTTATCATCTCATCATTATTGTTGTATATTGGATCTATTTTCCTTTCTACTCCCTAACTCCCGGCTTGTCTAACATTCAGAGTGTAAATACATGTTCATTGTCACCTGGAAAAGATATTTTTCGAATATCTTGTAGGGATGTAGGGATGTAGGGATGTAGGGATGAACGTGATACAGCTTCTGCCTCCTGGGTCATTCTACTGAAGGGAAGAGGCATGTCCAAAGACTGCTATGCTCATGCGCCATACTGTGACCCTTTCCTCTATAGGATCTTAGCAGCAGGCTCGTGGAGCGAGTAGAGGAAGAGTTTAATCTTGTGGTGCGAATAGAGCAGAGAACTACATCACATGGGGCTAGGAATCTACAGTTTTGGAATCCAAAGCATGTTGTAAAGTAGCAGAAGCGGACAAATAATCAGTCTTAGGAGTGGAGAGACAATTGGGTGACGTGCTCCTCTCACAATGACACATGCTCCTCAGCCTCATCGTTTTAGAGTCACAGCTTGTATTTCAGCAGACGGTACGGGGCGGTAAGCCTATGCTGGTCCTGGGCATCTCCAGTGGGCATGTGGGCACCTCAAGTGCATGTGTAATCAGGACTGAGCTCCCAGCGATCAGCCATGGGCTTTGCATTTCCATAATGGACAGGATCCGCAGATGCGGTTTTTGGAGACTTTGTGGAACAGGCAAGATATAAAACAAGAAAACTTCTTGAAGGATAAGGAGAGAGAGTTTGTTGGACAGAACGGGGAAAAGGACATGGGAAGATGAGAACATTCATTGCCGTAACCAAGAAGACTGGCTTGAGGTAGGCTCTTGGAGCAGCCGAGACCAGAAGCTGTCAACCTGAGACTGTCTGGAGGCCTGGGGCATTACAGCACAACTAGAAAAGAGATGATAAATGTGGAGTTGATCAAATTATATATGGCGGTGCAAACTCAGCCCCCATGCGACTCAACATCCGTGTAACATAGTTGATTTTTCCCAGTGAGTTGTGGGCCCTGGGGCCAAAAAAAAATGGTAGGAAAAGGAAAGAAAGGGTTATGCCTGCTCATTGAGCAGCTTCTGTGCACCCCTGGGGCTCTGTGCCTGTGTGTTCCATGAAGCCCTCACCAACGCTCATGAATTGTACTCTTTACCATCACCTTACACGTGAAGAAACTGAATCACAGACTTAAAGAAAGTGGATGAGGAAAACACTGCAAATTACCCAAGATTGGCCAACACCCAACCCATGTATCTTTCATGTCATACTTCTCTCTGGGAAGAAAATAACAGATCTTTTTCCCCATAAAGAAGAATATACAACTAATTTTTGAGGGACAAGACAAAAATATATGAGCCTGACTTTAGAAAGAGTAAGTGTCTATAAATTAACATTTGGTTGCACTTGATGGTTCCTAACTGCTTGGGAGAGAGGAGCCCCACCAGTACAGAGAATGAAGTCAACAAACCTGGTAATTAGTGACATTTAGCAGATATTTATATGCTTTGCGAGGGCAGGTTAGGTCAACACCTGTTGTAGGTCACATTCCGCATTTCTGTTCCCGTGATATTACCACCTTTCACTGTCAAATAAGATTCAGAGAATTTAGCTTGAGAGGTGATCTAATGGACCAGATATAGCAAGTGATGTGTCTCAAGCAGGTGCTTTGGCTCCACCAAAGTCATTGCGAGCACTTTTTAATCGCTTCGTTTATTTTTTGCCTCTAATTTTATAACTTACAAATGTACAGCAAGAGATTTGGGGCCCTCTAAGAAAATTTAAGCATTTTATACAGCAGACTTGTGTTCATGGCTAAAGCAATAGAGGCAGTCTATGTAGTGAGGTGAAAAGTGTTATGATCCACAAATCAGTCTGATGGTTTAGTCTGCGTTTTATTTTTTTAAATTTTTTTTTTCAACGTTTATTTATTTTTGGGACAGAGAGAGACAGAGCATGAATGGGGGAGGGGCAGAGAGAGAGGGAGACACAGAATCGGAAACAGGCTCCAGGCTCTGAGCCATCAGCCCAGAGCCCGACGTGGGGCTCGAACTCACGGACCGTGAGATCGTGACCTGGCTGAAGTCGGACGCTTAACCGACTGCGCCACCCAGGCGCCCCAAGTCTGCATTTTAAAAAGTACATCCTGATGTGGCAAGTAAAACAAATAACAAACCTGATTTTGACGTTATTCTGGGAAAATGACTTTTCCCTCTAACCAAATCCTCTTTTTTATCATGAAAATTTTTAGCTCTCTTGGGTTGTTTTGTTTTTCCTAAATATATTTTAAAATATTTTATTTTATTATTTTTTTCCTTTACAGATATACTGCTCAACACTTTATGTCACTAATATTAAATTATGTTTCCATATGTTGTATATCCATTAACAGAGTTGGACAGATTTTATGCTTTTGTGTTATAAATTCTATACAAGAATTAAAGGTGGACTTACACATCAAAATTGCAAAATACAGCATTCTATACTTGCCCATAGATTTAATTTTACCAGAGAACTGCATATTTCCATATGGCTATGTGTTGCAGTCTAGTGTCCTCTTTTTAAAATTATTTTTAACATTTTTATTTATTTTTGAGAGACAGAGAGAGACAGTGCACACAGGGGAGGGGCAGAGAGAGAGGGAGACACAGAATCTGAAGCAGGCTCCAGGCTCCGAGCTGTCAGCACAGAACCTGACGCGGGGCTTGAACCCACAAACCTTGAGATCGTTAGCCGAAGTCAGACGCTTAGCTGACTGAGCCACCCAGGAGCCCCAGGTGTCCTTTTATTTCAACTTGATATTTCAAGTTGATATTTCCTTTAGGATCTCCTGCAGGACAGCCCTGGTGACCTCCCTCTGTTTTGTCTACCTGGGAAAGTCTGTCTCTCCTCAGTTTTTGATAACAGTTTTGCTGGGTGCAACATTCTTGGCTGGCTATAGTTAATCTATTAACTATAACTTATGATTCGGAGTATGCAACTTTAGGTATGTACTATGATTGTGTGTTCATTGCGACCATGCTGGTGATGAAGGACAGTTTGTCCCAGCTCAAAATGTCCCCCAGCTGCTGTGCATCTTGTGCTCTTGTGTCTACGTTTTATAAAATTTTATGCCTGGTCCCTCACCCCCTTGCTTGCCAACTCTGCCTTCTCACTGAGCCCGCATCAGTGTGTCTGCATTCTCAGCACCAGGTTTGGGCTAAGAATGAGATTGCTAAGAGTGTTATGATAGTTCAAAATGCAGTGTTGAGGGACACCGGGGTGGCTCAGTCGGTCATGAGTCCAGCTTTGGCTCAGGTCGTGATCTCACGGTTCGTGGGATGGAGCCACTCATCGGGCTCTGTGCTGACAGCTCAGAGCCTGGAGCCTGCTTCGGATTCTGTGTCTCCCTCTCTCTCTGCCCCTCCCCCCATTCGCACTCTGCATGTGACTCTCTCTCAAAAATAAATAAACATTAAAAAAAAAAAAACAAACCAGTGTTGAAAGCAAGAGATTATCCTTTGAGCACTGCAGGTGAGGGTGAACATGTGGGCTTCCGGGAGCTTGCTTTCACTGCATGGGAGGCACAGGTCTTCAGCAGTGTCTCTCTGTGGTTCAAGTTTCTGAAATTTACTCCCGGAACTATAATTACATCCCTTAGAGTTCTATAAACTAATGAATTCCAGAAACTTTTAAATGATAGAATCTGTTTTTGCATTCTTCCTAAATTCTGATTCCTCTGTAGCTACTTCTTGCCTCTGTTCTTGAAAGTAACATGTACCTGCTCTGTCTCTATTCTAGAACTTTCTTTTGCTCTTAGAAGTAGACATCCTTGGGACACCTGGGTGACTCAGTCAGTTGAGCGTCCGACTTTGGCTCAGGTCATGATCTCACAGCTTGTGAGTTCTAGCCCTGCATTGGGCTCTGTGCTGACAGCTCAGAGCCTGGAACCTGCTTCGGGTTCTGTGTCTCCCTCTCTCTCTGCCCCTCCCCCACTCATACTCTGTCTCTCTGTCAAAAATAAATAAGCATTAAAAAAAATTAGAAGTAGAAATCCTCATAATGAATAATCACTGACAGTCTACATCCTACATATTGTGTTGTTATTAGGTAAATCAAAAATATGCTGTCTAACCTTTCTTGATCTGGAGAATAGAAAGTCAGTCCTATTTTTCTTCTCCCTACTATAATTGGTAGAAATGGAGTCCTTTCCTTTGCCAAGTGACCTTTCAACTTAACTGTTTTGCTGTTTCCTCATCTGAAAGGCTTACAAAATAGAACCAATGCTAAGCAATAGATTCAGGTGTGCTCGGATGTTTGTAGACCCCAGTGCTCACGTCGGCAGTACGTATACTAAAATTGGAAGTTCATAAACTCCGTGCTAACTCATTCACACCTGACGGCAACCCCCCTCCTTCTACAAAAAGGAAGTGAAGGCACAGAGAAGGGGTTAGAAACTTTATTTAGTAGCATGGCTGGACTTAAACCCAGGTAGTCTGGCTTCGAAGTTCTTATCTCAAAAAAAAAAAAAGAAAGAAAGAAAGAAAGAAAAGATCTACAATTCAGATAATGAGCACCAAGCTCCTGAGTGCCTATGTTTGTCTCAGTGGACTGACACTCAGGTTCCTATGTGTAAGGAACTAAATAAGAGGAAATGTAGTGCTTTTTTATTTAAAAAAAAAAAGGTAGTTTATTAAGTGTCAATAATAAGTACACGTGTAATAAACATTTATGCCGTTTGGGTCAATATTTAGAGAAACATGAGCACGTCTGCTACAGGTTGGTACTTCCCCACCCAATGTCAACTGTGAGTAATCACAGCCTAATCCAGCCTGATCGTTTCTACCAGCCCCAGCTGGAACCGCATCCCGAGATCTTTTTCTCCTGGTATCAGATTGACTCGCTGCAGATTCACAGCTGTAACTTTACCTTGAGAATCAGCAAACTGTCAGCTGTCACCAGTTTTGACATTGAATGCGCCTGGTACCTTAAGCTAGTTTTGTTTGTTTGTTTGTTTGTTTGTTTGTTTGTTTCTCTGGTGAGACCTAACTGGAACCATTTATTCACTCACCGGTCTAACTCTGGCTGTATTTGCAGTTCTGAGTTCTCTCTCCCAAATGCTTTTGAAAGCGTATAGGAGTAATAATAATATGGAATAGCAGAATTGCCACGGCTATGCTCTGTTGACATCTGCTGCCTATGACTATGCTTGAAAGCTCAACTGAACAGAGGCTGAGGTGTTATGGTCATTGCTGTGTGGCCAGCACACACAGTGTTGTCACACGTATATCAGGAACTCAGTAGGCACTTTTTGTGTGAACGAGTGAATGAACGAATGGATGGATGGTGTCCATTCAGATGTTTCTCAGCTTGATCTCTTATATCTCCCCAAGCCTGATCATGGAAATGTATCTATAATTGATTTAGTGAACAAACTGTAGATATCCTACTATTTAATAATTTCATATAAAACCATCTGGTATAATAACTGATTTATTGCATGCATAGTAATCTCAGTTTACAACCTTGTATATTTCCAAACTTTTGAAATAAAATTGGTAAAATCTGAGCCCTCACTCCTTAGTGAACTAGTCCTATGGCCAAGGGCAAAGTAATATCTTTGAATAAATTTCCCTCTTGACGACTTGAGACTCTGAATAACAACCCCCTAAGGCCGATGGGAAGAGCATATTGATAACTTGTCCTTGATCCCATAACCAAGAAGTAACCATGGTAGGATTCAAAGTTGGCTTCTCTGGCTCAGTTTTAAGCATTTTATGACTTTGACACCCTGTGAGACCATCCAGGAGTGGTCCTGAGGCCAGAAGGTAAACAGAAGCTAATCAGGGAGATTAAATCAGGAAAGAGCTTTCCAGACTGAGCTTGGCTGTGTCCATGGCTGGCCAGGTTGAAGGCTATAACCTTGTCCTCATTAGCAACACATCTCAGCAACTCAGGACATTGGCCATGGGACAGTCCATAATTTAATTTTTTTTTTCAACGTTTATTTATTTTTTTTTGGGACAGAGAGAGACAGAGCATGAACGGGGGAGGGGCAGAGAGAGAGGGAGACACAGAATTGGAAGCAGGCTCCAGGCTCTGAGCCATCAGCCCAGAGCCCGACGCGGGGCTCGAACCCACGGACCGCGAGATCGTGACCTGGCTGAAGTCGGACGCTTAACCGACTGTGCCACCCAGGCGCCCCTGGACAGTCCATAATTTAAAGTCATGCACATGGCACGTGTAAAATTGAGGGTATAGAATGAAGACATGGTTATCCTAACATAAAGTAAGTCTTTTTCATTAACACTTGCTGTTAGTTGGGCATTAGTCCTAAAAAAGCATGTTTAGGGGCGCCTGGGTGGCGCAGTCGGTTAAGCGTCCGACTTCAGCCAGGTCATGATCTCGCGGTCCGTGGGTTCGAGCCCCGCGTCGGGCTCTGGGCTGATGGCTCAGAGCCTGGAGCCTGCTTCCGTTTCTGTGTCTCCCTCTCTCTCTGCCCCTCCCCTGTTCATGCTCTGTCTCTCTCTGTCCCAAAAATAAATAAACGTTGAAAAAAAAAAATTAAAAAAAAAAAAAGCATGTTTAACAATGAAAGTGGAATCTCTTCTTGAACAGGCTTAAAGTATACCCATTAGCAAGGCATGGGATGCATTAAAGAGGGAACAGTAATTGTTGTGGTAGTATTAGTGAAACAGGAGAGAAATCTTTTCTTGTACACATCATTTTCAAAAGCTTCTAAGGAAAACACAGACTCAAATGCCTCTTTCACAATGACTAGTACAGAGTCTGAGATATTTTTATTCAAAAATGATTATGGTATTTTTTAAAGTTTGTCGAAAGAAATTAAGCTTGTTTGCTAAAGTACAAATCAAGCTATGCTTTTCATTTAAAACAATGAGAAAATTCAAGTAACAGGATGGCACAACTTCACCTCTTCCCCCAGTGCATGTATTTACATGTTATGGAAGTGACTCTGTTACTCTTTCAATGTCGTGCAAAAGGGTCAAAGGAAAAGAGAACGTAGAGCATGCGCGCAACTCATTAGCATCTTTCCTCTGTTACGTTTTCTTTTCTTTCAGTTCCACCTTTCATCCAACCTTTTGAGTTTCCAAGATTCTCCATTGGACAGCGGGTCTTTATCCCATGTGTTGTGGTCTCAGGGGACTTACCCATCACGATCACTTGGCAGAAGGACGGCCGGCCAATCCCAGCGAGCCTCGGGGTGACCATCGACAACATTGACTTCACGAGCTCCTTGCGGATTTCCAATCTCTCCCTCATGCACAACGGGAACTATACCTGCATAGCCCGGAATGAGGCAGCAGCTGTGGAACACCAAAGCCAGCTGATCGTGAGAGGTAAGTGGGATGTGTGGCATCAGCACAGTCAAATTCAATGATGCTCACGGAGTGCATTCACTTGCAATAACATGAAAATATTAGACTTTGCAGAATCTGCTCTCGTCCCATTCAAATAAAACTCACAACTGTAGAAGCCAACTACAAACTCCGCTAACACCAACCAAGTCTTTATTTACCTAAGATATGAAGCTCCAAATAATTAACAGCTAAGAAATGCATGCAGGAAGAAGTGAGAGTGGCATTTAATTGATGAGTGAGGCTTTCCCTGAATTAGCCCCCAAAGTCCATAAGCTCCCGCCGTATTGCATTCACTCTAAATGGCACTTTTTATAAGAGTATTATTTAGATTGATGGCCTTAAAAATAATGTTTGTCGAATATCATGTGTCAAATCACACCTTTTCCAAAGAATCATAAAAGGGTAACTTTTCTTTTTTTGTTATTTTTTATAATTTGTTTTACTGAAGGGTAGTTGACACATAGCAAAGAGTAGCTTCCTGTATTTTTTAGTTTAGTTCTAGAAATGCAAAATTAGTTTCAGTTTAGAAATATGTTTAGCATCTCTTCTGTTTAGCATCAGACCTCTCATTAATTTAGAAAGCTATGATAACATTCATCAAATTAAACGAAGTGGGTGGTATTTACTTAGAAATTAAAATAGGATAGTCCAGGGGTGCCTGGGCAGCTCAGTTGGTTAAGTGTCCGACTTCAGCTCAGGTTATGATCTTGCAGTTCATGGGTTAGAGCCCTGTGTCAGGCTCTGTGCTGACAGTTTAGAGCCTGGAGCCTGCTTCGGATTCTGTGTCTCCCTCTCTCTCTGCTCCTCCCCTGTTCATGCTCTGTGTCTCTTTCAAAAATAAATAAACATTAAAAATTTTTTTAAGAAATTAAAGTAGGGTAGTCCAGCTTATAGAAAATATTGGCAGGGGACTCGATGCATCTAAAATGTAGGCACCAGTCTACTTCACATCTCTCTTCTAGTCACCAAATTCCCATGAAGGCTGCAGTCCACATGTGCAAAATAAGCAGCTAGTATTCTCTAATGTGTGTTGGGCACAGACATGGGGTTTTATGATTCTCCAAGAGCACTATGCATTCATCTCCCAGCACAGTTTTCACCCACATTGTAAAAGCAACTGTATGAAATTTAAAGACTTGTGTTAATGTTGATTACTTGCATTTTAAAGTCTCCAAATATTGGGCTCTCAGAGTAAGTGTTGGGAGAGGTTGATTTCCATTATCTTCCAAACATCTGAGCAGATCTGAGCAGATTGTTTCTTGATCAACAGATGCCTGTGTCTTTCCTCAGTCTTTGAATCTTGTCCCCATGACATCCTTCCTTCCTTTCTGGCTGAAAAGTAGTGCATTTTCTATGTAATGGCCAACAAAAGAAACTGAAGTATACTTAGAATTTATATGAAGAAACCAACTTTGTATTTGTAAAACATATTTTCCCTGAGTAAGACAATATATTTTCAGTCAGATACTGAAAGTAAGTGTTGCAGATGAGAGGAAGCACACCTTTTGCTTAGTAAAGTAAAAAGAAGCATCTTTACCAGAAGTGAAGAAGAAGCAAGGAGTAGCAGTGTGACATGGGAGAGAAGCGAGAAGGTCCAGACCCAAGGCATTCCAACATTTGAGGTTCCAAAATAAGAGAAGGAATTAGCAAAGGAAACAGAGAGGGAAAAGGAGAAGCCAGTGAAGTAAGAGGAAATCCAGCAGACTATGAAGTCATAGAAGCAAATTAGGAAATATATCAAGAAACACAGGTAATAAAGTATATACAATCCCACTGGAAATAGAAAAAGGCAATCCAAGAATCGGTCATTGAGTTTAGGGAGATGGACATTGTTTGTGACCATGAAGAGTGGTGTGGTTGCAGTGAATGCCTAATTAGAAGGACTAAGGAACAGACAGGGAAGTGAATAAATGTGTGGGAATTCAAGAAAAGACAACTATTTTCATATTTTCAGACACATTGCTATGATGGGAGGCAGAAAACTGGTGGGGAAGTTGGAGGACATGGGACAAGGGAAACTTACATGCTGATGGGAATGAGCCAGTAGAGAGGAGAGAAACGTGGCAAAGATAAAGAGGAGATGATTACAGGATCAAAGTCCTTGAGTTAGTGAATTGGAATTGGATTTTTTGCACCAATGGAGTATGTTAAAAACAGTATATAAAGAGCCATTGTGGGGTATTCTAGAAGATTGAACCAACCAAAATGGTTAGAAATTTTAGGCAGGCGGATTTTGGTTCAAGTAACTTGAAAAATAAATGTAAAAATTTAATGAATGGGACCATCGAAGAGTAACAGGTAATGGATTTGTCCACCTATCATTTAAAAAAAAAACTATAAAACTGGTAAAAAAAAAAATATATATATACATATATACATATATATATGTATATATATATATGTATATATGTATATATATATATATATATACATACATATATATATATATATATACATATATATATATATAAAACAACCATTTCCAGGCAGTGGAAGGCAGGAAGCAGAGGGTTGTGATCCTGGAGAAAATGGAAATATAGGAGTTGAGCTCCAAAATGTACCCCAGCTCTCGGAGGCACTTTCCAAACCATGACAGAGGGATGCAGAGCCCAAGTAGATAACTGTGTTCTTGCTGGATGGAGAAAACAGATAGAAATTTGGAAACCATCGAAGTGTGAGATTTTGCGGTGCTGGGGAATAGGGAGCTATTCAGAGAGCTCTAAAAATCTCCTTGTGAGTCTTTAGCTAAATACTACACTTCACATGCATAGGACGAGACTTCACGAAATCTCTCAGAGAACAAGTACCAGGTAGATGTGAGATGAATGCAGAATTCAGAGGCTACACAGTGCTGGGATGTATTGGAGTTCTGAACAGCCAGAATAGAGAACACATGGAAATTCAGGTAAAATCTCAGAGGGGACACTAGGAGGAGAGCTAATCTATCCTTGGAATAGGGGCTATTCTAGACAAACCCTAAAAGAGCCTAAAAAGATCCTTGGTTGTATAAAACTTCGCCAGTGAATTAAGTGCAAGAGTAACATTCAACACTTTAAGTCAACAAAACCCATACTCTCAATAGCATAGCATATCCACAGTGTGTTACACATACTTAATAGATATGTAAAGAAGGAGGAAAATGTGAGCCATAAACAAAAGGAAAAACAATTAAAGTAATGGACTAATGGACACACAGATGTCCCAGTTAGCAGGCAAGGGTTTAAAGTGGCTAGCTACCCTCTTCTTTCAAGGGTTCAAGTGAAAAGATACGTGCAGTAAATGAGTGCACAGGGAACACAAGAAGGGAAATGTAAAATATTTTTTTAAAACAAGAACCAGAAAGAAATCCTAACTCTGAAAGATATAATGTCTGAAACGAGAAATTCACTAGATCTATTTAATAAGATATAAAGAAATTGTGGTTTATATATACAATGGAATACTACTTGGCAATGAGAAAGAATGAAATCTTGCCTTTTGTAGCAACGTGAATGGAACTGGAAAGTGTTGTGCTAAGTGAAATAAGTTATACAGAGAAAGACAGATACCATAGGTTTTCACTCTTATGTGGATCCTGAGAAACTTACCAGAAGACCATAGGGGAGGGGAAGGGAAAAAAAAAAAAAAAAAGGTTAGAGAGGGAGGGAGCCAAAACATAAGAGACTCTTAAAACCTGAGAACAAACTGAGGGTTGATGGGGGTGGGAGGGAGGGAAGGGTGGGGGATGGGTATTGAGGAGGGCACCTGTTGGGAGGAGCACTGGGTGTTGTAAGGACACCAATTTGACAATAAATTTCATATTAAAAAAAAGATATTAAATACTGCAGAATAAAGGATTACTGAACTTGAAAAGAGGGCAAGAGAAAATACCAGATATTTTCACAGAGAGGTACAAGCTGGAGAACAGTAAACAGTGCCTCACTGAGCTTCGGGAAATGTCAGCCCTTCCAACATATACATAGTTAGAGTCAGAGAAAAAGGTTCAGGGAAAAAATATATATTTGAATAACAATGGAAATTTTCCAAATGCGAAGAAAAATGTAAATATACATATCAAAATGGTCAATGAAACCCTCAAAAAATAAGCACAAAGAGAAACCGTATCAGGGCTCATTATAATTGTATTGTTAAAAAACAATAATAAAATATTAAAAGTAACCAGAGAGAGTTACCTGGATGGCTCAGTCAGTGAAGCATCCAACTTCGGCTCAGGTCATGATCTCATGGTTGGTGAGTTCGAGCCCCACATCAGGGTTTTTGCTGTCAGCACAGAGCCCACTTCAGATCCTCTGCCCTCCTCTGTCTGCCCCTCCCCCAGTCATGTGCACTCTTGCTCCCTCTGTCTGTCACAAATAAATAACCATTAAAAAAAAAAAAGTAACCAGAGAAATTAAGCTTGTTACATTCAAGAGGACCAAGTAAGAAAACTTTAGACTACTCATCATAAACAATTCAAGCCAGAAGAGAATGGAACAGCATCTTTAAAGTTCTGAAAGAAAGGTGTGGAGGAAGAACATTTATCAATCTAGGATTCTGTAACCAGAAAAATATATTCTTTTTTTTTTTTAGAAAAATATATTCTTAAAAAACGGATGACAAATAAAGGCATTTTTAGACAAGTAAAGGTTGAGAGAATTAATTACCAGCCAGATTTTACTACAGTAAATGTTAAGGAATGTTCTTTAAGCTAAAAGAAAACAATTCCAGATGGAAACTGATCTTCAAGAGGAATGAAGAGCTCTTGATAAGATAAATTTATGGCTAAAGATAAAATATACCATATTATCATTTTCATTTCTTTAAAAACATTTAGATGTTTAAACAACAATAATTTATAACATGCAAAAGTAAAATATACAACAATAATTTCACAAACAGGAAAAAGGAAAGTGGAATTTTACTTCGTAAAATTTATCCTATGTTATACATGAAGTGGCATGAAATTATTTGAACATAGATGTTGCTAGTTAAATACATACAATGCAACCTCTTGAGGAATTATAAAAAATGAAACAAATAGGTATAGATGTGAATGCAACAGAATAGAAAAAAGAGCATTAAAATACACTTGATTAGTTACAAAAGATAGGAAAAGAGAGACATAATACAAAGAAGAAATGGAAAGTAGATGGAAAACTCAAAGACAACTATATCAGTACTTTCATTAGGTATAAATGGACTAAACATACCAATTAAAAAGCAAAGACTGCCAATCTTAATTAAAAAGCAAGATTCAAGTACATATTACCACATTTTAAATATAAAAGACATAGTAATTAAAAGTAAAATGATATAAAACCAATCACGAAAAGCTTAATTGGATGTATTAATATTAAATAAAATAAGTCTCAGGACAATAAATATTACTATAAGCAAATAAGGATATGTTACAATAATAAAATGGTTAATTCATCAAGAAGACATATACAACTGAAATCTGGATGCACCTAATAACAGAAATCCAAGCACATGACTATGAAATAGAACTGAAAGGAGTAACAGACAAACAACTAATGACAATTGGGAGTTTCAGCACTCCTTTCTTAATACTTAAGAGAGCAAGTAGAAAAAAGAATCAGTAAGAACGGAGAAGATTTAAACTACCTATCAGCCCATATAACCTAATTGATATTTATAGATTATAGCCAACAACTTCATAATGCACATTCTAGAATTCTGATCACCTGAAGAATAAGAATGTAAGTTTTATTGTTTAAAGCCACTAAGTTTGTTGTGATTTATTCCACCAGCTCTAGAAAACTAATGCAAAGGCAAATATCACTATAGCTCCTACAGACACTAATTAAAAGGGTAGTAAAGAAATCTTTTGGACAATTTTACGGCAGTCTATTTGACAATTTAGATCAAATGGCCAATGATTTCAAAGACATAAATTATCAAAATGGGTACAAGATAAAAGTGAAAATTTGACTAGCCCTATAAAGCATTTTCTGTTTTAAAGTCCTTCTGTGTAGCCATCTTTACTATGTTTTTTTTTCTTAAAATTTTTCAGTCTGGTGAGTTCAGTATTTTCTTGTTTCAGTTGCTTGCAAAAGAAAATAAATATTCTGAGCTGCACCTCTTTGAACCATCAATGGGTAGATACAAGTACATTCTTTTGCACCCATTCCCAAATGACTGCATTTTTTCTCTCTTTCATCTTTCACTTATTCCATCATTAAACAGCGGTGTCTTTAGCACATACTTGTAATTGCTGGCCCTGGAATAGTCGCTGGGATGATGAACGCTCATTTGTTCCCAGTGAGAGCTCCCATCTAGTGGGAGACAGGTGACAGCCTTACATGGTGGTGTGACAGGCCACAGGGAAACTGTGAAGGAAGAGAGGGAAGTGACCTTATTTAGGTTAGGAGACACATGAGGCAGATACCCAATGGGAGGGAGGGATCCTGATGGGTTAGAAAATACAGCATCGAGTTAAAAAGAGACAAAGGAAGGCAATGTGTTCCTGGAAGAAGGTCTGTCACCTGCAGCGGCATGGAAGGCTTGAGACAGCAGGTGCATTTATTTCCCTGGTGTGGTAGAATGGTGTGGCTGGGGAGCAAAATGAGGAAGGATGAGACTCTAGAGCTAACTTTGGCTCACAGTTTATAGATTCTGTGCCCTAAGGTCTAGAGGCCATGGGAATTGATGAGGGGATCTAAAGCAATAAAATCACACAGTTTATGGCAGACGTTCCTTGCACTGAAATAAAGTGAGACCATGAGCCCAGAAGTCCGGAGGGGAGGCCTTTGTGGACTATGTGAGAAGGGGTGATGGTTGGAGCCAAGGTGGTGGTAGTGGTGATGGCAAAGGTGGGGCTAATTCAGAGACAGTTTGCAGGAATTGATGGTCTACTCTTTGAGAAAAATATGTGAGAAGCCTTGATGACAGACGTTCTCCCCAAACGTAGCTGGCCAAGGACCATGCTGGGAGTGGGGAGCTGCTCAAGGCGTATAATATCTCAGAGTTCTCCTCCGTTTCCCGTCTGCCCTCAGTACATAATAGTTGGGACAGGGAGGTTTCTCTGTGGATGGTTAATGCCTGCTGTGAGTGACAGCCTCTTGTTTTTGATTGCTAGAAATCAGGCAGCTGCTCAGATTGCAGCTTTTAATTTGAAGGGTCAAGTGGTTGAATTTGGTCGTCACTTCAGCTGGATCATATTCTGAATGAGCTAAATAGACATTGTAGTAAGATGAGGAATCTTATTTATTATTGCCATCTAGAGGGGAGGAGCATTCCATATTGCAAAGCGTGGACTTACCAGTTAACTTTGGAACACGGCTTGTCATTTGGTTCATGAAAAAAATATGCAAAGGTATAGTTGGGGAAGCAAAACGAACATGAAAAGAGCAAACAGCATTAGAGAATGATGATGTGGGTCTTTATTTAAATCTTTAACTGGAGTTAAGTGGTTTTCTCTTGGAGGCTTTAAAGCTTTTGGTCTGAGATGTAGTTTGGGAAAAATAGAATGAGGAGTTTAGAGACCTTGAAATTGCCTTGTCACAGTGAGGGTGGTTTGGAGGACTTCAAGTGACAGACTATTAATTACAAGAGCAAAATGAACTCTAATAAGGGGGAGATCAGTGATACGTTCAAGGGAGGCTTCATGGAAGGAGTGAGCTCCATCAGCCCTGATGTGCATAGGGTTTAGAAAATAAAAATGCAACACTCTGTCTCCCGGTTAGAAAATCAAGGTCCCCCTTTCTGCTTTTTCATTTTCTATGTGACTTTGAAAACATGAGTGAATCTCTCTGATCCTCAATTTACTAACCTATAAAATAGGAACAGGGAGACTTACTTCTTGGAGCTGCTGAGAAAATTTAATTAGGTGACAAGGTAACAATTGGTATGACCTTTGCACCTGGCTGACAGCAGAGCACTCTGATTACTGTCCATGAATGGGGGGCGGGGGTGGGGGTGGGACAGAGGTATATGTTCCAGGCATATGTTCTGAGGTCGGAGAGTGATAGCACCAGCCAAGACGTAGACGCTGTGCCATAGCCAGAGTTGGCCCGTCTGCTTATTTTCAACAAGTGTGTACTTGACATAGGAAAGGCTGGGGAACTACAAATGTCCTTGAATGGATTGTCTTGAGGGAGGAAGACCGTCTGGTAGCAGTTGATGGGCTGTGCTTTGCAGACACGAAAGCCAAGGAAAACCCACTGGCCTGCAAGCCTGCCTCCCCAGACCTCTTCCCTGCTTCTCTTCTTTCTGTTTTCTTCCTTTCAGCCCTGTGATGATGTGGACACCTCTTAGCTTTGTGACCTTGGGTAAATTCCTTAACATCTCTTTATCTCCATTTTTTTATTCATAAAATGGGATACTACCTAGTAATGATTTCCAAGGGCTAAATAAAATAATGTATTTATCATAGTGCTTGGGACATAATAAACACTCAGGGAGTGATGACACTCTTCCACCCTTGTCCCTCTGTATGCCCCCCTTCCTGCTACATGATTTTGGAGCATGACTGAGGGTATACTGCATAGAAGGGCCATGGGGCAATCCAAGCATTAGGCAATTAATTAGAATGAAGGCCTTGGGAATATGGCCAAAAAGGTAAAAGTACAATATAGTTTTGGGATACCACAGCAGCTGGGACAAATTGCACATGGGAAATGAAGGTAACATCTAAGACATTTCAGCTGAGGTGTGGAATAAATGGGTATGACAGCAGTGGAGTTTGCAAGCCCAATTCCTAGTTATTCCTTCTATCGCAACCTTATGACCTAGAATCATTATAGAACTTAGCACGGTTTTTGACTTGTCAGGTAATTGGGAAGATTTATAGAGTCTTAATTTAAAATAAATTAGCTGTTTTCCTACAGAAGTTAAAAGAAAAAAGAAAACAAAACAACCCTTAGCTCTTATGTGTGTGCCTCATGGCTTACGCTGTCTGTGGACCAATGATCTTCCTAATGTCATGCTCAGTGGGGTGACCTTGGCACTAAAGAAGCCATTTGGAGGGAAAGTACTAGACTTAATGACTGAACACACCTGCCCTTTGGTTCCTAATATTGGCTCTGCATCACTGAGAGGAAAGCTGCAGATGAGATGATTTTCTATCTGCGGCTCCATAGGAGGTCAGTTTTCTCACATTTCTTTATGTCCTATGATGTAGCTGCTGTTTCTGACTTTTAATGATTAGCTGCCCCATAGAAAACAAACACTACTCAAAAGGCCTCTAGTTAACCTTTATTTGGCAAGGAAAATAAAAGTTATACAGGACCACTATCTTATTGCTATGTTTAGTGGTCTAATTTTTGTGCCATATTTCTACTATAATTTTATTTCATCCATTGATTCTTCCAACAAATATTTCTGAAGCCTCTATTCTGAGTGCTGGAGTGCAGTGGTGATCAAAACAGAGATATCAAGTTCCTGGCCCATAAGACTCACATTCCAGTGGAAGAAAGAGACAACAAACAAACAAACATGCAAACAAACAAACAATGTCAGGTATCTGCATGTACCATGAAATTAAAACTCAGTAGGAGGATTGAGAGTGATGGGGATAGGAAACGTATGTCAGATAGGATGGACAGGGAAATCCTTTCTTGAGAGATTTTTGAGCAGACTTGACTAAGGTAAGGGAGCAAGTCACAGGGCTCTCTGCAGGAAGTGAGCTCCGGGGAAGAGACCAAGCATGAAGGCCCCAAGTCAGGAGTGAGCTTTGTGTGTTCAAAGAGCTGCAAGAGACCAATGTGCTCAGTGTTACATAAGGGAAGAGGCAAAGGAATGAGGGCGAGGGCCAGACCATCTTTCTGGTTGTGACAGGAAGCCATTGGATTTTAGTGTCTGGTGTCATAAATTAAACCTTACCTAGACTTTGACCAATTACCATCTTGACTAAATGCCATCCAGTAGAGAGTGGCAATATTTATGTACATATCCCCTCTTCCCCACCACCGCCACCAAGTAGCTCCTAGTTTTGCTTTCAGTAAAACTGAATCCTTGTTCCTGGTGACAGCTTAGGGCAGCTTACATCCATTCTTTGGAAATATATAGCTTCTTGGAGGCCATGAATTTTAAACATAAAAAAACATTGAATCACGCCTAAGATTGAAAAGTACCTGTCCTATTACAAACATATTACTATTCCTGTCTTAAAAACAGCAAAAATAACCCCCCCTCCTTTAACAAACAGACCAAGCCAAAGAACACTGTATTTTAAACAGCCCTCATTTTAGACAAGGTGACAAGAAGGGATCCCTTGGAGACTTCAGATGTTATCAGACTACATGGGTCCCGTGACACAATTTGGGTATTTTGGAACATATGTATCTCAAATTTCTCTTTCTGGAGGGACAGATGTAATGTTTGTGTAGTTATGATTCAGACAGGTGTATGGTACAAATGACCTACCATTGCCTTTTGGGGGTGTGGCATAATTATTTGGTTGAATCCTTCCCTTCCATTTCCTTAATCACCCTCCTCCCCATTGGAAAATCCTTCTATTGGAAAAACCAACCATATTGGCAAACACGCTCACTACAACATACAAAATAAAGTGTTACACAAGTTAAAGGAAAGCAAAATACAATTTTAAGAAAGGAAACCAGCAACTTTTGGGAATTAAAACCTAGACAATACAGAGTACTTAGTCTTTGGGTCCTATAGGAAGTTTTAGCTCAGACTGCAACAGTTCCACCTCTAGTCTGTTTCTTCTTGGCCAAAATCCTCCTATAGTGCTTTCTGCTGTCTTCCCTCAGAAGAAAATAGGTCCATCCTACTCTCAAGGGCTTTGGGCGTTCAGGTCACTGTGATCTGTGTTATGATCTTAGCCATGATACTTTGGAGAAAGCCTATTTCCCTGTTCTGTAAAGCTGGAGTAATATCCATTTGTTTTTCCTTTCAGCAGATATTTTCAGAGTACTTTCTATGTTCCATTGCTCTGTGCTGGGGATACAATGGTCAGTGGAAAAGGAATGGTTCTTATTCTTATATGGTGAAGAGCCTGATGGGGGAGACAGGCAATTAAACCAGCAACATCAAACAATTTTGATAAAGGCTATGGTAGGGCAACAAAGAGTTCTGTGGGGGCATTTAATCTCATTCATAGCACTAGAAAAGGTGTCTCAGACTAAGTGGGCTCTGAACTGAGATGCAAATAATAAGTGAGAGTTTGTTAAACAAAGAAATGCAGAAGCATGTGTGAAGTCCAAGCAGCAAGAACAATCATGGGGACTGGAGAACAGACAGAATTTTAGAACAGCTGGAGAAAAGCCTGCAAGAGGGGAATGTCAAGAGATGAAGCTGGAAACCAGGGACCCAAGTCATAAAGAACCTTCACAATATTGTATGATTCTGGATTATATCAAAGGACAATTGGAATGCACTGACGATTTTAAGCAGGCAGTCACATCGTCCAGTTAGTGTCTTGGATTCTTCAAGCTACTGTGTGGAGAACAGACTCAAGAGGGGCGGTAGGTGCCAGGTAGACAGACCCCAGTGACGAGGCTACTTCAAAAACCAGATAAGAACCAGTATTGGCCTTTGTCTCCGGAAAGGTTCCTCCAAAAGCAGAGTGTGAGGTACGTGATTGGCTGCAAGTCTCTAATGATATGTGATTCCTGGATTCCAGAGTGAGGGCTGGATGGCCGGAGTAAGATCAGAAAGAAAGGGAAAAAATCAATAAAGGTTGTTTCAATGAGCTTGTTGCCACTTTGGGCAGTGGGGGATCCTTTATACTGGGAATTCTCTGAGGAATCACAGGTAACAGTGGTTCTTAAAGTGTTGTCTCTGGACCAGCAGACTCAGCATCCCTGGTAGCTTATTAGAAAGGCAGTATCTTAGATCCCTCCTCAGATCTACTAAGTCAAAACTTTGGAAGATACGGCTCAGCAACTTGTGTTTTAGTCAGCTCTTCAGGTGATTCTGATGCCCTATAATGTTTGATCACAGGCATAGAAAGAACATGCCTCAGACTCGTCCCATGGGATTGGAGGATGGAGAGGAGAGGCATTTCCCTCCCCCAACTCCTGTCCCTCACTGGTATATGTTTGTCACCCACATTTCTGGGTTGCATCAGGGAGAGTGAGTAAGCATTTGTGACACCAGAGAAGGCCCTGGGAGAGCAGAGACTCATGCTCTTGGTGTGGTACCTTGGCAAGTGCATGGAACTGTCCAGCCCCTGGTGTGCTGAAACCAGTTGGATGGAGGATATGATATGTGGCAATTTACCACACACCTTGTTTACCCATGGTGACTAGGATATGCAATAAATATGGAGAGATTTTGAGGATATGTGATACATTTTCGAGGAAGAACCATCAGTGCCAGATATAAGGAGATGAAAGAGGAAGTTATAAAAGATAATTCTCAGTTTTATAGGCCATTTCCATCTATAATTACCTTACACTTACAATATGTCAATGGCTATTTCTCATGTAAACCTCTTTGATCAGTTTTTAAGTAGTGTCCCTTTGGATTAGAACCAAATTGAGGGGAGGGGTCATGGATCAATTATAATTAGACAGGCTTCCAGAGAAAATGCAAGAGAGTAGTTATCCTGTCCATTTGACAAAAGGTTTCCTTTTCTTAGCAGAATTTGAGCCAAATAGAGCATAGACTATAGATGACTGCATATTTACTTTCCACCTGGCCAGAGTGATTTTGGCATTGTGCCTTAAACTTTATAATCTATCCTCAAGATTTATTACTTTTACTAGAAAACTTTGCTCTATATAATCTCCAGCATTTTTCCTAGAAATAGTTTTCTCAGCTTGAGACAGCCATCCCTTATCACCTTATTTTAAATATATTTACATTTTATTGAATATATTTGTCTCAGAATACCATCTAAATGAAGTAAAATTGCTTGCTAGTTAGGCAATATTGAGGAGACCCATTGGCTGCATACATGATTTAATTTGCAAGTTGGGAATTGTATTTGTTAAGGATATGTTAAAGCTGGACATACCTGCATTTATTAAATTAACAAGCACTCCCAAAGCACTTAATATCTTCCAGACACTGTTCTGAGAACACTTGTAATCTTAATTCCTTTGATCTCCACACCAATCCTATAAAATGAGTACTGTAATTATACCCAATTTAAAGATAAGGAAATTGAAGCCAAGAGACATTTGATAACTTGCACCAAATCGTCCAACTGGAAGAAGCAAAGTTGGAGCTCAAACCCTGGTATTTAGTCCTTGGCCCTGTACTCCTAGACATCACTGTTGTCTCTTTCAGAAACACAGCAGTGATTACAATCTCCAGCTGCTTCTTGTGTCTTGATATCGTTCCCTCCTCCTCGACTGTTTTATGGACAAAATGATCTTCGCTGTGATTCCTATCATTCCAACGTGTTTTGAAGCTTCTAGCTAACATGGACTCTTATTTTTCTCCCAGTCCATTTCATGTTGTGGCTGGAATTACTATTGATCTGTAGCACATAGGCCCATATTTCTGTCTCAAAATAAGAATTTTGGAAATTGCAAGGCAGACAAGACTAGCTTTACCAGGAATTAAGGAAAGGAGATGAAGAACACTCACACTTGCTAAGTCCCTGGCATGTGGTGGACACAGTCTGTCTCCTCTCATATAATGGAGTGCCTCATTGAAAGTTCATCCCATAATTAATCATTGATTTTGATGGAAAAGATTCTGAGATTCTAATACTTCAGATGCTGCCTTTCCTAGGAGTATATGTATCTTCTCTTTAAGAGAAGACTCAAATACTCTTACAATGACAATAACTTAATTCAAAGCATTTACTTTCTCTTGGCAGGTGTGTTTCAGGACAGAGTGCATGTGTATGATTTGGGTAGGGATGCATTTTTTCCAGCACTTCATAAAACTCACCAAATATGCAGTTATTTAATATGCTTTTTTAATATGTACACGATAAAGTCTTCATGGTACCTCACTTCACTTAGCTTCCATCATCCTCTGTTGGCCCAGAAGAGTGCTTACTGACATCAGGAATAATGGTCTGTGTGTCTTCATCAGATTTTGGGGAAAAGTTCAATACCATGCTGTGTTCTTTATTGCCTTTAGGGGATGCCTATTAATTTTCCCTTCATCTCCTATTAGAATAAGATAGATACCAAATGCTTTGAGCAGTGCACACCCAAGAGGAATACTTCCTCTTGGTAATTGTTCTTTGTTCCTTAAATTGTGGTCCTGATTCTATTTGCCATGGAGTGGATTGCTCAAGATCTTCCATAACCCAAGTAAAAACCAATGTCCTATTCCCTTGGTTTATTCAACTCCCACACATAAGAGGCCACACATAAAAGGCCAGTTTTTCCCAGAGCAAATTAACTTCAGTCTGCAGAATCTCACTGATCTAAATAAGAAAATTTTCCTACACTGAGGTCACTTTCCTGATTTATTCCAGATCACATATACTATTTTTCAGCCTTCCGTATAGGTAACCTGTTGTTTTTATTTTAATGTCCATTAAAATTATTGGCATTATTAAAATCATAGCTTTGAAAGTTGTGTTCTTGTCCAAATTAAGGGTGACATTTCTCTCTTTTCAGTTCCTCCGAAATTTGTGGTTCAGCCACGGGACCAGGACGGGATTTATGGCAAGGCTGTCATCCTCAATTGCTCAGCTGAGGGCTATCCTGTACCCACCATAGTGTGGAAATTCTCTAAAGGTATGAAGTTACTTGATTTGCTTGTTACCTGCCGAACATATGTTAGAATCTAAAGAATTAGATGAGCATTTCAAGTCCTTCCAGATGTGTTTCTGGCAAGTAAATATGTTCCCACCTCCACCAAGTCTTTCCTCTCACAAAAAACCCTACTCCACTGAAATGTTTTTATTTGGACCAGGAAAGTATCTGGTCTTGCATAACATTCCCTGGGAAGGATCACGAATGGGGCAGATTATTCCATGGAAGCTATTTCAGCACCAAAGATAGCTCTGCATTGCCTACAGGAGTTGTATAACCATAATGCACTTGGAGAGTACTGCATACCCCGACATGTGCAGACACAAAGATGAATTGTCAGTATTGCTCATTGTTTGGAAAGTATTTCCCTGTTGTTTATACATTTGTGGTTAAGTGACTTTAGAAGGTTAAAAATAAAAACACATCCATGCCCTATTTTCAGCATCCAGTGTTCTTTGTTTTCACTCCTAATCATGCTTTCTCCATGCAAAGGCAAAACAGCCTCCCCAGTTTTAAGGTAACACTGTCAATGTTGCAGGAACAGAAACTTGTAACATGCAGACTGATGGGGAACATTCTAGACACCACGAAGATCATTTGTGTCCATCTTATTGTCTTCTCCGGGAAAGCGTTCTTAACTGTGCTTATGAACATATTGGAATTCTCTCTCTTTTTTCATTCACTCACCTTCACTCATTAACGTGTCAAGCAGTTGAAGGCCAAATCCACACTGGTGGGATAAACAAACAAATAAATCATGGTCTCTTTTCCTAACAGTCTAAGACCTACTATATGTGTTTAATTGTTCTGAGTCTGTTACCTATTTGTTTGCTTTATTATGGTTTGTATTCCACATACTGCTTTTTAAAATAACATGCTGTATTTCTTATTATGGAAATAACAACAATAGAAGAAAGACAAAACGGGTCACTTACCACCTCCTTCCTGGTATATTTCCTTCCAGGGAGAAAGAGAAGAGGGAGGGAAGAGGATGCTAGAAACCATTTCATTGCAGGAAGGAATCAATTACATTTTTAAGAATTCCCCGAGCCTGCTCTCCTATAGCCTGCCGCATACATTGCCCATGCCAAAGAACTTTATTCAAAAAGCAAAGCCTGTTGTTCAGAGTAACTTCCCACATGACTTTTTATTTTAGGCCATATTTGAAGCCTCATGTTGCATTATATGGAAACAAACAGCGTGCATTTAACTTAGTTTGCATACATGTTCATATATGATATTATGAACATTTTCCACAACACTTACCTTCTTCAAAATTATTTCTAATGTTTGCCGTTGTGCAAGGCTCCCTGTCTCTCCTTGAGATTGTTTTCAGTTTCTCCTATACACTCTGCAGACGAACATCCCTGTATGTGCATGCCATCCAGTGTACATGTGTGTGATTGTTTCCTTAGAAGTAAAGTGGCATTTAAGGCTTTGGGTCTGTATGGCCCAGGGTGCTTGGGAAAATATTGCGGCAATTTGCACACCCACCAGCGACGTGAGGCTGTGTGTATCCCTGTGTCCTCACCAGATAGAAAGGATCTTTTATTCTTAATCTTTACAATGCGATGGGTGAAATGGCTTTCTGTTTTAATTTGTATATTTGGATTACTAATGATGCTAAACATGTTTATCGTATGTTTACTGCTTCCCTTTGGGGGAATTTCTTATTCATGTTACTTGCACACTTCCCTCCAAATCTTATTTATTTGTAAGAGTGTTATTCTTAGATGAAATAATGCTTTGTCTGTCATGGATCTGGTAGACATTTTATTCCTTCCCATCACTGATGTGTGAATGAAGTTATAGTAGCCTTTTTTATTTTAAAATTTTATGTGCAATATGAAATCATCAAAGAAACAATGAGAGACTTCAACAAACAAATTTTTATAAGTGTGTTTTAAATTCCCCTCAAATAACACCATTCAAAGATAAACAAGGATCGGTGCTCTGAACGTTTTTGGCTAGCCTTTCAGACCTGTCCCCTGGAAAATGCATATATCTGTGGATATACCTGTAATTTTGTGGGCTCTTTAAATTGATCATATGATTCTTCCTCACTTATAATCTTCCTTCTTCAGTTACCAATATACTGTGAATGTCTTTCCCTGTGAATAAACATGGGTATTCACTATGACTTTTTAATATCTGTGTAGAGCTTATATTAATACATCCATAAGTCCATCTAACTATCTCTTACCTTTGTTAGGATTGGGCTCAGTGACTTAAAGCCACAAGGGTTTACTCTTTCTCGTATGAGGAGTCTAGACAGACAGTTGAGGACCAGTTTGTTTTTTCCTCTAGGTCGTCAGGGACCCAAATTGCTTACGCCTTTGATCTGCCCCTCTCAACAAGCAGTTAGCGCCACTGAGCTCCGTGGCCACTTCCCCTTTCCCCAGAAGAGGAAGAGCAGAGCTGCCACCCAACCTGAGTCGCCTCCCCCCAAGGACCTCTCTGAAATGTCCTTAAATCAATTCCGCTAACAACCCACCACCCAGGTCACCCCAGCTATAGGGGGTCTGTAAGCTGCATTGTAGCTACGCGCTCAGCCACCATGCCCACAGCTTGGGCTATTTACTAAGAGGGAATATGGAGACTTGGCAACTAGGTGTGTCCAACACAATTGTTGGATAGTGTTTGCTTTTCCCTGGGTTTTCACTGTTACAAAAACATCACAGTGACTGTGTCTCATCGATATTTGTACGTGTTCATTTTTTTTCCAGGGGTAAATTTCTGGAAGTAGAGTCACTGGCTCAAAGAGTAAGCGATTTCTATAGCTTTCAATATGCCTTGTCCACTCGCCAGAATTTTATTCATGTGCACATCCTTCCGCAGTTTACAATGTTGCCTGGTTTCCTGCAACAAAAATAATATCGTGTGTTAACGCTTATTTTTAAATATCTTCCAATGGAATAGGGGGAGATTGTGTAATATTATTTTAATTATACAAGTGACACAGATGTTTCTTAAGAAAAATTTAGCCTTGCTGATGGAACGCGTTTCTGGTAATCAAATATTCACTGAGAGCTTAAGGGCACCTTCGTTATGTGTGACCAAGGGGGGAAAAAAGTTGTAGACACAACAGACTTGGGCTGTTTCTCTGAGAGCTGCGACAATCTAATCCTGAGGCTGCAGAATTCCAGCGTAAATCGCAGTGGCTTAAGGGCGACGATTGCAGGAATGAAACAATCTTTGTGGGAAAATAACGTTATTAGAGTCTTGACCTTGGGTCCAGATGCATGAAGTCTAAAACATTCAATTCTGTCTCCTGTTGTTTTTTTTTTTTTTTTTCTTCCCTTTACATGAACAAACGAGGTCTCTGGTCTAAAGAGATTTTTTTTTTTTTTTAAATCAGGGCTTAATACCATAGTGGGCCTCACCTGTGTTCCCAGAAATCCACAACAAAGCACACGTATGTCATTTATAGTGGAGGGAATGGGTTTCAGTCACTGTCCTAGGGACCATTCCCTTGTTAGCTACTAAGGCCCAAAGAAGGGCTGCTAAGGTAAGATACAGCTAGTGCACTGGCCCGTGGCCGGCCTGGGTATCCTTTGCTCTCTGGCTGCCCATGGACAGGGCCACTTCTGACCCCTCAGGGAAGCGTGGTCATGGAAATTTTAAGGGCAAGGGTCAGAGCATGCCTGGAGGGGGGCACAGGGGAGTGGGGAGCAGTTTGCATTCAAGTAAGGTTGTCATGGAGAGGGTAACGTGAGTAAAGCCTTAAAGAAATGGGAGATGAGGTTTGTGTGTGTCTGCAGGGGAAGCACTGAAGGCCTTAGTGCCAACTAGTATCAAAGCCAGGGGCAGAAGTTTGTTTGTGCCTGGAATGTTCCAGAAACACTAAGGAAGACACTGAAGCTGGGGCAGAGCGAAAGGAGACCTCAGAGGTCCCAGGAGGTCAGATCTCTCATCAATCATTACAAGGGTGTGATGGTGCCATGGTGGGGATGAGTAGGGGGTCATAGTAGTGACAGTGACGCTGTCCCTTTTCTTCCACTGCCATGCTGAGCCCAGAACTAGGAGGCTATTGGAGCAATCCAGGAGGGGTGGTGGGTCTGCCCATCTGCCCTGCTGTGTTGAACGTAGACCATGGGAAGGCAGGACTCGCGGTAGGAGCCCATTAGGAGGCCTGAGCTGTGACGTGGCTTGGATCAGGGTGACGACAACAGTGCAGGAGGATCAGCCGTTCAAAATCTACAGCCTGATGGGCTGGTGTGGGTGTGGGTGAAGGGACAAAGCCTCTGAGAATAGATGGAGCCATGCTGGGGGGGACAGATTGGGTCATGGTCAGTATGGGAGTATGAGCCTCTCTGTAGACATACTCCTCAATTCCCAAGATAAGCAATGAGGAATTTCCCAGGTATACTTTTTTTTAAATGAGTGCTTTCTCTGCTGTCATAGCTTTTACCTTCCACCTGTTGGCCGCCATATACCCAACTTGAGATTTACATCCATTCCGTGACCTGGGCCCTGTGCTATCCCTATCCTTAGCCATAGTTTTTCCAGCGAGCAGTATTCCAAGCTCTGCTTTGCTCAAAATGATATGTGTGTGTCTTTTCACACATACATCCAGTTTGGCCTGTAGGAGATGGGTGGCTCACATTGTCGTCCAGGAGGAAACCGAGGCTGCCTGACACTCCGGTAGAAGGGACTTCATCATCTTCCTGCATGTACCGAAAAGCTGACTTTGGCGTCTGGCGAATGTACAGTCTGTGCCTTGATGTCATTCATTTGGGGTCAGTTTTCCCACAGATGTGGTGTGCTATTTAATATTTACATTCTTAGCATCTTTTATTTAAGAAAAAAATCTCTTACATTACATCTGTAAATATTTGTTCTCTTCCCTTTTCCATTTGCTTCTGCAGGGTCTCCAAATTTTTACTTTAATGTATATTTTCTACATCTTTTACTCAAGCAAATTTGTTCCTCTTTGCACTGTCTCAATTTTTCCTTCCCGTTTGTGATTTTACTTTTTCTTCTTCTTTCGCCACTTCTGCCAGTTCATATTTCACTCTTTCTGGGGCTCTCACTTCCTAGGCAAGTGACTGGTTCACAGCGTTCATCTA
Organism: Leopardus geoffroyi; assembly: GCF_018350155.1. Lineage (NCBI taxonomy): Eukaryota > Metazoa > Chordata > Mammalia > Carnivora > Felidae > Leopardus > Leopardus geoffroyi. The sequence continues at coordinate 5,563,948 of NC_059333.1, forward strand.
ACTCATGGCAGCATTCTTCTAGTGTGATCCCATGACCCGCTTTCTTTTCCTGTGTCTGTCTTCCAGTGTTCTTACAGTGTCTTTGCTTCCTTTTGAGAACTCCCATTTGAGGAAAATTCAGATCCCTAGAAAGAGAACGCTGTGTGCAGCTATCTGGTTCTGCACTTAATGCTGTCTGATTCTAAGAGCCACAGCAGGTGCAGGGAAGCCTCTGCCCGACCCAGCCTGGGCACGCTGGTGCTGGTTTTGCCCCTCGCTGTGCCCCCACCTTAACAACGCGTCCTTTGCTGATGCTTGCCCACATTCACAGCTACAGTCGTCTGTCCTTTTCTTTCTGCATGTACCTCTGCTCGTGTACACTTTTGCTTGTCCATGTACCTCCTTTGTAGCTCACATTTTCTTTCCCTCTGTGTCCTAATTGTTCTTGTGTGGTTTCCAAAAAAAGAAGAAATATTAGTTTTATGCTGCCATCTTTAAATCTTACACCCTATTTGTTTATATACTAAGCTATATAAAATTTGGACTTTCTGTAAGGAAAACAAGTAAAGTGGGAATCTAGGAGGAGGAGTTAAGAAATCATCAGTTAAGAGAGTCGGCGGAGCTCGGACCCAAGACACAACACTGGCTGTGTTACCGCAGGAAAATTACTTAACCTGTGTGAACCACAGTTTCCTTGCGCGCGCGCGCGCGTGTGTGTGTGTGTGAGAGAGAGAGAGAGAGAGAGAGAGAGAGAGAAAGAGATAAGATAAGAGGATTAACGTGGTGATTTAGTAAGATGATTCATAGAAAGCATTCATTCTGGTGCCTGGCACATCACAATTAGTCAATAACATTAGCTGTCATCAGCAGCAGCTCACATGGGAAGCCAGTTGTCCAAAAACCATTTATTGGATAGCCCAACCTTTCCCCCACTGACATGAACTGCTTTATAGTCTACGAGAAAAAAAGGTGTCCACCAAAGTCCGATGCTCTCTTTTACTCAGATCTGTCCATTCTGGCATCAGGACCACGTGTGTTAGAGGCTTAGCTCTTCCAGACACATTTTAATACCTAGTACGATACTCTCCCCATTTGTTTTCCAAAAGTGTCCTGTATTTCTCACATGGATATTTGTTTGCTTATTTCTTCTAGATGAATGTTAGGATAATTTTGTCAAGTTCTAAAAAAAAATATTCTGAAAACTTTGGAAGATTGTAATAAATCTAAAGGTTAATATGGAGAACAGGGACTTCATTAAAATATTGAGCCTTCCCAGCCAATGGCATGGACATTCTCTGCATTTATTCAGATTTTGTGTGTGTGTCCTTTATAATTCAGTTGCTTTCTTTCTGTGTGCCTCTGGCAGTGAGTATTTGTAAACTTCTGTCTGCAAGTGTCTTTGATTGTCTTCGGTTTTCTGGGTGGAAACAGGGCCCATCTATAGCCAGGGTTTGTTGGCTCTCCAGGGCCACCCAGCAAGGGAGAAGTTGTCCTTAATTTGGCAGAGTTCCTATTTTCTTCCACTCTCCAGAGCACACAGAGGACTGCAGTTGGCATGGGGCTTCCTTGCCCTGCCCGCTTCTCTCAGATTGCCTTTCTCCCTGCCTTTGCCTGTGTCCTTCCTCCCTCAGCACAGAAAGGCATGTTCACACAGGAGTAAAGCTTCTCTAGCCCCAGTTTTCCTTGGATGCTCAGAGCATCCACACCACTTGGTGCATGGCAGTTTCGCCCGTGCTCTGGTATCTCCCACTGTCCCCAGAAAGCTGTTCCACGTTGTCATTTCTGTACCCACAGGTGCAGTCTACCAGAGAGCCTAGCTGTCCCTTACCACCAAGGTCCCAGAAGTTTCTTCTTCTTCTGGGTGTCTATCCCCCTGCCCAAACCCTCCTCGCTCGTCATATATAGGGGCCATTCTCTGGATGTTTTCATGCACTGTGTTCAATTCCAAATTAAGAAACAAATGCTGCACTCAGTACCTGGCCCAACAGCTCAGGCGACCCCTCTGGAGCCTCCTCCTACTTCAGGGGCTGGCCGTAGAGTGCTTCACCTTGATCCTGCTCACCCCTTCTCTCCCAAGTTCGAGGTAGACATCCCGGGGCCTGTGTCTAGGGATGACACGAAGAACACACAGCATGGGGCAAGCCTCAAGTCCCTCCAGTTCTCCTGGGCTCACCACTTCCCTGCCCTCTGTGTGGTCAGAGCGCCCTGAGCCTCTGACCCCATGGGTTCACCCTCTTCCATGCCATTGGTTTGCTGGACCTGCAGTGATCCTTCCAGCTCCTTCTAGCAACACCTGCTTCAAGCTCATGCATCAGGCTCATCCAAGCTATTGGGGCCCAGTTGTTATCCAATGTCCTTGTCCCCACTAGCACATAAATGGGTGATGAGAATCTGGAGTTAATGCAGGGAAAGGGTTCAAAGAATCTAAAAAGGAGAAGACAATGCCTCCCTGTGATGTGAGTGGTGAACACAAACCCAACTTCAAGGCTGAATGTGGCTCCCCGTTTACGACACTTGTGTGGTCCCCACATGGGGACACTAAGCATAGTGAGTTCTTGGGGAAGGACTGTGAACCGAACAGAGAGGATGGATACTCAACTTAGTGTTTTATTTTCTTCCTTTGATGGTAGAATAAAACTCACTGTGGATTAAAATCTGCCTTCCTCTGCTAAATGGGTGGAGTATAGTGGCCCTAGGAGCTCCTCCGAGGTCCTTCCCCCTCCCAAGGAAGCTGAAATTCCGACCAGCCTTGGTAGAGTCACCAGGACGACAGGCCCCGGGCCCTTCTTGTGCTTCATTTCTTTCTTTGTCTCTACCCCTCCATCTGCCCTCTTCCTCATTGTCTTCCTCACTGCTCTTCTAGATAGAGGCAGCCACACCCAGGGCAAATATGCAGGGGTCTCTTGCTGCAGGGAAAAGGTGGCTGAAGGCCTTTTACAGCAGATACAGCTGCATGATCCCAACACACAGCGATGGCGACCTCGAGCCATTTCAACACCCTGAAGGAGAGATCATGTGTCCTGTCAGCAAATGCAGACTTGGGTCAGTTCATGGTTACATCTTCTGCTAAGCGACTCGAGGGCATAGTGTTCTGTCTTTGTGATTAAAAAAAAAAAAAAAAATCCTTGCCAGCTAGGGATAAAGTCATGCAGTTGGCATGCTGAGCTAGTCAACTCCCGAATTGTAGTCACCCCGGGGCAGGCATGAGCTCGCCCACCTAAGGGAGGTGGTTTTCTCTGGATATGGGCCTTCATTATAGACATAAAGGAATTAAGGAAAGGAAACTGAATTCCAAGTGAGCATAATTGATGGCCTTGATGCTGACCCAGTTAGGGTGTGGTGTTTTATCAAGAAAGGATTTATGGGGTGCCTGGGTGGCTCAGTCGGTTGAGCGTCCAATCTTGATTTCTGCTCAGGTCATGATCTCATGGTTCGTGTCAGGGTCTGTGCTGAGTGTGGAGTCTGCTTGGGATTCTCTCTCTCTCTTCTCCTCTCTCTCTCTCAAAATAAGTAAAGAAACAACTTATGCTCCCTCTCTGTCTCTCTCAATGAACAAACAAAAAAACATTTCTTAAAAAGAAAGGATTTAATACCGGGAAATAGAGGCATGCAAAATTTTGGCAAGGGTAGGAGAAACTCAGCTTCCTTTCTGGAACCTGAGAAATGTGACAACCTCGAGAAGCCACTTCCGTCTGTGGTTGCAGCTGCCTCCGCACCAGGGCAGTGATTTGTCCTCCTGGAAGTCACCTTGGCATCTGCCTGTGCACCGACTTGTTGCTTCTCAAGGAGAATGATGGCTTTTCCATCCCTGCACCTTCCAAACTGTATCCAAATGCCTCTCGCTGGTGAAATACAAACCAGAACCTGGTGACAATTCAGCAGAAAATGGTTTTTCTCAGGCTTCCAGTCCCTGCAATTTAGGGAAGAGATCAGAAGTGTTCCAGTAGGCTGAGGATAGACAGACCATCTCTGATGCAAGCATATGGACAAAATGGCACATGCACATCCTGTACAGCCTGGAAGATTCTTTCTTGGGAATAGCTTGGGCTTGGGAATAGCTTTCCGGCCTGGACCTGGACCAGTGCCTCAGGACCCTACCTCTGTCCACGTCTGGGTTCTTCTCCAGAAGGAGACACCAGAACTTAGCACTCAGTCACTGAGCACCGGTGCCATGGGCGGCTGCTCACCTTGGAGCAGGTGCCATCCTAATGTTGGTACTTGCTCTCCCCTTCCCATCTCCGCTTCGATCTTTGTGCCCCCTCACTCCCTGCAACCCACCGACTATTCCCAGACAAGGAAGACCACCTCCCTGAGCAAGCAGAACATACTCACTCTTCAGGGAAACACCACCCTCTCCAGAAGGACAAGAGGGATTGTGTTTTCTTTTTTTTTTTCTTTTTTTTTTTTTAATTTTTTTTTTCAACGTTTATTTATTTTTGGGACAGAGAGAGACAGAGCATGAATGAGGGAGGGGCAGAGAGAGAGGGAGACACAGAATCGGAAACAGGCTCCAGGCTCTGAGCCATCAGCCCAGAGCCCGACGCGGGGCTCGAACTCCCGGACCGCGAGATCGTGACCTGGCTGAAGTCGGACGCTTAACCGACTGCGCCACCCAGGCGCCCCGGGATTGTGTTTTCAATTCCTTGGTGGGCAAAGGGACACGCTTCCTGCTTTGCCATTGGGTGCAGCCCAGGGAATATAGACAGATCTCCTTTCTGCCGTTCTGCTGTTCGACTTCAAATCAATGTTATTTCAGCCCGCTAGGGAGACCCTCTGAATGTGCTCATTGACCAACTTCTTCATTTCTTATGTGGGCATTTATGGGCACATTCACACGGCCTTGCTTCCTTTGGTGAACAGTAATCTGTAGAGCATGGAAATGCATTACTCTTCCTGTTCCATATACGGTGAAATTAAGGATGCAGAGAGAATAAGCTACTTGCTCAAGGGCACAGTTCGTAAGTTTCCAATGCTTCTGACTCTTAGCCAAGTGCTCTGGCTACAGACCAGCAAAGACTCAAGAGTGGTAGAAAAGATGAAACAATCACCATCTTCGCTGCTGCCTTCCAAGTGGGCGTGCTTGGTGACACTCAGCTATTCTTTCCACCCCCCCCCCCACCGTGCCCACTCCCCCAGTCCTTGGGAACACTGCTAAGTGTATCTTTCCATAAAGAAGAAAGGTCACATGGTATTAACACACCCAGTAATTCAGTATGTGCCTTACATAATGCTTTAACATTTTCTTTTCATGTAATAGAGCATTAAAATTGTCCCCACTTGACCCCAGCTATCCACAGAAAATTGGCAGCTTTTTAATTAATGACTTCTGGCTGCTACAGTGTATCTTCTAGCTAATTTCCCAGAGCTCTCACCTCATGCCAACAAGATTACAGAATTCTGAATATTGTATGCACCGTGTTATATTTTGCTCTTTATAATAATGATGAACAACCTAAAGTGGATGGCCGATAATTTTATCAAGCTGTGACAAAGTCTACTTCCCTCCAGCTGAACAAATGGGTAACCCTTGGGACTGTTGTTCTTATGGTAGATGAATTGGTTCACTCTTCTGTTTAGCAAGCGTGATCAGATTTATAAATTGTGTAACTCTTCCAGTTAGGTTCACTTCCTCATGAAAAAAAGATTTAATGTTTTTCAAATGCATATACTTTATTCCCGTCTTTGTTAAGACCTTTTCATAATGAAGAGGCTTCTCTTAGTCTATACAGGAATTAATAGATAATCCTATTCAGTGATTTAACTGAGACAGCTGAGCTTAACACTAGTTAAATTTTATATTGTAATGCTTTAGTATAAATGTGTCAAATGTTGTAAGTATTTTTCTGGTGAAAATTCTTTAAGGAGAGGAAAGCGTACATGTTTTTGACGTCAATGATCCTATTAACTGTCTCATATTCTATCAGCATTTTGTTAGATTTTTTAGGGTGTTGTACCCCGTTTTACATAATTTATAAATCCCATTGCATTTTCAGATTTCCTGGTTTTCTGCCTTATGGATGTATTTTTAAAATCCTACGTTTGGCTGAATTTTTAGGTTGTGTGTATTAAACTACATCGGGCTCTCTTACTGCAGTAAACTTTGGGAAAGGCATCAATAGCCTCGACAGCTTCAAAACATGGACTAAATTTAAGCACTCAAATAAAAATTAAAGGCTTTTTCATTAAGTTCTAATAGTATCCTTTTATCCTTGCCCAAAAGAACACGTTATCCATAAAAACGAATTTTATAATTGGTAAAAACTGAATTTTTAAAACATACCGTCAACTTTTACAGGAGAAAAAAAACATATGATCATTTCAATAAATATTGAAAGGCAGTTGATAATATTCAACATTCAGGCCTGACTTTAAATGAGGGGTGAGGGTGGGGGGAAAGTGGGTGATGGACATGGAGGAGGGCAGTTGTTGGGATGAGCATTGGGTGTTGCAATGGAAACCAAACTGATGATAAATTATATTTTTTAAAAATAATAAAATAAATTAAAATAAAAATAAATAAATAAATAAATAAGCAAAAATAAATTTGTGTAAAACCGGAGTATAGAAATGCTTTATAAGACCCAAGTGCTTTGGCAAATGAAGGAGGAAAAGACAGGAAGTCCAACAGATACATAGGCAAAGGATGTAGATGGGCTGTTCACCAAGAAAACAGGTGTAAATTGCCAAAACATGATGATGTGAAAAGATGCTCAAACTTATCTACAGGCAAAACAAACAAAAAATATCAAAAAAAAATTGTCAAAGCATGCAAATTAAAATAATGATGAAAATCAAAAAGGTCAGTCATGTACACGTGTGAGGAAAAATTAACCCTCAGCCAACACCGATGGAAATGAAATCGACGTGTTTCTTAGGAAGCAGCTTAGCCATACATTTCAACACTAAATGCACAGAATTCCCCTTCGAGCATTAATCCAAGAGGTTGCCTACCACTCTATTGACTGACTGATAAGTGGAGAGATTCCTTGCAACATGGTCCTTCTTCTTGTGGAGTAAGAAAGACAGAAAGTCAACTAATCATAAAATCATCGTAAGGAGAAATCTTTTAAGAAGGAGTATTGTGGGCTTGCTCTATGGCATACCATAGTTAAAGAATTTCAATGCCTACCTCACCTTATTAAGAAGATTCTATATTATCTCCACTTTTACAGGTGGAAGAAACTGAGGAACTGAAAGATTACCTCATTACCTAGTTATTCGGTGTTACTGATGATCTGATGCCTTGCAACAAATTATCCCCAAAAATTAGTGGCATGAGATAATGCACATTTATTACCTCCTATGTCTGGGGGTCTGGAATCTGAGTATGGCTTAGCTGAGTCCTCCTGTTCAAGGTCTCTCCCAGCACTGCAGTTAAGGTGTTGGCCAGTGATGCAGTCATGTCAAGGCTCAGCCTGGGAAGAGTCTCGTCCCCCAAGCCCACTCGTGTGGTTGCTGTGTTGTGTGGCAGGATTCAGTCATAGACTGTTGGTTGGAGAACACCCTCAAGGGAGCCTCTCCATAGGGTAGCTACATTCCCCACAGTGAGGCCACTAGCCTCAGAGAGGGAGGGATTGAAAGAGAGACCACAGAGGCTCCTGGGTGGCTCAGTCCATTGAGCAGCCAACTCTTGATTTCAGCTCAGGTCATGATCCCAGGGTCGTGGGATCGAATCCCGCATTGGGCTCCATGCTAAGCACAGAGCCTGCTTAAGATACTCTCCCTCCCCGTGCCCCTCCCCACTCACTCTCTCTAAAAAAAAAAAAAAAAGAAAGAAAGAAAGAAAAAATATACATATGTATATGTAAAAAGAAGAGAGGTACCTGGGTGGCTCAGTCTGTTAAGTGCCCAACTCTTGGTTTCAGCTCAGGTCATGATCTCACAGTTAGTAGGATCAAGCCCCGCCTCAGGCTCTGCACGGACAGCTCAGAGCTTGCTTGGGATTCTCTGTGTCTCTCTCTTTCTCTCCCTGTCCCTCTCCTGCTGGTGCTCCCTCTCTCAAAATAAATAAACTTTTAAAAAATTGTTGGGGCACCTGGGTGGCTCAGTCAGTTAAGCATCCGACTTCAGCACAGGCCATGATCTCATGGTTCGTGAGTTCAAGCCCCATGTCAGGCTCTGTGCTGACAGCTCAGAGCCTGGAGCCTGCTTCGGATTCTGTGTGTCCCTCTCTCTCTTCCCCTCCCTAGCTCACACTCGCATTCTCTCTCTCTGTGTCAAAAATAAATAAACTTAAAAAAAATTTTTTAATGTTAAAAAAAAAAGAACAAAGAGAGCCACAATCCTTTGTGATCATAGCTACATGCCCAGTATCTGCCCCACGGTGGGTGCTCAGTAATCAAACAATAAATCCCATTTATGTAAAAATTGAGCACATCTTTATATTCACTTATAAAATATTAGGAAGGGAAAATTATGAGATTGGGGTCTTGAGAAGAAAAAGAGGGCATTTACTTACTTACTGTTTGAATGTGGGGCCCAAAATTCTCAGATCCCTAATCTGGGATTCTCATGTTTTATACTATAATAAGTAAACTAACAGATACCTTTCATTAATTACTTTTCAAAACCAATCACTCATTTACTGGCATGTTCATAATTCATCAAACACTTGTTAAAAATCCTCTGTGAATTTCATGTGAATTAGGTTTCTAATGATCCACATTACACATGTTTCTAAGTTTGCATTTTTTACATTTTGATGATTTCTCTATTCCCCAAGAGCAAACAGATTAGGGGTCAGAATGTTTTTCTTCATTTTGTCTCACTTTAGAAAGTATTCAGAAGCTGATACTGGAGAGAGCAACATGTTGCAATTATGAAAGAAAAGTGCTGTTACTTACATCTTTAAAACTTTCCATCCTTGATTTTGAATGCTTTATGAATGAGACATATTTTTTAAAAATTCTACTTAAAATTATGATATTTCATGCATCAGATGTGTGATAAAATACTAACCCAAATGTGTATTATTTGTATATGCTCCTCCTTCCAACTTTGTAGTGATCTTACAGATGTGGGCTTCTTACAAACCCGATGTCAGCCACGTATGGGACATGAGTCAGATCCTACCCACACCCAGTCTTTCCATTGGATACTATTAGAACACAGGCTGCTTTGTTTGGGTATTTTCTCTGGCTACTTTTGTGCCTCGTTGGCAGAAGTATGTAGTTATATAACAGTGTGGCCTGCAAAGCCTACAACATTTATTATTTGGCCCTTTTGGAAAATGATTTCCTAGTATTGTCTGAAAAAATTGAGAATTTTGATCCATGAACATTTCTTTCAGTCTTCATTAATTGTTAGCAAGAACTTTTATAGTTTTCAGTGAGCAAGTCTTGCACGTATCTTATTTAATGAATTTCTTAGCATTTCATGTTTTGATGCAAATGCATCATTTTTTTAAATTTCAATTTCCAATTGCTTTTTACTAATACATTTATAAACAAAATTAACTTTGAGTTGTGTACATCGATGTATCCCATGATGTCCCTAAACTCACTATGTTTCTAGCAACTTTTTTGTAAGTTCTTTTTTATTAAGTATGACTTACAGTTTTTTTTTGGAGAAACCTTTATCAGGTTAGTTCATTGTCTTCCTAGTTTGCTATGAGATTTTATCAGGATGTTGAATTCTGTGAAAAACATTTTTTTTTTTGTATCTACTCACTCTATTTCTGTTTTTGTATGTTGAAGTAGTGAGTTTCATTGGCTAATTCCTGAATTTAAACCAACCTTGCATTCCTGGAGTAAATCTCACTTGGTCATAATACATTGTTGTTTGTATGTTGATATGCCTGATTTGGTAATGTTTGGTTAAGGATTTTTATGTCCGTGTCCATTAGGGATATTGGTCTCTAGTTCTCCTTTCTCTTAAGATTCTTGTCTGACTTTGGTATCAGGATAATTCTGTGTAAAATTGGTTTTATTTCTTCTTTAATTATAGGTAATATTTACTAGTGAAGCCTCCTGGGTTTTGGGTTTTATTTGTGGAAGGTTTTTAACTATAAATTAAATTTATTTATAAATATGACTATTAGATCTACCTCCTTTTTGTTGAGGGATCCTTGATAGTTTGTGTCTTTCAAGAAATGTATCTATTTAATCTAAGTTGTCAAATTCATTGGCACAAAGTTATTCCTAATATTTTGCTATTATGCTTTTAATTAAAGTAGAGGCTATAGTGATGGTTATCTTTTTATGGTTATTTGTAACTTGTGTCTTCTCTCTTCTACATCAGTCCTAGAGGCTCACCTACTGTGTTTTTTTTTTTTTTCAAAGAGCTAGCTTTTGGTTTTACTGATTTTTTTTATCTGTTGTTTTTCTGTTTTGTATTTCACTGATTTGAGTTTTCCTCCTTATTATTTCCTTCCTTCTTCACACTTTGTTTTTCTTGCCCTTCTTGTAATAGCTTCTTAAGGTGGGTGCTTAGATAGTTGATTGGTGACCTTCTTCCTTTTCTAATACAGTAATTTAATGCTACACACTTCTAAGTTTTGCTTTTATCTGTATCTCACAAATAATGATATGGTGTTTTTATATTCATATGTATATATTCTTATTACTCTGGTGATTTCTTCTTTGACTCATGAGTTATTTAGACATGTATCATTTAATTTTCAAATATTTGGGGTTTTTTTCCCAGATGTATTTGTGTTATTGTTTTCAGTTTTCGTTTTGCTGTGGAAATAGAACATAACATGTATTATTTTTATCTTATAAAATCTACTGAAATTTGTATTATGACTAACAATATTGTCCCTTTTATTAAGTGTCAAATGTGCCCTCAAAATCAATATGTATTCTTCTATTTAGGGTGCAGAGTTCTGTAAATGTCAGTTAAGTCAAATTGATTAATAGTGGTATTAAAGTCTTCCATATTTCAAATCTCATTTCCTCTGCCCCCCCTTTCTTTTCCTTTTGAGACTATAATTTTCAGTGTTAGAATATTTGATGTAATTTCAGAATTCCAGGATAACCTATTTCATATTTTCCACTTTTGCACTTTTTTTTTTTTAACTTTGGGTGTTTTCCACTGACCTAGGTTTAAATTCACTAATTTTTTTCCTCTGTCTAACCTGCTGAGTAGCTTGTTTAAAGATTTATTCATCTCTTACACTGTGGTATTTGTTTTTATCATTTTGTCTTTCTTATAGTTTAATGGTTTTAATATTGCTTCTGAACCCACCCCCCCCGTTTATGGATATTAATCATAATTATTGTAAAGTCCCTGTGGAAGAGCTCCCCTACCATAGTTATGTCGATATTTTTTTTTCTGGTCCTTTATTCTTGCTTTTTTGTGTGTCTCGTAATATTTTATTGAGTATGGCCCTGGTGCATAAAAGGAAAGAAAAGTAGAGATTGCGGGAGGTTATACTTACTTCCAGTCCTTGTTATCTGCTTTTATGTCGAGGTCCTGGTCCCCCCATCCTCTGCCAGAGATGGGATTATTTATCTCCTCGTGGGGCTTCTAACTTTTTGTAACTAATTTCACTTAGTTGTCTGTGACTTCGCTTTCTAAGCGACTCAGAGAACAGTATGATTTTGTAGATGAACAGCCTCTCTTTTTTGTTGTTAGAATGGAAGCGACATTCCTTCGTGTCTCTCTCCATCGTCAGCAGAAGTGGAAATCTGTTCTTTTAATTGAAGTCTTCATATGTCCTCTGTGGCAGTTCTGTGTTGGTAGCAGCCACCTGTTGTGGGGATTCTGCTTGTCCTTCTTGTTCGGTGCGAAATGTCCCCTCGGTACATTATGAATTTCCCTGGTCTCTTTGGTGGGGCTGGGTTACCTGATCTAGACATGAGGGAAGGGAGGGCACAGCCACGGTCTCTGCCACTGTGAGCTAAGGAGTACCAATAGATAAGTGATCAGTTTGGCATGGAGATAGCATGAGAAAGTGTCTCCCTTCTCGTGTCCCCAGATGCAAAGCCTGAAGTTCCCTGCAGGTGGGGTATGGTGACAGTGCAACAGTGTGCACGTTCAGCTCCCACGAAGGATCTGGGGCCGTGGAGACCAGCATGGGGCTCACGCTGTGGGCTTTCTCCAGGAAGATGGAATCGGTCCTCACCGCTGGGTCCTCTCCCCAAATCCTCAGACTCAGGTCACACAGTAGGGAAGCTCGACCAGCTTATCAAGGCTTAGATCACACTCTCCCAGTCTCACCCAGGGCCCCCTGCACAGGGATAAGCAACGTAGCAGGTTAATCCAAACCGCCGTCTTCCCGGAAACCTCCCTAGACCACCCTTGGTCCTGCTTTTTATTATTTCTAAAAGATATTTTCTTTTCAGAACAGTTTCGTAAGGATCTTCCATATGAGTCATATCACACCTCTGTCCACGGCACATGTCATCGGCGGCATTTTCTCCTTGAACGCCATACTCTGAGGAGAGAGGTGTTTTAATTCTGTGCTGGTCTTACTGGCACCATCTGACTTATTTATTTAAATGACACTAAGTGATACTAACATGCACGTGTGTGTAGACTGCAGTGTGACTGTGCTTAGAAGAGAAACCTGCGATCCTTATATTCTCTTTGTACACTCACCGCAAGCAAAGTCTTCAAATGCCCTGTCCCTGGAACATTCCTTGTTTACGTTCATAGTAATTCCCTGGGAACACAAGACTTCTATTTAGTCTCAGGAGAGAAGTCTACTCCTGTGCTGTTCCACTGTGAGGTCTTTGAATAATTTATCAGCTACTTAACACTCACCAAATTTGGCTTTTTGTGTAGAAACGACCTGTAACAGTCTCTTACTCTCTATCTCGGAGTCTGAAGCAGTGTCATTTTATTTTATTTTATTTTATTTTTAATTTTTTTTTTCAACGTTTATTTATTTTTGGGACAGAGAGAGACAGAGCATGAACGGGGGAGGGGCAGAGAGAGAGGGAGACACAGAATCGGAAACAGGCTCCAGGCTCTGAGCCGTCAGCCCAGAGCCCGACGCGGGGCTCGAACTCACGGACCGCGAGACCGTGACCTGAGCTGAAGTCGGACGCTTAACCGACTGCGCCACCCAGGCGCCCCTGAAGCAGTGTCATTTTAAATAAATGTGCTTCTCTCCAAACAAGAATTTACATGTTGGGGGGAAAAAACTCCGCGTATCCCACGACTGCCCTCTAGACGTTAAATACCCCTCACTTCTCTGTACTAAGTTGCGTGAACTTGAACTCACTGTCTCCCCTTGTGTGTTTCTGTTGGCATCATTCTTCCTCCTTCTTGTTCTACTCCAGGTGCTGGGGTTCCCCAGTTCCAACCAATTGCCCTGAATGGCCGAATTCAGGTTCTGAGCAACGGGTCCTTATTGATCAAGCACGTCGTGGAGGAAGACAGCGGCTACTACCTGTGCAAGGTCAGCAACGATGTGGGTGCAGACGTCAGCAAGTCCATGTACCTCACGGTGAAAAGTAAGGAAGAAGAACGCTTTGTTTTACCTAAATAGGTCTTTTTGTGCTTAAGTTTGCCATTGTCTCTGCACACATCTGTTTAAAACAAAACAAAACAAAATGTTGGTTGGCTACAGCTGAGGTTGGAGGTTTTGCTCGCCTGGGACACAACCGAAGAGGAGGGCAAAAATCCAGCCGGTTGCAATAGCCTAGCCTGACCGTGTGCCCGGTGTCTGGGGCCACATGCTCGTGTGCCTTGGGTTCCCTTGGCCATGCATGCCTAGCAGGTGAGTGGGCCTCTGCCTTTAGTGCCCACATTTTTATTCTGCTGATTTTACTGCGGAAAAGCCTAGTGTGTGGTGTGCTCTTTTCAGACGTCTGTTTCCACACATTTTATGATTCGCAAGCTGGCTTGTCCCTAGGTTTCCTTTTAGAGATCCTTATGAAATCAAGCAGCCGGAAACCTCATTACCAAAGACACACAACCACAAGACAGGAACAGGTAACACCCTGCCTAGGGTCCATGTTGCTGACCCGTTTTATAGGAGAGGGCAACTTATAATGAGATTATTTTTCTACTTTGGTAAATAAACCACCAAAGGAAGGACGTAAAACAGGCCAACTTTTGTCATGTTGCTGCTTTTTAGCAAATGGTTGGGCGCCTAGTTTACAGCGAATTACTTATGTCTTTGTACATTTGTGCAATTTTCTGTTAGATAAATTGTGATCTCTTCCAGATAAGGCTTTGATCGGCCTTTCTTTTTTTTATTTTAATTGTGTTCTCGGTAGGCTGGAAAAGACCTCTACCGTATCACTCATTAGAGGGATTGAATTTAAAAGTGAATCTCAGTGGGTCTTATGTATATGTGTGTGTGAGAGAGAGATATTCAAGCTGACTGCACAAATACTAGTATCCGCCCTATTTCACTCAGAACTTATTCTAGTCCGTTATTTCCAATGTAACGCTGAAAATATCAAGCTATTTATTTGCTACACTTTTATACCATGAAAAAATTACAGTTTGAAATAGGGTTGCTTTAAAATATGTTTTGTAGAGGGGTGCCTGGGTGGCGCAGTCGGTTAAAGCATCCGACTTCAGCCAGGTCACGATCTCGCGGTCCGTGAGTTCGAGCCCCGCGTCAGGCTCTGGGCTGATGGCTCGGAGCCTGGAGCCTGTTTCCGATTCTGTGTCTCCCTCTCTCTCTGCCCCTCCCCCGTTCATGCTCTGTCTCTCTCTGTCCCAAAAATAAATAAACGTTGAAAAAAAATTTAAAAAAAATATATATATGTTTTGTAGATATCCAATACATAAATTTGATTCTAAATGTTATACTCTGGAGGAACTGATTTGCAACAATCTGAAGACAAATTGTCGTTTCATATAAATCCAAAGTTGAAAGGATAACTTAAAAAATTATAAATTGATGATATTTGAAGGAAACCCAAGAGCTGAAGACCAATGTTGGCCAATATTGATCCATCTTTCCCCAATAAGAGAAATATATTTTTTAATTTGATTATATTTAATAGAATATGTTTGATTCTAAATTTGGTTATATTTTGCCACTTTGAAATATTTTAAAATTATAAAAATTCCGCAAGTCTATATCTATGCTGTAATAGATACAGGGCCCTGTGAAGGATGTGAATACTTCATCCACGGACTTATGTTTCGGAAGAGGAGATGACAACAAGGAAGTATATAGAGCTTACTAATATTAATGCAAGATGGAGAGTAATATAATATGTGCCATAGTTGTACCTTTCAGAGGAGGATATAACTTTCATTTTGCGGGGACTAAGGAGCGTTTCATGGAGAAAAAGTCTTTTAAGTGGGTGGAATTTAAAAATACAAAAGCTGGTTTTCCCCAGATTTCCTCTCTACACACCTTTGATGCTCTTAGTGCGGGGCATGGGAGAGGACCACGGAGATGTCTTTCTGCCCTTAGCGACCTTTCTTTCTTGTGGGTTGATGGGGAATGGGTGTATACAACTGCCATCCAGTGGAATACACTGGAAAAGAGTTCCAAACACAAAGGCGCGCAGACGAGGGCGTAGGACCAGCGACTGCGCCGTGACAACACACAGATTTAAGTTCAGTCTTAGGCGATGCAGTGGGTATCAACAGGTACAATCCTGGAGGGTGGATAGGGGCGCTTGAGGAAGAGGGAACAGAGAGCAGAGAGAAGAAATTAAAACTCCCAAGGCAGGAGGTAACTCTGTCCGCGTGTGGTACCCTGTACATGGAGGGGGTTAGACAGGGAAACGTTTACAGTGAGCAAATGTCAAACAGAAATGGTTCTTAGAGGTGGCCAAGTTTAGATTCTCTCAAACCATACAAACTATTAGCAGAGAGATGCTTTTAGGTAACGGTTAATTCTACCAGTTTTTAGCCCTTGGTGGGTTTATAAATGTGTTCAGTTTCAAGTGTCTGGTATATTTAACCCTTTAAAATCATACTATTTGAATTCTGGAAAGTAAAAAGAATAATTTAAGAAAGATATAGAAGCACAAAGACAGGAGATATACAACAAATAGAGGTGTTACTCAAATGATACCATTAAAAAAAAAAAAAAAAAACCAGTAACAACAAACAGGGATAACTTCGCTTTTTCTGTGTGTATTTGTGTGACCAGACTACTTAGTGGATTAAAATGGACTTGTGGAGGCAGCACACAGCAATGCAAATCTGCTGCTTGGTATTACCTATTTTACCATGAAAATAAGGAGGAAGGGGGCGCCTGGGTGGCTCAGTCAGTTGAGCATCAGACTTTGGCTCAGGTCATGATGTCACGGTTTGTGAGTTCGAGCCCCGCGTCAGGCTCTCTGCTGTCAGCACAGAGCCCGCTTAGGAACCTCTGTCCCCCCTCTCTCTGCACTTCCCCTGCTCGCTCTCTCTCTCTCTTAAAGATAAAAAAAATAAACATTAAAAAAAGGAAAGAAAATAGGAAGTTTGAGCACAGAGCACACCCTGGCTGACTTTATGCCCCTATGAATGGTAACATGTTTTATTGTTACTTCTGTAGAGGACGGAAGGGGAGCTGTAGACACACACCCACATGCACATGTGCACTTACAGTGTGTGCACAGCAAACCCAGATGCCTTCCAGGTAGAGGCAAGAAGAGAAAGAACCATCATCCCATTCTCTTTTATTTTAATCTCTTAACATGGCCCTAAAAATGGCATGCACCCACACCCATGTACACACACACACACACACACACACACACACACACACACACACTGCATTCCATACAAACACAGAAAAATCATCCCAGATGAACTAAAGCTACCTGTTCAAACTGCAGCCAGGAGAGGAATGAGAGCATAACAGGGACACTAGTGGCCCATCCCTGGGAAAACCATTGCATGGTATCACCAAAAAAAAAAAAGGAACAAAGCGTCCTCCCCCTCTCCCCCAAACAGTTGATTCCAATATTTCACACACTAAAGAATTTCTCTGTATTGTTGGAATTGATTCCATAAAAGTGGTAACAAGTTTCCTTTGAGGTAGTAATCGCTATTTTGGCAACCTTCAATCAGTTCTGTCCCCTAAATGAAGACCGTCTTGGGGAAAAACAAGGAATCCTACATTCTGGGTCAAAATTAGGAAAGTCCTCAAAGCCTGTGTGCCGTGGACATGGAGGGCTGAAGTGTCATGTAATTAACAGGGAGCCCAGGGTAGGGTGAAGAGCCCCCCCCCCCCCCCGAGGTTGCAGCCCAAACAATCTGGTCCTTCTGGTTCTCTACTTCTCATTAGTGATCTCAAATTGCTTTACTTCTCTGACCCCGTAAAATAAGAAGAATCACACCTTTCCTGGGGAGGGGGGAGGGTATGAAAATTAAATGGGATAATGTATGTGATGATACACCGTAAATCAGAAAGCACTCTATGCACGGATCTAGCACAAACACATAGCAGGTGATCCTGCTGGGTAGAGAGAAACAAGATGCTGATGGTGCTGCACACTGGAATACTTCCAGAAAATCATTCTGAACAGGAAAATTAAAAGGTTGTAGGGTAGGAAGAGGAAGAGGAAACACGACTTCCAAGATCCAGGCGGGGGGTACTTTCACTGTCCCTGTGATGCTGACCCATGGGGGTGGTGCCTTTGGAAACTCTTATTCCTGACTCCAGCTGTTTATGAATCATCAATAAAATGTTTGGGGATTTCAAACTGAAAAAAAGAATTGTTTGGGTAGAAAGGAAATTTCACGGCTTTAAATAAAAATTTTACGTACTCTCTCATTTTTATAATTCATATTTTTGAAGAGTGGGCTGCAAATATTGCTAAATGTAATAGGACAGAACTTTCTGCCCGATCAAGCAATGTCAGGAAATTAAGGCGGCTTCTTGGACAATAGTCTGGATTCCCAGGATGGCTGGTGCTGGTTTTATACACATTTTAAGGACCTGAGCTCTCCCAACAGCGCCGGTTGCCAGGGGCTCACTGGGGACGCGAGAACTGTGCACTGGCTGAGCGAGCCTCTTGTCTGGGAAGTTGTTTCACTCGGGTGCTTTCAAAAACCACTACTACACTAGCAGAGCAATTTGATGGTGAACTCCCACCCCCACCCCACCACACACACACACACACACACACACACACACACACGTGTTTTTGACATCAGACACACGGAGGCTGTGGGCAGAGATGAGGCAACCAAGCTTGGATGAACCGTCAGGGACAGCGACCAGTGGGATAGAAAAATGACCCTTCACATCCTTCAGGTTTGTTGGTCTTGCTGTTTCTGGAACAACATTATTCATTATTATCGCAATCATAGCTTAGCTTTTACCAAAACGCGTGCCCGGAATAGGGACCCGAAACATCAAATGTTGTTGAGGACTTCGGCAGAAAAGACAGAGGGACCGGGCTGTCCTTTCCATCAGACTCTACTTTCCAAACTTTCTGTTTGGCCTCTGGTGACAACGCTGCACCCTCGCCCCAGGCCCACGGGGGCGCTGCAGAGCGGCTCCGTCCCCAGACCTTGTGCGAGCTGGGAGATCTGGTTGGTTGTAGTAAGAAAAGAGCGGCCCCAGACCGCTGGATCTCTCAAGGGGATGAGTCGTTGTCCCGAATGTTTCTCCCAGGTGCCAGAATTACATCCTCCCCTCCCCACTTTCTGCCTCTGGGCCCGCATGCTCCCTGGAACTGATCTCTGTATGGATCTGAGGTCCCGATGCACAAACAGCTTCTCTTCTGTCACTGCGTGCAGGATGAAAGAACCTCCCTTACCAAACAGGAGCAGGGTGCTGCCCGGAGAGGTGGTTGCTCTCCGGATCCAGTGATGGCACTGCCTCTCAGAGCCAACCCGCAGGATGTGGTGGGGCCTTGGTCCCCAAGCCTCCCTTGGGCTCAGCCCAGGCAGGTCCCTGGGTATCATGCACACATCTCTTTTTCCTCCAGGATTCGGGCACATAGGCCTTGCAGCTCATGGACACTCACTGTCAGCTTTGGTCAGTCTGCTGGACCTTGGCCATGATATTTCTGGATAGACCTTGGTGATGTGATAGGATCTAGGCCACTCAAGTCCTGCCTTTGCTGGGGAGGATGTGTTGGGGGTGGTGTTCAAGAATCTAACGCCATCTCTGAGAATCTGTATCTACCCCTGGGTAGTCCATTCAACTTCTGTGACTTCCTACCCTCACACTGTGTCCCCACACATCTTTACCCTACACCTCGTTAGCGAAATAAAAATCCCCTCTAGTCTTTGCGATTGCTCTGTGAGACTCCTAAAAGAAGGAGCAGGGGGGGGGGGCGCCTGGGTGGCGCAGTCGGTTAAGCGTCCGACTTCAGCCAGGTCACGATCTCGCGGTCCGTGAGTTCGAGCCCCGCGTCGGGCTCTGGGCTGATGGCTCAGAGCCTGGAGCCTGTTTCCGATTCTGTGTCTCCCTCTCTCTCTGCCCCTCCCTCGTTCATGCTCTGTCTCTCTCTGTCCCAAAAATAAATAAACGTTGAAAAAAAAATTAAAGAAAAAAAGAAGGAGCAGGGCCCCCAGCTGGCCCTTTGAGGCTGTGATGGCCTTAATAATTCCTATAAAATGTTTTCCAGGCCCCTCACAGTCACTTTGACAGGACACCCTTTCCTCTAAAAGCAAAATAAGGTTTGTTTTCAGGCTGCTTTGTTCTTAACAGAGCAAGAGAGGACAGTTTTGAATATATAGAATTACTAAATTATAATTTTTTTGTTTCCTAACCTGCCAAGATAGCTGAGTGGGTCCAATGCTGTTTTCCCTGATGTTTTAATTCAGGAGCTTCTAATTTTTTTTTTTCAACATTTATTCACTTTTGAGAGACAGGCAGAGCATGAGCAGGGGAGGGGGAGAGAGAGTGAGACACAGAATCGTAAGCAGGCTCCAGGCTCCGAGCTGTTTGTCAGCACAGAGCCCGATGTGGGGCTCGAACTCACAAACTGCGAGATCATGACCTGAGCTGAAGTCAGATGCTCAACCGACTGAGTCACCCAGGTGCCCCTTAATTCAGGAGCTTCTAAATCACACTTTGACTCATGGGCCCCTGTAGGCAGATCCCATGAGGTTCTGGGACCCCTTGATATCAGATGCAAACGTGTGTTTTTTTGCTGAGGGGAAACACTGTGGCCTTCATGATTCCCTCAAAGGGATGCATGATGCAAGAAGATCAAGAACCACTGTTCTGGAAAAATCACACCCTGGATGGCCTTGTGTATTTTCCTTGCAGTGTCTCTCGGAGCATTGGACTAGAAGCAGCCAGGCACACAATGAGAGGTTAGAAGGGGCTAAGGAGGAGTAAGCAGCCCTGAGTCAGGCAGCAGCCTGGGTTCTGTTGAAAACTAGGATTTTCTATTTCACTACCTTTGCTTCATGTCCACACTGTTACCGCGGCCTTACGCCACGTGTGACGTAAATGAATCAAAGCGATGTAACTCTGTGGTTGCCAGTCAGGCTCGAGGCTCACACAGCCTGGGCTCCCTCTCTCCAAGCCTCCGTAGATTAGAGTCACAGAAAATACATCTCTCGTGGGATCCCTATAAGGCTGACATGACCCATCACTGAAGCACTCAGTAAAAATTCCTGACATGGTTGTTGCAGAGCAATGGCGGCTACTGTTGTGGTTGATGTTAGGGCTGTTATTATAATTATCATCATCATTCCTGAATTACAGCTTATGACTCCCCCCAAACAAGCCACATTAGTGTCTGTTATAGAGCATGAGGTGTCCCTGACTCAAAAACATCCAGGTGACACATTTTCATGACTTTAGAGTCTGCCAGCCCCCACTCCGATGTATTCTACATGTATGCACACACTCATATCCCTCACCCTTCCCTTTTCTGGTCCAGCTGTCAAAAATATCTACACTTTTCATGGCAATGCCTGGGTGCAGGAGCAGAGGATGGGAAGGGGCATGGGAAAGTAAGAATGGAAAAGGGGGGCCACTTGTCAGCCAGTAGACGACGCTCCACGGCTGTAATTGCCAATGGTGGATGGCGGCTCCTTCCAGGGAGAGCGTCTTGTACTCCACATAAACATTCGCATTTCACTTCTTAAATGAGCCTGGAATTCTACCAGCTGAAGATTCTTTAGGGTTAATAAGGAATTTGTAAAATGGGAAGACTAAATCACTGTAATTTGTTGCCAGCTCCAATTTCAGCCTTGTCTCTCAGTGTTAAGTGTTGAATTGTGTGCTCCCAAAATTCATATATTGAAGTCCTGACCCCTAGTATCTTAGAATGTGACCTTATTTGGAAATAGCGTCCTTGCAGATGAAATTAGTTAAAATGAGATTTTATTAGAGTAAGGTGGCCTTTAATCTAATATGACTGATGTCCTTATAAAAAGGGAAATTTTGGAACGAGTCATCAGGGCACAGGGGCATGTGAAGACAGACACAGAGACAGGATAATGCTGCCACCAGCAAAGGGAAGCTGGAAGAGAAAAAGAAGGATATTCCCCTAGGGTCTTCAGAGGGAGAACAATCCTACCAACACTTTGATTTCAGACTTGGGGCCTCCCGAGCTGTGATAGAATACATTTCTGTTGTTGTAGGCCACCCAGTTGGTGGTGCTTTGTTGTGGCAGGCCTGGAACACGAATGCACACAGTGATAACAGAGATCTTCTGTAGAGTCTTGTGTTTGAGAGAAGCGCACTATAACTACATCACCTGCTCCAGCAGGTAAATCCTAATCTGTCTAAACCCATGGATATGAACTCTAGTCTGAAGAAACCACGAGCAGCCTATTCCCTTTGGACATAATTGGTTTAAAGATGGGCATGAGACCCAGTTTGGGCCAACAAAATGTAAGAAGAGACCTTCTGGAAAAGATTTCCTTATTCTTAATAGGCAACTGTGCCAGAGATGCTCATCTCTTTTGATTCTTGGCCCCGCCTGGAGGTGACACCTTGATCCGTGGCAGCCATTTTGGTATTGTTCCCAGGATACAACCAATACCTAGAAGAAGGTAGCATTAAGAAAAGTGGAGTTTTACCCCTACTGTACTGCATCTTGAATCCTCTGAACTCATAGTTGTAGAAGACTAATTACTTGGTTGCCTTTCTGTCTAAACCAATGTGGGTCAAGGCCTTCTTGTTTGCAACTGGAGACATCCCAGTGCAATAGGTAAGGAGACAGCATCCTCAGAAATTCCTGGGACTTGATTCAGCCATGCTGCCCTCCTCAGCAGTCGGGCTGAAATAAACACCTCTGAGGGACTGGGGAGTTTTATTTGAGTTGAGGAACTATTATAGGGACTCATAAAGCTTGATGCTTTGGGTCGGGGTAGAACAGGTCTGAGGGAAGAATGGCATTGGAGGGTCAAGGACAGCATGCAGGTCTGGGGAACATCTGGTGTCCCCAGAGCAGAGAGGCCAGTGCCTGGTGGAGGGAGACTGAGAAAAACAAACAGGATTTTTAAAAATGTTTCTCAGGATGGTACTCTTCCGAGGCGAGGCGAGTGTATTTTTCTCTTTTATTTAGTTGCTTCCTCTTCCTCCTCCTTCTGTTTAGAGGCTCCCTTCTACCCAGCAGCTGAGAAGTTATGTGTTGCCTCTTTGAGGTAATCTCAGCTCTTTCGGGGTTTCTTGGTTGATTAAGATCCTTCTTCCCCCACGGCCTTCTGTGGGTGTTGGCATCAGTCTTCTGAGTCCTCAGTTAGCTGTCACCCTCCACACCGGCACCCACTGAGATGCCTTTATTCCCATCTGGCCCTGGGCCATGGGGTCGCTGCCTAGCTGCCCCCTTAGGTCCTCTGGCTGCCCCTTGTCCTTTCTGCCCACTCGTCTGGTCGGCAGTATTCACTGGGCTCCTGCTAGCCTCCAGAACTGTTCTAGACACTGCACATTGGATGAACAAGACACAACTAGTTTACATCTCCATGGAGAGAATGACATGTGCATCGGTATTTAGCATAAAGCCTGGCAGAGAACAGAATGAAGGAAATGGGTTGTGTGTGTGCTTGGAGAGAACATTCTAGATGATGGAGTAGCAGGTGCAAAGGCTCGAGGTAGAAATTGGTTATGTTTGCAGAGCAGCAAGGAGACCATGTGCTTGGAGTACAAGGTACATGGCGGGGCCAAGAGACCTGGGCAGGGGCTGGCTCCACAGTCAAACTTTGAACTTTATTTCAATGATGATGAGACACCATTGGAGGATTTTGAGCGGAGGAAAAGTATCATGACAATAATATTCTCATTCTGACACCCACACTCAAAATTCTATATTACATCTGACTTATGGGAGGAGCGCAGAGAGGCAGGAGAGCCAGCCAGAAGAGCAGGTGGCAGTCTTGTGACAGTCCCAGGAGACTGGGGGTTTGCGTCTGTCTCTGGGTCTCAGGGATTCTGCTTCCCATGGCCTGTGGTTAGAAAGGCCACCTTTTAGAAACCCAGAGAGATCCCTCCGGCCCCCATGCTGAGCTGGTGGAGCCCAGAGCTCCTTGATGGGACCGTCCCCAGTGGCCAGCTTCTTCAGCTCCACCACCACCCATTTTCCTAGTGCGCTAATCTCTGCAATCCTTCTAGCAATGGGGCTTTAATTTCTGGTTTGCTATGCTGATAAGAAGAGGCAGTTCTCCCGGCGTCCACTTGGCCTTTCCTATCATAATAGCCCTCACTCAGCAGTTTGAGAACCATGTGGGCATTCTGCCAGTTACCAAGTGACACATTCTGGAACGGGGGAAATAACCACAGGATGGGTTTGAAGATTCATTGGGTCCACTGGAAACCAGACCTATGCCAGAATGTATTGCCCCCTGACCTATAGAAGCCCCTGACTGGGGGACCAGGGTAGTGTTTTGGTTCTCCAAGAATTAGAGTCAGGTCAGGGTTACCACCCCCATACCTGATGGGTCATTTTTCTCTGGCTGCTTTTAAGATTTTCTTTCTCTTGGGATTTCAGAGTTTGACCGTAATGTACCTATATGTCATCTCCTTTGTACTTATCTTGGTTTGGATGGAGGAGCTGGTAGGATCTTTAAACCTGAGAAGTTTTCAACCGTTAGTTCTTCACATGATTTTGTTGTCGTCATTTTATTCTCTCTTAGGTCTCATTCTAGGACACATATGCTAGTCCATTGGATACGGCCCCAGGACTAAGGTTTCTGATACTTCTGACACATTTTTCTTCAGTCTTTTCCCTCTGTCATCAAATTACCTATTTTTAAATCTATTTTTATCATTACTGACACTTTCTCCAGCTGTCTCCAGTGTGCATTAAGCTCATGCACTGAAGTTTTCATTTTAGTTAGTGTACTCTTCAGTTCAAGGATTTTGTTTGGTTCCTTTTTTATATTCTCTATTTTTCTGCTCAATTTCCAATCTGTCTACTCATTATGCACATGTATTAAGTTACAGCATCAGCCATATTTACAACAGCTGCTCCAATCCTTGTTTGCTATTTGCAACATCTGAGTGCTTTTATGGTCAGTTTCTATTGATGGCTTCTGTTTCATAGAGAACACATTTTACCTGTGATTTTACATGTCTGGAAGTTTTTAAAAATCATGTACTTGATAAGTGATACATTGAAGAGACTCTGGATTCTGTTATGTTCCTCCAAAGACTGACTTTTGTCCTAGCTGGCTTTCAGCTAGCTGGAGTTAAACTCCAAGGTCTCTCTCTCCCTTGCAGTGGGCAGCAGCTGAAACCTTGATCAGCCTCTAGTTGATGCTTTTCCCCTGAGCCCACTGTGAGCTTCTGCACTCTTCAGTAGTCATCCACAATTTGGGCTCATGTGAAAATGGTGGAACTTACACTCTCTGTGACTCCCTTCTCTCTAGGGTGTCCCCCTAATGTTCTCACTGCTTCTCCAGACTTTAAGTGTGCCCTCTGATAGATGGAGTAATTGGCCTCTACAGCTAATTCATACTCCAATCTAGAGAAGTGTTCAGTAAATTCACAGATCTCACCCACTGAGGTTTATCCTTTAAGGGAAGATACTATTTTAACTCAGCTAATTCAGTTTCTGCTTGCTTTCAGTGCCTGAATACCTCTCTCTGTCTCCCTCCCTAGCCTCCCTCCCTCTCTGTCTATACACACACACACATATATACAAATACATGCATATATACATACATACACAGAATACAAAATCTAGATGTTATAGTTATAGGAGGAAAGGTTAGTCTATCCGAACTCTGCCAGTACTGCAAGTCTGAAACATTTAATTTTATTTTATAGTGTTTTGATATATAGTTAAAATTTTTTTTATGTAGCTAAATATAACAACTTTCCAATGTTTTCCCCCCCATTTTGTACCCTGATTAAAAAGTTATTGTCAACCCAAGGGATATTAATAGTCTATATTAAATATATAATATATAAATTTCTTTAATTTCTATAAACATACAGATTTCTATACTTGCCATTAACTTTGTACTACTTAAGAAAGACATTGTGATGTAGATTGTAAGAGTGAATATATTTTCTGCAAATGGTTAGTCAGTTGTCCTAACGTTATTTGCTGAACATCTTGTCCTGTCCTTACTTTTTGAAATAGAAATTTCATTTTAGGAAAAGATATTTAAGAAAATGGCGTCTCAAGTCAAACTTTCCAGCCAACAGCATACATGACATAAGGAAAAATGCATAACTTGGACTTCACAGAAATTAAAACATTGCATGCATCAAGAAAATGAAAAGACAGTTGAAGAATGGGGGGAAATATGTGTAAATCCTGTATCTGATAGGGTACTTGTGCCTAGAACACTTAAAAGTCAACAATAAAAACACAGCTAAACCAATTAAAAAGTAGATAAAGGATTTGAAAAGACATTTATCTAAAGACGGTATACAAGTGGCCAATAAGTACATAAAAAGGTGTTCGATATCATAGTTCAGTTAGGGAAATGCAAATTAAAACCCCAATCACATATCACTTCATACCCATTAGGTTGGCTTAAAAGAAAAAAAAGCAAAGTCCATCATCAAGGACATGGAGAAATTGAAACATCATGTATTGTTGGTGAGACTGTGAAATGATGCAGCCACTTTGCACAAAGGTTTAGCAGTTCCTCTAAAATTTAAACATGGAGTTACATATGACCCAGTAATTCCGCTCCTAATCATATACCCAAGATAAATGAAGACATATGTATACACATACATGAATGTACATGTACATGAACTTGTACATGAATGCAACTATTCATGATAGCTAAAATGTGGAAACAATCCAAATGTCCATCAACTGGCAAATGGATACTCCAAATGCAGTATGTCCTGACAGAGTACCATTCAGCTACACAAACGAAGTAGGAATACATTCTACAACATGGATGTACCTTGAAGACATTCTGCTAAGTTAAAGGAGCCAGACACAAATAAATTACTGTGTATCATGTGGTCCCTTTTATATGAAATATCCAGAACAGGCAAATCCACAAAGACAGAAAGTAGATTAGTGGTGACCGAGGGCTGGGAATGTGGAGCAAAGGTGAGGGAGTGAAAATGGGTAGAAGGTTTCCTTTGGGGGTGATAAAAATGTTCTAGAATTAGTGGTGAATTTTGCAGAACCCTGTATATATACTAAAAATCACTGAACTGTACAAACTATACACTTTAAAAAATGAATTTCAGGGCACCTGGGTAGCTCAGTCAGTTAAGCACTGACTCTTTATTTTGGCTTAGATCATGATCTCACAGTTCTGAGATCAAGCTCCGCATCAGGCTCTGTGCTGATAGCTGATAGCATGAAGCCTGCTTAGGATTTTGTCTTTCCCTCTTTCTCTGCCCCTCCCCTGCTCGCTCACTCTCTCTGTCTCTCTGTCTCTCTCTCTCGTTCGGAAATAAATAAACATTAAAACAAACGTGAACTTCATGGTATGTGATTTATACCTCAATAAAGGTATCAGTTTTTATTTTTTAGTTTTTATTAAAAAAATTTTTTTAATGTTTATTTATTTTTGAGACAGAGAGAGACAGAGCATGAATGGGGGAGGGTCAGAGAGAGAGGGAGACACAGAATCTGAAGTAGGCTCCAGGCTCTGAGCTGTCAGCACAGAGCCCAACGCGGGGCTCCAACTCACGGACTGTGAGATCATGACCTGAGCCGAAGTCGGACGCTTAACCGACCAAGCCACCCATGCGCCCCAAGGTATCAGTTTTTTAAAAATCCCAAAATACCTAGCAACTTCTAATGAGCCTGTGTAATAGTTGTTAAGAGTCTGGGTTTTGAAATCAGACAATCTGGTTTCAAATCGCATTTCTACTACTTTTGTTTAAGTTTATTTATTTATTTTGAGAAAGAGAAAGAGTGGGGGGTGCAGAGAGAGGGAGAGAGAGAGAATCCCAAGCAGACTCCACGCTGTCAGTGCAGAGCCCAACACCAGGATCAAACTCACGAACTATGAGATCATGACCTGAGCCAAAATCAAGAGCCGATGCTTAACCCACTGAGCCACCCAAGTGCCCTTTAGTTCCACTACGTCTTACTTATGTAGACTTGGGCAAGTTCCTCAACCTTTCCAAGCCCCATCTTCCTTATCTATAATGGAGATAATTGTGTATACTGCCTAGAGCTGTGGGCATTAACTGATAGAATATTCTGGCAGTAGAGTGTCTACAAAAGTGTGAGATAGCGTCTTAATTAGTGCAAGCTGTTGAGTTTATAGCCTACATGCTCGTGGATCCATGGAGCTTTTAAGGCCCACACCCACATTGTGTGGTTAAATAATCGAATCTTTGTAATATGATAAAGGTATGATGGCATAAGTGTGGCCTCTCTCCGACCCCTCCACTTCCAGCCCTTCCCTCCACAGTTACTTGGAATTATCTTTGTTCTGCTCTCGTGTTTATCCTTCCAAATAAACTTTGGTCTCTTCCAGAAGCAATTATTGGGGTTGGGTGGAGATTAAACTTTAATTTATAGAACAGATTGGGGTGGAGAACCCGCAACTCTACAGTATGGAGTCCTCACAAGCAGAAACATGACACTTCCTTCCAGGCTCTGCAGTTAGTTGTAAGCCTCTCACTAGAGATGCACATTTTTTCCCATTTGAGACGCAGACATATTTCATTGTTTTTTCCCACAGAAATCTGAAGTCCATATGCTATTTTAAATACATATTTTGCCTTCCCCTTTTATTTTTACAAAGCCCACATTCCTAATAATTCTGTATTATTATGGGACTCCATGTGTGAATGTTTCTGCAGCATTAACAGTTTCAGGGTGAGACGGTGAGTGCACGTAGATCAGTTTTGACAGCCATTGCTTAGGTCTTTCATTAATTTAACAACCATTTGCTGAGTTGCGTGCCAGGGTGTCAGGGTGTCAGGCAAGCATCTGAGCTGGATTCCCACACTTCTGCACTCCCGCCTCCTTTCTGCCAATGCCCTTCAGCCAGAGCCTACCAGCCACACTGGTAGTGTAACGTGTTGGGTTTATGGTTGACTCGAGGGAGAATGGACACCATGGGGTGCTGGTGGGAGGCTGTCTCCATAAGAAGGTGTCGGAAAGGATGTATTATATACTTGGGCCTGTGTTAGGTAATTTGGGCAAAGGGTCAAGGAAGCAATGCTTGGCTCTAGATTGGATACTATTGGGAGTGGGGGCAATTCTATGATCCGGTGTCTTAATGAATCCTAAGGGAGGAAGGACAAAGCTAGGCCAATGCTTAGTAAACGTGTGGCAGCCACTCATTAGTCAAGATGGTGGATATTTAGCCATGTATTGGTTTGTTTGGGCAACAGTCATGCTGTTGTCTGTGTTCAGACATGATGGAGAGGGCTTGTTTTGTCTCGATCCATCTCAGCCAGAGTGGTCTGGTCTGATGTCGGTATTTTGTGAAACTGTCATGGAGAGAACACCAAGGCCCACCTGGGAGTTCCCAGCCAGCTCCTGGACATCAGGGGCTACTTTCCTCTTCCTCCTTTCTCTTAATCACTGCTGTCACCTCATTGGTTTTAATGTAATTCATCTTGAAAAGGATGCAGAAGACAATGGACAGTTTTGTTTAGGCACGACTAAAGAAAAGCAGCTACAGATAAATGTCCTCAAGGGCCACGGACCAGTTTCTTTTTTGCAAGCTCAGCTGTACAAGCTCAGGAGTCATCCAGTCTTCCATGGGCCTCTTGAACAGGTGCATGGAAATAAGCTTACAGAAAGGTGAGGCTTGGAGATTCCCCTCTGATAATTTATTGTATGTAGAGGATGCTCCCTTTTCTCTTGGGGATACCAGGTTTGACCCTCTGCAGGGACAATCTGAACTACTCACGTTAGGGTACATCCAAAGACAACATCCCCAGAGAGGAGTTGCTGATGAACATTCGTAATGCAATGGTAGGTCATGGCAGGATGCCCATGGCCACCAGGGCAGTGACTAGCATCTGCTTTTTGCAGTTCCAGCTATGGCTGCAGCAGCAACAGAGACGAGTTGACAGTGGGCCTTTGAATATACTGTTTCCCCACCTATGCATTTAAATCCCCATGCCCTCAGCCAGTTGATTCTAGCACCTCAAGCTAGGAATCCACATGTGTGCATTTAGCCGTTGACTTTAAGGCCCATCGTGGAGGAGTACAGCCCATATACACATAGGCCGAAAAGAACCTCTTCATTGGAAGAGGTCACTTGAGTTTTAGCACATTCTGGGCCCCAGAGTGTGACTGTAATGGTCAGTGTTTTATATTATACATCAAAGGACTGTACATGATTTTATAAGCATGGGAGAAGCATTGGTGGAGAATGGCTGTCTCAATACTCTTGTTCTCTGTAAAGAGAACTTTAAGATGAATGGTATTCATCTGATTCTGATTTTAGTCTTCTCTCTAAGGAAATGGGGAGAACCCATAACTTGGGGCCCAGAGGCACCACTTCCTGCTGATGTGACCGGTTTCTCAATGCTGGGAGGTCCTGTGGGATCTGGTCCATACTCAGTACTCATCTTGTTCCCTGCCTCATTACTTAGCTTCTGTATTTGTTCAGAGCGGAGTCTTAACTGAGTAGGGAAGAAGTTGTGTGAGTTCCAGGAAGAAGGCACAGCCAGTGCAAATGCCCTGAGGCAGGAGAAAACTTGATGTGTCCCCTCAGTGGTGCTGCTGGTAGAAATAACAGAATTCAGGGCATCTATGTGGCTCAGTGGGTTAAGCATCTGACTCTTGATTTCAGAGCGGGTCATGATCTCACAGTTCACAAGTTTGAGCCTGTATCCAGCTCTGCACTGACAGCACAGAGCCTGTTGAGGATTCTCTCTCCCTGTCTCTCTGCCCCTCCCCTGCTCATGTTCTCCTTCTGTCTCTCTCTGGGAAAATGAATAATAAAATAAATAAACATTTTTTTAAAAAGGATAATTTAAAAAAAAAGAAAGAAAGAAAGAACAGAGTTCAAGAAGAGGGGACAAAGTCTTTACGGGGCAGCAGGGAGGTGGTGTTGCAGTCTGGGTGAGCAGCACAACCTCTTTTGTTTCTTCTCCTAGTGGGTACATCTGTATGTGTCATCTTCTCCTTTAAAAAAATGAAAGCATGGGGGCGCCTGGGTGGTTCAGTCCATTAAGTGTCTGACTCTTGATCTCAGCTCAGGTCATTATCTTACAGTTCTTGAGATCAAGCCCCGCGTTGGGTTCTGCACTGACAGCATGGAGTCTGCTTGGGATTCTCTCTCTCCCTCTTTCCCGCCCTCCCCCATGTGCATGCATGTGCATGCACTTTCTCTCTCTTTCTCTTGAAATAAATAAACGCACTTAGGAAAAATGAAAGCACACAATGTTTGTTGGTTTGATTTGCCTTTTTCAGTTAATAGAATAGCCTAGTTGTCTCTCTGGGTAAATACACATACCTCCTGCTCATTCCTTCCTTTTTTTTAAAAATATAATTTATTGCCAAACTGGTTTCCATACAACACCCAGTGCTCATCCCAACAAGTGCCCTCCTCCATGCCCATCACCCACTTTCCCCTCTGCCCCACCCCCCATCAACCCTCAGTTTGTTCTCAGTCCTTAAAAGCCTCCTTCCAATGGCACCTCATGGGGCACCAGGTGCCTTGGCATCACTTTGGAACCCATTTCTTACTGGGCATATAGCATGGAAACAACTTCATGGGTTCATTTCCTTTGAGAATAACCTACTCTGAGCCTTAAGTCATAGATTCTCACCCCTGCTTGCAGCAGGAAGTGTGCAGGATGGAAGGAGGAGGAGAGCTGAGGCCAGATCGTAAAAGACCCTGAGGAGGGAGTTTCAGACTGTATATTTTTGGGTTTTCATTCCTTCTGTACATTTTGTATACTGTTGAGTACTACTAAAGAATGGTATCTTTCCCCAGAGATGCAACACAAATGCCCCACCTTCTGTGGCTCGTTTATAGATTTGATACAGAATGGGCCCTTACTGGCAAGTAGAAACAGAGTCGAGGCAGGAAGTGCCTCACAATTCTGAGTCCACAGCCATTCGTCCTGGACGGGAGAGAGGAGAGAAAAGCAGTTTTACGTAAAGCCTTCAATAGGCACCAAGGGGAGGGCACATCCCTCTGTGAAGAGAATGAGGAGAAAGGGGCCTCCTCTGACCTGAAGTTGCGTTAGTAAGGACAAAACACCCGGCTTGTTGTCACTGTTATCACACACCGCACTGCCAGCTCTGTCACCTTGGCCGTGTGCTGAAGGCAGGAGAAAGGCATGAGAATGTGCGTGACCATTAAGACAATTGTTGTTTCCTGTGTGGTCTCCGGGATGAGTTGCTGACACTTCCTGTGAACGTCACTTTGTCATGTGCCGCTGGGAAGTCATTTCTGCAGCTGTAAAAACTGGGAGCAAAATAATTACCCCACAGGTTGTGTTACCGTGTTGGTATTATCTAAGTGAGCCCCTTCTGTTCATGCAGTTCTGTCCCCTCAGGACAGGCAGGGGCCAGGCACTGAATTTGGCATTTGTGTGTGTTTGTGTGTGTGTGTGTGTGTGTGTGTGTGCATATAACATATATATATATACACACATACATATATGTGTGTGTGTGTGTGACATATATATGGGGGGAGAAATACACACATACAACAATTATCTTTGTTTTCTTCCCTCTCTTATGCCTTTATCATAGGACATAAGAGGTATTGAATTTAAATCATAGTATTTCATTTACAGGACAGCAAAGAGAAGAATGAACATCGTCCAGGGACTTTGCATCCTCTTTTCAGGGAGGGATTAGTGTTTTTGGTCTTCCACAAGATAGTTGCGTCATGTTAGGTGGAAATATGACCTTACTATCACTTTTATTCAGAGGTGAAGTGTGGTTTAAGGAAATATGGGTGGCTGCCATTGACAAGCGGTGGACTTTGAAGATTAATGTTACATGTCAACTTGGCTGGGCCATGGTGCCCCAATGTGTGGTCAAATGCCAGTCTAGATGTGGCTGTGAAGGTATTTTGTAGACGTGACTGACGCTTGAATCAGTGGTCTTTCAGTAGAGCAGATTCCCCTCCATAATGGGGGTGGGCCTCACCCAATCAGTTGAAAACCTTTAGAGGAAAAAGACGGAGTTCCCTGTAGGAAGAAGGGATTCTGCCTCCAGGCTACCTTCAGACTTGAGCTACAACATCAACTGTCCTCTGGGCCTCCAGCCTGCCCTGCAGATTCTGGACTGTTGTGTGAGCCTGCTCCTAACATCAATCTGTCTATCTATGTATCCGTCCCATCGGTTGTTTCTCTGCATGACCCTGACTGACACAGACCTGGGAGCAGGAGGGTTGGCTGCTCTGGAAGGATGGCATTTCCACACACGTGGCTTGCCGTGCTCACAACATAAACATCTCCCTCCACAGAACTGTATGCTTTAACGTGCCATTGGGATTCCACCTTGTTTACTAAGAGTTGGAACTGAGAATGTTCTCTCTATAAATACTCAGGGTCTGCCTCTGCCTTTTAATTTGGGAATACCCAGTTTTAAAAACTCAAGTTGGAGGGACGCCTGGGTGGCGCAGTCAGTTAAGCGTCCGACTTCAGCCAGGTCACGATCTCGCGGTCCGTGAGTTCGAGCCCCGCGTCGGGCTCTGGGCTGATGGCTCAGAGCCTGGAGCCTGTTTCTGATTCTGTGTCTCCCTCTCTCTCTGCCCCTCCCCCATTCATGCTCTGTCTCTCTCTGTCCCAAAAATAAATAAACGTTGAAAAAAAAATTAAAAAAAAAAAAAACTCAAGTTGGAAATATCCAGTGGTTACCTACTGTCTTTGTTCTCTCTCGCTGCCATGACAAATTGCCAAAAACTTAGCAACTTAAAAAACAATACCCGT
Source organism: Leopardus geoffroyi (assembly GCF_018350155.1). Classification (NCBI taxonomy): domain Eukaryota; kingdom Metazoa; phylum Chordata; class Mammalia; order Carnivora; family Felidae; genus Leopardus; species Leopardus geoffroyi. The sequence continues at coordinate 5,596,997 of NC_059333.1, forward strand.
TTATTCTCTCAGGGTTTGCAGGTTTAGAAATCTGGCGGGCTTGGCTGGCTTCTCTGCTTTGTCTCTCACAGAGCCAGGTCAAGGTGTGGAGGCTGCATTGCTTTCTGGAGGCTCTAAGGCAGAAACTGCCTCCCCACTCATTTGGGCTCTTGGCAGACTTCCCCTCCAAGTGGCTGTAGACCAGGGGGTCCTTGTTTCTGTGCTGGCTGTCGCTTGGGGTCAACCTTAGCCCCTAGAAGCCTCTTTTTGTTCCTTACATATAACCACTTGATCTCAAAACCAGTAAGTACAGGTTGAGTGCTTTTATACTTCAAAACTCTCTGACTCTCCTTCTGCCCCATTTCTCCTGCCTCTTCTACAGCTGAATCTAATTAACTGATGCTTATCCTTTCCTCTTCCGCTTTTTCTTAGTGTTTATTTATTTTGGGGAGAGAGAGGGAGAGAGGGAGCACACACGAGCGGGAAAGGGAGAGAGAGGGGGGGGGACAGAGGATCCAAAGGGAGCTCTGCCCAGACAGCAGAGAGCCCGATGTGGGGCTTGCACTCAAGAACCGTGAGATCATGACCTGAGCCGAAGTCAGACACTCAACCAGTTAAGCCACCCGGGTGCCCATCCTCTTCCACTTTTAAGGGCCAGGGCCTATGTGACTATGCTGGGACCACCCACGTAATTCAGAATTCTTCCTATTTTAAGATCATCTGATTAGCAATCTTAATTACACCTGCAAAGTCACTTTTTCCCTGAAAGGTAACATATTCATGCCCCAGAGACTAGGGTGTACACCCTTCTGGGGCACTATTATTCTGCCTATTGTACCTGCTGTGAATTAGGGCAATGAATGTCCCTGCCCTCACAGCCCTGACCAGTGCATTGGAGAAAAGAGCCATATGCTAATGACAGATCTGTCCTCACACCACACTAGACCAAAATGGTGAGGCTCAGAGTAGCACCTAAATCGCACAGCAGTAATGGAGCAAAGCGGTCTGAGTTCACTGCTACCTGACCCATAAACCCAGCACACTGCAACACATGACAGCAGGTGCTCAGTGGTTGAATGAATGGAGGCATAGAAGGGAATATGGACCCAGAAAGCTAAATCTATTGGAATTATCTCTTCAAGGTGATTTAACATCTTTTATTGACGTGTCCATTCCTTAATTCTACGTTGAAAATGCACTCCATGCTGCATTCTGTGTAGGGCCCTACAGGTATGATGGTGAATAAACCAGATGAACACGTGGGTAGTTAACCACGAGGCTAGTGGCGTGAGAGAAATGCACTAAACGCTCTGGCACCACTTAGCAAATGTCACACGCGAGATACGCGAGGAGACTCCAAGGAAGCTGGTTTTTAAATGGAAAGCCAAAAACCAGAGACAGTGTGTCCTAGGCTGCCTTCCAGAGGAGACAGACTCCAAGGTGGGGGTTAGGGGCAGGAAGCCGGTTGGGGACTGCTTGGGTTCGGCACCTATTAGCACCCACGTAGGAGAGAGTCCAGGAGGTAGCAGGGGCAGAGGGAGATACTGGGGTGTGGGTGCAAGCAGGGCGTCAGCTGATGCTACAGAGGGCTCGGAAGCTGAGCTGGTCCTCCAGAGTTGTCTAGAGCTGGGGCTGGAGGCCTGGGTTTCATGCCAGTTACCTTAATCCTTGTGTTAAGTTGCAGTGTGCCTCAGATTCCTTGGGGGTAGATATGATATATGCCCTCAGTGATTAGAAAAGCTCACAATTGCAATAATCAAATACAATTAATACTGCCAGCTGTACATATTATAATCACAAGCATGCTGGAACGTCTGGTCTTGATGGGGGGATGTAGAGGTAAAACGAGTCAGTTTTCATTTTCTCCCATCATGATGGTCTTCAACTGGGTTCTGTTGAAGCTACTGTAACAACTTCTTGGACACGTCTCAGAGCTTTCTAGTTACTCCTTCATGTAGTAGGAGTCAGACTTAAGCTGTGACATCCCACACTCCCCCTGGCTAGAGGTTCTGGTCTTTTATTCTGGGGGTTATAGGAGGAGATAGTGAGAGTCAAAGGAGCCCTCATTATCTTAGCTATGGATATTTCTCTAATACTTGATGACTGTCAAAGCCTGTAGCCTACATTGTAACGCCATTCTCTGACACCAACGGGATGTCCTACGATTCAATTCAATTCTGTCGCTAACTACCTACAGTTAGTGTCTGATCCCAGAAATGAAAGGACTCGGTACCTCAGAACTGTTCTAACTTCTGACATTAAGTGGAGTCTCCAGGCCACCTACTTCTGTATGGCCAGCTACAAATTAGGGGTTTCCCAAGACCCTATCAGTTTAAGAGTTTTCTGGAATGACTCAAAGAACTCGTGAAAGCACTATGCCTAAAAATTGTTGTTTTATTGAAAAGGATATGAACGAACAGCCAGGTGAATGGGTACATAGGCGAGATCTGGAGTCATCCTGGGTGCAGGAGTGTCTGTCTCTAGAAGAGTTGAAGCAGGTTGCCGTCCCAGTACATTGATGTGTTCAAAACCAGCAAGTTCTCCAGATCTTAGTATTCAGAGTTTTTATAAAAGTTTCACTGCTGAGGTATGATTGATTACATCATGATGGGACTCAATTTCTAGCTCCCTACCTTCCACCAAGGTCAGGGGTGAGACTATGATTTCCAACCTTTAATCACATGCTTTGGCCTTCTGGCATGGCCAGCCCCTACTCCAAGCTACCTGAGAGCCCACCATGGATCACCTCATTAGCATAAACTCAGGTATGGCAGAAAGGGGTAGAAAGTAGTAATTGGGGAGTCTGAATTTCATTCTCCCACTGTTTTGGCACTCCCAACATCTATGGGTTCCTCTTATAGCCTCCTTCGCTTGGATTTGGGTGGGGGGCAAGTGATTCAAGCCATAGCACTCTCTCATGTCTCGGTACAATTGCCTCTTCCATCTCTGTGCCCCCCAATTTTGTTTTCTGCACTAGGAAAGAATGGGTACTGGATTCATGGTTGTAAGTAGCAAGGCTTAGTAAGTCCTAAGTGGAAATCTGGTCCTGGTATTCTTTAGGAAATTTAAGGACAGGGCACTTTGATTCTTAACCTTGAGTCATAGAAACCAAATCTGAGGCCATAGCAACATGCCTTCTTAGCACCCACTTATATCTTCTAGCTGGTCCCTTTAAGTAAAATAACTTTCTTTTTTTCTGATTGTAATCAGTACACTTGTTCCCAGATCTTTTAAAAACGGAATAAGTAAAAAGGTAGAAAAATCTTCCCTGATCCCAACATTCACATGGGGTGTTTTAAAGGAGACCTCATAGAAGTATTTTTCTTTTTCCTGCCCAAGAAAAGTATATCTGAAAAGTATGAAAGAGGCAAAAGAGGCAAACAATAGCATCTCATTTGCTGATGACAAAACAGATATGGGTTTTGCTCATATCTCTGGGCAAAGAACTTCCTAACTTGAGCTGAGAATTCAACAGACTTACCCAGGCAATCCTGTGCATCACTGGGCTCCTGACAGCTTTTGTGCCTTACCAAGGCATGGACCTGTCATGCATGCCTCACTGCCCAAAGGTGGACATTCGTTTCTGTTGCTTTGTAACCAATTATCCCAGACTTAGTGTCTTGGAACAGCACACATCTATCATCTCCCAATGTCCATGGGTCAGGAGGCCAGGCATCACTTACCTAAGCCTTCTTCAGTGTCTCTGAAGGCTGCAATCAAGGCGTGAGCTGAGGTCTCATCTGAAGGCTCAACAAGGGAAGGCCTTGCTTCCAAGTTCATGTAGTTGGTGTCAGGATTCATTCCTCCAAAGCTGTTGGACTGAAGACCTTACCTCCTTTGTGGCTATTGGTCAGAGGCTGCCCTACATTCTTTGCAATGGGGATATCTCCACCATGGTTGATTGCTTTACCAAAACACGCAAGGTGAGGAGGCAATAGACAGTCACAAGATGGAAGTTAGAATCTCATGGGGCCTGTGCACAGGAGCAACGTCCCATGAAATTTGCCACGTCTGTTGGTTACACTCACAGGTACTGCCCACACTCAAGATGGAGGGCTTCCATGGGGGCATGAGTACCAGGGCCAGAATCACCGGGGGCCATCAGAGAATCTGCCCACCACAGGTGCATGTTTCTTAGGGCTGCCAGCTCCCAAGAAAAGGCAGAGAAGAGGACAACTTACTTTTTAAAATTTTTTTTTCATGTTTATTTATTTATTTTGAGAGAAAGGGAAAGAAAAAACACACATGCGTGTGCACAAGCTGGGGAAGAGCAGAGAGAGAGGGACAGAGAGAATCCCAAGCAGGCTTTGCCCTGTCAGTACAGAGCCCGACGCAGAGAATGATCTTGTGAACCGTGAGATCATAACCTGAGCCGAGATCAAGAGTTGGACACTTAACCAACTGAGCCACCCAGACACCTCAGGACAACTTACTCTTTTTTTTTAAATGTTTTATTATTTATTATTTTTTTTTATTTTTATTTTTGGGACAGAGAGAGACAGAGCATGAATGGGGGAGGTGCAGAGAGAGAGGGAGACACAGAATCGGAAACAGGCTCCAGGCTCCGAGCCATCAGCCCAGAGCCCAACGCGGGGCTCGAACTCACGGACCGCGAGATCGTGACCTGGCTGAAGTCGGACGCTTAACCGACTGCGCCACCCAGGCGCCCCTATTATTTATTTTTGAGAGAGAGAGAGAGAGAGAGAGAGAGAGTGCAAGCAGGGGAGGGGCAGAGAGAGAGGGAGAGAGAATCCAAAGCAGACTCCAGGCTCCGGGGCTCTAACCCATGAACCTCAAGATCATGACCTGAGCCGAAGTTGGCCGCTTAACCGACTGAGCCACCCAGGCACCCCTGGGACAGCTTACTCTTGGAACACCTGCCCAGTTCTACCTACATCTTGTCAATATTTTTCTGCCATTCAGTATTCTTCTACTATGTGCTTTGTAGTGGCCTTCACTCTCCATCACATGCTAGTCCTGAGTCTGTTCAGACCTGTCTTTGGCAGCCAGTTATGCCTTATCATTTCCAAGCTGCATCAACAAAATGGCATCCTGAATATACTGCACTGATTAACAAAGAGAGTATAGGCGCCGTGTTCCAGAACCAGGATGCAGGAGCCCAGAAATATGCCACAAAGCCTGCACTGTTTTTCAGGGTGTGGCAAGACAGAGATCGAGCTGGATCTCAGTGGCCTCAGCAGCCCCTGAACTGGTGTGATGAACAGGGCAGGGCTGGGAAGGAGGAGGTCTTGGGGACGCTGGGCCAGGTAACACACGCTCACAGCCCCTCCCTCACTCGTTGACCATTCAAGTCTTGGATGTGCCAACGTAGCCCTCCACTGAAGCTGTGCTTAATTACTTCCGGCAGCCTCCGTGGACACGACATGTCAGTAATCTTTCAAATGTTCTCATTAGCGGTGAGGCTGGGAGTGGCAGCCGCACGCAGTGCCACACAGCAGCCGTCACCAAGCCGGCACTGGCACTTTGGCGGAGTCTTAATGTGAGTGCTGCCCTTTTACTGATTAGCAGCAGAGATAAAAGGAGGCCACGGCGAGGCTGTCTGGGGATTCAGAAATTCTGGGTTGATCCTTCTGGAGGAATTGTAAAATGCCTGCATTTTGCACTGCATTAGCAGGCCATCCATCACGTATGTCCACTGTGGACATGGGATTTTAAAACAAACTATAGATGATGCATCAGGCTAACCTAAGATTTCCATTCCCAGCTCACCATGCGGCACCAAATCTCTACTCTCGTTCCGTCTTGCCTGTCCCTCCCCTTTGATAGCCTTTGATGCAATTCCCCACACTCCTGATCCATGCCTCTGACCTTTTCCTTAAAACGCCAGACTCCTTGCCCTTGTAGGAATATTCCATAGATCTTACAAGATGCTGCATCCGTATGGATTGAGCTTGTTACACAGTCGGTGAATCCCCAAGCTTCTATAGGGTGTTCTGCCTTTCCCAACCCTGGAATTGCAGGACCCAGCCAAGTACAGGAGCGCTCTTGGATTGAAATTCAAAGGTTATGAAGTCAAGGTCATTGTGAGCAGGACCTCTTCAAAAACAGCACAAGGTGCCTGTGTGCTGAGGCTTGAAGTCAACAAGGAGGCCAGAGCATTGATTCAAAACCATTCCACCCAGGCCTGAGACCCGGGTCAGCACAGGAGCCTCTTGCCCAAGTGGCCTGGCCCAGCGTGGCCCATCTGCCAGAGGACAGTCCCCTGATGCAGCCTCCAGAGGGGCTGGAAGCCCCCACTCACCAGCCAGAGCCATCTCTGGGCTCACGCACCACAGCAGACAATACGCCTCAAGGCTCCTTCCTCTCCTGGAGCTCCATGACTTCCCCCTCCACCATGCAGCGTGGTGGCTTACTGGCTTCCTTCTTACTTACTGGCTGCTGTCACAGAACTACTGTGTTTCCCCACAAGGTCATGACCACCTCAAGTCGGGGCTCCCCAAACTTAAATCTCCGTATCCAGGCTGCAAAGAGGGTTCCCATTTCACCCCTGTGCCTGGAAATTCGGCTCATCCCACATGTCCACGCAACAGCTGCCTTCATGGACAACCTCCTTGAACCTTTTGGAATGTTCATGTATGTCCTCGGTCACAGCACTGCAGCCTGGAAGTCCTGGGCTCTCCAGTGGGAGGGGACGTCACCCGGTCCCCTGGTCCTGCATGAGGCTTCAGCTCCCTTCATCAACCCGGGAATGTCTTCACGAGTGATAAATCGGAGAATGAAACCCATGTGTCAGAGGATGTGCAGGCCTTCCTCTGGGGTCATCTGCCTTGCCCAAATGCAGGCTGATGGGAGCCCAGCCGGCCGGGGACAAACGCTCCCAGGAAGGGTCATCTGGCGTGGGCTTGAACGTGTCCATTGACAGAGAGCTCACTACTTTCGGAGACATATTATTCTAATGGAAATATCATGACTGCTATTTTTATACTATCGAATCCCTGGGTTGTTTGATACGTTTATATGCTAATGCGCAAAAACGCTACAATCCGGGTCCCTGCATTTGCCATGTTTCAGATGATGAAAGTAGTGTTCGTCAAGGTTAAAGACGGACTCAAGGTCACATATAGGGTAATCAACCATTCCTGTTGGCCTGGGATTCAAACTCCGGCATCTTGGGGATTCCTCACTCAAGAGGAAGTTAAGAAGCTGACATGTGAACCTTTGCTCGTCCAGGCTGAGCACTATCAATGTCTGCCTGCTTTTCTCATTCTGCTTTTTACTGTCTTCCTGTTCCTGCTTTTCCCTCATGTTGGCCCCCTCTGCCCCTCAGTCCTGAGTAGGATGCGTCACCCGCAGCAGAGCCCTGCTCCACTGGGGCCTCCCCTTTTGGCAGTTCCTGCCCTTGGGGACAACACTGGGCACTTGGGAAGTGGTCAAGCACTCTTGCTCGTGCTCACAGAGGCCCCCTGGACATGCTTCTTGATGAGACTTGAAGGAGCAGGAACCTGGGTCTCCCCCGAGCTTGAAGCCTGTTCTTCCCCTGACGCCCCCATCCCTCCCCCTGGCTGCATCTGCGTGACCGCTGGAAGGCTCGGTCGTCTGTCCAGCTTTAGGACGCTGCAAAGCATCGGAGCCACAGCACTCCAGATGCACACTTTCCCCGGCTCAGAGAAGCCCGTGGAAAATGACTTCCTCACTCATTGATCCCTGGGATGAAGGGGGAGACGAGGTTATGAGCTCCACCTGCTCAAGCCACCCTCTCTGCCAGCACCAACCTGAGAGGGAGGGCAGCAGAGAGAGACCGGGTGAAACTCCCCTGTCCCCCAGGGCCTCCCTGCAGGAGGGGTGAAGGTGGGGGTCTGCAAAGCCATGCTGATGCCCAGCAAGCGGGGACCGATTGGGCCTGCTCCCAGCCCTCCCCTTCTCTTGGGCACTGGCGAGAGGCTCAGGTGAATCCTGCAAGCCCCAGAAGGATCTGTTAGGATCTGTTCAGGAGAACAGTCCCCTTTTTGTCCTAATGAGGTGCCCCCACTCAGAGGGGTGAGCAGGCTCCGAGGGCTGTCTGCTGCCTTTTCTGACCATTGACACAGCTTCGATTTAAGGACATGCCCTTCGATCACCCATCATGTGTCATTAGCCCGACAGGCGGCAGCAGTGAGGAGACACAAGTGCCAGTAAATCGCGCTGAAAGTCACTGGAGACACCCTTAGTTGATTTTCCCTGAGCGATTCCGTGGCAGCTTGGACATTGTTGGGATGACACAGTGCCTTCTGCAGCGGAGGCGAAGGGAACAGGTTCGAGGTAGCTGGTGAAAGCAGGAACATCCCTCCTTCTCTTGATTTCCTTCCTGTGGGTTGGACTCTCACGAGGTCGAGCTCCTCATCAAGGAGCAGAGATGAGCTCTGTTTCGCTAAATAGCGGCCAGGACAGAATTTCAAGCACTTCTGCATGCGAATCGGGATGGCACTGAGCTTTCTTGCTTTTTTGAAGACCCTGCCTTCATCCACCCCACCGCTGGCTGCTGGAGAAAGTCAGGCCTGTGGCAAACCGCACGTCTGGTGACTTCTGTGGCTTTTCTGCCTGGCTTTTCTCTCCTCTCGCACCCCCCTCTGAGCAAGGCTCCCACCTCCAGGTGATGCTCCTGGGTAGCCTCCTGCTTGTCGAGCTTTGACAGAGCGCACTCTAGCTTTCGTTCGGCCCCCATTTCTCTGGAATTTATCTGAGACCTCTTAGGTCTGCATCGTGAAAAATGAAACACAAAACAGGCCCGAGGTCTTAAGGAAGTGATTAAGCAGAGAATAGTCCATGGCAGCACAGTGGTGAATTGTAAGAGCTGTGGGGCCACAGCCCGGATGATAAAAGATGTGGGGCGTGATACCACTGGGAGAGAACGGCCACCTCCCATACAGCAGCGCGCCAGCTGAGGAGTGGTCTCCCCCACGTGTTGTCTGAATGTGAAAAGGAGAATCCATTCGGGCCCAGATGCGCATTTATTTTCTGCTCTCCTTTAGCTGTGCGGTCTGGGGTTGACAGGGCTGAAACGCACACAGCGGATGGGAACTGCAAGGTGGACCCCTGTGTGGATCCCTTGTCACCGCAGGCCTTCTCCGTGACATTGCGAGAATTGAATGGGATGACAAGTAACACTGGCTGCCGGATTGGGGGTGGGGGGAGTTCCTTATTTTCTTTGCGTTATCCCTCTCCCCTCCAGAGATGCTGGTCTCATTCAGCCGTCACAGCCCCACACTCGCCATGGCCAGGGACTGCCGTGTACGAACAAAGTACACGAGAGCAAGACATTTCTTAGAGTCTTGCAAGGCGTCTGTGTTACAGGCAGGGCTGGCTTCACGGGGGAAGTGCCAACACCCAGAAAGGTCTCATGCTGGAGTTAGAGTTGTGCTGTCACTGTTTGGAAATTCTTAGGAATTTTTCAAAAAAGGGGCTTCACATTTTCATTTTGCATTGAGCCCTGCAATTCGTATCTCCCGTTTATAGGTAATAGAATATGAAACTAGCCTTTTTAAAAAATACTCATTTCTTGGGTGGCTCAGTCAGTTAAGTGTCGACTCTCGATTTCTGCTCAGGTCATGATCTCATGGTTTGTGGGCTTGAGCCCTGAGTCAGGCTCTGCACTAACAGTGCTTGGAATTGTCTCTCTCCCTCTCTCTCTCTCTCTCTTTCTCTCTCTCAAAATGAATAGATAATTTTTTAAAATTTTTTAAATGTTTATTAATTTTTGAGGAACAGAGAAAGAGCACAAGCAGGGGAGGGCAGAGAGAGAGAGGGAGACACAGAATCTGAAGCAGGCTTCAGGCTCTGAGCTGTCAGCCCAGAGCCCGATGCGGGCTCGAACTCACAGACCACAAGATCATGACCTGAGCTGAAGTCAGACGCTTAAACCCATTGAGCCACCCATGTACCCCAGTAGATAAACTTTTAAAAAAGAAAGAAAAAGGAAAAGGAGTTCTGGATCTCTTTACCAGAGTAAAACAAGCCAACAAATCCAGGGCCCATGACCCCTGAAAATCTCCTCCCCCAAAGACTTTCTTTTTCTCTCTGAAAAAAAAAAACATTTTGTTACTTTTCTTTTTTCTCTTTACTTATGATATGTTCATTTGCTTTAATTCTAAACTGTGAAATGTAACAAGACTCTTGCAGAAAGACCCTTCTTCCCAAGCTTCAATGTTCCAGAGTTGGCATGAACATTCAAGAACATTAGCCATAGCTAATATGAATGTAGCACATTCATGTTAGGGGTGATCCCAGAGCTTGGGCACACAGACGGCCCAGCTGTGAGCTGGGCCCAGAGGTCATTAGCTGTAAACAGAAAATAAGGTACCAAGACTCAGAGACAGGGAAGGGCTGTCAGGTTGCCAAACTACGATGGTGATGAGGGGTCACCACCAAGGTCACGGTTATGGTTGGAAGGGTTCATCAGGAGGTAGAAATGAGCAGAGAGGAAGAGAGCCCCAGGGGCTTGCACAAGTTAGGATAGAGAGGCTATGCCCCAGTAACAGGTAACCCCCAGCTCTCCGCAGCTTAAAACAGAGTTTTCTTGGTTTGTCATGCACATGATATGCCCACCATAGGGAGAACGTGGGACCCTGCTCCTTGTAGTGGGAGTCTCTCAGGCTCCCAGATGATAAAGTGGGCACCATCTCAAAGTTTCCTGTCACCATGCCAGTGAGCAAGTGTGTTCTCAATGGTTTCATCCTAGTAAGTAGACATTCTAGCCTGGAAGCTCCATGTCACTTTTGCTCACAACTCAGTGGCCATAGCTAGTCACCTACCAACTGTCTCTTGTCATCACCAACCACAAGGGACCCAGAAGAGCAAATCTCCCAGGTACTCAGAAGGTAGAAGACCTGAGGCCTATGGTGAACAGCATTAATGACCCTTACAAAGACTAAAATATGACGTTTGTACTTGATTGTTTTGACCATCCATCCATCCATCTATCTACCCACCCACCCACCACTCCATCACTCCGTCTATTACTCCACCTGTCCATCCATCCTTCCATCCATCACTCCATCCCTCCATCATCAATCCATCACTCCATCTCTCCATCCGTCCATCCATCCATCCACCCACCCACCACTCCATCACTCCATCTATTACTCCATCCCTCCATCCATCCCTCCATCCATCCTTCCATCCATCAATCCATCACTCCATGTGTCCATCCATCCATCCCTCCATCCATCCCTCCATCAGTCCATCACTCCATCCATCCGCTCATCCATCCATCCATCCATCCACCCACCCACCACTCCATCACTCCATCTATTACTCCATCTGTCCATCCATCCTTCCATCCATCACTCCATCCCTCCATCCATCCCTCCATCCATCAATCCATCACTCCATCTGTCCATCTGTCCATCCATCCATCTACCCACCCACCTCTCCATCACTCCATCTGTTACTCCATCCTTCCATCCATCCATCCATCAATCCATCACTCCATGTGTCTGTTCATCCATCCATCCATCCATCCATCAATCCATCACTCCATCTGTCCGTCCATCCATCCATCCATCCATCCACCCACCCACCCACCACTCCATCACTCTATTACTCCATCCCTCCATCCATCCCTCCATCCATCAATTCATCACTCCATGTGTCTGTCCATCCATCTATCCATCCATCCATCCATCTCTCCATCCATAGCTCCAGGAGTCCATCTAAAAAATAGCCATTTTTTTGTGTGCAGGATGTGATGCTAAACCTTGATGGAGTCATCAAGATCTCTGCATTTAAAGAGTTTATGTTTGTTGGAGGAGCTGCGCATACTTTGTGAGGAAGGGAGCCTTGTGTCACAAATGTCATGTATACCATGCAGGCAGTTTGCCATGGGAGTTTAGAGAAGGAAAGCCAACATTTTTTCATAGGCACATCAGTGGATGCCTTCATAGAGGAGGTAGCGTTGGAGCTGCATATTAAGAATGTATGCAGTTGCAATAAGCAGAAAGATAAGGAAGTTGGTGGGAAAGGCCTTTCTGACATGGGGAAGAGCCTGAACAAAAACCTAGAAGGTAGAAAACAAGATATTTTAAATAGAAAAAAAAGCAAACATGATCTACTGTCAACCTGTGGAAGATGCTGAATACTTGTGAGAGCAGAGAAGACATCATCAGAGAAGTTCTTATGCAAAAGTCATTAACATCTGTCTATATGCAATATGGTTGGGAATACGTGGAGTGAGTGGAATAAAAATGGAGTAAGCTAGTAAGGAGACTGTTGCAATAATCGAGACATGAGGTGATAAATGTTTACTCCCCACAGGTAAGGTGATAGGAAGGTCAGGACAGAATAAGAGCTGTCAGGAGGGGAGGTCAATAAAAATGACAGTGACCAGACAAGAATGGAGGAAGGGGAGCAGGTAGCATCCATGGAGGGCAACTGTAGGTTCAGCCTCAGGCCAGACTCTGAGCACTCACTGGCCTCTTCATTGTTACAAAAAGGGAGAAGTTACAGATAACATGGAAGTTTCAAGACATGGCAGTTATTGGAAGGGTAATCACCTGCATGGTTAGTCAGAGTTCCCAAGAAACTGAGCCAAGAGAATATGTAGACATAAATGTAAATATCGAGGATATCTATATCTAATAGGATATCTGGATAGGTAGGTAGGTAGGTAGGTAGATAGATAGATGGACAGACAGACAGACAGACAGGCAGACAATGAGAAGTTGGCCCACATAATGGAGGTTGAGAAGTTCCACTATCTGACATCTGCAAGCCAGAGACCCAAGAAAACCAATTCCAGTCTGAGGGGCAAAAGGGGAAAATCCCTTCTTCCTCCACTTTTTGCTCTCTTTAGACCCTCAGGGGATTGGATGATGCTCCCCCACACACATTGGGGAGGGCAATCTAGTTTCCTGATTCCACTGATTCAAATGCTAATCTCATTCGGAAACACCCTCACTGGCACACTCATAAGTAATGTTTAATCTGGGCGATGTTTATTTATTTTTTTTTTCAACGTTTTTTTTATTTTATTTTTGGGACAGAGAGAGACAGAGCATGAACGGGGGAGGGGCAGAGAGAGAGGGAGACACAGATTCGGAAACAGGCTCCAGGCTCTGAGCCATCAGCCCAGAGCCCGACGCGGGGCTCGAACTCACGGACCGCGAGATCGTGACCTGGCTGAAGTCGGACGCTTAACCGACTGCGCCACCCAGGCGCCCCTAATCTGGGCGATGTTTAACATGGGCCAAGTTGACTAACCATCACAGGAGGTGAACGTCAGGGGTGTCAATGGAGATACAGACCTTGCTGGGGTGGAGGTCCCCATGGCAGAGGCACATGCAGGTGGCAAACTTTCACCTCCTCAGGTTGAGCCTTAATCATGATGGTTCCCTCATATAATCATACAAAGTGGGGTCTAGGGACCCAGAGCATCAGCATCACCATTACTGGTGTCTGTAAATTCTCTTGGAATGGGGCCAGGAAGTCTGTCCTCTGTCAAGATCCCTGGGAAATTTGTCTGCACATTGAAGTCTGAGAAGCTATGGTGTGTTACTGTACTGAGGAAGCCAGAACAAAATACAGTAGACCAGGGGCTTAAACTACAAACATTTATTTCTCTTAGTTCTGGAGACTAGAAGTCCAAGATCAAGGTGCTGGCCAATTCAGTTCCTGGTGAGGGTTTTCTTCCTTGTTTTCAGATATCCATCTTCCTGCTTTGCCCTCAACATGGTTTGTGTGTGTGTGTGTGTGTGTGTGTGTGTGTGTGTGTGTGTAGAAAGAAAAAGATCTCTTCCTCTTCATATAAGTCCACCATGCTGCCAGTTTAGACCCCCACCTTTATGACTTCATTTAGCCTTCCTGACCTTCCAAGAGCCCTGATACAGTCACCCTGGGGAGAGCACAACCAGGACCCTGCAGATAGACCCCTGAAATTGACAGAGATTAGGCAAGTTCTGAACACATTAAAAAGTGGCCAATATAAGAGCACTCAAGGTCACTGTTAAAACATCTCCAATATCTGGGGCGCCTGGGTGGCGCAGTCGGTTGGGCGTCCGACTTCAGCCAGGTCACGATCTCGCGGTCCGTGAGTTCGAGCCCCGCGTCGGGCTCTGGGCTGATGGCTCAGAGCCTGGAGCCTGTTTCCGATTCTGTGTCTCCCTCTCTCTCTGCCCCTCCCCCATTCATGCTCTGTCTCTCTCTGTCCCAAAAATAAATAAACATTGAAAAAAAAAATTAAAAAAAAAACAAACAAAAAAAAAAAACATCTCCAATATCTAAGTCCTTCTCCATTTGCAATGACCCACTTTTGGATGCTTTGTGGACCCTTTCAGAGCTGGATTATATAACTACTGCCATTGGCTATGCCACTTCCAGGGCAAGCGGCCGTATTGAATCTTGCCTATCCTAGGTCAAGTGCCTTTGGAAGTTTCCTGTAAGAATCTAGGCAGTTATGCTCAGTCAAGTAACTTCTTACCAGCATAGGACAGCTACCTAATCTAAACAATATAATCCACCTGAGGCTGGAAAAGGCATTACATTTTGTTTCTTCTCCTCCATAGTTTATTTCCTTTAAAAACTTAGAAGGTGTCCCTTAGTTCAGCATTGCTTTTTGCTGGTTTCATCCTGCACAAAAAAGCGACTAAGTCATATTTAAGAAAGGATGTCTCTGAAACGGGCCCCCTTCTTCGTCCTGTGATCTAAATCAAAGTCGCTGTAGCCTTGAGTCTTCTTTCTTATTGCCTTCTCTTCCTGAGAGACTTGTGATGTCAGAAATCCTGTTTCTAGTACTTACTGTTGTTATATGTCCTCACTTTGTAAAAGACTAATTTCTCTCTCCTTCACTAGAGCCAAAATTATCTTTCAGTATCTTAACAATCTTAATAGTATTTAGGATTTCGACATCCTGAAATGTTGCCTATTCTTCTCTGCAGAAAAGACCTTTGAAGCAGACCTTCTAGAGATGGGGAAATCCGTGAAAACCCATAATAATTGCTTGATTCCCCCCTGGACACATAAACTGTTCTCCGTATCTGAGGTCGTTCATGGGGAAACTTTAAAGGATTATAAATTAGAAAATGAATGGTACACGTGATGAACATATTAAAACTCGCTCATTTTCAGAAAGGTACTTCTGCTTCTCCCAATTCCCAGGAAATGGGAAAGTCACCTCTAGTGGGGACTTGTATCCCTGTCAGAGACTCAGGTAAGAAGGGTGCAGCCATGCTCCCCCTTGGAAGTGGTAAGGTTCTGTTTCTTTGGGTAATTACCCCATAGTTGAATTACTGGATCATATGTTATTTCTGTTTTTAATTTTTTGAGGAACCTCCATACTGTTTTCCAGAGCGGCTGCACTAGTTTGCTTTCCCACTAACCGTGCGCGAGGGTCCCCCTTTTTCTGTCCTACACCTGAAAGTAATGTAACCTTGTGTGTCAACTATACTCAAAGAAAAGAAGAGAAAAGAAGGGTAAGGTTCTAGAAAATCATGGAAGGGCTTTTATTTTTTTCCCAGACACTGCACTGTCATCTCTGGTGGCTGTCACAAAAAAAAAAAAAAAACACCAGCATCCCATTAGGCCCATGCAAAGCCAGTGGTTAGATTTAGGCCTCAAGAAGGAAGGGCGTGCTGCCTGATGTTATTGTTTATTTAGACAATACACAAATTAATTTTCCTTTCTTCCTGCTGCCATGAATGCATCCCATGGAGTGGATGAGAGGCAACAGAAGCTTACCCACTTAGAGTACCTTGTTCATTCCTCTCCCTCCTAGAGGCCAACCAGGCTGACCCTGCATGTTTCGTGTTTATTCAAGCCACCAGCTAGAGTTTGGGGGTTAAACACCTCTTCCCTCTCCCCTCATCACCATTAGACCCAATGTCCCCAACAGCTATCCAGCTCTCCCAACCCCAGAAGCAAGGGCTATGAACTACCACTTAAGCAGGAGGATCTCACGAGGGTCAGGCTGTAGACCCCGGGCATGGAAGAGGCCCACAGTCCCAAACCACCAAGAGTCATGTGTCCATCAGGCCAAATGAACACAAAACACAAGAAAGGAATGACTGACACTGCCCAAGGGCTCTCTAAGACAAGACTTTAGACACTGATGGCATTTTCTCCTCATACTTTGTTTTCAATAACCCCCAAGAATTATGTATGATCAGCTTTATCTTGTACGTAGTCCCTCTGAAACCAGCTCTCAGAGTGGTGACGTGATTTTCCCAGTCACTCAGCCCACCAGAGGTGACGTCAGATTTCCCGACCGGGTTTGTTGAAGATGATTCCATGATGACCGTCCTATCAGCTGTTCGAAGTCCTCGTGTTCCTAAAGGAGAAGCTCTGTACTTGAGTCAGTCTAGTGTCCCTTCATGGTCTTGCCCCAATTCTGACTAATTATTCCTGAACAAAAGTGTGGTTTGACATACAGGCTCCTCACCCACATGCTGCACTGGTCAGGCTCCTACTTCCGTTCCTTCCCATAGTCTCCATGTTTGCCACAGTGGGGAGCTGTGACCTCCCTTATAGGGTATGCCTCCCACATTTACAACGTATGAAATACATTCAAGACACCAAATGATTTAATGCCATAAAAGATATTCAAGGGGCTGCTGACCATACCCAGATTGTGTATTAAATTAATTAAAGGTGCCCAGAAATACATTGCTCAAACAGTCATAAAGGTCTCCTGAGTGTTCCTTCTCTCTCTTCTCATTATTTGGTTTATCTATTGAACCTGACCCTTGAGGTCACTGTTTTGCCCATTTGACCCTAGTTCCTTCATTATCTCCAATCTCTCAACTCCTCTGTTCCTAGAGAAGAAGCCTAGACCTGGCTGTCAGTCATGTTGGCTTTGGGTGAAACTGCACTCGTGCGCCCACGTTGACCTTCATCCACAGATGCACCAATAATTGGCCTTTTTCTGTTTGAACACTCAACTCTGAATCACTCTTGCCCTCAAAACTCCATATTTCCATTGTTTACTCCCACAGAGACCCACACAAATTGATTTTTCTCTCAAACTTTCAAAACCTCTGTGGTGGACTCTGGTGGACAGGGTGATGACCTTCCCAAAGATGTCTACGCCTCACCCATGGAATCTGACAATACATCACCTTGCGTGGCAATGTGACTTTACAGCTGTGATTTACTTAAGGGTCTTGATATGAAGATATCCCTGTATTATTGGGGGGGGGGGCGGCAGTGTAGTCATAGGGGTCTTTATAAGAGAGAGGTAAAAGCATCAAAGTCAAAGAACAGGATGTGACAATGCAAGCAGAGGTTGGAGTCGAGGGTGGGGTGTTGAAGATGGAGGAGGGGCCAAGAGCCGAGGAATGCAGGTGCCTCTAGAATGTGGAAGAAGCAAGGACATATGCTTTCCATTAGAGCCTCCAGAAGGAACATAGATAGCCCTGCTGGCACCCTGAATTTAGACTTCTACCCCACCAGAAGTGTAAGAGAATGCATTAGGGTTAAGTCACTAAGTTTGGAGTACCTTGTCACAGCAGCATTAACAAATTAATATAACCCCCTAGCATTTTTGCAGCACTGTTTCTGGCAAAGCTTGATGAACAGTCTTCATGCAACAGACAACATGCAAAGTCTGGGAGTGAGGGATGGGCACTGGGGCTCCGGTGCTCCTGGCATTGACAGGAGAGTTGGACAGGTGTCCAGTTGTTGTGAGATGTTTCATGGCAGCACTCAAATAAAGCCGCCCCATGTGCTTCCCATCCAGTTCTCCCAGATGCCCAGCCCGGTGACATTGGCAGCCATGGCCTCCTCTCAGACATTGCTAAAATAGAGCATCTGCGACTCACTGATAGTAATCCAGTGGACACTTATTTAATGCTTATTTAATGACTGTGTACCAGTCATTCCCCCAAGCTCTTTAGCAATATTAACTTGTTGAATCATTATTCCATCACGATGTTGTAGGTACAGTTATTAGCCCCATTTTAGGGGCGCCTGGGTGGCTCAGTCAGTTAGATGTCTGACTCTTGATTTTGGTTCTGATCATGATCTCACAGTTCATGAGTTCCAGCCCCATGTAGGGCTTTCTTCTGACAGTGAGGTGCCCACTTGGGATTCTCTCCCCCTCTCTCTCTGACCCTCCCCCACTCATGCTGTCTCTCTCTCTCTCTCTCTGTCTCTCTCTCTGTCTGTCTCTCTCTCTGTCTCTGAAAATAAATTTTGAAAGAAAGAAAGAAAGAAAGAAAGAAAGAAAGAAAGAAAGAAAGAGGGAAGGAAGGAAGGAAGGAAGGAAGGAAGGAAGGAAGGAAGGAAGGAAGAAAAACTGATGAAACTGAGACTCATAGAACTTACTTAAGACCACTGGGCTTGATTGAGGCAAAGCCAGGATGCATGTCTGAGTAGCATGTTCTCAGGGGTCTTCAGTTGAAACCTGGCTTGCCACATCCCTGCTGGCCTGGGTGACGTCCTTCCTCCAGCCACAGGGACTGAGGTCTAGATTCTTACTGCATATGTTTGTCCCACTGGAATAGTACCCTACAGAACCAAAAGTTCCATAAAATTATGGAATGACAAACTGACAATCATCGGAATAGAAAAGAGCCAGGAAGCCATTGGGGAAGGTGACCGTGTAACGTGATAAAAAGATGGCAGAAGCTCAGACACACTTCAGAGTGGGCACTCTGGGGAGAGCATTTTGACTTATCTGCTCATCCGATGTTGGTTGAGTCTACACTTTGTGCCAACCCTTGGGCTCTGTGCTTGGAATACCATACAGAACGGGGAGCCATTTCTAGAATGTGGGCAGGAAACATGGCAGCCAAATTCAAGGTTTAGAATTCCATTGTAATATACGTAGTTGTGTAGGAAGAAACAAATTGTTTCCTATTACGGTGTACAGATCAGAGCAGACATACAGAAGAACTATGCTGTTTCCAACCCCAATATAATGCTTAGTAATAGATCCCCACGGGTACTTCATTACCTGGGGCTTTGGTAATTTTTATTTGAGCACAACAACCTTCCTTTTGAGTAATGGAAAAATTACCCATGTGATAGTGAGCTTTCTTTTCTTAGTTCCATCCATGGTACAAACATATGTTTATCATATCTAACGTGACAGAGCTCTATATATAATGATGATGGCCTCTAGCACGGTGTAAATAGATCTGATTTTTTTTTCCCTGAAAAGAAACGCAAGCCTGATGCGTTATCATTAACTTTTTGGTTGCATTGTTATCCAGAGTGAAACTGAATTTGCTTGCAAATGAACACATTTGAAGAAGTGACAGAAGAGGTAGCCCTAAGCAGGGGAAGAAAAGATGAGATTTGAATGGAAGGCAGTATTTGACCCTGATGGATGTGGTTCCATTGTCTTCCCTCCAAATGGACTGAATTCTGTTTCCCATCTCATTGACTGAGCTTTCTTGCTGAAGAGGGACAAGGTGAATTAAGGGGTCAGAAAGAGCCTTACATAGTTTTAAATAGCAGCTCTTTTAGTCTTAATTATTGGAATTTCTGTAACATTCTTCACGTGAAATACGACAGAAGGTATATCATATTTTTGCTGACCTGACATTTTTCTCTCATGTTTTCCTGCTTTGTAAGTAAAATGTATTTCACTATGGTGGGACTCACAGATGATTACCATGGAACATAAAGCCGCTGACTATTTTGGGTTTCACGTATATCTTGGTTCTGTGGCCACTCTTGGCCCCTAAATATGTCCTGTTGTCTCAGTGGGATAAAGGTGAATAGTTCCACAGTAATATGTCCCCACCCCCACAGAACAATATGAAAATGTCCAGTCTGCTGTGTGCAGTCCATAGGAGGGTTTCAGCCACAAAGGCATGTCAATTATCCCCAACACTGTCACATTTCTGAAAAGGCCAGTTTCATCAGAGTGTGGACAGGTGACAGTGATCTTATTAATAGACTCAGGCCAATGAAGTCATGATATCTCTGGTGTGCATGTAAAGGTGTGGAGCTGGAAAGGGACTGAGAAGTTGAGCTGATTGAAGCCTCTTGTTGGAGAGAAGAGGAGAAGACCCACCCTGGGGATGTATGACCTGCCTCTAGTCCTGGGCTTTATATGGGTATGTCATATTCCCATTGCACGTTAGGAAAAACAACTCATGGAGGCGGGTCAGGATGTGAGAGGTAGAGCCACGTAAAAATAGAAACACGGGTGCACCCAAAGAATTGCCAGTTGAATTCTTTGAAATGCTCCAGGAACTGGAGCACCTGGGTGGCTCAGTCGGTTGAGCGTTCGGCTCTTGGTTTCAGCTCAGGTCATGATCAGTTCATGAGTTCGAGTCCCACGTCGGGCTCCATGCTGATGGTATGGAGCCTCCTTGAGATTCTGTCTTTCCCTCTCTCTCTGCCCCTTCCCTGCTTGTTCTCTCAATCTCTCTCTCAATAAATAAACTTAAAGAAAATAAATGTTCCAGGAAGGATGACAGGGACTGGGACATCACAGAAAATTGAGAGAAGATGGGGCAGTGAGCTGGATCAAGGAAAACATCACAGAGTAGCAAGGAACAGAGAGAGGAAGCAGGAAACAGAAGCAATGAGGTCACTGCAGACAGGAGTCAAGATAGTCACAGAATTTTTCACCTGCCTTATTTTATAAAAATTGGAAAACCAACCACATCTTGTGCCAACATTACCAAGAATGGAAAAGCACATAAATAGCTTCATTTACTAATTGTCCACTAAGGGTCAGGCCCAGTGGGAGGTGGTCTGCTTATCATACCCATGCATCAGCCTCTTGAAGTGGTTGTGGCCATGACCTCCGTTTTACAGATGAAGGAACTGTGACTCAGAAATGTTGAGCAACTTGCCCAAAGCCACAGAGCGATTCCATGCCGCAGACTGGATTTGACGTTGAGGCTGCACGGGTTCAAAGCCCACCCTCTTGACAACTCACCTGGACAACTTAACTCGACTGGATTCCAACTCAGCAGGATAACTTCATTTGCCTTGACACGTAATACTAAGTCATCCAAAGAAAGTACTTTATCCTGAAGGGGAAACATTAAGCCAAGTAGATATTGTAAGACAAATATGACGTTATGAGAGCACAGGCACATTTAAGCCTCCCTGGTTCCTCAGGCTGACTTTGTGCAAGGACTTTTTTGTGCTTCTGTGTGTGTGTAAGCGTGGGCCTCTGGGTATCAGCTGTGGTCGTGTTTCGCCTGAGAGCTGAGACAGGAGGCATGAAGAGGTGGACGGGGCCGAGGGCGTCATACAGCGGCCAGAGTGAGGCAGAGAGGAGTGTGCAGTCTGCCCCTGAGGCTGTCAGGTGTCTGCACGTCTGGAAGCATCTTCACCTGCAAGGAATATTGCGCAGCAATGAATGAAAGGGAAGCGGGGCTGTACCAGGGTCCGTGCAATTGCCCTGAGCTATAGCTGTGTGGGAAAAGCTGTGTGGGAAATATGTGCAGAAGATACCCTTCTGGCAAATGAACTATGACCAAAACACGGCACTGTGCACATATGTGCTGTGCGTGTGTTGGGGGGACTGTATGCATACAGAGAATAATCTAGAAAGACCTACTGGCGGTTACAACAGCGTGTTCTCAGGGCAGAGGTGAGAGAGAGTGTGTTCCTGTGGAGGGAAGAGAAGAAAGGAAATGTATGCCATTAGATAAACAGGACATAAGATGCATCTGCATTTAACCAAAATTACGTAATCGTGTGTGTGCGCATGTGTGCACCTGCATACGTAAAAAGGGCTGTGAAAATATGGTCCCCAGAACTTGGGCGGTAATTGTTTTGAGGTGGCTTAGTTTTATTTATTTATTTTTTCAATATATGAAATTTATTGTCAAGTTGGTTTCCATACAACACCCAGTGCTCATCCCAAAAGGTGCCCTCCTCGATACCCATCACCCCCCCCCACCCCCACCCCCCATCAACCCTCAGTTTGTTCTCAGTTTTTAAGAGTCTCTTATGCTTTGGCTCTCTCCCACTCTAACCTCTTTTTTTTTTCCTTCCCCTCCCCCATGGGTTTCTGTTAAGTTTCTCAGGATCCACATAAGAGTGAAAACATATGGTATCTGTCTTTCTCTGTATGGCTTATTTCACTTAGCATCACACTCTCCAGTTCCATCCACGTTGCTACAAAGGGCCATATTTCGTTCTTTCTCATTGAGGTGGCTTAGTTTTAAATGATCTTCGTTTTCTTCTTCAAGTGTAAGTATGTGGTTAGGGTTCTTGCAGCCTTCAGCTACTTTTGAATGGAGAAAAAGATGGTTTAAATTATTACTTTGGTCTTAAAAATTAATATGGCCATTTATTAAAGTTATCAGTGCAAAAACCCTCTATCTTCCTTTAACTTTTAGTCCAACTCAATAATCTTACTGTATATATATGTTACATATATATGTTATATACATATAATATGTGTATAATATATATACATGTACATATATATGTATATAATATATGTATAATATATGTATTGTTTATATATATATATATATATATATATATATATAACATATATATACAATTTGAACAAGTACTTTTAAGGGACTTTTGATTAATGTTTTCTTCCATTAATAAATCGAGTTCGTTTTTCATCTTTGTGGACTTAACTATGGTTATAAATTAAGTGTACTTGATTTCCTTTTTAAGTCCTCCAGTGATCTAACTAAAGATTTCCAGGCATCCAAATAACTTTTGTAAATCAAATACATTAAACTTACAAGTAAATTTAGTTATTCTTGCAATTGCTTCAATGTTATATGATTGTACCCAACCTTGGTAAGCGTCCCACCTACTCTTGCCTATCTAAATCAATTACTCCATTGTACATTGGAGTTAGAATTAAAAGTCTGATATGGAATACTAATACATCTCATAAACATAGAAACTGTACTTATTCTCACAAACATAATATGTGAATTTTCTTCTCTACAACATTGCTGTACTGTATTCTAGCTCTTTCTGGTGGTGGAGATATTTATTTGCTGAGGAAACATGACATGTCAACGATTTAGGGGGAAGCTTCCTCGGAATCTTCAGGGGCATTTTCTCGGTGGACTGAAGTTTCTATTTTTCTTCTCTTTTTTTTTCTTTATTTTCTTTATTTATTTTGAGAGAGGGAGAGGCAGAGAGAGAAGGAGAGAGAGAATCCCAAGCAGTCTCCACACTGTCATGGCAGAACCCAGTGCGGGCTTGAACTCATGAACCCTGAGATCATGACATGAGCCAAAATCAAGAGTCAGATGCTTAACTGACTGAGCCACTCAGGCGCCCCAGTGGACTGAAGTTTCTTTATCAAGGAACCCCCTTGTAGATACACTGGCTGGTTCTTTGATTTTGAAACTCACTCCCACCCTATTCTATGGCTGCTGACTTAAGGCTCCTCAAATGGGGTTTGTCATACTCCATTCTCCCTAAAGTCACGTTACGCATTGCCTGACTCCATGGCTGTGCCCTAAGTCTGCCACTCTTATGCTGCTGAACCACTTGATTTGATTTAACAAATCCATGTTGGGCTCTATTATATTTGAATTTTTCCACATCCCTCTGCCTTTAGGGTCATAACAACAAATATAATTCAGTATCTTTTTTTTTTTAATTTTTTTTTCAACGTTTATTTATTTTTTGGGACAGAGAGAGACAGAGTATGAACGGGGGAGGGGCAGAGAGAGAGGGAGACACGGAATCGGAAACAGGCTCCAGGCTCTGAGCCATCAGCCCAGAGCCTGATGCGGGGCTCGAACTCACGGACCGCGAGATCGTGACCTGGCTGAAGTCGGATGTTTAACCGACTACGCCACCCAGGCGCCCCTATAATTCAGTATCTTAATGCATAATGCATGACTTTGTCAGACTCCTGTTCAGGGTATAGTTCTGCTGATACAAAGGGAGGAAATTCCATTTTGTAAACATGTGTTATGGTACACTGTTGAAGGAAGGAAGGGAAGAAAAGAGAAAGAAAAAAGGGAAAATAGTGGTGGTATGTCAGAGGGACACTGGAGTCAACCAAAATAGTACTCAATGGCTAAATCTGGAATAATTTGAGAAAGAAAATAAATAGTGTTGGATTATAATCCAAAGAATAAAATAAATATCCTTGAGTCCACAGTGCTATAAATAAATGATTGAATAAATAAATAAGAATACACACACACACACACACACACACATATATATATATATATATATATATATATATATATATATATATAATGGAATATTACACAACAATCAAAAAGAATGAAATCTTGTCATTTGCAACAACGTGGATGGAACTAGAGTGTATTATGCTAAGCAAAATAAGTCAGGCAGAGAAAGACAAAAACCATATGATTTAACTCATGTGTGGAATTTAAGAAGCCCAACAGATGAACATGGGAGGGGGAAGAAAAATAATATAAAAACAGAGAGGGAGACAAACCATAAGAGAGTCTTGAATACAGAGAACAACTGGGGGTTGCTGGAGGGGAGGTGAGTGGTGGGGGGCGGGGGGTGGGCTAGATGGGGGAAGGGCATTAAGGAGGGCATCTGTTGGGATGAGCACTGGGTGTTACACGTAAATGATGAATCACTGGGTTCTACTCCTGAAGCCAAGACTACACTGTATGTTAGCTAACTTGAGTTTAAGTAAATAAATTCAAATAAATAACTAATAAATAAATAAAGTGCTTCCTTGCAAAAAAAAAAAAAAAAAACAAAGGAAATCTGAGTAAACTATGAAATTAATCATGTGAAAATGGTCATTTAATCATTGTATAATGTAAGATGTATACATAGCAGGAGAAGCTGGGTGTAACTTACATGAGTTCTCTGTATTATCCCAACTTGCCTATAAATCTAATTACCTCTAAAATGGTAAGTTCATTTAAAACAAAACAAACAGGGGCGCCTGGGTGGCGCAGTTGGTTAAGCGTCCAACTTCAGCCAGGTCACGATCTCGCGGTCCGTGAGTTCGAGCCCCGCGTCAGGCTCTGGGCTGATGGCTCAGAGCCTGGAGCCTGTTTCCGATTCTGTGTCTCCCTCTTTTTCTGCCCCTCCCCCATTCATGCTCTGTCTCTCTCTGTCCCAAAAAAAAATAAATAAACATTGAAAAAAAAATTTAAAACAAAACAAACAAACAAAAAATAACAGCAAAGCAGAGGCATCCTCCCCTAGGTGGATGAGTTAGGTGGGAGTGGGGAGAGTGCAAGGACTTTTAGCTGCAGTCTCCACAAACAGGTCTGATCTCAGGATAGAGTGGAGGCATTCCAGATTCTGAGAAAATTGACAGAATGATCTGGGCACAAATGCTGGGCATTTATGAAACAGTTTGCCCTACATGCTGTCTAGCGTAGCAGCCCTTCCCATAAACTTCAGTTTTGTGAAGGGCTACAAAAATGGCCCTTTTTGAAAGACTTGGTTAAAATGTTTTGAGCTGCCTTCCACCACCTTCAGGAAGCTGGAGTTGGGGACTGTGCTGTTACACTGTGGCCGTCAGTCTTCTCTGAAAGCCTGGAACATTCCAGTGCTGCTTCTTCAGGGATGGAGCCTCTACATGAGCCGTGGCTCATCACCCCCTGCTCATATGAGCATCGGTCCTTGATCCTTAAGTGGTTTCTTCCCTTCCAAAATGCCTGAGAGAGCATGCATGATCGCGACCAACAAAAGTAGCAAATGCACCTTTTAAAATATATCGCTACGCTTCAAAGAGGCTCCCGAACATTTGAGTATGATTTGGGTTCCCGTGTTACAACTTGGCACAGCTGGTCAGGTCTTTGTGGACGGCTGCTTCACGGGGTTGGAATATTTTGTGGCCTGCAGGCTCCCTACACTCAGCATGTAGCTGTCTTCCTTGCATTTGGCAGCCAAGTGGAATAATCAGTATCATTTTAATACCACGTTTTATCTGCAGCTTGATAATCTCTCTCAGCAGTGAAATATGGCTTCCAAAAGAAATGCGAGACAGTGGACCTAGCCACTGTAAAGTCAGTATTCATGGGGGACTTTTCTGGTTCAGCCCGAGAAAGTGCCGGCAACCCATGAGTTACAAAGAATTACTTACCAAATAGTAAGTGAAATGATGGATTCCGCGTTTACATCTGCATTTTGTCCTCCAATTCCCTGTGCGTCTGACCTGCATTCTTAATTTCATAGGTAGCCGTCATTTAGAGATTATCGTTAGATGATCATCAGATTATCTACTCATTAGATTATCATCATTAGATTATCATTAGAGTTTATCATCCGGAGGTAAGGTCAAGGGCACAGATTGTAGGGACCAAACTGTCTGGATTGGTATCCCAGGTCTGTCGTGTAGTAACTTTCTGTGCCTCAGTGTCCTCACCTCTACAACAGGAATAATGAGAACCCACCTCATTGGAATGATGTGTGGATATACAAGAGAAAGTATATGTCACACACTCAGTAGATAGGTTCTACTGACATGTGAGAGGTTATTAGCAAACCTATGTAAGAATGGATGTGTTTCTGTGTTGGAATCAGCATCATTCAAAATTGGACTACGTCAAAGTGATGATGGGACTGCGGTTTCATGGCCGGTGCAGCAGCACCAACATACTGGTGTCTGATTCCAAGAAGGTGTTGGCCCAGGTAGAGCTTAAGGAGGTCAGTGAAGGGGGCCAGTATTTGTCACCCCCACCACCATCCCAGTGAAATACAGTAGACCCAGGAGCCACAGGGGTAGAGGTTGAGAAGGAAGGAGCAGCAGCTTGCCTCCTGGGTGGCAGAGACCTTACCCCCAAGCTTTGCACTTTAGCAGGGCTTATGGGTGGCCTCTTACCTGAGGGACCCGGGAGGTGGCTGTCGAGCTCACACAGACAGGGATGGGAAAGAAGATGCCCCCGTTTCTCTCGCATGTGGTCGACCTTAGGCGTTTTGAAGATGTGAGAAGGAGGGTAAGAAAGGGCATAAGGGTAAGAAAATGGAAGGTAGAAACATGAGAACCTGTAGAGTGTTGGAGAAGCAGTGGTGTGGGTGGCTGGGGGTGTTGAGGGTCCATGACTGGGGTAACTGGGGGTTGGGGTTCAGTTGGAGATGAGCTTCCCAACACCAGGTGAGTCTCTTGGGCTTGACCTCGAAGGCCACTGAGTGTTGGTGAAGTCCAGGTAGTCAGGGAAGGTCTTGCAAACAGGAACAAAGACAGTAAACAGGAGAGAAAAACATATATGTACATGTATGCATGTTAATTTCCTATGGGCATTGTGGGAGGGAAGGTCTGTG
Source organism: Leopardus geoffroyi (assembly GCF_018350155.1). NCBI lineage: Eukaryota > Metazoa > Chordata > Mammalia > Carnivora > Felidae > Leopardus > Leopardus geoffroyi. The sequence goes on from NC_059333.1 coordinate 5,624,081, forward strand.
TCTGAAAACGGGTGGGGTTTTTTACCCATTTGGCTTGGCCAGACTCCCTTGAACTGGCAGCTTTCGTCATTTACCAATAAGCAACCTGAGTACGTCATGTATGTATGATACATGGATGCTGTGTACCAGCACATCATAGCATGTAACATACTGCTTTTAAAGGGTAGTCTTTCTGGGGCGCCTGGGTGGCTCAGTCGGTTAAGCGTCCGACTTCGTCTCAGGTCATGATCTCACGTCTCCTGAGTTGGAGCCCCGTGTTGAGCTCTGTGCTCTGTGCTGACAGCTCAGAGCCTGGAACCTGCTTCAGATTCTCTGTCTCCCTCTGTCTCTGCCCCTCCCCTGCTCGCTCTGTCTCTCTCCTTCAAAATAAATAAACATTAAAGTAAATAAATAGTAAAAAGGTAGTCTTTAATTCAGTCCAATTGATGTTATCAAGAGCCCATGGTCAACCACACTAGAGATCAACGATTTCAGCAACTGACAATTCAATTAAGACAGGAAGCATTACTTATTTATCTTTTTCAAGTAGGTGGCATTTTTAGTTTGGAAACTCTCTGGCGTGTTTGTGTGTGTGTGTGTGTGTGTGTGTGTGTGTGTGTGTGTAGCCCTTCAGACAGTTGTCCTAATTAATGTCACTTGAAGTGATATAGTCTCAGATACCAACTTTAGAAAACAGGAAAGTCAGTTTTTAACTTTTTGATTTGTGACTATACCGAAACTTCTAATAAGAATTCGAGGGATTTTGGGGCGCCTGGGTGGCGCAGTCGGTTAAGCATCCAACTTCAGCCAGGTCACGATCTCGCGGTCCGTGAGTTCGAGCCCCGCGTCGGGCTCTGGGCTGATGGCTCAGAGCCTGGAGCCTGTTTCCGATTCTGTGTCTCCCTCTCTCTCTCTGCCCCTCCCCCGTTCATGCTCTATCTCTCTCTGTCCCAAAAATAAATAAACGTTGAAAAAAAAAATTAAAAAAAAAAAAAAAAGAATTCGAGGGATTTCTTTACCACCAGTATTGTACTTTGCACATTTAAGCATCAATATTTATTTATGGAATTAAACTCGCATTCATTGATGTTACAGATAATCTTAGTGCACACAGGGAAAAGCTGGGTACCCTGGCTCATCTTTCCCAGTCAGAAGAGTCTCTCTGTAGGTGTCTTGGGCTCCGCCCTGACACCTAGCATTTCTCATGAAGTGTTGTTGTAAAAGACAGACCCATTTCGAAGTATTGGTTTCATAGGCAGTCAAATCAATTTCTTTCCTTTCTTTTTAACGGTCATTTAAACTGTTGACTAAGTTCAAAACTACCAGAACTCTTAAATGTATATCTGTGTGTCCCCAGATGTATTCTCCCATGTAACTTAACCAAATCCTCTTTGAAACAATGTTAGTTCTAAATGGCACATCAGTGGGGGTGCCTGGGTGGCTCAGTCGGCTAAGCATCGGACTTCGGCTCAGGTCAGGATCTCGCGGTCTGTGAGTTCAAGCCCCATGTCGCGTCGGGCTCTGTGCTGACAGCTCAGAGCCTGGAGCCTGTTTCAGATTCTGTGTCTCCCTCTCTCTCTGCCCCTCCCCCACTTATGCTCTGTCTCACTTTGTCTCTCAAAAATAAATGTTAAAAAAAATTTTAAATAGCGCACCAGTGATTAGCTAATGAAAGATTATATGCCCCAATGTCTTGGGAAGGAAAATAGATTGGGTTGTAGGATATTTAAAGAGGTTTTCTTTTTAATTAAAAAAAATTCCCGTCGTATCTGTACTTAGGCACATGTTTTCTCAATTACCTTGTGCAGGTGTTGTGAGGGTCTTGTGGATTTTGCTTCCTCCTCATGTGGTTGTTTCTTCTTTCTGAAATTTAGGAAATGCACAGGGACCCCCAGCATGGGGGGCAGGGGGTGTGCATCTTGAAACTTTCCATCCTTCACAAACTCCCAGCCTGTCTGAACAGGTGGGAGGTACCTCTCTGAGCTCTTACCCAGGGTTAGGGGCTCCGGGGGGAGGGGGAGCTCAGGGGGAGACTCGAAGGCCCTCCTGCAGAGCCTGCTGCCCACATGCCCAGCAAGGCAAACATCATGACTTACAAAGCTGTGGGGGATGGGCCCAGGGCAGGAGAGAACCAAGAACAGTCCCAGGCGTTAAAGTTTAATTGGAAGAACTTCCACGAGGCTCTAAGCCTTGGAAGCACATCAAGACAGAGTTTGAGTTTGTAAGCCTTCCTGATTACATAGAAGGGCACTCCTCAAACATGCTGGTCTCAGGATAGCTTTATACTATCAAAAATTATTGAGAACCCCAACATGCTTTTATTGATGTAGGTTATATCTATCAGTATTTATTGTATTAGAACTCCAACTGATGGGGCGCCTGGGTGGCTCAGTCTAAGGTTAAGCAGCTTGACTCTCAGTTTCAGCTCAAGTCATGATCTCACAGTTTATGAGTTCGAGCCCTGTGTTGGGCTCTGCATTGACAGTGTAGAGCCCGCTTGGGATTCTCTCTCTCTCTCTCTCTCTCTCTCTCTCTGTCTCTCTGTCTCTCTGCCCCTCCCCTTTTCATGTTGTCTCTGTCTCTCTCAAAATAAACTTAAAACAAAAAACCCAACTGAGAATTTAAAAGAAAAACATTTAAATGACAGTAATAAGCAGACCTATTACCATAGATACCACTTTGTATTGAAAAAAATTTATATTGTCAAAAACAAAATTTAGTGACAAAAGAGACATCACTTTTACATCCTGAGAGTCTGGCTACAGCTGGACAGCATAGCAACTTCTGCGTTCAGTCTCCTGTGACATGTTATTTTGGTTGGAGTGTGTGAAGAGAATATAGCCACACGCCGAGATGTAGCTGTAAAAGGAAGGTGTAATAATAGCCTTGTGAGATCATTGTGGCCGTTCCTCTTTACACGCCACCAAAATTGGACAGGTGGTAGTCTTTAAAAGTTAGTTGCCACACAGAATCAGAAACGAGGGGCAACCTAAGGAGGTGCTCAGTCGGTAGAGTGTCCGACTTCAGCTCAGGTCATGATCTCCTGGTTCGTGAGTTTGGGCCCCACATCAGGCTCTGTGCTGACAGCTTAGAGCCTGGAGTCTGCTTCAGATTCTCCCCATCTCACACTCTGTTTCTCTCTCTCTCCCCGTCTCTCTCAAAAATGAATAAACATTAAAAATAATAATAAAAATAACCAGAAACCATATCAACAGCCTTATTTGCACTATTACATTAAAATCTATGGGTTTACTTTGCACTTGGAATGGATCTTTTTTTTATTTTTTTTTTTAATTTTTTTTTTTAACGGTTATTTATTTTTGAGACAGAGAGAGACAGAGCATGAACGGGGGAGGGTCAGAGAGAGGGAGACACAGAATCTGAAACAGGCTCCAGGCTCTGAGCCGTCAGCACAGAGCCCGACGCGGGGCTCGAACTCACGGACCGCGAGATCATGACCTGAGCCAAAGTCGGCCGCTTAACCGACTGAGCCACCCAGGCGCCCCAAGGATCTTTTTTTTTAATTTTTATGTTATTTATTTTTGAGAGAGAGAGAGACAGAGCATGAGTGGGGGAGGGGCAGAAAGAGAAGGAGAATCAGAATCCGAAGCAGGCTCCAGGCTTCAAGCTGTCAGCACAGAGCCCTATGCAGGGCCCTGAACCCATGAACCATGAGATCATGACCTGAGCTGAAGTGGGATGCTCAACCGACTGAGCCACCCAGGCACCCCTGGAATCGATCTTTTGCACATGCATGGTTTTGTGGCACCCAGCATTGGATTTTTGGGAAATATTGATTTGAAAAATTTGTGTGGGTATTCCAAATGTTGATATATTGCATTAGACAACATTTCTTAAAGGCGCAGTTTTTAATATCATCACTAAAATCCAAAAGTCTTTAAATATTAGGAAATTATATTATGTGCATAATGGAGAATGCAAGTTTTTGAAAACTGAATTTCGACTTGAAAGCTCAGATTTTTTATCCGTGGCAACAAATACATTCTCTGGTTTTCCCTGAAGTGACAGCCCGCTTCATTCATTTCGAGAACATGTGTGTCAAATACCCAAACAAAAAATGGTTTTTCAGCTTCCTTTCCATAAAAACGCAGTTGCACGATGAAAGCAGCCAATGTGTCTCACAGCAGCTCTTTCTCTTGACCGCCCGCACGCGCTCACGTCATGCGTGCTTGCCACTCTGTCACATGGAATATTAAAGGGACGTGTCCTCGAGGGTCACAATGGAATGAAACGAAAGGGTTGTTACTGCCTTGTCAAGGACATACTTAAGTGGAGCTTAAGTGGTAAGCACTGTGTTTGCTTTTGCTGTGAGTGTTCTTGCTGGCGAGGACACGGGCCACCAAGGCAGGATAACGTCACCACTTGATGACCGCCGCGGCATGGCCACGATCCATTTCTTCGTCTTATTCTGAAAACACCTTTTAATCTCACAGGTCCCCTGAAAGATTCTTGGAAATACCAGGTATGTGCTGACCATACCCAAGGTCATCTGAGAACAGTTGATAGAGAAAAATCCTACCATTGTTTTATGTGCATGTGTGTCTACAAATGCATATTTATTTTTTTTATTTATTTTTTTAGAGAATTTATTGACAAACTGATTTCCATACAGCCCCCAGTGCTCATCCCAACAGGTGCCCTCCTCAATGCCCATCACCCATTTATGTTAATATTTTTCAGGTTATACAAATCTCAAATCTGAGCAATCCAACCAGGTTGGATTTTAGGGTTCTCTGAAGGCTGTAGGGTAGGGGTACGCCCTAGGTGGGCAGGTAGCATAATGCCAGCGGGACCATTCTGTTATTCTTGTGACACTAATGAGGCTTCGTCCTTTTGCATAATAATGAACAGAGGTACTGGAATCAGAGAAAAATGCACTGACGTCCTGACTTTCCTTGTCATCCGCTGGGTGATTTGTAGCATGTGTCCAAATGCCTCTGAGCCTCAGTTTCTGCATCTGTGAAGTGGAGATAATGCAAAGCCAACTCCTAGGACTGCGTGAAGATTAATGAGATGGAAAATCCTCTGATGGAGAGGTTTCACAAGATAAAAGTAGTCTCCTCCAGCCTCATGGTCCTCTGAGCGCAGAAAGAAACACAGGCGGGATGGCCCCCCTCGGGCTGAGTGGAGGGGTAGGCCTCCAATGGGTGAGGGCTTCTCCCATTGCCTCCAGCTTTGGGTCTGTGCACAAACACCCAGGGAAGAATTGTGTGAGGGAAGAATTGGGTCCCCCACCTGTTTCCTTGGTGACAGAACAGTGACCTTGCATGGAGAGAGTGTCATATTTTCTCATCATTGTATGGCACCAAGATTATGGAGACTTTTTATAAATAGGATTATGAAGTATTAGACTTTATCACAGCAGAGTATACAAGACATCCTGTTCCTTACACTCGATATACATATCATGGAGAAAAATACCTTTTTTTAAAAGTTTATTTAAACTTTATTTTATTTAAACTTTATTTATTTAAACTCTCTCAGAGAGAGAGAGAGAGAGAGAGAGCGCGTGAGTGTGAGCTAGGGAGGGGCAGAGAGAGAGGGAGACACAGAATCCAAAGCAGGCTCTGAGCCATCAGCACAGAGCCTGACGCGGGGCTCGAACCCACGAGCCGTGAGATCATGACCTGGGCCGAAGCTGGATGCTTAACCGACTGAGCCACCCAGGCGCCCCATAAATACTTTTAAGTAAAAGGTAGAATTAGTTCATTTCCCTCTTGAATACCAAATACCTTAACCTCAAAACCCAGGCTGAGACTGATACACGGACTAGTACACAGTGTTTTTAGAGAAGAGAAAATAGCAAATTCAGTTAATATTTTATTGCGTATTCAATTTGGCATCTTCAGGTAATTAGAAATCAAATTCAACATGTATATTCACTCTATACTTTTCTGATTCTTGGCTTAGCTGTGTTTGGAGAGTAGCCACCTGAGGTCAGTTATGGAGAAAGAAATAGCTCGCTGCACACAGACATTGGTCCACTCTTCCTTGAGCGTCCACATCTTCCTTCCATGGTGTCCACATCATCCTGCAACTGCCCCCAGGAGTCCAGTGCCCAGGAGGGAAGAAATGAGGCAAGGCTTCAAGGCAAATTAGGGATATGTTTTTAATTTTTTTCATGTCTATTTTACTTTTAGAGAGAGAGAGAGAGACAGAGACAGAGCATGAGCAGGGGAGGGGCAGAGAGAGAGGGAGACACAGAATCCAAAGCAGGCTTCAGGCTCCAAGCTGCCAGCACAGAGCCTGACGTGGGGCCTCAACTCACAAACTGTGAGATCATGACCTGAGCCGAAGTTGGTGCTTAACCAACTGAGCCACCCAAGGGCTGCAAGGCAAATTAATATCACCCAGTCTTTCCTGTCAGAGGAAAAAAAAGAAAAAAAAAGAAGAAGATAGAATAGAACTTAGCCCACCAAACACTGTCAACCATCTACAGATGTTAGAAAAAGCACATTAACTCCTTAGATGCAAGTGATTCCAGTCTCCTCTGTCTCATCGTGACGCATGACTGAGACCATAGTGCATTAACACATGCTTAAAGCTAATTTCCCCAAACTGTTCAATATCTTTTATGGAGAGAAAGAAAATTTGTGTTTGGTCTCCATCCAGCCTATCCCCAAAATATTATTCAGTATATATAACAACATAAAACATGTGGCCAGTCTCAATATATTGAAACGCGTATTAATTCACAACAACAGATATATTGCTTATGAAGTTGAGTACTATCTAAAAAGAATCATACTTAATTCCACAACTTACGGAGCACTGGCTTGACTAATAAACACATAGGGAAACTTTAAAAAAATTGATAAAATGGAATGCCGGCAGGAATGTACAAAGGTACGCATTCGGATATGGCGTTCAGCAGGAAACTTTCTCTAAGGCAATTTGACAACATGTATCAAAAGACATAAAAATGTTCATTTCTTGTGATCCACTAATTTCATCCTTAATTATCCATACCAAAGAAATAAAGTGTGTAGACTAAGATTTATGTAGGAAGAGTCAACATGGCCCTTTATAATAATAAAAAATGTCTCTTTGCATAGCCAATTAAGTGAATGCGTATGTGAACTTTATGGTGCCTCGACCTAATTAAACAGATAATTTTAAATGATGCTTTTCAAAAGTTTCCTTAGTGTCGGGGAAAGTCATATGGTACAGCTAAATTATTAAAAAGCAGGACATGGAAGGCATAAACGATACAATAATCTTAACAGTGTGAGGAAAAGTGCGTGGAAAACACGAGCAGGAAATGTCAGTGTTAAAAACATTAGCTTCTATGGATCAGGATTACGGATGATGTATTTTTGTGCTTCCTTGTGGACTGAGCTGAATGAATCCACCCCAAATCTGTATGTTGAAGCCCTGACCCCCAGGCTGATGGTGTGTGGAGGCGGGACCTGTGGAAGGGAAGTCAGTTTAGAGAAGGTCAGGGAAGCAGGACCCCCACGAAGGAATTAGTGTCCATAAGATGAGGATGAGACCAGACCTGCCCCTGGCTGCCAGGGACGGGCCGCAAGAGGGTTGGCCCTCTGCACATCAGGAAGGGAGTCCTGATCTCAGACTCAAAGCCTCCAGAGCTGTGAGACATACATTTCTGCCATTTAAAACACCCCATCTCTATGGGGTGCCTGGGTGGCTCAGTCAGTTGAGCATCCAACTTCGGCTCAGGTCATGGTCTTGCGGTCCATGAGTTCAAGCCCCGCATCGGGCCTGGAGCCTGCTTCTGATTCTGTGTCTCCCTCTCTCCCTGCCCTTCTCCTGCTCATGCTCTGTCTCTGTCAAAAACAAATAAACATTAATAAATAAATAAATAAAACCCCCCATCTCAGGTATATTTTTTATGGCAGCCCAAACTAGGACATGCTTCTCCATATTTTGATGCATTTTCCAAATTTTCGAAATCACTCTTCCGGTTTGCCATCAGGGAAAATTAATCAAGAAATGTAATAAAATATTATGAACTACGCACTGTCCTCTGAGTCACTGGATATGAAATGATCTTGAAATAATAAAAATCTTTGTCATAATATTTTTTGCAAAAGGGATAAGGAATGTTCTCTTGTAGAAAGTCGGAACGTTTCTCTCCCCACAAAGGGGGGCGATCATTAGTTCCGTTGAATTTTTTCAGATCCAGCGATCTTTGTTTTCCACTTATGGAAACTGACTTTGAAAAATAAGGCAAATGGCATTAAACTCTCAGCCGGGAAGAGACATTTGTCGTTAGGCCCTGCTGAGGCATCTCATCTCTACTGTCACCCTGGAGCAGGACAGTGGCTCCAGGCAAGAGACCAGGCATCCAACCACCTTCTCATCCCCAGTCTGCCCTGGTCATCTGTACAAGTGGTCCCCAGCCACACTGCTGGGCATCACCCGTGCTATTCAATAAGCCAAGTCCTGTCTTCCAGGTGCAAAATTCTGTGATCCTCTGATGAACTATTCAAATGAGTTCACTCATGGCTGTACAGACTTAGCTGTCAACAGTGGAGTGACATTTTCTACCCCTCCCCTCTCACTCTGGTAGTATAACGGACTATAGATTAACAGAAAGTGTTGATTATAGATATCCACATATAGAAATCGCTGTGATTTCAAACATTCTAAAGCCAGCTGACCTTGCCTCCAGATGTTTCCAAGAGCTTTTCAGGAAGCAACTGATTTCATATAAATTTCATAAAAAATGGATCATAGGTCTGATAGGAGTCCGAGAGAAATCATGGCGCAGCTTGAGGCACTTATGCTTATCACTGTTCTACAGAAGGAATATTGGAATAAAATGCATTTTAATGTCTGGTTCCTTCTCTAGAAAGACTCTGGAAATGATACTTTGGGACTCAAGAAAGATGGCTCAGTAAGAAAAAGAAAATTTGAAAGTCCTCCTGGAGATAGGGAGCCTATGTTCTGAGGATGCCCTTGGTCCAGAAGTAGGTAGGCAAGACTCACGAGTGGATATGTACATAAGATAAAATATGAAATGTGGAGTCTAGTGTATTTGAAAATCTATAGTGAATGACTGTGCTAACAATATGTAAATTAGGAGTCTCTGCAGGAGGATGGCTCCAGGTGGCGAGGCTGGTTGGCAGTTCTGACTGGCTGGGGAGAAGGCAGCGATCCTATCCAGCCAGAGTGGACTGGGCAGCAAACTACCGGAAAAACATTATGAGCAGGAAAAAAAGGGAGGGAGGCTTTGTTTTGCAAACCCAGGTATCACTGACTGCCCGACACCTCACCCTATGTGTGTGGGTTGTTTTGCCGTCTGTCTAGGAAGGGAAGCTGCAAAGGGATAGAGACTCTGAAGACCTTGACCACTGCCGTGGTGCCGGCACCTGGTGCAGTGCCTGACACAGTGGGCGCCTGATGAATACTCGCAAAATTGAAGGAATGATTGAGTGAGTAGATGAGGAACAAGGCGGTTGAGTTGACTAGCTAAATGAGGGAGTGCATGCCCCATAGTGAGGCCTCACACACCAGCACATGCCTACTGGCGGAGACCAAGCTACTGCCCAGAAGAGCGTTTGAACCCAAAGCAAATTTTAAAAAAACCCGGAATGTCTATAGGGGCAGTGGGACAGAGCAGGGTCAGAGCTCTGACATGTTGTAAAGGAAAGACACATGCAGGGAAGCATGGGACCCCCAAAGGCAGGGGTGAGGTCTTCAGAGGAGAAACTTCCCTGCTCCCACCCTAGATACATGGGGTGAAACCAAGACGAAGACAGGTAGTGGCACAAAAATTAGGACACGGGTTCGGTAGCAATTAAAAACAACCAAAATCAATAGTGGTTTGAGAGGAGAGTGTGGTTTTGGCTCATGTGACATCTGCATATCCACAGTTCAGTCTCATAGAAAGCTGCAGAGAAGGGAAGGGGATGTTTGTTGAGCAACTGCCCTGCACATTAGGGCTAATCATGGGGAAAGTGAGAGGAAGGTGAGTCTCGCATCGGGACTCCTACATGAACCATAGTCCATGGAACAAAGCAGCTCTAGGGCCAATGAACTCAGACTAAAGTCAGAAGCAAACCCAGTGTCCACACCCTTCCAGCTCACATGTGGTGAGTTTCAGGAAGATAGGATTGGAGGTTAATTGGGTGGAAGCGGAAGAAGCATGAACTGCTCCCTCTGTCCCCACCACCTGCCTCTACCTAGATGGAAGATTCTGGAAATAAAGTGGAAAAGGAAGAGCATTGTGCCATGTTGTTGAAAGCTAGGGGGCCAGGTGCCTGCAGCATCAGAGCTTGCTAAAGAGACTTTGCCTTCCAACATGGCTGTCCCTTAGCTGCAGGTTGGAATGACCCTCAATGACCAGGCCAAGGCCCTGAGGTGCCCCTAGAGGACAGAAGCTGAAAGGTAGAGACCCAGGGGTTACCCCTTCAGGGGAGAAACCCTATAGCACTCCTGGAGCTGGCCTCCTTATCACCCTCCTCCAGGAACCTTCTTTGCCTCAGCTTATTTTTAAGAGAAGGAGTCCATCCTTCTGTGTCTTCTCTAATCAGTTCCATCCTAGTCTTCTTCTCCCCTCCGTCTCCACACCAGCAACCCAGCAGTGTCTCTTAGCTTCTGGAAATAATCTGTAGTGGCCACTAAGACACCTCCTACATAGAACCCAAGTAAGAACTCAGTAAGTTAAATGGGACTTCTCTACAACTATCATATATTACTCATGGCAATGCTACCTACTGGTATCCATATCTATGTATCTCTGTCTATCTATCTTTCATCTATGTAAGTAAGTGAGTAGGAATGTACGGTGGAGGGGCGTCTGGGGGGGGGCTCAGTTGGTTAAGCTTCCAACTATTCATTTCAGCTCAGGTCATGATCTCATGGTTCGTGAGTTCCGGCCCCGTGTTGGGCTCTGCACTGACAGTGTGGAGCCTGCTTGGGATTCTCATTCTCTCTCTCTCTCTCTCCTCCCCCCTCCCCCCTTTCAAAATAAATAAATAAACATTAAAAGAAAGAAAGAAAGTAACATATGGCGGAAACAACTTCTTAACGTGTATTTTGGTGGCCGCTTACAAGCTGTTTCTAAAGCTGCCTTGTTCATGCACCTTCCTGACACACCTAACACCAGAGCCTGATTGGAAACCATTGAGGTACCCGGGGAGGCAGAGGCCATGAGGAAGCAGTAGGTCACTTCACTTGGTTGCTGGCTCAGGGTGCACTTTTTTAACCACATCTGGTTATTATGTTCATGCTCCTAGGATTAGAAACAAAAATACCTCAGAAACCCTGATACACAAAATAAAGCAATTCGTATAATCGGAAGTAAAAAACACGGAATAGTAAGTTTTCATGAAATGATATTTAAATTATTTGGGGCGTTGCCTTCATCTTCTAGGGCTGCCGGAACAAATTCCCACAAATCGGTGACTTAAAACAAAAGAAATGTATCCTCTCACAGTTCGGGGGACCGGAAGTCTGAGATCAAGATGTCACCAGAGTTAGCTTCTTCTGGAGTTTCTGAAGGAGAATTCGTTCTTACCTCTCCCCTAGCTTCTGGTGGCTTCCAGCAACCCTTGGTATTCCTTGGCTTTAGATGTGTCGCTCCAGGATCTGTCCCTGACCACGTGTGACTTTCTCTCCTGCATCTCTGTGCCCTTGTCCTCTTCTGTCTCTTACAAAGACACTCGGCATTAGATTTAGGACCTACCCTAATTCTGGATGATCTCATCTAGAGGGCCTTACCTTATTTAATCTGCAAAGACCCTTATTCCAAATAAGATCACATTCTGGGGATCCAGGGTTTAGGATGTGGATGTATATTTGGCAGCTCACAATTCAACCCAAGGCAGGGATGAAAATTAAAATGGAAAACAGGGGTCAGTCCGTTAAGCGTCTGACTCTTGATTTCAGCTCAGGTCATGATCTCACGGTCGTGAGATCAAGCCCCTTGTTGGGCTCTGTAATTGGCATGGAGCCCGCTTAAGATTGCTCTCTCTGGCCCTCATACCCTCCCCCATTCATGTTCATGCTCTCTCCTTCTCTCTCTGTTTTATGCTCTCTCTCAAAAATAAATACGTTAATTAATTAAAATGGAAAATATCGACCCTCCTAAAGGACAGTTTTATTGCCGGGGTGCCTGGGTGGCTCTGTCGGTTAAGCGTCCAACTTCAGCTCAGGTCATGATCTCGCGGTCCGTGGATTCGAGCCCCGCGTCAGGCTCTGTGCTGACAGCTCGGAGCCTGGAGCCTGCTTCAGATTCTGTGTCTCCCTCTCTCTCTGCCCCCCCCCCCCAATAAATAAACATTAAAAAATTTTTAAAAAGAATAGTTTTATTGCCAATGATGTAAATGCCTCAGCATCACGGCATCTGAGAGAGGCCTCACAAAGCAGATGTGTGCCCTTGTGTGAGAATGTGTGCCCTTGTGTCAGAAGCAGCTTAGGATGTGCAGAGGGATGTGTCATCCTGTCGCCATGAGTGATAGGCATTCTCACAGCTCACGAAGGAAAGCAACGGTAGCTGTCTTAAAAGCATTTCCCAGTAAGGATGGCGTCCTGAGAACTCAACACAAAATGCTAGGACAAGTAGGGCATTTTCAAGCCTTATTTCCTAGTTCACTGTCTCCTCCATTCTGGCACCATGATGACTGTCTGAGCAATTTAACTTCATTAGGTTCATGGGGAAATGAGCGGGATTGATGTGCCTTGAGGATACTGTTGGGAGAGTGACAGAGGGCTTGCCGTGCGTTTACAGTGGCGTCCCTGTTTCTGATCTCCAGAAATCCATTGTTACGGATTAAAAAATCCCTGTGAATGTCAGGTTTGTGAACAGCAATAGATTACCATCACGATATAGCACCCCTCGGTGTTGGTCCATCACAGAAGTTTCTAGAAAAGGCACTGGCTCCACAACGATGCGAGGCACTATTGATAGCACCTCCTTCCGAGAAATCCTACAGAGAGTCGTTCGATGCTGGTGAGACGGCCATGACTCTCGCTTCTCAGCTCAGGACTGCATTTGGGCATTGATAGTGGGTTTCTCCTCAGATCACCCAAATACAGGAGACTAATTACTTCATGAGAAGAATAGCTGTTCCCCCTTTCAGTAGATGGAGCCACATGAGAAGACAAAGGACTGCCAGAGAGGGCTTGGCATGATGACTAGAATCACAACAGAGGGCCCTAGAAACAGAAACCTAGAATTTAACAGTGCTGACCAACAGGACCGCTCTGCATTGCCTTCTGCTGTGGAAGCTTTGCCAGTCCAACCCTAATCCTTGACATTTTGGGGTCCAGATTATCTCTGTTCTGGAAGGAACATGGGCAGCTCCTACCCTGCTTCCATGTGCACTTTCTTGTTTGCTTGCATAGCTGTCAACTCCCTTCATAACGACACCTTTTTTCTCTAGATTTCTGTATAGGTTTATAGTTAGGTCATAGCCAAAGCTTGCAGCTCTGGAACAGTCTGGGGCTTTAAAGCAAAAATCTGGAAATTTGGGGGCCAGGGACTCTTTGAAACATTGGAGGATAGCTCTGGCTTCTTGCCATAGAAAATCAACTATATCCATACAAGTTGGAATTCTATTTGTGACCCCCTAAGGACCTGCGGAGCCCTATCATGAATTCCTATGATAAGTAAATATTTCTGCTCTATGCTGGCGTAGGCAGCTTTACAAGTGCTGTATCTCCTGGATTCTTGGAACCCTTTGTGTTTGACCCTATATACTCCCTCTACCAGTAGACAATGCTGAAGAAATAGAAATAGTAGCTTCCTTTTGATTGTTAGATACATAAAATATATTACATGTAATAAATTTATTTGTGCACAGTTTACATTTGAGTGTGGGAGATAGAAGAAAGGAAGCTGCAACTCTTTCTCAGGAAGAGAGTAAGAGCTGAGGTATAATTTTAGGAAAGAACATTCTGGAAACATGAGAGTTAATAACACCTCCCACAGGGTTCTAGATGGACAAATGTGGACACTTTATCATTGTACTCCTCATCGGTGTGTGATACATGTTCATCATATGTCTGGCCATGGCCAGCTGGTCCTGAGATTTGAGTATATGCCATAGATAGGGTTCGTTCCCTCTGTTCCTGCCCCCCCCCCCAGTTTATCTCTGGGAAAGCCAGATGGAATGGACTAATTCCTTGAAAGATACAATCTGCCAAAACTCACTCAACAAGAAATAGACAACTTGAAAAGGTCTGTATCAGTCAATAACAACCTTCCAAAACAGAAAGTGCCAGGCCTAGAGGAATTCACTGGTGAATTATATCAAACATTTAAAGAATAAATTATACCAATTCTCTACAATCTCTGTGAAAGACTAGAAGCAGAGAGAATAGGGGTGCCTGGGTGGCTTAGTTGGTTGGGCAACAGACTTCGGCTCAGATCATGGTCTCGTTGTTCATGAGTTCAGGTCCCACATCAGGCCTGTGCTTACAGCTCAGAGCCTGGAGCCTGCTGCCCCTCCCCAGCTCACACTCTGTCTCTCTTAAAAATGAATAAACATTTAAAAAATTGAAAAAAAAAAAAAAAAGAAGCAGAGATAATAGGAGCAGCGGAGTGGCTTAGTCAGTTGAGCATCCAACTTTAGCTCAGGTCATGATCTCATGGCTCGTGAGCTCAAGGTCTGTGTGCTGACAAATCAGAGCCCGCTTCTGATTATGATTCTGTGTCTCTCTCACTCTCTGCCCCTCTCCCGTTCATGCTCTGTCTCTCTTTCTCAAAATAATAATATAATAATAGTAATAATAATAATAAACATTAAAAAAGAAGCAGCAGCAGAAAGAATACTTCTTAACGCATTCTGTAAGACCAGCATTACCCTAATACAAAAATCAGACAAAGATATTCCAGGAAAAGAAAACTAAGACCATTATATCTTATGAAATAAATGCAAAAGTCATTAACAAAATGTTAGCAAACTGAATCTTAACAAGTTTAAAAGAAAATAATTCTATACCATAACCAAGTGGGATGTAGCCCACATTTGAAAATTAAAAAATGTAATGCATCACTTCAACACTCCAAAAAAGAAAAATCACGTGATTATTTTATTTTCCCTACATCATCAACAGATGTAGAGGAAATAAAAAGAGCATTTGACAAAATCCAACATCAATCGTGATAAAACTCTCTGTAAAGCAGTAGAGTAGGAATAGAGAGGAACTTTTTTTCAACTTGATAAAAGATTATCTATAAACCAAACTTTCAGCGAACATCATACTTAATGGTGAGAAACTTGAAGCTTTCCAGATCAGGAACAAGGCAAAATGCCCTTTCTCACCACTCTTTTTCAACACTGTCCTAGAAGTCCTTGATAATGCAATAAGGCAAGAAAAGGAAATAAAAGGTATATAGATTGAGAAGGAAAACATAAAGTTGTCTTTGTTTGCAGATGTCATGTTCATCTCTGTAGAAAATCTCAAAGAATGGACAAAAGACTCCCAAAACTAATAAAAGTTTAAACCAGGGTTTTAAAATACCAGTTCAATATATAAGTCATTTCTTTCCTATATACAAACAATGAACAGGTAGAATTTAAAATTTAAAAATATAGTGCCATTTATATTAGCATCCAAAAACCGAATTACCTAGGTATAAGTTTCACAAAATATATGCAAAATGTATATATGAGGAAAATTCCAAACTCTGATAAAATCAAATAATTAAATAAATAGAGAGATATTTCATGCTCATGGTAGGAAAACCCAATGTCAGTTCTTCTCAAATGGATTTATAGATTCAGTGCAATCCTAATACATATGTTAAGAAGTTATTTTATGGATGTTGACAAACTGATTCCAAAATTTATATGGACAGGCAAAAGACCCAGAGTAGCCAACACAATATTGAAGGAGAAGAACAAAGATGCAAGACTAATGCAACCCGGCTTCAAAACTTACTATAAAGCTACACTAATCAAGACAGTGTGGTGTTGGCAGAAGAACAGACAAATAGATCAATGGAACAAAATAGAGAGCCCAGAAATAGACCCACATTAATATTGTCAACTAATCTTTGACAAAGGAGCCAAGGCAATGCTGTGGAGCAAACATAGTCTCTTTGACAAATGGTGCTGGAATAACTGGATGTTTATATGCGTAAAAAATTAATCTAGACACAAACCTTACCTCCTTCGGAAAGATTAACTCTAAGTGGGTCGTGGGACTAAATGTAAAATGCAAAACTATAAAACTCCTGCAAGATAACACAGGAGAACACCTACATGACCTTGGGTATGGTGATGACTTTTTATCTATAATACCAAAGGCATGATCCATGAAAGTGACTAATTGATAAGATGGGCTTCATTGAAGTTAAAAAATTCTTATTTTCTATTAACAGTAGAAATACAATTAGAACACAAGCCACAGACTGGAAAAAAAATATTTGCAGAAATCACATCTGATAAAGAACTGTTATCCAAAATATACAAAGAATTCTTAAAACCAGCAATAAAAAAACTAACAACCCAATTGAAAAATAGGCCGAAGATCTTTTTTTTTGTTATTTCTTTTTTTTAATATGAAATTTATTGTCAAATTGGTTTCCGTACAACACCCAGTGCTCATCCCAACAGCTGCCCTCCTCAATGCCCATCACCCACCCACCCCTCCCTCCCACTCCCCATCAACCCTCAGTTTATTCTCAGTTTTTAAGAGTCTATTATGGTTTGGCTCCCTCACTCTCTAACCTTTCTTTTTTTTTTTTTCCTTCCCCTCCCCCATGGTCTTCTGGTAAGTTTCTCAGGATCTACATAAGAGTGAAAACATATGGTATCTGTCTTTCTCTCTATGACTTATTTCACTTAGCATAACACTCTCCAGTTCCAACCATGTTGCTACAAAGGGCCATATTTCATTCTTTCTCATTGCCACATAATATTCCATTGTGTATATAAACCACAGTTTCTTTATCCATTCATCAGTGGATGCACATTCAGGCTCTTTCCATAATTTGGCTGTTGTTGAAAGTGCTGCTATCAACATTGGGGTCCAAGTGCCCCTATGCATCAGCCCTCCTGTATCCCTTGGGTACATTCCTAGCGGTGCTATTGCTGGGTCATAGGGTAGATCTGTTTTCTATTTTTTGAGGAACCTCCACATCTCCGCGTCCTCTCCAGCATCTGTAGTCTCCTTGTTTGTTCATTTTAGCCACCCTGACTGACATGAGGTGGTATCTCAGTGTGGCTTTGATTTGTATTCCCCTGATGAGGAGTGACCAGAGATCCTAACAGGTACCTCACCAAAGAAGATACACAGTTGGTAATCAAACCTATGAAAAGATGTTCTACATCTTATGTCATCAGGAAAATGCAGGTGAAAACATCAATGAGATATCATTACACACCTGTCAGAATGGAAAAAACCAGAACACTCAAGAGTACCAAATTCTGTCAACAATGGGGGACAACAGGAACTCTCATACATTGTACGAGCTGTCCATATAAAACTAAACATAACCTTAGCCATACCACCCAGCAGTATCTCTCCTTTGTATTTTCCCAAAGGAGCTAAATATTTATGTCCACACACACACACACAAAGCACTTAGATGTGTATAGCAGCTTTTTTCATAATTACCAAAACGTGGAAGCAACCAAGATGTCTTTCAGTAGGTGAATGGATGAACAAATAGTGGTACAACTGGACAGTGGAATGTTATTCAATGCTACAAAGAGATGAGCTGTCAAGCCAATAGTCATGGAAGAACCTTAAATGCCTATTTCTGAAGGAAGCAAGTATGAGAAGGCTACGTACTATATGATTCCAACTATATGACATTCCTGAAAAGGAAAAACTATGAAGACAATAAGAAGATCAGTGGCTGCCAGGAGTGGGTGGGGAGAGAGATGAACAGGCAGAACACAGAAGATTTTTAGGGCAGTGAAGATAGTCTGTATGATGTTATAACGATGGACAGATGTCATTATACATTTATTCGTCCAAACTCATTGACTGCACAACACCAAGAGTAAACCTTGGGTAAACTGTGGACTTTGGGTAATTATGATGTGTCAATGTAGGTTCATCCTTGGTTAAGAACAAAATGTATGATTCTGGCGAGTGATATTGATAATGGGGAGGTTGTGCAACTGTGGGGGCAGGAGGTATATTGGAAATCTCTGTACCTTGATCTCAATTATATTGTAAACCTAAAACTGCTCTAAAAAAACAAAAATCTCTTAAAAAAAAACTTAGCACATGAGAATATTGCAACAATAAATATTTTGTGGTTGCCTCTCACTGTGTAGCCCCCAGAACGAATGGCCCTGATGTCCCGATAAAAACTAAGGGTCAGGAGAGTAGAGGTGAGCAGTGACCTGGGGCCACATGATGGCAGTGTTTATCCATAAAGGCATATGGATGTTCATTTGTTATTCTCTATTTCGCTGTACAGGAATGAAATATTTCCTAATAGATTGTAAGAGTACATATAACAGCATTCAATATAAAAATATGATGAAATTGGTATGGGTTCATGCTGCCACTGGAAAATGTGATCACCCACCAGGATAACTCCCAGGGAGCCATACCTGTTCTGTAGGAAAGCTGCTGGCCTACAGACGGACATCTGGTATACCAAGCACTCGGTTGCTTTCACTGATAACTGGAATAGCAGAAGGTCACTTTGACCTGCTATGTCAACTTCTGGGATTCAGAGACACTAGGGTCTGATGGAGCATGTCCACTGGAGGTGTTTTGGCACCACAGACTGACTAAGGGAAAAGAAGCAGGTAAGTTTGATGAGGGAATAAAGCCAGAGGCATCTCCACAAGGACCTGAGTCCAGTATCTGCTGACCGGATGGACTGGAATCAGAATTTCAGGAGGTTGGAAAAGTGCTACAAGAAAAAAAAAATGAAACGAAAGAGCTATATCATCAAATCTCTAAAATTTGAGGTTGGAAGGCCATTCTTCAGTGCCACGGTGCAGAGAGGCAGTGGTCTCTGCCCTTTGGTGGAGGACTCAAAGAACTTCAGTACCTGGAAGAACCCAAAGAACGACATCTTTTCTTTGTACCTCAGAGAATCTGCCGCGTCAGAAGCAGAAAGCCTCTCAGGGGAGAGAACAGCTTCTCAGAAACCGTGGCAAAAGCACGTGGAAATGCACACACATAAAAGCAAACCGTGCAGTCTTTGTCTCCAGCAAAATAGAACCCAGGAAGAAAGCACTTACCCAGAAAAATAAGATGGTCCTTTGTTGAGCAAATGGATGGACGATAACCCACAGAGTGAGGCAGGGAGACTTTATAAACTAATTGTGGTATCCAAGTGTGAAAAACCAGCTCGAATATAGCAGGAAGTGACAGAATCAGAATGCTGAGGGTTTCAGCACATGCTTCCCAGCAAAAGTCCAGTGGAACCTAACAAAGGTCAGGCCGTATGTGGGAGTTCCTGTGCTTTCCCCTCTGATCTGCTGTGAACCTTTGCTCTTAAAAAAAAACCTCAACATAAATTAAAAAAAATAAATGCTCACATAATGATATAATAAGTAAATTAATAACAGAATATCAAAGGCAAAGGAGAAACTCCCATTTCAAACCAAAAAATCAAATAAAATGCATGCTACAGTCTATGTTCTTTGACTACAATGCATGAAAACTTGGTTGTTTGACTCCCGCTTCAAATTCTAAAGTAGATCTTCACTTCCTTTATGTTCAATCCAGATACCCTGGCCTGTCCCAGAGCGTGCTTCATGGTCTTACCCCTTTTTGATGTTTTACTCTGCAGTCGGTTATAGGGAAACCCCTTCAGCAGCTCACCTGAGCCACACAAGTACACGTCTGTGCCTTTGAATGCCTGCCCTCTCTGCCTTGAACACCTTCTTTTGGATAAAAGTTCTAGTATTTTCTTCTCATACAACAAACGTCTGTATTCATATAGCAGCTACCATGTGCCAGTCACTGGAGTATATAAAATTAAGACACAATCTTTGACCTCAAGGAATTTATAGTCTGGAGGGGAGAGGTAGCAAGAAAGGAGTGAGGCAGCAGCCTGGGTGGCTCAGTAGGTTGAGGGTCCGACTTCAGCTCAGGTCATTACTCGCAGTTCTTGAGTTCAATTTGAGCCCCACATCGGGCTCTGTGCTGACAGCTCAGAACCTACAGCCTGTTTCAGATTCTGTGTCTCCCTCTTTCTCTGCCCCTCCCCAGCTCGCTCGCTCTCTCTCACTCTCAAAAATAAATAAACATTAAAAAAATGTAATGCCTCACCAAACATGTATAAGAACAGCAAAAAAAAAAAAAAAAAAAAAAAAAAGGCTATAATACCACATGCTGGCAAAGATGTGGAGAAATTGGATCTCTCGTACACTACTGGTGGACATGCAAAATGGTGCAACCACTCTGGAAAATAGCTTGGCAATCTCTTATAAAACCACATGTATACTTACCACACGATCCAGCAATCACATACTTGGGCGTTTACCCCAGAGACATGAAAATGTTCACAAAATGTTCACAAAAGTCTCCACTCATGAATGTTTGTAGAAGCTTTATTAATAGTAGCCAAATTCGGGGGGCGGGAGGGAATGTCTTTTCATAGGAGAGTGGTTGAAAAAATCTCTGGTCCAACCATACAATGGAAGAGCACCCAGCGATAACAAGGAAGAAACTATGGGTGAATGCAACAACCTGGATGGACTTGAAGGGTAGTATGTAAGCTTAGGGAAAAGAGTTGGTCTCAAAAGTTGGTTCTGTTTTGTAACATTCGCAAAGGACAAAACTGCACAAGTAGAGAATAATTTAGTGGTTTCTAGGAGACAAGGAGAGAGGTTGGGGTGGGGCCAGGTGCAGATACAAAAAGGTAGCAACAGGGACTTCTTTTGTGGTGATAAAACCGACGGTGGGTGCCCAGCTTTATAATTAGATAAAGTTACATAGAACTACACACACGAAAACACACACACACACACACACACACACACACAAATGTGGGTTTAACGGTGGCGAAACACAAGTAAGGTATGTATTTCAGTTAATAGAAATGTCCCAGGGCCAGTTTCCTGGTTTTCACATTGTGCCACAGTGACGTAAAATCTCAATATTGGTAGAAGCTGGGTGAAGGCTCCACAGGACTCAACACTAGTTTTGCAATCTCTGTGAGTCTGTATTTCAAAGTAAATTTTTTTAAGTGAGAGAGGGAGAGTGGGGGTGGGGTGGGGTGGGGCAGAGAGGGTGGGAGAGAGAGAATCCCAAGCAGGCGCCAAGCTGTCAGCGTGGAGCCCCACGTGGGGCTCGATCCCACAAACCATGAGATCGTGACCTGAACTGAAATCAAGAGTCAGACGCTCAACCGACTGAGCCACCCAGGCGCCCCTCAAAATAAGTCGTTTTTAATAAGTAATGTCCCCAAACACATAAGGCCAAAAGAAAAAAAAAAAAAATAGCAGGTGGATATGTAGCACATTTGTGGTGTAGACATGACAGTGTTGGGAGAGTTCAGAGAAGACATCATCCTGGAGAGGTGAGGTGGGGGGCGGGGAGGAACGTGAGTTTACACGGGAGGGTTGGGTGGTAGGCGGACTGGAGAAATGGGGGTGACTTGGGGAAAGCTAGAGCAATGCCAACCAGTTGTGCTGGAAAAGGGAAAGTATGTTCCCATACGGGATCGGGGAGGTGGCGGAACACTCAAAGTGAGTTCGGGTGCGAAAGCAGAATTTTTGGTTGAAGGAGGAGTTACCTGGTCAGTGGAAACGCAGTCTGCAGGGAGATTGCAGACACCTTGGACTTCAAGCTGTGGGAACAGAGAGCAGATAGTAGGAGCCGCCGTAAATTGCAAGTGAGAGACTGTCATACTGGGGGTGGCATTTTGGGGGGCTGAAGCCGGCGGAGGTGGGGAGTGGATCGGAGTGGGGCGAGATGAAGGGTTCGAGCACCATTGTCACAGCCCAGAACAGGCTTGCATGGAAGTGACAGTTGTGTGCCAAGGACGTGAACGATGCTGTGAACATTCACCCAAGAGCACCAGGTCCCTGATGAGCATGGGGACCCGGAGTGAGTCCAGGGTCGATCCTGGCCGGGATGCAGGAATAGGGAGGAGAGAATTTGGGGGGAAAGCCGCTACGTTGTGCTTTGCCCACGTTGAGGAGGTGGCGTGCCCTCCGTCTGCAGATGTCTGTGGCTCGCTTCCCGAGGTGTGAGACAGCAGCTGAAGACAGGTGAGCCACTGTCCCGGAGTAACCCGCCGCCACAGCCCAAGCGGATGAGACCTGCAAGGGCGAGACTGGACGGGGCGATGCAGAAGGGAGGAGTGGAAGCCTCTGCACGTGCAGGCGTGCCCGCTACAGGGTCTAGAAAATACGACGCCCTTCCTCGCCCCACCCTTCTTCTGTCATTTTGCCTGGCATCCCCCTGGACAGGACCAGGCCTGGCTTCCTGCTCTGCCTGAGCGCTCCCTCAACCCCCTGCCTCCTTAACGAGCTCCTGGCACAGGCTGTTGTCAGGTGCACGTCGTCAGCCATAGCAACCAGCCCTGAGCGTCCCCGGCTCCAGGGATGAGGGGAACACCGCTCTTTGTCCAAGTGGCTACAGGCAGTCTAAACCCCCAGAACCTTGACTCCACAATTAACCCTGATTGCAAGTTCTCGAAATGGTGCCCCCTCATCTAGCTGTCAGCTCCCTGGCACTTAGAGCTTCCAGAAAGAAATCACAACAGCTCAGACCTGATCTTCGGGGCTGTTTGTTTTGAGGGCTTTTTCCTTAGCTGGAGGGGGAGGGCTGCTTCCCATCGCCGGCAAACGCTTCTTACGTCTCCCTAGAGGATCAGATCGCCCTGTTTTATGTTGCTGTTGGGTTTTTAATAAGAGGGTGAGAAGAGGGAGGGAGGACAGATGGGGGGGGGGGGGTCCAAACAGGCGGCTGCAGCTGTCTCTCCCTGTGTGGGCTGTGCGACCCACGAGGATTTCATTCGGTGCTAAATCGGACCTTCCTGTAGACAGTGGTTATCTAAGGATCACTTTGTTCATGTTCTCTCCGTGCCCGAAGTGTTCCTTCGCGTGTAAGATGGAAAGGGACTGTTGCCGCTTCTCCCAACTGGATGGGAATTCCCTGACCGTGCAGCAATCTGAGCTCCTTGGAAAAAAAAAAAAAAAAAAAAAAAAAAGACACAAAGTTCTAGCTCAATGGGAGGATCTGTGTGTCCAGCCGGAGACCTCTGGAGATTTTTCTATCATTTGTTTGACAGTGGAACTGTGGTCTGATTCAGCGCAGCGATGCGGCTTCCAGAAGAGTCTTCAGCCAGGGCTTGAAGACGTGTTGATGCACCTTTTTCTTCCGGGTGATCCCTGTACTGATCACGCTTGAATCTGGGGTGTTTTACTGGGACCATAAACTCAAGCCAATAAGTTCATATCATGTCAAAAACAAAAACAGAACAAAACAACTGTTTTCTGCTTATAAAAGTAAATGTGCGGGGCGCCTGGGTGGCGCAGTCGGTTGGGCGTCCGACTTCAGCCAGGTCACGATCTCGCGGTCCGTGAGTTCGAGCCCCGCGTCGGGCTCTGGGCTGATGGCTCAGAGCCTGGAGCCTGTCTCCGATGCTGTGTCTCCCTCTCTCTCTGCCCTTCCCCCGTTCATGCTCTGTCTCTCTCTGTCCCAAAATAAATAAACGTTGAAAAAAAATTTTTTTTTAAATTTTAAAAATAAAATAAAATAAAATAAAAGTAAATGTGCTTATCGTAAAAGATTCAGAAAAATCAAAGAAATAAATGAATAATGAAATAATAAATAAATGAAGTGAATATACCTATCATTCCTCCTGTTAACATATTGACTATCTTTTAGGACATTTAAATTTTTATTCCTACATAGAGATATATAGATTTGTCTGTATTCAAAGAGAGAGGGGAGGAGAGAGTGAGAAAGAGAGGTTCTTAAATACATTTTTAAGAACAAAAAATGACTATGCCTTATAGGCTTTTTTATCCAACAGATAATATGTTATTGGTATTGTGGACTGAATTGTGTCCCCCGCCCCCTGCCAAAATTCATATGTTGAAGTCCAGCCCCCCTCAGCGTGACCGTATTTGGGTGAGGGCCTTTATTTTTTTAAATGTTTTATTTATTTATTTTGAGACAGAGAGAGAGAATGAGCAGGGCACAGAGAGAGGGAGAGAGAATTCCAAGCAGGCTCCATTCTGTCAGCAAGGAGCCAGACACAGGGCTTGATCCCCTGAACCGTGAGATCATGATCTGAGCTGAAATCAAGAGCTGGACATTTAACAGACTGAGCCACCCGTGTGCCCCTGGGAGAGGGCCTTTAACAGGTAATTTAGGTTGAGTGACGTCATAAGACTGGGGCCCTAATGAAATAGGACTCGTGTCGTTGTAAGAAGAGGGGAAGGCACCAGGGATGTGGCACACAGAGCAAAGGCCGGGTGAAGACACAGGCGGCCATCGGCAAAGCCAAGGAGGGGCCAAATCTGCAGACACCTTGATCTTGGACTTCCAGCCTCTAGAACCGTGAGAAAATTCGTTCTGTGATTTAAGTCACCAAGCCTTTGGTGTGTTGTTATGGCAGCCCAACGAAACCAGTGCAGGTATCTTTTATTTAGTGTTTTAATGGCTGATTTCCTAGTCCATCCTATGGCTGTGTAGTTACTTATTTAAACAATCATGAACATTTGTTTTTATGACGAGCAAGGTTGAAACAAGCATCCTTATACATACACGTCCGTCAAATCATTCTTAGGGTGAAATAGGAGAAATTGTATTGCAGGGTCAAAAGATGTGTTTGTTGGGGCGCCTGGGTGGCGCAGTCGGTTGAGCGTCCGACTTCAGCCAGGTCACGATCTCGCGGTCCGTGAGTTCGAGCCCCGCGTCGGGCTCTGGGCGGATGGCTCAGAGCCTGGAGCCTGTTTCCGATTCTGTGTCTCCCTCTCTCTCTGCCCCTCCCCCGTTCATGCTGTGTCTCTCTCTGTCCCAAAAATAAAAAAAAAAAAAAAACAAAAAAACTTTAAAAAAAAAAAAAAAAGATGTGTTTGTGCAAAATTGTGTCACATGTGGCCAAACTAAACTGGCTTCCCCCCCCCCCAAAAAAAAAGCTGTGCCAACTGGCATTTCCATTTGCAGGATTTAAGTACCAGCATCCCCACCTCCTAGAAAACCAATCACTTTCGGTCTTTAACATGCTTTACATTCGTGGGCAAAAATGATCACTTAATTTCCTAACAGAAAAGGTTGAGTATCTTGATGTTTGCTGAAATTTTAGTTTCTTCTTTTTAAATAATTTCTCTGCATCCTTTTTCATTTTCCCGGTATGTCTGTTGCTCTTGATATTTATCACGTGAGAATCCTTTCTCTGGCATATGTTACAGTGTCTTTTCCCATTTGCCATTTTCTTTTCACGTTTTGCTTAGAGGTTTGCTTATTTATCAGTAGAAAGATTTCTTAAATTGTTGTGTAGACAGATCTACGAAGCTATTATTGCACAGTTTCTGGTTTGGATGTCGTGCACATAATTTTTGTTTCTTCTCAAAATATTCGCCTGAATTGCTTCCGAGTGAATATCATAAGGAAAACCAAGGTTAAGGATGTTTGGCACACCATTATTGAAATGAAAAACAACAGGGGCACCTGGGTGGCTCAGTCAGGTGAGCATCTGTCCGACTCTTGATTTTGCCTCCAGTCATGACCTCAAGGTTTGTGAGTTCGAGCCCCATGTGGGGCTCTGGACTAACAGCTGGGAGCCTGCTTGGGATTCTCTGTTTCCATCCCTCTCTCTGTCTCTCTCTCTCTCTCTGTCTCTGTTTCTCTCTCTCTCTCTCTCTCAAAAATAAATACATAAACATTAAAAAATATTATTTTTTATTTTTATTAAAAAAAAGTAAACATTTTAAAAAATTGTAAAAAAAAAAAACAACAACACTGTTTATACTTTTTGGTGTAACACATCCAATTAGCCATGTCAAAGTGGGTAGGACGTATTTGGTGCTAGAGTCACCCGGTCCTCTGGGCCAGTGGGTTTCAATATGTGGTGGCCAGGAACTTGTGGGGCATACAGGCTCTGTGGTCCCTCCCTAGACCTGTAGGATCAGATACTCAGTGAGGCCAGGTCACCTGTACTTTGACACACCCGCCATTGATTGGGAAGCAGGCTCAAGTCTGAACACCCCTTCTCTGGCTGTGCAGACAGCCGCCTCCCTGCGGGGACCTCAAGTGCCTTTCCCCCAGGCAGCTTCTAGCGGTGTTTACACCTTACATTCCGTCCCTGTCATTAGGGACACATCACTCGGATGCGGGCGTTTTCATCACAGCTCATTTGCACACACAAACACACATGTGTTTTAAAGCCCTCATTACATACATGCATTGACATTACTTATTCTTAGAACCAGGTGGATTTCAGAAAGAGGGACGCCCTTGCGGGACAGGTTGAATGTTGAGCCAAAACTCACCATCCCTCCTCCTTGTGCACCCAAGACTCTCTGAGAAGGAAACAGGTGCTGCGGCCAGTGCCAGGATGCATCTACAGACTTGATGCTTTCATGTTAAATATCAGAGGTCAAATGAGGTAAAAAACGAAACAAAACAAAACAAAGCCTGGTGCCTGTTTCATAAATATTCTTCAAACGGGATGGAGAGAATACCGCTACCATTTTTCTTCGTGGGAAGCTATTAAATGTTCTTTAATGTGCCTGAATCTCTCGTGACAGGCTTAAATATTCCCTATACCTGTTTTTCTCCATTTTTCTTTTCCCTCGCCTTTTTTCCTATGCCTGTTTTGTATATGGATAAGGTGAAATGCACAATATCAGTATGCACCTATAAAGACAGCAAATTGGGGCCATCCTAAAGGAGAGGTTTTTAATGCGTTGGTTAATATTTCTCTTGGCTTTGCAGCTCAGGCCGTGTGCTGCGGGAGCCTGACCCCCGTGCTCAAGTGCACACGTCCGTGCATGAACGAGCAGTGAGTGAAAACCGCGAATGTCCCGGCAGCACTCACTTCGCCCGAGCTGAGTCTTCTAGCGGGTTTCTGCTTCATTTAGAGCTGTCAATACCTCAATTAGTGCCTGCTCGCCTGCCCCGGGAGGGACGGTTACGCATTGCACTTCCCAAGCCTCTGAAATCTAAAAACCCCCTGAGAGCCGCTCAGTCATAAAATATCTCCTGATTAACGGTGCCGTTTGCCAAAAAATCCCCTGCTCCTTTCTGTTTCTCCCTTCGTAAGATTTATCGACTGCCGTAAACAGAAGACACCAAGAGGTGCCACCTGCCAGCAGCTGACGCTGAAAATGTCCCCCAAGCATGCCATGTGAGGGGTCACTGATTTTATGCCTGGATCTGAAACTCACAAGTCCACAGCACAAAGCAAGGAAAAGGCACAGATTTCAGCTGTTGTGTGTGCCCGGGTGTGCACGTATCCTGGCGTTTACGTGTGAGCTTGGACGTGACCTCCACCCTTCGGTATCGTTAACCCTACAATTCAGTATGTGAAGAGAATTTCCCTCGCCTTGAGTTAAGAAAGGGAAGGCAGCTGGTTCAGGCTCCCACAAGGCTGTGTTTAGCGGTGCCGCTGGCTCCTTCAGAAAAGGTGTTTTTCTGTCTGCAGAGTCGTCAGTGCGTTTTGTATCTCCATAGGCTCTTTTCCGAACAGATGTTGCCTTAGCAAACCTATCAAAGAGGGCAAGAGACCATCTGAGCACTTTATTTTTGCTTCTTGAAGGAGAAAGCTCTTAAAAAGGAAATATATCATGGCGTATTTATTTTCTAATAAACATTATTAAAAATGCATGTCATTTGGCTTTCATACAAAATTTGGGAGAAAGAACTTAAAATAATCAAATGCTCTAGTGGCTTAGAAATTGCCCCAGATGCCTCCAACACACACACACACACACACACACACACACGTGATCGCACATGTGCACATACACATATGCACACTGTGCACATGTTGAATGCATGCACATATACACAATCACACGGGCACACCTGAGTACACATGCACCCACACACCTGTACAAATATAGACTCTTCTGGTGATCTAAGGCAATAATCCCTTTGAAAACAACTCTCAAGGGGTGCCTGGGTGGCTCAGTCGGTTAGGTGTCCAACTCCAGCTCAGGTTATGATCTCACAGTTTGTGGGTTAGAGCCCCGCATCAGGCTCTGTGCTGACAGCTCGGAGCCTGCAGGCTGCTTCCGATTCTGTGTCTCTCTCTCTCTTTTTTCTGCCCCTCCCTGACTTATGTTCTGTTGCTCTCAAAAAATAAACAATATAAGAAAGAAAATAGCACTCAAAACCTTCTTCTTGGAAAGTAAGCAGTCCATCACCCCATTTTCTTCATATCAGGGGACCAGAATTTAGCACTTAGGAAACACTCTCTTTTTCCTTTTTTTTTTAACCTGTGCTGTCAATTATCCAGGTGATGTGATGGATACAGCCATTATATTATTTGCCAAATCCATTAATATTTCATTTAGAACCTACAAAAGGGAAATTTACTTTTAAATATGCTTTATTTATCGCTCAAATGTTATACAAACCACATGGCATAGTTAGATCTTTAAAATCTCTACAATCCCTTCACCCTAATGCTGTGTTTCCCACCCCCCCCCCTTTCTGGTCCTTGCCTATATACATATATAGAAAAGCTCCTTCAGCCTTGGTGGAATATAAATCTAATTGGGAAAACAAGTCATGGATGCAGATATTAGCTAGAGAAAAAATAACTAACGTTGTAAACGCTTAGAGTCTACAAAGGACTTCCTGTGCATTTGATCTTTGCAGCTGCTCTGTACTGAGGCGGCATCACCATGGCACCCACTGAGGGCTCGGGCTCAGAGTATAAACACTCCCGGAAGTTTATAGTCCACAAGTCGGTGGAACCAGAGCTCAGTCAGCTCTTCTGATTCCAAATCCTGCACTATTTCTGCAGAACACTTTCCCAGTGATTGGGAGTGATTGAGTTGGGGGCGGGGGGCAGGGGGGATGCCAGGAATAGCTCTAAAGCCATGGTGCTCATGTGTGGCATGCACCAGAATCTCATGGAGAGTTCTTCAGGCTGCCAGCCCCAGGGTTGCATTTCTAGAAAGTTCCCAAGTGCTGCTCCTGCTACTGGTCCGGGAGCGACTCTTGAAGAACCACTGTTGTTGACAAATGAATAACAAAGATTGATGGTGAGGCTGTAAATCTGTACAACTGTTTTTGAGAGCTGCTTGGCGCTGTCTCATAAATTTAGAGAAATACACGTACCTTAGCTGGAAATTTCAGTCCTCTCTACGTTCCCTAAACAAGTTCGTGCATACTTTTCCAGGGGTCATAGTCGTATGGAATCTGAAACTTCTGAAATAAATAAGCCACGGAATATTCATACAAAGAAGTATTATACATCAGTGAAAACGCCTGCAGGCAATGCGTATATGTTGTAGATGTCATATAAACACAGAATAAGGGTGCCTGGCTGGTTTAGTTGGTGGAGCGTGTGACTCTTGATCTCAGGGTTGTAAGTTTGAGCCCCTTGTTGGGCATAGAGGTTACTTAAAAATAAATTTTTTAACACTAACAGAATAAAAGAAGGAAGACACAAAACAGTGCAGACAGTATGATTCTACTGTATAGACAACTCAAGAACAGGCGAGACTAAACCCAGTTGCTCATGGATGCAAAACCAGGTAGGAAAAGTAGAGGCTGCCTGCATCATCATTCTGGTTCCCCTGCTTACTACCTGTGTGACTGTGAATGAGTCACCCAGTTTGTCTTTGCCTCAGCTCTGCACACCTGAAATCAGGGTATTAATAGCACCTACCTCCTAGGGTTGCTGTAAAAATGAAAAGCAGGTAACATTCTCAACATAGGGCTTAATACATGCTAGCTATAATTACCATCATCTTTATTACGTGAGATGTTTTTCAAAGGGCATTTTATGTCCTTGATATTAGCATAAACAAATGAAAAAGACATGCAGGGAAAAATGGATAAGCCAAATGACAGAAACCAAATCTTACAACCAAATCCAGATAACCAAATTAACAAAAACACGTACGCATTTATACAAGCAAGTGGAAGCATACATTAGAGGCCAAATAAAGAAGGCTCTGTGAGAATGGATGTTGAACAGGATGAATATCAAGTGGACAAAATAGCTTCAAGGAAAAGGCGAACCATCTGAAATTAAAAACAGGGTGGGGATTGCAGGGTTCAGGGCAGGATCCGGGTCCTGGGCACTGACCCATCTTGGACAAGAGTCTTCCAGTGGAGAAGCCCCAAGGATGCTCTACAGAGGGAGGTGGCATTTCCAGGAGACACTTTCCTGAATTCCAGGGAGCCACAAGGCAATCCGCTGTTGCAGCTGATAGCAGAATGTGGCTGAGGCCGCCACCACAAGTGTAGTGGAGATAATGGCTTATCTTCTCTCTTGGAGCTTCTTTTGAAAACTGGCTGGACAGAAAAGCATTTGCTCAAAAGTTAGAACATGGTTTTGGACCCAACTATTCTGTGTATCAATTCCCGAGCCACGGGAGCTCCTGGTTCTGTTTCCATGGAAACTTCTTGCCTTCCAAGAACTATATCAGAATATGTGAGGAGGAAGAGGGCTTGACTGGGGGACATCCATTTCCCAGATCCCACATGGGTTGTTGGCCAGCCTGGGATCTTCACAGGCTATTGGCCAGAAACTGACATTCCTCATGGTCCTCTCCAGCCACCTGCATGTCCTGGTGACATGATGGCAGGCTTCCATGGAACAAGTGATCAGACACACACACACACACACACACACACACACACACACACACACACAGGTGCTCCAGTGCCCAAGATGAAAGCTGCAGTCTAATCTGAGTGATTTGCCACCTCTTCTGCCAGATTCTATAGTTCATGCAGACCAAAGAGTCTGGCAAAATGTGGGAGAGGCTATACAATGGTTTGCAAACCAGGATTCGAGGACCACTGGGAATCACCTTGGGGGACAGTCAATACCGCTGGTTTTTTTTTTCTAATTAATATTCTAGACCTCATCCAATTTTTCATGACGACATAGCCTATTTTCTTAAATTTTTAAACTAATTTTTTACTATCACTGTCGGCAGGAAATCAAAGTTTACTTACCATTTTCCTTCTAATTACCTGGAAGTCTTGTTAGGTAAAACATAACATCTATGTGCATGACCAGACAGGAATAAAAAAAAAAAAAGGAAGAAATTTCTGCCTGTATCTATGTGAATTGGAGGAAAATACTGTTTTTAATAAATTTTGGTTAATATTCACACTTGTCATGCAAAATAAATCAACTTTCTTCCTATGTCACTTGAAACAAGTTCAGAGTGAATAGAATATGAATCCTAAATGTTTTCTGTCTTTACCCTGGCACATTTAATCACGTTAGGAGACCCTGGCAAAGCTTCCAGAAAGAGGAAATGTTGCCATTCTTGTTAAAGTTTAACATCAAATAAAGCCCACTGTAGCTTGGAAACACAGATTTGATTAATGGTTATAATCAAAGTAACTTCATTATGTAAGCATAATAAGCCAGCCAAGAAGATATTTTAGTGTGTGCTAAGAACTTATTAATTCCTGGCTGGAGAAATCATTTTCTTTATGGGGATTAGAGCTGCCCAGTAGGTAGCCTTACTTGCTAAAACTTTTATGAACAATAAGTATTTGGACAGGAGGAATTTTTGATTCAGCAGCAGTGATAATAGGCACTTTGTGCTTCTGCGGGGCCTTTCTGCCGACACACTCAGTGGGTTCCACTAACATAATCTCATTAATCCTGATCACAGCCTCAGGAGGCTGGAGGTGTCATTGTTCTTACAGATGAGGAAATGGAGAAGAAGCTAAGAGGCAGAGACCCCAAATGGAGAAAAAGCCACTCGGCCTTTGAATGAAGCAGACACAGGATCGCAAACCATTTTCTCTAGCAAAACGCTATAGACATTTTCAAGAATAATACTTTGTACACCAATGATCATAGAAGCATTATTCACAATGGCTGAAAGGTGAAAGTAACACAAGAATCCATGGATGGGTGGATGGATGGATAGATGGATGGACGGATGGATGGACAAAATGTGGCGTATAGACACGATAGAATGTTACTCAGCCTATAAGAGGGAGGATTTTCTGACATGCGCTACAGCATGGATGAACCATGATTACATTATGCTAACAGATTAGCCAGTCACAGAGGGACAAATACTGCAAGATTCCTCTTGTACGAGGCCCCTAAAGAGTTCAAATCCACAAAAATGGGGAGTAGAATGATGGGTGCCAGGGGCTTGGAGGCAGGGAATAGAAGTTAGTGTTTACTGGGGACACGCTTTCAGTTTGGGAAGATGAAAACGTTCTGGAGATGGATGGTGGGGATTGTTGTATGACCGTGTGAGTGTGCCTAACGTCACTGACCTATACAATTAAGAGTGGTTAAGATGGTAAATTTGATGATCGGTGTGCTGGGGAGAACATGTGTTTGCTGTGCTTGGGAAATGTGACTGTGGGTTCATTGAAGGCCCCAGGTGATGCTGCGACAGGAACCATAATTACAGTGAAATATAATGTCGATAGGTTTTACTGTATTAGAAAGGAGACTAACCACTCAGGGCTTGCCCTGTATGCACACATGGCAACAGAGAAAGAGGAGGTCGGTGGCTCCCTGCTGCCTCTTCAAGACTGTGGTTGGTCATGTCCGAGTCTTGCCCAAGAGACCACCTCCTCCCAACTTCTTTGCCCCCGTCAGGTGACTAGGTGACAGGAGTGGCTGCCTAGGAAGCTGAGTATTTATCCGCTTCCAGGGCCAGCGTCCCGGGCAGGTGACCAGTGCAGTGGCATGAACCCCTGAGCTCTCAAGAGCCCTGTGCTTGGGGTTTCATGTTCTTCAGCTGCCATCTTGAAGTTCTTAATAACTTTATCTTTAAATGTGTGTTTGTAAGTAAAGTCCGATGGAAGAGTGGAGCTTGAACTCCCCAGTTCCCTTGAGCCTCAGCCCAGGTGTCATCCTCCTCCCACGGCCACCTGTCTCTCCTTTCTCTGTCTCCCTGAGCCGGCCCCAGGCTCTCTACCCAGCAATCCCTGAGGTCCTATCCACCTGGGGACCTTAGTGTGTGTTGGAAGAGAAAGGTCAGGCTCCCCACAGCATCTCCTTGCTTTCCCTGCCTATAAGTGGCAACACCAGGAGCTTTCAGAAGATGACTCAAAATGCTATTGGGGCCACCCACTCAAGACCTGGGTATGGCTGTCATTCTGGTGGAAAGGGGACCCTGGCAGCCAGTGTGGTGTGCACATATGCAGGCCACCTCCAAGGCCTTGTCCTCATGCCTGGGAGGGCTGGAACTTTCCCAGCCCCAAGTCCAGGGGAACATAACATTAAACAGAAAATATAAACCCTCATGGTATGTGTGTGGGGGGCAGGGGGGGGGGAGAATGAGAGAGAGAGAGAAAGACCACAGAATAAAGAAAAAGCCTTATATTTTAGGGGGAAAAAAGTTAGAGAGGGAGGGAGCCAAACCATAAAAGACTCTTAAAAACTGAGAACAATCTCCCAAACCATAAAAGACTCTTAAAAACTGAGAACAATCTGAGGGTTGATGGGGGTGGGAGGGAGGGGAGAGGGAGTGATGGGTATTGAGGAGAGGGCACTTGTTGGGATGAGCCCTGGGTGTTGTATGGAAACCAATTTGACAATAAATTTCATATTAAAAAAATAATGAAGTGAGGTACACCCCCCCCAAAAAGGAACTTTAATGGCAGCTTTTTCCTGCTTTTTGAACAAGGGCCCCACATTTCCATTTTGCTCTGGGTCCTACAAATCACATAGCCAGTCCTACCAAGCAGTCTCAAATATGCAGTGGGCTTACAGAAGGCATGTTATTTTGCAGCTGAGGAATTGGAGCTATCAAAGATGTCATAGGGAGTCTCCCCTGAGTGGACCCAGCCCCGGGGCCAAGGGGCTTCCAAGGATGCCCTGGCTACCCCATGCCCTGTAGTCAGAGGTGGGCCAGCCTCTGGCCCAAAGAGGCTTTGCACTTGGATTCAGGAGATCTAGGGTCTCCTTCTAGATTTTCTACTTACCTCCTAGTTGCATGGCTCTAGGCTTATTACGTCCCTTCCCTGATCCTATTTTGGTTCATGTAAATGGAATTAAGAATTCTCTGCTCTACTGAGAACATGGGTGTTGCCGTGAGATCATGTTTGTGAAAATGGTCACGCAACTGAAAGAGTGAGAGGCATGGATGAATTATGAATTTTATGTGGCTTGGCTTAGACCCGCTTAGCTTCTGCAGGCTCTGGAAGAAGAAAGGAGGAACCAGGAGGGAAAAGACAAAGCAGGGAAGGGAGGGGAGGGAAAACTGTTCATGTTAGAGATTAACATGACTACTAGATGAAGCAGACCTTTGGATTAGGGGTAAGTAGAGGCACAAAGGGAACGTGTTCCAGTTTAGCCAGTCATAAATCTTCTTGTTCTCTGTTTCCTTGCTTATAAATAAAGGCAAAGGGGAGAAGAGGCCAGATATTAAATGAATCCTTGCATTCGCTTGGGCTCTATTCTTTATTTTTCCCCACTTCAAAATAGGTATTTGGTGTCTGGTTCTCTTGGATCATCTGCATGGACATCTGTTAATATAAATTTAAATCCAATGAATGTGCTAAAAACGTTATTTCTGCATCTCTCACACATCTTTATAGCATAATTTAGAATCTACTTACAGTGGAACTTATAAATAGGTCTTGGGCCATTTCTATGACCAGAATGTCTATCCCGTCCGGTTGCTATATGGGTTAAATACATGCAGGGCATGTGAAAAAGTTCTAGCACAGATGTAAGTCAGCACTCATGCAAGTTAGCAATGATGATGGTGATGATGATGGAATTGTGAGAGAAAGAGAAGAAGGGTAGAAAAATAAGGAAGGAGGGGAGGGGGATAAGGGGACAAAATGGAAAGGGACAGGGAAAGTGGAAGAGAATTAGGGCTGTCACAGACCCCTGGTCACCCTGTAGAGTTGTTGCAACGCAGGCTGTATGTGAGAATCCCTTGGAGAGCTTCAAATAAACCCAATCCCGGGGCCCTGCCCCCAGAGACTCTGACTCCGTTGGCGTGGGGTAGGGCCTGGGCACCAGTCTATTTTAAAAACTACTCAGGTTGATTCCAGCTTCTGAGGTGCTGCCCAGGTTGACAGCATCTGGTCCCAGGCAGCCCTCCTAGGAGTCACGCGAGAAAAAAGAGGCTCAGGACAGTCAGTGGTCTTGCCCATTCATAGCACGTCCTGGACTGTATGAGGCCGGAGCCCAGGCGCCTTGCTCCGAGTCCCCTTCACACCTCTTCCTCCGATATGACACATGTGAGAGTGGCACCAGACCTCAAGTCACATCTGCAGAGTCCAGAGGGAGGCGCGTGCTGTCCGTCTCCCCCCAGGGCAGCAGATTCCAGGAAGAAGGCTGCCATCTCAGTGCCTTCGCCATCTTCCAGATGCCCACTGAGTCATGTTTTCGCCAGGTCTATTTTAAAATAAAATAATGAAAATTCTGTATTCAGTAAAGTTTGATTGGCTGATGAGAGAACACTGAAATAAATTTAGATTCAAGTCTGCGCATGAAATATTCATTGTGGAATCCAGGCAGTGGGTATATGGCTGTTCAACTTTCTGTTTGATTTTTTTTCCCAGACAAATGTTGAGGTGGGGGCAGGGGGAGGTGGGGGATGTTAAAAAAAAATGTACTTGAAGAAGTAGGTTTAAAATATGTGTTCGCGTCTCACAACATCTGCCTCCCTGGTCCTCCCAAGCATAAACCCTTGTGTCCCTGACTCTGTTTTCCAGTTTGGGCTTTGTTGCTTCATCCTTGGACCACACCCTCTTCTGCCACCTCTGTTCTGACAGAATGGAGGCACTGAGGGGGACCCCCAGGAGACAGGGCTTGTCTGCTCCAACAGAGGGAGTCCTGGGCACCCAGAAAGATCGGCCACTTTCTATGTTGGGGTGATTATTGACGATGGTAATGATGGGGCTAGAGTAGACCTCGTTTAAGTCAGATCCTGGTTGACTCCTCTCCTGAAACTTTGACACCCCACTTCTCTATTCCGGGCTCATCTTTCCTTCTCTGTAAAATGAAGGGATTGAACCAGACGACCATGACAGGCAGGTTGTCTAGTTAGAGATTATCTAGGCTTCTCGGTATTTCATTTTGTTCCTTTTTCAGTGCTAGTTTCAGCAGAGCTGGGGAGGGAGGAAAAAAGACAAAAATGTATTAGAATTGGTTTTGTGCCGTTAAAAAAGGAGAGTAATGTTTAGAACTCGTCTTGAATATCAGCAGCTTATTAATATAACTGTCCCCTCTTCTGTATCCCTAACTTGAAAAAGCAACATGTGTGTGGACTCTTTGCTGAATTACATGTCAACACACAGTGATGAGCTGTTCACATCGGTAGGGTTTACTCTTATGAATAAGATTAGTTACTGTTCTCAGGTGAACTCACCGCCTCCTCAGTGCCCCCTGTATTATGGGAACACTCCTTAAAGTCATCAATATAGTGACACACTCCCCTGTGCAGTTTTGTGGTCCGTATTAAAGAGGAAAAACTGTTGTAGGTGGAGGGAAGGAAGAGAGTCCTGATTTCTAGGGTTTGCCAATGCCTGTGGTGTAAATTCTCCCACTGTTCACACTTCAGGCTACTTAGTTCACGTCCCACGAGTGTGAGTTGGGCTTCAGTGCGCACAACTTTTCCCGGCCAGTGTCAGAGGCCCCGCCAGACACCTGCATCTTTATGCTGCAAGCAAGTAGGTCAGATGATGCCCCCTTGTGCCATAAGAACACAGATTTCCTGAACAGGGAGGTGCTATTAGATGGTATCGTGGTGTATGATGGAAATCTACAAGCCAACATATCACAATGTAAAAATGGCACCTTCCATAGTGGGTAACTTGGAAGGAAAAGCGCACAGCACACACTCTCTGAACAAAGCTTTCCTGGTCTGGCTTTCCTTTGCCCTTGCTAGCAGGGTTTGCCCACAGCCTCTGCGTGGTACCAATCCCTGTTAAATTACCCCATCCATTTGTTACGCTTCAGAAATCCTTGCAAAAAGCACTGCTCCGCTGATATGTTGTCATCTCTCAGCACCCATGACTGTGACAGGTGAAAAGGTCATCCCTCAAACATTAGCATTGCAAGGAGCCATGGTAATGATCCTTTTTTAAAAAAAAAAAATCTTTTTGACCATTTCTTTAAAAGGCTGAAAATATGTGGGTGAACCAGGGAAACATGAGCTGGTCATAACATTCGTGAGTCAATACAGAGTTTATTCACCAGAGCTAAATACCTATTTTGGTGGGGCAGTTTTCCAAAGGGCAAATGTGAGTAGAAAGAGAGCATCTTTGGCAGAGGAAGACAGGCAAACCATTAACAAGCCAGAGGCGGGTGGTTTTGTCAAGGCATCGCTCCCATGTGGAATGCAATTAAACCTCTCCTTATTAGGAAAAGGAAAGAACAGAAAACAACTTCTCAAAGCGATGCTGTGTTTTTCATGGGGAGCAGTAACATGTTCTTCCATGGGTTTTTATTTTTAAGGAATAGGAAATTACATTCTGGGTGAACGGCAAGCTTCACCGAGCATTTGCTTCCCTGCATAGCAGCTCGTGAGGTAAGACAGAAACCCTTATTTCAGAACTGGTTCACTCTCCAAAGAAGAAGGAGAAGGAGAAATGATAAAATGCCCCGATCCAGGGAATAAAATGCCATATCCCCATGGGAACTCTCTCTGTTTTCCTCGTCTGGCATTTTACAAACTTTTTTCCTGCCCATCAGGGAGCCCTCTCCGTTGTAGCCTTTACACACCCCTGACACTGTGAGGCACTAATATGGACTCGTTTCTAGAACCCAGCTCTGCCACCAAAATTTCTCCATCCTGTGCTCCACTCAAGGGTCTGCAGGAATCAGGCTCCTGACTGGAGGGACCGGGGGGTCATGTCTCAAAGCTAAATTATATGTGAGTTTCAGTTTCTGATTCATACTCCCCTTGGAGAGGAAAACGGAGAAGTCAGTACATTCTTCTTCTTGGACCTACAGCAGATTTATTCACAGTTTTTTTTTTTTTTCAAGGTCACTTTTGTGGCCCTGGAATCTTTAATTACCATGAATTCGAACTTGGCACTTGTGAGAAAAAAAATCTTGGTTAATGGATTTGAGCCCAAACTGAAAATGTCTTTACTAAAAGATGTGCCCCAAGTCCTGAGCAGACCACAGACCCCAAACAAAAGTCCACATCCATTCCTCATCTGAAGACATCACAAGTCCCTGCCATCAGACACATGGGGATGCCATCAGTATATGCTTATCTAGCACTGACCCTGCTGCGGGCTGGCCTCTTTAATCCTCTCAATGATCATTGTCTCCCTGGGACAAAGAACAAAACTGAGTGAGGCACAGTGTAGTTAAGTGACTATCTGGGGCCACTCAGGAAACAAGTGGCACACCTAGGATTCACACTTGGGCAACGACCGTGTTATATAGGCTGATGGTAACCCATCCTATAACCATGAGTTTGCAACTGAGGATCACTTTGGAAACTATACATGCTGCACATTGTATCTTTCTCTGCAAAGCCATCCAATAGAAATTGTTTTTTTGGGTGGCGCCTGGGTAGATCTCTTGGTTGACAGACTCTTGATTTCAGTTCAAGTCTTGATCCCAGGGGCGTGGGATTGATCCCTGCATCAGGCCCTGTGCTGAGCATGCAGTCTTCTTAAGATTCTCTCTCTCTCTCTCTCTCACTCTCTCTCTCTCTCTGTCTCCCCCGCCCCTCTACCCTACTCGTTCATTCTTTCTTTCTAAAAAATTTTTAAAAAAGAAATTGTTTTTTTTTTTTCAGTATAGAACATCTGCCATATCATCCTAAAGAGTCAAGACCCATGATTAAGGTCAGCTCAAAACAATTCTTAATCTCCTATTATAGAAAAGCCCCAAATAATAATAAATAAACATAATAGTTTGCTTTTTTCTCATATAAATGTTTTCTGGAGTTAGGCGGGCCAGCTTGGGCATGACAGCTTCATGGTGTCAGCAAGGACCCAAGCTCCCATCTCCAGAGTCATCTCAAGGTCCAAGATGGGAGCTGGAACTCCAGGTATCAGACCCTGATGTCAGGCTGGCACAGGAGGAAACAGAGAAAGCCTAAAGGGAGCTCAACTCCTAGGACACCTGAATGCATCATTGCCTTGAGCTGGCAACACCCAACTACAAGAAGAACTTGGAAATACATTCTTTTATTAGGGTATATTTTTAATAATGTCTCTTGCTAAAAATTGGGGAAAGAGGAACCTGGGCTTCCAGAGGTAACTAGAAATTTCTGCTTGGTGAACAGTCCATACCTACTGTCACAGTTTAAGAGGGCCCCCCAAAATATTACCCCTGAGTTCAGAATCAAGCAAGAGATAGACACAGAAGTAGAGTGGTTGGATACTAGCTTTCTGGAAGATGTGTGTTTGCAGATGCTACATTCTAGAATTAGGGAGACTTACCCCAGTCTCTGCCCAGGCTGGAGATGCACACACCTCTCACTCAGGCATATCTTCTTTCACTACAGGAAGTTTGTAGATCGGAACACGTGCCCTCTGCCAACAGATATCTGGAAGGAACTGGGTCACACTTGTCAGTTCCTCCCCAACCCTCAAGTCAGGTTAGTCATTGCCCCTCCATTCGGGGGAGGGGTTAGAAGTGTTGCTTTCATACAAGGTCCCCCCGACACGGAAGAATTTCCCCCAACAGCCACCTGCCCATTTTGACAGCTGGTATTATTTTTTCTGGTCTGCAAATTTTTCTGCATACATCCAACAGTACACTAGGAAACATGTAACCACCAGATCTCCAAAAAAAAAATGTACAAATAATAATAAAATAGGCCATATCAGCCTCATCAATTCCATTGAGCCAACTCCTTCTCATAAAATACGTTAGCTGCCTTTCTGTGAACTCTTGTGTCTGTAGCTACCACATGGCTGTTCCTACTGAACAGTGTTGTTCCGAGGCAAAGGTTTCTTGGTGCTTTTATTTGTAGTAACAAGGAAGACGGAAGTAAAACAGGAAGACGTATTGGGGAATGTCATTCATTTGTCAATAGTGCGAGGGAACTGTTTGCTGAATCAGATGCATCAGACTTCTTTGCTGAACCTTGCATCCTGGAAGGATGGTTTCGCAATACTTGGCACTATGTAAAATGTAATAGCTTCAGACATTTAATCTTTGCCATTAACTTTTTCTCCATCCCTTTTTTAAATCCAGACAATCCACAAAACAATAAACCGAGCCTGATGGTGTAGCATCTATAAGAGTGGACAGGCACTGACTCATTAACTCCTAAGTCCCACCCTCTGTGGTTCTATACAAATCCACTGGTGTCTGCTTGAGATGTCAAACAAGCCCATCCAGGGCCCCAAATCCCTGCAGCCCTGGGCATTGCTGCCGAGGTCTCCACCTGGCGTTGGATTTAAAATGCAGAAGCCACCAATCAACATTACACACGTCCCCACCAGTACACCTTGGCTCACTCCCTCACCCCAGACGCCCCCATTGTTCAACATCTGTTACAGTGAGGTCCACGATGGTTGTCACAGACCTAGTGGATGCAAAGCCACCAAGTGACCCTTTGCTTTAACCCCCAGATAAATCCACACATCAACATACATCCAAGTGAGAGCAAATATGTTGTTATCTAGGTGTCTTTTTTAGCAACAAGTTGACAATTATGGGTTAGACATAACAGAGACTGTCTTGATCTCGGATATTTGAATCATTTTTCCTATTTCTATCCACATTTTTTGCCCTCAGTTTTATCCAGTGAGTCTTACAATAGGCAGCCAATTCCTGTCTTTAAAAGATCGTGTGGTTGTTGGAGCAAAAGAAAGCCTCTTGGGAGATTCTCAAATAATTTGGCTCCTTAGAACATTTTTTTAAATTAAAAACTCAACTGCATTTCACATGTCTAAGTAATTTGATAACATACACAAATACGGAGTTTACCATGATCGCAGAAAGGAATTTTTCACAGTGGCAAAGACCCTGACTTAATGCATTAATGAGCATGCCTGAATACATCCTACGTAGCCAGCACCCCACCACTGAGGACATTTGCCAAGGGTCGACGTTCTACTGACGCTTCCAGTATTCAACAGGTGCCCCTGATTCTTTCTCCAAATCTCTTGGGGGAAAGTGGTTGCTACCACCTTCCTTCCTGGCCTATTTTCAAGGGAAGACATCGAGGGATGATTATAGAGAGATGTTGAGTTCATCCCACGCCTTTGCATGAATAAAATGTCCACATAACTTATTTCTCCTGCCCTCTTGGACACTTAAAATGTTTTTTTTAACCATTTTGGAAAGGAATCTTCTCGAATACTTAAAATAGTCCTATCTCTTATTAAGCAAACCACACCAGGCCAGTGAACATTTTCTCAATGGTTGAGGGTTATCATATGGAAACCCATGATGATGGGATAATGGTCTTCTTGGTATGGGGGCAGGTTGAGCACAGGGTGCAGGGAAGAGAGACATAGAGACATCGTGTTTGCGAGCCCACGTGGGCCTGGTCACCATGATCTTGGGATTTGTGTCATTCTGCCATCATCTCTCATGTCAGCTCTTGGGCAGTTCCGCTTTTCTTTCTGGTTCTATCCGGGGAATAGCCAGCTGCTGTCTCCGGGGAGGGTGTTAATCTGCTGTAGGCAGGAAAGTAATTGAACTATACTCATCTGTTCTGCCCATGAACACGAAGAGACTTGGAAAGAGCATCCAGTTTCTCCTACTGCTAACATGTTTGCATTTTGTAGATATTTTAGGGCTATTTGGGCGTTCTTAGACACAATTTATGATTGCTTCCTTTTCCCCATAAATATATTTCCTGTGGTTGGGGTTTTCTGAAACAGTGCCACTCTAAACGAAATCCTCACTCTGTGCTTAAAGGGAAAGTGATAAGGAGACATATGGGAAGAGCCTCACAGGCTGGTCTGGC
Organism: Leopardus geoffroyi; assembly: GCF_018350155.1. Lineage (NCBI taxonomy): Eukaryota > Metazoa > Chordata > Mammalia > Carnivora > Felidae > Leopardus > Leopardus geoffroyi. The sequence continues at coordinate 5,665,966 of NC_059333.1, forward strand.
CTCTCCCCATAACTGTGTTCCAGAAAGTGGTCCCCTGCACCATAATGAGCTTGCATCACAGTGCATTTGGGCCGGGTGGGATCACACACAAGGCTCCATGCAAGAAAGCGGATGTCCCCCGCACTGCCCCAGGCGCAAATATTCAGTGCACCTGTCCACTTCCCCCTTGGTCAGGGTGGGAGTTTTCCCTTTCAGCTGCCCTTCTACACACCAGATGTCCAAGTTCCATGCCTCCTGTCCTGTGCAGACGTTTTCTGTAGCCTTCAAACCCTTGACAAAGGATGGTGCAAAGTTGCAGGCAGGAGTATCAAATAAGAGGGAGTGGTCCACTCTTCTGCCTGCTCCCCCTAGAGCCTCCCCCTTGGAGGATGCCCTTGGAGAGGGACACCGTGTCTCCCTTTGGCCCCTCCAAATGGCATGCACATTCAGCCCCCTGTCTGGGTAGGGCCCCTCAGTTGGTGACCATCTGGACCAGCGAATGGGGCTGGTGAACTCCCAGGGCTTTAGTCCCTTCCCCTCAGTGGGGTGAGGAATTGGAATATGTTGAGAAGGTCCCCATCTGTTGTCCCAGGATCACAGCTCAGTGGAGCCTTCTCCTGCTGCTCACAGGCCCTGATCTCAGAGAAGGAGGGGCTCCATCCCCTGTGTTTGCCTCATTCTCCCAGATGGCATGGGTCAGCCTCTCCTGGGACCTTCCTCACCACCCTCACCTCTGCGGTGGCAGCACTGGGTTGGCGCTGGGCTTTCTACAGCCGGTGAGCATCAATCTGGAGCTCACCTATAGCTTTACCCTGCTTTTATGGTTCAAGGGAAACACTCCCCCCATTTCCTCTTCTGTGCTCCGTCTTCTGACACAGAGATTGTAAAAATGGTGAAGCCACTTGGGATGACAACGTGGCAGTTTGTCAGAACGTGAAACGTAGAATTTCCGTGTGACACAGCGGTTTCTCTAGTAGAGATCTACCTGGGAAAAGTGAAACCATAGGTCTAAGCGAGAACCTTCATGCAAATCTTGGTAGCAGCATTATTCATAATATCCCAAAAGTGGAAACAATTCCAATGTGCGTCAACTGTGAATGAATAAACGAAATGTGTTAATCCCGTGCAATGCAGTATTATTCAGCAACAAAAAAGAAGAAGCTCTGATAAGGGCGCCTGGGTGACTCAGTTGGTTAAGCGTCCGACTTCGACTCAGGTCACAATCTCACGGTTCGTGGGTTCGAGCCCCACATCAGGCTCTGTGCTGATAGCTTAGAGCCTGGAGCTTGCTTTGGATTCTGTGTCTCCCTCTCTCTCTGCCCCTCCCTGTCTCACACACTGTCTCTCTCTCAAAGATCAATAAGTATTTTTAAAAAATGTATAAAAAATTTTTTTAAAAAAGGGAAAATGCTGATACATGCTACACTATGGCTTAACCTGGAAAACGTTCTCAGTGGGGGAAAAGGGCAAAAATTAGACACAAAAGAATACAAATGGGATCCCATTTGTAGGAAATGTCCAGAAAAGGCAAATCTAGAAGGACAGAATATTGATTACTGTTTGCCTGGGATGGGGAGTAGGAAAGGACTATAAATGGACAGGGAAATCCTTTTGGGATAATGTAAATGCTCTAAAAATTAATATGGTTGGGGCGCCTGGGTTGCTCAGTCAGCTAAGCATCTGACTCTTGATTTGGGCTCAGGTCACGATCTCGCAGTTCATGAGATAGAGCCCCACATCAGGCTCTGTGCTGTCAGCTTGGGATTCTCTTCTCCCTCTCTCTCTGCCATCCTCTGCTCTCTCTCTCTCTCTCCCTGTCTCTCTCAAAAATAAACTTACTAATTTTAGTAAGTTTTTTCCTTTAAAAAAAATAAAACCAAATTAGATGTGGTGGTAACTATACAACTGTTTGTACTTCTGTTGGGTTGTAATAGTGTGTGTGTGTGTGTGTGTGTGTGTTGGATAATACAAATATATGTGTATGAGCCCCCCCCCAAAAAAACTCATGCCTACATGAACCTCAGAATGTGAATTCGTGTGGAAATAAGGTCTTTGCAGATATAATTAGTTAAGGTGAAGTCATACTGCGTGAGGGTGGGTCCTAAATCCAATGACTGGTATCCTTATAAGAAATCCACATGAAGACCCAGGGAAACCCTTAAGGAAGAACATGATGTGGGTGTGGGCAGAGATGGGAGAGTTGTGGCCACAAGCCAAGGATCGTGGGGGCCAGCGGAAGCTGGAAGAGGCAGGGAATGATTCTTCCCTAGAAGTTCGGAGGGAGCATGGCCCTGCCTTCACCTTGATTTTGGACTGGCCTCCAGAACTGTGAGAGAACAGATTTCTGTTGTTGGAAGCCACCCAGCTCGTGGTGATTTGTTTCAGCTCTCCTAGAAAACTACTACAATGGACAAACCCTTTCCCCTGTGCACTTAAAACAGGGAAATATTATGGCATGTAAATAAGACCTCAAAAAAGCTGTTGGTAAAGATTAAATTTTTTTCTTGAAGCGGCTAGAGGAAGTGAGTGATCGGGACTGAAGGCTGGGGCCCATGCGCCAGTCTGGCTTCCCCTCGGTTGTGCCGGAAGGGGGTCTCACCACCAGCGAGGATACAAATGCGGGGCCCACGGTGTTTCTTCCCTTCAGTTAGTCTGTCCACTCCACGCCTCCTAATCTCTGCCACACACCTGCTGACTGTAGAGAAACTTCAAAGTGTGGGTTCTCCTGTGGGCGTCCAGGCTACGGAGCCGGTAGGTTTCTTACTCGTTGTGGTATGTCTCAACCCACTCTGGTACGCTGTGGGGAAGACGGGACCCAGCACGGGCCAGGAGAGATCCAATGGGCATGGATGGAGTGTGCCTCCCACTGGGGTGTGTTTGTGTTTCTTTCGCTAGGATCTTCTGGCCCACGGCCCAAGTAGGAACACCAGCGTATTGCCCCTTTAGCATGAATTTAACCCCAAACCCACATAGAGGCAGACCAGCTGTGGGTTTTCAGGGGAGGCTTTTTCTTTTTTCTCTTCATCCATAACACAAGCCAAGGCTGTTTGCTTTTCCCTTCCCCCCGTGTGGGTCTGGTTGTCCTTGTAGCAGTTCCTCGCTCTGAAGGTGGGGCCCTTTGAGCAGCCTGGTTTGAAGGTCCCACTTTCAACTCCCTGCCTCCAACATCATAATACCTCTGGCCTTTCAACAGCCACTTCTGCTTCAGGCTCCTGGGATTTCTCTCACTTTCTTAGAAGCTGCGTGCGCATTTAAAAGGATGCTTGTTTTGTGCCGCCCTGCATCTCTAAGTGGTGTATGGAGTGGGAGCAGAGTCCTATGTCACCCAGCACATGGCCAAGAACGGAGGTCTTTAGATGAATTTTGAGGTGGGAGACAGGGAACTTGAGAAGTTGCACAAAGAGAGGTTTCTGTTTTCTTGGTGCGCTGGGGATGAGATGGCCTGCCATATGTTACGGGAGAAGGGTGGAGCTGGGGTCTCCAGGTGACGGTGACAGTTTGTAACAACGGTGGGTATATCTAGAAGTCACTTCGAGGATGGGTCAGCAGCGATCAGGGCCCCAGCCTAAGTTGCTCGATAAGGTTTCAGAGTTCCACAGTTGAAAATCAGAGTTAGAAACTGCCATTTGCTACTGGAAGCCCCCTCTCCCATCTATTCAGCAAGTAAAGTTGTTTTCCTATGTGTCCTCGGGGACACAGGCTATAGTCCGTGACCGACGTGTGCCCTCGGTGGGCCGGGAAGAGAGCAGCGCCCCCTGAATATGAAATCCCATGGCAACTTCTGAATGAATGAGCTTAGGGCTCATTTCGTCAGGTTTCACTTTTCTGCCACCTTGCCCCTTTTCTGTTCATGATTCGTGCTCAGCGGTTTCTTGAATACATTTTATTTCAAAGAAATACCTCTTATTTAAAAATGTTTATTTATTTATTTTGAGAGAAAGAAAGCACAATGTGGGTGGGGAGGGGCAGAGAGAGAGAGAGAGAGAGAGAAAATCCCGAGGAGGCTCCACACTGTCAGTGCAGAGCCTGACGCAGGGCTTGAACTGACAAAACCGTGAGATCGTGAGCTGAGCCAAAACCGAGAGTTGGACACTCAACCGACTGAGCCCCCCCAGACGCCCCTCAAGGAAACACCCCTTGAAGCCAGATTTAGCTGAGTGTTGAGGTGGGAAGTCAAGAATCCTGCTTTGCCAAATAAGTCGTGTCCTTCTTGGGTTTTCAGTTCCTGCGATGATAACGTCCTATCCAAATACGACCCTAGCCACTCAGGGTCAAAAGAAGGAAATGAGCTGTGCAGCCCATGGCGAGAAGCCCATCATCGTCCGCTGGGAGAAGGAGGACCGTATCATTAACCCCGAGATGGCCCGTTACCTTGTGTCCACCAAGGAGGTGGGAGAGGAAGTGATCTCAACGCTGCAGGTAAAACGCGTCAAACACAGCGGATCAGCATCTAACTTTGTCGGCAGAATAATCCTGTCCTTTCACCTAAGCGGGGGCATGCGGGTGATGAACAGCAGATAATCTTTCAGAATACCATTTCTTCCCCACTTCTTACGGCAAGATTCCTGAGCAGCCCCCAAAAACAGTGCTTTACTTTAAATGTTATTAAGAATAAAATTACAATGAGCATGGCAGGGAACCCGACGGTAGTAAAAACCAAAAAAAAAAAAAAAAAAAAAAGGTAGGAATCGAGTCTCTTAATGATAATTAATCCCAGAAAAATGGCATCTTATGCTGTGCACATGTTTTAACATGCTGTAAAAAGAAACAAATTGGATGGGCTTTCTAAGGAAAAGTGGTTTGCTTTTCTTGGACAAATCCAACAGAAAAGCTTCTGTCTTTCACATAGGATCACAAAAACTAGAAAAAAAGTATTGTAGTCTCTTAGATTTTTTTTAGTACTAGTGGTAGTTAACTGAGTGGTGTTTTTAGTGGCGGGGGGTGGGGTGAATGATGCTATAGCCCACACAGAGAAAAAAAAAAAAGCCCTGTGTTTGAAACACTGGTATTGATTCACTCACAGGTCCAATCCTGGAGTCCTTCTAGAGAGAACTCTAATGAGGGTCCTGTAGGACCAAGCATTTACTGCAGGATTTATAGATCTGCTTCTTTAGGCACTCTGGATACTCTAAGCGCACACCATGAGAAAAAAAAAAAAAAAAATATATATATATATATATGGAATATACATCAACCTGACCATGGCATCCTACATAAATTACACATCCAATTTAACGAGCACCAGCTGACACTGATAACGTACGTCAAACCTATCCATCTACACCGTTACAATTGCACTGAAATAATTTGCTCTCGGGGGTGTGTGTGCACGTGTGCGGGTGTGCTGGGGACCGGAAGGGTAGGAATGGAGAGATTTTTATCATCAAAAGTCCTTTTAGTTGTTCTTGCTCCATACTACTGGATAAGATGGATTTCTTTCTGCTTTACACATAGATTTTGCCAACTGTTAGAGAAGATTCTGGCTTCTTCTCCTGTCATGCTATCAATTCTTATGGGGAGGACCGTGGAATCATTCAGCTCACAGTGCAAGGTAGGAAGGAGACCAAATTGGGGGAAAACACGGCTTTTAGGACAGTAAGTGAGGAGGTTTGGGGATGGTGGTGGGGTGGTCTGGAGCTGACGGCCAAGAAAGAATCCTTGAAGGCGTCTTTGGTGCAAAAAGGTGATTTTATTAAAGCACAGGGACAGAACCCACGGACAGGAAGAGCTGCACTGGGGTCGTGAGGGGTAGCTCGTTCTCTACCCTCAGGTTGGGAGGGGGTCCAGGATAGAGTAAGTCTCTAAGGTATTTTGGAAGCAAGGTTTCCGGGACCTTGAGGGGCTAGCTGTTGCTAAGGGAACACCATTTATTACCATTTAATAAAACCTCAGTCACGAGCCCCTTCAGATCTATATCAGGGGCCAGAAGCTTGGAGTAGGGTCACCAGCGTATATCTTGGGGGAGTTGCGATAAAGGAAGCAGACTTACAGGGTCCTCGAGGTTGGGACAATGTTAAGGCAAGATTCCCGTTTGCCCCCAGCAAAGTGTCATCCTTGAGGCAGCTGAGCTCCTAGAGGGAAGGCACTCTGCTGTCTCAAGGACTTGTCAATGGGCTGTAGGCAGTAGGGAACTTCAGTTTTCATTTGCCTTAGTTTCCCCACATCACCATGGCATGCACTTCAACCCCTTTCCTTTGTTCTTGGGCCGCCAGGACTGTCCGAGGAATATCACACATATTCCACTGGGGGCGGGGGGCGGTGTGCCAGTCTGTATTTTGCCCTCAGCTTGTCCCATGCCCCCCCCCCATCCCTAAGTGTATGCCCAGGCTCAGACCCCTGTGTGGGCTCAGCTTGCTACGTAACAGCTCCTGATTCCCAGAAAATGTTGAACACGCACACAGCTGGTGTTAAAACAGTTTCTTGCGGTGCCCATGATGAGGTCAAGGTGCAGCCCCCAAAACACAGGGAGCAAAGTCCTTAAAGGAATTGGGTCAGGTGACCCTGCAGGCCCACGGAGTGCACCACGTGTAACAGTGTACCTGGTTAGCCCACCTTTAGGAATCCTTACGCCAAACGGTGCAAATGACAAGGGAAGTTTAATATTTGAAGCCCAGACATTCTTTTGAGTTCGAGATTCCAAACCAGAAGAGTGACATCCTCGTTTGGTGGCCCAGCCCCGAGATAAAAGCCTGCTTACAGAGCCCTGCTGTAAACATTGGCGTCTGGGGAAAAGTGGAATTTCTCGTCCCTGCTATGCGAATAGGAAAAAAAAAAAAAATGCTTCCAGGTAAAAGTTTCAGCTGCTGTCAAAGGCTGACAGGGCTTTTCGGGAGCCGTACTCAGCATTTCCACCCGCGTCCTCTGTCTGAGCCATGTTTGAACTAAGCCCGGGTTTTCCTGTCGATTGCGCAGAGCCCCCAGACCCTCCCGAAATTGAGATCAAAGACGTGAAAGCTCGCACAATCACCCTCAGGTGGACCATGGGGTTTGACGGCAACAGCCCCATCACGGGCTACGATATTGAGTGCAAAAATAAATCAGGTAAGCTCTTTATTCCCTCCAGCTTTACTTCACTTCAAAAGGCCCTGTTACTGCTCTCCTTTGTTATTCATGATCACCTGTAAGAATAAACCTGGACCCCACGGAAACTCCGAGGGGGCTCCTTTTACCGGTTTGTCTCTCTTCTCGCACAAAGGACTCCACATTTCCTTTCTGGGGTGCGGTCTGTGTGCAGCGGCCCATCTCTGCCTCAGGGCCCCCTCCTTTCTCTCCGGGCCCCGGGCTTGCTCCCTGCCCGCCACCCTGCCGGCAAGGGGGCAGCTACGGACAGCACCTGGCCACTGGCCACGGATGTCCTGTTTCCTGCCCCCCCTTGCTGTCCTCACGTGCCATTTTCCCTGTGGCTGCTCGCTACGGGGACTCCGTCCAGAGCCTGGGCTCCAGCTGTGCTTGGAGTCCGTGGGCCGAGTCTGTGCAGAGGCAGGAGAGCTGCTCCTGGCGGAGACGGGCACTGACCCCGCAGGGGACGTCCTGGAAGGACCGCAGGGACAGGCCCGCGTTCGGCCAGGTCGGCAGAGGGACCAGGAGTAAAACAGACCCAATGTCAGGACCGTGACGGGTGTGTCCGTTTATCCCCTTAAAGGGATCACGAATGCCAGGGTCACTTGGAACTTTACGATCCATCAGGCCGAGGGGAGAACACCTACCTCACTGTGGCCTCTGGCGGGAACTTTTCCTGCCTCTCATAAGAGGAATCAGAGCCTCGCCAGCGTGTGTAGGGTTAACAAGTTCCTCGCAGACCACGCATAGCCTTATTGTTTCCTTTCCGGCCACCAGACTTTAGGTGACACTGTCCGTGACCTGCACACTATCTTTTGAGCTGAGACCCTGGTGACAACCAAAGCTCGGGGCAGCTGGAGGCAGGTCGCGAGTGAGGAATGCTTCAGGACGAGTGAGCAAGGGGCAGGACGAGAGGGTGGCAGGAGCTGGAAAGGACGGCCGAGGGTGGAGTGTCCCCGAAGCAATGCGTGAACGCTAAGAACCCCCAAGAATGGGGATTTTAGAAACAGCACTTGAGACTTGCAGTGCGCAGCTGGGTTGGGAAGCACGATAGAGCAGCTTGTGACCCAGAGTCCCCACAGAGACCTGGCAGTGAGCCATGTGTGCACGGGGCCCGGGGGGGGGCTTCGGGAGAGGCCCTCCATGGCTGCCTGGGGCACTGTCACCAGCGGATAGGACAGCCAGCGCAGGCTGGAGGCGGGGGCACAGTGACGGCGAGCAGGCTGGAGACGGTGCTGGCCCAAACAGGGCTCTTTCAGGAACTGGGAGAAACGGGTTTCCAGGGCCAAAGGGAAGCAAGGAGGCCCTGCCTTTGTTCTAAGGACCTAGGTCAGGAAGGAGCCCAGGGATCCCAAGGTCCGCCATGCCCGTCTTGAAGGAAAGGAAACACTCCTTAGTGAAGCCAGCGTGTGTCTAGCAGAGAGTGGCCCCGAAACTGATGGTAACAGTGAGCTCTCCAGAGAAACGCACACGCACATCATGGGGACAGTCCCCAGAGTCCTGGGCGGGGGAGGGATGGCCCCGCCAGCCTCTGGCCGAGCACTGACCGCGGGACCCCGGGCTTCTGTGCTCTTGGCGTGGGTCCCCAGGCGGGCTCCCAGGACAGCAGGGTCCGTGCCTCGGTGCCGGTGATGGTCCCGTGGTTGCACAACCTGTCCTGGCTCCACCGCTGGCCCTGTCTCTACCTGGCCGTGTGCCTGCACTCGTCCCCTGCCCTCAGCATTCCCCTCTGTGACATGGGACTCCACAATCTCTCCCTGTGACGAGTCCTTCAAAGGTCACAGGCTGTCCTCCGGCTGGAGAACCGCCCCCCCCCCCCTTCCCTGGACCACACGGTTCCCATGCTTACCCCCACCTGCTCCTGAGACCCCACTCCTCACGTCACCTCTGCAAGGACGCGTTTCTGGCCTCCCGCTCGCGTGCTCCTAGAGCATCATCTCCTTTCTTTCCTGGCTGGGCTGTGGTGGGCAGTTTGTTTGTGTTTTCTGTTCCCACGTTTATCAACATTTCCTTTTATCGCATCTAGATGTCAAGTCAAGTTAGAAAAGCCGTTCTCTACAGCCGGGCTATAAAACGATCCCCCCTGCTTCCTACGTGTATGGTTTCTTTTTCTTGCTCTTTAAAATTGAGATCTCTAATCCATTTGGAGTTGATTCCTGGGTATGCTGGGAGATTTGGCTCTGCTTTGACCTTTTCCCAGATGGGAATCCTCCTGCCCCAACATGATTTACTAAAAAGCCCACCTTTCCCCAGTGGTTCCAGATGTCACTTTTATCGCCCCCTGGCTTTCCACATGCACCTGTGTCTCTTTCTGGACTTTCTAGTCAATGCCACCGTTTTGTCCATCTCTGCCTCGGCACTAGACTGCGGTAGTCACGCAGGCTTTGTGGTTCGACTTCTGGTGGCCCTGGTTCACCCTTACGACTTTTCCTTTCAGTGTCTTATTAGCTTTCTACACACGGAGCCATCGCATCAACCTGTCTAGCTCCATAAAAATATTTTTGGCATTGCTGCTGGGATCGCATCAGATTTGTTAATGACCTTAGTGAGGACCGACACTTTTATGACGCGGTCGTGGGTTGCGTTTTGCCCACCGAGAAGTTCTAAGCCTTACTACCACAAATGCCACCTTCCGTGGGATGAGGGCCATTGCAAGTGCGACTTGCTGGTGGGTGTGCCATCTACACTGGGCTGGTGGTCCCCGTGCCACCAGATTGAGTTTCCCCCAACCCGTTTCCCCAACACCTAGCACAGCACCCAGCATGCTGTGGGCACCCAATGCGTAGTTGGTGAATACTCTTTAAAGACGGGAGCTGCTTTAAAACACTTGCCCCTGTGTCTGGCAGATGGCAAACCTCTATTAAATAGCAGCTTTCACTCTTACTCTAGCGTGCACCCGGTGCTTATGAATCGAATGCCTCCAAAACCGTCGGTGTCCCCCATTTAAGAGTCCTCAGTGCGCCCCCCAGCGCTCCCCATAAATTCCCTGAAGGCAGGAACTCTGGGGTCGTGTGCCCCTAGGTCCCAACATCTAGCATGGTGCCCGTCATGTTGGGAGCACTCAGTGAATACTGGTGGCACTTAATTTACCTGCGACCCAAATCTAAGAATCCTCTCCACGGCATTTCCAAATTACAAACTGATCGGGCTCTACGTCACGCAGGTAGGAGAGCTCCTTCTCTGTGATGTGGCTGCCGTCAGTTTCCATCCATCCGTCACACTCTCTTTCAGCCACACACAGGACCAGCCTGGTGGGTGGCTGAGATGGTCACGCAGCCCTGGAGCGCGGTGAACCCAGTTTGAGGTAGAATGCGTCCCAGGAGAGTCACTGGGGAGGAACCCGGACTCCATGACCTCAGATTTCCAGGAGGGCCCTCCAGACCGTCCACCTCTTTCAGGGCAAAAGGCCTGGACAGAAGATCTGCGTTGGCAGCTGGCAGTAACTGAATCCACTGCTGTAAAAAAGCACGTTGGTCTGGGCTTTTCTCGTATTTGTTGCTTCCACATTAGATTTTGGGTGTATGAAAGGGACAACCGTAATTTAAGATAGTTAACTTAAGCCTGCGTACATAGAAAACTGGTCCTTCAAATCACAGCTTAAATGTCACTTCCTCCAGGAAGCCTTTCCTGACCACCCATTTTATAGTGTGCTCCTTTGTCTACTCATAGAGCATCCTAAACGCCTTGGAACATTTGGTCGGCTTCTGACTGCTTCTTTAGTACCTGGATGCTCTACTGGGAAGATATTTAAGATCCGTCTCCCCTGCTGGGAAGTTGTCCCTCTGAGGGCTCTCTTGACCCCCTGGGGGGCCCCTGCAATTCCCCTGCAGCCCTGTGCTACGAGCCTGCATCCCCCACAGCGAGCATCATACACATGAGACTTGTAGTAAACATTTGTTAGCGTGTTGATTCTCATTCTCTGTTTTAAGCACTGAAATCACACCCAAAAGGCACTCTCCTCTACTCTTTGTTAATTTACGTATGGCTGTACTCTGTGTTCTTAACAGAGCGGGTCCCTGCAAGCCGTCATTCCATCTGTGCTTGGACAGTCCCAGCAGTGGGAACTCACTAGCCCCAAGGAAGCACCATTCTGCCTTGGCCCAGCCACGACTGTCAGAATTCTTACATTTCTTGCACCAACACAGACCTTCCTGAGTCCGGTGGCCCTCTTCCCACCCCCTAAAACCTTTGGTCAAATGCTTTCCCTTCCAGGATTGGAAGGCAGATGACTCTCTTGGTTTTCTGTTTAGCAGGAAAAAGAAAATATCCCAAGTCCCCTTACTGGTATCTCCTGCGACACCCTCCCGACCATCTCAGTCTGGCCATGCCAGTGTCATCGAGTTCTCTTCATGTAGCTCAGCCAGTTCCACTGGCTGCTTTGTCTTCCACGTTACTTGGTTCCTAAAGACCGTCGCTTCTCCTCCGGATGGACACAAAGAACCCCTTCGCCAAACAACTCCAGCATCTCACTCTGTGTGTGCCACCAGCTCAGCAGCTCACTTCCTTCCCCTCTTTGGAAGGTAGCCTGCCTCGTGCCCACAGCCCCTCTTCTGGCACCCATCTCCTCCTCCACCGTGCCCCACAGATTGCCCAGCGGGCCCCAGTGCCTTGGCATGCTCTCTTGTCCCAGAATGTAACCACCCAGCCCCCAGGAAGCACAAACTCTCTTATGCAGGTAGGTGCCGTCTTCCAGAACTTTCTTCTTTCTCCAGCCTCGCTTCTCCCTCTCACCCCAAGAACATTCTCCTCCATGGAGCAGACAGAGCAAAAGAGGCTTTCCCTATGGGCTACGTCTCCCTTCTATTAACTCATGGAGTGGAACTGGTCCTTCTCTGAGCTGCCTCTAAATTTTTAAGCATTTGGTGTCATTTTGTCTGCGGGAAAGCCCTTCTGGTCACCGTCATGCCTCCTGGTCTTTGGCCTCTAACAACAAACACTTCTGTAGATCAAGTTCACCCTTCTTAGGTTTGTCCTTGGTGATCTGCTGAGCCCTGACTTAGGGTATTGGGCCCCCAAGTGGGGCTCCCCAGTGAGCACCCCTAATCCCATACAAGCACCCTGGTCCCTGTGGGCTCCCTCAGTCCTTTCCCACAGGGATTGCTTGGAGTTTCAGTGGCAGGAATATGACTGTGAACTTCTCCATCTCTCTGGGGCAGGTCAGGGAACCCTGCCCACTGTTTCCAAGAACGCTTCTGACATGCCCTGTCTAAACCGTCGTGCACAGCCCTCCGGACCCTTGTTCTACATGTCCATAGGCACTACATTCATTCTTGGCCAGAGTCCCCTCTCTTGCACTTGGCCGAACTCCTCGTCAGTCAGCCAAGTCACACGCTTGTCAGAAAGCCTGCATCCGAACATAAGAGATGTTCAGCACGTGTCTGGAAAATTGAAACCCAATCTCATTAGGTGTCCTGCAGAGAATATGTGGAGGTGACATGCTACAGGAAAATGACCTGGAGCTTCAAGGTAACACAGGTGAGGTCAAAGCCCAGCCCCAGCTCAGAGCGGCCGTGTCAATGGCCTGAGTTTCTGGACCTTCACGATGAGAATAAAAATCCTTACCTCACCAGGATGTTGTAACAATTCAGCCAAATAAATGACTCCAGACTCTAGCCATGCATCAGAATGACCCAGAGAGAGGCTTTTTATTTTCATTTATTTTAATTTTTCTTAATGTTTATTTTTTTTTTTCAACATTTATTTATTTTTGGGACAGAGAGAGACAGAGCATGAACGGGGGAGGGGCAGAGAGAGAGGGAGACACAGAACCGGAAACAGGCTCCAGGCTCTGAGCCATCAGCCCAGAGCCCGACGCGGGGCTCGAACTCCCGGACCGCGAGATCGTGACCTGGCTGAAGTCGGACGCTTCACCGACTGCGCCACCCAGGCGCCCCTTAATGTTTATTTTTGAGAGAGAGAGAGGGTCAGAGCGCAAGCAGGGGAGGGACAGAGAGAGAAGGAGACACAGAATCCGAAGCAGGCTCCAGGCTCTGAGCTGTCAGCACAGAGCCCGACGCGGGGCTCGAACTCACAGTCCACGAGATTGTGACCTGAGCGGGAGTCGGATGCTTAACGGAATTAACCACCCAGGCGCCCCAGAGAGAGGCTTTTTAAAAGTACAGGTTCCTGGGCACCATTACCCGGTGATTCTGATCCAGGGTGTTTCCACTGTGCCCACACATTCGGGGACTACAGGAGTCACATTTGTAAATTGCCCCGCACAGTGCTGGGTGACCAGGTCCTACTCCACAAACGCGAGTTCCCTGTGCCACTGGTTGTTCTCTGGCTGCCGCCTTGACCCGCCGCACAAACCCATCGTCTGCCCTTCTCAGGGAGGCTGACCTCCAGGACTACAACACAGATTTTCTTCCCTCTGACCTCCCCTTGGCTTCACCCAGTGCCAGGCACAGAGAATGATCAGACAAGGATCCTGGCAGCCGCTGCGTTCTGTGTATGCAGCTTCTATTGGGCTCCTCTTCTGAGGTTCCAGCCCTGTCTGGAGTCCGACCACGCTGTCCCATCCCTTGGCCCTCCCGACGCAGAGGGATCAGCTCCACACTCTTGCTAGATGCTGGGAGTGTGAGCAACCTCTGCAAGCTCCTGTAGCCCAGCCCACACCTTGGTAAATGGTCCCTCGTGAACGGTCTTCCAGCGTGACTTATAAACCCTCCTTACACTGCGTTCGTTCTCTGCATCCGGACAGCACCGTCCCCTTCCTCCACCGGGCAGGGAGACCCGTGATAAATTCCCCTGACAATTTCATTCCTTGCCTCTTCCCGTCCGTGCCCTTAACCAGTCAGTACTCTCCATTCATGCCTGCATCCCAGGCCTCTCAGATTCCCCAGCCTGCATTTCTGTTTGTGACGTACCCCTAAGTTTCTGTATTTTGTCCGTGGTACACCCTTCCTAGTTGTATTTGCATTTCAGTGTGCGTTTCCATCCTCCCAAGTGCCAGGATCGCTCTGTGGTTGTTTGTAACGCCCAGGGTTACATTCTCCAGCACCCTCTGCTAATAATCCACGTCCTGCCTGTCCGCACGTCGGCGTCTGAGATCAGAAGCCGCATTTCCAAGCCCCGTCCCGACTCTTTCCTCCTGGGTAGTCACCCCCTTGTTTTTATTCCTCCTTTGATGCTGTATCGTTTGCCAGAGGGTGTCTGGCGGGTTGAACTACACTTTCTTCTCCTTCTCCACTCGGTTACTTTCAAATCTTCCGGGATAAAACATTCTTTCTCATCTTCTTGACCTTCAGCTCAAAATCCACCCTGTGTTGTTTTGAGCCTTATTCTAATAATCATGATCGTTGACATCATCCTTTTTTCTGCGAAAAAGTAAGAACTGCAAGAAAGAAGCTAAAAACACCTTCTGCTTCCAGCCCATGACCCCCGGCCTTGGCCACGACCCCACGGACTACTCATGAATTGATTGGCAGGAGGAGGAGGTGGTCAGTGGGTGTCACTATGCCTCTTCGGGCTCTCGGCCACCTCCCAGACACATCCTGGCAATTCCAGAAACCTCCACATGGCCCCGGGCAGAGCCATCAACCACCACAAGTATCTGCTTCCTCCCAGGGCTGGTTAGCTACTCTCTGCACCTTCTAGTGCCTGGGCGTTCCTCTCTTGTTCCAGACGTCTTCTCCAGAAGGCTTGGCTTTCTCCTTGCAGGACGAGGCTCGTGTCTACGTGTCAGGCCACTGGCACTTAATCCCCTCACTTCCGGCTCCTCTGTTGAAACCCACTCTTCCCTTCCACCATTGGAATTTTTGCACCAGCTTCTTCTACGTCCGAGTTCTTCTATCTTCAGTCTTCTTGACTCAAGTGACAGTTTTCCTTTTAGGTGCAATGGATATTCATTGTGCTGTGTTCTCTGATAAGATACAGCATTCCAAGGCCACCTTGAAGAAACCTATGTTGGTACAAGGTCCAGAAGACCTCTTAACATTCACGGCTACCTTTAGGCAGACCAGCCCTCTAAACGTCCATGCTCATCATTAACGTGGAAGGGGGAAACGAACCCAGGGCTCGGAGGTCTGTGTGTGTGCCATTTATGTATCTATCTAAATATGCATTTAATCGTGGCTTGTCTGCTGTGCATCAGGCACTGTGCAAACACTGGGGACACGGCATTGAACACGGCGAGCATGGTCTCTGCTGTCATGGAGCTCAGAATCCAGCAGGGAATGCAGAATCTCAGTGAGGTTCCTGCGAGCGAACGTCACCCTAGGGGACCCCGGGGGCTGTGGGAGTACATAAGCATCATCTCTGTCTACCACCTTCTGTCTTTTTTCTCCCACAACTGATGCCATCTCTCGATCCCTCACCCCCCGCCCTTAACAACCGCCCAAATGTTTTCTGAAATAAGAATTGTTTGCTCCTTATTGGTTGAAGCCTAAATATCAGCAGGTACAAACTGTCACCTCTCCAATGCTCCCTCTTCACATGGGGCATGGGTTCTTATTAATATTACTGTGGTCGAAAAAGAATCCCTACAATAAATTCTTTGGAAGCAAACGTTGACGCTGGAGACGGAGATTCGTGTTTATGGAGGTATTTCACCTTCACCCCTCTGCTTCTGGAGAAGGAAGGATCTGATATGGCTAGAGGTCTTTCTGCTCTTCAGATGCCTTTTAGAACCAGGGATTTGGGGGGGGGGGGTGGGGGGCAGTGCCTGAACCGTAATCCCCTTTGCTGTTCTGTACAATGAGTGCCTTGCGATGGCTGTTTACCGCCTCACTGACATGTGCTTTTACTGCGTGTACTGCCCTTCATATCCACCGGTACACGGGTGGGGTTGCCTCAGAGGTCCTCCCGGACTCAGCCACCCACGGCCCTTGTCCCCGTCAGCGTGGGTAACGAGAGTACGATGTCCCCCTCTGGTGGCCAGCCCGCTGGAACACACTGGGAGCATTGCTTTGAGAATTCACTTAGAGTTGTTAACTTTTCTTTCTTCCCTTCCTCCTTCCTTTCTGTGTGTGTGTGTGTGTGTGTGTTTAATTCCTACTTGTGGACTGTCAGAGGCAGAGAAAAAAAACTCACGTCTCTATCTCTTCTTTTTTGGAAAACAAAACCCAAAAGACTCCTGGGATTCTGCTCAGAGAACCAAAGATGTTTCCCCTCAGCTGAACTCGGCCACCATCATTGATATCCACCCTTCCTCCACCTACAGCATCCGCATGTATGCCAAGAACCGGATTGGCAAGAGCGAGCCCAGCAACGAGCTCTCCATCACCGCGGACGAGGCAGGTGCGTGTGACCGGGCGAGGCCCACACCCCAGAGCCCCCCAGCCGGCCCTCAGGGCTCAGGCAGCTAACAAGGAATCAGGCCTTTGCCTGTGTCTGGCCTTTGAAGAGTTCCCTCCATGGCGCCAGGCCCTGTTAGAGACGCGGACAGTACCTTGCCTCCTGCTTTGAAGGCGCTGCTCTTCAAATAAGACTTCGTTCAGGGTTCTCGTATCCAAGAATTAAAAGGCAAACCTAGAAGACTAACGATCTGGTGATATTTAAAGAGCTGCACGACCACTTTTACGATTGCCTTTTACAGTTTACAGTTGACTTTTACAATTGTAAAAGCTGCCATTTTTACACTTCCTTGGTTTGGATGCATGGAGTCCAGGCTGACAGGAGAGCCTTGAGGGTACATCTTGCCCAAGGCCCTACGCAGCCCAGGTGTGAGACGATCGCTTCAGTAGAAAATGGCAAGAAAACTCTGTGCGTGAGGAGTTGGGGGGACGGTGGTAGGAGCTATTTTGTTGGCTAGAAATGTCAATATTTCTATAGCACACTTTACTGTTCTTTTTCCTATTACAAAGAATTTCATAGTCAGTGTTGAAAATTAAGAGGCTAGGGGCTCTTGGGTGGCTCAGGCGGTTAAGCGGCCGACTTCGGCTCAGGTCATCATCTCGAGATTCGCGGGTTCGAGCCCCACGTCGGGCTCTGTGCTGCCAGCTCAGAGCCTGGAGCCTGCCTCCGATTCTGTGTCTCCCCCTCTCTCTGCCCCTCCCATACTCATGCTCTGTCTCTCTCTGTCTCTTAATAATAAATAAATGTCAAAAAAAAACTTTTAAAAAGAAAATTAAGAGGCTAGAGATCAGCATTTTGTAGAAGGTAAAACGCTTCCCTAATCCCACCACCTAGAGCTACCAGTGAACATGGCGATACCGCCTCGTAAATCAGTCATCTCACACACACACACACACACACACACACACACACGTGTGCACACTCCCCCACATGCATGGCTACCAGGGGGTGATTTAACCAGTTTGTAGAGGACTGAGAAAGCTGACTGTCAACCCACCTCCTGGCAGGAGAGGGGGAAGGAAAACTAAGGAATCAAGGCCGGGCTCATCTCTTGGGAGGAAGAGTGTCCAGCCCCAAACCTAGCTTTTCTTTCTCTGCCTGAAATCGGAGATAATCAGCTACTACCCACCGCTGCCATAAAGTTGGAAACGTAGTCTCAGATCCCTTCTTCATCGCCAGGGCTAAGAGGATCATCCCCAGATGAGTGAGAGTCCACAGGAGATCTGTTTCAGCTTTCACCGGGGAAATTAGGGCTGTTCTTGACTTTCTTCCTTCCACGCACTTCTCTTTGGCCCTCATTAGCGGCCTTCCGGAAGGACATCACTCTTGTATACCCGTAAGTACTCGTCTGCGATTCCTAATGATACCTTCCACCATCTACTTAACAAATCGTATCTTATTAGATCTTGTATAGATCTTATTAGATAATAAGATAGATATTATTAGTAGTAATAAGAAATTTTCCATTTCTTACTACTACAAACACCACTGTGATGAACATCCTTTCTGGTATATCTTTTGACATTTAAGGCTATTTTTTTAGGTGAAATTCCAGGAAGTAAGGTTGCTGGATCAAAAAAAAATGCAAACGTGTATTCTTCTGATTACATCAATGTCGTCTTCTGTCAATACTGGGTTGGAATGGACAGCTCTTCCCGAACTAGAGATGAGCACTTTTTCTCAACCCAGGAACACATCAGTTCTTGAAAACCGTTTTTAAGGGCAGGCAATAGGATAGCTTTGTGCTTGAGTGTCCGGGACTGAGCCATTTCTATTACTTAGAAACTCGGTGTGATTGCTCATCTGCAAAACAGATGTAATGATGGCTTTCTCCTCCTGACCCCAACCATGCGGGTCACTGGGGGGAAAAAGGCAGGCCGTGAAAGCACTCTGTAGGTCTCAAACAAGTGAGAAATGCGCATCAACACGCTCCTGCAGAAATAGAATTTTATTTAAATATTTCAACAACCCACTAACTTCCTGGAATGTCATCACGTTGTATATTTAGGGAAGACACACTGTCCCCAAAATGTAATCTTTGACGCACTGTGCAAACTTCTCCTTCCTTCCTAACGCTGCCCCGTCTTGACAGCCTTCTCAAGAAAACTGTATTTTCCCCTGGTGCATTTTGGGGCTGCCTTCCTGATCGCCGTTATGAGTCCTGCCGCTTTTCTCTGGCTCTGCGTGGCCTCTGCTGCAGCTGGCCGTTGCCATGGCAGCGCGTCCCTCCGGGCTGGGCGGTCAGGCGAACAGCCGCTCCGGTCACCGGCCTGCAGTACAGATTCCCAGCATCTCTGCAGACGCTCAGATGCAGAAGCCACCTCCTTGGCTTCCAGGGCGGCCTCTTGGATTTTACCTGCGCGCTGGCTGCTGTCGGCTGCTCCTTCCCGCCAGCCTCGCTCATTTACTGTTCAGATGAGCGAAGGGAAGATGCAAGGAGAGGAGCAGGTAGAACAGAGGGAAGCTTCAAAACAGAATTTGGCTTTGTCTGGGTGCATAGGTTTTGTGGCTGGAATTTTAAAAAGCAGATTTTCTCAAGGGGGCCTGGGTGGTTCCGTCGGTTGAGCGTCCAACTTCCGCTCAGGTCGCGATCTCGCGGTTCGGGAGCTGGAGCTCCACATCGGGCTCGCTGCCGTCCGCACAGAGCTGCTTCAGATCCTCTGTCCCCCTCTCTCTCTGCCCCACCCCTGTCTGCATGCTCTCTCTCTCAAAAATAGATTTTAAAAAATTTTAAAAATAAAGGAAGAAACAAAGCGGGTTTTCTCACACGTGAACTCACGTAGGAAGAAAGGCAACCGTCCTGACCAAAGATGCCCTCGTCAGAATTGCCTGCGGTGGCCTCAGGTTGCTGCCGCTTCCCAGCAGGGATACCCAAAGGCTCATCTTCTAGGAGTTACTGTCATCTCCAGATGACCATCTTTAGTGCCCACTTTCCCTGCAAAAAAAAAAGAGGCCACCTCTCAGGCAGTAAGAATCCTCAGATGGAAACTTCCGGAATCTGTAGACCCACTCATTTTTATGGTGAGGCATTGCCCAAGTCTGAGGTACCGGGGGACATCGGTCAGTACCCAGCTGGGTGGGGACATGAGTCCGGGAGGTGGTTAGTTAGGTCCGGGTCTCCCCGCACCCCCTGTACTTGGAAGCTACACTCGGCTTCCTCTGGCCCTTTCCTGCCCCCCACCCGCCATCCTCTGCATGTGTGCTGAGTCCTCTGTCTGGAAGGGCAACCAAGTTCCCGTCTCCCTGGATGACATTAGTGCTCCTCCCCAGCACAAGTAGGAATCCTTCTGGCAATTGCCTTTGAGGCATATCATCATTTCTCCATGGAGCTCAGTGTCCCGGATGATGCCGTGACCCCCCCCCCTCATCATCAGGGGCTGCACGCTGCTCAGGTCTCATTCTTCATGTGTGGCTGCCACAAGGCCAGCCTTTCATGGAATTCCATACCTTTCATGGAATTCTGATGTGGGAGGAACATTCATGAAGTTGCCTCACAGGATTGTGGTAGAGTGGGTATAACGGTGAACCCCTGTGTGTGTGATGAGGATATATTTGCACTGAAGCTTTGAAGGGCCTCATGAGGAGAGAAAAGGGGAGGGGCACCTGGGTGGCTCAGTCGGTCAAGCGTCTTCACTCAGGTCATGATCTCACGGTTTGTGAGTTTGAGCCCCGCGTCGGGCTCTGTGCTGACGCTCAGAGCCTGGAACCTGCTTCAGATTCTATGTCTGCTTCTGTCTCTGTTCCTCTCTCTCTCTCTCTCCCTCTCTCTCAAAAATAAGTAAAGATTAAAAAAAATAAAAGAAGAAAAGTAGGGAAAGGCAAAAGGGAAGGGGTGGAAGGTGGAGAAAGAGGAAGCCACACGTGTCCGAGCACCAGCTAAGACACGGGAATCACCAGAGCCAGCAGCCTGAGATTCCTGACCCTGTCCTGATGGGCTGGGCCTTGTTCCCGGTCACAGACTGCAACCCACAGCACAGCAGGCCCGAGTGTGTGTTTGGCTTGGGTCTGCCTATTAGTGTGCCAATCTTTCAATTTAGGTGTCCGTTTTTAAAATCTGGAAAACTCAGATCAAAATCTAGTAACAGTTCCTCTTGAGTGCCTGCTTGTCAAGAATCAGCCGGGGCCAAGGGTACAGAGGTTACCTTGAGGCTGACCATATACTCCCCTGAGTTCATCATCGCCCCACCCTTCTTTCATGTAACGGTTCAGCAAGTTACAGCCCATGAGCCAAATCCCACTTACAATCCTCAAGCTAAGAATAGGTTTTTCATCTTAAAAAGAAGAATATGTCACAGAGACCTCCTGTGGCCTGCAAAGCCTAAATATTTACTACTTGTCCCCTTACGTAAAAAGTTTAGAGATCCCAGGGGCACCTGGGGGCTCAGTTGGCTAAGTGCCTAACTTCAGCTCAGGTCATGATCTCACGGTTCGTGAGTTCAAGCTCTGCATCGGGCTCCGTGGTGACATCTTGGAGCCTGGAGTCTGCTTCCAATTCTGTGTCTCCCTCTCTCTCTGTCCTTCCCCCACTTGTGCACTCTCTCTCTCAAAAGTATTAATAAATAAAATTGTTTTAAAAGTTTACAGATCCCTAATTTAGGCCGTGGTGGGAACGTGGGTTCTGGACTCCTGCTGTATCTTCCGTCACAAAGCTTAGTGCAGAAGGTGTCACTGCCACCTACACGGTGTCCTTACCCAACATTAGAAAATAGCACGGTTCCAATGCCACAATCCCAAGTGTGTTTTCATGTGAGGGCTCACAGATGCGTTTGTCAGACACCCTGGTATATGCTTGACATGCATCAGGGGTCTCACTGTCTAGAGCTGTCTTCCTGACTTCCCTCAGCAGCCTCTAGCCCCTCAGAGAGCAGAAGGAGAGAGAGGAAGTAGGGACACAGGCAAGAGTTAATGGGATTAGATCCTAACGGACCGGAGGCTCACTGTCTTCCCAAGTTCCTTCAACACCGATCGTCACGTCACGTCCACAGCTGACCCTCACCCAAGACCAGCTTCCCCGTTAGCAGCTGTGCTCCGAACGCCATGTGTCACCAGCGCCGGTGCCCGAGGTTGGGTGGCTGATCCCTTCACCGTCTTTGTTATGAAACTGCCCATAGAACGCAGAAGTTCAGATATGCAGGAGCTCGCGGAGAAACCACTGAATTTTTTTCCAGACGCACCAGAGGAGAGAAGGTCAGGATGACGGAAGGGTCACCACGTGGAGTCGTTGGGTTTCCATTGGATCTGGTGCTAAGTTAACAGCCCTGGGCGTCAGCCTCGATCACAGTCCAGAGAAGCAAGATGTGATCCAGAGGAAGAGTGTCCTCTTTGTGCTGAGCTGGGGGCTGAGAGGGAGAGGATATGATGAGGGCTTAAGGAATAAAAGGCATCCACGTGTAACGGTATACATGAAGGTCAGTGCACAGTAGGACCCAGTGTGGCATCAACCGTGTTCTTCCAGAAGACGGTCAAGTGCACAGCGTCTGCCCACAGGGAAGAACCAGGCACACCCTGCCGCTGAGCCTTTAGCAATCTGCCCCCATGGCTGTCGTTTTTCTTCGGCTTCCACTGAAAGACTTTGAGAATTAAACCAAACAAATCACTGGCTGCCTCGCTGTCCCTCATCCATGCCCTATAGTCACTGGCTAACCTAGAATGTTCTAGAATGGTTTGGAATGTTCTTCCCCCTCCTCCCACACCTCCTCAGGTGTTTGGTCCAGTTTTGGTCCAACTGCCTGCTCAAGCATACTAGGTCCCCTCCCTCCCTCAACATTCTCATTTTTAAAAAATAGCATCACTCGCCATCCACATAGCATATAATCTACCAATTTATTTTGTTTATGAGCTATTTTTAGTCCCTCCCACAAGGTCAGGAATAGTTGCCTGTTTGGTTCATTGCTGCATCCCAGCCACCTAGAATACTGTTTGGCACATAATGAGTCTTAAATTAAAAAGTTAAATTAATAAACTATTCACTTGATAAATAGTTATTAAACGAATTCCTTTTTTTCCCATATAGGGGTCAACTGTTCTTTGTTTAATTTGATTTTTATTAAACACTGTCTTTGTCTCCTTCTCCCAGCAAAGAACATTGCTCTCATACCCAATACCTCCATCAGAAGTGAATGTGTGGTAGAATTGCGCAGTTGCCCCTCGGACATTTTTTTTTTCCTTATTTTTTTATTTTTCTTAAGTAGGTTCCATGCCCGGCATGGAGCCCAGTGCAGGGCTTGAACTCAGGCCCTTGAGATCATGACCTAAGCTGAGATCAAGAATCAGACACTCAATACACTGAGCCACCCAGATGCCCCCCACTTGGACATTTTTTAAACCCATTTTTATACCTAGTCCTTGCCTACTTTTGGACCTGTGCAGAGTAAGCCCTCAGTAAATTCCCCAATAAGGGAACCAGAGGTGGAAACTTGGAACAGATTCCCACTGGGATGGTTCAGCCACGTTAAATGATTGATTTGGTTCCAAGAGTCTGAATAAAGCCAGGAGATGGCTTTGTGGAGGAGAGAATATTCCGAGGGTAGAGGGGTGTGCCACAGCTGGAGTCTTGGTATCTGCTGATGGGAAGTGAGAGAGAGGACTGTCCGTGGAGATTGTCCATTGAGAGCCACAAGGGGTCAGGTTAGCAGGATGAGGGAGAGGGGCTGCGTCAGGAGGCAGGGATGAGAGGCCAGCCCTAGTGCCCGTAAGAGGAAATCAAGAGCAGAGGTCTGCGTGTCTGGAAGTTAGGAAGGGTCCGTCATCATTGTGTCTTGAGCCAGACAGAATTAGTAAAGGCTGCCTTGCCTAGGAAAAACATGAGGAACTGAAATATCATTTTCACTTACTATCGTTTTGCAGATTGAACAGTGTGGGCTTCTATAGAAATACAAAGAGTGTCTGTTTTGAAAAATCACATTCATTCTTAATTCTTACCTCCCAGCTTGCAAGAAAAAGCTAGAAAAAGAAGAAAGTATGCTTTCTATATATAGTGATAGCTTCAGTTCAAGAGCATGTACATAAATTCTTAAATGTCAGATGTTAGTTAAATAAATGAGGACCTAATGGTTGATCTTCAATACTTTCAGCATTTGGGATTTCAATCTGCCTTGGATTATAACTTTACAGAAATCATCTGTTTGCCATGAGATGAAGACCCAGGGGCTAATTACAGCTCAGGAAAGCATGCAAATTCCAAAAGCAGACTAATATTTTCCAATAAAGGTTTTTCCTATAATGCTTTAGAAACTTAGAGTGGAAAATTCAATGCTCAAAAAACCAAAAATGCGTCCTAGTTTAATTGGGCATGGCGCTAATGTGTGTGTGTGTGTAGGTTGTTCTTTCCTCCCTTGTCTTTTTTTTTTTTTCTATTACTTTGTTTGTTTGTTTGTTTGTTTGTTTTTAATGTTTATTTATTTTTTGAGAGAGAGAGAGAGAGAGAGAGAGAGAGCATGAGCAGGGGGAGGGGCAGAGAGAGAGGGAGACACAGAATCCGAAACAGGCTCCAGGCTCCGAGCTGTCAGCACAGAGCCAGACGTGGGGCTTGAACTCACGGAGCATGAGATCATGACCTGAGCTGAGTCACACGCTTAACCGACTGAGCCACCCAGGCACCCTTCTATCACTTTATTTTTAAGAGAGGGGTCAGAAACCATTCCCTTCAGAGAATAGGCCAACCAATAAATGAGTTACTAACAAACCACTAGGCTCCATAAAAAGGTGCCATGTTTTTAAACATGGTCAGGTCTGTCCTAGAGACAGGGACTGGGGCTGGGGGGGGGGGGGGGGCCTTCAGAGACTAAGGGACCAGCCTGGAAAAACAAATCCTCCCCAGTTCATGACTGCATCATTGACTTCATGTTTTCTGATAAAATCCAGGCCATTTTATAAACACTGTCCTCACATCTTTGTTTTTAAGCCTGACTACATGTCGTCAAGGATGTGAAGCCTGAGACTGTGTACCACGACACCACAGGCCACGGCCCAGACACACCCAGAGGACGCAGAATGCGGGGCTATCCCCACACTGCCTCCTGTGCCTCTCAAATGGGATCCTCATGAAATTCGATGTAGCACAATTAAATTAAAATCATTCAGCACCAGTATATAGCTGTCAGACCTCAAAGTAATTTTTCCAAGAAGGATTTTTAGGCTCGAACCCCGTGCTTCCTGATGACCACAGAATCATCAATGTGGGAGAAACCTGTCCCACGGGTTTTCATTGGAGCTGCTGTCGAAGGCTCCTGCATTCAAGGCCTGACCCTGTGAGCAGAATCTAGGTGCAGAGCTATGACAACCATTATGGCAGGTGGCTGGAGGCCAGTCCCTCCCTTGGTCCCTGCTCTGGAGTCCCCTTCAGTGCTAGCACATTCCTCTCATTGGAGGATCATCGATGGATCCAAGAGGCCACAGCACCCATGGCGAACCAACCGTCCCCATGACCTGCTGGGGAGAGAGAACTGTGCTCTTTGTTTCAGTGTCTGCACGTTTCTTGCCCCTTCAAAGCGGGTTGCTCTGGACCCGGATCGGGAGGCTGTTCGGCTTAGAGTCTGCTAGGGGAAGACAGTCTACGTGTGTGCCCAGCACCACAGTGACTGTGACGGTCCCGATGCTGAGATGGGGTGCACTGTGGGCATCACACAGGTGCAGGCAGGCAACACTGACAGAGGGAAAAGAAAGCTCCGGGGGAGAAGGTCAGATCTGCCTAGGGCAGATGTGGTTGGGTTCCGCTGAGATGTTGGTGGCAGCTGAGACATGAGGGTGCGTGGGGGATGGGGGTGCAGAACGGAAGCGTGCAGAAGGAGGCAAGACACAGGACACAGAACACAGGGAGGTCAGTATGATGACTGAGGGGTTTGAAGGCCGCTCTCGGCCCATGTCCCCTTTGAAACTGGCACCAGCCATAGATGAGGGGCTGGAGCAGGCTGTCGGGTGAGGCTGAGAGCCTCCGTGGGGACAGCGGCCCACCAAGCACAGAAAGGAGACCCGCAGGGCAGATCTCAGGGCTGGCGTGAGCAGGACGGAAGGAGGCATGGGGGAAGGAAGCCAAGTGCAGACTCCACTCCTACTCTCTCTCTCTCCCGGCCCTTGTAAACATTTCCAGCTGCTCATGACACACCCAGTATCTCCAATTCCCTCCCGGTTCATATTTCTAAAGCGCGATGAACCATTTTTTTCTGGAAAATCGTCTTCCCCTCTTGGCATTCTTACTCTCTCCTGGTCCCACCAGCCCTGGCCTCTGGAGTCAGCTCCCTACCCCCGCTTCTCCCCCCTGTATGGAGTCATAGGGTCCTGTTGTCCGTCCTCCAGTAGAAGTTGGGTGCCAGCTTCTTCCTGCCCAGTGCACTGCTCACCCCAGCCCACCTGCACACTCCGTCTGCACCTGTCGGTGGCCTCATGAAGGCCCACACGTGAGCTTCTCCCCATGTCATGTTCATGTGCCAAACTGGGGGTCCCTGCTCCTCTGTGCTGTATGGGGCACGCTTTTCCGCAGGCCATTCCTCAAGCCTGTGTGTTCCTAAAGCCCACGGCCCTCCTTCCTGCTCCAATTCTGATTTCCTGACCTTGCCTCTTATGATTTAGCTGGGAAAATGCAATCAGGTTTGAGCCTGCTTCCCTCACCCAGCAAGTCCCCCAAAGCATCCCCATTCTTTCTTCCCTCCTCCCACCCGGAGGTGGTTGCTCCGATGCCCCCTGGGACCCCTACCACCTCTGCTCCTGATAGAGCCCTTGCGTCTGTGCTCACACGTCGTTCCTTCAAGTGTAGCTTTTCTTTTCATTGTGTGAATTTCCCCCTTTACTTCCCCTTATGCAAAACACTCAATGGTAATAACTATTATTGCTTGTATTTACAGAGTCCATGATTTTCATAGCAATCCTAGGACATGCATTTTATTGTCCTGTTAAATAACGAGGGAAACAGACAGAGAATTAAGTCACCTGCAAAGCACCACACAGCTACTAAGTGATAACAGCCAGAATTTGAACTCAGGCAGAAAGACCGAAACACCCACCAGCTTGGCAACTCCATCCGAGTATGGCTCACGCTTCTCCTGAATCAGGGAAACAGGCTTCCCTTGACCTCCCCTCTCCCCTAATGTGACCTTTATCTTAGCCCTGCCGTTGACTTGTGAACCCTTCAGACGAGTTCACATTCACTGTTTCTGCTTTCTTCTCTGCCACGTACTCCT
The DNA here is from genome assembly GCF_018350155.1 of Leopardus geoffroyi. NCBI lineage: Eukaryota > Metazoa > Chordata > Mammalia > Carnivora > Felidae > Leopardus > Leopardus geoffroyi. The sequence continues at coordinate 5,692,476 of NC_059333.1, forward strand.
TCCCCTGCCGCAAAGGGGCATCTCCAAGTCCGTAGATGTGGCCCTCGTGCGGCTCAGCAGGGATCACAGAATTGTCATTCTGACAGCACGTTTGCACCCGAGGGGGGTCTCTTCCTCTGAGTCCTGGGTTACCAGTGGCTTCCGCTTCTCGGAAGACACTTGAGTGTCTGGTCTGCCGTACGGTGGTGTTTCTCCCAGAGCGTGCATTCGCCATTCTGATAACACGTGAACTCTCGGCGGACAAAAATATTTTCCGCCTCTGAGTTCTACGCTGTGTGCTTAGTGCCGGCACGTCGCTCATGCTAGTGACCCACTGGAACTGGAACGTAATCGGAATCTCTACAACCGTTGAAAATAAGGTGATGCGACTTGCACGCTTTGACTCTTCAACTTTGCTTCTTCTGCCTTCCAAGGCGACAGACTTTGGGTAACGAGAGTTTTTTAATCAGAGAGTGCGAAAAACGAAAGTCGTCTAAGAGACTCAAAGGCAGACGAATCCTGATTTTTTTGTTTTGCCCCAATAGCTCTGAACAACCTGCGTGGCCCCAATACCATGTCACTAAACACGAGCTTCCAAGGGAAAGAGAGGGCGCTCCAACAGCCACCGCAGAGGTTTATAAAAGAAAAACTGTTTTTCAACTTCCTGTTTTACCTGTGAACTTGCTCAGACTTAGGGTTTATTAATCACGTCGTCAAAGGCGTGGTGAGGAGGCGATGGAAGGACGGTTCCCCAAGGTGCATTGTTCCTGGGACTGGGTAAACACGGGGTAAATTTAGTACCCAGTGACTCTGCCAAATTGATTTGCTCCCTGAAGCTTCAAACACGTTTCTCTGTGCTTCTGGGGGGTGTGGCGGGGGGCGGGGGGGGGGCGTCTTCTGGGCCTGCATGTTGTGTAGATTTCAGTCGGCTCTGGAACTCGGCTCTAACGGGCCTGTGGGCTTTGGTCTTCACAGCTCCTGACGGCCCACCTCAGGAAGTCCACTTGGAGCCCATCTCATCTCAGAGCATCAGAGTCACCTGGAAGGTAAAAACACTTGCATTCCTGATGCTTTTTGCGCGGGGTGTGTCCTTCACTCGTGTTAAGTGGTAGGATGCTGAGGCACTCACATTTCGTACAACTTTTGTTTTGCGAAATGAGATTAACAGCCCTTTTCTTGAAATCGAATATGCGTATCCCCATTTTGAACACTCGTGCGGCCGCTTCTGTACCCACAAAGAGCGAGGTCGTTTTGCCTTGTTTCCATGCGTGGAATTTGACGGAGTCCTAAGAGCTGGTCTCCACACAAAGAGTGAAACAGATGTGGCTGGCGCGTCTCATTTCTGTCCGGTGGGGCGGGGGGCTTTTTCTGGTGGCTTTTCTCCCAGCGGCACGTCAGAGAATGGCACAAAGCCCACTGAGCTGGTGGAATGGACCCCTGCCGGCACTGTTCCACCAGCTCGCGGTGTCCCGGACAGTGCCCGTCACGTCCCCTCAGGGAGCAAGGTGCCATCCTAGGCAGCAGTGACCGCACGTGGCCACAGGTGCGGACCGGCCGCTGGTCAGCCGGTCGCGGGGAGACACAGCTTGAGCGACAAACTGAACAGCTGCCCACTCGGCACAATTTCGTCCGGCTGGCATGTTTTTTCCTAGCAAAGCTGTTGGCGGAGGAAGCAGAGTTGGTGAATGTCCTGGAACAAGCTGGTCACAAGCAGCCCATTGGGTGCACTGCCCGACGTCACTAATGTGGTGGGGGAAACTGTCTAGGGGATTAGTCATCCCTCGATGTGCTCTTACCATTGATGACTGTAGGTCCAATCCCTTTTATCCAGAATATTCTTGCCGGAGCCAAACTTGTGTAAGTTGCACTGGCTCTTCCGGCTCTGGTTTCCCTCCCTGCGTTCCATCTCAGAGGAGAAGTCGACAACCACGGCGGGGTCCTTAAGGGGCTCGCCCCTGAAACCCAGGAAGACCTAACTCATCACACCTGCTGTTGATGTTTTCCTTCCGGTCCCAGCTCCTTAGAAAAGTGAGCTGCGTCCATAACACAAAAGGATCCTCGTTGTCATGGTGGTGTTGACGCACTTTAAGGCCACAAGCCCTCCTGCGGCGAGCTTTTACATCCCCTAGCTAGTGCTGTGGCTCCGGGGGACAGCAAGCCGGGACCGTTTAGCCGGACGGACAGTGCAGGCCAAGCAGCGTGGGACGGGGGTGGTGTTTGTCTCTGTGAGCACGTCCGCCAGCTGCGAGCATCACACACTGTGTAATGAAAGGCACTCAGCAAGCCTTAACCCCGTACGCATCCCGGCCACGCTGCAGACGGAATGCTGACTCACTCGGGCTCAAAGGCTCTGTGCGGCTTCCTCCACTGGCCCTGCAGCATCTCACACTTTGCCACCGGAAAACACCAGCTATTCCTGTGGTCCCTAAAGCGTTCTGGTCCCTCATGAGAAAGGTGTCTGTCCACAGAGCCCCTACACCGAAAAATGGAAACTTTTGAGACTTTAAGAGGCGTTGCGTCCTTTCTGTCTCTGGAAGAAAAAAAAAGCCAAAGTCGGTAAATTGCAGTTACGTTTCTTCTTAGTGTCAAAAGAATGACCATGTTGTGGGCTCTTAGAAGAAAGCCTTGCTTCCGTTAGGTCATGAGCCAGTCGTAATGCATGGTTCAGTGTTTTGCCTCGGAGCAGCGGGCCGACGTTGTGTGGCCTGTCAGCACGCGGACAGGTGCACAGGTGACTTAACAGACCGAACGAGGTAAGGGCCACCGTTCGCTGGCTTGGCATTTCCTGTTGGCCTGATTATGTAACGGAAGTGCGTCCCCGATTCAACTAAATTGTGCTTTTATCTTCAACCCAAAGTATTTGTAAAGGATGATACATTGGAGAAAATATGCCTTGATGTTATTATGGTGTAAAAGACCCAGATTTATATCTTGTGTACGGAGACTGATCAGAAAAGGGAAGAGGGAAGGAAGGAAAGAAAGAAAGAGAAATCACATTTCCCCAGAGAGGGAGCCCCGCGCCACTCAGCAGGATAGAAATCCCCCAAGTTGTGAGAGGACTGGGCTGGACACTCATTCAGGGTCACAGGACAGCTGACGGGAGTAGAAAGTGAGCTCAGTGGAGAGAAGACAGAGGAAAGAATAGCCCTGGGGCTTTGGTGGGAAAACAGCCATTTTAGGCTCTCGACCTCTTAAAGGTCAGGGGCACTTTGGCAGCCTTTCTTTAACACTGGAGCTGGAGACTAAGTTCATTTAATTACTGTGTAAGCAGTGCTTCTGTGACATGCCCCTTCTGTTGAACAAAATAAACAACACGGCTTTCTTTTGTATCTAGCCATGTCTTTCACCAAAGAAAAGTCAAATTTTAAAATTTTCAAGTCTGGTGAAGTTTCCCCAGGGCCGACTGAATGGTCTACCCATAGGGCTCGCCAGGCCACTCAGCACTGGCTGCAGGCTGTCGCCCTGCTTTCCTCCAGTGACAGTGGTCCCTTAACGTGCCCACAGCTGGCCTCTGCCTCCTCCTTGCCGGTCATGGCCAACACCGTTTGTAACGTTCCCCCTTCTGCCTGCCCGGTCCCTCTGACTCGACTCTCTGTGAAGATGTGTGCGTCTCCAAAAGTGGAATTAATTATCGGAGCGTCTGTGCCACCCTCACTCTTGGTGACAGCTCAGTGAGACCCCCATCACACGGGTTCTACGTTCTGTTCTACGTTCTGTTGTTCTGTGAGCTCCTGAAGGTCAGGGAGTGTCTCATCCATCTTCGGTCCCCAGTGACTGGCACCTTGGCATGCATGAATGAGTGAGTGAACAAATGATTGGCGGAGGGACATCTGTGAGCTGAGAATGATGAGGTCCATAGCATAGATGTTCCATATCACAATGGCCTCTGAAGCCTTCCATCGTTCAGCACCTGCCGTGGAGAAGGCACCCCAGCTATGAGGAAATCCGAGCCTCAGGCTGTACTATCACGAGGGTCTAACCCATGCTACAGTGAGGTTCTCCAGAGCCTACCGTGGGTGGACACCCAAAGATGTGAGCCCTGCTCTGTGGGGCAGACGGACGGCCAATGGGCTTCTCCTGTAATTTATTGAAAACTGAGTGGCCATAATGGTTCACAAATTTTGTGATAGGTGTCAGAGGAAATGGCCCTTTGCACGTCACATCAAATGTCAGCCTTCAGGCAGATGTCCGAGAACCAGGGCCATATTAAATGGGGCTTTTAATACTTTTACGTATTTGGAATTAAATAAAAATGCTGAGCAGCACCTTGGCAGCAACTCTAGAGGTAACGTCAGTGGTTCTAAATAAATAAAAATAAATGATACTAAAGGTTCATTTTCTAGCTCTGGCTCCCCCCTCAACCCTTTAAAGAACAGAAGGGTCTGCAGAAGCAAATACAACTTACTGCATGTTTTTGCTGGCGTTCCTTAAAATCAGAACAAATATGTAAAGCTACCAATTATTGATAACAGATTTGATAAAGTACCTGCAAAATCATAAAACTTAAAGGAGAATTCTTTGGTTTGTCAGAAAACTGCGGTTTCAGTCTGTGTCCCTAAGTGTCAAAATACTGACGGAACAAGTCTCTTTTGAAAGTGCCCATCACCTTCTCTTCTGGCCAGTCTCAGAATCCACGGATTCCATTTTATTGCAAATGCAGGACAGTTTGATCGCCCGCTATTTGCATGTGCTTGTAACAGAAAACCTTAAGCATCTGGAATATTTAACTATCACAGGTATTTTAAAACACTTCTCCAGAGGATGCAATTTAAGGCAGAGGTTTTTTGTTTTTTTGTTTTTCCTATTGACGTAAATATTTCCTTTTGTTTAAAACGAGAAGTCCGTTTAGAGCCGCAGGCCATCCGAAAACTACGGAATTTTCAGCTCTTTCAATATTGCCGTGCTAAAAACAGCTGTCAAACTGATGACTCCAGAGAGGTCCCTGAGAATGACTTTGCCACTTTTCTTGCCCCTTCTGTGTCCACCCCTCTGGCTGGATTTCATTTAGAATGAACAGTGTTGGAAAAGAGACACCTGATTTCCATAAAATATGAACATCGCGTATTTAGGGGGTTAAATTTCAGTAAGCTGAAGAATGCTTTTAACCAAACACCACATCTCCACAATCCCCAGTAATTCCCACTGATTGAAGCACCACTGCAATCTATCTATCGTATGTTTCTGAGATGAGCTCTTCCAATGAGAAAATGGCTTAGCTCGTCATTTAAAAACAGAACTGCCTTCTTGCCAGTGACTTTCATCATAATGATTTAATAAATGGCAGGTTCCCCTTGACTCCTGCATCTAAATCCCCCTACCCAGGAAATGGCTTGCTGTGTTGGAAAAGACAGCCTTCTAGAACAGTATTCCCTGGCTGGGATCCCTGAAGCATTTGCTCTCTACCAGGCATTGTGTTCAATTTTGCATACATTATGCCATTAGATCTGTGTATCAAGTACATCAGGTTTTGTACAGACTCCTGACGTTAAAGGGATTTGCCCAAAATCTGAGGGCTGGGGACTATCCGCTTGAGGACCCTCACGCAGCTTTTCCAACTGGTTTCTAAGCAACCGAAAAGCTAAGGTACTTGAAATGCCAAGATTGTAGCTTGGGCCCAAGTGAAGTTCAACAAATATTAGTTTCTTGTCCTGTTCCTTCCAACCTCATGTTATAAATTTTACCCGACGTTAGTGTTAGAGGAGAGAAGAAAAATGTAACTTTTACCTTCTCCCTCTTTCTTTCCAACTGTAAACTTGAACCTTAGCGTAACTGGACCAGTAAGTCAACACCCCTTTTTCCAACATCAGTTGAAATTGAAAAGGGTTGCCTTGAAATTAACTTTACTTCATTTCTTGCTTCTCACTTTAATCCTCAGGCTATGAAAAATTACAGAATTTACATTTCTTAATCAATTTGTTCTAGAGTTGGATTTACAGCAGCTTTATTAAAAATCCCGATGACCAACATGTTACAAATATTTAAGTAACTATCAGCCCTTCTCATATTAACAAGCCAGACTCTTTCCCCTATAGTAAGAGAAGAAAAATCCAAGCTGATTTAAAAACCTTTTGGGCATCCACATAGCCTAGGAGTATTCTCTCTCAGCTTCTTACAGTTGAGTCGCTCTGGGAGGATAGAGGGCATATCTTGTCTTGTTTTTGTTTGTTCACTGTATCCCCCGTAGAATTATATTTAAATATGTGTTAAATGAACACATGAACAATTTCTATTGCTTGCATTCATGTTAAAATATTCATATCAAGAGGAAGTACCTTGTTTTTGGAAACCTTTTTTTTTTTTTTTTTTACTGTGTTCACATCTTACTTTTTTGTACATGTATAACGTACACAAATCCCTTTAACAACCCCATCCATTGCTTATTTGCTTCATTTGGCATGTATTTGGCATCTCTCTCCATCTACCCCTTGGGTTAGCCTCCCTGGTTTAGCTGTGTGATTGGCCTTCACCACTGACCCTAGTTCTCTGTCCCAGAGAGAGCCTTGATCCAGACTGCCCAAGGGTCCTGGCTGACCTCCCAACCTAAGCAGGCAATTCTCTTGGTTCCCAGCCCCCAAGTGCAGCAAAAAGATGCTGGCCAGCTTTCCAAAGGCTGCTTAGTGGCCAGGAGTGTGGGTCCAGGTCTGACACTAGGCATGCTGGAGAGATTGGCTGGAACTCAGCATAGGAGGGGCATCCCATTGTACGGCTCCAGTTAATTGACCCTGACAGGACACAAATTGAGCTTGGACTAAGGACTAGGATCAAGGCCATCTCCATTCACCAGCTGGCAATCCTTTCAGATGGCTTGTTCTATAAGTTTCACACTGAGGCTGGATGAACATGACACAATACAAGACGTCAGAGGCACTTTCGTTGTTCTGTTTCAAAGATGTTAGGTGATAAACTGCTAGCGAAGAGTGTTAGGAGGCAAAGATGGTATTTTTGGCTTCATAGAGAACATTATCAAAAATGCAAATAAGAATAATGATGACAATCACAAAGTTAGAGCTAAAAGAGCATTCTGGACATGTATTGATGACCAGCTACAGGTCTTTCTTTGTCTAACACAGCAACATCATATTTTACAAGTGAATTAGGTTGTAAAGGTGGGACATTAGGGGAGAAAAGGTGGGGCGCACCTGGGTGGCTCAGTCGGTTGAGCGTCTGACTCTTGATTTTGGCTTAGGTCATGATCCCAGAGTCAGGAGATCGAGCCTCGTGTCAGACTCCTTGCTGAGCATGGGGCCTGTTTAAGATTCCGTCTCTCTCCCTCTGCCCCTCTCCCCCACCCATGCTCTCTATTTCTCTCTCTAAAAACAAATAAAGTAAAATAACTAAGATGGGACATTAGGATAAAAATTGCTTATGAGTGAATAGTATTAAAAATTACTTAATTGCCTATTAAGTACACTATGCATAATTTTAGCTATGAAATTTTACAGGGACATATGTGTATGAATATATACTACTTCTAGTGAAAAATTAAGAGTATATGCAAAAATATCACTTGACGACATTTCATCATGCATCAAGGAGGATTAACATAAGTTAAATGTCTCTACAAGTAAATCGCATATAATAAGAATACTTGGATCTCATTTAAAAAGTAATAGATTAGACTTCAGGAAAATCACGTATTACTCCCATGACCACACCTAATAAAAATGACCTCAAGCAACTTACTTTGTCTTTGCTGAAACTCAAACCCTTTACACTCGTTCCGTTCAGAGAGTTTTGCTTATTTTATCGTAAACGAACGGACATGATTATGAATATTATCTTCCCTACTCATCTATCAGTACTGACTTGATAACAGAGAGGATAAAAGACATGATGACACTTTAGAATATGCAGGTTGAACCCTTGAATGACAGCCTCAATTTTGATCCCTATGCAGGATGCTGGCCCCCAGGTGGCTCTGGGTAGCACAGCCCATTCTGCTAACAATACATCCCAGTAAATATAAATATTGTGAAATTTGCCTTACCAAAAAAAAAAAAAAAACAAACAAAAACACAAAAAAACAAAAAGCAAAACCAAAACAAAAAAAAAAAAACAAAAAACAACAGCAACAACAAATAAATAAAAATTTTATTTTAAATAGTCTAATAATGAATGACTAGGTAGTAACTTTAAGAAAAATATTCATAAGATTGCCTCGTATTTAGTTTTACTGATTCTCATAAAATACTAACTCTGCTTTTAACAGGGAACAAGTCAGATCAAGCTGCAGTGAGTATGGTTCTAACCATCATAAAACCAATTGGCACCCATCAAGTGAGTGAATGAAGATACACCATTTTATTTGCCTGATTTTCCTAGAGAGCAGTCATTAAGCCATCTTGCTGATGACATTTCTCATCTTATCAGAGAAATCAAATAAGGTAGTTAAGTTAATAAATGGGGCACCTATGTTAGAATGAAAAAATCAAACAAATAAAGGAACACATGTCCGACCAAGAATTGCACAGACATCAGACGACACCTGTAATGTCCTGGACATGTCTCTTAAGGCAAAGGAAGAAATATGATGCTGCTTTTATCATTTAAAACCAGGCTGGACCAAGTTCTTTGTGGTCTGTTTCAGGAAGAACTCTGGCCAGGACAGCATGAGCCAATTAATTGCTGTAGGAGACTGTCCTGTATCCAGTTTCCACATTCTATGTTCAGGATAACATGAAAGCAAACAGAAAAACACAATGTATGCTTTCAGATTCATTTCACCACTACAAATGCATTTAACTAAATGCAGTAAGATGTAACCAATCAACTCTATCTCATATAATTTTTTTTTTTAAGCCAGCTCCTCTTTGTAGAAATCTCTTTGAAAACTAGTTTTACGTTCTTTCAATTCTTGTGATGGATTCCTCCCGTTAGCGCATGCTTTTGAAAAGTTTAAGTTGAGATGTAAAATAAAAATGCTATGTGCTTTGGGGCGCCTGGGTGGCGCAGTCGGTTAGGCGTCCGACTTCAGCCAGGTCACGATCTCGCGGTCCGTGAGTTCGAGCCCCGCGTCGGGCTCTGGGCTGATGGCTCAGAGCCTGGAGCCTGTTTCCGATTCTGTGTCTCCCTCTTTCTCTGCCCCTCCCCCGTTCATGCTCTGTCTCTCTCTGTCCCAAAAATAAATAAACGTTGAAAAAAAAATTAAAAAAAAAAATGCTATGTGCTTTGAGTAATCACAGAAAGATGGGCAATGAGACAATTCTACCTTTTAAAGATATATTATCATTTTTTTGTGTTTTTTCTGGAAGTTAACCATCTAAAGTTGAAAATAAGCCCTGTTTTTATATACATAACAGAAGAATTCAGGAGGCATATTATTGACTTCTGGAAGTCAGAATCCCCAAGGAAGGAAAGTATGAGGTATAGAATGTGCAGGGTCACTCCAGGGTCAACACAGGACCTGTGGCTCTCTTTGCATTTGGGCATGTGTCGGCCTCATCCCCCATCTGAGAACCAGACTGGTCCCTTGGGGGTCCCATGTCCAGGATAGCATGTTCCTGGCAGGGGAGACTATCCTATTGAACACTCTCTCAACACTTCTCCTCCATTACCCATTCGTGAGTGTTCATGCCCATAGGTCCTTCAGTTGGGGCCAATGCCTCTCATTACCAAAGCACAAATAAGAAGCCAAGTTTAATAGCTCTGTGGAAGCAATGGGCCGTATGCTTCAATCATGACATAAAGAGTAGATGGTAGATACTGAATCCATCATCGAAAGTCCACTGTTGATGCAGGCACTGCTGCTCTTCTCATGGGACCCCAGTTAGAACTTTGCCATCCCCGCAAGAAGGAGGACTGACTCCATCAAACACTCAGCCCAAACCCTGGCCCCTCTCAGACCCTCCTGTCACAGAGGTGTGTCTCCTCACACCATTGCTCACCTCCCATCCCCGCCCCGCCTCCAACCCCAGCGCAACCCGTGAATTCTACCCTGCACGTTGATTCAGTCCACAACATCGTGTCCCACAGGGGTCTGTATGCCGCTTCTGTCAAGGGCCAAAGAGTAAATACTTGCAGCCTTGTGAGTCCTGTAGCCTCTGTCTTAACCATTCAGCTCTGCCACTGGAGGGCGGAAGCAGACAGCCAAATGAGTGCAGCCAAGCTCCAGTAAAACTTTACTTAGACATACTGACCTTTGAAGCTCACATAATTTTCACATGCCACAAAATATCCTCCCTCCTTTGAATTTTGCAGCCATGTAAAAATGTAAAAAGTGTATACGTTCTTAGCTAAGGGCCATATAGAAGAAATGCCCAAAGAGACTTGGCCCCTGGACCATAGTTTGTCAACCGTGCTTTACTGAAGAAGGCAATGCCTGGGAAGCAGCCGTATGCAATTGGAACACATCACAAATAAGCTTCCTGTCACTTGGCTCTTTGAACCAAGATTTAAAGCACTGAAGGACTTCCTTCTGAAGTTTGGATCTTCTTTGGTTCTTCTGGATAGAAAATACATAGCAAAAGTTACAAAAACTGTGACAGAAGCAACTCTTTGTATGGTTGAGGCAGGCCATTTCTCTACGAAGACACTAATACCTTTGAAAACACTGCCTTTTGCACTTGCTTAGCAGATCTGGACCAACTGTGCCCCCAGATCTCCTTGGCCACCCTACCATCCCCAGGGGCTCCCATTACCTCCAGGGGAGGTAGCCCAGGTTGTCACCCTCTAGTCCGCATAGGAGGAGCCAAGCCCTTTGAGATGACTCAGGTGTTGCTAAATAGTTGGGGTCCCAGCCCTATGTTCACAAACTGGTACACGCTCTCTTTCGACACCCTAACCAAAACTCCTTTCCCTCTACATCCCCATTGCCTGCACAATGTCTAGACACTCAGGTGGGACCTGTCTCCCCAAACATCACAGTCTGCAGGTTCATTCTTTCTTGGCTGGGCCCTGGTTACATCCCTTGTTGGCCAACGGAGATGTCTCCTGCACCCCTCCCCACTCTATCCCTGCTCTTTCCCTCGTATGAACCTGGGCACCTTCATTCTCCATGCCATTTCTCTCCAACAGACTCCACTCGCAGACTCTGGGACACTATGAGTCATCACCCCTCTGGCCAACTCTGTTTCTCAGAAACATCTAGACATCTAGAGGCCCTGACATTAAATGTGGGATATTCTGGAGACCAGCTCTCAGAGCCAGTACATATAAAATCAAGTAGGGTCTGCGTATGTGCTGTGAATTCCTTTGTCAGGTCGTTGGTAGAAACCACTGGATAAGCCTCTCTGGCTGGTGAGAAATGCTGTGTGTGGTTATCAGACAGTGTAGGATGGAAGGGACAGTGACATTCCGAAAAGGGAGGGGACCCAGCAAGAGGAGCGATTCAACAAATGTTTATTGGCTGGATGAATGAATGACTGAGTGAATGAATGAATGAAATGAGAGCCACCCCACACTTTAGAAAGTAAATAAATGAAGTCCTGTTATGCAATAGTTAACCTCAATTTGATCCCATAAAATTGTAAGAGCCTGTTTCGAAAATTCTACATGTGTTTTCCAAGCCTGCTCATACACTTGGCCCCTGCCTCTTCCCCAGCTGCCAAATCTGACGGGAATAGTAACTACCAGCTACAAGTCAGAGTTCCTGGCCTCTCAATACTGTGTGTATTTCAGAGTTCTGTCATTCGCCGTCAATTTCTCAGCCCTGAACTGAATAGCTTCTGTGTTCCAAAGCACGTCTCATGGGCGGATCACATGTCCACTTTGTATTTCACAACATGGGACCCTTCATTCTGTCCTGACCACTGGATGACAGTAACTTTTGGGGAGGGTGCCACGTGGTCATGTGTACCCCTCATAGGAGACACACGGCGTGGACACTGTATTTTGTGCAGACAGAGACAAGGTGCAGACCTCTTCTCTTGGACATCGCTTCCTCAAAACCCACCGTCCATTTACTCAGAGCGGCTGCTCAGCCAGGGGTCTGTGCAGCAAGGCGTGGTCCCCCTCCAACTGAGGCCGCATGTGAAGCAGAACTCTTTCCCCGCTGTGCCACTCACGGGACCGTGAAGGTGTGACAGTCATTATTTGCTTGTGTTCCCTTCGGTTCCACAGAGAGACCAGGAAAATGGGTTATTAGTGACCTGAAATTTGAGGAATCAGTGGTTGTTTAACTACATTGTCCGTCCCAAGCAAGGCCAATATTCAACTCTGTAAAGACTCCCCAAGACAACAACAGTGGTTCTCAGGCTCGAGCATACATCAGGATGCCCTGAAGGGCTTGTGAAAACACAGATCACCACCTCTACCCCTCAGTGGGTTTCTGATTCAGAGGGGATTCCCTAGCTTTCTCCCCACTCCAGACATCCCCACGCCCACAGTCATCAGAGATCCCTCCTGAAGGGTCCCTCGGAGGTATTCCTTCCAGGGTCATCTCTTGTGATCTCGCCTGGGTGCAGCAGGGAAGGGCGACTGCATTCCAGCAATGGCTGGTCTTCCTCTAGGCTCAGGTGAAGTATTCCTTCTCGGGAACCTTTTTGCCCACAATGGGAAAAGGCACCTCTCTCTTTTCCCTTCCATGCTACCCAGTGCCAACCTTGGGCACCACAAGCACAGTGCTCTGCTTTAATCACGGATTCACTTGCAGGTGTCCACTTGTATGGGAGAGGCACCAGCCCGTCCTGCTCTATTTAATGCATCCGATCACTGCGCAAGCTTACCGAGTAGCTGCTATTTATGGTGGGGAGCAGGCAAGGGGGCTGGAGGGATAACATGAACGAACATGAGAAAAGACAGACCGCCACCCCTGTAGTAAAGGGAAATGAGGACAGGTTGCATTTTAAGTGAATTTGGAGCAATCTAAAAGGAAAATTTGCGATTCGTTTTTCACCTGAGTTACTCAACATGCCTGAGCAATGTGGTGTTCCTGGAATGCAGAAGTCTGCGGTAGAGGTTTTAGCTCTCATGGTTGGCCGGCAGGTGAATCCTGGCAGTGAGCAGAGTCCATTCACCTGTGGTGGGAAGGGGGAGGGGAGCGTGCCAGAAACAGGCCCCGGCTAGTGGTTTTCTAAAGAAGAGATGCCTGTTCTCATCACTCACGTCCTTGATGGTGCTGTGAGCATTTGCACATCCCTGTTTTTACCAACTTTTTAAAGACCTCTACATCTGCCACTGCGGCTCCCAGGCTGATTTGGATGAATGCATAAAATACTGGCACTTGCAAAACCACACAGATCCATTGACAAGGTGCTACTGTTGTCATGGAGATCAAAAGAGACAGTTTCTTAAAGGAAGTGGGGGCTGGCAGAGGGGGATCGGAGGCTGGAGAAAGGGCGCCTAGAAGGATGAAAGAAGGCTGTTTAGGGAGACTAAAGGAGGAAGAAAATGCCAGGGCCAGAAAGGGGACAGAGTACCCCAGATGGCAGATAAATGAGGCACATGGAAAGAAACCGGGCTCATTACTGGATCCAAAGGCAAATGAAAGGAAGAGTAGTATTCAACGTGGAAAAATAATTAACCCCTACATGAGAAACGCAATAGTGAATAGAGAAGGGCTTCTCGTGGAACTGTAGCACACTCTGAGGAGTTTGAGAGAAGGTAGGAACAGAACCCCCCGTAAATCAGAGCCATCTGTAAATAACAACATCTTCCAGTGCGGAAAGGGACTCAGAATGTTGAATTCCACAATATAGAGTGAAGGGGGCCCTCCTCCACTTTAGACTTCCTTCCTTTGTTCTTTTTTTCTTCATTTTTCCACTCACTTACTCTCCAGAATCTTCCTTTAATATGTATTAAGAGGACTGGTTGGCAGGTGAGGTTTGCTCTAAATCTGTGGGTCTGCCTTAAGTGATCCTTATTGTATATTTTTTAATGTTCTTATTTATTTATTTGTTTGTTTTTGAGAGAAAGAGAAAGAGAAAAAAAACACAAAACACAAGTGGGGGAAGAGCAGAGAGACAAAGGGAGCTCCAGGCTCTGGGTGCAGAGAGCCCAACGCGGGGCTCAAACCCATGGACCGTGAGATCATGACCTGAGCTGAAATCAGCCGCTTAACCAACTGAGCCACCCAAGCGCCTCAAGTGATCCTTATTATGAAAACATGTAGCCCATCAGCTGGCTAAGGAAGTGAGCAAACTTTCTGGAATACCTGTTTTAAGAAGGAAGATAAAAAGATCACTTTGTCCAAATAAGTTGGTTCTTTGAATGCTATTTGCTGCTTTAACGGGGCCTGGAAAATGAAGCCGGACCCTTCCAAATCCTGCCTGGATCTCTCATCCTGATGCGTGAGCTGCCACACTAAGTGACCACGTGAAAGCCAGCTCTCAGCTTGAATCTAAGTTGCACGGTGCTCCTGAGACCTCCTTCCGTACTGGCTCATCCAGGCCTCTGATCAGGCCTGTATCGTGATTCCTGATTCCGGGCATCTTGTCCATCTTTAAGCCTTTCCTATTAGCCCTGGACCCAGTCAGACTATAAACCTGCAGCTGAGGTCATTCCTACCCGTCACTTTTGTTGAGCCTCATCTGTGCTCAAAACCCTTCTCTTCTGCAGCTACCGTAACATTTTCTGAGAATGTCCCCCGTGCTGAAGTTCCGTTTTAGACGAGTGAGTGGGTGAGATTTCAGGCATGCTTGTGGGAATGCTTGTGCGCTTGGAGCTTGCATTCAAGTCCTTGGAAACCAACATTCGATACAGACCGGTGGCCGCAGGAGGGGATGGAAGTGATCAGTTCTTGCTGAGCCGATGGCTGAAGGAGAGAGAACCAGAGGCTGAAGGAGAGAGAACGTGGATGGAGGCAGTCGAAGGAAACCGATGAGCTGGCGGTGGAGAATGAGTTGGGTTTTGACAGAGAAGGGAGAGGAGTAGTCTCTGATGCGGGGGAGCAGCGGGGAGAGGCTCGTGAGATGGGAAAATGCAAGAGAGTTAGAACTTCCGTGCTTGTTCAGCAGCCCGAGAGAACCCTAGGTCATCAGGGAACGTCCAGGAACATCCTTGTTAAATCTCAACTACAGGTACAGCTGAGATTTGGAGAGAAGGGGCATGATCGAAGTGGTTTCATAGGAAATTTGCCTTCTTCAGTAACCTGCAACCCAGATTCAAGATCTCTACCTGATTTCCTCTTTTTCCTTTCTTCCACCATTAACTCCATTCAGTTTCATTAAACAAATGAAAACATTTTTTTTTTATCACAATTTGATGCTATTTAACATCAAATTGGTTGATGGTTCTGAAACCATCTTCCACATTAGGATTTCTTCTTTACATACATCTGCCTTTATCCCAGGTCAACACATGCTCCAAGGCTCAGATGTTTAAAGCATCATTGCAAACAAACTTGAAAGTAAAGGGTATTATGTACTAACTTGCCTTGGGATGATGTGAAGCTCATTGCCAGACAAATGGATTCAGGGGCCACCACTGTTCCACACCCCCTGTCCCCACTGGCCTGTTGCCCATTCAAATCAGAGAGAATCTCCAGGGTCACTTTCAAAACACTTTGGAATGCGCACCACAGTCCCTAACATTTCCTATACTGAATGTACAAAAATCCTGTTTCTATGGATTTGTAAAAAGGTAAGAGTTTTTCAGTGTTTCCAAGGATTTCTTTCATGTAAACACATCCCTAAGTTGAAATCTGACTGCTCAGCATACAAAATAATGATAAAACATAAACTCTGCCTGATAGTTAGAATTTTGTCTTGTTTTTGCGCATGCAAGCAATGCTTTCTCTTCATGTGATTTGTTAAATGTTTCTTTGATTTAAAAATGTCTAGCATAATTACGCTAGTTAGAATGTATTCTTACCCATGGGAGGGAAAAAAGGAAGATTTCTCCACCCTACTCATGCAGCCAGATCACAGGCATGATTAATCTCCCAAACCCAAGGAGCTAAAAGTCAGCAAGCAGGTTCCTCTACTTCTGGAAGGTTTAGCTAAATTGGTTGCCGCGCTATGTAAACGTATTCTGTTGGAAATTGCCTTTATTCCCTCTCTCGCTTCTTGATCCGATGTGTAACCACCGTATTGAGGTCCTGACCTAGTGTCTGAGGGGGTCTTAAACCTACACAGTGAGTCACTTGAAAAATTAGAATATTTAATGAGTCTAAACCTAATCTTAAAAAATATATATCATTTATATTTGGGTCACTGTATTTAACATTAAACATTTTTTAATGTTTATCTATTTTTGAGAGAGAGGGACAGAGCATGAGCAGGGAAGGAGCAGAGAGAGAAAGGGAGACACAGAACCAGAAGCAGGCTCCAGGGTCCGAGCTGTCTGCACAGAGCCCAACGCGGGGCTCTAACTCACGAGCTGTGAGATCATGACCTGAGCCGAAGTCAGACATGTAACCAACTGAACCACCCAGACGCCCCATGCTGTATTTAACACTTAAAAACTACATGAAATAAAAGAAATACCTGTTTTAAATTTGACTTAGAGATGACTCTTGCAGGGAAATTAATTTCATTAATTAATTAAATGATATAAATGCCACTCAGGGGTTGTGGTAAAACAATTTCCATGTCATCAAATTCTCAAAATCTAAAATCTTTCGATCCGATTTCATACAAAGTGAAAAGTCATAGCTCATCACTGGAAAAACAAGATTGCGTAGAGCTGTGCTTATAAAAAAGATCTCGCGTCAGGATCCAACGGTGCCGACTTGACTATGAACGCACTGGTTTACATGCCTGTTTCGTCGATCTCTATCGGATCTACATATTTGCCTGAAATCAGACTGCTTGTTGAGGAAGACAGCTGCAATCCAAGAAAACCAAATATGAGGAAACTTGCTTTAAAAGATGTGATTTTACTGCTCCTCTATAGCTCAGACTAACACTCCAACGTAACCGGCGGTATCTAATCCCACTGGGAGGGTGCCTATCAGGCAATTCATCAATATTTGCTGAAATTCATTAATGCTGCCCAGAACCTCCTTCTGCCTTCTCCCTGTGTGGATGCCGCTGCCTCTCGCTTTGCCCTTGATGAAGGACTAGCTCACCAGCCAGCCCCGCCCCATCTGCTCCCTAGCCACCATTCCTGGCTGCCCTGTGCGGCCACCCTGCCTCTCCCAGCCGCTTTCTGCAGGCACCACGCACTATGTCCTCACCTCCCAGGCCCGAGCCCTGGCCACCCTTCCAAGTCCACGGGGAACGGCCCCTTCCAACCGCTCCGAGTTCGCCGCTTTCTGGACGCCTGCTGGCCTTCGCATCCAGGGCCGGACACTCGACACTTGAGAGTCTCTCTGGTTTCCTAAGTGTTTACTCCCTCTCTCCAATTGGATTGTCAGCACTTGGGGGACAGAGAAAGTCCTCATGCTCCTGAGGGCTCTAAGCCCACGGTTTGTAGTGAAATACAGACACACAGATACACGCACACCGGACAAAACACAAATATGCACACATACACACTTGCACACACTCGTATGCAAACACACATGTACTCACACACAGACATAGCACAAATACACATACACGCTTGCACATACACTCACATACACACATGTACTCACACATAATGCACACGCAGACATAATACAAATACTCATGTATGTACACTTGCACACAAGTAAGTATCTCTTGACTGCCTGAAAGTCTGCAAAACCTCCCTGCAAAATCACCGTTGTGTTGCTCTTATAATTGTAAAGAGTTTGGCTTCTATTAAAAATCCAAGATGTTGGCTAACATGTTCTGTCTTCGACTCAGCAGACCCTCTGTCATTAGCAGAGACTAGCCAACTATAGCCTCACCCCTGCCCAGGTTACATCCCCGTGAAATGATTCCAAAACGATTTGTGCCTTAAGGAAAGAAGTCTGCCTTCTTGTCATTGGTGGACCCCCTTCACATGCAGCTCTCAATTGGAAACACCTTTATTCTGGAACATTCCATTAAAGTGGAAGCTCCACGAGGGCAGGGACCTTGTTTTAAAAACTCATTTCTGGGGGCACCTAGGGGGCTCAGTCGGTTAGGGGTTCGACTCTGGCTCAGGTCACGATCTCACGGTTTGTGAGTTGGAGCCCCGCGTCGGGCTCTGTGATGACAGCTCAGAGCCTGGAGCCTGCTTCGGATTCTGTGTCTCCCTCTCTCTCCGCCCTTCCCCTGCTCACACTCTGTCTCTCTCTCTCTCTCTCAAAAATAGATAAAAATTTAAAAAAATTTTTAATAAAACAAAAAATCATCTGCTCCCTGTCAGAGCAGCTCTTACTCAGTAGATTTTGCTGGGTGAAGGTGTGAAGATTGGTGTCCCCGTGTGACGGCTGGTGGACCTGAGGCACCACATGCGTACGTGGTGTTTCCGACCCCCGAGGAGGAGTACGCGGCCAAGGGCGGCTGCGCATGAGCTCACTGCCAACATCCCTGTCTCGACTCCTGTTAGGACACCTCCTACCTTCATCAGCACGGCCGTCCGACTGTATTCCGCTTCCCCAAGAGGCGGGTGGGTGCGGGCTTCCCTCCTGCCCTTCTCAAGTTTTCCTTAGTGCGTTCTTTTCTTCTCCTCTTCAGGCTCCCAAGAAACATTTGCAAAACGGGATTATCCGCGGCTACCAGATAGGTTACCGCGAGTACAGCACCGGGGGCAACTTCCAATTCAACATTATCAGTATCGACACCACTGGGGACAGTGAGATTTACACCCTGGACAACCTCAATAAGTTCACCCAGTACGGCCTGGTAGTGCAGGCCTGCAACCGGGCCGGGACGGGACCTTCTTCTCAGGAAATCATCACCACCACCCTCGAGGATGGTAGGTTCTGGAGGCGGCCGCTCGGGCCTTTCCTTCCTCAAGTGTCTGCTCTGGTCTGGTGGCCACTCTGGCCCCCGACAGCCTGGCTCCTGCTGGCTCTGCCGTGACAAAGGTGCCAGGCCCGGGCCGGGGACTGGGGGTTCCAGGGAAACTTGCCTTAATTCACTCACCGGCTGCAGGGACTGGGTCTCACCCTTGACTGCAGAGCCCAAATCTGTTCCTCTCCAGCATCTCAATCATTCCAAGCAGGAGAATTGGGCTTTTCCCGAGTGCATGCAAGGCTCTCCCTAGGACCGACTAGGATATAGAAATCTGATTTTCTAAGAATTTCTTCCAAGTCAATGTTAAAGGGGATTTTTCTTTATTTCTTTCTTTTCTTATTTTTCTTCTTCTTCTTCTTCTTCTTCTTCTTCTTATTATTATTATTATTATTATTATTTTGGATTTCTTTCTGTTTTCAACCACTCTGCACCAGAGAAAGGAATGAGCAGGGTCCTGGAGCAAATCTCACGGTGACCGAGCACCCCCTAGTGACCATGAGGAGTTACTTCACCCTTCTCCCATGCCTTCCAGTCGTGCTTGAAAAGCAATAGAGAACGGTGTCCAGAGGCCCAAGGTTAGGGGCAGAGATAAGGCATGGGGTTCATTGTCGCACTATGTGTAGATTTTTAAGGCAGCAACTTCGCACGCTGGGGACTTGCATCCATAACTGCCGACCATTTTTACAGGGAGAGAAGTCTTACAAAACCAGGAACCCTAAAACTGGGATTTTTCTTTCCGACTCCATGGTCTTTTGCAATCATGGTTACGTATGCCTTTTGGTTTTCACTTCAATGCTCATGGTGCACCGATGTGTGTGTTTCTGTTGATACTTTGTCCCTTCTCCCAGCCAGGCCATTTAAGCTTTGCATAAACTCAATGTGAAGAAAACAAGACCTCAGACATCCTTCCAGCCTCTGTCTTAATCCATTCTCCCTCTATCCTCTGACAAAATATTATACTTTTGAAAGGGGAGGCTGGCCTGGGAGGAGGGGGACAGTGAATAAGCTATATGACTACATGTCTGCACTGTAGCACTTTCCAATAGCTAGGCTTCCAATTTACATGCCAGATGCAGCTAAATACAGAGGGTCACTTACAAGAGTGATGGGGAAATAAATCGGACAAGCTATGGTGTTTTACTCATGCAGTGATATCAGAAGCGTTCCCCATTCCCCAGTCCCAGTCCAGCCTCCTTGAAAGTGACGCAATTAACTCAGAAAGGGAGACTATGGAAATATGTTAGGACATAGACTCATATTATTTTACATAAACTCATATTATTTTACATTTTACGGAGTTATAATATTTGCATAGGGTAGTGGTACTTGGGGTTTTTTTTTTTCCTTAATTTTGTGGATTGAGTGCGATTTTTTTCTTTCCTTGCACGTTGCAGTGTTAAACTAATGTTGCTTATTCGGTATTGCTTCGCCAGTTAAACCTCCCACGGTTGTTACAGATTCTAATTGTTTAATTTCAGTGCCCAGTTACCCCCCTGAAAATGTCCAAGCCATAGCAACATCACCAGAAAGCATATCAATATCCTGGTCCACACTTTCCAAGGAAGCCTTGAATGGAATTCTCCAGGGGTTCAGAGTCATTTACTGGGCCAACCTGATGGACGGAGGTAAGAGGGCTAAAAGAGCTGTTGAGTTTGCCCCCAAAGGATGTGTGCTGGGATTAGCAGGCCCTCCTCCTAATGTGGGATACAGGCTACGGAGGGCACATCTTTATCAGTGGACATAGTCTGCTTTCCCCCTGTCGTCCTGTTCTTGCCTCTCCTCTTATGCTCTCACAGGGGTGCACAGCTGTTTAAAACATCATGTATCCTCAAAAAGTGATGTGAGGTAACGGAGTGGGTGGCATTTGGGAACTCTAGGCACGGATGCATTTTCCTAGATGAGTATCTATGCCAAGCCCCCGCCTCCACATGCAGCACCAAGATGTTGATTTGTATCTAGAAAGTTCTACGTGGCGTGTATCCTAAAAGGCTGACCTCTTCCAAATTCCCAATAGAGCTCAGCAGGGAAACTTCTTAAGTGCCTGTAGCTGACCCAGGAGAGGGCTCAGGAGGAATGCCGGAATATTCCTCACGAGGAGCCATTTAATCCCAAACCTCCTTCTGTCTTTTTCCCCTTCCCCTTCCCCACCTCCCGTTTCTCTTCTGTCGTTCTTCTTGTTTCTCTGTGTTTGTTTTTATTTTTCTTCCAAGTTACAGGACAAAATCCTTCTGTTGGTTTGGGCAAGACTCTGAATGAGAGCCTGCTCAGATAGAGACGAGGTTGGGCCCAGAACTTTCTTGGGGAGAGTACCTCCCAGTGTGCCTGCTTTCAGAGGGTGGGTGTCGCTGAACCAGACTGAGCGCCTCTCCGTGAGCGGGATAGACACACACCCGTACCACAGCCCTCACGGGGAAGCTACTAAGGCCTGCATCCCAAGACCCTGTGGCCCACGCTCCCATCCTCCCCTTCAGTCCAGTCCCAGCCCCCTCCTGCACCTCCCGTCCCAGGGCAGGGGGGTGCCTCTCCCCTTGTGTGGGGCTTCTTTGAACCCCTCTGACTGCATGTGGCCTCCTGGTGCGTGCTTGCCTCTGAGTTTGGGCAAACACAGCCAGAGCCCCCAGATATATCTCGAGTCTGCTCTGCCAAGCAGGTGGCTGTCCCCACCCAGGTAAACAGAGCACACAGGGCCTCGGAGGCCGCAGGGGGCTCTAATATTGATGCCACAGTACAGGAAGGAAGACACGTTAATAAATAAGCTAAGTAAAGAGCAGTTTGGGGAGCCTTAGTTATTTATGTCTTCATCAGACCTGCTTCTCAGGGCTCAGTGAGGCTTGCTCCATCGGAGGCAGGCACACTGAGTATCTACTCTGTGCTGGCCTCGTGCTAGACCAGTGAGCCCAGAAGAATCTAGTGAACATAGAACCACAAGCCCGGTAATGCACAGCCAACCTCCACAGAGGGACAGAACTACGTAAATGATTCTTTGACAACTTCACCCTCTTGTCCCCCAAAAGAGCTCTTTTAAAATCCCATAGAGGTAAAGTGTAGAGCAAAACTATTTGTAAAAAGCATCTATTTTGTTGACAGTGTCATACTATATCATCGTATCTTCTTGTTCTGGTTTCTCGTCCTCCTCTTGAACGACGTGAAGCTAGAACCCCTGAGCGCACTCCCCTAAAGGCAGCGTGACACCGAAATGATTTTGTTGTTCTTCCTGTTGGAAATGTTTTCCAGAACCCGGTGGTGACGACGCATCCGTATTTTCACACATCGCTCCTATTCGCTAATATTGCCTATTAACACCTTAGCTCTACGAAGGGTAATGTGATGAAGACAGTTCTTTTGACTTGACGCTTCTAAGCGTTAAATACTTGAATATGCAAAAACATGAAAGGCTTTAAGTAAAGACTGCTTAGAAATGCATACGGTTCCTAAAGATACGTTGGCTCACGGTATTCAGATCAAAGCGATGTGCTTAATGCCTAATGTAGGAGTTCTACACTTAATCTCCGAAAGATGAGAAAGAAACCCTTAGAGACATAAACCTGCTACGAACACTCACTCCTTACCTGCTGCTTATAAGAAGTGACATTTATGAATTAGCAGGTGATTCCACGGGATCACTGATACTTCTGCAAAAACTTCTCAGGCTGCGGCCCGAGGCTCCCACGGACGTGAGACATCGTGCCTATGTAAAGGACTGGACCCACTCACCCACACCCCCACAGCCACACTCGCACGCACCCCCACACACTCACGCACACAGACTCACACGCAGCCTCACACATATATCTGCACACTCATAGGCACACACACTCGCAGACTGGGAGACCCAGGTTGTCACTACCGCTGTGATTAGCAATTGCCCCGAATACTTTCAAATATGTACATCAGAAAAGCATTTGTTATTGTTAACGTGATCAGATAAAGCTGGTTAATATATCTGATAGGACAGGCGAGCCACGCACCACGTTGGTGAAATTTCCGAGTGTCTTATCATCTGAAAGCTCAGTACTTTGCAAGACCTCGCAAAGCCGTTCACTGAGATTGCTAGAAAACTTGTGCACGCCGAAGTCCCGTTTCCGTCTGAATCCGAACCGCTTGTCGTCTCTTCCGTCTTTCCCCAAGACAGCACAGTGGATTCTGAAGCAAGGTGGCATTTAGGTGCCATCCCGCTGTTAGCGTTGATGGTGGGCCAGTTCACGGCACTTCAGAAACGTTATTCCCACCCCCGTTTTTTGTCTTAAAACCCTTTGAGAACGAGGGAGGGCATCGATACATAAAACAGTTTGTTTTCAAACAGAAAGTGAAAAAAATGTGAGAGTAGAAATGATACCTCTAAATTCATTTCATGTATTTATTTCATGTTATTTTAGTCATGATTTCACCTGAGCGTTATTCTTCAGTTCCTGTTTGTTTTTTAATAACCTTACTGAGGCTGTAAAAGGTAGATGATAGAAATCCTCCTTAAGCCATAAAAAAAAAAGTACAAGGGCTCAAAAGAATGGCAAATGAAGCATGCCGTTTTGATTGGGCTTTTTGTCATAATTGTCCTCTTTAGTTTCTGCAGATCCACTAAAGATCAAGTGTCTGCCAGGCAGGACCATGCCCTTCCCCTTGGGGCAGCGAGAGTGAGGTGCACGTATGGCACATATTAGGAAGGTCTGGGGGGTGATCTTGAACTGGGGTTCTGACCGCAGTCTCATTCCTGGTTCATGAATAAATCAGTTCCTCAAAGCAGTATGAACCCCAATACGA
This sequence comes from Leopardus geoffroyi, assembly GCF_018350155.1. Lineage (NCBI taxonomy): Eukaryota > Metazoa > Chordata > Mammalia > Carnivora > Felidae > Leopardus > Leopardus geoffroyi. Next base: position 5,715,941 of record NC_059333.1, read on the forward strand.
GTAAACATCCAAGTGTTCATTCTGATTTGTCTCATGCTTCTTGAGCAGATGGAATTCTTCTGTTTTAACTATTGCTTGAAAAAGATGGGGGCGACCCCCTCCACCTTGTCCCTTTTAGCCGCCCTCTTCCCCATCACTGTCTCTCATCCAGGAGCCACACTGATGAATCAGCACCTCTGTCTCTCGCAGCAAATGACTGCAGCCTGCTTTCTCCACCAGGGAGAGACTCCCGGGTCCTTCTTAAAGATAACAATTGCAAAAAAACAGAAGCAAAAACCCAGGGACCCCAGAGGTTAAATAATTTAGACAAGGTCTCATAACTGGCTGCTGGCACGCAGCCCTGTGAAACCCCATTTTCCTGGTGTGTGTGTGTGTGTGTGTGTGTGTGTGTGTGTGATCTTTGGCACAGCATAGAAATTCCTAAATCTGAAAAGATCTTGATGACATCTATACTTAATGTTTTTCCCATTAGCATTGAAGTGTTTACCCTCATCCTACTGACCCCTATTAGATATGTTTAGGAAAACGAACGTTGCAAGTGCATAGGACAGTATGAAGAGCCATGGTGGTCGCCAGGCAGAACCTTCCTTCGGGGGGAGACTTCCTCACCCTTCTGGCCTGACAGTTGTCCACTCTCTGAATGTGCGGCGACCCCAAGCACGAGCAAGTATCTTTTTACCTTTGTAAGCCATCTCTTGAGGCTTCCAAATCGTGGCCCCAAGAAGTCTGCATACACTGCTGACCTCCCCAGAAGACACCCGGCCAAAGACCCCTCCTGGGGACCCCCCTCTTTGCCCACTTTCTCCCCCAGGAAAGCGTCCTGCCGGAGAGCTGGCCCACAGTCTGCTCAAGGCGGTGACGGGCCTCTGGCTCGTGTCCAGGTCTGCAGCTGGGTCTGTGACCCAACATCCCTCACATCCCCCACAGCCCTCCCCCCATGCAAAGGCCCCAGCACGTGCGTGACAAGCCTTGGCCACCCCATGACTATTTTAGATTCAGCTTTTCTCCTATGTCCAGCTCAACCTTGATCCTTTGAGTGACAAACACCAAAGAGACAAGAAGACACTCTGTGGTCTTCATAATCACAGAATACGTGGCTGTTAATTACTAGGTGGCCTTCTGTGCAACGTGTGAGAAGGACAGGAGGGCAGGAAGAGAAAGCCACGCTGGTGGAGAGCTCAATAATCTGACCGACATGATGCTTTTCACTGAGTGACCACCGCAGAGCACGGAGACCGTGGTCTGTGGACCTGAGGCCGTGCACTGTGGCTCCACGGCCCATGCTCTCGGCCGCTCTGCTAGGCTCCGGGACCTTAGGCAAGGTACCTCCCTGCTGTGGTTTCCTCGCCTGTAACATGCAGGCCAATAACAGGATTGGTGTGCTGGCTAAATGAGTTAGCATCTGAAGCCAGAACAGCGCTGGCCCGTAAGTGGGTCCTACTGCTTGTCGACTGTAAGCACAGGTGCACAGGTGGCCTTGGCTACGGCCAGCCACCCAACGAACAGTGCCTCCCGGACCTGTGCTCCGCCAGTCCTCTTAGTAACTGGGGGGCCCAGGCTCGCAGGCAGTGCCCATCCTCCACGGCTGGCTGTGCCCGGGGGTGAGTGGTCCTCAAGCCTCTCTCTCCTGCACCAGCTGCTCCGTAGGTGGTTCCTTTCAGAACCTAGAACACCCGTGGAGGTACTTAACACATCATTGTAAGTTTTCTCAAATTGCCCTGTCTGACACGCCTGAGAAGGGAGAGCAAAGCGTTCCCTCTCTGAGTATTATTAGCTGATCCCACTCCAGAAAATGAAGCATTTTTAGCTGGCGCCAAGTTTCTGACACATCAGCGTGTCACTTTGGCAAAGAAGCTCGGGGGGTGGGGGGCAGCGGCGGGGGTTCACTCCAGGGAAGAGGAGCGGTTTCCTGAGCCACCTCGTCTCAGCTCAGACACCTGAGAAGTTAGGTACTTAAAAATACATGTACATTAAAGTACAATTTGTTTGTTAAACAAAAGACAAAACTCGACTTGCAGAAGTTTTTTTTTAATATATTTTTTAAACTTTATTTATTTATTTTGAGAGAGAGAGGGAGAGAGAGAATTCTCAAGCAGGGCCTGCACTGTCAGCACGGAGCCTGATGTGGGGATTCGACCTCAGAAACCGTGAGATCGGGACCTGAGCCGAAACCAAGAGTCAGATGCTTCACAGATTGAGCACCCAGGCGCCCCTGACTTGCAGAAGTTTTTTGATGAGCAGTTAGAAATGCACCTGCAGGGGGCGCCTGGGTGGCTGGGTCCGTTTAGCGTCCAACTCTTGGTTTCGGCTCAGGTCATGATCTTGCGGTTTCATGGGTTCGAGACCCACATCAGGCTCTGTCTGCACTGGCAGCACAAAGCCTGCTTGGGAATCTCTCTCTCTGTCCCTCTTTCTCTGCCCCTCCCCAACTCGTGCTGTGTCTGTCTCTCTCAAAATGAGTAAATAAACTTAGAGTGAGCCCTGTACAGCCCCAAGCTCCCCGGGTTGAGTGTGGGGGGCACGCTTGATTGGCTGCTGGCCCCGGCCGTCGGGTTGGGTGGTAACACTTGGAGGGACCTGCTCTGTTTTCCAGACTGATGTTCTGCCGTGTTCCGTGGCAGTTGCACGTGAATGAGTGTCGGTGCCGTGTGCGGGCTGTGCACGGTCCCTCTGAGCCATCTCAGGGTGTGGCAGCTAGAGGGCGAGCCCCAGGGCTGGCCAGGGAGCACGGCACGCCCACAGCCAGTCACCGGATCCTGTTCTCTTGTCCTCCAGAGCTGGGCGAGATTAAAAACGTCACCACAACGCAGCCTTCCCTAGAGCTGGACGGGCTGGAGAAATATACCAACTACAGCATTCAGGTGCTGGCCTTCACCCGTGCGGGGGACGGCGTCAGAAGTGAGCAGATCTTCACTCGGACCAAAGAGGATGGTAAGAGACGGGGCAGGTGTGGATGGGACTCCAGGGGACACATAGGGCCCCACAGAGTGACAGCATCCCGGGCAGAAGCCAGTGTTGGGAGGGCCGGGTCCTGCAGACCAGTGTTCCTCCATCGGCCTGGCCTTGACTTTGCTCTGGACAAACCTTTTGCTGCCCTGCCAGAATATTCCAGCTCAATTCAGACCATTGACTCCCCGTGTCGCCTTTGTTCGTTGTATCCTTTGTTCCTCTCCCCTATAGTTTTTCTTCTTTTTAAAAATTTTTGGCCAAGTATTATTTAAACAAAAATGCCTTTATCCCAGAGCTGTAAAACAGGTCGTACCTGTTTTGTGTCCCATCAGAATAATTTTAGTGATGCTTCAGCTATGAGTGTAGGCTCTGATTCTTTCCATCCTTCCACTTGAAAATTATGTAATGGCCTAAGTCCTATTATTCTGTGCCAGCTTTAGAATCACTTCAGAATAAATCCTTAATTTGAGATCTTCATATTAATCGTCTTTGACTTCTTAGAAGAGCTGATCATGATTTAGTAAAATTTTAAATCATGGCTCACTTCAGTTCAGACCATTAATTCTTGCTGTTCCACACCATCTGGACTTGGTTGTGTGACTCTTTCCCCAACCTACCAAAACTCTCTGGCAAGTGGTTTTTTTCCTAAGTTTTTTAAAAGCTTATTTATTTATTTTGAGAGAGAGAGCGCGCGTGTGGGAGGGTCAGAGAGAGAGGGAGAGAGAATCCCAAGCGGGGTCCGCACTGCCAGCGTAGAGCCCGAGGCAGGGGCTCGAACTTGGCAAACCATGAGATCATGACCTGAGCCAAGATCAAAAAGCCAGAAGCTTAACCGATTGAGCCACCCAGGCGCCCCTTTGTATTATTTTAAGGGAAACCTGAGGGGCCATATCTGAGCCTGTCTGAAGAACAGCCGAAGTTGTGATAAATGTTACAGCAACAGTGAGAAAAGCAGGTCTCCACCTGGAGAAAGGAAAGAGCAAAACGGATGTCCAATGATACCCATGTGGGACTCTCCAGATGAGAGCGCAGAATTGTACCAGAGGTAGGGGCAGGATGAGGCACCGGTGCACCTACATTCCGTGCAGGTTTGGGCTCGCCGAACTGTTTTGTCTTCTTGCCAGGACTCTGCTCCCAGGAAGCCGGGCAGGGTGCAGGGGGGAGGTGTTACCCACATAGAACCTGCAACATCAAACACACTGCGGTTCCATCCACATCCGTCCTGTGGAAGCCCCAGGCTCAGAGGCCTGGATGGACTCTTCCTTCAGCCTTTTCTGTCCCCTAACAAAGCTTCTCTGACACCTGCAGCATACTACCTCTCACCTAACTCTCTGCCCTCCCCTCCGCAAACCCAGCCCTTCTTCCCCGCAACTGGTCCCATCCATCTATGCTCACACATTATTTTCACTGTCTCTGTCGCCCTTCTTGCTTTATTGGGGGCACACACAAATTCATCCTCATTAGCTGTAGCTTTTCTAGAGTACACAGGCAGTTCTTTCCAGGAATGTGCAGGTGTCAGCCAATTCTGCCCAAGGAAATGGATTATTTAGGGCAATCCGAGGTCAGAATGAAATGCCATTAGAAAGTCACACATTAATGGAGAGATCTACAAAGCTATGTCCTAAGTGAAGGGGGTCATAATTTAATTTTTAGAAATGCGGTAGACAAAGAGCTGTGTCTAGAAGCTGGCTGTGTCACTTGCTGCCCAAGGGACTTCGGGCACCTTACCTAACCTTCTCTGAACTGATGTACAAAATTGACATCATAATCAGACTGCACAGAGTTAAGATATAAAAAGTCAAGTGATGTCTGCAAACACCCAGCCTGACACATAGTGGGATGGTTCTGACACTAGATGTTTGATTATTTGATCTTCACTCCTTCGGAGTGGGGGCGGAACACTCTTTTGCCCTGCTAAGCAATAACACAAATGTCACTGGAATTATTATTTAAAGAGCAAATTGATCGGCAACACAAATTTTGACACCTGCATTTTTTAGACGAAGGTACAGAAATCCGTTAAGAAGGGAAGGCTCGCCACAGCTTTTTGACCGGTAATTTGGATCAATTTGTAATTAATTCTCCACTTTTAGAAATCATAGGTTCTCTTCCAACACTTGACCCCGACACATGAGGTCTAATTTGCCATTCAGCCATTCTGTGCTTTTGTACCCGATGCTGATGGTATATGGAGGTGCCATTGATTGTAGAGGGCCCTGCCCTCCCCCAGGAAGGAGGTGAAGGACCCACTGGTCCAGGTGTACCTCCAGACAGAGATGCAAGCCCCGAATGTCAGTATTTACTCGGGATGAATCGCCAGCATTTTGCAAACAAAGCCGAGCGGAGATTCGGTAGAAATCGAGAAAAACTGGTATAATAAGCTTCTCTCCCGGATTCACATGAAACATTCACTAATTTAAAATGGTGAAGAACTGAGCTAGTCACACGGTTAACTCAAGACCTAACATAAATAGGCACTCGAGCAATTGATAGAACTGAATGCAAGTTGGTGTCTAATTGAAAGAAGCAACAAGGCTCATTACCATAGAAGGACTGCTTAATCAGATTGAGAATACACAACCTGTTTAAACTTGTGCTACAAAATCTTACAGTTTTGAAGTTTGGATTAACCTGCCAGGTTCAATTAAATTATGTAAGATTGTGGATAAGATTCCAGTAAAATAATAATTGCCAACATTCATCAAGTTCTTCCTCAGGCACTAATCTAGGCACAGAGTAAAGGTTCAGTGTTTGTTGATAGTCTCACAAGGAAAGAAATATTTATGCATTGAAAGCAAGCATTAAATTTGGTTCTCTCTGCCCAATTTCTTTTTTTTTTAAGAGCTGTAGTATTTTTTGAGAGAGAGAGAGAGAGTGTGTGTGTGTGCACAAGCAGAGGAGGGACAGAGGAGGAAGGAGAGAGAATCCCAAGCAGATTCCACGCTTAGCACAGAGCCCTACACAGGGCTCAATCCCATGACCACAAGAGCATGACCTGCACCAAAGTCGAGTCAGACACTCAACCAACTGAGCTACCCAGGCACCCTGGCCCAATACATTTCTTTTTTTTTTCTTTTAATTTTTTTATTTATTATTTTTGAGAGAGAGAGAGAAAGCACGTGAGCAGGGAAGGGGCGGGGTGGGGGGTGGGGTACAGAGGATCCGAAGTGGGCTCTGTGCTGATAGCAGAGCCCGATGCAGGGCTCGAACTCACAAACCGTGAGACCATGACCTGGCCAAAGCCAAACGCTTAACTGACTGAGCCACCCAGGTGCACCCCCCACCCATACATTTCTTAAATGAGGTCCCTAAACCCCCCGTGTCAGGAGGCCTAGAGTTTAAGTTGTGTCATTTGGTCACTGATCATCTTTTTTTTTTTTTTTAATGTTTATTTATTTTTGAGAGAGAGAGAGACACTGAGTGTGAACAGGGGAGAGCAGAGAGAGAGGGAGACACAGAATCCAAAGCAGACTCCAGGCTCCGAGCTGTCAGCATAGAGCCCGATGTGGGGCTCGAACTCACGAACTGCGAGATCATGACCTGAGCTAAAGTCGGACGCCTAACCGACTAAGCCACCCAGGTGCCCCTTGGTCACTGATCATCTTAAGGAGGAAAAATGTATCACTTGCTAATAAAACATTCAAAAATAGGATAAAATAATAACTAAAAATAGATTAAATAAATAAATCGAATCAAAAATTAGAACATTTTTTATTTATTTTTTTTAACATGTATTTATTATTGAGAGACAGAGAGAGACAGAGCATGAGCATGATGGGGGTGCAGGCAGAGAGAGGAGGAGACGCAGAATCCGAAAGAGGCTCCGGGCTCTGAGCTGTTAGCACAGAGCCCGACACGGGGCTCGAACCCACAAACTGCGAGATCATGACCTGAGCTGAAGTTGGACGCCTAACCCACTGAGCCACCCAGGCGCCCCTAAAAAATTAGAACATTTTTTAAAAGTCTACTGCTGCCAGGGATAATTTGCAATTGAAATGTTTGCTCAGAGAACAAGTTTCCAGTTTCTTCAGTAGTTGCTCGGCCTGTATAAGGACTCTTGGGCCAGTAGACATATTCTTAAATCTGTGGACATATTCTTGGGTCCACAAACATATTCTTGGGCCCACAGACACCACCTCCCGGGGTCCGTGAAAATTGCTCAGGCTTCAGATTCTCTTTCCGGAACTGCTCAATCGATCAGAACTTGGACCTTCGTTATTCCGCAGGAACACAAAAGATGATTTGCTGATCTGGCTTTGTGTTTTTGAACACAGGACAACCAATTCTGAATTCTAAAGGGTTTGTGAAATCCTAATGCCATTTTATTTGCTGAGACTATAATCTGAGCAAAGCCGTGGGGAAAGAGAACACAAACAAAACACAATCTATTAATTTTCCAATTGTTATTTTTATTCTGCAGGCATCAGGTAGTTCCCACCCTGATCCTTTTCTGCAAAAGTAAACACTGTGTGTGTGTTTAAGTTCAAATATTTACTGAGTACATTACTAATGCACATTACTCTGTAAATCATTTTCTATGCGAAGGAGGCTGGCGGGAGGTGCAATATGTGATCTTTGCTCTCCCGCCTCTTGACTAGCAATCTCTTTGAGGGGGGCCATCTGAAAACAGAGCCGAGAGTGAGTGAAGAATAAACAGACATCAGGCTATCTCTGAATCCTCAGGGCCCCCCCATCTTGAGCCCTACGTTCTCTTGGAGGCGTAGATCATACATGCTCAGGTGATCATGTGACCACCCCTCAGCGCATCTTAAAAGGGATGGACTTTGAGGGCGTGTGTCTGGTCTGTTTGCTGATGCACCAGAGGCGCCGCGCCCCAGTAGACAGGTATTGAGCGCACGGCAGTGCTGGGCTCTGTGCAGTAGCAGGGACAGCAACAGCACAACAGGCCAGGGCGTCCCAGAAGGCCTCCCACCGTGAGGATGTCAGAGCTCCCTCCAATGGCATGGTTCTCATGCAGGTTCCTGTGACCTCCCTGGGCTCCTGGGTGGGCCCCTGAGGTGCCCAGTGGGGGGCTCCACACTGCACGCTCTGCTTCAGGAAGAGCCACTCCTGTGCTGCGTATTGGTTCCCCCACACGACGCCACCGTAGTTAAAAGATTTTGTCTACTTTGAAGAATGTTTAGGAAATATCGCTCTCGTAGGAGCAAAGGCCAGAAATATTGGCGTCTTGTGGAAATGGGAATGGAAGAGCGACGTGTGCCTCGCACGCCCGTGATGACAGCCACAGTTGTGGGTGGTTCCATCCAGCACCAGGCCGTCTGCACATGGCTCAGGGGGGCCTCTGTGGGGTGTTGGGCTCAGGTGGGTCTGGCTACCATGGTGGATCACATACGCAGCAGGCTATCTCTCACACACACACACACACACACACACACACACCTGCCGAAACCTGATCAGCAAAACCAGAGAAGTGATCGTGACGTGAACTGAAGTATCTGTGTGTGTACCTATACTTCAAACCAAGGCAATCATCTTTCAAAGCACTGACTTTGAGGCTTTACATTAAGATACATCATTAAAAGGCCCTAACTGAGTGGATTCATTTTCTGTGGTGTATAATGCATCACCTGAAACCTAATACTTAAAATGGCACAAATTTGTTGTCTCACCATTTCCTTGGGTTAGGGGTCCAGGTCCCGGTCAGCTGGGTCCCTGGCTCAGGGCCTCATAGGCTGAAATCGAGCTGTTGGCTGGGGCTGTGAACTCATCTGAGGTCAGGTCCCCCCTGCCCAAACTCACTGGTTGTTGTCAGCGTCTGGTTCCTTGTGGGCGTGGGGCTGGGACCATCTCCACAGCTCCCAGAGGCTACCTACTGTTCCCTGTCTTATGGCCCCTCCACAGCAAGACAGTTTGCTTCCTCAAGACCAATGAGAGAGCATCTCTACTGCTTTAAATCTCTCTGACTTCTTCCATCTCTGACATCTAGACCCTCTTGTAAGGGGCTTCTCTGATTAGGTCAGGCCCACCTAGAATGCTCTCCTCTTGGTTAACTTAAAGTCAGCTGGTTAGGACACTAATTATATATGCAAAATCCCTTCACCTTTGTTACGTGACATAACCTGGTCATGAGAGTAATCCAACCATCGTAGTGACAGGTACTACCCACATTCAAGGGAAAGAAACTATACAGATATTTATATCAAAGGATAAAAATCTTGGACACCATGTTAGAATTCTTCCTACCACCCAATCGCTAGTGGAATCACTTTTCTATTCACTTAGAATATCTGCATTGAGGATTAGTATGTTCCAGATACTGGCCCAGGCACTAGAGATACAGCAGAGAACAGGGTGGGCGTGGCAGGGCTTGCAGGCTGGTGGAAGAGACTTAAGTGGATTCTGACATGTTCCATGAAGGAGAAGGGTCTTAAGAGAAAACATGAGAGCCCTGGCTTTATCTAGGCTGGTGGTCAGAAAAGGTTTTCTCAAGGAAGTAATGTTTAGTAGAAGCTGATAGAGGAGTAAGAGTTGCCAAGATAAAAAAAAAAAAAAAAAAAAAAAAAAAGAAAGAAAGAAAGAAAAGAGAGAGTGGGAAAAGATTTCAGACAGAAGGAACCCAAGATCCTAGATCATCATGTGCCAACGTCCTGGGATGGGCTAAGAATGCCACTTCCAGTGTTGCAGAACAACACTAAGCCATAGGGACAGCTCAACTACTGACCACGTCCACATGGAGGTCTAAGAAGCTCTCCAACCTTACACATCCTCTGGGAGGGATAAGAGAGAATTCTAGGTTCTGGCTTTTGCAACCAAGAAGATAGCTGTGCCATTTCTTGCAATGGGGTACAGGAGGAAGGGAGGTTTGGAAGGGAAGATGGTGATCCTGGTTTGGGACATGGTGTATCTAAGATACCTATGAATCAGATTGGAGATGTCAGTGGCAAGTGGGTATGTGAGCTCTAAGAGCTTCCGCAATACAGAAAGGAGGTGTAGGCAGATTGGAAGAATATAGAAAAAACGGTTCTCCGGACCTGTGTTCTTTACTTCAACCAATTAAATATGAAGTCAGAAATTCACTCAACAGTGTCTAGGAATTCGTGAAAACTGCCTAAGCTTGCCTGTATTACACACACACACACACACACACACACACACACAGAAAGCAGATTACCAAAATGTGTTCTGATGACTAAGAATGTTTTAGGAAAATATGTCCCAGACAGACCATCCTACACCATCTCCGTTTTCTGCAACTCTCAACATCTGGTGTTTATAGTTCAACACTGGGTCACAAAGTAAAACCCAGGATCCTTTAGTGATGCACAACGTAAGGAAATGATGATTGCCATTACGAATGATAGCTAGAATTTAGTTGGTGCCTGCTGAATGCAAAACTCCATCTAAATTCTTTAGATGAATTATCTTTTGTAATCCTAGCAATAAAACTGTAAATAGGTACAATTATTGGTCTAGCTTCATAGAGGAGGAGACTAAGGCTTGTTGGAGAAGTTAATGAATTTGCCCAGGACGTGGACCTAAGTGTTGGAGCTGAACAAAAGCCCTCGGTGGGGCTACAGGGCTCACACCTTGAACCATTGTGGGATAATCCAAACCAGAACTACAATTTACATTCTAACTCTTAAGATAGTGGCTCAGCGATGCAGAAAACTTTTCCAGAATGTCTTGTTCCTCAAAGTTTCTATGTAGCTATTCCTCTGTGGTATAAAATTCTAATAACCCTAGAAAAAAAGATTGCACGAGATAGATCATGCATCAAGTGTATGAGGAGTCAGATAGGGATTTACATGGTAAATGCCCTTTGATATAATCAAGACAAGTCAATGGAAATAATCAAATAGAGGAAGGAGTGTAAAGTGGCCAACAGACATACCTTAAACATTCTATTTTAACTCAAAGCAGACAATACAGATTGATTCTCTAATCATTCTTTCATTAAATAATATGGTCTAATTTCTATTAAGTTTTGGATGAAGAGATTAGAAGTCTATGTCATTGTTTCCATAAACTGTTTTCATCATGGATCATCTGCCATTTCCAGTTTAAGTTCTCTGAGAGTAGAGTAAGGCATGATGCCATTTGCCAACAACTTATGCTTGATTTTTTTAAATCTGTTTGTCTTGATATTTGCTACGTGTGTCATCTTTCTCAAGGGTCTTGGCCCAAACCTAGCCGAACCTTCTTTTTTTAACTTACCTTTAAGAAAGCTTTTCCAAAGAAGTCCCATTAATTGTCATGGAAACAGCTTTATTTGGCACTCCTATTTCATTGGTTTGGATAATGAATTAAATTACATTACCACGACAGGTGTAATTGTCACAAACAAGGTAGAAACAAATATGACTGACTTCTGTCGAGCAGCCACTCAAGTGGTTGTTGCCCAAGCCCTTGGGCTTCTAGAAAGAAGCTGGCCAGAGGGAATGTTGGGTATGGTGAATGCCAGCCAGGTGGTTGCTTTAGAGAAGGAATGGAGTGTGTTGGAGAATCTGGGGCATCTGTTAGGATGAAAATGTCAAACAAATGTCCACTCTACACTTGGTGTTCAGGAGGAGCCCTTGTGGGTCTCAACCAGGTTGTGGATTTGGGGGTGTCTTGGCTGTGCCCCTCACCAATAGGAAACCTAAGCACAAGTGCCCTCCATACTCAGCACAACAGTGCCTTGTTCCCAAAGACTTAGTAATCCTGGTGTCATCACTTACTTGTGTCCTCTTTTCTAGACCTTCTGCCACCAACAGGATGTGTCAAAACCTGATCCCAAGATTTTATATTTTCAAGTGGTGGTGATGTCACACCCACATTAGCTCTCATGGTGATTGCTGGTTTTGTTCTTTTGACCTTGAAGAGTCAAGATGACAATCATGAGACACATAGTCAACTCCACAAATATTTAGTGAGCAGTTATGTTGTTACTGGAGCAGGAAGAGACTCAAAGGTTCCTCCAGGGGCTCACAAGGGATGTATATCGGTTAGAATTTCAAGACCTCCATCAAGGTGGGAACCACCCTCCAGGTGGACAGTTAGACCAACAAGGAACAAAGCAAGATCCTTAAGGCTTATCCCATAGCAATTTTAATGCTCTTTTCTCTTCTCCCCATGTCTTGTCCACCTCACTCCATCCTCCCTCTTCTACCTGGAAAACAGAAAGATGGGGGGAAGGAATACGTGCATTTGATCTCATTGACAAATTATGCTTAATATTGTTAGCACCATTTCCTTCTTTCTTAGATGGCTTACAGAGGGGTGTTTCTTGTCTATACAAGTGTGAATCTTTGACACAAAAATCCATCCTCGTAAAAAAAGTGTTTCTGTACCTCCCCTGAGCCAAAAGAGATGTCATTACAAAGTGTTTTGGGCAAGGAAGAGTGGTCCCTAAAGACCAAGATACTTTGCCCTCGTTCGTCTCTAACTCAGGAGGCAAGATGTACGTCCCCAGCCTGTTCAAAGCCAAACACTATAGCAGCACAAGAAACTAAATTCTCCAGCTGTTCAGAGGCAGGAACTCACAAGGGACTGAAATGGGTAAAGAAGGCTCCCAGGAAGTCAGGGACTTGAACTGAATGTATTAGTTCTGTTGAAGCAACAGCTACTCATGGCACTTGTTAAAGAGCAGCAGCAGGCACACTTCTCAGGGGGACTGCTGTGACGTGAATATGTGGGGTCGACCTCGGTGGGAGTTTGTGGCAGGGGAGAGAGGCCGGGCTCGACTTCACGTACAAGTGGGAATTTACAGCCAAGGAGTGGAGGGGAAGGATGGGGCTGTGGGTGGAGAATTACTGATAGGAGACCTTGGGGGTAAGGGTATTCTGACTAGAGTGATCAAACAGGACTCTGGTTGAAGGCACGCAAGGATGATCAGATAGTACCTGGGTGTGGAAGAGAATGAAGTCTTTGATCATGTATCAAGTGACCCGATATTGAGGGGATTCTGGCTGAACTGACCGAGCAGCGTTCTTGCTAAAATTAGGCCGTTAGAGGACATGCCCTTGGACAGGGTTCGTGTGGAGCACGGGTCACTCGTCAAAGAGAGGCTCTGTCAGCTCCTAGGGCTGCTGGCGTAGGGCCCTGCAGAGGGAGACCTTCAACACCAGAAATGGGTTGTCCCATGATTTTTGGAGGCCAAGAAATCCAAAATCAAGGTGTGGGCCAGGTGGGCTCCCTCTGAGGGCTGTGAGGGAGAGTCTGTTCCAGGCTTCTGCCCTTGGCTTTTAGGGGGCCATTCGCCCCTTGTGTCCTCACATGGTCTTCTCTCTGTATATGTCTTTGTGCCCACATTTCCCTTTTTTCATAAGGACGCCAGTCCCATGAGATTAGCGCCACCCTAGTGACCACAGTTTCACTTGGTCATCTCTGTGGAGACCCCTTCTCCAAGTCAGGTCACATTCTGAGCTTCTGGGGGCTGGGCCTTCACCACGTGGATTCCGAGGGGACGCGGTTGAGCCCACAGCACTGACCCCTGAGGAGCTGGCCAGAGAGAGGGGCCAGGCCTAGCCGGAGCGGGGGTTGTGTTGGGCAGCGTGGGCCAGAGCGCCTGGTCGGAAGCCCCATCGCTGTGACTAAATGCCCGGCTCTTCCAGTTCCAGGTCCTCCTGCGGGAGTGAAGGCAGCGGCGGCCTCAGCCTCCATGGTCTTTGTGTCCTGGCTTCCCCCTCTCAAGCTGAACGGCATCATCCGAAAGTACACTGTATTCTGCTCCCACCCCTATCCCACAGTAAGTTGGTAAATAACCAAGTGCCTTTCAAGCACCTTCCAGAAAACGAGCTGCGAGTGCTCCTTTGGGACACCTTCATTCCTTTGTTTCCCACCTACTTGGGTCTTTCCAGTGGTTTTATTCCCCGCCCCCCCCCACCTCCCGCCGTTGTCTCTACCACAAAGCAACATCCTCATTTACACCTCACTTGAAAATACACATCTGAATCATTATAAGGGACACAGTCGTCTAGAAGTATTGTTCAGTTGGTGACTTCCCACAGCACCGCCAGCCGGCTTCTCAAAATCAAAACCCAGAGGTCTGAATTGTGCCTTAATTGGTAGTCAGTGGACAGCGCTTATTGATTTTGCTGTTGGACGCGTCATTCCGTGCCCACCAGGCCCTCCCTGCCTCCCCCCCTTCCCTCTGACCTCCCTCCTGTGCCCCCACCTCCCGCCCCATCTTCCTGCCAGGTCCCGTCCCCCACTAAGAGAAGCAGGCAAGCCACTGTCGGGCCAGAAATGAGGGCCCGTGCTGGGGATCTGTGACCCCGACGATCGCATAGCCCACCTCATTCACTGAGACAGAGTTAAAAGAGTTAGTGTAATTAATAATACTTCAGCGTGTTATATTTATTATCATTAATATTATTACTACCGAGTCATAATTATAGAGCTAAACTGTTTCTTAGACCAGCTACAAAAGCATGTCGAAAAGGGAAATTTTAGAGGAAAGAAAGCCAGAGTAGGACCACAAAATTCATGCTGTCTTCACAGGAATATTTACAGCATTTTCTGGGGTTGGCACCACGTGACCTGTCTTTCTGTCCTCCGGCTGGGGTATAGAAGGAGACCTGTATCGTCAGTCAGTGTTTGTGGAGTGAATACACAGATTAACTTTGGTTTTTATTGTGATAAAATACCGTAACGCAGAATTTGCCATCCGAATCACTTCTAAGTGTCCAGGTCAGTGGCATTAGGTATATTCACATGGTTGTGAACCATGACCCACCTCTAGAATGTCTCTGTCGCCCCAAACTGAATCTCTGTCCCTGTGAAACACTGAATCCCCGTTCCCAACTCCTTCCAGCCCTGTCACCTCCTTCATCTGTTTGCTGTAGGACTCACATTTGCTGTTCTGATTCCACCAAGCTAGGAAAAAAGAGTTCAGGGTACCCAGAACACCCTCAATCTGCTCTTTATCTCTAAACTAAAACCCCAGCCTGGCTTACTTGAAATTAGTCCTGATGGACCAATGCTTGGATGAGATATCCCCACAGGTGGCCGCTTTGGGCCATGTTAGTCTTTGTCCCCCAGCCTGTGGATTTCACACAATAAAATAGGAAGAGTTACAAATCCTAAAAACATGAGCCAACTGTCTATAAGATAGAGTAGAAAAGATTTGCCCAAGGATTCCCACCATCTCTCCACGCACGCCACAATAGGATTCAACCACCCAGTACCTTCCCAACAAGACCCTTCCAAAAACAATCATAAGATCAAACTAACCAGAAAAGATGGGAATTAACAGCCAAATTTCTCACCTACTTCATGTCTGACTGCCATTCACCGGGTGTCGCTGTGCTGCCTTTGACTCTATTATAAAGCACTGTAGATCTAGAAGTATGATCGTTACAACGCACTGTGGTCTTCTGGGTAGCGTCATGTAAGTTTTGCAAAGAAGGTCCAGAATCCCAGGCTGTGTGCAGTAAAGTGGAGGGAACCAGAATCAGGCCGAGTCCATGGCTGCTTATCCACGTCAAACATCGTTTAAGACCCCAGGGCCTAGTTTTTTCTTTAATAGACTTTATTTTAGGGTGACAGAAAAACCAAGTGGGAGGTACAGACATTTTCCCCTAGGAGACCTATTTTTAAAATAAAATAATACCATTATAAGTGAAGACCAGAGAGAACTAATCCATTTCTCTTAGGAAGGAAACAGTGGAAAATCTCACCCATTGCTTTGTGGAGCTTTCTTTCACATGGAATTAGAAAGAGAGTACAAATTGCTGGAAAGAAGGGTATTTGTTCCATCTTGGGTTTCTGGAATTTGACTCTAAGTTAGAAGAAGGGATGGGATGACGTTTTGTGAGGCTTTCACATTTCCGCCCATGTGTCAGAATGAACACCAGAGGGCAGTGCTAGCTGCATATGATATTCTTGCTGGGCTGAGTATTTCTTTTCTTTGAAATGATTTCACAGTGGAATGTAGAACATGGCAGGATAAATGAGGACACAGCACAGCCTGTAATTTAATCTTCTTTAGAGGAGTCCCTCGGCTGACTTGCTCGCTGATGTAAATTTCCTCTTAAGACCCCCAGTGAACGGACCTTGTTACAAGACCCACGCTCTTCTCTCTAATGGGTAAAGCCCATTGTCTAAGAATAGACGCTGGTTTCACTGCGTTCTCTTGGGTTAGCCTAGTAAAAGGTGTTGGGATTTGAAACTTTGTGTGGCCAGATAAGAAAGTGTAAATGCATCTAAAGTCTGGTGGCGCTAGGTAAACAGAGTCTCCCTGTGCTGGACCAGCAGATGCACAGAGACATTAACCGCCCCAGGCAGAGATTCGAGCAGCAAAATCTCAAAGTTCATTTGCTTCAAGGAACTCAGGCATATAATTTGGGGGGCGTGACTCTGAATTTTCATAGATGACAGTTTGAAGGATCAATTCACACACTACCTTGTAAGGTCCCAGGGAGAGAGTCGCGAGGCTGGATCTCCCCTCTAGCCCTCCTCCCCTCATGAAAGCAGCCTGTGGGGAGTGCCCTAGATTAACCAAGGACAAGAATAGAGAAAGTGTCTCTTCTACAGCGCTAAGCCGATTGAGATGGGACTTAGAAACGTGAAATCAGACAGCATGAACTTCTCAGCAATGAAGAACAAAATCAGAAGGCTCGAAACGATCATATCAGTGAGCTGTGACTCACCTCAATTATTCCAGTTTCAGACGATAAATGAGCAACTGAGAATGTTCCAGTACCCTTCTTCTCCAGAAGACAGCTTTCAGCAACAAAACTCCCCACAGTGTAGCCCACGACTTAGAAGTAAGCAAGTCTTCAGAGACACCAGGGAAGTAACCTTCGCCAGGTCTGGGCAGCTTCCAAACCAAAACAGCAGGTGTGGGTTTTCCTTGGACCCGCCCCCCAGGACTGCATTTAATAAATCATGGGGCTGAGGACAAGAGAGAGTGGCTTTAGGAAGCCAGAATTGTTGAGGAATCTCAGGTCAAACCACGGTGCCGTGATGGAATTGTCAAGCGGGGTCAGCTTGACCATCTGTATTATAATGCTGTCCATCTCACCGGCCACTGCTCCTGTCTCAGAAGTCACCGTGCACCCCCCGGGGGGTACAAGGCTATTCCCTTTTGGGGAGGTGGCACTCTTCCCATTTCAGGCTGCCACGTAGCATGCCATTATTATACAGCTATCTGTGTTTAAATTCTGACTTAACTTCCCTTCTATTTTTAGACTTTCTCTTCTCTTAGGCTCCCTCTCCCTTGACAGCCACCCTTCAATGTAGGCATTTCTCAATACTCTTCCTTTATCCTCTTTTCCTATTCTTTATTGTCCCCATGAATCACTGAATCTTATATACTTCTTAAAGTATATTTATTTATTTTGAGAAAGAGAGAGAGCACCGGGAAGGGGCAGAGAGAGAGGGAGAGAGAGAATCCCAAGCAGGCTCTGGGTTGTCAGTGCAGAGCACGATG
Organism: Leopardus geoffroyi; assembly: GCF_018350155.1. NCBI lineage: Eukaryota > Metazoa > Chordata > Mammalia > Carnivora > Felidae > Leopardus > Leopardus geoffroyi. The sequence continues at coordinate 5,733,264 of NC_059333.1, forward strand.
TAGGGCTCAAACCTATGAACCGTGAGATCATGACCTGAGCCAAAATCAAGAGTTGGATGCTTAACCGACTGATCCACCCAGGTGCCTTTGAATCTGTTTTTATAATTTAACTATCATCTGAAGTTACAGAGATCAAAAGTGTTTCTCTCCAACCCCGGCTGACCAGCTTAGAGGACCAGGCAACCCCATATTTCCAAATTCCTTCCATCCGTGTCTTCACGGAGACCCCACCACATCCAACGTGTTCTGAATCAAATTCATTCTTGTTCCCCTTCTCTTCCTGTTTCCCAGCTGAGCCACTGATCTAACAGTACCCTTTGTCCTCTGACCAGAGGCCTAAAACCTCAGGGATTTACACCAACAGTTTTATCTTTCTTCCACATTCACGTCTGTTCTGAGTTGTAGTAGCTCTGGTCCATATTATCCGTACTCTGGGAAGCACCCATGCAGGTTTTATGGCAGAGGGAATACATCTCTGGAAGGTCTGACATAGGCATAACGTGGCCTCCCCCAACCACAAGGGGGCCAGGAAGCACAATCCTAACAAGTACCCAGAAGACAGGAAAACCAGGGCAGCTGGGAGAACAGCTCCAATGGCGACCGTGGGACCGCGGTGATAAAGGATAGTGTCTGCCTTTCTTTGAGGAGTTCCTGGTTCTAGGGAAGTCAGAAAATGCCAGGGATTGTCACTGTCCTTGTGATGTGGCAAAGGACACGACTGTGACCTGCAGAGCACAGGACACTGTGGCAGAAGCCACAGGCAAGGGGGTGTTTCTCAAACAGTAGGGTCAGAGACAGCTTCTTGGGATGCACCTGTAGCCCTGGCTTGTAGGCAGGGAAGAGCTCTACCTTATGAAAAGGTATTATGACCAGAGGAAATAGCATCTGCGAGGTGACATTGTGTCATGAGAAGTCTCTCCCTGCAGTATCTTTTAATCTTCTCCCTTCTTTTCATGCCCACTTGGGGAAACAAACCAGGTCAGAAGTCCTTCCACTGCCAGGCTCAAGGGCCTATCCATTGTCCACATTGCTGCCATAATCTTTCTTTCCCATTCTGTATCTGACCGTGTCACTCCCTTGGGCAAATTCTTGGATGACTTCTCCCTTTTTACCTAAAACAAAACTCAAAATCCTCAAGATGACCTGAACAGATTTCCATAATCCAGCTCTAACTCCTGTCCAGTGTCCTATCTCCTATTCCGTTAACCGATCCGTCTATTCCTAAGCCATTCCATCGTGTGTGTGTGTGTGTGTGTGTGTGTGTGTGTCCTCCTCCCATTTAAAGTCTTTATTCTTAAGGCTCAACTTAAATGCTTTATTATTTATTCCACCATTTTTGAGCATTTTCTATATTCTAGCCACTGTATGCTAAACACGTTATGCCTATGGTTTCCAAGCTCGTTCTTTCATGACTCACAATAGGAAATGCATCTTATAATCACAACCCAGTACACACACAACAAAAGCTTCATAAACAAAACTTACACTTGCCACACAGGATGCGCTATGATATTTTCCAAACCGTTGGATTTTTTTTCTCTTCTGTTTCGCTCTGTAAATGATCGTCATAACTCACAAAATTGCTTCTATGACTCACATCTTTAAAAAATCCTGGTTTTCGTCAGTTAATTCCAATGGTTATCATATGCAGGTGGGTTATGATTACCTCGTTGTAATGGTACTGAAATGGAGAATGTACTGTCTGCCAGGACCATGCGGTTAGCAAGGTGAAGACAGGGTCTGCAACCCACAGGTGTCTGAGCTCACAGTCCAGGCCCTTCACGGTGACAGCCTGCGGCCTTCCCTGGGAAGCGGGCTCCGTCTCGCCTCGGAGGTCCCCAGCATTGATTTCCAACCTCACTTTGGTGTAACCACCACAATCCCTTGTGTTATCGTTAGGTGGGGTCATCGTTGGGCCCCAGTTCAAGCGCACACCCCACCGTTAGTCACCCTTATTCCTTTAGAAAGCCTGGTATTATGCTGAAATAGCGGATGTTCATAAAATGTTGTGTTGAATTAAATTGTATGGATTCCGGCAGTAAGTCATGCAATAGAAGTTAAACTGTATAATGAAGTTTCTGGTTCATAACGCAGGAAAGCATATCCTCTGCTTGGGGAGGCTTTTCAGTCTCGGCAGGAGTTATATACAGTGCCCATGCTTTTAAATCACTGACATGGAGATCATCCTTCCATAGTTCTGTCTAAAAGACCTGATGGTGAATCTCTTTTCTGTGATGGCAAAGCCAGAAATTTTGGAGCAGCCAAAAGTTGACTAAGAGTGCATGGGTTTCGTCCATTTACACATGTGCGATGAATTACTTGTTCATTACCGAATAAGTGATAGTGATCAAGTCAGCTTAAGAAAGCACTTTTGCAGATAGATCATTGGTACAGCAGATGGGGTGATAGCAGAGAAGAGATGAGGCAAAATTGTAGTGAGTGGAGGTGACTTTGTTCAAAAGAGCCTGGGAACTATAAGGACCCTGTAACGCCAGTTTGGCTAACCGGACAAAGCCCCGATTCTACATAGGAACATGGAGACACCAGCTCCTTATAAGCATTTTCTGGGTGTCAACTTTAATGCACTGGCAAAATAATGATTTTTATATTTGAAAGGCCCAAAAGTAAAATATCTTCTGTTTGGAAGACTTTTTTAAAAAGTAGCCAACAGTGGAAGATATAATGGTGGTTACAGGCATCTCAGTCAAGTGCAGAGGAAACCACCAGAACTGACTTGCATAAAGCAAGTAGCATTAATATGCTGTTCCCACCATGCAGGCTCCCCACCCCAGTCTGTCCCTTTAGGATGGGCTTCATTGATCCATTATCTTCTGTGAGAGGTGAAAATACTGAAATAAAATGAAAATCAGGGCAAAATGTCTTATACATAAGAACAAAGACAAACCTGAAGTCGATCCAGCCAACTACTGATTCTGAACATAATCCAGGTCATTTTCTCCGTCCCTAAACAGAAAGATTTGATATGGCCTCGGAGTGTCCAATAATGCAAAGAGCTGCCTATTTTGTTTATCTTGCTTTGGGAGAGGTTTCTTTAAATCACTGCTGTGAACATACTATCTACAAAATCAGAACATTCGAGTCTTTTTTTTTTTAATAGTTAGATATTAGGGCTTTTTAAAGCACCATACTTCTTTGATAGAATTAGTTTTTCATTAAAAAGTTAATTGAAATTTTTTAAGTGGAATTCTTTTTATATCCATGAGATACGCTGAATAATTTGATCTGAGCGGCCTGTGAATCCATAGTCATTCTCTACACAGTTTTTCTTGATTGCATTCAAATCATTTCTAGGTCATTAGTCAACTTAATGCAACAGGCATTTCCTCAGCCCACTCCACTTTGTGGTCTGTGAGCCCTGATTTTGCAACACTGGGATCTAGGGTGTCCGGGGCATCCGTAAAGGGAGGGCCACTGCAGGGCCACCCTCAAAGAACCTGAACTCCATCCAAGACCACAAGGTTGCACCAAGACTGTGCAAGACCACAATCCAAAGTGGGATAAAGATAAGGACCATGCATGACCTATAAACAAAGGGCAGATGTGCCTTGTTGAGGGGATGTGAGAAGGCTCACAAGACTTTGCAAGCCACCCCTCGAGCTAAATAGTGTGAGGGATTTGGAAATGAATCCAGCAATTATTGGTTAAGTATCCAGTTTGATAGAATTTGCTAAGGAGCGTTTGAAGTAATTCATTGTGGCTAATTTCATCTTACTTACTGGTTAAAAAGTGTCTTAAATATGAGGGAAATTATTGCACCAAAACCACAAGGCAAAAAGAATTCTGTAGCGAAAGTAGCAGGCTCTTCACGGGTGACACTGGAGCACAGGGAGAAAACCGAGCTTCCAGCAACCTCTACATTCTTTGGAGGAGTATACTGTTGGGTCCCTCAGAAATCTACGACTCCATCCACCAGACCCGAAGCAATAGTAAGAAAGGAAGAACACATGAACATGAGCTGCCTGGCTTGAGGATTGCAACGTTTATATCATGAGCTATGTTTTCCACTCTTGGTACAATTTTAGGGAAGCCAGCATGTCTGAGGCTTTATAAAAACAAACAAAGAAACAAAAAAAAACTTTGCCATGAATATTTTTTTAAAATCAAACACATGCAGTTTTTTATTTATTTTCCTAGGTATTTTGCAAATATGAATCATGTCCTTCGCTACAACTGGAGTAGTTTTGGCAAGGGAATTCAAATGATTTTTATTTCTAGATTTTAGCAAGAACTTACCAGAATTTTACTATGCCTCATGTAATTAATCTTCCGTTTGCCAAGCCATGATCATCTCTTGTTGCCTTGGGGCAGGAACTTACCTCACAGTCTACACACTGGACTTGAACTCAGTAAACGCCTGTGAATTCAAGCACAGCAACTATTTATGAGGTTTCCCCATTACAGGCATGGGGCTAAGAGCTCTTACATACCTTTTCTTTGCAAGACCCAGAGGAGAGATCTGTAGTCCAGTGAGTTTATATGGCTGTCCCCAGGTGTCCTATTCCTCTGGCCATCCCTTATCAGCCCAGTTATAGTGATCCATTCAAGATTAATTTGCATCGTAGGCATAATCAAATCTTCTAGAGTGGCTAATATCTCTGTCTTAACTTTGAAGATGAGACGACAGAGTGATAGATCTGCCAGCAGGAAATTAAATATTTAGAGATTTAAATATTTAAATACTGAGAAAAGTGTCTCTCTTCCTCCTCCCCACCAGTTTCTCCTTCTGCCACTTTTGATTCACTAATCCTAAGAACCTACATTTGGGGGGTGCTTTTCCTTGACTATAATTTTTCTGTCTCACTGCCCTTCAGAGAGAAGCCTTTCTATTCCCTCCACACTCTCAATGCGTCAAAGTCTCTGATGCATCATTGCAGCTGGAGTGTTAGGAGAAGTCTGGAAAGAAAATGGAACCCTTCTCACTGACCATTCCCAGAGAGTGGGAGGGAGTGACACATGATGGAATGCACATGGAAATTAGCAAGTCAGCTCAAACATGGTTAGATCGTTGTGTTGAGAAAGCTAGTGTCCAATAAAAAGACAGTTGATGGAAGGTAGACATAATCAGTTACTTTATCTCATATACAATATTGAGGAAAATGTTTCATAAGGAAGCAATATTCATCCCCCCTCTTTCTCAGAACCTGTATTTTTAACTGAGTATCAAAGGGAAGGCTTTGAACAAACAGATTTGCTTCACTACCCTGAGTGAACATCTGATTATCTTTTTTCCCAGTTGGCTCTTTTTCTCTTACCTGTTGCCACCTCTTGGACTTGTTAACGTTGGTTGAATTACGCACCATCTACGGATAAACGATTATGGAATTTGCAGTACACCCCTCTGTAGAAGGCATCTTACACTCCTGGAGGCAGCCAGTCTTGCTGTCTCCTTGAAGGGCCTACATGGAAGCATCCCTAACCCACCATGATGGAAGTGACAGCCAGCCCCAGGAACCTGCTCTCCTGCTGGGAGCAGGACTAGCCTTTGCCACCCTACATAGCCTTTGGCCTGATTGGTGATTCACCTATCTCTGTGTTCTTCCAAACTCCAAGCTCTCTGAGTGGTTTGCTTGGAGCTCCTAACCTCCTGGCACCGCTAGGTGGGCATGGACACGGACTTCTGTCAATGAGAAGGGCACCTGTTGGGATGAGCACCGGGTGTTGTATGGAAACCAATTTGGCAATAAATTTCATATTAAAAAAAAAGAATATCCTATTCTTGACTTAGCCTCTCATGGGGCCCAGAGATGGATGATGGACAGGTCGTCAGAATCAGAAAGCCCTGCCTGATTGATCTCACGTCTCTTGTTAGGAAGGAAGGTACCAGCATCTTTGGGACGATCCTCACTTGTGAAGCTCATTGCTAAAACTTTAAGACAACAGGAAAATTCGCATTTAATATCCAGTTACACATATTATGAAGAAAACAAATCAACCCTTCTATTGTTTAAATTGCTCATTTGGCAACCTTCTGTTCTGAGAGACAAAAAAAAATTGTGCCTAATTATGGCAGCCATAGGGAGATAGGCTGGTATCAGAGGGAGATCACACCAGTGCAACTAAATTTCCCGAGTAACCAATAGGAACCCCTGAACAGCCCGACTCTTATTCCTCACCCTCATCTATGGAGAAATTTCGTTCCAGCGGGAAGAATTTTCTATAAACAAACCTTTTTACTTTGGCTTTGGATGATCCATCATATAAATAGTGAAACAAATATTATTGCATAAGAAATTGTATTTTTATCATTGATTTTATCCATGCCTTGTGTTGCAGATAAAAATTCAATAAAATGCCTAGTTTGGAGGTAGTCAAGAGCAAATTGTACCTTCTAGACAGGATGCGTATTGAGTTTTAACTAAAAGCTATGCGCCCTTCACAGAAAACCCTTATTTTGTAAATATATTTTAATGCTCTGTTGATGCTTAATGTTCAGTAGGAGCGATTGTTATAATTTGCACATCATTAAGCTTTGTAAAATTAATTTGGCAACAACATAGCCTTGGAACATTACAGAATACAAATACACGCAGTCTTAGGATTGTCTCGTCGAATTGCTAGGAAACAAGCCAAATTCCCCCTGAAATTCTAGAAGGATTTGATTTCCCCGTGATCTTCTGAACACAAGACAGGACTGGTGTGTGTGAGAGGGGTGGGGTGGCAACGGGGGCAGGTAGGGTAACGATAGTGCATGCACATGAACGTATGGGCACACCTGAAGAACTTCTCCAAGAGCCCTATCGTCTCCCTTTAATCATCTGACACTGTGTATATACAGAAGTCAAATACTGGACAATGGGAAATTCTCTGACTTTATTTCTTATTGAGTGAGCATGAGATCTCTGACAATGAACAGGTATAGTTAACATTTGCACCCCTTGGTTAATTATAGAGCTGGGATTGCAGTTCACACAGCCTAATGACCTACAGCTTACAGGGATAAAAGTAAGCCCTTCCCGTGTCTGGTTGCTTGTAAATAACAGTACTGGACTTGGGCCAGAGGCACTGAGCTTGAACCTCTGCCCACCCTTTCTGCCACTCTGACCTTAGTGAGGCACTTACTTTGTCTGTACCTTAGTTTCCTTGCCTAGGTCTCACTTTTATATCAAAATACCACACTGGGTGGCTTCAATAATAGATCTTTATTTCTCATAGTTCAGGAGGCTGGGCAGTCCCAAGATCGAGGCACCCTCAGATTCAGTGTCTGGTGCAGGACTTTTTCCTGAGTTTTCATTGTATTCTCACATGGCACACACACACACACACACACACACACACACACACACACGAAAGAGACAGATAAAGAAAGAGATCTCTTGTTTTTTCATCCCCTTATAAGAGCACAAATCCCGCCCATGAGGGTTCCACTCTCATGACCTAATTACCTACCAATGGCCCCACCTCCTAATATCACATTGGGGGGTTAGGATTTCAACATATGCATTGGAGGGGGCACAAACATTCAGTCAATTCTGCCCCTGGCCCCAAAAAGCCCGTGTCCATGTCAAGTGCAAAATACATTCGTTCCATCCCAGTAGCTCCCCAAGTCTTAACTCATTGCATCATCTACTCTAAAGTCCAAAGTCTCATCTACATACTGGCTGAATCAGGTATGGGTAAGACTCCAGGTACATTCATCTGGAGACAAAATCCACTCCAGCTATGAACCTGTGAGACCAGGCAAGTTATGTGCTTCTAAAATACAATGGGACATGCATTGGGTAGACATTTCTGTTCCAAAAGAAAGAAATAGGAAAGAAGGAAGGACTGATGGCCCCCAAGTAAGTCTAAAACTTAGCAGATCCCGCTGCAGAATACAGAAACAAGAATAATCCTCTTTGGTTCAATGCTCTACCAGTGACACCTCTGGGATTGCAATCTCTCCCCGACTTCTCAGGAGGGTTCTGCCCATGCTGTGGCTCTGTGCAGAGGCTCTGTCCATGTTGCAGTTCTGCAAGGCTCTGCCAGGCAAGGCTCTCCCCCACTCAGCTCTGGGAGGTCCAGTCCTCATGGCTTCAGGTGGAGGCTGTCTGGCCTGTTGAAACCAAGGCCGTGACCCTGATGATCTCTGAATATCCTTCAGAGCTATTCTTCCCTCTTCTTGAAGAACAGCACGAGTTGAGGGCCACGTAGCTCTATCATCCTGTCCTGTAGAATCTAGAACTCAGCTCTTTTTACTTCTACCCCATCTCAGTCTCCTTAGGCTCAACTGGCAGTGTTCCTGCTGGTGTGGCTGTTTTCAGTGCATAGTTCTCACCCACACCCATCTCCTCACCACAGGGCTGCTAGGCCACACCCTTACTGTTCTCATCCAAACACACTTTCTCCTGTTTTTGCCATACGGATAGGCTGAGAATTTCCCAAATCTTTAAGCTCTGGTTCTTCTTGGCTTAACAATTCCTTCTTCAATTCATCTCTCTCTTTTTGCATTTTTCCATAAGCAGTCAGGAGGAGCCACACTTACAACAGCTAAGTGTCCAAAATCATCGCTTGCACGTTTGACCTTCTACAAAAAACACGAGAACATGAACGTAATTCAGGCAAACTTTTTGTCGCCGTATAGCACAGACCATCTTTTCCCATTATCCAATAACACTTTCCCAATTTCCATCTGAGGCTTCACTAAAATGGCTTTTACCACCCACATTTCTACCCACACCCTGTGTGCCATCATTTATGTGTTCTCTAAGAAGAGGCAGACTCTCTCTCCAGTTCTCCCCTTCTTTGTGAGCTCTCACCAGTGTCATCATTAACAGTCCCTTCACAGGATCTTAGCTTTTTCTAGCATCAGCCTCAAGACTTTTCCCACCTCTGCCCAGTTCAAAGCCACGTCCATGTGTTTCTGTGCTTGCTACAGCAACACCCTACCTCTCAGTACTAATTTTTGTATTTGTCTGCTTGGGCTGCTGGAGCAAAATGCCACGCTGGCTGGTTTAAACAACAGACACTTACTTCTCAGAGCTCTGGAGACCAGCCTCCACATCCAAGATCCGAGATCGAGGTCCAGTAGATACAGCGTCCGTTGTGTTCCTGGTTTACAGATGGCTACCTTCTTGCTGTGTCCTCACATGGTAGAGAGAGAAAGCTCTTGGGTCTCTTCCTTTTTTGTATAAGAAAGGGTATTAATTATATAATGAGAGCCCCACCCTCATGACCTAATCTGAAGCTGATTAGCCCCAAAGGCCCCACTTCCAAATCCCATTATTTTAGGGATTAGGATGTCGACATATGAATTGTAAGGGAACACACACATTCAGTCCACAGCACTCCTCATCTGTAAAATGGATCTGATATCAGCCTACCTGTCTTACATGGATTCTTTAAGGAAGAGGTGTGACCTGTCTGAGCCTATGCCTCCTTGACATTCCCTGGTTCTTGCTTCATGTATTTTGAAGCTTTGTCATTAAGCTCATAAATGTTTAGGATTGTTATGTCCTCTTGATGAATTGATCCCTTTATTATTATGACATTACCTTCTTTATCACTGGTAAGATTCTTTACTCATAAATCTATTTTGTCTGATATGAATATAGCCACTCGAGCTTCCTTTTGATTAGTATTAGCACAGTATCGTTTTTCTGTCCTTTTACTTCTAACATACTTGTGTTTTTATATTTGAAAAAGATTTATTGTAGGCAGCATAGAGTTGTGTATTGCTTTTATATCCGTTCTTACAATCTCTGCATTAATTAGGATTTTAGATCATTTATACTTAATAGATTATTGATCTATTGATATAGATTTAAATCTATAATCTTACTACTTGGGTTTTTTATTGTCATATTTGTTTCTTTTCTGCTTTTTTGGGTTTTTTTTTTAATTAACTGAGTATTTTCTATCACTTCATTTTATTTATTTGGTTGGCTCATTAGCATTATTTTACTATTTATTTTGTAATTTCAGTGATTTTTTAGGATTAAAAGCATATATATTTAACTTACCACTTTATACTTTCAACTGATGTTATACACTGCACATAGAGTACAAGGACCTTATAATAGTATGCCTCCACTTTTTCCTACTTAATATTTGTGCAACTGTTGTCATACATTTTACTTTTACATGTGTTATAAACCCCACACTGTGTCATTATTACCTTTTGGTTATCAATTATTTTTAGTGAGATTTAAAGAATAAGAAAAAATCATATATTTACCTTTGTAGTTACTGCTTCTGGTACTTTACATTCCTTTGTGTACATTTAATTTCTATCTGATATCATTTTCCTTCCGACTGAAAGACTTTAACATTTCTTGTAGTGTGGATCTGCCGATGGTTAATTCTTTCAGCTTTTTACATTTTGAAAAGTCCTTATTTCTTTTTAGTTTTGAAATATATGTTTTTTTGAGTATAGAGTTCTAGGTTGACTTTTTTTCTTTTAGTACTTTAAAAATGCTGTTCCATAGCCCACTAAAGCTTTGTTAAGTTTTGTACTCTGTTTTCTCTCCGTGTTTCATATATTAATATGTCTTCATGTTCATTGACCTTTTTTTTCTCTCTGCAGATCTAATCTGCTATTAATCTAATCCAGTGTATTTTTCATTTCACATATTGTAATTGCATCTCAAGCTTTGACTTGGGTCTTTTTATATCATTCATGAATCTATTTAAATTCTTGAATATCTATGGTCATAACACAACTATAACTGTTACAATGCCCATTTCTGCTAAATTTAATATCTAGGTCAATTATGGGTCAATTAGGATTGATTGAATTACATTTTCTTTACGAAAGAAATGTTTCTCTGGTTTTTTCCATTCCTGAATTTTTTTTTCTAACAGCTTTTTTGAGATATAAGTCACATATAAAAAAATTCATGCTTTTAAAGTGTTCAAATCAGTGGCTCTTTGCATATTCACAGAGTTACACAACCCCGACTATTATCTAATGTTAGAACATTTATCATCATCCCAGAAAGGAACCCTATATCCTACAGCAGTCATTCCCCATTCTGTCCCAACTCTACTTTGCCCCTGACAGCTGCTAGTGTACTTTCTGTCTCTCTGGATTTGACTCTTCTGGAAATTTTGTAAAAAGGGAATCATAAGTATGTAATCTTTTGTGGTTGACTTTTCTCACTTAGTATAGTATTTTCAAGATTTATCCAAGTTAAACACGTATTCGTACTTCATTTCTTTCTATTGTTGAATAATACTTCGTTGTGTGGATACAACACATTTTGTTTATGCGTCCATTCACCAGTCGATGGATATTTGGGCTGTTCATATCTGGAAAAATTTCACGGGATGTCAAACATTACAAAATTCACCTTGTCTTGTACTGGATATTTTCACTGCTATAAATATTCTGACTTTCGTTCTGGGATGCAGTTAGGTTAGTTAGTGACAATATCATCTATATGAATTTTGCTTTTAATATTTGTTAGGCAGTACCAGTGTGGTGTTCAGTCTAGACCTAATTATTCCCCACCACCGAGGTAAGACCCTTATGCGTTGCATCCAATGCCCTGTGAATCTTGAGGGCTTCTAATCCGGCTGGTCGAACAGGCACTATTCCCAACCCTGTGTGAATGCTGGGCACCGTGACCTCCAATCCATTCAGGTAGTTGTCTCCCTAGTTTCTGGTAGTTTACTCAAATACCTTCACAGATCTGCTTGGCGGCATACCCAGGTGGGACTGTCTTCAGAGTCCCAGAGTGCTCTCTCTGTATAGCTCTATCCTGTGAACACCAGCCTCTTCTCAGTCTCTCAGGTGAGAATCCTTAACTCAGGGAAGCTGCTGGGCTCCTCCTGGACTCCTTCTCTGTGCCACAGCCTGGAGACTCTCACAAAAATGTAAAAATTCTGCAATCATAGGCTTACTTCGTTTGTTTTCCACATCTCAGAGAGTTCTGTCCTTCATTACCTTAGGCAATACCTTTGAGACTGCGGTTATACTCTGTGTGTTCTCTGGTTGTTTGGGGTCGGAGGGAAAATATGTTTTTGTTACTCTATCTCAGCCAAAAACATTCGGGCCATGACCCATCATATAAATGGCTAAATTACTCATTGGTGGCTGCCAAAGCTGCTGCATAGAGAAATGTAAACTCTCTGTGTGTATATGTGAGATGTCAATATCAATATCAGTATCAATATCAATATATCCCAGCCTTTTAGAAAAGGACTAGTGGTGACTTTTGTTTCTGAGGATAGATAATATGTTGGTAACTACACCTTTAGGAAATCCCTTTGTGCCATTTGCCTCCTTGAATGTGGGAACATTTATGTCTCCTTCCACAGGTGATCAGCGAGTTTGAAGCCTCTCCTGACTCATTTTCCTACAGAATTCCCAACCTGAGTCGGAACCGTCAGTACAGCGTCTGGGTGGTCGCGGTGACTTCAGCTGGGAGAGGAAACAGCAGTGAAATCATCACGGTAGAGCCATTAGCTAAAGGTGTGCCACTGTAGAAAAGACCTCATTTCCCATCGTAATTGGACTGTTTCTAAATCCCTGTTCTATCAGAAATAAAGCTTACGGTGCCCTAAAAATCCCCAGAAAACCAGAACATCGCGTGTTACCACATTTCAGTGTAAGAAATAAGGTTGCTGCTAGCTGGCACTGGGCTTTTGTGCAAATCAGAAAAGACTCCACCGAGGGTTAGTGGCTTTACAACTCAAAGTGCCTTAAGGAAAGTAAAGACAAAGAGCCCCCACTCACCCCTTGGGGTAAGTGAAAATCACCCCATAGTAACTCCTCAAGGAAGTTCTACTTTCATCAAAATCAAGCATCGTATTTCTTAAAGAGAAATGTTTATTTTATTCTGGAAACTTAAGAATATAAGAAAATCGTCAGTTCTTCTTGTATTGAGAGAATTGCTATAAGCAAGACCTTAATTAATAGTGGGAAGTCCGAGTCCCCAAAGAACACAAGGTTCCTTAAAATGAATACGGTATCTTCACACTGAGATGTTATACTGGTCCTTAGAAAGCACATACAGGCACAGAATATTCTTACTCTGCTTCTGGTAATTGCTCCCACCCAGTGTTGAGGGTACCGCTATATTAGCACTTTTCACAAGTAAATGTACTAACATCACAATTCCAGGGCCAGCAGGAGGTGGCCCCTGATTTTGGAATGCACCACATTGGCAATGTTTTACTAACAAGGCGGCTAGGTGCCCAAAAGAGAACAGAACACTCCAAGATTCCGATTTCACCTCTCAGAGCTCATGATAACGTGCTTATTAGTGTGATACTAAGAAAGAAGCAGAATAGAGTAGCGAGGGAAAAGGAGAGTACTGTCACATTTTGAACACAATTACAGTTAGAGAGTAAATATATTGTTGCTGAAGAAAATAAATTCGTGGATTTTTTTGTCTATTAGAATCTTTGATTATGATATCCAGCCACCCCTAACGTACCCTCTCACACTTAGCAACAGTGATGATCAGTGGACGTAAGGACTGCACCGTGGGATCAAAGCAAACCAGCCCATGAAATGCTGCAGTAGCTTTACGTCTTCTCTCCTGCTGTGTGTTCAGTGTCAGGCAGGTGGTTGGAAAAGTCCTTTTTCTCAAGAGACATCTGGCAGGAGGCAGAAATGGAGAGGGGTCAGCACTCAGACACCCCCATACCTGGGATGGGAAGAGCCTACCGGGGAGACAGAGTCAGGTCCAGGAGTAGCTCTGCAGAACACCAGCTTTCTCTGGGGAGGGTGAGGCACAGGGGATGCCAGAGAGGAAGGGGCGAGGGCAGACAGCAAGAAGAACCAGGAGCATAAGGCCAGAAATAACAGAGATGTTTCGGAAAGGAGGGAGTGGTCTGCCATGGCAGCAGCTGCTAGGAGGTCAAGGCAAACAAGACTAGAAGTGCCCTTGGGTTGGCCACACAACCTCGCTGACCTTGAAAGCAGTTTCCTGGGGATGGGAGCTGGTTGAGGGGACAGAGTAGATGGGAGGTGAGGAAACAGGTCTGCTTGGCAGAAAGTTCTCCAAAAACACACACCACCTGGAAGAAGCCACAGGCCAGAGTGAAGATGGGTCTCACCCAAGGAAAGGCTCTGGTTTCACTGTGGGCTAATGTGTCAGCCAGCAGAATATGTTTGTATGGTGATGGGAAAACCCAAGTGGAGAGGGGGAGGTGATAATCCAGGAGGAAGAGCACGGCCACAGGGCTGAGGTTTGGAGGAAGAAGGCCAAGGGGGCTTATAGGTTTGGTGACAGGAAATGCAGAGTTCCCAACCTGGGTTTTCTATTTCCTCTGCCAAGCGTTAGGCAATTTGGGGTGTGGTGGGGAAAGGAGTTTGAGAAAAGGAAGGACAATAGGAAATCATCACTGCAGAGAAGCGGGAAGGAACTTACTAACAAAACAGTAAGATTGGAAGGAAGAGCGGACAGGTCAGCCGAGGTCGGGGATTGTAAATGTTTGGTGGGTCCTAAATTCTCTGTTGTATGGATTTCTCCAGAAGTGTTCAGCTTCTCATGTTCAAGTGGGGTTCTCTCAGAGTTAGGCTTGATCCAGATGGGTTTTCCAAAAAGGGACTGAGCTAAGGAACCTCTCAGGCACGGAGCAGATGTTCTAGATAAAAAGCTCCACCCAGAAGCCCCAGACACCGGCAAACCACAAAGGCTGACAGGATCAAGCTGGAGAGATGAAGCTTCCGGCAGCCCAAGGAGACTGGTCCGGGTTATCCTGTCATTGCTGGGAGATGGATGCAGGCAGCATCAGTGCAAATCTGTCGGTGGGAAGCAAAGTCCAAACTCTAGAGTTCGGGACTCCAGAGTCCCCGCAGAGAGGACTGCTGTTTAGCAGATCAAGTGGCAGAACGGAGACATGGACCCAGTCCCGGGGGAACACCATCCCGAAGGAGCCCAGGGCCAGGGTCGAGCAGTACAGGACCCAGGAAGGACGTCCAGGCGCAGGTGGATTGATTCTCAGAATCACCTGAGGTGCAAGTTAAGACTCCTTAAACCCATCCAAGAGCCATTGAGTCACAGGTCAGCATAGGAATCTGCATTTCTAACAGAGATTCTAGATGATTCTCTTGCCTGTGCCCATTTGAAAACCAGTTCTGGTGAGCTCTGTAGCTTATTAGTCTTGGAATTTCAGATGAGGACCCTTGACCTTCCAGCTGCCCCCAGTGGGCATTAACTCTACACACTGGGTGTGTCGGGCTTCAAGGCAAAGTGGTTCTGGCCTCTGTTTCTCAAAATGCTGATGGGAAATTATTCATAAGGCCTGGAATTGATTTTAAGGGTTATAGCTAACACATGACAGCACTAAAATGGAATAGAGTCAGATAGTCTAGACTGACTTGAAAGGAGAAAAGTACAAAAGATCGGAATGCATGAAACGTGGCAAGTATTAATTTGGGGCATTTTGTTTTCACTCACGTCCCAATACGTGTATACTTTCTGGATTCAACGTGCGGTTGGTTCCTTACAGTAGGAAGGGGGATGTTCAAAAGCTTGGAAGTCCCTACCTCTAGCTGGATTTCCTGATCATCCCAATTTTGCTGCAAAAATAATCCTCATCCTATAAAAGGATGGTCTGAAGGGCTTGAAATGGAGCACGCCATACCACCAATGCCAGAAGTCCAACGCGACCTGACCAAAATATTTTTGTTACGATAAAAAATTAAAAAACGTCAATGACTGAAAAAGTGGCCTCCACCTTAGAATACCATGGAGAAAGTGTGCCGTCCATGAGCTGTCTCTGAAGGCTCAGCTCTAAGGAGGAAGACCTTGCTGTAATATTTGCTGCACAAAACAGGCTCAGCTTCTGAACCCACCAGCATGCCGTTTCAGTTCTGGCCCCCAGCACTCCAAACAATGAAAATAAGAGTTGTTTGGTAGACCTTAATGACCAAGGCTGGTGTTCTAGACCGGGATGCCTCTGTAATGACTTGACTCCATATTTCCTGAAATCCTAGGGCTTTCCTGGAGAGCCTGCTCCCCATGCCCATTGGCCAGTCCAGACCCTCAAGTCTCAGATGATTCAGGGTCCCAACACTGGTCCAATCTTTACGGGTCTAGAACCAGACTGGGGCTACCTTCCATATGTGGTCTCTGTGTCTATGTGTCTGGGCTGGCTGAGCTTCCAGAGGGTGTGTCCCAGAAAGCAGCATCCCGACGTGTGGCAAAGGTGGGGCACATTGTTTCGCTTCTGGAAGACTTATGTCTTGGGGTCAGCTTCCGTGTCTCACTCAAGAAGATAGCGCTAGGAACCTGTCAGGGCCAGCTCCTCGGTCTTCACGGAGGCCCCTGCCAACACAGGTGCACCCGGGCTCTCTCCTGTCTACTCCTGCTGCTTTGGGACCGTGCCGATACCAGATGCCTCTGGCAGATGCTTCTGTTGGAGCATCTGAAACACTGTCCCAATCAAACAGTGTTCCTCGAGAGAAGCCACTCTGAAAACATTCGCTGTCCTTAACGTTTGTGCCGAAGACCAAACTGATACAATAAAGCCAGGAAAGTACCACAGAATTGATAAATAGAAGTTGTTCCGGTTTACCTCTCCATCTTTTGGGGCTTTATGCCCTGTATTGTCTATTCTCTCCGATATTAAAAGTATATTGAATGTGCATTTTTGGTGTTGAGATAAATTGCTTAATAATGTGCCTTGACAAATAATTGGGCTCATAGAAAACACAGCTTGGGGCTGCTGGGCTTATGAAGACCCAAATATTTAATTTCAGCTCCTCACATTTAGTCAATAGGAGGGGAAAATGCTCCAGTAGGGATTTTCAGGTATTTGTATGTTCTTCCAAAGACAATCCTTTATACACATCCTGATACCAGGGAATAGTGTTGACAGGTGTGACATCAGTTGGCTATGCTGCATTCACCCTTGTAGGGGGTGTTACTATATTGGGAAAGGTCATTTTGGCCTTTATGTCACTAAAGCCATGGTGCAATTGGACTTCTGCTGTGTTTGGTGCTCCAGCTCCGGCACGAATCCTGACCTTCAGTGGCACAGTGACTACCCCATGGATGAAAGACATCGCCTTACCTTGTAAAGCTGTTGGGGACCCTTCTCCTGCAGTAAAATGGATGAAAGACAGGTAACCAGTAACCTAATGTATGCCTTGAGTGAAACTCTAAGACAGTACATCAGACATACCAGGATGGGGCTAGTGGTCTAATTCTAATTCTCCAGGAAAATTCCAGGAGACATCAAGTCTTCTGATGGAGAGGAAGTTGGGGTAGGGGGCAGAATCTCGGCTTCAGCACCAAAAGGGTCTGGTGTATTGTATCAATCTTCTGTAAATTCAGAGCCTTTCAATTCATAAGAGAATGCTTGAGAGGAAAATAGTCTAACCAACCCAATGATCTCTGCACTTCATGTAAATTTCCTCTATAACCAAGATGAACACTCCCACCCTCATATGAGACCGGGTGGCCATTTTTCTCCTTCTGAGATAATGGTCCAACTAACCCTACCTCCAGTGCTCTGAGAAATAACTTCAAGAAATGGAATGCATTAGGACTTCGCTAATAGAAAATCTGGTTTTCCACATTAATAGTAAGTATTAAAATAATAGCAGCCAAGATAGGAGGGGGAAAGTGGGTGAGAGGTGTTCTGTCCTGTAACTTTTCTAAGTGCTTTCTCTATGTTCAGAAGAAGAAATTGGAATATAAATAAAGGGCTGAGACTTCACTAATGAGCATGGAGATTTGATATAAAATGGGTTCAGAAGAGTGCTGATTTTCAAAGAAAAGCACTTAAAAGATATAAACTATTGAAATAATGGTCTTGGCCCAGGGACCACTTTTCTCCTCTCTTTTAAAATCAGTTAATCCAGGGGCGCCTGGGTGGCGCAGTCGGTTAAGCGTCCGACTTCAGCCAGGTCACGATCTCGCGGTCCGTGAGTTCGAGCCCCGCGTCGGGCTCTGGGCTGATGGCTCAGAGCCTGGAGCCTGTTTCCGATTCTGTGTCTCCCTCTCTCTCTGCCCCTCCCCCGTTCATGCTCTGTCTCTCTCTGTCCCAAAAATAAATAAACGTTGAAAAAAAAAAATTTAAAAAAAAAATAAAATAAAATCAGTTAATCCAAATAAAAATAAGTAAATAAAAAAATAAGTAAATAAAATCACTTAATCCAAGGAAATGAATAAGCTCCCAAGGGTCAAGAGGCATTCTGCCTGACGAGAGGATGACCCTAGGTGACTGGGCAGCCGCCACCATGGATACGGTTATGATCACAGGGAGCTCCCTTTACACTGAGACCAACTCATCACCCTCTTGAGAGACCACAGTCCACTTTCTTTGTCAAAATCATCAACACCTGTGAATTTAAGCAGATCTACAAGAGACCCTCAAATTTAGTTGTCCCTATGCGATTGGGTCCAAATGGCACTTCTGTCCCAGAAGGAATTTTTACAAGAGGAAGTCGCCGTGCGTACATGGTGGAGGAGAGAGAGAGACACCCATTAGGGATGTGATGGGCCCTGACAGATGTGAGAGCCAGAATCCAAGCCCCCAGCACAGAGCTAGCTTCCACCATAGCCTGTTTTTTTTACAAAGAATGAAATTCAGCCGTTTGATTGTTTTTGTCATAGAGTCACAGTTTAGTTCCAAATGTGTTATCTACTTCAGAAAAGACTCTTTATGCTTTTCCCCAGTCTCAGCTAATTTGGATTGTAATTTCTTTAATCTGTGCCCTTTTCTTCCTGTGAGGCAGTAACGGGACACCCAGCCTGGTAACGGTTGATGGGCGGAGAAGCGTCTTCAGCAACGGGAGCTTCGTTATCCGAACCGTGAAGGCAGAGGACTCCGGCTATTACAGCTGCATCGCCAATAACAACTGGGGATCAGATGAGATTATTTTAAATTTACAAGTACAAGGTACAAAACCGGGGGACTCTTTTTAATGGCTTCTTTAGATGCGTGCCTATATGCGAAGAGTCACATCGACCTGATCTAAAAATCAGCCTAAGGAGCTCATTGCTATTTTCTAGTACAAAATAGATACGTGTATGCTCATTTTGGAAAATGGAATGCTGCCAAAGAAACTAGAAACGTTCATCGTCCCAAAGATAACACTATAAGAAGGATAAAAGATATATCGTTATTATCTTTTACTAACATTTTTGCATCGCGGAGAAAGTTCATCTTGATAATGTCCCACCAGTTGCATGGCTTCCTTTACATATGTGTAAGTGTAACCCAGAAGACACAAACAAAAGATAGGCCTAACTTGAGGTCTTTTATCTGCTAATTGGCTAAACTTTTCTATGCAATGTACATTAAAAGGACTCCAACTAAGCAAACTGCTATAATATTTAGTGGGGTTTTTAATACAGCGTATATGGTTTTTCTTGATACCAGACACCAAAAGTACATGACAGATCCAAGATGGTCAAATTAAAGCCAGGTGTAAAATCCCAAGTGGTCACCGTCTGGGTTCAGGTTTGGTTGCTCAGTGATACTTTATCAGTAGGAAAATCAAAGGGTATGCTTCTTTGGATTTAAGTGGTGTCACATTAATAAATCACAGCGGGTAACAATAAAATCAGTATTGTCCTCAGTGAGAGACGAGGGGAAGAGAGCAAGTACATTTTTAAAAAATGATGCAAAGTCGATCTGCAGCTTCAAGTAAATTGGAGCCAAGAGAATTCCATGGTGTTTTAGAAGACTGACGTGATATTGTGACTCTTAAAGAGGTCAGTTTTCCCCACCTTCAATATATATGGGCCTCTCTCAGAAGAAAAGAGATGGGCATTTTATGGGAAGCTTTCTATATCATTTGGATAACATGATTCTGAATTTCTTCCATGGTTCTGTCTTCGGTGCTGATCCAAAAGAATATTGAGGTCCATTGGTTGGAAGTTATGTATTCTTCAAACCTTGTATGAGTATGCAAGTTCTTGTGTAGCCACTCAATGGCACGCCTTTGATTTTCAGAGTTGAGTGTGTGTGTGTGTGTGTGTGTGTGTGTGTGTGTGTGTGTGACATCTTGGAAGAGTAGCTTAAAAAGTGGAAATTTTTGCAGTTCTTTTTCTCACTAGCCATTCTCGCCTCCCCCTCCCCCTCCCTGAGAACAGAACAGCTAAGTGGGTGCCACTTATCTTTCTCACTTGAATCATGGCTGAAATTCAGAGTAATGCATGCATCCTTAGTAAGTTGAAAGAAGATTTCAATCAGCGACGAACAACTCAGAAATTCAAGGAATCCGAGCGGAAATGTGTTAGATATAAACCCAAGTAGAAATGCGGTTTTTCGTTAAGTAATAGATTCAGTCTGCTCTATCTCTTTAACCCAGGACATCGACTAAATAGACACTCTGACGGAAGTGAATTGCGTATTTTGGCACCCTAAAACACTTATTTAATAAATGGTTGTTAAAAATGATTTGGTAAATGGCTGTTAAAGCAGATGAAAGATGTGAAAAACTGATTCTTGTCTCCTAAAAACTGTTCCCTGTCTAGTTCCACCTGATCAGCCTCGGCTTACAGTGTCCAAAACAACGTCTTCTTCTATTACCCTCTCGTGGCTCCCTGGAGACAATGGGGGCAGTTCCATCAGAGGTAATAAGCAGTAGGTTGTCCACAGTCATTAATTGTCATTATCCCCAGGCCAATAAGTGACACATCTTCATCAAGTAATTGTTATGTGTTAGTTATAATTAATTCTCCCACTACCTCAACAGCAAGCCACACATCTATTTTTATGGTATGTACTGAAACTCATCATCCATCCAAGGCATCTCATTCACAAAATTATCATTATGCATCCAATTTGAGTGAAAGATTGACAAAGGCAGAAGAGAGAGAAAGAATTTGGTAATCTCTCCCCCAAGATTCTGCATACTGTTTCTTCCCCATGTTGTCAACACTCCGTCATTCATTCACTCTTGTACTCAATCATTCATTCAAATAACCACAGTTTTTGTTCTAACTTCTAAAACACGGAAAGATGGAGAACCTAGAATTTATATGGGAAATGATCTATTTGCACAAAGCTTTTGCAATTAGTCCATAGCAGAAAAGAGTAAAGGATGTTTGTCCTGAGGAAGAAAGTAGCGTGATATTTCTAGCCGGCGTGAAGTTGGGAGAGCATCACTCTAAGCAAGCTGTGGCCCCAGGAAAGGAAGAGAATCCGGAGGAACAGACTGAAGATGCACAGGGGTGGGGGACTAGTCCTAGAGCACATGGGAGGGGGTAGCCGGCTTGGATTTCCAAAAGCAGAGACCATCCCTTCTTCTGAGTAAGGAGCAGACAATTGGAAATAGGGGCCATTTCAGGGCAAAACCAGTGGGATGCTGGAGTCAGCTCCTTCCAACTCACGAGAGCAAGCCGTCTTATCTCTTCCCCACCTTGCACTTACTGACTATACCCAGACTGGGGATCTTTATACACCACAGAAATCAGAAATGCTACTGGTCAGGGCTCCATTTCTTTCTTTCTTTCTTTCTTTCTTTCTTTCTTTCTTTCTTTCTTTCTTTCTTTCTTTCTTTCTTTCTTTCTTTCTCTTTCTTCCTTCCTTCCTTCCTTCCTTCTTTCCTTCCATTCTTTCTTTCTTTCTCTTTTTCTTTCTCTTCCTTCCTTCCTTCCATTCTTTTTCTTTCTCTTTTTCTTTCTTTCTCTTCCTTCCTTCCTTTCTTCTTTCATTTCTTTCTTTCTTTCTTTCTTTCTCTTCCTTCCTTTCTTCCTTCCTTCCTTCCTTCCTTCCATTCTTTTTCTTTCTCTTTTTCTTTCTCTTCCTTCCTTTCTTCTTTTCTTTCTTTCTTTCTCTTTCTTCCTTCCTTTCTTCCTTCCTTCCTTTCTTTCTTCCTTCATTTCTTTTTCTTTCTTTCTTCCTTTCTTTCTTTCTCTTCCTTCCTTCCTTTCTTCCTTCATTTCTCTTTCTTTCTTTCTTTCTTTCTTTCTTTCACTTCCTTCCTTCCTTCCTTTATTTCTCTCTCTCTCTCTCTCTGTCTCTCTTTCTTTCTTTCTTTTTGAACAGCCAGTTGTTAAACATTTATCAGCACTCCACTGAGTGAAAGGGAGGATCTTCCCTTTAAAAAAAATACCACTTGGCTTATTGGGTAGTGAGGATGTGTTTGGGGGGGTAGTGAGGATGAGGTTTTGACGGAGTGTGGGGAAGTGAGGAAGATTTGTAACAGCTGCCATGTGAAATGCACAGGGAGTCATTAATAGACCAACAAAGTCATTGCCAAGAGGGAACGAGGCCCCAGCTGCAGATAAATAGCCCAAATTGTGATGGTCACAATTTTCAGTTTAATGACTTCCTCAAGTGGTGCCGGACAGCTGGGAGGAAAAGTGGATCTCAGGTTACCAGAGCTGATGACTGGCCCAGTAAGTGTGGCCAGAAGTCATAAGAGTGAGTGAAACCAAGTTCCTGGTGAAAATGGCCTCCTGAAGATTCTAGGCTGGTTAGAGAACATTGTTATGGGGGAAAAAAATGGGGCATTGAGGTAAGAGTTCAAGGGATTCTAGGACCCCAATCCCAAATGAAATGAAGTTTTGGTTCTGTAAGCGTGAGAGCAGGGGAGGGGTAGTACAGAAAGTGTCAGAGTGGAAGGTCTTGGAGATGAAGCCAATTTTCATAATGAAGAATTTCCAAACAAAGACAAATGGGGATCCCTGAAACACAGTGGTGGCCAAAGCCATTGGCACGGGGGATCCCATTGCCAAGGGTTATAAAAGCTTCCCAGATGTGATTTGGATGGAGGAAATGAGAAGGAAAGTACACTCCTGGTTATGTCCAGGGCAGCAAGGAGGTGGTTTGGGCAGGGCTGGAGGGGAAGCCAAGAAATGATGTTGGGAGCATGGGGAACACAAACCCTCAGCCACCTGTCAGGTACTGAAGGAGATTTGAAGGGTGCAGGTAGGAACCCTCAAAGAGAAGAGAAGGCTGGGAAAGGAAGAGGGACCCCAAGGATGCAGAGGACCAGAGGGGAAGGAAGGAGCAAAGAACAGGGAGGTTGCAGACCCTGACCCCAGAAGGAAGAATCGAGGACAGGGGACCTCCATGTGGGAGGTCTGCAAAACAGTTAATGCTGCCAATGTGGGGTTAGGAACCTCTGTAGCGCGGAGCTGAGAAGTGTCTTGCCTGTGTTAAAAATGGAGCCCCACGGGCTGGAGGAAGATACAAGCCCACTGGTGTGGAGGCACCATGCACCAGGCAGACTGGTACCTGGGTTGTCGGGGTATGAACATGGAGGAGACAGGGACAGAGAAAACCAGACATGTTTGATCCCAGGAATTGGCTGGGGCAACAGGGGTGAAGGCCATACCAAGGAGGAATGCCTCAGTGATCACAAGGGCCAGGAGTGCTGGCTTCGGAGTCTGAGGTGGGTTTTGAGTCTTACTGATGGGGCTCTAGGATAGTCCCCTAACCTCTCTGGACTTCAGGGTCTTCATCTCACTGTGGAGACAATCACTGTCTCAGAGGTCCAGGTGAGGTAATGAAAGGAACGGGGTGAGGACAACGAATGGCACGTGGTGAGCACTCGAGAAATGGACGGTTGATGTTCGTGGTAGTAGGAGTGCAGGTAATAGTGGTCATGTGTGGAGATGAACTGTTGGAAGGATTTTTCAGACAAGGAGAGGCAGGTTGCCGTTGAAGTGTTGGGATGGCTACAGGATTTAAAGCTGGTTCCCTTTGTGGTTGTGGACTGGGTAGGGGTTCATGGATGAGATTCCTACCCCCTTGATCACATCGGTCCGGCTTTTCCAGAGCTTTGGTTCTCTTGAAAATAATTCAGCTTCGGATCATGATGATAGCCCAGGATTCAGGCACGTGTGCTCTGAAGCCAGATGTCTAGAGATTTCGTGCCTACTCCCTGCTGCCCGCGCCACCTTTTTTTTTCTTAAATTTTTTTTAATGATGTATTTTATTTCTGAGAAAGAGAGAAAGAGAAAGACAGATTGCAAGGGGGGAAGGGCCGGAGAGAGGGAGACACAGAATCCCAAGCAGGCTCCCGGCTCCAAGCTGGGGCTCAAACCCACGAACTGTAAGATCATGACCTGAGCCGAAGTTGGATGCTTAACTGACTGAGCCACCCAGGAGCCCCCACTACACCATTGAAAAGGAAATGGGGAGAAAGTGGTTTTATTTTCACCATCCCACTTAGCGATACACTATAGTAATGTCGGGTATGGCCTAACTACTAATGAAAACATCATCATGGCACTCCTCCTAGCCTAGGTTCAATTTCCTGCATCAGGGAGACTTCAGATGTTCTCTTCCAAAGATGTGTGAATTCTGAGAACTTTCACCCCATACAAAATGCAAACGTCCACCAGCTTCTAGGAGAACGGAAATAATGCTCTTTTAAATATCTCGTGCTTTCTGTAGGATACATATTGCAGTACTCTGAGGACAACAGTGAGCAGTGGGGAAGTTTTCCAATCAGCCCAAGTGAGCGCTCTTACCGCCTGGAAAACCTGAAGTGTGGTACTTGGTACAAGTTCACTCTTACTGCGCAGAATGGAGTGGGACCAGGACGCATAAGTGAAATCATAGAAGCGAAAACGCTGGGGAAAGGTACGTATGCCTTCTGGTTTCTACATTTCCTGTTTTTGAGATCGAATGAGGGATCGGAATCCCAAAAGATGCATCATATATTTGCACGCTCGGTTGTGAGTTTGAACCTTGTGGTTCCCGAAACGGGTCTGGAAGTGTTACAGTGAAATGAGAGAGGTGGCCAGTCTTTAGAGAATATCCTGGTTCTCTTTTTTCATTATCTCATTTGCAGTGGAGAAAAGGAGTAGCAGTTGAAGATCAAGGGCTTTGGTGCCAACATAAAGTGCCCCGGCTGGGTGGCCATGAAATAAGACATTTGCCCTGTCACCTTCTTCTGGTGTGATCTTCTTCCTCAGTCACCCATGACCCCTGTATCCAGAACTTTTCACATTGCCTCAGAGGCCTCCCCCTTTTCAGGTGGGAAGTGAGTGGGATAGACTGTTGACCTTTAATGTGAATTGGTTTTTAATCTGAAACATGGACGTTGGAGGAGATGAACCCCAAGAGGAAAACGACACTCAGTGGTGTAATTGCAATCTGGGGACACCAGGAAGAGGAGGGGTACAGTGGCACGTGGATGTAGGTGAGGCAGTGAAGAGAGAGTCTTTGTGGCTCCCCCTCACATCTGACTCCCATCTGGTGCACGGGATGGCAAAAGAGCTAGAGATGGGAAGACAAAGGCGCTGTTTGGATCTGGCACCAGAGTTGCGGATAAGATGCGGCCAGGGTTCAAAGGGTGAGGTATTGATTTATGCAGAAATATATCCATTAGGCTCTGGGCTCCAGCAGGAAGTGCTTGGATAGCAAGGGATACCTGCTTGCACTTCCCAAATTCAACTAGACTTCTCTTGAGTCAGATCTGTCCGCATGAGAGTAGAAACAGGTCAGCTCGATACACAACACTTTCCTTCAGAACCACTCGAGCAGGGGCTCCTGGGTGGCTCAGTCGGTTAAGCACCTGACTCTTGATTGTGGCTCAGGTCATGATCTCACAGTTGTGAGATCGAGCCCCACATCAGGCTCCGTGCTGAGTGTGGAACCTGCTTAGGACTCTCTCTCTTTCCCTCTCTCTCTCTCTCTCTCTCTCTGTCCCGCCCCTGCACTCTCTTGCACACGCTGTCTCTCTCAGGTAAATAAACATTAAGAAAAGAAAGAGAACCACTCAAGGAAATGCATTCATGAAAACAGCACTGTTCTTCAAGAGCTCTAAGATACACAAAAATAACCCCTACCCACCCAATTTTCCCTCTCACACCCAGGTTATTATGGTTGGAGACTGCCCATTGGTCCATAGGTCCCTATAAATAGCGGACACATTGCAAGTGGCCTATGATCCAGACTTGGGCCCAACTCCTCCCCCAGGTGGGGAAGGCAACCAAAAGAAGCTGTGTGACTGCTCTGACAGCCTTCATGGGTGTATCCCATGAGCTGACCCCCCCCCCCACTGTGCCTTCCCCCCTCAGAGCCCCAGTTCTCCAAGGAGCAAGAGCTCTTCGCCAGCATCAACACCACACGCGTGAGGCTGAACCTCATTGGCTGGAATGATGGCGGCTGTCCCATCACCTCCTTCACACTTGAGTACAGACCCTTTGGGACCACGGTCTGGACCACGGCTCAGCGGACCTCTCTCTCCAAGTCGTACATTTTGTACGACCTTCAAGAAGCCACCTGGTACGAGCTGCAGATGAGGGTTTGCAACAGTGCCGGCTGTGCGGAGAAGCAGGCCAACTTCGCCACGCTGAACTACGATGGCGGTAAGCCGGCTGGCTTCACGGCCCTCCTGTTTGTGCCGCAGGACGTGTGCATGTGCTTACTGTCCCTCTCCCATTCGGCATTCATCCTTGGCACAGGGCGACCAGCGCCCACAGAACCCTTTAGGCGTCAGGGCCGTTCCGTTGGCTCCCTGTGAGGCTCCCTAGTTGACTGCGCTGACGTGACCATGGCTCTGTTCCAGAAACAAGGGGCTGAGGGCCAACGGGAATCTCCTTAGGGCATCTTGGTGCAGGAGTGATTTGTCTTCGGGCTGAAGGATTCTTAACGTTCACTTGCCGAACACGTGGTTCTCTGCCTTTGTCAATGACCGTGAGCTAACGCTGCCTTTGTTGTCTCCTCACCCCTCCCCCACCCCATCCCAACCCACATAACTTCGTCTTTGCTCTCATTTAGCCCTTAAATTGCATGCGCAGAAACAGTTTTCATGGTAAAGGAGCTTATGTCAGGCCCTGAATGGAAATGGAGGCACTGATGAAAATAGAATAGTGTCGTAAGATATTAGTGTGTGTCCCGCCCCCCTGCACACACACACACATGCAATTCGCATGGCCTTTCTGAAAACCAGGCGAGGTGTCTTGTGATGTTTAGTCAATCAAAAATAACTGATACAAGTTTTGATCCTTTTCTTTTTCCTACAACTAGTATCAAAGGCCATTTACTGATATCTGAACAAATGCCCAGCCCCGTGAAGCTGAAAGGTAGTGTGTCATTGATTGCTCTGTGGTTAGGGAACTTTAGAAAGTCTTAAAAAGCAGCACATGGGTGCTGATTTCTGCAGCTTCGTGGTGACTTTCACTCAGGGAAAAGCAGTGAGTAAGTTAGGAGCTCAATCACAAGACCCACCACAGTTCATCAGGATGCTTGGAGCTCCTGGCTTAGCATCCCCCTCGCCCCTCTGAGCCTTCTGGCCAACACCACTGATTAGGTCAGACCGCAGAGCTGGATGGCTTAGCCCAGAAAGTCTATACTGGAGCAAATACCCCAATGCTTTATTCATCACTAAGCAGGCTAAAGGGTGTCCCCTCCTCTGCTCGTGTGTACTTGGGATCTTGCTTAATTAAAGCTCTAGCAAGAACCTCTTTGGGGTGGAGGCTATCCTGCCCTAAGCAGAGTGTCCGTGAACCCACAGACCCTCAGAAACAACCAAAGGAAGCCGACAAGGTGACGTGGGCTAGGATCCTCATTTGCCCATTTTCTGTGGACTGTGCTAGATGGCCCAGAACGAGTTCTTTCTGCTCTGGAACACTGTAAACCTATCCCCAAGTCTCCTTTCCGGGGCTGTCTCTCCACAAAGTCCCCCTCAGCCAGAGTCCAGACCATGCACGTAAGAAGGCCCTGTGGTGGAAGCCTTCCTGACATTGGTTACACCGGCCCTCAGTTATAGGCAAGGGATGTCGTTCAAGGGTGTCCCGTCTCCAAGCATCACCCGCAGGCAGAGAGCAGCCCTTCCTATCGGCTTTCTCTTCCAACATGGTTTAAGTCTTTGATCTTACAAAATAAAGGACTTTTGCGTACCAAACACCTTGCTTTGTATTTAAGAGTTCCCCCAAAGCCCTCTGCTAGCAGGTACATTTTGGGGCGGTAAGCGTACTTCTTATTTTAGCGTGTAAGTAAAATATGTAAGTATTTATGCTTAAGTAAGCGTACTTCTTATTATCGGCTTACAGTAATTGACTTAAGATAATCACATGCCGGCACATCGCTTCTCTGTAATCTGTGGACGTGCCAGAGCACTGGGCCTCGGCGTGCACATTGGCGATATGGTCACGCTAATCTTTGAATTAGAAACCACTCACACGCAGAATTGGAAACTATGATTCAAACTTACAAAGCAATGTGCAGATTTTAAATGCTTGTCTTCTAAAAAAAATTTTTAAAAAAGCAATGCTCTCATTTTATCCAAGGTCTTAGATTACAATCACGCAAAAGTCCTGCGAGCTACATTTGATTTTCTGAAATCTGAAATAATTTTATCGCAGTAGGAAACAAAAATACATACTTATATTTTCCTTGAAAGGGATTATGGATTTCTTTGAACTGACCCCATGGATCTATAGCTTCAACATCTCTTTTGTCATATCTGGCTGAAGGTTTTCCTTTGATTTTTGGAGAAATGGACGGGGCAATTAGCCTCACACCCGTGCCAGTCAGACCTCAGATGCTTCCCTTTCTTTCTTTGACTCTTTCTTCTGCCATTTCCTTAGTCAAACGGTAGCACGTGTCTTTCTGCCGTTTTGCTTTTGCAGACCATCTTCACTGCATCCTCTTGGATACATGGGTTCTGAGCATCCCAGACTCGGGATTCCAGCTAAAAACACTGCACAGTTGGAAGAACCCTTTTCTTGGCCTCGGCAGATAGCATAGGGGACTGGGATTCTGTTATCCCTGCTCTACTTACGAAATGCAGGCTGAAGACCACTGGTGTGCAGGGACGAATTGCATTATCTTGGCATTATTTTTTCCTAAGCCCCTGACTTCCTGGCCCTTGGTTTACCTGGAAAATACAGTGGGCTGGAGAGTCTTACATGATGGAAGGTGCCAGAATGCATGCCCCATGAAGTGAGGATATATGCTTGAATCTCTGCACCCATTGTATTCAGGCTCTACGTAGAAAGCAGCTTGAAGTGACTCAGAGTTCAGTCTACTTAGGCGTTTCCTTATAATTCTAAGTAACTTAAATTTCATGA
Organism: Leopardus geoffroyi; assembly: GCF_018350155.1. Lineage (NCBI taxonomy): Eukaryota > Metazoa > Chordata > Mammalia > Carnivora > Felidae > Leopardus > Leopardus geoffroyi. The sequence continues at coordinate 5,762,150 of NC_059333.1, forward strand.
CACTGTATCATAATGCCTGATCATTAAGGAGCTTGCTTTGGGGACCTGGATGCTTCCTCTTTTTCCACAGCTCTTGTACCCTAAAAGGAGAGCTTCTAAAGTAGAGTTGGTCTTAAGCCTGTGATAAAAAGCAAGGGAAGAGCCCCACAGAAAGGGATGTTAAGCTTCTTTAAGCCAGTGTGGCTGGTATAGTCTCCCTTCAGACTCCTGTCCACTTGCCAGACCTATCGTTCCTTCTTTGATGTGCAGCTTTTCAAACAGCCTCCGTCAGTTGCCCTGAGGGTGACAATTCCAGGTAGATGCATGTGGCTTTTTAAAGCCCCTCGCCTGGACAGTGTGGTCTTCAAGGGCCTGCGCCCAGCAGTATGTTGCAAAATGAAGTCCCTTTCAAAGAAACGCGCTTCACCCTTTGTGCAGATCCCGAGTTGATGTGCTGCCGCATAAGTTGAAAGTTGGGCAGAGGAGGGGCATGAGAAAGTCAACAAATCAGCAAGGACCTAGATAAAGAGTTCCTCTCATCTCTCATCACCCTGGACACCCCTGGATCACACAGCGCGCCTCTTGTAACCGTCATCCCTAAAACCTCCTCCATGCTGTCTTCATTAATAGCCATCTAACACCATGGCCCTGCTTTCAGGTACAATCCCTCCACTCACTAAGTCGGTTGTCCAAAGCGAAGAAGGGCTGACGACCAATGAGGGGCTCAAGATGCTGGTGACCATCTCCTGTATCCTGGTGGGGATCTTGCTTCTGTTTGTGCTCCTGCTGGTGGTGCGGAGGAGGCGGCGGGAGCAGAGGCTGAAGAGGCTGAGAGGTGAGTGGAGGCCCCACGGTCACCCGCACGCACCGTCGCTGGACAGCCAGCCTGGCAGCAACCCGGCGAAGGTCCCCCAGCTGCCTGACTCTGTGACGTGCCTTCAGCAGGACCGCAGAGCCTTGGAGGAAAGCTGCACACGTGTCACCACTCGCACGATCAGAAACTGAGCAAGGGTCAGCCACACCCCGGTCTCCTAAATCCTAGACATTAGGAGGCCAAAATATATATATTTTTTTTTTCTCATGGTTTTGCAACTCTGCGTGCTTTCATTCTCAGCCCATTCCAACGATGCCGTCAATTATGGCTTCCTTTTCAAAAAGCCCTATCGCATGTGCTGTGGCAGTGAGAACTGTTTTATTGCTGGGAAGCGGAAATTGAGGGCTTGTGGTAAAGCATTGTGAGGCAGAAGACACACACTCCCAAATTAGAAATTTGAGCTGAAGCCCAGTGTAAGAGTTTCACTCTAACTAAAAAAACAAAAAAACAAAACAAAACAAAACAAAAAAGCCATGGCAAACAAGAGCCTAGGCCAGACGAGAGCCATTGTTAGCAGGCTGGTCCCATTATTACTCTGTCCCGCTCCGGGAGGTCCTGGTGATGAAGCTATTTCCAGCTTCTGGCCGAGGGCCCGTCCTTGCCCTTGCCCTGCAGTGTGAGGACAGCGAGCCCTTTCAAACATGCAACCCCCGACAGGAAGAGCATCTGAGTCCTTGGCTTTTCACCTGTCAGGGTATGTAACCAGGCCACTTTTTTTTATATAAAATGCGGGGACACGATGTTCTCATTTTAATGTCAGTCCAGGGTGGAGCGATGTCACGCAGCCTCCTGAATGCTCCTCAAAGACACGTCTGCAGAACAAGGAGTACCGTCCCCAGTACGTATCCGTGACGTCCCCAGACAGCGCTGATGCGCACGGAAAACGTTGACCTCTTCCGTAAGCGCTCCAGTTGACCATGATCCAATTAGAGCAGCAGAATGTGGTAATATTTTCTCCAGTCTGCGCTTATGCAAAGCATCCCTCTTTATGTGACCCTAACACATTTTCCCCTCAAGTTGCTTCCACCTTGCCGACAAATTAAAATATCTGAAATACGTTGCACTCCATGTGTACACGTTAATAACCCTTCCACTTAAATCTCCTGTAGCCCCATAATTCAGATGAACCGTCGATCTCATGGAAATATCTTTTCTAAATGGCGTTAACCACCTACTTAATTTTGCAGGCTTACTTTAGTAAACCCCACATCCCAAGCACTGTGCTTGATGCCTTGATGTATCAAGATGAAGAGAAAGAGCCTTCTGAACTTTGGGTTTAGCGTAGGAGGCAGACATATGAGCATCTACCAGGAAAAGAACAAAAATGTCACGAATGCTAAAATCGGGCTTCAAACAAATCCTACGTAAGCACAAAAGAGGGAGCAATTAATCCCAACTGGGGAGAGACCAGGAGGCCATCTAAGAGCTCTCTAAGAGCAACGTATTGCTTAACATTTGGAGAAATCCAGGATAAGGGGAGCTGTGTTGGATTCCTTTCACAAGTGCTCATCACTAAGATCCCGAAAGGATGTTTCTATAACCCTGTCACAGAAAACAGAATCCCACATTCTGGACTTTGGGGACAATGTTATCGAGGAGTCAATAACTGACAGACCGGCAAAGGTCTGTCCTTGTCGCATTTCGACAGCCAAATCCAACTAGCTGCATTTCGAAGGCTATGAATTGTTCATGGCACATCTTATAAGACCCACAGTAAAATTTTTGGATTAGTCATTTCTATTTGACCATGAGGGTTCCGCAGCAAATGCATTAAACGTGAAGGCATTCCTTCCCAGCATTCTACGACCCTCCGCCAAATTTATCGTTCCGCTCTCCCCCGGCCCCATTGTGTTCTCCTTCTTGCCCAGTTCAGTTTACCCTATGCTGCTTGTAATTTAAGCACCCCAGTCTCCAAAGATGCTAAGGACGCTGCTGACTCTTCCCAAAGCATGGGGCTGGACTGATGGCAGGCCCATGCTTCCTTTATTTTCCTTCTTAACAATGCCTTGTAATTTAGTAATTGCTTTGCAAGGGCTCCTGCCAGAAAATATCCAGGGACTGGCATTTTTATTGTTGGCATCTCTGCCTCTACACACCAGTATTTTGTGGCAGATCTTGGTAGAGAAAGCAATGCATCACATGAGAGAGCACAGCCTTTCACTACCCGGGAACGGTTTGGTTTTCTTTATGCCTGAGAAAAAAAACAGAGCCAACACAAAGGTTTCAGCAGGAAGAAGATAAGTGCCGTGGCAAAGAGGCTGTGTTTATGCAAGATGCCGAGAAGACAGGAGTTTCAGAGAAGTAGTCTGCCGTAATACAAAAGTCACTGCAGTCTTGCATTTTGTACACGCTTCGTAAAGCCTTCCTGATCCAGAGTCAGACAAGAGGGCAGCAAGAACGCAGAGGGCTTGGGCACCCAATTCTGCCTGCTCCGTCACGGCAAGTTTTAATGTGGAGGCACAGAAGGAAATCGAATTCAACAAACCATTCTTGAACCATTATCTACCACATGCTGGGTGTAACTGCTTTTCAAACCAACCTAAAATGTTCTTTTGAATTACTTCCGTTTGATCACAAGGGTTTGACCAGGTCCCAGAGGGAAAAAAGATGACTAAAACCCCATCCCAGAACTGTAGAAGCTGACACCCTAGTGGCAGCGAGTAAAGGCTTACAAGAGACAAACATCTGCCTATAACTGTGAAAAGTGTAGCATAAAAGGGCAGAGTGTCAAGGGTTATAGGGGAGGGGGTGGGCAGTTGTGAGTGAAAGGCCAGGTCTTGTCCCCAAAATATCTGTCTTTCAGCCTGGCAGGGCTCCTGAAATGTTAATTAATGACGTGAAATGTTTCCAGTTCAGTCATAGAGGAAAACTATAGCCAGAGCTTAAAGTAGTAGGTGCCTACCTATTAAACAGAGCTCGTTAGTAGAATCACCCACTTACAACCTGACCCACATAAGGCACAGGTCCTGTGCCTGGATTAGAGTGAGTTCAAATATATTCACAGATTCAACAGAAGAGTTGCTTCATAAAATATTTTTACTGCCCCCAAATAAGGGCACTTCTAATAATATGTCAATGTTGCTTGAGCAACCAACCACCAATCCAGATCAAAACTGGAAATAAAATTTAGATTACAGAAAAATATTGTGATTTAATGAACACTCTAGGGGGTTACTATTTAGGGTCACCTCCATATTGTTGGCCTTGTTTGATTTTTAGAAACTACTAAAAGTTTATAAGCAAAGTATGCTTTACCATGTAGACAAGCAACCTAGTTAGGTGAATATAACATAATGTTCTTTATGTAAAAGTGAAGGAGGGAAAGGAAAGGGCAGGGAAGGGAAGGGAAGGGAAGGAAGGGAGGGAGGGAAGGAAGGGAGGGAGGGAGGGAGGAAAGAAGGAAGGGAAGGAGGGAGATGGGATACAAGCAATTGAGCCAACCTATATTTTTTCTTACCTGAGAACTTTCCCAATTTTAGAGCATAGCGACCTCCTAAGTCCAAATTGTCTACAAGTGCTACATTTTTTAAAAACCTGTAACCTTATCCAGGAGTCCAGAAGCCATATTTTTGCATGTAATCATACCCTAATTTTTTCTCCACTTCTAAGTCTTTCCAAGTGCAAGATTACAGAACAAATTCCTGGCTGGGCCCATGATCCCAGAAGCCCTAACCTTGTAAAAATGCGATTCCCACATCAAGTAATCGACTCCATATCACTAAAAACCTCCTTTAGTGTGAGTCTACCCAAAAAGGTGCAAAGTTATGTTGACACCAGCCAGTGCGGGTCAACTCACAGGCCAAGTCTAAGAGCTACTTCCGGGACTTCAAATAAGCTGTAGATTAAAAAAAAAAAAAACAGTGGATATCAAATTTGACCATGCTTCTGTGGCAAAATGCCTTTCTTCCTTTGAACAGAAGCATAGTTATTTTAAGCATGCTTTAAAATGGGTTAATATTATAAAAACAGATCAGTTCCAGAAGGCCATTCCCAGAGAGAATCTGGCCTCATGGTTCTACACGGGCACAGTTTAAGGTGGGGGGTGGGGTGGGCATGAGGAATTGTCATCATTTTCTGAGGTCTGACATTCCATTCTTCTGTTCTGCAAATGAGCTCGAACTCTCCTCCTTTGTAAGAACAAAAGTCAGCTTGAATTTTAATAATCTAAAGGAAGAGCAGTAAAGAGACGTCATCACCAAGGTAATAAATGCCCAAATTGCAGTTTTTTTGGGATCAGAAGCATGTGCTCTGAAACTTTATTCCTATGCTTTGCTTGCTTCCTACCTACTTTCCTTCCTTCCTTCCTTCCTCCCTCCCTCCCTCCCCTTCCTTCCTTCCTTCCTTCCTTCCTTTCTTCCTTCTTTCCTTCCTTCCTCCCTCCCTCCCCTTCCTTCCTTCCTTCCTTCCTTCCTTCCTTCCTTCCTTCTTTCCTTCCTTCCTCCCTCCCTCCCCTTCCTTCCTTCCTTCCTTCCTAGCTTCCTTCCTTCCTTTCTTTTTTTTCAATTTTTTACCTTAATTTCTTAATAACACTATTCTTTCAAAACACCAAATTTGCCACGGGAGAATTGAGTAAAAAGAGGCCTCTGTATCAGAGAGTGGGGAGCAAAGGAACGTTGGGATGGTGGCAGGGCCAAGCCAAGGGCAGCCCGTGGAGTGAGGGACAGAGAGGGAGCAGGCAGGAGAGAGACAGTAGCCTCAGCCCTGGAGCTGTGCCCCGCCTGGGTGGTCTACTTGGCCCATGTTTGTACTTACAGTTTTCTCAGATTGCAAGTATATATGGCTTTGTTTTTTTGGATATTTAGTTAGCCATGACTTTTGTGTCAGCTTTCATAGCATGCCAAGGGTTGGAAGTCCTGTTCGTCATCTGGTAAAAACATAAATGCAGGCTCATAGCCCTTACAAAAATAGCTACTTTATGAGACCCATTTCAATGCCACAGAAGGGCGGAGATTGTTGTGAGGGAGTCTGCAAGTAAGAACTTTTGATAGATAGTAAAGCTGGGTAAAATCTGATGCTCCCAAGCTGGTTTTTTGCTTTTGTGGGTGCGTGCAAGGGACTGTCCCACGGAAGCGTGAACCTGAGCTTGTCCCATTTTGCCGAACTAGAACTTCACAGATGAGAAGTGTGGTCATGTAGCTATGAGTGGGATTTCTCCTCTATAAGAAAACATCTGGGGGGGTGCCTGGGTGGCGCAGTCGGTTAAGCGTCCGACTTCAGCCAGGTCACGATCTCGCAGTCCGTGAGTTCGAGCCCCGCGTCGGGCTCTGGGCTGATGGCTCAGAGCCTGGAGCCTGTTTCCGATTCTGTGTCTCCCTCTCTCTCTGCCCCTCCCCCGTTCATGCTCTGTCTCTCTCTGTCCCAAAAATAAATAAATGTCGAAAAAAATTTTTTTTTAAAAAAAGAAAAAAAAAAAAAAAGAAAACATCTGGGCACACAAACCAGGAGGCAACTCAGACCCTCCCTGGGCACAGCTGCCACACTTGATGCTCGCCGTGAACCCTCCTGACTCACCGTTCGTGGTGTCGTCCAGTGGATGAGAACCTCCGTGCGGCACACAGACCCACGGTGGGAACGGTGGTCTGCAAAAAGAACAGGGGAACTGGGCGAGACCACACCGTGATATTTGTAACCTGGTGGGGGTGCTTCGTCCCAAGAGCCAACCGAATCGTGCATGCATCAACAGAGGACTCATATTTTCCACTTTTTTGCCTTCCTCCTCCTCTGTAACTGCCTTGTATTAGTCTCTCCACAGCGGTGCAAACAGCTTACGTATAAGCTTGACGTTGTTATGCCCTGTTTTGCCGACGTGACAAAGGAACTTGTCCAAAATCACGTATCAGGACCGAGCTAGCGAGAGCGCCCAGATCACCGCTGCTTAACCCCGGCTCTCTTGCCATGAAATTTCTTGGCATCAATATTGTTGGCTTTGAAAGAGTTATCAGTGAAGCCTGAAGTCAGAAAGATACATTAACACAGAATCAACAGCTACTGTATAATTTTATTTTTTCCTCTTGAAAATATTTCACTTATCCATTTTCTATCTCTGTGTTCACTGTCTTTCCGGCTTCCCCTATATTTAAAAATATATGTTCTTTCTTGTTTGCACGTCTTCTACCTGATGCCCTTCTCTCTACTGCTTTTCCTCACTGGATTATTGAAAGGGGATTCCATACTCAGACGCATCACCTCTCACTAGCTCCTGAATCCTCACGGTCTCACTTCCACCCCCACCTTCCAAATGCTCTCCTGACGGCAGATGACCAGTTACCTTCTGATCACCAAATTCTCCTTCCAGCTACCATTTGCTAGCCTTCTTTGCACGTTCAGAGTGTTACCAAATCTTATTTTTTAGAGCCCCTTTCTTCTGTGTTTCAGTATCATTAGACCATCCTGATGATATTTCATATTTCTCCATGCCCCAACCCAAAAGAGTAAGAGGGAAACACAGAGCCAAGGATAGATATGTAGGAGTAGCAAAGGGCTTTAGGCAAGGTGTCACAAAGTCTAAATCTCAGATTGAGCTGAAATTTGTGGGGGGAAAAATGTGACAGGCAACACAAGAGGCTGTTGAGCAAGAGAACAAGGCTTGAGATGATGTTCTCATGTTAACAGATGGCAGGTAGAAAGAACGACTCGGCGTCTGCTTCGCTTTGATGTGCACCAGGAGGAGTGCTATTCAAACCATAAAACGTGGAACAAGAATTATAAAAAAGGAAGGAAAGGACGGAAAGAGGGAGAGGGAACAGGAAAGGGGATAGGAGGGGAGAGGCAGGGAGGGAAAGAAAGACTGGGAGAGAGAAAAAAGGGGAGGGAAGGAAGGGGAGGGAAGGAAGGAAGGAAGGAAGGAAGGAAGGAAGGAAGGAAGGAAGGAGGAAAGGAAGGAAGGAAGGGAGGAAGGGAGGATAGAAGGTGCTTGAGAAAGTAATTAGAGCCCCTGATTATTTAAATTGATTTTTTCTTTCAAAATCTATATTCTAGTATTATGGGGGCAAAAGAGGGGTTACTGCCTAAAATAATAGTTCTGATCTCTTGCTGACAAGGAGGAAGCCATGTTTACAACAAACTATTACACAAATTCTGAATCATCAGCCACATACCGTGGACACCAGTAAATGCTATGAAAATACACTGAAAGGAAAGATTTTTTTCCCACTGGAAATATTAGGAAAGGTATCACGTGGCACTGGTCCTTAGACCCCAAAGGATGATGTCTTGGGGTTCTGGACAAAAATTTCCAGACATAATCCCCAAATCTTTGTGAATAATCTTTGAACCATCGAAATTAGAGGTGTTGGAAAATAGTCATACTCCATACCTCTTCGCAAAAACAACAAATTCTAGAAATTATAGACTGAAATAAAGCAGGTTGTAGAAAGGAGGGTGTGTGAGCAATCAGAAATTATGGGGATCAGCCGAGGCCCAGACAAACCCCATTTGCATTTGGACAGGGCATAAGGGAGCACCAGGCTCTGGCTGATATAAGGGCAGGCTGAGCCCATTTTTGATGTGGCAACCCTCCCAGAGAGAAAGCTAGTGTATTAACGGGAAGAATCCAAATGTTAAGAGATTTTGAAAGGCTGGAACCAGAGATAAAATGTAGTGGGGAGAATTGTAAAGTCTTCTCTGTAAGTTGCAAACATTCACTTGCAACACACATAATGAGCATTGTGTTCTCACGGGTGTGTGATAAAGAGAAGGTCAGAACATAAGCAGTTTCTGTGCTCTGCCTCACTTAATAAAGGACAATAAGAAAGCACAGGTCTTTCACAGAGGAGAGTCCCAGGTAGAGGATTACATAGAAATTATGCCATCTGAGGAGGGATTGAGGAAATGAGAAACTTCAACTTGGAAAAGAGACAGATGGCACGCAGCTGCACGGAGATATTCACATGGCTTTTGAATGGAATGGCCCCAGGTGTCGTCCTTGTATCCAGGCAGAAATTACATCAAGGGGGTTCAACACAAGAGCAGGAAGATGTTTCCCACAATGAAGCGTATCCTCAGGGAAAGCTCGTGTGGACGCACCGTCTAGCAGGGAGTGGGCTGAGCCCGGAGAGGAAAATGACCCAGCACATGGAGAACAGGAAGCCACCGTGTGAAGGCGGCAAAGGCTGCATTGGCCGTGGTGCAGAGGTGCGTGAAGTCCAGAAAAGCAAAGCACCAACTTCACCTGGGGGGCTTGGGAGGGTGCACAGGGCCAGTCACATCTGCATGTGGTGCTACGACAGAGGACGCCTTACAGGAGCCAAGTCAGGGGGTCTGCAGACCAAGTCGTGGCGTCTACGGTGAATGCAAGAGGGAGAGCCTCAGAGAGAGTGCCGGAGGCCAGATGCAAGGGGCAGCAGGGCAGGGCAAACAGCTTAGCATCAGCATGCGAAGGTTCTTGCTCTGCGCTGAGTCCTCCTGGCAGGGAGGTCCCTTGGAGAGTTTCAAAGCACAGGTGTGACACCGTAAGGGGGTGTGTTCCCAATCCATCACCCTTTGGGTGGATGTCGCTTAGAAGACCGGCGACACTGAAGGTGGCAAGGCCAGGGACTGGGCTGCAGATGAGTAATGAGATTCGAACTGAGAAGATAGGGAAAAATAAAGGTCCCCTGGGGCCATGTTGAGGGTGACAGATCAACAAACTAGACAGTGGGTCAGAACTGAGAGCAGGAGGTAGGGCACTGTACCAGCAGTGACAGCATCGCCCCCTCTCTGGAGCACCCAGTGGCCGGGCACATTTTAACATCTGCCCAAGATACTGTGGGAGGGAGGCAAACATCTACTGGGGGACTGACTTGGGGAGTCTTTAATGCTCTTAAGATTCTATGATTTCATGATTTGAAAAACGTTCTTCATTTGTCCCAGATTCTCTCCTCACCACTAAACAAAAGGTTTCGTCATCTCTTTGCACTGTCCCTACACCTACATGAAGAAGACCCTGAACCCCAACTCAGCCCCGACATCTCTCTCAAACTTGATCCCAAATCTGCCTTGAACGGCCTCACCTCATGTCCCCCAGCTTACCATCCCCCTCAGTCAGCTGACACTAGGTGTCTCTTCCTCTGTGCGTCCCTTAGGATATGACACAGATCCCGCTCTATGCATAAAGAACCTGAAGGGTAGTGATGGAAAATAAGTGTGGTTATGACATTGGTTATGGATTCCTGCTCCAAATTACTGAACATGTTCTGGGTCTGTTTCCTGGTTTCTGAAGGAGGGCATCATAGTCCCCAGGCAAAGACTGGCACAATGCAGATGCCTAGTGCTCCGTTATGACTGCAGCCCACCCCATGCCCACTCCCAGAAGACATTCATGGACAGTCGCTGGTGCCACCTGTGCTGTCCAGACCCCATCACTGGGCATAAAACTCCACCAGCGGTTCTCAAAGGTGAACTCACACAAGAAGTGAATTTCAATTAATGTCGTTTTTCTCACAATTTCAGATGAAATCAGGAGGAGGACATAGCAGCTAGGCAGAAAGAGAAATGGATCTGCTCTAAGATGATAAGCACAGGGAAGCATGGGCCAAAATGCCTCACGGCACCTGCAGCTGTGGACCAGCTGAACCCCAGCGAAGATGCCTGCTAATTTTAGATGAGGGGAACTTGCAGTCAGAGCTTGCCGGTATTTGAGGGGAGCTCTGTTTCCACTTGGCCGGATGCTGCAATTCCTTGCACATGGGTATGAAAAAGTCACGGGACAGAAAACTGCACTGACTTCAGGAACAGAAAGAAAATGATGATGATGAGCAAAACAAGGACACCCGGTCCAGTCCGAAGACGTTTGAGACTTGAGTTACCTTCCAGTCATGAGCCGAAGTACAAAGCATACTCCTTGAAATTTCCCGTTCTCTTTTACACTGTTGAGCTAGCCACTGCTTGGCTGTTACATAGAGCTCATTAATCCCACACTTCTGACATTATATATATATTGACTTTGCAAGTGTTAAGTCATTCAGGAAGAGAAGAAACTCATATTTGCTTGGTCTCCGCAGAGAAAGACACGAACTAGGAAGTTAAATGCTGGTTTGCTTTCTTGGCTTCACCATATGGGCAAGAGTAGAAGGGAGCTGGAGCTGCTTCCTTTTCCAGAATGAACCCATCTGTGCATAAAACCAGGGTCCCCTTGTGAGGTTTCCAGTGGGAACTGGCATAGCTGACTTTAAGAACTGAGCTTTGATTTCCGGGGGTGCCAGCCCACGTGTGGTTACCCCTGTGACTGTCCACGCCCCTTGGTAATACCACGCTGCTTCCCAACGTGACGGTGATTGCACTTAAATGTCAGCCCCCAAAAGATAAAAGATGAGATAAAAGTGTTCCAACATATGTATTTTCTCCACTATACAGCCAGTCACATAGCTGCATCCATTTCCGGAAAGTTCTGTTCATTGAACGCTACATTTAACATCAAGACGTTATAGAAGGCAAGGAAAAAAAAAATAATAAAGCACGAAGAAGGTTTTTGTATTCTAAGAAGGGAAACACTCATTTTTGCCAGGACAAAATGTGTAAAAAGAAAAACAAATTATATTTTAAGAGAAATGAGAATTTCAAAGCAATGCCACCAAAAATATAGAATATTTTTTTCTACATCATTTTTAGGCAGAATTGCTTTTGTCAGGAGTGGTAACCAGATCTTGGCAAGCAATGTCCTCAGAGACAAAAAAATAAAGAAAATTTTTACTTTGGAGTTTGAAATAAACATCTGAGTTTCTAGATGTAGTGATATGCCATTTATACAATTATGTGATCAATCTAAGGGACTCGCAGCTCTATAATAATGCCTCTTTAAAGTGATCTATGGTGTCCTAAGTTTTCAAATTTTGGTATTTCGATACAAAAAGAATAGAATTTTTGCTACATAAATTATTTTCAAACTTAGTTTTCTGACTACTGAAAATAAAATTGGGTTTTCAAAATGTGGCAAATAAATTCACTGTAAGAAGACCTTTAACAGGTGTCTGAGAATTTTTATGGCCCCAGAGTGTTATACTTTCTGTAATATATATATTTTTGTAATATATATTATATATATAACATACTATATATATAATCTGTCATGTAGAAGAAATAAGGAAGCCATTAAACTTTTGGTTATTAGTAGTGATATATATACAACTACATTTTAAACTGGCTATTGTCATCTGATTCTGTAGAAAATTTGTCATAAATGCCTAAGTGAATGTCAATGAGTTATTTGTCATGTACTAATATTAACTTTCTTTCCCCAGATGCAAAGAGTTTGGCTGAAATGCTCATGAGGTAAGAACAAAACCTAGCATTCTCAGATATCAAGTTCAAAATAATAATTTCCAAGTTGCTTTAACGGTTTTTAAAATAACTGTCTGAAATTGGTGGCACATTTTGTTTGTGACATATAAGTCCATTCTGTGTACCAAAATATCCATGTTATGCCTAACAGGAGACATGTAGATATCAAATATGATAGTACTTTTATACACGGCATAGGTAGTTTTCCTGTTGACCAGACTGAACCAGTGGAATGTTTCCCGTTATACTGGGAATAAAAAGGCACATTAGAAGTAAATGGCTTTGGTTTTGCTTTCACCCAAATATACCACCTTTGAGGCTGAGGCTTCTTCCTACCAGAGTTAGCCAAGGGGAAAGAAAACCGAAAAAGGAAACGTGATGTGTGCTTCCAAGGAATTGGGATGGTCAAGAAAGATCCTTCTTGCCGTCAGCTCCCATGACTCCTTGAGCACCACTCCACTAGAGCACCAATCACCAACTTCTGCAAATATCTAGTCAACATCTGGTCTCGAGGTCATAGCCTCATATATCAAGCTCATATTAGAAGTACGATGAATGACTAGTTGATGAATGACTAGTGGTAGTTGAATGAGTAAGTGAATGTTCACCCCTGTAGAAGACACCCCAGTATTTGCATTTAAGGCTTTTATATTATAATGATTAAACCAAAAGTGAAAAAGGATGACCAGAGTCTGGAAATCAGATAATAACAATGTCAGGGATCCCAATGGTGTTGCCATTTTAGGATATTTACTGTAGGAGAAAAACAGGATGGGATATGGGGTCTCTCCTACTCCCCACCTCACCATAGGTGGATTTTACTTCCTTCACCATCTTTGCATATAAAATTGGTACTTTTTTGTTATTCACAAAGAACCAATAGCCCATATCACTAGTATCTTTGAAGACCTAAGACAGAGATTGACTACCATTGGCCCATGGATTACATGTTCCACAGATATGTCTGTTTGGCCATGCTGTGTTTTAGTTTTGGTTTTTAATTTTTATTTTAGAGAGAGAGAGAGAGAGAGCACATGCATGGGGGAGAGGAGCGGAGGGAAAGAGAGAGAATCTCAAGCAGGCTTCCCCCTCAGCAAGGAGCCAGACACGGGGCTCGATCCCACGACCCTGGGATCATGACCTGAGCTGAAACCAACAGTCAGACATTCAACCGACTGAGCCACCCAGGCGCCCTGTCCATACTGTGTTTTAAAACCATGTGAATTGTAGGTAAAGATATGGAGGACTCAGGCTTACTCGGAAATATTTGGTGTGAGCAAGTAAATAAACATGGATGCCATTTGCCAACAAAGGTGATGCAAACCTATATGAAATGCCATGATTTCATGCTCTAATGAAAGTGTGTACTTGTTTGCTAAGCAAGTCTGGGACATTTTTGTGGTCACATGGAAGGCATCCAGACACATATGCACTTGTGCAGAGCAAATCTGACAAAACATCTGGAAAACAAAAAACCAGACAGAGTCATAAGGTTTATAATGACTTATCCACCAAATAAAGTAAATTTTCCAATGTAGACTTAAAAACATGGATTAATTGATGGCATTTGGAAATCAAAAGCTTTCATATGGAATTGTAGCTTTCTGACTTCTCTTGAAAATGCTCTGGCCGTACTGGGTATAGCTCAGAGACAATGGCTGTCTGGAGCCACATGAAGTGCTCCCTTTAGACTGGACATGACTTTTGCTCAGTGTAACAGGTCACCATCCCCCTCCCCATCCCAGTCTACTTCACTGGTTTATACCCCAGCCTGGGTCCCACAGCCCCCTCAGAGAGCTTTGGGCCACTTCCTTCAGCCACTCTCCAACCGGAGATCATGCCTCTGTCTGAATCCCATGACACTGGAACCTGTGATTTCTGACATGCTCAACAATTGTTTGGTTGGAATGAGATGGTATCAGCTTTTCTGAGGTCCTAGAATGCATCCTTCCCCCTTCTTATTAGCTCCAAGCAAGACATCAAAAAGCATCTTCTTCATTCATAGGCCAATCACGGTGGTTGAAAAACCACCTGTTGAGGAAAGCAGGCATGAATAGTGGTATTTGAGGCTGACAGTTGCCAACATGAAATTAGGAACATCATAGCTCCCAGTTACTCCCACTGAAGGTAGTTGAGGGTGTTTTCCTCACAAGGGTAGAGTGATTGAAAAGGAAGAGAATTTCCAAGCTCCTCAAATAGGCAGGGTTTTATGGGATTTATTGAGAAGTAAAAGCAACGCTTTTAATCAGTTCAGTCTGAGTTTGGCAGGTTAGTGGGGCCACGCAACAAATGTGTTGTCATCTACCTGGAGATCTGAGGGCCAACCATGTTGAGAATGTAGTCTGGAAAATCCAGGCAAGTCCTAGCCAAGAGGAAGCTACCGAGGTCCTGTCTTGGATCTTCACTGCTGCTTGCATGGGAAGTTGAGGACTGAGCAGGCTGGTGCAGAAGAACACGAACCACAAGCCTACGCTGTAGCCCCGTGTTACCACCGGCTGGTTTGTGATCTTGGGCAAGTTATCTACCCTACTCTCCTCATCTGGAAATAACAATTTGAAATCGCTCCGAGCTCCATCATTATGTGGTCTTGTGAAGGTAACGTATTATCTGACCATGTTCCACAAAAAAAGTATCTCTGTACTTTAGTGGGATTAGCTGTCCTAGGGCCAGAAAGGCATATGTGACTGTAGGACAGACACCTATAAGCTGGTGCTGGGGTGTCTCCCACAGGGTGTCCTCTCCCATCACTGGGCTTCGTGCTTCTGGACACTCATCTATTTCACCCAAGCAAATCGCCCCACAGAGAGAGAGAGAAGAGAGACTTCACCTACCCTGGCCAGATAGAAAGAAGTTTCCTTTTTTTGGTGATTAGGCAAAAAAAAAAAAAAATTAAAGAAAAATACCAGACTTCTAAGAGATAAGACTAGCCCGGTCTAAGGCATTAGCAAAATACATGGCTAATATCCAAAGACCATGAATGGGGGAGGGTCAGAGAGAGAGGGAGACACAGAATCTGAAACAGGCTCCAGGCTCTGAGCTGTCAGCACAGAGCCCGACGCGGGGCTCAAACTCACGTACCACGAGATCATGACCTGAGCCGAAGTCGGACGCTTAACCGACTGAGCCACCCAGGCACCCCTAAAGACCAGTATTTTTAAGAGCTAGCTGTAAGTGGAAAAGGGTGGAAAAAGGTTCAAAGTGAGAATTTAAATAAATGTTGCTTTTTTAATGTTCATATTTTTATGCACAGAGTAACAATCATCACCCACTCAACTATTATAATGAGGTATGGCCCTGAGATCCCTACAGTTATTCTAAACTTGAAGAAAGCTTCATATGATATTTGGGAAGGCGGGTGATGTGCAGCCTCCTTCATTTGTTTTTTATTCCCCATAAATCTTAAGGAAATATTAACTTTAAAGAGTTGTAACAACTATGAGTAGTTCATTGGCTAAGCCAGAAATAGCATCCTCTGTGAACCAGGGTCAGCTCTCTGTCATTTTAATCCGACAACTAGATAGCAAGTGGATGGTGGAAGATTATATTTCAATAATAACTAACAAAAATTTATCATGACCCCACATCATACAAAATGTGCAGTTTTGTTTCCGCAATGAAAACATTCATAATCTTTTCTCTAGGTCACAAAGGAGGTTTCTTCTAGTAGCCTTTTTTTTTTCTTTTGAAAGTTTGTTGCTGTTTTAATGACCAATTATTGTAATTTTGGAGAATCAGCTTTCCTATAGCAATAGACTATAAAATATGGCAGTTGTATTAAGGTGAGACCTAATAAACCTGTAGAATGAGAAGAATATTACTGCCTCTGAGACATATCACTCCGGTCCCACTGTACCCCCAAAACAGCCTGGTTTATTCAACAAGCATCAACAAATATTTATTGAGCACCTCCTTCTGCCACATACTGCCCTAAATCCCAGGGATTAAAAGGGTACAGAATAGAAGGAAATATCCCTTGTGGAGCTCATATTCCAGTGGGAGAGACAGATCACAAATAAGTCAATTAAATGTATGCTCGACAGTAGTAAGTGTTGAGGAAACAAAATTAAACGAAGGATGGGGAGGCGGAAAGTGTCAGCAGAGCCCACAGCTGGGCAAACCTGGCTGCCACCTGTATCATCAAGCCCTGAAGCAAGGGAGGGAGCCAGCCACGTGGCTATTGGGATCCGGGTAGGGGACGTTTCCTCCAAGAGAAGGGAACAGCAAAAGGAGAGAAGAACAATTAGCTCCTGAATCTCAAGGCTTGTTGGGCCATCCTCTTGCCTTCCCACTGCAGGGCTTGACAGCATGCGCTCCTTCAAGACGGAGGGGAAGTTTATCTCCAGCTTAGACTTCTTTGCTCATAAATTTGAACCATATTCTAAGTCCTTGGGCCAACTGCCGTAGTGCACAGCAGTCACGTAGCCAGCTTCCTGTGACAGTCTGACAGTGGACCCCTTATTGTTAAGTAGGGTCTGTGCTTCGGTTCGTAGTGTTTAATGGAACAGCCGCTGGCTGCCTCATAACTATTCATGATGAGCAGAAGGAACTAGCTCACGTTTCTATTTCTGGTGCAAGGACAAGCTCAAGTCCCTGGTGGAGTTTCTAAACAGACCTTCCGGATACTCACAGAGGAGTAGTTTCCCATCTGTTTTTGTGGAAATAGAGCTTGTCTAAACATGACATAACTACAGCCCCCAAGTCACCAATATGTTCTTCATCTTATACTAAGTATGTGAATCTTTGCTTTAAAACACACACACACGTGCGCACACACACACACACACACAGTGAAAACGTAGTTAAGTAAATAATTTTAAAAAGTATATAGACCATGTGAAAAATTCAGGCCACACGTTTGAATTTGGGCTCTGCGTAATTAGCATGATCTAGCTACATAACCCACTTACTCATCTGCAGAGCAAGAAATCTGGTTCAAGATCAAGTCCTCAATAAGGAAGGTGCACCTTTCAGAAGCTGTTGTTTTTGTAGGTTGTTTTGTTTATACTCAAATGAAGGAAGAGCCATTATAAAATATTCAGAATATTAACACAGACTTCAACATGCAGATGTCTTCAGGGGGTGTTGGGTGAACTTGACCTTCAGAGTATTAATATTCCTTCAGCCACAGGGTTCAAGGGTGGATGAGTCCTCATCAACAAAAAAGGATCTGGGGTTCCTGGTGAATGCTTAGTTGGGAAGAAAAGCATTTAAGATGTAGTATGGATGCCCCCTTTATTATAATCTACTAAAAGCAACTAACACAAAAGTAAAGCATTAAGTGAAGTAGGCTCCAGAAATCTCTCTCAAAGTAGATTTTGGCAATTATTGAACTAGATTTATGGATGCCGTAATTTATCATGATGAATTATTCTGAGTGACTGCTGCTCCTTAGAGGGTGTTCTAATATGCAGTTGACCCTGGACAATGCAGGGGTTAAGGGCACTGGCCCCCCTACACACAGTCAAAAATCCACATAGAACTTTTGATTTCCCCAAAACTTAAGTACTAATAGCCTACTGTTGACCAAAAGCCTGAGCGATAACATAAACAATCAATTAACACATATTTTGTATGTTATACATATGATATACTGCATTCTTATGATAAAGTAAACCAGAGAAAAGAAAATGTTATTAAGAAAATAGAAAGGAAGAGAAAATATTACAGTCCTGGACTGTATTTCTTGAGAAAAATCCACACGTAAGGGGACTCATGTAGTTCAAACCCATGATGTTCAAGGGTCAACTGTGCATTGTTTTAAAATCTGCTCAATTCTTACAATTCTGTAGAAACTGAACAATCACTCCTATCATGTAGATTTCTCCTTTTTTTAACGTTTATTTATTTTTGAAAGACAGAGAGAGACAGCGTGAGCAGGGAAGGGGCAGAGAGAGAGGGGGACACAGAATCCGAGGCCGACTCCAGGCTCTGAGCTGTCAGCACAGAGTCCAACGCAGGGCTCGAACTCACGGATCATGAGATCATGACCTGAGCCAAAGTCAGATGCTCGACCGACTAAGCCACCCAGGCGCCCCTAGATTTCTAATTAAAGCCTTTATTGACTTTTTTGCGTTTTGGTGAAACATGCGGTGTTTTTTGTTTTTTGTTTTTTTATTGTAGGCTGTAACTGAATTTGATTATACCATGCCATTTTAGTACCTTTTTACATTTACTTCTAGAAGACAGCTCGCTCTAAGAGTAATTTTCTGGTACACAAATTCTTACAGTAGTTTGGGTTTTTTTTTTTTTATTTTAAAACGTGATATCAGTTAGGATAAACTAGTGCCAGGGAAGCTAACAAGGTTTATGATTTGTTACTAGAACAAAAATAAAGCGACACCATATATAAATACAAATCCATTAGTAGATCCCCTACCCAATGAGCAGCGAGCACAAATGCTTCCTCTGTTGCCATCACTGGAATATCTCATGTGTGACAAATAAAAATGCTGCTGGTTTAAAAATCATTTTTTTTTGTTTTGTTTTACTTAGCTTTACACGCGAGAGGGGAAATTCTGAAGGTTCCATCAATATGGAACCAATGCCTATTGGCAATTTTCACTTTCTGAACCTCACAACCAATTGCTGAAACTTAATAAATATTATTTGAATGAAGGAAGAAAACTTTTTTTTTCCTTCTCCTTTTCCCCTTGTCCTTCCTGGCTTTTTTCAGTTGATGTACAAGCACGTGTTGGCATCATGTAACTCTGTTTGTTAAGGCACCCTCTGTCTTGTATTCCCAGTAAGAATACCCGGACTTCGGATACCTTGAGCAAGCAACAACAAACCTTGAGGATGCACATTGACATACCCAGGGCTCAGCTTTTGATCGAAGAGAGAGACACAATGGAGACCATCGGTAAGGTGCCCTGTCTGTGGTTTCACACAGTGTGGCTTCTATGGCCACGCCCTCTCAGCCAAAATCCCGTAAGTTACGGGAATGTCTTGAGGGCCACGTGAGCAAAGTTAGAAGACAGTTCATTGTTACTGAGGAGAGTAATAAATACCAGCAAATGGGGGTTGGGAGAAAGGAACTTACACATACCTCAGAGGTCACCTAAAACAGGAGTTCCCCAACTTTGATCCGTGTTGGATCTTTCTTGGGGAGACTATTGGTGCCTCTCCAAAGAACAAACACCTGCAAACAAATAAACCTAGAAGGGCCATGCACGAAAGCCCCATCTTGGAAATCCACTCACTGCCACCTTCTGCTCCAATAAGGCCTCCATTAAAGAAAATGTCCAACCTCTACTTAGCACTTAACACACAATGGTCTTTGTACAGACTGTCTTTTCTCTATCCCTCAGCACCCCGTAGACACCCTGGAATGGGTTCCTTCACAGTGCTTTGGGAAATTCCCAGGTCCCCGTTTCACAATCACAAAACAGACACCTGGAGAGTTTTGTGGCTGGTTTTCTCAGAACCCTGCTGTCTTGACTTCTTCCAGCCCTTTCCATTCGAAGTCTGCCATCCCACACTGCCTTCCAACACAGTGCTATTTACTCCAGAATCAGAGACTTTGTGTTTCCACTGCAAGGATGATCAGAAGAATAGCTAACATCTACTGAGGCCTCTCTAATGTCACATACTTGTGAAAGCACTTTATGGATATAATCTCATTTAACCCTCAATCAACATAGGAGAAAGGCACTCCTTTATAACTGGGGCATCGAGAGTTTCTATAGCTTCCAGGTCACATAGACAGGAGTAGAACCCACGCCCAGCCACCAGCTTAGCCTCCTGTAACTGTCACCACCTACTTCCATATCAACAGGCTACTTCCCAGAACCCCTCACCTTTAAAGTATCACTCAGCTTTCCAGTAGCCATGGAAACAGACCCAGAGGCAGGTCACCCAGTCTGCCCCTTTGCAAACTTCGCTCTGTTTGTTCTGGACCGTGTTCACTGGCACTTGGTCCCAGGCAACTCTATCCTGTGGTTTGGCTAAGACTACCCAACTCCTGGAACCTATTCTAGGAAGCTCCTGCCAGAAAAACAGTGGTAAATGGCCAGATGGGCAGCACATCTATGCTATTCCTTACCCCCCTCCTTGCTTGATTATGTTCTAATAGACTTACAGGCTCCTAAATTCTAAGGCCTGGGATGCTCTTGTTGGATTTAAGTTTGGTCCAGGTATCATAGCACTTGGGGAAGGTTGGTCAAGTCCAGTGTGGCCCTCGATCAACCAAATTCAGTTAAACACCACCCATGTTGTATGAGGAATCACTACTCATCCTAAAATACCCGAGATTTTATTAGCTAGCTCACATCAGGACAAAGCACCCTGCCTTGTTTTTGATAATCTTTACTTTTCAGTAGTAGAGCTGAAATCTCTTTTATTGAACTCAATAGGTTGGGCATTAAAACCAAAATTTCCTTTGAAACATGAGTTCAAAAACCAAAATGTACTTCCTTTGACCTTATAATATAGTTACAACATTTGGTAAATGTTCCTCATCAGACTTGTCAATCATTGTACCCATGGTGGTTAAAATAGATAGGTAGTCGTTACTTGACCTAACACCAGAGAAGGGTCTGCCCACCATTTGCAAACAGAGCAAAGTTTGCAAAGGGGCAGACTGGGCAGCCTGCCTCTGGGTCTGTTTCCATGGCTACTGGAAAGCTGTACTACCAACCTTTAGCCAGCGATGTGTCATAGTCTTCATGGGATCATCTATCACCAAGAGTCATTTATCTCCTGGTGATGCCTGACAGTTGGTGGATGGCACTTGCTAATTATTGGGAAGTAGAAATGTGATGCTTTAAAACGCCGGGGTCTGACTACCAGCATCCAGTACAAAAGTGCCATTAGTTTCTAGCCAGAATGAATGGTTAACCTGACAAACTGACAGGCACCTGAAATTTCCCATTAGAAGTTTGTAACTTATCCCCGCAGATAATCTGCAGGGCTCTTAGCAGGCCTCCATGTTAGAGACCATAACATGTCAGTGTTATTAATGAACAATGAGTGTAGCTGTCAGGCTTCTGATGCCGGGTCCAATTGTAGGAACCTATTTCTGTAGAAAGGCCACCTCAGTTGAGGGCCGGATGAAGTCTGTGGCACGACCCCCACGCCGAGCCCAGGCTCCTGCCGCAGGACCAACCCATGCTGTATCACACGCTGTGATGCCAGCAGACATCCTGGCAAGGTTTCCTCTATTTCCCTGCCAAGAAATTTTATTCTAACTTCAAGAGGCTTTCCTCTCCTGCCAGAGCCTGAGTAATTGGATTTTGCAAGGTTCATTCTGTTCAGAGCCTTTTTTGGGCACAGAAGTCTAGCTGTGTTGTTTATGACTTCCACGTCACTGCTCCGTGTCAAGGCACGCTCTAGCGTGGTCCCAGCTGACTGATAAACTCATATGAACAGCATCCCGGGCTGCGGTGCTTGAAAATGTATGAATATATCCATATATCCTAAGGGAAGTTTCCCTTGGAGTAAAAAAGCTCTTAACAAAGCGTGAAAAGTATCACAACAAAGTAATGAAAAATGTTGAGGCAACCGAATAACGACACGCAGCTCAACCAACTGCTTCCTTTCCAAGCCCTAGAATGCTCCAGACTCATCTGAACCCGGGCTCCTCCTTGTCTAACCTTCAAATGCCAATTGGGCTTGGAAATCTGACAAGTGAGTCATTCTGAAAAGTCAATTAAAGGATATTCTAGGGTAATTAAAGCTCAGAAGAGGTGGGAAGAAAAGGAACGTAGCTCAGAACCTTTAAAACAGAGGAATCCATAAACTCGGAAGACCAGCCCTTGTCTTCCCCTCCCCTCACCCCAACCCCAAACATTGGCCAGGTTCGGCGTGAGAGCCACCCGAGTGTAGACAGCCTCAGCAGTGTTTTTCCAGTACTGAAAACAGGGCTTGTTTTTGATGGCAACCTCATCACTGGTGGTGCCACCATCTCTGGTGACATCTCAGGTGAGCTTCTGGCAAACACATAAATCCCAAACTCTGTCAAACAGGTGGCTCCGACAAGCCTCCCCGAATGAGTCTTTGTTTGGTAAGAAGACCCTTCTCTGTGGTCACCCCCTTTCATTCACGCTTCGAAAGCCAGCTCCTAAAGATAATCTATATTTAGCATTCGACAGTGATTCCAATACAGTGCTTGAATTTGGGGGTTGTTTCTGCTCCTTTAGATGAGGTGATAATTGTTGCCATGAACAATCACACAAGGAGCTAGGGGAGAGAAGACAAGGGAGCCGTTTAAAGGGGTAAACATGTCTGGTTTCCTGTGTTCCTGCTGATCTGCAGACGATCGCTCCACGGTCCTGTTAACGGATGCTGACTTTGGGGAGGCGGCCAAACAGAAGTCTCTGACGGTGACACACACAGTGCACTATCAGTCAGTGTCGCAGGCCACCGGGCCCCTCGTGGATGTGTCGGACGCGCGGCCGGGAACGAGTAAGTGGTCCGACAATACAAACTGTGTGGGTGGTACCGATGCTGAGAAGATGCTGACGCTCTGTCCCTGTCCAACGAAAGCAGGGCTCGTTGGCCCTGTGCCTACGAAACAAATACGTACGATAATATCTCTAATTGGGACGTGGGAGTTTTTACTGTTTGATCTAAGCTGGCATTCAAACTATGACACTGGAGGCCAATAACCCTTGGTGTCGATTCACTATCAAAGTGCCAGAAATTTCAGGTCAAGGTAATTTTTTTTTTTTATTTGGACGACGCGGGAACGGGGAAAAGTAATTAACATCAGTGAGTATCCACTCTGCGCCAGGATTAGGATAAGCAGGTTACGGCAAGTGTGTTATCTGTAAGGCAGCCCTGCAAGGTGCCTACTTAGAACAGATATGAATAGATACGATAGCCACTATGTTACAGATAAGAACATGGACTCTCAGAGCAGTTAGGTAAACAGCCTGACATTGTACACACAATGTGTAGGGAAGCCAGGGTTTCACTGCGGATCCGTCCATCCCTGGAGTTTATGTTTTCTCCTGAACATACTATTTGAGAAAAACTGTAGTTCTGGCAAATCCGGGGATTATATTTGACTTAGTTATTAATATCTGCATTCATAATATACAGGAATTAATTACTGCAATGAAATTAAATACCCTAATATGTATCTAGAGCTTATTAATTAGACATTCTTATTCCTTCATAATTGAAATTGTTTCTAAATCTCTTTAAGAGACTGAGAAATTGATGTCCCGATTATTATCTTTCGGAAGCTTTGATGTCTAACTTTCAATCTCTAATCGCTCTGCAAAAATTTACATTCTCGGAGTGTTATAATTAGGAAAATAAATAATATAATGTTAAAAGCTGTTATTCATACATTCTGACTTGTAAAGCATTTGTGAAATGTACCGATGTCATGAAGCAAACCAGGTGATTCCTAAATAACTTTGTAATATGCAAGAAAACAGTTTCAGCTGTTACTGAAATTCATTTCAAAAACTGTCCTCAACTACAGGCTGAAGAAATCTTCTGTTTCCCCCTTTCGTCTAGCCTCACCCCTTCCTTCCTTGATGACATCAGCACACACTGAAGACATGAATGGGCCATGAGTGGGAATTAACTTTGCTTGGGGGTGGGTGAGTGAGAGCTTGGCTTTAGAAAGTGCTTCATAGTCCTTGACCCTCTCTCCGGCTATTGGCTTTCCCGTCATGATCTGCCTGGTCCAGCTTCTGGATGCTTCAGGACACGGCACTGATGGATTTCTGAGACACTTATTGCTCTTCAGTGAGGGAAGAATTACAGACCCAGGGGGACTGAGATGGAAGGATCCTTGACCTCAGAATTCCCTCAGCCCAGTCAGCGTGGAAGCTAATGGAGACATTGGCAGGAAAATAGGCAAGAGGCAGAGAAAACATGACAGATGCCCAGATAGTGGTTCCCAACCTTTCGTGTGCATCAGAATCACCCAGGGTGCCTGTTCAAAATACCCATTCCAGAACTCCATCTCCAAAGATTCTGATCCACTTGGTCTAGGGTGGGGCCCAGGAATCTGCATTGTAACAGACATTCTGGGTCATTCTGACGCTGATTATCTGGAGCCCTCACAGAAAAATACTTCCCCAAGTGTTAGACATGGGTCCCTGCCACCTAGCACAGGGGGACAGGACCTCTCAAGCTTGCCACTCTCATAGCCCGTGACTTCTTTCTGCCAGGTAAAATGAGCGAGCTTCCCCACCTTCCTTTCAATGTTCAACTAGCAGAGGAATGCACAGAGGCCAGTCATAATAGGAAGGAAACAGTCACACTAAAGCACTGGGAACATCCCAACTGCATGATCACCACCACCACCTCCCCAACTAATGGAAATATTGATTCAGTGACATTCAACATATCAACAGAGGTGTGAATGTTGGTCATAAGCAGAAGCGATAACCAGCAAGAGGCAAGTGGCAGGGCCAGAGGCACATGGAAGGGGAGTGTCCGAGTGTCTCATACCTATAATGCTGTGAGCATAGTTGGGGAACTTTAAGGATTCCTGCATTCAGACTCAAAAATATTTATTAAGGTTTTACTTTCCATATGGCCCAGTGATGGGGGTACATCATAAGAGGCAAAAAGGCATTCATTTCATCTCAGTAGAGAAATTGGACATTAACCAGGGAACTCAAGCATTTTTCGTTTACCTATAAGGACTAGGACTAGGACGTGATGGTGAGAGGGGGGGTGGGGCGTGTGGGGATGATGGGAGGGGCTACTTCAGATCCAACTCTGGGAAGATCCGTCATGGAGTTGAAAATCTGAGTCTCGGCCCGGAGCTGGCCTGCCAGGCAGGGGAAACAAGAGGCAATGGCTCCTAAGGCATGTTGGGGCAGCAGCATCACTGGAATGCCATGGGCAACGGGGAGGAGCCCGAGGAAAGAGCCAGCCTGGTCGCCAGGCCTCCTGGTCCAGCCTCATGAGTTTGCACTCCACTCTGCGAGTGTTGGGATGAGTTGGCAGAGTTCAGTCTGATGATCACATCACACTGAAGCATCCACAGCTTACAGAACGATGCTTCTTTCGTTTGTGACGAGCTTCATCCAGTAATGTTTACAAACATTAAGCAAATCTACTCAACGTCATGCATCAGTCTCTAGTTCAAAAGAAAAACACAGAACTATTCATTTAGCATCTGCACCACATTCTCTACTAGGGATCATTTTTTCATTAAATGTTCCCTCTGGAACCACATTACGAGGCCCTAAGAGCCTCCCATTTCCCATTTTGAAGTGGAAACAGTGGGTGACTGGCCCCCCAGCAGATGAGCCCCAGCAGAAGTCTGAAGCTGGGAGCTCTGTGAAGCCCGGTTTACTGCTTGTGTCCTGCACCCCAGAGCTTGTCACCTGTGCCCGGTGGTTCACCTGTGTCATCTCAGATCCCGTGCGGCAGTCTCTGCACACTGCATTTTGGCACATTTGCAGAGGCCGATTTATGATCTATTTCCTCGACTGCAAAAGACACTATTACTCTGTTCTAATTATACTAGGACTGTGTCACCATTGTGGGAATTCTTTAATTATAAGTAGAGCATCTACAATATGTTGTCTGCACATTATAATGGCTGCATGATAGAAGTTGTGTTTCTAGGCATTTTGTTTAGTTTTCCAGAGTTGCAACAAAGATTCATTATGAGGATAGGAGAAATCACAACAATTGACTGTTGAGCTCTCCAGCCGGTGAAAACAGATGCCCTGGCTGTATCTGCAGCTCTGTTCGCTTCCCTGTCGCTCCTGTGGATGAGGGTACACTTGAAAGTGGGGGTCTGATGGTGTCCGTGTCTGTGTCCGCAACCCCCCCCCCAACTCCAGCCACAGGGTCTGACACATGGTAGGCACTCAATAAATAGATTTAAATATCAACCAACTGCCAAGTTCTGAAATCCGAGTAGAAGGGGTGGAAAAGAAAGGATGTTCAGCATTTTAAATAAACAGGACTCGGGAAGTCCATTTGGCCCCTTTCTTTGTTCTCCATTTCCTGGAGATCCTGAGGAGATCCATTTCCTAAGATGTCCTGAGACATCTAACCGGCTAAGTGTCTGTTTGCTAGATGATCAGATGTTTGTAAGTATGTACACAGTCTCTCTCCAGCTCACTTTGTGGAGACTTACCAATGAGATCATCACAGGAGAACTTAAATTAACTTTCTTACTCAAAAGATGTGCAAGGATACAAAGACACGTGAAATGATATGTGTTCGACTTGGTCCAGGTTTTTGGGTCATATTAACCTGAAAGTCATCCCTTGGTTCACCATCCACCCATCTGGGCCGAGAGCATGTACAACCGCCCTTGGTGCGTGAAAGGGCTAGACCAGGAATGAGTGGGAGCTCCTGTCCTCATCAGCTCTACTTTTCAGCTCTTTTCTGAAGCATGGGGAACTCTCCAGCATCTGGCTTTATGATGTTTAATGGGTATTTTTTTTTTCTGCCAAACCTTCTCTAAATTGAGTTTTGAGCCTTCCTGATCAACCTACCAAATGTCCCTCCACCCTCTTCCCAACAAACAGAATGTGTTCCAATCCTTACCAAGTGTTTGCCACTCAGGAATCGTGGGCCAGGCCCCAAGATCTACAAGGCCCCATCACCACCATGTCTCGCAACAGCCCTGCGGGTGGGTGAGATGATAACCCCACTCTCAGAGATGAGGGAAGTGGGCACATCTGATGAGCTCACAGCCGGCAAGTAGTAAAACTGAGTCAAAGGCAGACAACCTAACTCCAAAGCTCCTCCTCAACTGCTCCGTGTTGCTGTTGAGTGGAGACCATGATTCCCAGGGGATATCCACGGACTGAGTAGACTTCCATATCTACATAAGAAGAGTTTACAACATGGATGGAATCTTTTTTTGTTTAGACTTTGAAAGCACATGCACACTCCAGCCATCACCCAGAATGGTACTAGACATCGTCCTGCAGGAAAATACCTGATGGGGTGAGGAGTGTGCCATGTGTAATGAGCCCTTGATAAATACTTGTCCGTTACACAATGGGAATGTTCAGGCCTCCACAGCGTCATCACCATGTGAAGCTGAGCCCACAGCACCTACAAGATAGGACTGGGAATAGCAGGGAATAAAAACAGATTAATACCTAGATCACAGTACACATGACATGTTTTATAACCCTATTATCCCCCAAA
Source organism: Leopardus geoffroyi (assembly GCF_018350155.1). Classification (NCBI taxonomy): domain Eukaryota; kingdom Metazoa; phylum Chordata; class Mammalia; order Carnivora; family Felidae; genus Leopardus; species Leopardus geoffroyi. The sequence goes on from NC_059333.1 coordinate 5,789,349, forward strand.
TCCTCTCTTATCCTGAATTCAGGATGATTAAAATAATTTGATTCAATGGGCAGAAAAGCTTAATTTAGGTTTAGACCCAGTGTTCAAAAGCCAAGAGTTATTTGTATCACTTACCTTCTAATTTGTTAGCTGTTTAGCAAGCATGATGGCTCATCACTAAGTTTTATTTATATTAGAATGTTGGGGAGCCAAATAAAATGCTTTCCATGCAAGGACAGTAAATCTCAATGTGTATTTCCTTAGTAGCTTAGCTGGTAAGACCTACAAAGAAGGTTACCAAGTGGAATCCAAGTCAGATTTTTATTTTAGCTGCTATCATAGGAGTTATCATACAGAAGAGTTCAATTGAGGTACAAAACAGCTCCCAAAACCTGATTATTTTTTAAAAAATGTGTCAACTACCTCAATATTCTACGAACTGAGATCATTTTGCCTCTAGGAGGCTTGCTTAGAGCAGGACAGAACTGCAAGCTGTGGTTCAAGGAAAGTAATACCATGACCTATATTCCCAACATTATCAGGCCGTTGGTAAAACTGTCCTCATCTAGAAGAAAAAAAAAAAAAAGGGATAATGAACAAAATTAACTTAAAAAGAGTTCTAGCTTTGAATAGAGACTGACATGCATAACTTGACCATGGAATTTTCCACATAGGGAGATCTCAGTGAGAAAGGGGTAAGGTCCTGCCCCACTATGGGTGGGCAGGCTTGGTGGGAGGAAACACGGCAGGGGGAGAGGGATGGGAGTGAGGAGATTTCGTCCTTGAAGTGAGAAGATCAAACTGACATCCCCGCCCCCGCCCAAGCATCCATGCCAGGAGTAAATCTGATCCACGGCTGTCTTTGCAAGAAACTGAAAGAGGAATAAAAATGTGAATCCTCAAATCTTATGTAAGGGACTGGGTAATTTTCTGGAAAAGATTCATTAGCATTTAAATAACAAGCCCCATTTATCGAAGCTCTACTTATGAAGTCCATAGTACCTGGAAGATATTTAGCCTCCTACCCGTGAGAATGTTTTTCTGTCTCTTTGAGGACCTCTCTCCTAGCATTTCAGTGGAGAAAATGCAATTATCATTCATACCTTGCTGTCCAGAGAGCTTAGTGCTCGAGCATAACACATTTACATTCTAATCAAGGCAAAAAAAAAATATCTTCCAATAAAGTCTTCTGTGGAATTTTGCAAGTAAGTGATGAAATGTGTCTTAAAATCAATGCCCCAAAGAATATGCACCAAGACGAAGCATTTTGATGACCCAGGAAATCTTAAAATATATCGATTTGGCTGCCATCTTAATGCTTCTCTCCAGCATTGTAGAATGATGGATTAGGTTCAAAGCCCAATAACTATAATTTTCCAACAAGAAGAAAATCTTCCATTTAAAAAGAAAGTCATTTCACTGCATTCAATTGTCTGCCTCCCATGATCCAACATGGCATTACACACAAGCCAGTGTCATGTATTAGACACTTAGATGTCCAGCATGAGGACATGTGTGGTCAAGTGATGGGCAATCTCTGAACCAAAACATGGAGTCTTGGGCTCCATTTTCACCACTTAATAGCTGTGTCACTTTTCCTCTCTGAGCTTCCATTGTCTCATCCATAAAGTGACCCTGGGCTGAGTGTATCCATCCAGGGGCCTATGTGTACTGGAGATCATCATGGGCTCTGTGAATGGACCCAAGGATGAACATCCTTACCCCTACCCTGGAGCAACTTCCAGGCCCATGAAAACACATAAGTAAGTCACTGTAACAGTGCCAAGGAATGGCCCCCTCGGCGTTGATCTTCTGACACTGCCTCATTAGGGTTGAGCAGTAAATATAGACTGTTGTGTTTAGAAGTCTCCAGGACATTTTGAAATATAACTGCATAAGATTCCTTTTTTAGAAGCAGAGAATTCAGTGGTGTAAAAGGCCCATCTAGGACCTTATGTTGCCTATAGGCCAGAGCCCAAGAAAAGGTAACTGAGCCTCTCTCTTCCCTATTCCACAGGGTTCTAGAAAAGACAGTGTTGCTTGTCCACTCCAGTGTCCCACCAAAGAGCTGAACTAAGAACTCTGTCCACTCATTGACCTGCTGTCTTTGGTTCCAGATTTAGAGAAAATGAAACCAATCTGGTGCCAGCCTCTGTATATGTAAATCTCTGGTTTTGAGGAAGGCAGACATATGAAATCCAGATACCCATTAACCATGTGTTCTCCACATTGAATGACCCACATCTTTGACAAAGTTCAATTCCATTGAAGACATATGTTACCATATGCAAAAGACTAAGTGAGTATTAGGACAAGAGGGTATCACCATCTCGGTCTAGGAACTTGAAATTTAGTTGATGAGTAAAACAGCCCTGATCAAGGCAATGAGTAAATAGAAAACCACAGTAACACAGGAGATGCCTGGAGCTGCTGTAACAACATACCACAAACTGGGTGGCTTAAAAGAACAGAAATCTATTGTCTTCTGGGAGCCAGAAGTCCAAATTCAAGATGTCAACATGCTCCTTCTGAAACCTGTCAAGAAAGATCCTTCCTTGCCTCTTCCTAGTTTCTGGTAGTTGCTGCTGACAGTCTTTGGCATTCCTTGGCTTGTAGCCCCAGCATCTCAATCTCTACTTCCATTGTTCCGTGGCATTCTCCTCTCCTGTTCTTATAAGGACACTAGTCCTGTTAGATTAAAGGACTACCCGGGTACAGTCTGACTTTCTCTTGACTAATGACATCTACAGTGACCCTAGTTCCAAGTAAGGTCACATTCTGAGGTACTAGGGGTTAGGATGCGGACATACCTTTTGAGGGGACATGAGTCAACCCATAACAACACCTTAAGGTAGGAGAACCATTAAAAAACAGACCACGTTAGAGCATATTTGGCCACGCGTGGAAGATGGTGGCTATTCTCTGGAAGTTTAAGTGATGTGCGTCGAGCCACGAAAACATTAAGGGCCAAGAGAAAGGTTTGAATCCATAATTCCTGAGTCCAAATCTAACATTCTTTACCCCACAGGACTTTTTAGAGTGCTTAAGTATCACATAAATGTCTCAGACCACAAGAGAAAAGAAATGAATCCTCTAGACAAAAACAGAAGGAAAGGCTTCCAGGATGCATGAGTCTTACAGGGGCGTCTTAAGGCTGGCGGGGGGTGGGGGGGGGGCAGGGGAAGAACCACCCTCAACACTTTGATCACAACTGATCATACTCCCAGAGACTAAGACATACATTATTCTTGGCCTCTTCACAGATCCTACCACCAGGAGGAATGCCAAGGCAGGACCCACAGCAAGAAACCGGTATGCCAGCCAGTGGACCCTCAACAGACCCCACCCCACCATTTCAGCACACACCCTCACCACAGACTGGAGGCTGCCGACGCCCAGGGCTGCGGGATCAATGGACAAGGAGAGTGACAGTTACAGTGTCAGCCCCTCACAAGACACAGGTAGGGGTCTGCACGCCTCCTCCTCAACCCTGGGGATGGGCACAGCCCTCAGATAGCCTTCACAGGCTCCTCCTTATGCTCTTTCAAGGCCACTTTCAAATTGTTAGGCTGTTTTTTAACCAGTATTAATACAACCATGCAGCACTGATGATATCCAGGCCCTGGTGATTTCTGCAGGGCAAAACCAACGGGCATCTCAGATGTCCTGAATCTCAGACTCATGCTGTCCTCTCCTTTTAGTTCCTACCCCACTGAGAGAAACACAGATACTTTAAAATGCTCACCCAAACTGTTGCAGTAGTTTCTGAATATACTCTGAGGGCACGTGACCTGCTACCATCTCTCGGTTTAAGACGTTGCACCGGAGGTGTCATGGCAAGGTCATGGCACCCTCTATAGGGAACATGGGCTGATCCTTTTGACAATTCAACAGGGGTTGATTATAAGGTAAGTCATCCAGTCTGTGCCATCAACCACCAAGATTTCACTTCTGAGAGAAGACAGGACCTAAGAATAGCGCTCGGTTGCCCCAGCCCCCAACCTTAACTCTAGAAAAGAAATTATATCTAAACCTAATAGCTGTAGGAAATTTGAATACTCATTTTCTTTTGTTCTGGCTGATATACTTCAAAAATAATGTTCCAAAGGTGGAGTGTTACCCTGTGCATTTATTTTTATGGCTGTTATTTCTCTTAGAAGAGTCTCAGAGTTGTACAGAGGTGATTCAAAACTTTTTCTTTGTGAAAAATACAGATTCCTCTGGCCAAGATGCGCCTCCTTTTGTCCTGGGGGTTTCCCTAGCCCCACAAAAGGGTGGCAGTCACAAAGGATGAGTCCAAGGGATCAGGGGCCATTCTTCCCACTGGCCAGTTTCGTGCAGAATCACGGCTTCATTTCTAACCACTGCCGTGTCTTCCTTGCAAGCTGAACTGCAGAGCTCAGATCATTCGTGTCAATTAAAGTCCCTGCGGAACAGAGTGATCCGCAAGTCAGAGCAGGGGGTGGACACGGCCATTCATTTACACGACACTCCCAATCATCCTAACTAAACGCAGAATTTTTTAAGCGTTGCTGATTGACGAGCGTGTCCCAGGCTGGGAGCATCTGACTAACGCGATTGAGCTGAAACAAAGCTTCCTGAGCCCACTTTACTGAGATGTAAAACACAGGCCCCACAGTGACCGAGGCAGTTCTCGGTCAATGACCCAGGACCCTGCCGGCGTGTACCATGATCTGGGAGAAACAGCCACAAGCCAGAGAAGGCCATCCAGTTGGTGCGACCATAAAGCAATAATTTATCCGTCTCGTTCTCTCTTTTTATGATATAGATCGAGCGCGAAGCAGCATGGTCTCCACAGAAAGTGCCTCCTCCACTTATGAAGAACTGGCCAGGGCCTACGAGCACGCCAAGATGGAAGAGCAACTGAGGCACGCCAAGTTCACCATCACAGAGTGCTTCATATCAGACACATCATCTGAACAGTTGACGGCAGGGACAAACGAGTACACGGACAGTCTGACCTCCAGCACCCCTTCAGAATCGGGGATCTGCAGGTTCACTGCATCCCCCCCCAAACCTCAGGATGGAGGTCGAGTGATGAACATGGCGGTTCCAAAGGCACATCGGCCAGGTGAGAAAAGAAATGCACGGACCACTGTTTAGGAGACTTGTCTTCCTGATTCACTCTCGTCTGCTATGAAAGCCCATCCTGGTGTTTGGACTCAATGCTCCCGTTTGTAGGTTGCTGTGTAATGAACCACCCCAGAGCTTATTGGTTTGCAACAGCGACCATCGCTCATTTTGTGTACAAATCTGAAATGTAGTCAGGGCTTGGTGGGGCAGCCCATCTCTGTTCCAGTGGTGTCAGCTGGGTAGGCTCACTTAGGTCTGGAGGAGCCCTTCCCAAATGGCCATGTGTAGGATTCTCCACCAGGTGACTTGGGCTTCTTCGTATCATGGCAGCTCGGCTCTAAAGCAAGTGTCCCAACAGGCAAACAGTGGACGTAGCTGGTCTCTTAAGGCGGGGCCTGGAAAATGACACATCATTTCCACCATGTTCTGTTGTTCAAGCAGTCAGAAAGCCCAAGGAGCCCCAAAGGGAGAGAAGGAGATCCCACTATGTGAGGAGAGGAGGCTCAAACGCAGGGGGCTTGTGTTGTAAAGCTGATGTACTTAAGGCTTTCAGAAGGAGAGACGTCTTACCAGGGGGCCGGTGCTTGGGCCTTGGTTTCATTGAGTTACCCAGAGTGACAGTAACTGGCTAGGGTTTGGTCAGCCACTGGTTCAGTCTTTGTCTTGAGCACAAGAGAGGGGTCTGGGTGTGTGGATGGCAGCTCTGAGCCCTAAGGCCTACAGGGCCCGGCAGATCATGTACATAAGTGAAGAGAATGAAGAGCAAGGGGAAAGGGGAATGGTGCGGGCAGAAAATTTAAGAGTTCACAGGCTATCTAGAGGGAAGAGACTCCAGCGTGTTGCCGCCAACTAATCCCCAGTGGAAATGGGGGGTTAGTATGAGTCACTTTCTCAAGAGAAGCCAGAAAGCTTGGTTTTATACGGAGACCCACAGTTTTCAAGTGTTGGGCCAGACTCTTACAAACCATTATACGGGGCAAAAAGACACATCTTTAGATGGAATCCGGCCATGGCAGCCAGTTGTACTCGTCATCTGAAGAATCCCTTTTTCTTCTTCACCTTGAAATAGCTGCCTGTAGACTTTCCTTTGTGGACGGCCTCTCCATTCTTGTTGAATCCAGTTTTATTTCTCCTTTTCCCATTTTCTGAACCTCTCTACTAGTCCTATTTCAAAAAATTTATCTTCACTTTTAAATTACTGCAATTCCCTTGGGTTTTATGGCATATAGCCCAGCTGAAATGAGCCTTATAAATGCATAAAAATATATAAAAATAAGAATTGTCTAGCCAGCAACTAATCTTCCAAACTGAGTCAAGATTCATGCCAGCTTACAATAAAGAATGATGGCTTCATTTATTTTCATTCTGTCTACCTCCTCAGGGAGAAGATGAGCTGTGATTTGTGGGTGTTTTTATTTCCAGCATTTTTCGTTGTTGGCATTTATTTGCAAGGCAAATGCGATAAAAACATAAGCTCTTTATGGCTGTAAAGCCTGAGAGTGAGGAAGATAGGAGAGGAGAAAATGTGCCTCTGGACATGTTTAACCTTGGTAGCCTTCAGTTGCTGTCTCTATAAAATGGGCGTTGACGTGGGTGCCTACCGTATGGGGTTTGTGTAAGACGAGTGTGGCATTATTTGGGTAAAGTGGTTAGTTAGCAGTTGTTTCTCTTGTTGCTTTGTTGAGGGATTCTCGTGGTGACTCCAGTGTGGTCTCCAGATGTGCGGCTGGCTCCTCTCCTCCCTCCCTCCCTCTTGTTGGTCTCCCTTCCGTGGCCACTGAGGTCCTCAAAAGCATCCGCCTTATTTGCATATCACCCAGTTACTACGCGACACTTCCATCGGCAACCATATTCCCTTGCGTACAAGAGCTCCTGGGTGACATGATGCTCCTATATGTGCAAGCTTTGAATTAATTAAAGGCTTGGGTTTCTTTTTGATGTCTTGTTTGAACAGAAGTTCAAAAAAGTTTGCACTTCTGTTATGACATCGTTGCTTGGATCCATCAGAACAATCGAAAGATCACAATGAGGTCAGGTAGTAGAGCCTTAAAATGCTCTTTAGACTAAAATGAGTTTATAACTTTAGGTAGGAGTAATGTTTCAAGTCAGCACAAGTCCTCATGTCCACAAACTTTGCTTTGTCCACCCTAGATGACTGTATTATTATTGTTGAATATTTCTCAGGCTTTTAGGAAAGCCTTTCAGTTGTGTCTTTATAAGGAGACTACATTCAACACCAGGCACCAACCCCAAGGTTACAATTTATCACTCTGCTGACTGGAGGCTGCCTCAAAATCATCAGTTCCTTGAGTGCTTTCACACCTCATTCCTACCTGTGTTCCCGTGGTTCTAGGTGGTATCAGTCAGTGTCAGCAAAGCCTCCCCAGTCTCTGCCCATCTTTCCCCTCACCTTCGCGTCTTCTTGGGACCCAAAGCTTTTAAATGCAAATCAAGTCAGGGTCAAGTTAAATCAACTTGGCCAGATCCTGGCTCCAGGAAGACAGAAGACGTGTCTTAATTGCCTCCAAACTTCTCTCCCGGTGTGTAGCAGATAAGCTGGCCTCATAGTCAGAAATATCTTGAGTGACTTAATGGCACTGAATATATGCTCCCACCCCTGTATGTGACACCTATGGTAGGTGCTTAAAGATGTGGAATGAATGCAGATCTCTGTGATAATCACATAGCTGTTATGATGACAAAACTCACCAATTGGCTAAGATATTACAGTTACTAGAACTTGTTAGTAAAAAGAACATTTCAGTCCACCCCCTCTTCCAGCCTAACTTTAAATAAAGTGACTTATTTTCTGTTCTTGCTCTTGACAAGTGGAAAGGAAGTCTCTTCCACAGAAGGGGAGCCCCCCATGCAATGTGAAGGCTCTCACACTTGGCAAACATCAGAATCTAGCTTTCGATGTTCAATAGTACTTGAACTCTGCATTTACTGAATTTTTAGGATGTTTATATTTTATGTAAAATGCCAGTTGTGCTATTGTTTTATTTTCTGCAATAAGGGATGGTTATTTCCATCTTTAAAAACAAAAGACAAGCCAAACTCCATCTTCCTCTGAGAAACAGCTGGAAAGTTTAACAGTTTCTTTCCCTCTTGGTCAAGGCAACTTCCAATACTTTGATTACCGTAGCTGTTCTTGGGTTCGGGTAGCATCCTGAGTCAGTTTCTAATGTTCTTGAATTACTGCTCCTCCTTTATTCATGAGATTTATCCTCATGCCATCAAGAAACGCCATTGCACGAAGCTACTAAAATCCATTTAAAGGTTCGCATAGGCAACCTAATGCATCCTGGCCTCGGGAGCATCTGGAGAAGGGTTGGTCCACTTAGATCTCTGCTGTCACACTCTAGGACCCCAGCCTTAAATATATACCCATCAGCCCCTCCCGTGATGAATGTACTTGAGGTTTTCCAGCCGGAAGTGGCCACTGCCTGCTGTTGACTTGTTGGTTCTCTGAACAACCAGTTACATGAAGCAGTTTGGGGGGCTTCAGTGTTCGGATCCATCTATGCCCTCCTGGATGTGTGCATTTATCCAAAGAGAAGAGCATGGGTGAGAGGTGCTTACCTGAAGGGCAAGCCATCCTCTGCTCCCTTGGCGACCTCCAAAGAAGGTGTCTCTTCCTGCTCTCAGCTACTGCGATCGTGCTGTCTCCCCTCCGAAGCCCATGTGGTTCTCGTGCTGGCTCTTGAATCAGAATTACACTCCAGAGAGAGCTTCACTGCCCCAAATCCCCCTCTTCAGCCTCTTTCTACCTCCATCTCCCTCGCCCTCTGAGGATGTGGCTCTGCTCGGGGAAGGTCACCTGGGTGCAGACTCCCTCCTCCTGACCCAGGGTGCCGTACAGTTCCTCTCAAGCAGTTCTGCCTCCCACCTCCCCTAATCCCTCTGGGTTGAGCGGCTGGGGCCCCGTGCCTCAGACTTGCATCGTTCTCTTTTTTGCACTCGTTAAAATTAGATTTTCAAGTTTCGATCACGAGTGTTATTCTAAGAGCTATGGAAAGGGTCTCCTTTCAAGTGCAAGTATCTCTGATATTCCCACACGCTCACACGCCCTGCACACGTGCGTGGTTCTGGCCTCCATCCTTCTAGAGATGTCCCTGACCCTTCTCTCCCGGCCTCTCAGCCTCCTTTTTCCCGTCAGCATGTATTTTTTGAGTGCTCACTCAGTAACTGGCCCCACTTCCAGAGCTGGAGATACGATGATAGACGAAACCCACAAACACCCCGTCTTAAGGCAGCTTGCATTCCTGGAGGTGGAGACAGACACTGTTCAAGTAAGCAAATAATACAGCTTCAGATGGTGGGGAGTTCTGGGAAGGGAAGTAACTGGGGAAAGGGACAAAGCCTGGCAGGGGTCAGGAGTTGGGGAGAATGGTCAAGGAAGGCTTCTGGGAGCAGTGAGACGTGAGCTGAGATCTAAATGGTGGCTGGGGCAAAGAAAGCCTGACAGACACCATAAAGGGACAGTGGTCCAGGCAGAGGGAAGTGCAAAGGCAGGAGATTGGAATGAGCTTCACATTCACCTCGTGGCACAAGACTTTGCTCTGAGCTGACAAACTCTCGAATGCTCCCATAGTATTTATAGTTAGAAGGACCCTGGGGCCATTAGCAACACCTCTGAATATTGCTGTACGCCCTTGCCCTGGATAGACCTAAATATTCCAACGAGCTCTTCCTGGCTCCCTGCTGGGAAACCGATGTCTTTGATGTGCATTTGTGATTTTGTCTTCTTAAGGACTGACTTGTTATTTTAGTGTGACGTCTCCAGAACACAGGAAGTGATGGTGGACTTGTTCTGAGGGGCTCGCCTTTTGCACCGGCCTCCTTCCTTTCACTAGTTCCAGGTGCCCAGGCTTTCCCATCTTTCCGAGGGCTCTCGCGTGTTTATCGTAGGTGCTGCCGTCGTATCTGTCCTCCAGTTCCTAAGTGTGCGTTGTTTTGTTCTGACTGCCTGTTCTCGGACTCCGAGCCCTTTAGCTCAGTTTTTCTTGGCTGGCTTATTGGGATTCAGCTTGGGTTGCTTAGGAGCCAGCCCACGGGTAGTGCAAGGTAAGGAGGAGACCGGTGCCTGACAACGTGTGAGGGAGAGGCAGGAGGCCCACCTGTGTCCTGCTGAGCGGCCAGAACAAAGGTTCTAGATTCCAGTGCCATGGATGACAGGCAAAAAGTTTTGCCATAGTGCAAGTCTGGCATCTCCAGAAAGACACAAATGTTTTACACTCATTTATGCAACCCATATTTATTGGATATCTTCTCTATAAAAAGATACCGCACCGGGTATTATCCTAAGACATAAAAGTGTTAACATATTAAACCAACACTTCCCACAGTCTCCTTATTTTATCAGAATAGCATGTAGTATAATAAACAGCAGACAAAGAAACCTGAAGACACAAGGCAGATAAACGAGGAGATCTAAGAAACAAGGTCCAAAGCCAGCCTATGGAAGACAGGGACACCCCCCACACACACACACATACACACACACACACACACACACACACAAGTGAGATGCCATGATTAGCCAGGAGCAACTCAAAGGTGCTGGGAATACACAAAAATGTAAGAAGACAGAAAAGTCCTTTGTGGACACAGCTGGCCCCAACTTCTAACGTATCTTATATCCCAAACTTGGAAGCAACAAGCTTTGAATTCAAGTGATACAGTCAGTCCTCTCATGTTGAAATCCCTTGTGCGGTTACCCATTGCTCTCAGGATAAAGACTCATGGGGCTTTGAGAAGCCAATCCCGTCTTCCTCACCCATCAAGACCCCTGCTTTCTGGGCTCCTCAACTCCACAAATGTCTATTTCCTCTGCCTAGAATCCTCTCACGTCCAGATTAACTCAGTCCTCCCGTGGGATGATTCAGGGCACACAGGTCTGCCAGCCCCCTGGTGGAGCAGGTCTAAGACTCCAACCGGGCCACCCTCCCAGTAGTCCCCAGCGTGTGGGTCCTTGTGGATCTTTTGTGGGAGCTGGAGCTTCCTTGAATCTCATGGCCCCCTCCTCACCGGGTGCTCCAAACACCCTGCTCAGTGGTCCTGACCTTGCCCAAATGCTGGGGCAGGTCTTCTGATCCTGTTTTTTATTCAGAACTACTTGATTTCAGAGGAGTCGTAAGCAGCAACAAACTCAAAGCCCCGCTTCATACCTCAGTGTAGTTTTTAAAGTTCACCAGTGAGTAGGAAGATCGCAGTATTGATGAGCTCTTAAAAATGCATGAAGCCTCCTAAGTACAAGCCAAGAATGGTAACAGAATCAGCACACATGGGCCTCCGCTATCGGTCTCGCATTATTTATTTAGGGGTTTTCCGGCTTGCCTTTTGGGAGCGAAGATTCATTTACCAAGAGAGGTTCATTTACAAGTTTTCATTACCTTGCTTCAGCATTAATATTAAACTCAAAAAGTGTTAGATCTTGTTTGGCTCCGGAGTGGGCAGACTCCAAGCTCACCCTTTGTAAGTAGCTCTTTGATGTTGTAGCATCATTACAAGCCTGATCTGTGTGGTTCTTAGTGAAAGTGCTGGAAGCATTCTTTGCTTCTTACCTTTGCATCAATACCCAGCCCCATCCAAGCATAGAGATGAAGCCTTGTTAGAAATTGATGAAAGTTCCTTTGTATTTGGCCCCAGAGGACAGCCAAGCCCCCCGGGACTCTGGTTCACTTTCATTCCCAAAGAATTTGTTGTGAAAGCATCCGTGCATGGAAGGGGAAGAGGGCTATTGCAGTGTGAATTGGAATCGTAGCCTCCCCAAAATGCATTTGTTTGTTTCATACTTACCCCCGGATTCCTGATACAGATGTGCTTACCTAGTGTCCACAGGTGAGATAGTGAAGAGCATAAGGAAGGCTTAAAGATGCCCTTAGAACTCACCGTGCCCCCTTCTCTTGACTACAGATAAGATGCAAACACCAAAGGGTCACAGCACCGTTTCGAGGCAAAGGCAAGAATTTTGCGTGAAACCCAGAAGTTGCTAGCTCATGCTCTTACCCCATCCTAATCTCCCACTGCATCGGGCCACGTCAGAGGCAGACCCCGTGGCCACTGTTGCATGGGAACCGTCCCTCGCTCTCTCCCAAGAACCGAGGCCATAACTCCTTGTGGACCAGTAGAAGCTGAGCAGTGAAATCCCTTATTCTGATTGAGTTAAATGGTTTTCAGATAAGATTAAAGCAAAATGAGGGTCCACTTGGAATTGTGAACTTTGGCCCCTTTAAACTATGGTTTCTCAACAACACAATGAGCACTGGAAGCAGGGTCACTTTTTCTGGCGGGGGGTGAAGGGGAGGGGTTGCCTGTGCTTTGTAGGGTTTTAAGCAGCATCCTGAGCCTGTGTGCAGTAAAGGCCAGTAGCAGCCACCTCCCAGCTGTGACATCCAAATAGTCTTCAGACATGGCCTCCTGCTTCCTGAGGGGTAGAATCACTCTTTGCTGAGAACCACTGGTCTACACTCTAGACGTTTCCTTCCCTAGTGTGGGGTATGCCAAATGGCTGGAAGCATCGCCCGAGAATAGATTCATGGAAGGCACATCATTATAGATTTTCTGAATCAATGCATTCTTGCTCTTTTTCCATATCGATTTTGCCATCCTTCTTCCAAAGCTGAAGTGCATTCAAACTGTGTGTGCGTCTGAGTATCCTGAGAAAGTTTGGGAAGTTTTGCTTTCCCGACAGGAGGGAGCGTCTCCTGGCTTCAGATAAGTGACACAGGTTCACTAGAGCCGTTTTCGCAAGGCTGGGCCAACCATGGCTGGAAGCCCCCTTGGGGGTGATGGCAGGCTCTGAGTATGCCAGGCACCTGCTAGGGGGTATGGGGCCGTCAGAGGGTCTGTGCTGGTTCACGACTGGCATCAGTAAGCAAAGTGGTTAGGGACAGCGGGAGAAATCAATGCCACTCGTTCGGTGTGAACTTTCAGAGAGACTAGTGGCGCCGAAGGTCCCAGGGGCAGTGACAGGAAAATGAGGAATGGACCGTTATGTCAACCATAAGGCATAACATTGAACAATGGCTGCGCCACCCCCTCCCCCCAGTCCCTGGAGGTGGATGTCTCAGGGGCACAGGAGGGACAGCCTGTGATCTGGAGTTTGCAGGCTGAGGAAGTATGCAGAGGCCCCGAGGTAGGTGGATATGGCCAGGAGAGGGGACAGGGCCACACCCTCACCTGTGATCTGCACACTGGGGGCCCATGTGGCCATGTCCTCCTCCACTCCTCTGCTGCATCCCATCTGCTATGGCTCTTTGTCTCCCATTTTCATCCCCTGCCCAAGTTCTCTGTCTCGTGTTTCTTCCCTCTTCTTCCCTGTGTGTGTGTGTGTGTGTGTGTGTGTTTCCATCGCTCATTCCGCCTCTGTCTCTCCATCTCTGTCTCTCTCTCTGATCACTCTCTGATCTCTCCATCTCTCTCTCTCCGCTCTCTCAGCCCCGTTCCCCCCACTCACCCCACCCTGACCACCCGTGTCAACCCCTCTGACTGTGGTCCGGTCCGGCACCTGAGCCCCTAAGCTCAGCCCCTCAGAGCACCTTTTCCCAGATGTCCGGACCCCTCCACCCCCACCCTCACCCCACGTCTCCGACACAAGGGCCGGGCCTGAGGAGCAGGGCACAGTGGGGAGACTGATCACAACACACAAATGCATGAATTAAAACCCACAAAAATCAGTGGGCAGTGTGCCCCCCAAAGTTCCATTTGGGACTCTTCCCCCGTCACCGTGTTTGCATTCATGCTGGGTTTGGGAAAGTAGCTAACAGGATCTAGCTAATTAGGAAAGTGCTAGAAGTGTAGGCCGTTATGGAAGTAGGGCAGAAGGAAGACGTGGAAGGCGGCTTTGGGGCCCCCATATCCTTTCCCTTCCAACCACCAGCATGTGAGCCCGGGTCCTTCTACCTGTCCCTTCTCCTGTGCATTTCCACTTCCCTTCGGTGGCAGCTTCTCCCCAGGGCTTCCTCCCCTCTGTGTGTCACACACACACACACACACACATGCACATACACTCACACATGCATACAGACATACACGAGCACAGACACACACATAATCACATGAACATATGCATACACACATGCACACACATGCACGCACATACACATAAACACATGCACACTTACACTCACATGCACACACATACACACATACATATATACACAAACACATACGTACCCCCCCGCACACACAGACCCATGCACCCACATAGACACACGCACACGCACACACACACACACACACACAAACATGCACACACAGTTACACACATACATATACACACAAACACATACGCACCCACCCGCACACACAGACCCATGCACCCACGTAGATACACGCGCACACACGCATACACACAAACATGCACACACAGTTACAAGCACACACACATCCACACATATAACACACACGCGTGCGCACGCACCTCACTTTCCTTGCCGTCTGTGTGCCGGTCACTGCACTGCGTGTCGCTGCCACCCCTGCCCCCTCCTACCCGCACTATTTCACCCCTTCCCTCTGCTCTTTACTTCTTGGAGAAGAGGGTCCACATGAGGGAAACAAAACGAGAAGGAGAAAGAGGGAAAGAGGAGGGGTAAGGCGGAGTAAAGCAAAGAAGAGGAGTTTAAGTAACAAATGACTGAATCCTCCTGAAAATAGAGGCAAACCCCACTGAAACTGGTTTTACTGGAAACAGTGCTAAAGCCACGCTTCGGCTCCGCCCGCGTTTGTGGCCACAGTGGGTTGACACGCACAAGGATGGCCAAGGGCCACGCGTGCCTCACGGAGGTGACTGTAGACTTGAGCTTCTCCGGGATCACTGGTCCTCTCACACGTGTGGGACGACTCCAGAGGGTTCTGGTGGGCTCTCGTCAGGGCGTATTGCTCCACAGAACATTAGAGAAGATTCAGCGGCTGGGGGTGGGTCAGCTGGGGAGGATGGAGTGTGAGGGGCTCAAAGACCTGCTCGCTGTGGAGACAGATGCCTTCAAAGAGGCTCTGCTCCCTGCTGAAGGAGATCCAGCCCATCCCAGACAAGATTTAAGGACATCTGTGTGAGTGTCCTGCGGCCGCCATAGCAAAGTACCACGGACTGGGAGGCTCAGAACAACTCAGGTTTATGCTGTCACAGTTCTGGGAAGGCAGAATTCCAAAATCTGTGTCAACAGACATGTGCTCCCTCCAGGAACTCCGGGGGAGAACCGCTTCCTTGCTGCCTCCAGCTGCTGGTGGCTGCAGGTGCTCCCTGGCTTGGGGCAGCACCTCTCCACCCCTCCTCCCCTCTTCACATGGCTCCGCCCTCTTCTCTTGCCTCCAGTCTCCCTCTGCCTTTCCCTAGAAGGACACCTGTCCCCAAACTTGGCACCCACCCCAAGTCCTGATGACTTCATCTCCAGATCCTTAACTTAATTACATAAACGAAGACTTTCTCCAAGCAAAGTCACGCTCACAGATTCTGAGGGCTGGGACATGGACATATCTTGGGGAGGAGGGGGTGGGCACTAACCAACCCACTGAAGACAGAAGCCAAGGTAGAAAGAAGAGTTCCCAGCTCATTCCCCTGGCAGGTCTCCAGGCCATTAACTTCAGACCTTCTGAGAAGGGAGATGTCTGACAGTAAAGCCGTTTCACGTGCATTATCTAATGAAATCCCCACCACAACTCCGTGTGGTGGATTCTGCGAGTACCCCCATTTTATGAGTGAGGAGACTGAGCCCAGATTAAATGCAGGCAACGTCTTCCAGACCTCTGCTCCTAAATCGCTCAGGGAAACGAGCAGGCGGAGGGCAGGACGCTAAGAAAAGCGGGTGTGCCCCTCTCCAGATTGTCAGCATCGTCAGCCCATATTCAGGTTTTCCAGTCCCCTTGTCTCTCGCTGGAGTGATGAGTGCATGAGTTCTCTCGGATCTGCAGGCATCTGAAGAACATAGAAGACGGAAGGGTGCGAGAACTCAGTCTCCCTAGTGGTACTTGGATTGGCACGTGGGGTGGGATTTTAATGGACATAAAGTGCCTTTAATAAACACAGCTCACCACCGATTACTCGGGTGCTTTCTTCCTCATAAGGGCATGAATTATTAAGAAAGCTCATTTGCAGTATTCACACTGTCAAAAGGGCTAATTAGAGCATCGTACAACTTAATAAAGCTTTGCCTGAAAAGTGGATCACTCAGAGATACTGGATAGTCACAGAGAGTTGTCAGACCTTCAGTAGGAGAGCGCGGGCAGCCTTCGTACACAAAGATGTGGGGGCTGGGCTCTTTCCGTTACTAAGGATTTGCAATTCTCCCCCACCTTTCTCAGCTACCCCAACCCTCTGATCACGAAATCGAACGTGAGAGCCCTTGCAGGCAGAGAGCAGCTATCATGGGCTTTGTCTTTTGATTTCAAACACATTTGTTCTACCTCATCTAGGACCTGAGCACCCTGCAATCCAGCTGGGACCAAGAAACTACTGCTTTGCAAGGGGCTTAATAAGTCCTGTTCATTCAGTGGGGACTTAGCGGGATAGAGAGCCATTCCCGAATCTGTCGCAACACTTTGCAAATATGCCACGGGTTCAAGATTCAGCTGGATCTCAGAAACAGCACGAGGCATTCTTGACCTACATTTTCAAATCACCCTGGGGGTAAAGGAATGCCACGTTTTCTTAAGTCTGAGAACAAAATGACAAAAGAATAATAGTCATGTAAATAAATAAATGAGCAAATGAATATAATGGGCTTATTCAACTCTCAAGAATAAAGATGGGTCACTGCTTTTAGGAAATGGGATGTGTAAACACCCCACCGTCCTTCCCTTTCACCATGAGGCCACCCTCCATTCAGAAGCCAGGATCCTTGGGCCCTTTTCTAGCTCACTGTTCTATTCCCTCTTACATTCCATGGACATTCTCTGAGCTCAGACCATCACCATGCCTCCCGCACCTGAACATCCTCCCGTCTGGCATCCTGGCTCGAGGACAGTGCACCCCAGCCCACTTTCTAACCAGAACTGCCCACCCACCCAGTGTGCCATGGAAAAGTTACAAGTGAGCCAAAACAGTGAGCCCCTCGGCCCCCAGATGGCCAGGAAGAGCCCCCCGCATTCATCCCAGCTGGTTGCTGCACAAACACTTCTTGTCTGTGTGCGTCCTGGAGAAAGAAAGACCCGAAGCCCTGGGCTAACCGATGAGCATTACCTTTTCCTTGGCATCGCTGCCTCCCTCCTCAAGCCCTGTGCTCCCCCCATGCTTCCAGTCACCACCCACGGGGTCCAGTGTACCACACTTTGTACCTGGGGCGCACTGTCGCCTTTGAGGTATGTTTTTCTTTCCATGGTGGGATTTTGAAGGATCTCGTTACCTCTCTTTCTCCTGCTGAAGCATGACACTTAAGAGCCTAAGCCAAGGTGCCCTAGAAAAGCCAGTGGGATGCCTGGTGGGATGGGTGTCAGGACAATTCCACCTGCTTTTGTAGTGAGCTCTGACAAGGGGTCCTGCAAAGCAGTGGCGAGGTCCAGTGACATCTCCGGCTCTAAATGCTGAACGACACTAGGCACCTGCTTAGCAGATGAGGAAGCCAACTAACCACTCTGTGTTTCCTTCCAGGTGACCTCATACATTTGCCTCCATACCTTAGAATGGACTTTTTGTTAAACCGAAGCGGTGCCAGCACCAGCAGGGACCTGAGTTTAGGGCAAGCGTGCTTGGAACCTCAGAAAAGTCGGACCCTGAAGCGACCCACGGTCCTTGAACCGATCCCCATGGAGGCGTCCTCCTCCACGTCCTCCACGAGAGAGGGACAGCAGTGGCAACAAGGGGCTGTGGCCACATTACCTCAGCGAGAGGGAGCAGAGCTGGGACAGGCAGCTAAGATGAGCAGCTCCCAAGAATCCCTGCTTGACTCTCGGGGCCATTTGAAAGGAAACAATCCCTACGCAAAATCCTACACCCTGGTATAACAAATAGCATGACTGGACAGCAGTTGTAAATACAATTTAAAAAATTCAATCAAAGCTACCTTTTTTTTACGGAATTCCAATATTTATAATTAAAGAAAATTGCCAAAATATATTAAAAAAAAGAGAAAATACTGAAACCACAGACAGTGCAAAGACTCTCCTGCTTTTTTTCTGTCTGAGTGTGAGCTCCATCTGCCTGGGCATCTGATTTTTTGGGAAAGAAGTCCAGTTTTATGATCTTCACAGGCTATTGCATTTTTACTGATTTTCTACAAAGTGCATGGGGGACTAATTAAACCTTCTGACTGGAAGTTCTATCACACAAGATTTAAGAACGAAAACAGGGAAAAAAAATTTACCCTCTTTGTGAATTTAAAAGGAACCTTGATTTGGGGGCAGGGGGGGAGACTTCAGTCACGTTTGCACACCTTTCTTTCCCTTTAGAAACTGGGTCCTCAATTTGACCTCCTTCTGTTGTTAATTAGGATGAGTGCCGTCAGTGAAGGGGTTGGGGGGGAATCAATTTGATTTTCTTTTTTTCTTTTTGTTTATTTTTTAATTTAATGAGACACTCTTTGCATTTTGTCTAAGCGAAATAAAAAAGGAAAGGTTGTCTGCCTTTATTTCGGTGTCTACCTCTCTTGTCTCCTACTGATCGCTGGGTCCTCCTTCCTCTTGACTCTCGTGTTTGCAAACACCAGGACTGACCCAGACAGAGCCCAATTTAATAAACCAGAGAAGATAACAGCACTCCAAGCTCCTCAGGAATGGCTGAGAAGAGCACAGAAGACACAGCTGGTCCTGACCATAACCGGGGGCTGGCCAGGTGTTCTAAGCTTCCCAGATGTTCCATTCCTTCCTTGCCTTTCCACAGCACTTCTCCCTCTAGCTACGCCAGGGGTCAGCAAACCATGGTCCACGTGCCAAATCCAGCCCTCTGCTGCTTTTGTAAATAACATGTAATTGGAACACCGCCATGTACACCATTTCCATTTTGTCTATGGCTGTTTTGTGCCACGATGGCAGAGTTGAGTAGTTACAACAGAGATGGTATGGTCTGTAAGGTGGAAAATATTACCATCTGGCCCAGTACAGAAACGTTTGCAGACTCCTCCTCTAGAGTCCCACAGTTAGCACCAGCTTGCTGGAGAAATGAAGAGTGGACCAGGGAATTCTATGCACCCTGCCCTCCGGGACCTGTTCTGTCACCACCATGACTGGTATCTAAATTTGCAATAGACCATCTTAGAATATGTTGCCTCTGATTCACTCCTCTGTACCCGGAGGAAAACCAGCCAATAGTAAGTGAAGTTCCTCTGAAATTTAACTTTTAATTTTTTTTTCCTCCAAGTTTAAATTATTTACCACGTGGCTCATCCTACCAGAAAACGTACTCTTAAGTAGTCTGAACTTCATTCTTCATCCCATGACACACGGTGTGCTTTAGAAAGTGCACATCATCCGCCCACGGCACCCACACCCACACCCCATCCCAGACTCTCTTAGGTCTTCACAACAGGTGTCTGGCATTGATCAGAAAACTTGATCAAATGTCCATGGCAGCTCAGTTGCCCAGGTAACACACTACACAAGTACCTTTCTCTCTCTTAATAGTCTCTACAGGCTCCTATTTAAGCCACCAGCACAGACTGGTGCCAGTTATTACCATCTGAGGACATGTTTAGAAATGTCTTTCCTGTTCTCCCCTCCTCCTTCCTTCCTTTCCTCCCTCTTTTCCATCACTGCTTCCTTCCATTTATTTTCCAGGTAGGCACGTTGGCCTACCTAGCCTGCAGACCAGGTCCACAGCTCATCTGCCAGAGCAAACATTAGATGACTCCGTGCTTGTGAAGTGTGCTTTCTTTATTCTTGCCACAGTTTCAAAATTTGATCCCTGTTGACAGTTTATTGTCTGCACCCTTATAGACCCTCACAGACTGCTTTTGTATGCAAAGGAAATTAAATGCTACTTTCTGGGAAAAAATTAAAACTATCTTTCATCAATTTAAAACTTCTATAGTCCCCAAACTTAGAAGTTTACCATTTTTTTCATTTTCTCTCAAGCTGTGCAAAAATAAAAATTCTGCATCATGACTGCCTCTCTAATGGATTACTTTCATAATCCTGCCTTGACGATGTTCGTTAAAATGAATTCAACACACAAGCATTGTATCAAAAAGTCCACTTCTCTCTCTCTCTCAGGAAGGAGCCTGGAATTAATGGCCACAAAGAGATCCAGATCCATAGATGTAAAAGGGGCGCTGTGTAGTAAAACAGCCATTATCCAGAGTGACAATAAATTAATTTTCCTCTGGACCTCTGCCTGTCTCTAACCTGATTTATAATGTCTTTGAGAGGTCATCTTGTTAGGCTAAGTCTGAAACCAGAGTGCTTTATCTTAGATCAATGGGACGCAGGTAAGTTCTTTATCCTTTGCCAATATCTAGAGGGTCACTGGACAATATCTAGAGGGTCACTGGGCTGGGTTTCTTCTGAGGCATCCATTCAGCTGACAGTCTAAAAAAGGCCCACCTTCCTAAAGTGAACAAGGCCTTTGCCTCATACATAGCCAATAAACCACACAGCATTAGTACACATATATCTACACGAACCCTAGTGTTTGCATTCGGTTCGCACGTCTGCCTGCCCACTTTCTTACATCCACATCTGCCATGACCTTCCACGAGGAGGAGAAGGTGTAGAAGTGGAGGTGAAGAAAGATGAAGGGGTAAAATGATACAAAGCTTATCATAGGTCAGGATGGATAAGCTCCCATCCCACCATGTTTGTGCCCATGCTACAGAGAATCATGATGATACTTTAAGACACCGAAAACACGCTGTTGCTTAAATTGCTCATAAAATAAGCAGGAAATCACACTCAGTTAAGGCCCTTCTGATCTGGGACTTTGATCTCCATAGGCCAGAAGCTTCATGTGACTTTTAAGGAAATGACTGAGGCCTTCCAGAAAAGCTGTGAACTCTGTAAATCTATTTCTAGCAAAGGTGGACAGCCTCCGTGGACGAGGATTGCTAATCCAAGAACTAGTTGATTATAATCACCTACTCTTGAAGGTTCAGTGGGAGCTGATGGTATGTCCGTGTTCAAAAGTGTTCCTCTATTACCTAAAGAATGTGGCCCAGAGGGCATCATCAGCTCTCTGAAGATCACTTGGGAAGATTAAGTATCAACAATTTAATATCCAAGGGTCCTGACCCCCATGTTACTTTTTCACTCATTGGCTCAAAGTGACCTGTCAAACAACAGAGTCAGAGGAATAAAGCTGGAGCGAAAGAAAAGTTTTCCTCAGTTCTTAGAAACCAAACTGTTGCAATCCTAACAAGGGCATAAGTCAAGGAGTCTTCGGGCTTATGTAGAACTGTGTCTGTTTGCTCTTGTATGTTGTTTATTTGAGAAGATTCGTGATGGTAGAGCTCTTGAGTAGCCTAAGGAATTTCTGAGCCTACCGAGCCGCGGCTAGGACAGAGTTAGGTGGTAACTAAGGATGGGACCCTGGCTGAGCCCCTCTTCCCTCCACAAGCTGGGACCAAAGATGGGATGGACCTCAGTGTTGGCTGGGCCACTCAAGTATCAGCAAGCATGAGAGTGGGAATTAACGGTTGAGAGACAATCCGCC
This sequence comes from Leopardus geoffroyi, assembly GCF_018350155.1. NCBI lineage: Eukaryota > Metazoa > Chordata > Mammalia > Carnivora > Felidae > Leopardus > Leopardus geoffroyi. The sequence goes on from NC_059333.1 coordinate 5,811,001, forward strand.
ATGAGTCCCTTGCATTTGTGCATATCTGCTGAGAGGAGACATTAATGGATTCTGTTCTGTACTATATTTTCAAGGATGTCTGCATAACAAATAGCTTTGGAAGATAGAGATATGTCTCCCTTCTGGGCAAGAGGCAGTTATGTTTGCTGACCAAGATAATAAAAACAATGTCTTTCTCTGAGGCAAAATTTAACAGGCTTGCCAGCAACCCTTTTTTTTTAAGTTTGGAGTTTCCTAGGCATTAGACACAGGCATTCACACCCTCAAGCTTCCCTGCCTGTCTGCGTGGCCTCAGGCAGGTCCCCTGGTGTTCTACTGTCTTCACCCCAATTTCTCATCGTCTCAGCCCCCTCCCAACATTCCTGCTGCCACGTTGTCTATGGCTCTCGGTTCATACCCTTCTCATCTGACTTACCGTATAATTTAGTTATTTATGATGGTTGTCTATTCCTACAAGGTGGGCAGCACAAGGACAGAGCTCCGTTTTCTCAGTGTGTTCTTCATTCCTAGATCGGCACCTGGTCCATTGTAGGCATCCTATGATTATTTGTTGAAATGGAAAAGAAATGTTTGGTACTTCTTAACTTCATGGTTCCTCGACTGTGACCCAAACCTACTGTGTGCACAGTCTACCTGGCTCCTCTGTATCACCCCTTGGGCCTTGAGGGCACAAGAGAACTGATGGGGTCGTGGCACTCATGACCTTCTCTGTGCTGTAGTACCACACTGAGTCTCTGACCTAGGAGACTGGAGTCCTCTGCCATGGAACTGTGGCAGACCAAGCTATTAGCTTTTAAGTGTGATACAAATCTGAGACTCTCTACACGTCCTGACAATAACAGCAAACCAGATGTGGGCAGCACCAGCCCCCTCCTCAACTCCCTAGCAGGACCCTTGCAGGTTAGGCTTCTGGGTGTGATCCACTGACTCACAAACTTTTTACAATTTGATGAGAATGTTGTTGTTATCATTGTTTTGCTTTTCGCAATCTCTCACCTTCAGAAGGAAAGGGAAAAGGCTGGGGAAAAGTAACTTTGAGCACATGGCAAGGAGTGCCTGTTTCATCTCCCAAGACAAGCTTGGCAAAGCTGGAAAGCTCTTTGTGTTCCAGAAACTTCAAGCCAACTGTAAGAAGAAAAGGCAGTGTTTATTATCACTGGCATCGTGCCTCCCCACAGAGGGTTGTGTTCTGCCTCAAAGAAATAACCCTTCCGTGGAGAGAAAAACAACTGGGATTTACATTCATATGTGTATTGAAGGGAAGGTGCTCAGAAGTGTCCTTGAGACAGCAGGGCCCAAGTCCAAACCACCACCAAGGGCATTACCATGACCACCTGGGCAGCCATTTCCAACAATGCTGTGTGTGGGCACAAAGTTCTGTTTGCAAAGAGTTAATTCGCGTTTGCTTCAGTCTCTCATTCTCTGAGGTTCCCCTAAGGGCTGAATGCCTCAAAAAAAGAGAGGGGACCTCTTCTTGACACTGCATGGAAAAGCATTTAACAAACTATTAAAAAGATTCTTTCTGTTTCTAGATCTAAAATGTTAAGTGTCTTACAAAGATTCAACTTCTAAGATGGAGTAGTAATGGTGCCAGCATGCTGACCCAGCACTCAACCCCAGGTAATGTGAAAAAAAGACCTTGACCTGAGTAAGAGCACAATGTTCCATCAACCACTGTGCCCATACTCAATGACACACAAGTAGGACACATCCTAGACACCACATCAGCAACCCTCCAATGTCTATTTTCCCATCCAAGGTAGGAGATTGCTCTGCCATTGACCAGGAAGGGAACCTGATGACAGTCCGAAGACGTGCACTCTGCACATGCAGAGCAAAGCACCAGCCAGGTAAAGATGTACTGTTAGCCCAACACTACCTGTTTTTCTGACCACTTGGCCCCATGGCAAGAGAACATCCCTGTTCCATTGAAACCGCCATCTCTTTCATTATCCTTAGCTTAGTGGATCTTGGTGGAAGACAGCCCAATCATGTGGCAAGAGTTAACCTTCAACATCAAGGAGCTGATGTTTTCATTAGTAGTTAAGAGTCTAGGGGCGCCTGGGTGGCGCAGTCGGTTAAGCGTCCGACTTCAGCCAGGTCACGATCTCGCGGTCCGTGAGTTCGAGCCCCGCGTCAGGCTCTGGGCTGATGGCTCAGAGCCTGGAGCCTGTTTCCGATTCTGTGTCTCCCTCTCTCTCTGCCCCTCCCCCGTTCATGCTCTGTCTCTCTCTGTCCCAAAAATAAATAAACGTTGAAAAAAAAAAATTAAGAGTCTTTTGTATCAAACCAAACATCCAACAAAGGCTGTCAGAGCAGGCAGCAAGGGGACGTTCTAATGGCTAGGGAGCTAACTGGAAACTCTCCAATGTCCATTCTTGTCAAAGACTGTTATCAAGATGTCTTTGTCTGTTTGCCTCCCTATGTGCCCATTCTGCCGAATATGAAACATGTTGTGTGTTTAATGATGTCGGGTAACAGGAGGGTTTGGGGCTGACAAGGCACATGGTATAAATAGCAAGAACACTGTGCAGAGAGGCTCAGCTCTAGCACCAAGTCCAGGAACTTACCATGAGATCTCGTATTTGGCCATCTGGTTTGGACATCTGCAAACAGACCTGATTGGATCAGCTCTTCAAGGCCCTTCCAGTTCAACAAGGGGATGATCCTCCTTGGTGTCAATCTCATTGGGTAAATATCCGAGCTCCTTAGAAGTGTGTGTGAGAGGTGAGAGTTGTATTGCATTGTTTTTTCTTTTTTCTTTTTTTTTTTTTTACTCCTACATCCAGCTCAGGCATCAGCCAAACCTGGTAAATGTTTTCAAATGATGCCTATGAAGTAGGTGTGCAGCTGTTTTGTAGAATGTGAAAGGATGCTCTAAATATACATTGGCCCTTTTTAATAAACTCCTGAATTTTAACCTTTTTAATAAACTCCTAAATTCAGCTAATTACTGTGTGTGTATTCTTTATTCTGGGGGAAAGGGGAAATAAAGAAATGTGATTTGGACTGCTAGGCCACGAGTCAAGAGAACATGCCTGTTTCACTGAAACTTTCACTTGTAAAGGTTTTATGTAGTAGAGATTTCTCTGCATGTTGCATAAAATCTCACATACTGGTGTTGAAGAGACTGACCTTCTCCCAAGTCCTTCAAAATAAAAACTTTTTTTAGGTAGTCTGTATCCTAACATCATATTTAACAGATTTCTAAGTTTGTGCTGATAACCCATGTGTGAGAGTCAGCAGAAAATTGACTTTTATTGTTGTTGCCACTGTTGGTAACAAGGCTGGTGTCTGTCCTTCGTGGGTGCAGCCCCAGTGACTCACATTTGCCAAGATATCACACTTCTCAGTCTTGGAAATGTAAACCAGCCTTCTGTAGCTGAGGCTCCTGGGAAGCCAGCACTTCTGATGCCATCCTAGGTCCACTGGGTTGGTCTAACCCTTCAGGACCCTCTCTAAAGCCCAATGCTCTCCCCTGCCCTCACTCCCAGCAAACAGACAACCAAGAAAAAGTCTTCCTTTTTCTGCACACACCCCCAAACTTTTTAGAGCCTACACCCTTCCTTACTCTTATCCTCCCAGGACAGTAGTAAAAGTGTCCCCCTCCTACCTACATCTCATCTGTCCATCTGTAGGCTGGATCTCCACCCCTCCCACCTTTACAAGACCTCCCTCCCCCACTCACTCATGTCTCCTCTCACATTTGTATGATATTCAAGTCTTTCACATCAAGAAAAAATAAATCTCTCCTTCCACCCACCAACCACTGCAGGCACTGTCCTGTCCCCACTCTCTTTCACAATGAAGCATCTTGAAAAATTGTACACCATGGTCACATGCCCATACCACCTGTTTTCCTCCCATCTACTCTCTCCCCTGAAGGTGACCTCCTTGAGGACATATAAGAATTCCCTGTGGCTTGATCCCATGACCCTTCTTTCAGTCAACCTCTTCTGCAGCACTGGAGAAATTGTCTTCTTCCTGGTTCCTGGTTCTTCTACTCTTTGGGATAATTCTTCTCAATTTCATTGATAAGCTTCTCATTCTCCATAAGTCCTTTCAAATGTGCATTTTCCCAGATGTCCACCCTCACTCCTATACATTTATTTCTCACCCCGGACAATTTTAGTATAGCCCATCTGCAATGATAGCTTCAATTATTACTGACATTCTGGTGAATCTTTATATCTCCAACCTGAACTTCTGCCCTAAGCTATCAATCCACATCCAACACTCTCCTGGACACCTCCACTTGGATGTCCCATGCAAAGCTCAACCTCACCCTACATTAACACTTATGACTGTATATTATCTCATTGCTCCTGGCTCCCCTCCTCCTGAGTACCCACCCCAATGATGGCTTTACCATCCCATCCAGGACTCTTTTTCACCTCTGCAGTCACTAATCGTGTCTCTTATTCTTTTACACTCTTCCCTGTGCTTCTTAATCTCTCCACAACTGCTCTGGCTCAAGTCTTTCTTCACATAGACTATAGAAATGACTTCCTGGAATAGGTCTTGGTATCTCCAATATTATACCCTTTCCAGTCTCATTCTCTATACCAGTGCCAAACTAGTCTTCCTAACATGAATTCTCATTGAGCAATTTATGGCTTAATACTTTTCCATGATTTTTCCATTGCCTTAAGTAAAATACCTAAGCTCTTCAGTAGACCATATAAGGTCATTCATGATCTGGTTCTTGTCAAGTTTAGTCTTTCTAGACTAGACTAATTCATCTCTATCAATACCCCTTTGTCCCCCCCCCCACCACCACCATCTACACACATTCAATGTTTCTATCAGTGTTTTTTCAACACTTGTACTAACTCTATCACCCTGTGACTTTGCACATGCCTATTTGTCTATCTGGAACGTCGTATCCCCTATCCTACTTGTCTGAATAATCTTTGCCCATCTTTCTGAGCTCAGCTTAGAGGTCACTTCCTGGGGCATAATTGTCCTTTATCCCTCATCACACTGTTAAACTCAAGAAAAAAACTTAGGTTCAGTGACCCTGGAATCACCTATCTTTGCCTCTGCTATGACACTTACCACTCTGAATTATAATGGTTTGCTTAGGATTTGTCTGTCTCCCTAGCTTCACTTCATCTAGAACTCTTCACTTCCCTTTTACCAAATCCTCTGTGCCAATCCTCTGGCTTCAAGTGCCTATACATGTAACTCTTTTGGGAAGAACTCCCTTCGGCTGCTGGAGTCATTTTACACACAGGTGAAGAGAGTGACAAGTGCCTAAGATGTTCCCTGGATGAAGGGCTTTATCCAATGACTGGCACAGGAGTGTGGAATCGAAGCTCCTTTGCTTACGAGCAGGGAAACCAACCTGATGATCTGTACCTTATTCTTCAGTCTTCCTGAGACACAAGTCTGAGCCCAGGATTTTGCCTGAAGTTATACTCAACTTCACATCTTCCTTACTCTTCTCTGGTTTTCAAAGGGCAGCAGCCATGATCAAGATTCGCGTACATCATTTTTCCTTTCCTGCCCCAGTGCCAAGGTTGGACGCAACATCAGAGATCTCATGGGGTGTTAAATGGACCAATATGGAGTCCTGCATAACAAAATGTGTGGAACAAAGAGACCACTTATGGAAAAGAAAGTGTGACATTGGGCACATGATGATGGGTCTACTGTCCTACTATATCTATAAGTAACAATAGAGTATGATAATAGTATCTTGAAGATGTAGCCAAGATGCTACAATGGACACAACGCTCCATGAGGTTGGGGTGCTATGGTATGGGACGCAGCACATATCGTAAACCAACATCCATCATATGGTGCTAAGTCCCCAGTGGTACAATACATGGACCCAGAGACCAAAGTGGGGAAGCAGGAGTGACCTTACTGATCATGACTCTCAATAACTCACAAGGAAATGTATGACTTGCTCCCCAAAACTTTAGGTTCTATGGGTGCAGGGGCCCACTTACCAGAGCAGAGCTGTTTCCAGCAGAAGACACAGCAAAACTCACATTAAACTTAAAGCTACAGCTACTGCCTACTCATTTCGGGTTCTCTTTAACAGCAGATCAGCAGGCAAATAAAGGTGTTACCATCCTGGAAGGAGGGTTTGATCTGGATCATCATGAGGAAGTAGGATTTCCATGTCATGAGTGCAGACACTCACCAATGTTCACCAAGCAGTTGACTCACTGGGGTATCTCCTGGTGCTCCCACGCCCATTTTTAACCGTGCATGAGCAGTTACAGCAACCATAGTCTTAAATAGATACAGCCACCTAGGGGGTCCTTCCTCTCTGGGATGAGGGTCTTGGCAACTTCTCTAAGCAAACCACCCGGGACAGTAGAAGTGATCCCTGATGGTGAAGTTTATCTAGAATGGATGACAGATGAAAGAGATAATGAACAGCAGATTCTGCTTTGGGACCAAGTACAGCAACAGTGGCTATATTTTGTCCCACTCACTCTCCTGTTGTAGGGTTTTCCACAGAAATTGAACCCAACCACAATCTGGAAGTAGCCATGACATGTTGGACGGAATATGAGAAGTAGATCTAGGCAGAACATGGGGTGGACTGAACGGACCTGTTGGTTCCCCACCCAGACCCCTCAAATATCTTCTTAATCTTTCTAGGTGCCCACGCTCCAGCTTCTGTGGACCTCTTTCCTAGAGGCACCACCTCCTTCATTGCACAGCTCTTGAGCTCCTGGGGTTGTCTTTCCTACAAGAACAGAGAGCCAATTTGTCTAGGAATTGACATCCCTGGAGAGAGCTTAACCAGTAACTGACGAGACAGGAATAAGGAAACCCAGCTCCCTTGCCTCAACATGAAGCAAAATCCAAACTGCAATTCATCCTCCAGAACTCCATGCAGACCAACCTAAAGCTGGGACTTTGCCCAATATCACACCCTTGCTTCTTCTCTTTTCCAACTTTCCTCCCCACTCCTTTTCTGCTTTATTTTGGTAGCATTTTAACAGATCATTTGAACATAAACTCACATCTCAAGTTCTATTTCTAGGGAGGCTTACCTAATGTAAAGTCCCACTTCATCCTACCCTTGTACCTGTCCTAGTGTCTAGTATATAATACATGCTCAATAAATATTGAGCAATAAATGAATAAATGAATAGATAGCATTACAAATGTTAATACCTCTTGGGGGCAGCTGGGTGGCTCAAGTAGGTTAAGTGTCCAACTTCAGCTCAGGTCATGATCTCACAGTCATGGGCTTGGGCTCCACGCTGAGTGTGGAGCCTACTTAAGATTCTCTCTCTCTCTCTCTCTCTCTCTCTCTCTCTCCCTCCCTCTCCCTCTCCCTCTCTCTCTCCCTTCCCCTCTCTCTCTCTCCCCTCTGCCCTTGCCCCCCAACAAATAAAATTTTTTAAAAAGAAAGAAAGTTTTCCCACCCAGGCCTTCTCACAGATGAACAACTAGCAGGATGCTGTTAAAGCAGGGACTCTGCAAAGGATATTTTCAGCTGTATTGACAGGCTGGGGGAATAGGTAAATCGGTTGGGCTTTGAAGTCAAGGAGGAGAAGTCATTGGTTTCTTCAGCAGGGTTGGACTCAGCTAGGAGGCACCCAATTTTAACTTTTATCTTTTAACTTTGATGACAAAATCCTTTCCAGGCTTATAACCGAATGAGGATTAACATTTGGACTAGCAGTAAAGGTTTTCAAAGATAGAAGATGAGATATTTATAGGTCTTGCAATACATGTGGAACCTTTAACACTGTTTCCAGAAATCTGAGTCTGGTTTTCTTTTAAGGCTTATTCTGTGATGCCCCACATTGTGGCTGATGCATCCTCCCACCTCCCTGCTAAGATGGACCCAGTGTTGCTAACACATGGGGCAAGAGGTTGTTGAGTTGAGCACAATATTTTAAAAGAGGGCCAAAAAAACCCACCATTTCACACAAAGTTAATATGACCTAATCTTTGGACCAAAAATAATAAATACAGGAGAACGGGCTTCATTAGAACCTGCCCCATTATACAGATGGAAACCACTGAACCCTGAACACATACCACACCAGGATTTTTCATCAAGAAATTAATATTGAGACTTAATGAAACAGCTCAAAGAGGTCTTACTTTTCTTTAGGTCATTTCAAAGACTTTTACGCTGACCTGTGTATATGCACTAACACTGCTGGAAAGTTAAAACATAGTGATTAAGACAAATCAAAACCACACTGAGATACCACCTCATGCCAGAGTGGCCAAAATGAACAAATCAGGAGTCTATAGATGCTGGCGAGGATGTGGAGACACGGGAACCCTCTTGCACTGTTGGTGGGAATGTAAACTGGTGCAGCCGCTCTGGAAAACAGCGTGGAGGTTCCTCAAAAAATTAAAAATAGATCTACCCGATGACCCAGCAATAGCACTGCTAGGAATGTACCCAAGGGATACAGGAGTGCTGATGCATAGGGGCACTTGTACCCCAGTGTTTATAGCAGCACTCTCAACAATAGCCAAAGTATGGAAAGAGCCTAAATGTCCACCAACTGATGAATGGATAAAGAAATTGTAGTTTATATACACAATGGAATACTACATGACAATGAGAAAGAATGAAATCTGGCCTTTTGTAGCAATGTGGATGGAACTGGAGAGTGTTATGCTAAGTGAAATGAGTCATACAGAGAAAGACAGATACCATATGTTTTCACTCCTATGTGGATCTTGAGAAACTTAACAGAAGTCCATGGGGGAGGGGAAGGAAAAAAAAAGGTTAGACAGGGAGGGAGCCGAACCATAAAAGACTCTTAAAAACTGAGAACTGAGGGTTGATGGGGGGCGGGGGAGAGGGGAAAGAGGGTGATGGGCATTGAGGGGGAGGGCACCTGTTGGGATGAGCACTGGGTGTTGTATGGAAAACAATTTGACGATAAATTATATTTTAAAAATCGAATATAAGATCTATAGTCAGACTACTGGATTCGATTCTGGGCTCTACCATGGATAAGCTTGTAATCTCTGGGCAGTTACTTTCCGTGTCTCAATTTCATTATATGTAAAGCATGGGAAATAACCCTAACTTCTTTCAGGGATGTTATGAGTTTGAAACAAGTTCATGCATCTAAAAAGCTTGGAACAGTGTCTGCTTTGTATAAGTTATTAATAAGTGTTAACAATTGTGGTTAGCTATTCCTTTGACCCATTTAAGACCATGCGTGCTGAGTCATACCTGTCAACGGAGAATGTCCCAACAAGCATCCCTCTCACTTCCAAACACTGTTTCAACATTTAGGCTGAGAAGGGTCACTTTGTTATAGTTGTTTAGATCAGCATAAGGCAAACACTTTTGCCAGGAGCTTTTGATTAGGTGAATGTCCACGGTGCTGAAATCAATTCCTAGCCCAAGAGCGCACATGTAATTGTGTCTAATCATGTTTACATGTTTAATTATGCAGTGACTTTTCAATTTTATATCATGTCTTCTGTTGTTTGAGCCAGTTTGTTTCGTAAAGCTATTATATTAACATATATTAAAGAAGAAAGGAGAGATTGCCAAAAGGGAGGGGAGGGAGACAAAGAGGGGCTAATTAAAGCCACTTCTTAAAGGGTGTCTACCAAATATCTATAAAGGACAGCATGTATGGATTCAACTTCAAAAGAAAGTTCCATCACTCTCCAAGAAGCATGTTTAAATTTTTTAAATAGTCATTAATGTCATGTGGCTACATGTTCTCATGTATTTCTTATTTATTAGACATAATAAAAGTCATAAAAGCAAGTTCTTGTTTCTCAAATGTTTTGTCTTTTTTTAATAGCCGAAGTACATTGAGTAACACTTGAATAACCTCAGAAAAGCATCCATTTGGACCCTGGTGATGTCTGAAACGGCAACAGCTCGCACCCACCTGGAAGCCGTTCCTTCCTGCACAGCCTCTAGGGTCCTGTTCACCCGAGTTTCCCCATCCTTCAACAGTGGGACAGCATTTACACAGCTTCTATGTAAAGCTCCACAGAGAGGTTCTCTAACTACTATAACCTTAAGTTATGAAGTTGAATAGAACTTCATGAAATTGGCAAGACTTCACTGAGAACCATTGAACTCATATGCTGGAATGAAAGCTATATGCAGCCAACGAAGCGGATACAGCAAGTTGGAAGATTTACATACGATAGCAGAGAGACCCTTAGGTGATCCCCCATGACCCCTGCCTTCTGATATTTATGCCTTTGTGCAATCCCCTCCCTCTGAGTGTGGGCATCCCCTGTGACGCTCTTTCCACAGAATGTGGCAAAGGTGACTGTCCCTCCTGTGACTACATCACATAAGACTTCACCTGGCTAGCCACCTTGCTTTCACATTCCTCCTGGCCTTCAAGAGGAGTCATGCTGTGAACTGTCCCTGGGCAAGATAGCATAGCAGGAGACTGTGGGGACCCCCCCCCCAAGGGGGGCAGCCTCTGGCCAACAGCCAGCCCTCAGTCTTGCACCTACGAGGAAATGTGTTCCACCAATAACCCGAGCAAGCTTGGAGATACTGTCTTCTCCCGAAGAGCGTTCTCAAGAGACTTCAGTCCCCGTGGCCCTCTCAACCCCTTCACTGAAGCTTGGTGAGACCCCAAAGGAGAAGACCTAGATACTTCATGCCCCAAAGCCTCATTCAAGAAACTGTGAGGCCGTGACCGTGCGTCGTCCTCAGCCACTAAATTACGCAGCATAAGTAACTTTACACACACTAAGAAGCCAGACGTGTACAGATGTAACCATCCTGATTCTCCAGAACTGCATGAAGCCTCCACTTGAATGGGTGATTAAAAATTAAAACTCAATCCAAGGAAACTGACCACTTCCAATTTATGACTCGGCCTGTTGAGGGTAAGTACTTATCCCAATGAAGGATTCCTTCCTGCCCCTTCTTTGAGTCTTCATGGCGACCTAAGTTCTGGGAGCAGTTGTGTCCTGAGGAACACACACACCCAGTTCAAGACAGGCTGGCTGGGGTGAGGGTTGGCCTCCAGCTCTGCTGCAACCTGAGTCTCGGTGAAGCTGCCACTCATGGCCTTCAGTATTCTATGCAGACAGTGCTGAGCCCCGTGGTCCCTGCCACGGCCACTGTGTTTGCCCTGTTCTGACTTAACAGACACTCTGGTCCAGCTGGGGGCCTGCTCCTCCCTGGAATGTGTGGGACCTTGAGATTGCCTTGGGATCTGTCTGGTTAAATGTCTCCCTCAACCTTAGGTCATGTGCATAAGGGTCTTCTTAGGTCATCCTAGGAGGCTTGCAGTGTTTCCAGACTATGCTTGTTGGGCTCCTCAAACCTGTGTGCACAATTCTTGCCTCGTTAGAATTTAAAATTGCCTCTGGGAAGAGTCAGAATGTGGACAGAGATGTTCTCAGACACCGACGAACAGATCTGTTGTAACCTTATTGCCGCCTGAGCCCCTTGCTTGTTCAATCCTTATTTCCCTTTGCAAGTAGTTGAAAAGCTGCCTTTGCATTGTATTCTGTGTCTTCTCCAGAAATCCAGCTTATTTTATACTCTCTGTAGTCCACCCTCCAAGCTTCCTTAACAAAACTCACAAATCCTTTTGTCTTTCAACACAACCCAGCTCTCACAAATCAAAAATCCCTTGGTTTTTAGAGTGTTATCTTTTACAGTGACTTTCAAGAGCCAGTTTTGGAACTCCAAGTCAAGAATTTGGCCTTTGTTCTAGACATTATCATCTTTTCCCTTGAGATCCGAGAGACAGAGTTTGCCTGAATGCTTGTGGAAAGATAGAAGGAAAAGAGGAGACAATATCAAGATAATCATATGCCATGCATGGCCATGTGTAAGGGGAGAGTGGGCAGAGCATGTCCTCCCCCAAAATATGTTGAAGTCCTAACCCTGATACCTAAATGTGACTTTACTTCAAAATAGGCTCCAATTAAGAAGTCATAATCCATTAGGATGGGCCCTACTCCAACGTGACTGGTGTTCTTAGACATTGTCACACAGGGAAACAACCACGAGTTGCTGGAGACAGAGATTGGGATGATGCATCCATAAACCAAAGAACACCAAAGATATCACCAACATCATCAAAAACAAACAGTAGATTCTCCACCAGAGCCTTCACAGGGAACATGGCCTTACCAACACCTTGATTTCAGACTTCTGGCCTCCAGAGCTTTGAGAGAATCAGTGTCTGTTGATGTAAGCCACCCAGTTGGCATAACTTGTTATGACAGCCTAGGAGACCAGTGGAGACAGCTAGATAGGGATGGGTTGCTACCATGCAAAGACAGCCCACCCCACCTCTCTTCTCCACCACCAGACTCCAAATTCCACAAACATATCCGTTATCATCCCTCAGGTGCAAATAAGTGAACATGCAACCTATCCTGATTTAAGCAAGAACAAGATTTTGTTGGGAGATAGATCTGACCAGCTTCAGGAGCGGCTGGATACAGGTGCTCAAACAATGTTACTATCTCCTTGCAGCTTTGTCTTTTTTTCTTCTTGCCCTTCATTCTTCAAAGGTCAGCCTTTCCACTTGAGCTATTGATCCCATCCTTTTGTTCTTCCTTTGCTATTGTTTTCCAGTAATCATTCTTTCTCTTTCTCTGTTCAGCCTACCAATCAACCATGGAATCAATTTTTACCCAGAAAACTCATTTGGCATGCGATAATGTTGCATGACGATTAGGAGCAAAGATTAGGGAGCCAGTGTCTCTGCCAACCATTAGCTCTGTGTTCTTGGGTGAGCCATTAACCTCTCTGTGCCTCATTCATCATATGGAGATAATAAAAGTAATTGCTTCACAGTGTTGCTTTGACAATGAAGCTGAAAGACATTTAGTACATACAACCCAGTGAGTTCGTATACATTAAATGTGGAGAGTAGGGTCTGACAACCGGTAAGCATTTATGTATTCCTACATATAAAAAGTACCTGTGTATTATGCAAAGTCATTTTAAACTAATGGTAAAACTTTTCAAAGCAAGCCTGTGACATAACTTGCCATTCCTAGAAGTTACACAATGAGGAAAGTGAAGCTCAGAGATATTTAGTATCTTGTCCAAGTTCACCAAGTTAGCAAAAACTGTAGCCAATATTCCAAAATAGTTTTCTCCTTTCCAAATGTACAGATCTCTCCCTCTATTTGTCTCTTTCTCCTCTGTATACCAAAATACCCAAGTGTCCCTTGTCCTAAACACAGGCTTCTGTCCTCCTGCTGGGACCTGAATGTCCCCTGCAGGCCCTAAAGCTTCTGTCATCTGTCTCCACTTTTATTTACTAGGATCTCATAGAAGTGGCTGACACTCAACATTCCCACATTCCCAATCCTTGCTCACTTCCTTACCCTTTACAATCTTGTTTTCTTTCTGGCATTCTCCCAAACATGCTCTCATGAAGGTCACTAAATAGCCTTTGAGCATGGCATCCAATGGCCTTCCCAAGGGCCAGCCTTCTTGACTTCCTGGAGAGGGGCAGCTGTCCATGGACTCTCGCTATAAATCCTCTCCCACCCACGGCCCCCACCGGTGTCTTGGTCTGTTTGGGTTGCCATAAAATGCCACAGATAGCTTAGACATTGTTTCTCACAGTCCTGGAGGCTGGAAGTCCCAGACCAAGGTGCCCACAGACTGGATTCCTGGTGAGGCCTCTCTTCCTGGCTTGAGTTTGGCTGCCTTCTGGCTGTGTCCTCGCATGGCCCTTCCTCAGTGAGTGCACGTGGGCAAGGGGCTAGGGGACCTCTGGTTTCTCTTCTTTTTTTTTTTTTTTCCAATGTTTATTTTTGGGACAGAGAGAGACAGAGCATGAACGGGGGAGGGGCAGAGAGAGAGGGAGACACAGAATCGGAAACAGGCTCCAGGCTCTGAGCCATCAGCCCAGAGCCTGATGCGGGGCTCGAACTCACGGACCGTGAGATCGTGACCTGGCTGAAGTCGGACGCTCAACCGACTGCGCCACCCAGGCGCCCCTGGTTTCTCTTCTTATAACGGTGCTAATCCCACCATGGAGCTCCACATTCATGACTTCCTCTAAACCTAATTACCTCCCAAAACCCCCTCTCCAAATATCATTATGGTGGGAGTTAGGAATCAACATATGAATTTGGGGGAACACTTAGGCTCTGGACCTCTCTTGTCCTCCATCTGGGATTTTGAAGGGCTGGGTGCCCCATCTCCCACTGGCCCCATCCCCCACAGGCCCCCATCCCCCACTGGCCCCATGGCCTTCTCCAGTCGGGACCAGAGGCTGCCATTGCTCCAAAGCAAAGTCATCAGATCAGCTGGAAAGAAAAAAGAAAGATGTCAAGTTCTTAATATCTGAGGGTTTTTCCAAGCTATGCCCAAGGAAAAAAACGAAACAATTTTAAAAATACTTTCTTCTCCTAAGAGGGAAAAACACTCTCTTTAAACAAGAAGAGAGCCAGTGAAATGCAAATAATTAGATGCGTACAAGGTCTCTGGGAAGGAGCCATGAACCCACCTCAGGACTGGCCCCAAGGGGATGAGGCAAGGAAGCCTCTGATATGATGGGGACCAGGGAGTTGAGGAGACGTGGGGGCCCCTGTGCACATCTGCATGGAAAGCTGAGGCCAAGGGCACAAGTAGGCTCACAGAGCGCCCACCCCTGATAGACTGGAGCAGAATCAAATTCAGTAGCAGGCAGTGTCAGAGGAGGGGTCACAGTCTTGAGGGGAGGGGCAGGGGGCGGCCAGAACCAAGCAGCACCCATGGAACATACATGTTGCAGAGGCCAGTGTCTGCAGATGCCCAGTGATGCCATCATCTTAGTCCCTAGAATGAATCTTCCCCCACCCCCGGAAAAGCAGCGGAGCAGGAGAGGAACCTGAACATTCACTGTATTTCCTGTGAATTAGGGAGATTTTGTTTCCGCTACGTGCAGAAAGGGGCCTCCAGGGAGAAAGTCAGTTACAGGACCCATGCACTGACTCGTGTGGTTCTGGAAACTGGTCCCTGCAAAGCTCTGGGGTTTGTGTCTGATGCTGGTGCTTAAGGTCCACAAAGAAGGCAGTGGAGGCAGGAAGGATGGGTATCTGATGGGAGACAACAAGGGCAAGGGAAGCCACAAGCGGGAACCATAATCCATGAGCACAGACGGGCACCCATGTGGATCTGTTTTGAGCATGGCCCCACTGGTGAGGGAGGGACTAAGGCCATGTGGTTATGGGATGGTCAGACACACAGCACCTGACACTGGACAGGTGTGACCCACAGCAGCTTGCTGGTCACATACCCTCACACCACGCTCTGTGCAGGGCCACACAAGGGCCACACTCAGGGTGCACAGCCAGGGCTGTGGGAGCAGGCTTTGCAGGATCAGGAGGATGTGGCTGGCTTGTTTGAATATCCTGCGGGCTGGCAGAGAACTGAAACCTGCTGCCAGTGTTTTGCCAGGTGGCAGGGCACACATAGCATAGGCCGTGTCCCAATCCACACCTTGAACTTCAGGAGCAGGTGGCAAGGTGCCCTTCAGGGGAAGCTGGCCTTCTTGGTCATGGAGTCACGCCCTCCCCCATCCGTTCCATGGAAGCCACCACAGCTGAGTCAGCAGATGAGGGCAATGTGTACAAGCAATGATCGTGCCTGAACTCTGTGCACTGACCTCCCAAGGGCTGAAGGATAATGGCTGCAGCTTTACCTGCACTTTCAAAACCTGTGCAAAGGCCCTGTGGCCCACCCTAACTCTGCCCCATGCACAGAGCTGGATCTTGGGAAAGGTAGTTGCCGCTTGGTCACGACCAGGTGGTGAAGCCACCACACAATCCCTGCCCTTCCCCCCAAGACTGGAGGAAGTGCCATATCCTTCCTCTGGAGAAGGTTCCCCTGATTATCTCAACTGAAAATGGGACCCTTCTCCTGGAAACCTCCAAAACACCTCATCCTTCCCCGACAGTGCTCCTGATTCTGTGCTGCGGATCTACTTGTGGTTACCTTGCATTTCCCCTGATGATCATAAGCCCCTGCCTGCAATCTCTAGCCATATGTCTCCCCTAATCCTCCCACAAAGCAAGCGTTATCATCCCCATTTTCCAGGTGAGCAAACACGACTGGGGGAAGGTGAGAAACCTGCCTGAGGTGGTGAAGTAAGAAAGCTGCAGTGAGGCTGAGTGTCACCACCAGACTTCTCTGATCCCGCCCTGGGCTCCGCCCCCTGCTCCCGGCTCCCAGCTCCCTGAGCCCAGACACTGAGCTTTATCTGGGTGACTTTCATAGCAACTGGTTCTGAGACTTGGACAGGATAAGAACGCCCTTGGGATCCATTCAAATCCTTTTCCTGGGTGCGAGGCCCAGCACCCATCTTCATAGGAACCAGAACTCCACCTGGTAAGACTTCGAATCAGACCCCTCCTTATTTGCGTGGCCTCAGACTCTTCTGACGACACCTGCCATATGTTCGGTCTGGACCTCCGGACCAAGGCTCGGGCTCCCGGCTCGGCACACTTGTCCCTTTGTTTGATGTGCACACGGCTCCAGAGGAAGGTGTTACTAGCCCCATTTTCAGGGTGAGAAAACTGAGGCTTGCAAACAGTGGCTTGCCCACGGCCAGAGACCATAAAGAACAGAAGGTGGGATGTCAGGCAGCCACACACCTCATGCCCGTCAGAGTTGTTCTTGCTCCCAGCCCCCACCACAGGTGGAGTGGCCCTCACTCCGTGCCGCTGCCAGTCCCAGTGTCCCTGCGCTCCCCCTCTCTCCTCCAGTCACCTCGGCTCCCGCCTTCAGTAGCTGCCAGTGCTGTCCCCTCCGGGCTCAACCTGCTGTCACTGTGTCTCCTCCTGTGTGCCCAGCTGCCCCTGTGGGAGCCCCTTCTCTACACACCCAAGAGGTGCTCATTCTCTCCGCGGGGTGTTGCTCCCAACCAGCCACTGGGATCCAGTCCCTCCCCCACATTCCTGGAAAACCCATCATCCTGAGATAGAAATATCATCAAATAGCTTCTCGGTGGCTTTTCATTGCCCCCTGGGCATGCTCCCTGAGGTCCCTCTGATCTGACCTGCCCACTCCCCACCCTGAGCCAGTGACTCCAGACTTCTCCATGCCTCAGGGCCTTTGCTCAAGCTCCTCCTGTCCATGGGAATGCTTTGCTATGTCCAACGCTGACCCAGCCGTCAGAATCCCCTGCAGGTGTCACCCCCTGAGCCCACACCCAGGCAGATGCTTCCAAATACCCTGGGGAACCTCCATCGAAGTCAGGATCACCCCCAAACTCTCATGGTCAATGTATTTGTCTTGCTGCTTTCATACTGTATGCTTCTAACATCAAGGGACTCATCATTTTCTCTTGGCATCCCAAGAGGTCTAGACCAGTGCCTGGTGCATCGTAGGGTCTCAGTAAAGGCTTGTGGACTAAAAATAACCATAAAACAGCTGTTTCAGGTTGAGTCCTTTGCGTGTGCCGGGCACCAAGAAAGTGCCTCCTAGGTGTTACTCCATGTGATCCTCCTGGTAACCCTATGAGGCAGGAATCTTCATTTTGTGGAGGTACGGAGGTACGTACCTGACACAGGTACGGAGAGCTGCAGCAACTTCGGCTGACCCGTGGCAGAGCCAAGAGTTGAGACTCCACAGCTCACCTCCCGGCCACCACACAGGTGCCTGGGCTGAGGGGCAGGGATGGCATTGGAGCTGCCGGCCGGGACCCTTCGCAGAAGGGGAGCTGTGCAATAAGATCCACGGCAAAGCAAGGGTTAACTCAAGTAAAACAAGCTGCCCTATAGGCTCTTTGAAGACAGTAGGGTGTTATTTGCTAAAGGAGCATTTTCAGGATTTGGATGATAGAAATGAGCCAACTAAGCTTAGGTCTATTTATGAACTCATAGGGTTCTCTTCAAACTTGAAGAGAATTGACAACTTCATCAATGAGGAAAACGAGGAAAAACAGTGCCTATTTAGCAAAAAGCCCACGGCTGATAAAGATATTCACAACAATTTTATCGAGGGAGGAATGTATGATCAAAGGTTCCAGGAGATCAGGGCTGATGGACTATGGAGATGCCACCCACCCCTCACTTGGCAGAGATGCACAGCCTCGTGGGGTGACCAGCTCTCCTTTGCAGAAGAGACTATTCACAGACACAGCCCCCCACATCAGTCAAGACTGTCGCGTTGCTATTGTTTTTCTGGGGGTTTTAAAGTCTTATCGTTAGAATGAAAGCAAAGTTGATGCAGTAAGCAGTTTAAAGACCGTCCCATAAGAGGAAAATTCTCTCAGAGTAGTAAGCAACAGCTATTTTTAATTAAAGTTTCCCTGCTGATGTTTCATGATTTTCAAGTAACTGTTCAAGTTGATATTTCCAAAGGATGGTCTTAGGTTGAGACCCAAATGGGCAATTTGTGAAAGACTGAAACTTGCTTTGTTTAAATGCTTCCAGTTTAATGAGGAGTTTTTAAATGTTCTTACTTTCTTTTTCCCTTTTTACTTTGGGTCTTAGATGGATGAAGCTCTCCCAAAGGCTGTCATGCCTTCAGTTTCCCCTTCTAATTTCTCGGCACTCTTTGCCCTTGTCATTCAAGGTGCCCCAGTCATTCTTCACACCAGACTCACCACAAAGTCAGGGCTCGTGGCATCGTGAGTACGATGAGATGTCACTGGGATACCTCATCCCCCCTTCCTTCAAACTCTAGTGAGGAGTAAGTATAAGTTCATAAATGTCCATAAGAATGTTTTTGTGGAATTGTTATGAAATACAATTAGAAAAACTCATTAGTAATAAAAAAGAATCCAATTAATGGTACATGTGAAAATATTGGGTGTACAAATGTCAGGGTTTCTTATCATGGGCATCAGTATTACCCTTACGTGTGCATCAGATAGAGCAGCACAACCTTCTTGGTTTGTTGTGCAAATGTGAGTCACCATCAGAGGGCACAAAACTTAAACAAGAGCGATCTTGGTCCCCTCCCCTACTCTTGGGCTGTGCAGGTTGAGACATTTGCTAATTCAGGACCCGTATGCCCTCTAATTCAGAACCCATATGCAAAAGGATCAGTGGCAGAAATCATGAGAAAGCATTGTGAGGTCAGATGAGTTGGCCAAAGATGAGTTGACACACTGCTAATAAGCAATCATAGAGATGGGAATCCACGTCTGGCTGATTCCAGCTTTCGCCTTTGTCTGCCCCCAAACCAGAGTGGATTATAGAACCCAGCCACTGAAATGATGAGGAGAAAACAAGAGCCATTCCTGGGAAGGAGTTGTCTAGAACGGCAGCCAGTTATAAGGAACCTGCACGGGGCAGGGGAGGGGGGTGGATTGTGCCTCTTCCAGTTTCTTCAAGGCACCTCTGCCTTAGCACAAATGGTGGTGGGGGTGTAATTCATGAAAATTCTGTATTTTTAAGTTAATATCTTAAGTCATAATTCTTAGCTAGATGAAGACTTTGCTGCCATTTTTATATCAGCCAGAACACAAGTAGCTACTCATCCAATGTAGTTCAGTGAAAGGTCAGAAAGAGAAGCAGGGTGGGTCACCACAGAACCAGATGAGTGGAGAGGGGAGCAGTGACAGAGTTACTCAGGTTCTGCTAGTGCTTTGGGGAGAACATGTTTGTGCTCAGTACCAGAACCAAACTGTTCTTGTGACTGCATAGGGTTTTATCCACATGCCATAGCTTACATTTCCTGCTTGTTAAATTACGTATACATTTTCCATAGTATGGTTTTGTTCTTCTCAGCCATTCCCTTGGATATCTCTATAAGGCACTGATGAGAGATCCTTTTCCAGAGAGATTAAGGGGGTTGCAGAACAAAAGACCCCAGCTACCACTTGCAGGTTCCGGATCTCAGAATATATGGGCCAGGGAATCTCCCCTGTGAGAATCTCCCCTACCAATGGGGTCTGCCCTTGGTTCGACCGGCCAAAGGTCATTCATTTGCCCATAGAATGAAATGAAGGAGTTGGAGGGTTCCATCAACCAGATCTTTTCAAGCACTTTAGAGTTGCCGATAAAAAGGGGCTAAAGGAATTACCTAATTAATCCAAGCTTCTAAAACTAGTATGGGCTGCTTTCTCCAGTCAATTAAGAAATATTTTTATAGTACCCACTAAATTTTCAGCATTTTCTAGTCAATTAAAAGGAGAATATAAGTCTTAGAAGATATGATCCTCAACTTCCAATATTTCATCATCTTGTGAAGGAAACAAGACAAATACACTTGACAGCTAAAAGAGGATAAAAACTGATTAAACTTAGTGCTGAATTAAGTGTCCAGGAGGAAAGACCACGAAGGCCAGCCTGATCAAGAGGCAGTTATCTCTGTCTCAGTATGAGGACAGATGGAGAGTGTACAAGAAAGCACAATGTGTGATATGTTTCCTCATATTTACCTTGAGGGCATCAGCCCTAATAGCCTTATGGGATTTCTGTGAGAAGACAATTTAAGTAGATAGTGTGTTTCCATTCAAGGCTGACGATGGACATAGACACCGTGTAGTTCACTTGAGGACGACCCTCTGCAACCAGTCAGGAGATTCACCTGGAAGCTTCCCTCCCTTTCCTAAGGAGCTTACTGACTTCAACATACCCACTCTACCCACTGCTCCCCCACAGGCTTTCCTCAGGGTGGGGAGAGGAGACCATGGGCTCCTCCATGAACACAGCTACTGTGTCACCTCCCCTTCCTCTCCCCAACCCAAGCAGGGCAGCACCCTTCCTCCATGACGACCATGGAGGATTACTCAAGATGGACATCTGGAGCAGGCTGGACCTCTGTCATTTGATGTTGCAAGAATCCAGGAGTTCCTTGAAGGTTGAGTTACTAGCTCGACGTTCTGCTGACTTGTGGAGACCCAGTCAAAAGGAGTCTTTCACTTGAGCAGTGAGAGTCTGAGGGTGAGACTTCCTTTGCAGGGGCTGAAGAGATAGAGATATCCTTAGGTTCTCCAAAGAACCACCTGAATGCCCACTCCATGAAGGCCCTAGCGTTTGGATTCCCAGCTTAAGAAGAGCACGAAAGTGGACTGCAGCTTTTCCCAGTCAATCCAGGAAACATTTGCCTTTTTCTGTTAACCTTCTCACTCCATCCTCAGAGGATCCAGTGCCCAGAAGTGAAAGAGGGAGGAGGAGGAAGGTGAGGAGGAGGTGTGCCCTGCTTTGTGGGGAGGAGAAGAGAAACATAAATGAAGCTGGAGAGTGGTGTCGGCTGAAGAACAGCCCCAAGTCTTGAGTACCAGAGTGAGACTGTTCTAAGAATGGAGGGGAGTGATGCAGAAGTGAGAAGTGCAGGCTGTATTCAGGAGTCTGCTGCCTGGAGGACCCCAGAGACAGTTCAGAAGCATGCATATTGCAAAAGGAAAACTACACAGCTCCTGGCCATCATCCCAACCCACTGACACTTCACAAGAGGCCAATTCCATGGTAAATGTGAGCCAATGAATATGTTCAAATTTCCGAAGGTTAAGCTTTGAACTTGTACATAAACCTATAGCTCAAGCTTAGTCAATACTATCACAGGTGCTTTTTGTCAAGGAAAAAAGAAAAAATAAGTAACAAATGACTAGCTTGATCATAGGATCCTAAGGTACATGATTCATGGCGCTATTTTCTTTTTCCCCTGCTGTGTCTCTAAGAAGTTTTAAAGTGACCCAGAAAAGGCCATTTCCCCTCATTCAGACCAACCTCAATTTCAGTTGAGAGAAAATTCTCAAACAATGGTTGTTTTGGTGAACACGACTTTTATCTTACAAAGACAGTAACTATATGTGTGAAAAGCCATATTCATATAAATAGGCATCCTCTCAACTTAACCACTGGCTACAAAGCAGTTTTCAGGACTTACCATTTTAGGCACTTTGTGGGAGAATTACTTGGATGGGGGAATCATTATGGCCCACGTATTCAGAAAGTCCCAATTAGGCATAGAAAAGTGCACATAGAATTGCTATGATGACTATAATTTTTTCAGTTGTAGTTTATTTTTTATGCCTAAGTTTCAGTTTACTCCATAGTGCTCTGGCATCCTGAAAACATTAATGAGTATGCTCAAAGGGTCATTGTGAGGAGGGCCTATAATGTCATTCACATTAGACCCCAATAACCTGCTCTAAGGGTCCTGCTATTTATTTTTGGCATACAGCAAAAGGGAGCCTTTTCTTATGTGAGCTTCCTTCTCATGTGTGAGCCCCCCTTCACAACAAGAGAAGAAAATTGGAGGGGATCCACTTGCTTTGCCCAAGGTCACAAAGCTAGTGCTTCTAAAGATGAGATGGACATTTTCTTGGCCGTCTTACCAAGCTAACATCCACACCGAGGCCTTCTTAACATGGCGAGGACCATGAGGGGCCATCACCCTCATTACTCCCATGTCAAGACCATAGAGAAGATATGCAGACAGCCTTTGGCTGTGACTCTGGACAACAGTCGTTTCCTAAAAGTGGTAGATGTGAATCACCACCCAAGTTATTCCTCTGTTTCTGCATGAAACTTCCCAACTCCCAAAGAAGAAGAATGCCCTTAACAAAATATCAGTGCCTTTTGCTTGACTGTTGAACTTCAGTGTTGGTGCTGCCCAGCCTCCCTGACCACACGCATAGGCACGGGGAACCCTTTCATACCACTGCTATGAAACATGGCCATTGGTCTGAGTGGGTCTGGACCAGAGGAAGTTGGTGTTTACCACTTCTGATGGCAACAGTAAGATAAATCAGTTTGAAGCTGTATTTTGGGTGACTAGCTTGATCCTTGAAAACCAAACTTTATTACAAATTTTCTTTTCTTTTTAAAAAAATTTTTTTAATTTAAATTCAAGTTAGTTAACATACAGTGTAGTTTTGGCTCAGAAGTAGAACCCAATGCTTCATGTCTTACATATGACACCAAATGCTCATCCCCAAAAGTGCCCGCCTTAATGCCCATCACCCATTTAACCCATCCCCCCCATAAGAGACTCTTAAATACAGGGAACAAACTGAGGCTTGCAAATTTTATTTCCTTATCCTTATCAATAGAGACATGTGGTCACTGCAGACCCTACCTCAAAATCCCAAGGTTAGATAATTTTCAGTATATTCTAGAACTTAACATTCTTGTGAAAAAGCTTCTGAAAGCTGAGCAGACAGATGAGTGTGTGTGAGGATAATGGAGGGTGTCTTGGCTTGAATTGTGACTTCCAAAAAGAGATGTTGAAGTCACAAAACCCCCCATAACTGTGAATGTGACCTTATTTGGAAATAGGGTCTCTGCAGATGTCATCAAGGTGAGATGAAGTCAGACTGAATTAAGGGGGGTGGGGGCCTAAATCCAATGACAGGTGTCCTTATAAAGAAAACAAAATTTGGACACAGAGGCACAGGGAGAACTCCATGTAATGACAGAGGCAGAGACTGGAGTGACACGGCCAGAAACCAAGCCACGCCAAAGAGCCACGACCACCACCAGGAGCTGGTAAGACGCAAAGAAGTTACCCACCCCCGAGTCTCAGAGGGAGAAGGCCCCCCAGGATGTTGATCTCAGGCTCCATAACTGTGGCAGGATCATGGTCTGTTGTTTAAACCACCCAGCTTGTGGTGCTCTGTGACCGCAGCCCTAGGAAGCTATTACAAGGTTGCATAGATTCTAGGGTATTTTTTAAATTTTTTTTTGCTCATTAAAAAGCATATATTTAAGAGGGCCGCAGACCCCACTGACATACCCATGTCTCCCTTGCAGAAGCTCATAGGTAGCAGGGTGTCTGGGTGGCTCAGTTGGTTAAGTATTTGATTCTTGGTTTCAGCTCGGGTCATGATCTCACAGTTTGTGAATTCAAGCCCTGTGTCGGCCTCTGTGCTGACAGTGCAGAGCCTGCTTGGGATTCTCTCTCTCTCTCTCTCTCTCTCTTCTCTCTCTCTACTCCTCCCCTGCTTATACTCTCTCCCTGTCTCTCTCTCTCAAAATAAATAAATAAACTTTAAAAAATTTTTAAAAAACAGCTCATAAATAGGAAAAATATGATCCCAGGAACCCTTCCCAGTGGCCCCGTATTTTGTCTTCTTCAGCTTCAGGCTGCAGTGAGTCTCATCTGGAAAGAGAAAGGGCATAGGGACCCACCCTGCCCACTGCACATCTGGATCCTGGCTGCAGGGCATCCCTGGCATCTACTCCTTCAACGGCAAAATATCAAGGGTTTGAAAACCCCATGTGGGTGAATGGATAATAAAAAGCGTATCAAGTAAAATTCCTTGAAACCCTGGTACAGGACCTGTATCAGAGCACACGCACTGAAATTGCAGTGACAGGTGTCTCCAAATTTGGTCAACCTAGATAGGGTATGGTTAAAAGCTGAAACATGGGGCCATGAGTCAGAAATGTTGGCATCCCCATTTCTGCCTCCTTGCTGCTCTACAGAGCATCCATCCGTGAACCACCCCACCCTATCTGGACCCCAGGAACCCCAATATAACTACCCCTGACTCCCCAGTACTTCGAATCACCACATTATCAAGAAATCGCAGGAAAAGTAAGGAGTCACATTAGATCTAACAACAGAATGATTTGAGTTCCTCAGAACTGGGGAGGGAGTCGGGGGGGGAGACACATTCTTAATATTTGGTTCTTTAAAAGCCCCACATCTGTATTTCAAGCAAGCAGATGCTGAGGAGTAACGATTCTGGAGATGACATTGACTCTGATCAGTCACCTGTGATAATTGTTATTAGTCAAGTTTGATCTCCAACCCAGTAACATCCTTCACAAGGGCCAAATCCTGGCCCGTGTGTATCTGAGCAGCCCAACCCCTCATCCAGAAAGCCAAACACTTGTAGCAATCCGGCCGGACAAGAAAACCTAAAACAATGAAAGCCAAAACCACTCTGAGATGATCTCAAACTGAAAGTGCAGCTTTGGTAAAAACCAGTGAGGAACGGCTGATTGCATCCAGGATTCCAATGACAGGGGGCCAAAGGGGGTCAGAGCACAGACGCAGATGGAAATGGCCCATGTTGGAGAAGGAAGACTGGTCAAAGGAAGGCCAGGATAACGGTTACATGTTGTCATGGGTTGAATTGTGGAGTCTCCCCCAGAGACATGCACGGGTCCTAGTCCCCAGTACCTCAGAATGAACCTTACTAGGAGATTGGGTCTTTACAGAGGTAATTGAGGTAAATGAGGCCATCAGGTGACCCTAACCCAACATGACCTTGTCCTTGTAGGAGGGAACACATGAACACAGGGACTCAGAGGAAAGAGGATGTGAAGAAAAACATGGCGAAGACAGCCGCCGGGAGCAGATTCCCCCCTCTCAGCCTTCTGGCCTCCAGAACTGTGAGACAGAAAAGTCTTGTAGTGTGTTTGCCACAGTGGCCCCGGGAAACTGATGCAAATGTCATCTCCAAAGCCCTCCTCAATTATTTCCATTAATCAGAATGAGTTTTCCGTCCTACGTTTTTAGGGTAAAAATGTATACGAAATCACATCAGCATCCTTGATGTACTCTTTTCTTTTTACCCATAGGGATTATTCTACCAGGCACTGTTCTAAACAATGAAAATGAAGCCATACATTCCCCAGGATACCTCTCTGAGGCAGGATTATTGTCAACACCCGTAGTGTGTGGGTGAGGAAACCAAGGCCAAGGGGGGGAAGGAGTGTGTCAATGTCCTTGACCACTGGGTGACCCTGATTGTCTTAAAACTACTCCCCCCCTCCTCCAACTTCTGGCCTATCAGTTCACCATGGTCTGGCAGCTCCAGTCCTGCCCCACACAGATCCCAACATTCAGTTTGGGGGTTTGGGGAGATATAAGACCCTGTCTCACTCAAACCAAAGTCCCCCCAGGGGAAGAGCGTGTAATCCAATCAAATTGTGCAATTAAGTTGACAGCACCTGGGTTTCAAACTGAAAATAACACCGTCAACACCAATGTTGGGCAGGCCTGGTCTTTGACCCTCTTCCCCAGCAGTGAACAGGCAACGTCACAGCCTGAGACCCCAGCTCTGCTCCCTTCCCACTCAGTGAATTACAGAGTGGGCTAAGATGTAGGAGAAGCTTCTGCTGGGAGGTAGAACAGAGCCATGGCCCCCACCCCACATTCAACCCTCTTGTCCTGCCCGCCAACCCACACCTGGTCAGGTGATCTGGGGATGCCCACTCGACCGTAGCTGGTGACGCAGCTCACAGGCTGGAGAAGCTATTCCTCATGTGACAAAACAGAATATGCATGTCTAAGTTGTTTTCCCCTCCCTCCAGATAATTGCTGAAAGGGATGTGTTCAGCATCCATGGGAGTCAGGTGTTTAGAACCTGGGGTTTCTGGATTAACTGCAAAATGTTAACCAACTCACCATAAGCATTCCTACCTGACACTCCTCTGGGAACATGAACGCACATATAACAAGGCGTTCGGGGGTTTCCATTCATTAAAATTAATTTCACTGCTAAAATTAAAATGCGGTTGCAGATGGAAAGTGAAAATGTTTGTAGAATAGGCAGGCTGTAAGAATGACTAGGGAAGCAGGAGCTACATGGGAAGTGAAACAGAGCAGAAAGAGGTTGGCTGGGGTGTGGGGCCCGAAGCTCGGGGCTGCCCCTCCCCAGGAGTGTCTGTGGCCGCTGGGCAGAACATGCCCTCTCTCCTCAAGGTGAAGTCCGTCCCAATCAAAGACCTGATTCCTCTCAATCAACACTCAGTAGAGGGTTTGTAAGCCTAGTGGTTTAGTTCAGTGCTTCTCAGACTTCACCTGAAAGGCTTGGACAAAAACACAGGTTTCCGGCCCAGAGCGTCTGCTTCAGAATGTCTGGGGCGGGGCCCGGGCCTCTGCATTGCTGACAAGGGCCTGGGTGATACTGACATTGTGAGCCAGCCCAACCCTCTTTGAGAACCACTGCTTTGGGTAGTAGAGGCAGAGAGAGGAAGTGGGAACAGTGTTACCTCAGGAGCAGGTCCAGGACACCTGAGAGGGCCCTTGAGGGCAGGTGTGCAAGCGTGCGGGGCATGAAGGCAGAGTCCATTTGTCACTTGTCTGTGAGCAGCCCCTCCCCACACATGCTGAGCCTGGTCTTTCCATAAACCGCCTCCTGGTGCCGCTCAGCTGATGCCCAGTGCATTTACCAGCTGCGCACCTCGGGCACGCGTCCTGACCTCTCTGAGCCTTGCTTTCCTCATCTAACACAAATGAAAAACACATGTAAAATACTCAGCCTGGCACATAGGGAACTGTAATAAATGTTAGCATCAATATTATATCACTTATTACTATTTAAAAAATTTTTTTGATGTTTATTTTTGAGAGAGAGTTTGCATGCCAGTGGGGGGAGGGGCAGAGAGAGCAAGAGAGAGAGAGAAGCACAGAATCCGAAGCAGGCTCCAGGCTCTGAGTTCAGCACAGAGCCTGACC
Organism: Leopardus geoffroyi; assembly: GCF_018350155.1. NCBI lineage: Eukaryota > Metazoa > Chordata > Mammalia > Carnivora > Felidae > Leopardus > Leopardus geoffroyi. The sequence goes on from NC_059333.1 coordinate 5,838,278, forward strand.
TGGGGCTGGAACTCTGACCAGTAAGATTATGACCTGAGGTGAAGTCGGACACTTAACTGAGCCCCCCAGGCACTCCTATCTCTTATTACTATTAATGAAGAATTGACAAAATGTACCTGCTGCAGCAGCCACAGGTGCCCTTCACATGCTCCATCAAAAAAGCAGACATACTTCAAGGGACCAAGGGACCAATCTCTGTCTGCCTCAGAGAGCTCTGCCCTTTGAAAAGGTTTTCAGGACTCGCTTCATTATAGAAGCTGGAAACCCCATTTTGGCCCAGGGACCATTAGGCCACCACCAGAAATCCTAACCTCCTGACATTGCTTGTATCAAGGGCCAGGTGGGAGTCTAAGACTTACTGGAACAGGAGCTAAAAGAAAATACATAAAATTGTAGGGACAATATCTGCCATCAATTTTTCCCCTCCATACTTGTTATGGGTTGAATCGTGTTCCTATATTGAAGTCCTAACACCCAGGACCTTGCAACCTGACCTTATTTGGAAATAAGGTCATTGCAGATATAATTAGTTAAAATGATGTCATACCAGAGTAGAATGGCCCCAGTGCAATATGACGGGATATCTGGACACAGACACGTATGTACACAGACAGAACGCCATTTGAAGATGAAGGTAGAGGTCCAGGTGATGCTTCTACAAGCCAAGGAACGCCAAAGACTGCCAGCAGCCCCCCAGAAGCTCAGGGAGAGGCTTGAAGAAGATGCCCCTCCATAGCCCTCAGCAGAAGTCAACCCTTGCAGTCACTCTGATTTCAGACTTCAGCCTCCAGGACTGAGAGATGGCACTTCTGTGAGCCTCTGTTACAGCCGCCCCTGAAAACTGATGCATCTACTCAAGAGGAGCAGCCCTTGGCTTTGCTCAGCTCATACTGTCACTGAAGGAAGTGACAGGCAGAGGAGAAACACAGGAGACAAGAAAAGACCAGATGTCTCTGCTTGGCAAAGATGGAAAACATACAACAGAAAGGTCTGAAAGGAGGAGGAGATGGATGATGCGACGTGCATCCTTCCTGTCCCTCCAAGAAGCTTCAGCAAAACCACTGATCTTCAACGTCTGCAGCATCAGAACTGAGTGCAAATGAGAGAGTGCATGAGCTGGTGAGGGTCCGTGTGTGGGTGTGTGAATGTCACAGTGTGAGGCCAGTCCTTCAGCCATTCCTGGGCATAGCTACACAAGGGCTCTGCTCTTCCCTCATGTGCGTCTGTACAGCTCCCTGTGGGCCTGGTCCTTGTCCGGATACACAAGCAAACACAAGTCGATGCCTTAGGTAAGAACCCTGAGCAAAGGGATGGCAAGGAGTTTTAGCAGTGGAATGTTTGTATTTGGACATATTGGAGGCCCCGTATACGTCTAGATCCAGGAGGCAGTGGTGTCCCACAGGGTTTGGAGCTAAGAAGTCCAGGCTGGAGATGGGGGTTTGAGACTCTACACCGTAGAGACAACATTGCAAGCCATAGGAGTGGACGGGAGCCTCCTGGAGAAGAAAATGAAGTGATAAGGGAAGAGGTAATGCCTTAGTAGGTGACCGGAAAAGAAGGATCAGAGAGCGAAAGAGAGAATGGTAAATGGAGTATGAGGAGAACCAGAGCCCTATTCCAATAGGCAAGGGAGAGCTTCCAAATGAAGGAGCAAGAAGAGAGTGAAAACCAGTATATAAGCTGAGAGGAAACGGAATATCCATTGGAGACAGCAACCCCCACACCACCGGCGAACTTGACTTTCAGTCCAGTGGAAATTGAGAAGCCAGATGACAGTGAGTTGAAATGCAGGTATGGTGTGACTACAATATTTGTGAGACCCAAATCCTGGGGCTGTGCTGGGCTCACTCTCCCTATCTAAATGAAAAGTGTATCCTTTTTTGAAAGATAACATGAAATTGGATCCTAATCAATGGTTCAAAATCTCCATAGATTATTTGAACAGCTTGTTATGGTTTCACCAAGTTTCTACTGTGACCTTCTGTGTTTGGGGCAAAAACACTTCCCACCCCCCTGTTCTTTTTGTCCTATGGCTCTTACTGTGGTTGAGGAAAAAGTCCATATTGAAGCGAAGTCAAGAAACACAAGTTACTATTGCAGGAAGTTTGGATGTGATGGGAGGGATAGAAATTACAGAGCGATGGATGTCAACGAAGGGATTTTTTAAAGGTGCTGGAGTCTTCACCTTACACATGGACCCTTAGAAAATATGTAAGTGAATGAGGGAAAGATTGAAGGTGGGCTGAGAGCAGAGGCAGCCCCAGACATCTACAGAACAGGCTGCCCCACAACTCTTGACATGGGCTGGGAATATCAGTCTTCTGTCTGATGGCTGTGGGTACCATGCTGTGTCTATCTGCCATATCTAGATAGATTTACCAACTACAGAATGCAGATGACACTGTGTGTGCCCCCCATTCTCCCTTGAGGACCAGAGCCATAGCTCATAGCTGAGATCTTTTCCAAGACTGGCCTTCGTTGGGGAGGGAACTGTCCTGTCCGTGGCACCACCCTCATCAGCCAGCCTCCAAGGACTGGTCAGTGCTGGGTACAGACTTAGTGTTGACTTGGGAGGACTCTGATGGAGCCCAGTTCTGGAGTCCCTTGTGAGTCTGGCCGGGTCTTTTGCAATTACATCATCTCCCTCTGCCCAAGTCTTCTTCCCTCCTCCCTTCCGGGTGCTGCTCCCCAGAACACACCCCCAAAAATTTTCCTTCAGACCCACCTGCTAAACTCAGAACTCCTCAGCTGCTAAATCATAATATCCCCAACATGAGGACAACATATTGGCAAATTGGAGTAGAAAGGGATCCTGACATTCATTTGAGAGCCTGAGTGTTTTCAAAAGTTTAGGTATAGATAGGAATTGAGAGGATAATGCTAATTTCTTAGGGAATTTTAGAGAAGGAAAGCCTGTGTTAGCGTTTGGATGAGCAAGTTATCCATTGTGAAGTAGCTTATTGGTTCAGAGAGTCGGTCATGTGCCAGCTATGTGCTGGGTACTGGGTGCAGGGTGCCCATGATGAGGCCATGGGATCTTGTCCTCCAAGACTTCACACACCATTGGGCATCACTGTCAGAGAAGGTGGGTGGGGGAGTCCAAAATCCTAGTGTGTTCTTTTTTTGCTTATCCTGCAGACACTTCTGGCCCGTGGTGACACTTCATGAAGGGACACTCTGTGGTCTTTCCTGCAGCTCCCTGTGCAGAGATTTAGCAAGGAACTTGCAAGTTTACTGCTTATGGTTGGTCGATGCAAACATGCCACCCATCAACCAGAAGCAACTTAGGTGTCCATTCTGGGGGTGGGATGTTCACTGTTACACATAGAAAGGGTGCCAGACCCACAAGCCCACAAGTGGATGCAGTGGGTTCGTCTTAGCTCAGCCACGGAGGAGCTATGTCACCAACAGGCTTGGGTAGACGTTTTGCCTTTGAACTTCTTGTTTCTGACATACAACATGAAGTGTTTGGACTAGAGAATCTCTCCTTTCCTTACTGGTTCTGCGAGATTCTTGTATTGGGGGTTTTAAAGGGTCTTAATTATAAAGGTGTGGCGAATGACTTATGGATCACCCAGAACCCCCATCAGGACAGAGGTATTCATTCCTCAGCTGCTGGGATTGTTGGTGGCTGAAGGTCTCAGAAGCATCCATGTGATGAGTGCCCTCTCACAGGAAGTCCTGTCCTTCCCCGGGGACAGTTCGCACCCAATGATAGATCAGTGTAGGGTGTCTTGAAGTCATGGGCCCCTTGCCTCAGGGGGTCAACTAAAGTACTACCCCAGGCCTGAGGCTCCCTGAAGACCACAGAGGTCCATCCCTTCCCTCTGCCCCATACCTCTCTTTCCCTGGAGCCCACCCAGGGGAAATACCTCTCAGAAATGAAAAGCAGCATTGAGCAAGCAACAGAAGAGGGAATTGACATAAAGTGGGGTGCAAGATGGCAGGAGCCATGGAGTAGCAAAGGGAAACAGCCAGGTGGTGTGCAGGAGCAAGAGAGGCAAAGTCTTGCCCACTGTCACCAAAAAGCAAGACCAGGTGGTGCAAGGTGACGTTGTCCTGCTTGTCTGTGAGAATCTCAGGTGTGATGAGAGCCAACACAGGTGGCCAAGTCACCACCTCATGCTCCCTGGGCTGACATTCAAGGAATGGAAAGCTAGTCACTTGCCTGACCTTGGAGATAGGAAATATGGGGCCGCCATGTTCCACATGGGTGGCCTGTG